>NC_134273.1:40191124-42968536 GCF_031893055.1 Leptodactylus fuscus
TTCATTAACCCCTTCCCAACATCCGCTGTAATACTACGGCGGACACCGGGTATTTAATTATGGCGGCCGCCCGGGAGTCAGGCGGCCGCCATAGCTGCCGGGTGTCTACTGTTTTACACAGTAGACACCCAGCGCTGATGCCTCCGGTCGGTGGAGGACCAATCAGAGGCATTAACCCCTCCGATGCTTCAGTCTGACTGAGGCGCCATTTTCCCGGTGATCGTCAGTGCCTGGAGTATGCTCCAGGGCCAACGTCACATTGGCATTATAGCCGGGAGCCTTGTAAAGGCTCCCCGCCCAGTCTGCAGTGATTTTCTTTTGCAGGCTGCTCTATGCAGCCTGCAAAAGAAATGACAATTTTTTGCAATGTATTGCAATGCATTAGCATTTTAATGCATTGCATTAGTGATCAGACCCCCTGGGGTTCAAGACCCCCTAGGGGGTATAATAAATGCAAAAAAAAAAAACTGTTAATTTTTTTTCCCAGTACATTGTAAGGAATAAATAATGGTGGCATCATGAAGAAAAAAAATTTCCCGCAAACATTAAGACCTCATATGGCTCTGAGAGCGAAGATATAAAAAAGTTATGGGGTTTGGAAGGAGGGGAGTCCAAAACGAAAACGAAAATCAATTGGCGGGAAGGGGTTAAACAAAAAAGACCAAAGGGACTGCATTGAGAATATTGATGTCCATTGAGTATCCATTATTTCACTTATATTTGCAGAACGTTTTTGTTCATGATTTCAGGCGGACTCAGTGGTGACGGTGAACTGTGAACCCCTCAGACACTGCAGATTTATCGGTAGCTGAAACTAATGGCATCAATATTTCTGCAACAGGGGAAGATAAAGGCATAGCTGAAAGTACGCTGGACTCAATGCATCATCAGCATCGCTATGGCTTACAACACTCCTTACCTTAGAGGACATGAAAGGTCCTCTTTTCAATGAATTCACCCAATGTGTTTTTGGCACAAAAAAATTGTAGTGTATGGGAAAAAATAAAAATGTTGTTTGATGTTAGTTGATGCAATTTCCACTTCATTACGACCTAGAAATAGGCAAGATACACATACAGTACAGTATTTCTACGAAAACTGTTTTTATGTAGACTTAAAGTGACCATCTGACCGAAATAAAAAAAAAAATCACATTGGCTTCAACTGGTATAAATGGAAAAAAAAAAACTTATCCTCCATCCCAGTTTTGGCAGCCTGGTCAATGCTGTTACTGGTCCTTGATGATGTCTTCTTATATTCTGTGACGTTCCATTGCTGTTCAGTTCCTTAATACAGCCAGCCACTGGTCTCAGTAGTGACCTGTGCAAGAATCAATCATTGGTGAGGTCAGTGATAGGCTGCAATGGTGAACTGAATAGAAACAGAATATCACAAGAAGACGTCATCCAGCCGAGATGACCCAACTACCAGTCTGACTTCCATGATGTAATTAGGATGTCAGTGTCTCAAGTATGCACACCAATAGAGGGACCGAGAATGTGCAAGTCTATCTTCCATGATGTAATTAGAAAGATAGAGTCTCAGTCAAACAAACCTATAGCGGGCGCTCTCTTTAACATCATGCCAACCTTCTCAGAGGCCTTTGTTTGCAATGATGTTGGGTTATACCAGATACAGTCTTCTCAGCCAAGGACAGCCGTTGCTGTGTATTTGCATCTCATCAGCTTGGCGCAGAGAGGACTGATCTGGCAGAGGTGAGAGGCTTAGACAGGGTTGAGGGGATATCGTCACGCCATAAGGAGAGAACCACCATTAAGGTGTGTGGAGTCTTATTAAGCCATGAGCGCTCCACTGTGCAAAGGAACATGGGAAGAATATGCAAATCTGACTTCCATGATGTAATTAGGATGTCAGTGCCTTAAGTATGCACACCAATGTGTCACATTCTCAGTCAGCGCCCTCTATTGGTATTGCATACTTGAAGCACTGACATCCTAATTACATCATGGAAGTCAGATTTGCATATTCTTCCCATGTTCCTTTGCACATTGGAGCGCTCATGGCTTAATAAGACTCCACACATCTTAATGGTGGTTCTCTCCTTATGGAGTGACGATATCCCCCCAACTACCAGTGGAATGGATGACCTGTAAATGCTGAGTTCACTTATACTCTTTAAACTAGATGAAAACCTCTTTAAGTCAAATTAATTTAAGAATAATTTTTGTTGTCTATTTTGATGTGTTTACA
Organism: Leptodactylus fuscus; assembly: GCF_031893055.1. NCBI lineage: Eukaryota > Metazoa > Chordata > Amphibia > Anura > Leptodactylidae > Leptodactylus > Leptodactylus fuscus. The sequence goes on from NC_134273.1 coordinate 40,193,336, forward strand.
AGTAAGGAAACAAGTTAATTAATTTTATAAGTCTAAGTGAATCCGAAAGGTTAAAATGGCGGCAATGGAAAGACGGTTAAATGACCTTTGAAATAAGATCTGGTGAATAAGTGTTTCAAAAGATGCAAAGAATTCAATAACAGTGACTCAGAGCAAATACGTGTTGGAAATGGTGTCTAAGGAGGTGAGAAACAATCCGAATCTCTCAGTTATTTATTATCTATCGTGCATATTATACAACAACATTACTCAGCATGAGACAAAGGCGTAAGATCTTTCACATATTACATGGCATTGCTCCAGGCTTCATTTCTACTGCGTCGAATTCCTTTGCAGTTTTTGGGCTCGGAGATTCAGTTTCAACCATTAAATATTATTCTGTGTAGTAGGACAGGAATTATCGGAATTAGTAAGAGGCAGAGGGCACTGGCTAGGCTAAGGGCTCTATTATTAGCTAGACAACTCATTACATGTAATAGGAAAGAAAATGTCCTTCAGCTTTGAAGCCTAGGTTAGAACTACGAATCTACTTATAAGTGCGGAAAAATGTCTGCTCACGAGTATAAATTCTTAATCTTTCTGCTTGACTGTAGAGGCAAAAACGTGTGAAATATATAAATTGAACAGATTTATAATGCGTTTTTCCGTTCTTCTGATGGGTTGGTTTGACATAGGTCGGGGTCTGGGACTGGGTGTTATAAGATGTGCTATGTATTACTTTTACATGAATGAAATCATTCTAAAAAATGAAAAAGTAAATTGAGAGAATGATAAAAAGTTATTGGTTTACAGTATATTTCTAAAATGGATTCTGTCAATCCTTGGCTCTTGTTTGTCTGTTCAGGTCTTGTTTTAATGTTTCCATTTATAAATGTATAGAAACTAATATAGATAAGACTATAAATAATACATAATATTCATATTAAAAATAGCCCTTTTGCCAACCCAAGAGCACTGGAAGAACATTAACTAATACAATGATTGTTCTAAGTAAATCCCTTACCTATTAGGGTGGGTTCACACTGGCATTAACATTGTCCGTTGCTGTCATCTGTCATGGGATGAAAGCAACAGACATTAAATGACAGATGCAGATGGAGCCCCCTCCATCTGTGTCCGTTCCTATTGACACGAATGTAGATTTTTCTTCCCTCATGTTTTCTACTTTTCGGATGGAAGAAAAAGTCGTACATGAAAATGTGAAGAGACACAAATTGAGGGGGCTCTATCTATGTCCTTTTACTTTGCTGCAGTTAATGTCCGTTGCTGTCATCTTATCATGACAACTAATAAGAAATCACCTAATTTTAATTTGGTTGCAGCAAGATACCGGTATTTTTTAATGCCTTTACACCTTATATGTACTGTATCCACACCCAATGTGCAGTATTTTATTGTAGAGTATCTTGGGAAAAAGCCTTTGGAATGTACAGTAGTATTGTATGTATAAAATAAAAAGTTTTATATTATCTTGCAAGTGTTAAAAATGTATTAAAGACAGATTATTTATTATGCTTACTTATATAGCGCCATCATATTCCACAGCGCTTTACAGATATTGTCAGTCACTGTCCCATATAGGGCTCACAATCTACATTCCCTATTAGTATGTCTTTGGTGTGTGGGAGGAAACCAGAGTACCCGGAGGAAACCCACGCAAACACGGGGAGAACATACAAACTCCTTGCAGATGTTGTCCTTGGCATGATTTGATCCTAGGACTCCAGCGCTGCAAGGCTGCAGTGCTAACCACTGAGCCACCATGCTGCCCAATACACAATCCCTCCTACAACACATTCGTGTCAGATTATCTAAATTATAACCACCCGCAGTGCACAAATATCTGCTCAGAATAATTTTAATAGCACTTTGAATTTGTAGATATTTCTCAGTTCCTTATGATTAGCATGGTTTGTAACGGGATCTTCTCCAAGTGACCATTACATTTCAGTCAGAGGTAAAGCCAATTTCCCGATGTCATGTACAGTGCAGTGCAAAAGTTTTAGGCACGTGTGGGAAAAATTCGGCAAAGTAAGACTGCTTTCAAACCTAAAAAAAAATTATAAGCTTGATTTTTTCAGTTAACAAAAGAAATAATGAATGAACAGAAGACACAAATCAAAATCAAATCTAAATCAAATCAATGAACGCCAGAAGGCTCCATCTGCATCTGTCACTATATTGATGTTAATGTCCGTTGCTTTCATCCTATGACCACTGAGTGCAATGTGTATTTGAACAACAGTATGAACATCCCCTTACTTTATAGAATTTTTCCTACACCTGCCTAAAATATTTGCACAGCACTGTAGGTCACCTTTTATTCCAACAGTTTGTTCTTTTATCTTCTACTTTTACTTTGCTTTTCTAGACTTTACTATTATCACGACGGTAAATACTGTTATTCACGTAGTAAATATTCTAACTAGATGTAATATTTTTGTCTCTTCCAATAGCCAGAGGAGCTGACTAATATCCTGGAGATCAGCAACATTGTCTTCACTAGTATGTTTGCTCTGGAAATGATGCTGAAACTTTCTGCCTTTGGTCTTTTCGACTATCTGAGAAACCCGTATAACATCTTTGATGGCATCATAGTCATTATCAGGTATTGCAGATCTTATTTCACACTTATTTCCCAGCTTCAGGAACAATTTCCCTAATGTGTTGTTATATGTAATTCTAGAAGCAAGGTAATCATCTCCAGGATTAATGTAATCAGTCAGGGTACCTGCTGCTAAAACCTGCCAAGGTGCCGCCATGCTGCTTTCTTCTGTTATATTGATTGGCTTTCCGTGAATATTAGTCTCTATGTAGTAAAATGCTGTCCCCACTGTGTACAGATAATGCAAATGAATTTGTACATTAGTATTGTCTGTAGTTGGAGCAATTGGATACATTAATATTACTGATTTACTTATGTTTAGTCGTTTTTCCTACTCCTTTTACAAGACTTGGGTTTTAGGGCTTATGCCCATGCATGTTATAAGGATCAATGTTTTTCAGGTTGCTCTCATAGATTAGTATGGGACCATTCTGTATTTCAATGTACCTCCAATTTAAATATATATATATATATATATATATATATATATATATATATATATGTAAAAGGACTGTCCAAGCTAAAAAATATTGATGGTCTGTTCCAATATCCAACTAGTGATGGTCTGACACCCAGGACCTTCATGGATTAGTCGGCTTTCCCGTTATGTGCCCCTGGCAAAGTGCTATCAGTGCCATTACCGTAGCTCTTCAGTGTCAGAAGGGCGTTTCTGACAGTCTGTGATGAACTCTGAACTGTGAGGAACGCCCCCCCCCCCAACAGTACTTGTCCATAGACTAGTACTGTGGGGGCGTTACTCACCGCTCAGCGTCATGGCTGGGTGGCGAGGAAATCCCCCTCTCTGTCAGTACAGCTCTACTATCTCTACTGTCCCGACTCTACTGTCAGGAGGGGTGTTCCTCATAGACCGTCAGAAACACCCTTCTGACTGTGAAGAGATATGGTTATAGCATCGATAGCTCTTCCCCAGTGGCACATAATGGGAAAGCCGATAGTACGCTGAATTCAGTACATAAAACAGCAGGTGCCTGAGAACCTAAAAGGTCCTCTTCATGTAAATGTGAGCTGATCTGTAGTAACATGGTATGGCCACGGCACAGAGAATGGCGCTGTCTTTTTCCTGCTTCACTCTGTGTCAGGTGCTGAGACCAGCTGATCGGTATGGGTATTGTGTGTTGAATCCTCATGATCTGATATTGATATTCTTATCTCAGGAAATCCCTTTAACATCGATGTTATAGTTGTATCGAAAAGTCCATCAGATAATGGACAACCATCGGATGCTATGGTTCTGTATATCTGACTGCTGTATAGTTATTTCTCTTGCTTCTGTCTTGAGAGCTTTTCCTGCCTCTCACTGAATGTTGCTGTATATGGGGTACGGGCTGTGTAACATGTAGAGAAAATGAGGGAAGGGTCACTTTAACCAGTTATATCTCAGACATTATAAAATGTACAATTTTGCTTGTGTCATATAATACAGGATATCCATATGCAGTTGTATAATCTATATGATATAAAAATTCCAATCCCGACTGTGTTTTCAACCAGTGATATTTCTGGAAATAATTTATATACTATTGCAGCCTCAGTGTCAAATGGAAGAAGAGAATGTTCTCTTTCATATGACACAAAAAGCAAGTTTGTCTGTTTTATAATTTCCGAGATATAACTGTTTGAATTGACCCCCACCACCTCATTTTCTCTATATTTTACACAGTAACATTCGGTGAGAGGCAAGAACAGTTCTCAATACAGAAACAAGGGGAAGAGTGAAAAAAATGCAGGATTTCACAGAAAGGATCCACAATGTGTTAATAAAGTATATTATAAAATGTATTAATGACACAAATACTGACAGAAAATCAAGAGTTGTCGGAAAGTTTAGTTACGCTTTAAAGTTACTTGCAGGACCAGCCAGTGAGTGGTTGCAAAGGGTGGTAGACCCAAGTTAAACTTGCACTAGTGCTTATGAGTAGAGATGAGCGAGTAGTACTCGATCAAGTAGGTATTCGATCGAATACTACGGTATTCAAAATACTTGTACTCGATTGAGTACCACTCACTATTCGAATGTAAAAGTTCGATGCAGAACCAGCATTGATTGGCCGAATGCTATACAGTCGGCCAATCAACGCTGGTTCTTCTCCTACCTTTAGAAGTCTTCTCTGTGCAGCGTCTCCATGGCGTCTTCCGGCTCTGAATTCACTCTGCCAGGCATCGGGCCTGGGCAGAGCTGACTGCGCATGTCCCCTTGTTCTGTGGGGATGCGCAGTCGGCTCTGCCCAGGCCCGATGCCTTGGCAGAATGAATTCAGAGCCGGAAGATGCCGCGGGGACGCTGCAAGGAGAAGACTTCTCAGAGGATCCAGCCCGACCCTCACTCGTGGACTTGGTAAGTATAATTTGATCGAATGTTGCCTACCCCTGAAACGAGCATTTTCCCCCCATAGACTATAATGGGGTTAGATTTTCGATTTGAGTAGTCGAATATTGAGGGGCTACTCGAAACGAATATCGAACCTCGAACATTTTACTGTTCGAACATCTCTACCTATGAGCCCTTAGTTATGCTCCTCTGGATTTCTTCTGGATGGGTCTAACCCTATCTACAGCTCACAACTACCTTCTGTTCTTTCCATATAATTGATACAATTATGTTCCCACAAGCCGCATTGTGTGCTCTTTTCTGCCAGAAATTCTTTGGGCCACTGTGATCATATCTGACTTTTCCATTTGCTGTTCTGGACTTATCTTTTTCTGTCACTTGTTTGCTTTACCATGTTTTAGCTTTCATGTATTCTGTTATCCTTCTTGTTGCAGTCATTCGCTATCACTGCCTTCATCATTTTCCTTCCGCCATTCCCTGTAATTAGATGTTTTCACACTTAGAACAAGACCCTTAAAACCTAGAAGAAGCCATGTTGAAGAACAGAGTTTTTCGCTATGAAATATGTATAAGTAGGAATCATTAGGTCTTTTTTCTCTATAATCATCATTTACAATTCATATTCCCCAACATTATTAATATCTACAGCATGTTTAATCGGCCATTGCTGAAATAACTTTCTTCTTTCACTCGCTGGTCTCGAATCACCGTAATTACTGAGTTAGTATATCATCCAAGCAGAATTTAGGAAGGAGTCTTGAGTTGAGGGATGTCTATTGATTTCTTTTCTAGAGTAATCATCCCATTTTCTGCTAATTGCTCCTAATAACCGCTGGTATCTTTTCCCCAGTGTCTGGGAGATTATAGGGCAGAACGATGGTGGGCTGTCAGTTTTGAGAACTTTTCGCCTCCTACGGGTGCTGAAACTTGTGCGATTTATGCCTGCGCTGAGAAGGCAGCTGGTGGTCCTAATGAAGACAATGGACAATGTGGCTACGTTCTGCATGCTACTTATGCTCTTCATCTTCATTTTCAGGTAAAAAATAATCAGATTTATATAAAATATCCATCATAGGAATACTCAACTGATTTCAGTAAAGGTCCACAGAGCATCAAGTGAAGGTCCAAACTGAACAACAACTGAATGGATGCAATAATTATATATGTTAAGATGTTTCTAACTCTGCTCAGTCATGCATATGCCATCTTTGACCCCATGTAGTCCCTTTGTGCCCCGTACAGTAATAATCCCCCTATGTATCATACGGTAATGAATCCTCCTTAGAGTATGTCAGTTTTTCTGATGGCTTCATTTCATGGTTCATCATAAAAGCTGCCATGTTAATAGACCTATTCACTCCCACTGTTTTTCATTGTCATGTGAGGTAGGCCTAAGGCTACATTCAGACAACTGAGGTGCAAAACAGCTGTGAAAAATGGACATTTTGCACCGGAAGAGCACCCGTTTTCATGGATGTATGGAGGGATCTGTGAAAACAGAGAAAAATAGAACATGACCTATATTTTGACAGTCCATGACAATGGTCATGTGAGTAGACATTGAATTCAATGCTGCCATGTGCCATCCATTAAAAAAAAAAAAAAAAAAAAACAGACGTCACATACCGATTAATCACTTTTATGACAATTTAGCTTAAAACTATACCTAGGGCTAAGGCTCCACATTGAAGAAACACAGATTTATTGGGGTAGATTTTGCTGCGTTTTTTAAAGCCAAAACCAGGAGTGGATTGAGCAGACCACATATAGGCTACATATATTCCCAACAAAGCAATTTAGACAGAACATTATACTTATAGAGGTTGTCCGGGCAAAAAAATTGTTATTAAAAAAGGCCAGTGAAGTTGAAAAAAAAAATAAAATCATACTCATCTGTCCCCATGGCTCTGGTGTCTTCCTCGTGTGGTCCGGTCCTTCTGCTGGGCTGTTTTCTCAAAGTGAATCTCCTTGTTGACTGTGATGTCCCAGATCCCTTCTGCTGAAGCCGCTGATTGGCCTCAGTGGTCATGTGGTCGCGGCTTCAGCGGCATGAGGAAGAAACCCCCAGATGTCACAGGTAGTGACATCACATGCCATTCACTGAGGCCGCTGATTGGCCTCAATGTTAAAGTGCGGAGGAGACTTCTGCTGGAAGATAACAATGGACCAGGGAAAGGTGATTTTTTTATTTATTTTTTTTTTTTACCTCTACCAGGCTATTTAAAATTTTTGCCCAGGCAACCCCTTTAACAACCAGAATCTAAATGATACAAAATAAGACTGGACGCATGCTTGAAACGCCATCACACCCGATATTTCTTTTCATGATATCAAGTGCCATGAGGTGTAGATTTAATCTAACTAGATGAACATGTAAGTCTTAGGTTTCTATCTCTCCCCATTGCCGAAGAGGCTTTACACATGAAGAATGCAGTAGATAGATAGATAGATAGATAGATAGATAGATAGATAGATATTAGTAAGCAATGTATCATGGCATCATGAGTATAATAACATCATCTTTCTCTTCCATGCAGCATACTTGGGATGCATATTTTTGGATGTAAATTTAGTCTTAGAACAGACTCCGGAGATACTGTACCTGACCGGAAAAACTTTGACTCTTTGCTGTGGGCCATTGTTACCGTCTTTCAGGTTTGTCTGTTGACTTCTTTGTACATTGTATCACTAGTATTTTGCCTGTGTTATGCTCTACATATGGATTATATCTATGCTTGATTATATCTTTGCTTACAACCCATCAATTTTACGTTGTCAAGCAGTACATCCTTAGCAACCAGCCCGTCTCAGACTCGGTTTTCCGCTTTAAGAGCGCAGTGCCTCTCATTACCAATACTCTGTCCTTATCTCCTTAGTCAGCTGTAGAGATGTGTTAGATGTACTGCTGCCAGAAATGAGTCTAACTTGCATAACTTTCACTATTTGTAGAAATGATAATCTTCTGCCTGTAACATGCCGTATAATCAGGTGAATATGGAGAGGTGTGCTTTCTAGCCCCCCATTGCTTTATTTTTTGTTCTTGCAGCAGGAGTCTGACACACAGAAATTGCAGCATCCTCCACCTCCGCCCCATCTTTCTCTTCTTCCCTGTTTCTAAACTTTGACAACCTACAGACAGGCTGCTGTTATAAAATTACGGACTACTACTTGGCTTAGACTACTTATAGGGGATTATACTCCTTACCTTTACATCAAACTGTGGGTGTTACCCTTAAACCGGGGACCCATGGGCCGGAATCACTGCGTTTTACAGTAACTGCAAAGTGGTTGGGATTCATGAGAATCCCATGCCCACTTTGCATTTAAAACCGCAGTGCGGATACCTTGCGATTTCCAAAACTAGTGCGGTTTTGGAAATCGCAGCATGTCAATTATATCTACAGAAACGCCAGCGGCTTTTCCGTAGATATAATTGTAACAGAAAGGGTGCGTTCACACGGAGTGATGTGGCACGTATACGGCGTGTGAGACTTTGAGCGCCGGGATCGTATACGCCGTGTTATTTTGCGGCCGTGATTTTGCTCCCAGAAGAGAGTTTTTGAAAACCCCTGAGATATATTTATTATTTGACTTCCTTTCTAAATACAAATTGCCAAATAATGAACAGTAGCACACATTGACTAAATGATATTTATATAAGATCCATTGCAAAGTAATAAGAAAATTGCCCACATTCTGAAATAGGGTACACTTAGGCCGTCACAGAATTGTCAAAGAGGCTTATAATGGATGATAAACCTGATGCATCTGTATACTGTCTAGTCTAAGTTTATGCCACCTATTTACTAGCTGTCTTTGGTGCAATTTGCTACATTTTGGTGCATTTGTCTCCCACACTCATGAGCAAACACTCCAACTATTCCAACATATCTTTATTTTGATTGACGCTGACCCTTTCTAGATCTGCTCACCGGGATAAGAATGATTTGCGCCATGAAATTTTTAAAGTCCTCTCTTGACAATGCTATGGACCGATGCAGTATGGGAACTCTAGAATACATATTTGCTTACTCAAACATGATGGGGTGTGTAGAGTGTGCCTAGTGTTACCATCATCCCCTCCCCCATTGCATCCTCCTTTGCCTTATTGTTCCCTGATGTGGTTAGATCTTACGATATTGGATCATCCAGGTGCAGGGCCCATAAGATGGGCATAGTGTTCTTTGACTAATAAAGTTCTAACTATTCCATGAAATACAGATCCTGCCATTTTGTGCACACATCGTCCAATACCCTTCCCCTTCTTATGGGCCCTGCACCCAGCTGGTACAATATTGTATTGCTATACACAGCCTAGTGTGCCGTAAAGTCACTGTCACCATAACATTAGGTTTAAGTGAATGCAGATTGGTTGTTGTGACTACTCACAACTAGAGATGAGCGAACAGTGTTCTATTGAACACATGTTCGATCGGATATCAGGCTGTTCGATGTGTTCGATTCGAATCGAACATCACGTGGCAAACTCCAAAAAAATGTGATTCCCCTCCCACCTTCCCTGGCGCTTTTTTTGCACCAATAACAGCGCAGGGGAGGTGGGACAGGAACTACGACACCGGAGGCATAGAAAAAAATCGGAAAAAGTCATTGGCTGCCGAAATCAGGTGACCTCCATTTTAGACGAATAGTGGATTTCAAATCCGGGTCATATGAGAATGTGAACTTTGTGACTAAGAGACAGGGATAGCTGTACAGGTAGGGTAAGCTAGGGATAACCTTTATTTAGGTAGGAATGTTATTAAAAATAACTTTTTGGGGCTCTATCAGGTGTGTAATTGTGATTTTTGTGGCATAAACTTTTTCCAATAGGAATGCATTGGACAGCGCTGATTGGCCAGAGTACGGAACTCGACCAATCAGCGCTGGCTCTGCTGGAGGAGGCGGAGTCTAAGATCGCTCCACACCAGTCTCCATTCAGGTCCGACCTTAGACTCCACCTCCTCCGGCAGAGCCAGCGCTGATTGGCCGAAGGCTGGCCAATGCATTCCTATGCGAATGCAGAGACTTAGCAGTGCTGAGCCAGTTCTGCTCAACTACACATCTGATGCAAACTCGGCACTGCTACATCAGATGTAGCAATCTGATGTAGCAGAGCCGAGGGTGCACTAGAACCCCTGTGCAAACTCAGCTCACGCTAATAGAATGCATTGGCCAGCGCTGATTGGCCAATGCATTCTATTAGCTAAGCACACACATTCAGCTCTACTTCATCGGGCTAATAGAATGCATTGGCCAATGCATTGGCGCGCTCTGCGCGCCGCGGCAAATTTGGCTCCACCCACTTTTGTTGATTCCACCCATTCTCATTCATTTATCATGTGCTCCCACACAGTACAATCCTCCTACAGTCACCCGTAAATTATATGCCCCCCCTCCATCTCTACCCCAGTTTCATATACACCCTTCCTTTGCCCCCAGTTTCATGTCCCCCCTCAATCTCTGTCCCCAGTTTCATCACGTTCTCCCCCTTCATCTGCCCACAGTTTCATGTCCCCCATCTCTGCCCCAGTGTCATGCTGTTCTCTCCCCACCCCCTTCATCTGCCCCAGTGTCATGCCGTTCCCCCCTCCCCTTCATTTGCCCCCCAGTTTCATTGGGCCCCCTCCATCTTTGTCCCCAGTTTCATGCCGTTCTCTCCCCACCACCTTCATGTTCTCCAGTGTCATGCCGTTCCCCCCCTCCCCTTCATTTGCCCCCCAGTTTCATGGGCCCCCTTCATTATGTTCCACCTTTATATTTAATACAAAACAAACACTTATACTCACCTTCCATCACTCACCTTCCATCGATCCCCCGATGCTCCTCTCTCCAGTCACATACGCAATTAAAGCAGGAGCTGTGAGTTCAGCTCCTGCTTAGCTGCGGCCCGGCTTGCGTGTGTATGCGTGATGACGTCATCGCGCCTACACACGCAAGCCGGGCCGGAGCTTTAAAGTAGGAGCTGAACTCACAGCTCCTGCTTTAATCACGTATGTATTCCAGCTCATCGGCGGACGGACGCCGATGAGCTGAAATCGTGACAGGCAAGTTCCGGGGGGCCCCCAGAGGCTCTGTGGGCCCCGGCACTTGCCCGACTATGCCGTGCGCTGACGCCGGCCCTGAATGGGGGCCATTCGCATGACCAATATTTTGATGGACCGTTACCACAGACCGTGACATTATAGGTCATGCTCTATTTTTGCCCATTTTCACGGATCCAGCCATTCACTGTAATGTAGGCAGGATCCATTTTCCCCAGCCATTTTCACCCCATGGTCATGTGAATGTAGGCTAAGGCTAAATGTCACAACAATATAAAAAAAACTATGTGTGTGGATCCAACTTTAGCGGCACCTTTGTACAATTTTTTTCCATCATTCTTATTTTTTAAAGCCATTTTTTGTATGTTTTGGAATTTTTTTTAAATTCTTTTTGTAATTTTGACACATTTTTTATGTATGTTTTTACTGGCATAGAAAAAATAGGAAAAGAATGGAGTAGCCCATAAAAATACCATATGTAGAGCATGCTATTTAAAAAAAAAAATTGCGTTAAGACAACAAAAAAAGGAATAAAAACGGTGTATGTACCGTATTTTTCGGACTATAAGACGCACTTTTTTTCCCCCAAATTTGGGGGGAAAAGAAGGGTGCGTCTTATAGTCCGAATGTGGCGCCTGGCACCCGCTGAACTAGAGAGGCGGAAGCCGGAAAGGGATAGATGCCGGGGCCTGAGACATCGCTGTGCTCCTCTGCCCTGCATGAAGCCAGCAGCGGGAGGAGTGATGCTATTCTGCTCCTCCGTCCCCCCGCCGCTGGCTTCATGCAGGGCAGAGGAGCGCAGCGATGTCTCAGGCCCGGCACCTGTGCCAGCGTCTATCCCTCGCCGGCACCCGCCTCTCTAGTACAGCGGATGCCGGGTCAGTATCAGTGGCCCCTTCTCCCCTGGGGCTGGTCCCCACCGGCCCCGTACCTGTGAAGTTGCAGGCCGGCTCCTGCGCGGCGATATCGCAGGAGCCGACCTGTTCAGGTGACAGCCGGGAGCCTAATGAGGCTCCCCGGCCTGTCACGGCTATATTAGTATTGCGGCTGGTCTCTATGACCAGCCGTAATACTAATAGACAGAATGTCCCATAGACGGCAATACAGTTGTATTGCCGTCTATGGGACTTGCAATCAAGTGACCGCAGGCTCAAGCCCCCGGGGGGGAATAAAATAGTAAAAAAAAAAAAAAGCTTTAAAAATATAAATAAAAGTTCTAAATCACCTCCTGTCCCTAGAAAAAAAAAAATATATATATATATATATATATATATATATATATATATATATATATATATATCATAAACCACCGGGTTTTTTTTCAATACAAGGTGATCTAAGCAATAGATATTCCCCAAAATGGTATAACTAAAAAGTACAGCTGGCCCCACAAAAAAAAACACTCTATGCATCCCCGTACAGCTGCAGGGTCACCTGTCAATGTGGCCTTGCAGCTGTTGCGAAACTACAACTCTCATATATTAAATATTTTACCATTTTTTGCTTCAAAATTTTTTTTCCCTATTTTCCTCCTCTAAAACCTAGGTGCGTCTTATAATCCAGTCCAATCCAATCTTATAGTCCGAAAAATACGGTATTCATACTGTATAACAAAAAAGTCACAAAAATCACAATACTATTCGGTGTGCAAATCCAACCTATAAAAAGTATAACAAAAGAAATGTAACTCATCACAATTTGTAGCTGATTCTTCTCCTACTTCTCACAGATCACTATGGGCTACGTCTTGAGACTTTCGGAGTGTACCCAGGACCACTACTGTTTTTGCTCTTCTAGCAGTTTTCCTGTGTTTGTGATTCTATATCCGTCACTGAATGTATTTTTATACTGCACCATTTATGTGAAATAGCATTGAATGCGTGAAATTCTGTGCATATTAATATACGCCTGAGAGGTTTCGAAGCCTACATAAAATCAGGGAGATGTATGGAAGCAGGAGGTGGTTAACAGCCCATGGAAGAGAATATTGTGTAAATGTGAAGCCATGAGCGCAATAAAGCTGAAGCTTGAATATAAGGAGCTTTGTGCTAGGAGACGTAGCCCACAAATGAGATGAAGTCAGAATTACTGGTGTAATACAAGATGAAACAGGAAAATGGTAGATTCTCCAGCCGGGCAGAAGTGTTGTAAGAAAGTGGGTGGAAGTGATCTGTCCATTGATATAGAATTCCCAGTACTGCATATTGATTGCTTTACCTTTTACTTTACAAGAAGTGACTATCGTATCCACATTTCTGAAGACTGGAGAACTTTCTTTAACATTTATAGCAAAGGAAACAGACAGACAAAAGAGAGTAGATTTCTATAGATGAATCCATCACTTAATGGTGGGAATTCCCACTTAGCTATGGATCTTAAAGTCCCACAAAAATTTTATATTCTGGCCTGTAGGTTTCAAAGCACCAAACGGTACTGATTCTGGCCTGTAGGTTTGAAGGCACCTTGAAATAAAGTAAATGGCTCTCAAGATCATAGACACTTACAGGATATATCTAGATTTCCCAAAAGCACTTTGGGGCCAAATTACTATGATGGTATTTTTTATGCCACTTTTCAGATTTGGCTTATTTTTTACTTGTATGTTGTTTTCTGTTAAATTTACTTCAATGACTCACACTGGTTCATCAATTTGTTGCAATAGTCCAGGGAGACGGGGTCTGAGTTCACTAAGGATTTAGGACGCAGTTTTTCAAGCCAAGTAGGATGAGCTGGCACAAAACTTTTAGGACTTTTTAAGACATTGCAAGTTATAAATTAGGCTTACGCTAGACTCACACCTGCATTCGGGTTTCCATTCTTTGGGTCTGCTTGAGCACCGGATAATGGAAACCCAACCTGCTTAAAAAGCAGTTACCTGTGGAAACCCATGGATGCCATAAACTGTAATGGGAGTCTGCTGGGTTTCTTCACGAAATAGGCTTATAGAACTTTTCTCTCCATGTTTTTAAGCAGAATGGGGCAAATCCCAGAACGGCAATGGGCGTAGATGTGACCTCAGTCTTATACCTATGCACCATGTAAACGTTACACATTCATTAGGTGCAGAGAATTATAAAAATACATAAAAACTGAAAAAAAAATCACAAAAAGCACCACAATTCAAGTGCAAATGGAATAAATAATCAGATTCTCCATATTTCTCTTGAACCAATGACTGAAACAATTCATTCTTAAATAGCCAATACTCAAGTGAAATCTTCAACAAGTTTATTACAATTAAAATGGCTATTAAAAATGATAAAATAAAATCTTGACATATTATATAATATCGCACTTCACTTGAAGGCTATTCTAGGGATTGAACAGTCTAATATGTTTGTGGGTGTTCTGGATATCCTACAAGTTATATGAATAGGGATATATTGTATATGGCTATGTACAATAGATATGTTACAATATAAACCAGGTTAAACCAGGGCAATTGTACAACTTTAGATGAATGCTTCTTCTTTATAATTTTATCGGATTAGTGCCGATATCTGGGATCAGACTGTTCAGACAAGAATAAGAAGGGAAACCCCTGAGTCTCTGTGTGAATGAAGAGGTAGTGCACATGGATGACTGATGCTTTAGGACTGATAGAGTGCTATACGCACATTTAGGCTAAGGCTCCACATAGTGAATTGCAGCTAAAGAAAACACTCCAGTAAATAAAAGCAATATTTTTAATGGCTGTTCCATTGCATTTTACAGTTTTACATCAATTTTTGAAAATGCTGCTTATAAGGGAAGTTGAAGATCCTTACATTTCCACCACTACATACCAATTATTTTCCCCATGGATAAATCTACTGTAGTAATTGTGAGCCAACAGCCACATTGCTAATTCTCTTCTGTGTTTTCTTAGTATTATCAACAGGAGCAATGCCTAAAGCAATTCCACAGGGTAGACTCTAGAGGCTCACGTTTACTTTTTATCTAGCCAGAGCTGATACTGTATAAAGTTTGGATAGAAGTGACTATTACTTTAAACTGGTAGTCAGGAGTACATGTACCTCTCTGCAATATCCTGTGCTTAGTGTCAAAAATGGGATCAGATCCTGTCCTGGAAGATCATAAAGGCCTATTCAAAAGAAAGTCTTTCCTGATTATATAGAGATATAATATGGCCATGTGTATGACCTGTAATTGTGTGTTCATTTGTATATGTCCAACAATATCCAGGGTTAAGGGGATGTCGTCACTCCATAGGGAGAGACCACCATATAGGTGTGTAGAGTCTTATTAAGCCATGAGCACTCCACTGCAAAGGAACATGGGAAGAATATGCAAATCTGACTTCCATGATGTAATTAGGATGCCAGTGCCTCATTCTCAGTCAGCGCCCTCTATTGGTGTGCATACTTGAGGCACTGGCATCCTAATTACATCATGGAAGTCAGATATGCATATTCTTCCCATGCAACAATATCCAATAACTTAGGCATTGGTTACAGCCTTGAGGGGCATTGTTATTCTATCGCTGGTATGACTTTCTGGGCCATTCCCAAAATCTATCTTGTGGATGTGCAGCTGTGACAAATGTGCTATTTTAGACAATTACAAAAGCCCACATGTTTCATACGACCTCTGAGACACTCACAGAACATTCTGTACATGATTACAAATGCCCAGAAGTAATGAGTCCCTGGAAACTGATTCAGATATTGGCTGCTGAGCATCATTTACATCTCATACCTAGAGGTTTACCAACTGGTAGGATGCCAAATGTGAATTTAGCATATTAACGTTGTATTATAAAATGTAAACAAATTCTGTCTAGTTTAGTTTTTTTTATATATTGTATTACTGTATTCGATTTTTAGATTTTCTATATATTTGATTCTATATTTTCTCTTTGCTTAGAAATACTTTGGTAAGGGTTACCATTCTATTGAAAATTCTAAAACTTGTAACTGCTTCATCTTCTTAAAAAAAATTAATTTATGAATGTGAGTGTCAGGATTCTCTATCCGGCTGCTGCATTCTTAACATTACCATACCAACCTGGTAAGCTTTTGCAGTTTCAGAGGCTTTCTGGCTTGGTCCAGTTAGCAGCTGAGGAGGCCTATAGACCCTGCCCTCCAGAGACAACAGCCGACTAATTTAGTTTGCTTCCTAGTTTGGCTCTCCATTTTGTCTGAGTATTCCTGTTTACTTTCTGACCTCTGTTTTGCTCCCTGGATTCCCTATTTGCCTCCTGATTCTGCTTTGACGTTGGCTTGTTTCCCAGATATTGTTTTCATCTCCTGTTTCTGTTTCGTAAGTCCTCTCCTGGTTTTGACCCTGCTTGTATGTCTTCTCCTAGTAAGTTTTAGTGTACTTTGTGTTGGTCTCTGTAGCAGTGCATTTATTTTTAGTACATTTATCTGTTTGGTGACAATTTGGATTCCCAGATTCAGCACAAGTCCAACTCTCTTTGTGTTGAGCTATGGTGAAGGTGTCTGGGGTTCTGTCTTGGCTCGCAGAGGTGTGTTGTCTCTACTGCTTGCAGTTATCAGCCAATTCCCTGCTATTGCTTTTATTGTGGCCTTGCATCAACAGTCTAATCACAACAGTGAGCCTCTTCTAGATTTTGGCCACTTTTCACCAGTTTTTATTAGTGAAAAACAAGCAAGAGAGAATAACTCATTTTAAGAAAATAGAAAAAACATACTGTAGATTTAACAGGGAAAATAAAATATGGATATTCATTTGACAGATTTCCACTAGGACTTCAGTCAAGCCATGAATAATGATATTTCATCTTCAATATTGATGCTTTACTTTTGCACCCAAAATGATAATGCAAGTATTGTAGCATTCCTGGTTCTGCTAAAAACAAAATAAACTGGAGATTTGAATACAAGTAGCCCCATGGTCATCGGATGGGACACCAATCTGGGACAACTAAAAAATATTAAAAAATAAAATTCAAAGAAAAAAATGTTTCCAAAATCATTTGAGTTACCCACGTTAGGAAAAACAGTCTTTGAACTTTGCACCTAATCTCCTTCATTTACTAAAATCACTTGACTAGGGAATACATTTGTCCCAGTAAAGACCCATGCAATACACAGATGCTGCAATATAGTAGATAATAATGACCACAAAAATCTTCTTATTAACATATGTATAATGTTAACATTGATCCAAATTACTAGAATATGCAATGTAGCAGAACATTACAAACATCTAATATTCTAAATAATCCCGAAAGGAAGCATTTATGGGTAATTGGCCAGGCATTACCAAACAGTATAATCCACAGTCACTCGAATATCATGCTTTGATGACAAATTTGCCAAAGGAATTGCACCTCCACATTCTCTCACACGCTAGTCCCCTTGGAGAACAAGAGACCATTTCTCATAAAAGTTGATGGTACTCTCATTTACTTGGTAGACTTTTTCACTTTCACCAAGTTACCTGTATTATTTTAAACTAATTCTGCATTCTCAGTATATATATATATATATATATATATATATATATATATATATATATATATATATATATATAATTAATATAAAGTGTTTTGTAACACCAAAGCCATGCAATGATGTGCAGTCAGTTTCTTCTGGGCTAAAGCTATCATTTTGACATCATAGTTGCCACCAATACATGATATCGGTGCCAGGTGTGGACAGGTTAATGTATGCTTGATCCTCAGCTGAGGACTTTTGCAAAAACCCTTCAGGCTTAGTTTTGTTCAGCTATGGATTTATTGAATATCTGAGGTTGTCATGTAGGCCAGGTGTAATTTTTGATTAGATGTGTATATTCCTATTCATATTCCTATATCTCCTAGGCTTAGGGGCTTATTAACACAGATGTGTCATGTTCATTGTGGGGAAGGTAGCTCAGTAGCAGCAATGCTGACCCAATCAGACAGAAATTGGAGATAGGTAGGTAACTATCAGGGACATATTTAAAATTTTACTTTTATTGATATGTATTAAAAACTATACTTAGTACAAGACAACATAACAAAAATGTGGTATAAAATACCCCAAAATTCACAAAGATAATGATTATGTGCAACCACCTAGCCTGTGGGGGAGTGGGACACAACGTCCTCCACAATCGTTTATTTACCCCACTAGTGTTACACTTCTTATCTTTGTTGTGGATAATGGGTTAAAGAGCAGGGCTGGAAAAACGTGTGCTATAGCCGCCTATGTTATCTTTAGAGTACTGGCTGGCAAATAACTCCACTGCTATAGATTTTTCCTTCCCATAAGCTGGAGCTACAGTTAATAATTCATTTTGTTAAAACACTGAAGCTCTCTGCTGTGCAATAAAGTGCCTACAAAAGAGGACTTGTTAGCAGGCTGGTATACAGAGTAACCGGATAGTAACACCTATCTAAGGCTAAAGTAGTTATACAGGTAGAGCTGCTCTGCTGCTGATAAATCACATGCAGCTCAGGCAGCTCAATTCCCCTTGCCTGCTTTAGGGCTAAAACAATAGCCGAGATTATCTTAATCTTAGCCTGCGTTTCAACATACTAACACTCTCCCTGTCAGCATGAATCATCAGAGGCTTTTGTTGTGCACAGGAGATTAACTGACCACTATCTAAATCACATTAGCGTCTTATGATATGACTCCCGTTTCCCCCATGGCATTGATGTTTAGCCATAGGGGGGCGCGGGAGAATGCTGAGTTTAAATGTGCAAAGCCACACCCCCTAGCAGACGCTATAACCAATCAGCGTGTGCAAAGCAGACCCATAGTTCTAACGGCCGGCATGTGACGTTGTGTCTTTACTGCACATGTGCAGGCGAGCACCACTCAGAAGCCGGAGGTGTGTCCTTACTCAATACGGCCGACTCCGCCCCAAGCTCCCTGCACATTCAATGACATCAGCTAGGTGAGAACTGCCAGAAAGACCATTTATGATAACTCCCCAACTCCGCCCCCCTGCAGTTCAAATACACAATTGTTACAAAGGAAATGTCTATACAGGTGAGTATATGACCTGATGAATATATAAAACACCATGACTATATGACAGAACACTGGGATCCCCTCCCAGAGGGGGACTCACTCAGCACAGCATCCTGGTACCAGCTTAACAGGGATACTGCACAGGGAAAACAGATGACTACACCTCATGCATAACCCCTATCAAGAACTATAGAACCATACTACCATAGCTGTAACCATAACTATTACCACTGTACACCACCATCCAAGATCTTAAAAGGTTGTAAATAGGGTAAGTCACCAAGCATAAAATCCCACATATGGAAATGGTAAACTGAACCCAAGTTTAAATAAAACAGGCAAACGAGATGCCATCATTAAGACCCCACGGTTTCACAGTCTTTAACGTAAAGGTCCATCTAGCCTCCCGCTGCAGGAGCTTTTTATCAAAATCTCCCCCCCGAGAAGATGGATGGACCAGTTCCACTCCCTGGAATTTTACAATGGACACATCTCCACCATGTTTTTCACATATATGACGTGCCAAAGGGGTGTCTTCGCCTCTAGAGATATCATTTATGTGCTCACGAATCCTTCTGCGGAACTCGCGAATGGTTTTACCCACGTATTGCGTTCCGCAGGCGGAGCAGCTGGCCAGATAAATAACTCCTCGTGTCTTACAATTTATGAAATTTTTATTAGTATATTCCATATTTGTCGAATTACTCCTAAAGGTCTTGCCAGGTACGATTGATGCGCATGCCCGACAGGATCCGCAGGAAAAAGTCCCCACCAGACCCTGAGCATGCCTCCCTAGCCAGTTATCATTTACAAGGGGTGCTAGATGACTCTTCACCAATCTGTCCTTGAGGTTAGGACCCCTCCTATATGTGACAAGCGGATAGTCATTAATCTGGGGACCAATGTCTGGGTCTGATTTAAGAATTTCCCAAGTGTTTTTTAAAACATCCACCACTTCTCGATTTGCGGAATCAAATGTTGCGATAATTCGCATATCTGCCGTTTTATCCCTTTCCACTGGTTTGAGCAGAGATGTTCTGTCACGTAACAGGGCATCTTGGTAAGCTTTGCGCAGAACCCCATCCGGGTACCCCCTGCATTGGAATCTCCTACGTAAATCGCTGGCTGCCACTTCATAGTCTGCTACATTTGTGCAGTTTCTGCGCAACCGCAAAAATTGGCCCTTTGGAATTCCGCGGCGCAGTGGGAGGGGATGGCAACTCTGCCAATTTAACAGGGAATTGGTAGATGTTTCCTTCCTGTAGATCGTGGTCCCCAATCTACCCGATGGTGACTTAAAGATAGTGAGATCTAAAAAGGTGATTGAGTGCTCCTTGATCTCTGAGGTAAAAAATAAACCCAGATGGTTAACATTAAACTCTCTCACAAACTCCCCAAAATCCTCTCTTGTTCCTCCCCAGACCAACAGAACATCATCGATGTATCTGACCCAAAATAAAATTGATGATGCCCACCTTTCCATTTCATCACCAAAGACCACCTCCCTCTCCCACCAGCCCAGGTACAAATTAGCATAGGCCGGGGCACATGGACTCCCCATGGCCACACCCCTGAGCTGGTGGAAGAAGAGGCGGTCAAAAAGAAAAGTGTTACGGGTCAGAACGAACTGGAGGAGATCCACTATTAGAGAGTTATGGGCAGAGAAAAACGTACCTCTGGATCGTAGAAAGCCCTCCACAGCCCCACACCCCGTGTCATGGGGTATGGAGCTGTAGAGGGCCTCCACATCCAAACTAGCCAGGAATGCCTCAGGTGGCACCACCAGATCTTCCAATCTACGCAAAACATCAGTGGTGTCTTGTACGTATGAGGGCAAGGCTAAAACAAAGGGTCTGAGAATCTCATCAATGTAATACGAAATATTCTGAGTGACGCTATTAATTCCTGCCACTATGGGTCGGCCTTTTAAAGGTACTAGACCTTTGTGCACTTTTGGGAATGCATAAAACGTCGGTCTTACAGGATGCCTTGGTAACAGGAAATTGAGATCAAAAATAGATCAAAATAGAGTATTTCTCCATTCTAATAATCCATGGAAAGTGAATGGGCATCTGTGTATGCCATTAAAATCAATGGGTGCGCATTTAGTCTATGTATGAATAAGCCCTTTTTCAGTGGTATTTAATGCAACATAAGAATAAATAGAAGAATAGAAATGTCTTCTCAATAAATCGCTTCCATTGTTAAATGTTGAATAAAATATGATTGTTGTTTGTGGACGACATTTAACTTGCCATTTTCTCAAGTTTGTTGTTTTATATCTTTTGCTATTCGTCTTACCTATGGTGTACAGGGGTAATTTACCAAATGAGTTTACTGCAACAGTTTAATTACTAGTATTGTCTAGATTGTTCATATATTCTGGATGTACTGTTCTAATTCATTAAATCTGCATTAACGAACATTGTAAATGAATTAAATTTCTGTTGGCAGATTTCAACAGCTGTTTTCTCATATATAAAATAAATACATTGCCATTTTCGAGACAGAAAAAGCTGCAATATGTCCCGGTCTTAAACAATGTATTCATTTTCATGTGTTTAGGGAGAAAAGCAAGAGCCTCAGTTATGCAAATGTGATACTGGCTAATTAATGGTCATACTCTGCAGCATATTTTACACTTGCTTTACAGTTTCCAGGGCCTAGTGTAACTTTTGAGAGCTAGGGCTTATTCACAATACAGTGAAAAACAGGCTTATGATGGATAGTGTTCACATGTGCAATGGACCAAAAAAAGTTGATGAAAAAGTCTGTTGTTTTTTTTTTTTTTTAAAGAAAACTGGTTTTGAAGGACGTAAAAATGGATTGTGTTAAAAATTGATCCATGGGTTAGGTAAAAATTTGATATATATATATAGCCAATTAATGGACACTGTAATGTTAATATGGCCTTAATGGCAGTATGTCAACAGAAAATATATTTTTAAGAATTTTTGTTTTGTTTTGGTGAGATTTTAAAAAGTTTTCCATATTATTGTCTATATTTATTTTAAAAAAATCCTGCAGTTCTGACACTGACCACTAGGCCATATATTGTGCTGAGACTTCCTGTTATCTGTAGATTTCTTTGCAGCAGTCCCTCATTTACCGACACATTGTTGATCACAGCTATTAAGATAAGATAATCTTTTAATAGTCCCACCATGGGAAAATTCAGTGTACAGCAGCATGGATAATACAGTAATACAAGAAAAAAACAACATACAAAAAGCTCAGATAGAAAAGATAAAAAATATAGTAGGAGTGATAACAAAAACTTCAGGATCATTTAGTTCTCTGTGTGGAGTGATCTTTGCTTACCCTGATGTTGATTATGTAGCCTGACCGTGGTTGGGAGGAAGGACCTCCGATAGCGCTCCTTCTCACACTTGGGGTGAAGCAGTCGGTCAATGACAGTACTACTGAGTGCTGTCACGGTCTTATACATGGGATGGAAGTTGTTCTCCAGCTCACCACGGTCAGTATCCTTCTGTCACCAACCACCTTCACTGGGTCCAGAGGGTTCCCCAGAACCCTTCTATCCAGCCTGTCAAGTCTATTAGTGCTTTTAATCAGGAGTATTACAAATGGTGATTTCACTGCTTAGTCATAGGTCACAGGTCATGTCCAGATAGTCTCCTAAGGAATTTAATAAGGCCTGCTACAAACCATTGTGTATATGGCCCATGTCCCATCACCAATAAACAAAAAGTGACAGATAATTTTTAGCTTAGCGGCAAGAGCTGGAATTACAAAATTCTATATAAAATATGTTAAAAACAAAGAATGTAATTTGAATAATAGGTCATTTTCTGCCAACACATTCCCTTTAAGGTCATCATAAATTTTCAATATAGGTTGGCTAAACACACATATGGTCAACAGGTATATTTTACAGCCTCCAGATACACATGCATTTTGTGGGCAGCTCTGGTGGTAGCTTATCTCATTGAGAATAAAATGATCGGGCTTTTAAAATTTACCACGCCTGATCTTTTTCCACTGAAAAGTCTAGACATGGACATACATATACACAAATATTAACTTGACAGAGATAACTTGATGCAGCGTGATACCTTATCACAGGACACAACAAAAGCCTTTGATGAGGCTGAGTCAAAGCCAAATTAAACTTTGCTACATCTATAGTTGGATGACCTGGAGGATATCGGCAAATCAGTCAATAATTATGAAATTAGTATGGACACTATTAGGCTAATAGGATTTATTCTTTAGGTTTTCCATTTTAAACATACTACATTATCTTTCATCTTTCCCCAGATCTTGACACAGGAAGACTGGAACGTGGTACTGTATAATGGGATGGCCAGTACATCTCCTTGGGCTGCTCTCTACTTTGTGGCCTTGATGACATTTGGGAATTATGTACTCTTCAATTTACTGGTTGCTATCTTGGTTGAGGGATTCCAAGCAGAGGTAAGAGGATATTGTATTTGATTTTCATTACACACTAAGTCTATAAGTGGTGGCGGTGGATAAAGAGTGACAAATCTGCAGAGAGGTGCTAAAGCATATGGATAGAAAATATCATTTGACAGCATGTAAAAACATCCTAACCAGTCTATCCATTTGTGATGAGGTTTAAAGGAACCCTGCCAAATGATCTGCAAACAATGAGGGTTACTATTTAAGGACCCTTCACTATGTTCCCAAAAATACACCACTTGTGCTGGAGATCTTATGCTAATTCAGAGCAGTTTGACATAGACTGTGTTTATTTGATCTTAAATTCTCATACATAATATAGCGGATATATTTATTCATCATTGCAACTTTTGTGTTCCCTTCCACTGGTCACGTAGGACACTGCTCAGATTGCTAATGTGATACTGATTGCAAGGTCAGGCTTCTCGAGCTACAGCAATGACGTAAACAGGGAGATCAGATGTTCAGGTATTGTTGCTATCAGAATGGCCGTGCTAGCTTATTTTATAGGTTTGCCATTATAGATAGCAGTCTTTATGTAAACTCGATAAAGAATACAATAAAAGTGCACTCGACTGGATTGGTAATAAGTAGTGCTGGCAGCAAGTCACTGGGTGGTCAACTACGCAACTGGCCTCAAGTATATGTATGCTTAGGAAATAAGCTATACCCAGACTCCGCTGGCAGTGCAAATACAGTAATACAATTGCTTATTGAGAACAGTAAAATACAGTAATACCAAATACACCCTAAAAAGGCACCAACGACAAAGGACCATATTAATAACCTTAGTTATAGTTATGGTGGGCCCAAATGTCCTGTATATAATATCCTTTATAAAATCAGAGATGGAATATATTAGACACTTTATTAAAGCCACCCATATGGAATTCCTTTTTCCTTCAGAACCACAATTTTTTTTTTGATTCCCACAAGGTATTAGGTAACCCATGGTTTGCTTGGTTTGCCATGAAAATATTTCACCAGTCACTATTATTCTACCTCCATCAGTCTGATCTCCTGTCGGTAAGGATTCCTTAATTCCTGCTGCTTGCACCAAATTCTGACCATGGTGCATCAGAACTTTGGACTCATTTGCTTTTCCATTAGGTCTTATTTATGTACATGTCCGTTGACCCCTTTTTTTTTTTTTTTCAGACCTTTGAGCTCCATTACAATCTATGAGTCCATGAAAGTCATAGACTGTTCATCAGTTTGCTGTCCATTTCTTACATTGACCCATAGATAATAAAAATACAAAGACAGAAAAAAGTTTAGCTGTTTTTCACAGATATGAAAAAAGGGATAAACTGTGAACTGCATAAAATGCAAAACTAAGCAGGCTGGCATAGTGCCCATGTGAATAAGGCCTTGTACAGTAATGGTACTGAATGCCTATCTGAACTTAATAAAGATAAGTTCAGATAGTCAAGATTGTCTCCAGCAGTAGCAACCTCCCTTGTGGATTTCTAGCCAAGCTCTGCCATAGTCTGTTCTCCTAGCAGACTTCTTATTCCCTGCTAATGAGGACAATCCCAATAAGCTGGGTTTCTTCAGGAGT
The DNA here is from genome assembly GCF_031893055.1 of Leptodactylus fuscus. Lineage (NCBI taxonomy): Eukaryota > Metazoa > Chordata > Amphibia > Anura > Leptodactylidae > Leptodactylus > Leptodactylus fuscus. The sequence continues at coordinate 40,218,269 of NC_134273.1, forward strand.
GTCTACAAAGTGTGGACTGGAGGGGTTGGGTATGACAAGTCCCATTACCAGCCTACCTGCCATTCCCTAAAAATCCAGCCCAGTGCATGGCACTTAAATAACGGACAGCAAATATAATCGTCTGCTGAGAAATAAACCCTCTGAATTTTTATCATCTCACCCATCTGAGCGATCTAGGTGAGATGTACACCCCTCCAGCACTTTACCGGCCATTGGCTTACTATATATATATATATATATATATATATATATATATATATATATACACACATTGATATAGGTAGATATAGATACATATAATGAGATGGAGTGGCGAATGTGCTAATTGGTAATTAAACACATTTCACTTATGTCCAGGTTGTTCCAGGGATATAAGTCAAGCTTGATGGCACAGCTGCATACACGAATATTAATGTGCATTAGAAGGATTTAATGTTGAAATAGCCAGCAATTACAAGGCTCTAATTATAATTAGTTTCAACCATATGTTATGTGGGAATAGCTCAGTCCCTTTTCCCATCGGCGTTTTAACAAATCTTGGCCACAATTACTTAAGTGGAAAATATTAAAATGACCTTATTGGTATGCAGAACACAGGGAATCTTCTGTTGTATGGCAGGGTCAAGTCTTTCATTCATACAGTGCTTGGTACTCCAGGGTCACCATCATTTTACTGCTTCCACTATATGAGAGTCTTCATCCTGTCCGTCGATTTCTCCCCTGCTTGTACAATGAAGAACTGAGTGGACAAGCTCACGCCAATATGGCGCATTGAGAAATTCTGAATATAATGCTATTCAACCAAATACAAATATAAAAAGCAATAGATCCAATATAATATTGCTATCCCACGGTCCATCCTGTGAAATATAGAACCATTAGCCATAATATTTAAACCAGATGATGTAAATAATGATTGATTTCAATGCATTGATTAAAGGGACTCTATCATTGACAAAAGTTATTTTTAACTAATCACATCCTTGCATAGCCTTTTGCCAATGATAGAGCCCCTTTAAAATTTCCACACTTATTTTGGCACAGTTGTACCTGTCAATGGGTAGAAATATTAGGCTGCAGGTAAACTGTCAGTTTTTGAAGTTGTTGTGTTGGAAAAATAAACAAGTAGGATGAGCTGAGAAACTTTTGCTTGGGTTGATCATAGTTGACTTGACTGGTCTTGTGGGGTGTTCCCGATGTTACCTAGCAAAAGTGGTCCAAGCTGGGACAACTGGCTAATTTATGAACATGGACAGAGTAGGCTAGCCCACAGAAAAACTTTTCAAGACAAACTGTTGAAAAAAATGTATTTTATTTGCTAGAAAAAGGTGTTAACACACAATCGTGAGGGATCAATATGGGACTACATGCGAATAGTAATACATGTCCACCACCAAAAACATCTGCTATGAGCAACGAACATCAGAATTGGATCATGGAACAAGGGAAGGAGGTGGCCTGGGCTAATGTATCAAATGTTTCTGAAAGTGATGACATTCAGCCATATTTAACTTGTTATTGAACAGAGGTAGTTGAGCAGATTGATATATGGCTTTGCCAGAAATGTTCTTGTATAACATCATTTATTCATATATTGTGGCCAATGGGTGGTCCTACATGGTAACTGACTCTACACACTTATACAGTGAACCCTGTCAATCACATATAGGACCACCCACTGGACTACTTTTTCAATTTTTTTCTCTTTATGGATGAGAATAGTCCATAGTAATGATGACTGACTCCAAAATAATATAATGCATATGCAAACTTACTCAACTATATGTTCAGATTATATCTCTATGTTAACTGTACTATGGTATTAGATCACACCTGAAAAGATCATTTGTAAATAAAACTTGGGAAATGTTCTGACTTAGCCTGCAAAGGACATTATCCCATTATATGTATTAAGAGTTAGACATTGTAAACTCTGCCAGGCAGTCTAGAAATACACAGTGCATTATTCACCTGGTTTAATGCACTGGCTCAGATTGCATGATAGACTGCCCATCTAAGGCCTCATTCACACCCCCGTATCCATGGACCATATGAAATAATGGATGACTATTGGGTATTGGTTATAGTAAATTTCATGCCAAAATTGTGGAACAATTGTGCAAAATGGTCCATTTGAAGTAAGGGTCTATAGATCGAAAGATAAAGCAAACACAGGGAGAACATACAAACTCCTTACAGATGGTTTTTGCCCTTGGTGGGATTTGAACCGAGGACTCCAGCGCTGCAAAGAGGCAGTGCTAACCACAGCTTTATCTTCTGTTACAAAGGTAAACAAACCTAATGGAAGCTAGCATTCGTAATGTTGTTTACATTAGTGTCAATGGGAATGGGCATAGAATCAGTCTGTGACCATTCCCTGCAACAGTTTAATGTCCATTGCTGTCATCCTATGATGGAAGCCAGCAACAGACATTATTAGCAGTAGTGTAAACTCCCCCTAACACTCATTTATGAGTAAGTCATATTCCTTTTCCAACTGAGACCTTCCATTGTGTCAATATAGCCCAAAATAATTAAGATAGTCAGCTAAAACTAGATGCGACATTTTACACCAAAGTTGCACTAAAGTTTAGTGCATTTTATACATTATTCTAAGGCCATTCATGTTAGTAAATGCGCCTCACTGTTCAAAAGAAAAATATATTCTATATATAGCCAAATACCATTTTTGGATGGAATGATTGAAACCCATACTTGAATTACGGCAATGGTTTATTGAAGGACAAATTTGATCTACTCTCAAATTTGTCCTTCAGTAAACCGTTGCCATAATTCAAGTATCGGTTTCAATCATTCTATCCACAAGGGATTGTGCACCCACCAGGTTTTTTTAGTGTATCTAGTTCCCTTTTTGTTGGTCCACTTACAGCTTGTCCCCAGGAAGCAGCTGTTGTCCCAGGTGAAGGCGAACCCCATATACAACCTCAGACAATATTTATATTTCTATCAAAAAACCATAAAGGTTACATCAAGAGTATCTGGTTCTTTAGAGGAGAACAACCAGCCGTTACTCTCCAACTACTCGTGCTATATTCCACTACAAAGGAAACGCGATTACCCTCTCTTTTTTTTATCCTCCCAGTTTCCAAATACCATTTTTTGTGTACTATGTTAAATCCAAGGTATCAGGAAAATAGTCTCCATTTACTTGAATAGGGTTATTTCGGCAGCAAGTACATGATTACTGCAGGCCCTATTTAGATTAATAGGACAATTTCATCAACAGTCTGCAAAGTCTAATTATGTGGACACCATTCAGATTTGTGATGCAGTTTTTTTAAGCCAAAATTAGGAGTGGATTGAAGAAAAAAGTCATACCATATGTCAATATAAGATCTTGCTCTTTATGATTCATACTTGATTTTGGCTTCAAAAATGCAATAAAACACCAAACATTGTGTCCTCACCCTAAATATTTTGGCCCTTTTGTTGAGCATTACTTGGTGGTCATTCTTAATACAATAGTACTATAGTGACAAAATTATAATATAGTTCACTGGTTGGATGCCTGCAAAACATCTATGACCACCCACACCTGTTGTGGGCATTATCGGGCTCATTAGTATATTGTAATTAAACATATATAATAAGTTAATAGAATAATAATGTCATGAATATTTTATTAGAATTTATTTTCTTACAGGGTGATGCCAATAGGTCATATTCCGATGAAGAAAGGAGCTCATCGAATATGGATGACTGTGACAAATATCGAGAAATTCAGATGGGATCAGGTAAATATAAACTCTTGCCCAAAAGAGTTCTAAGAACAAGATTAGTGTCTCAAGAGCCTTTGTCAACCCTTTTATAGTATAAGTGTATAGTGATGCTCTCTTTGTATGTGGTTTACGTGTGTATAGTAGTTAGCCATCATACACATGAGCTGGGATACAGCTCTTCCGTAGATGATATCATTTGTATCTTTAGATCCAAAGCTTTGCACTGTTCCAATGACTCCAAATGGACACCTTGAAAACAATCCTATAACAAGCCAGCAGATCACTGGAGGGGTAATGAACACCTCCAGAAATTCTCTACAGAGGGACCAAATGCTTGTAGCTATGGACTGTAGGAAAAGCAGTGTGATGTCACTAGGCCGAACAACATACGACCAGAGATCTCAGGTAAGTGGTCATCCTAGCATATTTCTTGTTATATCTATCATTGCTTCTCTAGTCATAGATTGAAAAAAGGACATTCAAGGATATTCAACAAAGGACATCCATACTGTAACTACTCAAGCTTCAAACATTGTATGGCTTCTTAAGCGTTCCAATTTCCTTTCTTCGATGACATTTTTCTAAGCATTTATAGCATGTTTATCATTTATGTAATAGTAGACAGTAAATGAAATGTTTACACTGCACATACGTGAAAGATTTAACCTACAGTATCATCCTTGGTATTATGGCTTGCAGACAGGAACTCGCCCACCTCACTGGAACAGAACTGGTGGATGGGGCAGCCGAAGATCCAGCTGGAACAGTTTAGGCCGTCGCCCCAGTATAAAACCAAGACCATGTACAGCTGAACATGAATCTTTACTTGCACGAGGAGAGGACCATAGAGAGAGAATACATTCCAGAAGAGCATCCAGCCTAAAACACAGGAGGGCTATGTCTCTAGACAACAAGGGCTCTCCAGATATCCCAGATCATCCTGGACTACATGTAAATCACAAGGTACCCAGTAAAATAACCTGTTCATCTGGAGAATACCTTGACACATCTGGAAAAGCTTCTCAAATTTTGAAGGACGTTTTTCCCAAGATGAACAATCGCAAAGACAAGGAAGAGGAAGAAGAGGAGATTGACTATGTAAGTAGACTATGTGATATCCGTGAATAGCAATGTATGCTATATGTAAATTTCTGTATTACATAATAGTGGATCTATAGGATATGTAGAGAAATCAGTCAAAACTGTCTTCAACACAATGAGATCTCATAGGTGTCCAGTCCCCATATATAAAGACTATAAGTACTATAGTATATGGAACCTAGGTTGCCAAAAATCTTCCATTTCTGGACATATAGTATATAGGTGCTTTGTTCTACATTAGTAATACAATGTAGTGAAATGCTCTAAATGCCTTAATTTCATCAAACATCTTCCGGCCAACCAATTACAACCATAAGACACTTTAATTATGACTATTAATTATCATACGAACAAACAGGTGGCAAAAATTGCACCAGATGGTGAATGCAACTTCTGGCAAGATGCTAAAAAAAATCACTTTACAATATAAAACTTTCTATTTTTCATTATATGATAAATGTTTTTTTGTATTCAGAAGGGAAAGCAAATTCATTGTACTTGGTGGACAATTTGTAGAAATTGTCTATGTATTTGGTTACCCATTATCTGGTCAGTTTCCTGATATAATAATAATAATAATAATAATAATACATTTTATTTATATAGCGCCAACATATTCCGCAGCGCTGTACAATTTGTAGGGTTCAAATACAGACAGAAAGATACATTACAAAGAAAGTCGTTTCACACAATGGGACTGAGGGCCCTGCTCGCAAGAGCTTACAATCTATGAGGTAGAGGGGGTGACACAAGAGGTAGCAGGGGCGGCATTGCTTATGCAGAGGTCAGACACTTTTGTAATAGAGGTGACTGTCATTACACAAACATCAAACTTTATGAGCCGTCACCAGTTGTGTCCTTTAACATGTGGATGGAGCTTGGACCTATAAAGTTAGCATGAGATGACATCATATCATGTGGGGAAATGTGGGAGCGGGGACAGAGGAGGGTTAAGGGTTTACGTTAGACATTGTGATAGGCCTGTCTGAAAAGATGCATCTTTAGTTTGCGTTTGAAACTGTAGAAATTAGGAGTTAATCTGATTTTCCAGGAGAGAGCATTCCAGAGAAGTGGTGCAGCTCGGGAGAAGTCTTGTATACGAGCGTGGGAGGTTCTGATAATAGAGGATGTAAGTGTTAGGTCATTGAGTGAGCAGAGATCACGGTTTGGGCAGTAGACAGAGATGAGGGAGGAAATGTAGGGAGGTGCAGCATTATGGAGAGCCTTGTGGATGAGGGTGATAACTTTATATCTTATTCTATAATGAATAGGCAGCCAATGTAGTGACTGGCACAGACCCGAGGCATCACTGTAGCGTCTAGCCTGATAGATGAGCCTGGCCGCTGCATTCAGAATAGATTGTAGAGGGGAGAGTTTAGTGAGGGGAAGACCCATTAGTAAGGAGTTACAGTAATCAAGGCGAGAATGAATCAGAGAGACCTGATGGTCATACGCTTCCATGTACACTAGAAATTCATCCTTCCTTAGGCTCAAGCGAGCATGTATGAAAGGTATAACTATTTTTTGACCCTCCATCCTGCCTGGTATCATGGCCTCTGTGATAAGAGAGATGGTCATGCATGTGCAGCTCTTTCCATACACTTCTATAGGCGTTCTGAATAGAGCAGAATATATACAGAACTCCTATAGAAGTGATTGGATAGAGCCCTACTTGTGCAGTCACCTCTACATATACAGCAGTCCTGGAATTAGATGGGACAGGGGACTCCAGATTTGGAGATAGATGCAGGTCCTAGAGGTGGGATTCACATCTATAAGACATATGCAAAGACTAAGATAAGAGTACCCCTTTAGTAAATGTTTTAATATTTTATCCAAACCATCCCAGTGCTCAACCTGAAGCCATTTTTTTTTTACAATCCTTTAACTTTATACTCGCTTTACTTGTTATATTACTTGTTTGTAATTTAGAACTCTATTACCCTGACAATGGAAATGACTATCCCATGCAGAGACTTCCTAGTAAGCTATATCAATGTTATCCACGGTATCCTATCGGAACAGACAGAGCTGCGGTATTCTAATACCACAATTTGACATTTTCTTTCATTTCTTTTTCATTTGATTGGAAAGTGCACAGAGAATAGACTTAGTCGGCCATTAATCATATTGTAGACATTAATTGCTCGACAAACACAATCAGAAAATTAGCAAAATCATCAAATTCACTATGCCATATTATGCCGCCTATGCCATTCCTTTTTGTTATAAAGGTCCACTAACAATAAGTGTCCCACTGCTGAAATGCGTAGTGATCAGATGTAATCTGGGAGAACGCGGCAGCGAATGTGCAATTCCCCTGTAGTGCAACCGCAGGAGAAATGAATCATTCCACAGTTACATTGAAATCAATGGGTTGTCTTCATAATACTGTCGAAAATTCATGGGTTGTCTGCTCTTTTACTCAAGGAAAAATTTATTTAAAAGTGAGACAAGTACCAGCTTAAAGTGAATGTGTGATTTCTGTTGCTCTATCTGAAAGCATAGCCCTATGTGATAGAGAGAGAAAGCTGAGCTCTGTGATAGAGGTTTAAGTGGTTTGGAGCAGAATTATAAAGCAGAGTAAATATTGACAGGACTCCTAGAATAGCCAGTGAGAGTCCTGAGAACTCTGCCCTGTATTAATGTGTATAACACAGAAGGATGTCACTTAGAGTAATTGATATTGATATGATTTTACAACCTGCTGTAAATCATAAAACTCTATATATCATTGGAGTATAGGAGGAAACCCACGCAAATACGGGGAGAACATATAAACTCCTTGCAGATGTTGTCCTTGGCAGGATTTGAACCTAGGACTCCAGCACTGCAAGGTTAACCACAGAGCCGTTGTGCTGCCCACTATATATCACAGAACACAGATTTTCTCATTCTGCCATATCCTGCTCTCTATTCTGACAGCTTAGCATTAAAGAAGCACTCCACTTTTTGGCTCCACTTTTTCTGTGTTGTTGTTTCAGTAGTGTGCTGTGTTCAAAAAACTTATGATTCAATTTGTCTTGCGAATATCAGGTATGTCATTCTGACCTGCCCATTCCCACTGTATTTTTATCAAACCAGAGGTCAGGACTTTTAATGCTTTCCTATGAGAAGCTTGTTCTGACTTTGATAGGAATGCATTAACCTGACTTCTGGTTAGGAGGAATATGCTGCTGAAGAGAAGTTCATATTGGGCACAGCCAAACTTGATATCTAAAGGGAACTGTATGTTTTTGCACAGAGAACTACTGAACCCCCAAAATAGAAACTGTGGGGACAAAAAGTATCTGATCTACACCAATCTTATACACAGTGGCGCAACTAGGAATGGCAGGGCCCCAAGTCAAACATTTGACATGGCACCCCCCTGCCCTCCCCCCACACACACACAAGAGCATTCCTGCACACACTATTATGCCCCATAGTGGCCCCTACACACAGTATTATGCCCCATAGTGGCCCCTGCACACACTATTATGCCCCATAGTGACCCCTGCACACACTATTATGCCCTATAGTGCCCCTACACACAGCATTATGCCCCATAGTGGTCTCTGTACACACTATTATGCTCCATAGTGCCCCTACACACAGTATTATTCCCCATAGTGGCCACTGCACACAGTATTATGCCCCATAGTGGCCTCTATACACACTATTATGCCCCATAGTGCCCCTACACACAGTATTATGCCCCATAGTGTCCCCTGCACACAGTATTATTCAGCATAGTGGCTCCTGCACACAGTATTACTCCCAACAGTGGCCACTGCACACATATTCGATAGAGATGAGCGAACACTGTTCAGAACAGCCGTTCCAAACAGCACGCTCACAGCACGCTCCCATAGAAATGAATGGAAGTGGCCGGCACGCAGACCCCGCGTGCTTCCATTAATTTCTATGGGAGCGTGCTGTTCGGATTGGCTGATCCGAACAGTGTTCGCTCATCTCTAATAATCACCCAAAATGTGGGACTGTCCCACTCGATCCGATAGGGTGGCTGAGGGGGCCCCCACAACCATAGGACCAAGTGCGGATGCACCGTTGCACCTATGGTTAAAGTGGCCCTGACCAATACCTAAAAGAAATGTATATTAAACCATATAATAAAACTTAGAAACATCATATAGGATCACAGGGATGAAATATGTAGTAGAAGAACATGTCAGGATCATGGGAGAAATATCTGGACACGTCCAGCCAAGAGGACAGGTAAGGAAGGACACAACTCTATTTTTCATTCCTTGAATGGACTGTATTAATAATGAAATGACTATAATGTGATGATGTAGAATTATTATATGATTGCAGAGGCATCTAGTCAATGGAGACTTACCAGCGTAACATATCTTCATATTAAGAGTCTTACAGTATATCTTGAATAAGACATGATCATGGATTGGCCATTATCAGCATGATATTACTCTGCAAGGCTTTCTGCCAAGTGTTTACATGAAAGGGACTGATGACAGCAGAAAGTAATGGTGTTTCTGAGAATGTAGACTAAACACTGTGACATGCACAGAGAATTTACCAAAAGGAAATGACACATTACTGAATTGTGGCAGCAGATGACAGCTCCAATTACATGTATACTAGTGACTTGCAAATGCTTATTGAAAATCAAGAAGTAGGCAGGAATGGTATGTCGTCATAAGATATCATTCCTTCTCTCTACAGAGTTTATGTTTCCGAATCAGAAAAATGATTGAAGCATATCGGCCAGATTGGTGTGAATTACGAGAGGATTGGTCCATATTCCTTTTCTCACCACAAAACAGGTAACACAATTAACACAATGAGATGTATATGTTTTGTGCTTCTATGGAGGCGCACTGTCTACCTACTGCCTCCAAGATGGTACCACTGTTCTTTGTAAACATCCAATAAGCAGATAGTAAGTTACACTGTACAGATTTGGATCCTCTAAGCCACAGTTGGCTTGTAATAACTGGAGTGAGGAGTCTAAGGGCTCCTGGGCAAAGGGGAGGTTTTTGACAGTGGAATTCGCTTCAAAAACCTCTCCTTTAACATGGTGGTCTATGTAGACCACTAGCTTTTTTTTTCCTCCTAGCGTTTTCCGCCTGAAGAAGCGACATGACCTTTCTTCAGGCGGAAAACGCCTGAAGAATTGCATAGAAGTGAATGGGAGGCGAAAACCGCGCGGTAAAAAAACGCGTGTTTTTTTGCACACAAAACCGCGCGGTTTTTTGCAAAAAACCGCGCGGTTTTCGCCTGCAGTTTCTATAGCACATATAGGAAAAAAAAACCCTAGCGAAAACCGCTAGCGAAAACCGCGTCAAAAACCTCGTCAAAAACCGCGTGGAATGCAAAAAACAGCGTCAAAAAAACTCCTCGAGGTTTTTTACCTCGCACAAATAAGCTAGGCGGTTTTCACGTGTGAACTGACCCTAAGGAATCTCCCTGTTCTTAAGGGGGTTTTCTGACCCCTAACGTATGTTTGATACTGACGACCTACAGTGTTGTTTTGGGGGAACTGTAACTCACTTCTATTACTTGAATAGGAGCAAACTGGATGCTCTCCTTATTCACTCTAGTATCTTTAGGAATAGCTGATCTGTTCAAGGTCCGGGTGTCTTTAGTGTCAAACATTCATTAGGAACTAGAAAAAAAAAACATTTAATCTTAATCCTTAAACCCCACAAAATTTAAGGACTTTCCAGGTTATACTCTCAGGTTGAATTTCCCATAATAAATACTTATTGTTGGATGTACTTCTGAGAGAAATAGTGTAGTCAATAGTAGAGTCAGAAGTACCAGGAGTACTAGGCAAGCCATCCAAAGAGTGAGGCAGGTGCATAATTCAAGAACAAGGATCAGATCAAGGGCACAGTCAGAATTAGGAGTCAAGAACAGAGTCAAAATAGACAGGAACATTTACCAGGCAAAGGATAGTATGTAAACTTCAGGCAAAGAAGATAGTTGGAATCACTTTTAAATAGTTTCAATGCCACCAAGAAGAGCTGTTCATCTAGGAAGCCAATGCCCATCATTATGCAGGGGAAAAAAGCCAAGAACAAATCTAACATGGGCTGCTATTCCATGGCAATGAGAGCAGGACATTGCTAGAAAGGGGAACAAGTCTTCTGTAGATCCACCACTATAACCAAGCGAGATGACTTAAAGAGAATCTTCATGGTAAGAAGGAATGTGTCAGATGAGTAACACCTCAAGGTGACTACTGTGTTAGTCAGTATTCAACCCTTTTACAAGTCTGGAAACTTTACTTGGGTTACCAACCAAACCAAAGCCACCCATTTGTCGGCACCAATGGTAGACATACAGTATTTGGCTTGTTCCCCCTTCTAAACACAGAGTAAGTTGGTTTTGTGAGATGACATTTTAGGGCCTCTTGGAAGGTACTTTGTGTCTTCAAGGTAAGAACCTACAGGCGGAAGTTTAGAACTATTTTGCATGTGTATAGTTCTTAGCTGTTTACTTGTGCCATTATTTTTATAAAGTAATTCATTCATGGCTGGTTTATCTGAAGCTACTCAAATTATATTGATGGCTTTACCTTTCTAGGTCCCCATGTCTATTTATTCCAATTAGCAAGACTCGACATAACCCAAAATTTGAGACTAGGTTGTACAAGAAAAAATGGATGGAGATGGATGTGTGAAAGAGAGAGACTCTGATGTTTAAAACAAATCATCCTTTACATCCAGTTTTTTTGGAAAACAGGGAAATGTGGCATGCTAAATTTTCCGGTCCTACAAGAAAACACAGTTGTATATATATATTTTTTCTTGGCATCCATCTGTATCTATTTTTCACTTTTTTTTTTAAACAGATGCATGAGCAATATAGTAAAGATGTAATGCGAACCTAGCCTTATACTGATATAAAATAATCCCAGCTGCACTTGATGCAAAGCATAATATTAGATTTTTATTCTTAGAAGAGATGTAATAAATCAATATAAGGTGACTGGAATTATACACAGGAATAAGTCTCTTGATTTAAGAAGCAAATTGGCCTAATATATAAACACTATAACTCTTTATGCGTTATTTTACGCATTATAGAAAGTGCACGAGTGCACTTGCTTTGAGATCCCATTTCTGGACTCCTATGGTTGCAGCTCTCTACAGCATTGCAAGGCTCTGTGTGACTAAGCTCCGAAGCTGTTTTCTTTCATCCGTTTGCCGCAGACACTCACGAACCTCTCGCTTCCTCCCCGCTCCACTCCTTCTAGTTCACTAAGTACCATGAAACTATAAGATGAGGTTCACGCACCGCACAAAGAACTGAGCTCAGAGTTAAAGCGAGATATTTACAAGCTTGAGAGGTTTTTCCAGGACCTTGGACAGCAGCTGCATGGATGTTGTGGCCCAGAAATCACTGTATGTTACAATGAGATCACTCATTACAGAGCTCGCAAGCCAAAATATGCAATTTAACTTTCTGGCACCAAGTTTTAATTACTGGAGTATTGCACGACATAAGCTTGAATATAATCCAACAACCACTGAATCCTCAATCTGGTCTGACAGACAGAATAATACAAGCGCTTATCTGTCTTATTTAGGCCACAATGATTATTATTTTATATGCAGAGTTAACAGAAAGGACGGTGTTGTGGAGTAGCCTTTCTAGGCAACTTCTCTGGATTGAACAGTGATTGCCTTTGTCTCCGTTCCATGCAGGTTTCGCATCATGTGTCAGACAATTATTGCGCACAAGCTCTTCGACTATGTGGTCCTCGCATTTATTTTCCTCAACTGTATCACCATTGCCCTGGAGAGGCCTCAGATTGAGCACAAGAGTACGGTGAGAATCAGCTTTATTATCCGTGATGCTGTATTTCAGCTCTTATTAGACTGACTGTAGTAATATAACCTGATTAAGTCTGTAAGGTAAAAGGGGAAAGATAAGGTTAACCCATTCCGAACACTCTATACAAAAGGGTCCTTTAAGACTGGCAGATTTTCTGTCCATTAAAGAGAGTCTGAGCAGTGAATTGGTTATAAATCTAATCCCAGTAACTTGTAGAGGTGATGCTACAGTTTCCAAATATGCCTCTATGTTATTGAGCTTTGAAGGCCCATTTTCAGGTTTATCATCATTTTATTTGTAAGCAAACGAAGGATAAAGCACTTTGCCTGTAAATATAGAGCCAAAAACCCGGACAAGCTAAGGCATACCCCCAAAGGACTTTGCATCATATGAACACAACATTGATTTACATAAAGATGGGGCTCCAAAGCTTAATAAAAGACATACACAGTCTAGTCACATTAATGTGACCACCTGTCAAAATCCAGAATAACCACCTTTCGCAGAGCGGACCACTGTGAGATGTGCAGGAAGAGAGGGGATGTTTTGATAGTGTTCACTGGGATGTTGAGCCATGGCGACTCCAGTGTCGTGGCCAGCTGTGCTAAGTTACGTGGCTGAGCACCCATGGCGCGAAAAACCCGATCAAGGTGGTCCCACAGATTCTCGACTGGGTTCAAGTCCGGGGAATTTTCTGGCCAAGGGAGTATGGTAATCTCATCCTGGTGCTCCTCGAACCACACACGTACACTGCGAACTTTATGACACGTTGCCTTGTCCTGCTGGTAGATGCCATCATCCTGAGGAAAAACAATTCGCATGTTGGGGTGAACATGGTCCGCAAGGATAGATGTATACTTGTGCTGATCCATCGTGCCTTCCACAATGATGAGTGCACCCAGATGGCTGATGACACGTGCCTTCTGCGATTGGTTATTTAATGTTGATGTCAAAAGTAGGCGGTGGTCACATTAATATGACTGGACTGTGTATTTGGAAATTGTTGAATCACCTCTACAAGGTACTAAGATTACATTTACAACTAATTTAGACTGACAGACGTTAGTGGATGTTAAGAATAGAAAAAGGATTTTCATGAATCATGTTGCTATAGTCACCTGAATGCACCCAGACGTGGTCTCCTGGACATGCTTATGGACCCATCATTTCATCAGCCAGAATGTGTAGAAAAGTGCAATAAACATATGGTCCTTTACCTCATGGCAGGAGCAGCTAGAACAAAGCAGAAAACTTTATCTCACCTTTCTGTTCGATTCCCAGGCTTCCATTCACAGATTTGCAACATCTGAAGACTCACAGGTTAGAGACAACTAAATATAGCAGAGAAATTGCTAAAAATAATTGGAAATAAAACTAGAAATATAAACTTCAGTATATTATTGGCCTTCCATTTAAATTAACCCTATTAGGTTGCATTTCTCCAATTCTAACTGTCTTGCAACTAGAGATTGGCGAACCGGTTCATACTGAGTTGGGTTCGACTTGAGTAGTCCAAATTGTTTATAGAGATTCATCTCGGATTAACTAAAATCAGGGGCGCACTATACTCTAGGGTCTCTTCAGGTCCCAAATGCTAATAGGTGGAGTCCCAGGAGAGGTGAAAAAAATAAAAAAAAACATTCATACTTACCTTCCTTTATCAAATTTGGTCTCCTCTCAGCGTCCGGTACTCTCCTGGTGACAACCAGCGCTTTTCTGTGATATTATTGGTCCAGGCTCAGCACTGAGGCCTGTGATTGGGCTTCAGCAGTGACCTGGGCACAGCGAATGTCATGACATTGCGGCATTCAGTGTGCTCATGTGACTGATGGTGGCCGAATCACAGGCCTTACTGGGGATGCTTGGATTTATTATGGCCTAGTAGAACGCCAGACATAACCAGCAGAGTGCCAGAGGCCCAAAAGAGGTAATGGAAGGTGGGTATGAATTTTTTTAAAAAAAAATTTTACAACTCCCCTGGGCCTCCATCTATTATACTGTGGGATCGGAAGAGACCTGAGAGTATAATAATGTCACTTTCACATTGACATAACTTTGGCTGTGTTGACCTTAGAGAGCTAGAAATTAGATAGATAAATTCCTAGGAGCCCTAAGAGTATTATATACCATGTTTTAAACCAATTTATGGTATGGATTTGTACCACACTTGTTCGACCCAAAATATATCAGGAACCCGAGCTGCCAAACCTCAACATGAAACAAATCTTGAGATGTTCGCCCATCTCTTTTTGCAGTCATTTACCTTTCACTTGTTTCTAGTGTATCCTATTAGATATTAAACAGGTCACTTGCAGATCAGCCCTCATTCAAATGAATACTAGTCTGCAGTGACCCAGCATGGTCACTATACAGAGATCAAAGCCAGAGGTTCACGTGACCACTGAAACCAATCTGTGGCCCCAGCAGTGGATGGAGAGGGAGCAGTGATGTCACTTAAATACATCATAGATTCCTTACCAGCAACCATGGAGGCCATTGAGTGGTCTCAGCAGTCATTTGAGCCTCGCAATAGAACCCTGGCACAGAAAGGGCATCAGGGATAGGTGAGTATGCTTTTTATTGTACACCTCCCCTGTTGCCTCTGAGGTTGCTCCAATTCCTGAATAACCCATTTAAGTATCTGTTCATATAACTTTCCAACTGGTATTCATAGAAAAACTCATAACTCAAGTCTTAAACCTTTTTACCTTTCTTCACTCATTTTACTTATTTCTAATGTAATCTCCCTATCTTCTCCAGGAAAGGCTATTTCTCAGTATATCAAACTACATATTCACTGCTATCTTTGTAGCCGAGATGACATTAAAGGTATGTCTATGTATTCAAATCCATGCCAGTGAAATATTTATTCATATTTGTCCTCTCCTTATGGAAATGAACTTCTGCTTATCTTTGTGTTCCAGTATAATTTACCTCTCTGACTTTCATTCTTTTCTTTAGGTGGTTTCTCTAGGACTTTATTTTGGGGACCAGGCGTATCTCCGCAGTAGCTGGAATATTCTGGATGGATTTCTTGTCTTTGTGTCTTTGATTGATATTGTGGTTTCTGTGGCATCTGCTGGTGGAGCAAAAATTCTTGGGGTTTTGAGAGTTTTACGTCTTCTCCGCACATTACGACCTCTAAGGTGAATAAAAATGACCAACCAAGAGCAACAACATTATGGATGATTTTTTTTTTATATGATTGAACCCACAAGATCACATGATCACGTGACCACTAAGGCCAATCAGTGGCTTCAGTGGAACTCCACAAGAGACCTATTCAGTAGAAGAAAGTAATGCACCGCAAGGACACCAGAGCATCAGGGACAGTTGATTATGATTTTTTAAGAAATTTTTTTTCAATGCCCCTTGCTCATTTAAAAGTTAAAAGGGTTGTCCTTTTTTGCCTAGAAAACCCCTTTAATGTCTGCAAATTGAAATATATGGCTATGTTTGTGGGAATACCCCTTTAAAAGATGTGGGGAGCTCTATTCTGTGTCAAGGATATTTATGCTATATAAAACACACACACAAAAAGGTCAGTTTTAGCAAAGTTTAACTTGCTAAAATCTCATTGAAAGAATTGGGTGAAAGTTCTGTAGCACGGTGTAGTTAAAGAAAACCTTCTAGCATCTCAAACAACTCCAAGTGTTCTGGGCATTTCATAGGCGCTGCTCCACTGATTCCATTGCAGTTGGAACTTTTTCTCTAGCTCCCACCATTGTTGAGCAAACAGTACAGTTATTTTCAGCACCCAATATGCTAATTAGGTCTTCTATTGTCAGCTAGGCGGTCCTGGGCTGGGATAGACAGAGACCGCCTACCTGACAGTAGGAAGCATAGTTTTTCTGAAAAGAACAGAATGATTGCTTTGTAAACATGAGGGGTAGAGAAAAAAAAATATGATTTCATCAGAATCACTAGGACAGCACCTGTTTATGGCTGCAAAGAACTGGAGTTGGGGGTGGTAGTGAAAGGTTCCCCTTAATGCATTACATGTTAAGTTAAGCTTTGCTACATTTGTATAGTATAGTATTGTTATTAATATTAATATTGTTCTAACAGACAACAACAAAGCTGACTGTATTCTTTTTATCTTCTTATCAGAGTGATCAGCAGAGCTCCTGGACTGAAACTGGTAGTAGAAACCCTAATATCTTCACTAAAACCTATCGGAAATATTGTCCTGATCTGTTGTGCCTTCTTCATTATCTTTGGGATCCTTGGGGTACAGGTATATTCTGTTTTATGAGCATCATTCCAAAAAAAAAAAATTTGATTTTAGAGGGCAAGAGTATAGTGATTTTTTAAAAATATTTCCTACTGCATAGGGGATAAAACATCAATATATTGAACATTTTACATGCTAAATGCTTTGTGGTTTCTCAACATTTATCCCAAGAGATTGAAGAGAACCCATACATAAAGTGGTTGTCCAGGAATTGAACTAATGCCTGTGGAGGCTGGGGGAAGAGGGGGGGGAGGGAGAAAATAAAAACAAACAAACATAAAAAGCATGGTTGCTCTCAATGGTCACATGGGGCATAGGACAGGTGAGTATGCTTTTTTTAATTTTAACTCCTTCAGCCTCTTCAGCGGTTGATCCAATTCCTGGATAATCTCTTAACTGTCTTCCAACTTTGGTACAAAAGACTTATTCACGAAATGGGTCACCACTTATCAAATAACTCGCCTTAACAATTCCCTATCACTTCCTTGCTGATGCTTCCTGGGTCCCCACTTCTCTCTATTCTTACTACTCAAGTGATGACTGACCATAGTGGTGAACGAGCAACAACGCTGGGGTCATCACTGCAGCCAATGATTGACATGTCATATTGACACATCATTGGTGGACCATGAAAAACAGAGCCCAACAGAGGACCCAGGGAAAGTTGGTGTGGGAACTCTTTTCAAGAAAAGTTAGGTGGCTGGGCAACCCCATTCAAAGCGTATTTCTGATGTATATTTCATATGGTGTCTTGTTCACGTACATATTTCTTTTTGTTGTCTTTAGCTTTTTAAGGGTAAATTTTTCTACTGCCTTGGTGTGGATGTTCGAAATGTCACGAACAGGTCAGATTGTGAAGCTGCCAATTATAAATGGGTGCATCACAAGTACAACTTTGATAACCTAGGACAGGTAATACCCATACCACATGGTGACAACACCGTAAAGCTTCATTACCACTTGGAGATTGTATAGACTATCCATAATATGACTGTCTTGTTTCATTTTAGGCCTTAATGTCACTTTTTGTTTTGGCATCAAAAGACGGATGGGTCAATATCATGTACAATGGACTGGATGCAGTCGCTGTGGACCAACAGGTATGAAATCAGAACACTGCCATAGGTATTCCGAAACTGTACAGCTCAAGGAATTTAATATCAGTAATTTTTTTGATGAAGGTACCCCCTTTAAACTCTTTAGTTTTTATTTTGCACATTTATAACTGAAGACTCTTATTGTGGCTGATTTTTTGGTTTAAAGCAGATCTTTCCAAGGTGTTATTAAGCTACATTCTTCACTTTATATACCAGTTACTTCAGTACATGTAGGAGTTAAACTGAGCGCTAATCTGCTAGGTCAAGCTAAATCTTATCACTCAAGCTGACATAAATGTTGTGGTACAAAGTACAGAATGCCAGAGAATATCCGTCAGCAATTACCCTTATGCGCACCCTCTTATAAATGTACTTGGGAAAGGCCACTGCTTACCTCAATAGATGGATTCTATGCCCGATGGAAAAGTACATGTTTTTAAAAGGAACATTTCCTACCAACATGATATCTCTGCCATGGCCTAATCCACTGCTTTTACTTAACACAGTGTCTCAGTTCTCACCAGTGCACAAGTAACGTAGAACATCATGTCCCATTGATCAGCAATTTATCCTCAATCCTATGATTAATTGATACATATTTTTCAAGATATAACCCCTTATTCAGTATTGATTAATGTCAATACCACGTTTGCATATTTTGTGTTATGTTTTATTACGTTAGCAAAATAAAATACTTTTTTTTTTTTCAATTATGTTTTGTGTTGCTAATAGTTTTTATTTTTATTTTTTGTTCATGGGGTTGTATTAGGGTTTGTTATTTTGTGGGGTACACTGTAGTTTTAATTGAAACATTTTGCTGTGCGTTCAGGAGGCAAGGTTACTAAAAAGACATCACTTCTTGGTGTTCAGTGTGCAGGATAAGTAATGTCATATTTTATTAATTTAGACGTACGGATGCAGATATAAAAATTATGTTTATGTTTTCATAGGTTTTTTTTTTTTGCCCTGCAGCAGACTACACCGTGATCGCTTGTTTAATGCACTGCAGTACTTCTGTGTATTGCGCCTACCAGTCTTATCCTATTACACACCGGAGTTGTCTGGGATAAAAGACAAATTAACCCCTAAACTAACCCTCTCCGCTCGCCTAACTTTTAATTTACTTGTATTAAAAAATCTATAATTACCCATATTACCCACATTTTCTGATAATCCACTGACGTTCCATTTCACCACCTTATTGTTTTATGCCTTCTCTACCTCTTATGATAAAAAGAATATTTTTTTTATATTATGGATGGAATCCTTTCCTTTACATGTACATAAGTCTTCCTTGTCTATTGGAAAGTCTTTGCAACAAAGTTTTACCCACCCATCCACTTTAGAACCTGCTCCATCTGTTCTCTATCCTTTTTGTTGTCTGGAGCTCAACATTGTACCCCAATATTATATTTGGATCACAATTTTTCAGCTTTATTTTTATGCATCCCAACATTGTATCATGCCTTTGCAGAGGCTGCTTGGCATTGGCTAACATACTTGTAACAGCTCTGCCTGTTCAGGTCACTGCACCACCCTCTTCTCGCATGCAGCGGTGCAGGAGGCGTGTGCAGTTTGGTTCTTGGCTTAAAATTTTTGTTTGCACTGTGTGAACATGGCTCTAGTTCTGTGATTGAATTTCCACCACACCCGGCTTCTGCCCTTGTTTTCCTCTGTTCATGAAGTGTTAATTCATGTGATTGACAGCCTGCCTTCCTGTCAACCCCAGGGGCGGGTTCTTCCTCCCTATTTAGTCTTGACTCTCAGTCACACCAGTGCTTGCTATTGCCTTGTGCATACTTGCTCCTTACTGTCACTATTTCTGCTTGCATTCTTATCCTTGACCTTTGGCATTCCCTACTGATTATTCTTTGGACTCCGATTTGGCACTGCATCACTCGACTGTTACTGACCCTTGGCTAGCTGACCTCTCTTTGTTGTTGTTGTTCGTCTTGTCTCCGTTTTGTGTTTCACATATCCAGGAAGGGACCGTCTTCGTGGTTGCCGCCTATTACGTAGGATAGGGCCTGGCAATAGGAAGGGACAGTTGGAGGCTTCAGCTTAGGGCTCACTGTCTCTTGTGTCCCGTCCCAGGGTTCAACAGCTACTGGGGAATTGCTGTCCTAGCAATTCCCTAACAATACTATTAGTGCACTTATTTAGGTCTTTTTGTAATATTTCACAAACCATATATTCACAACACTTTAATTCTGTTCCCCAGGTCAACATTTAAAAAAATATATAAAAATTAATTGCAACCAATTCAGAAGTGTCTAGTACTTTATTGCAAACATTAGTCTATTATGAGTCTTTACCATTTACAGCAAAGCATAGAATCCGCTATTAAGCTGTACAATTGCATTCACAAATCACTGAGGACTTTTGTTTAGTAAACTACAAATAATAAGAAACGATCTTTAAGAAGAATAAGATGGCTGAAAATAGTCTTTAATATTTTCTGTTTCTTCTTTTTCCAGCCCATTACCAACCACAACCCCTGGATGTTGCTCTATTTCATCTCCTTTCTGCTCATTGTTAGTTTCTTTGTATTAAACATGTTTGTGGGTGTAGTAGTAGAGAATTTCCACAAGTGCCGACAGCATCAGGAAGCAGAAGAAGCTCGAAGACGAGAAGAAAAGCGACTGAGACGCCTTGAAAAAAAACGAAGGAGTAAGAAAAAGCCTAAGTGTTCGGTCGGTTCGTAGGCACTATAACTTCTTCCTATCTTCTTCCTCCTTCCTTCAGTGCCACTATTAGTGTTCATGATCTACCATGCACATTTAACTTTCAGTTTGTAGACCCTGTTAACTTGAACAAAGGAAGATCATAGATACAGAATGGCCAAGTAAACCAAAAATTGGCAGAGGGTCTATTGATCAAGGTAAAATATTGGGTTCAATGGAGGAGGTTCTCCGTTCATTGTTCGACATGTCCAACTTAGTCACCCGTTATTTGGCCAGAAAAAGGCAACAATTTTGTGGCTGTCTACCATAAAGGTAAATCTACTGTATAAATTCTTCTATAGACAGCACCCTCTGGTTCCATGGCCTGGTGGGTTCACGTAAGGGCTACATCTATAGTTTTCCAGATACTGCTAATATAATGTGAACTATATTCATGTTTACAATTAATTTATTAGGCCGGGGATAATGAAGAGTAGTCCCCAAGGTAATATTAATATATTAAGACCTACAAGATGTTCCATACACTATATACCAGGTTAATGGGGTTGTATGAGATGAGAAAAACCTGGCTGCTTTCTTCCAAAACCAGACTAACCTGTATACAATTTTCTGTTGTAAAAAAGTTGCAAATCTTTAAAAAGGTCAATTTTTTTTTACATAAACTTTTGACTTTTCATTGTTCTGTGCACGGTTTATCACTTTCCAAAAAAGTCAATGAGATGTGGGTAAAGCTTAGCGTAGTGCCCAGCTAATTTACTATATTTTTTGGCAGAAAGTGGAGTATATTATAACTCAAATGTAAAACAGCTTCTCCAAAGCACTGAAGAGTAAGACTGGCATATAATATAACATGCCAGTCTCAATAAATTCCTTCCTTGTGCTTAGTATTGCAGCTCAGCTCTGTTAAAATGAATGGGATTGAGCTACAATACCACACACATCCTGTGAAAAGGTTTTTTGGAAGAGAGCAGCCGTGTTTTTTGAATTTTGAATAACTCCTTTAATACAAGCCCTGGTCAGGTTAAGACTAGGACTACACATTGACTTTGGCTTCTTGATTGGTCACACAACCAAAGATTGTCATGCTGCCTCCAATGCAAGTAAATGGCTGTAGTGGTTGTACGGCAATCCACAAGTCGTTGTGATCATGACACAACAATAACCAGGAATCAAGCAGTCTTGGATTTCTGGTGACTGCCATGTTGCAGTAATGGCAACTTGAAGGTCACAGCACAACCACCTTTACTTTCACTAGTTGTAATGCCAGCGCTGTGTCATTGCGTTCTTAGGTCATGTGACGTGTCTTGCAGCCAGAGAAGTCCTGTGGTCTTGGCTTAAATGTGATATAAATTTCTGATAAAAAAAATATAAACCATTTAACAGAATTCAAAGGCGGAGTGAAGAAAGATAGACAAGGGAAGAAGGAGGTGGCTTGTGATCATATGCAAAAACGATCCAATAATTTGCATATTTCTCTGTTGTATTTTGCCCACTCTTTACCCTTAACCACTTCCTTTCTGGAGGAATTTGCAACCAGCTGCAAACTTTCTCTGGCAGTGAATGGGGTTAACTTTCCAAATTCATTGTCATGTTCATGTGTTTCTTCTACTCATCCACAACTCATGGTGTGTTTTTTTTGTTTTTTTTTTATCACTCATGCACTTTTTGTGTTTGCAAATGCTTTTCTGTTACTCCAAAAAGAAGTTGAAAGAGACTTTTTAGCCCCTTGGGGTCTGAAGGTGACTTTCCACACCGGTAAAAAAAAACAAAGAGCTGAACTTTACAGACACTGACTGGAAAGATTTAGCTTTTTCTGATCAGTGTATATTAAGGCTGCCTCGGGCGCTGGCACATTTTGGGTTAATTTTAGAGGATATAACATTATTACGGTTTTACCGTCTTATGATGTCATACAATGACTGTGATACAACCCCTTGTATTGTACATTCTCGCATTCTACACCCTTGTCAAGCTTCTTTGACAAGTTTCAAAATATATTTTGCACTTGAGACAAAATAAAGGGGTTGCCACAAGATTTAAAGGGGACATTTGACCACCTCAACTAACTCCAGTTCTTTGCATCCTTTAATAGGAGTGGCTTCAATGATTCCAGCATAGATAGAATTTTTTTCTCTAGTCCCTACCTTTCCCAAGGAATCAGTGCAGTAAGTTCCAACACAGTTAAGCTCTGTATTGTCAGGTAAGCGGTTCCAGACTGTCTGCTCAAGCCAAAGACTACCCACAACAAAATAGAGCTTAATTAACATATTGGGGGCTTAAACTAACAACACAATTGTTCAGGAATGGCAGGGGCCAGAGAGTCAGTGCTGTCTCACTTATTAAAGGATGCAAAGAATTGGAGTTGGTGAATGGTCCTCTTTATACACAGCCTAAGCTTTCCCAGAGCATAAAAGCAAATGTGCATCTGTACGGTCTGGTGGAAAGTGATCACCTTCCCATGACCCCAAAGCTAATGTGATTTCTTTGTATCTTTTGCTGTATTTTCTGCTTAATAGACCATCTGTTGTAAACCCTTGTCATTTGTACCTAGGCTACATGCCCGAAAGTATGCGGATGCCCATTCTAACCTCTAGCCAGTCATTACAACCATAAAAGAATACATATATACAATCTCTATAGACAAACACTGTCAATAGAGTTAAAGGAGTTGTCCCATAACAAGGATCCTATCTATACTGCTAGTTTATGTGGATATAAGACTTTTCCTAAATACATTGCTTTATCAAAACTGCTTTGTTTGGCCGCTATCTTAATTTATTCACTTCATTGTTGACACTGGCCCTTGGGATTATCTGCTCATTTGTCAAGTGATGTAGCTGCCTGCTCTTGGGGGGAGGGGCTGACAAGCAATGGAGCTCCTCATATAGGGGAGGGGGAGGTGAGAGCTCTGGGATTTCTGTGCTGTCTATCTTCAGCTTTTCCACTTATCAGCCGGTTTAATTGAATTTGGCTGATAAGGGCTGATATAAGGAGTCTGTTACCTCTGTATGTAATACAAACTGACTCAAATCCAGCTCTGCTACATCAGTTTCCACATCAGCGTCATACTGTGGATCATAGCAGATAGCAGAGCAAGTGAAACCCCGCCCACCAATGTGTGAGAAATCCAGGAAGTGAAGAGAGTACAGAGCCTTCAGACTGCAGAACAAGAGTTATGGGAATACCCCTTTAAGATCACCATATATGTTAGATTGAAGTCTTCCAAGCCCAATGACTTGGGTGTAACAGATCAACTATCTAATACACTGTCTATTAATAAGTATTTGGACACCTGTGGTAGAATAGAAAAACAACATTTATTCATATTGAATAGTTGGTAGATCGCAGCAGATGCTTCCTTACGGATGGTATTGATGGACACAATACTCCCAGATGCCTGGTGAAACTCTGGTGTATGTGATACATCGGTTGGCTGCGGTTTCTCTGCCCAGCAGTGTATGTATGGAGGTCTCCTGACTTTCCCTGGGGGCCATGTGTACTGTTAAGTATTGTGGAACCTGAACCAAACCTTCAATGCTCACAATCTCTAGTGGAAAGAGTCATGATTCTATTTGGCACTGACTGATGAATCCTAGTTGGATAGATATCAGGAGATCACTAAATGCATAGTACCAACTGTAAAGTTTGGCAGCAGAGAAATAATGGATTGGCATTGTATCAGAGTCTTGTCCTTAGTTCTAGTGAAATACATTACATTTGGAAAACTCTGTTTCCTGAATCCAGGAACTTTCCAAGACTAGAAAATTGATGGGCTATCTTTAGTATAAGAATCCCACCTGATTCACTTGAATGAGATGAGGCTGTAATATTCTGCACCACTGCTTCCAAACAGACTTTGTATTGGCAAATGAACCAATGTAAACAATGAAGAAGTACTCGACCTAGTGCTATAGCCCCTTTAAATAGCTGAATGATGGATGCTAAGAGTCAGACTGCCATTATTCTTCTATAGATGGCCTAAAGGTGATATACATGAAACTCATGTATCCTTTATCCATACGATAGAGGATAGATGGCTAATCGGTGGGGTGCTGACTCTTGAGACCCTCACCAATTCAGAGAGCAGGGATTGTTTTACTTCCTTTGAGAATCTAGTAATGAATGAAGATTTGCACTCGCTCCATTAATATCAATGGGTTTGCAGGAGATAGTACTTTGGTTATTTTCTGCTGCTTCTGTTGAACTGCATAGAGTGGGTGGGTGGATCTGCTTCTACTATTACACTTTCAGTTGGAGTAAAACACTCTAATTTCGCAGCATAGATGAGGATCTCAGTAGGCAGACCTTCACTGATCAGCAATTTATCCATGATCCTATGGAAGTCTCGTGAAGGCTGGTCTAGAGATCAGTGAAATCAGAAGTCCAGAAGGTACATGCTGAATAGAGATGAGTGAACCAATTCATTCTGAGCCAGGTTCAACCAAACATTCCAACTGTTTGAAACTAAAATGGTAGCTTCGACATGCTTTGCCAAAAATTATTATACCCTTGGGTCTCTTTAGAGTCCAAAGTATAATAGGTGGAGGCCCAGGGGAGATGAAAAAAGCTATAAAAAAACTTTTAGGCTAAAGCCCCATGTTTCAGAAACCTGCATTTTTTTCCCTCCCTCATCTCGTGGAGTCTGGGGCTCTCCTGGTGATGTGATGCACTCGGGGTCTCCTCTGAGGCCTGTGACTGGGCCTCAGCTGTACATGGACACATCGAGCAGTATGATGTCATGACACCCGGTGCTCTCTCTTGGTCTCCTATGTGATGTCATGTGACCATGGGCACCTCTGAGACTTGTGACTGAGTGACATCATTGTGCTCCTTGTGTCCATGTGACAGCTGTGGCCCAATCACAAGCCTCAGCGGTGACCCCAGGTGCATGACATCACCAAGAGAGAACCAGACACTGTGAGAAGGCCCGACAGAGATCAGGGAAGGTTAGTATAAATATTGTTTTGTTTTTCTTCAGTTTTTTTTTTTTTTTTTTAAATCTCCCCTATTCCTCCACCTATTATATTCTGGTTCTATCTGACCTTGTTCAAATCAGGGACCCATGCCACTGGACCCCGAAATGGAACGAATCTTGGGAGTACTGAATGAATGCTTCCACATACTTTTGGCCATGCAGTAGTTCATGGTCTTACTCCTTAAATAACCTACCCATTTCCAGATTTGATACTTTCTTATGTTTCTAAAACATGTCTTTTTCTGCTTGTCCTTATACAGAAGCCCAACGTTTGCCATACTATGCCACCTATTGCCCCGCACGTCTCTTAATTCACTCGGTCTGTACAAGCCATTACTTGGATATTTTCATTACAATTATCATTTGCCTTAATGTTGTCACAATGTCATTGGAGCACTACAGTCAACCAAAGGTGAGTGAGATGCTTTAATTTTTTAAAGGGGCGCTATCAGCAAAATCATGCTGCTAGAGCCCCACATATGCGTGCATAGCCTTTAAAAAGGCTATTCAGGCATCGGTAAAGTTATATTAAACTACCCCCCCGTTTTAAAATAATAACCTAAAAAAGAATGTGCTCTACTTACTGAACGTGCACCCTGGGCGGGCATTCAGGGTGTGTCTTCATCTTCATCCCGCCTCTTCTTCCTCCGATGTCTTCCGGTCCTGTCTTCCTCCAGCGCTCGCGAACGGACAGTGATAGCCGAGGAGCATGCGCAGTAGCCGTAGTAGAAGCCGCGTGCTACTGCGCATGCGCCCAGGCCGTTTTTTCATATCAGTGTCCGCGAGTGAGCGCTGGAAGAAGACGGGACCGGAGGACATCGGAGGAAGAAGAGGCGGGGAAGAAGATGAAGACACACCCAGAATGCCCGCCCAGCGTGCACGATCCGTAAGTAGAGCACATTCTTTTTTAGGTTATTTTTTTAAAACGGGAGGTAGTTTAATATAATATTACCGATGCCTGAATAGCCTTTTTAAAGGCTATGCACGCATATGTGGGGCTCTATCAGCATGATTTTGCTGATAGAGCCCCTTTAAGATGATTTAGAGGATTACTACTTGTAGGGTCTTCCACTGGTAGGATTCCCAACAAGTAGCTGTAATCTGTAAGAAAACCAAGTAACAAGTGCTCAGCAACCCAACAGGGCCACCACAGGAGAAATCAGAGGGAATCTGAAAAATTTAAAATGAAGTTCAATCTGTAGATGTAGCATGTCATAGAGTGGACGCAGCTGAACAAACTGATATATAGCTTTGTGGGGAAAGATTCAGTGTAACCTGACATGTATTATTGAAATCTCTGCTCTTTCTACGTTGAGAAGTTAAAGGGATTCTACCATTAAAGCTTTTTTTTGTGGATAAGACGTCAGAATAGCCTTTAGAAGGCTATTCGTCTCTTACCTTTAGACGTGGTCTCCGCCACGCCGTTCCTCAGAAATACCATTTTTTACGTGTATGCAAATGAGTTCTCTCACAGCGATGGGGGTGGGCCTCAGCGCTCAAACAGCGATGAGGGTATCCCCACCGCTGCCAGAGAAGTGTCTCCAAGCGCTGCCTCCTTCTTTGTCCGCCGCGTCATGTTCGATGTCTTCTTCTGGCGCAGGCTCGTAACCTAGCAGAGTAGAGCAGACTGCGCAGGCGCACAGGCCACGGAAATGGCCGCTAACAATACTGTGCAAGTGGCCATTTTCCTGTGACCTGTGCGCCTGCGCAGTCTGCTCTGCTAGAAGTTACGAGCCTGCGCCGGAAGACATTGAAGATGATGTGGGGGACGAAGAAGGAGGGGGTGCTTGGAGACACATCTCTGGCAGCGGTGGGGACGCCCTCATCGCTGTTTGAGCGCTGGGACCCGCCCCCATCGCTGTGGGAGAACTCATTTGCATAATGGTAAAAACCGGTATTTCTAAGGAACGGCGCAGTGGAGACCACGTCTAAAGGTAAGAGATGAATAGTCTTTCTAAAGGCTATTCCGATGTCTTATCCAGAAAAAAAAATGTTTTAATGGTAGAATCCCTTTAAGGAGGTGGAGCTATTAGTGACTGACTGCTATCTCTCTATGTACTCTTATACAGTGGAGTTTGTAAGTCCCTGAGAAGTGTGCCCACTACATTCCTGAAAAGTCCAGAAGAAATGATGATTAAAGAGATTGTGGGGGTAGAAATAAATTTTGCAGGTTCATTCCCTATCTCCTGATAAGCTTTATCACTAGCATATAACCAGGTCCTTTGCAGCTCTTATTATTATCTCTGCAGACCACAGCAGGGTACCAAAAGTCTGTGCACTCTTCTCTGCTACGGTTCCAGCTCTCTGTGACATCTCCAGCTCTGATCTACTTCACCTGTAGGTCCAGAGTACAGTGGAGTGGATTTGGTCACGTGAATGAAAGGTAGAGGAACAAGGATTCTGGACTTGCCGTCTGAAAAGGTATCAGGGCTCCTGCAGACCTGGTTGTATATAGTAGTAAAGTTTATTGTAATGCCAGAGATCTGTAGTCACTGGTATATTACCCTCCCAGCAGACCTATCAGCCTGGCTACCTTTGTGTGTACTTCAAATTAGTGTTCTCCTGCCAATCCCTGTCTGTCTATATGTACAGTGTTGGCCAAAAGTATTGACACCCCTGCAATTCTGTCAGATAATACTCATTTTCTTCCAGAAAATGATTGCAATCACAAATTCTTTGGTATTATTATCTTCATTTAATTTGTCTTCAATGGAAAACCACAAAAAGAATTGTGAAAAAGCCAAATTGGATATAATTCCACAGCAAACATAAAAAAGGGGGTGGACAAAAGTATTGGCACTGTTTGAAAAATTATGTGATGCTTCTCTAATTTGTGTAATTAACAGCACCTGTTACTTACCGGAGGCACCTAACAGGTAGTGGCAATAACTAACTCACACTTGCAGCCAGTTGAAATGGATTAAAGTTGACTCAACCTCTGTCCTGTGTCCTTGTGTGTACCACATTGAGCATGGAGAAAAGAAAGAAGACCAAAGAACTGTCTGAGGACTTGAGAAGCAAAATTGTGAGGAAGCATGAGCAATCTCAAGGCTACAAGTCCATCTCCAAAGACCTGAATGTTCCTGTGTCTACTGTGTGCAGTGTCATCAAGAAGTTTAAAGCCCATAGCACTGTGGCTAACCTCCCTAGATGTGGACGGAAAAGAAAAATTGACGAGAGATCTCAACGCAAGATTGTGCGGATGGTGGTTAAAGAACCTCGACTAACATCCAAACAAATTCAAGCTGCCCTGCAGTCCGAGGGTACAACAGTGTCAACCCGTACTATCCATCGGCATCTGAATGAAAAGGGACTGTATGGTAGGATACCCAGGAAGACCCCACTTCTTACCCAGAGACATAAAAAAGCCAGGCTGGAGTTTGCCAAAACTTACCTGAGAAAGCCAAAAACATTTTGGAAGAATGTTCTCTGGTCAGATGAGACAAAAGTAGAGCTTTTTGGGAAAAGGCATCAACATAAACTTTACAGGGAAAAAAAGAGGCCTTCAAAGAAAAGAACACAGTCCCTACAGTCAAACATGGCGGAGGTTCCCTGATGTTTTGGAGTTGCTTTGCTGCCTCTGGCACTGGACTGCTTGACCGTGTACATGGCATTATGAATTTTGAAGACTACCAACAAATTTTGCAGCATAATGTAGGGCCCAGTGTGAGAAAGCTAGGTCCTCCTCAGAGGTCATGGGTCTTCCAGCAGGACAATGACCCAAAACACACTTCAAAAAGCACTAGAAAATGGTTTGAGAGAAAGCACTGGAGACTTCTAAAGTGGCCAGCAATGAGTCCAGACCTGAATCCCATAGAACACCTGTGGAGAGATCTCTTGATGGCAGTTTGGAGAAGGCCCCCTTCACATCTCAGGGACCTGGAGCAGTTTGCCAAAGAAGAATGGTCTAAAATTCCAGCAGAGCCTTGTAAGAAACTCATTGATGGTTACCGGAAGCGATTGTTCGCAGTTATTGTGTATAAAGGTTGTGCTACCAAGTATTAGGCTGAGGGGGCCAATACTTTTGTCTGGCTCATTTTTGGAGTTTTGTGTAAAATGATCAATAATTTGACTTTTTTTTCATTCTCTTTTGTGTTTTTTCATTGCAAGCAAAATAAATGAAGATATTAATACCAAAGAGTTTGTGCTTGCAATCATTTTCTGGAAGAAACTGAGTATTATCTGACACAATTGCAGGGGTGACAATACTTTTGGCCAACACTGTATATAAGTCAGCAGACTCACTGCAGCAAAGACCAGATCCCCATATGGAGGTTAAATGATCAAACCACAGACTCTCCTCTTGCTCTGTAATACTTTGCCTGCAGATTGTACAGCATTTTCATGGGGCAAGATCGCTTTAACTTGGGTGGTCATTTCAAAGAAGTATTTGGAATATTATATTTGAGACGTATCTACCATTATTCTGTTTTAGTCAATTATATATTATGATACTACTTTGATTTCTTTTATATGCAGTCACTAGAAGTTGCCCTGAAGTATTGCAACTACATGTTTACTACAGTATTTGTACTTGAAGCTGTGCTGAAGTTGGTGGCCTTTGGATTTAGACGTTTCTTCAAGGACAGGTAACTGAGCACTAAGACTGGTTTGTTGGTGGTTATATGGACATGTATACTCACATGTAATAAAGAGATGAAGTGTTACCGTGTTAGTAAATGAATGCAACTGGAAATGTTAAACCATATTTAATTTAAAAAGTATGTACAGCAAAATTCTAGTAGTCCATCATTGTCCAGATCACTAAGGGTATCCCCATATGGCGCCATTACACAATGGTAATCTGACATGTATTTTTGCCATGGAACACACAGTAGAAATTGAATTCTGAATCTTAGATTTCTGCTGTGGATCAAACAGTATTTCTGCACCAAGTCCACTCAGGGTGAGGGTGTATACTTTCCAGTGGCTGAGGAATTGTGCAGGTCAAATTCTGCAATGATGCTCAGTGGGATGTAACCTAATGCAGTATAATCTCAGCATAATTATTACTAATTGAGCCATCACTGTACTTGTATGGTAGTGTTAATAATGACACTGATATGGCAACACCAATATTCCTAATGTGCTTAAACTTGCAAGTCTACATCATCGTGTTATTGAGAAGCAATGGGGTCTAGGAACTGGGCACTCTAAACAAAAGGATCTGACAACTATAGTAGCAGGACCTGAGGACTAACACAGGAGAATTTGAGGAGTATAATAGTATGAACTGAGGACTACAGCAGCAGAACCCAAGAACTATAACTGCAGGACCTGAGGACTATAAGAGGAGGACCTGAGGACTACAGCAGCAGAACCCGAGAACTATAACAGCAGAACCCGAGAACTATAACAGCAGGACCTGAGGACTGTAAGAGGAGGACCTGAGGACTACAGCAACAGAACCTGAGAACTATAACAGCAGGACCTGAGGACTGTAACAAGAGGACCTACGGACTATAACAGGAGGACCTGAGAACTACAGCAAGAGAACCTGAAAACTATAACAGGAAGGGCTGAGGATTACGTACAGCAGCAGAACCCGAGAACTATAACAGCAGGACCTGAGGACTATAACAGGATGATCTGAGGACTATAACGGGAGGACCTGAAGACTATAGCAGTAGGACCTGAAGACTATAGCAGTAGGACCTGAGAATCATAGGATTACAATGGAATAAAGAGCCTGACTTTACCTCTCTCTCCTTTGTTTATATATTTTGTTTTGTGCCAGAATATTTAGATTTCTAGACTATTGGATTAGTCCTGGATTAACAGAATTTATAAAGATATTTTTAGGTTGCAGAAGTCTAAGGACACTACCAACCACTGCTCTTCACTAATATTTTTCTTAGGCAGAGGAATTATAAAACCCCATTCCTACCATGTACATTGGTATATAATAGCTTAGGAGTTGAAGAAGAACACCCAGGGCAGCATCTGCTTTCTTTACTTTTAAACCTCCTTAAGCTCAGAAAAGGTGAGATGGTTTTAGCTACCAAGGAAAGATTTTAAATCTTAAACTCTGAGAGAAGAAGCTCAGGGAATTGTGTTGTTTCTTCATGTGCCTGGCTGTCTAGCAATTTCCATGATACTTCCGTTTCGATGTATGAGTCCTCCAGGCTCCCTTGTGCAGTTTACAGTGTTTAATCAGATGTAAGGTTGGCAACAACACTTTTCCTTTGTCATAACAGGGATTTTATTACAGTTTATTGTGCGCTCACACAATGCTATGTAAGAAAACAAAAAAGCCTTTTATGTACTAAAAAATATGTTCATTCATGTCAGGGAGGGCTGATCTGAACAATTGTCCAGGTCTAGCAGACTTGAGACTGGAACATAACCTATAAGCACAATCCGAATGGGCTACACAGCAATTTTGGCTTCGACTCCTGTTATACTACCAAAGATCATCAGGTTTTCCTGCGACTCCTTCACTAATGTTAGTGAATAGAATCTCATTATGACCACTATGTGCCGTGACTGGGACTTCAAGTCACAAAAGAGTCAAGCAATGTTTGAACTATTTGAAGTGACTACTGTAGCACACTTGAGCTTACGATGTAACCCCATTCACTAGAATGAATGATTGAAATGCAGGGTGACCTTGTGATTTTTGGTTGCATGATGGGTGTCGCTGCCAAAATTGCCATGTAGACCTGGCCATATACATTTTAATACATAATATTGAGGATTCATCCAACCTATTGCTAAAAAAGAATGTCCTGCTTTAGCCAAAGCAAAGATCCATATTAAGTCTTTGGAGTGTGAGAGGAAACCCATGAAAGAACATACAAACTCCTTGCAGATGTTGTCCTTGACAGGATTTGAACCCAGGATCTCAAAGCTACAGTGCTAACCACTGAGCAACCATGCTGCCCAACTTCTGCAATAATTTGAATGTTTGCTATGGGCAACTGCAGATTTGTTGCAACTAAATCTGAAACTATCCCAGTCGCACAAATTGAATAAGCCCATTCAGATGCATAGAACTGATTTTCAGCAAGAGAAAATTCTGTCAAGCAGTGTTTCCCAGTTTGAAAAACAAAAACATAGAACTTCATACAGATCAGACTTATGACATTCAGACACCCCCTTGGGACCACAGGGGCAAAGAATCTAGCAAGTTGATAAGTGGAATCCAGAACCAACAACATATGTGTATATAGGTGTATATAGCTCCATTGATGTTTTTAACATGGAGATTAAAATTACATTTTTAACTATATACACCATTTTTTTCGGCATTGAATTCCACTTATCAACTTGTTAGTGTTTCCCAACAAACAGCCCACTTAAACAGGACCAGGAGAGTACCCCATAAACAGTGCACTCCTGCAATGGTGCCAGCATCTATTTAGGGGCGTTAATGGGTCAGACCATGGTGGAGCAACAGTCAGTTCCTCCAGGAGTCAACATATGATCTTGCACTGTTTCCAGGAAATACTAGAAGTGATCTCGCTATGACCTGCACAAAATTAAAGTGATGCCTCACAAATAACATAAACCCCAATCCAATATAAATAATTTATAGGGCATAACATAATATAATAATAAACCTTACTGCACAGCATCTCTGCTATCACTGCGGGCACAATCTGGATGGGGCTTTAAGAATTCACACACTTACCTCTGGCAGCCAACTATTAGATCATGGGAAAAACAGCCATTTGTCCAAGCTGTAAATTTGTACCACCTAATACTCCCCCCACCCACAAGGCAGTCAGATGGTTCAGAGGTTGATGTGGATGAAAAAGAAAGCCAGTGCAAGCATAAAGTACTGCAGTAGAGAAGCTTTTAGTATATGGTGCAAGCAACCAAGTAATTGCATGTTCAAGTGAGAGATCAAAAAAGAAGATGGAAAAAGTTTCGTAAAGATCTGAAACATATTAAAAAAAAAAAACATATATTAAAAGCTCAAAGAATTTCCTTTTTACTATTCAACATATGAAATAACAATCCAAAAATGTCAAGTTATTTATCGTACATGGTAAGTGCTGGCAAAAATAATCACATAACCATAGGTGCTGTTTATTACTCACCGGACTTCCAAAAAAAATAAAAATAAAAATGATCAAAAAGATGTATGTACCCTAAAATAATACCAACTACTAGGAAAAATTAAGGCTCAGCCAGCAAAAAAAATAAACCATCACACAGCTCCATTAAAAAAATAAAGTTATGGATCTTGGAAAGTAACAATACAAACCTAAAAAAAAAAAATGTTTATTTTTTTTAAGTAGCAAATACAACATAAACTGTAAATTTAGTATGTCTGTAATTATTCCAACCTGCAGAATAAAGTTAATATAAAATTTTTACCCTATAGTAAATGCTGTAAACTGAAAAAAAAGACAATGTCATAATTGCTTTTATTCTCATTACCTTCCCATAATTATATATATATATATATATATATATATATATATATATATATATATTATTATTATTATTATTATTATTTTTTTTTTATTTTCTTTTTAATTTCTCAATATATTAGAATACATTAAATTGCACCATTTTGTATATAGTTCATTCTACAAAACAAGGTATGTCTCTTTGACAGCAGGGATAAAAATATGTATATCAAAAAATGAAAAATTGGCTGTGAAGGAAAGGAGTTAATAATAGGAAATTTTGGGTGATACTTTCCCTTTAGGAAAAAAAAAAAAATATGTTTTATATTATTTGCAAATGCAAATGCATTGCAGGTGAATATTGTAAGATACGTAAAGCAGATTATTTAATTTGATGAGAAAAGGGGGCAGATACACCCATAATAGGGTGCAAATCCCTTACCAATCTATAACTAATTTATTAGCACTTCTTTAGTGACAAACATCTTAGTTAGTGAATGGGGCTTAGGGTATGTTCAAATGGCAGAAAATCCTCTTCATTTTTCGCCGTCGGCATTTTTGCATGGTCTAGATGCAGTCCCGGAATCTGCGGCAAGATTGAGCAGAACGCTTCTTTCTTCCGCGTCTTACTGCAATCACTGCCTCCCATTGAAAACAATGGAAGACGGATTCCAAGAGCAATCTACTCTGGATTCAGGGGCGAAATCTGTCCCCAAATCCGCTGCAAATTCCTCTGTGTGAACACAGCATGAGAAGGATAATCTGCAGAATATGATATTTAAATCAATTCCATTTAATACTATAGCTCCTCTTTTACTGCCGTTATATTTCAGTTTTCTGCTTTATAGTGTCACATCAATGAAGTTATTTTAGACTTAGAAATGTCTTTTTGGCTTCTTTGTGGATCAATATTCAACACGGTCCTGAACTTCATATATTTTGTATTGAAGCTATCTACCGCACTGTGTTAGAGGATACAAACCTCTGTTGAAGTGCATTAGTGCATTTCATGTTTACGGCTTTTATCAGCAGATAACACTTTCTTATGTGGAAGATGATGGTTCTCTGACCTCTAGAGGTTCTTCCTTTCACATTTTATTTTTTTTATATCCATCAAACATAAATAATTGGTCGTATTATTTTTTACTGCAAGTGCAGACTTCTAAAACGAAAACTTTTCTCGTATCTCACATATTGACTTCCTTTATTCCCTTCTTTATTGGTTTATATTTTGTCAGTTGCCATAAGGGTTTTCCCTACAGTACTAATATAGTGTAGTAGTAGTAGTAGTAGTAGTAGTAGTAGTAGTAGTAGTAGTAGTAGTACTGCGGGCAAGATATATGTAACAATATCTGCTCTAAGGGTATGTTCACATGGCAGAATGTGGCACTGATTCTGAGGCAGATTCAACCCCAACATCAGTGTCAGTTTCTGTCCTGATTCTGCCTCACATAAGGGGAAGAGATTGAAGCAGGACCTAAAAAAATAAGCAAACCTTCTCTATCTTTCTGTGGATTCCAAGGCTGATTGAACCACAGAGATCCCCAACTCATTCATCTGACCCTACTCAGCAGTGGAAACCTCAAATTCCTCTTCATTTTCTGCAGGCCTAGAGGTAGTCACATGTATTAGCATGAGGATGACCTACCATCCAGTGTGGATGTTGAACCATCGTTCATTGGATTTCATTGGAAAGAAAAAAAGAGATCAGGCATGCTGAATTCCAACCTGAGTGATCCCTTGTTCTCAAGATACTCAAGATAAACTACCACCAGAGAGACATACTCCCCCACTCTGATCCAATTGTGCATGTCTTTGTGAAGATTAAGAGGAATAATGATTCATCTAACGGCTATTGAATGTGCATGACCACCTTAATATATATCACCGATACTGGGTGCAAGTGTAGTCAGTGACAGCCAACTTAAATTATTCAAGGCATTTCTCTGGATATATATATAGTACCGACATATTCATTAGGCATCGTAGGGTTGGCATGCTAACAACTCAGACATTACATAATGAGTAGAGATGAGCGAACACTGTTCGGATCAGCCGATTCGAACAGCACGCTCCCATAGAAATGAATGGAAGCACCTGGCACGCAGACTTTGCCGGCGGCCGGCTGTTTAACCCCCCCGCATGCCGGCCGCTTCCATTCATTTCTATGGGAGCGTGCTGTGAGCGTGCTGTTCGGAATGGCTGTTCCGAACAGTGTTCGCTCATCTCTAATAATGAGGCTACATGCACATTATTATGCACATGTAGGTGTCAATGAAAAGCAGAAAGGACATCCGCGTGTCTGGACGTAGGAAATACAGAAATAGGACCTGTGCTGAGGGTTGCGTCTCAGACTCGCCCTTCACCCAAACCTATGTAAAATCATGGTCATGCACATTGGACCATAGACATAAATGGGCCAGTGCACTATCCATAAAAAAACAAACAAGCCCACTGATGAAACAGAAATGCATAGAGTTCGCCTTAAAATCAGTTGCAAAAGAAAGTATCCTGATTTGATCTTGAGCTTGCAGTGCAAGACTCCGTCATATTAACCCCATTGTGCCTGGAGTTAATCAGTAAGTACAGCTACGTCAGAAAGCCAAAATTCTGCTTTGGCTTTCAGTCATAGGGTGCAAGGGAACCACCTCAAATATGGGAGACACAGGAGATAAATGTGTATCTTATTATTCTACATCACGCATCATCCAATGCAAGTGGCAATGACTTCATCTCCATCGTGTTAGTCATAAGGCTGACTTAAATACCATGTGTAGGGGAAGACATTAAATCATGAGGGACTGAGTTGTGAACTATTAGATAAAATCCAGATTGTTGCCAAATGACCATTAACAAGCTGTTAGTTGCTGGCCATTATAGGAGATGTAGTTCATTGGGATTTTTTCCCACGTTCTCCCCAGAATAATGTCACCTCCTTTACTGTAATTACTTTTAAATTCCAACTGGGTGTTTTTCAGGATCGGGTTATCTTGTCTCTGCATCTTTTATTCATATCATCATTAGGATTTTATTAGCTTTATTGACAGTGCGTGGCAATTGCCTTTGCAAAGGAACAAGCACTTGGGATTTTCAAGCAGATACTGAAGTCAGTGTAATTAAGTCGGAGTCATCTGTGCTGCTGATCAGCGGGGTGCACATGGGGTAGCGGAAGGGATTACTTTGCAGCCTCCTTTAATGATGACCCAATCCTGGTGAATGGTGTAATTAGCTTAGGTGTATGTGCAGGAGATGCCCCGGGCTAGTGTGATGAGCCCGCCATGTTATATGGAAGGCTCTTCAGTAGCTCCCTTGCCTGCTGAGCTTTATATACCATCAGGACAATCTGTATGACTTGCTATCACACATTTGCACTCCACCTGGACAGAGATCATTCAGCCAATTAAAAGATTTAATGTCACGTCTAGTACCGAGGAGGAAATCTATAGAAAGACTTTTTCTTCGGGGTACAATCTGCACTATAATGTTTTTTTTTTTTCTTTTACAATGAATAGTTTTCTGACTTGAAGGAAAATGAAGAAGTTTCTGGCTCATTGACTGACACTACATAAATTTTAATGCTCCGCTATATAACGGCATATTATCATCATGTTCTAAGCTTATGTCCTGTGATTTTTAGCTACATTTATTAGATAGTGTCATAAGATCTACAAGGTACTTTCGAAAATCTATTAAAAACAATTTCTTTATATAAAATAAAATCTACAGCATTCAATTCAATAGTTTAGAGCCTTCAAACGTGGAGTGAAGAAAATGAAAAATTGACATCTTGCAGCGCAGCTCCTGCTTCCTTGTAATGTAGAAAATGTATCCGAAGGAATTGTAAAAAGGGTATGTTATTAAAAGATGCACTCAGGAAAGAGGCATTTATCAGATCAAGACCCCTGAACTCTATTCATAGTAATAGTCAATAAAAAAGCTGTAGTATTCAATTTATATGGCATTAAAACATAACCCCGAACTAAAACACCAACACTAACATAAAATGTGAATAAAACCATAAAGTTATGGAGGACTTTCCAGACTATGTCACCATGTCTATGTACCTGAGAGTAGCACAATGGTATTAACCAGTCTTAGCAGTTTTCTTCTCTGCAGGCTCACTTTGGGTGAAATAAGATCAGATAAGATAATCCTTTAATAGTCCCACCATGGGGAAATTCAGTGTATTACAGCAGCATGGATAATACAGTATTATATTCAAGAAAGAACACATGCAAGCTCATAGCAGATAGAAAAGATACTAGGAGTCATAGCAACTAAGAGGAAAAGAAGACTACATTTAGTTCTCTGTGCGGAGTGATCTTCACTTGGTCTAATGTTGATTTTACAGCCTGACCATGGTTGGGAGGAAGGATCTCCGATAGCGCTCCTTCTCAAACTTAGGATGAAGCAGTGTTACGGTTCTGTGTGTATATATAAAAATAATAATGAACACAACCAGAACCACTAAACTGCAGAGCACTGCGGCGAGGTCCACAAGCCCAGATGGGCAGCCGTATGTTTGAATATGAACCACCAGATAAACTGCGCTGGCAGTGATGTTGTGCGGCACAAATGTGAACAGGCTGCAACAGACTCTCTCCATTTAGCTTCACTGGGCGAGCGTTCCTATGTATAGCAGTTGTGTGAAGTCAAATGAAGCCTTGCAAGAAGCACCTGCTAATTACAGCAGGGGAACCAGGCCCTAGCATATGCTTCACTCTTCTGCAAAAGCAAGACTGCCAGGGGTTCACTTCACTCCTGGTCAGTCACACAAAAAACTCCTTAACCTGCTAGGAGCTACACAGCAGTTAGACAAGGAATAGGCTTACTGATTCCCACTGGCAGAGCCAAGGAATTCTAACTTGGTCCCTAGACAGCTCCTGCCATTGACTGGAACCTGGGCCTAACCTCCTGTCTCAAAGTACTTCTAGTCAAAGTGTGAGCAACGGGCGGGTGTCCGCTCACACTATTTAAAGGCTAGTCCCCGCCCAACAGGGGCGATGGCATGACATCACCGATCATGCTCGGTATGGCCAAAATGGGACTTAGCCTCTGAGCGGACCTAAAGTGTCTGAGCATGCTCAGTAGGGAGAAAATGGCACTTAGCCTCTGAGCGGCTCCAAAATGTCTGAGCATGCTCAGTGGGCCGAAAGCTGGAGTTAGACTCCAGACACCTCACTGCACAATGCCGAGGGTGAGGTTTGGATTGGCCCGCAGGTGGCGCTATGTGCTGTATGGGAAGCCTGCGGGACCCAATCCTAACAAGCAGTCGGTCACTGACAGTACTGCCCAGTGCTGTCACAGTCTCATACACGGGATGAGAGTTATTCTCCAGCATGGAGCTCACCACAAATAGAAAATGTACTAGAATTATATCTGTGTGCGTACCTCTTTCTTATTTGGCTCCTACTCCTGCCTCTCCCTCACCTCTCTAAAGACTTTTATGGCTACCTGTAATTTCATCTTTCTGTGAGCTGACAATCTGTCTTGGTAGAGCAAGATGGATTCAGCAGTTTTGGGAGCGGAACAGAGTAGTGGCAAAGTGGAGTCACAGTAAGGTGTGGTCTCATCTTGGTGGATTGCACAACTTGTGGATTGGACAGCTACAATGGTGTATATTAGTCTGAGAGATCTAAGCATAACAAACTTTAACCTCAAGTGGTAGTTAATGCCCCATTGAGTTTCTTGATAGTCTTGTAGATATTAAATATATAGTTAAGAAAAGTACCACATTTATTGATGTTGCACTTGCAAAGGTGAAGTGGAAATGATTGTGTCCCAATGCAAATTCTGTCACACGGTCCCCACATATAATGTGCTATGAATAACTTGTGTGTTATTACGCTCTAATGAGGTTTTTGGCCCAGGCCCAGTAGTGACTTCTGCTTTAGCACCCCTATAGCTACATCCCTGGTGGAGAAGAAACTGTATCTGAGGCTAACGCCCTACGGTACAATCCACAGCACTAAAGCTTGAGCGCTGTGGGAAAAATCGTGTCAGGAATGCATTTCGGTTCTTCCCACAGCGCTTTGAATAGAAAGTTTGTGGAGTTTTCCTCCGCAGACTTTCTGTTACAATTATATCTTTGGGAAAGCCGCCGGCGTTTTTGTAGATATAATCAACATGCTGCAATCCAAAAATGTGCCGGTCGGTTCCTAAAGCTGGACAGCACTTTCTATATTGCGTTTTATTGTTCTTGCTTATAGTGGCCTGAAGAAGACACCGCTAAAGCATCGAAACGCATAGCCACTCTCTGCCTGTCTTTTTGGAACCAATAAACGAATATTAATTTATTTAAATTTTGGTTTCCTCGGATTCCATCCAGTGGCTGTAACATCTCTGCCTGTTTCGGTTCATTTGCTTAGCATTTTTAGTTGCAGTGTGTGAACACGGCTCTAGTTCTGCGATTGAATTTGCACCACACCCGTCTTCTGCCCTTGTTGCCTCTGTCCATTAAGTGGTTAATTTTTGCCTTGCCCTGTGATTGACAGCCTGCCTTCCTATCAGGTTCTGGGCGGGTTCTTCCTCCCTATTTAGTCTTGGCTCACATTCACACTGGTGCTTGCTATTGCCTTGTGCATACTTGCTTTTTTCTGTTGCTGTTATTACTTGTATTCTAATCCTTGACCTCTGGCTTTCCCTACTGACTATTCTTTTGGACTTTGCTTTGGCTCTGCATTGCTCGACTGTTACTGAACCCTGACTAGCTGACCTCCCTTTGTTGTTGTTCATATTGTCTGCGTTTTGTGTATCACATATATAGGTAGGGATGGTCTTTGAGTTGCCGCCTATTACGTAGGATAGGGCCTGGCAATAGGAAGGGACAGTGGGGGGCTTCAGCTTAGGGCTCACTGTCTCTTGTGCCCTGCCCCAGGGTTTCCAGCAGCTACTGGGGAATTGCTGTCCTAGCAATTCCATAACAGTGGTGCTCCCATTCCATCCCGGTTTTTTGTTTTCTCTACTTCCATTGTCTCTCACCGCCCTCTGGGTGGGTGTCCGGGTAGGAGCTGACATTGAGCTATTTATCCTGATCTAGGACATTCATTGGGGCGCTGGGTCTTTTTCATTTTCTCCTAGATAGATAGTTGGATATATATTATGAACATAGGTATGTTATAGATAAACAACGTATACTGTATGACATGTTTCATTAATATATTTTTCATTCTGTGAAGGTGGAACCAGTTGGATCTGGCCATCGTGCTCCTATCTGTGATGGGAATCACTTTGGAAGAAATTGAAATCAATGCTGCTTTACCTATCAATCCCACCATTATCCGTATCATGAGAGTTCTACGCATTACTAGAGGTAATACAAATCTAAGGGAAACGGATTAATAGGATATAACAATGTGCTCATTTTCTTAATATAAGTCATTTTACTCTATAGTCTGACTATGCAAAATAATAGAAGACACAATAGTATTTGCTAATGGAACTGATCACATGCAATGTTCTTTCTGAAAGTCTCCTATTGTAACATTGTATTCTCAATTGTCTCCAATTTACAGTGTTAAAGCTGCTGAAAATGGCAACAGGGATGAGGGCGCTACTAGACACTGTCGTTCAAGCATTGCCGCAGGTAAAGAAAAGTCTCACTCCTCTACCTTGGCAGTTGTGATATCCGTATTTTTTGGTCACTGTGATGAATTATGCACTGAGCGATATTTTCTATCATTTACTTACCTCTTTACATTATTTATTGCTGGTTAGGCTGAATAAGGAGCTGCAGTATATCCTCTGAGTTAAAAATAATGATCCGCAAGAAGGTAAAACCTATAAGGCAAGGTCCAATTAGCTTGAGAGCGCAGATATAAAATAGTCTATCCAGACCCTTGTCTTAAATTTATCTCCTGTTTTTTTTCTGGATGAGTATGGTTGAACAGCCTCTTTATTCTTGAAGATAACATGTGTTACTGCCAGCCAAAGGCATTATCTTGA
This sequence comes from Leptodactylus fuscus, assembly GCF_031893055.1. Classification (NCBI taxonomy): domain Eukaryota; kingdom Metazoa; phylum Chordata; class Amphibia; order Anura; family Leptodactylidae; genus Leptodactylus; species Leptodactylus fuscus. The sequence continues at coordinate 40,260,210 of NC_134273.1, forward strand.
GTCCTCTGGGTACTTTAGTTAAATCTGAGTTTCCCATTCATTTGTGACAAGTGTATATTGGTGGATGGCGATCATTTCTCTCTTTAGATCTGACATTTTCTCTTGAGCTTATACAGGCTCCTTAGGGTATATTTGCTCGTAGCAGAGTTGTTGCGGTTCTTGTTTTTAAAACTCAGTATATTAACAAATCAGATACAAAACAACGGAAATCAAATAGAAATATATATATATATATATATATATATATATATATATTGTAAGCTGATGGCTGGTAAGATCATGGAGGGGGTGTACATCTCACCTAGACTACTCAGGTGGGCAAGATGAGAAAACTTCACAAAGAATGGTTCTTAAATAGAGATAAGCGAACACTAAAGTGTCCGATGTTCAAAATCTGATTCGAACACTGTTCGACTGTTCGAACGGATTTTGAACCCCATTATAGTCTATGGGGGGAAATGCTCGTTTCAGGGGTAGGCAACATTTGATAAAATCATGCTTACCAAGTCCACGATCGGGCTGGATTCTGCTTGAAGTCTTCTCCCGGGGCAGGGTCCCCGCGTCCTCTTCCGGGTGGAATTCACTCTGCCTAGGCATCCGGCCTAGGCAGAGCTGACTGCGCATGCGGGTGCGGCTCTGCTCAGGCCCGACGCCTGAGCAGAGCCGACTGCGCATGCGCGTGTATGCGTGTGCATGCCCACGCATGCGCAGTCAGCTCTGCCTAGGACGAATGTATAGCATTCTGCCAATCAACGCTGGTTCTGCATCGAACCTTAAACTTTGAACAGCTAGTAGTGTTCGATCGAGTACGAGTATTTTGAATACCGTAGTATTCGATCGAACACCTACTCGATCGAACACTACTCGCTCATCTCTATTCTTAAACATACTTTTGCTCCACCTTGCTTCCAGTTATCGGATGCCCTAAGATTAAGAGACCTTTCTGCTGCAGGAACCCTATTATCTCTTTGACTACATTATCATCAGGAAATCGTTGCTCACTCAGATATTTCTTCAGGTTACGAAAGAAGAGTAATACCTGGGAGCTGAGTCTGGACTATGGGGTGGTTGGTTAGACTCTATAAAGCCACATTTGCTAATAGCAGTTTGTGATTTGTGAGATATGGGATATGCACATTGTCATGAAGATGTGTTGCTACACTTGCCAATAACTATCCCTTGGCGTTCCTCTTTGATTGTCTTATATAATGCCTTCATTGTTGAAGACTAGGTGTCTCCAGTAATTGTTGTCTTGAGTGCCATGAATTCTAGTAATAAAACACCTCTGTATGCCAAAAAACTGTTACCATGACCTTTCCAGTTGACTGCTATACATTAAATTTCTTTGGCATTGTTCCATTGTATGGACTCTTGTTTGGTCTCAGGCCCATATTTCTTCACCCATAAGAACCCAAGAATTGAAGTCTCGCGGATTTTCTATAAGCATGTCTAAATTCCTTGGGCTAAATTTTCGCTGACTTGTTTTCTGCTCAGGCATCAACATTCAAGGCACCTAATGGGAACTGACCTTTGATATAATCCAATCATCATGAATGATACTGGAAACTGTGTCAACTGAAATTCCCAATTCATAAGCTGTAACACAAACTTTGACCTGTCAACCTTCTAAAATTGTTGCCCCAATTTATGGCATATTCCCAGTAAAGATGCTTTGACAGGTCACCTTGAATGGGGGTAATTTTTCAATTGATATCCTATCCCCATTTAAGCTGCTTGGCCCAAAACTTTACTGTGTAGTATGAAGGAAGATCATCCCCATTCTCAGCAATCATCCTTTCATTAATTTCTTTAGGCTTATTTTCTTCATCAAGCTTTTTTCATTTTTCATTTTTCACTCCCCGCCTACCCCATAACTTTTTTATTTTCCCATTCACAGAGCCATATTAGGGCTTTGCAGGACAAAGTGTTCTTCATAATAGTACCAATTAATTTTCTGTACAATGAACTGGAAAGCTGTAAAAAAATTCAGAATGTGGTGGAATTGGAAAAAAAGTGCATTTGTACGACTTTCATACGGGCTTTATTTTTATGGCATTCACTGTGCAGCCAAATTGAACAAATTTAACAAATTTATATAGTTTTATTTATGTTTTAACCACTTAAAAAATGCAAAACTGTGAATTGTCATATTCTAACATCGGTAACTTTTTTATATTTCCGATTACGGGAATGAATAAGGCATCTTTTTGGAGAATGTGTATTGCTCTGATCACTTTTTATTAAAAAAAAATTTATTCAAATTCTTATCAGAGTTGAAAGAGCGAAAAAATATTTTTTTTTCCACTACAGTATTTACAGCACAGGAAAAAATATTTTTTACAAATTTGTAGACCAAGCATTTTCGGACACAGGATTACCTAATTTGTATGTGTTTCATTGTATTTTTTAACTTTTATATGTATTCTAGGGAAAGGGGGGTAATTATTATTATTATTTTTATTTTATATACTGCCTTTAATACATCCCCTAGGGGCATTTCAAAATGCTGGCACTTCTATTACAGATTGTACAGAGCAGCCTGTAATAGAAGAAATGGCGTGCCAAGCCTGGGAGCCTTCCATAGGTTCCCATCTGTCCCCAAAAAATGGCCTCTGCGCTTCCAGGAAAATGGTCTCAAGCTGACCAAGGCGCTGGGAACCTTAATGCCCACAATCAGTGCAGTACTAATCTCATGCATTAACACCAGGTCCTTGTTGTAGATTACAGGTGAGACCCGACAGCTATGGCGGCCACTCAGCGCTCTGTTTTAGAAAATCTGCATTTCTTCTTACTGGTTAATCTTATAGTATATATACATGCATTGTGTTTTATATTAGATAGATAGATAGATAGATAGATAGATAGATAGATAGATAGATAGAATGAAAAGATACAATTTGTAACAAGGCCTATCCGTTTGTCAAAGAACTTGGATAATATACTTAATAACATTCAACCATGTAATAAATACAAAGAAGTTGCAGAATGGGTATAATAGAAACAACAAATCTACAATGCAAGGATATTAACATAACAAAATGGTATGACGGCGCATCTATAATAGTTACAATGACTTGGTTAATGCATTCAGCTATGTACCAATAACATAATAATGATGATGGTGCAAAATAGGAATACTAAACTGAATGTCACAATAGATGAATAACACTTTGATGTACATAGTTATTCATAGTATGGGAAATTGCTGTGAATAGTGATGTCACACAATAAGCATAATATCAAAGAAAAGGGAAATTTAATTTAGTGATGTCACAGCTAGTGATTAAGAGCTATAGTGATGTCATAGCAGCAGTCATAATAAAGGCATACTGCATACACTGTCAGAGTACAGAGGAAATACACACAGTGATGTCATAGTATGGAGGTTATAAAACAAAATGTGATCTCACAGTACAGGAGCAATGACGGCAGCTACAGATGTGTCCTCCCTAACCTTCCCTCTTGGCTGGACATATCCAGATATATGCGTCAGAAGCAGATTTTGTAAAAACTACATAAAATTTATATGTTGTCACCCAGTAGGGAGGGTGATTTTCAGCCTTTCAAGGCTTTTGTAAGTATGTTGTGATTCTGGATAGATAGATAGATAGATAGATAGATAGATAGATAGATAGATAGATAGATAGATAGATATGAAACAGATAAGTAGATTGCACTGTTGTATTACTACTGTATAATTTGTATTGACTCTACAAACAGTGACTGGAATTCTGTGTTAGTCTCTTTTGCTTTCTTGCTCTCTCATTGTCTTTCACTACTTCAGCTATGTCATCCTACTAGAGCTGCCACCTATTGGATCAATACTCCTCTTCATCTCCTATTGATTGCTTCCAATCAACAATAGTCTTCCCCCTTAGGGACCCAGCTTCCCCACACCAGCATAATTGACAATGAAAACTCCAGATGCATTTCATTTTAAGGAGTTGAGGATGACAGAAAGTGTAATGAGATTTATGTCATCATCCTGATGGATGAGTCCGAGCGAGCCTTATTCCTGTGAATTTTAGGCAGGTGATCATTAAGGAGAGAACAAGAAAAAGACAACAATGTTATTGATTTCAAATCAGATCAGCGCTCCTACATCAGACCAGCGCTTCTATATCAGATCCATGCTCCTACATCAGATCAGCGCTTCTATATCAGATCAGTGCTCCTACATCAGACCAGTGCTTCTACATCATACCAGGGCTCCTACATCAGATCAGCACTCCTACATCAGACCAGTGCTCCTACATCAGATCGGCGCTCCTACATCAGACCAGTGTTCCTACATCAGATCAGCGCTCCTACATCAGACCAGCACTTCTATATCAGATCCATGCTCCTACATCAGAACAGCGCTTCTATATCAGACCAGTGCTTCTACATCATACCAGTGCTCCTACGTCAGACCATTGCTCCTACATCAGACCCGTGCTCCTACATGAGATCAGCGCTCCTACATCAGACAAACTGTTCCTACATCAGATCGGCGCTCCTACATCAGACCAGCACTCCTACATCAGACCAGTGCTCCTACATCAGACCAGCGCTGCTACATCAGACCAGTGCTCCTACATCACATCATTTCTCCTACATCAGACCATTGCTCCTACATCAGACCCGTGCTCCTACATGAGATCAGCGCTCCTACATCAGACAAACTGTTCCTACATCAGATCAGTGCTCCTACATCAGACCAGCACTCCTACATCAGACCAGCACTCCTACATCAGACCAGTGCTCCTACATCAGATCAGTGCTCCTACATCAGATCAGTGTTCCTACATCAGATCCATGCTCCTACATCAGACCAGCACTCCTATATCAGACCAGCACTCGTATATCAGACCAGTGCTCCTACATCAGATCCGTGCACCTACATGAGATCAGCGCTCCTACATCAGATCAGCACTTCTATATCAGACCAGTGCTCCTACATCAGACCAGCACTCCTACATCAGACCAGCACTCCTATATCATATCTATGTTCCTACATCAGATCAGCGCTTCTACATCAGACCAGTGCTCCTACATCAGACCAGCGCTCCTACATCACATCATTTCTCCTACATGAGATCAGCGTTCTTACATCCGATCAGAGCTCCTACATCAGGCCCACTGATTTTTACTTCATATTCCTGCTCATGCATTAGACAAATCTCCTGAGGCCTTCAATATACACGCTGGTTTCGTTTACCAATTTATAGACCTATCTCCGCTGTTTCTCCTTCTGTCCTATTTACTATTTGCTGTCTCGTAGTCACTAATGGTCACTGAGGCCGCATGACTGTTTTCTCTATTCCCAGCAATGTCAGGGTCTATGGCAGATGATGATTTGCCTGTCTGACTACGTATTCAAGATGCTCCACAATATTGAAATATGTGATATGTCTGATTATTATCCGAGATCACACACGCCATGACAGATTTAGTCTTTCTCAGCCATGTTAAAGTTCCTGCCAACAGTGCAATCTAACAATCTGTAGTCAGCAATAAAATGTTATCACTCACATTACTCTTATTGACAATTACAGGGAAACCATCATGTTGGGAATGATCTGTGGCCAGCATGCCATAGAGTAGGAAAAGTTCAGCAGATTGATATATAGTGTTATGGGAAAAGATTCACAATAACCTGTCATTCATTCAAGTTTCTGTTTATTATGTGTTTAAGTCTATTGGGCAGTGCATAGAAATAGTTGTCATGGTGTTCATTTTTGTTATTTTACATAAAACTTTCAATAAAAAGTTGAATTTGAAAAAAAAAAAAAAAAGAGATCCTGGTAAACCCCATTGACTTATAAGGGGGCCATCAAGTTACTGCTGATTTTAAGACAGATCCTTGTTACAGATCACAAGGTTACTTTATCTTTAAATATAGATATGTTCACAAAAAGCATACATAAAAAATTCCAAATTTTCTTTTCTTACTGTGTTGCGAGTTCATGTGTTCTCATGCTGGTTTTTGTTCTGCTTGTTTCAGGTGGGGAACCTAGGTCTGCTCTTCATGCTTCTCTTCTTTATCTATGCAGCTCTGGGGGTAGAGCTGTTTGGGAAACTTGGTGAGTAATTTAAAGAAATATTGGACGAATTTATTAAGACTGGACATTTCTACGCCAGTCTTACATAATTCATACCCCACTGGCACGAGATGTGTCTGAATTATTAAGGGGCTCTGACCTCTTAATAATTTTTGTGTATTTTGAAAGGTCCCATGTAGGGTTGAGCGATTAGGATCGGGAAAGATTGGATCCCGATCAGCGATCAAGCATATTTCACGATCACGATTGGCTGGAAAATGATCGAAAATCAGGTTTTAAAAATGATCCTGAAATCTCAAGATCAGCTCAATCTTACTCCATAAACATAAAGCAACTAGGGTTGAGCAATTGAGATCAGGAAAGATCAGATCCCGATCAGCGATCGAGCAAATATCACAATCGGGATCGGCTGGAAAATGATCAAAAATCAGATTTTAAAAACGATCCTGAAATCTCAAGATCGGCTCAACCCCACTCGATAAACATAAAGTAAGTAAGGTTGAGCGATCAGGATCGGGAAAGATCTGATCCGATCGGTGATCGAGCAAATTTCACGATCGGGATCGGCTGGAAAATTATCGAAAATCGGATTTTAAAAACGATCCTGAATTCTCAAGATCGGCTCAACCCTAGTCCCGTGCACCAGGTTTGAAATCTAGTCCAGTCAGGGACTGACATAGATTTAAGGTATAACTCACTCCAGTTATTGGTGTCAATTATACTAATCCATTGGGCTGAGATATCACTGCCCTGGCCCACCTTGATCTCAGAAATGCTCAGCCCACTTTTGTAAAAAAGTGTTGAACAGGATTGAATATGAAGAATATGGCTCATTTTTGGCACAGTTTTTGTGCAGCCATGCACCAAAAAAGTGCCACTTTTGATCCAGAAAACTGAAATCCCTATTTAAGTAAATACCTCCCCCACCCATTGTATAGAAGCATAAGTCAGGGGTTATCAAACTCAAGAGTAATATGCACACCTTGACATTCTTAATACAGTCTGCAATGATGATCACCCATGTGAAGGAATGAGTCGACATGCTACTTTTGAGAACTTTGGGATGGCTTTCTTGACTCTTTTCCAAGTTTCTACAGGAGATAACTGGAATGGAATAATGAAGGTAATGCACATCTACCTTTGTCTAGTATATTTTCTCATAATATTTTAGCTGCCTACATAAACTTTGAGCAGGTGTATTTTATATGGAAAATATATTGGAGGATGAATGATAAATGGTATATGGACCTACATAGCTCTGTAATATGGAGCCCATAAATTCCTTTGAACCTGTACTGTATGACTCTGTAGAAATCCTGAAGGGACAAAACATTTAGTACTGGTTATCCTGCTCCTTCTAGGAGCCCCTGTATGCACGGAAACTTGCCCACAAGTTTACCTGAAGGGGTACTATGGAGGATCTTAAAGAGGTATTAACATCTTATAGTATTATGACACATCCATATTATATACCATAAATATATATATATATATATATATATATATATATATATATATATATATTCTGATAGAAACCAATCCCATCTGTAGTGCATGTATCTTTCTTTGGAATTTGCTTGAAACTAAAAAGCAATGAATGTAAAAAGCCATAATGGGTGCTACCTCTTCATTTACAGTGACTGTTCCTCCAGGTGGGATGGGGAGTCAAGGGATCCGTATTTCTTAGATAGGTGTTAGCCCAAGAGTAGGTATCACAAATATAGCTACAGCATATACAGATGTAGCAGAGTTTTAAATCACACTTAAATCATTAACAACACTGCGGCACCGTGTGTTAGCATGATCTTTTCAAAGACTTCCCATTGGCTTTTGTTGTCTTCTGTGATGATATCATGATGCAGCAAGACATCATACTTCAGAAAGTCAAGTTCTCTGCTACATCTGTACTGTGGATATGTTATAAATGTCTAAGAATATATTCACATGGTGGAACTTGCCTTTGATTTTGAGGCAGATTCCGCTTCAAAATCAGCATTAAACCCTTCTCTCAGTCTGCTTCCTATTCTTTTCAATGGCAGACAAAGGTCAAAGCAGGACACTGAAAAAATAAGCATCTTGCTTGATCTTGTGAGGGATTATATTCCTGATTCATCCGCAGCATCCACGGTGCGACCTCTCTGCTGATTAGCCCCATTCATCTGAGCCTGATCGGCGGGTGAAAGCTGCCACAGGGGCGGAGGGGTGGAAAGGGAAGAGGAACATAAGATGGAAATCTGCTTCAATTCTTCTTCATTTTCCATCAAGTGAATGTACCTTTTGATGTGAAGTGTTGCACAGTCTACATTGAAAAGCCTGAGCAAGAGATACTTGGTAAATACAGAGCAAGAGATACTTGATAGATCCAGAGCAAGAGATACTTGGTATATCCAGAGCAAGAGATACTTGTTAGATCCTGAGCAAGAGATACTTGGTATATCCAGAGTAAGAGATACTTGTTAGATTCAGAGTAAGAGATACTTGGTAGATCCAGAGCAAGACATACTCGATAGATCCAGAGCAAGAGATACTTGGTAAATCCAGAGCAAGAGACACTTTGTAGATCCAGAGCAAGAGACACTTGGTAGATTCAGAGCAAGAGATACTTGGTAGATCCAGAGCAGGAGATACTTGGTATATCCAGAGTAAGAGATACTTGGTAGATCCAGAGCAAGAGATACTTGTTAGATTCAGAGTAAGAGATACTTGGTAGATCCAGAGCAAGACATACTCGATAGATCCAGAGCAAGAGATACTTGGTAAATCCAGAGCAAGAGACACTTTGTAGATCCAGAGCAAGAGACACTTGGTAGATTCAGAGCAAGAGATACTTGGTAGATCCAAAGCAAGAGATACTTGGTAGATCCAGAGCAAGAGATACTTGGTAGATCTAGAGCAAGAGATACTTGGTAGATCCAGAGCAAGAGATACTTGATAGATCCAGAGCAAGAGATACTTGTTAGATTCAGAGCAAGAGATACTTGGTAGATCCAGAGCAAGACATACTTGATAGATCCAGAGCAAGAGAAAATTGGTAGATCCAGAGCAAGTGACACTTTGTAGATCCAGAGCAAGAGACACTTGGTAGATTCAGAGCAAGAGATACTTGGTAGATCCAGAAGAAGAGATACTTTGCAGCTACTTTCTGCACATAGATCGGATTCCATTCTTTTCTTTCTTTACTGATTAAAGACACATAATATCAAATGAGTAAAAAAGTTATGACTGTATGTAAATAGTTATAAACCCGGCAGTAAAATATCGTACACTGTTGTCAGCAATGAATGATTGATATATTTGTCAGAATGAATCACTAGGAATCTCATATATTCCTTCTGATCTGCAAACAGGATACTCTACGTGACTGTACCAATGATGACCGCAGCTGCTTGAGCAACCTACAATTCATCTCTCCTCTGTACTTTGTAAGCTTTGTGCTCACAGCTCAGTTTGTTCTAATAAATGTGGTGGTTGCAGTATTAATGAAGCACCTGGATGACAGCAATAAAGAAGCCCAGGAGGACGCAGAGCTGGACGCTGAGATTGAAATGGAGTTAGCTCATGGCCTTTGTTCTCAAACATCACCTGTTTCTGCTCTTGATAATGGAGGACGGGGAGGAAGACCAGCTACAGAGGGACATCGTAACTTGAGGTGCTTTTCTCCAGCTCAGGTAAACGGTGAACCGTGAAATATTACCAGTCGGCGCTTATGTGGTGTGGATTGGGTGCAGATTATCAGTATAAAAAATGTACATTGGAGACGACACAGTGCATGTAAAATGGCATATTAAAAATCCCATTCAAGGATAAACTGTCAATTTGCATATCTGCGCCAAGTATAATCTGAGCAGATTTCTCCATTTTTTTTTTCAATTAGATATGGAAAGTCTACATCTGAGCCCATATGCAAAAAGCATATGTGTCCTAAGGGTATATTCGCAAACTGCATATTTGCTGACAAAATTTCAGTCACTTTCTATGCATCTGTATATTTTTTTTAAGACACCCATGCAAATGTTCCAGAAACAGATGCTGGAACAAATATTTAGTCATTGAAATTTCTGCAAAACTGCCACATGAACATCATTACTTAGTATTCATGTGTTTTACATATGTTCTAAATATAAGAAATATAGATACAAACATATTTTTTTTAGCTGGAGACCATTCTACATAGACATAAGGAGCTGTAGCGACAGAAAAAGTTCTGCACTCAAAAATTGTGATCGTGTTATTAAACTGTTATTAAGCGATATTCACAAAGCTGTGGAGAATAATGGCTATAAAACACAGAGGAAACCGGCCATTTTTTTACGGCCCATCTGGGACATGTTTTTACCGATTTCAGTCGATTGAGAGGTCTGTGAAAACAAACAAAGACATTAGAAGAGATTCTATTTTTCTCATGATCTGGACCGTAAAAAAAAACGTACATGAAAATAGACCAATTGAAATGCATGTGTTCTAAAAACAGTTGTGTGATGGCTATTACAAAATCATATAGTCATAGGCCTCATTCACACATCCACTACACACGAGCAGCAACCCACTCTGGTATCCTGTCTGTGGATGATCCCCTAGTGAATGGAATCGCATTGCAACCACGAATATGCTGAGCCTGCGACAGTGATGGCACCCTAGGGGTTGCAAGATCACTCCATTAGGGAACTCCAGTTTTGGAGAACCCCTGGTTCTATTAGTGTTGTTCCTGCACAATAATATAAGTGCTTCTCCTATTATTAGATGGATCCTTCAAAAAAATTAGTAATTTATTTTTTCCTTTAATTCTTTTTATGATTTTGTATAATTATTTAATCCTCTGTAACAGTGGGATTTAGGTCTGTTCCTGTATGGTTAGCAGGGAAGTGATTCCCCACATGCCTAAAGAGGCAGCTTACTAGCCAGGAACACAGTTGGATGGAATTTATACCAGTTTTTTGGCATTTATGGTTGTAAATGTGGTGTATCTTTGATGCACAGCCATTTTTTGCACCAAAATATGCCACATGGTTCTGTGCTCCACTTACCACTTCTTTTTTTTTTTTTTTTTTTATAGAAGTGGATGTGGATGCCTTGGCCTGACAAATGTACTATTACTCACTCCAGAAAACTGGCATGAGTGACACCAGAGGTCTCTAGCCAGTCCTACTGGAGTAGATGATTAAAGCATATCTTCAATTATAAACGTCTTTTTATAAATGAATAGCGCAGGCTTTTAGGAGATACGTACTTTCTACATATTAGTCTATGAAGAGTGGAAGGCAATAGAAAAGACACTCAAATAATGTCTGCTTCTACATTCTGACATTCTGAACTCTTCTGCTAGATTGTAGATAAGTGACTACCAGTGCACAGAATGAGGCAATACATCAATTAACTAGCTGGCAGGAGAATTCTACTCCATTCCTCTCTTCTCCATAGAGCTCTATGTGTGAGGCTGAATAAAAAGACAGAATCGAATGTAAACTAGAAGCCATATTAAAGATAAGGAGCATAAGAACAGCTTAATATGTGGTGAAGGAAATAGATATCCTTAATTATATTATATTACAAAGTTTCTTGTATTCCCATGCACTATTCATTTATAAAAGTTGTTTAGTACTGGGGGGTATGGTTTAAGGCCGGCATAGCAAAGCTAGTCTTCCTTCATTGGATTTTTTTTTCAGTAGACCAGAGAAGATCCAGAGCAGCCGTCCACCATAATACCTGAGAGCTGGTGCTCATGAGGAGGACAGTGAAGTGCTGTGAATCACTGTCTTCTTCTGGTACATCTGACGTCAGGAGGTTTAACCACAAATAGACAATACAATAAACACACATCCTACTATCTGACTTGTATATTCAAATATAAGTCAATGGTGAATTGAGTTGTATGTTGAAAGAATGCTAGAAGTAACCAATCTTCCTAAAAGCCCCATCAATAATTAATGAAAAAGCTTTTAATGGCAAGTCTCATTACCATACTGGTACTTGATGTCTATAGGTCTACACTGTTATTGTAGCCTAATTTGCAGGAAACAGTAAAAGATAAGGCAAACTGATGCCAATGCTAATTCGTGGCTGTGGCCTCAGTGCTACTCTTGGTTTCTACTACACCTATGTTATTTGGTACCTGTTCATTATCATTGTCACCAGTACCCAGCATATTAATCCAGCCCTGTAGATTGATAAATTAGGGTCACCTGAGTCAAACATTGCCTTCCCCTTGTGAATCGCTGCCTCTGTTGCCAATATAGTTTCGTCAATATGCAAATTTGGTAAGCACCCCCTGATCTGTGCCTCTGCCCCTCCCTCCTTTTTTTGATTGACAAGGCCAGGCAGTGTATACTAAATCCTGCCTGGCCCTGAGTTTTGTCACACTCACAGCTACTTATATTCTCAACCAGGTCAATGTCACATGTACTGAGCATGCAGTGAGAATATGAGCAGCATCAAGTGTGACAGAACAGGGAAAGGAGAGATTGGGTAAACACTACCTGGCCCTGTCAATCAAAAGAATGAGGTAGGTGTAGAGGGTAGCACAGAGCAATGAGAAGCTTACCTCTGTGGAGCAATGGGAACTCCCTTGTTGCTCCCAAAAGCTCATTTGCATATTGACAAAAAACAAAAAAAACATATAATATATTGTCAATGGAGGCACCAGTTCACAAGGGGAAAACACCATTTGTATCAGGTGAACATAACCTATCTATATGTGGTGACAAGTTGATTTTCTGCAAACTGATGATAGACACCTTGTTAAATTTTTCTTAGCAAATCTGCCCTGTTATTTCTCTTCTGCAGCCTAATCTTTTTATTTTTTGATTCTTCTTTTAAGTAAAACATCAATTTGGGCGATCTGTCTTAACCTCTTCACTCAAGATCATGTACATGTATGAGATTTGGCATAAAGGGATTTATGCAGAAGGCTCAGGAGCTGGGCTCTGCATACATGATGGATGTTTGCTGTATATTACAGTCAGCACTTGCCAATAACAGCTGCAGTTGCTGCACACTGTAGATACCGCAGTTGGGTTTAACCACAGCATCTACAGTGTGCAGGCTCCATGGGTGCCACCATCTTTTCCTGATCGCCACCCTCCATCATTGGAGGGCAACAATCGGTAACCATGACAGTTCACACGATCGGCAGACTAACATGTTGAATTTCTCACCAGCTGGAAGTCACTTTTATGTGTCTTTGAGAATCTGGATGTAACACTCTGATAGAATAACATAGAAACCAGGAACTTCTGGCTGGTGTGTGACTCAGCAGGTTAACCTATCAATCTCATGACCATGTTTAAAAAGTTATGGAACAAGTCCGCTACAGGCTCTTGCTAATGGACATCCCGTGGTGTATTCACCCACATCAAAAACCAGCTGCTATACCCAAAATTGTGGTTGAACCTGCAGAAATAATTGACATGTTCCTAGTACAAGACTTTTCTGCGTTGTGTGGATGAGGATTGTATAGAGACACTTAAACTAAAGTAACCTCTTTACAGTCTTTGATGTCTTTCTTTACATGTGTATTATATTAGAAATATCACCACCTTTGATCTTCACCATTTGTAGGAGAACTTGTGGCTGGACAGCGTTTCTTTGATAATCAAGGATTCCTTTGAAGGAGAATTGATGATTATTGATAACCTCTCCGGCTCCGTTTTCCATCACTACTCCTCACCAGCAGTGTGCGAAAAGTGCAACCACGATAAACAGGAGGTAAATCTCTATAATATGCTATGTTACTGAACACAACGCAGCCTACACACCACCAATATGTAGTTTATTAAGTTGCATATATATATATATATATATATATATATATATATATATATATATATATATATATATTCATGTATAAATAAAACATTACAACATCATATGCAGTGAAAAATTGTAAGTATATATTCACCTACGTCACTATATTCAATACCATTGTACATTATGTGTGTTTGCAGATACATTGCTTTGCTTATCATGTCCTGATCCAGAATTACAGTATGTGCTATAACCCAGAACTGCAGTCACATTTCTGTAGACTTCAGGGTGAAAATCTATAATCCTGTCTATAATCCTGTCTATGACTTACCCCTCGTTCACATCTGCGTTGGTATTCCGTTCAGGGGAGTCCACATGGGAACCCCCCAAATGGAATACCAAACGCAATTACAAGCGATGTGCAGTAAAAGCACACGGATCTCATAGACTATAATGGGGTCCGTGTGCTTACTGCGCGCTGCCCGCACAAATCATGCGGCGTGGAAAGTAGATTGTGAAGTACTTTCATGTCCGTATGATCCATGTAGAGATCTGACAGCAAGCACACGGACCCCATTATAGTCTATGGGGATCTGTGTGCTTTTACTGCACATCGCTTGCAATTGTGTTTGGTATTCTGTTTGGGGGGTCCCCATGCGGAGTTCCCTGGACGGAATGCCAATGCAGATGTGAACAAGGGGTTAGACCTCTTGTACATGACCATAGTGGTTTTTACTGTAGCAAATATTGATCCGCAATCCACAACAAACAAGTCTGCATGTCATCTGTAATCACAGATCCGCAAAGACTAAAATGATTCCCGACACTGGTCTGTTCCGCAAATGTGGCCAAAAATGTTTCATTACTTATAGTCCTTGAATACAGCAAAGACACATGGCTGTCACATTGTGGTCATATTCATGGGCCCATAGAAATGAATGGGGCCTCCTGCATGCAGATCAAACGGATTGCATGCACAGAGCCTGACCTAGTCATTTGTATGCTGGGGAGTGTAGTCCTTACATCAGGCACAGGATAGTAATTCCAGAATATTATGGATCATCTTCGCTTTTAGGGGTTGGCTGATAAAAAGCTGGCAGGCAATGAAGACCAGGGGAATAGTAAATGTAACTCCTTATTAGTATAAGTTAGGGATTCAAGATATTTACATTGTTGCTAATTTCTTTATATTAGATTGCACTACGTTCCGCACTGTATGTCCGTTAAATAGATGACCAACCATGTAACATATGGACAGGCTGGGTCAGCCAGAGCAAGGGTTATGCTTTCTAAGGGTCCATTCACACGGAGTAACGTGCCACAAAATCACGGCAGCAAAATAACGCCGCGTATACGATCCAGGCTCCCATTGAAATCAATGGGAGCTTTTACGTCACGCAAAGTCTCACATGCCGTATACGTGCCACATCACGCAGCACGTTACTCCGTGTGAATGGACCCTAAGAGGCTCTCTGCCCCGTCAAATAGAAGGAGGTCTCAAGAGGGGTCCTCCTATATAACATTCATAGTTAACCCCTTTCATGAAGATATGTTACGAAGATAAACACTTCCACACTATATACTGTAGCATAGTATAAACCTACAAATAATGAGGGCATAAGAAATATTGTATGATATCATCCAAATGTATTCATAAAGATCAATGAGTGCGATAGAAGGGTTAGATGGATAGAAATACACAAGTTACACATATAAAAAAAAAAAAAAAAAACAGACCAGTAATAACTGAACATAATAGTTACATAGTACATGAGGTTGGATGATGACATCAGTCCATCAAGTTAAACCTATAACCCTACAATCCCCTACAGTGTTGATTCAGAGGAAGGCAAAAAATCCCATGGGACATTGTCTACTACAAAAAGAAAAAAAACACAAGACCAGTCACAGTTTGGAAAAGTTTTTGAAATTTGTTTTTAAAGCCTAAACCAGAAGTGGATCCAGTAGAGAGAGGCTTTATACAGATAAATGTGCCCTCTGTGCGACATACGTCTGACAATCTGCCATCTTTATGTCATACATACAAATGCTATCACCTGACATACATTTGCTTGGTTATCTGCATTTTCCAAATATCACTTTCCACTGTTCCCCGGAATGGCAGTTCCCAATAAGAATAGTTTAAACGTCTTCTTTCATTTATATCTTTTTGTAGATTGGACATACAATGGCGTGAATCAGTTATGCTCATAGGAATCGACGGAGTTGTACTTTATGTTGGATTTATGTAAAACAGAGCAGGATTGTTGAGGATGTAAAGGGACTATAGCCCAGCAGCTTTTGGCCACACCAATCTTAGTGCCTAGCCCTTTCCACCATTTTACCTACAAGTCTCTATCAATCTTTTACCTGGCATTACTCACCCATATTTGATCTAGCCCTGATATAACTACTTTGCGTCTGCCACCAAAAAGTTGTAATCCAAAGCAAGTTTTGGAAAATAATTTGCACACCTCAGCAGTTTCATCAGCAGAGACATTTATATATAGCAGAGCAATCTAGCACTGCATAAAGTTAAAAAATACCAGAGAGGACTAGGGACACACTGTCACCTTTGCACTAGATCTTCTTCCACTCTGAACACACCATCTGTACACTACAGAGTATCAGGGTCAATGGAATGTGAATACACTGCTTGATTTTGGCCACCTCTAAGGGTCCTTGATTTTCCCTTTTTAAACCCTCTACAGGAGTATGGACTTTGCTGCTGGGAGACTGTGTATTCTGAGATAGTCCTAATGCTTTGGTAGCAGCTGGGTCACTAGGCAATGAGATTAAAATGGGGTCAAGCAAGAAAATGGTGTGTGATCTAGGCAGATAGGGTAGGTGACTATAGCATAGGAGTCAGTAACAAGCAAGTGGTCAGGGCAGACAGCAAGGGTTCAGTGGCCAGGAATAAGCTAAGGGTCAGGAACGAGTATCAAGCAGAACAGCAACAGCAGATGGGAAAGGGGCAGTATTAAAGTAAAGTGGCCAGGACAGGTTACACAATGGGCACACCTAAGCTGAATGTAATGTCCTAGAATGTTATTGCTCAGGTGCTGGACAAGGGGCTGAACACACTGATCATAGCAAAAGTTCAGCAGAGATGAAAAACTGATGCATAGTGCAGAGAACTGGCGCATGCAACCTATGGATACCATCCTAGGAGAACTAGCATACTAGAGGACATTGAGGAGGAACAAGGTGCCAGGACACAGAGAATCTGGTGACCTAGTAGGTGCTCCAGTCAGGGTGGACAGGATGCTGGTGCCAGCAAATATCTGGCATTACACTCAGCAAATTAAATATACTTAATAAAATCCCTGCACCACAGCCCTGAAATATCTATCATTTCAGGCAGAGATATTTTTATTTCCTATCTTGCTATGGGCTGTAGTGTTAGTGAATCGAATGTTTTACATGCATTTTAGAAGCCAATTAGGGATAATATGTTCCACTGCAATTTGTATAGGTAAGATAATGTCAGTCTTTGCACAACTCTTTACGGATTTGTGCCAGCAAAGTAGCATTCTAGATATTTCTGTGCATCAAAATTAGAAGAATCAGAAATACTGAGCAAAAAAAAACTACTCAGTAAAAACGGATATATCTGCTTATAGAAAGTGCATGCTGGAATACTGGGTTTTTTATACCGAGACATACAGAGCAAGGTCAAACCCATACTTACCTGAATTGACATTTTTATGGCAAGTGACTTAATGATGCTATTTTCTTTATTACTCTGCCCAGATTTTCACATTTTCTGTCGAAATCATGTCTCTTATCAGCTCATGGATCATTTACATATATTTCACTGGAGCCCTGCACAGTCTTCTCATCTCCATTTATAGGCTGCATTTACCACCCTCATATATGCTGAAAACACAGCAACAGTAAAACCTTGTTTAAGAGAAGCAGTTTTGAGAATATTTATTGAAATGAAGCTTGCTCTTATGTAATTGTAGAATTGAAAATGCTCCATTTAGGCCTGGGTATTTGTTCTTCTTATCACATGGGGACAATAGACTTCAAAGGGGGCAGTACTCTGTGTCCGGTTTAAAAAAACGGTTTCGCTGTGTTGAACATAAAACACTCACCGGCGCTCATGGCCGGACTCGGCATGACGGAAACCTGAGAATGGAGTGCCGAACGCTGGTGTGAACCCAGCGTCATTTGCTATAACAATACTGGCCCACATTTACTGTGCCAGGTACAACACTTCCATATGTAATTCCCTGATATTATCTAAAGTGGATCTGTCATCCCTTTCTAACAAAACCGATTTAGTACATAATTGGATTCCCTTGAAATAACCGTTCAGGAATATCTTTTCTTAGATCTGTGCATTGTCCTGTTTTTCTGTTATTCCTCCTAGATATTTATAACCACATAGACAACTGGGTGTTACCAGTTAGAGAGCGTGTCCTCACAGTCTCTGACACTATCCAACCAGTCCTGGCATGTATATGGACGCACCTCTTGGCCAAAGAGGATGGTAACACCCAGTGACTAATTCATTCCTTACATTCTAGATGGAGTAACAGGGGAACAGAGTTATAAGAAGGGGGGGGGGGTGTTCAGAATAAATGCTTCATGCTGAATGCAAGGATTTGCTATATACTTCTGCCCTGAAGTATACTTATCCAATACCCATAGGATAGAGAGTAAATAGCTGATCACTGGAGGTCTGACTGCTGAGACACCACCAATCCGGAGCACTAGAGATTTCTAAAGTACAACACTCCGTTCTCTCTAGCCCTTCCATTCAATTGAAAACTGACCTGTTCTCAGAATAGAGGATATATATGCTTTTTGGCATAACCCCTTTGAAGGACCATCCACACACACACAAAGAAAAGAGATCACTAAGAGAAATCCACATGAGAAATAAACCCTCAGTTGTCTAGATGAAGCCTTCCTACAGGCATATACTAAGCATATCTATATATACAAAGAAAATGGATATCTTTGCTCCACAGAGCTTACAATCTCCACCAATGCACAATACAATCTAAAGGTTTACTAAATTCCCATGCATCTAAATAAGCCATTTTACACACTACAGGCGACTGAAGCGTGCATTTTTTTTTTGGTTCGGTTTTCTGTAAACAAGTGTCATTTAGGCTGCTCAGTTTTTGACAAGTAAATGGAGACAGATATTCACCCAGGGATCATTGATCTGTGTCAAAAGACTCCACTGCAGTATATAATGGAGTCTGAGCAAAGTAGCTGACAGAAGAGAAATGCGCTCTACTTTTCCTAACTTACGTCACAGTTCTTCTATAAACTGTAAATCTGGGTTCAGAAATTGCAGATCTGGTTCTTTTTGACCATTGTGTAAACTGCATGATAATACATTTATGACAGGGTTGTAAAAACACAATGACCCACGCCACTCACTTTTAAGACCTCTTATGGTTGTTAATCCAGTGTTGCTTATGGGTAGATGCGATTTGCAAATATTTGCAAGGATTGTCCGTCTATTTCATTTCAGAAGGCTATTATTATACTCCATGGATCTCTTCAGACCCCAGATCCCACATACACCTTCCTTCAACTCCCCTTTCTCCCCAAGTTCCCACACCACTTCTAGCACTCCTATTCTGACCTCCAAAGTGATGTCATAGGCCCTGGGGGACCTCTGAGGCCTGTGATTGGGTCTCAGCAGTCACATGGGGTGCAGCAAGGTTATAAAGATTTAATGCAAGTGTCATGATGGTGGCACACCCCATGTGACTGTGGAGATTCAAGACCCCATGTGACTGTTGCGATCGAATTACAGGCCTCAGCAGTTCCCTGATGTCAAATAAGAGGCCAGAAGTGGACCCCGAGGAAGTGCTGGAACAGGGAGGTAGCCCAGGATAGGTGAAGGAAGGTAAGTATAAAGCTAGGTTCACATCTGTGCCAGTGTGTTTTATACATCTACACCGGCGGACCCCAGACCTCACCAGGAGAGCATTGGATGCAGCAAAGAGGCCCAAAGAGGTAACCGAAGGTGAGTTTGATTGTTTTTTATTTTTTACACATCCCCTGGAGCTCCACCTATGATACTGTTGGGTCTGAAGAGACCCCACAGTATAATAATGTCATTTTTCACTTTGACATAACTTTGGCTGTGTTTGCCATAGAGAGTTAGGGCTAGTTCACACGGGGGCAAGGAGTCGGATTTTGACAGCGGATTTTGCCTCAAAATCTGCCTCAATACAATGGTGGTCTATGGAGGCCGCCAGGCTTCTTTTTCCGCTAGCCGTATGTTGCTGCTAGCAGAAAAATAAGCGAGCTGCCCTTTCTTCAGGCGGACTCGAGCTGTGGCTTCCACCTGGTGGCAGCAACCTCCAGAGTCAGCCCATTCATTTGACCAGACACCGGAGGGGGAATCCACGACCGCGACGGTCGTGGCAGGCGGGTTTTGGCTCTCCGCGTCACTCTCGGTGCCAAAATCCGCCCCACCGCCCCCCGTGTGAACGAGCCCTTATAAATTGGATAGGGTGCCTAGGAGCCCTATGAGTATCTTCATCATGTTTGAAGACAATTTAAGGCGTGGCTCATTCCAAACTTGTTCAACCCAAAACAAATCAGGTGCCCGATCTGCCGAACGCAAACATGAAATGAACCTTCAAGGTTTGCCCATCTCTAATATTTTTAATAAGTGCTGTTCCATTGATACCAGTGCAGTTGGAAATTTTTCTCTAGCCCCCACCATTCCTAAGCAATAAGTACTAATAGTTTTGGTGCCTGATATGCTACTTATGCTCTGTACTGTTAGAAGGCTGGTATCAGGCAGGAGCAGGAAAGGGGTCATGATTCAGAACTCCAAGCAAAGGTAGGTAGAGACTGTTAGAGTCTAGAATCACACCCTGTGCTTGCTCCTGCCCTCCGGACAGTACAGAACCCAAATAGCATATGAGGTACCAAAACTAATAGTAGTTACTGCTTACTGTGCCAGGATCAGTTCAACAGGGCCTATTAAATGATACAAAGAGTTAGACTTGATTGAGGTGGTGTATAGATGTAGCTGAGTTATCCTGAACTTCCGCAATATGTTAACCTGCTGCAATGTGATATATTATCACTCAAGACAACACAAAACAATGAAATGTCACTTTAAAAATATTTGCAGTTAATTTCTTTGGTTTGTCGTGTCTTCTGTGATAAGATATCAGACTGCGACAGTTTAACTAATTGTAGAAGTTCGACTTAATTCTGCTTTATGGAGGTCTGGTATACAGATATAGAGACAGTATATTCTTCACAATAGGCTGCCCTGATGGCCAATTCAACTTTTTGGTGCAAACAGTAAGCAGATGACTGAACTGGTTTTTCGACATCTAGTGGACGTCCCTGTGTAAAGTCCATCTGTCTTCAAATTGGTGCACTTTATAGCAATGTCTGATTTTTTTTCTTCTAGTTTTCATAGAACAGCAGATTATATTCATTCCTACTAAAACACGGATATTGAAAAGATCCATCTGTGCACTTAGCCAGAGTAAAAAAATCTGCAAAAATGTTTGTAAACCATGGCAACCTCAGACCTGATCTGTATTACAGAAAAGCAACATGCTATAGTTAGAGTGAACTACAATATCCTTTATAAGATTACAGAAAACATCGCGTTTCTAGGTCTCTTTCATAAAACAGCCAAATCGCATGAACAATAATCAGTGAGAATAAACAATCAGCTCTCGGCAGAGAAGGAAAGCTGGGTGAGGCCTGGGTCACACTTTGTAGATTTCTTGCAATCTATTTATGACTTTTGTGATTTTTTTTTAGTTCAGGCCTCAATATACACTTAGTTACCAGGGGTTTTCTGCCAGCAGCCACACTGTAGTATTTGGCAACTTTAAGGCTAAAGCCCCACACTGCAGAAACACAGCTTTTTTTGTTGCAGATTTTGTTGCAGTTTTTTGATCCAAAGCCAAGATTGGATAGAGCAGAAAGTAGAAGTACTATATATATATATATATATATATATATATATATATATATATATATATACAGAATATCTCCCATTCCTCTTGTAGCCATTCTTGGCTTTGGCTCAAAAAGCAGCAACAAAAAAAACTGTGTTTCCCCCAATGTGGGGTCTTAGCCTAAAACTGATAATATGCAGATTAAGTCCAGCTCTCAGACTGCCCCTGGACCTTCCCTATGTATCACCAGTGCCAAACCCTAAATTGTATATAGGCAACGCAAGGGACAGATGTAAAGTTTTCTATTGTATACTTCAGTCTGACAGTTTTGGGTTTTTTTAAACTCGTTTTATTGAGAAAGTATATAACAAATTACAATACAAGAAAAAAACAAGACATAAGAGATGGCAAAGGGTACACAATCCAAAGCAACCTTGGACCAACAAATCTTGTCAAACAGAACAAGAGCCAAAAACCATGCTGCAAAGTCCATATTAGTAATTGAAGGCTTGCAAAAATCATCCAGTAGAAAGTCCAAATCCAGAAAGTCGAGAGAGGTATCAATCTCCATCCAACCTGCAGAGGACGAGAGTAGAAAACAAGAGAGACAACAGAAAAACATGCACAGGAACATACACATTACTCCAAATGCAGTATAAGCATAGACCAGAGTCACCCCTTGAACATCTAAGGAACAAGTGCATTCAGGGCACAGCGAAAAGAATGGTCAGTATACAGGGTCAAGGGAGAGTCGCACCATGGGCTCCAAACCTTACAAAATTTTTGAGGGCAGCCCTTGCCTTTATATACCACTTTATTATACGGTACAATGGAGTTCACCAGCTTACACCATATGGGGAGGGAGGGGGTTCTGGGAGACATCCATCGTAGGGCAATCGCCTTCCTGGCTAAGAAAAGCTATTTCCCGGTCTACCAGTTTTGAAGGGAATGTGTCATCAAAAAATAATTTTTTGTAATCCAATTTTTAAATTATTTGTAATATATTTTTTTAAAAATTCCATGCTACCATGTCAGAATCTGGCTAAAAAATACCCACATCCCATTGAAATCATTTCCTCTCGTGGAAAAAAAAACAACAACATGTCCTTTGTTCTGATTCAGCCGTGGACGCCCGCCTTGCGACACTCCCTCCCAACTAGGACCTTTCATTTGGGCTTAATTTGGAGTTGAATGCGGCGACTGGATGCCAGCGCATTGTATGTACTGCACCAGTATCCAGTCGTGGCTAGCCTCCACCTCAAAATCCGGTCCAAAAAACTCCTGTGTGAACCCAGCCTAAGCATTACAATAAAAACCTCACACCTCTACAGCACATAACACCCATCATTGCATTCACTACCGACAATAGATGATGTCACAGCTTATCTATTCCCTCCCTTGTGGCATCTAAAATCAGAAAATAAAAGCAGGTTAGAAAAAATTATATATATATATATATATATATATATACTGTATATATATATATATATATATATATATATATATATATATATATATATCACTATTTGGATTTAAAGAGGAACTTTCACCTCATGCGGCACATGTAGTGTAATATACCGCTAGAAAGCCGACAGTACGCTGAATTCAGCGCACTATTGGCTTTCCCGTTTTGTGCCCCAGGTGAAGAGCTATCAGTGCTGGTACTGTAGCTCTTCACTGACAGAAAGGGGCCCGCCTTTTTTTTTTTTTTTTTTCATGTGGATTGTGAGCCCCACATAGAGCTCACAATGTACATTTTTTCCCTATGAGTATGACTTTGGAATATGGGATGGAAATTCATGCAAACACGGGGAGAACATACAAACTCCTTGCAGATGGTTTTTGCCCTTGGCAGGTTTCGAACCAAGGACTCTAGCGCTGCAAGGCTGCAGCGCTAACCACTGAGACCCATGTGGCCCCAGAAGGGTGCCCTTCTTCACAGTAATGTCTATTGTGCTGTAATGTGAAAGGGGAAGCGTTCCTTACCACCCAGCCATGAAGCTGAGTAGTAAGGAATGCCCCCCCAGTACTTGTCTATGGATGAGTACTTTCAGGAGGAGTGGAGGAGGCGTTCCTCCCCGCTCTCACAGTACAGCGCTATAGGCACTACTGTGAGGAAGGGTGTTCCTGACTGACTGTCAGAAATGCCCTTCTGACAGTGAAGACCTACGGTACCGGCACCAATAGCTCTTCACCCGGAGCACAGAACGGGAAAGCCGATGGTGCGCTTTCTAGCAGTATATAAAACCACATGTGCCCCAGGAAGTGAAAGGTCCTCTTTAATAAATAAATAAATAAAATTGGTTTTGAACGTATCCTGCTTGGTGTTTGAGTAAAGTACAGTATATCACAATTTATCCGGAATAGAGATAGTAGTCACTTTAAACAGCTGTTTATCTGGAGCCCCAAATCCTGGCTTTCAAATAAAACCAAGATTATGTCTTTATCCCACCTATATTTTGTTATATCACTGGTTAAAGCAAAGTTGCATATACTTGCAGCTTCACTTTAACCAATATGCAGGAGAACATGACAGAGTACATGGCGCGAAGGATCGATATCGATTTTATTAACCTGCCTCTGTCATTGTAGATAAACTCAGGGGAGAGAGTACCAGGACTTTTCTTCATGATATCACTCCACATTATCAATCAGAAAGCATGCTTGCCATCTAATCCCTTATGCTGTGGCCAATGCTTTTTACATAAAAAAAAGTAAAAATAAACCTTTTTCCCATTTTCTTAATGAAAACCCCCCCACAAAATTGGTATCACCACATCTATAACAACCTAAAATAAAATTAGAACGTTATTTATTCTACCATAAACATTAAAATTCAGATACAATTCAAAACTTGCAATAACAAAAGTGACAATTTCAGGCGTTTTTTTATTTTCAAAAGGCAATTTTAACGTTACTATTAGGAGTTAAAGGGGTTTTCTCGGCTTAATAATTAATGATGGACATCAATTTAATATCTGTGGCGCTACAATATCTGGGCCCTAAAATGGAGCTGTTAACAGGCCACGTGTCCAATGAAAGCAATGTCATTTGATCTTTGAAGCAGAAGGAGTGCTCAGGAAGGGACACTGTTGCTTCAAACATTGTCTCTGCAGGGGTACTGGGTGTTGATTGATGACCTATTCTAAGAATAGATTGTCAACTAATAAGTCCAGGAATAATGGATATAAAGACAGTAGTGAAATTAGCCTACCATTGTATTCAGACAGCCGCGTGTGTGTGTTGGATTTACCGTCCTGAACATCACGTTGGGACGGTGACTCCTAGAATTACCGTTATCTATGATGCTAGGAGACCCTGCCTCCCAGCGGACATAAAGTCTTGTGGCATATCATCGATAACTATAATACTAAGAGTCTTGTAAATAATGAACCGTCACTCGGCGGTTAGGCAGGTGCCCGGAAATGGCTTCTCACAGCCATCATAATGCAGTAAACAAAAATTTCCGGCACTCTATGAATGTGCTTCCAAAGTGAATTTTATTCCGACAAATAATAATCCCACTCACCCACCAGGATTCCCTATCCATTCTATTTGGCTTCCTATTTCTTCCTACCGACGTACTGAGGAAGGTCTTTCAGACCGAAACGTTTATTTGTCGGAATAAAATTCACTTTGGAAGCACATTCATAGAGTGCCAGAAATTTTTGTTTACTATAATACTAAGAGTACCTCTCCTGGCAGGATGTTCAGGCCAGTAATTCCAGCCTACACCCAGATTGGCTTTCACGGGTGAAAGTGGGGTCACAGTAACTCCAATTCTGATGTGCTCTGCAATGAGGTATAAGCTTCATATTTTCCTAAAATGGTGATGTCCATGTATGATGATAACCAAAAATATATGTCAAAGAAAAGTTTCCTTCTAAGATTACATGGTTACAATTACTCAGATCAATACTGTGAACAGGTCTTTTTATAGTAACAATACACAATATAAATGGCATAAGATGAAAATTTAGAAAATTATGAGAACTGCCATTTAGAAATATGTTGCTTGTTCTTTATATACAGACTATATACCGTGTGTGTCCTAGGGTTGAGCGATTGGGATTGGAAATGTTCGAATTCCAATTGGCGATCGAGTAAATTTCACGATCGTGATCAAGATCACGATCAAGATCACGATCTTTTCGTGATCTTGATCTTTTCCGGAGGGATCGAGGTCGGAGGTTATTTCCCACAATGCTTGGCTACTGGCCAATCATTGTGGGAAAAGCTATAGTATC
Source organism: Leptodactylus fuscus (assembly GCF_031893055.1). NCBI lineage: Eukaryota > Metazoa > Chordata > Amphibia > Anura > Leptodactylidae > Leptodactylus > Leptodactylus fuscus. The sequence goes on from NC_134273.1 coordinate 40,286,154, forward strand.
AGATGAGCGAGTGCTATTCGAAACTCCCGTTTCGAATAGCATGCACCCATAGGAATTAATGGAAGTGGCCTGCATGCTTAACCACCTGTGTGCCGGCTGCGTCCATTCATTCCTATGGATTCACCGCAGCCTGCCACTCTTCTTCTTCGTCCCTGCTTTATTGTATACTCAGCTCTGCTACATCTGAGATGTAGCAGAGCTGAGTATACGACACAGCAGGGAGGAATTGACAATTCCTCCTTGCTGTGCCATATACTCGGTTCTGCTACATCTCAGATGTAGCAGAGCTGAGTATACGGTAAAACAGGGATGAAGCAGAAGAGTAGCAGGCTGCGGTAAATCACTCTGTGCTGCGCTGCTGTGAGGACAATGAGATACTTGCCATATAATAAGCCATGGCTGAAGTTCACGAGTAGATAGATACTACTGTACATTGACTTGTCTATCTACTGTTCTAGTTCATCCCTGCTTTACCATATACTCAGCTCTGCTACATCTGAGATGTAGCAGAGCTGAGTATACAGTAAAGCAGGGATGAAGCAGAAGAGTAGATAGACAAGTCAATGTACAGTTATGGAGATGTAGCAGAGTCCAGTATATGGCACAGCGGGGAGGAAACAGAAGAGTAGATAGTATCTATATACTCGCGAACTTCGGTCAACATACCTGCACAGATCCGCTGCCTCTGCCACTTCCCGTTCTTCTCGCTCCTCTTCTCTCTCATTGACATGTCTTCAGAGCGCCCTGTGCGCCCCCGCCTCCCTAGACTAGTGTTAGAGATGCTGGGGGAAGGTGGGGCTTGTGGCTTAGGAGAATGTGGGCAGGTACACACTCTCCTAAGCCACAACAAGCCCTGCCTACTCCCCTCATCTCTAACACTAGCCTAGGGAGGTGGGGGCATTCATGGTGCTCTGAAGGCATGTCAATGAGAGAAGAACAGACTGAGAAGAATGGGGAGCGACAGCGGATCTGTGCAGGTAAGCGGACACCAGAGGGGCTAAGTAGCTGGGGGATTTTTTTTAATCACTACACAATTTTTGGACTCCATGCTGTGTAGTGAATAGGATCGTTTTTAAAATCCGATATTCGATTATTTAAAAAAAATCCCATTGACTTGCATTGGGATCAGAATTGGGATCGGGATCAGGTTCGAATAGAAAATGATCAGAAATCGGATTTTAAAAACGAGATCCTGAAATTTCAAGATCGGCTCAACTCTCGTGTGTCCTTTAACTTTTCTCTTAGTTAGACGAGTCTACATATATGAGCCATAAGATGATAAGCCTTTCTAGACAATATTGTTTTGCAACATTTTGTTACAATAGGATATCCTGTATGTGTGTGTATGCAGCTACCAAGTGATTCTGTTGTGAATTGCAGCCTTCCATGTTGGCATATTGAGATATTGTATTGAATTAGTTTCATGAGAAATTGAAGTCCTTTATCAAAATCGGGATAAGTTAAAGGTGGATAAATCTATATATACTGATAACATATAGTGTTACTAACAAAGTGGCACTTAGCAGAATGTTTCTGAATGACGTGACACTATACATTAAGCATTATGCTATACAGAAATGTAAAATCGCAACAGAACACAATACTGACATTGAAGTCACTATAATTTCCAAGGCAGAAAAAAGTCACATGCTTCCTTGCAACCATTGGGCAACCTTCCAACCATATTGGAACTTGTACAGCAGTCACACTTTGGCATGACATTTGTTACTTATAAGGAGTAACAGAAGTCTCATGTGATTGACTTTTATGTGACTCAAGTCTACATGTAGACCAAGCCTAAATGTCAAGCAGAAGGTTTCCCATCAAATTTTAATTATTAAAAACCTAATTAAGAACTTAGTGCAGATTGTGTAATCTTACTATAACCTTAATGAACCCCACTGATTCTAACTCACGAATATGTGTAGCAGCATTTGGAAGACAAGAAATTGGATACATTAAGGAAAAGATAGTAATGTCAATGATGACCTTAACTATGTAGCAAAAGTTCCCATCAAATTTTTTTTTCTGACATCAAAAAACGGTCAGTTACAAAATCGGACATGTTCTAGATTTATCGTTTTGACAGACACAAGAACCCAATAGAAATCCATAAGTTAGTTTTTAATAAACATAAAAACGGATGCTCAAGTTAAACTCGATTAAACACGGATAAGTGGATTGGATCAAATAAAGATCAAAGAAATTCACCTGTTTTATTAAATATGAATGCAAAAATGGATGACACTTTAAAACGGACAAGCGGACACAGAACAGATGCAAAATGGCAGGTTAAAAACGGACCGATTCATTCATTTTTCATGGCTGAGAAATGGATACCGTCGTGTGAATATAGCATTACTCTTGGCCAAAGGAACTTGCTGGTGTATGGCCAGCATAGGGTCTTAGGCTGTATATACTGTTCTTACTATATGCTGGGCTTCTAGGTGTCAACTTAGATATATTTCTATCAATATAGATATAGTGTAAGTGCAGGGGCTAGAACTGTGACATGTCGATAGAAAGTGCACATATTATTAGCTACAACCTGGATGTATGGATTTAGCAGGCAAAGCTGTTAAAATTGTAATTTGCCACATTTAGCAATGTCGCCGTGCAATGTAATACCACTGACTTGATTAATGATGTCCATTGGAAAGACACCACAACAACGTGGAAAGTGTCGGCATAATCGCCAATTAACGTTCTAGCAATGTGTATTGATTAGTCCAGCTCTTCATTACTAAACATTGTAAGCCACTGCGCTCTCCTGGAGATGAAGAGTCCTGCGGGTACTAGAATGGGTTTATCTACAAACAACACTGCTGGCTTACGTGCATTGCTTATGAGTTGTATTGACTTTGTGCACTGCGGGATTAGCATATTGGATTAGCATAAAATACCTGCTCTCCCGTAGACAAAACAGTCAGGGGTGATTTAACTAAAGCTTCTGGAAGCTTAATTCTCTAATCAGAGATTGTATGCTAAGCAGGACTCAACAAGTAAAATGTTTCAACCAGGCAACTCACAAATCCGTATCACTAATAATGGTTTTGCTTAGGTCCAGCTGGCAGAAATGGAGGCCTTTTCTTTAACCTCTGACAAGTCCTCTTCAGTATTGACTGATGATCTCAGTTCAGAAGAACAAGGTGTCACAAGTCAGTTAAAGGAGATGAAGGTAAAAGCATATCTTGTATGTAAATGACTTCTAGGATTTTAATTTTTTTTCCCTTACCCACGTAGATTATCTTGGTTAGACCCATTAGCATCATCTAGATAACCGCTCATTGTGTGTCTTCATTGTGTGGCTTCATGACATTACCATATTGGATGTTCTTAGGATGGTGGACCATTATTGTATAATGCATAATTTTTAACACTTTATTTTTATTACATCTTGTATATTTCATAATGTTATTTGACAGCTTTATATTTTGCTTTTGCTCCATACTGTATGTTAAACCATTCACCCTTCTTGGCATGAAAAATCCTGGGACAATGCTCCATATAGACTTTAGGCTTCATGCAGACAAACATGTGCATGGTCAGTGTGCTAGCCCTTTTTTTTAACATATAGCACACTGATTCATTATTTTCTTATGGTCCCTTACACACACCCATGTATTGGGTCCACATAAGGGGATTTGAGCCATGGGAGTTAAACTTAGGACAGGTTCTATTCTTGTCCATTTTGTGATCTGAGCTCAACACATTAAATTATTGGGTTCATGAAGGATATCAATGGCACACAGATCTCATCCATGGGCCATCGGCGCTATTTTGCCACAGACTTATAGATGCACAAGCTTGTGTGCATGCAGCCTTAGTTTGATCGAAAGTTGATCTGGACATATACCGAATACTGTAGTACCAAACTAAAAAATGTTGAAAAAAAGTAACGTGTAGGAAACTATTCCCAAGACAACTGACTGTATTACATGGATTGTACCTGAGACAGTATGCCGATATCACACATAGCCTCCAAATCAAGTTACTCCCTATCAAGGGAACTGCTGGAGATATGTGATTGCTCGACTGCATCGATTTCCAGTGGTGCCATTGAAATGAATAGAGTGGTGGCAGATGTTTCCGACCATCTGTTCCATTTAAACTGGGGGGCAAAACACACCAGTTCTCATGATCGGTAAGTTACCCCTTATCCTGTGTATAGGAAGTAGCTGGATGTCCCCAGACAACCTCTTTACATTTGTCACCAATGAAATACTCTTGGAGGGGAAATATTACATCTATAGAGCCCTATGTGTTTGTACAATTTAGCTTTCCTGCCTTATCTAGACCCCAAATTCAACTGTCATCTGTTGTTATATCCCCTGCCTTCTAAAGTAGACTCTTTACCCTACCTAATCTATACAGCAAAGCTGAAAAGTGAAGTGCAGAAAGAGGAAAGGTTAGAATATTATATTCATATTTTTAATACTACAGCTAATTGTATATTAATAATTGAAACAATAAACAAAGCATATTTAAAAATATTAACACATTATATTAATATGTTCCCTAAAAAGAAGACATTTGAGACATTATCTAATTATATTTGCATTACTGTATTCCTGTGTATAGATGGGCGAATTCCAGGTTTGCTCCGAATATTCCAAATTGTTTGATTTTTCACAAAGACCCAAGAGTACAATAGATGGAGGCCAAGGGATGATGACAAAAATAAAAAGTCTCCTCACGGCGTCTGGCACTCTTCTGTAATGTCATCGGTCCAGGTTCATTGATGAGGCCTGTGAGCCTCAGCTGTGACCTGGGCACGCTAAGCATCAAAATATCATGACACTTGGTGTGCCTATGTGAACCCATGTGGTCCAATCACAGGCCTCAGCCATAACCTCCGTTTGATGATGTCATAGAAGGATGCCATGAGGAGGCCCAAAAGAGGTAACAGAAGCTGAGTATGTATTTATTTATGTATTTTATTTTTTACACCTCCCTTGGGCCTCCATGTATTATACTGTGGGGTCTGAAGAGACTCCACAGTATAATAATATCCCCTTTCAGTTTGTTGTAATTTCGGCTGAGTTTGCCTTAGAGTGCTAGAAATTGGATCGATAGGTTCCTATGAGCCCTACGAGTATTCTACACTATGTTTAAAGCCCATTTAAGGTGTGGTTCATACTGAATTTGTACCAAAATGAACTTGGGATCGGAGTCGCTGAACCCGAACTCAGAACAAATCTTGAGAAATTTGCCCATCTCTATTCATGTGTAAGGTACAGTGTACTACCTGATGTGCACATTGGCATACTGTACTGATGGTATATGGGTTATATAATAGTAACAGGATACCCTCAAAATGTCCTCAGAAAATGTCTAAAATGATGTGAAAATGACATAGGCCCTAATTTTTTGTTCTTGAGGCAGATGGGGCAACTTTTTCTTCATTTTACATATCATTCTTGTTTTTCTCTAATAATTTATTGCATACCCATTGTTAAGACTTCATTATTATCTTTATCATGACATAGTCATGACATGCACACAGGGCCTGAATATAGTTTTCCTTACATCTATATCCTTAAAAATGTATACATTATTTGGAAATTATATTTTTAGAATATGCCAAATACCTGACATGAATTATGTACTATCATGAGCTGAGTTGGTGACATTGGGAGAGGATTTCCACTGTAACACACATCTAGCATTGTGCTTTAACGGATGTTTAACACCTTAAATTCCATTATCCATAGTGACTGTGGCATCTGAATACTCTCTTTGTGTTTGTTCTCCCATCGGCAGACCCATGATGAGAAAACCGGGTGCTGATGAACTTTTATGGTGACTGGGGCCTACAGTATTGAAGGATCCCATGTCACCATCATAAGTTATCCCATAAGACTCTCACTTTGTACAGTCTAGTAAATTGCAATATAGAAGTATTACAATGTGATGTACTAGCAGTTGTACCCACTGGGACTAAGTACAAATGACAAAAAGTGAAATTAGATTCTGTAACCTATTACAAATAAAAACATCATAAAAGACCATTTTCCATTATTTTTGTAACAGAAATAATATTCATAAAATCAAGTCATATTTTATATTGGCCCACACTATAAAAATAGAACAGTATTTATCCCGCAAAGTGAACACCATAAACAATAAAAGTAAGGAACAGAATGTCTGATTTTTTTGTCATGTTGCCTCCAAAAAAAAAAAATCAAAAAGGCACATATAGTCCATGGTAATGGTATGAACAGAAACGTAAAGCTCATCCCGCCAAAAACAAGCCCTGACATGGCTTTGATGATGGGAAAATAAAATAAAGTTATGTTTCTCAGACAATAAAACAAATTATTTTTGGTAAAAAAAAAATAACTTTTTTCCCCTTCCTACTACAAAAGACTTAATAAAATTCAATCATTAATGAGGTTGTCCAAGTAATTTTATTTTATTTTAAATATGCCAAGGGAGGTGAAAAAAAATTAAAAAATCATACTCACCTGTCTCCGGTGCTACAGTGTCCGCCCACTGGGGTTCGGTTCTTCTGCTCCGGCATCTTCTCACAGGATTCTTCCTGAGTTTCGCTGAAGTCGCTGATTGTCACAGAGACTCGTGTTGTCACAGGTAGTGATATTGTTTGCCCCTTGCTGAGGCTGTTGGGACTTCCGTCACATGTCAACACTGGACTGAGAAGACTGGACTGCGTTGGGAGGAACTGGAGCATCGGGAGTAGGATTTTTTTTATTTTTTTTGCCTCCTCCAGTCTATTTAAATAATAAATTTTATGTCCATTTTTGCCTGGAAATTAAATTTAATGTTGATGAGGTTGGAACAAGCCTAGAAACCCAAGGCACACAGCAAGCCCAGCCTGGTCCCAAAATAGGTAAAAATCTGTTCCTAGATAGCTCTTTTAGACCATGCAGCGAATATCTACAAGAAAACACTGCGGAAAAGACCACAGTAGAAACGCATTGCATTTCTTTCCGCAGCATTTTTCATAGAAAGTCTACAGAGTTTTCGTCTGCAGACTTTCTGTCTTTATTATACCTGTACGGAAAAGCCAGTGTTTTTGTAGGTATAATTCACATACTGCAATTTCTCATCCATTTTTCAGGTAATGTAAAATTCAGTTTTTTGCCGCAGCATTTTGGCCGTGGCCAAAACGCTGCCTTTACAGAACGGCCAGATTTTCTAAAAACAACATGATTTTCTGACAAAATATATCAAAGTGATATTGTAACTATCCTAGTCATGTCTATGTGTAACCACCCAGTGGTGGGGAGGGTGAATTGCTGCCTTTCAAAGCTTTTCTTACCATATCGTGATATTGCATTGAATTACTTTCAAGACAAATTAGAATTTTTAACCAAAAATCAGTTAAGTGTGGACGTATAGTCATGACTTTTAAAATGTTACAATAGAAAAAAAGTTATGCTTCTCTAAATATCAAACTAGATCATGTTCTTAAGACTACGCACAGTTTATATTTTTTTTAGTATTGTACATGTAGGTTTTCAAGCTGTGCAATGTATAGGTCAGCAATTGTGTAATTTCTAGGACTGAAGGTGGAAGCTGCCATAACTGTATACACTATTATCTATCTATCTATCTATCTATCTATCTATCTATCTATCTATCATCTATCTATCTATCTATCTATCTATCTATCTATCTATCTATCTCATATTTTTGGTTTTAGGAAAGCCAGTCTATGGCAAGATTGGTACTGAATATGTGCATCTATCTATCTATCTATCTATCTATCTATCTATCTATCTATCTATCTATCTATCTAGTCCTTTTGGTTCAACATGACCGGATATCATTAAAACAAGTTAAAACTGTGTTCAGGGACTGAATTTTATTTATTTTATCTATTGGACTGTGTTCTAGCTATTTTGAACCTAAGCTTTCTGGTCTGGTTCTGACCCCACATGTTTAGAACCCATACCAAGCAAAGACTCGGTTAGTGCTGATGCATAACAATGAAGGGGGCAGACATTGCTATTACAATGAGTATATCTGCCAGTCCCTGCAGTATACATAATAGCAAGGAGAAGGCAAAGTAGGAAGGATTCAGGTGCCAGGTGCATGTTCATGGAGTTGGAGCCAGCCTAGAAACCCAAGACTCAGGACAGCCCGGAAAGCATTCCCCGGATGACCCCTTTTATCAGATTTTCTAAAAACAACATGGTTTTCTAACAAGTTATCACTGTAACTATCTTATTTGTGTCTATGTGTGACCACCCAGTGGGGAGGGTATATTGCTTCCTTTTCTTACCATGTTGTGTTATTGTGTTGTTATATTACTTTCAAGACAAATTCAAATCTTTAACCAAACTAAAGATCATTCCAGTGTGGACACATCCACTTCTTTCTCTCTTCATCTACCATCTGTCTAACTTATCTTGGGGAACACAAATAACTACAATCTGAAACTCCACATCTGTCATTCCCTGTATGGCAGACCATAATTAATGTACTGTAAGGTTAACACAGTTCATAATTATAGTAAAGGTCGTCTGATGTCACCTGAAGGTCATGGGTAATTCACCATTCCGGAAAAACAATCCTGCACATGTTATTATAAAGAAAATTGGCAATATGGATTTTTTCGCAGAAAAATATTACATTAGGGTAAGCGTCCTGCCGGGTCCGTGCTGGTTAAAGATTTAATGTTTGTTCTTTGAAATGTTAAATCATTTATCTTGGGGGATTATTATTGATAAAGCATTACTAGCTCAATACGTGTTTAAAACGTATTAGAACATGCAATGGTGGCGAATGTGTACATACATTTCATTCCGGCTGTAATTACATCATAATTACAGACCCATTTTAGTACTTAAATATACTTGTACTGATCAGTCTAGTTAATCTTGCCCCACTTTATATAATATCCTTAATCAGTAAACTCTGTGGAAATGTCTTATAATTTTAACATGAAAAAGCATTATCTCATAATTAAATTTGCATCAGTCGTATTCTTGAATACCCAGTGATCTGGGAATTAGCATTCAGCCCACTGAATTGTTCTATGCTGTAATTGTTCAATACAACTAAGAATAAATCCTTATCAGAGATCAAAAAGTTTCAATTTTTTTTTATCCTTTTTAATTTTAGTCTCTACTGAAAATAGTAATCTAGACTTTTTATATAACACAATTAACACACGCCAGGAATTACCTGCAAGCTGAGCAATATAAATTTATTGAGGGGGGTTTCAAAAATGTGGCTAAGAGTAGAATAAAAATTTGACTAATACTCGCACTCTCTCCAATGATCCCTATTGGTCCTGCAGTGAGCACGGTGCCTACATTATCACATGGATGCTGCAGCTAGCCACTTGCCTGCATGGCACATGGCTGATGAGACCAGTGATTGGCTGCAGTGGTCATGTGAATGATATACAGTGCTATGCTATTTTTTGCATAGCACAGCATTGCCTTATAAAAGATGCAAAGAACTGTATTCGGAGGAGGTGGCAAAAGGTTCACTTTAAGACACTGCACATAGCTTTTATAATCACTGCATTAACGAGTGGCTGTAATTAAAAAAGGTGTTGTACATACCTATTTATGCTACATTCTACATTGCTAATGGGGGTTACCCTGCAAACTTATTAATCCAGCCCATAATTATGACACAGAATCATGGCTGTAGCTGTTGGCACCCTTGAAATTTTTACAGAAAATTAAATATTTCTCCCAGAAAATTATTGTAATTTTACAAATGTTTTATTTATTTCCTTTGTGTGTATTGGAACAACATAAAAAAAACTGAGAAAAAAAGGCAAATTGACACAAAACTTCAAAAATTGGCCCCTTTTTTAAACTGTGGATAAATAACTTTGTTCCAAGAATGTGATGCCTATTCAAACTCTCCTGTGGCAAGTAACAGGTGTGGGCAATATAAAAATCACACCTGAAAGCAGATAAAAAAAGAGAGAAGTTGACTCCATCTTTGTTTTGTGTGTCTGTGTGTCACACTAAGTATGGAGAACAGAAAAAGGAGAAGAGAATTGTCTGAGGACTTCAGAACCAAAATTGTGGAAAAATATCAAGAATCTTAAGGTTACAAGTCCATCTCCACAGATCTTGATGTTCCCTTGTCCATGATGTTAACCATGGCACTGTAGCTAATCTCCCTGGATGTGTACAGAAGATAAAAATTCATGAAATTTTGCAGCATGGGATAGTCTGAATGGTGGATAAGTAGCCCCAATCAAGTTCCAAAGAAATTCCAGCTGTCCTGCAGGGTCAGATTGCATCAGTATCTGCCCAAACTATCTGTTGACATTTGAATGAAATGAAACGCTATGGCAGTAGACCCAGGAATACCCCACTGCTGACACAGAGACATAAAAAGCTAGGCTGCAGTTTGCCAAAATTTATATGACTAAGCCAAAATCCTTCTGGGAAAACGTCTTGTGGACAAAGGAGACCAAGATAGAGCTTATTGGTAAAGCACATCATTCTATTGTTTACTGAAAACATAATGATGGCTACAAAGAACAGAACACAGGGCCAACAGTCAAATATGGCAGAGGTTTTGGGGTTACTCTGCTACCTCTGATACTGTGTGCCTTGACTGTGTGCAAGCCATCATGAAATTTGAAAATTACCAAAGGATTTTGGGTCTCAATGTAGGACCCAGTGTCAGAAAGCTGGGTTTGCGTCCTAGGTCATGGGTCTTGCAGCAGGACAATGGCTCCAAACACTATTTGAAAAAATACCCAGAAATGGACGGAAGCAAAGCACTGCAGAACTCTGAAGTGGCCAGCAATGGACCTTAAAATTGCTATTTGGAGAAGGCAACCTTGAAACATGAGAGACCTGGAGCAATTTGCAAAAGAAGAGTGGTCCAAAACTCCAGTTGAGCCGTGTAAGAAGCTTGTTGATGGATATGGAAAGTGATTGATTTCAATTATTTTTTTCAAAGGGTGTGCAGCCAAATATTAAACTGTGTATAGAATGGCGTTTTGTATGAATTTATACCATTTTTGCCTTTTTTTCTCTTTTTTTTTTTTTGTGAAAAGGAAATAAACACATGTATAACAAATCATGTGTAATTGCAAAAATTTTCTGGGAGAATTACTTTACTTTCTAAAAAAAAAAAAATCAACACTTACAGCCATGTCTGTATTTCTGTATTTATACTTATATTTTTAAAAAATATTTCCCAACATATTCTAGATATTCCATTAGAATAGCGCCACCTGCTGTTTCCCTGAATTGCCTTTACCATGTCCGCCTCAGTAAACGTGCCAGCGTGGACACACATACTCAGTCTTGCCTTTCTTTCTTGCAGTTTCTTCAGGTATGCAAGGAATTTCTTATGAGGTGAGCTCTGACTGCTTCGGAAACTAGAGATGCTGAACAAGTGCAAATTTAGCAACGTCTTGCTGTCTTGTCACTTACTCAGCAACTCCTCTGAGAAGCAGAGAAGACGTTGCAGCTTCAGAAGCTTTCGACTATAACAACACTTCCTTCTGGGCTTTGCACAGCTAATTAAACTTTGGTATCTTCTACATGTTGCATGGCGAGCCATACCCCATTCTGTGCTTCAAAAGCCTGTACATAGTTTTTCTGGTCAGACAATAATTTTGTATTTTTTGACAAAAAAAACATATTTTATATTCCATATTTGTAGTCAAGGATAGAAAACTAAACAAATCTTTGCTACAGCTGACCTATCCATATGAGACAATATATTTGTACCTATTGTATCTATTTGTATCCAGCCAGTTCTGTTTATGCTTGCCATTGCTGGAGGTTGTCCAGGGGTGACATGAAGATAGCTTGCTGAGAAGTTAGCAGTCTACTGCAGACAAGATGTATTACATGGCAGCCATTTTTATGTTCATATACTACATCCCCCTGGATCGAGATTTGCTGCTTGTTTGCAGCCCTCTACTTTGCAGAGATGTCCAATACTTCCAATGTATCCTGAAGGGACAAGCCTTTAATCATTTAACAAGTGCTTAAGAATATTAAGTATTTCCATGGAATTAAATTTTGATGTCTACAATATTACCTTCTGTATCACCTAAATCAGTTACATAGTGGCCTAGTATTGAATTCCACTGTGGTTCAGCTTTCAGCTGCACTGAAGCAGAATTTGTTTGTCCAAGTTTCTTCTCTAGTGTACTCCTAGTCAGTTCACACAGGGAAATAACCATGGATCATATCATCTCCTTTTTAATAACTTCTGTAAATTGTAGTGAAGGTGAGAAAAGGCTGCTAAACGGGTCTCTTAAGTCTTAGAGATCCATTCTTCCATGTAAAAATCTTATGGTTTATTCTTGAGAAACAAAAGAATAGGGACATGTGCTCTTTAAGTTATATTCAGGAAACCAATCTGAAAAAAATCAGGACAAAACTTAATAATCATCAACAGAGAGCCCCTGGATGATGCATTCGGTAGCTCTACCACTGGTGATGGCATATAGCTCTTACCCTCTGGCAGTGAAAAGATTAACCACGCATGTGGCTTACCATGTTTCTTGTATTCACTAAGACTTAAACTGCTTAAAGTCTAAACTATAAACTGCTTACACTGCTTTGTCCTTATTTCCCTGAAGTCAGACATTCCCCGATGTTTGTGCCAGTGAACTAGATTTTTGTCCGACACACAGAACGGATGGTAGTTTCCACAGTGTAAACTTTGACTGTTGAGGTGGTTTCTTTTTTTTTGACATTTGCTATTGTGACATATCTGCAACATTTTCATAACACACTTTGTTGCTAACAGCCACATATCAGACACAGCACTTTTCAAAAATGGGTCATGAGACTGGATCACACTGCATATTTCACAAGACAAACTACTATATAATTACAAGCAAAACAACATTTAAGCCAAAATAAATTTTAAAAAAATAACAAAAATTAATCCATAATAAAAAATCACGTGAAAAACTAAGTACACCCCATGAATCAATAGTTTGTAGAACCAGCACCAACTTGAAATAATCAATTTTTATATGATTTTTTCAGTCTCTTTTTGGAAGAATTTTAGCCCTCTCTTCTCTACATTGTTGCTTTAATGTGCTGAGGTTTCTATATCATTTGTCTATGGACAGACGTCTTAAAGTCCTGCCACAAGCATTACTTTCTACTCACTGTAGATGGAGCTGGAAATGGCCTTATAACCCTTCCTAGATTGGTTGGCAGAAACAAATGCTTCTCTAAGATCATTGCTAATGTTTTTCATCACATGCCAGAATGTTCCAGACCAGCAAAGTGCCAAAACCTCTGCTTTAATAGAGATTAAATGAAAAAAAAATTTTAAGAGAAGTACTCAGTAGTTGATACCTTTTTTAATGGCTAACTTAAAAAAAATTTATGACATATCGAGCTTTCGGGACTACTAGGTCCCTTCATCAGGATGGTATAACACAATTTCTGAAGGTAGGCATATATATACACAGGAATGTTAGATGCAAAATAGATGGAAAACAGAACATGTACTGTAAATACACAGTTTAAAAAAACCATATATATCAGTTCACAGGAAAATCTCTCTGGGTTTATGGCTTCTTTTAATCAGTGACGTGTTGTCTAGTTGTTGTAAAACATCATAAAACCCTGTGCCTGATTTAATCCCCTTTGGAGAGTGTTGAAGGTCATCATGAGTTTAATCTCCCATATGCGGCGATCCTTTCTGTTTCTGAAATTTCCTCTTAATATCAGGATCTTTATATCCTTGGTGATATTATGATTTTCATTGCAGAAGTGTTTTGGCACAGGGAGGTCCATTCTCTGTTCTCTAATCATATGTCTGTGTGAGTTCATCCTCATCCTAAGTGACTGTCCTGTCTCACCTACATACAGACCCCCAGGACACTTGGTATACATACAGAGATGGTAACACTTGTTGATGATCATGGGGATTTTATTATCTGCTCCTGGCTACTACTTACCCTCTTTATTCCTATGTGTGTTTTACACACATTTCTGCATTTTGGCAGTTTTCTGTTAAAGAAATAATTACAATGTATCATTAGTCACGTGTTGCACATGTCAGGTTGTATTTGCTTCATTTTAAGAACGTCTATAAGACCAATTGTTTTGTTATAGTATAAAATCAGAGAATTCACAGAGGAGGTACATTGTTTTCCTTATGATTGTACATAAAAAAATTGCAGTTAGATGTTAGCTGTAGGTCAATAGAGTGTTATGAAACACACTACTGTTTTTTTGGCGGGAGGAATCAATATTATTTGTTTCACAATGCAGTATTCTTTAGACATAGCACTTTTACCATTTTCCTATAGACTTTTCCATTTAAATAAAGTCTGAAAAAAGTGGATGACAAAAATATATGAACAAAAAACATCACCTGAACCTCATGGAAAAATAGAAAAATTTGATGGCATTTTTACAAGCAGCAAAAAAATGTGTTTGAAGGGTCCTCACTCCTTACTGAATATGGCCATGTAGTAGACAATAAACAAAATAATTGCATTTTCAAGTAACAAAAGTTAAAGTTTTTAAAAAGTTGTAACCACCCATTTCCTATTTCATATATTAAAAAAAAAAAAAGACAGTAAAAAAAACAAAACAATAGTCAATATATTCTTCTGATATTATTTAGGTGTTTGATCAACTCTCCATTGTTAAAAAAAAATTGAATTAAAAGTATTGAAAAGCTTGTTTCTACCCCAATGTAGTACTATTAATAACTACAGCTAGGACTGCAAAAAAACAAGTCCTCACACAGTTCCATAAATGAAAATATAAAAGTTATAGGCTTTAGAATATGATGAACATACTGTAAAATGAAAAGATAAGCGGGACAATACATATACTTTAGTGGAGTACAGGAGGACATTCTCTTGGCCTCGCAGAATGGAAAAGGGCCATAGTACAAGTACTGTACATTGAACATGTCCATATAGCTTATGAAGCATAGACTACATATATGACCAATGCATTTGATATATGTTTTAGAATAGTTAACCCTTTTTAACCCATGTTTAGCATGTTTATTAAAGGTTTTGACCAGTTCTTTTTATAATTGACCTACCTTTGTCCAATACAGCCTCATCCCACTCACTTATATATGACAAAGCTGTGGATACAATAACAAATATAACTTGGTAATATTGATTATTTGCATGACCTTTAATGACCTCAGATAGATTAGTAACCTGATCAATTTGTCATCTTGTGTTTGATCCAGTCCTCATCTTGATGTGCTGTTCATGCGCCAGTACATGGTCCACTAGACTGCTTGCATAACTTCACTCACTGCTGCGTAATAGGGTTTATTTTGCTGTCTCAAAAAAAGGACAACACCCCAGGGATTATTTAAAATATTTTTCAACATGTGATAGCGTAATCAATGGGGTTTTCTGGACTAAGAAATTGTGATTAAAGACAGCAATGCTTGTTATATATTATATATAAATATTTACATATTTATTTGTTTATCTATATAAAGCATATGTATTTGTGTATGTATCTGTACACATATTTCCATATATATATATATATATATATATATATATATATATATATATACACACACACGTGTATATATATATACAGTGCTCAAATTGAGAACAATTTTTAGGGGGAATACTAGAATAATTACCCCCCCCCCCCTCCGAAGGCCCTGACTGATGACCCCCTCTCCTGCATTCCTGTACACACTATTATGCCTCATAGTGGCCCCTGCACATATTATTATGCCCCACAGTGGCCCCTGTACAAAGTATTATGCCCCACAGTGGCCCGTGCACACAGTATTACGCTCCGTAGTGGCTCCTGCACATAGTATTATGACCCATAGTGGCCCTTGTAAACGGTATTATGTCCCATAGTGGCCCCTGCACACACTATTAGGCACCATAGTGGCCCAATGGGTAAGTAAATAGGGCCCGTTACTGGCTGGAGTAACTCCAGCGGTGATGGCCTATTAAAAAAAAAAAAAAACAGCGGTAGCGGCTGTCACCGGACCCCCTGATGTCCCGGGCCCTGTGGCAGCCGCCTCCGCTGCTACCACGGTAGTTACGCCCCAGTCCCAAGCAACAACTTATGCTGGGTTCATACCAGCAGAAGACGAAAACCTGTCATTCCGAGTCCGGCCGTGAGCGCCAGTGAGCGTTTTATGCTCTGCCCGGCGAAACCATTTTTTAAAAAAACCAGACACAGAGTACTGCATGTCTGACTCTGTGTCCAGTTTTAAAATAATGGTTTCGCCGCAGAGAGCATAAAATGCTCACGGCGGTTATGGCGCTTACGGCCGGACACTTTTCAAACCCATTCAAATGAATGGGTTTGAAAGATGCCGGCAGGTTTTCGTCTCCTGCCTAGTTTTGTGCAGGAAACAGAAACCTGCATAACGGAGTCCCGGGCGCAGATGTGAACGAGCCCTTGGTTGTAATGCCAGATGTGCTATTTCAGCTTTATAATGTCAGGCAGGGGAGTGTGATTCAGAGCTCCAATCAGAAGCAGCCAGTGTCAGAGCTCAGAATCACACCCATTGCCTGCTCCTGCCTGACACCACCCCACTGACGGTCTAGATAGCATATAATGCACCAAAAATAACAGCATTGATTGCTCGGGAGTGGTGGGGCTAGAGAAAAATTCCAACTGTACCAGAATAAAAGCAGCAGAGTTTATGTAAAGAGCTGGTGCAAGGTCCTCTTTATGGGGAAAAAAAATCACAAGATTCGAAAACAATGTGTTGGTTTGAAGCGAAACTTAAGTCTCACTTTTGTTTTTCCTAACAGGAAGGCCAAGACAGCCCAGATTCTTTGGGGATTGGAGTATTCGGGGAGAACCTATTCCCCCTTGCAAGTATCCCAGGTTCTCCTATACCTGACCACTACCTGTGTGAGATTGACAAAGTCTCATTAACTCCAGCAGAGTCATGGGACAGCTGGCTGAAAGAAGAGAGTAACCCAGGTAAAGAATGCTTCTTGTAGATGAAAATGCTTTTTTCAATATACTGGTTTCTGAAGCATTTCTATAAAATAAAAAAAAAAAGACTACTTGTTTTCAGGCAAATTGTAGAACTAACACAATGCTTGTGGAGTGGCACTGACCTTTAGATAACAATGTTTCTCTATAAAACGTAATGTTCTAGCATTTTGTCCAGCAACCATACAATAACATGGGCTCTGTCCTTTCAGGCCTTTTCTCTGAAAGTCTAAATTAATACAGCACAGTCTCTGCAACACAATGGTTATTTGCAGAATAAATTGGGTTATTTGTAGTAGTTTTGTTTTGCTACATTGAGCCTGAAACCTGAAAAACTGAGATTTCTGCTCTGAATGGATGAAAAAATAAAATAAAAAGAAATGCCTTATATTATATCTGTGTATAGATCTGATGGCCATCAACCAGGCTAGGTGAATGAGTCACTATATACGGTGCAGCAGAGCCCCTGGGCCTTATATAAGAGAACTGAGATGGTAGAGAATTACAGATCAGAATTGGAATGATATTTGCTACTAATGGTGACTACTGACATGTGACATTATAAGCGCTGCACTAACTTATAGCACTTAAAGGGGGTTTCTGAGAGTTCAATATTGATGACCTACCATTAGGAAAATTCAACAATATTTCATTGGTGGGGGTCCAACTCCTCCATAGATCAGCTGTTTAAAGATACCACTGCAATCTCTTCATTGAACACCAAGCACAGTGCCATACAACGTGTAGGGGTAGTGCCTGATATTGAAGCTCAGCTCAGCTCTATTCACTTGAGTGAGACTGAAGTGAAAACAGGTCATGTGATGAGTGAACACTCGGTATCACTGGCCTGTGAAGTAGAAAGAGCACTCACCTGCTTTGAGCAGTTGATCAGTTGATCTTCTTGAGTGTCGGACCCTTCACCATCCAGACTTATGATAAAGGCTACCATACAACACAATATCATTTAGTGTGGGACATAAGCCTACACCTTCTCCCACATAAGCCCCACAGGCCACACACAACCTTCGGGAGGACTCTGACTCCTTCCAACTGGAAACATACCAGCTAAGGTCTACTCTCATAACCCACTGTACTCTGTGCCCTTGACCCCCCGTCTACCTTACCGCAACTTACTGAGCTCGATAAAGGCCGACTAGGTTCGAAACGTTGCTCGACACTCTGTATACCCACGTGTAGCACAATGCCCTTTGCAATTCAATACAAACAACAAATTTTATTTATCTATTGGGATCCCTCTTTTTGTGTATAAATACGTAAGCCTTCAGAAATTGTGTCATACCAGCCTGATGAAGAGACCTAGTAGTCTCGAAAGCTTGCAATCTGTCATAATTTTTGTTAGTCATTAAAAAGGTATCAACTACTGAAGACTCTCAATCTTTATATAACAATCTATAACTGTGAGAAAACTCCTTATAATATTCTCTATGGACTTATTGTACAGTGGCATAAGAAATTCTTAAACGTAGTAATACATTTAGGCTCAAAACTACTACTGTCAACATGGTAACGCCTATAACTTACATGAATGATAACCCAAAGCAAATATATTTTAAAATTCTGTATCAGTAATCTTGTACTTGCTAAACTCTCCAAATACAACTGCCATACAGTGCATAAATAATAATGCTACAAAGACTGCAAGTATTGTAGACATATCGTAGATATGCTCTTAAGCAACCTATTGGAGATAGTCCAGAGGATAGGAGTAGTAGTTACTAGGAGCAGGAGTTATGGCTAGAGGACTCAACCACACGCTCTTGGACGGGCGAAGAGCTGAGAGGGCCTGCACTATACCTGATGGTAGTGGTAGTGGTGGGCACTTCTTAATAGTCTTTAGCCTTCCTGAGCCACATGGGGGTTGGAGTGTCCATGATATTGTCGCAGAGAAAGAGACTTAGGAGATTTGATATAGATCACACATAACTTTACTTGCAAAATGGGGCAGAAAAGGAACCATGAGCTTCAGTTTTTATAATACAGATCCATTATGAGTATGGGGTGAGCCCAGTAAAGTCCCAGCAGCCTGTACTTCAATCTCACTTTCTCTTGCTTAAAAGATGCCAATCTCTTACTTTTTCAATACCAAAGTTCCCTGTCCATCCTATGATTCAGGCAGGGTCAAAGTTTTGAGGCCTTTCTTGAGGCCCAGTTCATATATGCATTCAGGATTCCATCTGGGGAGTCCGCTTTGAGATGCCCTGATTGAAAAACTATACACATTAAGCAGAGAAAAAAGTGCTGCTTTTACTACTTTTCTCTCCACATGATACGTACGGACACTGTGCGGAAACCACGCGGACCCCATTGTAGCCTGTGAGATTAGTGTGGTTTCTTAGCTAACTGCTCTTTTAATGTGTATAGGTTTCCATTCGAGAGGTCCCCAAGCAGACTTTCTGAATGGAATACCAAATGTGGATGTGAATCGAGCCTAAGACTCTTAATGTGGCCTGTCTCACTCCAAGGCTTCACTTTCTCTGTCAGGCAGCTCTATGTTTCCTGTCTCAAGATTGCGGCACAATTGCAGTGGTTTGAGGCTCTGGCTCCCCTCTTTCACAACCTTCCTTCTTGGAAGCTGAAAGAAGTTTCCTGGTCTCCTCCCACCTTCCAAACCTTGTTGGCTCGACACTACCACTATAAGTTGTCTATGTGCACTTACAGGCATGCTCAATCTTGCAAGTACTTAGGCCTAGAGCCATCCATTAAAAGTTGTTCGGGGTATTAACATCTTGGCTATTTCATGATCCATGGTTAAATTTCATTTAGAGTCAATCTAGGATGATCCAACATAAAACTACAACTTACCTAGCTACATGGAGTAAGTTGACACCTGTCCTACCTGAAAATGTGGGCCCATTCTTGAAATATATAAAGGTCCAAGAAGTATGACTCTTAAGGGATTCATGGTATATCGTATGGATAAAGCTGTTAATGTCTAAATTATCTTGACACATTAGTGGTTGTAGCCATGTTTTTTCACTCACTATTCCCAATTTGTTCTCCAGTTTCTTCACAGCCGTGTCCAACAGACTCATTGATTCCCCTTTTGCCAGTTCCTGCAGAGTTCTTCCATCCATCTATACCCACCACAGACACTGATCCAGAAGATCAAGCTCTCAAGAAAAGTCTCCCCAAACTTTCTTCTCCAGAGTCTTGGGCAACGCTACGATCACCTGATGTTAATTGCTCACTTCTTAGGCAGGTAAGTTTGTTCTAACAGGAAGAAATGTGCATATGAATGTAAGTTGTTAGTTCGAGAAATTGCTGATATTTCTGTTATTTCAGACAACAGAAAGCAATTCATCCATGGAAAGTGGTAGCCCAACCTCTGAAGATAGCCTGCAGACAACTCTGGAGGATAGTTTAAATTTAAGTGACTCTCCACAATGCACGTTGGACCTCCCTGATCTCCGCGTAGCTCCTACATCACATCGTACCACCCTTCCTATTTCTTCACTTTCCATGGTACCGCGGAGAGGCAACCGCCCTAACTTTGCACTTCAGAAAGTTCGTAGACATCAGCGGAGCCATAGCAGCGGTGGTAGCACTAGTCCTGGATGTACTCTTCATGACTCTATGGACCCTTCTGATGAGGAAGGGGCTGGAGGAAGCCTAAGAGGAACCAGTGAGCCCTCAGAGACTTTTAGTAGTTTATCCCTCACATCCCTCTTTTCACCACCTCCCTCCTTAACACCACCTGGTGGTGTAATGAAAAAATGCAGCAGCGTAAATAGTCTATCTGTTGCCTCCTCTAGAGTAAGAGGAGCAAAGCAGTTTTACGCAGTCGATCCACAGGGCTTCCTTTCAATGCCATCATGGGTGATGGATTTTTACCAAACTTCTGCTCCCTCAGAGAACCAAGAGAGTCGTAACAGTTCCGCAAAATTACCAGCTGCAGAAAGAGGGATTCCTACCAGTAGTGTCTCAGGAAATGTGGATTTTGGCAATAATAGTCGAAGAAACAGATGAGATTTTTTTAATGTCTGTGTGTTTTGTTTTATGGGTGGGTGGCAGGTCAGTTTCCTGAAGGATGATTCCCTAACTCTGTTACGGGGAGGAATAGTCTTACGGCTCCCAAACAGACCAGCAGGAAACGCTACATTACCTCACTGTGTGAGCCAGCCAAGCAATGCAACTGGAGAGATGAGAGGTAAAGTTGGCTGAGCTCTCAGGCTCTGAAGTGGAAGAACCGTTGTACTGTAACCAGCCTCTTGGGCTATCACATATAGTATATAATACATATATATATTATTTTATTTATATATATATTTTATTTTTACTCTTGCTTGGGACTTCTTGAAAGTTTGTATTATAAAAGGTATCTTTATGTGGCAATACAAATATTTGACGGAGGAGAGTTAAAGACCTTGATTTTGGTTAAACATTGATGTTATTTTTGTGAATCCCATGCATACAATCAAATTGTGTCACCTACTTTTGGGAGAGAATACGATTAGGGACATCCCATCTGTTGATTCTTCTCTTGATCAAGCAATGTGATCAAATTGTTGACAATCTCTTGCAAATTCATATTCATAACCTAAACCATGATGTTTCTGTCGTGCCCTGGAGAAATGATGAAGAAGGATATAGCTGCTAAAGACTAATGTGCTTTTTGGCACAAGATTACAGAATAAACATATTTTGCAAACTAGGATGCAAATATCTGGAACCCAGTGGGAACAAGGAGTCTATAAACAGTTCAATCCTACATTTTTACAATGGTCTCATGTAGTTTACCACTTTTGTGCAATCCAATATGTAAATCTTAATACTTAAGCTCAACATAGTAGACAAGTGCAACAATTACACCTCCAATGGGTGCAGCTGGATAGATTGAGGATTACTTCAAGAATTATTTAGGGTATAGTTATCCAGGTAACCCCATTGTCCCCAAATATAGTGGCGCAAGCAAAATATTAAATAGACGTTAAAGCATATTGACTACAACTAGGTGAGTAATAATGATATACTGTAGTGGGTTAAGCCTTCTCATCTCCCATTTTGGACTTCCGTAGTCCAAATGTACTTTTATTGGGGCGCATTTTGTACTTCTATGGTGCCAATTACATGAGTAAGCACATTTTTTACTTAATAACGGACAAGTAAAGTTATGACTTTTACAATATCCCTCTATATACTTTTGGTTAGCTTAAAGGAACGCTAAACCCAGAACGAATGATAAATATAGGAAAAAAGAGTTGCCCTCACTGTTTGTCAGTCTGAAACCTTTTCTGAATGATCCAGAAAAATAACTTGTAGAAAGAAATCCTGCAGTGATCATGGGGGTTAATCCAGAGCTGTAGTTAGACTTTATATCACCCGGGCCAAAGGTTCAGATCACTACCCTTACTCTATATCTAAAACCAGCCCAGGGGCATATGCCCTGATTTCCTTCCCTACACCTCTGAGTTAATCCGTTGATCTGTTCCATTTTTGACTGGTGACCAAATGACGGGTTTAACGCTAAGTCAGAGGAAGTAACTTAATTTTCCCTACTGAAGACAGTAGCCATACTGCAAATTAGAAGGGGGGGGATCCTACTGCAGTAGTACAGAGAAGGTGAAGGGCATCATTGATCTCCTAAAATACAGATAGAAGATTTCTTCACAAGCTGCATTTCTCATTTTTCTTCTAATAAAAAAACAAAAGAGTATGAAAGGAAAGCAGAGGATGAAGGCTAGAATATATTTTTTTATTTTTTGTGTTTCTTTTTTCATCTTCTGTGTAGTGTTCCTTTACACAAGCCGTCCACATTGATGGACTATACTTAGGACAAGCCATACATATGTGAACAGTGGCTTTTCATCAGCAAAATGAAGGGGATTTTCCATTTGTGCAGTTGTACCTGAATCTGCTTTTAAGTCCTATTCACTTGAACACTTGGGAACTACAAACAGCTGAACACATAGATGTGTACAATCTTAATTTTCCACAAATTTTGTTAAAGTGTACTTGAATTTTCAAACAACCTTTGCTTTTCTAACAAAATTTGTATCATTAACACATTTTGTATAATGTGTTAATAATCCGGTGCCGAAATCCACTATCTGTCTATTTTTCAATTACTAGATACCTGTATACCATGGTATGCGTATAATGGCTGGCACGGGGTTTGAGGAATTCATACAGTTATATCTCTGGTATTTTAGAAGAACAGTCATATGAAAAATGTATTATTTTTGGACATATCAGCAGTTGAAAACACAGTTGGGATTGACATATTTGTATGCAACTGCTCTTATTCCCCACTGGTGATATCTCTGGAAATAACATAGGTAGAACTGTGGTCCTGATGCCATATAAAAGCTAAGAACCTCATCTGTTCTATCTGATTTACATTGGCCAGAGATTTAAGATGTTTCCATTCCAGCCTCAGCTTCCCAGCATTATACCAGAGACCTTCCTTCCATACTCCAATGACAAGTGGAATACAGATTTCTGCCAGCAATAGAAAAACAGAAAGAAAGTGGATTTCAGCACAGGATTTCACAGAAAGGAGGCAACATTTATTAATAAAATATATTATAAAAATTATACAGGACACAAATGCTGACAAATATTCAAAATGTGTTCCAAAGTTTAGATCCGCATTGAAGACTTCAATTTTTGACAATACAAATTTGATACATTATAACAACATGCTAATACAATTCTTTATAGGCTGCAATTTGCAATAGAATCACAGGGTAGCCACACATAGACAAATATTGCATATATATCCCTCAACACAATGACCTGCTTTGTGTCTTCTTTGTAAAATTGCTCAGCTCTCCCCACATATCGCCATGCTGAGCCTAGAGGAAAGATAAAGAAGGACACATCTACATGGGTGCTTTGATGTGCCTGGGTACACATCAAAGCGGCATGGCTCTCCCTGCAGTGTATCCCCTTCTTTCTGCTGATCCGTGGGGCATCCTGTATGTCGGACCCCACACATTACACATTGAGGAACAATCCTAAAATAGACTATCAATTTGTTTTATCTGGAAAATCTCAATTAAAACGTAGTGAAAAATGTTAAAATAGAGGGGATTTAGCCAACCCTCTTATTGTAATTGCGCATATTCCATCTGAGGACACGTCTCAAATGTACAAGATGGGCAGAATATTGGGAGACAAAATTTTGTGCTGCAAAATTACCAGACGTGGATGTTACTTTACTTTTCTAAGCACAAACTAAAAATATTGACAGCACCTTACAAAAAATTCAGTTACTTTATTATAGAAGACAATGGGGGAAAATACATAAAAACTGTCTTCAAGAAAAAAACATCTTAGTTTCCCATAGCAACCACTCACTTTTGAAATGACTACATGAAATGGAAACTGTACTGTGATTGGATGGTTTGGACAATTAAAACAGCTTTTCATTAATATGGTTTTCATAAATCTACCCCCATGATTCTGAGATCAGAACCAATATGCATAAGAATGAATCCTATCAATTAAAGGGGTTGTCAAAGATGAGGACATAACTTCTTCTTCCAGAAACAGTGCCACGCTTGTCCTTGGGTTGTAACCGGTATTGCAGCTTGCTTCCATTGAAGTGAAGTTGAGCTACAATACTACACACAACCCGTGGACACAATCCGTGGACTGTTTCTGGACAAAAGTAGTGGCTACTGTAGAATCAGGTGCACTACCATGGCCATAGTCTGAACAGTTATTTATTATCAGAAGAATTGGTTCAGTTCACAGAATAATAGTTGCCATTTAAAGTATACAGAATACTAGATATACAAAGGAAATATCTTATTGGAAGTTGATTATGGTATAGCTGTCCTCGCCATCATGGTGTGGCAAAAATATAGTAATTCTTGAGTTAAAGAGTTTTTCCAGGTTAAATATATTGATGACCTATCCTTAGGGTAGGCCATCTATGTGACATTGGTGAGGGTCTGACACCTGGCACCCCCACTGATCAGTTTTTAAGCAGCTAATATACAGAGAATGGAGCAGGAAGCAGACAGCTCTGTTCTCTGTGTAGTGACCAGACCAGGTTACTGCAGATAGTCTCATATTCTCTTGAATGAAAGCTAAGGTGCAGTGCCTCATTTGAGCCAATACACAGAGAACAGAGCTGTCTTCTTCCTGCTGCATTCTCTGTGTATCAGCTGTTGAGAACAGCTGATCGTTGGGGTATCGGGTATCAGACCCTCACAGATCTGACATTAATGGCCTAGCCTTAGCATAGGTCATCAATAATTTTAGTCTGGAAAACCCCTTTAAATCCCATTTATCAGTAGATAAAATGAATACATTGTCTTTTATAATAGGGTTTAAAACCAATGTCCCATTGACACTAAAGTGGATATTGATGTAATACAATAAGGGTCGGGACAATATAAATGGTGCTCTGGCCAAGGTGACTCCGTTTGCATTAGAATATATTAGATAACTATAAAGAAGGTCGTTTCACTCAAGCACATGTTATACCGTGATGTTTTAATGGATGACAAATCCTCGCGTCCGATTTTTGATCATTTTGAAAGATGCCATCCATATGCCTAGTCTGTAAACTCTCTGATCCATTACTCAGCGGTTCTTTAATAAAGGGCTTTGAACAACCTGGTTTTCAGATGGTAAATAACTTTCAGCTAACCTTCTCCTCCTTTTCCTCCCCTGACACCGCAGAACGCCAGATCCCTGCAGATCCAGATAAAAGCAGCAGCCACCAGGACACATAAACAGCCTTTAAAACCTTTGTTTAAAAAGGAACTTTAAATGACACGTTTACTCCATCTAAAATGAAGGAGCAATTTCACCTAAACATCTCTCTTGTGACTTCGGGGCTGCGGCGTCCATTAGCTGTTCTAATTTTTTCCATTGACAGACTGCTGGGTTTTCAGTTGAAATCTACCATTTCACAATAAATACAAAGTGTTTTTCTATCAGTTATTTTTGGTCTTTGTTGGAGAAAATAAACATTTCCTTTACAGGATGTTCCACATATATCTATGTGCAGTGTACAGAGCAATGTTTCTAAGGTTATATTCACATGACGCTTGTTAGAGTAATTGAGAAATTGATGTCAAAACTGCAACATGTAAAGGTGCCCATACACCTTAAATAACCTATTAAACTAATCTGGCCCCCATACAGATGCATGCTCAGGTGAGCCATCATGCATGCGTTTTAAATGGGTGGGGAATTTAGTTGTTGCCAAATACCTCTGATAGTGGCTTATGATCATTAGTTGGGGGAAAGTAAAGTGGCCCCATCATGAGCAAATATAGTCATAATGTAACCCATGTAATTGCATGGAGCCCCAGAGATCATCAGGGGACACTGCGGCAGTGGGCCATATACTGTGATGACAGAATACTGAATAGGGGCCAGCAAACAAGTAATATACAATAAAACCTCTTTGAGATGACCACCAAAATTTGCATTAAAAAGTGGTCTTCTAGGAGGGTGGTCGTCTCAAAGAAGATGGTTAATATGGAAAACTGAAAATCTGTCATACAAAATGTGGTCTGGGTAAGGGGGTGGTCTTCTCAAAGAGGATTCACTGTTCGTTTTGGGGACCAATAAAGCAGACAATATATTGTGTGCGGGGCAGTAAAGATGATGTTATACTGTGGGGGGGAGGCAGTAAAGACTGTATAAAGATACAGTGTCAAGGCAGTCCTTTGTAAAATCAGGAGGGGTACAACATAGGGAGCATTTTACTGGACAAAATAATGCAGTGTGGCCTAAAAATTTGATTATGGGGGCCCTCAGTTATGTTCCCCCATTGTTTTACAATGTCATGGTTTAGGATTTTGTCCTTTGGATAAAACCTTTTGGCTATTTTTGGACCATACTCCAAAGTATTCACATCACCAGATTTTTTAGCCATACTGCCACTTTGCGGCCAGATGTATTAACTATGAATCCAAAACAATCTTAAGGCTGAGGCCCCACGTTGCGGAAACACAACTTCTTTTGTTGCAGATTTTGTTGCGATTTTTGAGTCAAAGCCAGGAGTGGACTGGGCAGAAGGGAGAAGTATAAGAGATTCCTAGATGTTTCCCATTCACTCTGTAGACATTCTTGGCTTTGGGTCAAAAAAATCGTAGCAAAATCTGCAGCAAAAGAAGCTGCGTTTCTGCAATGTGGGGCCTTAGCCTAAAACTCACCACATTTTTCTACATTTTAAATAGATTCCAGTATTAGATAAATATGGTTCAATTTTTTGAGAATCTGGCTTGAAAAGAAGACGCCAAACAGAACTGAGGCAATGTTGTATGTCGGGGTCTTGTTGCCTGTTCACTGATGTTCCTGCTGCTGGTAAAGGTAGAAATTCAGATAATACATGTACATTGTGCAGATTCCCTTTAACAACTACAAACAAAATAATTTCCATGAACATCATTTTACACAACCCCTTATCCATATACAGTTTAGGGCGGGTTCACACCTGCTCCCGGTCTCCGCTTCTGCCTGAGAAATTGGACAGGAGACGGAAACTGGCAGTCAGTTTTCAAACCTATTCACTTAAATGGGTTTGCAAAGTGACCGCCCGTGAGTGTCTTCTGCCTCTCCGCAGCGAAACCGTTTTTTTTTTTAACTGGACACGCAGGAGACCAGAAGACGCTCACGGGTGGACACTGACTGCCAGTTTCCATCTCCTGTCCAGTTTCTCGGGCACAAAACGAAACCTATAAAGCGGAGACCAGGCGCAAGTGTGAACCCGCCCTGAGTCTGCTTTAGGATTGTGGCCACAAAGGTGCCCCAATGAAAGGCTTTGACTTGACAGACCCACTTTAGGAAGAATATGCAAATATGTCTTCCATGATGTAATTAGGAAGTCAGATGCTGCCTCTGTATTGCAAACCAATAGAGGGCGCTCACTGAAATGTGCAAGCCTATCTAATTACATCATGGAAGACAGATTTGCATATTCTTCCCATGGTCCTTTGCAAAGTGGAGTGCTAAAGGCTTAATGAGTCTCCACACACCTATATGGTGGTCTCTCCCTAAGGAGTGACAATATCCCCTTAACCCTGTCTAAGCCTCTCACCTCTACCAGGTTATAGTCCTCTCTACATTGAGCTGAAGAGATGCAAGTAGATCGAAACGGCCGTCCTCGATTGAGAGACTATACTTGGTAATAATCCCAGCGTCATTGCAAAACAAAGGCCTCTTGGAAGGTCGGGCATGACGCAAAAGGGAGCAACCTTTATTGGGTTGTTTCACTGGAATTCTGTCTCCCCAACTACATCAGGGAAGATAGGCTTGCACACTCCAGTGAGCGCCCTCTATTGGTTTGCAATATAGAGGCAGTATCTGACTTCCTAATTACATCATGGAAGACAGATTTGCATATTCTTCCCATGGTCCCTTGCACAGTGGAGTGCTAAAGGCTTAATGAGTCTCCACACACCTATATGGCAGTCTCTCCCGAAGGAGTGACAATATCCCCTAGACCCACTTTAAGAATTTGGGACTGAGTTGCTTTACTAGACACAGCCCATAGTCAGGAAAGACCCTTCTGATAAAGGGTTCCTAAGAGTTGTCTATCATTAGAATATTCTAGAAAACCCACCAGACAATACATTTATATGCTAAAAGTTATGTTTGTACTTCTAGAGATGATATTTTACAATTGGTTGACTCAATCCAAGGCAAATATAGAAACATTTATGTTCATATTATTTCTTCTTTTTTTAATTGCACATTCATTGCTGGTCACTGACAATGATAATAGATTTTCTTGTTGTCTGCAGTATTGAAAGGCTTTCCATGGGTTGCAAAAGACTCAGTCATGCTTCCTAGCATTATTACCTCCTACTAGTATATACAAGCTAAACTCAATCTTATCCCACCTAATTTACAAGTGTAAGTCTTCAGCAGCAGATGAGAAAATATACATAAAGGAGCCTGTCAAGTAGGTGAAGTCTAGAGATGGGCGAACCAATTGTAATGAGCTACATTCAACCTGAATTTTCCTAAAGTTTTTCCTTTTAAATAACCAAAACCTTTGGGAATCATCTTGGATGAACTAAAATGGAAGAGAAGAAGGATGTCTGACGTTGGACGGCTTCTGGCATCATGTGACAGCCTTTCAACCAATAAAGAGAGGTAGGTGGAGGTTTTACAATTGATCAGACAAAGAAAGAGCCATTTTGGGATATGTTTAAGCTGGGAGAAACGTATCCAAAGCAATAGCTCAATTTGCTACTGAAAAACAACAAGAACATTGCAATAAAACTAAGTGGAACAAAGATTGGTTAGATGTAGTCAGATAAATCATAGGAGGGGGGTGGAGAATTTATGCACTGTGTTGTGTGCCTATGACAACAGTTTATCACATACACTGAACAGTTCACTCTTTCATTGCCAATAATCTCATTTCGTTAATAGAGTTGAGCGAGTACTGTTCGGATCAGCCGAACCGAACAGCACGCACGCATTGAAATGAATGGAAGCACCTGGTGCTTCCGGTTTGACGGCAGCCGGCCGCTTAACCCGCCGCGTGCCGGCTGCGTGCATTGATTTCAATGCTTGCGTGCTGTTCAGATCGGCTGATCCGAACAGTACTCGCTCAACTCTATTCGTTAAGTCTTTTTTACAATAGAGGAATTATGTTTGTAATACGATGTCAGATTTGGCATTACATACATCACATGTAATTACAAAAACATTTCACGTTTTTACTGACAGTCTTGTTAGTAAAAAATATTTTGTGAAGGGTTTTTTTGGGCAAAAATGTTTTTTGTTTTCTTAACGGCAAAAATAATACAAGCTGAGTGACATCTGTAGTGGTAAATCACCTGTTGCAATAAAGGAATATATGTGAAATTTATTTAAAAATGTATTGTATTGTAAAATCTGGTGACATATTGTCTTTAAAATTCTAAAAAGTGTTTACTGTCATAGTCGGCATTCTAGCGAGTCTGGTGTTAAAGGTCTGGAGGTTTATCAGACCTCCTTGGCCATTTCCTTAATGATAGGGCAGAGTAGTCAGAGTACTGGGGAGTTGTATATAATGACACCGTCCATCCTCGCTGAGCGTCACCGATCTATACAATCAATACACAACAAGAAGAAAGTCGAGAACCCTAAACTACTGGGCAAAAACGATTTCAAATCAATGTAGGGCAATTATGTTGTAAAAGATGTCTGTCCCACCACTTCAGACCCACTCCTGTATAAAGTATAGGGGTCCACTTATATCCGTACCATCTCATAGTTACATTAGCTGATGCATCAACGTTGAGAATTAATGGAACAAGGGCTTTGTTCCCATGAAAACTCAGGTCCCCTTTAACTGCTTTGAGTCATGAAATTCCCAAAGAGTCTTAATGAGTCTGGAATCTTTTTGTCTTATTTTCTGTTGTCTTTGGTTTTTTTAACAGGGTACATAGTTAAGTGTGTCTTGCAATACATAATATACAGTAATCTTAAGAATGTAAGTAAAAACAATATTCCTACCTGACATTGTGGATGATTGAGAATAATTGATCAGTTTTACGCTCTATCTGCAGTGAATAACATTTTTCTACCGCGTGCAATTTTGGATTCCTCAAATTTGGTCTTTCAAATCTTTCTCAACACAATGGTAACAATAAGCGAAAGAAAGTTTTCTAGCACAATCACAAAAGCCTTAAAATCATTTTAAACCATCCAGTATGGAGCAGGAACGAAGAGCGAATTCCATTAACAGATATAACATGTGAATCCTGGTTTGCGCCACCTGGTTTGGTTAGGCTTAGAAACCAAGCACACAGACGAAGTTGCGGGCAGAGGCTAGTATTTAATACATAGTAACCTCGTTCTAATCACTTCTATGGGAAAAAGCTGTAATGACATCAGACAGCCCCTATGATAATTTATTATGAGTTTTTTTCGGGATGGCATATATATATAAAAAAAAGTGAAATTGGGCTGTTGTTTTGGGGTTATTCTTTATCAGGTCCCTAACCTCATTCTGTGGAATACCATTTATTTCACTTTTTTAAATCCCATCGTAAAACTTGGACATGTCATTGCTTTTATAATACACTACAAAGCTTCTGCATTGTGTTGTTTTATACTTTTCATTCTTACACGGAAAAGGAGTCTATTGGGTTTTGCCTCTAGCAAGGCCAAATAGAATCACATTCATGGCATGGCAACTCATCAATGCCCCATGATTTTTATCACAGGGACACACATGGAGAGAAAGTGAGCTGTCTCCCTTTGTCTAGCCATTTAGATTCAGTTGTCACTACTGGCGACAGAATCTAAAGAGTTTACAGGGGTCATCCAGTTCTTTTCTATTGATTTACTAAATTAGTTATACAGAAAATAAGCTGAAAAGTTATACACTTGGTACACTTTAAGACAAACACAAGCGCTTTGATTTCATGTCATGGCAATACCTGCGACGAGAGGCATTAATACATGCATGGTAGAGTCAAATCAGAGATTTATGATTTAAGTTCTTAGCAGTGATCTGTAAGGCAATGCTCCGCATAACAATTCTACTGCTCAGTTTGGGTATTTTTCACTTCAAACGTTTAACCTTTAAAAACCACTTTACTCCAACAGAGTGTAACAATTCTCTTTTATTATCAAAAATAATATTTCTAAATATTGCTATAATTATTGTACAAGGCAGGTCTAAACATAAATTACAGGTCGTCTTTGTGAGAATGAAACATACACACATACACAAATATATATATATAGATATATATATACCGTATATACTTGAGTATAAGCCGACCCGAGTATAAGCCGACCCCCCTAATTTTACCACAAAAAAACTGGGAAAGCTTATTGACCCGAGTATAAGCCTTGGGGTGAAATGCAGCAGCTACTGGAAAATTTCAAAAATTAAAATGGTTTTTGGGTGCAGTAGATGCTGGGAAAGGGGAGGGGGTGTTTTGGTTGTCTGTCTGTCCCTTCCCTGAGCTTGAGGACTGAGGTTTTTTTCCCCCATGTGTAATTCAGCCTGGCTGAATATAGGGTATCTGCAGTGCTCCTATTAACCCCTCCCGACGGAACAGGAGCACTGCAGATCCCCTATATTCAGTAGACCAGGCACTTTCAGACTCAGGGATACCTAATGTGTATGTGTTTCACAGTCATTTTCTACTTTTATACGTATTCTAGGGAAAGGAGGGATTTAGAACTTTATTTTATTTTTTTATTACATTTTTTAAAGCTTCTCTTTTTTTCACCATTTTACTATTTCAGCTGGTCATAGACACCCCCCCCCCCCTCCCGAGAATTTTTTTCTTTTTTGCTTGACTTGAGTATAAGCCAAGGGGGCCATTTTCAGCACAAAAACCATGTTTAAAAATTTGGCTTATACTCGAGTATATATGGTATATATATATTTAGTATATATATATATATTAATATAAATAACAGCAAGGTCAAGGTCATAAATCTAATGTTAATAATTAGAGATGAGCGAACACTAAAATGTTCGAGGTTCGAAATTCGATTTGAACAGCCGCTCAATGTTCGAGTGTTCGAATGGGTTTCGAACCCCATTATAGTCTATGGGGAACATAAACTCGTTAAGGGGGAAACCCAAATTCGTGTCTGGAGGGTCACCAAGTCCACTATGACACCCCAGGAAATGATACCAACACCCTGGAATGACACTGGGACAGCAGGGGAAGCATGTCTGGGGGCATAAAAGTCACTTTATTTCATGGAAATCCCTGTCAGTTTGCGATTTTCGCAAGCTAACTTTTCCCCATAGAAATGCATTGGCCAGTGCTGATTGGCCAGAGTACGGAACTCGACCAATCAGCGCTGGCTCTGCTGGAGGAGGCGGAGTCTAAGATCGCTCCACACCAGTCTCCATTCAGGTCCGACCTTAGACTCCGCCTCCTCCGGCAGAGCCAGCGCTGATTGGCCGAAGGCTGGCCAATGCATTCCTATGTGAATGCAGAGACTTAGCAGTGCTGAGTCAGTTTTGCTCAACTACACATCTGATGCACACTCGGCACTGCTACATCAGATGTAGCAATCTGATGTAGCAGAGCCGAGGGTGCACTAGAACCCCTGTGCAAACTCAGTTCACGCTAATAGAATGCATAGGCCAGCGCTGATTGGCCAATGCATTCTATTAGCCCAATGAAGTAGAGCTGAATGTGTGTGCTAAGCACACACATTCAGCACTGCTTCATCACGCCAATACAATGCATTAGCCAGTGCTGATTGGCCAGAGTACGGAATTCGGCCAATCAGCGCTGGCTCTGCTGGAGGAGGCGGAGTCTAAGGTCGGACCTGAATGGAGACTGGTGTGGAGCGATCTTAGACTCCGCCTCCTCCAGCAGAGCCAGCGCTGATTGGCCGAATTCCGTACTCTGGCCAATCAGCGCTGGCCAATGCATTCTATTAGCCCGATGAAGTAGAGCTGAATGTGTGTGCTTAGCACACACATTCAGCTCTACTTCATCGGGCTAATAGAATGCATTGGCCAATCAGCGCTGGCCAATGCATTCTATTAGCTTGATGAAGCAGAGTGTGCACAAGGGTTCAAGCGCACCCTCGGCTCTGATGTAGCAGAGCCGAGGGTGCACAAGGGTTCAAGTGCACCCTCGGCTCTCCTACATCAGAGCCGAGGGTGCGCTTGAACCCTTGTGCAGCCTCGGCTCTGCTACATCAGAGCCGAGGGTGCGCTTGAACCCTTGTGCACACTCTGCTTCATCAAGCTAATAGAATGCATTGGCCAGCACTGATTGGCCAGAGTACGGAATTCGGCCAATCAGCGCTGGCCAATGCATCCCTATGGGAAAAAGTTTATCTCACAAAAATCACAATTACACACCCGATAGAGCCCCAAAAAGTTATTTTTAATAACATTCCCCCCTAAATAAAGGTTATCCCTAGCTATCCCTGCCTGTACAGCTATCCCTGTCTCATAGTCACAAAGTTCACATTCTCATATGACCCGGATTTGAAATCCACTATTCGTCTAAAATGGAGGTCACCTGATTTCGGCAGCCAATGACTTTTTCCAATTTTTTTCAATGCCCCCGGTGTCGTAGTTCCTGTCCCACCTCCCCTGCGCTGTTATTGGTGCAAAAAAGGCGCCAGGGAAGGTGGGAGGGGAATCGAATTTTGGCGCACTTTACCACGCGGTGTTCGATTCGATTCGAACATGGCGAACACCCTGATATCCGATCGAACATGTGTTCGATAGAACACTGTTCGCTCATCTCTATTAATAATCATAATGTTATTTGTAGACATGTATTAAAAAGTCATTGTTGTCTGTGATACTCTGCACATGTGAGTAGTGGGCTTAGTGTATGGGACTGTAGACGCAACTGAATCTATAATCAATTGTATGTAATGTAGCGAGGATTTGAAAGGGGAAAACCAAGGTCCAGCCTCCTGGGTAGAAGACGTAAAGTGAGACAGCCCTCTAATGACTAGAGATGGTTTGACTTGTTTATCACAAACTGGGTTCGACCTGAATATTACAAAATGTTCAGTTTTTAACAAAACTGAATAAACATCGATTTGTTAGACAAATAGCACAGTGAGTTGCACAGTAAAAATACAAAAGAGATACGTGTCTTGTGAGTCACTGTGATGTTCTGATGTCAATTGGCAGCCTCTCAGCCAATAGTCAGTGGTAGTTGGACATCTTAAAGTGTTGATGCTCACCGCAACAAATTTGTCTCTCAATAACAATAAGGCTGTAGCACTTACAAGTCATCAAAATTGACAAATATTTCTATAAAACCCTAGCTTTTTACAATATAACCACCATGTGTGTCTACAAAACCA
Organism: Leptodactylus fuscus; assembly: GCF_031893055.1. NCBI lineage: Eukaryota > Metazoa > Chordata > Amphibia > Anura > Leptodactylidae > Leptodactylus > Leptodactylus fuscus. The sequence goes on from NC_134273.1 coordinate 40,320,800, forward strand.
CAGGCAAGCACCTTTACCCCCAAGAAGGGTAATTTTTGGGGCGTTTTACATGTTAGAATGCATAAAAGTGAGTGTCAGTGCAGTGTATAGGTATAGTCAGAGTTTGTATCCAATTCTTACCATCCGTTTATTCATAGACATAAATTCATAACTTTGGCTGTGTTTGCCTTAAAGACCTAGAAATTGAATAGATACTCGTAGGTTATTTTAAGTCAGTTAAAGCTGTTGTTCATACTAAACTTGTTTGACTCGAAACCAATCTTTGACCCGAACCATCGGGAACTGAAATGAAACAAATTAAGTTTGTCCATCTCTAGTAATGAGGCTTCTTAGTAATTGAGGTAAGGAAGACTATCCCCATAGTAAGGTAAGGGAAACTAGAAAGTTAGGGAGGCAGATCAAGTCTTAAATTTGAATACACACAAATCAAAGAGTGACTGAGGTCTGGCAACCCATCTAAGATGAAGGATGGGGTATGACTGCTGTAGAGATAAAAAAAAAAAAAAAAAAAAGTGAAACAGAAGCTGGTGAGTGGTCTGTGAATGGTCTTATAAAGGAAACAAAGAGAGTGGAAATGGCAAGGTAGAGAATGGACTGTATAGTGATCACTTACAGCACAGCTGTAGGGTTAATGTGTTTTGCTTGTAGGATCAGGTTAGTGATTTATGATTTGATGATTTATGGATATGTGATTAGTGAATAGTTAAAGAAATATGGTGAAAATCTTGATGGATTGATTGTGATTTCAATGTCCATGAGGGAGTGAGGGGTAAGAAATGTATGGAATGTGTGTGTTGCTTATGCTTTCTTTTTTAGGATGAGTGTTCTACGAATCTTTATATATTTCTTGTTATATTTCAAGATATAATGCAATGGATAGTTTTTAAAAATGGCTTACCCTAAAAGATTAAGATAAGATAAGATAATCCTTTAATAGTCCCACCATGGGGATACAGCAGCCTGGATAATACAGTAATATATTACAAGAAAGATACATACAAGCTCATAGCAGATAGAAAAGATACTAGGAGTCATAGCAACTAAGAAGAAAAGAAGGTCTCAGGATCATTTAGTTTTATGTGCGGAGTGATCTTCGCTTAGCCTGATGTAGATTATACAGCCTGACCACGGTTGGGAGGAAGGATCTCCGATATAACACTCCTTCTCACACTTGGGGTGAAGCAGTCAGTAGACCTTTATTAAACCTTTATTATAATCCTAATTTATGTTTTATTTTATGACTGTCCCAAAATGTTAAACAAGGTGGGGAAGGGGAATAACCCTTTATTTGTAGAAATAAAGAAGATAATTTTGGTCATCCATAGACAAGGGGCAAGTAATGTAGAGGAGAAGGAGGAAGAAAAGTGGGCCTAGATACATGGGGACAGCCTTTTCTGCATCTTCCGTAACGTTCATTCTAATTCATTTGAGATTATGTTCCACATTGTGTTAATTTGGCTAACATTAGTTTTCAATTGATTTTTTTTTTTTTCTTACCAACTCTCAGTTGTTGAACAAGCTGAAGATTATCTCACATTTCCTAGCAAAATTACCAAATAGAGGTGTTACTTTGGAATTTCAATTATAGAGGCCTTCAGATTCTGGATAATACCGCTACATTCTGAGCCTTGATAACAATCAAAAATATCTGATTAAAAAGAGGTTTATACTGTGTATATGGTAATGATGAGGAAATGTGCCGTATAGGAAAGCAAATATTCTTCGCCACAACCCTTATACAATGCTCAGAGAAGAAGCTTTTCCTAGTGTTATATATGCCGTGTAACAGGTTATTTTTGCCTTACAACCACCTAAGTGTAAAAAGCCTTTCTATTTTTTTGTCCTGAACAAAATGTCATGTACGAGGAGTCCTCACACTTGTAAATACACAAATTCAGCAACTCCAGGCTGTCACTCAGGGAGCAAAGAGAATTAGTGCAATGGATCTATAGAAATAGCTATTCCTTATGTTAGACTTGTTTTGCACATATACAAATTGAGATGGGCCTGTGCTGGCTGCTGAGTTATTTGGTTGCTTTGTAAGTTACAATCATAACTTTAACAGTACAACAGAATATTTGGGTGGGTGGAGGGGGAATATTAAAGACTATGGATCTCTTTGTGCATGAAAAATTAATAAACCTGTATCTTCAAAAGTTCTTGGGGTAAGCAAAAATTTGCATTGATATGTATTTTTATTAGGTTCTGGGGGTGTTCCCTAGCACTGTTTACATGCTATTAGTTTCTCACTGTACTATATGCCATGATCTGTTGTAGATGATCTTCTACCACATTGTGTTGTGAGTTGGCTGTGAAATGTTGCGGGTAATCCTCCTGTACAGTGTGTTCTGAGTGACTTTAGATGATCATTCTCCTACACTGTGCAGTGAGTTGCTGTAGATGATCTTCTCTGAATGCTACATTGTGACTAGCTGTGAATTGCTGTAGATGATCCTCCCCTATAATGGGTTCTGAGAGACTTTAGATGATCATTCCCCAGGGGCGTAACTACCGGGGTAGCAGCGGTAGCGGCTGCCACAGGGCCCAGGACATCTGCAGCCCCTACCACTGCAGATTTTTTTTTTTTTTTTTTTTTAAATAGTCCGTTACTCCAACAGGCCCTATTTACTTATAACGGGCCCTATTTACTTACCGATCCTGGCTCCTGCTCATGGCCACCGGTGCTTCTTCTTCTCAGAGGCTGTGAGCAGGAGCCAGGATCGATAAGTAAGGTTGCAGGCCCACGAGCCCTAGAAACACTATCATTATATTCAAGGGGTCTTTCCAGACCCCCAAGTATTATGATCGGAGGGCCAGGAGAGATTAGGTTAACATAAAAACACTGTTACTTACCTATCCTGGTTCTGGCAGGCTTTTGGGTCTTCTTGGTGATGTCCCAGACATCATATGGCCCGGGGCTTGCGTCCTTATGGGTCGTGATGCAGGCCCATCTCACGTAATGTCTAAACCATCAGTGAAGATGTCCGACATCATCGGGGAGAGTGCCGGATCCAGGGAGAGGTAAGTAACAGTGTTTTTTTATGTTTGTATCCTTCCCTGGGTCTTCGATTATTATTGGGGTCTGAAAAGACCCCAGAGTATAATAATTGTTCATGGATGGTCCACAATGGGGCACAATACTGTGTGCAGAGGCTACTATGGGGAATAATACTGTGTGCAGGGGCCACTATGCACTATGCATAGTGGCCCCTGCACACAGTATTATTCCCCATAGTGGCCCCTGCACACAGTATTATACCCCATAGTAACTATGGGGCATAATAATGGGTGCAGGAATGTGTAGGGGAAGTAGAGGGACTCGTTTGGTCGAGTTCTTCCAGGGAGAACCACATGTCAAAAGTTTGCCACTGGGCCCCACCATTCCTAGTTACGCCACTGTCATTCCACTATATTGTGCTGTGATGTAGCTGTAGATGATCTTCCTCTTACACTGTGCTGTGAGCTGAAAGTGACTCTCTTCCTTCTACACTGTGTCGTGAACTGCTGTAGATGATATTCTCCCTACTCTCTCATTTTAGGTGGCTGTGAGCTGCTGTAGATGATCTTCCACCTACACTGTGCTCTGAGCTGCTGCATATGATCTTCTCTCAACATTGTAGATGATCTTCCCCTACAATGTGTTCTGAGTCGCTTTACATGATCATTCCCTTACACTGTGCTGTGATGTAGCTGTAGTTGTTCTTACCCTTACTCTGTGCTGTGAGCTGTATCTGTAGGCTCTCTTCCCCCTACTTTGAGCTGGCTAAGCAGTGGTCATGAGACGAGTCAGAAGAACTGCAGCCTAACCCATCAGATAGCTTCTCTGACGGATTTTGCACAGAATCGAATAGAGCAGCTCGGAGAATAAGAAATACATGCAACCTATCCAAATAGAATAGTAGAATGTTTTTATTTTACATACAATGAGCATTTTTTAAAATAATTTTTGTAAAGGTATCTATAGCTTTTTATACTATTATTGGAAAGTCCAATAACAATTGCAAATTCTTCATAGCAATTAATGGGTAAAAATACAAATTTTCTTATTCCGATTAGTCTAAGGTCATAATTTACTGAAAATAAATGGGAGCACCCTGCAGAGATATGATTACTCCCTAACAATCAGAATGATTTTTGTACCAAATTCTGTAATAATATTAATTATTTCTTTGCATTAATCATATCAATGCAGGTGTGTCAGACTGAATTGTAGTAGAATATGCCTCTGAAGTTAGAGATTTAAGTGGTAAAACACTGAAGTGTCTTGGGAAAACTGGGTCACAAGGGAAATCACAGCAGCAAACAAAATTAATAACAAAATACAGATTGATTCTAATTATATGAACAGAACATACAGTGATTTGGAAATACACCCTCTTTCGGAGCCGTGGTTTTATATATCAGGACATAATTAACAATTATCTAGTCCTCACCAAGTCTTAAAATTAGATAAATCTAATCTAGTATGACAAATAGCGTGTAACAGATTTCACATTATCATTATTCAACAAAAATAAGCCAACATGGAGAAGCAATATCTGAAAAAGTATGAGGTCCTTCAGACCTTCCTAGTCTAAAGCTTCTTGGCCCCCAATGCAAAATCTGTACAAGGACCTTACCAACCCCCATGTGTAATGTCTTCAGACTGTATGATATCTATTAGCGAACCAATGTGTAATGTACCAAATTAGTAACAAGTTAGGTTTGTTACAGATTTTCTAATAAATTCACCTAAATTTTAGGTGTTTGCCACCCACAAACCACTGTGATACTTTAGATTCCAGAGTATAATAAATGGAGGCTCAGGACAAGTAAGTAAACATAACAAACAGTGTTACTCACCACTCCTGAGCTTGGTCATGGTGTCCTGTGCAAGTTCCTATCATATTTGAGCCTCTCCTAACCTCCTGAGTGATGTCAATGGTCCTGGGGGACCTAAGGCCTGTCATTGAGCCTTAGCGCTCACATAGGGCATGCCAATATCATGACACAAACACCAAGATGTCAGTGCATCCCACTTGACCGCTGAGGTCCAAATAACAAGCCTATACATCTGCACAGGACTGCTGACATCATTCAGACCTGAAGAAGGCTGAGACACCATACCGGAACAGGGCTCAGGAGATGTGAGTAACACTGTTTGTTATGTGTACTCACCTCTCCCGGGTTTGCAGTTTATTATTATACTCTGAGGTCTAACAAGAGCCTGGAGTAAAATATCAATTACAGTTCAGACTGAACAGATTTGGTCCAATTTTTTGGTCCAGTTTGGTCCACATCTATTATGCATGCTAGTAACATCCACTTTGTACTGTATACACATTTATCATTATATTGTCATATCACCATGCAATCTTTAAATACTGTAAATGAAGATAGACATTTTTAAAATATGCTGCACAAAGTTCCCCATTTAGGTCATTATGTCCGACATATACAACTACTTAATACCCACATCTTGCGAAACAGTTTTCACAGAAAGACCCAATTTGCCCACATAGTCATACTGCTTGAGTAGAACACCTTACTCTTCCTACATAAACTACAGTTGTGCTAAAATGTTTACATACCCGGCAGATTTTTTGTTTTTTTGGCCTTTTTTCAGAGAATATGAATGGCTAAAAGTCTAAAGGTTCCTGTAAATTCCTGGGCTGTCTTGCATGTCCTGCGCGCTTGAGAGCAATCCAGAGTGGCTCAATGATATTGAGCTCAGGAGACTGAAATGGCCTCCAGAACCTTCACTTTCTTCTCCTGTAGCCAATAACAGGTCGACTTGGCCTTGTGTTTTGGATGCTTGTCATTCTGGAACATCCAAGTACGTCCCATGTGCAGCTTCCTGGCTGATGAGTGCAAATTTGTCTCCAATATTTACTGGTAACGTGCTGCATTCATTTTACCTTCAACTTTGACAAGGTTTTGCCTTTGAAGCTCACACATCCCCACATCATCAATGATCCACCTCTGTGCTTTACAGTAGGAATGGTGTTCCTTTCATCATAGGCCTTGTTGACACCTCTCCAAATGTAAAGTTTATGGTTGTGGCAAAAAAGTTAGATTTTTGTCTAATCATTCCAAATTACCTTGTTCCAGAAGTTTTGAGGCTTGCCTCTGTCCTGTTTGACGTATAGAAGGCGAGATTCTTTGTGGCATCTGAGCAGTAATGGCTTTCTTTTGGCAACTCGACCATGTAACCCATTTTTCTTCAAATGCCTCCTATTTGTGATCTTGAAACAGCCGCACCGATTGTTTTCAGAGAGTCCTGTATTTCCGCTGATGTTATGTGTGGATTCTTCTTTGCATCCCGAACAATTTTCCGGGCAGTTGTGGCCAAAATTTTGGTTGGTCTACATGAGCGCAGTTTGGTTTTTATAGCACTCTTGAGTTTCCATTTGTTAGGCCGGGGCCCCGCGGACCGGAAACACCGTGATTTGCCCGCAGCGGAGATGCTGCAGGAGAAATCACGGCATTGTACATTGCAGGCAAAGTGGATGGGATTCATGCGAATCCCATACCCACTTTGTGGAAAATATCGGAGCGCGGACATGCTGCGGACATAATGTTAAGAGAAAGTCCGCAGAGGAAAACTCTGTGAACTTTCTCTTAAAAGCGCTGCGGAAAGAACCGTAATGCGATCCCGTGGGGCCTTAGCCTAAATCACAGTTTGAACAGTGCTGACTGGCAGTATCAATTCCTTGGATATCTTTCTGTATCCCTTTCCTGTTTTATACAGTTCAACTACCTTTTCCTGTAGATTCGTGGATAACTGTGTCAACTTCTGGGCATGTTATCAGGCCAAAATCACCAGGGTACGTGAACTTTTGAACAGGGTCATTTTGAGGTTTTTGGTTGTCATTTTGATTTAAAAAGAAAAAATACAGAAGTTTGACATAAATGGCTTCAACCAACCACTAACCATGAGTGGAGAAAAAGTTTTTGTGTTATCATTCGTATTTTCGGAAAAAAGGCCAAAAAACCAAAAAAATCTGCTGGGATATTTAAACTTTTTAGCACAACTGTACATAGTGTCTGCCTAGCACCAAACAATGACCAGGGCACTAGACCTTGCCTTATAACTATGCATGGTACAACACAATAGCGACATTAAGCCAAACAATTAACTTATAGTACAAACTGCACCCATATTGAGCCCACAAGGCGCAAAACAGTGTCCACATGCCAAACAGTAGCCATGACACCATACTTTGCCTACATAGTCATATAGTGAGCAAGTGCCTTGCCAAACAGTGCCTATAATGAGCCATATTTCACGAAGAATAAATAGTCCATGTAGTGCCCATTCAATGCCTACAGTCTTCAGAGACACTGTTTCCTTTTCATAGAGTAGGTATCACTTAGCTTTTTGTTTCTACACTATGACTGTTTCTACACTTCTGTACTGCTTAAAAAGGACCTTTCACCATCTCTACCAACTCCAAGTCTTTGCATCCTTGCACTACTGATTCCCTACTGTTCCTGACCAATTGGAGATGTTAGTTTCAGCGTCCAATTCGATGATAAAGCATTCTAGTGCCAAATGGGTGGTCCTAGGCTTGGTATGGCCCACCTGACAGTAGAGAGCCAAATTAACATAGTGTCAGGGTCTGGGGTTGCTAGGTGGGGTGGCATAGACACACAAGTTCAGTTTCTTCAGTCCAAAACAAAGGTAGAGTTTATTTTCACTCAAAAAGGTGGGGCAGCAACAAAAGGAAACAATACAAAAATAAATCCCTGCCCAGCTAGGCTCTAACTAAACATAGAATAGGTTACCTCACCTAGAATAACAGAAATTAAAAGCCAATAGACTCACTCAGGACACAGCTCCAAAATTCTGACCTCTCTGTTTGGCACTCCAGCCAAGCTCTGCTGCCCCCAGTCTGCTGCTGGAGCTGGCTTCTTAAGCCTCCTTGATGAGGAGACTCTCAACAGGAACATCCCCAAAGTGTGGACTGGAGGGTGGTGGAATGACAGGTCCCACTACCAACCTACCTGTCATTCCTAAAAATCCAGCCCAGTAAACGGAACTCTGAAATAACCCTCAGCAGACAATAGTTATCTGCTGAGAAACATTCTTTATTGCTGCATAATGTCATCTAGGCTGCTTCTGAGTGTGAGAAAGTTAGGGATCAGAATTTTATGTGCTCTCCTTAAGCTTTGTATAGAAGAAATACTAACAGCTACTTTCTATCACTAGTTCTGGGACAACTGGTAACTAGAAATAAAGGCTGCAGAGAGGAAAAATAGTAAAAATGCAGGATACAAGTAGAGATGGGCAAACTTGTCAAGGTTCGTTTAGTTTCAGGTTCTGTTGGCTCAGATTCCTGAACCTTTTCGAACAAGTTCAGTACAAAACACAATTTAAGTTGGCTTACAAAACATAGTATAACACTCTCATGACTCATAGGAACCTTATCTATGCAATATGTAGGAATATGTAGTTTGTATGTATTTAGTTTTAAAAAATAATTTTCTTGCCCAAAAAACCTTAACAAAAGATTTTTTACAAGCAGGAGCTACAGGACTGACAGTCAATAAAAAGTATGTTTACACCCTCTGTATACCGCAGTACAGATCTGCTGTCTCACTCCTATCTATGATTTCTATCACTGATCCGTCCGTAATTGCTTATCCTCATATTTATGTTTCTTGCAATTTTAAGCTTTTCACAACTGAATGCTCTGTATGATACAGTGAGATGAAAAATAAACCCTACACTATCTCAACCATTACTGTAATGACATGTTCCAGCTCACAGCACCTTATATATATGACCTCAACACTGTAAGGTGTCCACCTACCACTGTCTATTGGCTAAGAGGTTGTCAGATGTTGCCATGTGTTAGAATATCAAACAGTTACTAATACAAACGCATCTCTATCGTATTTCCTGCTCAACACATTGCAGAGCCCATTTTTGTTCATCTGAGACAATTTGGCATTTCTCCAGTTTCACTAAAAGCATAACAATTTGGAATATTTGGACCGAACCTTTTCATGATGAGTTGGTTCACCCATCTCAAGATATAAGTCATATATTGTCCAGAAACAGTTCTATTTTTCATGTCAACACAATTGGCTTCAGTGGCGTAAATAGCAAAGGCGGAGCCCTGTGGTGAATAAGACCCTGACAGACCCCCTTCCCGAAGACCCCAACTGAACACAACCCCTTGTATTCCTATTTGCACTATTATGCCCCATAGCGGCCCTTACACACAGTGTTATGTCCCACAGTGGCCCCTGCACACAATATCATGCCCCATAGTGTCCCCTGCACACAATATCATGCCCCATAGTGTCCCCTGCACACAATATTATGTCCCATAGTGGCCCCTGCACACAGTATTATGCCCCATAGTGACCCCTGCACACAGTATTATGCCCCATAGTGACCCCTGCACACAGTATTATGCCCCATAGTGACCCTTACACACAGTGTTATGCCCCATTGTGGACCACCAAAGAACAATTATTATACCCTGGGGTCTTTTCAGACCCCAGAGTATAATAATCGGACACCCAGAGGAGAATACAAACATAAAAAACACTTTTACTCATCTCTCCTGGGCTGTGGCGCACTCCCTGCTGATGTTGGCCATCTTCAATGATGAAAGAGAAGTCACTTGAGCTTGGGCTTTTGTCACAAACACATGAGGATGCAAGCCCGGCCAACGTGATGTCTGGGATGTCACACAAGTAGGCCTTCCAGGAACAAGGAGAGGTAAGTAACATTTTTTTTTTATGTTAACCCCACCTTCGAGGCCTTCTATCATTATACTCAGGGATCTGAAAAGACCCTCCCTCCCCACGAGTATAATGATAGTGTTTGTGGGGTTCACGGGCCCACGGCCTTACTTACCTATCCTGACTCCTGCTCACAGCCACCTCCATAGAAGGGGAAGTGCTGGCGGCTGTGAGCAGCAGCCAGGATTGGTAAGTATATAGGGCCCGTTATAGGGCCTATTTAAAAAAAAAAAAACTGCAGTGGTAGCGGCTGTTGTCCGGAGCCCTATGGCAGCCACTACTGCTGCTACCCTGGTAGTTACGCACCTGATAGCTTCTTATTCCATAAAGAAATCGAAAAATGTAGGTACTGGCTCTGAGGGTAAAATTTCTAGCCCTTCAGTTTTTTAAGTTCTTCCACTTTTAGGGGACACTACCAGACAAGTAAACATGTTGCAAAAATATTGTAAAAAAAAGTTGAAAGTGTTGCATAGAGAAATGTAGTTCAACAAACAGCAAAGGCATTATTCTCAGGAAAGTGGGATATAAACAAACCTCAGATTTTAAGCCTGTTCTTGCAGAATTGTGACAGCTGCTAAGAGCAAAGAAGCTTAGATTTGCACTCTGCTTTTACGTTGTCTTCTTAAATAACCTTTTCGTTACTTGGTTTCTTTTTCCTTTTACCATTTTCTGCCTCTCTGAGACAAATGCATCTCACCTAACCTAAGGGCTCTCCTGTACCCTGGACTAGACCTCTGCCCAGAGCGGGTCACTCCAAACCACTACAGATGTCTGCAAAAGTTTACCAACATACTACACAAGAAACGCGCTTCAGTTGTCTCATCTGTCAAGATTTTATTGTAACAGTTTACAATTTCCACAAGCATGTAACATGTGGATTAAGATTTTCTCCCAGCCCTTTGTGTACACCGTTGATCGTCCTTATTTGTACTAGGCATTTCTTTACTATCAATGACTGATGAGACTGCAACACTAAACATTTCCTAAAACGGTTTGTCGCCAAAATGGGGTATGCAGAGCTTTTAAGAGCTGGGAGCAGCCACAGAGGTTTTCTATGATTCTCTGCCCCTATGTTCCTGTCCCCCGCTGCTCAGAGCTAAAATAAAGCCTGCATGCCCCAGGAAAGACGTAGCCATGGAAACTAAAACCTTCTGTCATCTCTCTGGGATTTTCTTCTCGTTTTCCTTCTCTTTTTTAATTATTTACAAGATTTCGCTGAAAGGTATAAGGATGGGAGGAAAGGCGATGAAAAAAGAGAAATATTGATGGAGAGTAAAGAGGGATAAACAGACTAGTGAAAGAATGCTGCAAATAAGGACGTGTAAAAGAGACGGAAAGTGCTGTCAGAATAGAAGCTAAAGGAGATGAACGTTTGACATAAGCATGTACTTACACGACTTGTCCCAAAAGGATCGCCTCTTCCCATCATAAAGTGGGTAGCTGCCATTCTGGACCCCTTCATCTAGCCAGAGTAGAGAGAGCCATAGTAAAGAGTCTATTAAGTGAAGTTATCCACTTTCCACTACTAGCATTGTAGGAATGTAATATGTCACATTGGTCTGCCATTATCCTTTACAGAATGAATCCTGATCATGATTAACGCCTCAAAAACTGAAGCCCTCCCTTTGAATGTCCCAGACTCGACCCTCCAGCTCCTGCACCAGAATTATAATTTACAGTGGCACGAACGCTCTCTTAAATATTTCGGTATTCAACTTTCCTCTTCTTACTCCACTCTGTACTTGGCTAACTTCACCTTCCTCTTTGGCGAACTACGCTCGCTTATGGAGAAGTGGCGTCCATTGCATATTTCTCTTATTGGCCGTATAACAGCGATTAAAATTACCCTTCTTCCTAAGCTCCTATATTTCTTTGAAACTCTACCTGTCACTGTCGCCCGATCTGTCATGTTGGCAGGCAAAGCTAAGGGTGGCCTTGGGGTTCCGCATCTTTTACACTATTATTGGGTTACCCACTTGCGCTGTATCCCATTTTGGTCTGCCTCCCGTGCATTCACCAGGTCGGTGGAAATTGAAAAACTATGGTTGGCTCCAATTCATCCTAATGCTTTTCTGTGGTCCTCTTCCCCTCCCCCTTCAGCTGGCCCTCTCCTAGGCCTTATTCAATTCACCAGATCCATCTGGTCCTCCTGCAGTAAATTGTTCCCACTTGCCTGGCCGCGCTCCTCTATGGTTTCGTTTCTCTATAATCCGCTCCTCCCGGAGGGGCTTGGTCCCCGATTAGCACACACTTGGGGTAGACTGGGTTTGTTCCATGTGGCTGATCTAGTTGACCTTTTCTCTTTGGAACTCAGGCCCTTTGAATATTTCACTATTAACTTGCACATGCCTATGTCGGAGTGGTTTCACTATCAGCAAATCTCGCACTTTTTTTTAACTGTGTTTGGGGCTCTGCGGGTTTCCGTCCCTACCAGCTTTGAGAGACTGTGCCATTCTGGCACGTCCACCAAAGGGTTGATATCAGACATTTACCATCTGTTGTCCTTTCCAGAGGGTCGGGGCCCCCAGATTCACAGATACATGACCTGGTGGAGGTCTGACTTGGAAGGGCAGATAACTCTCCCTCAGTGGCAGATTATCTGGTCTCCTGCCACGAAGTCTTCTGCATGCATTACCTACCGTGAGACTCATACAAAATTATGTTCCATTGGTACCATACACTGGCCCTCCTACACGCCCTTAATCCCTCCATCTCCCCCACCTGTTGGAGATGCCTTTCAGGCGTAGGGATTCTTTACCACATTTTTTGGGGACTGCTCTCTAATCCGTCCCTTTTGGTGGGAGGTTCAGTCTCTATTGAAAGACATCCTTCTTCGTGATGTCCCAATGGATCCCTTAGTATACCTCCTTAATCTCCCTCCTCGCTCCCTGAGCACGCACTTGTCACTGCAGTTCTTGTATGTCTGTACGGTGGTGAAGTCCCTTATTGCTTGCAAGTGGAAGAGCACCCAACCACCCTCACTTCCCTTTCTCCTGGCTCATATTAAGGATGTAAAATGTTTGGAGTCCCTTACGGCCTCTCTGAACAACGCTGTGGAGAAATTCTGTTCTGTCTGGGCCCCCTGGGACTTGTATTGCTCATTTTGTGGTCTCTGATCTCCAATAACAGTCACCATACCGCCATCTGAACAGTCTCCCCTTCACCTTCTGTCTCTTTCCCTCTTCCCACATAGATTGAAAGCCCTTGTGAGCAGGACCCTCTTTCCCACTGTGCCAGTCGGTCATTGGTAGTATTATATTTTTTTGTATATTTTTTGTACTGTATTTAAACCCCCAAATGCATCATGGAATTAATATAATAATGCATACCACCATGAAATTAATGGTGCTATATAAATAATAATAATAATAATAATAATAATAATAATAATAATAATAATTAATTATTATTATTATTATTTGACCAGTGAGGATGCTGGACTATAAGACTGCCCCCATGACAATACAGTGATAATGGTAGCTGAAACTAATGGAACTGATATCTCTGGAACAGGGAAAGTTACCAAAAAATGTTCACCAACAGCTTTGTAATGGTGTAGAACATTCCTTGTCTTAGAAGAAAGGTTCTCTTAAAACAGGACAATGATCCCAGCATTTTCCTATGCTCATTGCTTCAGTGTATTGTCTGCCTGACCTCTCCACCACCTCTTATAGTTATGTTAGTGCTGTTATAAGATTGAGTTCTCATGGGAAATACTCGCAGAGAATTAACCTTGCCTGCGGCTATTCCTCTATGATGTATAGTAGTAGCAAAGAGGGTGAGATTTTACCAAAGTGACCCATACTATGGGTTTTCAACCCACAGAATGTCAATGTATACAGAGTCTCAAGACTCTACAAACTACAAAGAAGAAAGCCATTCCCTTAATTCAGCAATGATATAATTGCAAGAGAAAAGGTTCATGCAATATTCCTATTGGCTGATCACACATACAATTTACATATTGAATATTGAGGATTAGACCCCACATTGCGGAAAAGCTGTTTTTTTGTATTGTAGATTTACTGAAGTTTTTTGAGCCAAAGCTAAGAGGAGATTGGGCAGAAAGGAATAACATAAGTACTTACTAGATATTTTCCATTCCTACTGTAGCCACTGTAGGCTTGGCTCTAACAAATGCAACAAAAAAGCAGGGTTTCCTCAATGTGGGGACTTAGCCCCTTGTTGCAAAAACACAGCGTTGTGACCATGGTGGAAACAACGTGGCAAAAAACGCTGTGTTTTGCAGTACTGGTGAAATGCATGGGATTCTGGCTATTTCCATCCACACATTGCAGGAAAAAATATGCAGCAGAAAAGCTACAATTTCAAAAATGCTTGCTGCAGGTCAATTCTTCCTACAGAAATGGTGTTGTTTTCCATATAGGTTTAATAGGGACAGAAAGTCGAAAGAGGAAAACTCTGCAGACTTTCTGTTAAAAAACGTTTGGGAGAAAACCATGGTGTGTTTCCGCCGCAATCTTTTCCACAGCGTTTTTTGGCTGCAGCTCGCTGCATGGGGGTTATCCTTAGCGGGGTTTTCCAGGCTTTATTAATTGGTGACATATCCATAGGATTGTTCGTTAATTGAATCAACTGGGGTCCAACAGTGAGGAATAGACTGACTGAAGCAGTAGCAGCTTTCCCTGGCCAAGTATGTTGTATAATATGAGATATGGCGTTCATTTGTCACATGATGTATTTTCAGCTAAGCCCCATTCAAGTGAATAGGACTGAGTTTCAATATTAAGCACAGCTGCTATACAATGTACAGTACTGTGCTTCATTTTTAGCTAAGAGTCATGAGTCACCAAACTCTGTGGTCTCATCCAATAGCTGATTGTCTTAACATTGCCAATATTCAGTCGATCATCTATCCTAATGATAAGTCATTGAGTGATAAGACCAGACATCCCTTCAATTTCCTGGCATCAGTAGGTCACACATCATGAGATGAAGTATAATTCCCTAGTTAGAACAGAATAGACATAATAACTAGCAATCCATACAATCTTCAATAAAGCTATATAAAGTCTAGCTAAATATGACATCACTAACTTATCTAAGGCTGAACTCGGAGGCGTAACTTAAAGATCGTGGACCCCAATGCAAAATCTGTAATAGGGTGTCTTACTGATCTTGTGCTATTTAGAATAGTGTTATATTTTATGTTGTAGAGGAACCTTTGGAGCCCTTTCAGGGTGCACAGCCCAATAGCGACTGCTACTACTGCATCCAATATATCTTTAACCCTGGCTGAACTCTTTGATGTGTCCATCTGGTAGTTGGTGATGGTGGTCATCTGAATGCTTTACAAATTTGATTTCAATTCAACTATGAAATGGATAAAATGCACTCTAATGTTGAAAAGAAACTAAAGCTCTTGCTTGTAGCAGAAGAAGATGGAATCTCTTCACTTTGACAAAAAAGTAATGTTTAAGAATAGGGAGTCACTATGTCTGGCTTTTGTATGACTTGTAGAGATGGGTGCATTGGTTCCAAATTATATATAAACATACATATTTCAAATTGTTCTGATTTTAACAAAACCGAACAATTCGGGATTCATCTTCGACATCATGTGCCCAATCACAGGCCTCAGCAGTGACATGGGCATACCGATGTAATTAGAGATGAGCGAACAGTGTTCTATCGAACACATGTTCGATCGGATATCAGGCTGTTCGATGTGTTCGATTCGAATCGAACATCACGTGGCAAACTCCCAAAAAATTTGATTCCCCTCCCACCTTCCCTGGTGCTTTTTTTGCACCAATAACAGCGCAGGGGAGGTGGGACAGGAACTACGACACCGGAGGCATCGAAAAAAAATCGGAAAAGTCAAGCGCTGCCGAAATCAGGTGACCTCCATTTTAGACGAATAGTGGATTTCAAATCCGGGTCATATGAGAATGTGAACTTTGTGACTAAGAGACAGGGATAGCTGTACAGGCAGGGATAGCTAGGGATAACCTTTATTTAGGTAGGAATGTTATTAAAAATAACTTTTTGGGGCTCTATCGGGTGTGTAAGGCTCCATTCACACAGAGTAACGCCAGGCGTCATTTGTGTGTAATTTGTGTGTCTTTTACGGCCGTCATAAAACGTTTACATAGAGTTCTATAGGAAAAGACGTCCGTAATTTACGGCCGTCATTTACGGACATCTGATGTAGCAGAGCCGAGGGTGCACTAGAACCCCTGTGCAAACTCAGCTCACGCTAATAGAATGCATTGGCCAGCGCTGATTGGCCAGAGTACGGAATTCGACCAATCAGCGCTGGCTCTGCTGGAGGAGGCGGAGTCTAAGATCACTCCACACCAGTCTCCCTTCAGGTCCGACCTTAGACTCCGCCTCCTCCGGCAGAGCCAGCGCTGATTGGCCAAAGGCTGGCCAATGCATTCCTATGCGAATGCAGAGACTTAGCAGTGCTGAGCCAGTTCTGCTCAACTACACATCTGATGCACACTCGGCTCTGCTACATCTGATGTAGCATCTGATGTAGCATCTGATGTAGCATCTGATGTAGCAGAGCCGAGGGTGCACTAGAACCCCTGTGCAAACTCAGCTCACGCTAATAGAATGCATTGGCCAGCGCTGATCGGCCAATGCATTCTATTAGCCCGATGAAGTAGAGCTGAATGTGTGTGCTAAGCACACACATTCAGCTCTACTTCATCGGGCTAATAGAATGCATTGGCCAGCGCTGATTGGCCAGAGTACGGAATTCGACCAATCAGCGCTGGCTCTGCTGGAGGAGGCAGAGTCTAAGATCGCTCCACACCAGTCTCCATTCAGGTCCGACCTTAGACTCCGCCTCCTCCGGCAGAGCCAGCGCTGATTGGCCGAAGGCTGGCCAATGCATTCCTATGCGAATGCAGAGACTTAGCAGTGCTGAGCCAGTTCTGCTCAACTACACATCTGATGCACACTCGGCTCTGCTACAAGATGTCTAAGGTCGGACCTGAAGGGAGACTGGTGTGGAGTGATCTTAGACTCCGCCTCCTCCAGCAGAGCCAGCGCTGATTGGTCGAATTCCGTACTCTGGCCAATCAGCGCTGGCCAATGCATTTCTATGGGGAAAAGTTAGCTTGTGAAAATCGCAAGCTGACAGGGATTTCCATGAAATAAAGTGACTTTTATGCCCCCAGACATGCTTCCCCTGCTGTCCCAGTGTCATTCCAGGGTGTTGGTATCATTTCCTGGGCTGTCATAGTGGACTTGGTGACCCTCCAGACACGGATTTGGGTTTCCCCCTTAACGAGTATATGTTCCCCATAGACTATAATATATATAACCTCGAACATTTTAGTGTTCGCTCATCTCTAGATGTAATTTAATGACTTGTACTCGTATTTTTAGCACAGTTCCCATCCAAAGGCTTTATCTCTAATTGTCAGTTTCCCTTGAACTAGTGCATGAAGACTAGCTGTTACGATGAGTGTCTCCTGCACACTTCACATAGAAAAGAGAACACCCTACTCCTCTACCTCTTCCTAGCTCACCCTGTGGAGCAGCAGCAGTATTAAATATATCAAAGAGTACTGACCAGTGTAATTGTAAATCTATCACTGTCGTGAGGTACATCACTCACTAGAAGCAGCAGTATTATACCTGTTTGTATCTCTCCCTACAGCAACCTCCTTTTGACATTTTCCTCTCAATAGACTTCTATGGGAAGCATTTAACTTGATCCCTTACTGAGCTAAAAGTTTGACTTGTCTCTCAAGGCAGTTTTAGCAGAACTCTTCATTGAATAAAGGGTTTAAAAAGAATTGTAGATGAGAAAAAAGCTGATAAGTGGAAAAAGAGGATTTTGTTTCTTATATTCACTTGTGCTATTGATTTATGCAGAGTTTGTTGAATGTACAATGCCTATTCAACTATTTCATTTCTGCCTCGAAACTGAAGAAATAACTGCTCTGATTTTCTGAAGTTGCAGCTCTGAATATAGGTCATAACAGATCTTCTAACATTCAGGAAATCTAGATTAAACTGTGAATCTTGATTAACCAAAGCTAAAGCTTGAAAGAAAGATTTCTTTATAGTTTTTAGTAATTGTAGGCACCTGGGGCAGAAAACCTGGCATAGTTCTAAGAGCAAGGCAGCCTCAGCAGCAGCAATTTTCTTCAAGATGCCCCTTTGAAACTACTAGAGCAGCCACTGTTGTCCTTTTTTTGTCTGTAGTCCACCAGGCTGCTCCTTGAAATTCTAGCTCTGTGGATCTGTTCATACATAACCAGTTGATGGAATCCCTGTTGTAGAAATGTGTTTTTCTGTGATAGGGATTTTGTTTTCTACCTTCACAATATGAACAAATCCAAATATATCACAGAGCTTGGCTATAGATGATGGATTCTTCAAGTGTCTTGGATGAACGTTCTTCCATCTTAGATATACTGTAGGCTTATGGTAGATTTTGATCTATTAGGTTGCATCCAGGACATGTTTTTGAGCTCGGGAGTTCAGTAGTTGAGAATAAGTCTAATGGTTGGATAGAACATATTAAAGTTTTTATGCCTGTACATAATTTCCATAGCCTGACCAGAATATTGGTAGATCATCAGTGTAACAGAAGCCAAGTATCTAGGAGCCTTGCAAGGAGGAAGGAAGAAAGTTGCTACTAGATAGCTCTGTTGGCAACTTAAGACCCCAAGACCAAAACAGTCAAAGTGCAATGGGAGGCTTCAATAATGTAATAGACAATGGGATCTGGACGAGGAAGAAGGACGAACAAGATCAAGGAACAAGATAGAGGTTATACATTAATAAATGGACAAAGTACAGAATTCAGAAACCCTCACAAGCACCATACTCACCCATCTTCGTTCCTCTAAAATCTTCTGTCTTACGGCTTTGTTTTGTCATTGGTGGGCGGGGTCACATATGCAAAGCCAAGCGGCGAGATGCCGCCGGCCCTGCGTGCGCGCTCATAGACCAGTCTACCCTTCGCAATGCAAATACAGACCCGACACCCTGCGGGTCTGTATTCGCATTGTGAAAGTTAGACTGGTGTATAAGCTTGCACGCAGGGCCGGCGGCATCTCGCCGCTTGGCTTTGCATATGTGACCCCGGAGCGGAATAACAGCATCGCTTCTGCCGCTGCTGTCTTCATGCAGGGCAGAAGCATAGTGATGTGCCTGTGCCGGCGTCTAACAGTCCCCAGCATCCGCCTCTCTATTACAGCGGATGCCGGGGAGTTAGACGCCGGCACAGGTGAAGCCAGCAACATCGCTATGTGCCTGCCCTGCATGAAGACAGCAACGGCAGAAGCGATGCTGCTATTCCGCTCCTCCGCCCCCCCGGAATAACATCATCGCTTCTGCCACTGCTGGCTTCATGCAGGGCAGAAGCATATTGCTAAAAGGGTAAACTACCCCCCCCCCCTCCAGGCTCGCTCCCATGCACTTAGCCCCTCCTCCCTCCCCCCTCAGAGCAGGCAGACACATCACTTGACTCAGGAGCAGCTAGGTCAGGGCTGTGGCCAGGAAAAGTCTTACATTCACATTAATAAGCATTATAGATAGGATCCTTGTGATGGGACAACCCCTTTAATGACAGCTTCAAATACTGGCACAAGCAAAGTTGTCAAACATTGACTTACGCTGGGTTCACACCAGCGTTCGGGTCTCCATTATCAGGTTTCTGTCTTCTTTATGCACGCACCACTGCTTCACTGCATTACTTCCCCACAAAGGATAAGAATTTGATATATTACCTGAAGGTTATCCTTAGCCCACAAGGATAATCTCACCCATATGTAAGAGTACCAATACAAAAAAGTCAGAAGTTTATAGCTTCTCCAGATAGCAGCTGTGTCCATTACTGTGTCCTTTCAGCACAGGAGGAGATAAAAGTTGTCCATGGCCTCCCTAAATCTTCTGCACCATCCTAGTACCCTTCAATGATGACTGTGAAGGCTGTACCTGGCTGCAAACTGCAAAGGTTTCATCACTATA
This sequence comes from Leptodactylus fuscus, assembly GCF_031893055.1. Classification (NCBI taxonomy): domain Eukaryota; kingdom Metazoa; phylum Chordata; class Amphibia; order Anura; family Leptodactylidae; genus Leptodactylus; species Leptodactylus fuscus. The sequence continues at coordinate 40,340,498 of NC_134273.1, forward strand.
ACTGTGTGATAGGAGCTGTCTTATAATCAGCAGTAGTTATCTCGCTGCAATGGCTTCAGACTGTATTATTCTGCACATTGGGAGGGTCAGGAGCATGGGACCTCCACTATGATGTCTGTATACCTACATATGGACTCAACACAGGCGTTCTCTTTTAGACAATCATTTAAATATCTAATAAACATATTTTAATATGTACCTAATAAAGAGCAAATTTCTGTTGCTCACAAAAGTATAAAATAACTGCAAGATGTCTTGTATGGATGAAAAACAATCTGCCTATTAATAGTTTTGCTATGAGAAAGAATGAATCTATTTATAGGTTTGTCTGTGAACGGAGTGCAAAGCTGAGTATATATTATATGATGAGAACCTTACAAGAGACGGAGTTGCTGTGAGTAGGAGTCGAGTTAACTGTTTGTAAGATGGTTGATTACACACTTTTATGATTCTTTTGTTATTTTCTTAACTTTTTCTGCAGTTTGTGCTGTGTTTATATTTACAGAAATATTGCCGCTATAATGTGTCTTAATGTTTTTATCTAAATATGTGCGACTCTGCAGAGCGGATATATCACAGCCTGTCTGTTACCGTATCTATATTTCTGTGTGGGCTTCTATCAATGTGTGTAGGTGGAGGTAAGTGTCAAATTTTGTTTTGGTAAAGGCAATCATTTTAATTACCCATAAGAATGACTGCTTGGAGAAGATACATTTCTACCATTGCCTAGAAATATGTTAAAATTCCCAACTCATTTTAAAGTATAAGTCATGAATTACAAGGCTGAAATGAAAGATTGGTAGAGCTTCATGCTGATCTTATAGAGGGTCCGCTGTATTGTAAAGAGGGTATTACCTGTGTTACTCCTTTCTGTATGAAAACTCATGGAATCTGTTTCTTCAGTAGGTTCATGTGATCTCATGATAACCCCTGAATATAACATGTCTTTCTATTCTCTAAGACAACAGACCATTTTTCTGTATTAGATTGAGTTCACAACTTGCTCCCCACTAGGAAATTCTATTCCCCATTCCATTTGAAAAAACAGGACTTTTCTTTACGCATTTTTGAGGTGGAAAATGGGCATAATCCTGGTGGACCCCACTATAGTTTCAGGGTTATCGCTTTTTAAGTGCATGAGGTTCCTGTTTTTCAGGTCCCCAAGCAGAAGAACAGAAACCTGAGCGCAGGTGTGAACCTAGCGTAATTCAAACTGGACAGACTGTATTACACAGGCTTCAACAGGAGAGCACAAACACTACTTACTTCTGATTTTAATAAATCTCCTATCACACAGTTATAATGAGGGACATTGCAGCTTATGCTCTCTGACAGTATATTTATGGCCTCGCAATTATTTAGGAGAATATTAATAGAAATAGATAAGGCAGGGATGGCGCCATCTCTAGCTAAAGAAGGCAGGGATGGTACCATCTCTAGCTTCAAAAGGCAGGGATGGTGCCATCTCTAGCTGCAGAAGGCAGGAATGGTTCTGTCTCTAGCTAAAAAAAGGCAGGGATGGTGCTGTCTCTAGCTGTAGATGGCAGGGATGGTGCTGTCTTTAGCTGCATAAGGTAGGGAGGTTGATGTATCTGACTGAGAGCAGAGAAGGTGACATTTAAAATTTAGAAGGTATCTGATTAGAAAAGAGAGGTTCCTGATCTGAATAAGAGTGCAATATAAATAAATATGTGCATACAGTGCAGAGATAGAAAACTTCTTCCTTAAATAGCATTGTGTTATATTACATTTCTTGTCAAGCAAATGACTGACCACCCACAACTTGCTTTAGATATCCAATTATATATCCTTTAAGACTAAAAAAAAAACAATTCTTTTTAACCTTCTAGTTATACATAGCTATACACTATTTGTATCGACTATATATAATCTATATATAATCTGTCTTCATTAAGTTTACATTTAAAGAAGGTAACAAAGGTATAACAGTATTCACAATAGCCACATAAAAATATTGAAGACACATTTTGTAGGCACATTAGGAACTCACATAGGCACAGATAGGATCATCACTTGGAAAGGTGTGTCCATGAGAGCAGACCAACAAAAACTAAGAAACCATTGTAGTCTTTACATGAGGAAGCAAGAAAAGAGAAAAAGGAAGAAAGGGAAAGGAGAGAGGAATAAAGAAAGAATTAGAAAACAATGAGATGATGGGATTTATGTTGATGAAGCTCTGAAAACCTAACATGGTCTAGAAGACTCAAGATTGCCAAGTGTTAATGAATTTGCTGGGGTCAAAGAAATTGTCTGCCAGCCATTTGTATCATTTAGGGATTTTCACAAGATTTATAGTTATCACCTATCCACAAGATTCTGATCATAAAAACATGGGTTTCATGCCCAACAATTTGAGTTGTCAAGCTTACACCCTACTGCTCCTTTCATCTCCATGAGACTGCTTAAAGGGAGTCTTTCAGCACAAATTTGAGATATAAACTAACCATAGTACCTTGTAGGGCTATCAGCACAGAACAATTTACAATAATGTATTTCGCATTAAGGACCGCTGCTCCATTTTTGCAAAAATTCTCCTTTGATCCCTATGCAATAGCGATTTCGGGGGATGTCTTTCCATCTTTAGGCTTCACTATCTGCTGCTGCTAACTGCCACATGGCTCCGCCCTGCTACTTGACTGATATCTCTCCTCGGCACTCGTCTTCTGGCTTGGTTGCAGTACACAGTACTAACTGTCTGATGAATAAGAAATACATTGTAAACTGTGCTGACAGCCCTACAAGGTACTGTGGTTAGTTTATATCTCAGTTTTTTGCTGACAGATTCCCTTTAAGAGAAGCTGAGCATAGTGCTTAGCTGGCTCAAGGGATCTCATAGGATTGAATGTGGCAAGTTTGACTGCCTCTTTAGGGGCACAGGGAAATCCTGTGGCTGTGCCCATTAGGGGTCCCAGTGGTTGACACCCCCCCCCCTTCCCCCTCCTAATTTGATCCTGCAAAGTGGTAATACTTTAAATCTTATTTTAATAGTGTAAAAAAAAAAGATTATAAGCAAAAAACATAACTATCTTGTGTTCATTGTCTTATATACTGTGTGACAGACTGTAGGGAAGCTAAATATTTCAATGAGCATTAGCGTCATCTCGATATCACAGCAGGTCCCACTTCAATTCACTGACTATTGTATCTATCAATCACTACAATGAGCAGATGATCATTTTACTTATGTGGCACAAAGTAGAACAAAATCATTTAGAAGAGGATTAACACATCAAAGAACCGAATGAATGTCAATCTGTGTCTTCTGATCAGTCATCTGTCATATAATTCAGGATCAGGAGGTAAGGAGCACTGTATAAGGAGAACTGATAGGGGTAATGGAAAGGGCTTATGCATGTGACCAGATTATCACTATATGTATGGGCCTAACTCCTTAAGTTTCCAATATCTTACAGAAACAAAAGGTTTCAGGGGCAACATGGTGGCTCAGTGGTTAGTGCTGCAGCCTTGCAGTGCTGGAGTAGTAGGTTTGAATCCCACCAGGAACAATACCTGCAAGAAGTTTGTATGTTCTCCCCATGTTTGCGTGTATTTCTTCCCATTCTACAAAGATATATTTAAATGAAACAAAAAAAAGTACATTGTGATCCCTAAATGGGGCTCACAATCTACATTTAAAGAAACAAAAGGGTTTTTTTTCCCTCTAAAGGTCTGTTCACTTCGTGACATATACCTCTAACAGAAGATTGCAAAGCATCCAAATGTATAGGCAAACAGAAAATGTCATCTTTAAAGCCCCTTCACCTATTTATATTGTAGAGTTCCACTCTGTGGTCTTCTATAACTCTCTTTATGTGGGAACAGTCCACATATGTCCACATATGCTGGAGTATACCTTGTAACAATGGACATCCCTCATGCATTGAACATTCCCTATCCCTATCCTTTTACACATTCCAGCCATTGCATCACTGCTACAAAGATGTAAGCTTAAGCTCAGGATGAATGGAGATTTACCCAGGTTTCCACACTGCTCACTAGCTTCTCACTATTACAGTATCTCCGCATAAGGAGTTCTCCTAAAACAAACAGACAGACATACTACCTCCCACACCTCTCTACAGCGATAAACCACATCCTAAACAACATCCAGCCTTAAGAGGTTGTCCCATTATGGACACTTATCCCCTATCCAGAGGGCCCAACAGCTGGGTCTCCCAGTGATCAAGGGACGAAAATTTACCCCAAGGCCTCTTTGTGAATGGAGCGCCACTGCGTTTGCATGATCAGCACTCCATTCACTTCTAAAGGGCTGTGAGCGCATTATAGTCAGCACTAGAGATGAGCGAACATGGAAATATTCGAGATTCAATATTCGTTTCGAATAACCCCTCAATATTCGACTATTCAAACGAATATCGAACCCCATTATAGTCTATGAGGAAAAATGCTTCGTTTCAGGGAAAACCACACTTCAACTCAGGAGAGTCACCAAGTCCACTATCACACCCCAGGAAATGATGCCAACACCCTGGAATGCAACTGGGACAGCAGGGGAAGCATGTCTGGGGGCATCTAACACACCCAAGTCACTGTATTACGCCACTATCTCGTCGGGATCCCTGTCAGCTTGCGATATGCGGGAGCTGACTTTTTCCCATAGGAATGCATTGACCAGCGTTGATTGGCCGAATGCCATACAGAGTACAGCATTCAGCCAATCAACGCTGGTTCTGCTGGAGGAGGCAGAGTCCACAGCAGTCTACATTCTGGTCCGATCTCAGATGTAGCAGAGCTGAGTGTACACTGAGCTCTGCTACACCTGAGATGAAGCATAGCTGAGTGTGTGCTGAGCTCTGCTACACCAGAGATGTAGCAGAGATGAGTATGCGCTAAGCTCTCCTACACCAAAGATGCATCTCTGTGCTGTGGATATACTATGAGGAAGAGAACACTCCGAAATGCGTCAGTCGGGCATTTTTCAACATGGGGGATTTTTTCCCTCGTTTTTTCCTCCCTGTTTCATGTCATTTTAATTTTTTTATGGATAATTTATTAAAAGTTATGTTCTATCAGATGACACATTTTGCTGGATCTCTCTCTATTTCTATATATACAATTTTGCCCCAGCCAAACGGGTTATGAATCCGTGCAGAGCTTTTCCGAATTGATTGGAGTGTACTACTAACAAGTAGAGATAAGCGAACACTGTTCGGATCAGCCAATCCGAACAGCACGCACCCATAGAAATGAATGGAAGCACCTGTGACGCTGACTTTTCTGGCGGCCGGTGTCACAGGTGCTTTCATTCATTTCTATGGGTGCGTGCTGTTCGGATCGGCTGATCCAAACAGTGTTCACTCATCTCTACTAACAAGCATACTCTGGATAGTCTGTAAGTGGGCTGTGTGTTATTTTTTTCCCTAGGGGATAAGTGTCCATAATGGGAAATTCCCTGCTAATTCTGTTATGGAAATACGTTAAACGTGACCACCTCCAATAGCCTTAGGTTTTGGCTATCATCAGAATAGGATGAGGCCAACTGGGGTGTCATGATGTGCTCATTTCAAGAGTTAGATATGGGTCCCAGAGCCTGAACTCACAACTATCAGACATTTATGGCATATTCACAGGATATGTTATAAATATCTGTTATGGGATAACCCCTTTAGTTCCAACATACCTACAGTGCCGAGACCAAACCAATGAAGAGCTCTTTACAGCCTTTGGATCAAACAAGGGTGCATTATTGCAAAACAACTATACAATTGGTCAGGAAGATGACAGCGGAAAGGGAAGAGTTTTAGATATACAATGTAGTCAGCACCATATTCATTTACAAAATATATCTGTCAGTGACCTCCATCCTCCATGAGTTGTCATAGCTTCTGTTTAGCAGATCTTTTACTGGATACCATGGCATGGAGTAGTGTAGTCTACTACATTTTTGTATATCTTTTTTGTGTGGTACTAGAATAGGCCAGACAAATATAGATGCATATGATACAGAAATATCAGGGGCATAACAAGTAATTTTGGGGCCTGACAGTAAGACTTGTCATAGCACTGTACTCCACCATGACCACCTTCAGTATGAAATGCAAATAATGGAAAGTTAAAACATTATTTTATTCTTCCTAATTTACACAATTTACATTCACAGTGATGTCACAGTATATTTACAATGTTCAAAGTGATGTCATTGTATATAGATAAAGTTCATAACGATGTCACAGTACAGGGATCTTGCCCACAGTGATGCTTCATGACATGGATAATGACTCAGTGATGTCACTGCACAAGGATTATGTTAATAGTGATTAGAGATGAGCGAACAGTGTTCTATCGAACTCATGTTCGATCGGATATTAGGCTGTTCGGCATGTTCGAATCGAATCGAACACCGCGTGGTAAAGTGCGCCATTACTCGATTCCCCTCCCACCTTCCCTGGCGCCTTTTTTGCTCCAATAACAGCGCAGGGTAGGTGGGACAGGAACTACGACACCGGTGACGTTGAGAAAAGTAGGCAAAACCCATTGGCTGCCGAAAACATGTGACCTCTAATTTAAAAGAACAGCGCCGCCCAGGTTCGCGTCATTCTGAGCTTGCAATTCACCGAGGACGGAGGTTTCCGTCCAGCTAGCTAGGGCTTAGATTCTGGGTAGGCAGGGACAGGCTAGGATAGGAAGGAGAAGACAACCACAACAGCTCTTGTAAGAGCTAAATTCCAGGGAGAAGCTTGTCAGTGTAACGTGGCACTGACGGGCTCAATCGCCGCAACCCAGCTTTCCCAGGATCCTGAATGGAATACACTGTCAGTGTATTCCCGTATACCCGATATATACCCCGATACCCGTTCCAACGGTGTGCCCCCCCACCTTCACCCCAGAAATACAAGTCCCCTAGCAATAGAATTGGGGCTATATACACCCACAATTTTTACTACTGGTATACAGTGCCATTGTCTGACTGGGAATTCAAAGAATATATTGGGGTTATAAATACCCTCATTTCTTGCTACTGCCATATAGTGCCAGTTTCTGACTGGTAATTCAAAGAATATATTGTGGTTACGTGCACCCACAATTTTTACTACTGGTATACAGTGCCATTGTCTGACTGGGAATTCAAAGAATATATTGGGAATACAAATACCCTCATTTCTTGCTACTGCCATATAGTGCCAGTTTCTGACTGGTAATTCAAATAATATATTGGGGTTACGTGCACCCACAATTTTTACTACTGGTATACAGTGCCATTGTCTGACTGGGAATTCAAAGAATATATTGGGAATACAAATACCCTCATTTCTTGCTACTGCCATATAGTGCCAGTGTCTGACTGGGAATTCAAAGAATATATTGGGGTTACGTGCACCCACAATTTTTACTACTGGTATACAGTGCCATTGTCTGACTGGGAATTCAAAGAATATATTGGGAATACAAATACCCTCATTTCTTGCTACTGCCATATAGTGCCAGTGTCTGACTGGGAATTCAAAGAATATATTGGGGTTACGTGCACCCACAATTTTTACTACTGGTATACAGTGCCATTGTCTGACTGGGAATTCAAAGAATATATTGGGAATACAAATACCCTCATTTCTTGCTACTGCCATATAGTGCCAGTGTCTGACTGGGAATTCAAAGAATATATTGGGGTTACGTGCACCCACAATTTTTACTACTGGTATACAGTGCCATTGTCTGACTGGGAATTCAAAGAATATATTGGGAATACAAATACCCTCATTTCTTGCTACTGCCATATAGTGCCAGTTTCTGACTGGTAATTCAAAGAATATATTGGGGTTATAAATACCCTCATTTCTTGCTACTGCCATATAGTGCCAGTTTCTGACTGGTAATTCAAAGAATATATTGTGGTTACGTGCACCCACAATTTTTACTACTGGTATACAGTGCCATTGTCTGACTGGGAATTCAAAGAATATATTGGGAATACAAATACCCTCATTTCTTGCTACTGCCATATAGTGCCAGTGTCTGACTGGTAATTCAAAGAATATATTGGGGTTACGTGCACCCACAATTTTTACTACTGGTATACAGTGCCAATTTCTAACTAGGAATTCAAAATGCGCAAGGCTCCCGGAAAGGGACGTGGACGAGGCCGTGGGCGAGGTCGGGGGAATGGTTCTGGGGAGCAAGGTAGCAGTGAAGCCACAGGGCGTCCCGTGCCTACTCCTGTGGGGCAGCAAGCATTGCGCCACTCCACAGTGCCAGGGTTGCTTGCCACATTAACTAAACTGCAGGGTACAAACCTTAGTAGGCCCGAGAACCAGGAACAGGTCTTGCAATGGCTGTCAGAGAACGCTTACTCAAACACTAGAGTCTCCTCCATCTCCGTTCGATTTGGTGGTGGATGACCAGCAACCCACCCTCATCGACGATGATGTGACGCAGTTGCCGTCAGGGCATCCAGTTGACCGGCGCATTGTGCGGGAGGAGGAGATGAGACAGGAGTTGGAAGAGGAAGTGGTGGATGATGAGGACACTGACCCGACCTGGACAGGGGGGATGTCAAGCGGGGAAAGTAGTGTGGATGTTGAGGCAGGTGCAGCACCAAAAAGGGTAGCTAGAGGCAGAGGCAGAGGTCAGCAGCTTAGGCGAAGCCAGGCCACACCCGGAATCTCCCAAGATGTTCCAGTTCGTACCCAGCCCCGAAAAACTCCCACCTCGAGGGCACGTTTCTCGAAGGTGTGGAGTTTTTTCAAGGAATGCGCCGAGGACAGATATAGTGTTGTCTGCACAATTTGCCTCTCGAAATTGATTAGGGGCTCTGAGAAGAGCAAACTGTCCACCACTTCAATGCGCCGTCATTTGGAATCCAAGCACTGGAATCAGTGGCAGGCAGCAACGGCAGGACAAAGGCCGCCTGCCGTTCACACCACTGCCACTGCCTCTGCCACTGCCTCTGCCTCTGCCTCTGCCACTGCCACTGCTGACTGTGCTGGCGATGCACTCCAGAGGACGAGCCAGGACACCACTTCATCTGCCTCCGCCACTTTGTTGACTTCTACCTCATCCTCCCCTGGTCCTGTCTTATCTCCTTCTCCTGCACCATCAAAGGCACCATCAGGCGTTTCTTTACAACAACCCACCATCTCTCAGACATTGGAGCGGCGGCAGAAATACACTGCTAACCACCCACACGCGCAAGCCTTGAACACCAACATCGCTAAACTGCTGGCCCAGGAGATGTTGGCGTTCCGGCTTGTTGAAACTCCCGCCTTCCTGGACCTGATGGCAACTGCGGCACCTCGCTATGCCGTCCCTAGCCGTCACTACTTCTCCCGGTGTGCCGTCCCCGCCTTGCACCAGCACGTGTCACTCAACATCAGGCGGGCCCTTAGTTCCGCGCTTTGCACAAAGGTCCACTTGACCACCGACGCGTGGACAAGTGCATGCGGACAGGGACGCTACATTTCACTGACGGCACACTGGGTGAATGTAGTTGAGGCTGGGACTGCTTCCCAAACTGGCCCGGTGTACCTCGTCTCCCCGCCTAACATTCCTGGCAGGGACACGAGAAGAACACCCCCCTCCTCCTCCTCCTCTACCGCCTCCTCCTCCGCCACCGCCTCCTCCTCCGCTGTTAGATTGACCCCAGCTACGAGTTGGAAACGTTGCAGCACTGGCGTTGGTAGACGTCAGCAGGCTGTGATGAAGCTGATCAGCTTGGGGGACAGACAGCACACTGCCTCCGAGGTGAGGGATGCCCTCCTCGATGAGACGGCAATATGGTTTGAGCCGCTGCACCTGGGCCCAGGCATGGTCGTTTGTGATAACGGCCGGAACCTGGTAGCAGCTCTGGAGCTTGCCGGACTCCAACATGTTCCATGCCTGGCCCACGTCTTCAACCTAGTGGTGCAACGTTTCCTAAAGAGCTACCCCAATGTTCCAGAGCTACTGGTGAAAGTGCGGCGCATGTGCGCCCACTTTCGCAAGTCGACAGTAGCCGCTGCTAGCTTAAAATCTCTCCAGCAACGCCTGCATGTGCCACAACACCGGCTTTTGTGCGACGTCCCCACACGCTGGAACTCAACGTTTCAGATGTTGAATAGAGTGGTTGAGCAGCAGAGACCTTTGATGGAATACCAGCTACAAAACCCTAGGGTGCCACAAAGTCAGCTGCCTCAGTTTCACATCCATGAGTGGCCATGGATGAGAGACCTTTGTGACATCCTACGGGTCTTTGAGGAGTCCACAAGGAGGGTGAGCTCTGAGGATGCGATGGTGAGCCTTACAATCCCGCTCTTGTGTGTTCTGAGAGAATCCCTGATTGACATCAGGGATAACTCAGATCACACAGAGGAGTTAGGGATAGCATCCGATCCGTCACAGCTGGAGAGTAGGTCCACACATCTGTCCGCTTCACTGCGTTTAATGGAGGAGGAGGAGGAGGAGGAGGAAGAAGAGTTGTCCGATGATGTGATGGTGATACAGGAGGCTTCCGGGCAACTTCGAATCGTCCCATTGTTGCAGCGCGGATGGGTAGACATGGAGGATGAGGAGGAAATGGAGATTGAACTTTCCGGTGGGGCCAGAGGAGTCATGCCAACTAACACTGTGGCAGACATGGCTGAGTTCATGTTGGGGTGCTTTACAACCGACAAGCGTATTGTCAAAATCATGGAGGACAACCAGTACTGGATCTTTGCTATCCTTGACCCCCGGTATAAAAACAACATCTCGTCTTTTATTCCGGTAGAGGGGAGGGCCAATCGCATCAATGCTTGCCACAGGCAATTGGTGCAGAATATGATGGAGATGTTTCCAGCATGTGACGTTGGCGGCAGGGAGGGCAGTTCCTCCAGTAGGCAACCAAGTTCTCACCGGTCCACACAAACGAGGGGCACACTGTCTAAGGTCTGGGACACCTTGATGGCACCCCCTCGCCAAAGTGCCGCCACGGAGGGTCCTAGTGTCACCAGGCGTGAGAAGTATAGGCGCATGTTGCGGGAATACCTTTCCGACCACAGCCCTGTCCTCTCCGACCCCTCTGCGCCCTACACGTATTGGGTGTCGAAGTTGGACCTGTGGCTTGAACTTGCCCTATATGCCTTGGAGGTGCTGTCCTGTCCTGCCGCCAGCGTCCTATCTGAGAGGGTGTTCAGTGCAGCCGGTGGCATCATCACTGACAAGCGCACCCGTCTGTCAGCTGAGAGTGCCGACCGGCTCACTTTGATAAAAATGAACCACCACTGGATAGAGCCTTCATTTTTGTGCCCACCTGTGTAAAGCACCCCAACATGAAACTCCATGTCTGTACTCAACCTCTCCAATTCCTCCGCATCCTCATACTCATCCACCATAAGCGTTGCACAATTCTGCTAATACTAGGCTCCCTCCAACATGATTTCCCCCAACTCTGCTGGTTAGAGGCTCCCTCCACCCTGATTTCCACCAACTCTGCTGGTTAGAGGCTCCCTCCACCCTGCTTTCCCACAACTCTGCTGGTTAGAGGCTCCCTCCACCATGAATTTGCCCAAACTGGGCTGGTTAGAGGCTCCCTCCACCATGAATTGGTCCAAACTGGGGTTTTTAGAGGCTCCCTCCACCATGAATTTGCCAAAACTGGGCTGTTTAGAGGCTCCCTCCACCATGAATTGGTCCAAATTGGGGTTTTTAGAGGCTCCCTCCACCATGAATTTGCCCAAACTGGGCTGGTTAGAGGCTCCCTCCACCATGAATTGGTCCAAACTGGGCTGGTTAGAGGCTCCCTCCACCATGAATTGGTCCAAATTGGGGTTTTTAGAGGCTCCCTCCACCATGAATTGGTCCAAACTGGGCTGTTTAGAGGCTCCCTCCACCATGAATTGGTCCAAACTGGGGTTTTTAGAGGCTCCCTCCACCATGAATTGGTCCAAACTGGGTTTTTTAGAGGCTCCCTCCACCATGAATTGGTCCAAACTGGGTTTTTTAGAGGCTCCCTCCACCATGAATTGGTCCAAACTGGGGTTTTTAGAGGCTCCCTCCACCATGAATTGGTCCAAACTGGGGTTTTTAGAGGCTCCCTCCACCATGAATTGGTCCAAACTGGGGTTTTTAGAGGCTCCCTCCACCATGAATTGGTCCAAACTGGGGTTTTTAGAGGCTCCCTCCACCATGAATTTGCCAAAACTGGGCTGTTTAGAGGCTCCCTCCACCATGAATTGGTCCAAACTGGGTTTTTTAGAGGCTCCCTCCACCATGAATTGGTCCAAACTGGGGTTTTTAGAGGCTCCCTCCACCATGAATTGGTCCAAACTGGGGTTTTTAGAGGCTCCCTCCACCATGAATTTGCCCAAACTGGGCTGTTTAGAGGCTCCCTCCACCATGAATTTGCCCAAACTGGGCTGTTTAGAGGCTCCCTCCACCATGAATTTGCCCAAACTGGGCTGGTTAGAGGCTCCCTCCACCATGAATTGGTCCAAACTGGGGTTTTTAGAGGCTCCCTCCACCATGAATTGGTCCAAACTTGGCTGTTTAGAGGCTCCCTCCACCATTAATTGGTCCAAACTGGGCTGGTTAGAGGCTCCCTCCACCATGAATTGGTCCAAACTGGGTTTTTTAGAGGCTCCCTCCACCATGAATTGGTCCAAACTGGGGTTTTTAGAGGCTCCCTCCACCATGAATTGGTCCAAACTGGGCTGTTTAGCGGCTCCCTCCACCATTAATTGGTCCAAACTGGGCTGGTTAGAGGCTCCCTCCACCATGAATTTGCCCAAACTGGGCTGTTTAGAGGCTCCCTCCACCATGAATTTGCCCAAACTGGGCTGGTTAGAGGCTCCCTCCACCATGAATTGGTCCAAACTGGGGTTTTTAGAGGCTCCCTCCACCATGAATTGGTCCAAACTTGGCTGTTTAGAGGCTCCCTCCACCATGAATTGGTCCAAACTGGGGTGGTTAGAGGCTCCCTCCACCATTAATTGGTCCAAACTGGGCTGGTTAGAGGCTCCCTCCACCATTAATTGGTCCAAACTGGGCTGGTTAGAGGCTCCCTCCACCATTAATTGGTCCAAACTGGGCTGGTTAGAGGCTCCCTCCACCATTAATTGGTTCAAACTGGGCTGGTTAGAGGCTCCCTCCACCATGAATTTGCCCAAACTGGGCTGTTTAGAGGCTCCCTCCACCATGAATTTGCCCAAACTGGGCTGGTTAGAGGCTCCCTCCACCATGAATTGGTCCAAACTGGGTTTTTTAGAGGCTCCCTCCACCATGAATTTGCCCAAACTGGGCTGGTTAGAGGCTCCCTCCACCATGAATTGGTCCAAACTGGGTTTTTTAGAGGCTCCCTCCACCATGAATTTGCCCAAACTGGGCTGGTTAGAGGCTCCCTCCACCATGAATTGGTCCAAACTGGGTTTTTTAGAGGCTCCCTCCACCATGAATTTGCCCAAACTGGGCTGGTTAGAGGCTCCCTCCACCATGAATTGGTCCAAACTGGGTTTTTTAGAGGCTCCCTCCACCATGAATTTGCCCACACTGGGCTGGTTAGAGGCTCCCTCCACCATGAATTGGTCCAAACTGGGGTTTTTAGAGGCTCCCTCCACCATGAATTTGCCCAAACTGGGGTGTTTAGAGGCTCCCTCCACCATGAATTTGCCCAAACTCTGCTGGTTAGAGGCTCAATCCACCCTGATTTTCAAAACAAATGTTGGTGCCAACCTCAACTTACTACAAGGGCCAAATTCACTGCTGGTGACAAGCTCTCCTCACTGCAAGTGCCAAATACACATGTTTCAAGGTGTTTTCCTACTGTCAGAGATGTGGTATTGAGTGTGTAAAGTGTGTAGTTGTTAGGCTGTGATGTTGGGGTAATAGAGGGTCTTTGGTGTGTTAGATGCCCCCAGACATGCTTCCCCTGCTGTCCCAGTGTCATTCCAGAGGTGTTGGCATCATTTCCTGGGGTGTCATAGTGGACTTGGTGACCCTCCAGACACGGATTTGGGTTTCCCCCTTAACGAGTATCTGTTCCCCATAGACTATAATGGGGTTCGAAACCCATTCGAACACACGAACATTGAGCGGCTGTTCGAATCGAATTTCAAACCTCGAACATTTTAGTGTTCGCTCATCTCTAATAGTGATGTCATAGCATAGTGATGTCACAGTAAGGGGATCATCTACTCAGTAATGTTGCAGCACAAGAATTATTCAGTGACATTACAGTACGGGAATAAAGCTCACTACATAAGAGCATAGAGATAAAGCACAAAGATAATCTGTACTGTACAGTGAAGGGTACAGAACATAAGTGATGTCACATAATACTACACACATGAGCTCGCTGCACATAGATATTATAGAAATGTGACCGCATATCATTATTTGCAAAAGGTAATATGAAAGCCAAAGTATAATGCATTGGGCTGCATTGAACATTGGATTTACTCCTCACTAAAAACACCTTAGGGCCCCCCTTAGTTGTTGGGCCCCGAAGCAGCTTCTATACCTGTTATGCTTGTAGTTGACCTCAGGATAAGGGGTTATTAAAACAATGTTCATGCCTTTAGAAAGCGATGGTAAATCTATTCCATTTACTTGATAGGGATCAAATAATCAGTCTCAATGTATATACAATGTATACTTTCTCCTGAAGTGTAACCCTTTATGTATCTTCTGTTCATTTCTGTCAATTGTGTATCACTGTTGATTGATATGTAGTTGTCGGAGACTGTAAATAAAACTGTAGAATAGATATTTGTGCAAATTGCGAATCTTAACTGTATAGATAAATAAAGGACAAAAAGCGTGAAGAACACATTTGAGACAGTAATGTAAGTGACATGTATTTACATGTATAAACAGCTTTACATTTATCCGAGCAGAGACGTCTTGAGATGAGCAATTTCACTGACTGACAAGGTCTAAAGCCATCCCTTATAATCAGTGTGTACGGTTCACTGGAAGGCGGTGATTATAATCAGGCCATGACGCTTTCTCGCTTTAATCCACTTGCTTAAACTGACATTAAAAATAAATACCGCTGTGTAGACTAGTCCATTGTGAAGGTGCTGCATAATGTAATATAATGTGTATTGCAGCACAGACTACCACAAGGGATCTGTGCAGATCACTGCTAAGTGTCCATACTGTGGGTTAAAAATGCCCATAATTAGATATTTCTAGAAATTGTATCATAAAATAAATCTAAACCAGTAAACCAGAACATATTGAAATATGTTCTTATCACAAATCCAGTGCACTACAGAGAAGAGAGAGACGGGGTTATAAAATAGTCAAAAAAACTTTAACCACCTCCACCAACTCCAGGTCTTAGCATCTGTTAATAGGCTTAAATACGCTGGAATTCTATTCTATTCCCCCCACTGATCCCAAGCAATAAGAGCAGTTACTTTTGGTGGCTGATATTGCGGCAACCTGATGGAGGAGATTAGAGAGTGCGGATCAAGACGACACAGGCTGTATCGCCTGCTAGGCCTGGTACGGTACTCAGACACTCTAAACCCTCTCCAGGGCCATGCAGCCATATGGGGGTCTTGCAGTTCTACTTTTTGGATGCGGTAGAGTTCTTGTTCTCCCCCAGGGCACTCCTAGTTGGAGAGGGGACCTCTCAGTACTGAGCCGGTGTGGTGTTGTTCAGGAGCGGCCCTGATGGTGATGCAGACAACGACTCAGGAGTCCAGGGTTGAAGGGGTAAACCAAATAACTTTTTATTCAACAGCACCAACAGATTCATCAGCAGCCTTGCAAGATGGATTACAGCATACAGTTCAATAGACAATATCTTAGACTTTAAGAGACCAGCCAAAGGGTAATTAAGACTTTGAAGTACTAGCCATACTTTTCTTCTCTCCTTCTTTCGTACCACTCCCTAACTCAGCAGATAGGGGACTGTAGCTGGTCTATGAGTCCTGATAGGGAACACTCCTGTCGGGTACCTCTGTAGCTCCTCATGGCACAGACACAGATGTTGCTCGGTGACACCTCAAGTGCTCTCACTAACTCTGAGACTGACTCTGGAAATACCTGGAATAAGATGGCTTGGTTCTTTAGTTTCTAGGTTTGTGAAGGTTATAATTATGAAATGTATGAAAAAACATTGTTAATCCTTTAAAGCTGAATGCTAGATATAGTTGCTTAAGCTTGAAACTGCTATAATGTTAAATGATAAGATGGCGCCTGTATCCAAGATGGGTACAAGAAAAACAAATGCTTGACTTGCTGCCACAAGACAGCTCCCAAAGTTATCGCGGAGTAGCTGGCTATATATGGCTCTGCTTAAACTTTTTCTGTTTGATTGAGATGTACCATACCAATCAGGAATGAATATGAAAAGTTATGTTGTTGTTATATCACTTCCTTTCTCTGATACCATTTAACTGGTCTCAATAAAAAGTGTGTCAGTATACATCTTAGCTGAGAAAAGAATGAATACCAACACATAGAGTGGTGTGATTTTTTGACCGCCGGCCCTCAGCCTTATTAATTAGGATAACGGCAGTTACCCGAGATTATTGGTTAATTAGTCATAAACGCGACTATGACCTTATCAGGATGAGTTCTCCTGTTGTGCCACTCAGCAGGGAGTATACAAGATGGCTGCTGGGCTCTGAATACTGCTCTCTGCAGCTGGATAACCTTGACTTGGATCTGGAAACTGGACTTGAGCTAATCCTGGACTAACCTTGGAACAGAGAAATGGCAGACATTTTGCATGTACCATAGACATATAAAAGACAAGACAGACAAGACAACCTGCAGGTACCAAAGACAAACACAAAACGTTTAGCAGCTCCTGCGAGGATGCTGCAATGTGTTATGTCAGGCATAGCATATCAGGCACCAATTTGGAGTTGGGGAAGAATTTTTACCTTTGATGGAGCACTTGGCATCGACCTTATGTTTTGGGGGTTTTTTTTCTCTTCCCTCTGGATCAACACTATAGAGTTATAGGTTGGACTTGATGGATATGTGTCTTCTTCAAAACTCAATTATCATTTTATCAATGTACTGCGTTTTCTATCCATAAATCATAGACAAGTGACCCCAATGTAAATGTGATTATTTTAGAAGCATAGCATGCAGGCATCCTCTTGACTCCAGTTCCACATGAACACTGGCGGTCGTAGACATGCCATGTCAGTTTACTGCAACTCAGCATCCATTCACTTCCATAGAAGCTGAGCTACAGTAACTCAGTATAGTCACTAGACAGTGGAAAGAGCAGTGTTGTCCAGATTCTATACCCGGGGTGAAACTAGCCTCTTTGATGCCTGAGGAGAAATAAAAAAATTGAATAAATAAAAGACAACTCATTTTTTTCAAAGTGCTCCAAGCCAAGTAGAAGCTGTTTGCTCCTTTCTATTTCTGGTCTATTCTAATGTCATCACATCACTGTTTTGATAGTGTGAAGAGACCAGAGTGGTCAATCACTGGCCATAGTGGTGACTACAACAATATCACTAAGGCCAGTGATTGACCACAGTGATTGACATAATCAGTCATCTACTGACATCAGGGGGACCAGCAAAAGAAAGAAACAAGCAGCTGCTGGGCTAGAAGGAACTTAAAAAGGTGAACTGACTTTTTCTTTATGCCCCACTAATATTTAGATCAAAGGGGAAATGTTATAAATACATTAAAGAACCCCTTTAAGAAAAAATAAACTCTCGCTCTATTGCACAATACTTTGCTTCTCTTGGGCAGTGCAACTTTCAGTGCTCATAAGTTGCACATATTGTGGGGTAAATATATGGATGTTATTGAACTTGTAAACTGATGATGCATTTGTAACACACTAGAAACTGCAATTACACAATTCTGTAATGTCTCGGTATTAATGAGGATTACATTCTTTTATTTAATAATTAATAATTATTTTGTGGAAAGAGCAAATTTGAATTTGTTTTAATTGAACTAACTGCCCGACACAGAACCCAACCTTCCACGCTTTGGTAGGGCAATGAATCTCTGAATCACCAAAGGTTTCATTGATCCTATGGTTTTGTTGAAGTGGCTCATTGTACTAGTTATTCTAATCCAGGGACACAAACTTCCAGAAATTACATTACAAATTGTATCAGATTCTAACCAATTTTGTCTAATAGAGGAAATTCTATTCACAATGTCATAGAACAGAACCAACACATACTCCTTTTGATCAGCAAAGCAATGACTTAAAAATGCAAAGGTCAATAGCAACATCTACCTGTTTTATCTGTTTTGCTCTGGAGTGATGTGTCTGCTATCCAGAATATTTATTAATTTCCAGAAAGGTAGAACAGGAACAATGTATCATACTCTGTAGTATATTGTACTTATCTCTGCCCTCGCTGCTTCTCTCTGGCCTCATTACGGCAGTAGAGTCTTCTTTTTACACCATGGCTAGCCTGTATCTCATTCGAACACTCGGCCATTGCTCCCCATTTCATCCTGTCTTGTCCATTCTATAAATAATATTCCTTGCATCATATAGGTGTCAGGCAAGTTCTATGGCGCTAATAAAACTTTAAAAGGTTAATACCAAGACGTTACCAATGCTTTTATCCAAGGAGTCGCTGCTTAGAACATTACAGAAACCATAGGTGATTATAAAACACTGTTTCCCGGAGTTAAAAAGCTATTTATTTGTCGATGAAGCATGCAACATGTATAATAGGCAATGGTACGCAGAATGACTTATCGACGGAAAAAGTCATACAGCTTAGGTAAACATTAAATGAGAATTTTATATATTCATTTCACATACATCGATCAATACAATAATGTGTACATTGAAATGTTACCCAAACCTACAATGATATAAGGCATGAAAAATATAAAAATTATCCAATAACTCAAATAGATAGCAAAGGTTTTGATTTGATGGGTTCTAAGCGCTGTGATAATTGCCAAAAAGAAGCAAAGTACGAGGAAACAATTACTATATATATATATATATATATATATATATATATATATATATATATATATATAGTAAGGGGGTCCAGCTCTCACGGTTGGGGAATGGCAATGACACAGTTCAGAAAGTCAGTGGGTTTAAAGTCCAGGGGTGTTTTATTCACAAAAAAACATCAAGCAAACAAAAACAAACAAAAGAAAACCTAGGCTTCTCCAGCCCTCGCTATACATTTGGCGTATTTCACTATCCTAGTGAGGTCGAGACACACATCAGCAGATGTAGCAGCCAAATGTCACCAGCGGTGCCAGGAGTGTTTTCCTCTCACACTCTGGCTGTGTCAGTACCAGCCCTACATTACTAGGCTTCCTTCCCCAGTAATAGTCATGAGGAAGCCTCACCTGTGAGTACCCGGGACTGAAGGAAAAACCTGTGGTGGAGTATGGGGTGTGGACTGGAAGGCTCCCACTACCAACCTGCCCTCCAGTCCAGAAAAACCAGCCCATGATATGGAAAAAGAGCCCTAGCAGACTATGTTCTGATGTTCTGCTAGAACATAAATTATCGCTCTGGCTTTCCTTTATCTCGCCGGGCTGAGGAAACCAGGCGAGATATACACTCCGTCCACCACTTTACCATACACTTTACCACAATATATTTTATCTTCTGTGGGAAATGGTTGAATTGTAACATGAAAATTGTAATTCTCTGAATGACCCATTCACACCAAAATCATAACAAATACGGCATTTACTAACTTATTTGTAAAAATCTATAGGAAGTTGTTAGGGAATTGCTAGGACGACAATTCCCCAGTAGCTGCTGGTGAACCCTGGGGGGAGCGGCACAATAAACAGTGAGCCCTAAGCTGAAATCCCCCCCACTGTCCCTTTCTGATTGCCAGCCCTATCCTAAGCAATAAGTGACAACTGGGCGACGGGACCTACCTATACTGGTGACAACACAGAACACAGACAAGACAAACAACACAAAAGGAAGGTCAGCAAGCCAAGGGTTCGGTAACAGTTGAGTTATGCAGTGCGAAATCAAAATCCAAAGAATAGTCAATAGGGAAAACCAGAGGTCATAGGTCAGTAATATAATAGTAGAAGAAGAGACACTGAGCAGGGATAAAGTCAATAGCCAGCAAGTCTATGTGGGCTGATGGCCTGTATATAGGAAGCCAAAGACCAGCCCTAGGCTTGATTGGAAGACAGGCACACGGCAAGGCTAGAATTAACCCCTTCATGAACAGAGGCAAACAAGGTGCAGGAGATGGGTATGGTGGATAATTCAATTACAGAAATAGAAAAGTGTTTACACAGTGCAACCAAAAACTCCAAGCAAGGAATCAAACGCGTGTATCACATTGAAAGCAATAGGTTAAAAAAAGCCTCCCATTGATTTCTATGGGTAGCGCGCATATGCCGGCTCCCATTGAAGTCAATGGGATCTGTTTTTTACGCCGCTCACTTTCAATGAGTTTACGTTCAGAATGAGTGGAGCGTAACCTCTGTCTGAAGGCTCCCATAGGGTGTATGGACAAGGGATGTCTGAAAAACACTGCAAATTCAGCAGCTTCAATTATTGTACAAAAGCCACTACAAATACTGACCTGTCATTGTGTTTTATGTATGCCAGTAAAATGTCGCTTTTCATAAGCAAGGTTAACAGCATTGCTGAAATTTCCAATCGATATAAACATCCATCCATAGAGAAATATGATAGTTCTTGTGTAACGCAACAAGCCAATGACAGTTTTATCTAGCAATACTTCTTTTCCACACATTTAAGCTGGACTTGTCTTATTTTAAGCATTATGATGCAATCTTGCATAAGAACTCATCGTAAGATGTCCAGTGCAATGTCATACAATATTACATTACATGTGTCAAAATCACAAGGAAATTTCCATGATTTAGTAGCAGAATCTAATTTCAGATAGTAAAAAAAATTGCATTGCAATAGAGCATCAGTGCGCAGTCACATTTCACATTCGATTTGCCATTATAGAATAAGAACAGGATCATTGCAGAACAAATTTCATTCATTTAGTATATGCATTCAGTCGTGTACAGTTTGTTGGGTATATATACAGAGGACGTGCCTTCCTGCTGTAAAAGCCTCTGCAACCCAAGTTGAGAACCAAATGAAAGAATATAATTTCAAGACAAGCAAGGGGTCAAATCCGAGCGTGAACCAGCAGTTCAGTACTAAAACCATCTGCACATGTTATATCCATGCCAAGAATTGCTGCCATATTCTCTAGGATCTCCTGATGTTCTAATGTGTAAACGAAGAATCTGATTTTTGGTAGAAATGACAGGCACAGATCCAAATGGGCATTAAAATTTTGGTATCAGGGAAAGTACTTGCTAAAACTAAAGAACTGATAGTTGGCATTGGTCTCTTGAGTATGTTCCAGAAATTTAGGTCAAAAGAGGTCATGATAAGGGGTCTCTATCTTATAATCCCCACCAATAAGGCCCTGTTCAGACAACTGAGCGCCATCTGAGTATGCTGGTCATCTTGCAGTCCGAGACCAAGGTGACTACTCGGATTGCATAAGGGCAAAGGTGTAACTTGAATATCCCCAATGCAAAATATGTGCCATGACTCCTACTTACCATGTGCTATCTATAATATTGGTGTCTTCTAATGTTGCAGAGGGGTTATTGGGTCCCATGAGGCTTCTATGTCAGGTAGCAATTGCTACCTCTGCACCCCCTATAGCTATGGTCTGTACATGGGCATTGTATTTTAATGGGGCATGCCTGCTTGGGTTTTTCACATTAACCCTCACCTCTTGTGAAAAAACCTAGAGCATAATAGCACCAGTCTTAGGGTATGTTCACACAAAATTTTTTGCAGGCGGATTTTGATGCAGAATCCACCTCAAGATCCATCTGCAAAAATGGCTCCCAATGGGAGCCGCTCGCTTTTTTTTCTGCTAGCTAGTACCAGAAAAAAGAAGAGCGATGACCTATCTTGCATATACCTTAAGAACAAGGGGTTAATCAATGTACGTTTTGTGAGGGGCAAGTATAGTCTATAAACTCCATTTTGTATATGTCATCCATTCATCCTAACACATATACTATGAGATGAGGTCACTCAAAGTGTGAAGGAATGCAGGCACAGACTTTCTGTAGGCTATTGTTTGTTATCTCCAAGGCTGTAGTCTGGGAGAAGTCTGGCACCCAGCATATCATCTTATCTCTCTTGCCATGATATATACCTCTCAACATAGTGTAGAGGATGTCAGCTCACATATTAAGTATTCTGTATCCTTCTTTGTTTCATGAATAAGTTCATCCCATTCTGGAAAGCTATAATGAGATGCAGGTTACATTAGGCCTCAGCCAATAGGCATGTGCCAGGCTTATCTTATAACTCTACAACCAATCATGTTATACTAATTAGAATAGTACAACCTTTCTTTGTCTGTAATGTATTTAAACTACCTTTTTCCTGCCATTAAATCAGAACACTTTTGATATACAGAATGTAAGTGGTCTGTATACAGTGTTCTCCGAGCTCGTAACATAATCCATCTTTCCCAGATTCGGATACCGATGGCATCCCCCTGACAGTTCACTTTTTGGTTGGGGAAATAAAACTATATACCCTGAATATTAAGGGAGCTAATGTTCACCCCTGATATTACTATCACTTAGGTGCTATAGGAAAGGGCTATACACTGCTAATAGGTAGTGACTGGTACTCTATCCCTCCATTAGAGTGGCTATACTTACCTATAATAACAGCACTTATCACAACAACACCAACCATTGTTAGTCTTGAGCGTTGTTTTAGAGTGATATATCCAATGCTTTTAATAGTTATTAATAACAGTTACATTTTAGAGTACACAAAATCCCTATTTCTTTCTGTTTTTGTCTAGAACAAAAAAGCCACATATAAATTGAAGTTCCATTCCAATGTATGGGAAAGTTTTGACAACAAACCAAAATTGCAGTAAACTCCTTTGTCTAGTGATTCTGGGGATAACAGGTCACAGGCTCCCACCAATGACACCTCCTGATATATCTGAGGGTGAGCCGTTGTCTAATGGGTATTCCCATCTTGTCATGTATGGCTACATCCACAGGATTTGCACTAGATATCTGGTAGATGTGGATCCCACCTTTGGGACCCCATCTATCTCAAGAACAAGGCATTGTTTGCAACACCAGTGAAAGGAGTGAGGGGTAAGCAGACAGACTTGGCAATTTTCGGAAGTTCCATACAAGTAGAGAGACCCATGCACACACAGCCTTCTATTATTTCAACGCAATTACAAATGGGCCACGAATGGGCCTTTGGAAAGATGCAAGTCCCAGAAGTGGGATCGACATCTATCAGGAATTTATAGCATATCCCATGGATATAATTCTAAATACCAAAATTTCCACTTAAACATCCTCTGGTATGTGGCCATTCTACAGTGGTTTTGCAGAATTGTAACGTGAAATATTCAGAACTTAAATTCGAAATAAAATGACCCTGGGCAGAGCGCCAAGGTTCCCATTCTGCTGAGCAATGGAAGGACAAGTCCATAGACCACCATTGTAAACATCTGTCTTGTCCCCATGTAGTAAAATTCTTGGCTATTGTTCACAAGATGTAATGTACTGTAGTCACAGGATTTTGCTTTTCTTTCTCCCTCCATTATTTTCTCTTGATACGACTTTGGCGGATAAAGCGTTAAACCATTACAAACAAAATAAACTGGTTCAAAGGCTATTGTGGAAACAGAAATATGTTTGCTAAGATGCAAAATCAGGTTGACAGATCACATTTAATGAACGCTGCCTTCAGCTTGCAGGAAGCTTCAGAAATAGCATGCTGCAGATTTCTGATGGGTTACATAGGCCAGGATTATGGTTTCTATAGCAATTAGACTGCCAGAGGGATAAAAGGCTGAGATGTTGGACTAAAGGTAAGAAGCAGAAATAGAACTTTTGCAGATTCCTAACAAGACTACGGCATTAATTGTAACCGTGCAGAGCTGTGTATAGAAAGCAACTCAACACAACAAAGCAGCAGATTCAGATTTATAAAGCAGAAAAAGTGCATGCTGCAGCAGAACAGGGATTACGGCTCCTGCTGCGACATCATATGCGGTATATTTACTTACTGTCTGTGTATTTACCTGCGTGCGACTTTCTTTTTTTATGTAGATTGTGAGCCCCATATAGGTCTCACAATGTACATTTTTCCCTATCTGTGTCTTTGGAGTATGGGAGGAAATCCACACAAACACGGGGAGAACATATAAACTCCTTGCAGATGTTGTTCCTGTCAGGATTCAAACCCAGGACTGCAGCGCTGCAAAGCTAACCACTGAGCCAACATGCCAAGCCTTACACAGCCTCCTTGACAATATACATACCAGCTGTTACTTTTGATATGAAATAGTAGTTTCTCCTTTCTGACAGGGAAAGGCTGTGTATCATAAATTTCTTCCGTTTTCTCACTCCTCTGAACCAGAAAATACATTAACAAAGCACAGACTGCCAGCCATTAGAGGAAATCAGAAAGGAGGTCAAAGAAGTTCCATCTTTCTTAGGGCTCGTTCACATCTGCGCCCGGTTTCCGTTCTGCAGGTTTCCGTTTCCTGCACAAAACAGAGGCAGGATACGGAAACCTGCAGGACTCTTTGGGCTAGTTCACACGTAAAAACCTCCTGGCTTATTTTGGTCTGGAAAAAAAAACCGCTTCCTAATTAGGAAGCTTTTTTTTGACCTTGCCAAGCTTTTTTGGAGCTTTTTTTTGTAAAAACCGCTTCCAAAAAAAGACAGGCTGTTTTCCCCTGCCATAAAGTGAATGGGCTGAAAAAACCGCTAGCGTGGTTTTTGTCTCCCATTCACTTCTATTGCTTTCTTCAGGCGGAAAACGCCTGAAGAAAGGTCATGTTGCTTCTTTTTTCTGCTAGCTGAAAAAAAGCTAGCGGAAAAAAAAAAGCTAGCGGAAAAAAAAAGCTAGCTGTTCACATAGGGCTCCATTGTAAAGGGGCTGATTTTGAAGCGAAATCCGCTGTCAAAAAACTCCCCTTTGCCCACGTGTGAACTAGCCCTCAAACCCATTCATTTGAATGGGTTTGAAAGATGTCCGACCGTGAGAGGCGGTGAGCATTCTATGCTCTCCGCCGCGAAACAGATTTTTTAAAATCTGACACAGAGTCGGACATGCAGTACTCTGTGTCCGATTTTAAAAATCCAGTTTCACGGCGGAGAGCATAAAACGCTCACTGCCGCTCACGGCCGGACCCGCTCTGACAGGTTTCCGTCTTCTGCATGCAGAAGACGGAAACCACAGAACGGAGATCGAACGCTAGTGTGAACCTAGTGTTAGTGTGATACATGGGGTATCCTGGAAGGCTTATGGCCTAGTCGCAGCTGTGACCACTAACAAGGCCAGTGATTTGGCTGTGTGACAGATGTGCGGAGATGCTAAACGTTTGGGAGATGGAGAAGGTGTACTATACATAAGAATATAATGGATCGTGTGACAGAAGGAAACGGCTTATATATCCGAACTTGAGGGGAGAAAGTGAGGAGAGACGTACATCATGAAATACCTGCCTTGTACCGTAAGACATTCTCTTATACCTAAACATTTTTACCCTGTAATAGTTACAAAACTGTCTACATGTCTGAAGTGAGCCTGTATTAAAAGTGCAGCTTATGGAAAGAACTGCTCATGTAATTCAGACACATGGAAGTACAGATTTCTGGATGCTGTCAAACCTGGAGGTGTGAGAGATAAAGCAATGCTCATGGAAGGAGACATTTCTCTGGTCATTAATCGGATGGAGGAACACCATATTCTGCCGCAGCCCCACATAAAATCATTAAAGATTCAGCTTCATAGTAGAGATGAGGTAACACCATGTACTGTACCAATGAAAGGTTATTTCTTACTGAAACTGATCAGCGTATCTATAGGTAGCAGGAGAAATGATGATGGATCCCTTCGTTGCCCCATCACAAGAGATGACTCTGCACCCTCTAGAGAAATAAGAAAATGTCATATTGCATATCTAAAGGGGGTCACTAAATATAATATACAGACTCTGATAAGCTGACATATTGTTATTTACTATCAACTGATAAGAATTGTTGTATACTGGGTATAAGTGTCCTTGTGAGGATATACTGTTTAAAGGGAATAGTTTTATAAAATTTTAGTTACATTTTCTCGCCATTATACTTAATTTTTTGTTATAGAGCTAAAATGTTGTTTTCACATTGACTACTGGGCCCCATAGTAATCTGGTACCTCTTGTTCTGTAGATATCACTTCTCAGCAGTCATCTTATTATTAATATCACAGGTAGGATTACAATAAAAGGTAACATGTCAGCTACAAAACTGAAGTCACTCCCCACTGACAATAGGAAATGGAAACAGCCATTTCCTCTCTTCTCCCTGCAGAGTGATCTCTACACAGGTTACAGAGCATGCCCACAACACTCCCCTTTGAAGTCAATGAGCTATCTCCAAACTACAGGTTTACAGGTAGCTGTAAAACATATCTCTGAATGCTCTTAACATCTCTACATTGCTGAGGAACAGCTGTGTCCAAAAAAATAAAATTATGATCAAAAAATTAAACCAGATTAGAAAAAAAGACTATGATTCCATATCGGATTTTAAGATTAAAATATAGAGGCATTCCTTAAATACTCAAATGACAGTTTTGCTGCTTTTATGGACTTGTTATTATCGCAACACTTAACATTTGGGTCATAAAGCGGGATGACTGACAAGACTAGTATATTGGATATATATCAAAATGTTCGAAAAGATCTTCATGTCCAGAGATCACCATATCTGAGACCAATCACTGTGTATGGGGCCACTTAAGTATAGTAATTCCTAGTATTAGAATTCACCTTCAGTTTCATGTTGAGTCCTACAGATCCCTCACAGCTTATTCCGAACTGTACTTGTAAGTTGATATTTCACGAATCTGACACCTGTTTACCCAGCAGTGAATACATGTAATCCATGCTGGCAGCCAAGATGTTCTATAATCCTTAAACAACGCTCTAATCCCTGTACATTTTTACACTTGTCTGAAAGGGAACGCACCATGTACCAAAGACACATGACATTCGAAAATGGTTATGGGGTCTAGGGGCTCTTCACTATGTTCTTTTTTACATTCAGATCCCATGAACACTATAGTGTCTCCTCTGCGCTGAACCATGTGTTAGAAATGAATTATATATGTTATGAAGTGTGTGTTGGACTGTGATTTATGTTGTTTATGAAGGACTGCCCCAGCCATATGGATTTAATGGTCCACTGCATAAATACTATAGTTCAGCAGGCGGTATGCAAGTTAGTGCAACACATTGACCTACTTTGACAGTGGATTTTTATCATGAGTTGAACCTTGACTTTAACTGTCAACAATGCATCATTTACAGTACTGTGCAAAAGTTATAGGCACATGTAGTGGTGGTGGGGAGACAGGCAAGGTAAGAATGCTCTCAAACATAGACATGTTAATAGTTTATTCTTGTCAATTATTAAAATGAAGTGAATGAACAAAAGAGAAATCCGAACCCCATATATATTTGGTGTCGCCACCCTTTGCCATCCATCAGTTTTTCTAGGTACACTTGCAGACAGTTTTTGATGGATCTCTACAGGGACATGAACTGTGTGAGGCCTGATGCCTTGGGGGAAGATCTGCTGCTTTTACTGATGTCATTTTGCAGAACATATTGGATTGCTTTATGTAACCTTTATTCAATGGAACAGGTGTGTTGCAAAGGTTTGGAAGAGAAAGATGGTGAGGCAGGGGTGGATCCAGGGCCGGGCGAGGCGGCCCGGCCCTAACAAAATGGTCCCGGTCAGCCTCGGCATAGTCGGGCAAGTGCCGGGGCCCACAGAGCCTCTGGGGGCCCCCCCGGCACTTGCCTGTCACAATTTCAGCTCATCGGCGTCCGTCCGCCGATGAGCTGAAATACATACGCGATGCAGGAGCTGTGAGATCAGCTCCTGCTTTAAAGCTCCGGCCCGGCTTGCGTGTGTAGGCGCGATGACGTCATCACATCACGCTTACACACGCAAGCCGAGCCGGAGCTAATCAGGAGCTGAGGTCACAGCTCCTGCATCGCATATGTGACTGGAGAGAGGAGCGTCGGGGGAACGATGGAAGGTGAGTGATGGAAGGTGAGTGTAAGTGTTTGTTTGTATTAAATATTAAAGGTGGAACATAATGAAGGGGGCCCATGAAACTGGGGGGCAAATGAAGGGGAGGGGGAGAACGGCATGACACTGGGGAAGATGAAGGGGGTGAGGAGAGAACGGCATGAAACTGGGGACAGAGATGGAGGGGGCCCAAAGAAACTGGGGGGCAAATGAAGGGGAGGGGGGAACAGCATGACACTGGGGACAGATAGAGGGGGAGAGAACAGCATGACACTGGGGACAGATAGAGGGGGAGAGAACAGCATGACACTGGGGCAGATGTAGGGTGGAGAACGGCATGACACTGGGGCAGATGGAGGGGGAGAACGGCATGACACTGGGGCAGATGGAGGGGGGAGAACGGCATGACACTGGGGCAGATGAAGGGGGGAGAATAGCATGACACTGGGGCAGATGGAGGGGGGAGAACGGCATGACACTGGGGCAGATGGAGGGGGGAGAACGGCATGACACTGGGGCAGATGGAGGGGGAGAACAGCATGACACTGGGGCAGATGGAGGGGGGAGAACGGCATGACACTGGGGCAGATGGAGGGGGAGAACAGCATGACACTGGGGCAGATGAAGGGGGAGAGAACAGCATGACACTGGGGCAAATGAAGGGGGGGAGAACGGCATGACACTGGGGTGGATGGAGGGGGGAGAACAGCATGACACTGGGGCAGATGGAGGGGGGAGAACGGCATGACACTGGGGCAGATGGAGGGGGAGAACAGCATGACACTGGGGCAGATGAAGGGGGAGAGAACAGCATGACACTGGGGCAAATGAAGGGGGGGAGAACGGCATGACACTGGGGTTGATGGAGGGGGGAGAACAGCATGACACTGGGGCAGATGAAGGGGTGAAAACGGCATGACACTGGGGCAAATGAAGGGGGAGAGAACGGCATGACACTGAGGCAGATGAAGGGGGGGGATGGCATGACACTGGGGCAGATGAAGGGGCGAGAACGGCATGACACTGGGGCAAATGAAGGGGGAGAGAACGGCATGACACTGAGGCAGATGAAGGGGGGGATGGCATGACACTGGGGCAGATGAAGGGGGGGAGAATGGCATGACACTGGAGCAGATGAAGGGGGGGAGAATGGCATGACACTGGGGCAGAGACGGGGGGGACATGAAACTGTGGGCAGATGAAGGGGGAGAATGGCATGAAACTGGGGACAGAGATAGAGGGGGGGACATGAAACTAGGGGTAGATGAAGGGTGTATATGAAAATGGGGAGAGATGGAGGGGGGACATATAATTTATGGGTGACTGTAGGAGGATTATACTGTGTGGAATCACATGAAAAATTAATGAGAATGGGCGGAGTCAACATAAAAGTGGGCAGGGCCTAATTTGCTGCGGCGCGCTGCGCGTAGGGCCCCGCCAAAGTCAATTGCCCAGGGCCCCGCAAACCCTGGATCCACCACTGTGGTGAGGACAGGTGTGCTGCAAAGGTTTGGAAGAGAAAGATGGTGAGGACAGGCGAGCTGCAAAGGTTTGGAAGAGACAGATGGTGAGGACAGGTCAGGTGTGTTGCAAAGGTTTGGAAGAGAAAAATGGTGAGGACAGGTGTGCTGCAAAGGTTTGGAGAATTGCTGGATTTGCATGGTGTTTGAAAAACATCTCAAGCTTGTCATCTTGCTCGACGATTAGCAACTACAAGAAGGGGTGGAGAATACAGAGGTGTCCACACCATAATTACGTCATCTAACAAACATCTGTATTGGAAGCGAATGTATCACCTTTAACAATCTGTACGAGGGATTTACAAGATCTGATGAAGAGGTCATGTTTGTATCTAAACGCAAAAAAACCTCGAAATGCGTAATCAATAAACGGTACTACCTTCATTCACTTGAATGTTGAAGACATTGTGAGCGCCATCGAGGTGTTTTTCTTGGGCTTCTATCCATTGGATCCCGCTGTACTTCCAGTATCTTCCAACAGGAGCTTTTTAATCCCAAGGTGGCGAACAATTGTCTGGACACAAGTCATCTCTTATTCTACCTCATTTTAGAGTACAATAGTCCAAGGAAACATATGGAACTTTTTTGAGGACAAGTTTCCAAACATGACCCAATATAATATTTCCAAAAGGAAGCACAAGATATCCTTCTTTTTTTGGTTCCTCTCTACCCAGCATCTTTATTCAATGGCTGACAGACACAAAGTAGCAATTTTACTGTCGTTTTTTCAGAATTTTTACGCTGTTCACCATGCAATAAAAATAACATTACAGTTGTATTGTTAGGGTTATCACAGATATGGCAATACTCAATGTGAGCATTATGTCTCTATTTATTATTAAACATATTGAGATGGGAGATTAATGATTTTTTTTTTTTTTTTTTTTAATAAAGCTACATTTAATTTTTTTTACCACTATATTTTTTTAGTCCTTCTAAGAAGACGTGAATTTGTGATCCCATGACTGATTACATAATACTTTGAACTACCTCTGTATAGGGCAGGAAGCCTATTAGGCCATGCTTTTGGCACAGCCTAATGGGGATACACTGAAGGCAGACGTTTATTATCCCCAGTTGCATAGTGAATGGAGTCCTGCTCCCTCCAAAACAATTTAAATGTGGTCACTAGTGACCACAAAGGTTAAACATCTTGGATCAACAGTATCCCAATCCCAAGCAGTAGGAGCAGGAACCCCGTTGCAAGTACACAGCACCCACCATATACAGTGCATGGGACCCTGTAGTATTTTGATACAATTTATGCAGAAAGTCAATTCAATCTAAATAAGGTCCATTTGTGGCCAATGTAGAACGTCTATACATTGGGCAGTAAAGGATTACCGTAATAATAGCCTATACAGCACCATATTGTTGAAATACTTCTGTACATTCTCTGTGCATATTAATTTCCATACGCTTGCCCATATAGATGCAGGGAATAATAATTTTCACAATAATTATTACAATAGTGATAATAATAATCATTATTACAAGCTGCTACGTGTATAAGTCTAGGTGCAGTAAAAGGTTTGACTATAATGTATTCTGCCTAGTATTAACCTTCCGAAACGGCACCTTTGGGAACAGTTTAAGCAGCCTTAGTTATTTCTCAGGAAAGTAAGTCTTTTCCATTCAGTGTATTGGAAATATTTAAGTCTTACATATTTTCATGTATTTACTGCCATTTATAGCACTAACATCTGCAAAAACATGCTAATGGCTACAAAAATGCAAAATTCAATATTTTTATTTAGATACAAATCAAAAGGAAATTTTAAAAAAATCTTTTAATAATACATAAAAATATAAGATTTAAAATATTTATTTAAATCTGTATTTTATTGTCTGGATTTTAAGCCATAGCCACTTTAGGCTGAGGCCCACGTTGCAAAATCGCAGCTTTTTTTGTTTTAGATTTTGCTGCATTTTTGTTTGTTTTTTTAACCAAAGCCAAGAATGGCTACAATAGGAATGGGAAATATATAGGAAGTTTTTCCACTTCTACCTTCTGCTCAATCCATTGCTTACTTTGGCTAAAAAAAAACACTACAAAATCTGCCACAAAAAAAGCTGCAATTTTGCAACGTGAGGCCTCAACCTAAAGTGGCTATGGCTTAAAATCCAGGTTCAGATAGGGTTTTTTTGGACCGGATTTTGACGCTGGTTCTGCCGGAAGAGGCGGAGTCTAAGATCGGTCCACAGCAGTCTTCATTCTGGTCCGATCTTAGACTCCGCCTCCTCACAGACGAGCCTCCGGCAGAACCAGTGTTGATTGGCTGAATGCTGTACTCTGTATGGCATTCGGCCAATCAATGCTGGTCAATGTACTCTTATGGGAAAAAGTCAGCTTGCACATATCGCAAGCTGACAGGGATCCCGACCAGATAGAGCCCTAAAGAGCTGTGTGAGTAATATTCCCACTTAAATAAAGGTAATCCCTAGCTATCCCTGCCTGTAGATCTATCCCTGTCTCAGAGTCACATAGTTCACAGTCTCATATGAACCCGATATTAAATCCATCATTCGTATAAATTGGAGGTCACCTGAATTAGCCAGCCAATTACTTTTTCCGATTTTTTTTCAATGCCTCCGGTGTCGTAGTTCCTGTCCCACCTCCCCTGCGCAGTTATTGGTGCAAAAAAAGCGCCAGGGAAGGTGGGAGGGGAATCCATTTTTTAGTGAGTTTGCCACCTGGTGTTCGACTGGAATCGAACATCTCGAACAGCCTGATATCTGATCGAACATGCGCTCGATCGAACGCTGTTCGCTCATCTCTAGTAGCTAGACTTATAATGTAATTCTCCATATGTTCAGTCCACATATTACCCAGGTAGTGAGCCTGGAAGGGCTGTTAGACATATTGTGGTATTGGCAACACTTTGGGAGAACTAATGGTGTTTGGTGTGACATGAGTTGGAGGTTTGCTGGATAATCGAGGAGAAAAACTCTTGGTGGCAACTTGTTGGTTGTTAGGCGCCAGCAACGTATTGTACTCCTGACACTATTAGTAGTTTATATAGCAGCAGTGGGACGCGTGGTCTTCATGAAGTCTTTGGGGGGCTGGTGGCTTGGGATGTAAGTCAACAAGAGAACACCCAACTGTACAGTGGAAAATGTCTGCTATGATATAGTTGGATATAAGTAGAAATGGACAATGTTTTATTAAAACAGATCCCAAGCAAACATTTGTCCTTTTCCGAATACCTTTGCAATATCTACCAATCATGGGTACAAGTGTATACGTCAACACAGTGCAAATGTAGCCTAACACGGCAGATACGTTGCAGAATAGTTCTATTTGGATCAAGTTATATTTCCTCTTTAAAAACATATTTTTCCATCAACTACAAGAATAATACAGTATTTCTCACACTCTGACAATTTCTCAAAAGGCCATGTGCCAAAGTCTCCATAGCTTAGTGACATACTTTACAAATTAATAGGACATTAGATTTCTTCCCGTTTATGGAGACAATGTTCTGCAAATTGGTCAAATGTTTCTAAATTGGAATTTCAACTTTTCAATTTTTCTACCCAGATACGGTTAGCGCACACCATCCAGCTGACGTGAACTTCTTAGTTTGCAGCTTAATCTTCAGAACTTGTATTATTTGTGCGGCAGACTTTGGAGCAGCATCTCATTGACATTTACAATACAGAGACTTCTGCAGTGAAGCTTATTTTTCTATAGCATTACAGCTTCATCATATCTCTTCCCAGCATGCTCCATGCAACTCAGAAATCAAATAGCACAGAATAACTTTATTTCGGTGTAGCTTGGATCTTTCTCTGATTATATTGCTTTTTTCTTATCCCCAGTAATATTTACTCTGCTGCATTTCCAGGGGGACTTGATCTACCCATGACGGAAAAAAATGACCCTACTTTTTCCAGGCTAATGTAAATTCGCCTTTACCCTCTGAGTGCTTACATTTAAAATACATTTACTCTTTGGAAACTTGGAGGGCAGGAAGGTAATGGGCGAAACAAATTCTATATTTGTTAGAGAATCAAGTGTTTAACTGTGAGATCATTTTCCCAGCGAAACCAGGATTAAGTCAGAAAAAATATACAAAATGGCTGATAAAAGCTCCCACAGCTCCACTTATTGATCTCCGCTACATGGTGCAGGACATACAAGTAATATGTTTTAAAATGACCTAATGTGGATGTCAACATGAAAAACAAACATGTATAGTAAAAAAGCAAACACACCAAGAAATTTATCATGGCGAGAAAAGTGGACATAGCACTCCAAAGATATAGTGAGAGGCAGTGCCGGCTCCAGGTTTGTGTGGAGCCCTATTGGGCCCCTTTTGGAGTAACATGCACACTGCAGCAAAAAAAACAAGCAAAATTGAGGTGTTTTTTTTGCTGAGGGAGATGTATGGAATGAAATGTATTACAGTTCATTCTAGTGGAAGTAGATACAACCTGTTCGTACATCAGAAAGTAAAGAGGAATTTGAGAACATCTGCCTCGGATTCTTTTTTACTTTCTTCTCCCGGCTCACAGTGCGGGTATCAGCATTTTGTTGCGCTTTTGCACCACTGATTAGGCCCAAATGAATTAGTCTAACCAGTGAGGAGTCTCAGGCCATGGCCTCCGAATCAGCTGCAGAATCTGGAGCAAAATCGAGCAGGACGCTTTGTTTTTCCTGATTCCTGCTCCAATTAGATTTAATAGGAGACAGAATGAGGGAGGAATCTGCTGCTGATTTATGTGCGAAATCCACTGCAAAATCAGTGCCAGAGTCCACCGTGTGAACAGGGCCTGATACTGTTAATAATGTCACTCCACAGTGGCCCCCACACAGTATTATATGCTCAACAGTGCCCCCCCCCAGTATTATATGCCCACAGTGGTCCCCACACAGTATAATATGCGCATGGGGGCCCCTACACAGTATTATATGCTCACAGTGGTCCCCACACAGTATTATATGCTGCATAGTGGCCCACACACAGTATCATGTGTTCCGCCATGAACCCCAGACATTATTATGTTTTTCACCATTGCTCCCACGCAGTATTATGTGCTCCACTGTGGCACCAACACAGAATTATATACTCCGGAGTAACCCCAGACAGTATTATATGCTCCACAGTACCCCCCACACAGCAATATATGTTCCACAGTGGGCCCCACACAGTATTATATGCTCACAGTGGCCCCCACACAATATTTTTTATACTGTAATTTTTATTGAATATTTTAACATAACAAGAAGTATAACAAATCCAACCAAAGAAATGAAAATGGGGAGAGGCATATTGCCAACCCCATTAGATGTATTAAAACAAGGAAAAGGCATAGTAATAAACAAAAGTACTCGTGGGGGGGGGGGGGGAGGGGAGACTAACACAAAGCCCCACACAATATTATATGCTCACAATGGCTCCCACACAGTATAGTATGATCCCAAGACCCTCCCCCACCCCTTAGAGCTTGTGCTACTATTATACTCTGGGGTCTCCACAGACCTCAGAGTATAATAATCAGAGACCCAGGGGAAGTGATTAAAAATAACAAACACTTATACTCAGCTTACCTCACCTCTCCTGGGCATTCTCGTTCCCTCCTCGTCCTGCTCTCCAGACATCACTGCTGGGGCCTTTACTTGGTCCTCAGTGGTCATGTAGGACGCGATGATGTAATTATGCCGATGCACTCCGAGGGGCTGCTAGGGCCCAATCACAGGCCGCAGCAGTGAGGCCTGGGGAGCAAGACCTCAGTCACAGGCAGGAAGAGTGCCGGAAAGGATGCTGAGCCCAGGACAGGTGAGTATAAGTTGTTTTTTTTTTAATCACCTCCCCTGGCCTTGCATGTAAGGGAAAGGGGACTGGCGATCACCAGTACCCTCTCCATTAGCAGTTTGTATAGCAGTCAGGTAAACAGGTTTTCCCTGACCACTATCATGGGGTTCTGAGGCCCTGAGCATCTCCATCTGGCTGCGGTCCCGTATCCTATCCTATGATGAATGGGCCCCCTCAGGAGCTTGAGACCCCGGCAATTGCACAAGTGATAGGGAATGCAGATTGTTAGCCCTATATGAGATAGTGACCCGCAATATCTGTAAAGCGCAGCAGAATATGTTGTTACTTATATAGTGTAAGTAAGAGAAATACAATAAAAATAAATAATAGGTAACTGAAAGGGTAGAAAGACCAGCAACTATCAGAAAGATCTATTACTAAGGGGGCCTTCATACGGAGTTATGCTCCGCTCATTCTGAATGTAAAACTCGTTCAGAATGAGCACGTAAAAAGCAGCTCCCATTGACTTGAATGGGAACCGGCATACGTGTGCTACCCATTGAAATCAATGGGAGGCTTTTTTCCCTATTGCTTTCAATGTGATACGCGCGTCAGAAGCCCAGTGGAAAAAACCATAGCGCTTTACTGAACCGTGGTTTTTTCCCGCAGCACTTATTTTTGCTGTGGGATACTATGTGGGACTTTAACCTAAGGGTATGTTCCGACAGAGTTTTTTGCAGGCTAAAAATATCTGCTTCAGGAATTAGTAAAAGATTTTTCGACATTTTTATTTTTTTTTTACGTGATGTGTATTTTGCTGCATTTTTTGTTGCGGTTTTTGTCATGTCTTTTGTTGTTACTTGCCTTGCTCCAGCACACTGTATGGACCTGGAAACTTCCATCGCCTAAAACAAACACCTTAGAAGTAGGGATATAAATTTGGATGAAAATAATGAGCTTTTGTATCTGGTAATGGTCTACTCACCTCTTGGGGGGGAGGGGGGTAGGCATTGGAGAAACGGGTATATTTGATATTTGGAAATGCCTGTAGTTATTAACATTAGTGCTATGTTTGTGACAAGTCTTTGTGAGCTAATACAGAAATATAAAGCCATCCTATGAGTTAGGTAAAAAAAAATAAAAAAAAATGGAAGACTTTATACAGTATTCTAAGCATCAAACTCATCCAAATTTAACTGTCCCCACAGGATATATTGGGAAGCTTTGCTATGGAGATACATTATAGATCAATAAAGACTCTGCAAACTGAGTCTAAACTGCTTTCTCCATATCCCATAATACCGCCAGGGCGTCAGGAACTGGGAATATATGAGAAAGGTTATTCCTTACCTGGAGCTTACAATGAATGTTCTGCTAAATGAAAGAATGTAAGAAGTAAAACTGAACATTAAAAAGGAAAAAGGAAATGTCTTTCTTGATCAACATATTGAACAGGATTAAATTAATATTTTATACGGAATTAGGAAATCAGGTTTTTCTTAAGTTATTTGTAAATTTATATGTTTTATGTGTATCCTGAGATACCTAAAATGCTTCCTATAGCACACTTTTTAGCTTTGCTGTGTAGACTGAGTCACAGCCGGAGGAGTCCTCTCATTCTAAATAGAGGTAAGGAGATATAGTAATACATCTTCTGTATGTTTGGAGGCTTGGATAAGGGAAGACACCAACATTGCACACTGTAGATACAGGTACAGTTCTTTATTGAGTTCCTCTGCCTCTCTGTTGTCTCTCTAGAAGTGGCTACAAACCATCTCTTCTATCATCTATTAACACATTTCTGACCCTTCACTGCAGCTGGTATAATTCAGCTCTGTCTATCAAGACATTTTTGGTATAAATTAGTTGTAAAAGTTGAGTTTTGAGCCAGCAGTCAGGTTATAGCTTGTGTAAAGGAGTCAGAGTTCTGTCTTTATGTGGCAGAAACTAAACAGTACTATGACTAACCAGCGCTTCACCATTGACACGGTGCTGCTCATTCTATGAAAGAAGGAACTTTTTATCCCCCAATAATCCAGACCTCTTCACAGTAGTCTTCCCCAATATACCGTATATAAGGCGCACATAAAATCCTATAATTTTCCCAGAAATCGAAAGTGCGCCTTATAGGCCAGTGCGCCTTATATATGAATTAATTCTTCACTTGTTTCTTACAATTACAAGTTCTTACAATTGTAGGAAACAAGTCGGGCTTGAGTGAATGAGCAGGGCTAGAAATGAGCGAATACTATTTGAAACGTCCGTTTCGAATTGCACGCTCCGATGAATGGAAGCGGCCAGCATGCCGACTTTGCTAGCGGCCGGCCGCTTAACCCCCCCCCCCCCCCCTGCGTGCCGGCCGCTTCCATTCATTTCCGTAGCCTGTCAAGCATCAGTGCTAAAGAGGGGAAAGAAGACAGGCATAATTAAGGGAAGAATAAGAGACTCTAATAGACTGTAAAAAACTGTCACCTCCCTTTGCTGGCGGCCAGGCGCTTCCATTCATTTCTGCGCTGCGCCTTATACTCCGGTACGCCTTGTATATGAACCTAGACGGCTTAGCAGGCGCTCATCGATAATGTGCCTTATACTCCGGTGTGCCTTATAGGCCCGAAAATACGGTAGTCTATTAGGTTCTGTAAATATCTCCAAACTACCTACTTCTAAAAATCTGCTGTGATCAATTTCTTATAAGACATAGGAAAATAATATTTGTAATCTAACTAAACTCTTTCTCGGAGTTTGTGTGAATATAAGACTGTCATATGCTAAGATTTATCTGGCAGAAGCTGGATTACTCTCCAGGAAAAAGGATTTAGGGTATAATGGTCAGAATTACAGCTCTGTGGCTGGATTGGTTCCTACAGAGTTCTTAACGTCAAGATTTAGAACCTATCAGACGTAAAGCAAGACAGCTTAAAGTAAAATATAATAGATGCTTCTTGTATAACTGTCTACATCTGATTTATAACAATACTGGTTAACCTCTAGTTGGTCATTTATTTCAGATCGAAGCTGCTCAGCCCTGTCTGGGCCGTAAAACGGGTAGGAAATGTATATTCCAATATCAACACAAAATGGTTTCTCCTTTGCTAGTCGAGAGATGCTACTGTATGTTTTATCTGTCAGAGATTAAATGTTAGACAGCAGGTCAATTGATCCACAGTTTGTCTGAAAACCTCCTTACTGAATGAACATAAATCAAGGGCAGAATACGGGCCGCAGCTGACGTGTCTCAGCACAAAATTGATCTCATTCTTCTACCTGAAACACTTATCTATATTGTATATACTATTGTGAAGCGCTGGCCATCTCAATGGGATTCAGACTGCACAATTTATTTCCTCAAGGCCAAAGAATAAGACCTGTAAACATATCGCAGATGGCTTTCAAGGAGTCCAAGAAAAAGCCATCCATGCTCATTTGAGATGGATATAAAGAATTAAGGATTATTAGATACAGTTGCAGAAACCTACAGTCTCAATAACTCATACAAATGAGTAGTAAACATGTTACATAGATGAAGATATTGTTATAAAATTAAAGCTATGAAAGCAGCAGTAGGTTACAAATATAGGCTAGGGAGTCAACCAGATCCCGAAGCGTATTCACCTGTCACCACTGACCTACTGATCACAATGCCTCATACAATATACTATATATGTCACATTTGTAGATTTGGAGAACTTCAAAATATTATGCAAATGAATCAGATGGTGCACTGGGGGCGGGCCTGGAGATCCCTGGAGCACTGCACTTAAATAGGGTGAGTGATATCATAGCAATGAGAACATCAATGTCACTGAACAGGAAGGTGCACCAACTGCTTCATTTGCATAATATTTCAAAGCTGTTTTTCTGCAAATCTACAAAAGTGACAAATATAAC
The DNA here is from genome assembly GCF_031893055.1 of Leptodactylus fuscus. Classification (NCBI taxonomy): domain Eukaryota; kingdom Metazoa; phylum Chordata; class Amphibia; order Anura; family Leptodactylidae; genus Leptodactylus; species Leptodactylus fuscus. The sequence goes on from NC_134273.1 coordinate 40,379,694, forward strand.
AATCGTACAGTCTCGTACAGCTGCTGTGTTTTGATTGGACATACCGGTACATCCTTTCAGAACAAAGAAACCACCTTCCGGACATATGCAGTCTTTGGGCGGTCTGGAAGTGGTTAAAGTGTACCTTCCGTTATAAACAAATTTTCATAAATGAACAGTACAGGTTAAAATATTAAACTTTGTAATACGGTATATCTTATTAAATAAGTATGTTTTATTCTACTTTTTTCAGGAAGATACTTTCTCCATATTAGTATATGAAGAGGGAAGGGGGATAAGAAAAGAGATTCAAATAGTTGCTGCTGTTACACTCTGATATCATTTGCTTTGTTAACACTACTAAACTGTAGATTAGAAGCTGTGAGAGCACAAAGTGACTCACTAAATCAATTAACCAGACAGTAGGAGAATCTAACTTCCTTACACCCAACCCACACCCCCACACCCCCTTAGACGTCGTGTGAGGTCGAGTATGGAGATTGAAGTTAAGGAGCAGAAGAATACCTTAGTAAGTGGAGAAGGAAACATAAATCTTTAATACGATATAGTTTCTTATTTTCACCTGTACCTGTAATTTGTTTTTGACAGGAGTTTTTAATTTTTGTTAAGGGGTTAAAACATAACTATATAAATTTAGTATCCTCAGAATAGCACTAAAACACAGAATACAGATGACATGTAATTTTGGCTGCAGAGTGAACACCATAAAAACTAAACCCGATGAAAGTTGCACAAATGCACTTTTTCTCCAATTCCATCCCATTCTTCATTTTTCCCAGCTTCCCAGTACATTGTACAGAGTAATAAATGGTACCATTATAAAGAACAACATGTCCATTAAATATTAACATCTCAGATGGTTCTATGAATGGAAAAATAAAAAGTTATAAGGTTTGGAAGTTGGGGAGTCAAAAATGAAAATCAAAAAATCTCTTGGGCGGAAGGGGTTAAAAGTTTTGTGTCTGAATTCACAACTGCAGAGAGTCTTTCCAACCCCCTCCCTCTTAGCATAATACTCATATGGCATCATACTAGGACAGCGCCTTTGTGCTATTACCCTACACATCATATCTGGGCAAAGTTGCTGCTGGAAAGAAACCAACCATTCCATAAAAACTTTTGAAAACTAAAGCAAACCAATGAACTCTTCAACTTTTGTGTCTATCTTTCCTTTTAAAATAGAGCTTTTTCTCTTGGTGTTAATTGATTTTGCATTTCCATGTGAGGATGGAACTATTCACATTTTACTGAATTTCATCAACACCTTCAGTATCCTGACATGTCTCAAATTATTTTGCTCCTGTTAAAAAAAAAGGTTATCATTTTCCCTTCTGCATTTCCTTCTCTTTATCTATGAACATGATGGTCCTTGCAAAAACCTAAAGTCATTTTTTATAATTCTAAATTTTGTTTTTATTACAGATCAGATATGTGCAGCATTGGGATCATGGTTTCTACTCATATTCAGCTTGTGCATGTCCTCATTTAGCCTAAGGCCCCACGTAGCAGGCTACAGCAAAATAAAGCGCTGCAGGAAAAGCCGCAGCAGCAACACATTGTGTTTTTTTCCCGCAGCTTTTCATCTCTAGATGTAACCAACCCCATTGTACTTTGCAGACAAGCAGCAGGAATAAAGCATGGTCAGTCGCACATTAAAGAGGTGCAGAGTCAGGAGAGGAGACCAAGCTGTATGACGTCCGTCACCTGCAGCACTATGATAAGCTCAGAATTGGGGCAATGGGAGGGGAAGCATCTACATTAGTAGGAGAGTACATTGTTAAAAGTTTTCATCCCTCACATAACAACTTTAATAGATCTCTGGAGCTAAAGCCATCTCAGTTCTTCTGTATGTGCTAAGGGCTTACAGAAGAAGAGGGACTTCCATCCATTTATTAACATATATGGCAAGCTATTTCCCGGCCCCCTGGTTGGCACTGCAGGAGGCCGTATAATGGATCTTATACTGGCTTCAGTATTTCCTGAGCTTCTCTCATATGTACTAAGCAGCTCGTCCTAGTGAGATAAGTAATTGCAGTCAGCAGAAGCAGATAATAGCATGCTCACACTTTAGGAACACTCTGGAAACACTAGGTAAGTTGTCATTGTTCATATAAAGTAGATATTGGTTGAGTCATTGCTGGAGACCTGATGTTAATGGAAGCTTTATCATGAATCAGAACCGGCTACCCAATGATCTCCGGTATTAGAGTTGGGTAATTTATGGAGGCTCACACAATACAGTATCTCAGAGCTATAGGAATCGTTCTACATCAAAGTGGCCATCTTTACAGTCTTGAAGAAGGGAGTGCACATGATTCTGATTGTATAACAGCACCCTGATGAGAGGCATATTGAAAAGTAAGTGAAGAGGTAGTGCATGTTATCTGGAGGAAGAATGAAGCAACATGGAAATCATTCAAGGAGTGACAACATCAGAAAGTTTGCGGAGACATTTTAATACTTCACACTGAGACACTTAAACCTTTTGTTCTCTCATGTGAGTCTTCTGTCTCCTCTGATAATTGTGTATGTAAGAATGTATGAAACCATATTAAAAGGATTTAACCCACTAGTTTACTAGGAACTAGCATCTTCAGAACAAAGCTAAATGGGAGAAGAGAATTTCTACATTTAAGTATAGGCTGGATTTAGGTTGTATCAAGACAAATCGTACATTCAACGTCTGAATAAATAGGATATACAGTGGACACATAAACCGTGTCATGATCCATATCAAACAGTGCCTTATTGTGCTATATTAGTGATAGTGAAGCTTTTAGAGACCGAGTGCCCAAACTACAACCCAAAACCCACTAAATTATCACAAAGTGCCAACACAGCAATTTAACCTTAATATTGTGTGGATTCACAATTGCACACAGTTACAGATCTGCAAAATATGGTCATACAAATGGGGCTTTATGGAGGTTTCTGCTCCACTGTGACCCCCACACATTCCAATATGCTTCACAGTGGCCCCCACACAGTACAATCTGCTCCACAGTGGCCCCCACACAGTATAATGTGCTGCACAGTGGTCCCCACAAAGTACAATTTGGTCCACGGTGGCCCCCACACAGTATAATCTGTTCCACTGATGGGTGCCCAAAGAGAGGGCTCTGAGTGCCACCTCTGGCACCCGTGCCATAGGTTCAACATCACAATGCTATATGGTTCTACCTTAACTAGATAGTTCACAATATGTGGCTGTTTATGTGAAAAGGGCCCACATTGTCGATATGGAGTTCTTGGTATCATTGTAACGGTTATGGTGTAACATTGTCCGAAACAGCAAAAAAAATTTTATTGAAAGCACAATTGACATATTTTTAAATAAAATTTTTGCATAAAACAAAATTGTGATTTTTTTTACCCAAATATGTTTTGGACTATTTTCTCTATAATTAGTATCGACGATCTGGGCCCTTTTCACGTAAACAGCCACATATTTGTGTGACCTATGTAATACTGTACTGTCATATTGTGCACATAGACATTACACACTTCCTATAAGGCTATGGTCACACCTGCGTTTAGTGTCCATTCAGGAGTTCCGACCCCCATTCTGCTTGAAATATGTAGAGAGAAAAGTCCTGCATGCACAAAATCAGGCGGAAACCTGGCGGACTCCATTTTCCATGGGTAACCAATTTTTAAGTAGATTGGGTTTCCATTTTTGGGGTCCTCAAGTTGACCTAAAGAGTGTAACCCCCAATGCAGGTGATAATCTAGCGTAAGTTCCCCTTAGTGTCATGCCATCCCTTGTAGGGCAGTACAGTGTTCTGTAAGTGTTTCACAAAGTCTCTTACGACCATATGGTGCCCATAAGTGCTATTGGGTGTTCGTTTTCTATTGAAGAACATTTATTGACTTGAATGTTTGTTAATTTTCATATAAAAAACACATAGTGCAACATGATGAAAATATAAAGCAAAATGGCTGCAAATAAAACCAATGAATAGGGTATACTGACATTTTATTATGGAACAGGGTCAAATTTTGTTTCTTCCAAGTATATATTGGGAATATAACAGTGTGACTTCTACACTTTAGTATCTATACTACATCCTTGAGCGGGTCAATTTAGGTCAACTTGCAGAGATAAAATTCATCCATAAAAAGTAGCCGATACGCAATAGTAGACTAATTGGATGGAAGAGCAGGCGCCGTTCTGAACGAGAGTTAAAGGTCACAGCTTATTTACTGTGTACAACATGCTTTGGTTTCTATAGCGATTTCCTAATTGATTTGTCCTATTGATCACTTATTTTCTTAGAAAAAGGCTATTGTGCAGCGTCAAAATAATGTAGGATGTTTTAGATGCACTTATCCCATTTACATACTTAAAGCATTAACTATATATGATGTGCATTGCCTTTATCGGAAACTCAGAATACCTGCAGAAATTTAACATACATTTTATGCCAATAAATTTACTAATTTTGGCTACGATCTTTATTGTGCAAAATTCGTGACTTCTGGTGCATTTCATTCTGAAAAATGGCCCTTTCTGGGGCATAGTTTGGTGGACATGGCCTCCTGCAGCCTGGTAGATGTGCTACAGTTTATATCAGAAAGTCACTAGAATTTGGATTTCAACACCAGTCTTCTTAAATCTTCCCCAATATGCTTTATGTGATAATGCTTGACTGTATATTTTACATATGCAGACTTGCCACTCCATTCAACAGGACCCCTGTTCTCATGATCAGTGGGGAGCCCAGTGGTTGGGCCAACACCGATGGGACAGTTATTCCTAGTCTGTAGATATGATAGGATAATTTGTAAGTACCGGAATACCTCTTTGTGTCTACAAAGATATATCTCTATTCCTATTAAAGGCCACTATAATTGGTTTAGGAGGCATTTTGGACATATTCTCTTTAAGTTGAACATGAATTTCCTTTACTTGAGCTATAGTACCTGATAACAAATAATCAGACAGTTTGAGAAAACTGTGCAGCATCCCAGAGGATGCTGCTAAATACATGTTATACATGTATGTTATTTGTATATTTCTTTGTGTGCATTTCCCTTGTTAGAGGTGTTCCATTGGGGATGGAAGGCGCCCATTCTTTTCTTTAAGCCATGGTCCAGCCTAACCCACAGTTGGATAGAATTAGGGGAGCAGACTCTAAGGCACCTCATGGCACTCTTCAATTACCATCCTAACAGAACAAGTGTGTTGGAAATCTGTTGAGTAAAAGTAAGAGAGGCAGACTGGCCATCCTATAATTGCTGTATCCAGAGATGTAGAAGAAATGGAAAGAGATGCTGTCAGCCTTCAAAGAGGAGAGAGAGAAATTTCCATTGTGGAGCAGAAGTTGAGGTTTGGCAGTATCTCACACTGTAGACTCAGCTTTCCACTGGATAAAGTGGGCCATCTTGCGTACAGCTCCATAAAGAGAGCAACTTTGAGAGAGGAGTTGGAGTTATCTGACACTAATAAAATATATCCAATATAGAAGAAAGATGAGGCAATGAAAGTGCTGGTCCAAAGATAAGTCCTTTAATCCAACTGGTAAAACGCGTGATGCATTTCGGGAACAAGCCCTTTTTTCAAGTGTGTATCATCTTTTTTGCTATTTTTTTGCTTTTCCTATTTTTCCAGTTCTACTAAGATTTTTTTACGGTCCACCTTTAACAAAAAATGCTACTTCCAATAGATTGCTACAACTGTTTCAAAGATCTTGCAAAATCTCCTAGATATCATAATAAACTGAAGTTTCTGTGAAACATAGTTAGCCCAAGGTCGTAGCCAGAGTTGTAGCTAGAGGTGCCTTCACTTGGGGCAAAGGTTCAATTCAGTGCCCTAATTCTGAATCTAAATTTTTACAATGGTATGTTGGTGCCCCTCCTGACAACCAACACTCGTTGTGTTGCAAATGCCCCAGTGCCCCCCCCCCTTCTACACCACTGTGCATTTCTATAGGAGATGCAGGGAAAGCAACCCCTGCAGATCTCCCAACTGTCCCAGATTCAGCTGGACAGTTTTGGTTACTGGGTCCTGTCGTGTTGTCCCCGTCGGCATTAGGTATGTTATATGAGTCTATTCCATGGGTGCCCAATACGTCGATCACGATCTACTGGTAGATCCCAAAGGACGTATGGGTCGATCACAGGATGCAGGGATCCCTGATGTCTGCTTGCTCACAGTGCAGGCTGAGAGTCATCTCCTGACACTGGCAGGCGAGGCTGCAGCAGCCTGCCAGTGTCCAGAGATAATTCTCAGCCTGCGCTGTGAACAAACAGACAGCAGGGATGCCTGGGCGGCCACAGAACGCCGCTGTCTCCTGCTCTCACGATCCGTTCGGCCCCGCCCACATGCCTGGCCCCACCCATAAGCCCACCCCGGTCACGCCCTAGTAGATCTTTTGCCTTGGTCAGCTAACAAAGTAGCTCACACGCTGAAAAAGTGTGAGCACCCCTGGTCTAATCTATTAGGTGTTGTAAGGAGCTGGACTTGACGGAGGTAATAAAAGGCCCTCTTTGAGCACTCTGGCACCACTAGGGTACCACCAATCAGTACTGTAACTTTCCTATAAACATATATATATATGCTACATCTAAAAAAAATGGAAATAAAAAATAGAAGAGGTAACAAATTTACAGCGAGCCTCGCAAATGAGTGAAAGCCTCTGAGGTTTTTATGCATTTGTTTAGTCTTAGAGAAATGTTAGCACAATGCGTTTGTTTTATGTCAGTGCCTTGAGATACAGAAACGGTTCTGAACGGCAGCAAATATTTATTGGCTGTCAAAATGTTTAACTAGATTTTTTTAAACCCTTTTATTAAACCAACCATGCTTGACGCAACGAAAAGAAAGGTGATTTGCCCTCGGAACCTCCTCTGCTTGTTTACAGCGATAAACTATGTAAAACTATATTATAATCTGTAATCTACCTGAGCAGGTAACTTAAATACCCCGGTGGTGTGCAATGTAGTCACCCCTTAAATTATAAGAAACATCTCAAGGCAGCAACAGCCTCACACAGGTAAGTACACATAAATCATAAGCAGATTTTTATTTCATAACATTTTATGCTGTTTATTTGTGAATTATTGTGATACTATTGGACCTAGCTGATGCATATAGAGAATCATTTTTTTTCTGATTTTTTTAATTGATTGTTTTCAAGAGAAAAACCTATATTACACAAAAAAACAACAACCCCCAACTCAGCCCTCTTGCAAGAACAGTCCATATGACATTCTAATTGGGGTCTCCGAGCAATGGGCAAATGTCCTGCAAATATTCATGAGGTTCACCTATAAGTTTCAGTTTCAAACCAGACGTGATATTATTATGCTCTGAAACTATAATAAATGGAGGTTTTGCGGAAGCATTGGAAAATATTAAACAGCTGATACTCCAGACACCAGTGATCTCAGGGGAATTGTAGGGACTAGAGAACACTAAAATGTCCGAGGTTCGAAATCCGATTCGAACAGCCGCACACTGTTCGACTGTTCGAACGGATTTCGAACCCCATTATAGTCTATGGGGGGAAATGCTCGTTTCAGGGGTAGGCAACATTCGATAAAATCATACTTACCAAGTCCACGAGTGACGGTCAGGCTGGATTCTGCTTGAAGTCTTCTCCCGGCGCAGGGTCCCCGCGTCCTCTTCCGGGTGGAATTCACTCTGCCTAGGCATCCGGCCTAGGCAGAGCCGACAGCGCATGCGTGTGCATGCACGCGCATGCATGTGCATGCGCAGTCGGCTCTGCCCAGGCCCGACGCCTGCACGGAGAAGACTTCGGAAAGGTAAAAGAAGAACCAGCGTTGATTGGCAGAATGTATAGCATTCTGCCAATCAACGCTGGTTCTGCATTGAACCTTAAACTTCGAACAGTTAGTAGTGTTCGATCGAGTACGAGTATTTCGAATACCGTAGTATTGGATCGAACACCTACTCGATCGAACACTACTCACTCATCTCTAGCAGAGACACATCGTCTTCACATTGTGACACTAAGACACGTCACCCAGTGGGCAGAAGAGGCCAAAAGATGATAGCAGAGGAAACTGGGCACCGCGACAATGCTCAAGGTGGTGAAGAAAGGTGCGTATTGTATCAGCTGGTTATTATTTTTCCCTGGCACCTACACTTATTATACTCTGGGTCCGGAAGAGACCCCAGAGTATAATAATGATTCATGGGTGGCAAACCCTAATAATCTTTGGAACCAGAAATTTTTGGATACATCTGTGTTCTCTAACAACTGCTAATAAAGAAGGAAGCCCAAGTACAAAGCCCAGTGTTGTATTTGGGTAGCTGCTTAGTAAGGACCTGAATGTGTCATATTCCTATCATCCTGAGATATATTCCCCCACTGGTGCCTCCTTACATGAGGTTGGCCCAAGCATCAATCCAAGATCCTTATATTCCTTCAAATTCAGCCTCCAACTTTCCTAGAAATTCAGTGGGAGTGGGTGAGGAGAGGATGGGTGTAGTAATCCTTTGTTATGGCTTGGGGTTTGGTCCTACTTGCACACCTCAGGGCTGGAAGAGTGCTGGGTGGGTCTGCAGGGTGCATGTTGGCACTGCTAGTCTTCATTTCTTTGCAAAGACTACCCATGCAGACATCAAAATGAGAAGAGTTTGACGTAAGTTCACCTCCTGCCTAATAACCAAGAACAAGGGGTAAGTCAAAGAATTAAAGTTGCATAACTCTGGATATGCAAAAAAGATGAAATTTATTTATTTATTTATTAAATAATTAACTAATTAACCCTCTCAGTAGTGTCTGTCTTTGACTCTCAATTTAAATCTTCTTGTCTTTAGTTTAACCTCTCCTATTTTCTGGAGAGATGTCTGAGTTTTATACACCATATATATATATATATATATATATATATATATATATATATGTGTGTGTGTGTGTGTGTGTGTGTGTGTTTGTGTGTGTTTGTGTGTGATTTTCATAGTAACAAAGAAAGGATAGCTTCTAGTATATCTGTCCATTGGATTTCAATGAGAAGCCACACATTCTCAAACCAATAGTGAAAATTTTGATGATACATTAACAGTACATCACAAGTTGGTAAAATAGGACTATGTTTTCCCGAGTTCCACACTTTGAATATTTAGTGCATGGCTTAGATGAAAATTTTGTTAAAACATGGAGTGAGGTAGCTCCAGAATTTGAAGATATTTGATACTAATGACTAGGGTTGAGCGATTGGGATCGGAAATGTTCAGATTCCGATCAGCAATCGAGTAAATTTCCTGATCTCGATCTTTTCCAGCGCGATCAAGGTCGGAGGTTATTTCCCACAATGCCTGGCTACTGGCCAATCATTGTGGGAAAAGCTATATTATCATATGAGTGAATACTAATCAAAACTCCTGTTTCGAATAGCATGCACCCATAAGAATGAATGGAAGCGGTTGGCATGCAGACTTTGCCGGCGTCTGGCCACTCAACCCCCTACATGCTGGCTGCGTTAATTCATTCCTATGGATTTAAAACAGCCTGCCACACTTCTGCTTCATCCCTGTTTTACCATATACTCAGTTCTGCTACATCTGAGATGTAGCAGAGCCGAGTATATGGCACAGCAGGGAGGAATTGACAATTCAGGGAGGAAACAGAAGAGTAGATAGATACTATCTACTCAACTTACCTGCACAGAAGTGCTGCCACTCCCCGTTCTTCTCGCTCCTCTTCTCTCTCATTGACATGCTTTCAGAGCACTGTGCGCTCCCCTGCCTCCCTAGACTAGTGTTAGAGATGCTGGGAGAAGGCAGGGCTTGTGGCTTGGAGAGTGTGGGTGGGTACTGGGAGAGGAGACGTGAGTGATGCACTCACGTCTCCCCGCCCACACTCTCCTAAGCCACAACAAGCCCCGCCTACTCCCATCATCTCTAACACTAGCCTAGGGAGGTGGGGGCGCGCACGGTGCTCTGAAGGCATGTCAATGAGAGAGGACCGAGAAGAATGGAGAGCGGCAGCAGATCTGTGCAGGTAAGCAGACACCAGGGGAATCCAAAAATCCCGGAGAAGGCGGATCATCGACGCCAACAATATGCTCATTATATGGCATAACAGCAAGCTGCTGAGATGCCGTAACAATCATGGGCACAGTGCAAGGAACGATTTTAGCAGCAGGCCAGCTTGACAGCTGCCGAAACGCTGGAGCAAGCGGATTATCAATGCCAACAACACGCTCAGTGAGCTGCTGAGATGCCAGAACAATCACAGACACAGCGCGAGAAATCAGTTCAGTGGGAGGCCAGCTTGACAGCTGCTGAAACGCTGGAGCAAGCAGATCATCAACACCAATAACATGCTCATTACATGGCATTCTAACAAGCTGCTGAGATGCTGGAACAATCACGGGCAAGTGAAGCAGCATGACAGCTTAAGAGCTGCTTAAACATTGGAGTAGGCAAACCATCGACTGCAGCAATTTGCTGAATATAGGCGGAAAACATCCATGCCAACAACACGCAGACAAAGTTGCGGGCAGAGGCTAGTAGATAATAATAAGCCATGTTGGAATTTTTTTGTCTTTGGATGTTCCTTATCTGCAAACCATGTATGCTTGGTACTGTTAATGTGAACAGCTGCCTACATTGTCCATGTTTCTAGGGAGGATCACTCTAATGGCTGATCAGACACAAGCCAGATGTTTATAATCTTAGGGTCTATTCACAATGGATCCCTATCCGTGACGGATGGGACTGTATAGCATCTGTCACAGGCATGCATTTAACGTACTTGCCAGGAGCTTTCCCTGCACATATGGTAAGTGTACATAGCCGACACAGCATGAATGGACCGTTTTATGTATGGCCAGCTTTATAGCAGACTTCCTACCATTTTAACTCCACACATGCCAGTACTTAGGTTCTCCCATAATAATTTTTCAATCTGAAACGCAATTTCACAAAAATAAAGTAAAAAAAAATAAGTAAATTTTCATTTGGTACCAATTAAGTATCATCTAAAAGGTGGCAGTGCTGTTGCATGTAGAATTTATAGCACTAGTCATATGACCTCATAAATTGTCATTATATGTTTGCAATGTTAATATTCACTTTGGATTATCAATTTTTGTTACAAGAGTCCTCGATGAAAAGCTGATGAGAAGAACTACTGCTGCCAAAATGCCCAAGATTTAGCAGTAATGTCTACAGCAGTGGCGTAACTAGGAATGGCGGAGCCCCATGGTGAACTTTTGACATGCCCCCCCGACTGACCGAAACTCCCCCCTACATTTCTGTGGGCACTATTATGCCCCATAGTGGCCACTGACACAGTATTATGCCCCATAGAGTGGCCCCTGCTCAAAATATTATGCCCCATAGTGGCCCCTGCACACAGTATTATGCCCCATTGTGGCCCCTGAACACAGGATTATATCCCCTAGATGCCCTTGCACACAGTATTATACCCCACAATGGCCCCTTCACCCAGTATTATGCCCCACAGTGGACACCCATGAACAATTATTATACTATGAGGTCTTTTCAGACCCCAGAGTATAAAAATTGGAGACCCATGGGGGATACAAACATAAAAAACACTGTTACTTACCTATCCCTGGCTCTGCAGCACTCGCCAATGATGGTGGCCATCTTCAATGACATAGACTTCAGAAGATCTTCATGGCACGCCTATGATAGGGTAAACTAGGTTTACCTATGATAGGGTAAACTAGGCGCAGGTATGAACCTAATACCTGCGCCTAGTTTCGGTTTAAAAAATTCCATACCCCATTCCACTTGAAAAATGCAGAGAGAAAAGTCCTGCAGGCAGCACTGTTCTCTACATATTTTTCGGGCAAAACCGGGGGGACCCATTATAGTCTATGGGGTCCATGGTTTTCCGCTGGTAACCACTTTTTAAGTGGATTGGGTTTCCATTTTTCATGTCCCCAAGTGGACCTGAAGACCAAAACCTGAACACAGGTCTAATAATCATGGCAGGGAAGAGCTGCACATCCTGGAGAAATCTAGTAATTTGTGGACCTGTTGGAGACAGACAGATGGTCTGTTCCAAAAGACTGACATCCACAAGGGACCTAGTAGAGTTTAGCAAAAACCAGAGTGCTAAGGAGGGTCTTCAGTAAAGGCAGTATCTTATGCCCTTAGATGCCAGCTAGAAGGGAGGCAGTGCCTAACCTGTGCCCATCATCTATGGGCCAAGTTATTACTTTTATAGCTGCAATCATATGAAAGCTGAATAAAGCCTTTTCTTTAGGATTACCATTAGCTTATGTGTTAATGATATAGCTTAAGGCTATAGAATGGACCTGGAGCTCAATGCATTGCATCTCTGTTGTGTACTGCTATAGGTAACCCTCCTCCCCCTACTGACTACCTGTAAAGTAAATCTGTGCATTAGCCAAAGTTGATACGTGACAATTACAAATCCTAAAATATGGTAAAAGAAGTCAATAACTGTTTCTTCATCAGAATCAAAATCATAAAATATATTTTTTTTTTTACAGATTCTCCAATGCAACTGGATTGAAGCCTATAAGAACAGTCTGAAAATTATTTTGACAATGTTTAATGAAACATTGTACTTGTTATTACAGTAATTTACTCTTCAATTTACAATGATTAACTTGATACAGAGATAATTTAAGTGAAAGCAAGAACTTAATAAAAACATGTATTTCTGTAGTACTTGGTTGCCACTAGGGGGAGCCAGCCATACATATTCACAAGGTTTCCATTGAATTTTGTTGTTTATACCTCTCTTTGGCAACCTTGTTGTGCAGAAATGCTTATGGCTACCTTTACAGCTGTATATTTACCGTATACTTTCTAGACTTTCTTGACTAAACAGACTGTCTATGTCATCTCTCCCTGGAATCCATATTTAGTTTAAAGGCTTATGGCACCTTCTGGCAATGCTAGTAGTTTGCTTCCTAAAGAGGTTGTCTCATGAAGGGAATCCCATGTGCAAAAAGAAATCAGCTTAGTAAATTAGCAAAAGCCACAGTCAACCTTTGGCCCTAGGGTGCATTCAATGTTCAGGCTTTTGCATGAGGCTTTGAAGCCAAAACCAGGAGTGTATTGAAAAAAGGGGAGTGATACCTGTCCTATAGATGTTCTCTTCTACTATAATTCACACCTAGTCTTGTCTCCAAGAACTGCATGCAGAAACACTGCCCTGTTCCAACATAATACTGTAAGAGCAGGGCAGGGGAGCTGTGCTATTTCTCTAGCATTGTGAATTGGTTCAGGTTGTAGGATCCTCAGCCAGGTCAGAATATGCAACCGGCCCAGGACACTGCCATGTGCATGTGGCCCCAGGAGGACCTGTCATCTCTCCTGATATGGATATTCCAGTAAACATGTATTCTTGATGAAATATCGATTCTGGAAAATAATTCTCAGAGCTTTATTGTGTCATTCCCTTGTCATCCTTGCTAAATCTTACTTATTGTCAAAGTTGTGTATCCCTGCGAGGCCCATGGTCACTGTGGAGCATCTGCAGAAATCCACAGCTCAGGTGAGAGAATCTGTCCACAGGACAACTATAAGGCTGAGGTCCCACATTGCAACACAACTTCTTTTGTTGCAGATTTTGCTGTGGTTTTTTGAGTCAAACCTAGGAGTGGCTACAATAGAAATGGGAAATATATATACTTCTCCCTTCTGCTCAACCCACTTCTGACTTTGACTAAAAAACAACAAAATCTGCAACAAAGAAGCTGCGATTCTACAACGTGAGGCCTCAATCTAAGTCATGCACTCCACAAATCTGGCCTTTATGGAAGAGTGGCAAGAAGAAAACCATTGTGTAAAGAAATACATAAGAAGCGCCATTTGCCGTTTGCTATGAGCCATATAGGGGACACAGCAAACATGTGGAAGAAGGTTCTGTGGTCAGATGAGGCCAAAGTTGAACTTTTTGGCCTAAATGCAAAGCGTAAATGTGGCAGAAAAGTAACACTGCTCATCCCCCTGAACACACCATCCCCACTGTGACACATGGTGGCAGTAGCAGCAACATACAGCCGGAGCTACAAGTTTAAATGAAAGAATATTCATGTGTTAGAATGACCCCATCACAGTCCAGACCTAAATCCCATTGAACATCTGTGGCAAGACATGCGAATTGCTCTTCACAGACACTCTCCATCCAATATGGCTGAGCTTGCGCTATTTGAGCTATTTATATCTTTAAACAAACATTATGGAGTATAATATGGTCGGTAAAAAGAGGTATGTTAAGATATACCTGCAGGTTATTAAAATAAATAAATAAATAAACAGACAACATTAAACTCTGTTAATTTACCGAGATATGTGAACACTATAAGGTGGAATTGTATTAGATTGCAAATGGGAGAGTAGAAGAGAGACTGGACATTTGTTCATAATTCTATTCTTCGAGGGATTTCTAGTGTTTGGTTACACACCTATATGTATTGATAGTGGTAGTTTCTAGTAATTCTTTATATTATGTTGTTCTCCAGTGTTAGGCTGCCTTCACACGGAGTTACGCCGGGCTTGTAAAAATCCTCATTCACAGCCGTACACGCGAGCGCTGCGGAAGGCTCCCGAACACTTCCCATTCACTTCAATGGGAGCGCTCGTAACGCCGGCTGTGAATGAGGATTTTTACAAGTCCGGCGGTATTGCGTGTGAAGGCAGCCTTAGATTATTTCCAGTTCTTGGTTAGCCCTAAGATTGTTGTTAGAAATATATAGCAAAGGATTGCTTATGGAATTGTGTTATGCCTTACGCCCAGTATGACTTATTCTGGTGTAAGAGATATTGTGCTATGGGATATTAAATATACTATATTTCGGATGGAATGCCTTAAATGACCTTCATGTCCTCGTGTTCCTTGTAAACAGCCTAACACAATGTCTCTACATACAATGTGAGCTTTCTGTAACAGGTGTTAGATGAAGTTTATCTAAACAGGAAATTCTATGTTATCTGTCATTGCTGCACAGGAAATCTGCGGCAACATTATGTTTTGTAAAACTGTGTTGATAAAATATATACCCTATTTTATGCTTTATAAGATGCACTTTTTTTTCCCTCCAAACCAGGAGAAAGAAGTCTGTGCGCTCTTCAGACCCCAGAGTATAATGATTGGAGGCCCGGGGGGTCGATTAAACATAATAAACAGTGTAACTCACCTCTCCTGGACAGCGGCACTGGTCTAACGTGGTCTTCTGTTCATGGAGATGTGTCTGAATAATGTCAGAGACTGCTGGACCCTGTGATTGGTCCTCAGCAGTCACGTTGGTATCATGATGCAAAATGTAATGTCACGTGGCTAACACAGCCATCACTTTGCATTATAATGCTGACATGACCACTGAGGCCCAATGACAGGCCTCAGAGGTCTAAGACATTGTTCAGAGACATCTCTGTGAACAGAAGACGATGTAAGACTGGCACCTGGAGGTCAGATTAGGTCAGTTATAGAGAACCTAATTATGATATAATTTGTGGATGATAAACCCCAATTTGTAAAGAAAACTGTATGGGCCACTAAAGGGCATTATAGTGTGTGGAGAGGCCACTACGGGATATTATACAGTGCGGAGGCCTGTGAGAAACATTATACTGTGTGTAGGGGCCAATATGGGATATTATACTGTGGGCAGGCCACTGAGAGACAGTATACTGTGTGTGGAGGGCCTACTATAGGGCATTATAGTGTGTGGAGGGGCCACTATGGGATATTATACTGTGTGGAGGTCCCTGAGAAACATTATACTGTGTGTAGGGGCCAATATGGGATATTATACTGTGGCAGGCCACTGAGAGACAGTATACTGTGTGTGGAGGGCCTACTATAGGGCATTATAGTGTGTGGAGGGGCCACTATGGGATATTGTACTGTGCAGACGTCACTATAGGACATTACTTATTGCTTTTTTCATCAGGTTTATTCTCAAACAACCGCAGAGCTGCCACCTTGTTAGAAGTCTGGAATTGCGCAAACAACAGTGTATATGAGTATTAGCTATCTATCGAGGTTACTAATACTCAGAATAACATGGAAAAATAGAACAAAGAGATGGAGCCACATATCTACTGACCCATTGTAGATATACCATTGGTGCCACCTGTGCAGCACCACAGAGGCCCAGTAGATAAGGGGGCGCACTGTCACTTTAAGTCATTTTCCTACATATAAATCCATGAGCTATTAAATTTTAATGGCTAACAATTACTAATACATTGTTAGAGAGACATAAGGATGGTGCTTTATGATAACATTTGCAATCATATGGTGTTCTTGCACACTGTATCACCAACAGTTTTAGCTTAGTGCCACTCCGAAGAGATTTGCCTAAGTGACCCCCCCCCTCCCCCTTCCTCCCTGGATATTGCTGCAGGGGAACCACCACATGGCTA
Organism: Leptodactylus fuscus; assembly: GCF_031893055.1. Classification (NCBI taxonomy): domain Eukaryota; kingdom Metazoa; phylum Chordata; class Amphibia; order Anura; family Leptodactylidae; genus Leptodactylus; species Leptodactylus fuscus. Next base: position 40,396,045 of record NC_134273.1, read on the forward strand.
CCAGTTGAAGTTATCCCAGTTTAATGACAGCTGGCCAGGCAGGCCGTGGAGTCCAGACTATGGTGCGAAACACCACAGAACCAGACAAACTCATACCTTGAATACGGACTAAAATGAAAACTAGATAGAATACAAGAACAGACAGTAGATAGTTGTTCAGGACTGGTACACAGAGGTACTGACTCAGGAACAGACAGGGCATGCGTACCTGATGGTAGAATGTATGCATCCAGACTGGAATATGTAGCAGAAGAACATATACATCCACAGTGCAGCAGAGAAGTATACATGTCAGGAGCCTGAAGGTCAGTCATACATCCAAACATGACAGGCAGAAGCTCAAGCACAGTACAAACATGCAATTATAACATGAAGATGCAAACCAACTAGGCCATTGCTAGACATACAGACAGAAGGACAGCATGACCATACAGCTTGTCATGAAACAGAAAACGGAATCAAACAGAATAGAGCTTTGCTCAGCCTACAGAGAGCAAGGTGTGGGCAGACAGGGATGCATAGCAGAGACTGAAGTATTATTCAGGAAAGGTACTGTATGTATGGAGAAGCTGACTTTTATACACTGTGAGAAGCCCCAGATTCCTGACTTATGTGTGGTCCACGGCAGGTCTGGAATAGGTTTCAGCCACAGGTGTGGGACATAGGCTTGTTACTGGCCCATAAAAGGCTGCAGAGCCTGCACTACAGGGCAAATCCTGAGAGACGAAGAGGTGCCTTGGTCTGTCCTGACACTGAGAGCCTTGTGTTACAGTACAGTGTTGTTTTGGTTGATTCATGTGGCTGGTAGTAAGCCACATGTACAGTTAGTATTTTATGGTGCTTTGGATGCGGACAAAGCCAAGTTACACTGTCTTAGAAAGACATATACCTATGTTTTTTTCCCTGTGCTATGTCCTGGGTGAAAGCTGCAGGGGAAGTTAAAAAGGAGACCACCTGCATGGAGGACTTCGTAAAACAGTTTGGGCAGGTTATCCTACAGCAGCAGCAAGCCCAGGCACAGCAGCAAAAAGCCCTGATGGAAGTCAAGAGGTGACAGCAGCAAGCGTAAGCACAGCAGCAAGAGGTGAACTTGCGGCTTAAAGAGACGTTAATGCAACTCAACAAAGCTTTGGTGGACTAGAGAATGGCAGGAGATTGTACTGGTGCAAAAGAGACCCAAAGGGTACAGACCAATGCTCGAGCCACCGTACAGAGTGCTCTACAAAAGATGACGTCCACAGATGACATGGGGGGGTATCTCCGGGTTTTTTAGTAAGTTGCCAAGCAAGAGAAACTGCCTAAGGATCAGTGGGCAGATGTTGTGGCACCGTTTCTCACTGGGGAACCTCAGAAGGCCTACTATGACCTGTGTGAACAGGAGGCTAAAGATTACTCTAGACTGAGAGGTGAGATCCTGGCACGTCTGGGTGTGAACATGGATGTGCCGCACCAAGCAGAGAAACGCCAGAGTGACCAGGTGGTTTCTGACCCTGCAAAATGTTAAATTTACTGTGGAACACAGAGCAGGAAAAATGCAGGGGAATGCTGATGTACTGTCCAGGACCCAGTGTATGATGGCTAAGGGTGTCCACCCCTACAGGTCCAAACAAAGGGGGAGGGGATATGTGAGAAGGTGACAGGGAGAGTGCTGGAGTCACGATATATCTCCCTCAGATTCCTCACATATGTGTGGCCCAGGGCGGATCTTGAATAAGCTGCAGCCCAGGTGTGGGTCATAGCCTCGTTACCGGGCCATAACAGACTGCAGAGCCTGCACTTCAGAACAGATCCTGGGAGGAGAGGAAGTGACTGGGTCTGCCCTGACACTGAGAGCCTTGTGATACGGTACAGTGTTGTTTTCGTTGATTTGTGTGGCTGCTAGTAAGCCACATATACAGTTAGTGTTTTCTGTTTAGTTAGCGCTCAGACAAGCAGGGTTTGTTTTGCCTTTTTGCCTGCATTTAAGGCTGTATTTTATTTTGCTTATCCTGTGCTTGACGTAAAGGTTTATTTTGCTGTTTTTTAAATAAACCAGTTTTCGTTGCAAGATTTATGTCCCTGTCCCTGACTGGTTGGGGCCGCACCGTTGCTCTTAGCGAGCTACCTTACCAACAACGCACAAATAGACAATGATTGGCATAAAGAAGCAGACAAGCCCACTAATCCTTAAAAAAATTAGACTGTACAGACAAAGCAGTTAGGTCTACTGGGAAATCAGTACACCATCAAGTGCAGAGCACTGGCAATAAAGTGTCTCTCTGACACCATGTGCCCAGTTTGTTAAAATGTTGCCATAGTATTCATGTGCGATGTAAATAAACATTGCCTGATACCATGATTTGTAACAGTCGTAAGACCAGATACTGACTGTATATATTTTAAAGAATTAGGCACTTGAGGTGCTTGTTTTACTAATCTATTCTAATTAAATGAGGCTAAAGATTCCCAGTGCTGGGCAGATCACTTTCTGCTTCATTAAAGCCGTGTCCTTATTTTTATGTAGAGATACATTACATGATGTTGCTCAGGCTCACTGTCAGCAGGCACTGCGACCAGAGCACAAAGCTATACAGTAGATCAGAGTGCTAGTACATGCTCAATTTTCTGTTACCAGCTATCATCATGCAATTGAACATCTATGGAACAGACTTATACTTGTCATGATCAAATGAATAAGAAACAGAAAAAAATCCCAGAAAAAATCCATGTACTAAAAAATTTTACAGCAGCACTGATTCCATGAGTGACTATACACACAAATAATGGTGACCATTGAAACATTCACTTGAGTGTAGGAAGAGTTCATGATTGGTAATTGTGAACTTATGGAATGTACTGTAAGCTTAAAGGGATTGTCCACTTGCAGACCAATATTGAGAGACAAATGTTATTTTTTAATAAAAAGTTGTACAATTTTCCAATATACTTTCTGTATCAATTCCTTGCAGTTTTCTAGATCTCTGCTTACTGTCATTCATTCTGGTTATTCACAGTGCATAAAACTCAGACCGTGGTCATGTGATAGACAGTCCATGGTCATGTTATATACAGTCCATGGTCATATGATAGACAGTCCATGGTCATGTTATATACAGTCCATGGTCATAGTCACAGGTGCACAGCTCATTATAGTCACAACACAGCAATTAGACATCTGCCTGGTAACGAGCTGTGCACCTGTTTGCTCATCACATGATCATAGACTGATTTTTATTCACTGGGATTAAGAAGAATGAATCACAGCAGATCTAGAAAATCGCAAGTAATTGATATAGAAAGTATATTGGAAAATGGTATATCTTTTTATTATGCAAACAATATAATGTGTCTCAATATTGATCTGAAAGTGGCCAAACTCTATTATATCAACTGTTATTATTGTTCCCTACATATGTCTGTAGTGTTCATTGTGTCTCCAGGTACTGTATAGCACCCTAAAAAATCTAGTATTAAGTGTAACAGCAATTTTACACTTTATACAATATACATTTTTATACACTCTAGTATTTCATTTAATATAACACAAGCTATCTCCATCAGTCTCATAGAGATTAAGCAGTGCAGCAGGGTGGCCATTGCTTAATTCAAACGGGGAACACTGGACACCCATTGTGATAATTGGGGGCTGCAGGAGCAGGAACCCTACCCATCAGACACTTATCACCCCTTAAGGCTGGCTGTATGACCATCAAATATAGAATGTTCCGCTTAGCAGGAGCCTGAAAAATAAAAAGAACACAATATATGTAGTTGCTAGCATTTTTATTGCCATTTGTTTGCTTAGGGCGGGTTCTTACCTGCACCCGGCCTCCGCTTTGCAGGTTTCTGTCTTCTGTCCGAGAAACTGGACAGGAGATGGAAACCAGCAGTTTTCAAACCCATTCATTTGTATGGGTTTGCAAAGTGTCCGCACATGATCATCTTCTACCTCTCCGTGGCGAAACCATTTTTTTTTTAACTGGGCAGAAAGTCGGACATGCAGGACTTTGTGTTCGGTTAAAAAAAAACTGTTTCACCGCGGAAACCAGAAGACGCTCACGGGCGGACACTGACTGCCGAGCTTGCGTCTCCTGTCCAGTTTCTTGGGCAGAAGACGGAAACCCACAAAGAGAAGACCGGGCGCAGATGTGAACCCTCCCTGAGAGGAAGGGATTAGTAGGATGACTTGGTGCTAAAGAGAATGCAGATGTGGAACTGGGTGCCTGAAGTTTGATGCTTGGAGGAATTATGGAGACGATTCCACTTTTCAGGCCAGTATATGGTGGATCAAAGCTCGTCTGAAACTGCGAATTACACCACCAGAAGTAGATGGACATAAACCAAGACTTAATGGTCCAGGAATATTGGTACGGCTTTCAATAGACTGTGCAACTGGTTCTGCTGTAAATGGTCCTCTTACAGATGTTGTTGGTTTTACTTTTTTTTATTTTAATAGTTCTTTGTAGAGTGCCACATATTGTGTAAACCCTAAGGGTCCATTCACACGGAGGAAAATGGCACTTCATTTGGCACAGAATTTTCAGCTCTGAAAAAAAAGCCTCCCATTGATTTTAATGGGTTATGCTAGCTTTTTTTTTTCCACTAGAGGAATTTTCTGCTTGTGTGAAAAAAGCTAGCGGCTCCCATTGAATTCAATGGGATGCATTTTTCAGTGCTGAAAATTCAGTGCCAAATAAAGCGCCATTTTCTTCCATGTGAATGGACCCTTAGGTGGGGCACCTTAATAGCTAGTGTCACTTACCCCTTCTGCTAACTATCTGTACAATGTGACTGCTCGGCATTTTTGCTCGGACTGCAAGGTCTGACCTCTACCAGCGAGTACAGCTGCCCCTTACATAACCCGAAGCATGAGAATGCACTCTGTACGTGACCTAGCTGGCATCCGCCATCTTCTACTTCTAGTGCTCAAAGGGGTTTTTCAAGGTTTTTTTAAAAAAAATAAAAAAAAAAACACTAAAACAAATTGCTGAATTGAACTTTTCTAATTGAGACCAAATAAAAAATTCTTCTCCTTTAGCAGAAATGTGTGACCAAGACAATCTCTGCTAGAATCACTTCCTTACTGGTCCTCATCATGTGTCATTCATTGTGCACATGACTACAGTTATTAATCATACACACAATGAGCGCGATATCATCACTGATGAAAGTTGCATTTGTCAACACTTTTTTTTTCCAAATTGAAATTTTTATTGAAGAAAAACAAACAAGTTTCACATTATATATAAAAAAGAACAAATGTGGTAAGAGCCAGAACATTAGCATCATGCATTGTGTCAATATAAAGTCAGCAAAATCCAGAAAGCAAATAAAACTGTCCTAAACATTGAGGACAGAACATAAGACTGCAAAACGTGGGTCAAATAAGGTAAGCGCTTACCTGGAGGAGTAGTGGGGATGGAGAAGCTCAGAGCTGAATGTGTTATAGAGGAAATAATCCGATACTGCAACAGGAATACAAAGATTAAGTTCAGGGAGGGATCACTCATCTACCGGAGGGGGGATTGCCAATATGATCCAAGTAGTCAAACCAAAGCGCCCACTTATTTTGAAAACTGGAGTAACTATGATTTCTGGAGGGGCTGCCTGGAAAAGCACTGATACTCCTACAACCAAAAAGTAGTGTATGAGCCTGAAAATATGAGGAATAGGAAAAATGATAGAAACACACATAAAGGTATTCAGGTATGTTTATTCATTCATATAATAAGCATTTTCTGCCTTTAGTCCCATTTTCTTAGTCCTGAAAACTTCCTTTGGACTAAGGCCCCACGTAATGGGCCACAGCAAAAAAAGCGCTGCAGGGAAAAACCGAAGTGGCAACTCATCATGGTTTTTCCCACAGCACTTTTCACGGAAAGTGCTGACTTCTTTCTTCCATTATACTTATAGGGAAACTGCCAGCATTTCCGTAGGTATAATTGACATGCTCTGATTTCCAAAACCACAACGGTTTTGGAAATCGCAGTCTGTCCACTGCACTTATTTTTCTGCAGTATGTGGTTGGGATTCACTAAAATGCCATACACCTTGCAGTGACTGAAAAACATCATGCTCTTTTCTACTGCCTTTCCGCCGCGGCTAAACTACAGCATTTAGGCCATGTGAGGCCCCGGCCTAAAGCCTACATGGACTATTATCTGTTGCATTACTGTCACAAGCGGTTGTATGTATAGACAGTTTGTAAAAGGAAAATGTTTGTTTTGGTACCGTGTTAGCCAGTGGTTATAAAATATAAAAAACAAAAAAACTTTGCAAGTCTTCAGTAGGTGATACCTTTTTTAATGGCTAACTCATAATGATGACAGAATATGACGTTTCGAAGCTTCCTCTGAGCTTCTTCTTCAGATACAACTAAAAAACACTGTGTAGAGGCTGCATATTTATGACTGGGCACATGGGTAGAGTTACAGGAGGGAGGGGGGAAGAGGCTTATTACTATATACTTATAACAACAAACAATCAATTGCCAGATCCCCAGTTCTTATCTTAATGGCTGTCTTAATGATTTGTATAAAAAGACATAAACCCACATGAGATGTTCATCCCATTGTCCAACGTCTGGAAACACTTCTGCCAGGAAGACCACAGCATCATCAATGACATGAAAATCTTGATCTTAAAAGGGAACTTTAAATCAAGGAAACAGCGACTGATTTATGAGTACAAGGCCATGACCCTATTCCAGACGTTGGACAATGGGATGAACATCTCACGTGGGTTTATGTCTTTTTATACAAATCATTAAGACAGCCATTAAGATAAGAACTGGGGATCTGGCAATTGATTGTTTGTTGTTATAAGTATATAGTAATAAGCCTCTTCCCCCCCCCTCCCTCCTGTAACCCTACCCTGTGCCCAGTCATAAATAAGCAGCCTCTACAGAGTGTTTTTTTAGTTATATCTGAAGAAGAAGCTCAGAGGAAGCTTTGAAACGTCATATTCTGTCATCATTATGAGTTAGCCATTAAAAAAGGTATCACCTACTGAAGACTTGCAAAGTTTTTTTGTTTTTTATATTTTATAGACAGTTTGTGACATCACATTAATACACATATATCAATAAATTTCCGATTTAATTTCATGTGGTAAAATTAGTACAGTACTTATGTGAGGTATAACCTTAACATTAAGGGCACTAACTAGCAGCAAACAATATATTGCTGGCAACACAGAGCATGGCATCATGTCATAGCAGAAATTAACCTAGAGGCACATAAATATATCAATATATATACTTATCAATAAATAATACATATGAATGGCATACCTGTACATAGCAAAAGATGGCAAAATACAATGTAACCAATGGCAACTTCAAAGAATATGGGTGCATGTCCAGACAAACAAATTCACAAGTTGGATTTTGCAATGGACCTACCATGCATACTGGAGATTTCCTACACCCAATTGCTTCAATGGGAGGTTCAGGTGGTATAGATCTGCTATGGGTGCATGTTAGTAGGTGACATCCCACTGACAGAGCCTATATATACTGTAGCACCCTATAATGTGAAGGTAAATGACAGGGCTCTATATAATGTGCATTACCCAGAGCTTGTGCACAGATTTGGTAAATAAGTAACATTGTAATTGTTAATAGTTAAATAGCTTGTTCTTGTGTAATAACTCAAAGCTTCGGCACTTTTAATAAAATCCTTGCTCTGTAAATGACACCAATTTCCTTAATAAACTGCAAAAAGTCCCTGAAAGGCTTTTCCATTACTTTCCATACAAGTATAACAAACAATCATTAGAATTTCCAGCCTGTTCTCAGAACTAAACTGTGAACTCTTGTTACCGTCCTCGGGCACCTATTTCATAATCTAACATTTCAAGTTGATTCTCTTGATTCATGTGAAAATGTGTCCTTAATTAATTTCGGTAGTGCCCCGTGGAGCAAGAATCTAAAGCGACTAGAAAGCCTGTCCTAAAACTCTGCCAGGCCTTTCTGCATGCTAAATATTTATAATGTATCCACTTAGCTACTTTCACTCCAGAGAGAGGAAGAATATCCATTTAAATCATTAGGAACAAAGCGTGCCATCCTCACCGTATCATTTTGGGAGGAATACATGATTACAGGCCGCCTTTGATTCTTCAGCATAGCTTTTGTAGTATAGAAATCCCAGTATCTTGTAGACAAGACGTTACAAATAATGCACCTGAGCTGGCTCTGATGAAGTCAAATTGCAGCGTTTGATGGAAACTCGAAAAATAAAAACAAGACAAATTGTACAGATGCAATCCCCCAAAGAGCTCATAACTCACAAACTTCTGGGAATGTGCATAGAAATGGCTGTGATTAAATGGAAGAGAAATATTCCAGGAGCCGCTCGAAACATTATTTCATCCGCTCGTCGCCATCATTTTCGGAGTACACAATTCTTGTACCGCTGCCAGGAGGAATTTCAGGTGTGAAGGTTTTGTCTATGCAACAATAATATGTTATTCACTTTGGATACTTTGTAAAAGACCTGCAGCCATTCACATGATGAATAGGAAACATAAGCTGTTACTGCCAATGATAGTTACATTGCGGATATTTCATTGTCTTGCGCTTGACACAATTCTATTTAACACTCTTTCTATTTCATATACCGCTCACCCTGAACTCTTACTGCCATTGTTAAGGTATATAAGTGTATATGTTTTCTTACGTGTGAGGGATTGTACAAATGATCACATTTTTTTCTTACAATAAAGGTTAAAGCTACATTCTCACATCAGAGCCCTGCACTTGGCTATGAAAAAAGTTGTTTTTTCACGGCCAAGTGCACACATGACAGTAATCCGATTTCATGGATCCCTCGTGGACATGAATCTATTGAGGGATCCATGTACTCAGCCTGAGAAATAGCAAGTTCTATTTTTTCTTGATTCCTTCACATGGACTGATACAGTAGGGTGAATACATACATTAAAGTCTATGGGGCCATGGGTTGATTGTTAATACAATTAACCCTGTTATATGAATGAGCCCCAACTATCATTATAATTTTTTTTTCCATAAATCAATAGCACTAGCAGCAATAACTTTTGTAATCTATCTTATTACAGAAAAATGCTCCTTTCTCTAGTTAGCAGACTTCCTATCTGCTACTCAAGCCTCCTGCACTTATCACTTCAGTTCACTGCTTACATCTATCTTCAGTGACACAAAGATGAAGACAGATGAGGGATCAGGTTACAACTTCTGACCACGGAAGTCTATGGAGAGGGGAGGAGGATAGCAGCTCCAATGAGGCACACAGACACACTCGCACAGTTTCTAGTATATCTTATATCTTAACATGTTGCTGCATTCACAGTAATACTACTCAGCAATGGGTTAGTAAAGCGGGATCTCTTCTATGTGTACTGTGTATGGGAGATGTCATAGCACTTAGTCTCCATCTACTCGCTAGCTATGTTGCAAAAAAACAACAATTAAAATCTACAGAAAAGGACTGCTGAAAAATACAAGTTATACAGTATAAGAGCCAGACAAACTGTACTCACACCCAGAATTATGGACTCTGGTGGTGGAGATATTGGTGCCATTAATTTCGGCATGATATCTCCTCAATGTTAGAAGGGCATTCCTCATAGCTCAATGTCATCGCTGGGCAGTAAGAAACGCCCCCGCCCCCCACCCCACCCCTAGACTGGACTCTAACATAGCCTTGTTCTGTCAGAGGGGAGCGTTCCTTACTACCAAGTGATGATGCTGAGCTATGAAGAATGCACTTCTTACCCTTGGTTCACATTAGCCTATGTATTCCTTCCGGTTAGAGTCCCCCCGGATGGAATACAATCGCAATTGCAAGCGCTGTGCTGTAAAAACACATGGACCCCATAGACTATAACAGGGTCTGTGTGCTTGCCGCGCACTGCCCGCACAAAAGATTCACACAAATGATTAGTGTGGGCAGTACACGGCAAGCACACGGACCCCATTTTAGTCTATGGGTCCATGTGCTTTTACAGTACAGCGCTTGCAATTGCGATTGTATTCCATCCGAGGGGACTCCATGCGGACTCTAAGTGGACGGAATACATACGCTAATGTGAACCGCCCCTGCACTAGGGAGATATTGGTGTTGAAACTAACAGGGCACATACTGGCAGACAGTGCTGACAGAGCACTGAATTCACAAAGGTCCTCTTTAAATTGGCTTAAAACATAACATAGAACACTGTCAGGGCTCCTAGAAACCTATCTGTCCAATGTCTAGCTCTCTAAGGCAAACATACCCGCAGTTATATCAAAGTGACAGTGACATGAATGTCTATGGGAAAAAGGGATAGCAAGTTACAGACCCTGAGTTTAATCATAGACTGCACTGAAACCTGATTTTACACATTGTAACATTTAAAATGCTACAAAAATAACCCTTTTTGGAGAGGATAGGCACTTGCTTGTGGTTTTTTAGACACGTGGTGATTTGCTTTGATGACTTGTAAGTACTGTAGGCTTTTTATTATTTTGGAGACACATTTCTGGCTGTGAGCATAGTTGTTAAACGTTGAAGAATTGGCTTTAAAAAAAAAAAGCCATCAAAAATTATTCCTTTATAGCAGATTTGAAATCAAAATGATTTTATTTTATTTTTTTTTATGCCAACACTGTGTCACCAACAGTGTGATATAGAATATATATATGTAGACCAGGCCACAGGACATGTCTGGCTGAGTGGTGGCGGTGGTGATGGCAGTGGCTGCCTGAGTGATAAGCATGTAAAGTATAGATTAATATGATGGGTGAGGTTGCAGGTTGTCTAGCTGAGCGCTGGTAGTCATGAAGGCCAGTATGGCATGGAATAATATGATGTAACAAGTCGTAGGACATGTCTGGCTGAGTGTTGGTAGTGGTGGCGGCAACTGTAATAGCAACTTCAGAGCTCTCAATTACTGGTTCATGATGTGAGGGCTCTGTCTTAAGGGGGGGACTAAATATTACATTTGCACAGAGGCTTCCTCTGTGTTTGTCTGTCCTGCCTTCATGATGTCTATCTCTATCATTGTAGTTTCAATAATCCATAATGAATAATGGGCAACAAGAGATGCTCCGAGTTCATCTTGTTCCTTTCAATGCATATTTTTCCTATATGTTGCAGATTTTTAGTTTGACAGTGTGATCTAGTTTGCCGCAGACATGCAAAACATATAAAGCGCAAACACAAAGTGTTAAACTGCCTATTGCCAGATCAGAGCACTAGTATATTGTGTGAAAATTTCTAAAGTCCATCAACAATTTTCTACACATCACAAGTCAGTAACATTATATTGTACTGATGAAAAGCTGTCAGCAAATGAAGAGTTTTTATAGATTTACCCCACGGTCTACATGCCAGGTATTATGATCAGAATTCCATTGATACCAATTCTTCATAGTACACGACCAGTGAACGTATGAGGGAATAAGATAAGATAAGATATTCCTTTAATAGTCCCACAATGGGGAAATTTCAGTGATACAGTTTCATAGATGGTACAGTAGTATATAACAGGAGAGAAACACATACAAGCTCATGGCAGATAGAGAAATCCTAGGAATCATAGCACCTAAAAAAGAAAGAAACACAGACATACTGCAGGATCATTTAGTTCTCTGTGCGGATTGATGTTAATAATAATACAGCCGACTGTGGTTGTAGGACACGAGGAGGGGTCACAGCATGTGAATATAACAAGCAGAAATTTTTGCAGAGGTGGGGGACATATGCAGCTATCATGATAAAATGTGGTAGTTCTTGGTAGGTAGTGAGATCTCTTGCTCACAGCTGATAGTTCGGTATCTTGCATCAGCACTATTGTCCTTTTAACCACAAAAAATGCCCCAAATGTCCCTCATCACAAGCCCTCCTCCTCCTTTCTTCTTACCACTGTGTTCTACTGCCCCAAAGAAGTCAGAAACCATCCAGGTATACATGGTGCTGCTCTCTTGCCAAGCTTCCATAACTCCTGGGGTAGGTGGGTGATGGTAGGTTCCCAGGCTGTAGCAGAGTCCCACATGTCCACAGTAAAAGAAAGAAATACCAGTCAGCTGTAGCATCTTCACACATCAGCAATAGACGCCAAAAATCATCTCCTTGAAGAAGAAGTCCACACTTCCATGTAGGTTTTCCTCCATGCCGCATGGTGTCCATGCTGTCCTGGGGGGATGGTAACAGGCACATGTGTACACAGCTGAACCAGGTCTTGTCATTGTCCATGCTTTACAATAGAAACAAAAGGAACAAAATACTCCACAGGGTCTTCCATTCGATTTATAGTTGCTAATTCATAGTGCTAGTTTGCTTGGTTACAGGATTCTTGAAGATACAAAGAAAAAGAGTGAGAAAGGAAAGATAAAGTTTGCTCCCAGCTTGGAGCACTGCATCAAGGCAGCCAGCCACTCAGGGGGGCGGCGCCAGAATGTGAGATCCATTCTACGGTGCATCATTATGCATCATTTTTATATGCAAATGAGTACACTATTAAATGGGTTATATGAGATTAGGAAACCATGGTTCCCTCCTTTCTAAAACTATGCTATTCTTGCCAGCAGACTATGTTGGTATTACAGCTCTTCCACAATGGCTACAACCCATGGACAAGAGAAGCGCTATTTCAAAAAGAAAAAAAACAATGTTTTTGTAATCAAAGAAACCCTTTAGAGTTATTTTCACAACTAAATTAGTAATTAATAGAGATGAGCGAGTCAGCCAATCCGAACAGCACGCACGCATTGAAATGAATGAACGTAGCTGGCACGCGTGGGGTTAAGCGGCCGGCGTCAAAACGGAAGAACCAGGTGCTTCCATTCATTTCAATGCGTGTGTGCTGTTCGGATCGGCTGATCCGAACAGTACTCGCTCATCTCTAGTAATTAAAAATAAAAAAAACATCTTTTTCAGTAGATTTTAAGGCCAGTTAGACACGACAGCTATGACTGAACAGCAAGACCGGCATGCAGGCGACACAAGGATATCATCAGTGTGCCACCAGTGCACCGGCCATGCTTCCACGGCCCCATTCATTCAATGAATAGGCGCCCCTAAAACACGGATGCAAAACTAGACAGGAATAGGACCTGTCCTGAGTTTTGTAGGACTGGACTGTGGGTCCGCACACGGGACCATGTATTTCACGGTCGTGTACATGGGCAAACAGAAATGATTGGGTCAGTGTGCTATCCGGAAAAAACCCAGATAGCAGACTGATCCACGCCATTATCGTCTGCAAGGGGCCTAATACAAACATAAAAGAATTTTAGCAGTACATTGTTGATAGAGGTGACAACAGTCTGTGTCTGCAGTGCATTAAGAGAGTATCCATGTCTATAAGCAACAGCATTTCTTCAACTCTTTTAGAGCTACATTTTATAATTTTATATTTAGTAAAATGGATCTACAAAGGATCAGATCATTTGGATAATCTAAATCCCCACTTCTCTGACATCACTAAGTACTATGCAGCTATTGGCTCTAACTGCACCACACAGACATCCAGCCCTATCCACCCCTGCATGTAGAAAATGCAGTAGACAGTAGGACCTTACAACAGCCATCAAAATATCGGACATGTGAATAGCCCCCCATTTACATTAATGTATTTTAACGCAGCCATGTGACAGCTAAATAAAATAAACATCCGACACCAAGCCAGTAATGGTGTACGAGTGTTCTTGTGAATAGGATAATGTTATCTTTTCCATAGGCTATAGCGTAGAAAGAACACAGGTTACTTGGAAAAGCCTTGCCAGTTCGGGCTTTGGCGCCACCCTCCGGCCGCATGCTATGGTGCAGGAGGCGTCTGGCTTTGATTCTTTGTGTTAGGTTCTTTGAACACTGTCCTATTTCCTCACCTCTGTAATTGATTTTCCTTCACTTTGGTTTTCTTCTGCTCTTCTAAGGGTCCATTTACATGGAGGACAATGGCGCTTTATTAAAAAAAAAAAAAAGCCTCCCATTGACTTCATTGGGTGCCATTAGCTTTTTTTTCCACAAGCGGAATTTTCCACTAGCGTTCCCTTTCACCCAGGTCTTAGGGTAAGTTCACACAGAGTTTTTTGGTCCGGAACCTGAGATGGAGGCCACCTCAGGTTCTAGACCAATAATCAGGTAGCCGCGACTGGAGTGCACGCGTATCACATTGAAAGCAGTAGGTAAAAAAGCCTCCCATTGATTTCAATGGGGAGCGCGAGTATGCCGGCACCCATTGAATTCAATGGGATCTGTTTTTTACGCCGCTCACTCTGAACAAGTTTACATTCAGAATGAGCGGCGCGTAAACTCCGTGTGAAGGCTCCCTAAGGGAGCAAAGAGTTCTCAGTATGAAGGTAACATTGTCACAGCCTGGATATTTTGTCTGATGCAGGTATACTGTATAGTTAACTGTAAAGTGCAGCAGTATGGCTGGTAATAATTCAGAACAGTTTTGGACACATTTATGTTACATCAAGCTATATATATATTAATATAACATTTTAGTTTTCTATGATCAAGGACAAACCAATTAACTTTTTACTTCAGCAGAATTGTACGTAAATAAAGATAGCCTTTGCACATATCGTGTCAGTAGGGATTTGCCTGTTTATTGTCTTTTGAGCGGTATTTGCATAACACTGAATAATATCATTCCCGTACAGCTACAGGGTTATTATCAGTATAAAGCATAATGCTCTTAACAATTGGACATTTTGCCAATAGCTTTGTTATGTTGATGTTCTAATAGCAACAAATCATATTTAGCACCAGCTCAAATCCTCATATACCCCGTGTAACAATTGGTAGAACTAGGTATCTGTAAACACATCATTCTCCCAAGTTTTATAGCATTGCTCTACATTGTGGGGAATTTGAAAAAGTAGTAAAAAAACATCAGATAACTGCTAGTGAAGACTGTCACCTACACAGCCAGGGCTCAGCACTCCAAAACTGCCTGTACAAACAAGACTATAAAAATAAGTCACATTTTTGATATATTTATATTACGCTAGGTTCACACCTGCGTTCGGCACTCCGTTCTGTGGTTTCCGTCTTCTGCATGTAAGAAGACGGAAACCACAGACCGGGTCCGGCCGTGAGCGGCAGTGAGCGTTTTATGCTCTCCGCCGCGAAACCGTTTTTTAAAATCCGGACACAGAGTACTGCATGTCTGACTCTGTGTCCGGATTAAAAAACCCGATTTCACGGCGGAGAGCATAAAACGCTCACCGCCACTCACGGCCGGACAGCTTTCTCACCCATTCAAATGAATGGGTATGAAAGAGTCCTGCAGGTTTCCGTCTCCTGCTCAGTTTTGTGCAGGAAATGGAAACCTGCATGAACGGAGACCGGGCGCAGATGTGAACGAGCCCTATCTACTACTTACATCAGGCTTACCAGTCCCCATAGGGAATAGGGGAGATATGCATGCACAAAATTGGAAAATTGCATAAAAATCATAGGTTGGGGTCTCCATAAACTTAGAGGTCACATCTGTATCATAGGCTCCATCAGATTTCATACTATTTAATGGGAAGAGCCGTTTAGGATGCAGCATTATTTATCTCTTCTAAGTGGTGATCCAATGGACATTATTACAAGACACCTGGGTCAAACGGGGGTTGTTGAGAATGTGCATGTGATGGATTCGGAATCTGTTTCATATTTTCACTCTTTAACAGAAACCAAAGCTCAGTGTGTGAACATAGCTAAAAAAAAAAATAATCCCCAATTTCTGTTTTTGTTCACCTCAATTAACAAAAAAATGGAATAAAAAAATGACTGAAAATTCTTTAGTAGCCCAGAATAGTAACAATAAAAATTACAGCTTGTCCCGCAATAAAACAAGCTCTCAACCAACTCCAACTTTTAAAATTTATGGCTCTTTGGATTCTTATTTTCCCACAATAGTAACAATAAAAATTACGGCTTGTCCGGCAATAAAACAAGCTCTCAACCAACTCCAACTTCGAACATTTACGGCGCTTTGGATTCTTATTTTACAAAAATAAAACACCAAAAAAAATATAAGCTTGATTATGTTTTCTGGATGTTGAACAACACAAAATTTCTAATTTAGAACAGTGTCAAAATTGGTGCTTTTATCCCTCCCACAAAGGGTTAATCAAATGTTGTTAATAAGATTCCAAAAGTTACCATTGAAAAATATAGCATGTCCCACAAAAAAAGCAAGCCCTCGAACAGCTATATTGACATAAAAATAACAATTTGTGGGTTTCTGAGTTCTGCGAAGTAAAAAGAGAAAAAAAATGAAGTCTTGAGACCAAAACTGTGTGCAAACTTAATGGGTTAAGATTAGAGATGAGCGAACAGTGTTCTATCGAACTCATGTTCGATCGGATATTAGGCTGTTCGGCATGTTCGAATCGAATCGAACACCGCGTGGTAAAGTGCGCCATTACTCGATTCCCCTCCCACCTTCCCTGGCGCCTTTTTTGCTCCAATAACAGCGCTGGGTAGGTGGGACAGGAACTACGACACCGGTGACGTTGAAAAAAGTAGGCAAAACCCATTGGCTGCCGAAAACATGTGACCTCTAATTTAAAAGAACAGCGACGCCCAGCTTCGCGTCATTCTGAGCTTGCAATTCACCGAGGACGGAGGTTTCCGTCCAGCTAGCTAGGGCTTAGATTCTGGGTAGGCAGGGACAGGCTAGGATAGGAAGGAGAAGACAACCAACAGCTCTTGTAAGAGCTAAATTCCAGGGAGAAGCTTGTCAGTGTAACGTGGCACTGACGGGCTCAATCGCCGCAACCCAGCTTTCCCAGGATCCTGAATGGAATACACTGTCAGTGTATTCCCGTATACCCGATATATACCCCGATACCCGTTCCAACGGTGTGCCCCCCCACCTTCACCCCAGAAATACCCTGCAAGTCCCCTAGCAATAGAATTGGGGCTATATACACCCACAATTTTTACTACTGGTATACAGTGCCATTGTCTGACTGGGAATTCAAAGAATATATTGGGAATACAAATACCCTCATTTCTTGCTACTGCCATATAGTGCCAGTTTCTGACTGGTAATTCAAAGAATATATTGGGGTTACGTGCACCCACAATTTTTACTACTGGTATACAGTGCCATTGTCTGACTGGGAATTCAAAGAATATATTGGGAATACAAATACCCTCATTTCTTGCTACTGCCATATAGTGCCAGTGTCTGACTGGGAATTCAAAGAATATATTGGGGTTACGTGCACCCACAATTTTTACTACTGGTATACAGTGCCATTGTCTGACTGGGAATTCAAAGAGTATATTGGGAATACAAATACCCTCATTTCTTGCTACTGCCATATAGTGCCAGTTTCTGACTGGGAATTCAAAGAATATATTGGGGTTACGTGCACCCACAATTTTTACTACTGGTATACAGTGCCATTGTCTGACTGGGAATTCAAAGAATATATTGGGGTTATAAATACCCTCATTTCTTGCTACTGCCATATAGTGCCAGTTTCTGACTGGTAATTCAAAGAATATATTGGGGTTACGTGCACCCACAATTTTTACTACTGGTATACAGTGCCATTGTCTGACTGGGAATTCAAAGAGTATATTGGGAATACAAATACCCTCATTTCTTGCTACTGCCATATAGTGCCAGTGTCTGACTGGGAATTCAAAGAATATATTGGGGTTACGTGCACCCACAATTTTTACTACTGGTATACAGTGCCATTGTCTGACTGGGAATTCAAAGAGTATATTGGGAATACAAATACCCTCATTTCTTGCTACTGCCATATAGTGCCAGTTTCTGACTGGGAATTCAAAGAATATATTGGGGTTACGTGCACCCACAATTTTTACTACTGGTATACAGTGCCATTGTCTGACTGGGAATTCAAAGAGTATATTGGGAATACAAATACCCTCATTTCTTGCTACTGCCATATAGTGCCAGTTTCTGACTGGGAATTCAAAGAATATATTGGGGTTACGTGCACCCACAATTTTTACTACTGGTATACAGTGCCATTGTCTGACTGGGAATTCAAAGAATATATTGGGGTTATAAATACCCTCATTTCTTGCTACTGCCATATAGTGCCAGTTTCTGACTGGGAATTCAAAGAATATATTGGGGTTACGTGCACCCACAATTTTTACTACTGGTATACAGTGCCATTGTCTGACTGGGAATTCAAAGAATATATTGGGGTTATAAATACCCTCATTTCTTGCTACTGCCATATAGTGCCAGTTTCTGACTGGTAATTCAAAGAATATATTGGGGTTACGTGCACCCACAATTTTTACTACTGGTATACAGTGCCATTGTCTGACTGGGAATTCAAAGAATATATTGGGAATACAAATACCCTCATTTCTTGCTACTGCCATATAGTGCCAGTTTCTGACTGGTAATTCAAAGAATATATTGGGGTTACGTGCACCCACAATTTTTACTACTGGTATACAGTGCCATTGTCTGACTGGGAATTCAAAGAATATATTGGGAATACAAATACCCTCATTTCTTGCTACTGCCATATAGTGCCAGTGTCTGACTGGGAATTCAAAGAATATATTGGGGTTACGTGCACCCACAATTTTTACTACTGGTATACAGTGCCATTGTCTGACTGGGAATTCAAAGAGTATATTGGGAATACAAATACCCTCATTTCTTGCTACTGCCATATAGTGCCAGTTTCTGACTGGGAATTCAAAGAATATATTGGGGTTACGTGCACCCACAATTTTTACTACTGGTATACAGTGCCATTGTCTGACTGGGAATTCAAAGAATATATTGGGGTTATAAATACCCTCATTTCTTGCTACTGCCATATAGTGCCAGTTTCTGACTGGTAATTCAAAGAATATATTGGGGTTACGTGCACCCACAATTTTTACTACTGGTATACAGTGCCATTGTCTGACTGGGAATTCAAAGAATATATTGGGAATACAAATACCCTCATTTCTTGCTACTGCCATATAGTGCCAGTTTCTGACTGGTAATTCAAAGAATATATTGGGGTTACGTGCACCCACAATTTTTACTACTGGTATACAGTGCCATTGTCTGACTGGGAATTCAAAGAGTATATTGGGAATACAAATACCCTCATTTCTTGCTACTGCCATATAGTGCCAGTTTCTGACTGGGAATTCAAAGAATATATTGGGGTTACGTGCACCCACAATTTTTACTACTGGTATACAGTGCCATTGTCTGACTGGGAATTCAAAGAATATATTGGGGTTATAAATACCCTCATTTCTTGCTACTGCCATATAGTGCCAGTTTCTGACTGGTAATTCAAAGAATATATTGGGGTTACGTGCACCCACAATTTTTACTACTGGTATACAGTGCCATTGTCTGACTGGGAATTCAAAGAGTATATTGGGAATACAAATACCCTCATTTCTTGCTACTGCCATATAGTGCCAGTGTCTGACTGGGAATTCAAAGAATATATTGGGGTTACGTGCACCCACAATTTTTACTACTGGTATACAGTGCCATTGTCTGACTGGGAATTCAAAGAGTATATTGGGAATACAAATACCCTCATTTCTTGCTACTGCCATATAGTGCCAGTTTCTGACTGGGAATTCAAAGAATATATTGGGGTTACGTGCACCCACAATTTTTACTACTGGTATACAGTGCCATTGTCTGACTGGGAATTCAAAGAGTATATTGGGAATACAAATACCCTCATTTCTTGCTACTGCCATATAGTGCCAGTTTCTGACTGGGAATTCAAAGAATATATTGGGGTTACGTGCACCCACAATTTTTACTACTGGTATACAGTGCCATTGTCTGACTGGGAATTCAAAGAATATATTGGGGTTATAAATACCCTCATTTCTTGCTACTGCCATATAGTGCCAGTTTCTGACTGGGAATTCAAAGAATATATTGGGGTTACGTGCACCCACAATTTTTACTACTGGTATACAGTGCCATTGTCTGACTGGGAATTCAAAGAATATATTGGGGTTATAAATACCCTCATTTCTTGCTACTGCCATATAGTGCCAGTTTCTGACTGGTAATTCAAAGAATATATTGGGGTTACGTGCACCCACAATTTTTACTACTGGTATACAGTGCCATTGTCTGACTGGGAATTCAAAGAATATATTGGGAATACAAATACCCTCATTTCTTGCTACTGCCATATAGTGCCAGTGTCTGACTGGGAATTCAAAGAATATATTGGGGTTACGTGCACCCACAATTTTTACTACTGGTATACAGTGCCATTGTCTGACTGGGAATTCAAAGAGTATATTGGGAATACAAATACCCTCATTTCTTGCTACTGCCATATAGTGCCAGTTTCTGACTGGGAATTCAAAGAATATATTGGGGTTACGTGCACCCACAATTTTTACTACTGGTATACAGTGCCATTGTCTGACTGGGAATTCAAAGAATATATTGGGGTTATAAATACCCTCATTTCTTGCTACTGCCATATAGTGCCAGTTTCTGACTGGTAATTCAAAGAATATATTGGGGTTACGTGCACCCACAATTTTTACTACTGGTATACAGTGCCATTGTCTGACTGGGAATTCAAAGAGTATATTGGGAATACAAATACCCTCATTTCTTGCTACTGCCATATAGTGCCAGTGTCTGACTGGGAATTCAAAGAATATATTGGGGTTACGTGCACCCACAATTTTTACTACTGGTATACAGTGCCATTGTCTGACTGGGAATTCAAAGAGTATATTGGGAATACAAATACCCTCATTTCTTGCTACTGCCATATAGTGCCAGTTTCTGACTGGGAATTCAAAGAATATATTGGGGTTACGTGCACCCACAATTTTTACTACTGGTATACAGTGCCATTGTCTGACTGGGAATTCAAAGAGTATATTGGGAATACAAATACCCTCATTTCTTGCTACTGCCATATAGTGCCAGTTTCTGACTGGGAATTCAAAGAATATATTGGGGTTACGTGCACCCACAATTTTTACTACTGGTATACAGTGCCATTGTCTGACTGGGAATTCAAAGAATATATTGGGGTTATAAATACCCTCATTTCTTGCTACTGCCATATAGTGCCAGTTTCTGACTGGGAATTCAAAGAATATATTGGGGTTACGTGCACCCACAATTTTTACTACTGGTATACAGTGCCATTGTCTGACTGGGAATTCAAAGAATATATTGGGGTTATAAATACCCTCATTTCTTGCTACTGCCATATAGTGCCAGTTTCTGACTGGTAATTCAAAGAATATATTGGGGTTACGTGCACCCACAATTTTTACTACTGGTATACAGTGCCATTGTCTGACTGGGAATTCAAAGAATATATTGGGAATACAAATACCCTCATTTCTTGCTACTGCCATATAGTGCCAGTGTCTGACTGGGAATTCAAAGAATATATTGGGGTTACGTGCACCCACAATTTTTACTACTGGTATACAGTGCCATTGTCTGACTGGGAATTCAAAGAGTATATTGGGAATACAAATACCCTCATTTCTTGCTACTGCCATATAGTGCCAGTTTCTGACTGGGAATTCAAAGAATATATTGGGGTTACGTGCACCCACAATTTTTACTACTGGTATACAGTGCCATTGTCTGACTGGGAATTCAAAGAATATATTGGGGTTATAAATACCCTCATTTCTTGCTACTGCCATATAGTGCCAGTTTCTGACTGGTAATTCAAAGAATATATTGGGGTTACGTGCACCCACAATTTTTACTACTGGTATACAGTGCCATTGTCTGACTGGGAATTCAAAGAGTATATTGGGAATACAAATACCCTCATTTCTTGCTACTGCCATATAGTGCCAGTTTCTGACTGGGAATTCAAAGAATATATTGGGGTTACGTGCACCCACAATTTTTACTACTGGTATACAGTGCCAATTTCTAACTAGGAATTCAAAATGCGCAAGGCTCCCGGAAAGGGACGTGGACGAGGCCGTGGGCGAGGTCGGGGGAATGGTTCTGGGGAGCAAGGTAGCAGTGAAGCCACAGGGCGTCCCGTGCCTACTCCTGTGGGGCAGCAAGCATTGCGCCACTCCACAGTGCCAGGGTTGCTTGCCACATTAACTAAACTGCAGGGTACAAACCTTAGTAGGCCCGAGAACCAGGAACAGGTCTTGCAATGGCTGTCAGAGAACGCTTACAGCACATTGTCCAGCAGCCAGTCAGACTCTGCCTCCTCTCCTCCTATTACCCAACAGTCTTGTCTTCCTTCCTCCCAAAATTCCGAAGCTTTACAGAACAATAACCCAAACTGTCCCTGCTCCCCAGAGCTGTTCTCCGCTCCTTTCATTGTCCCTCAACCTGCCTCTCCACGTCACGATTCCACGAACCTAACAGAGGAGCATCTGTATCCAGATGCTCAAACACTAGAGTCTCCTCCATCTCCGTTCGATTTGGTGGTGGATGACCAGCAACCCACCCTCATCGACGATGATGTGACGCAGTTGCCGTCAGGGCATCCAGTTGACCGGCGCATTGTGCGGGAGGAGGAGATGAGACAGGAGTTGGAAGAGGAAGTGGTGGATGATGAGGACACTGACCCGACCTGGACAGGGGGGATGTCAAGCGGGGAAAGTAGTGTGGATGTTGAGGCAGGTGCAGCACCAAAAAGGGTAGCTAGAGGCAGAGGCAGAGGTCAGCAGCTTAGGCGAAGCCAGGCCACACCCGGAATCTCCCAAGATGTTCCAGTTCGTACCCAGCCCCGAAAAACTCCCACCTCGAGGGCACGTTTCTCGAAGGTGTGGAGTTTTTTCAAGGAATGCGCCGAGGACAGATATAGTGTTGTCTGCACAATTTGCCTCTCGAAATTGATTAGGGGCTCTGAGAAGAGCAACCTGTCCACCACTTCAATGCGCCGTCATTTGGAATCCAAGCACTGGAATCAGTGGCAGGCAGCAACGGCAGGACAAAGGCCGACTGCCGTTCACGCCACTGCCACTGCCTCTGCCTCTGCCTCTGCCACTGCCACTGCTGACTGTGCTGGCGATGCACTCCAGAGGACGAGCCAGGACACCACTTCATCTGCCTCCGCCACTTTGTTGACTTCTACCTCATCCTCCCCTGGTCCTGTCTTATCTCCTTCTCCTGCACCATCAAAGGCACCATCAGGCGTTTCTTTACAACAACCCACCATCTCTCAGACATTGGAGCGGCGGCAGAAATACACTGCTAACCACCCACACGCGCAAGCCTTGAACGCCAACATCGCTAAACTGCTGGCCCAGGAGATGTTGGCGTTCCGGCTTGTTGAAACTCCCGCCTTCCTGGACCTGATGGCAACTGCGGCACCTCGCTATGCCGTCCCTAGCCGTCACTACTTCTCCCGGTGTGCCGTCCCCGCCTTGCACCAGCACGTGTCACTCAACATCAGGCGGGCCCTTAGTTCCGCGCTTTGCACAAAGGTCCACTTGACCACCGACGCGTGGACAAGTGCATGCGGACAGGGACGCTACATTTCACTGACGGCACACTGGGTGAATGTAGTTGAGGCTGGGACTGCTTCCCAAACTGGCCCGATGTACCTCGTCTCCCCGCCTAACATTCCTGGCAGGGACACGAGAAGAACACCCCCCTCCTCCTCCTCTTCTACCGCCTCCTCCTCCGCCACCGCCTCCTCCTCCGCCACCGCCTCCTCCTCCGCTGTTAGATTGACCCCAGCTACGAGTTGGAAACGTTGCAGCACTGGCGTTGGTAGACGTCAGCAGGCTGTGCTGAAGCTGATCAGCTTGGGGGACAGACAGCACACTGCCTCCGAGGTGAGGGATGCCCTCCTCGATGAGACGGCAATATGGTTTGAGCCGCTGCACCTGGGCCCAGGCATGGTCGTTTGTGATAACGGCCGGAACCTGGTAGCAGCTCTGGAGCTTGCCGGACTCCAACATGTTCCATGCCTGGCCCACGTCTTCAACCTAGTGGTGCAACGTTTCCTAAAGAGCTACCCCAATGTTCCAGAGCTACTGGTGAAAGTGCGGCGCATGTGCGCCCACTTTCGCAAGTCGACAGTAGCCGCTGCTAGCTTAAAATCTCTCCAGCAACGCCTGCATGTGCCACAACACCGGCTTTTGTGCGACGTCCCCACACGCTGGAACTCAACGTTTCAGATGTTGAATAGAGTGGTTGAGCAGCAGAGACCTTTGATGGAATACCAGCTACAAAACCCTAGGGTGCCACAAAGTCAGCTGCCTCAGTTTCACATCCATGAGTGGCCATGGATGAGAGACCTTTGTGACATCCTACGGGTCTTTGAGGAGTCCACAAGGAGGGTGAGCTCTGAGGATGCGATGGTGAGCCTTACAATCCCGCTCTTGTGTGTTCTGAGAGAATCCCTGATTGACATCAGGGATAACTCAGATCACACAGAGGAGTTAGGGATAGCATCCGATCCGTCACAGCTGGAGAGTAGGTCCACACATCTGTCCGCTTCACTGCGTTTAATGGAGGAGGAGGAGGAGGAGGAGGAGGAAGAAGAGTTGTCCGATGATGTGATGGTGATACAGGAGGCTTCCGGGCAACTTCGAATCGTCCCATTGTTGCAGCGCGGATGGGTAGACATGGAGGATGAGGAGGAAATGGAGATTGAACTTTCCGGTGGGGCCAGAGGAGTCATGCCAACTAACACTGTGGCAGACATGGCTGAGTTCATGTTGGGGTGCTTTACAACCGACAAGCGTATTGTCAAAATCATGGAGGACAACCAGTACTGGATCTTTGCTATCCTTGACCCCCGGTATAAAAACAACATCTCGTCTTTTATTCCGGTAGAGGGGAGGGCCAATCGCATCAATGCTTGCCACAGGCAATTGGTGCAGAATATGATGGAGATGTTTCCAGCATGTGACGTTGGCGGCAGGGAGGGCAGTTCCTCCAGTAGGCAACCAAGTTCTCACCGGTCCACACAAACGAGGGGCACACTGTCTAAGGTCTGGGACACCTTGATGGCACCCCCTCGCCAAAGTGCCGCCACGGAGGGTCCTAGTGTCACCAGGCGTGAGAAGTATAGGCGCATGTTGCGGGAATACCTTTCCGACCACAGCCCTGTCCTCTCCGACCCCTCTGCGCCCTACACGTATTGGGTGTCGAAGTTGGACCTGTGGCTTGAACTTGCCCTATATGCCTTGGAGGTGCTGTCCTGTCCTGCCGCCAGCGTCCTATCTGAGAGGGTGTTCAGTGCAGCCGGTGGCATCATCACTGACAAGCGCACCCGTCTGTCAGCTGAGAGTGCCGACCGGCTCACTTTGATAAAAATGAACCACCACTGGGTAGAGCCGTCATTTTTGTGCCCACCTGTGTAAAGCACCCCAACATGAAACTCCATGTCTGTACTCAACCTCTCCAATTCCTCCGCATCCTCATACTCATCCACCATAAGCGTTGCACAATTCTGCTAATACTAGGCTCCCTCCACCCTGATTTCCCCCAACTCTGCTGGTTAGAGGCTCCCTCCACCATGAATTTGCCCAAACTGGGCTGTTTAGAGGCTCCCTCCACCATGAATTGGTCCAAACTGGGGTGGTTAGAGGCTCCCTCCACCATGAATTGGTCCAAACTGGGGTGGTTAGAGGCTCCCTCCACCATTAATTGGTCCAAACTGGGCTGGTTAGAGGCTCCCTCCACAATTAATTGGTCCAAACTGGGCTAATTAGAGGCTCCCTCCACCATGAATTGGTCCAAACTGGGTTTTTTAGAGGCTCCCTCCACCATTAATTGGTCCAAACTGGGCTGGTTAGAGGCTCCCTCCACAATTAATTGGTCCAAACTGGGCTAATTAGAGGCTCCCTCCACCATGAATTGGTCCAAACTGGGTTTTTTAGAGGCTCCCTCCACCATTAATTGGTCCAAACTGGGCTGGTTAGAGGCTCCCTCCACAATTAATTGGTCCAAACTGGGCTAATTAGAGGCTCCCTCCACCATGAATTGGTCCAAACTGGGTTTTTTAGAGGCTCCCTCCACCATGAATTTGCCCAAACTGGGCTGTTTAGAGGCTCCCTCCACCATGAATTGGTCCAAACTGGGCTGGTTAGAGGCTCCCTCCACCATGAATTTCCCAAAACTTGGCTGTTTAGAGGCTCCCTCCACCATGAATTTCCCAAAACTTGGCTGTTTAGAGGCTCCCTCCACCATGAATTTGCCCAAACTGGGCTGTTTAGAGGCTCCCTCCACCATTAATTGGTCCAAACTGGGCTGGTTAGAGGCTCCCTCCACCATGAATTTGCCCAAACTGGGGTGGTTAGAGGCTCCCTCCACCATTAATTGGTCCAAACTGGGCTGGTTAGAGGCTCCCTCCACCATGAATTTCCCAAAACTTGGCTGTTTAGAGGCTCCCTCCACCATTAATTGGTCCAAACTGGGCTGGTTAGAGGCTCCCTCCACCATGAATTTGCCCAAACTGGGCTGTTTAGAGGCTCCCTCCACCATTAATTGGTCCAAACTGGGCTGGTTAGAGGCTCCCTCCACCATGAATTTGCCCAAACTGGGCTGTTTAGAGGCTCCCTCCACCATGAATTGGTCCAAACTGGGGTGGTTAGAGGCTCCCTCCACCATGAATTGGTCCAAACTGGGGTGGTTAGAGGCTCCCTCCACCATTAATTGGTCCAAACTGGGCTGGTTAGAGGCTCCCTCCACAATTAATTGGTCCAAACTGGGCTAATTAGAGGCTCCCTCCACCATGAATTGGTCCAAACTGGGTTTTTTAGAGGCTCCCTCCACCATTAATTGGTCCAAACTGGGCTGGTTAGAGGCTCCCTCCACAATTAATTGGTCCAAACTGGGCTAATTAGAGGCTCCCTCCACCATGAATTGGTCCAAACTGGGTTTTTTAGAGGCTCCCTCCACCATGAATTTGCCCAAACTGGGCTGTTTAGAGGCTCCCTCCACCATGAATTGGTCCAAACTGGGCTGGTTAGAGGCTCCCTCCACCATGAATTTCCCAAAACTTGGCTGTTTAGAGGCTCCCTCCACCATTAATTGGTCCAAACTGGGCTGGTTAGAGGCTCCCTCCACCATTAATTGGTCCAAACTGGGCTGGTTAGAGGCTCCCTCCACCATTAATTGGTCCAAACTGGGCTGGTTAGAGGCTCCCTCCACCATGAATTTCCCAAAACTTGGCTGTTTAGAGGCTCCCTCCACCATTAATTGGTCCAAACTGGGCTGGTTAGAGGCTCCCTCCACCATGAATTTGCCCAAACTGGGCTGTTTAGAGGCTCCCTCCACCATGAATTTGCCCAAACTGGGCTGTTTAGAGGCTCCCTCCACCATGAATTGGTCCAAACTGGGCTGGTTAGAGGCTCCCTCCACCATGAATTTCCCAAAACTTGGCTGTTTAGAGGCTCCCTCCACCATTAATTGGTCCAAACTGGGCTGGTTAGAGGCTCCCTCCACCATGAATTTGCCCAAACTGGGGTGGTTAGAGGCTCCCTCCACCATTAATTGGTCCAAACTGGGCTGGTTAGAGGCTCCCTCCACAATTAATTGGTCCAAACTGGGCTAATTAGAGGCTCCCTCCACCATGAATTGGTCCAAACTGGGTTTTTTAGAGGCTCCCTCCACCATGAATTTCCCAAAACTTGGCTGTTTAGAGGCTCCCTCCACCATGAATTGGTCCAAACTGGGCTGGTTAGAGGCTCCCTCCACCATGAATTTCCCAAAACTTGGCTGTTTAGAGGCTCCCTCCACCATTAATTGGTCCAAACTGGGCTGGTTAGAGGCTCCCTCCACCATGAATTTGCCCAAACTGGGCTGTTTAGAGGCTCCCTCCACCATGAATTGGTCCAAACTGGGCTGGTTAGAGGCTCCCTCCACCATGAATTTCCCAAAACTTGGCTGTTTAGAGGCTCCCTCCACCATTAATTGGTCCAAACTGGGCTGGTTAGAGGCTCCCTCCACCATGAATTGGTCCAAACTGGGGTGGTTAGAGGCTCCCTCCACCATTAATTGGTCCAAACTGGGCTGGTTAGAGGCTCCCTCCACCATTAATTGGTCCAAACTGGGCTGGTTAGAGGCTCCCTCCA
Source organism: Leptodactylus fuscus (assembly GCF_031893055.1). Classification (NCBI taxonomy): domain Eukaryota; kingdom Metazoa; phylum Chordata; class Amphibia; order Anura; family Leptodactylidae; genus Leptodactylus; species Leptodactylus fuscus. The sequence continues at coordinate 40,424,037 of NC_134273.1, forward strand.
CCATGAATTTCCCAAAACTTGGCTGTTTAGAGGCTCCCTCCACCATTAATTGGTCCAAACTGGGCTGGTTAGAGGCTCCCTCCACCATGAATTTGCCCAAACTGGGCTGTTTAGAGGCTCCCTCCACCATGAATTTGCCCAAACTGGGCTGTTTAGAGGCTCCCTCCACCATGAATTGGTCCAAACTGGGCTGGTTAGAGGCTCCCTCCACCATGAATTTCCCAAAACTTGGCTGTTTAGAGGCTCCCTCCACCATTAATTGGTCCAAACTGGGCTGGTTAGAGGCTCCCTCCACCATGAATTTGCCCAAACTGGGGTGGTTAGAGGCTCCCTCCACCATTAATTGGTCCAAACTGGGCTGGTTAGAGGCTCCCTCCACAATTAATTGGTCCAAACTGGGCTAATTAGAGGCTCCCTCCACCATGAATTGGTCCAAACTGGGTTTTTTAGAGGCTCCCTCCACCATTAATTGGTCCAAACTGGGCTGGTTAGAGGCTCCCTCCACCATGAATTTGCCCAAACTGGGCTGTTTAGAGGCTCCCTCCACCATGAATTGGTCCAAACTGGGCTGGTTAGAGGCTCCCTCCACCATGAATTTCCCAAAACTTGGCTGTTTAGAGGCTCCCTCCACCATGAATTGGTCCAAACTGGGCTGGTTAGAGGCTCCCTCCACCATGAATTGGTCCAAACTGGGGTGGTTAGAGGCTCCCTCCACCATTAATTGGTCCAAACTGGGCTGGTTAGAGGCTCCCTCCACCATTAATTGGTCCAAACTGGGCTGGTTAGAGGCTCCCTCCACCATGAATTTGCCCAAACTGGGGTGGTTAGAGGCTCCCTCCACCATTAATTGGTCCAAACTGGGCTGGTTAGAGGCTCCCTCCACAATTAATTGGTCCAAACTGGGCTAATTAGAGGCTCCCTCCACCATGAATTGGTCCAAACTGGGTTTTTTAGAGGCTCCCTCCACCATGAATTTGCCCAAACTGGGCTGTTTAGAGGCTCCCTCCACCATGAATTGGTCCAAACTGGGCTGGTTAGAGGCTCCCTCCACCATGAATTTCCCAAAACTTGGCTGTTTAGAGGCTCCCTCCACCATTAATTGGTCCAAACTGGGCTGGTTAGAGGCTCCCTCCACCATTAATTGGTCCAAACTGGGCTGGTTAGAGGCTCCCTCCACCATTAATTGGTCCAAACTGGGCTGGTTAGAGGCTCCCTCCACCATTAATTGGTCCAAACTGGGCTGTTTAGAGGCTCCCTCCACCATTAATTGGTCCAAACTGGGCTGGTTAGAGGCTCCCTCCACCATGAATTTGCCCAAACTGGGCTGTTTAGAGGCTCCCTCCACCATGAATTGGTCCAAACTGGGCTGGTTAGAGGCTCCCTCCACCATGAATTTCCCAAAACTTGGCTGTTTAGAGGCTCCCTCCACCATTAATTGGTCCAAACTGGGCTGGTTAGAGGCTCCCTCCACCATGAATTGGTCCAAACTGGGGTTTTTAGAGGCTCCCTCCACCATGAATTGGTCCAAACTGGGGTTTTTAGAGTCTCCCTCCACCATGAATTGGTCCAAACTGGGGTTTTTAGAGTCTCCCTCCACCATGAATTGGTCCAAACTGGGGTTTTTAGAGGCTCCCTCCACCATGAATTTGCCCAAACTCTGCTGGTTAGAGGCTCAATCCACCCTGATTTTCAAAACAAATGTTGGTGCCAACCTCAACTTACTACAAGGGCCAAATTCACTGCTGGTGACAAGCTCTCCTCACTGCAAGTGCCAAATACACATGTTTCAAGGTGTTTTCCTACTGTCAGAGAGGTGGTATTGAGTGTGTAAAGTGTGTAGTTGTTAGGCTGTGATGTTGGGGTAATAGAGGGTCTTTGGTGTGTTAGATGCCCCCAGACATGCTTCCCCTGCTGTCCCAGTGTCATTCCAGAGGTGTTGGCATCATTTCCTGGGGTGTCATAGTGGACTTGGTGACCCTCCAGACACGGATTTGGGTTTCCCCCTTAACGAGTATCTGTTCCCCATAGACTATAATGGGGTTCGAAACCCGTTCGAACACACGAACATTGAGCGGCTGTTCGAATCGAATTTCGAACCTCGAACATTTTAGTGTTCGCTCATCTCTAGTTAAGATCAAATGTCCATAATCTATGAAATTGTGCATATGTTACGTAAATTTATGACTAGTCAGGCGCCATTATTATTCATTCTAGTGACTTAATCCTTAGCTATATTAATGCGTGACCTTGCAGAGCAAACACTCAAAAATATGCGAGGACAATGGCGGCCTTTGTCTGTGACTTCTCAGCAAAACACCTAAAAAGGTTAAATTGTGGTCTCGCTTCCATTGGACATAAAGTTATAGCCTACTAGACTTCTTCCTCAATAATAATTAGTATGGAGAATGAGGTAAAGGATCTGAACTATTCTTTATTTAGCTTCTAATTGCCACCTCTGCTGATACCTGAAGCGGGAAAATGTGATTTATATCTGCAGTTAGTGTTCACCATTTCATTACTTCATAGCTAATAAAGCGCCAGAATTCTTTAGTCACTGACTCCCCTGCCTAATATTCTCAAGATGAGAACAAAACCATAATAGTAACTAACCCTTAAACCGCAAAGTCTAGTAGGACATTTTACATCTTCAAGCAATTTGTCATTCTTGGGACTAGGGTACATCTATACTCTTTTTGAACAATTTGGAAATATCCATTGAGACTTTTATATTTTATGTTTAAAGAGATTTTCCAGGAGTTAAAAAGAAACCAGTATAACAGTAGCATATGTGTTATAACGACAAAAAAACTAAATACCGAATGCATTGACAAGCGGTGAGCTTATGAAAGCACACGGACCCCACAAACTGTAATGGGGGCCGTGTGTGTTCTTGAACTACTTTCCTCTTCGCATGACTCATGCGGACACCGCGGGGAAAACACACGGACCCCATTTTAGTCTATGGGGTCCGTGTGCTTTCAATGCACACCGCTTGCGCAAACTTTTTTATAAATATATATTACCACAATAAATTTCCTATTAATAGGCTAGATTTTTTTTTAACATTTGTTTTTATTCAAGTTTATTTTATGCAAGCTTTAAAACTCTTGAAAAAAGTCTTGGGTCATCTCAAACCCAACAATTTTGGAACTGTGCACCTGGTCTCCTATGATATTATCCAAAAGAGATGAATGTAGTGTTTATTTTTTATTTTATTTTTTTCATTTTAAGCTTTGAGGAAAATGTTTTTGTTTGTTTTTATTGAGGTGGATTGTGCTATAAATTCATGAGTAATCTGCAGGAAAAGCCGGAACAATTGGGGGGGTTGTTACAGTTTTTGATTTCTCCAATGGACTAAATAGGGAAACTCCTCCACAAACCTGTGACCTGCCCACAAATCTGGACAGAAAATATACAGGGTGTCTAGTACATCAAAATGAATCCTTACAGATTTCCTGCAGACAGGGGAAGAGGGACTTTAGGGAGTCAAACCTTACTGGATTTATGACCATGTTGGTTCTAATTTTTGCACCCTGCTCAAGTATGGCACAACCACTTTCTAAAATTTCATAAGCCTTGCCAACCCCATCCTCCTTTGCTGTCACCCATTCCTTCAGCATTGGGCTACCATCCAGGGACTTCTGCTGGAGGTTAACACCGGAGCAGCAGGAGCGGACTGTGTTGGAGACAGCGGAGCACTGGGGACAGATGAGAATGGGTTTTTTGTTTGCTTTTTTCCACCTGCTTCAATCTAATATATACAGTGGATCATATATATATATTCCATATATATATATATATATATATATATACACAGTCCTATGAAAAAGTTTGGGCACCCCTATTAATCTTAATCATTTTTAGTTCTAAATATTTTGGTGTTTATAACAGCCATTTCAGTTTGATATATCTAATAAATGATGGACACAGTAATATTTCAGGATTGAAATGAGGTTTATTGTACTAACAGAAAATGTGCAATATGCATTAAACCAAAATTTGACCGGTGCAAAAGTATGGACACCTCAACAGAAAAGTGACATTAATATTTAGTAGATCCTCCTTTTGCAAAGATAACAGCCTCTAGTCGCTTCCTGTAGCTTTTAATCAGTTCCTGGATCCTGGATAAAGGTATTTTGGACAAACAATTCAAGTTCAGTTAAGTTAGATGGTCGCCGAGCATGGACAGCCCGCTTCAAATCATCCCACAGATGTTCAATGATATTCAGGTCTGGGGACTGGGATGGTCATTCCAGAACATTGTAATTGTTCCTCTGCATGAATGCCTGAGGATTTGGAGCAGTGTTTTGGATCATTGTCTTGCTGAAATATCCATCCCCGGCGTAACTTCAACTTCGTCACTGATTCTTGAACATTATTCTCAAGAATCTGCTGATACTGAGTGGAATCCATGCGACTCTCAACTTTAACAAGATTCCCGATGCCGGCATTGGCCACACAGCCCCAAAGCATGATGGAACCTCCACCAAATTTTACAGTGGGTAGCAAGTGTTTTTCTTGGAATGCTGTTTCTTTTTGGACGCCATGCATAACGCCTTTTTTTTATAACCAAACAACTCAATTTTTGTTTCCAAAATGAAGCTGCCTTGTCCAAATGTGCTTTTTCATACCTCAGGCAACTCTATTTGTGGCGTACGTGCAGAAACGGCTTCTTTCTCATCACTCTCCCATACAGCTTCTATTTGTGCAAAGTGCGCTGTATAGTTGACCGATGCACAGTGACACCATCTGCAGCAAGATGATGCTGCAGCTCTTTGGAGGTGGTCTGTGGATTGTCCTTGACTGTTCTCACCATTCTTCTTCTCTGCCTTTCTGATATTTTTCTTGGCCTGCCACTTCTGGGCTTAACAAGAACTGTCCCTGTGGTCTTCCATTTCCTTACTATGTTCCTCACAGTGGAAACTGACAGGTTAAATCTCTGAGACAACTTTTTGTATCCTTCCCCTGAACAACTATGTTGAACAATCTTTGTTTTCAGATCATTTGAGAGTTGTTTTGAGTAGCCCATGATGCCACTCTTCAGAGGAGATTCAAATAGGAGATCAACTTGCAATTGGCCACCTTAAATACCTTTTCTTATGATTGGATACATCTGGCTATGAAGTTCAAAGCTCACTGAGGTTACAAAACCAATTGTGTGCTTCAGTAAGTCAGTAAAAAGTAGTTAGGGGAATTCAAATCAATAAAATGATAAGGGTGCCCATACTTTTGCACCGGTCAAATTTTGGTTTAATGCATATTGCACATTTTCTGTTAGTACAATAAACCTCATTTCAATCCTGAAATATTACTGTGTCCATCAGTTATTATATATATCAAACTGAAATGGCTGTTGCAAACACCAAAATATTTAGAACAAAAAATGATTAAGATTAATAGGGGTGCCCAAACTTTTTCATAGGACTGTATATATATATATATATATATATATATATATATATATATACACACACACACACACACACACGGACAAAATTGGCAGCTTGCTCATGAGGAGTGGGCTAAAATACCTGCTGAGAGGTGCAGAAGTCTCATTGACAGTTACAGGAATTGTTTGATTGCAGCGATTGTCTCAAAATGTTGTGCAACAAAATATTAAGTTATAGGAACCATCATTTCTGTCCAGGCCTGTTTCATCAGTTTTTTGTTTTTTTTTTAATTCTGTTGAAGCGAAAAGCAATGTCTGACTTTCATTTCTTCATTTTCATAGAATTTTTATTTATTATTACTTTTGTCAGATTCAAGTTATTTCTGCAACCATTGTGAGTTTTTCTTTCATTAAACAAGGGGTACCAACAATTTTGTCCACGTGTGTATATCCTGGAAACCCCTTTAAAAGCAGTCAATCGTCACTCTCCTGAGTTTGCCATTTTACTTCACATGTGCATTTTGCACAATATATGGGAGCTGTCTGCAACAGCAACTACCTTCACAAGAGCATATTTTACTGTGCAGATTGTGAGGTTACATCCATTTCACCTGTTCATGTAACAGTTGCATAATATGACATATATACTATATGACAGTAACATAAGACATAATACAACATAATAAGTGGAGCACGTTCAACAGTAATGGTTAGTCCACAATCCAGATGGTGGAGAAACACCATTGAGTTCCAACTCTCATACAATAGGCTGCTGGTAGGTATATTCCCATACCGTTATCTATCTATCTATCTATCTATCTATCTATCTCCTATCTATCTATTTATCTGTCTGTCTGTCTGTCTGTCTATCTATCTATGAAAAAATGAGATGTTCTGTTTGCTTTATTTCTTGGATATAATACAGAGCGAGGCTGCATCTGGATCCTTCTTTTCTTGATATAACCTCATTTTTTTTCAGTTTGTGGTATAACCACAGGTTACAGGATGGTACATGCAGGAAATATAAGTATTCATGAAGACGTTCTCACCTAATACAGTATAATGTACATTAGTTCTTTAGAAAACAAGTCTATTGGGAATTTCCCAGTGAAAGGTTTATTAGATATGTTGTTGTAAAGTTTCTTTAATGGTTGTTTCCAAATTTTATGTAACCTATCTATCTTTTTCTGGGGAGCTATTTATAAGGAGAGACTATTATGACTATTATCAATAAGGCCAGTGGGGAAACTACTATATAAGGAGGATTTATAACAAGGGACTATTAGTAGTAAATCTAGAGGGGGAACTATTATAAATATGTGCCCCACTTTTTTAGCAACAGCACCCTTTTATTTCTCATAAAATAATAAAGCCTTTACTCCCCTTACCACACTTCCCGGCTGAGTCCTGACACTGTTTGTCTTTCTGCTTGTGGATTCCAGAGCAGGTCCAGCACACAGCGCGTGATACAGTGACGTCATCATGTCCATGTCTTCTACATAGTCATCTATGTCATAGCAGGGCTTTGCAGCTCCTTGCTCTGTCATAGATGTCAACAGTATTGCATACATAGCATGCGATACACTTGTTATTAAGGCTGCCCCCATCTGGGTCATCAGACCAAACATGTGAAGTGGTGCTGTGGATCTTGGGGCCACTTAGGAGGCGGGACTCTGGACATTTGCTCATCCCCCCCCCCCCCCAACGCCAGCCCTGCCTTTAGTCATATCCCTGGATAGTTGTAGTGATAATCAATAACCATCAATCTGAACTATGCCCTTTGGCTCCTTCACATATAGGTAGGGAATGCAACATATTTTCTGCTGTAGAAGGTATTAAATAGTCTAAAATTTTGGCGCAAAAATTTGCTGCTTTTTACTCTTTTATAATACCCTTGCTGCCTTTCTGAAGAAGGGCTGGTGTATGCATTGGTTACTTTAAATTTAATATCATTTAAAGAGGACCTTTCATGTCCTCTGGCTCACACGGTTTTATATACTGCTAGAAAGTCTGTTCATAGTGCTATACTGTGAGGGGGCGTTCCTTACTGGCCAGCCATGACGCTGAATGGGCTAAATTGTGAGGAACACCATCCCCCCGGTACTAGTGTATGGAAAAGTACAGTCGGAGGGGGGTCTCCCTCTGACAGTATAGTGCTATGAACAGTACTGTCAGGAGGGGCATTCCCAGCTAGACTGTTAGGAACGCCCTTCGGACAGTGAAGAGCTATTGGTAATTGCACCGATAGCTCTTTCCCCGGGGCACATAACGGGAAAGCTGACAGTGTGCTGAATTAGCGGTATATAAAACCACATGTGCCTGAGGACATGAAAGGTCCTCTTTAAGCCAGTTCACAGATTGGTTTAATGGAAATGTGTCTGATTTATGCCGAGGAGCATCCTCCGCTGGCACAGGTATAATTTATCTTCTAGCAGCAGCATTTTGACCTAAAAAACCTGTTAGAACTTCTCCGAAATTCACAGGATGGAAAGCTGCTTGCTGAGCTGAAAAGTGATGATAGAACTCTCCGATAAACGTGGCTCCTCTGGGATGCTTTCTATCATTCCGCTGACTTCCAGACCACATTTTTCCCTACTTCCTCTGCTCCTTATTCCCGCTGACTCTTCCCTATTTCCCCGCTGTCCCCCTGGCTCTTGGGAGGGCAGCCATGCCCTATTCTCCTTTTCCCTTTATTTCTATAGTTGGGTTGTGCACCCTTAGTTATTCCTTTGTTTTGACTGTTCATTATTTCTCGATGTAATGTTTACTCTGTTGTGTTTATTTGCCCCTATCCTACCCCCCACCCCAGTGACTATACCCCCTCACAACCCCTGATACTCCCCCTCCACTTCACATTCAGTTGTGATTTTTGCTGGTTTTACCCTTTTGTGAAAAACTTTAATAAAGATTTTAATGAAGGAAAAAAAAATTCCTATTAGGTTAAGGCAAGGTCTCACGCAGCAGACCGCAGCAAAAAATGCGAAAAATCATGGAGGCAACAAGTCACTGTTTTTCCCACAGTGCTTTTCAAAGGTCTGCAGAGGTTTCCTCTGTGAACTTTATACTTCCATGATACCTATAGAGAAACTACCGGCGTTTCCATAGGTATAATTGACATGCTGCAATTTCCAAAACGACAACAGTTTTGGAAATCACAGCACTTCACTGCATATTTTTTTGCCATCTGTATATGGGATTTTCAGGGTCACCGACTCTTTTTCTTATTGTTTAAAGGTGTTGTCCCATGAAAAGCATCCTATCTATACAGATAATTTATGTGGATTTAAGATTTTTCCTAAATACATTGCTTTATCAAAACTGCTTTGTTTGGCCGCTATCTTAATTTATTCACTTCATTGTTGACACTGTGTTTCTATGGCCACTGGGCTTATCTGCTCATTTCTCAAGTGAGATAGCTGCCTGCTCTCAGGTAGGGAGGGAGGGGTTGACAAGAAACGGCTCTCCTCAGATAGGGGATGGGGGAAGTGAGAAATCTGGGATTACTGTGTTGTCTATCTTCAGCTTTTCCACTTATCAGCCGGTTTAATTGAATTTGGCTGATAAGGGCTGAGATAAGGAGTCCGAAGCCTCTGTATGTAATGCAAGCTGACTCAAATCCAGCTCTGCAATATCAGTTTCCACATCAGCTTTATACTGTGGTAATGCATTTACAACTGATCCCTCATTACTGACTGCAAACATAGCAGATAGAAGAGCAAGTGAAACCCCGCCCCCCAATGTGCCGAGAAAACCAGGAAGTGAATAGAGCACAGAGCCCTGCAGGCTGCAGAACAAGAGTTATGGGAATACCCCTTTAATTGTATTTCTGAAGGGACAATAAACATACAAAAACATATTGTAAAATGCTATGGGTAAATCCAGACAAGTTACCATAATAGTGGTATCTTAAAGGAATGGAATATCGCCTTCCACAGCAAAAAAAAAACCCAACTTTTTTATACAAATATCAAATGGTTAACTCACGCTGGTTATGCTAAATGTTACTATGTATCCTTATAACAATATAATATGCTAGGATGTAGTGTCTGAATATTTTAGTAAAATCTAATTACCATTGCAGATTATCATACCCGCTTTCAGTGAATTAGGAGGGGACACCACTAAATCTAATAGAACAGTTGCTCCCTGTTGATCTTGAGAGCTTACATTTAATTGGGCCTTATCTTCACAAGTCATTAAATCCTAGAAAGTGAAAAAAGTACAGCTGTAAAATCAAGCAATTACACCTGGAAAATACAGTACAAACAGATCTGATCACACTAAGACACAACATCCACTTGCAATTGTTTCTCTATTCTACTGTGTTCCATTTAATCTCTATTACAATCAATGTTACAATTAATGTTCTATGAGTAATTTAACCCCTTCCTGAATTGGGGGTTCTCCTTTTTCCAATTTAGCTTTTTCTTCCCTGCCTTTCCCAAGCCAGAACATTTTACCTTTCCATTCATATAGCTTTATAAGGGCTTGGTTTTTGTGGGACAAACTGTATTCTCTAATGGCACCATTTATTGGTCCATGCTACACATGTAGCAGTCTTTAAAGGGGATTGGCAGCCCTGGAAGAACTAAATGTAATAGTGCACAATAGGAGCATATTAACAAAACTAAATTTACAGACCCCTCCACAATCCCCTGCTGCTCTGGTCCGCAGACTGCCTGGTTCCAAGCTCAGCTCTCTGTCCATGTGTCTCCTTACACTACAAGAAACATTCTGACGCTATCTTCACATCTGTGCCTGTGTGTCTATTGTTCTAGTCCATTGATTACATATGTACATATGTGCCTGTGTGTCTATTGTTCTGGCCCATTGGTCACATCTGTGCCTGTGTGTCTATTGTTCTGGTCCATTGATCACATCTGTGCCTGTGTGTCTATTGTTCTGGTCCATTGGTCACATCTGTGCCTGTGTGTCTATTGTTCTGGTCCATTGGTCACATCTGTGCCTGTGTGTCTATTGTTCTGGTCCATTGGTCACATCTGTGCCTGTGTGTCTATTGTTCTGGTCCATTGGTCACATCTGTGCCTGTGTGTCTATTTTTCTGGTCCATTGGTCATATCTGTGCTTGTGTGTCTATCGTTCTGGTCCATTGGTCACATCTGTGCCTGTGTGTCTATTGTTCTGGTCCATTGGTCACATCTGTGCCTGTGTGTCTATTGTTCTGGTCCATTGATCACATCTGTGCCTGTATGTCTATTGTTCTGGTCCATTGGTCACATCTGTGCCTGTGTGTCTATTGTTCTGGTCCATTGGTCACATCTGTGCCTGTGTGTCTATTGTTCTGGTCCATTGGTCACATCTGTACCTGTGTGTCTATTTTTCTGGTCCATTGGTCATATCTGTGCTTGTGTGTCTATCGTTCTGGTCCATTGGTCACATCTGTGCCTGTGTGTCTATTGTTCTGGTCCATTGGTCACATCTGTGCCTGTGTGTCTATTGTTCTGGTTTATTGATCACATCTGTGCCTGTATGTCTATTGTTCTGGTCCATTGGTCACATCTGTGCCTGTGTGTCTATTGTTCTGGCCCATTGATCACATCTGTGCCTGTGTATCTTTTGTTCTGGTCCATTGCTCACATCTGTGCCTGAGTGTCTGCTGTTCTGGTCCATGTTCTGATAACCAAAACTTTATACATTGCTGTCTGAGCAAGGATTTTTTTAATTTTTTTTTTTTTTTTTTGCTGGGTGAGCTCTAGTGAGTATCGGTACCTTTTTTAGGTGCTTACTACTTTTTGATTCAGACATTTTCACACAATGATACCATTAAGGTTTGGTTATCTGTTTGATAGGGCTAGTGTGGGACTGTGGGCATTATTGACTGGCACCATGTGGCACTAATTACCAGGGGAATTACCTGTACACTTATTTTTCAGGTAGTATTTGAGCCAGTAACTACTAACTAGGTGTCCTGTCTGTTTACTAGTGTTTAGGAGGATGCTATGCGTGTACCACTAATATTTTTAGAGTGCTGCCTATATAGTAATACTATCTTTTGGAGACTATATTCATGTCCTATTACTTCTTCAGTCCTGGACAGCGCAGTAGGCACAGTGCTAGGAGTAGTAGTGAGAGGACACAGTTAGGGCTCAAGGAAGAAACATTTGTATTGGGAGGCAGATACCATAGAAAAGTGAGTAACCTGCCAAGATTTTTCATTGATTAGCTGTAATGGGAAGAAACATTCATGTTAATCTGCCTCAAATGGAAAAGATGATTAATAGAAAGCCTAGAATCACGGAAGTGTTGATCTGTACTGTATTCATCTATATGTCCTGTAGAGCTGAGAACATCTTGGGGCAGTGTCTTTAAAGACCCTAGAAGAATGCCTGCAGACTTACACACTATTCTACCCATGGTCCTTTCATAAATTTGCACCATATACACCTCAAGACCCTCCCAAAGCAGATGTCCACCTCTCTGACCCTTCATTAGATTCCTGCTATATTTCTGGAGGGGCAGTCTGATCATGAATACAATGTACACTTCCTTCTTTTAACAATCCATATTTAATCCCAGTTAGTTATTATCCTCCTTTCTGTTTGTCAATGCTTGTTTACTGTAATACCATAACAAATTATGTCCTTTATGCCATTTTCTTCTGCTGCTGTTGCTGACAAAACCACATTACCATTCGTTTAGCTTGTCTTTATTTCAGTATTCGACAAATAACTTCTTGTGTTGTAAATCCATTATTCCAAATTGTAGGCATTTTATTCTGTAACACATTCTTGTCCCGTCTACCATTCCACTAAATCACTGGAGACTTGACTTACCATAGTGTCAACTGTATTGTAATTCCTAATAAATGTATTTTACTTAATAGACTGGTTTTGAGGGAAGTTTGCTATAAAATAACTTCAAACTAGATGGATTTTAGAATTTAGTATTTCACAGAATGCATTTGATTATTGCAGCAAACCATCTGTAAATTCACAAACAGGTCGTAAATGTAGGAGACTTTTGGCCAGTGTCGTCAATCGTTTCACACTTCATATTAGATGCTATTACTGCACTCACATTATTTTTATGAGCTTTAGATATCTATCACCTATAACTTTTATGTTTCACGTTAGGGGTTTCAATTTGTCTATAAAAATATCAGAGTAGATTTGTAAAGCTAAATGTTTCAGAATTTGGCTCAATGTGCACCCAAAGCACGCCATGCCCAATAGTTCGGCAGTAATGCTCAGGAGAATGCCCCCTAAACATTAGAGCCGTCTCTCTTCAAGGCAACTGTTATCAGCTGTTTTGACTCATCTACCTAAAACAATTTTTTCTGCCCTCGCTATGATCCAAGTAACTAGATTATAGGTGAACATCACAGGCCCATATAGCAGTATACACATATACCATACCATTATACAATCATGGCCATAAGGGTTGGCAACCCTGACATTTTTCCAGAAAATCAAGTATTTCACCTAGAAAATTATTATAATTACACGTTTTGTTATACACATGTTTATTTCCTTTATTTGTATTGGAACAACACAACAAAACAAAGAAAAAAAACCTGAAATTTCACGTAAACTCCAAAAATGGGCTGGACAAATTTACTGGCCCCCTCAACTTCATATTTAATTGCACACCCTTTGGAAAAAATAACTGAATTCAATCGCTTCTTATAACCATCAACAAATTTCTTACACCTCTCAGTTGGAATTTTGGACCACTCTTCTTTTGCAAACTGCTCCAAGTCTCTCATGTTTGAAGGACGCCTTCTCTTCTCCCAACAGCAATTTTAAGATCTCTCCACAGGTGTTCAATGGGATTTATATCTGAACTCATTGGTGGTCACTTCAGAGCTCTCCAGCACTTTGTTTCCATCCATTTATTGGTGCTTTTTGAAGTATAACTGGGGTCATTGTCCTGCTTGAAGACCCATAACCTAGGACGCAAACCCAGCTTTCTGATACTGTACCCTACATTGAGACCCAAAATCTTTTGCTATTCTTTATATTTTTATAATGCCTTGCACATAGTCAAGGCACCCAGTGCCAGAGGCAGCAAAACAACACCAAACCATCTTTTAACCTCCACCATATGTAACTGTTGGTACTGTGTTCTTTCCTTTGTAGGTCTCATTGTGTTTTTGGTAAACAGTAGATAATGTGCGACCGCCCCGGGAGAACCAAGCTGCTAGTTCTGACAGAGTCTTAGTTTCAAATATGGTGCACAGTTTATCAAATATTTGCTTAACAGTTCGTTTCTCCTTAACATCCCAGGACTTAACTTCACGGAGGGCTGCTTCTCCCATCTGACCCATTAACATGGCAACCTTCTGCTCAGTAGTGAGGGGATAAACTTTGAAAGTTGCTTGCATCTTTTCTTTAAAGTCCTTTAGGGTATTTGGCTCGCCTACATAGAGTGGCAGCCAGGGCACGCCTGGGTAATAAGGCATTGTGATTGGCATTACTGCAGCTGTGGGGGTTGAAACACTACACCCCTCTTCCTCATCCTCACTACTGGACCCTTGGTGTTTAAAACTGACAAAATCCTTTTTTCTTTGTTCCTAAACATACTGGCAGTACGTGGCTCACCTGCTGTTGCCAGTGCTGTAGATTCAGGTACAGCGTGCGATGCAGGGCCAAGATGACGATATTGCACAGTGTCGCAGTCACAGATCCTTTTTCCTGCCAGCAGCTCCAGTGCCTCCCTTCTCCCTTCCAGAATCTGGATCTGCAGCCATCTTAGACTCTCTGGTAATACATGGGAAGGTGTCAGCCAGCTACAAGCCGCTGTGCCACAGCTCACTGCTACAGGACAAGTGAACCAGCAGATGCCTGTTACAATAAATCAGTGAGAACTTCTACTGAGCCTGGCCTGAACATTGCCTTCCTTGCAGCTAAGCCCTGGGCAAATGCTCTTTGTTGGAGTAGAGCACTGGCACCCACATCACCATATCCAGCCCAGGGACCAGCGGGTGTCTCAATACTCCAACTGGCGTCACATCTAACTGACTCTGCCTATTACCCTGTGCACCTCTCCTGGGAGTTCTGGTGCTTATAAGGTCACCGTGACAGTCCAGCCTCCTGCACGGTTCTCCCAGGGTGGTCGCAAATGTACTTTACCAATAAACTCTATCTTGGTCTCCTCTGTCCACAAGACGTTTTCCCAGAAGAATTTTGGCTTAGCCATATACATATGGCAAACTGCAGTCTAGCTTTTTTATACCTCTGTGTCAGCAGTGGGCTCCTCCTGGGTCTCTGGTCATAGCGTTTCATGGATGGATAGTCTCGATGGATAGTTCACAGGTGACACTGATATATCCTGAGTCTGCAAGACAGCTTGAATTTCTTTGGAACTTTATTGGGGCTGCTTATCCACCCTACGGACTACCCTGCATTGCAACCTTTTATCAATGTTTCTCTTCTTTGCATGTTAAGGGAGATTAACTACAGTACCATGGGTTGCAAACTTATTATGTTGCTCACTGTGGACAAAGGAAAATCAATATCTCTGGATATGGACTTGTATTGTTGAGATTGTTGATAGTTTTCCACAATTTTGGTTCTCAGGTCATTAGACAATACTCTTCTCCTCTTTCTGTTCTCCATGCTTAGTGTGGCACACACAGACACACAATGCAATTCTTTTTATCTGGTTTCAGGTCTGATTTTTATATTGCCCACAACTGTTACTTACCAAAGTTGAGTCTAAAAGAGCATCATATGCTTTATACAAATTATTTTAACCACAATTTAGAAATTTTGAGTTTTGTGTGAATTATGTGATTTTTTTTAAGGACCTGTTGATCCAGGGTTTTTATACTGACTGCCAGATTGGAGTCGGGAAGGAATTTTTTCCCCTGAAATGGGGCAATTGGCATAAGCCTCATGAGGTTTTTTTTTGCCTTACTCTGGATCAACACTCTAGGGGATTGTAGGGTTATAGGTTGGACTTGATGGACTGATGTCTTCATCCAACCTCATCTACTATTAGAGATGAGCGAACAGTGTTCTATCGAACTCATGTTCGATCGGATATTACGCTGTTCGGCATGTTCGAATCGAATCAAACACCGCGTGGTAAAGTGCGCCATTACTCGATTCCCCTCCCACCTTCCCTGGCGCCTTTTTTGCTCCAATAACAGCGCAGGGTAGGTGGGACAGGAACTACGACACCGGTGACGTTGAGAAAAGTAGGCAAAACCCATTGGCTGCCGAAAACATGTGACCTCTAATTTAAAAGAACAGCGCCGCCCAGGTTCGCGTCATTCTGAGCTTGCAATTCACCGGGGACGGAGGTTTCCGTCCAGCTAGCTAGGGGTTAGATTCTGGGTAGGCAGGGACAGGCTAGGATAGGAAGGAGAAGACAACCACAACAGCTCTTGTAAGAGCTAAATTCCAGGGAGAAGCTTGTCAGTGTAACGTGGCACTGACGGGCTCAATCGCCGCAACCCAGCTTTCCCAGGATCCTGAATGGAATACACTGTCAGTGTATTCCCGTATACCCGATATATACCCCCGATACCCGTTCCAACGGTGTGCCCCCCCACCTTCACCCCAGAAATACCCTGCAAGTCCCCTAGCAATAGAATTGGGGCTATATACACCCACTATTTTTGCTACTGCCATATAGTGCCATTGTCTGACTGGGAATTAAAAGAATATATTGGGGTTACGTGCACCCACAATTTTTACTACTGGTATACAGTGCCAGTTTCTGACTGGGAATTCAAAGAATATATTGGGGTTATAAATACCCTCATTTCTTGCTACTGCCATATAGTGCCAGTTTCTGACTGGTAATTCAAAGAATATATTGGGGTTATAAATACCCTCATTTCTTGCTACTGCCATATAGTGCCAGTTTCTGACTGGGAATTCAAAGAATATATTGGGGTTACGTGCACCCACAATTTTTACTACTGGTATACAGTGCCATTGTCTGACTGGGAATTCAAAGAATATATTGGGGTTATAAATACCCTCATTTCTTGCTACTGGTATATAGTGCCATTGTCTGACTGGGAATTCAAAGAATATATTGGGGTTACGTGCACCCACAATTTTTACTACTGGTATACAGTGCCAGTTTCTGACTGGGAATTCAAAGAATATATTGGGGTTACAAATACCCTCATTTCTTGCTACTGCCATATAGTGCCAGTTTCTGACTGGTAATTCAAAGAATATATTGGGGTTACGTGCACCCACAATTTTTACTACTGGTATACAGTGCCATTGTCTGACTGGGAATTCAAAGAATATATTAGGGTTATAAATACCCTCATTTCTTGCTACTGCCATATAGTGCCAGTTTCTGACTGGGAATTCAAAGAATATATTGGGGTTATAAATACCCTCATTTCTTGCTACTGGTATATAGTGCCATTGTCTGACTGGGAATTCAAAGAATATATGGGGGTTACGTGCACCCACAATTTTTACTACTGGTATACAGTGCCAGTTTCTGACTGGGAATTCAAAGAATATATTGGGGTTACAAATACCCTCATTTCTTGCTACTGCCATATAGTGCCATTGTCTGACTGGGAATTCAAAGAATATATTGGGGTTACGTGCACCCACAATTTTTACTACTGGTATACAGTGCCATTGTCTGACTGGGAATTCAAAGAATATATTGGGGTTATAAATACCCTCATTTCTTGCTACTGCCATATAGTGCCAGTTTCTGACTGGTAATTCAAAGAATATATTGGGGTTATAAATACCCTCATTTCTTGCTACTGGTATATAGTGCCATTGTCTGACTGGGAATTCAAAGAATATATTGGGGTTACGTGCACCCACAATTTTTACTACTGGTATACAGTGCCAGTTTCTGACTGGGAATTCAAAGAATATATTGGGGTTACAAATAACCTCATTTCTTGCTACTGCCATATAGTGCCAGTTTCTGACTGGTAATTCAAAGAATATATTGGGGTTACGTGCACCCACAATTTTTACTACTGGTATACAGTGCCATTGTCTGACTGGGAATTCAAAGAATATATTGGGGTTATAAATACCCTCATTTCTTGCTACTGCCATATAGTGCCAGTTTCTGACTGGGAATTCAAAGAATATATTGGGGTTACGTGCACCCACAATTTTTACTACTGGTATACAGTGCCATTGTCTGACTGGGAATTCAAAGAATATATTGGGGTTATAAATACCCTCATTTCTTGCTACTGGTATATAGTGCCATTGTCTGACTGGGAATTCAAAGAATATATTGGGGTTACGTGCACCCACAATTTTTACTACTGGTATACAGTGCCAGTTTCTGACTGGGAATTCAAAGAATATATTGGGGTTACAAATACCCTCATTTCTTGCTACTGCCATATAGTGCCAGTTTCTGACTGGTAATTCAAAGAATATATTGGGGTTACGTGCACCCACAATTTTTACTACTGGTATACAGTGCCAGTTTCTGACTGGGAATTCAAAGAATATATTGGGGTTACAAATACCCTCATTTCTTGCTACTGCCATATAGTGCCAGTTTCTGACTGGTAATTCAAAGAATATATTGGGGTTACGTGCACCCACAATTTTTACTACTGGTATACAGTGCCAGTTTCTGACTGGGAATTCAAAGAATATATTGGGGTTACAAATACCCTCATTTCTTGCTACTGCCATATAGTGCCAGTTTCTGACTGGTAATTCAAAGAATATATTGGGGTTACGTGCACCCACAATTTTTACTACTGGTATACAGTGCCAGTTTCTGACTGGGAATTCAAAGAATATATTGGGGTTACAAATACCCTCATTTCTTGCTACTGCCATATAGTGCCAGTTTCTGACTGGGAATTCAAAGAATATATTGGGGTTACGTGCACCCACAATTTTTACTACTGGTATACAGTGCCATTGTCTGACTGGGAATTCAAAGAATATATTGGGGTTATAAATACCCTCATTTCTTGCTACTGGTATATAGTGCCATTGTCTGACTGGGAATTCAAAGAATATATTGGGGTTACGTGCACTCACAATTTTTACTACTGGTATACAGTGCCAGTTTCTGACTGGGAATTCAAAGAATATATTGGGGTTACAAATACCCTCATTTCTTGCTACTGCCATATAGTGCCAGTTTCTGACTGGTAATTCAAAGAATATATTGGGGTTACGTGCACCCACAATTTTTACTACTGGTATACAGTGCCATTGTCTGACTGGGAATTCAAAGAATATATTGGGGTTATAAATACCCTCATTTCTTGCTACTGCCATATAGTGCCAGTTTCTGACTGGTAATTCAAAGACTATATTGGGGTTATAAATACCCTCATTTCTTGCTACTGGTATATAGTGCCATTGTCTGACTGGGAATTCAAAGAATATATTGGGGTTACGTGCACCCACAATTTTTGCTACTGGTATATAGTGCCAATTTCTAACTGGGAATTCAAAATGCGCAAGGCTCCCGGAAAGGGACGTGGACGAGGCCGTGGGCGAGGTCGGGGGAATGGTTCTGGGGAGCAAGGTAGCAGTGAAGCCACAGGGCGTCCCGTGCCTACTCCTGTGGGGCAGCAAGCATTGCGCCACTCCACAGTGCCAGGGTTGCTTGCCACATTAACTAAACTGCAGGGTACAAACCTTAGTAGGCCCGAGAACCAGGAACAGGTCTTGCAATGGCTGTCAGAGAACGCTTACAGCACATTGTCCAGCAGCCAGTCAGACTCTGCCTCCTCTCCTCCTATTACCCAACAGTCTTGTCCTCCTTCCTCCCAAAATTCCCAAGCTTCACAGAACAATAACCCCAACTGTCCCTGCTCCCCAGAGCTGTTCTCCGCTCCTTTCATTGTCCCTCAACCTGCCTCTCCACGTCACGATTCCACGAACCTAACAGAGGAGCATCTGTGTCCAGATGCTCAAACACTAGAGTCTCCTCCATCTCCGTTCGATTTGGTGGTGGATGACCAGCAACCCACCCTCATCGACGATGATGTGACGCAGTTGCCGTCAGGGCATCCAGTTGACCGGCGCATTGTGCGGGAGGAGGAGATGAGACAGGAGTTGGAAGAGGAAGTGGTGGATGATGAGGACACTGACCCGACCTGGACAGGGGGGATGTCAAGCGGGGAAAGTAGTGTGGATGTTGAGGCAAGTGCAGCACCAAAAAGGGTAGCTAGAGGCAGAGGTCAGCAGCTTAGGCGAAGCCAGGCCACACCCGGAATCTCCCAAGATGTTCCAGTTCGTACCCAGCCCCGAAAAACTCCCACCTCGAGGGCACGTTTCTCGAAGGTGTGGAGTTTTTTCAAGGAATGCGCCGAGGACAGATATAGTGTTGTCTGCACAATTTGCCTCTCGAAATTGATTAGGGGCTCTGAGAAGAGCAACCTGTCCACCACTTCAATGCGCCGTCATTTGGAATCCAAGCACTGGAATCAGTGGCAGGCAGCAACGGCAGGACAAAGGCCGCCTGCCGTTCACGCCACTGCCACTGCCTCTGCCACTGCCTCTGCCTCTGCCACTGCCACTGCTGACTGTGCTGGCGATGCACTCCAGAGGACGAGCCAGGACACCACTTCATCTGCCTCCGCCACTTTGTTGACTTCTCCCTCATCCTCCCCTGTTCCTGTCTTATCTCCTTCTCCTGCACCATCAAAGGCACCATCAGGCGCTTCTTTACAACAACCCACCATCTCTCAGACATTGGAGCGGCGGCAGAAATACACTGCTAACCACCCACATGCGCAAGCCTTGAACGCCAACATCGCTAAACTGCTGGCCCAGGAGATGTTGGCGTTCCGGCTTGTTGAAACTCCCGCCTTCCTGGACCTGATGGCAACTGCGGCACCTCGCTATGCCGTCCCTAGCCGTCACTACTTCTCCCGGTGTGCCGTCCCCGCCTTGCACCAGCACGTGTCACTCAACATCAGGCGGGCCCTTAGTTCCGCGCTTTGCACAAAGGTCCACTTGACCACCGACGCGTGGACAAGTGCATGCGGACAGGGACGCTACATTTCACTGACGGCACACTGGGTGAATGTAGTTGAGGCTGGGACTGCTTCCCAAACTGGCCCGGTGTACCTCGTCTCCCTGCCTAACATTCCTGGCAGGGACACGAGAAGAACACCCCCCTCCTCCTCCTCCTCTACCGCCTCCTCCTCCGCCACCGCCTCCTCCTCCGCCACCGCCTCCTCCTCCGCTGTTAGATTGACCCCAGCTACGAGTTGGAAACGTTGCAGCACTGGCGTTGGTAGACGTCAGCAGGCTGTGCTGAAGCTGATCAGCTTGGGGGACAGACAGCACACTGCCTCCGAGGTGAGGGATGCCCTCCCCGATGAGACGGCAATATGGTTTGAGCCGCTGCACCTGGGCCCAGGCATGGTCGTTTGTGATAACGGCCGGAACCTGGTAGCAGCTCTGGAGCTTGCCGGACTCCAACATGTTCCATGCCTGGCCCACGTCTTCAACCTAGTGGTGCAACGTTTCCTAAAGAGCTACCCCAATGTTCCAGAGCTACTGGTGAAAGTGCGGCGCATGTGCGCCCACTTTCGCAAGTCGACAGTAGCCGCTGCTAGCTTAAAATCTCTCCAGCAACGCCTGCATGTGCCACAACACCGGCTTTTGTGCGACGTCCCCACACGCTGGAACTCAACGTTTCAGATGTTGAATAGAGTGGTTGAGCAGCAGAGACCTTTGATGGAATACCAGCTACAAAACCCTAGGGTGCCACAAAGTCAGCTGCCTCAGTTTCTCATCCATGAGTGGCCATGGATGAGAGACCTTTGTGACATCCTATGGGTGTTTGAGGAGTCCACAAGGAGGGTGAGCTCTGAGGATGCGATGGTGAGCCTTACAATCCCGCTCTTGTGTGTTCTGAGAGAATCCCTGATTGACATCAGGGATAACTCAGATCACACAGAGGAGTCAGGGATAGCATCCGATCCGTCACAGCTGGAGAGTAGGTCCACACATCTGTCCGCTTCATCGCGTTTAATGGAGGAGGAGGAGGAGGAGGAGGAGGAGGAGGAAGAAGAGTTGTCCGATGATGTGATGGTGATACAGGAGGCTTCCGGGCAACTTCGAATCATCCCATTGTTGCAGCGCGGATGGGTAGACATGGAGGATGAGGAGGAAATGGAGATTGAACTTTCCGGTGGGGCCAGAGGAGTCATGCCAACTAACACTGTGGCAGACATGGCTGAGTTCATGTTGGGGTGCTTTACAACCGACAAGCGTATTGTCAAAATCATGGAGGACAACCAGTACTGGATCTTTGCTATCCTTGACCCCCGGTATAAAAACAACATCTCGTCTTTTATTCCGGTAGAGGGGAGGGCCAATCGCATCAATGCTTGCCACAGGCAATTGGTGCAGAATATGATGGAGATGTTTCCAGCATGTGACGTTGGCGGCAGGGAGGACAGTTCCTCCAGTAGGCGACCAAGTTCTCACCGGTCCACACAAACGAGGGGCACACTGTCTAAGGTCTGGGACACCTTGATGGCACCCCCTCGCCAAAGTGCCGCCACAGAGGGTCCTAGTGTCACCAGGCGTGAGAAGTATAGGCGCATGTTGCGGGAATACCTTTCCGACCACAGCCCTGTCCTCTCCGACCCCTCTGCGCCCTACACGTATTGGGTGTCGAAGTTGGACCTGTGGCTTGAACTTGCCCTATATGCCTTGGAGGTGCTGTCCTGTCCTGCCGCCAGCGTCCTATCTGAGAGGGTGTTCAGTGCAGCCGGTGGCATCATCACTGACAAGCGCACCCGTCTGTCAGCTGAGAGTGCCGACCGGCTCACTTTGTTAAAAATGAACCACCACTGGATAGAGCCTTCATTTTTGTGCCCACCTGTGTAAAGCACCCCAACATGAAACTCCATGTCTGTACTCAACCTCTCCAATTCCTCCGCATCCTCATACTCATCCACCATAAGCGTTGCACAATTCTGCTAATACTAGGCTCCCTCCAACATGATTTCCCCCAACTCTGCTGGTTAGAGGCTCCCTCCACCCTGATTTCCACCAACTCTGCTGGTTAGAGGCTCCCTCCACCCTGCTTTCCCACAACTCTGCTGGTTAGAGGCTCCCTCCACCATGAATTTGCCCAAACTGGGCTGTTTAGAGGCTCCCTCCACCATGAATTGGTCCAAACTGGGGTTTTTAGAGGCTCCCTCCACCATGAATTTGCCAAAACTGGGCTGTTTAGAGGCTCCCTCCACCATGAATTGGTCCAAATTGGGGTTTTTAGAGGCTCCCTCCACCATGAATTTGCCCAAACTGGGCTGGTTAGAGGCTCCCTCCACCATGAATTGGTCCAAACTGGGCTGGTTAGAGGCTCCCTCCACCATGAATTGGTCCAAATTGGGGTTTTTAGAGGCTCCCTCCACCATGAATTGGTCCAAACTGGGCTGTTTAGAGGCTCCCTCCACCATGAATTGGTCCAAACTGGGGTTTTTAGAGGCTCCCTCCACCATGAATTGGTCCAAACTGGGCTGGTTAGAGGCTCCCTCCACCATGAATTGGTCCAAACTGGGTTTTTTAGAGGCTCCCTCCACCATGAATTGGTCCAAACTGGGGTTTTTAGAGGCTCCCTCCACCATGAATTTGCCCAAACTGGGCTGTTTAGAGGCTCCCTCCACCATGAATTGGTCCAAATTGGGGTTTTTAGAGGCTCCCTCCACCATGAATTTGCCCAAACTGGGCTGGTTAGAGGCTCCCTCCACCATGAATTGGTCCAAACTGGGCTGGTTAGAGGCTCCCTCCACCATGAATTGGTCCAAATTGGGGTTTTTAGAGGCTCCCTCCACCATGAATTGGTCCAAACTGGGCTGTTTAGAGGCTCCCTCCACCATGAATTGGTCCAAACTGGGGTTTTTAGAGGCTCCCTCCACCATGAATTGGTCCAAACTGGGCTGGTTAGAGGCTCCCTCCACCATGAATTGGTCCAAACTGGGTTTTTTAGAGGCTCCCTCCACCATGAATTGGTCCAAACTGGGGTTTTTAGAGGCTCCCTCCACCATGAATTGGTCCAAACTGGGCTGGTTAGAGGCTCCCTCCACCATGAATTGGTCCAAACTGGGTTTTTTAGAGGCTCCCTCCACCATGAATTGGTCCAAACTGGGGTTTTTAGAGGCTCCCTCCACCATGAATTGGTCCAAACTGGGGTTTTTAGAGGCTCCCTCCACCATGAATTGGTCCAAACTGGGGTTTTTAGAGGCTCCCTCCACCATGAATTTGCCCAAACTGGGCTGTTTAGAGGCTCCCTCCACCATGAATTGGTCCAAATTGGGGTTTTTAGAGGCTCCCTCCACCATGAATTGGTCCAAACTGGGGTTTTTAGAGGCTCCCTCCACCATGAATTTGCCCAAACTGGGCTGTTTAGAGGCTCCCTCCAGCATGAATTGGTCCAAACTGGGGTTTTTAGAGGCTCCCTCCACCATGAATTGGTCCAAACTGGGGTTTTTAGAGGCTCCCTCCACCATGAATTGGTCCAAACTGGGGTTTTTAGAGGCTCCCTCCACCATGAATTGGTCCAAACTGGGCTGGTTAGAGGCTCCCTCCACCATGAATTGGTCCAAACTGGGGTTTTTAGAGGCTCCCTCCACCATGAATTGGTCCAAACTGGGGTTTTTAGAGGCTCCCTCCACCATGAATTGGTCCAAACTGGGCTGGTTAGAGGCTCCCTCCACCATGAATTTGCCCAAACTGGGCTGTTTAGAGGCTCCCTCCACCATGAATTGGTCCAAACTGGGCTGGTTAGAGGCTCCCTCCACCATGAATTGGTCCAAACTGGGTTTTTTAGAGGCTCCTTCCACCATGAATTGGTCCAAACTGGGGTTTTTAGAGGCTCCCTCCACCATGAATTGGTCCAAACTGGGGTTTTTAGAGGCTCCCTCCACCATGAATTGGTCCAAACTGGGGTTTTTAGAGGCTCCCTCCACCATGAATTTGCCCAAACTGGGCTGTTTAGAGGCTCCCTCCACCATGAATTGGTCCAAACTGGGTTTTTTAGAGGCTCCCTCCACCATGAATTGGTCCAAACTGGGGTTTTTAGAGGCTCCCTCCACCATGAATTGGTCCAAACTGGGGTTTTTAGAGGCTCCCTCCACCATGAATTTGCCAAAACTGGGCTGTTTAGAGGCTCCCTCCACCATGAATTGGTCCAAATTGGGGTTTTTAGAGGCTCTCTCCACCATGAATTTGCCCAAACTGGGCTGGTTAGAGGCTCCCTCCACCATGAATTGGTCCAAACTGGGCTGGTTAGAGGCTCCCTCCACCATGAATTGGTCCAAATTGGGGTTTTTAGAGGCTCCCTCCACCATGAATTGGTCCAAACTGGGCTGTTTAGAGGCTCCCTCCACCATGAATTGGTCCAAACTGGGGTTTTTAGAGGCTCCCTCCACCATGAATTGGTCCAAACTGGGCTGGTTAGAGGCTCCCTCCACCATGAATTGGTCCAAACTGGGTTTTTTAGAGGCTCCCTCCACCATGAATTGGTCCAAACTGGGGTTTTTAGAGGCTCCCTCCACCATGAATTTGCCCAAACTGGGCTGTTTAGAGGCTCCCTCCACCATGAATTGGTCCAAATTGGGGTTTTTAGAGGCTCCCTCCACCATGAATTTGCCCAAACTGGGCTGGTTAGAGGCTCCCTCCACCATGAATTGGTCCAAACTGGGCTGGTTAGAGGCTCCCTCCACCATGAATTGGTCCAAATTGGGGTTTTTAGAGGCTCCCTCCACCATGAATTGGTCCAAACTGGGCTGTTTAGAGGCTCCCTCCACCATGAATTGGTCCAAACTGGGGTTTTTAGAGGCTCCCTCCACCATGAATTGGTCCAAACTGGGCTGGTTAGAGGCTCCCTCCACCATGAATTGGTCCAAACTGGGTTTTTTAGAGGCTCCCTCCACCATGAATTGGTCCAAACTGGGGTTTTTAGAGGCTCCCTCCACCATGAATTGGTCCAAACTGGGGTTTTTAGAGGCTCCCTCCACCATGAATTGGTCCAAACTGGGCTGTTTAGAGGCTCCCTCCACCATGAATTGGTCCAAACTGGGTTTTTTAGAGGCTCCCTCCACCATGAATTGGTCCAAACTGGGCTGGTTAGAGGCTCCCTCCACCATGAATTGGTCCAAACTGGGGTTTTTAGAGGCTCCCTCCACCATGAATTTGCCCAAACTGGGCTGTTTAGAGGCTCCCTCCACCATGAATTGGTCCAAATTGGGGTTTTTAGAGGCTCCCTCCACCATGAATTGGTCCAAACTGGGGTTTTTAGAGGCTCCCTCCACCATGAATTTGCCCAAACTGGGCTGTTTAGAGGCTCCCTCCACCATGAATTGGTCCAAATTGGGGTTTTTAGAGGCTCCCTCCACCATGAATTGGTCCAAACTGGGGTTTTTAGAGGCTCCCTCCACCATGAATTTGCCCAAACTGGGCTGTTTAGAGGCTCCCTCCAGCATGAATTGGTCCAAACTGGGGTTTTTAGAGGCTCCCTCCACCATGAATTGGTCCAAACTGGGGTTTTTAGAGGCTCCCTCCACCATGAATTGGTCCAAACTAGGGTTTTTAGAGGCTCCCTCCACCATGAATTGGTCCAAACTGGGCTGGTTAGAGGCTCCCTCCACCATGAATTTGCCCAAACTGGGCTGTTTAGAGGCTCCCTCTACCATGAATTGGTCCAAACGGGGGTTTTTAGAGGCTCCCTCCACCATGAATTTGCCCAAACTGGGCTGTTAGAGGCTCCCTCCACCATGAATTTGCCCAAACTGGGCTGTTTAGAGGCTCCCTCCACCATGAATTGGTCCAAACTGGGCTGGTTAGAGGCTCCCTCCACCATGAATTGGTCCAAACTGGGTTTTTTAGAGGCTCCCTCCACCATGAATTGGTCCAAACTGGGGTTTTTAGAGGCTCCCTCCACCATGAATTGGTCCAAACTGGGGTTTTTAGAGGCTCCCTCCACCATGAATTTGCCCAAACTCTGCTGGTTAGAGGCTCAATCCACCCTGATTTTCAAAACAAATGTTGGTGCCAACCTCAACTTACTACAAGGGCCAAATTCACTGCTGGTGACAAGCTCTCCTCACTGCAAGTGCCAAATACACATGTTTCAAGGTGTTTTCCTACTGTCAGAGAGGTGGTATTGAGTGTGTAAAGTGTGTAGTTGTTAGGCTGTGATGTTGGGGTAATAGAGGGTCTTTGGTGTGTTAGATGCCCCCAGACATGCTTCCCCTGCTGTCCCAGTGTCATTCCAGAGGTGTTGGCATCATTTCCTGTGGTGTCATAGTGGACTTGGTGACCCTCCAGACACGGATTTGGGTTTCCCCCTTAACGAGTATATGTTCCCCATAGACTATAATGGGGTTCGAAACCCGTTCGAACACACGAACAGTGAGCGGCTGTTCGATTCGAATTTCGAACCTCGAACATTTTAGTGTTCGCTCATCTCTATCTACTATGTAACTATGTCCAATTTGCCCTTTTCTCAGTTTTTTTATGTCATTCCAACATACACAAAGGAAATCAATGTGTATAACTAGAGATGAGCAAGTAGTACTCGATCGAGTAGGTATTCGATCAAATACTATGGTATTCAAAATACTCGTACTCGATCGAGTACCACTCGCTGTTCGAATGTAAAAGTTCGATGCAGAACCAGCATTGATTGGCCGAATGCTATACATGCTATACAGAATGCTATACAGTCGGCCAATAAATGCTGGTTCTTCTCCTACCTTTAGAAGTATTCTCTGTACAGCTTCCCCGCGGTGTCTTCCGGCTCTTCCGGCTCTTCATTCACTCTGCCAGGCATCGGGCCTGGGCAGAGCCGACTGCGCATGTCCACTTGTAGTGCGGGCAAATTTGCGAGCAAATAATTTGATTGAATGTTGCCTACCCCGGAAACGAGCATTTCCCCCCCATAGACTATAATAGGGTTCGATATTCGATTTGAGTAGTCGAATATTGAGGGGCTACTCGAAACGAATATCGATGTTATGTCAGTCCAGGTAGCTGCAACGGGGCTAAGGAATAGCAGTAGGGAATTTCGCCCTGCACTACTCCCACTAGCTAACCCGGTCCCTGCCTCACGGGTGTGGGTCGGCTGTACTCAGGCTAAGCCTGACCCCGACAGCTCCTCTCTCACTGATACCGTAGGCCTAGAGGGAAGTGGGAGAAGGAATGCCCTATAAGATCTCTAGGGACTGGAGACTAAAGGGGGTCACCCCTAACGAACAAGTGAAGCTGCTACTGACAGGGACTGACAAGGGTGTGCGCTGACTAACAACACAAGCAGCACACAGGAAACATGTGGGAAAGGATTCCCCCAAACCAATATGGGAAGGAACCTTACACTAGGAAACAAACACAGGGAAACTGAGTAGAAATCAAAGGATAAGGCAATTCACTCACACAGTCAATTATACACAGAGGGAGGATTGGTGAACACAGAAGGGAAAACACACAAACCAACTCGTTCACCCAAACCTCCCAAAAACCAACCACGGAACTTCCTCTATCCAAGATAACCACCTACTCCTCCTGCTAAGGCCTAGCTCCGTAAAAGCAACACTCAGCACAGAACCATGGGAGGCATGGGTTTAAATACAGAGTAGAGACCACTCCTCCCAGGTGCAAATGGGAGGACAGACTAATCAACCAGGAAATAAAGCTGCCTACCAACAGTGCGTGTGTGCAAGTCAGAAGGTGTGCACCAATACCCACGACAGGACAACCCCGCAGCGCCAGGATGCCACCCCAGACACTGCGCAGCCAAAAACTCCCCAGGTAAGAAAAATAGAAAGCAATGAACCTAAATACTCCTAACAGGATCCTCCCCTCAAGGAGAAGACTCCGGATTCTCTAGGAGCATCCTTCTTCGGGAACTCCTTGTGGAATTTCTCCACGAGTCTGGGGGCTGACATATCCGACTCCAGGACCCAAGAATTATCCTCAGGACCGTATCCCTTCCATGTCACCAGATACCGTAGCTTCCCCCGAACATATTTGCTATCCAGAACTCGGGATATCTCATACTCCCCGGACTCAGAAACTGGTGGAACCTTAACTGGAGACGTTCCCTTCTTGGCCTTCTTTAACAAGGAGACATGGAACACCCGGTTTATCTTCCACCTTTTAGGTAGTTGCAGCTGCGCCGCCACTTCATTTACCATCTTGATGATCTTAAAAGGACCCACAAACCTGGGACCCAGCTTCTTGCTAGGAACCTTCAACCTGATATTCTTGGTGGACAACCAAACCATCTCACCAGGGAAGAACTGCAACTCTCCTCTCTTCCGATCCGCCTGGACCTTAGCCTGGTGCGACGCCTGCACCAGATTCTCTCGGATACGGGACCATACCCCTTGCAGCTTTTTAGAAAATAGCTCCTCCTCCGGAACTGGGGAAGAAATGGAAGAAAATACTCCGAAAACAGGATGTCTACCACCGGAGCAAAAAAAATGGTGTGGTACCTGTGGCATTGGAATCATGGTTGTTTAGGGAAAATTCTGCCAGGGGGAGAAAGGCAGCCCAATTATTCTGGTTCTCTCGAACAAAACACCTCAAAAACTGTTCCACATCCTGATTCTTCCTCTCTGTTTGTCCGTTAGACTCTGGGTGAAACCCGGAGGAAAACGACAGTGTAACTCCCAACCTGCTGCAAAAAGCCCGCCAGAATTTAGCCACAAATTGCGGTCCCCTGTCCGAAACGATCTCCTCAGGAAGACCATGCAACCTTACAATTTCTTTAATAAACGCCTCTGATAGTGTCTTGGCACATGGCAGCCTGGAAAACGGGATCAAATGGCACATTTTCGTGAAGCGGTCAATGACTACCCAAATGACCGTGAAACCCTTAGACACCGGAAGGCCCGTGATGAAATCCATAGACAGATGAGTCCAAGGTGCCTTAGGAGGTTCCAATGGATGTAGAAGACCGTGGGGACGGGTATGCGACGCCTTGGCTCTTGCACAGACCGAACAATTTTGAACAAACTGCAAGACATCCTTACTCCACCCTGGCCACCAAAAATTCCTAGACACCAATCTCATGGTCTCTGAAACCCCCGGGTGACCAGCAAGAACCGACTCGTGACACTCCCTCAGGAGACTTTGTCGGAGAGTAGTTGGGACAAAAAGCTTGTTTCTAGGTATCTTGGAAGGTGCAGCGTGTTGCGCTTTGATCAAGGCCTTCTCCAATTTCGCGCCCAATACTGCTACCACCACTCCATCCCCAAGAATAGTGGCAGGCGCCTCTCGTTCCTCCTCAGTCGACATATACCGGGATAAAGCATCAGCCTTAACATTCTTTGAACCTGGCACATAAGTCACGGTAAAATGGAACCGCGCAAAAAATAGAGCCCATCTGGCCTGCCGTGCATTTAATCTCTTCGCCGACCCAAGATAAACCAAATTCTTGTGGTCAGTAAATACCTGGACTGGCTTCTGGCCCCCTCCAGGAAATGACGCCAATGTTCGAACGCTAGTTTTATTGCCAGTAGTTCCCTATCTCCGATGTCATAATTTCGTTCAGAGGCAGAGAATTTCTTAGAAAAGAAGGCACAGGGATGCGTACCCTCCTCGAACTCCTGAGAAAGTACTGCTCCCACCCCCACCGAGGAGGCATCCACCTCCACTCGGAAGGCCAACCTCTCATCCGGCTGTCTCAAAATGGGAGCGGACGAGAATCGCTTCTTCAGTTCTTCAAATGCAGCTAGCGCCTCTGGCGACCACTTAGCACAGTCAGCCCCCTTCTTAGTCAAGTCCGAGATAGGTTTCACAACCTCAGAAAATCCCTTGATAAACTGGCGATAATAGTTGGAGAACCCCAAGAACCGTTGGACCGCCTTTAGGTTCTCGGGTCACGGCCACTCCAAGACTGCCCTGACCTTCTCAGGGTCCATCTCGAACCCCTTGTCCGATAGGATATAGCCAAGGAAACATAATTTATTGACCGCGAACACACATTTCTCCAGCTTAGCACTTAATTGGTTAACCCTCAGGAGATCTAAAACCTCTCTCACTTTCTCCCAATGAGTCTCCAAATCCGGGGTGTAAATGAGTATATCGTCCAGATAGACCACAACCCCCCTCCCTATGACAGCACTTAGTACATCATTAATAAAATTCTGAAAAAACGCAGGCGCATTGGTTAGACCGAAAGGCATCACAAGACTCTCAAAGTGTCCTAGGGGTGTGTTAAACGCTGTTTTCCACTCATCCCCCTTCTTGATTCTCAGCAAGTTATACGCCCCACGTAAATCTATTTTACTAAACCAGCGAGCTCCCGTAATCTGGCTGAATAGATCCGAGATCAACGGGATGGGATAGGGATTCCGCACCGTGATTTTGTTAATCTCTCTAAAATCCAAACAAGGGCGCAACCCTCCATCTTTCTTCTTTACAAAGAAAAACCCCACTGCTACTGGGGACTTAGATGGGCGAATATGCCCCACCTCTAGACTCCCCTCAATATACTCTTTGAGCGCCTCCCTCTCCGGAATAGTGAGATTGTACAACCGTGTCTTGGGTAGCACTGCATTTGGTATAAATTTAATTGAGCAATCATAGGTGCGATGTGGTGGTAATGTCTTGGCTGCCTTTTCCTCAAAGACCTCCCTGAACTCACATATTTCTTGAGGCAAATTGTCTATAGACGAAGACATAACGGATATGGGCAGACATCGACCATTACACCCCTGCCCCCAAGAAACTACTGACTCTGTCTCCCAGTTGATAATAGGGTTATGCTGCTTCAGCCAGGGCCACCCCAACACTACTTGTGCTGGTAACTTAGACAACAAGAACAAGTCAATCTCTTCCCTGTGGCCACCCACAATAAACTCCAGACCCTCCACCTGTTTGGAGATGACAGCTTGCTGTAGAGGGGTCTTATCAATAGCCCACACCGGTATCTGAGACTTCAAGACCAAAGGACTCACCCTTAATTGCTCACAAAACTCTGAGTCAATAAGGTTGACTGCCGAACCACAATCAACCAAAATCCGGCACTTCTGCCCATTTACCCATCCTTCAAGGGTCAACCCGGCAGTCTGAGTACAGGAAATATGCACACCTCCCTCCTTAGTAGGTTTTCTCCCTTTACCCTCAATAGACCTGGGGTTATTACTCTCCTTGGCGAACCATTCTCTGGAGGGGCATACCCTTGCTACATGTTCCATCCCTCCACACACAAAACAGCGTACTGTGCGGGACCCTTCACTCTTGGGTCTAGCACTTCGCACAGTGGCCCCAATCTGCATGGGTTGGTCCCCCGGGTCCTCTCTAAAAACAGAGAATTGAGGAGGGCTAACCCCCCTAGGACTCTTGTCTCCACGCTCCCGGAGGCGCCGTCCAACTCTAATTGCCAGCTGCATGGCCTCATCTAGATCTCCCGGAACAGGGTGAGAAACTAGATGGTCTTTAACCTGGTCCGAGAGCCCTGTCTCAAACTGACTAAGTAGAGCGGGGTCATTCCAGTCTACTTCTGCTGCCCACCTACGAAACTCTGTGCAATATTTCTCTATAGCGTGATCCCCTTGCACCACACGTCGTAGGTTATACTCCGCCGTGCGTACCCTGTCTGGGTCGTCATACAGTAACCCCATTGTGGAGAAAAACGCCTCTACAGTTAGTAAGCAAGCTGAGTCGGCTGGTAACGAATGTGCCCAGATGAGGGGATCATCTCTCAATAAAGTAATAATAATCCCAACTCTCTGTACCTCAGAACCGGAGGAAAACGGCCGTAGCCGGAAATACAAAAGACAGTCCTTTTGAAATCGGAAAAAATCTGACCTCTTACCTCGGAAGGGTTCAGGTAAGCTGACTTTTGGCTCCAGAGGCCGACCCACAGGGGCGCTACTCACCTGCCTCTGTATGCCCTCCACCTGAGAGGCTGTGTGTTGAGCCAACTGCTGTAACTGAGATACGTCAGAAGCTTGGATGGCATCCATTCATAGCTTGATCCCCTCCATCTCAGTGGAGATCTGCTGCACCGCCTGGTACAACTGTTTCAGGTCCGTCATAATGCAAACGAACCTTTTTTTTTTTTTTTTTTTTTTTTACCGGCTGAGTGTACTGTTATGTCAGTCCAGGTAGCTGCAACGGGGCTAAGGAATAGCAGTAGGGAATCTTGCCCTGCACTACTCCCACTAGCTATCCCGGTCCCTGCCTCACGGGTGTGGGTCGGCTGTACTCAGGCTAAGCCTGACCCCGACAGCTCCTCTCTCACTGATACCGTAGGCCTAGAGGGAAGTGGGAGAAGGAATGCCCTATAAGATCTCTAGGGACTGGAGACTAAAGGGGGTCACCCCTAACGAACAAGTGAAGCTGCTACTGACAGGGACTGACAAGGGTGTGCGCTGACTAACAACACAAGCAGCACACAGGAAACATGTGGGAAAGGATTCCCCCAAACCAATATGGGAAGGAACCTTACACTAGGAAACAAACACAGGGAAACTGAGTAGAAATCAAAGGATAAGGCAATTCACTCACACAGTCAATTATACACAGAGGGAGGATTGGTGAACACAGAAGGGAAAACACACAAACCAACTCGTTCACCCAAACCTCCCAAAAACCAACCACGGAACTTCCTCTATCCAAGATAACCACCTACTCCTCCTGCTAAGGCCTAGCTCTGTAAAAGCAACACTCAGCACAGAACCATGGGAGGCATGAGATGACTAGAGATGAGCGAACACTAAAATGTTCGAGGTTCGAAATTCGATTCGAACAGCAGCTCACTGTTCGAGTGTTCGAACGGGTTTCGAACCCCATTATAGTCTATGGGGAACATATACTCGTTAAGGGGGAAACCCAAATCCGTGTCTGGAGGGTCACCAAGTCCACTATGACACCCCAGGAAATGATACCAACACCCTGGAATGACACTGGGACAGCAGGGGAAGCATGTCTGGGGGCATAAAAGTCACTTTATTTCATGGAAATCCCTGTCAGCTTGCGATTTTCGCTAGCTAACTTTTCCCCATAGGAATGCATTGGCCAGCGCTGATTGGCCAGAGTACGGAATTCGACACACATCTGATGTAGCAGAGCCGAGTGTGCACACTCGGCTCTGCTATATCAGATGGGCTGACCGGCACATGGTGTAGTTGAGCAGAACTGGCTCAGCACTGCTAAGTCTCTGCAGTAGCAGGTTCTGCTACATCTGATGTAGCAGAGCCGAGTGTGCACACTCGGCACACGGTGTAGTTGAGCAGAACTGGCTCAGCACTGCTAAGTCTCTGCAGTAGCAGGCTCTGCTACATCAGATGTAGCAGAGCCGAGTGTGCACACTTGGCTCTGCTACATCTGATGTAGCCGGTTCCAAGTGTGCACACTCGGCACACGGTGTAGTTGAGCAGAACTGGCTCAGCACTGCTAAGTCTCTGCAGTAGCAGGCTCTGCTACATCAGATGATGTAGCAGAGCCGAGTGTGCACACTCGGAACACGGTGTAGTTGAGCAGAACTGGCTCAGCACTGCTAAGTCTCTGCATTCCCATAGGAATGCATTGGCCAGCCTTCGGCCAATCAGCGCTGGCTCTGCCGGAGGAGGCGGAGTCTAAGGTCAGACCTGAATGGAGACTGGTGTGGAGTGATCTTAGACTCCGCCTCCTCCAGCAGAGCCAGCGCTGATTGGTCTGATGTAGCAGAGCCTGCTACTGCAGAGACTTAGCAGTGCTGAGCCAGTTCTGCTCAACTACACCGTGTGCCGAGTGTGCACACTCGGCTCTGCTATATCAGATGGGCTGACCGGCTCACGGTGTAGTTGAGCAGAACTGGCTCAGCACTGCTTAGTCTCTGCAGTAGCAGGCTCTGCTACATCAGATGTAGCAGAGCCGAGTGTGAACACTCGGCACACGGTGTAGTTGAGCAGTACTGGCTCAGCACTGCTAAGTCCCATAGGAATGCATTGGCCAGCCTTCGGCCAATCAGCACTGGCTCTGCCAGAGGAGGCGGAGTCTAAGGTCGGACCTGAATGGAGACTGGTGTGGAGCGATCTTAGACTCCGCCTCCTCCAGCAGAGCCAGTGCTGATTGGTCGAATTCCGTACTCTGGCCAATCAGCGCTGTCCAATGCATTCCTATGGGAAAAAGTTTATGTCACAAAAATCACAATTGCACACCCGATAGAGCCCCAAAAAGTTATTTTTAATAACATTCCCCCCTAAATAAAGGTTATCCCTAGCTATCCCTGCCTGTACAGCTATCCCTGTCTCTTAGTCACAAAGTTCACATTCTCATATGACCCGGATTTGAAATCCACTATTCGTCTAAAATGGAGGTCACCTGATTTCGGCAGCCAATGACTTTTTCCAATTTTTTTCGATGCCTCCGGTGTCGTAGTTCCTGTCCCACCTCCCCTGCGCTGTTATTGGTGCAAAAAAAGCGCCAGGGAAGGTGGGAGGGGGATCGAATTTTTTTGGAGTTTGCCACGTGATGTTCGATTCGAATCGAACACATCGAACAGCCTGATATCCGATCGAACATGTGTTCGATAGAACACTTTTCGCTCATCTCTAGTAAAGACTATAATGATTATTTTACTTTGTCTATGGATACAAGTAGTGGCTCAACAAACAAGGCAGACAAGTATGTCGATCTGGATCAGTGAAACAAATGAGAGCCTTTTTGCACAGGTAGCATGCAAGAATGTTGCAAAGATTGCAGTCACAATCAGGCCCTGGTGTCTGCGTTAGCCCAAAAGTCACCTTAGAAGACACTTTTAAGATAAGAATTATATTATAGATCTTGATTTAATGCCCAGTAACATTAACACATTAAAAATAGGTTTTCAAAACCAAAAGATCCCTTTAAAGTGCACAAGCAAGAGCAATTAAGGAAATAAACTAATTTTATGCATGAAATAATTTGCATATACAGAAATAAACGTGTCCAGGTTGACCCGATTGTGGTTAAAATGCCATATAGCAATCATTCTGTATAGTTGGACAAGTATAATATCAGAGGAATAAGAGTCATATTTTTAGGATTCAGCAGAATATTTATTCTTGGAACAGAGGGTATGTTAAAAGAACATAGATGAAGGGCTGATCTACCCTTTACAATGAGCCACCATTGTTGCTATAGAAACATGCAATTTGCTTTACTAAGTTATCATGGCAAGCGAACAGAGAAGAGGTTGCTTTGCTTTTTTATTTTATTGACTTCACATTTCACTTGCCCTAGAAATCTCATATGGTATACCGCCAAACCATGCTTCTTACGGCTTGTAGATAAGATACTGTAAAAACATTTTTCCTTTAGCTAATGTTTATAAAAAGGACCTTCAACCCTTGAAAAAGTTATATTTGGTTATTAATTTATCTGCTTTTTGTACAGTACAGTTCACATTTTTCTTTCTACTACATATTGCATTGGGATTTATGACTATGATCAGTGAAGGGAAGGAAATGTAATAGGAAGCTAAATGCTATCAACCTAAGGACTCCTTCATGAATCCTTTTTTTTCCAGTAAACAAGCCATTGTAATGTTAGACGTGTATGGCGTATTTTACAAGAGTCTTTCTGTCAATTTAATTTTAGAACATTTTTTCAATGTGCTTTTCCTTGTATTTTTGAAGTCCTATATAGAAAGCCTATAGGAAAGTCACCAGAAAAGTTGCCATACCTACCATACCTGCCATGTTTCTCTGAAAATATGACTATATGACTATATGTCTTATATTATTATTTGCTCTGAAAGATGGGATAGGGCTTATTTTCAGGAGATGTCTTATTTTTTACATGAAGAGCGATCCACTCACCAAGACCCCCTTACACCCAAAATAAGTGGCAAGTGGCAACGGTGGATGGCTCTCATACACAGATCTGCGTCACTACCGGTGTGTCACTGCCAGGCCCCTTGCCTTTGCAGCAGCATTCCACTGCAGCCAAGTATAGTGGGTGGCACCTTCTGGTCACCGCAAATAGCCACAACTCTCAGGCTCAGGAAAGGAGTGATACCAGCGCGACTACCCGATATGCATATAAGAGCCCGGCACTATCAACAGTAAAACTTTAATGTTGTGGAGAATTGACTCACTAGTATCATCGTGTATATATAGCTCTTTTAGGGCTCGTTCACACTGGGCAAAAGGGGGTGGATTTTGGCACTGAATCCTCCTCAAAATCTGCCCCCTCACAATAGAAGTCTATGCAGACCGCTAGCGTTCTTTTTTCTGCTAGCGGTTTGTTCCCGCTAGTGGAAAAACAAGCGAGCTGGCCTTTCTTCAGACAGATTTCGCGGCTGATTCAGCTGCGGCGTCCGCTTCGCGGCAGCACCCTCCGGGCTAGGCCCATTCAATTGGGCCTACTCCAGAGTGGGAAGCCGCGACTGTTGGAAGCCGCAACAGTCGCGGCAGGCTCATTTTGGTCCTATTCTGACACAGCTTCCTGCATCAAAATCTGGATCAAAATACGCCATCCCGTGCCCCGTGTGAACGGGGCCTTAAGGTCAATGTCTGATTCTTTTGGGGGTGACTGCTTTCTTTTACAATGTGATTCTTTTGGGGGGGTCTCTGCTTTCCTTTGTTGAAGGGTCTACTGTTTCTGTCTAGCTGGATTTTATTACCTTTATTGCATACATAGCTGCCTGTACTATTTTTATTGAACTGCAACTAGCATTTATTTTTGGAGTAGGGTTTATGCTTCAAGCATACTCCAAAAATCCGTTCCGTAGCACTTTCAACAAAAAGTTCACAGAGTTTTCCTCCGCGGACTTTCTGTTACAATTATATCTATGGGAAAGCCGCCGGCGTTTCCGTAGATATAATTGACATGCTGCAATTTTCAAAGCCGCAACAGCTTTGCAAATCGCAGGGTGTCCGCACTGCGTTTTTTTCCACAAAGTGGGCATGGGATTCGCACGAATCCCATCCCCTTTGCTTGCACTGTAAAACGCTGCGTCTGCGCTGCGGGCAAATCGCGGCATTTACGTCCCGTGGTGCCTGGCCTAAAAAATATCGATATTGCTTCTATTTTTCACAGCTGTTTTATAGTATTCGTGTGAATGTAGCCTCATTCATAAAACCTTGTCCATTTTTTGACCATGAATAAGGAACATATCAATCTCTTTATAATGGCCATTGTCCATCGATTTTGCATCCATCACATGTCTATTTGTCCATTTTAGATGGTCGAGTGTCATCCATTTTGTATTTGTTTATAATGGACCATTGAAAAACAAAAGGGATGAATTTCTTTGGTCTTTTAGCCCATTAAAATTTGGCCCATTGCCTTAATGGGAGACATGTACCATCAAAAAGAGACAGACACAAAGATAGACGTATCTGTTTTTTTCATAAACCTGTTAAATATTACGCCCAAAAAATGGACATGCGAATAAACGGATTCACTGTAATTGTTTTTAAAATGGCTGTATCATGCACATGTCACAGCTGTCGTGTGAATAGGTTCTTAGACATTGCATAGTTATGCTAGGTTCACACTAACATTTGGGGTCTGCGGGTTTCTTTGGGTAACCACTTTGATTGATTGATCATACTCAGCTTCATATTGCAATACCTGAACCTAAAAAGGGGAGTAAATTAAATCGTTGCACAACTAGTGTTATTTAACCGCTTCACCACCCAAGACCACCAAGGATAAATGCATTAGCTTGGCTGCTAACCTAGACCACTGGGGGTTGCTGACATTAACACTTTAATATCCATAAATCAACAGCCATGCTTAAGTAAATGCCCCCACAGAAGGTCTACAAGCATTGTTAACAACGACTCCACAAAAGACTTAAACCACCAAGTATGTTGACATGGTTGCCCCTGCTGTGGCCTAAGATCAATGAAGTGTTGTCTATTCACTATCCTAGTCCAACTACAGGATACTGACATTAAGGCTGAGGTCCTACTTAGCGAAAACGTAGCTTTTTTTGTTGCACTGGGACCTTAGGTTAAGGTCAGGACCCCACATAGTATAAACACAACGAAAATCATAGTATTATAAAGTCTTTGCAAAGCAGATGGGATTCTCGCTAATGCCATCCATACATTGCAGAAAAACACCATTGGGTTTTTTGTAAATCGAAGCATGTCAGTTATACCAACGGAAATGCTTGTGTTTTCCCTATAGATATAATTGAATCAGAAATTCCACAGAGGAAAACTGGACTTTCTGTGAAAAGCACTGTGGGAAAAATCAGAATGCGTTTCTACTGCAGCTTTTCCCGCAGCGGTTTTTCATCGTGATTCATTACTTCAGGTCTTAGCCTTAAGGGATTTCCTGGCACCAAATGGACTTTTTATACTGATGGCCTATCCACAGGACATCAGTATCTGATCTGTAGAGGTGTGATACCAGACCCTGCACAGATCAGCTGTTTTGGCAGCCTCCAGGTATTGGAAGCTGGTGCAGAGGATGAGGAGCGCATGCAGCTGCCGTTCCCTGGAGCCAACACTATGTAATGGACGGGGATGATGCTCTGCTCCTATTTTATGGGTTCTTTTATGCGCTGATTTCACATGCAATCCATGTATTGTTTACTCCAATTTCAAATCAATTCCATATTCAGACTTGGGATTATTCACACAGTTACACAGTGTACAATTACAATTTACACAAAAATTCTTCATCATGAGTCTGGCCTAAGAAACAGTACATTGTTAGCTCATGTTTCTCCAAGAAATCTTGTGTTATTGAGAAACACTGAACTCGAAATCAGGAAAAATGACATTGAATGTTCATTACAGAACTTGTTACGGAGGCTTTTTGTAGTAATCAGGAGGCTTTCATTTACCTGAACAGGTTGGATGCTGCCGACATTTTCTGGAGTACATGAAGGTGAACCCATAAATGGTTTTTCAATATGTTGCACTTGCTCCTTCTCTATAACTGGTTGGATTTTAGGGACTGGTAACACAAGCAAAGAAGATTAAAAAACGAATGATGGTGATTTCTAACATATTTGTAGCAATTATTGTCTACTGTAGGTAATTAAGCTTCTGAACAATGCCCGATCTGGTTCATCTGTACCTATACACTGACATTTTTGCAAGTGAGAAAGATATTATAAACAGCAAATGTTTATATAGACTCTATCATATTGGTATATGAACATTAGTTGGCCACAGAGCTGATATGTCTTATTCTTGATGCCACCAAGGGAACCTGTTACATGGAAGAAACACTGAAATTCGCAGGCATCATGTTACAGAAAAGAGGAACCAACCAATACAATGCAATGATCTAATAATATAATTAAGTATAATTAATCTGTTTTGAAGCTAGAGTCACAGCTTAGGTCTGGTCGCACATCCAGGACCCCCCAAACTGAAACCTAATCTGCATAAAAAAGTGGTTACCTTAGGAAACCCGCGGACCCCATAGACTATAATGGGGTCTGTGTGGTTTCTGCATGAAAAATGCAGAGCGAAAAGTGCTGGGGAATGGAATGGCCCAAACACAGATGTGAACCGGGCCTTAGATTAGATGCCTTTTTAGATCAAAATAGTATTGATGGTTATGGAAATGTATAGATTGTCATGGCATGCCATATCCTAGCTTTACTTGATGGATATGTGTCTTTTTCAACCATGCTAACTGGTAACTTTTTCAGTCTCCAACTTCAGCCAAAACTTGCCCTCGACTCTAGGTCCACAACTATGACTCCATGGCCCTGCTAAATACAAGCACAGAGATGTATAAATTTAATACCTCTATGGCACATGCATATTAGTATTGTCTCATCCCGCTGGTCTGACCATCAAAACCTTAAATATTTGTCATATTCTAGCAATGATTACATGTAATAAAAAAAAGTGCTGACAGTATTGTCCCAATGCAAAAACAATCTACATGTGTGTGTTTTTTTTATATCAAGTTGCTGTACGACCCTGCTATGTTCATATCCTACTAATATTATAAATGTGAATGTTTGTGTGTTTGAATGTTTGTGTGTTTGTTCCTCAATCACGCAAAAACGGCTGAACGGATTTGAATGAAATTTGGCACATAGATAGTTTGTAACCTCGATTAAAATATAGGCTGGTAAATGATATGGCTTCATGACTGTTATGAATTTATGTTCACATACTACATTTTCTTTATATTCGGACAATTTATCTGTTATTTGTTGATATAATTGATATATGTAATTGAAACCTGTACCAGAGCTTTTATATGATATTAGTAAAAGTTATATTCTAAATTCATTGATCTTTTGCTGTAACATATCACATAGGAAATAGCTGTATCATTTAGCATATTGTGCTTAGAAAATAATGCTCTACTGATAGAATAAAAGAATCCATGCCATTAGGAAATACGTCTCTTTCAAACGCTTATTGTATTCATTCAGTTACCACTATTTTCATGTAATATCATCTGGAAAACTGCTATGAGATTGCTCAATTTGCTATTGTACAACATCGTCAGTCTAGGTATTCAGCATGTGAAGAGGTGTAAAATAAGAATAAAAGATGTAGACATGTTTATATCGTACACTTGAATAGTTTTTTATTTTCAGAATCCCACAAAACTCATCTGACTATAGAACTTGAAGGCCCAAATTGCATCAAAACAATGTAAAAGTTAGGTTCTATTATATAGTAGGAAACAAATAGAACTTTTTGGGACAATGGGTGATCATTTTTGCATGTGATGTCTTATTTCATTCCAAAGGATGTCTATAAGTCTATCAATTAAAAGTCCTCATTTATGATCTGAGTCGGTAAACCTGGCCAATGTAAGTCTCTGGTTAACAAATGTGTGTGTCCAGAAACATTTTTGCCTTTTCTACTTCATTTCATCCCTGTCTTCTCCCTCTCCAGCTTGAATTTTATGGAAATACATGTCTTGTGTTAACAAAGTAACTATGTAGATACGTAGCTGATCACTGACTCCCCTGCAAAGAATATTATGTACAAGTGCAGAGATGGACTAAGCAGTGGCATAACAAGTACTGCCGCCTATCAAGCTAGCTAATTTCCCTAGATGTTTCTCCTGTGGTTTTGTGCCCTCGTCCCTGAAGTATAGTGGTTTATTGTCAGTAGTTTAATGCCTAAGTACCAAATGTGTAGAAATTAGGTGGTATAGTCCCTTGTGTCTAGTGGTTGGTTCTCTAGATCATTCCAAGTCTCCACTGGTTTCATTCCTTAAACAGAGAAAAAATATAACAGGACAATGACCAAAGTGGACAAAAGACGGAGCAATGCCTTGAAAAACTGAAGCATAGTTTATCCAAAGAGATATTCATTCAATACATAGAAATACGCACATGTAAAGCTATTAGAAGCATTGCATATCTTTATCCAAAAATTTTGGAATATCAATTAGGGAAAATTGTGGAGAGAAAACTCCACAGAACTAATAAGTGTAAATGTACTTTCATTGCTGTTAAATTTTTTATATTCTTATTCTTATGGTAGAGTTGGAAGGGACCTCAAGGGCCATCGGGTCCAACCCCCTGCGAGTGCAGGTTTTCCTAAATCATCCCAGCTATGTTTATCCAGATTCCGCTTGAAGATTTCCATTGATGGAGCGCCCACCACCTCCCGTGGCAGCCTATTCCACTCTCTCACTACCCTCACTGTCAGAAAGTTTTTCCTAATGTCTAATCTGTATCTCTTTCCCTTTAGTTTCATCCCATTGCTTCTTGTACTTCCTTGTGCTAATGAGAATAGGGTAGATCCCTCTGCACTGTGACTACCTTTCAGATATTTGTAGACTGCTATTAAATCTCCCCTCAGCCTTCTCTTCTGCAAACTAAACAATCCCAGTTCTTTTAGCCGCTCCTCATAGGACATGGTTTGCAGACCTTCCACCATTTTGGTTGCTCTTCTCTGGACTTGCTCCAATATATCGATGTCTTTCTTGAATTGAGGCGCCCAGAACTGTACACAGTATTCCAGGTGTGGTCTGACCAGGGAACAGGGAAGAGTACAGCGGAATAATGACCTCTCTTGATCTAGATTCAATG
Source organism: Leptodactylus fuscus (assembly GCF_031893055.1). Lineage (NCBI taxonomy): Eukaryota > Metazoa > Chordata > Amphibia > Anura > Leptodactylidae > Leptodactylus > Leptodactylus fuscus. Next base: position 40,466,302 of record NC_134273.1, read on the forward strand.
CTTGTCTTAATACATCCCAGAATTTTATTAGCCTTTTTTGCAGCAGCACCGCACTGTTGGCTCATGTTGAATTTGTGATCTACTATTATGCCCAAGTCCTTTTCCCCTATGCTATCACTTAGTTCTATTCCTCCCATACTATATATGTTTTTTACATTTCTGTTACCCAGATGTAGAACTTTGCATTTGTCCCTGTTAAATACCATTTTGTTCGCCTCAGCCCATTGTTCCAGTGTGTCTCCCATTGTTCCAGTGTGTCTATATATATATATATATATATATATATATATATATATATATATATATATATATATATATATATATATATATATATATATATATATATATATATATATATAGACACACTGGAACAATGGGAGACACACTGGAACAATGGGCATGAATATGTTTTCTGTTATATCTCTCTATATCTCTATATTATAAAAATGAGTTTCTGTTTGCCTGTCTGTTCTTTATGCATGACCAAACGACCGGACCGATTTTCACCATTTGGCGCACAAATACTTCAGGTGTCAGGAAGGCTTAAGACGAGGCCTCAACTGAGATACAACATTCCCAAAACAATGACCCCCCCCCATTAGCTAATATAAACCTGCAAGTCTTTCATTCATATTTCAACTGCCATATCCTAACTGAGATACACGTATCAGGTCAGCACACAGTACTACACACCGGAAGATTAGATATGCACCTCAGCACACAGTACCCCACACGACAGAGGATTAGATTCGCGTGTCTGCACACGCCGGAGGAATAGATACTTCACACAGTACCATGCGCTGGAGAATTAGATACACACATGTGCACACAGTTCCATATGCCTAAGGATTAGATACGAGCATCTGCACACAATACCACGTGCCAGAGGATTAGATACGTGTGTCTGCACATAGTACCACACGCTGGAGGAGTAGATATGCACGTTTGCACACAGTTCCACATGCAGGAGGAATAGATACGCATGTCTGCAAACAGTTCCACACACCGGAGGATTAGATATGCACATCTGCACACAGTTCCATACGCTGGAGGATTAGATGCACATGTCTGCACACAGTACCTCATGCTGGAGGAGTAGATATGCGCCTTTGCACTCAGTTCCACATGCAGGAGGAATAGATATGCGTGTCTGCACACAATTCCACATGCCAGAGGATTAGATTCACACTTCTGCGCACAGTTCCACACGCCAGATTATTAAATATGCGCCTCTGCACACAGTACCACACGCCGGAGGATTAGATATGCACCTCTTCACACAATACATTACTGGCCATGGTAAAACCACAGGAAAATACAAAAAAATTGTAAAACAAATTATAATAAAGTCTTGGTACAAAAAGTAGGGCAGACTCCATGAAAAACTAACTGAGTGCTGTGTGTGTGACGACAGAATTGTCACTTCTTTTACACAGAGCACAATAAAGAGTGAAATACTGTGACAGACTCTAGGTAGAGAACAATTTCACAGAATTTGTCCCTTCTTTTACACAGAGCACAGAAAAGGACTGTGACACAACTCTTAGGATCTCTCCCTATATCTGTGTGTCTAAATGACTTAACTCTATCTTATCTATCCTTGTTTCCATGATCTCCTAGCTATATTTTCTGTAGTAATGCTGTTATTTTTCCCTGCTGGTTGAGGTTCACTTGCTCCCTTCCTTCTCCTCCACAAAAAAGCTTCTCTCTGGGTGATCTCTTATTCAACACCTATGACATCTTCAGTGACTTCTCCACCCACAGCCCTTCATGATTGGTTAAGAGGCTGATGAGAGGGATTATTAGAATACCCACATGGGTCACACATAATATTATCTTCCTGCTCTTTGCATGGTTCACATGGCAATGGCCATTTTTGGTTCATATAAAACTAATCATAAAAGTTTTGGTTTTGGTGAGAATCAAATTTTTTCAGAATTTTGGATAGAATTCAGTTTGCCACAAACTATTTGCTCATCTCTAATAATATTATATTTCAGTACTTCAAGTACTACGATACAGTGTGATATATCCCTCGCCTGCTTGCTTACAGTATATATTAGCATTTTTCTTATTTCTATCATCCAATAAATTGTTTCTATTTTTTTACATTGTGAATTTCTTTCTGCATGCATCTTCTTCTCTTCAGATACATTTCACTAGCCTAGTCTATTATAACAATGGCAAACTTGTCTAGTGCAGTGATATTCGGATTCTGTTTTTTTGTGACGTGTTTCTATTCCCAAATGTTCAGTAGTTTATATCTGGTGCCTATTGTTCAGACTCAGTTGACTAAAGTGTTTGGCATCCAGCAGTTTAATGTTTCTGGTGCCCAATGGTTTACCACCTACATTTTTTTGATTTTGGTAGCATCCCTGGATAGACTCCGCTCTGTCGATAGGAAGTAACATGCAATGAAGAGCGTCGACCTAGCCCATCTGTCATATACATACCTCACTAGATTCTATTTTATTTTAATTCTTAGGTGAGTCTTATAGAGGTTTTTTTAGATGTTTATCAAATTATTTTCAATTGATATGGCCTTATGAATGAAGCCTAATATGGCATTCATAGATGGTTTCCCCATAAATTTGACATTTATTTCTCTTGTTAACTTGTCTAAAATAAATGCACTTCCTTCATCTGAAAGCATTATGCTTAATCTAAGTAATGTAGGCCACAAAGTTGATTACCCAAATACACTAATCAGCCAAAACCTATAATCTGTCCCATTTTATTTGATTGCAAATTTATACTTTGGCAAACATGTTTCTCACGTAATTGTGTTTTCCTTATTCCCCCGAAGATTACAAATAACATTTAGTTTTTAGATTGAAGAAGAACTTGCATACAACTGCTAGTGGTCCAAGAATACAGCAGAAAGTATTGTGGCTACAGCCACACTGCAGAAGAGCAGCACACAGAGTTCTGTGACGATGACAAGGAAAATGGGTAAGAGGAGTAGTCTTTGAGGTGCGAATGTTCAATCATCTGAATCCTATGGAATAGGGGGTTGGGGGGAGAATCAGGTTTGAGGACCTTCTTCTCCATACTGCCATAGTAGGACTAATAGCAATACTTATTGCTGGTATTTTGCAGGTACTGTCACAGTAATATGACCAGTCACATGTAGGTGACTGTATATGGTAGATATGTGCAAGGCTTCCTTATGATAGAAGTGTGGAGGTAGTAGAGCTGAGTGTGAGGGGAAGTGTGGATGAAGCATAGCTGAGTGGGTGAGAAATGAGAGAGTAGCAGGTCTGCATGGGGAGTATAAAGGCAGCAGAACTGACAGTGTGGACAAATTATGGCAGATTGTAGGGAGGAGGAAATATAAAAGTAGCAGAGTAGTGGGTTTAGAGGGGAAAGCATGGAGGTAGTAGAGCTGTGAGAAGGTAGGAAAACATGGGGGCAGAAGCAGAACAGAGGAGTGTACCTGTTGAAAACACAATATAGCTAAGTTTTATTTTTTGAATTGGACAAAGTATGATAGTTGGGGGTCCCAAACAAAACTCACTCAAAATAGAGATCCACCTTCAGAAATTTTTCGAATCATTCATATGTAAACCACCAGTCAATATAAACTAGACTACTCAGTCTTAAATGTACCAAATGTATTAATATCTGATGCTGGATAATGAATATGATGCAATATGTTTAAAATGTTTAGGTTTATCAAGTATTAGTTGGTTTAGTTTCTGACAACATGGTCCATCTCATTTGCCAGCATTGTCCACTCCCTTCTATGTATAGCCCACCCCTTTTCCATTAAGCCTCAGCCTTTGTCAGTCAGGAGCAGGAAGTATTTAAAACATTTAGAATAAATATACGCCAGATATTAGACAATTTGTGCCAAAATTGCAGTGTATTTTTATTAAGTGCCATACTGAAATAACCAACTAGGAATAACTGATTATTTAATGTACATTGGATATTTGGCAAATGTTGATTCAGCCTACGGGAAAAAAAGACCTTGCATGTTGAATCTCAATGTGTCACATACTTTGTTTTTAAGACAGATAAGCCACTACCTGAGTTGTTTGTCATCGGCTTACTCCCCCTCCTCACTGAAAACACATAAACGCTTGGCAAACCAAGTTTGTGTGGTTGGGGGGGGGGGGAGGTCAAGAGAAATAGCTGTCAGCCAAGCGAGCGTTCAGCTGAGCGCTAATAAATGCATTTAGCTAGCTATAGTACGGACAGGTTGCAGAATGTTCACGTATTGTACTTATGTAAATCACTTATATAAGTTACCTCTAATATTCCATAATAGTTTATGGAATCATATCAAGTGTTTAGGATTGCCTTTTACAGTTTGGAGTATTTTAGAGAAGTTGTTAAAGATATTACTTTTTCTTTCTATTTAAGATATCCTATATGAAATATTTCTTATATTCTTTTACAATGCCTGACTTGTCAGCTTGTACTATTCTAAAGACGGATATCATTAGGTGAATCGTTGCGCACCACTGTGTGGGTTCCGGTGTCTGCTCAGTATTTTATAGTGATTTATCTTTGTATGTTTCCCTGTGCTTTTATATATTTTTATATAGTTTTTGGTTAGTCTCAATGTTTTTCCGGTAGTTTTGACTTGTCAGGTTATACTGGGATAGTATAAGTAAAAGTCTGTACCCTAAAAGTCTGTTCCCTTTACATAAAATTAGAATAATACCTTTAGACTGTAGATTGTACATATACTTCAGCCTAGAAAGGCACATGGGCAATTTTGAGGCGGTGGGCTTTTTCTCTACATTGACTGTTGAAGTTTTAAACTTTTGTAATATTACCAGTATCCCCCACCCCCCATTCTCTCCACTCCTCCTCTCCTTTTTTTCTCTTGGGCTCGATGCATCCCTCCTCCAAGGGATTTATTAATTATTCATTATTTTTTATGTTTTTTATGTATTTTAGAGTTCTGTTTGCACTTGAAAAAGGGCCCGTAGCGGGTCTCCGCATCATTTCTCCACCAGCGAATTCAGATCCAACACGAACTTCTGGTTCTTGGTCCCTATTCTTCTCTGTTTATTCAGTGTTTTGTTGTCTTTGCTGCCACTCCCACCTGTACTTCCAATCAAAAGCATATAGAGATTGTGACTGCTCACAACCTTTTCAGGTGAGAGGCCAACTGGTATTATCTTATCACTTATTTTACTCTCATGCCGAAATAATATAACTACTGCACTCAGAGCGCTCGGTCTCTCTCTTTTGTGTTCTACAGTACAGACTTTAGGAGGACTTCTTCATGGCCCCAGACTCATCCAGAGACAGCCCTGAGTCAGCAAATTCAATTGTGCATCTCTTAGAGACATTTGCCAGCCATGCCAGGGGGAGCAAAGGAGTATCTTGACAGGAGTAATGCGTTCGGGCCTAGTTTCCAGGTAACCAGATCCCAGTCAGGTCTCCTTGCCCTGCTATAACCTCCATCATCTTCCACTGGGAGTGGCACTGGAGGATCAGTAGTGGAGGACTAATATTATAGAGCCTGTACCACCCCTGGGCAGCTTCCTATGACCAATGCAGAGGCATTGAATTGCAACTTCTACCCCCATCTGCAAGCTGCTGGTTGTACTGATTGTCCCAGTTAATAAATGGTTATTTGGTTTTCACTGCAACCTGGACTCCCAAGTCGTGCCTTCATTAACATCAGGGCCTTTCTGAACACCATCACACCAGCTCAGGAAGGAGAGCTCCCCTCTCTCAACTAAAAGTACCCTGGTGGAATTATTACTACTACTACCCTCTGGTAGTGCTGCAGGACCCTCCTCGACTGTGTCTGGCCCTGGAGTGGGATTGAGTTGTATGTGGAGTGTGCTCAGCCTTGCAGTGGAAAAGCCAGTGTCACTACTACTCCCATCCTCTGATCTTCTCCACTGGGTTGCGGCATTAGTCAACCCCCATCTGGACCTAAAAAACCAATGGGTGGTACGGAAGTGGTTACAAATGGACAGAGAAATTGAAAATGGATGAAAAATGTTACACTGAATAGAAAATGCACCATAACAACATTCATGTGGATGAGGTGTAGGAGAATATGTTTTGCTTTCTAAACCATTTAGTGTTTACATACAACCTTACAACATTACAAACTAAAAAAATGAGTAACGTGGAAAATGCTGTACAATGCATTCCATGTTCTTCATTGACCCTAAAGTTGCCACATTGACCCTAAAGTTCCATAAACCATATCTCCCAATCATCACAGATTCAGCGGAACAATTTTAGATTCCAGGTGCTGTCCTACTCTCCCGGTCAGCAGAAGGTATTCATCATTTCGCCCCTGTGTGCACATGCAGACTCCCTAAAGCTTCCGGGAGAAAAAAACTTCAGACAGAGCAGCATCAGAACGAGGAGAGGTGAGTTTAAGTGGGGTTTTTTTAAGTTTAGTTGGTACCAGGATAGGGACATAATATTATGGAGGCAGCTGGAGGATAACTATTAACTGTGGTGACAGCTGAAGAGGGACATTAAACTGGTGGCAGATGGAGAGGGGGACATTAAACTGGTGGCAGATGGAGGGGGACATTAAACTTTAGGGGTAGCATTGAATTGGTTGCAAAAGAAGGGCACATTAAATTGGGTCAGATGAAAGGAACATTAAACTGGGAGCAGATACATAGAGACATTAAACTGGGGGCAGATGGAGGGAGTCATGAAATTGTGGAGGCAGATGGAGTTGGACATTATACTATAGGAGCATTATACTGTGGAGAAAAAGGAGGGGGACATTATACTGTGGGGGAATGGAGGGGACATGAAACTGGGTGCAAATGGAGGAGGACATACAATTGGTAACAGCTGTAGAAGGACATTAAATTGGGGCAGATGAAAGGGGGACATTAAACTGGGGGAATATGGAGGGGAACATGAAACTGTGGGGGCAAATGGAGGGGGGCATTAAATTGTGGGTCAATTGGAGAAGGATATGAAACTGTGTGGGCAGATGGATGGGGGTTATGAAACTGTGAGGGCAGCTGGAGGGGGCATTAAACTGGGGCCAAATTAAGTGGGACATTAAACTGGGGCAGATGGAGGGTGGACATGAAACTGTGGGTGCAGACAGAGGAGAACATGAAACCTTTGGGGCAGATGGAGGTGGGACATGAAACTGGAGGCAACTGAGGAAGGGCATTAGACTGAGGGCAGATGGAGTGGGACATTAAACTGAGGGAAGATTAAGGGGGAGACCTATGGCAAATTCCTCCCGGTACACTTAATATTAGACTTAGACTTACAACTAGACTAAAGAATGAAGAGGACCTTTTACCACATCCAATAGATACAATTCTTCTTTGCATGACATAACAAGCATCATTTCACTGATTTTGGCGAATTTGGAATTTTTTCTGTAGCCTGCACCATTCCAGAGAAATTTCTGTTAGCTATGGAGCTTGATATGCTAATTAGGCTCTCTACTATCATGTGGGTGGTCCCAGGCACGAGCAGATAATAAGGAGTGATTGTAAGCTCTGTCTCCCTCTGATTAGACAGCGTCAGAGCTCAGAATTATGTTCCCCTTCCTGACACCGCCTTCTGGCAGTAGAGAGACTAATCAGCATATCAGGCATCAATACTAACATCACCGATTACTCAGGAATGGTGGGCGCTAGAGAAAACATTCCGATTGTGCTTGAATTAGAACTGGAGTTGGTGGAGGTGATGAATGTTCTCTCTAATAAATTGAATTTTACCTGGTGATCAAGAAATGTGATTTAATAAAAAAAATTATGGTGACTCTTATCTTTGTCCTTTCCAGCTTTATCTATGTTTTTAAAATCTTTCAATAGCTTGATATCAAAGGCTCTTTCATGACAGTGTAGAATAACTTCTTTTGACCCATTTTTGATTAACTAATCTAACAACACTAAAGATTTGTAGACATGACGCCTGTTTTTACCACAGTCGTTCAACCTTTGCCCTCTTACTTGCATGATTTCTGACAGCGAGTCAGTGTGGTGCGACATCTCTGCTATCTCCATCATTAGGCTTCCAGAAGGACCCCAGGGATCATTTGCTGTAGCTTCCCTAACCTTGACCATCACATCCGAATAACGCTTGAAAAAATTCTTCAGCCTTCTTCGTAAGGGCCTTGTAAAATGGGTCACAGCTAAATGCACTCGTTTATTTCTGCATCTGGTTTAGTGATATTGAATGGGACTTTGTGAAGCTCTAACAATATAAGAAAAGAGTTTACAGGATTTACATGTAAACAGTGATACCAAATTCTAAGCCTATATATTTTTACATAGGGTGGTTTATGGAATATAGCATTCATGTGATATCTGGGAGAATAGATTGTCTAAATGATTAATATCTAGCATCTCTAGTGGTCTAGGGTGGCAAAAGGGTTAAATATTGATATCCATTATCCATATACCAGCCTGGGTGATTATGGATTAATACTTAAATTACTTAGTAATACTGTAAATATGGCATATAATTATATAGTTTATTATTTATACATTTATGTGATATTTTGTGCTTAAAATTTAAGTTTATTTACTAGGTTTCTCTTGGAAACCCTCTGGGAATCACTATTGACCCAACTCTCACTGGGTCAATTGCTTGTTCCAATACACAGAAGTAGCTAGTGGTCCCAAAATATATAATACTATATCTAACGACACCATATAGTAAATACTATATATACATACAGAGAGAAAGAGCAGAATGTAACATAGACATTGCCAACTAAAACCAGCAAAGTTCTGATCACTACATAACGCAATCCCCTTCCTATTTCATCATTGTAACGTTTAACCCAATAAAAAACTCTTTAATTGTATACAGTGTTGTTTGGATAAAATGAGCTCTCCTTCTATTGGTCTAGACCAGGGGTCCTCAAACTTTTTAAACAGTGGGCCGGAGGCAGAGCAGGTCGCACAGACATCGGGAGCGGTGCCCTCCAATAGGTAAAGTGAAGTGCGCTCCATGGCCTGGCCCGAGTTCCCCAGGAGCTTCATTATAAATTCACGCGGAGCCAGACAGAAGTGCTCGGTGGGCCGCATGTGACCCGCGGGCCGCAGTTTGAGGACCCCTGGTCTAGACCAATAGGAACAAAAGTGTCGCAATAATGACAACTGTAGACTTTCCAAAAATAAATGTGATTTTGATGAAAAATATTTTGAGTTATTTTTGAGGAAATGATACTTTCGTAGCTTGCTGTCCATTTCTATTTTCTAATGATAAGCAAGGAATATTGGAGAATAATGTTTATCAATAAGGTGATAGAAATACAGTCCTATGAAAAAGTTTGGGCACCCCTATTGATCTTAATCATTTTTAGTTCTAAATATTTTGGTGTTTGCAGCAGCCATTTCAGTCTGATATATCTAATAACTGATGGACACAATAATATTTCAGGATTGAAATGAGGTTTATTGTACTAACAGAAAATGTGCAATATGCATTAAACCTAAATTTGACCGATGCAAAAGTATGGGCACCTCAACAGAAAAGTGACATTAATATTTAGTAGATCCTCCTTTTGCAAAGATAACATCCTCTAGTCGCTTCCTGTAGCTTTTAATCAGTTCCTGGATCCTGGATGAAGGTATTTTGGACCATTCCTCTTTACAAAACAATTCAAGTTCAGTTAAGTTTGATGGTCGCCGAGCATGGACAGCCCGCTCCAAATCATCCCACAGATGTTCAATGATATTCAGGTCTGGGGACTGGGATGGCCATTCCAGAACATTGTAATTGTTCCTCTGCATGAATGCTTGAGTTGATTTGGAGCGGTGTGTTGGATCATTGTCTTGCTGAAATATCTATCGCCGGCGAAACTTCAACTTCGTCACTGATTCTTGAATATTATTCTCAAGAATCTGCTGATACTGAGTGGAATCCATGCGACCCTCAACTTTAACAAGATTCCCGATGCCGGCATTGGCCACACAGCCCCAAAGCATGATGGAACCTCCACCAAATTTTACAGTGGGTAGCAAGTGTTTTTCTTGGAATGCTGTTTTTGTATGACCAAACAACTCAATCTTTGTTTCAACAGTCCACAGGACCTTCTTCCAAAATGAAGCTGGCTTGTCCAAATGTGCTTTTGCATACCTCAGGCAACTCTATTTGTGGCGTGCTTGCAGAAACGGCTTCTTTCTCATCAATCTCCCATACAGCTTCTCCTTGTGCAAAGTGCACTGTATTGTTGACCGATGCACAGTGACACCATCTGCAGAAAGATGATGCTGCAGCTCTTTGGAGGTGGTCTGTGGATTGTCCTTGACTGTTCTCACCATTCTTCTTCTCTGCCTTTCTGATATTTTTCTTGGCCTGCCACTTCTGGGCTTAACAAGAACTGTCCCTGTGGTCTTCCATTTCCTTACTATGTTCCTCACAGTGGAAACTGACAGGTTAAATCTCTGAGACAACTTTTTGTATCCTTCCCCTGAACAACTATGTTGAACAATCTTTGTTTTCTGATCATTTAAGAGCGGCCTGTCCATGCTCGGCGACCATCAAACTTAACTGAACTTGAATTGTTTTGTAAAGAGGAATGGTCCAAAATACCTTCATCCAGGATCCAGGAACTGACTAAAAAAAGCTACAGGAAGCGACTAGAGGCTGTTATCTTTGCAAAAGGAGGATCTACTAAATATTAATGTCACTTTTCTGTTGAGGTGCCCATACTTTTGCACCTGTCAAATTTTGGTTTAATGCATATTGCACATTTTCTGTTAGTACAATAAACCTCATTTCAATCCTGAAATATTACTGTGTCCATCAGTTATTAGATATATCAAACTGAAATGGCTGTTGCAAACAACAAAATATTTAGAACTAAAAATGATTAAAATTAATAGGGGTGCCCAAACTTTTTCATAGGACTGTAAATGGATGACAATAGGACTATGGAGTTAGTAGGCCAAACCACCAACTTTGGCTCCTCTGAATTTTCCAAAGCCCGAATCTGACTCTGACTCCTGTTCTGACCTCTTCATAAATGGCTGACAGCCATGGTCAGAAGCAGTAAGGCCTTACAGAGGTATTCTCTATGTATTATTTATGGGACACCATATGGCAGCATATAGACCTTTATGCCACTAAAAAAGGTCTGTGTATATGATGAAGCCATTGAGACATACAATGGAGGACTTGTTATGATAACTGGAATCCAGACCCAAACTTTACTGGCTATAGCCCCCTCCCCCCCAGTATTATCACTAGCAAGACTCTTCACTAGGAGTCTATCCTTTTTTTTCAGGATCCTTGGCATTTTTCATACTGCAAACCTATCCTCAGGATAAGCCATCAATTGGTGGAGTTCCGGAACCCGGCACAGATCAGAAGATTACCCCTCTCAGAATCTATACAGGGGATGGCACTGGAAGCAGGAGGCTATATAGCAGCTGTACCAGTCCTGCACCTCTGTTCTTATTGATGTGTGTAGAAGCATAGCTGCAATATACTGGAGTCACTGCTATTAAAAATTCAAGAAAAGTAAGAAAGGTTTATGAGTACAGCAGACAGTACATAAAATATTTATATATTTCCCAAATTTTTAGACTGCCATGGAGAGACACTTGTTGCTCATTATGTCAAAGTGTAATATTTATTTCCATATCTATATGCTTACATAGAAGTGAATGAGAGCACGACCACCACCAGTCTCACCCACATTCAGAATGGTTGTGCTCAGGTTGAATGTGCAGTGGGACAAAGGTCCTACAGACTCTACTTTGTGGGACAAGGCCTTAATAATGTACATCTGTTCCCAAAAAGACTGATATTTAGAGAGGGACAAATATTGGGTAAATATTAGAGATGAGCGAACAGTGAAATGTTCAAAGTTCGAAGTTCGATTTGAGTAGCCGCTCAATATTCGATTGATCAAACATCGAACCCCATTATAGTCTATGGGGAATAAATACTCGTTTAGGGGAAACCACTATTCAACTCAGGAGGGTCACCAAGTCCACTATGACACCCCAGGAAATGATGCCAACACCCTGGAATGCAACTGGGACAGCAGGGGAAGCATGCCTGGGGCATCTAACATGCCCAAGTCACTGTATTACGTCGGGATCCCTGTCAGCTTGCGATATGTGCAAGCTGACTTTTTCCCATAGGAATGCATTGACCAGCGTTGATTGGCCAAATGCCATACAGAGTACAGCACCTGCTGAACTCTGCTGCACACTCAGCTATGCTGCATCAGAGATGCGCTGAACCCTGCTACACATTCAGCTCTGCTGCATCAGAGATGCGCTGAACCCTGATGCACACTCAACTCTGCTGCATCAGAGATGTGCTGAACCCTGCTGTACACTCAGCTTTTCTGCATCAGAGATGTAGCAGAGCTGAGTGTGCACTTTAACCCTGCTGCACACTCAGCTCTGCTGCATCAGAGATGTAGCAGAGCTGAGTGTGCGCTGAACCCTGCTGCACACTCAGCTCTGCTGCATCTCATCTCAGATCTGCTTCATCTCCGGTGTAGCAGTGCTGAGTGCACGGCCAGCACTGCTACATCTTGGCATAGGAATGACCAGCGTTGATTGGCCAAATGCCATACAGAGTACAGTAATCAGCCCATCAACGCTGGTTCTGCCGGAGGAGGCGGAGTCTAAGATCGGTCCACAACAGTCTCCATTCTGGTTCGATCTTAGACTCCACCTCCTCACAGATGAGCCTCCGGCAGAACCATCGTTGATTGGCCGAATGCTGTACTCTGTATGGCATTCGGCCAATCAATGCTGGTCAATGCATTCCTATGGGAAAAAGTCAGTTTGCACACATCACAAGCTGACAGGGATCCCGACCAGATAGAGCCCCAAAGAGCTATTTGAGTAACATTCCCACCTAAATAAAGGTAATCCCTAGCTAACCCTGCCTATACATCTGTCCCTGCCTCACAAGTTCACAGTCTCATATGAACCCGATATTAAATCCACTGTTCGTATAAATTGGAGGTCACCTGAATTAGCCAGCCAATTACTTTTTCTGATTTTTTTTCGATGCCTCCGTTGTCATAGTCCCACCTCCCCTGCGCAGTTATTGGTGCAAAAAAAAGCGCCAGGGAAGGTGGGAGGGGAATCAAATTTTTTGTGAGTTTTCCACCTGGTGTTCGACTCGAATCGAACATCTCGAACAGCCTGATATCCGATCGAACATGTACTCGATCGAACGCTGTTCGCTCATCTCTAGTAATTATCAAATATATACTGTATATATATATATATATATATATATATATATATATATATATATTCTGTTGTACAGTATATTGTATACTAAGGCTTGTGACTTTGAAATCGACTTTCATGTGATACGTATTGTGACATCCTGAGTAATGTCTCTCTCCTTGCTAACATCAAACCAACAATTATCAAATGTATAGTGATTTCATTTACTGAGTCCTTTTTATGCCTGTGTGAGTGCTTTGTGGTATCTTATTCCGGTTTTGTGAAGAAATAATAATGTTTACCAAGTGGCACTATACTACTTGTCAGACAGTCCTCAGAAAAAACATTCATTAGGAAAAAAAGCACTTTCATCGCAGGCAATTACGTGATTACCAGAGTGCTAGAAAGGGTATTATGGTGTCCGAAATTAAAAGACAGCAAATTTGTACTTTACAAACTGACATTTAAAATGAGTCCCAGAAAAGCAATAGAAGGTATAAAATAGATCAAGCAAAGTCTAAATGTAAGACACAAGTGAAGACTATGCTCTCAGCTATTGTAGATATGGGTTATTGGCTACTTTGGTGCTGTGATCGGTCATTCTAACCAAGTTTAGACATCATAATTATGTAAGGTGAGGTTCATGCTGCATTGGGGTATAACATTGTATGTATTGTCACATGCCTATATACATACAGTATATTAGCCAGAAGGGTGTTAAACAGTGTTATTTTGGCATACACTACACTTTATAGAAAAACATACTCAACTACACAATGTATGCAAAAGAAAAACATATAGTATATACTCTATATTAGAATTTTAGTAGCATATTTCTTCTGGCAGTCAAATGGCAGACATAGTATCTGTAATACATCAATATACTGTATATCTGGGGATACTGTATGTACAGATGTGTCCTATATTTCCTTTCTTTTGGCGTGACATGTCCACATACATATATCACAAGATGACCAGCTATTTAAGACAACATGATTTCACAATATTTTGTCCCAGGTCTGTCAAGGTTTTTGTTGGCATTTCCTGATTTTGAACTCAATGGGGCAAATTTATTATGCCTGACGTTAGGTTCACACCTGCGTTCGGGTCTCCGTTCTGTGGTTTCCGTCTTCTGCATGTAAGAAGACGGAAACCACAGACCGGGTCCGGCCGTGAGCGTTTTATGCATACGTACTGCATGTCTGACTCTGTGTCCGGATTAAAAAACCCGGTTTCGCGGCGGAGAGCATAAAATGCTCACCGCCGCTCACAGCCGGACAGCTTTCTCACCCATTCAAATGAATGGGTGAGAAAGAGTCCTGCAGGTTTCCGTATCCTGCCTCTGTTTTATGCAGGAAACGGAAACCTGCAGAACGGAGACCGGGTGCAGATGTGAACGAGCCCTTTAACGCTCGGAAGGCTTTCCCCCACCACTGTAATGATACTGTGGGAACCTGGCCATCTCCAGGTGGCCGTGAGCCCCTTACCCCATGTGATTGCGATTGTTTCGCACCTGTCAGCAATGATTGACATGGTCTGGGTTAAAAACTTGCAACAAGCACTTTGTGCTGTGGGATTTTCATGCAGCATGTTGATGGGATTTGTTTGCTGTGCCTGTAAACACCACTGGTAAGCCATTAGTGAATTTATGGTGGCTAATCCATGAAGACTTCATCCAACGTGTCATCCAATGTTGCCAAAATTTCTGGGACTGCCAGTTATGCAAACAGGGTTCTTTTGGAGGCCACCACAGGAATACAATGATTCTGGGTCACAGCATTTTCAGCAAAATCGTCACTGTGTGAACATAACTGTATAGATGTAGCTACCAAATTTACCTTCATTTGGCCCTATGTTTCACAAATGTTTAACATTAAACAGCAAGAACGTCTCAAGGCTGCTGTTTTAGTATCCCAAATCTTTGTATTGTACCACCAATGGTTTTCTTGAAGATGCTCAGCATCCACGGAGATGAGTCTGTTGAGTTGTGTACACCTGGCATCACTGCGCATGCAACCGAGGTACAAGAAACAAGATGTACTGACCTCAACTTCATTGCAACACTCAGCAGATACTGGCTTTTATTCCTAAGGATAATGGCAATGAATAGATTTATGATACAGAGGTTTGAGACCCTAAACTCAGCCGCTTATCGACATGCTGGTGGATAAATGATCCCAAACAGGTTTCTTGACAGGTTTCCTTTAACTTAGCTTTCTTTCCCTCCCGTGGAGGTCAAATTGAGGATTATGAATTGAAATGAATTTCTACGAATACCTCTTAATGTCTGGCACTGCACCACTTTAAACTATAGACTGCGGCACTGCCAGGGACATTATGATACAAGTTGGCCGGAAAGTACAACAGACACATTCCTAAATCCTACAGTACACAGACTGAGCAGGGATGAGATGAAATAAACCCTTGACGAACGATGAACATGACATCCGCTATCATTCGGAGCATGCATTGTAATTGGGCACTCTGGTTCTCAAGTAGAAATGTGCAAACAGACAAACATAAATGATTCATATTAAAGCGGGAGGATTAAATGGATATTTGAGGATGTAACCAGCATCTCTGGCGAGGACAACTAGCACTTTTTGAACGCACGCCAAAGTCTATCCAGACAGTAAATGAAGGGAAAGTTCTGAAGGTGAAAATCTAGGATACAAAGCCTGACTAATTTGCTAGATTGTAGATATAAATTTGCTTTTAATTGCTGACTGCTCACTGATAAGCTGAGATCAGCTGGACTCGCAAAGTAGTCTCTGCAGGAGCCAGCATTTACATGAAGTGGTGATGGCACCGCGAGGAGGACAGCCTTTCAAAAGGCCACTTAGAGTAGTTCTGCTTGCATAATGCCAGATAACTGCTTACTATAAAACCGTATCACTGCTTGCTGTTATGAGTTACATTTAGCTAGGTCATTCATTGCTTTTTTTTTTTCCAGCTAAATTGTTAGGGCCAGATCATGTATAAACTAATTGATTTCAAGGCCTTACAAGTGCAAAGTGATGGGGAGGGGGAAATCAGTAATAAGATTTTGTATGCGTATCCACTTAACAAGAGAGGTATATTTATGTAACCCGCTGTGAGGTTGTCACAGTACACTCTTATATAAGCACTCAATGCAGAATAGGAAGGATTTATGGTACAACATTGTAGCATTTTAGGTCAAGAATATTAGACTTTACTGATTGTCACACTTAGGTCATATGCCTGCATTTTGCAGAATTTTGATGTCCATACAAGGCCCCACGTAGTGAGCCGCAGCCAACAAATGCTATGGAAAAAACCATGGCGGAAACACATTGTGTTTTTAATTGATTTTAATGTGGGCATTCAGATGTTCATTTGATTTCCAAGGACTAACAGTCCACGGAAAACGAATAGAGACTTGCTGATTCTGGTCTGTTCTGCAGATCACAGAACACTATACTAGTCTCTGGGTCTCTGAATACCATAGATAGCACATGGATGTCATCACAGACTCAGATACAAAGAAAAGTATAGAAATTTAGCAGTACTGTGCTGAGACCAATCAGTAGCCTCAGTGGTGGCAGGAAAGGACCCAGTGACATATGTGAGTGACATCACCAAGTCCTTATCAGCCACCGCTGAGGTCACAAGCAAGACTTGCAGTGGGGTATGCGCAGCATGCGCTTGACACAGACAGCGGACATTGGAGTGCTGGGGACAGTTGAGTATATTTTTTGTTTGTTTGCTTCACCATCCCCAGCCTCCTCTGCAATTTGTCCTTTAAGGCGGTTATCCAGGGAATATTAAAGTTTACCAGTGCTTACCAGTACATGTTATTGTTTCCTGGAAAACCCCTTTAATGCTGCCCCAATGCCCCTTTATATTCATATTGTCCCCACTGACCTTCTTTATAAATGATACCCCCTAATACCAAAAGGTACTTTCTTAAATATAAGGTCCAGTTTCTGTTAGAAACGCAGATGCAGCACCAAGTAAATAGTGTGTACCAGTACCAGACATACTAATCAAAATGGCACAGCACTGAGTGTCCAGCACACCAACAGCCGCACCAACCCCAACCCTTCAGAGATGTGCACCAGAGCCTCTGATGGTGGGGATGGACTTGGAGGATATTGTCGGCCAGGGTGGTACGGATCAGGGAAAGCTGGATGCATAGCACAACACAAATCACAGCAGAACCAGAAACTAGATTCACTTACCAGCAGGTTTTCACAGTAGAGATGAAGGTCTGAAGAACCAGAAGGCAGTGGTTGGCGGTAGGAAGTATATGGCAGCAGAGCACCAAAGAGTTGTCGTTCAATCCGGGTCATCAACGTGAGGTCAGCGCAGTACAGAGGATAATCCAGAAGGGAGGTCAAACAGGCCAGGTTGGTAACAGCAGAGTAGAGCGGTACAATAACAGGTTCAAGGAGCAGAGGTCTAAAGGCAATCCAGGAGATGTCAACAGGAGATGGCACAGTACAAAATCAAGAGGCAGAATGCAAAGCAGGACATCACAGCAGAGGCACACAGGACACAGGCAGAGGGTGAGCTAACTTCCAGGAAAAACTGAATAGCCAGTGGTGAACTGTAGCGAGAGCCCATCTTAAATAGGCTCAGGCCCACCATCTAACCCTCAGTCCTGGAAGTCCATGTTCTGGCTCAGTAGGGGACCGGAAACCCCAGCACACCGTCGAGGTTCCGGTCTGCCCCCTGAGACCCAGAAGAAGAGGGCCAAGAGTAGTAAAGAGGAGAGGGCTGGAAAGCTCTGCACACCATTGTGTAGGCTCCAGCCCCACTCCTAACAGTTCCACGCTTATATGTTTTATCCCATCCTCTATATAAATGCCCCAAGTGTGTAAAAATTAAATAAATAAACTTGATACTCACCTACCTCAGATCCCCCGAGTAGGAGCCCCCGCTGCTGCTCACTCACAACGTAGGGCTTCTCAGCCTAAAATAAGCAGGCCTTTGAGCTTTGTGCAGATCTGCATTTTGCTTTACATTATAACATAAGCCACAATGCAGTGCAGCATTTTTGGCTTGGTGGACAATAACTATGTCAAATGAACCCCATTGACACTGACTCTTCACCAGTGAAGGATTTGTCAATTTGACAGATTTTAGTTTCTGGCTACAGACCTCCTGAGATCCTCCACAGAAAAATAAGATGTCTATGACTCTTTATAATTATAGCATATCTGACACTGGCGGAACAGAGATTAAGACTAGTATATGTCAATCCTAATGAGTATCCCTCATAGCCTTTTATAACAATTGTACATTGAAATTACACAGACAGAAAATACAGATAAAAAGGCAAAACCACTGCAAAAGAATCTCTGCAAAGCCAATATACAGTACATATAGCCACTTTAATTGTAAAAAAAAAAAATCAGGGCAAAAATCACCAGATTTTTTGCTATTAGCATGATCTCTTACAGCAGTATTCTAATAGGAATGAAACGCAAAGATATTTAGGTGTACTGGTAGGGCATATTATAGACATATATCGTATGTCATGTGGAATATAATTTGCATATATGTTTTTAGGGTCTTAGTTTAAAATGGGGGGGCTTTTAAAATACCATTAGCGGTGCCTGAATAGCCTTTTTAAAGGCTATTCAGGCATATGTGGGGCTCATAGGGCATAATTTTGATGATAGAGCCCCTTTAAGGGACCCCACAGATCATGTGATTTGGTAAGTGGTTTTGCATGACAGGTAATAGAAATTTACAGGAATTGTACATTATTGCTTTCCAGCAGTTGGTCTTGTCCGAAGCTTGGTCTGGACCACTGGTAAACAGATGACTCCCTCGGTGGGTCCCTGAACCCAGTGGGCCCTAGTTCTCCCTGTATTGCATAGTAGATTCACATTGCTTCATACAGATACACATCATACAACATTTCCACCAGTGGTTAAATATACTGGGTAGATTATTTAAGAAACTACCCAGTTTATTTGTTTATATTGTAGACACACTGGGCGACTGAGATGACATCTAGCTGCAGACTCAGGTCAGGCCAACCAATTTCCTTCCTGGGCCACATCTTCTCCATCACACTGCAGGGGTCCCAATAATCAATCATCTTGCCTTGTTTCTCTGCTGCTTGAGGTTTGCTGCTGTGTGGGCACATGTTCCTGGCTCACAGAGCTAAAAGGGTCCTAGTTCAAGACAAGACCCAGACAGCAGAATACTGACAGGGCCCCTGGACAGAAACATTGAGAGGCAAGGGCCAGACAGCAAGCTATCACTGACAAATAAATTATGTTAGTGATATATTAGGAATTTGTGAATAAGTGTCAAGTAATATTTGCATTTAGGTGTTTAATGTGCCCTCAGAATGAATTCTACTGGTGGGTCCTAGGCCCCCAATCCAACACTGTTTTGATCCATTAGCTCCAGTGAAGGGCAATCTTATTGCTTCAGGATACCAAGACAAGTTGAACAACTGTTTGCTACCAGCTTTGTGGGAACAGTTTGAATACCTTTTTCTGTTCCAGTAAGACTTTGGACAATGTAAGGTCCATAAAGGTATAGTTGGGCGAGCTTGATGTGGAAGAACTTGACTGGCCCACAAAGAACCCTTTGGGAGGAACTGAAACCGAGTATTTAACCGACATCAGTGCCCGTCTCTTCTGGATGAATTGGAAAATATAAATCCTTTCCAGAAGAGTAGAAGTCCCTTTATCTGCAAAGGGCACCTAACTCTCTATTAATTCCACTGAATTTAGAAGGGGATACATTTTTTTATCAATCCTCTACAATGTACATGTATCTAGAACGCAAGTGTTATTTTCCAGCTTTTACCTCCCTGCCATTGTATTCATTCTCACGCCATGGCTTTGAATGCTGCCAATATTACTCAGGCTCCATAGTTTCCATAGACTGTTAGACAATAATTAACTGTTGGATTACAACATTAAGTCTTGACAATTGGAAAACTCAAGGTCTTCGGACCATAAAGTCATTGGCTGCATCCATTTGACTGTGAATCCTAAAGTCAGTTTTCTATGCAGCCTATTAAAACATTTTCATAGCTTCTTTCCTAGGATTATATCTAATTCTAAAACCAATTATTCAGTTCAGCAATATACTTCAAAGTTGGCTCACAACACAAAAACTTAAATGAATTCCTGAGAAAAACGTATCCCTCCTACTATCCATACACATGGTTAATGTAGACTGTGAATTGTGAAGTCTGTACACGGCATAGAACAACTGATTCAGTGCACTGGAACCATGCAGAGTTTCGTAGATGAGGGGGAGGATTTTTTTGGCTGGGCAGTCAGATTTGTGGTATAACAGTGTTTGGTCAGGATTGTATTAGAACACTGCCCGTGGAGGAGAAAATGACTGAGAGAGACCAGGAGAAAGCATAAGACTGCATTAGCTTTCCGTCACAGTAGATTATACTCATTGATAATTGCTCCAACAAATAATAAGAAAACTCTTTCCACAATATCACTGTATACTGTAGTAGCTGACTTTGTATAGTCAATGAAACAACAATCAACCAATGAAAGGTAATTTTATTAATAAGAAATACGTCTCATGCCTATAAAACTATTGGCCACAAAGCAGACTATACATCACACTAATAATCCATAAAAACGGGCAACAGTGAAATCGCCCCAGAATAAATTGTATATAGAGCTGGATGGGAAGGCTACATTAAACTTCAAATATAATGGGAAATACAAAGGTTACAGAAGATTGGCTGGATCTATTAACCCCTTTATGACACTATTTTTTATTTTTTTTGTTCTCTTCTTCCAAGAGACATACCGTTATCCTTCGCCATTGATATAGCTGTATAAGGGTTTGTTTTATGAGGACCTGGTCATGTTTTTCAATGAAGCTATTTAATGTTTCACAAAATATGTTGAAACAATATTTGTGGGGTACCATGGGAAAACCTGGAGACTGTCTCCTCTATGCCTGTGTGAATGCCTGAGGTTTCTGGTCCGGTTTTTAGATTGTCTTTGCTGCCGCAATCTGCGCATGCCTGGTCCTTTCAGGCATGCGTACTTATCTTCTTCTTCACTGTGGAAGAATAAGTTCTATATAGATAAGTGTACACCTGGACACTAAAGATGGAGTGATTCGTAGGATATAAGTCAACGCTCTTTATGGGAGAATCTACTATTTCTTTGTTCCAGCATGGAATTTCTGTTACTAGTTCATTCTTGAGCCTGTTGCTAGGTTATTTTTTGGTACACACCCACTGTGATGTCACAAGTCAATGTTATATAAAAATGCTTCAATTTAAGAGAATGCTTATACCCCATTTACCCCTGAGGATGCATGTTGGGGGGTTTCAGTCTTTTCATGTAGGTGTTATTATACCAGACCTTTACTGTCTGTATGTAGGTTTCTCAACTGCAGACTAGTTACCTTCATTTACTCTCCTCTGCAGTAATAAGACATCCGTACTATATCTCATGATTTAGAATTTTTGAATTCTAAATGTGGACAAAATTGTTGTTACCTCTCATTTAATGAAAGAAAAACCCACAATGGTCACAGAAATAACTTGAATCTGAAAAAAAGTAATAATAACCAAACTATATTTTGGCAACCCACAAAGCTTCTGGGAGAATGCCCTATGGACAGATGAAGCAAAAATCAATTTCTTTATTGTTTATTTATTTCCATATGTAAAATTGAAATAGTAGTGAGTTTAGAATTTTTAATACTTCTAGTTTTCATATACTCTTATGTTAAAACTATATTCCACTTTTTAA
Source organism: Leptodactylus fuscus (assembly GCF_031893055.1). Taxonomy (NCBI): domain Eukaryota; kingdom Metazoa; phylum Chordata; class Amphibia; order Anura; family Leptodactylidae; genus Leptodactylus; species Leptodactylus fuscus. Next base: position 40,488,161 of record NC_134273.1, read on the forward strand.
TATTTTTATCTTTTTAGTCCTCCTACGTACTTGAACATGACATCTTTGATCTCTTGTACAATACACTATAGTGCAGCAGTGCAGGCAATCAGGGCCAGAAGGAACCTTCTCCCTCTGACTAAGCCCTCAGATGCTGACCTCTCTATTTTAGCCTAGCCGACATGCACAGTATATGTTGCTGGCCTCAGGCCTGAAGAGACTCCAGAATATAATAATTTACTTTGCCCTGTACTTTCAGTTCCTGATGAACCTCACAAATTTTCATGACACATATCTTTCAAGGTTTACCCATCACTAGTAGAGATGAGCGAACACTAAAATGTTCGAGGTTCGAAATTCGATTCGAACAGCCGCTCAATGTTCGTGTGTTCGAACGGGTTTCGAACCCCATTATAGTCTATGGGGAACAGATACTCGTTAAGGGGGAAACCCAAATCCGTGTCTGGAGGGTCACCAAGTCCACTATGACACCCCAGGAAATGATGCCAACACCTCTGGAATGACACTGGGACAGCAGGGGAAGCATGTCTGGGGGCATCTAACACACCAAAGACCCTCTATTACCCCAACATCACAGCCTAACAACTACACACTTTACACACTCAATACCACCTCTCTGACAGTAGGAAAACACCTTGAAACATGTGTATTTGGCACTTGCAGTGAGGAGAGCTTGTCACCAGCAGTGAATTTGGCCCTTGTAGTAAGTTGAGGTTGGCACCAACATTTGTTTTGAAAATCAGGGTGGATTGAGCCTCTAACCAGCAGAGTTTGGGCAAATTCATGGTGGAGGGAGCCTCTAAAAACCCCAGTTTGGACCAATTCATGGTGGAGGGAGACTCTAAAAACCCCAGTTTGGACCAATTCATGGTGGAGGGAGACTCTAAAAACCCCAGTTTGGACCAATTCATGGTGGAGGGAGCCTCTAAAAACCCCAGTTTGGACCAATTCATGGTGGAGGGAGCCTCTAACCAGCCCAGTTTGGACCAATTAATGGTGGAGGGAGCCTCTAAACAGCCAAGTTTTGGGAAATTCATGGTGGAGGGAGCCTCTAACCAGCCCAGTTTGGACCAATTCATGGTGGAGGGAGCCTCTAAACAGCCCAGTTTGGGCAAATTCATGGTGGAGGGAGCCTCTAACCAGCCCAGTTTGGACCAATTAATGGTGGAGGGAGCCTCTAACCAGCCCAGTTTGGACCAATTAATGGTGGAGGGAGCCTCTAACCAGCCCAGTTTGGACCAATTAATGGTGGAGGGAGCCTCTAACCAGCCCAGTTTGGACCAATTAATGGTGGAGGGAGCCTCTAACCAGCCCAGTTTGGACCAATTAATGGTGGAGGGAGCCTCTAAACAGCCAAGTTTTGGGAAATTCATGGTGGAGGGAGCCTCTAACCAGCCCAGTTTGGACCAATTCATGGTGGAGGGAGCCTCTAAACAGCCCAGTTTGGGCAAATTCATGGTGGAGGGAGCCTCTAAAAAACCCAGTTTGGACCAATTCATGGTGGAGGGAGCCTCTAATTAGCCCAGTTTGGACCAATTAATTGTGGAGGGAGCCTCTAACCAGCCCAGTTTGGACCAATTAATGGTGGAGGGAGCCTCTAACCACCCCAGTTTGGGCAAATTCATGGTGGAGGGAGCCTCTAACCAGCCCAGTTTGGACCAATTAATGGTGGAGGGAGCCTCTAACCAGCCCAGTTTGGACCAATTAATGGTGGAGGGAGCCTCTAACCACCCCAGTTTGGACCAATTCATGGTGGAGGGAGCCTCTAACCAGCCCAGTTTGGACCAATTCATGGTGGAGGGAGCCTCTAAACAGCCCAGTTTGGGCAAATTCATGGTGGAGGGAGCCTCTAAAAAACCCAGTTTGGACCAATTCATGGTGGAGGGAGCCTCTAATTAGCCCAGTTTGGACCAATTAATTGTGGAGGGAGCCTCTAACCAGCCCAGTTTGGACCAATTAATGGTGGAGGGAGCCTCTAAAAAACCCAGTTTGGACCAATTCATGGTGGAGGGAGCCTCTAATTAGCCCAGTTTGGACCAATTAATTGTGGAGGGAGCCTCTAACCAGCCCAGTTTGGACCAATTAATGGTGGAGGGAGCCTCTAACCACCCCAGTTTGGACCAATTCATGGTGGAGGGAGCCTCTAACCACCCCAGTTTGGACCAATTCATGGTGGAGGGAGCCTCTAAACAGCCCAGTTTGGGCAAATTCATGGTGGAGGGAGCCTCTAACCAGCCCAGTTTGGACCAATTAATGGTGGAGGGAGCCTCTAAACAGCCAAGTTTTGGGAAATTCATGGTGGAGGGAGCCTCTAACCAGCCCAGTTTGGACCAATTAATGGTGGAGGGAGCCTCTAACCAGCCCAGTTTGGACCAATTAATGGTGGAGGGAGCCTCTAACCAGCCCAGTTTGGACCAATTAATGGTGGAGGGAGCCTCTAAACAGCCAAGTTTTGGGAAATTCATGGTGGAGGGAGCCTCTAACCAGCCCAGTTTGGACCAATTCATGGTGGAGGGAGCCTCTAAACAGCCCAGTTTGGGCAAATTCATGGTGGAGGGAGCCTCTAACCAGCCCAGTTTGGACCAATTAATGGTGGAGGGAGCCTCTAACCACCCCAGTTTGGGCAAATTCATGGTGGAGGGAGCCTCTAACCAGCCCAGTTTGGACCAATTAATGGTGGAGGGAGCCTCTAAACAGCCCAGTTTGGGCAAATTCATGGTGGAGGGAGCCTCTAAACAGCCAAGTTTTGGGAAATTCATGGTGGAGGGAGCCTCTAACCACCCCAGTTTGGACCAATTCATGGTGGAGGGAGCCTCTAAACAGCCCAGTTTGGGCAAATTCATGGTGGAGGGAGCCTCTAAAAAACCCAGTTTGGACCAATTCATGGTGGAGGGAGCCTCTAAACAGCCCAGTTTGGGCAAATTCATGGTGGAGGGAGCCTCTAACCAGCAGAGTTGGGGGAAATCAGGGTGGAGGGAGCCTAGTATTAGCAGAATTGTGCAACGCTTATGGTGGATGAGTATGAGGATGCGGAGGAATTGGAGAGGTTGAGTACAGACATGGAGTTTCATGTTGGGGTGCTTTACACAGGTGGGCACAAAAATGACGGCTCTACCCAGTGGTGGTTCATTTTTATCAAAGTGAGCCGGTCGGCACTCTCAGCTGACAGACGGGTGCGCTTGTCAGTGATGATGCCACCGGCTGCACTGAACACCCTCTCAGATAGGACGCTGGCGGCAGGACAGGACAGCACCTCCAAGGCATATAGGGCAAGTTCAAGCCACAGGTCCAACTTCGACACCCAATACGTGTAGGGCGCAGAGGGGTCGGAGAGGACAGGGCTGTGGTCGGAAAGGTATTCCCGCAACATGCGCCTATACTTCTCACGCCTGGTGACACTAGGACCCTCCGTGGCGGCACTTTGGCGAGGGGGTGCCATCAAGGTGTCCCAGACCTTAGACAGTGTGCCCCTCGTTTGTGTGGACCGGTGAGAACTTGGTTGCCTACTGGAGGAACTGCCCTCCCTGCCGCCAACGTCACATGCTGGAAACATCTCCATCATATTCTGCACCAATTGCCTGTGGCAAGCATTGATGCGATTGGCCCTCCCCTCTACCGGAATAAAAGACGAGATGTTGTTTTTATACCGGGGGTCAAGGATAGCAAAGATCCAGTACTGGTTGTCCTCCATGATTTTGACAATACGCTTGTCGGTTGTAAAGCACCCCAACATGAACTCAGCCATGTCTGCCACAGTGTTAGTTGGCATGACTCCTCTGGCCCCACCGGAAAGTTCAATCTCCATTTCCTCCTCATCCTCCATGTCTACCCATCCGCGCTGCAACAATGGGACGATTCGAAGTTGCCCGGAAGCCTCCTGTATCACCATCACATCATCGGACAACTCTTCTTCCTCCTCCTCCTCCTCCTCCTCCTCCATTAAACGCAGTGAAGCGGACAGATGTGTGGACCTACTCTCCAGCTGTGACGGATCGGATGCTATCCCTAACTCCTCTGTGTGATCTGAGTTATCCCTGATGTCAATCAGGGATTCTCTCAGAACACACAAGAGCGGGATTGTAAGGCTCACCATCGCATCCTCAGAGCTCACCCTCCTTGTGGACTCCTCAAAGACCCGTAGGATGTCACAAAGGTCTCTCATCCATGGCCACTCATGGATGTGAAACTGAGGCAGCTGACTTTGTGGCACCCTAGGGTTTTGTAGCTGGTATTCCATCAAAGGTCTCTGCTGCTCAACCACTCTATTCAACATCTGAAACGTTGAGTTCCAGCGTGTGGGGACGTCGCACAAAAGCCGGTGTTGTGGCACATGCAGGCGTTGCTGGAGAGATTTTAAGCTAGCAGCGGCTACTGTCGACTTGCGAAAGTGGGCGCACATGCGCCGCACTTTCACCAGTAGCTCTGGAACATTGGGGTAGCTCTTTAGGAAACGTTGCACCACTAGGTTGAAGACGTGGGCCAGGCATGGAACATGTTGGAGTCCGGCAAGCTCCAGAGCTGCTACCAGGTTCCGGCCGTTATCACAAACGACCATGCCTGGGCCCAGGTGCAGCGGCTCAAACCATATTGCCGTCTCATCGAGGAGGGCATCCCTCACCTCGGAGGCAGTGTGCTGTCTGTCCCCCAAGCTGATCAGCTTCAGCACAGCCTGCTGACGTCTACCAACGCCAGTGCTGCAACGTTTCCAACTCGTAGCTGGGGTCAATCTAACAGCGGAGGAGGAGGCGGTGGCGGAGGAGGAGGCGGTGGCGGAGGAGGAGGCGGTAGAGGAGGAGGAGGAGGAGGGGGGTGTTCTTCTCGTGTCCCTGCCAGGAATGTTAGGCGGGGAGACGAGGTACACCGGGCCAGTTTGGGAAGCAGTCCCAGCCTCAACTACATTCACCCAGTGTGCCGTCAGTGAAATGTAGCGTCCCTGTCCGCATGCACTTGTCCACGCGTCGGTGGTCAAGTGGACCTTTGTGCAAAGCGCGGAACTAAGGGCCCGCCTGATGTTGAGTGACACGTGCTGGTGCAAGGCGGGGACGGCACACCGGGAGAAGTAGTGACGGCTAGGGACGGCATAGCGAGGTGCCGCAGTTGCCATCAGGTCCAGGAAGGCGGGAGTTTCAACAAGCCGGAACGCCAACATCTCCTGGGCCAGCAGTTTAGCGATGTTGGCGTTCAAGGCTTGCGCGTGTGGGTGGTTAGCAGTGTATTTCTGCCGCCGCTCCAATGTCTGAGAGATGGTGGGTTGTTGTAAAGAAACGCCTGATGGTGCCTTTGATGGTGCAGGAGAAGGAGATAAGACAGGACCAGGGGAGGATGAGGTAGAAGTCAACAAAGTGGCGGAGGCAGATGAAGTGGTGTCCTGGCTCGTCCTCTGGAGTGCATCGCCAGCACAGTCAGCAGTGGCAGTGGCAGAGGCAGAGGCAGAGGCAGTGGCAGTGGCGTGAACGGCAGTCGGCCTTTGTCCTGCCGTTGCTGCCTGCCACTGATTCCAGTGCTTGGATTCCAAATGACGGCGCATTGAAGTGGTGGACAGGTTGCTCTTCTCAGAGCCCCTAATCAATTTCGAGAGGCAAATTGTGCAGACAACACTATATCTGTCCTCGGCGCATTCCTTGAAAAAACTCCACACCTTCGAGAAACGTGCCCTCGAGGTGGGAGTTTTTCGGGGCTGGGTACGAACTGGAACATCTTGGGAGATTCCGGGTGTGGCCTGGCTTCGCCTAAGCTGCTGACCTCTGCCTCTGCCTCTAGCTACCCTTTTTGGTGCTGCACCTGCCTCAACATCCACACTACTTTCCCCGCTTGACATCCCCCCTGTCCAGGTCGGGTCAGTGTCCTCATCATCCACCACTTCCTCTTCCAACTCCTGTCTCATCTCCTCCTCCCGCACAATGCGCCGGTCAACTGGATGCCCTGACGGCAACTGCGTCACATCATCGTCGATGAGGGTGGGTTGCTGGTCATCCACCACCAAATCGAACGGAGATGGAGGAGACTCTAGTGTTTGAGCATCTGGATACAGATGCTCCTCTGTTAGGTTCGTGGAATCGTGACGTGGAGAGGCAGGTTGAGGGACAATGAAAGGAGCGGAGAACAGCTCTGGGGAGCAGGGACAGTTTGGGTTATTGTTCTGTAAAGCTTCGGAATTTTGGGAGGAAGGAAGACAAGACTGTTGGGTAATAGGAGGAGAGGAGGCAGAGTCTGACTGGCTGCTGGACAATGTGCTGTAAGCGTTCTCTGACAGCCATTGCAAGACCTGTTCCTGGTTCTCGGGCCTACTAAGGTTTGTACCCTGCAGTTTAGTTAATGTGGCAAGCAACCCTGGCACTGTGGAGTGGCGCAATGCTTGCTGCCCCACAGGAGTAGGCACGGGACGCCCTGTGGCTTCACTGCTACCTTGCTCCCCAGAACCATTCCCCCGACCTCGCCCACGGCCTCGTCCACGTCCCTTTCCGGGAGCCTTGCGCATTTTGAATTCCTAGTTAGAAATTGGCACTGTATACCAGTAGTAAAAATTGTGGGTGCACGTAACCCCAATATATTCTTTGAATTCCCAGTCAGACACTGGCACTATATGGCAGTAGCAAGAAATGAGGGTATTTGTATTCCCAATATATTCTTTGAATTCCCAGTCAGACAATGGCACTGTATACCAGTAGTAAAAATTGTGGGTGCACGTAACCCCAATATATTCTTTGAATTCCCAGTCAGACACTGGCACTATATGGCAGTAGCAAGAAATGAGGGTATTTGTATTCCCAATATATTCTTTGAATTCCCAGTCAGACAATGGCACTGTATACCAGTAGTAAAAATTGTGGGTGCACGTAACCCCAATATATTCTTTGAATTACCAGTCAGAAACTGGCACTATATGGCAGTAGCAAGAAATGAGGGTATTTATAACCCCAATATATTCTTTGAATTCCCAGTCAGACAATGGCACTGTATACCAGTAGTAAAAATTGTGGGTGCACGTAACCCCAATATATTCTTTGAATTCCCAGTCAGAAACTGGCACTATATGGCAGTAGCAAGAAATGAGGGTATTTGTATTCCCAATATACTCTTTGAATTCCCAGTCAGACAATGGCACTGTATACCAGTAGTAAAAATTGTGGGTGCACGTAACCCCAATATATTCTTTGAATTCCCAGTCAGACACTGGCACTATATGGCAGTAGCAAGAAATGAGGGTATTTGTATTCCCAATATATTCTTTGAATTCCCAGTCAGACAATGGCACTGTATACCAGTAGTAAAAATTGTGGGTGCACGTAACCCCAATATATTCTTTGAATTACCAGTCAGAAACTGGCACTATATGGCAGTAGCAAGAAATGAGGGTATTTATAACCCCAATATATTCTTTGAATTCCCAGTCAGACAATGGCACTGTATACCAGTAGTAAAAATTGTGGGTGCACGTAACCCCAATATATTCTTTGAATTCCCAGTCAGAAACTGGCACTATATGGCAGTAGCAAGAAATGAGGGTATTTATAACCCCAATATATTCTTTGAATTCCCAGTCAGACAATGGCACTGTATACCAGTAGTAAAAATTGTGGGTGCACGTAACCCCAATATATTCTTTGAATTCCCAGTCAGAAACTGGCACTATATGGCAGTAGCAAGAAATGAGGGTATTTGTATTCCCAATATACTCTTTGAATTCCCAGTCAGACAATGGCACTGTATACCAGTAGTAAAAATTGTGGGTGCACGTAACCCCAATATATTCTTTGAATTCCCAGTCAGAAACTGGCACTATATGGCAGTAGCAAGAAATGAGGGTATTTGTATTCCCAATATACTCTTTGAATTCCCAGTCAGACAATGGCACTGTATACCAGTAGTAAAAATTGTGGGTGCACGTAACCCCAATATATTCTTTGAATTCCCAGTCAGACACTGGCACTATATGGCAGTAGCAAGAAATGAGGGTATTTGTATTCCCAATATACTCTTTGAATTCCCAGTCAGACAATGGCACTGTATACCAGTAGTAAAAATTGTGGGTGCACGTAACCCCAATATATTCTTTGAATTACCAGTCAGAAACTGGCACTATATGGCAGTAGCAAGAAATGAGGGTATTTATAACCCCAATATATTCTTTGAATTCCCAGTCAGACAATGGCACTGTATACCAGTAGTAAAAATTGTGGGTGCACGTAACCCCAATATATTCTTTGAATTCCCAGTCAGAAACTGGCACTATATGGCAGTAGCAAGAAATGAGGGTATTTATAACCCCAATATATTCTTTGAATTCCCAGTCAGACAATGGCACTGTATACCAGTAGTAAAAATTGTGGGTGCACGTAACCCCAATATATTCTTTGAATTCCCAGTCAGAAACTGGCACTATATGGCAGTAGCAAGAAATGAGGGTATTTGTATTCCCAATATACTCTTTGAATTCCCAGTCAGACAATGGCACTGTATACCAGTAGTAAAAATTGTGGGTGCACGTAACCCCAATATATTCTTTGAATTCCCAGTCAGAAACTGGCACTATATGGCAGTAGCAAGAAATGAGGGTATTTGTATTCCCAATATACTCTTTGAATTCCCAGTCAGACAATGGCACTGTATACCAGTAGTAAAAATTGTGGGTGCACGTAACCCCAATATATTCTTTGAATTCCCAGTCAGAAACTGGCACTATATGGCAGTAGCAAGAAATGAGGGTATTTGTATTCCCAATATACTCTTTGAATTCCCAGTCAGACAATGGCACTGTATACCAGTAGTAAAAATTGTGGGTGCACGTAACCCCAATATATTCTTTGAATTCCCAGTCAGAAACTGGCACTATATGGCAGTAGCAAGAAATGAGGGTATTTGTATTCCCAATATACTCTTTGAATTCCCAGTCAGACAATGGCACTGTATACCAGTAGTAAAAATTGTGGGTGCACGTAACCCCAATATATTCTTTGAATTACCAGTCAGAAACTGGCACTATATGGCAGTAGCAAGAAATGAGGGTATTTATAACCCCAATATATTCTTTGAATTCCCAGTCAGACAATGGCACTGTATACCAGTAGTAAAAATTGTGGGTGCACGTAACCCCAATATATTCTTTGAATTCCCAGTCAGAAACTGGCACTATATGGCAGTAGCAAGAAATGAGGGTATTTGTATTCCCAATATACTCTTTGAATTCCCAGTCAGACAATGGCACTGTATACCAGTAGTAAAAATTGTGGGTGCACGTAACCCCAATATATTCTTTGAATTCCCAGTCAGAAACTGGCACTATATGGCAGTAGCAAGAAATGAGGGTATTTGTATTCCCAATATACTCTTTGAATTCCCAGTCAGACAATGGCACTGTATACCAGTAGTAAAAATTGTGGGTGCACGTAACCCCAATATATTCTTTGAATTACCAGTCAGAAACTGGCACTATATGGCAGTAGCAAGAAATGAGGGTATTTATAACCCCAATATATTCTTTGAATTCCCAGTCAGACAATGGCACTGTATACCAGTAGTAAAAATTGTGGGTGCACGTAACCCCAATATATTCTTTGAATTACCAGTCAGAAACTGGCACTATATGGCAGTAGCAAGAAATGAGGGTATTTATAACCCCAATATATTCTTTGAATTCCCAGTCAGACAATGGCACTGTATACCAGTAGTAAAAATTGTGGGTGCACGTAACCCCAATATATTCTTTGAATTCCCAGTCAGAAACTGGCACTATATGGCAGTAGCAAGAAATGAGGGTATTTGTATTCCCAATATACTCTTTGAATTCCCAGTCAGACAATGGCACTGTATACCAGTAGTAAAAATTGTGGGTGCACGTAACCCCAATATATTCTTTGAATTCCCAGTCAGAAACTGGCACTATATGGCAGTAGCAAGAAATGAGGGTATTTATAACCCCAATATATTCTTTGAATTCCCAGTCAGACAATGGCACTGTATACCAGTAGTAAAAATTGTGGGTGCACGTAACCCCAATATATTCTTTGAATTCCCAGTCAGAAACTGGCACTATATGGCAGTAGCAAGAAATGAGGGTATTTGTATTCCCAATATACTCTTTGAATTCCCAGTCAGACAATGGCACTGTATACCAGTAGTAAAAATTGTGGGTGCACGTAACCCCAATATATTCTTTGAATTCCCAGTCAGAAACTGGCACTATATGGCAGTAGCAAGAAATGAGGGTATTTGTATTCCCAATATACTCTTTGAATTCCCAGTCAGACAATGGCACTGTATACCAGTAGTAAAAATTGTGGGTGCACGTAACCCCAATATATTCTTTGAATTCCCAGTCAGAAACTGGCACTATATGGCAGTAGCAAGAAATGAGGGTATTTGTATTCCCAATATACTCTTTGAATTCCCAGTCAGACAATGGCACTGTATACCAGTAGTAAAAATTGTGGGTGCACGTAACCCCAATATATTCTTTGAATTCCCAGTCAGACACTGGCACTATATGGCAGTAGCAAGAAATGAGGGTATTTGTATTCCCAATATACTCTTTGAATTCCCAGTCAGACAATGGCACTGTATACCAGTAGTAAAAATTGTGGGTGCACGTAACCCCAATATATTCTTTGAATTACCAGTCAGAAACTGGCACTATATGGCAGTAGCAAGAAATGAGGGTATTTATAACCCCAATATATTCTTTGAATTCCCAGTCAGACAATGGCACTGTATACCAGTAGTAAAAATTGTGGGTGCACGTAACCCCAATATATTCTTTGAATTCCCAGTCAGAAACTGGCACTATATGGCAGTAGCAAGAAATGAGGGTATTTGTATTCCCAATATACTCTTTGAATTCCCAGTCAGACAATGGCACTGTATACCAGTAGTAAAAATTGTGGGTGCACGTAACCCCAATATATTCTTTGAATTCCCAGTCAGACACTGGCACTATATGGCAGTAGCAAGAAATGAGGGTATTTGTATTCCCAATATATTCTTTGAATTCCCAGTCAGACAATGGCACTGTATACCAGTAGTAAAAATTGTGGGTGCACGTAACCCCAATATATTCTTTGAATTACCAGTCAGAAACTGGCACTATATGGCAGTAGCAAGAAATGAGGGTATTTGTATTCCCAATATATTCTTTGAATTCCCAGTCAGACAATGGCACTGTATACCAGTAGTAAAAATTGTGGGTGTATATAGCCCCAATTCTATTGCTAGGGGACTTGCAGGGTATTTCTGGGGTGAAGGTGGGGGGGCACACCGTTGGAACGGGTATCGGGGTATATATCGGGTATACGGGAATACACTGACAGTGTATTCCATTCAGGATCCTGGGAAAGCTGGGTTGCGGCGATTGAGCCCGTCAGTGCCACGTTACACTGACAAGCTTCTCCCTGGAATTTAGCTCTTACAAGAGCTGTTGGTTGTCTTCTCCTTCCTATCCTAGCCTGTCCCTGCCTACCCAGAATCTAAGCCCTAGCTAGCTGGACGGAAACCTCCGTCCTCGGTGAATTGCAAGCTCAGAATGACGCGAAGCTGGGCGTCGCTGTTCTTTTAAATTAGAGGTCACATGTTTTCGGCAGCCAATGGGTTTTGCCTACTTTTTTCAACGTCACCGGTGTCGTAGTTCCTGTCCCACCTACCCAGCGCTGTTATTGGAGCAAAAAAGGCGCCAGGGAAGGTGGGAGGGGAATCGAGTAATGGCGCACTTTACCACGCGGTGTTCGATTCGATTCGAACATGCCGAACAGCCTAATATCCGATCGAACATGAGTTCGATAGAACACTGTTCGCTCATCTCTAATCACTAGATGTCTTAAATGCGAATAGAAATGATAACTTAAAATCATGTGTGAAAGTGCAATGTTGTTACCTGGTGTTAGACTCTAAGAATATAAGGGGCAATAGACCGAGTTTATACAGATGAGTTCACCTTTACCATAGTTACAAATTGCTTCATTTATCATTTAATTAATTTAATATAATACTGCAAAATAATGCCAAAACCCTGGTATAGCCAAAAATCACAAGACAACCATTTTTTGTTCACAGCCCGCTCTCTGCACATCACAAGGTAGACAGTGAACAATGTCCAGGTTGGGGCGAAACATTGGCCATTTGTAATATCAATGGTAGGCCAAGGACACTCAACCAATGACTCCAGCCCACCTCCTAAATAGGGAAGTGTTGAGGGGCCTGCAATGTAGCTGGTGGTGGTGGTAGTTCCCCTGGAGTGCTCCCTGTTGGGTCCGCGGTCCTCTACTTTCCTGAGCTGTATGATGGTATTTGGAAGAGCCCATATGGTAAGCCCAAGAATGACTCAGGAGGCAGCATGTAGATGAACCAATTTTGTAACTTTATTCAGGTAACAGGAACCAATGCAACTTCCCGTAAGGGAGTAATAGTTATTGTTCCATTGTGTGTCACTGACGCCAGACTTGGTATGAGAAAAGCCCAGAAATAGATGTTAACGTCTGTGCCTTTCATATAAACTGTATCTCACCCACTATGTCTATGGGGGCTGAGATCAAATGAAGTCCCTAGGAACCCTGGTTACCTGGATGTTGCAGGGTACTGGCTTGAAGGCTCTGGAAACTTCAGCTTCTCCACTAGGGCACTTTTCCCACTTCAAGGGGGCTTAGACAGAATGTCTTCCTTGTTTCAGTGCTGTAACAATGATGTCTGGGCAACTAGCTCTTAAAACAGTTTAACTTCTATCCTCAGGGTCCACATGATCTCTGGGTGGCTACTCTGCTTCACTGCTGGGAATAGTCAAAACTAACCATTGCTGGAGACTTCCTGACTAGAGGTGAGCGAACACTAAAATGTCCGAGGTTCGAAATCCAATTCGAACAGCCGCACACTGTTCGACTGTTCAAACGGATTTTGAACCCCATTATAGTCTATGGGGGGAAATGCTCGTTTCAGGGGTTCGCAAAACTCGATAAAATTATACTTACCAAGTCCACGAGTGACGGTCGGGCTGGATTCTCCTTGAAGTGGCGTTTTCCGGCTGGAATTCACTCTGCCTAGGCATTGTATTGGGATAAATATAATAGTCCGTGGAGTCTCATCTTCCTCTTATTTGGTGACAGCTGGACACGTATTGGGCAGCGATCTCTACAGTGGCCTCTTCTTCTCCCAGTAGGATGTAGAGTTTCCTCTTCTCGTCTGCAGATGTGAAGTCTGGGATGTGGGCAGAGAGTCTTTGGTAGTAGACGGCCCTCACAGCTGAGTATTTGGTGCAGTGTAGCAGGAAGTGGGTCTCGTCTTCTAGGGCCCCCTGGTCACAGTGCTGGCAAAGTCTGTTCTCCCGTGGCTTGTACGTCTGCCTGTATCGCCCCGTCTCTATCTCTAGGTTGTGGGCGCTCAGTCTGTACCGGCTCAGGGTCTGTCTGTGTTTGGGGTGGCGTATTCTCTCCAGGTAGGTGGCCATGGTGTAGTCTCTTTGTAGGGATTGGTACACGGTGAGTTTCTTGGAGTTATTTATTTCGTTTCTCCATTCTTCAATGTACCGCTCTCTGTTTGCCTCTGTGGTCGCCTTTATTTCGGCCTTGGTTATCATCTGTTGGTGTTTTTGGTTTGGTGGTTGGTGAGTGTCTGGTTTGCTCAGGTGGCTTAGCCATGCTTGGTGGTGGTAGGAGTCGGGCTTGCTCCCCTGGATGTGTGCCTGGAAAGCTAGCGCCCTCTTCTGTATGGTGAGCCATAGGGGGAGTCTGCCTAGCTCAGCCCTGCAGGCCATGTTGGTGGTGTTGCGATGGACACGGAGCAGGTATTTGCAGTATTATACAACACAGTGGCACATAAAAATATATAACAACACAAAATAAAGTGTAGTAGTGTCCAGTGGGATACTGCATGCTGATGGGAGTTGCTCCAACCACTAGTGCACCAAGTTTTCCAGAGTTACAGCCATAAGTATTTATTTGTTGAGACGTAGAAACATACAGGATAGACATTTTGTGGGTATTTCAATGTAATGTTTTTTTTTGTTTTTTTTTGCAATCCAATGACGCACACATCAATATATTTTGAGCTAAGTAGAAATATAATTAAGGACAAATATGTATGTTTTCACCCTAAAAAATATATTGAGCATAGCAAATCCCATTCACACATGAAAAATACGCACAGCGAAAATGCTGTGATTTCTAAAACTGCTGCGGTCTTGGAAAACGCACCATGTCAATTATACCTACGGAGATGATGGCAGTTTCCCTGTAGGTACAATGAAAACAGAAAGTCCATATATGAAACCTCTGCGGACTGTCATTGAATAGCACTGTGGGAAAAATCGTGATGCGTTACCGCTGTGGTTTTTCCCACAGCGCTTTTTTCTGCAGCCCACTACATGGGGCCTTAAGACCATGGAAGGCTTAGATACACACATTTATCATGATCAACACTGTCCCTGGATATTACTTTATAATGTGAGGGGACCTAAAACCTCACTTATAGATATGCAAGTCCTGCCCTCAAAATTATTTGACATGTTTGAAACACTATTGTATATCTAAGGCTGCATGCACACGGCGTTATGCCGGGCTTGTAAAAATACTCATTCACAGCCGTACACACGAGCGCTGCAGACGGCTCCCGAACACTTCCCATTCACTTCAATGGGAGCGCTCATAACGCCGGAGGTATGGAGACAAGTCTCACGTGGAGTGGGCAAAATTAGTAGTGGTATACACATATTACAGTATACCGTAACCATCATTTCCGCTACTTATTTACTCTACGTGGGACTTGTTCCCATACCTTTACAACACTACATCATCTGGTGAAGGTCTGGACACAGACCGAAACGTCACATTATACTCTACATGTTGATTTGTCTTCAAGTGAATAAATTATAATTTTTGCATCGATTCATTTGTCTGTGGAATCTGTTATATATGACTATTGTATATCTAAGCAGATCTCTGAATAACACAGTTATCCACACAACAAACTATACCTCTATATAAGACCAAAATAGTAGCCATTATTCCCTCTCTGGCTACATATATTTACTATAAATAACAATATAACCAATTATATAATCATACAGAGAATAACCACAATGTAGACCTTAAAGGAGTTGTCCCATCACAAGGATCCTATCTATACTGCTTGTTAATGTGGATGTAAGACTCTTCCTAAATACAT
Organism: Leptodactylus fuscus; assembly: GCF_031893055.1. Taxonomy (NCBI): domain Eukaryota; kingdom Metazoa; phylum Chordata; class Amphibia; order Anura; family Leptodactylidae; genus Leptodactylus; species Leptodactylus fuscus. The sequence continues at coordinate 40,503,302 of NC_134273.1, forward strand.
TGCTTCAGAAAAACTGCTTTGTTTGTCCACTATCTTACTTTATTCATTGTTTTTTTTTGATACATCCCTTGACTTATCTGGTCATAAGTCAAGTGATGTATCTGCTGCTCTGAGGGGGGAGGGAGGAGGGGTTAAGTGCACGGGAGCGAGCCTGGAGGGGGGGTAGTTTACACTTGGGGGGGGAGGGGCCACCAATACAGACCCGGCATCCTCTGTAATAGAGAGGCGGATGCCGGAGAGTGTAGACGCCGGCACAGGTGAAGCCAGCAGCGGCAGGAGGGGAGGGGTGGAGCAGAGGAGCGTAATAGCAGCATCGCTCCTGCCGCTGCTGGCTTCACCTGTGCCAGCGTCTACACTCCCCGGCATCCGCCTCTCTATTACAGCGGATTCCGGGTCTGTATTACATTGTGAAGGCTGTACGTCCGATGCCTAGTGCATCGGCAGCGCACACGCAGGGCCAGCGGCATAGAAGTGACGACTTCACGCCGCTGGCTTTGCATATGTAACCCCACCCACCAATGACGCAACAAAGCCGGAAGACAGAAGAATTTACTGCAGCGAAGACTAGCGAGTATGCGACGTGGGACAACCCCTTTAAGTAAATACAGTACAGATAAGATTATGATGTTTTTCTATAATTAGAAGCCTTGGAGATAAACCTATGAAATTGATTTGTAATACTAATTTTCTCCTGTAGGGGCACTGCTGGATAAGTGAGGGCTGTCTTCTAAAAGAAAGCCAGTATACATAATACATGGTAGAGATGTAAACTTATCTCAGGAAATCTGGTCTGAATAAAGGGGGTGGTCTCAAGGAGGTAATCTTTCCAACATATTGCCGTGTACTTCAAGGAGCAGTCTCCCCCATGCAAACAAACATACTGGTATGCTATGGTCACTCTGGTTATGGCAACAAGAAGCTGAGCAACAGTAACAATCATACAAAGCTCCATGTTGGGTTGGGTTGGGTTGGAAAGCATTTCCTGCCCAAAATGCTGTACAGAATTCTCCTTAAATCCTCTCTTCCCACTCTGAAAGTGTCATATGGACTGTTACGTAACACACCGGGGCAGATTTATTAATGCTGGCTAAAGTTAGATATTACAAACTTAGACTAGACAGTCTTACAACTACACAAGACAGTCTACAAACAAAGTGACTTCTTTGATAAGTCTTGCACATTCTAACTTTACACTTACTCTTACTTATTATTATTATGTTTATTATTACCTATTGGTTTAGTTTATGCCTGAACAAATCTGCTAATACTAAAATATGAAATATGCTATGTTCAGGATGCTTGGGAATTAGAAAAACACAGTTCTAGAGATGTGAAACAAAGAAATCCCTGATTTTTACATAGTACCCATATGTGTGCATGCCTTAACTCAATGGAATACCTTATACAAAAGAAATCCCAAACCGTGAAGACAAGTAGATTTGTTATTGGACTTGTTGACCTTTTTAGAATGATGTCTCACTCTTCCCTTTTCTTATTGACCTTAATGAATAAATGGGGGCATGGCCTTTACTGTCCAACACAATATCTCTGGCTCACGGACATCCCAAGATGCAGCCAAACTATGGCAAGAGCTTTTTAATAAATTACCGTAGGTACATTTCACATGAGTAAAGAAACTGTACTAAGTCAGTCATGATAAATCAAGCACATCTTGTAAAAAAAAAAAAAAGGAAATCTTTCACACTTGCCTAAAACGTTTGCACAAAGAGAGGACAATATAAGTAATGTATATAAGCAACGTTCACAGTAACCCCTTCACTAGCCCTAGATCATCAGGGATTACATTATATTACGAACCCCCTATCAACCCTATCGTCACTAAATCTATCACCATCCTAAACCCCAAGAATGACATCAGTAACGCTGCTGCATCAAGAATGACATCAATAATTCAGCAACAAAAACAAGTTACAAATACAAAATCCAACCCCATAGCACATCGTAAAAAGTTGCAATATTTAGTTTATTGGGAAATGGGAAGTTCTAAAGTCTGTACATTTCCCCCTTATGATCATTGAATAAGTCATTGAAGTCCTCTAACACCTGATCCCCCACATTGACACCAACACTAGACACCCCAAATATTTTTTGTTTAGGACAACATATAAAGGACAGAGCGTTCCTTTATTCTAAAGAAATTATCGTATTGATTGTATTTTATCATATTTGTTTGCATTTTATGTATTTGATTTTACTATGTAACATAAATTGCCTTGCAGACAGTCACGCGGTGCCCTGAACATGTTGCTGTTACAGCAGTGTGTGTGTCTGGGGATTACGGAAGCTCAGAAAAGTGCTAACTTGTATTTCTCCTCTAACCACTGAGCGCTGTGATCTCTGTGAGATTTCCTGTGTGGTTTAAACGACTTGTGATTGGGTCACCATGAGGAATGTTACATTCGGAGAACCTTAGAGTAACATTCAATAAGACGTATATATGTGACTATGTCATTATATTGCTGCAGGTGGCCTTGGATTTAATGATATAAGGTAGCAGCAGTAAAGGTAAGCTGCAAATCCTATACATTTGGGGAAGGGTTACAGTTTCTGTTACTATCAAGGTGATGTAAGACATGAACGGGTAGCCGCTTACTATACAACTTCTTGCAGGTTGTTTACATAGAAGAATGGTTTACTTGCATTGTCAGTGTTGAATATTTCATAGTTTGATAATGAACAGAGTACGCGCCCTGCCTGTAAACCAACACGTTTGGACTATCGAGAGACATTTCCAATGGGATTTGTTATTTTTTTTAGCAGTTGTAAAGTAACGCAATCTATAAGCCCTAAAACATGACAAAATGTGCAAAACGATTAGACAACCGTGAAAATCTATCAATGAGTGTGGCTGATCCGTATATTACAGGAATAGCTTTTATAATAGTAGAAAAGAGGCAGACAATGATACACGTGTTATAAGAGGAACTACTGCATAAGTGACCTCTAAGAGTAATGTATATGTGTTACTCTATGATTTGTGGCATATACAAAGTCTGCTATATGGGTAAGGGTCCATCACATACTGAATTCTAAGGATATGTACACATATTGCAGACATGTTGCAGAAATGGCTGAAAATCAGTTCCATTCACCTAAATGGGATTGGTTTTGCATGCATGAACACTGATAACTGCATATGAATGTGAGGTCACAGATGGGAATATATATATATATATATATATATATATATATATATATATATATATATATTTAAAAAAATATAAATAAATATATTATATATATATATATATATATATATATATATACAGTATAAATTTTAAATATTCCTTTGAAGGAGATTGAACTATCCTGGTTTCATGTCCTTTTGTGGGACAGTTAAAAAGAAAGTGTTAAAAATAAAAAAAAAGTATAAAATTTAAAAAATATTGCAAGCGAATAATATAAACATCTATTATGCCTGCACTATGCAAAATTGTTATTCTTCCCATATAGTGAATAACATACAAAAAAAAATACTGCAAGGCGCCAATCAATGCGTTTTGGTCACTTTGCCCCCCCTTCCAAAAAAAAAGAAAACAAATTGATGAAAAAGCTGTACTTATAAGAAAATGTTACCAAACAAAACTACAATTTGCAACAAAAGAGCTCATAGCTCCATCAGCAAAAAAGTTATAGATTACATTGCCCCAGGCAGGTCATTTATTTCACACGACACCATTGTATTTAGCAATAGTGGTAGTAACGTAATAAAACCAGTATAAATATGGCAGCGCTGTCATCAGAATAACCTGACGGAAAAATGGCTGTCATTTATAATACAGAGTGGACGCCATAAAAAGAAAACCCATATAATGGCAGAATATGATGTTTTTATAACATGGTCCCCCAAAAATATTAAGAAAAGCTAAACAAGACATTATATGCCCACCAAGATGGTGCCAGCTAAAAATATAAATTTTTGTGGAAAGAATAAGCCCTCATATAGCCACATCACCATGAAAATAAAGAAGTTGTGAATTTTGGGAGACGGAGATGGAAAATATGAAAAACTCTCCGAGCATTAGAACCCAAAATACTCTGAATCCTTAAGGGGTTACATTTGTTTTATTCACTCTTCTTATACCAACAGTATACTTCATTTTCCTTTTGCCCGTATTAAAGGGTTTATACCCCATCTTTTTTATCCATATTACAGGGCTTATCCACCATTATTATGGCCACATTACAGGGTTTATCCTCCATCCTTTAGACTTCATTACACTGCTTATCCCCCATCCTTATTATCCATCTTACAGGGCTTATCCCCCATCCTTTTGGCCACATTAAAGGGCTTATCCACCATCCTTTTTATCCACCTTACAGGGCTTATCCGCCATCCTGTTGGCCACATTACAGGGCTTATCCCCCATCCTTTTGGCCACATTACAGGGCTTATCCCCCATCCTTTTGGCCGTATTGCAGGGTTTATCCCCCATCCTTTTGGCCACATTACAGGGTTTATCCCCCATACTTTTCACCACATTACAGGATTTATCCACCATCCTTTTGGCCATATTACAGGGTTTATCCACCATCCTCTTTATTCACATTACAGGGTTTATCTCCCATCCTTTTCACCACATTACAGGATTTATCCACCATCCTTTTGGTCATATTACGGAGTTTATCCACCATCCTTTTCCTGACAATTAGAATTTTTGCAAGAAAAACATTGCTTTTTGATGGTTTCCTTTTCCATACAATTCATTTTTAGATCACCCCAATGCCCCTGCACAGTCACCTTCACTACATATAAGAAATATTTGCATCCTCTATTTTAGGTTTAGGACATTCAGCAGATATCACAAAGACCAGACTTTTCATTTTCTTAAGTGTGAATATAATCTTGGATTGATAAAAATTGAGATTTATTATACAAAAAAAAAAATTTATACCACATCATCATGTCCACATTTTTCTGGTGTGGATCTGATGAGCTGGACCAACATCATAATAGATGGCTTAAATAAGGCACTAGTTTACATCAGTTGGAGAAAATTTATCATAACTTCTGTTTCTTACACCAGTGAGAGGCATCCAATTTATTAGAGACATATCGGACAGGACAGGCTGGCAGAAATCTGATCTATAATTTATGGCAATTTCTGAGATAAAGTTTGTAAGGCCTTGGAAGGACACAGAGCTCCAGTGGAGTCTGAACCACTTTTCAGAAAAGTGGCCGAGACAATGCAGGATGGCAAAAATTCACACATTTTTGACAAATATATTTATCCACACATTTGTGGATCCACACACTATTATACTTCTCTAGTGTACAGATATGCTACAGATACAGATATGAGAAATATGGGGTGAATTATAATAAATATGTCTGCCTACATTTGCACAATGTGGTGAGTGAGCTGCAGAACGGGGGTTACGACGCACATTTGGCATATGAAAGAATCTTGCACCAAATGTGCACTACAATATCATACTACATTCCTCCCACAGTGTAATAAACATATACATTTCCATATATCTTTATATGACATATATAACATCCATCTTCCTGCAGTGAATTACTAAATTACATGCCACATTCTATTAACCCGCACGTAACAAAGGAAAAAAATCCAAGTGTAGGATTGTTAACAATAGACAGAGTTATGGTCAAATCTATCTATCTCTCTATCTATCTCTCTATCTATCTCTCTATCTATCTCTCTATCTATCTATCTATCGATCGATCGATCTATCTGATCTCAAGTGTTTATCTATGTATAGTATCTATATACAGTGTCTATCTAATCAAATCTATCTACCTATCCATCTGTCTATCTATCTATCTATCTATCTATCTATCTATCTATCTATCTATTTCTTTAGCTACCTATTTATCTGGTAAATAGTGTATATCTATATAATCTGCAGCATCTATCTGTCTAAAATACAGTAAATTAATAAATAAATACAGTATCTATCTAAACTGTACTGTATATCTAATCTAAAGTATCTACAGTGCCTACAAGTAGTATTCAACCCCCTGCAGATTTAGCAGGTTTGATAAGATGCAAATAAGTTAGAGCCTTCAAACTTCAAACAAGAGCAGGATTTATTAACAGATGCATAAATCTTACAAACCAAAAAGTTATGTTGCTCAGTTAAATTTTAATAATTTGCAAAGAACAAAGTAGTCAGCGGCACTACTGCAACAGCGCTCGTATTCACAATCTTGTGTCAGTATTGGCAAATCTTCCAGCTTTAACAGCCAAAAAACCATGGACGAAGTGCACTAAGCACGAAACGATCGTCGCTGTTTGTTTCTTTGCATCATTCCGTCTTCTGTACCCCGATGGTCAAGGTTTGACCTTTTTTTTTAAAGAGGATGAAATAAAAACGAATGTTTTATGTATCCCGTGGCGGGTGAGTGCCCTGTTTTCTACATTTCACATAAATTTTAATAAATTTTAAACATAAAAGTGTGGGTCAATTATTATTCAACCCCTAGGTTTAATATTTTGTGGAATAACTCTTGTTTGCAATTACAGCTAATAATCATCTTTTATAAGACCTGATCAGGCCGGCACAGGTCTCTGGAGTTATCTTGGCCCACTCCTCCATGCAGATCTTCTCCAAGTTATCTAGGTTCTTTGGGTGCCTCATGTGGACTTTAATCTTGAGCTCCTTCCACAAGTTTTCAATTGGGTTAAGGTCAGGAGACTGACTAGGCCACTGCAACACCTTGATTTTTTCCCTCTTGAACCATTCCTTGGTTTTCTTGGCTGTGTGCTTTGGGTCGTTGTCTTGTTGGAAGATGAAATGACGACCCATCTTAAGATCCTTGATGGAGGAGCGGAGGTTCTTGGCCAAAATCTCCATGTAGGCCGTGCTATCCATCTTCCCATGGATGCGGACCAGATGGCCAGGCCCCTTGGCTGAGAAGCAGCCCCACAGCATGATGCTGCCACCACCATGCTTGACTGTAGGGATGGTATTCTTAGGGTTGTATGCAGTGCCATCCAGTCTCCAAACGTCATGTGTGTGGTTGGCACCAAAGATCTCGATCTTGGTCTCATCAGACCAGAGAACCTTGAACCAGTCTGTCTCAGAGTCCTCCAAGTGATCATGAGCAAACTGTAGACGAGCCTAGACATGACACTTTGAAAGTAAAGGTACCTTACGGGCTCGTCTGGAACGGAGACCATTGCGGTGGAGTACGTTACTTATGGTATTGACTGAAACCAATGTCCCCACTGCCATGAGATCTTCCCGGAGCTCCTTCCTTGTTGTCCTTGGGTTAGCCTTGACTCTTCGGACAAGCCTGGCCTCGGCACGGGAGGAAACTTTCAAAGGCTGTCCAGGCCGTGGAAGGCTAACAGTAGTTCCATAAGCCTTCCACTTCCGGATGATGCTCCCAACAGTGGAGACAGGTAGGCCCAACTCCTTGGAAAGGGTTTTGTACCCCTTGCCAGCCTTGTGACCCTCCACGATCTTGTCTCTGATGGCCTTGGAATGCTCCTTTGTCTTTCCCATGTTGACCATGTATGAGTGCTGTTCACAAGTTTGGGGAGGGTCTTAAATAGTCAGAAAAGGCTGGAAAAAAAGATAATTAATCCAAACATGGGAAGCTCATTGTTCTTTGTGCCTGAACTACTTCTTAATACTTTAGTGGAACCAAACAGAATTCTGGTGGTTTGAGGGGTTGAATAATAAATGACCCTCTGAATAAACTTTTCACAATTAAAAAAAAAATTAAACAAAGAAATAACATTCTTTTTTGCTGCAGTGCATTTCACACTTCCAGGCTGATCTACAGTCCAAATGTCACAATCGCAAGTTAATTCCGAATGTGTAAACCTGCTAAATCTGCAGGGGGTTGAATACTACTTGTAGGCACTGTATGTGCAGTTTCTTTCTTTCTTTCTTTCTTTCTTTCTTTCTTTCTTTCTTTTTTTCAACAGTATATTTTTTACATGCACTCATATTCATTTATACAAAAAAATTTTTTTTTAAAGAAGTTACACTATAGAGCAATATGATCTAGTGAGAAAATTTCACTTTATGAACCGCTTAACTGCAATGCTATTATTCCTAAGGACAAACTGAACTACATTGGAATTGTCTCCGATCCCGCCCACTGTAGTGTAAAGGTCAGCTTTATATTACCACTCTGTGAGTGCGGAAAGTACTACACCAAGTATATTACATCTCCTGTAATTGCAGATAGTACTGCACCTCTGTATATTACACCTCCTGTAACTGCAGATAGTACTGCACCTCTGTATATTACATCTCCTGTAACTGCAGATAGTACTGCACCTCTGTATATTACATCTCCTGTAACTGCAGATAGTACTGCACCTCTGTATATTACACCTCCTGTAACTGCAGATAGTACTGAACCTCTGTATATTACACCTCCTGTAACTGCAGATAGTACTGAACCTCTGTATATTACACCTCCTGTAACTGCAGATAGTACTGCACCTCTGCATATTACATCTCCTGTAACTGCAGATAGTCCTGCACCTCTGTATATTACATCTCCTGTAACTGCAGATAATTCTGCACCTCTGTATATTACAACTCCTGTAACTGCAGATAGTACTGCACCTCTGTATATTACATCTCCTGTAACTGCAGATAGTACTGCACCTCTGTGTATTACACCTCCTGTAACTGCAGATAGTACTGCACCTCTGTATATTACATCTCCTGTAACTGCAGATAGTACTACACCAAGTATATTACATCTCCTGTAACTGCAGATAGTACTGCACCTCTGTATATTACATCTCCTGTAACTGCAGATAGTACTACACCAAGTATATTACATCTCCTGTAACTGCAGATAGTACTACACCTCTGTATATTACATCTCCTGTAACTGCAGATAGTACTGCACCTCTGTATATTACATCTCCTGTAACTGCAGATAGTACTGCACCTCTGTATATTACATCTCCTGTAACTGCAGATAGTACTGCACCTCTGTATATTACATCTCCTGTAACTGCAGATAGTACTGCACCTCTGTATATTACATCTCCTGTAACTGCAGATAGTACTGCACCTCTGTATATTACATCTCCTGTAACTGCAGATAGTACTGCACCTCTGTATATTACATCTCCTGTAACTGCAGATAGTACTGCACCTCTGTATATTACATCTCCTGTAACTGCAGATAGTACTGCACCTCTGTATATTACATCTCCTGTAACTGCAGATAGTACTACACCAAGTATATTACATCTCCTGTAACTGCAGATAGTACTGCGCCTCTGTATATTACATCTCCTGTAACTGCAGATAGTACTGCACCTTCGTATATTACATCTCCTGTAACTGCAGATAATTCTGCACCTCTGTATATTACAACTCCTGAAACTGCAGATAGTACTGCACCTCTGTATATTACAACTCCTGTAACTGCAGATAGTACTGCACCTCTGTATATTACATCTCCTGTAACTGCAGATAGTACTGCACCTCTGTATATTACATCTCCTGTAACTGCAGATAGTACTGCACCTCTGTATATTACATCTCCTGTAACTGCAGATAGTACTGCACCTCAGTATATTACATCTCCTGTAACTGCAGATAGTACTGCACCTCTGTATATTACATTTCCTGTAACTGCAGATAGTACTGCACCTCTGTATATTACATCTCCTGTAACTGCAGATAATACTGCACCTCTGTATATTACATCCCCTGTAACTGCAGATAGTACTGCACCTCTGTATATTACATCTCCTGTAACTGCAGATAGTACTGCACCTCTGTTTTTTACATCTCCTGTAACTGCAGATAGTACTGCACTTCTGTGTATTACATCTCCTGTAACTGCAGATAGTACTGCACCTCTGTATATTACACCTCCTGTAACTGCAGATAGTACTGCACCTCTGTATATTACACCTCCTGTAACTGCAGATAGTACTGCACCTCTGTATATTACATCTCCTGTAACTGCAGATAGTACTGCACCTCTGTGTATTACACCTCCTGTAACTGCAGATAGTACTGCACCTCTGTATATTACATCTCCTGTAACTGCAGATAGTACTGCACCTCTGTATATTACATCTCCTGTAACTGCAGATAGTACTGCACCTCTGTGTATTACATCTATTGTAACTGCAGATAGTACTGCACCTCTGTATATTACATCTCCTGTAACTGCAGATAGTACTGCGCCTCTGTATATTACATCTCCTGTAACTGCAGATAGTACTGCACCTTTGTATAGTACATCTCCTGTAACTACAGATAATTCTGCACCTCTGTATATTACAACTCCTGTAACTGCAGATAGTACTGCACCTCTGTATATTACATCTCCTGTAACTGCAGATAGTACTGCACCTCTGTATATTACATCTCCTGTAACTGCAGATAATTCTGCACCTCTGTATATTACAACTCCTGTAACTGCAGATAGTACTGCACCTCTGTATATTACATCTCCTGTAACTGCAGATAGTACTACACCAAGTATATTACATCTCCTGTAACTGCAGATAGTACTGCACCTCTGTATATTACATCTCCTGTAACTGCAGATAGTACTGCACTTCTGTGTATTGCATCTCCTGTAACTGCAGATAGTACTGCACTTCTGTGTATTACATCACCTGTAACTGCAGATAGTACTGAACCTCTGTATATTACATCTCCTGTAACTGCACATAGTACTGCACTTCTGTATATTACACCTCCTGTAACTGCAGATAGTATTGCACCTCTGTACATTACATCTCCTGTAACTGCAGATAGTACTGCACCTCTGTATAGTACATATCCTTTAACTACAGATAGTACTGCACCTCTGTATAGTACACCTCCTGTAACTGCAGATAGTACTGCACCTCTGTATATTACATCTCCTGTAACTGCAGATAGTACTGCACCTCTGTATAGTACATATCCTTTAACTACAGATAGTACTGCACCTCTGTATAGTACACCTCCTGTAACTGCAGATAGTACTGCACCTCTGTATATTACATCTCCTGTAACTGCAGATAGTACTGCACCTCTGTATATTACATCTCCTGTAACTGCAGATAGTACTGCACTTCTGTATATTACATCTCCTGTAACTGCAGATAGTACTGCACCTCTGTATATTACATCTCCTGTAACTGCAGATAGTACTGCACCTCTGTATATTACATCTCCTGTAACTGCAGATAGTACTGCACCTCTGTATATTACATCTCCTGTAACTGCAGATAGTACTGCACCTCTGTATATTACATCTCCTGTAACTGCATATAGTACTGCACCTCTGTATATTACATCTCCTGTAACTGCAGATAGTACTGCACTTCTGTATATTACATCTCCTGTAACTGCAGATAGTACTGCACCTCTGTATATTACATCTCCTGTAACTGCAGATAATTCTGCACCTCTGTATATTACAACTCCTGTAACTGCAGATAGTACTGCACCTCTGTATATTTCATCTCCTGTAACTGCAGACAGTACTGCACCTCTGTATATTACACCTCCTGTAACTGCACATAGTACTGCACCTCTGTATATTACACCTCCTGTAACTGCAGATAGTATTGCACCTCTGTGTATTACATCTCCTGTAACTGCAGATAGTACTGCATTTCTGTATATTACACCTCCTGTAACTGCAGCTAGTACTGCACCTCTGTATAGTACATCTCCTGTAACTGCAGATAGTATTGCACTTCTGTGTATTACATCTCCTGTAACTGCAGATAGTACTGCACCTCTGTATATTACATCTCCTGTAACTGCAGATAGTACTGCACCTCTGTGTATTACATCTCTTGTAACTGCAGACAGTACTGCACCTCTGTATATTACATCTCCTGTAACTGCAGATAGTACTGAACCTCTGTATATTACATCTCCTGTAACTGCAGATAGTACTGCACCTCTGTATATTACACCTCCTGTAACTGCAGATAGTATTGCACCTTTGTGTATTACATCTCCTGTAACTGCAGATAGTACTACACCTCTGTGTATTACACCTCCTATAACTGCAGATAGTACTGCACCTCTGTATATTACATCTCCTGTAACTGCAGATAGTACTGCACCTCTGTATATTACATCTCCTGTAACTGCAGATAGTCCTGCACCTCTGTATATTACATCTCCTGTAACTGCAGATAGTACTGCACCTCTGTACATTACATCTCCTGTAACTGCAGATAGTACTGCACCTCTGTATATTACACCTCCTGTAACTGCAGATAGTACTGCACCTCTGTATATTACATCTCCTGTAACTGCAGATAGTACTGCACCTCTGTATATTACATCTCCTGTAACTGCAGATAGTACTGCACCTCTGTATATTACATCTCCTGTAACTGCAGATAGTACTGCACCTCTGTATATTACATCTCCTGTAACTGCAGATAGTACTGCACCTCTGTATATTACACCTCCTGTAACTGCAGATAGTACTGCACCTCTGTATATTACATCTCCTGTAACTGCATATAGTACTGCACCTCTGTATATTACATCTCCTGTAACTGCAGATAGTACTGCACCTCTGTATATTACATCTCCTGTAACTGCAGATAGTACTGCACCTCTGTATATTACACCTCCTGTAACTGCAGATAGTATTGCACCTTTGTGTATTACATCTCCTGTAACTGCATATAGTACTGCACCTCTGTATATTACACCTCCTGTAACTGCAGATAGTACTGCACCTCTGTATATTACATCTCCTGTAACTGCATATAGTACTGCACCTCTGTATATTACATCTCCTGTAACTGCAGATAGTACTGCACCTCTGTATATTACATCTCCTGTAACTGCAGATAGTACTGCACCTCTGTATATTACATCTCCTGTAACTGCAGATAGTACTGCACCTCTGTATATTACATCTCCTGTAACTGCATATAGTACTGCACCTCTGTATATTACATCTCCTGTAACTGCAGATAGTACTGCACCTCTGTATATTACATCTCCTGTAACTGCAGATAGTACTGAATCTCTGTATATTACATCTCCTGTAACTGCATATAGTACTGCACCTCTGTATATTACATCTCCTGTAACTGCAGATAGTACTGCACCTCTGTATATTACATCTCCTGTAACTGCATATAGTACTGAATCTCTGTATATTACATCTCCTGTAACTGCATATAGTACTGAATCTCTGTATATTACATCTCCTGTAACTGCAGATAGTACTGCACCTCTGTATATTACATCTCCTGTAACTGCAGATAGTACTGCACCTCTGTATATTACAACTCCTGCAACTGTTCACCAACAGCTGCAACTCCTGTATGTAGAAATAAATGTATGTGATTTTTTTTTTCTAATTTTGTTAGATGGTATTTGTTAGATTTTCATGGGCTAAATGTAAAGATCTGATAGAAGTGATCATAAAAAGTGATAAATGTGACACCTAAGTAATCAGACACCTGCATCTGTGTTATTAACCACAATTTCCTTTGAAGCATGTATACATAGTTATCTGATGACAAGACTGCAGGTGTCTCATTGGGTCTTGGCATAGATAGATAGATAGATAGATAGATAGATAGATAGATAGATAGATAGATAGATAGGAGAGAGATAGATAAATAGATATTGTATACATAATAATATACATTGCCCACTTCACCTATGTTAGCCTGTCTTATTTTGCCATGCTTTCAGTGAAGCAATCTTCCATTTGGTTATTATTGACCCTCTTCCCGTTCTTCCTGAACTTACTAATTTTGCAAAGTTCATCAAAATGTAATCCACTCAAAGGAGGATTGGGAAAAGTCATATAGTATGTTGTAATGTGAGTATGCTTACACAACCTTACCCAAACTACTTTCTTATCTTTGGCTGAAGTTAACCCCAGGCTTGGTTTGGTTACACCTGAAATTTGTGGATTGGTTACACCTGAAATCTTCTCCATCTCCCATCTGCACACAGAAGCATCACAATTATTAAAGAGATTGTCCAGGATAAATTAAAACTTTACCCCTAAGCTAAACCTCCTCCCCCTGCCTAACTTCTAATATAGTCCCTTTAAAAAAAAAAAAGTATATTTACCAATATGAAATGCCACGACTAAGAGGTCCTTTTTTTTACCTCGAAACGCGTCAGATCTTCCCCTTTTTTCACTGTTATGGACCTTTTGTGACATGAACAAATATCTGCATCCTACTGTGGATTTTTAAGTTGATGCAATAAAAGCTATGTTTTATGGAATTGGATTGGAGCTGGATTTTTTCTTCTCATGCATTTCCTATGATCATCTCATGGCCGGCAGGCAGTGATCACGTGCTTCACCTACTCCTGAATCAAGTATTACCATTATACCCAGTGGGACTATATAATTCTTGTGGAAGTTTCAATTAAGTGGGCTGTTCAATCTCCTTCCCCATTCCCCTCTGTTGTTATATTTACCAATATGCCTGGGGCGGTCATGTGATCACCCCAATCACATTTTCTGATTTCTTGGTGACGTTAAATAATACAAATATATTTGCCATTGACATTTGTTTCCTTAATTTATTATGGTCAAAATAATGATTTGCATCCTTGGGAATAATTAAACAAAACATTTTCTATATACAAAAAGTAATATTAAGCTACTTTTCTTAAATTCTTAGGAAATTGGGGATTTAGCAAGTATCGCTTTACCCTAGGGCGGGTGATTCTGGCAAGCTGATGCCAACACTGAGTGTCCAAATGCTGTGGACTCCATCGTTCGCCACTCAAGTCTATAATGTTTGGCGAAAGTTAGCTGAGAACTCCAAGAAGCCGCTGCACATATCTGCTCCAAGGAAAGAGAACGTCTTTCGGCCCATGATGTTGCTACTGCTCGGGTAGCATGGGCACGGATAAGGTCTGGCACTGGGAGATCCTGAGCACGTAGGGAGCAGATAATGGCTTCTCTAATCCATCTTGATAGAGTTGGTTTGGATGCTTTGGTACCTTTAGTGTGGCCGAACACGTTGATCAGCAAATTCTCTGATTTCCGAAAGGACGCAGTGTGCTCTAGATATATCTGTAAAGCTCTCACCAAGTCCAACTTGTGCATCCTCTCCTCCCACTCCAAGGTGGGAGAGGGAAAAAAGGCTGGTAAGACAATTGCCTGGTTGATATTCTGAGGAGTGGGTACCTTTGGCAAAAATCCTGGAATGAACCTCAGTTGTACCCTGTCTGGAAAGAAGGTTATAAATGGCTCAGAGGCAGCTAAGGCCTGAAGCTCACCGACCCTCTTGGCGGAGGTTATTGCCAACAGGAAAGTTATCTTGTATGCTAGGTACTTCCAATCCACCTCAGATAGGGGCTCGAAGGGAGGCGCACAAAGCCCATGTAGAACTGCAGCTAAGTCCCAACTAGGGACGGGCGGCTGCACTTGAGGACGTAGTCCAGTAGCCCCTCTTAAAAATTGCTTAATCAGAGGATCTAGTGCTAACCTGGTCTCCAAGAGAGCGGACAGAGCTGAGACTTGGACCTTTAGGGTAGCTGGTGCCAGCCCCTTCTCCAGGCCATCTTGTAGGAACTCCAAGACTGCATTTCTATTAGGGTCGTGCTGGTTACTTTGAACACCAGTACTGGAAAATTCAGGCGACCCTCTGGTAGCTCTGGTTAGTCAACTCCGCTCTTGAGTGCGCCAACGTTCTTAGCACTCCTTGGGATAATCCTCTTTCGCCAGCTACAGGCTGGCTGACCTCCAGGCAGTGAGGTTGAATCTGTCTAGACCTTGATAACGCCGACTGTTCCGGATTACCAGATTTTGCACTGGTGGAAGCCTCCAGTTGTTCCTCCGCCTCATGGGGGTGAAGACGGTGAACCATGCCCTTTTTGACCAGAATGGTGCACTCCTTGCCAAGCTCTGGTCCTGCCTGAGTTTCGTCAATACCTTCAGAATCCTTCGTCAAGGAGGGTAAACTCTCTTTTGTTTGAACCTTCCGGGTATCGACAGGGCATACAGCACCAGAGGACTGTCCTCCCGGACAGGGGAGCGGTGTACCTCTATTACGGTGCTGCTTTAGGTGGCCATCAGATCCACCTCGGGGAGACCTCATCCTTTAGTAAGATAGTGGAAGGCACCCTGGTCTAGGGGCGACCTGGCTAAGGTCGCCCGAACTTTTACGAGTTAGCCCCTCGGACTGTGTCAGCAACCTGGAATCTGAACCGCCGGTAGCTGGGAGAGTAGAAGACCCATCTAGACAAGGATCTCTGTGGCGCCGCGTAAGATAGGAAAGGCTCTGTTCTTTCTTCCATGAAGGCTGTAAGCTGACATCGGGTCGTCTACTTGGATCTTGATCCTGTCCCTCAGGAAAGGTGGCGCCAAGGTCTGATGTCTCACTCGAGCTTTCGTAGCCTCTCGCCAGCTGGGTAAGCGCGTTCTCCTCAGGTACTACCAGGTGCCTTGTACCAGGGTCTCCCCCAGATGAGCTCCCCCAGTTGGGGAGGCATCTGTGGTCAACAGGGTCTAGGTGAACCTGATCGAGGACCTGCCGTCGCGAAGATGGGTCTGCCGGGCCTGTACAGGCCGGACACTGATGGTTTACTGGATAGGTTCTTTTAGTCCCTAGGGACAGTGATTCCGGACTCACAGCTTCTTGACATAGAGAAGGTGCCTCCAGTTGAGAGAGTCTATGGTGAATCCCCGGAACTGGATCTGATCTGGTGGAACCACAGGTGATTCTAACGGGTCTTCGGCTACAGTCTAAATGTATCCGAGGTAGCCTTCCCTGTCTAGGGTTTGAGAATCCCTATGCCCAATTAAAGGGCTTCCCAGCCTTACTACAGGTCTGGGAGAAGACCCGAGGATACTTCTTCCCCGAATATAGGGGGAGATGAAGTTCTGCCGTCTGGGAGGGTGGACTCTTGAGGACAAGGCTTTCCCTCTAGGTATTTGTCCCCTAAATACAAGGTCCTGAACCGAGCTATGGATGATGCTGCGAGTATACCTAGCCTGAAGGTCCTTCAGAGAAACCGCATCCCGGGGAGAGAATGGTCTAGTTAGGAGACGATGGAGCTGAGTCCCTCGCCCAAGGTCTTGGGTACCAAGAAAACTGGAGGAGGATCCTTCTGGAAGGGCACTCACAGATGAAGTTGTTTGAGGCCCTAAAGAGGGCAAGATGTTGTCCCGGTCAGTGGAGTCTAGATGACATGCTGAGTGACTCCGGGACCTTTGCGCTGGGGGCCTAGATGGAAGGCAGGTCCGTTTTCTCCAAAGCTGGCAGATTCCAGATTGGTCAGGGATCTCGTTTCCGGTCGCGGGAAGCACCGCGATCCCTGCCTCTGCCTTGGGGAGCGGAGCGCCCACGCCCCCTGAAGCCTCTGGAGGAGGAACCTCGCCCCCGAAAAGCGGTTCTTCTTCTTTCTGGCGGCTGCGACAGATTTTTAGACTTGGTGTCCGCCAGATCCTCCATAATTTTATCCAGGGCCTTGCCAAAAAGCCTACCTGGCTCAAAGGGCAGTGTACAAAGCCCCAGTTTGGAAGCGTTGTCCACCCTCCATGGTTTGATCCACAGTGGTCACCTGGCCACGGTAGTAAGGGCCATAGACTTAGAGGCGAGCTTCAACTGTGTCCTGGAGGATTCAGCCAGGTGGTCCACCAACAAGTTAATGTCGGTCATGGCCGACAGGAGGTCGTCCCGGTGGACTCCCGTGTCAATATCCCTAGCAAGGGCTGATAGTTCGGCCTGCAGGCCAGCGACCACTTCGTTTGCCGATATGGCCACAGAGGCCTGAGAAGAGGCGGCAGAATACGCCCGCCTCAAGGACTCCTCTACACGGCGGTCCAACGGATCCTGCAAGCTTGACCCGTCTTTGGCAGGAAGGACAGTTCGGTGGGATAATTTTGCCACCGCCACGTCCACTTTGGGTGGTGGTCCCCAGGCACCCTGCTGGGACTCCGACATCGGGAAGAGAGCCCTAAATCTTGCGGATGGTATGAATGCTCTCTCTGGACGCCTCCACTCTCCCTCCATTACCTGGGTCAGGTCAGAATTGGCCTTGAAGGACTTTGCCTTCCTGCTTCGTCCCTCACCAGCCTCCCGATCTCTCGGTCTGATGACCCTGAAGAGCCTGCTCATTTTATCGAGGGGAAATACCTCCTTTTCCACCTCCACAACATCCTCGTCCGAGGAGTCGACCTCCCCGATGTGAAGCCTTTCTAAGGGCGGGAGGGAGGGCTCAGATGTTTCCAACCGGGGTCTCTTGGCAAGGTGAGAGATGGCCTCATCCATCTTCCTCATAGACTGAGACACAAAGTCCTTTACCCAGGAGACCATTTCCCTAATGGGAGTAGCCTCAGAAGGGGGGGCTCTGCATCCCTGGCAGTATCTGTATTCACAGGCATCAGGGAGAGGGATTTTACATCGGGCACAAGCCAAATGTCTCCTCTTAGCTGTGGTCTTCCTCTGAGGGAGGGTAGAAGAGGATGAGGAGGACATTTCTGTAAGGAGGTAGAGAAAGAGAGACATGCACAAATATACATAAGGGTTCGGACCTCCTTAGTTACCGCCCCAGTCCCAACCTGAGGCAGCAGCACTCAGAAGTACCTGTAACCGGAGCGACAGGTGCTCTACTGTGGTGCAAGGGGGTTTAAATAGGCGGCTGGGGGGGAGGGGGGGCGGGGCCACGTCCCTTAGACAGGCCCGACCTTTCCTGTCACAGTGTGCACATATAACTACCCCCCCCCCCCCCGATCCTCCTACATAGGAGAGGGGAAAAACAACCAGGAACAGTCTTACCTGGCTCCTTCTTTAACTCTGCCTACAGCCGCGGCTGCAGGACTGGACGCGCGGACTGCGCATGCGTGGCCTCCCCGGAAGCGGTCCCCGGCTCGGGCGGAACCTGGGAACCGCAGACTGGTTCCCAGGCCCCGCCGGATGATGAAAGTTCCTAGCCGCAGCAGGAGAGCCGACGCCCGGAAGCGGAGGCCGAGCATCTCAGCGGGGGATCAGCCCAGGCACAGAGGACGCCGTCACTGAAGTGAAGTCAACCTGAGCAACTGACAGGGAGCTGTGCAATAAGGTATGATCTAGGGGGAGAGGGGGACCCTATAGGAGGCTGGAACACCTCTCCACTGTCCACCTGTCCTGTCCCACAGGACAGAAAAAAACACAAAGGGGAGTTGGTCTTCCGAACTCTTATAGGGGTCAAAGCTGTTAGGTAATTAAATATTCCACCTGTCCTAACAGCTCATAGGGGCAGGATTACCCCAGTTGTGCTTCTGTTGGGCGTAGGGGGAATTAAGTTTTAACCAATTTGCTTAAAATTTAGGCAAAACAACCAGCGGACCCATCATGGTACTCTATGAATTCTAGTCTTAACCTTTTCGCTGCCAAGGGTCTCTGGAAATTTTGCACCTCCAGTAGCCAGAGCAATTTTCACAGTTTTGAGATGGATAAATCAAAGCTAAATTGCAACATTAAAAAAGCATCCAACTCCCCCATACCTATATATTTTCTTAAAGTAGACACCTGCAGCATTGTCAGAATGCCACTTGGTACTGTATACGAACAGGCACCTTCATGCAATTTTGATTTAAAGTGAATGTTTTATGAAAAAATGCAAATAAATTTATATTAGCTGTTAAAAGTGGAAACCAAACAATAAATTATATGCACCAAACCTCCTAAAAATAAAAATTCAACATGTGCAGAGTTCATTCATATCACTATGGCTTGCACCCGCATGCACGTGTCTTCAGAAAATTGCTACAACTGGAAGGAACAAAAATCTGCTTTGAAGCTGGAAATGCTAAAAAAGTATCATCATTGTATGTGTTGTGTAAGTGTTTGGTGCGACTTTTTTTTGGCGCTGCGACCTGGACAATAGTAAACGTCTGGGTCACAGCGCCAAAAACCTTCCTGGTTGTGTTCAGGAGGTATAACATAAGAATACCCCACTAGTAAAGCTCAGGGGGAATTATATTATAACTGTATGTGACAATCAGACTGCAAATCAGTATGCTACCTGATTGACAGGAGGGGGGAAATAGGGACTAAATCCCTCCTCCCCCTCCTCCTAGGGTCACATAGAGGTTGTCCACAAAGATTAGAGAGAATGCTTCTCTATCTCTGTGTCTCCGTGCAAGCTGCTGCAGCTGCTCTGTCTTCTCCCCTTCCTGTTTCACTAATGCTTCCCGAGACAGGAGGGGGGGCACTTTAAAGTCCTGTATCTCAGGACTCGTTTGGCCTATGAAGATAATTTTAGATTCATTTTAAAGATGAGACTCTCATCTTTTAAATGACACCAAGATCTTCATAATAGATCTTCATTTTTAGCAAATTGCTGTTAAATATGCTGTCGGGGATTGAGATCTTCAATGAGATCTAAATCCCCAATAGCGATTTCAACAGTGAAACGCTTTGGCACAGTAAGGGTTAACGTGAAGCTCTTGGTGTCATTTTAAAGATGAGATTCTCATCTTTAAAATGAATCTAAAATTATCTTCATAGGCCGAACGAGTCAGGAGATATGGGCATCAGAAGTAAGCACGTACCTTCTACGTCCTCGGCTAGGCAAGTGACACCCTGGGAGGACGTAGAGCTATGTGCTTGGCGACAAAAGGGTTAAATAAGGGGTTTTGGGGGGGTTCTTTGGTTTTTCAGTCATAGTTTTCTATTTAATTTATATATTTTGATATATTTGTATGGGCGTATTTCTTTATGCTTTATTGAAGACATGGAGAGATTTACCATGCAAAATGCCCAGAATTTATCAACTGCTTTAGATACTTTTATGATTTGTACAAAAAAGAGGATGTGGCTTATCTTAAAAGAGGCAGTTTATAATGTTTTGCTAAAATTCTTGCACCAAAATATGTGCCAAAAATGTGCTAAAATTTTAGTAAATTTTTTTTTTTATGTAATCTAAGCCAACTGTTAAGTGGTGTAATGTTATAACAATATTGACATAAAAAACACAATATTTCTAGCCATTATATGACTTGTATGCTGTAATGTGTAGGTGTTTTCCCCTCTGTAGGCTTTATTAAGGGTAAGTTCACACGTAGTTTGTCGCCTCGCGATTCGGCTTGAAGACACACCCTCCTCCGGACTAGGTCCATTCATTGGGCCTTATCCGGAGCGCTCTGTGGGACTGGATGCGAGTGCAGTGCACCAGCTTTCAGTCGTGGCTACCTGGCTTTTGGTCCGGAACCTAAGGCGGCCTCCACCTCAGGTTCCGGACCAAAAATCTCCGTGTGAACTTACCCTTTGGCTCGGTATACACTTGTCAGAGTGCGGCGCTTCAAAACAGATTCCATTGATTTAAATGGGTGCTGACTTATGCGCGCTACACAATGAAATCAATGGGAGCCTTTGTAATTGATTTCAATGTGTAACAATCCAAAAACCGGGTAGCCACGACTGAAAGCCGATGCATTGCACCAGCACCCAGCCGCACACTCCACTCCAGATTAGGCCCAATGAATGGGCCTAGTCTGGAGGAGGGAGGGTCTTCAGGCCGAATCGCGAGGTGACTCAGCCTGAAGAAAGAGCACTTCACTTCTTTTTTCCGGGAACCAGAAGAAACAGCTCCTGGAAAAAACTCCTGTGCGGCTCCCATTGATTTCAACTTTTGTTCAACAAAAAAATTGGTTTAAAATAAAAAGTTATCTTCGGTGACATTCTCTTTAAGTGAGCACTGTATATTACCAAAATGTATCACAGAAGAAATACAGAAGTAAACATACAAACTAATAAAGCAGCTGAGCAATGTTTTGGCTTCCTATTTTCTGTGGGAACCAACTTTTTATATGTGAGAACTATTTGGCATATTGTTTCAATTGTCGGAAGCCAACACTCTGAGAAGAAGAGTAAAGCCCTATTCACATAACCAATGTCACATGGCTGCGTTAAATTCAATACACGTGAACGAGGCTGCACAATTTTCTACCCGTCCATTTTAACTGCCCTCCAAAAAATAGTTAATGACTAGAGATGAGCGAGTAGTACTCGATCAAGTAGGTATTCAATTGAATACTATGGTATTCGAAATACTCGTACTCGATCGAGTACCACTCGCTATTCGAATGGAAAAGTTCGATGAGAACCAGCATTGATTGGCCGAATGCTAAACAGTCGGCCAATCAACGCTGATTCTTCTCCTACCTTTAGAAGTCTTCTCTGTGCAGCGTCCCCATGGCGTCTTCCGGCTCTTAATTCACTCTGCCAGGCATCGGGCCTGGGCAGAGCCGACTGCGCATGTCTGCTTGTAGTGCAGACATGCGCAGTCGGCTCTGCCCAGGCCCGATGCCTGGCAGACTGAATTCAGAGCCGGAAGATGCCGTGGGGATGCTGCACGGAGAAGACTTCTCGGAGGATCCAGCCTGACCCTCACTCGTGGACTTGGTAAGTATAATTTGATCGAAGGTTGCCTGCCCCTGAAAAGAGCATTTTCCCCCCATAGAGTATAATAGGATTCGATATTCGATTCGAGTAGTCGAATATTGAGGGGCTACTCGAAACAAATATCGAATATCGAACATTTTACTGTTCGCTCATCTCTATTAATGACCTATTTCTGGCCATTTTCACAGGGTCCTCAAAGACTCAAATCTATGAGGGATTCGTGAAAATAGCTGCCCCTTGGTAGCAAAACAACTATCAAAAGTATTTCTTTTTTATGACCATTTTCTCCCTCAGTCATTGGCCATTTTGTCCACTTTGCAAAATAATAGTGAACATACCGCGATTTTCAGGACCATTGTGGTTATGGAAATCACAGCAAGTCAATTATACCTACGGAAATGCCGACGGTTTCCCTACAGGTAGGATTGAAGCTGAAAGTCTGCGGAGGAAACCTTTTTTGCTGCAGCCCGCTACGTGGGGCTTTAGCCTTACTCATACAATGTGAAAAACAGTATACAACAGACAGATTTATAACACTGTTGGTCATTAGATGTGTTAAAAAGAGAACGGTCATGTGAATAAGACCTTAGGATCCTATGAATCCTACACATAGCATGGCTTGTTATGGTGAGCCAATCCCTTCAACCCTTACTTATAGTCCCTGCTCTGTCTGATATTTTCAGCACTGGTTAGACACTGTTACTGTACAGACACAACTTCATGGGGTTTTTTTTATGTTATTGAAGTGTAAACCAGACGTGGATAAAAAAATGATTCATTTATAATTCACATCTCAACAAAACATGAGTGTATGTCCTTAACCTAACAGTATATAGGAGAATGGTAAGACCCAGATGTCAATTTGTTTATTAATTTCCAGGAGGAACAACAGTTACGAGTTTTCAGGAAAAGATGGCCCAGAATTGTTATTATATTGGGAATTTGTAAGGGAATTGCTATAGGAGTAATTCCCCAGTAGCTGCTGGTGAACCAAGGGGGGAGGGGCACAATTAGACATTGAGTCCTAAGCTGAAACTCCCCCCCCCACACACACTGTCCCTTCCTGCTTGCCGATCCTATCCTAAGCGAGAGGAATTGGCGACAATTGGTCGACGAGTCCTACCTATATATGTGACAACACAAAACGCAGACAAGACAAACAACAACAAAGGGAGGTCAGCTAGCCAAGGGATCGGTAACAGTTGAGCAACGCAGTACAGAATTAAAATCCAAGAGAATAGTCATAGGGTAAACCAGAGGTCAGTAATACAATGGTAGAAAAGAGGAGTTTAGCAGGGACAAAGTCACAATATCCAGCGAGTCTATGAGGGCCAATCTCCTGCATTTAGGAAGCCCAAGACCTGCCCTAGGCTTGATTGGAAAACAGGCTGTCATACACACAAGGAAAGCTAGAATTAACTATTTCATGAACATAGGGAACAAGGTGCAGGAGATGGGTGTGGTGGAAATTCAATTACAGAGATAGGGTCCGTGCACATGGAGTAAACACACACTCATTTTTGCATAATACACGTGTAAAGAATACACGTGTAAAAATCAGACTCCCATTGACTTCAATGACATTTTTTACACATGTAAAAAACACGCCAAAAAAATTATTTAAACAGACATGCTAGGGTTGCCTGACCATTAGGCTAAGGCCCCACATAGCAGGCTGCAGCAAAAATGCTCTGCGGGAAAAACAACAGCAGCAAAGCATCACATTTTTTCTCACAGCGCTTTTTACAGAAAGTTTCTGCTTCCATTATACCTATATGGAAACCACTGGCATTTTCGTAGGTATAATTGACATTCTGTGATTTCCAAATCCAAAATAGTTTTGGAAACCGTAGCATATCTGCACGTATATTGTTGCATGGTGTGGATGGGATTCGCATGGGCTTAGGCCTTAAAATGGTTTTCCAGATCTTTTAAGGGTTGATCAGCAGTTTGCTGGACTGATAATGCAAGTGCTGTGACCTCTTCTCTTTTTACATTGCACACTGATTCATAGTGGCCAAGTAATGTACAGTAATTACAGCCATGTCCCATTCACTTCTATGGGATGAGGCTGTAAATACATTACATGTTTGCTATGAATCATGGTGGTGTGCAATGCAAATAGTGTAGAGGTCCCTGCACACTGCTGATCAGTGTGGGTCCCAGGTGTTGGACCTCATTGAGATCTTATTAATGACCTATAGGGAGGAAAATTAACCAATAAAGAACTGGACAACCCCTTTTAGTGTACATATATAGTAGCAATATTATTATATAGTTACTAGAGATGAGCGAGTACTATTCAAAACAGCCGTAATCGCTCATGGAATGAATGACTGGAAGCGGCCGACACGCACGCTTTGCCAGAGGCTGGCCACTTAACCCCCAGCGTGCGTGTCAGGGCTGTGTCAATTCATTCCTATGGTTGCGTGCTATTCGAAACGGGAGTTTCGAATAGTACTTGCTCATCTCTAATAGTTACCTCTTTTTTTAAAAAATAAAAAAATCTGGTTAGGGCCGGGGCCCCACATGGCGTAAATGTGAAGGTTTGACTGCTGCAAAAACCACTGTGTTTTACAGTCCCTGCAAAGTGGATGAGATTCTAGCAAATTCCATCCACATATTGCAGACAAATATGCGCAACAGAAATGCTGCAATTTCCAAAACCGTTGCAGTTCTGAAAATCACAGCATGTCAACTATACCTACGTAAACGTTGGCGGTTTCCCTATAGGTATAATTAAAGCAGAAAATCTATTAGTGGAAACCTCTGCGGACCTCCTGGGAATAACCACAATGCGTTTCTGTTGCGTTTTTCCCACATCGCTTTTCCACTGCAGCTCACAACTCGGGGCCGCGACCTAATAGAGTGTTATGTGTCTTTGTATTCTGAGATTCTAGTTTACTGTCATTAACCTCTCGACAAAAGCCTAACCATAAGGTAACCCGTATAACACACCTCTTCACAGTTCGTGCACAGTTTGGGTTTGTTTCATTCTAGCTAGTCGTAGGTTTTATTCACGTAATCCATACAACCTGCAGCTTTCCATTAAATACCCCTTTTTTATTTTGCAGTGAGTGCGCCGTAAAATGGGTTTCAATGGCTGCGCTATCTATAATTATCATTAAGCATTTCCTCTGAAGCCATGATTATTTGGCACCATACGGTATACACGACTGTTTAATCAGTTGGCAGCGTTCCCAAATGTTTTAGGTTAATTTTTTGTAATTAGTATATACAATTGGAACCATCCCATTTTCTGTATACATACTCGAGCTGGAAGATTGAAAATCCAAGCCCAAAGAATATGGTATGTGAAATATGTGAAGGAACAGAAGGGGGAGGGATGAGCTACGAGCGGCAGATTCAGGCAGAGGATGAGCTATGGAATGCAGATTTCTGATTATCACACTCCATTGCATTCACATAAGTGCTTGTCAGTTCCTATGTAAAACAGCAGTAATGAGAAATCCATTCAGCCAACTGATTTAACATTTGGGTCCTTCTAAATCGTGTGAAATTTGAGGGGCGGCTTCACATAAAAGACATTTCTTATTTCTGACTGTATTTTTACAAAGATGAACATTTGTGTTCTCCAGCTATTCTATTCTCCGTGTTCAGTAACATCATAGACTTATCGTCTGATATGGAAAGAGTATTGTCCCATAAGATAAATGTACCGAATGTAAGTTCAGACATGTAAATATATAAGCCTGAGAGTATTCTGTTCTGCACGTTCCATCCTTTATTATACAGTATCACCCACAGTTACCAGCTCCAACATGGTTAGGCTATACTGAACCATCACGGTAAATTCAGCTGAGCCATGTTCGCGACAGTCAATGTGAAGGATACTTGGAGTATCATTTACATCTAAGTTATGCCCCAATTCAATAAAATAGGATGGATAAAAACATACACACATCCAGAGGCGTATCGTGAAGCCCCATGACCCAATGGAAAATTTGTAGCAGGGCCCACGACTTACCATATGCTCATGTATAGCATAGGTGTCTTTCTATGTGACAAAGGGGCTTTAAGCCAAGAACCAGAGCCTGGAATTTACATGTGTAAAATTTCTGCGAGGCAGCCATATTGGAGGTACAGACTTTATTTCCTATCTCTTCTATATAGACAGCACCGAAGGGTGTATGTTCTTTATGAAAAATATAAGGATTAGACGTTAATGGAGACCAAAGTGTCTATAGACTAATACCGTCTTTATGATATGATAGACCTCACCTAACTCTCCCAGTGACCAGGACGTGTCAAGGGGAATGTATAACTATTAAAGATAAGTGAACAGTAAAACGTTAGAGGTTCAATATTTGTTTCGAGTAGCCCCTCAATATTCGACTACTCGAATCGAATATCGAACCCTATTATAGTCAATGGGGGGAAAACGCTCGTTTCAGGGGTAGGCAACATTCGATCAAATTACACTTACCAAGTCCACGAGTGAGGGTCGGGCTGGATCCTCCGAAAAGTCTTCTCCGTGCAGCGTCCCCGCGGCATCTTCTGGCTCTGAATTCACTCTGCCAGGCATCGGCCACTCTGACAAATTTGTGTTTCAACAAACCCAATCCTTTGAACCTGCAGAAGACAAGCTGGTTATTCCCGGAAAGCCGCTTATTCCTCATTCAATGAAAAAAGATTGCCAAGCATTGGGGAGGAGTAGCCATCATCTGAAGAAGCCAACAGAGAATAGGGCTATGTTCACATGATTGTGGAGAATAACAGGTGTGAAAAAAAATGAAACAATCTATTGTTTCTCAATCGTTTGTCTGGGATTCATTTTCATGGATCCCTCATAGATGCACCTGAACTATCAAGATTCTCCTGTCTCTTAATAAATCAGACGCATCTCTGGGCACTAGAATGGAGATCAACACCAGTCAGCACTGCCGTAGCTTTTCTGTATAAGGCCGGGTCCCCCTGTGGCAGTAAAACTACACTACACTATGTGCGTGGGCCCTTAGCCTTACTCATGTCAGGAAACTAGCATGAGTTATAATTAATATGTCAAGCCGAGGTGTCCACAGCCCAGCCTGCTCAGCCCCACTCTCTGCTCCACTCCACCACAATTACGCAAAGGGCCTTGCGCCAAAGATTTGCCACTTTATCACCCATTTATGCCAGAAAACTAGAATAAGCATGTTGATAAATGTATCTCAATGTGTTGTAAGAATATCTATTACCAGGCCATTTCTTGCCTCCATGTGAATATAGTCTACTGGGCAGTTCACGATGAAATTGTAAATGGCCATTGCTGTGTTCCATTATGAGATGACTAGAGATGAGCGAACACTAAAATGTTCGAGGTTCGAAATTCGATTCGAACAGCCGCTCACTGTTCGAGTGTTCGAATGGGTTTCGAACCCCTTATAGTCTATGGGGAACATAAACTCGTTAAGGGGGAAACCCAAATTCGTGTCTGGAGGGTCACCAAGTCCACTATGACACCCCAGGAAGTGATACCAACACCCTGGAATGACACTGGGACAGCAGGGGAAGCATGTCTGGGGGCATAAAAGTCACTTTATTTCATGGAAATCCCTGTCAGTTTGCGATTTTCGCAAGCTAACTTTTCCCCATAGAAATGCATTGGCCAGTGCTGATTGGCCAGAGTACGGAACTCGACCAATCAGCGCTGGCTCTGCTGGAGGAGGCGGAGCCTAAGATCGCTCCACACCAGTCTCCATTCAGGTCCGACCTTAGACTCCGCCTCCTCCGGCAGAGCCAGCGCTGATTGGCCGAAGGCTGGCCAATGCATTCCTATGCGAATGCAGAGACTTAGCAGTGCTGAGTCAGTTTTGCTCAACTACACATCTGATGCACACTCGGCACTGCTACATCAGATGTAGCAATCTGATGTAGCAGAGCCGAGGGTGCACTAGAACCCCTGTGCAAACTCAGTTCACGCTAATAGAATGCATTGGCCAGCGCTGATTGGCCAATGCATTCTATTAGCCCGATGAAGTAGAGCTGAATGTGTGTGCTAAGCACACTCATTCAGCACTGCTTCATCACGCCAATACAATGCATTAGCCAGTGCTGATTGGCCAGAGTACGGAATTCGGCCAATCAGCGCTGGCTCTGCTGGAGGAGGCGGAGTCTAAGGTCGGACCTGAATGGAGACTGGTGTGGAGCGATCTTAGACTCCGCCTCCTCCAGCAGAGCCAGCGCTGATTGGCCGAATTCCGTACTCTGGCCAATCAGCGCTGGCCAATGCATTCTATTATCCCGATGAAGTAGAGCTGAATGTGTGTGCTAAGCACACACATTCAGCACTGCTTCATCACGCCAATACAATGCATTAGCCAGTGCTGATTGGCCAGAGTACGGAACTCGACCAATCAGCGCTGGCTCTGCTGGAGGAGGCGGAGTCTAAGATCGCTCCACACCAGTCTCCATTCAGGTCCGACCTTAGACTCCGCCTCCTCCAGCAGAGCCAGCGCTGATTGGCCGAATTCCGTACTCTGGCCAATCAGCGCTGGCCAATGCATTCTATTAGCCCGATGAAGTAGAGCTGAATGTGTGTGCTAAGCACACACATTCAGCACTGCTTCATCACGCCAATACAATGCATTAGCCAGTGCTGATTGGCCAGAGTACGGAACTCGACCAATCAGCGCTGGCTCTGCTGGAGGAGGCGGAGTCTAAGATCGCTCCACACCAGTCTCCATTCAGGTCCGACCTTAGACTCCGCCTCCTCCAGCAGAGCCAGCGCTGATTGGCCGAATTCCGTACTCTGGCCAATCAGCGCTGGCCAATGCATTCTATTAGCCCGATGAAGTAGAGCTGAATGTGTGTGCTAAGCACACACATTCAGCACTGCTTCATCACGCCAATACAATGCATTAGCCAGTGCTGATTGGCCAGAGTACGGAATTCGGCCAATCAGCGCTGGCCAATGCATTCTATTAGCCCGATGAAGTAGAGCTGAATGTGTGTGCTAAGCACACACACATTCAGCACTGCTTCATCACGCCAATACAATGCATTAGCCAGTGCTGATTGGCCAGAGTACGGAACTCGACCAATCAGCGCTGGCTCTGCTGGAGGAGGCGGAGTCTAAGATCGCTCCACACCAGTCTCCATTCAGGTCCGACCTTAGACTCCGCCTCCTCCAGCAGAGCCAGCGCTGATTGGCCGAATTCCGTACTCTGGCCAATCAGCACTGGCTAATGCATTTTATTGGCGTGATGAAGCAGTGCTGAATGTGTGTGCTTAGCACACACATTCAGCTCTACTTCATCGGGCTAATAGAATGCATTGGCCAATCAGCGCTGGCCAATGCATTCTATTAGCGTGAACTGAGTTTGCACAGGGGTTCTAGTGCACCCTCGGCTCTGCTACATCAGATTGCTACATCTGATGTAGCAGTGCCGAGTGTGCATCAGATGTGTAGTTGAGCAAAACTGACTCAGCACTGCTAAGTCTCTGCATTCGCATAGGAATGCATTGGCCAGCCTTCGGCCAATCAGCGCTGGCTCTGCCGGAGGAGGCGGAGTCTAAGGTCGGACCTGAATGGAGACTGGTGTGGAGCGATCTTAGACTCCGCCTCCTCCAGCAGAGCCAGCGCTGATTGGTCGAGTTCCGTATTCTGGCCAATCAGTGCTGGCCAATGCATTCTATTAGCCCGATGAAGTAGAGCTGAATGTGTGTGCTAAGCACACACATTCAGCACTGCTTCATCACGCCAATACAATGCATTAGCCAGTGCTGATTGGCCAGAGTACGGAATTCGGCCAATCAGCGCTGGCCAATGCATTCTATTAGCCCGATGAAGTAGAGCTGAATGTGTGTGCTAAGCACACACACATTCAGCACTGCTTCATCACGCCAATACAATGCATTAGCCAGTGCTGATTGGCCAGAGTACGGAACTCGACCAATCAGCGCTGGCTCTGCTGGAGGAGGCGGAGTCTAAGATCGCTCCACACCAGTCTCCATTCAGGTCCGACCTTAGACTCCGCCTCCTCCAGCAGAGCCAGCGCTGATTGGCCGAATTCCGTACTCTGGCCAATCAGCACTGGCTAATGCATTGTATTGGCGTGATGAAGCAGTGCTGAATGTGTGTGCTTAGCACACACATTTAGCTCTACTTCATCGGGCTAATAGAATGCATTGGCCAATCAGCGCTGGCCAATGCATTCTATTAGCATGAACTGAGTTTGCACAGGGGTTCTAGTGCACCCTCGGCTCTGCTACATCAGATTGCTACATCTGATGTAGCAGTGCCGAGTGTGCATCAGATGTGTAGTTGAGCAAAACTGACTCAGCACTGCTAAGTCTCTGCATTCGCATAGGAATGCATTGGCCAGCCTTCGGCCAATCAGCGCTGGCTCTGCCGGAGGAGGCGGAGTCTAAGGTCGGACCTGAATGGAGACTGGTGTGGAGCGATCTTAGACTCCGCCTCCTCCAGCAGAGCCAGCGCTGATTGGTCGAGTTCCGTACTCTGGCCAATCAGCGCTGGCCAATACATTCTATTAGCCCGATGAAGTAGAGCTGAATGTGTGTGCTAAGCACACACATTCAGCACTGCTTCATCACGCCAATACAATGCATTAGCCAGTGCTGATTGGCCAGAGTACGGAATTCGGCCAATCAGCGCTGGCCAATGCATTCTATTAGCCCGATGAAGTAGAGCTGAATGTGTGTGCTAAGCACACACACATTCAGCACTGCTTCATCACGCCAATACAATGCATTAGCCAGTGCTGATTGGCCAGAGTACGGAACTCGACCAATCAGCGCTGGCTCTGCTGGAGGAGGCGGAGTCTAAGATCGCTCCACACCAGTCTCCATTCAGGTCCAACCTTAGACTCCGCCTCCTCCAGCAGAGCCAGCGCTGATTGGCCGAATTCCGTACTCTGGCCAATCAGCGCTGGCCAATGCATTCTATTAGCCCGATGAAGTAGAGCTGAATGTGTGTGCTAAGCACACACATTCAGCACTGCTTCATCACGCCAATACAATGCATTAGCCAGTGCTGATTGGCCAGAGTACGGAATTCGGCCAATCAGCGCTGGCCAATGCATTCTATTAGCCCGATGAAGTAGAGCTGAATGTGTGTGCTAAGCACACACACATTCAGCACTGCTTCATCACGCCAATACAATGCATTAGCCAGTGCTGATTGGCCAGAGTACGGAACTCGACCAATCAGCGCTGGCTCTGCTGGAGGAGGCGGAGTCTAAGATCGCTCCACACCAGTCTCCATTCAGGTCTGACCTTAGACTCCGCCTCCTCCAGCAGAGCCAGCGCTGATTGGCCGAATTCCGTACTCTGGCCAATCAGCACTGGCTAATGCATTGTATTGGCATGATGAAGCAGTGCTGAATGTGTGCTTAGCACACACATTCAGCTCTACTTCATCGGGCTAATAGAATGCATTGGCCAATCAGCGCTGGCCAATGCATTCTATTAGCGTGAACTGAGTTTGCACAGGGGTTCTAGTGCACCCTCGGCTCTGCTACATCAGATTGCTACATCTGATGTAGCAGTGCCGAGTGTGCATCAGATGTGTAGTTGAGCAAAACTGACTCAGCACTGCTAAGTCTCTGCATTCGCATAGGAATGCATTGGCCAGCCTTCGGCCAATCAGCGCTGGCTCTGCCGGAGGAGGCGGAGTCTAAGGTCGGACCTGAATGGAGACTGGTGTGGAGCGATCTTAGACTCCGCCTCCTCCAGCAGAGCCAGCGCTGATTGGTCGAGTTCCGTACTCTGGCCAATCAGCGCTGGCCAATGCATTCTATTAGCCCGATGAAGTAGAGCTGAATGTGTGTGCTTAGCACACACATTCAGCTCTACTTCATCAGGCTAATAGAATACATTGGCCAATCAGCGCTGGCCAATGCATTCTATTAGCTTGATGAAGCAGAGTGAGGGTTCAAGTGCACCCTCGGCTCTCCTACATCAGAGCCGAGGGTGCGCTTGAACCCTTGTGCAGCCTCGGCTCTGCTACATCAGAGCCGAGGGTGCGCTTGAACCCTTGTGCACACTCTGCTTCATCAAGCTAATAGAATGCATTGGCCAGCACTGATTGGCCAGAGTACGGAATTCGGCCAATCAGCGCTGGCCAATGCATCCCTATGGGAAAAAGTTTATCTCACAAAAATCACAATTACACACCCGATAGAGCCCCAAAAAGTTATTTTTAATAACATTCCCCCCTAAATAAAGGTTCTCCCTAGCTATCCCTGCCTGTACAGCTATCCCTGTCTCATAGTCACAAAGTTCACATTCTCATATGACCCGGATTTGAAATCCACTATTCGTCTAAAATGGAGGTCACCTGATTTCGGCAGCCAATGACTTTTTCCAATTTTTTTCAATGCCCCCGGTGTCGTAGTTCCTGTCCCACCTCCCCTGCGCTGTTATTGGTGCAAAAAAGGCGCCAGGGAAGGTGGGAGGGGAATCGAATTTTGGCGCACTTTACCACGCGGTGTTCGATTCGATTCGAACATGGCGAACACCCTGATATCCGATCGAACATGTGTTCGATAGAACACTGTTCGCTCATCTCTAGAGATGACAGGAACAGACATTAAACTGTTGCAGAGAACAGTCACAGACTGATTCTGTGTGTGTTCCCATTGAAACTGATGTAAACAACATGACGGAGGTTATCTGTGACAGTTTTCTGTGACATAGAACAAAACAAAGAAATTCCAAACACAAATTCCAAAAAAATATATAATTTATTAAGTACAAATAAATTATACATAAAAAAGGAAAGTGAGAGACAAATATATCAACTTTAGATAAAAATGTGGTAACGGGGGGCCACACGGTGGCTCAGTGGTTAGCACTGCAGCCTTGCAGCGCTGGAGTCCCAGTGTTCAAATCCCGCCAAGGGCAAAAAACCATCTGCAAGGAGTTTGTATGTTCTCCCCGTGTTTGCATGGATTTCCATCCCATATTCCAAAAAGACATACTGATAGGGAAAAATGTACATTGTGAGCTCTATATAGGGCTCACAATCTACAACAAAAAAAAAAAGAAAAAAAAAATGTGGTAACGGGGGGGACAATATAAGTAGATAGCAAGGGCTGAGATGTAACAAATGTAATATAAATATTGCTATTAAATTCAATTAAGTGACCAAAGACCACGATGATCCTATTAGGGTCCAATCACACAGAATAATGTGGCGCTGATTCTGGCACGATAACTCGCGGCAGAATCAGCGCTGATAGAAAGACTCCCATTGACCTCAATGGGTTTCGTTTTCCGCTCGGAACACATTGAAATCAACAGGTTAAAAAGCCTCACATTGATTTTAATGTGTTCCGCACGGAAAACGAAACCCATCGATGTCAATGGGAGTCTTTTTATCAGCGCTGATTCCTGCCGTAAGTTATCGTGCCAGAAACAGCGCCGCATTACTCCGTGTGAATGCCCCCTAGAGTAGTACGATCCTTACAAACACAAGAGGGGAAACAGTGTATCAATTAGGAAATAATATTCCAAATATTATAAAAAAAGTAAATAATAATATATACCATAATAAAATAATTTAATACTATAATACAAAGTGCAGGAGAAAGGCAGTCAGTCACTGACCAAACACTGCAAAAGTGATAAGTAAACATCAGATAACAGCCCAGAATGTCAGTGGAAAAGATCTCACCACATACCACGTATAGCGCACACCCATATACATATACACTATATATATATATATATATATATATATATATATATATATATATATATAATTATCCTTTTACCCAAACCCAATCATATTACATCTGGCATGTGAGATACATACCAGAACAGTACAAATATGTGTATATATATATATATATATAGTGTATGTGTGTGTGTGTGTGTGTGTGTGTGTGTGTGTGTGTGTGTATATATATATATATATATATATATATATATATATATATATATATATATATTTATTTATTTTTTTTATTAATTCTTTTCACATAGAAATATCCTATATAGGATCAAACATAAACTTTGAAGCATCCAGTCATCTACTGGCAAGGTTCACTCTACGTAGACATTAGGAGACAATGAAACATATTGCAGCTCGGGAGTCTAACCTGAGACCTTAGATGTAAATGCCAAACTGTGTTCGGTGGCAATCTGTGACCGTCACAAAATAATTGGATCCTTAATGTTACTTTTATTGTGCGTATGCCAGGGTTTTATGCAAATGTATCCGGTATAATTTATATGCAAATTCACAGGAGTTCGAGGAAAATCAAAGCATACTTTTAATTTCTTGTTTTAAACATAAAAAGCCTTTTCAGAGAATCTCCAGGATATTCAAAATAAAATCCCCATGTAGAAAGTCAGAACAATGGGAAGAGATTGCAAAATGTATTTCAAAGAAGAGGATTTTTATTACACTTAATATTCAATAAATAATAAAAAAAAATCAACTATTTAAAGTGCTCCCCAAAGTGAGGTTCTCCGGGTGGTAACTGCCAGTTGTGGTTGTGAAACAGTCGTAAATCCACATGTTGGAAACCACTGCCTTATCGCTAGACTTAAAAAAACTGAAATCTTACCGTATAAACATAGGATAAAGTGGAAAATAATGAGCAACAATAAATAATATAGCGGCATCAAGCCATAGACGCATAATTGAATTTTAGCACAGCCATCCCGGAGACCGCTAAGCAGTGAAGCATATTTTGACGAAGAGAATCTGACTCATTTTAGAATTTGATAGATTACCCATCTGTCTGCAAGAATTAGATGTTATAACAGGCTAAGTAGTAATAGCAGTGTGATCTAATGTATGCTGATATAGGCAGATTTAGCAGAGTAATCTGTATTCCATTAAACGGAAGCATCATTTACATATTTCATGGATAGACGGTAGTTTCAACCATACTTTACTGTGACTTTGGGTTAAATTCAGCGAGCGGTATAATGAGGACTTATCGCTATGCGACAGATATATATTGACAGATTAGCAGTAAGTGCCAATTATAATACTTACAGCATTTTCTACAAAACATCTTGACAGCTTTAGAATATCATTGCACCAATTTATATCAGCAAGCACAATGCTAAAAAATGCTAATATTCTTTTAATTGAACCATTCGTAACTTCAAGCATTAGTACCTGACCTACTTAGTGAATGCTAACTCTTCTTGTACCGTATATAACAGGACTATATAGAGATTTTTGGGGATAACTACCAAATGCAGTATATCATGTCACAGCGGCCAGAAATCTTGTGCACAGCAATGCAAGCACTAAACAAGCAACGAAATTCTCCAACCATCTGCTCTGTCATTTAAGAAGTCGATGATGACTAATCGCAAGATTGACGCAAACTTTTTCTGGTTATCGGAAAAACATTATATATATATATATAATGTTATCTTATGTTCCGTTATTCTGGCCTGCACAATGGTAACACGTGCATCATCACAGATGGAGACAAGGAGTACAGAGACTTAGACCAGGGTTTTGTGGAATGGTACCAGCAGAACCACCTCAGGATTAATGCTGGGAAGACCAAGGAGATGGTGGTGGACTTTAGGAAGCAGAGATATGCTCCAAAACCAGTGGACATTCAGGGAACGGGCATTGAGATAGTCAAGGCCTATAAGTACTTAGGTGTGCTCCTCAATAATAAGCTGGACTGGGCTGATCACCTGAATGCGCTGTACAGAAAGGGTCACAGCAACTTCTACCTGTTCAGGAGGCTGAAGGACTTTGGAGTCCATGGGGCACTTCTTAGGGCCTTTTTCAATTCTGTGGTAGCATCAGACATCTTCTTTTGAGTGGCCTGCTGGGGGAGTAGTATACCAGCCTGGGACAGAAGCAGACTTGACAGGCTGGTTAGAAGGGCCTGGTGACAGAAGGATGCTGTCCATGGTGAGCTCCATGCTGGAGAATAACTCCCATACCATGCATGAGACCGTGACAGCAATGGGCAGTACCGTCAGCGACCGACTGCTTCACCCCAAGTGTGAGAAGAGCCTTCCTCTCAGCCTGGGTCAGCTGTTTGGCTTTTTCTGCGTGATTGAGTAATAAACATCCAAAAATCCAAACATAGAAACTTTCACATTTATAATATTAGTAGGGTTATCCATGCTGCTGTAATACACTGAATTTTCCCAGGGTGGGACTATTAAAGGATTATCTTATCTTCTCTGCCCCCATTCTTTTTATCGTCCATGGTTTGCATAGACAGCACAGATGATAAAAAATAATGGCGGTGTGAGTAAACCTTTAGCCCTTGCATAGTCTGGAGCTCTTACTAACAGGTTAGTTATATCTCAGTCTATTTATGTGAAAAGATTTTTCGCTGCTCCGAAAGTGAATGAAGATCGATTACTGTATCTCTGAACCTCAGGGTACTGTTCTTTTTGTCATCTTTACACAGAGGATTAAGTTACATGCTCAGAACACTTGATAAAGTATTTCTTTACTTGCAGAGCAGAGAAAGCCAGTATTCTTGTAAGGAGGCTTATCTGTTCTACAAAAGATGCCTGAGAGAGCCAAGCTAAATTATCAATGTATAGCTATCTTGCCTTTTGCCAAGAGAACTAACTCAGGCTTTGACACTGAACTGAGCAGTACCGAGGAGAGTAAAGCAATGACATTTCAGAAGCCGGTTTGATGAACTAAATGTGCCTAAAGACTATAGAAAAGAGCATAACTACAGCATCAGACTACACAGAATGTATCTGTAGTCTGTTACCATGGGAACATATACATTAGAGGGGGTGAACCTAGGGTTTGTGCCGCCTGAGGCGGACGTCAGAAAGCCGACCCCCCCCCCCGCGCGCGCGCACGCGCGGGGGGGCAGGGCGGGGCCAAGCGGAGGGGCGGGGACGAGCGGAGGTTGCGGAGCGAGCATCGTTAGCAGGCAGAGAGCAGGCAGGGAGAGGACCTGCTCTCTGCTAAGCATGAGGGGAGGCCGCTGGAGCAGCGCTGTCCACCAATCCACCGCTCGCTACCTGTGCCGGGCTGCCGAGACGGTGATGCTAAGCCAGTCCAGGACAGCTTGTCCTGGACTGGCTTAGGTCAGCAAAAATGCCGCCCTCCCCCGGGGCCCCGGCATAGCGCCGCCTGAAGCGGTTGCTTCAGGTCGCCTCATAAGAGGTGCAGCGCTGCATTAGGAGCTGCAAATGATAGCAGACTTTGCAATTAAGATTATGTGCTTATTTACACAACAGGGTTTCACAGCCACATACTAGCAGATTCTTTAATGGACAGCATAGAAATCATTGTCACAATTGTACACAAGTGGCCATAGGGAGGGTGAAAGAGTTGAAGCTCATGTGGTGGTTTTGTGATATTTGGGCACAATAACCATATTTTATAACCCTGGTATAGAGGGTCTGTCACCATTGGATCAGGTCTCACGACAATTCTGAGGTTGAAAGAGAAAACCCAGGAAAAAGAAGAAGTGGCAAATAAGGGATCATAAAAATTCCTATTTTATTCTTGCTATAAAGTAAGCAGTTGGATAAATCAGGTTTTGGGGATTGAGATGGAAAACAACATTGGGTTAATAAATCTAAAAGAATATCTATAGGGGAACAGCAGATATTAAAGCATACCTTACCTTAAAGTCTGTGTAATGGGGAGTAATACTACATTATTTGTATTGTGCATTTTAGCAGTTTTCCCCTCTGCAGGTTCTAATTTTCAGTTCTCCCTGAGACTACCTGTTATGTAGACTAGATAATATGACAAGTCCCATAGACTCACTAAGTATCACAGTAGCAAGATCCGACCTACATTGAATAAAGCATTTGAGATCTAAAACATCTTATTGACCTCCAGCAGCCTCTGTGCTTAAGTCTTTCTTCTCTCACTGGACTCCTGCTCACTTCTCCCCCCTACCCTCTCTATAGACTTCTCTTGTGAGCTGTAATCTGACAACACTGTGATCTCTGCTTTAGCAAAACAGATTAAGCAGATATTTCAGTCTACAAGTCAGTTTAGCATTGAGGAGAGAAGGAAACATGCATGAGAACTGGAGAAAAAAGCATGTCGATGAGCTATATTGAACAGCTTGGCTTGTTCTACTTTGTGCAAGTTGTTTTAAAAGTGAAAGTTTTTTAGTGAAATTTTACATTTACTATTGAGAACAAACTGTCACGATGTCCCTTACTATATTATATTTGCTTAGCACAAATGGGGAAAAAAATATTTGAGCATAGGCAGAGAGACATGCAAGGATGCCTGCCATCAAGGGCAAGACAATGTCTATGGTCCAGTACACTACTGAATGCTCGATTGAAGGCAGCAGCTTCCTTGCATGCGTCTGTAGGGAAAGCGGTTGCTTGAATCAAGGGCACAGTATGTTGTGCTTTTTTGCTTCGCTGTAAAGTGGATTTTCATGTAAACCCTTCCAAGGCATGTCACTCATCATCCTCATCAATGTTCATATATATCTACAATTGTCTGCGACAGACGAGATGTAGATATTAGATGATGACTTAAAAACACACAAGATATCCATGATAACTCTGCACCTAACAAGTCCGATATATGCTATTATATTCTCTATTCCCTTAGCTGTGCAGCCTATTGCTCTGTATATATATATATATATATATATATATATATATATATATATATATATATATATACCCTACTAATATTATAAATGTAAAAGTTTGTGTGTTTGGATGTTTGGATGTTGGTGTGTTTGGATGTTTGTTAGTCAATCACGCGAAAACCGCTGAACGGATTTCAATGAAATTTGACACATAGATAGAATGTAACCTCAATTAAAACATAGGCTACTTTTTATCCCGGTAAATGACACTTTTTTACCTATTGCTTTCAATGTATTATGCACGTAATACATTGAAAGCAATAGGGGAAAAAAGCCTCCCATTGATTTCAATGGGGAGCGCACGTATGCCGGAGCTGCTTTTTACGCGCTCATTCTGAACGTGTTTTTACGTTCAGAATGAGCGCAGCGTTACATCGTGTGAAGGCTCCCTTAGCCTAAGTCTGTTCTGCACAAGTCCAGCAGAGGTATATTAACAATTTTCATTATGGTACAAATAGAATAATTATAACATGATAAAAGAAGGCTTAGGAAACAAAGCCCCATTATACAGGAGCGCAGAGGTCCACTTTAATAACAGTAATAGTTGCAGGCAGTTTAGTTTAACAATGAACACGGTTGATCTTGTGAACATCTGAGAACATTTATAGAAGCCGTACAGACGCAGTAATGGCAAAGTAACAAAGCAATAAGAACTAAGTGACCCTCACAGAACAATTCATTACAAAAGAGATGTACAGCCTGGTGCAATACAATGGAAACCACCTAGAAATGCAAATTAAACCCATTTTCTTCACTTTGATATGTAACTCCTTGCTTTTCGGGAACAAAATATGATTAGAATTAGACTGAATTCTGCATTATTTTAAGATGGAGTGTAAAGCACAATGTCACAATTGGAGAGATTAGTATTTACCAAAATTATGTATGGCTATGAAATCAATACAATGTAATGCTCGGCGTATTATAACCAGTCAACGCAAACTCTATGACTCAGAGATACACTCTATTGTTTCCACTGGCTGGAATTGACATCAGTACAAAACATGCTATTTACTGCGACTTCTAATTTTATCCAAGCATTATTTCACAGTCCGAGCCTCTCATTGTACCCTAAGTGCCAGACTCTGTTATTTCAGATGAAAAAAGTAACACCTACCTTTTCATATAGTATTGATTTTGTTTTCCTCTTGAAGGACTAGCCAGTTAAATTGCCACTTTCATAGCAACATTAAATATTAGCAATGAACACCAAATCTCTTCAAGTCTCGCACATCTTCAAGACCCTTAAATCATTCTGCTTGGTCGGAGTGCTCCTGTATTTAGGTAGCAGCTAGAGCGCTAGACACATATTCACCTATTTCAATACAATAAAGTAGATAAATGTGAGCAAAACCATGCAGCTAGATACTGTAACATTTATATCTATATGGCACCATGTGCAGCGCTTAAATTGGGCCAGAATGCGCTGGAACTCAGTTCTGGAATAATTACAAAATAACTTTCAGCGTTCAGGTATAAATAAGTGTATTTGACACGGAATATGGAACATAAAAAACATTGTTACTTACCTCTCCTGGCTCCAGAAGACTTCAGGCCTACTTGGTGACATCCCAGACGTCACACGGGCCAGGACTTGCAACTTTATGTGCAAGCCCCTGCTCACGTGACGTACCGTACATCATTGAAGATGGCCGACATCTGCGGGGAGTGTACTGGAGCCAGAGAGAAAGTAACAGTGTTTTTTTATGTTTTTATCCTCCCCTGGGTCTCCGATTATTATACTCTGGAGTCTGAAAAGACCCCAGGGTAAATCAAATCAAATCAAATCAAAAAAAGCTTTATTGGCACGTCCGAATAGATATTTGGCATTGCCAAAGCTAGTAAAGTGGGGGGGGGAGTTGGACTCGGGTGGGTGAGTGGTGGGGGTGGGGTGGGTGGTTTGGGGTATAACAGTCCATGGAGTCTCATCTTCCTCTTCGTTGGTGACCGTTATATGGGGAGGTGGGGTGGGGCGGGGCGGTTGGTTTGGGGTATAACAGTCCATGGAGTCTCATCTTCCTCTTCGTTGGTGACTGCTATATGGGGAGGTGGGGTGGGGTGGGGCGGGTGTTTTGGGATAAATATAACAGTCCGTGGAGTCTCATCTTCCTCTTATTTGGTGACAGCTGGACACGTATTGGGCAGCGATCTCTACAGTGGCCTCTTCTTCTCCCAGTAGGATGTAGCGTTTCCTCTTCTCGTCTGCAGATGTGAAGTCTGGGATGTGAGCAGAGAGTCTTTGGTAGTAGACGGCCCTCACAGTTGAGTATTTGGTGCAGTGGAGCAGGAAGTGGGTCTCGTCTTCTAGGGCCCCCTGGTCACAGTGCTGGCATAGTCTGTTCTCCCGTGGCTTGTACGTCTGCCTGTATCGCCCCGTCTCTATCTCTAGGTTGTGGGCGCTCAGTCTGTACCGGCTCAGGGTCTGTCTGTGTTTGGGGTGGCGTATTCTCTCCAGGTAGGTGGCCATGGTGTAGTCCCTTTGTAGGGATTGGTACACGGTGAGTTTCTTGGAGTTATTTATTTCGTTTCTCCATTCTTCAATGTACCGCTCTCTGTTTGCCTCTGTGGTCGCAAACAGAGAGTGGTACATTGAAGAATGGAGAAACTAAATAAATATAATAATTTTTCATGAGTGATCAACAATGGGGCATAATACTGTGTGCAGGGGCCACTATGGGGCATTATACTGTGTACAGGGGCCACTATGGGGAATAATACTTTGAGCAGGGGCCGATATGGGGCATAATAGTGTGTGCAGGAATGTGGGGGGAGGGGTCGGCTTGTCATGGTCTTTGAGGAGGGGGGGCATTATTCCAGGGTTCCCCTAAAAATGTTTCCCAATTTAAGCACTGGCCATGTGTTTAATGTATTCATAGACTTCCAACATGTACACAAATGTTCGGCACTAAATATCATATATGGAAAAGTATGGTATATGGGTATATGGATTTGGTAAGAAAGTCAATGGCTTATCCATTTAAGTTACTTATATGACATTCCTCATTGTAAATCATAACTACACTTACCTAGGTGAGTGGTTGCCTACATCAGTGTCACTAAATAATTTATCAATCTAAATACAGTGGTCATGCAACGTTCACTGGATCCAGGCAGGTAGTGTTTCTCTTTAGAGATAGTGGCATGTAAGCAAAAACAGGGTCGATTACGAATACCATGGGCTCTGTTTTATATGAAGATTATGGGCACCACCAGAGTTTTCAGGGCCTTTTCAATGGGCTTATTATCAGCTG
Source organism: Leptodactylus fuscus (assembly GCF_031893055.1). NCBI lineage: Eukaryota > Metazoa > Chordata > Amphibia > Anura > Leptodactylidae > Leptodactylus > Leptodactylus fuscus. Next base: position 40,545,443 of record NC_134273.1, read on the forward strand.
AATCAGCATTCATAGAAATTTGCATTCTCAATCAATTCCAAGTGTTAGGTTGAGCTTGTACATTGCACAGGCAATGCATTCAACTTTCCGCCTGGATGTAGCCAAATGCAGTGATTAGATAAGGCAATTTTAGGTTTAGCGGCAGCGGGGTACAGGAGGAAAGACTTCACTGTGATAAAGCCAGAAGTAGGCACACTGTCAGGATACGGAGTTGCCGCGGTCTCCTTGCTGCGCAGCGTCTCCCTGGGAGACGTGTTAAGAGTTCTATTGGTTGTGCTTAGGTGATTAAGGGTTAATCTTTTCCTTGCTCTCAGTTCTCCATGCCATTAACCATCACAGGTGTTGTGGGTTGTTTTCTCTGTTGCTATTTAAACCCCACCCAGGCATGGATCCTTGCCAGCCATTCACTTAATGTTTTCCTGGTCCCCTGCTCTGTCAGTTAACCTGTCTGAGAGTCTTTCTGTCTGTTTATTGGTTACTGTATACTTGGCTTGTATTTTGACTATTCCTTGTCTTCTGATTTTGTACTTTATTCTGATCTCCTGGCTTGACCTCTTGCTCGTCCGACCCCGCCTTCTCTTCTGTGTTTTTGCTGGGACTTGTTGTCCTCCCTTGTTCCATGCTATTTTGTCTTTGGTTTTGCATTGCATTTTACACTGTGCTTTCTCCTTAGGTGTCACCCGCGTTACTCCAGCCCCTAGCACTTTCAGGGCCTCCTCTTCCCTGACCCTAGCCGCCTGGACAGTAGTGTAGGAGTCGTAGCAGGCGCACTTCAATTAGGAAGTGCATTGGTCTGCCTCATCTCAGATCTACAGCATAGTTCTAGCTACAGGGCCTACGACCCCTTTTGTCATTAGTTGTACAGTGTTGCTTTCCCAGCTGTGTCACTCTGCACTGCCTGACCCTGACTCCAATCCTTACACACACATCGCCCACACTATGATGCTGACCTGTTGCTTATGGCAAGACTAGTTACTGCTATAGTACATGGAAAATTCTACTGCCACCACAGGCCACTTCTATGTCGCATAGAGAGTTGGTGAGATATTTTGGCAGCATTGGACATCCAGGGTGACCTCATATTACAATCCGCTAGTGGGGGGTCTTGTAAACCAAGCAAATTAGTTATGCCTCTAGCACCTCCTGTTAGTAGCTAGCAAGTTAGCAAGTCAAATTCTGGCTCTTTAAGACAGGCTTAGGCTATGACTAGGATGTAAGATAAACCAGGCGCTCATCACTCAGCACTTGGTCTTCATCAGTGCAGAGCACTGATTGCTAAATATACAGGGTACTTGGATCTAACAGAATAAAGGATCGATATTCCTCCCCCTCCATATTTTTTATGTAGTGGTAGATTTTTGGAAATTCCTTCATTGGACTCGGCAGCCTTTCATAATTGTTTTTCTATATAACTACACAATGAATTACCTTGCAGCAATCAGTTCCCTCATCGTATAATCTTGTCCCTGCAGTATGTAGCAGCCTGGCAAGGGTTAACTAATACAGTCTATGAATTAGACAGGTGCCCGAGCTGCTGCTAATGGTTTTGGATCCATGCCAGCTGGTGAAATGTTTTGTAAAATCAATTAAACCGCTTTTTACAAGCTGTTTCCACCCTTTCCAGAGACTGGCACTGCTTGGCTGACACATACAGCTTGGACGGTTTGCTTGACCTCAATTATTCTCAGTGGCGTTACATGGCCAAACTAAAAACAAAGCAATTCATTTGAACAGATGTCAGCAAATAAAGGCACCTCGGCCGCTATCCAGAAATGAAGAGGGATGCGGATCGGACAGTTAGAGGGAGATGACCAATAAACCGGATGAAATTCCATTGCATTATGGTTCAAGTGGAAATCCCTTCACATTTCTTTTATGTTTAACTCCTTGTTTGTACAGCTATATTATGTTATGAACCTGCAGAACACGTATTTTCTTTACTCCGAGACACCGTATTTGTCACTGTTCTTGGGCTTTTTATCCCTATGCACATAAAAGTTTGTCACAATCTTCAAAATTGTCCCTGTCGATGTCCATAAACCCATGATAACTGTCAGGCTATATGAACCCACCAGACTTGATGCTTTTTCCTTTACTCTCTCCTAGTGACACTCAAGTAACACTATGGTGTCAATTACGGAACGGATAGACAGGAGCTCGGGTTTACTTTAAATGAGTGAGACATGACAAGACGCATACAGAGAGGTCTGTCATTGCTCTTTAGATGAGAAATACTGTACTCTAACTCTGATATTTGTACTACTGGCTATGGAAGCAAGCTACTCTCCACTTATTTACTTTTTCATCTTGAAGTAGAAAATATAATAATAGATAACACTCCTAGAGATCGCAGATTGTCACCTATGTGTAGCCCCTACTCATTAAATAGGACCTTTTACCACCTCTCCAACTCTTTGCATCCTTTAATAACCTCCACCCCACTGATTTTGGCAGAATTGAAAATTTTTATCTCCAGCCCTCACCGTTTCTGAGCAATTGGTGTTGTTAGTTTCAGCACCCAATACAATAATTACTATAAGGAAAGGACCAGACATGGACTTGCAAGGAGATCCAAGTCTCAGGAATTGCAGTTCCACTACAGCAGAAATCAAATCGGCTTTATTTGGCAAAACACAAACACTACGCGTTTCGGGCTTCGCAAAGTGTGATAAGCTGTATAGCCATGCCAGATGTGTTTTGCCAAATAAAGCCATTTTTATTTCTAAAGATGCATCTGGCACGGCTATACAGCTTATCACACTTGATAAAGGACTGTGCAAAGCCCGAAACGTGTAGTGTTTGTGTTTTTCCAGATAAAGCTGATTTGATTTCTACTGTGGTGGAAGAGCAATTCCTGAGACTTGGATCTCCTAGCAGGTCCATGTCTGGTCCTTTCCTTATAGTGCTAGTATACACCTGGGGTGTCCTGGAATTTTTGCAGATGTAACCCTTCCCACACAGAGAGGAAGCCTCTGGTGATCGGTTCCTCCAAATGGTTGTGTACTCACAACCTCATTAGGTGAGAACCTGTCTTTTACAATTACTGTAATTGAAATTCAGAATTACTACACTATGGGCTGCTCGGTGTTGTCTCTTGTTTTCTTTTCAATACAATAATTAGGTTTTTACTATCATATGAGCGGTATTGGGCTGTAGCAGATAGTATGGGACCACCCTATTGACAATATAGACCCTAATTAGCAATTGGGTGCTGAAATAAGCAGCACCAATTGCTCAGGAATGGTGGGAAAATAATGTTGACTGTGCCGAAATCAGCGTCTACTGAATGATGCAGAGAGTTGGTTGATGAAGGTAGTGAAAGGTTCTATTTAAAGGATTTATCCATATTAGAAAACATGGATTCTTTCTTCTTCTCAAGAAGTTAATTAAGATAAGATAATCCTTTAATAGTCCCACCATGGGGAAATTCAGTGTGTTACAGCAGCATGGATAATACACTATTATATTACAAGAAAGAACACATACAAATTCATGGCAGATAGAAAAGATACTAAGAGTCATAGCAACTAAGAAAAAAAGAGAGATTTCAGGATCATTTAGTTCTCAGAGCAGAGTTATCTCCGCTTAACCTGATGTTGATTATATAGCCTGACCACGGTATCATACATGGGATGGGAGTTGTTCTACAGCATGGAGCTCATCACGGACAGTATCCTTCTGTCATCCACCACCTGTACTGGGTCCAGTGTCCAGGGGGTTCCCCAGGACAGAGCTGGACCTTTTAATAAGCTTGTAAAGTCTATTTCTATCCCTGGCTGGTATGCCTGAGCAGGTAGAACTTGCTGTGACCCTTTCTGTGCAGCACATTCAGGTGATGTGCCCAGTCCAGCTTATTATTGAGGAGCACACCCAAGTACTTATAGTTCTTGACTATCTCAATGCTCACTCCCTGGATTTCCACTAGTTTTGAAGCATATCTCCAATTCCTAAAGTCCACCACCATCTCCTTGGTCTTCCATACTATTAATCCTGAGGTGGTTCTGCTGGCACCATTCCACAAAGTCCGGGTTTAAGTCTCTGTATTCTCTGTCATCTCCATCTGTGATGAGTCCTACTATTGCAAAGTCATCGGAGTACTTTTGCAAGTAACAGCTAGATGAGTTGTGCCTAAAGTCAGCAGTGCACAGCGTGAAGAGGAAAGGGGCAAGAACTGTACCTTGTGGTGCCCCCATATTATAGATTAGTGTCTGATACACAGCCCCGAGCTCTCACATACTGAGGTCAGTTTGTGAAGTACTTTAGGATCCAGTTGGACAGGTGATGATCAACTCCATCAACTCCAACAAGGTCCAGCTTGTCTCTCAATAGCCATGGCTGAATGGTGTTGAACTCACTGGAGAAATCAAAGAACATTATTCTCACAGTGCTCCCTGGTTTCTCCAGGTGAGAGAGAGCTCTGTGAAGAAGGTGGATGTTGGCATAATTCACCCCAATTGTTAGGGAACCCTGGAACGGGGACACAAGAGACAGTGAGCCCTAGGCTTATGCCCCCCGCTCTCCCTTCCTATTGCCAGGCCCTATCCTACGTAATAGGCGGCAACCACGAGGACAGTCCCTCCCTGAGTATGTGACACACAAAACGCAGACAAGACGAACAACAACAATGGGAAGTCAACTTAGCCAAGGGTCAGTAACAGTCGGGCAATACAGTACCAAATCGGAGTCCAAAAAGAGAAGTCAGTGAGGAAAGCCAAAGGTCAAGTATAATAGAGTAATCAAAAACAGCGACAGTCAGAGCAGGTATGCGCACGGCAATAGCAAGCGCCGGTGTGAATAGGAACCAAGGTTAAATAGGGAGGAAGAACCCGCCCATGGAGTTGACAGGAAGGCAGCTGTCAATCACAGGGCACGGCCAGATTAACCTCTAGAGGATCAGAGCAAACTGAAGGTGAAGGAGATGGGTGTGGTGGAAAATCAATCACCAAGGTGAAAGAATAGGGCAGTGTTCAGACAGAGCAAGGAGAACCAAACGGAAAAAATCACAACCGAACACATCTCCTGCGCCGCAGCATGCGGCCGGATGTTACACCAATGCCCAGGCAATAGGCAAACTGGAGAGAGTCCATGGTAGAGCTCACTAGAGGTCAGAGATGTGCCAGGACCAGTCTCTCTAGGACCTTCATCAAGTGGGATGTCAATGCTACAGGTCTGTAGCCATTGAAGTCCGTCGGATGAGGTGTCTTTGGAACTGATACCACACAAGATGTTTTCCACAGTTGTGGTACCACTCCCAGCTTCAGGCGCATATTGTACATGTATGTAATAACACCACAGAGCTGGTCTCCATACATTTTAAGGACTTTCATGCTTATCCCATCGGGTCCTCTAGTCTTATCTGCTTTTAATCTTCCTGATTTCCCTACACACTTGAGACTCTGTGAAGATCGGATTGTAGCCAGATGGCAGCTGAGTGCCAAAGGAACTGGTTTGGTTTGAGCAAGCAGGTGGGGGTGGGGCCCTGGCGTAGGAGATGGGGGTTAAATGACATGCTGGGGTCAGTGGGGGGGGGGGGTGATCAAGAATATGAGTCAAACCAAAGACAACTGTTTTGGGGTCTTTACTTCTTATCCATACAGAGCAGAATTCTGGTTGGCTAGGTGAGATGCCATTGACACACCTCTCTTGCAAGGAAACCACCATAGATGCCTATAACTGCATGGCACAGGACCAGACTTAACTATGATTTTTCCATAAAACATTTGGCATCTTATTTTTTCTGTAAATTTTGATATTAATCCATGGCATCTGGCTAGATAAAAAAAAAAAAAACTTTACAATTAGTTTAGAAGAAAAACACCATACTACTTTGTGTCTACAGCTCCTACGCAGTCCTTTGTGTCTCCATGGAAATGTACCAGAAACAAACTTTGTGTGGGGTCTGTATCAGTAATTTCCTTTAATTGTATCCTTAAATATCATCTAATTAAACCGAACAAAACAGAAATGTGATTTGTCATTTATTACCTTTTGCTGCCTACAGTTTCTCATTCTTACCAACATTCTGAGAAATCTATTATGTACATGTCACAACAGTATACAAGTCAGTAATATCTCCTTATATTCATGACATTTCCGTAGGTTATAATGGGTCCAAAATTCTATATTTCAAAAGGATATGATTGTGGCATGTATTTTGTACACTATGTGTCGACATACCTTATGTTAAACTACATTTTTAATTCTTTGCACTTATAGGACAGGGAGTCCCTGCACATTTGTTTTATAACAGGAGTCTCTGTGTGTGCTACATATACTGCACTACATTTACCATTATAAGTTACAGCATCATTGACAGCAATACAGCAGTAATGAGTAATGATGTGAGAGTAGCACTTGGGATTGGATAAAACTTACTATTAGCTCCAACAGCCTCTCTTAGCCTATGAGTCTGCTTCTGTCTCACTAAGTCCCTCCTCTTTCCCTAGTAGACTTCTATTGTGAGCTGTAATTTGATACCTCAGTGAGCTGCAGCCTGTATTGGGAGACCAAGGCAGAATTCAGCAGAGATTTCAGAGTAGTTTAAGACAGAGGAGAGGAGCTGGAGAAGAGTCAGATAATAAGATATCATTAAAAAAGTTTAGATTTTTGCAAAGTTAGCTTAGAAAGTTAATGACTATTTAAGCAATTGCATCCTTTTTAACCTGCATTGTTTCTTATTTTGGCTTTTTGATGACTTTGCGACCAATCATTAGGTATGGTCTAACGTTACTGTAATTTATGTTACAATAGTTGAGAGCGCTATATGCTTGTATAATAGCAGTTTCCAGCATTATAACTAATGTCATGAGTATATTATTTTTCTATTTTCTTAAAGGTATACCATTCCGTATTTACTTGAAGATGCCATCTCTTGCATGACTTCATTTCTGCTTTCCTCTAGGCAGATAAATTTAATTTTCAGGCTAGAAATCCACTAGGTATGAGACCTTTACAGAAGTCATGGCTTGTGAGCCAGTTAAGGTGTTAGCTTTCAATATTGCTGTACAATAACTTTATTTTACTTGCCTCACAATCGGTCTGTGCGTTCATTTGTGCAGCTGGTACACTCCGATATTAATTCAGAAAGCTGCCACATGAACTCGCGCCCAAGCCATGAGCACAAATAAAAGGATGAAGTCGACACACACGGATTCATTTGTGCTGGAGTTATACTGTGTCAGTGGCTGCAGACAAACATGGAAGGTCTCTTCTTTTACCAAATGCTTCATACAGTTCAGTACAATGTGAAATTCAGTTGGCAAGTACATACAGTCACGTAAACTAAGCTCCGTCCAAGTGCGGTGAAGAACAGTAAACTAAAAATGATACATCTTGTGACTTCTGTTCTATGGGGCTTCATTCATGTTCAAAGATATAACACGTGTAGTTGTTCTTAGAGATCATTCAATGCCGTATATGGACTCCTATAATATTTGACTGATACAACACCACTGCCATACTAATTCTAGCAGCAGAAAGGCCAGGGCAGTGGTGGATATGGACAATAAGAACCCTATAGGAAGTCTTTTACTAGGGTGAAAGTAACGCCTTTTTTCCCATAAAATTCATGCCTTCGTTACTGAGATATCTCACCAGTGCAAATGCAACATGGTTCCTTGCCAGGGTCACTCAAAGAAGGAAGGAGGACAGGACGGCATATTAGAATAGTGTGGGACATAGCGGTTTCGAGCAAAGGAGTCGCCCTCAGTGTTCCAGATTGGTTATCTGTATATTGTGAAATACATGGATATCTCAGCTTTCATGGGGAAAAGGCAATACATTCAGGTGAGCCTGACCTATAAAACTGTGTTGCTGGATTAATATGCTTCATCCTTGGTGACAGACTCCCCTTAAAGGGATTCAATCATTAGAATTCCCTTTTTTAACTAAGTACATGTAGGAATAGCCGTTCCTGAGAAATTTCTTCTTTCTTCCATATGTAAATGAGTTTTCAAACAGCACTGGGGGCATCCCCTGTGCTGTCCGAAAACTCTCCAGCGATGGCTCCATCTTCTTCTCTGGACTGCCTCTTCATTCGCACTCCCATCGCGTCTTCATCCAAAAGCGCTGACTGCGCCGAATGCCGAACTGTGGCCGAACGGGAAACTTGTGTCCAATTTTTTAGTTTTGCTACATTCGATTAGTTAACTGATTTTACTGCTTAAGGTTAAGACCTCACAATGAAGAAATGCCACATGAAAAATAATGTCCTGAAGAGAGATCATAAATTGATGCAAAACATAAAGAGTAGAGCTGCTGAATAAAGAAACATGGTTATTAAAAAATTGGGCTTCTACATGTATATAACATTTTTTTAATAATATAAAGGTAGATTTTTATGGGACAGCTCTTTTAGGCTAAGGCCCCCTGTAGCGAGCTACAGCCAAAAAGTGCTGTGGGATAAACCACGGTGGAAACACATTGTGGTTTTTCCGCACCGCTTTTCACTAAAAGTCTTCAGAGTTCTACTCTGCGGACTTTTTCTTTCTATTATACCTATACGAAACCACCAGCGTTTCCTTAGGTATAATTGACATACTGCGATTTACAAAAACGAAAGCTGCAGATTTTTTCTGCACTATGTGGATGGGATTAGCCAGAATCCCATCCACTTTGCAGGTACTGTAAGGGTGCATTCACACTACGTTTCCTGAAGCTTATTCTGAACGTAAAACACGTTCAGAATAAGCGGCGTATAAAGCAGCTCCATTCATTTCTATGGGAGCCGGCATACGAGCGCTCGCCATAGAAATGAATGGGCTGCTTCTTTCACTGCGAGCAGTCCCATTGAAGTGAATGGGAAGTGCCGGCGTATACGGCAAGCTCTACTCATGCCCCTGGAGGCTGCTGGAAGACCTGACCTATAGAGGGTCCAGATGTTGAACCCCCACAAATCGAATACTGATGACATTCCCCGTGGATGAATAATCAATATGAAAAATCTATTTGGTGCCGGACAACCCCTTTGGCTGTATTCACACAGAGTAACGCCAGCCGTTTTTTGTGTGCTTTTTGCACATAGCGCCGCGTTAACGCCGCGTAGCGCCGCGTTAACGCCGCGTATACGCCGCGTTAACGCTGGTCAACGCCACCGCAAAATAGCGCGGCGTTAACGCCGCGTATACCTGGCGTTAACGCGGCGCTACCGCGGCGCTATGTGCAAAAAACACAAAAAAAACAGCTGGCGTTACTCTGTGTGAATACAGCCTTTAAGTGCATTCTTGTAGTCTTTCCTTTCTCTTTCTGTTACATATGTGATCTTGACAAAATCTATATTGCTATATTGCTTGTAAGCTACAGGCAGACGGAAGCCAGTGCTGTATGTCTCTCAGTGACAACTTATGGATTATGTGTAATGGATATCTCTGGTGCAACTAGAGAAATGTATGGTGGAGATAAAAAGGAATGAAGGATGTCATGACTAAAAAAAACTAGACTAGAAAAATGTAAGTTGCACTTGTGTTTCTTTGTAAACTCATTCACACGGCTCGCTATAATATAGAGAGGACATGCATTATTGAACCTCAGGTTTTAACGGAACTACGTCATCTTTTATTTGTGTAATACATTTATTTCTTCCTAAAATCAGAATTTGATTGCATGGTTATTTTTGGTTCACACAAATGCATTTGTCCAGGCTATCTCGGGCTGTGAGAGAATTGCCACTTGCTCCTGGTGACTCACAGAACGAAGGGGACAGGCCACCTGAGCCATGTAATTAATATGCATTACACAGCTGGCGGTACGTGCCACGCTGAACAGGTGCCTTATTGAGCTCCAGTGAGCATGTTGCAGCTATGCTTCCCTTCCTCCTTTGTTCTCAAAGCACTGTCTGACAAGGAGCTAATTTTTGATTGGATGATTGATGATCCATATCAATGCTATGCAGCTTAACAGCAACGGAGATGAGCCGAAACATATTAAGCCCTGGGACAGTTCTGTAGTCTGTGAAAATGCTGCATGATCTTCAGAGGACACAGAAAAACAATGAGAATTTGGAACCAGGTGAAAGTTCTCATTTGGGATCTGTACAAAAAAAGATACAGAGAATATCCTGAGATCTAGAATAAAACCGTCCAAACTGCTGATAATCCAGAACTTTGTTCCAACACAATGCTACAAAGTATCCAGTAGTGTAAAATGTGCTGTATTGATGGGCTCACATTTATTAGAGCTACTAGCTGGTACCCGCGACTTCGTCTGCAGTGATTGTAGAAGTGGGTATATACAGGCGCGGGTAAGGTTTTCGTACTGTGTATAAGGTATGGGATATGAAATGTAAGTTTGTATCGTGTTTTTGCTGTAATTCAGAGAATACGTGAGACTTTTGTGTTGAAGTTAATTTGTATTTGAGCTGCTATACGGTGTTGTGAGAAACTTTACATAGTGACTTTGGGACAGAGGTATTTAAAGTTAACCCTTTGCCGCCGATGGCATTTTTTGATTTTCGTTTTTGACTCCCCTCCTTCTAAACCCCATAACTTTTTTATTTCTCCGCTCCCAGAGTCATATGAGGTCTTAATTTTTCCTGGGACAAATTTTTCTTCATGATGCCACCATTATTTATTCTATATAATGTACTGGGAAGCAGGGAAAAAATTCAGAATGGGGTGGATTTGAAGAAAAAATGCATTTCTGCGACTTTCTTACGGGCTTTGGTTTTACGGCGTTCAATGTGCAACCAAAATGACATGTCCCCTGTATTCTGTGTTTCGTTACGATGCCGGGGATACCAAATTTTTATGGTTTTATTTACATTTTGACCCCTTAAAAAAAGGCAAAACTGTGTTAAAAAATTTTATTTTTAAAAGTCGCCATATTCCGACAGCCGTAACTTTTTTATACATGCGTGTACGGGGATGCATAGGGCGGTTTTTTTTGTGGGACTGGGTGTACTTTGTAATTCTACCATTTTCGGGAAATGTTATTGCTTTGATCACTTTTTATTCCAATTTTTATCAGAATCAAAACAGTGAAAAAACGGCGGTTTGGCACTTTTGACCATTTTCCCTGCTACGGCGTTTACCGAACAGGAAAAATATTTGTATAGCTTTGTAGAGCGGGCGATTTCGGACGCAGGGATACCTAACATGTATGTGTTTCATAGTTTTTAACTACTTTTATATCTGTTCTAGGGAAAGGGGGGTGATTTGAATTTTTAATCCTTTTTATTTGTTTTTATATTTTTTTAACTTTTTTTTAAACTTTTTTTTGCATTTATTAGACCTCCTAGGGGTATTGACATGGGTGGGTGGTGTCGCGGATTGTCAGAGCGGTGGGGGTCGGCAAACATGGCTGCTCCGGAGCGTTAAAGAGAGCCTCCTGGAGTATCGGTAAGGTGAGGGGCAAAGTGGTAAAGTATATGTATATGTGATTGTGTGGGGTTAGGGGCTAGGCTGTAGAGGGCAATATGAATTTTGTGGCTTGCTATGGTCCAAAGTGTGTGAGATTGCAGAGATGGTGGTGTGAGTTTGGGTTTTGTGGGGGTCCTGGGAAAAACGTATGTGCGCTATTGTGACGAAAAGTAGCCTATTGCGCAATGGGGTGTATTAACTATGTTTGTGGAAAATTTCAGCCAAATCAGTCGAGTGGGTTTTGCGTGATTGAGGAACAAACATCCAAACATCCGAACATCCAAACATCCAAACACACAAACACACAAACATCCAAACTCACAAACTTTCACATTTATAATATTAATAGGATATATAGCATATACAGTATATAGTGTCTAGATAAAGTCTACCATAGAGTACCAAGATACATAATGCCTATAGTGGTATCAAAATGATTTTTTAAATACATATAGGTGGGATTTAGTATTCTCTCTACACCACAAAACTATAGTGTACACCAGTCTTAATAAAATTGGCCCATAACACATTAATGTATACATAGCATGTATTGTATAGTATAATGTATTATATTGGTAAGAGGACTAGTCAATGCCAAGATAGTGTCATACTTGGCATTGTGCCCATACAGTGCATACATTGTCAGTGACTACATAAAGCACCTAAATAATGCAGTCTTCAGTATAAAGTTACCTCTCTATGTATTCATGCACCGTGCAGTGAGACTGCAGCTAGGTACTCGGCAAAAATGTGAATTCAGCTCCAAGTAGAAGATATTTCTACATGTTTTCATGCATTTGTTATTCCCATATTGCCATCAGGCAGGTTGGCAAGAAGTAGAGGACAGATGCAAGGAAATATGGCTGCAAGTTCTGACTTTGTTTGTAGTCTGTAACCTTGGAGACCTGTAGATATCGGAGTCGTTCTAGGATTCCTGCTAGAAATGTATAAATAAATTGACACGTCGGTGATACCTACAGAGTCTGACACCGTCCTATCAGTGGTGAGAGTGTTAGGCCTTATTCACATAACTGATCCATTTATGAAAGGACAAATGATTATGAAAAAACGTATTTACAGATCTGATTTTAACAGGCATTTTGTATCTGTTCCAAGTGTTTGCTTTTGAAGGCTGAGTGTCATCCATTTTACATCTAGTTTTGATGGTCCATTACAGAAAAATCCAACTTGCATATGTTATGGGGAGAACCGGAGCCTCCGCACAGTGCAGATCTCGGGAGGCAGGCCGGAATCTCCGTCGCAATGTGCTGGGATTACCAATCGCCTCCTGAGAGGGACTTCCAGTTTCGGCTTAGCAGCAGGCTGGAGCCTGTGGTGCGCATTGTGTTTGACGTTTCCAACCCGTGTCGCTCCACCCAGCAGTGCAGCCAAGTCTATCCCCACCATCTGGGGCTCTGGTGAACACCATTGTGGGGTTGGAGTTGGTGTTGCCGGGGGGTGTTGAACACACCGCACCGTGTTTAACTATTTATATCGGTGTATCTAGTACTGGTTCTCACTATTGGCTCAGATCTGCATCTGCTATCCTAACAGCATCAAAGCCTCTCCCCAGACAGTAAACTCAGCCATATGCATGGGGCCTAAGGGCCCCTTCACACGGAGTATACGCTCGCTGATTCTGCACGTGTAACATGTTCCGAATCAGCGGTGTTAAAACAGATCCCATTGCTTTCTATGGGAGCCGGCATATGTGCACTCCCCATAGAAATGAATGGGTTGCTTTTTTGCCCATTGCTTTCAATATGATACGAGCATATCACATTGAAAGCAATAGGGAAAAAAGCAGCCCATTAATTTCTATGGGGAGCGCACATATGCCGGCTCCCATAAAAAGCAATGGGATCTGTTTTAACACCGCTGATTCAAGTATTTACTAAACCATCCAATCCTGACAGCGCACACGTCCTCTTTGGGCTCCTAACTTAAAGGGATTTATCAACCTCATAGGAAACCTAATACCAAATTAATGAAGTGCCTGAATCTCAGTCGGCTAAATAATTGCTGCTAGAGAACAGTAGCCAAATCTCCGTGCCAGGCTAAATCTCCAGAAAGTGATAATTGAAAAACAGATTGTAAAAACTGTGTAAATACTCAAGTTCTGAGCTTTTTTTTTTATTTTCTAGTGGACTCAGATAATACAGAATATACAAAGTGATAATATCCAAGACATTAAATTGCAAATCACTTCTCATCATTAGACGTCTTCCAAAATGTAGAATTCATCTATTTTGTAGCCCATTTAGTTATTTTGCCATTAAGATTTAATGTTTATTGTTTCATTGGCAATGGCTATTATTGCAATCGGCAATGTGACTTCAGTTTGAAAGCAACATATAAGCCGAGCTGGGGCCGAGCAGGAGTGGGAAGGGTCAGCAACGGCCTAGTGTTCAGTTATGGGATTGAGATGAGAAAGAACAAGGAGAGAGTGTGCAGGTGCCAGCAGAGTCGACTACAGATAAATGATAGCTCCACCAGCCAGGGTATTGTAAGCCAGATATGATTTCTGCTTCCATCATACCTATAGGGAAACTGACAACATTTCCTTAAAGGGATTCTACCATTAAACTACCTTTTTTTCTAATTACCACGTCGGAATAGCCTTAAGAAAGGCTATTCGTCTCCTACCTTTAGACGTAGTCTCCGCCGTGCCGTTCTGTAGAAATACCGGTTTTAACCGGTATGCAAATGAGCTCTCCGCAGCAATGAGGGCGGGCCTCAGCGCTATTCTTGTGCATGGAGATACTGGTACATCCAAGCACATTTCAGCAGCTGCAGTAATGGGGAGCCAGCTGTAACTACAGCCAGAGCTCCCATAGAGAGGGCTGGGAGGGTTTATTATCATCCCTGCCTTCCCCATCGCTGTGTACACAGTGCTCAATGAGCGCTGTATGCATAGCTATGGGCGCCACCATGATGCGCTCCCCTCTGACCCAACAGTCTGTTATAGCTGTTGGCTCCTACAGGACGCAGATCAGCTCTATAGTTATGGGCTGTATTCCTCCTGGAATTGGGGCTAAATGTATCAGCCCTAGTTACAGGGAAAATCAGAAATTAGAAATTAGAATAACCCAAATGATAAAAATGCTATAGCCCTCAAAACGGAAAATACAAAAGAAAAACCCAAAAAATATGTCTGGTCCTGAACCACAAACTAGCCCGTGACTGAATTGGTTAAGGATCAAGGATCAAGCTAATTTATTTTTTTTTTTTTTTAAATTTCATTGCTGCTTTCCAAGAGCCATAACTTTTTTTTATTCGTCTGTTGACATATACGTTGTTTTTTGTGGGATGAATTGTAATATTAATGTGTCATTAGGGGTTCAATATCAAAATCCTAGAAAACCCTTTTAGGCTAAGGCTCCATGGGATGGCCCGCAGCTATAAAGCGCTGTAGGAAAAAACGCATCAGCAACGCATGCCGGTTCTTCCTGCAGCGCTTTAAATAGAAAGTTTGCAAAGTTTTCCTCTGCAGACTTTCTATTTCAATTATATCTATGGAGAATCCGCCAGCGTTTCCACAGATATAATTGACATGCTGCGATTTCCAAATCCGCGCCGGTTTTGGAAATTACATAGTGTCCGCGTATGTTTTTTTCCTGCAAAGTATGATTGAGATTCGCAAGAATCGCATCCACTTTGCAGTTACTGTAAAACGCCATGATTTTTCCCACGACTTTTCCACTGTGGGAAAATCGCGACACTTCCAACCCATGGGGCCCTGACCTTAAGCTAAGGCCCCTTGTAGCGTTTTTTCCACACTGCTTTTCACAGAAAGTCCACAGAGGTTTAATCGGCGGACTTTCTGCTTTCATAATACCTATAGGGAAACCATTGGCATTTCCTTAGGTATAATAGACATGCTGCGAAATCTCAGTGTGTCTACAGTGCGCATTTTCCTGCAGTGTGGGGATGGGATTCGCTAGACGTAACATATATATAGCAATGAGCTTGGCTAAGAATTTAACCCTATAGAAGCCTAAATATCAAGAGTTTTATTCATATATGTATATATGTAGCTCCTAGCCTCTGTAAAGCGCTGTATTTTGCTCCTCAGAATATGAGCACAGTATGACATGCCTCATTCTTCTGTATATATCTTACAAAAAAACTGTATGCAAAAGAAATACCAATGTTCCTTTGTACAAGTTCTTATTCAGATTTGTAAAATAATTAGTAAAGTAATTATTTTTATTTTTTCCATATTTTGAGTTAATTGAATGTTCCATTTGCTATTATTGGTGTTCTTTTAATTACATTTACTTATTAGGGTAATTTATAGCATATTGCTTTTTCTAGCGGGTATATAAATCAATGAGCATACATGTAAAGCAGAAATACATGTTTTTATTACTTCTTCCTGAAAATCGTTACGAAATACAAGGTCAGTGGGGATAGAACGGGTCAAATGAAGCAGTCACATAAAAAGAAAAAAAATCTAAAGAACTGTAATTTCAGGTATTTTTTTTCTGGAGGAGGCTATTATTGATGAATCTCCCTGACTGATGTTGAGCAGCATGTCCGCTCAGTTTTATTTCTGTTTTTACACATTGATGACAAGCATGCAGATACAGAGAATTTTTTTGCGAAAGCACAAAACTAGATAACGGATACTATATCTTGGAGAACAATACGTTTTGTATCTTATGCATATATTAATACCTGAGCAGCAGACACTTCTGCAAAATGCATGTGGATTTTAATTCTCACATTTTATTATTATTACTCATATTAATACATTACTGTTATATACCGTATTTTTCGGACTATAAGACGCACTGGACTATAAGACGCACCCAGGTTTTAGAGGAGGAAAATAGGGAAAAAAAATTTTGAAGCAAAAACTGGTAAAATATTTAATATATGGGAGTTGTAGTTTTGCAACAGCTGCAAGGCTACATTGACAGGTGACCCTGCAGCTGTACGGGGACGCATGGAGTGGTTTTTTTTTTGCGGGGCCGGAAGTACTTTTTAGTTATACCATTTTGGGGAATATCTATTGCTTAGATCACCTTTTATTGAAAAAAAAAACCCGGTGGTTTATTATATATGATTTTCTACTTTTATATACTGTATATATTCTAGGGACAGGAGGTGATTTATAACTTTTATTTATTTCATATTTTTATTATATATTTTTAAAGCATTTTTTTTTTTTTTTAACTATTTTATTCCCCCCAATACAACTGTATTGCCGTCTATGGGACATTCTGTCTATTAGTATTACGGCTGGTCATAGACCCAGCCGCAATACTAATATAGCAGTGACAGGCCCGGGAGCCTCATTAGGCTCCCGGCTGTCACCCGAACAGGTCGGCTCCTGCGATACCGCCGCGCAGGAGCCGGCCTGCAACTTTACAGGTACGGGGCCGGTGGGGACCGGCCCCGGGGGAGAAGAGGCCGCTGATACAGACTGCAGACCCGGCATCCGCTGTACTAGAGAGGCGGATGCCGGGGAGGGATAGACGCCGGGGCCTGAGACATCGCTGCCCTGCCCTGCATGAAGCCAGCGGCGGGGGGACGGAGGAGCGGAATAGCATCACTCCTGCCGCTGCTGGCTTCATGCAGGGCAGAAGAGCGCAGCGATGTCGCAGGCCCCGGCACCTGTAATGGCGTCTATCACTTGCCGGCTTCCGCCTCTCTATTACAGCGGATGCCAGGCGCCACATTCGGCCTATAAGACGCACCCTTCTTTTCCCCCCAAATTTGGGGGAAAAAAAGTGCATCTTATAGTCCGAAAAATACGGTACTTGTTTTTATATAGTTTACTTAGAATATTTTACATTTCTTTTTCACTCTTGGGGTTAGAAGGGAACACAATGCTCCCTATTGTAGCTGTAAAGAGATCTCTGAGAGCAGCGATCTTATGGTAACAGTTCAATAGATCTCTAATACTAATACCAGTAGATTACCTCTCTGCAAGTCCACTATGTAGTCTATGTAAATGTCATCAATGTCATGTTGAGTTCATGGTTTATATTTACAAAGAACTGAACATTTCAACCTATTTCATCCCCTACTTACAGAGGATTAGACAGGACCAAGGGGGTACCATAAAATCATGCACATAAATGAATTACCGTATTTTTTGGACTATAAGACGCACTATAAGGTTTTAGAGGAGGAAAATAGGGAAAAAAAATTTTGAAGCAAAAACTGGTAAAATATTTAATGTATGGGAGTTGTAGTTTTGCAACAGCTGCAAGGCCACATTGACAGGTGACCCTGCAGCTGTACGGGGATGCATAGAGCGTTTTTTTTGCGGGGCCAGCTGTAATTTTTAGTTATACCATTTTGGGGGATATCTATTGCTTAGATCACCTTGTATTGAAAAAAAAACAGGAGGTGATTTAGAACTTTTATTTATTTCATATTTTTAAAGCTTTTTTTTTTTTTTACTATTTTATTCCCCCCCGGGGGCTTGAACCTGCGGTCACTTGATCGCAAGTCCCATAGACGGCAATACAACTGTATTGCCGTCTATGGGACATTCTGTCTATTAGTATTACGGCTGGTCATAGAGACCAGCCGCAATACTAATATAGCCGTGACAGGCCGGGGAGCCTCATTAGGCTCCCGGCTGTCACCCGAACAGGTCGGCTCCTGCGATATCGCCACGCAGGAGCCGGCCTGCAACTTTACAGGTACGGGGCCGGTGGGGACCGGCCCCGGGGGAGAAGGGGCCACGGATACTGACCCGGCATCCGCTGTACTAGAGAGGCGGATGCCGGGGAGGGATAGACGCCGGGGCCTGAGACATCGCTACGATCCTCTGCCATGCATGAAGCCAGCGGCGGGGGCACGGAGGAGCCCCTGCCGCTGCTGGCTTCATGCAGGGCAGAGGAGCGCAGTGATGTCTCAGGCCCCGGCACCTGTAATGGCATCTATCACTTGCCGGCTTCCACCTCTCTATTACAGCGGATGCCAGGCGCCACCTTCAGACTATAAGACGCACCCTTCTTTTCCCAAAAAATTTTTGGGGAAAAAAGTGCGTCTTATAGTCCGA
This sequence comes from Leptodactylus fuscus, assembly GCF_031893055.1. Classification (NCBI taxonomy): domain Eukaryota; kingdom Metazoa; phylum Chordata; class Amphibia; order Anura; family Leptodactylidae; genus Leptodactylus; species Leptodactylus fuscus. Next base: position 40,563,821 of record NC_134273.1, read on the forward strand.
AAAATACGGTAGTTAACAGTGCCACTAGCTTGCTAATTTATATATGGCGGGTCAGAAAGGGTTAATGTTACTTGAACTTTTCTTTAAAAAAATAATTTAATAATAAACAGTATAAAAAAGTTGAGGAAATTAGTAAATCAGTAGTTTTATGCCCAATGGTGTATTACAGCCAGTATCACATTTCACAGCTAGATTGAGAACCGAGCAGGCTCCAGAGCTGAAATCTCACAACATTTTTTGCAACCTGTAAGTTTTGCAGTCTAAGTAGTGCAGCTGTATACCAGGCATGGAACAATACACTGATATAGGAATAAGCTCTCACTCTCTAAACTATTTGGAGTCTCTGACCAGTGATGTAACTAAAGTCTTGTGGGCCCTGGTGCAATATTTTGTCCGGGGCTCCCTACCTCATCCCTACAGCGAATTCTTGATAGTGATGGTTACAGGAGCTAAGGAGTTAATGAACCTTAGTGTGGTTAGGGTAACCTGTGGGTCTCCTTGGCTTATGGGCCAAATGGAAGCTGAAATCTCAATACTGAGGCCGATGCTTATGGGCCCCCTAAGGCTCCTGGGCCCTGGTGTGACTGCACCCCCTCAAGTTACGCCCTGCTGTCTTGTTACATTAGGGAACATAGATACAGAGGTCAGTTGTGAAAGAAAAGAATTGTTCACAGGCTTCTATGTTATCTACTGACTCTCACAGAGCACCGATATACTGTATACCCCTAGTGATGAAATTCTATAGATCATCTTGTATATGAAATCTTACACAGGCTGAAATATTATAATGTGCTTATAGAGTTACTCGACATTATGAATACTATATGTAAAGTGAAAAAGACTAATAAAAAGATATAGTAATGTTAAAAGAAATAAAGAGCAAACTGCAAAAAGTAAAACAAGGCATTAGCATGGTGTGTGCTATTTATTACATTATACTTTGTGCTCTTACACTTGTAACTGATATTGGAAGTCCCACAACTTCCCTTCTCACAAGAAAGGTGTATGTCAAGTGCAAACCCTGATAAGTGTGGGAGGTGATGACTAGCTTTAAGGGAACTTCCTCAGCTTCATAGGAATTTTGTATATGATGTTGATTCATTAGATGTACAGGGAAAAGGTATATGGGGTACAGAGGTAATAGTCACATAAGACCACTGTGCCACAAGGAGCCTAAAGGACACTTAAGAACCGCACTAGTACTATCAGAACTATGATATTGATTTGGTACCCCGGTACCTCTAAATGTAATTAAAGTTTTCTCCCATTGATAACATTTATCCACGGGAGGGAATATGTGTCTGATTTCAGGGGATACCAGCTCTGGGATAGGCAGAAGTCCTGAAAACGAGGCCCAAAACTTACCCTGAATGCTCCATGTGAAAGTGTACATGTGTGGCCACTGCTCTGTTATCTCCAATAAGACTGTCAGGACAGCGGCAGTTCCATAGAAATGAATGGAACATTGGCCAAGCATGGGCACCAGCACTCTAATCACATGGAGCACTCATGGGAACTTGTGGTTTCTCATTCTCATGGTTGCTGGGGGTCCTACCAGTCTGATAACCCCAAGGTAGAAAAAAATTCTTCCTAGCCTGTGGATAGGGGTTAAATGCATACATTGGGTAAACCCTTTTAAAGCTAAAGCCGCAGCCTAAAAGCACTGTGGGAAAAAACATGCAGGAAATGTATTGTGGTTTTTCCCACAATGCTTTTCACAGAAAGTCCTCTGCAGACTTTCTGCTTCAATTACAGCTATACAGAAAACACTGGCATTTCTGTAGGTATAGGTGACATGCTATGCAAAGTTGTTTTAAATCGCAGCATGTCCGCTGTGATATTTTTCTGCATTGTGTGGAAAGGATTAGTTAAAATACCATCTACTTTGCAGGGACTGTTTTTGTAAATTGCAGCGTTTAAGATATGTGCGTCCTTGACCTAATGGCAGTCTCTTACCAGAACCCAACATATCAACTCAGCCCTGCAGACAGATAGGTAAAGGTCACCTGAGTCAAATGCTGTTTTCCTGTTGTGAATTGATGTCTCCATTTCCAAGATATCACTGTTTTTGTCAATATGCAAATGAGCTATTTGGAGCAATGAGTGGTTGACAACTCTTTTGAGTACTGAGTGGATGACACCTCTTTGGAGCAATGAGTGGATGACACCTATGTGGAACAATGAGTGGATGACATTTCTTTGGAGCAATGAGTGGATAACATCCCTTTGGAGCAATGAGTGGATGACATCCCTTTGGAGCAATGAGTGGATGACATCCCTTTGGAGCAATGAGTGGATGACATCCCTTTGGAGCAATGAGTGGATGACATCTCTTTGGAGCAATGAGTGGATGACACGTATGTGGAGCAATGAGTGGATGACATCTCTTTGGAGCAATGAGTGGATGACACCTCTTTGGAACAATGAGCAGTTGACACTTATGAGCAGTTGACACCTCTTTGGAGCAATGAGTGGTTGACACCTCTTTGGAGCAATGAGTGGATGACATCCCTTTGGAGCAATGAGTGGATGACACCTCTTTGGAGCAATGAGTGGATGACACCTATGTGGAGCAATGAGTGGATGACATCCCTTTGGAGCAATGAGTGGATGACATCCCTTTGGAGCAATGAGTGGATGACATCTCTTTGGAGCAATGAGTGGATGACACCTCTTTGGAACAATGAGCAGTTGACACCTATGAGCAGTTGACACCTCTTTGGAGCAATGAGTGGATGACACCTATGTGGAGCAATGAGTGGATGACATCCCTTTGGAGCAATGAGCAGTTGACACCTCTTTGGAGCAATGAGTGGTTGACACCTCTTTGGAGCAATGAGTGGATGACATCCCTTTGGAGCAATGAGCAGTTGACACCTCTTTGGAGCAATGAGCAGTTGACACCTCTTTGGAGCAATGAGTGGTTGACACCTCTTTGGAGCAATGAGTGGATGACATCCCTTTGGAGCAATGAGTGGATGACACCTCTTTGGAGCAATGAGTGGATGACACCTACGTGGAGCAATGAGTGGATGACATCCCTTTGGAGCAATGAGTGGATGACATCCCTTTGGAGCAATGAGTGGATGACATCTCTTTGGAGCAATGAGTGGATGACACCTCTTTGGAACAATGAGCAGTTGACACCTATGAGCAGTTGACACCTTTTTGGAGCAATGAGTGGATGACACCTATGTGGAGCAATGAGTGGATGACATCCCTTTGGAGCAATGAGTGGATGACATCCCTTTGGAGCAATGAGTGGATGACATCCCTTTGGAGCAATGAGTGGATGACACCTCTTTGGAACAATGAGCAGTTGACACCTCTTTGGAGCAATGAGTGGATGACACCTCTTTGGAGCAATGAGTGGATGACACGTATGTGGAGCAATGAGTGGATGACATCTCTTTGGAGCAATGAGTGGATGACATCCCTTTGGAGCAATGAGTGGATGACATCCCTTTGGAGCAATGAGTGGATGACACCTCTTTGGAACAATGAGCAGTTGACACCTCTTTGGAGCAATGAGTGGATGACACGTATGTGGAGCAATGAGTGGATGACATCTCTTTGGAGCAATGAGTGGATGACACCTCTTTGGAACAATGAGCAGTTGACACCTCTTTGGAGCAATGAGTGGTTGACACCTCTTTGGAGCAATGAGTGGATGACATCCCTTTGGAGCAATGAGTGGATGACACCTCTTTGGAGCAATGAGTGGATGACACCAGGGCCGGCGTCAGCGCACGGCATAGTCGGGCAAGTGCCGGGGCCCACAGAGCCTCTGGGGGCCCCCAGCACTTGCCCGCCCCAGCACTTGCCTGTCCCGATTTCAGCTCATCGGCGTCTGATGGACACCGATGAGCTGAATACATAGACGATTAAAGCAGGAGCTGTGAGCGCAGCTCCTGCTTTAAAGCCGCGGCCCGGCTTGCATGTGTAGGTGCGATGACGTCATCATATATAGTGATTTCTAGACTTAAAAAACTCCTATGTATATTACACATTTCTTCCTTTTACAAGGTCAAGAAAAGCCTATTTACAACACAGCCTTCCTAAAATTATTGCTGGAAAAAGTAAACTTAATCCATACCGCAGTGTGGCCATCTTTATCTCTTCCTATGAACATTGCTTCATGTGTTCCCGGAGTACTGGAGCAGAAGGCTGCAGTTTATTTCGCCAAGCATCACTACAAGCAGTTATAGACCATGCAGGACCACAGGAATTGCTGGTTTTCACTAGAGTGTGACATTCAGATAAATAGCATAATTTTTAAGATAATTTTTATTTTTTTTCACACATCGATGAAGACCGCACTGGAAATACACCCAGAAAGAATTCATTTCTAAAGCTCGTCGTAATCGCAATTTAATGCAGCGTTCACCTGTTTCATTTATCGCGCTGTAAAACTGAAACTATTCTGGCTGCAAAGTGTATTCATCTCCTGATAAATCTAGGCCAAAGTGGTTATAAAAAATGTTGGAGAGTTTCCAGTATCGGTTAGTTAGCTGAGCACAAGTGTGTGATGTTAGAGTTTCCTTCCACATAGCATAAAGCAGGTGTCAGGCTTAGAATATGTAAAATTACCTTACATTATATTGTCTCTCAACTACAAATTTGGCACCATCTTAGAGCAATTTCAGGGACTCAAGACCACGAGACATTATAGCAAATATAGAAAAGTATATTCAAAGATATTGTGTCCCTATTACTCCCATCACAGATATTTGTGATATATAAATGGCAGGAGCACTCGGGTGTTCTCAGCAGTGATGTCACCAATAGCCAGTATGTGACCAATGAAGTTACCCAAGGCAATGTCTGCATGGGAGGGAATTTGGGACCCAGGGCCAGAGCAAAGGACCAGTGGACAGGTGAGTATTGCATCTTTTTATTTTACGCCACCCTTGCCCCAGTCTGTATTTTGCAATTTGCCAGTTCAGTTGTTACCAGCAGTCGAGGAGATAGGGGGCACCACAATTATATTTTTTAGCAGTATCAAATAACATGCAATACTTGACAGGGTCTAATATGCAGGTAGAGACTTATTCGAGCTTCAGTGCAAATCTATTTATCAAGTACAAAAAAAACAGTGACCCTTAGGTTAAGGCCCCACGTAGTGAGCCAAAGCAAAATAACAATGTGGGAAAAACCACAGTAGAAACGCATTGCAGTATTTCCTGCAGCGCTTTTTGCAGAAAGTTCACAGTTTTCCTCTTTGGACTCTCTGCTTCCATTATACCTATATGGAAAACGCCAGCAGTTCCGTAGTTGTAATTGACATGCTGTGATTTACAAAAATGTGACGGTTTTTGATTTCCACTGTGGATATTTTTCTGCAATGTGCGAATGGGATTAGCCAGAATCCCATCCACTTGGCAGGGAGTGTAAATTGCGGCATTTACGTTACGTGGGGCTCCGGCCTTAAGGGGCTGGCGCCTTCCTTGAAATTAATTGTGTCCATCCTTGTGACAGTGTAGTGACTACACCCTGGAGTTTGCATTGTTCCCTAGGAGCACAACTGCAACAGCACTGGCTGAATGGAGGTGAAAGGAGGAGGTGGTGCGGGGTGTAATCATTGCACTACCTGTATCATAATGGTAGTGAGCGGATGTATAGAGTCTAGTAAAGCTGTCTAGTAGTGCTGGTGCTGCTTTTATATTCAGCTGTACCTATTGTCCATAATACTCCACATTCATTGGGGCATACTATTCAGGGGTACAGTGGGACATTTTGTTATTCATGGGCACACTGGAGTAATTTTCTATCATAGCCTCGGTCCACAGTGGTATTTTTCCTAATTCGGAGGTACATCTTGTAATAAGGGTCACATTGGGGCACTTTATTAATGAAGGCACACAGCAGCAGTATTCCTTTAATGAAGGGCACAGTGTGGCCATTTTTTTAAAAAATCTGAAGACAGAGCGGGAACATTTTTTTCATTGGATATTATATTTAGGGAGAACTATATGTCATAAAAATGGAGATGGAGGAGAATGCAGATAGAGAAGAAAGCAAAGCTGACAACTTCAATAAGAGGACATGTCACCTGTGAATCACTGATAGTGTTGGGCAAACCTCGTGAGATTCATCTCGCAACTATACACAATGTTGCCTTGCAATTCCATTTTGGACGTAATGAAAGCTCATTTCACGTTGATTCTATTTGCATATTACAGACTCCTATTCTCTTCGTTTGCTATGCATAGTGTACTATGCAGTTGACATAACATGTCATAGCGCGACACACCAAGTGAAGATTGCAGTGGCACCTGACGTAAGGCCCTGCGCAGAGTAAGATTAGATTGGAACTAGGCAAGTAATTGAGTTTAGAAGGCAGACTTCTACATGTACTATACAAACAACCGTGCAGTCTATGGGGTAACTGAGCTGAATGCAAAACCCAATTTGGTATGTTAGGCTATGTACAAGCTACTCTATGTTGTCCAGCAAAATAACAAACATAACAGAAATCAATGGACCCCATTAAAGTCAATGGGGCCCATCTGGATCTGTTTTCTCCATCATATAACAGATCCACCCCATCAGGAATTCCATTTTTCTGTTCCTAAAGAAATGGGAATCCCAATGTAGAAGTCAATTCAGCCTTAGTGACTCCCAATACCAGATACATATGATATATGCTGTATTTTTTGAAGCTTCTTCTTTACAGGTGAGAAAAGGCAAAGAGCCTAGAAGTAAAGAACATACTAAAAATACAACATAATGGTCAATTACAAGGAATGTACAATGGGTTTCTTTCACGCACTCTCTCTTCTATGTGAGGCTGCTAAATGAATGCTTGTATTTTCTGCTCTTGAGATTAGCAGTAAGAAGCTGTCAGAAGGCTACACACTGACTTTGTAATAGTAATTGAGGTTGACAGTATCCCAGTCTACCAATGTGTTCTTGAATCACGCTGACAACCAGGTAGATGACAGGTGTAAGGAACTATTGCTTGCTTAGATACTGCAAAATATGTATTGAAATGCAACGGCCGTTTGTCAGAATGTGCTGTAGAAGTCAGTGGGGAGGAGAACATCATTTCTAAAGGATTCTGACGACTATGGCAATATCAACTTGTAAGATAAGTAAAATTCTGCCTTTATTTGTGTAATAGAAAAAAAAACAGCTTATGCCCCACATTATGTGTTTTTGATACTTTTTTTGCCTCGTTTGACAATGGAGTGTGGTTTAGTAGAAAAGGGCATGGTGTATAGCACTGTTATATTTGGGGCCACCGCATGTGCAGCAATTATAATTAGGGAGTCCTATATGTTAATTTTTTTAAGGGGCACAATGTGGGGATGTGCAGCAAAAGGAGGTCTTGATCACATTAGTTATGTATTTTTAACAGGTTTCTCCTCATCATACATTCGTGGAAAGAGGAGTGATGTGTCAAAAAGGATATGAATTAAAATGTACTAACTGGCTTGAGTATTGGGGAAAAGTCTGTTGCAAAGTGAACTAGATACACCGGATGTATAACCTAGCATTAGCCACTGTGATAAATCGAATGCTTTTTTAGGCCGGGACCCACAGGACGGAAACGTCAAAATTTGCCCGTAGCGGAAACGCTGTGGGAATAAACACAGTATTTTACAGTACGGGCAAAGTGGATGGGATTCTAGCGAATTCCATGTTTACTTTGTGGTAAAAACGGCTGTGCAGACATGCCACGATTTCTAAAAGCGGCATGGTTTTGGAAATCACAGCATGTCAATTATACCTACAGAAACACCAGCGGTTTCACCATAGGTATATTTGTAACAGAAAGTCCACAGAGGAAAACTCCGCAAACTTTCTGTTTAATCTCAAAAACAAAAGGGGACACCGAGCCAACCGTAGTGTGATAACTTCTAGATAAGTAAATGTTCAAATGAGGAAAAAGGCTCACCTTGGAGGGTTGTGGATTATAACCACAACACTTTTTGTACATGCATATGTAAAATTCCTTCTCCTAGGTCGAGGCAGCAAAGTTCCTGACACCTCGCAGGTGTAATATTGTGTGGTATAAGGACCAATGGCTCAGATTTGTTCTGAATCCGAAACTGAGGAACTGCGCTCTCTTATTTAGTGGTTAAAAGTACACGATTTTATTGACTTCAGACAAACTTTCACACAACGCGTTTCGGGCGTTATACTACGCCCTTCCTCAGGTGTATTAGTTTCTACAATTAAAACACAACAACATACGTCTAAGCAATATGCGGTTGCAGCTCTCCAATAAATAGTTAAAACCAGCATCTCACTTTACATCAAATAAAACAAATGTAAATCATGTACACAATGTAAGCAATGGACCTCTTTGAAACTTAATTACAGAACATCTCATTGTTAGCACCCTAAATTGTGGGCAATGTTTCACACAGTGTTATCTACCTGCCCAGTATTATCTACATAGTGGGAAGTAAAATGGTAAACGACCACTGGAGGACCCAGTTTAAGAGTCATCTATCTATACTCTTCTCCTCAGAGTCCAAGTTTACCATGTTGCACCACATTGTCATTATCATTAGAGCCGCAAGAAAGAAAAAAGCATGATCACTTACCCGTGACCGCTGGGCTGGTTGCTTGTCAGTCCGGCGGACGGCATAGTTATTTATACCATTGGTGGAAGTGGCATATTCGGAAGCTTCTGCTTCCCGCGCTGGCGTACGCGCACTCAAGTGCACGTGCACTGGTACAATTCACTTGCCGGCGTCCGGAAGATACTAACGGCGCGTGCGTCCACTGCAATATTCTGCGCACGCGCCCGATCTAAAAGACGCGCATGCGCAGTGTGACTCAAACCAGCCGTCCTGATGATATCTCCTGGCGGTTTTATTTTATGTAAAGTGAGATGCTGGTTTTAACTATTTATTGGAGAGCTGCAACCGCATATTGCTTAGACGTATGTTGTTGTGTTTTAATTGTAGAAACTAATACACCTGAGGAAGGGCGTAGTATAACGCCCGAAACGCGTTGTGTGAAAGTTTGTCTGAAGTCAATAAAATCGTGTACTTTTAACCACTAAATAAGAGAGCGCAGTTCCTCAGTTTCGGATTCAGAACAAATCTGAGCCATTGGTCCTTATACCACACAACTTTCTGTTTAAGGCGCTGCAGGAAGAACCGTGATGTGTTGCCACCACGTTTTTCACACTGCGCTTTTTTGCTGCGGAACGTCCAGTGGGGCCTTAGACTTCCTACTCTGTTTACACTAAGGGTGCATTCACACAGAGGAAAATGGTGAGGAATTTGGTGTGGAATTTCAGCACTAAAAAAATGCCTTCAGTTCTGCTAGTAGAAAAAGGAACCCATTGACGTTAATGAGAGGCTTTTTTTTCAGCGCTCAAATTCCTCACCATTTTCCTCCGTGTGAATGCACCCTAAGGGCTCGTTCGCATGGGACAAGAGGGGGCGGATTTTGATGCAGAATCCGCCTCAAAATCCACCACCTCACAATAGAAGTCTATGTAGACCTCTAGCTTTCTTTTTTCCGCTAGTGTTTTTTTTCCACTAGCAGAAAAAAGAAGCGACATGACCTTTCTTCAGGCGGATTCCGCCTCAGGAAATCAATACAAGTCAATGGAAGGCGGAAAAAACGCTAGCATTTTATGGCAAAAACGCCTCAAAAAACTCTGGGCAGTTTTTTCAAGGTCCATTCACTGTGTTGGAGGAAAAAACCTGAAACAAAAAATGCCTCAAAAAAAGCTTCCTAATGCAGATTTTTTCCTGACCAAATTCCTCAACCACCCTAACACGTGTGAGCTAGCCCTAAATGGCTGCAGTTTTCATTTACGCCACGTGGGGCTCCGGTCTAAGAAGAGCTAAGCCACGTCCCATTGAAGGTGGGAGACCAATAGACCTAACAGGAACATCAGTGCATCAACTAAAACCCCAATACAGGGTAGTAAATTTCCATAATCATACTGACTTGCAGATAAATGTCTGCATGGCGTTTTTACTGCACAATGAACACTGTAAAATCAAAACCCAGGAATCAATTCAGTTCAGGCCCAGTCCCAATGTCCAAACAAGGACCATTTCACATGAATAGAACTCGGTCTTGTGCAAGGGCCCTTATTCCACCTCATGACTTGACAGTTCTGACTCTGCTGTCCTGACCGTAAGAGTATTATTGTGTGTGTACATAAGAAGTCATGGCAGTTCAGTAAATTCCATGTCATACTTTCATAGCTCTACAAGAGCTCTTCAATATAAGCTGTGATAAACCATGACAACTGACTGCTTTTATTATAACGCAGTGGCTCAGGAGTTAGCAAAATTACCTTGCAGAACTGGCGTTTAAAGGGATCCTATCATTTAAACTCATTTTTTCTTGTTGACACGTTGGAATAGCCTTAAGAAAGGCTATTCTTCTCCTACCTTTCGTTGTCTTCTCTGCGCCACCGTTCACTTGAAATCCTGTTTTTTGTCGGCATGCAAATGAGTTGTCTCGCAGCATTGGGGGTGGGCCCCAGCGCTCAAACAGCACTGGAGGCGTCCCCAATGATGCGAGAGAACTCTCCACTGCCGCCTCCATATTCGTCAGGAATGTCCTCTTCACATGTCTTCTTCCGCCGAGTCCTAGAAGTCTGAAGCCTGTGGAAGAAGACGTGTGAAGAGAATGTTCCTGAAGAAGATGGAGGCAACACTGGAGAATTCTCTCGCAGCATTGGGGATGCCTCCAGTGCTGTTTGATTGCTGGGGCTCACCCCCCGTGCTGCGAGAGAACTCATTTGCATACCAACAAAAATCAAGATTTCAAGCGAACGGCAGCACGGAGAAGACAATGAAAGGTAGGAGAATAATAGCCTTTCTTAGGGCTATTCTGATGTGTCAACGAGAACAAATTGAGTTTGAATGATAGGATCCCTTTAAGTTTTCAATCCACCCAAGGACATTTTTCAATGTTCTCTCCATGTTTAATTCCTTTTTCTCCTACACTTCAAAAATAAACTTAGTCTAAGACCCCACTAAGACCCCACAAAGCAACCCTCGTTGGCAGCCCTGAAATTTTTCTAGAAAAAGTATTTCGCCCAGAAAATTATTACAATTACATATGTTTTGTTATACATATGTTTATTTCTTTAGCGTGTATAGGAGATACACAAAAAACTGAGAAAAAAAAGGCACCTGCTGCAACTGATCTGTGCAGGACCCAGATGTTGAACCCCACAGATCATATACTGATGGACAATCCTATGGATTGGTCATCAGTATGAAGCATCGATTTGGTGCCGGAAAAACCCTTTAAGCCGAGCCTCCACAATGTGAAAACACATAATTTTGGCTGCGGCAGAGGTACGGCGGAAAAAACGCTGCATTTTACAGTACTTGCAAAGTGGGTAGAATTCTGGTTAATCTGATCCACACATTACTGGAAAAAAATTTAAAATCGCAGCATGTCATTTAAACCTACGGAAACACTGGCATTTTCTGTATAGGTGTAATAGGGTAGAAATTCCACAGAAGAAAACTCTGTGGACTTTCTGTAAAAAACAATGCCAAAAAAACTGTGATGCGTTTCTGACACAGACTTTTCCACCGCGTTTTTTTGCAGAGATTCGCTGCGTGAGACCTTAGCCTTAAAGACACAAGCAACCTGATTTGCAAATCTTTAATGTTGATTTGCAGACGCTTGAAGTACCTGGACTAAGTAGACTCTGCCTGGACTATTACACGCTAAATTTCCATCTAAATGTTACATTGCACATCATAAATATATACGTATCATATTCCCTTCCATCACTAATCCGTGCACAAAATTCTAATAAAAAAGATAGATCAAATCCTGAGAATTGAATACGCTGATAAAATGACCTCTTCATCATTTCAGTCTAACAATTGGCTTGATAAATGGACCTTATTGTATTGTAAGCACAGCCGCACACCGAGGAGCAAAGGCTTTGTTCGCCGCTATATAAACCCGCCTCTTTTAATCTTTCATTTCCAGCTCCCTCAGACATTGAGGGCTCAGTGAAGCGTGCACACATCAGGTTTTCAGAGCAAACTGATCAGTGCTCGTTAGGGCGGGCTCATTAACCGTTCTTTTCTCAGCCTCTTAATCAAAGCCAGGGGAAAGGATCCGGCTGTCCTCATGAGCGCAAATACATTTCTGGAGAAGTCATGCAAGAAAGGCGGGGGGAGAAGAAGGAAGAAAATAGACGCCAGTAATGGTTGTTTAATCAGGCACCAGGCGTTCGGCTAGATTGCTGCTGGGCCCCCAGGCTCAGGCAAAGATACTCATCCCCTAATGAAAGGGGACAACGTTCTTAAAACATTTTCGGAACAAATTGAATACAGAATAAAGAGCTTTCGGAAACTCTCCCATGACACAGATTCCGTGGCAGAATGGAAAGTAGCCGAAAGCCAGGTCCTACATATTGCAACAGGAGGATGTGTTAACCTCTTCCACAGCCTTCTGCCGCCATGCAGGTGCACAGATGTGGCACTAGGAGAAACATCTGAGACAGTGGAGCTTACACAACTAATGCAAGTTGACATTGGTGTAAAATATCAGGGTTCTGAGGACAAAACTTAGGCTAGGATCACACGAGAGTCCATCCCCCATTACGCTTGTAGAGAAAAAAGTCCTGCAACCTGATGTACCCTGCATGTAACCACTTCTTAAGTGGATAGGGTTTCCATCTTTTGGGTCCCCAAGTGGACTCAAAGGATGGAAATCCAAACACTAGTATTAACCTAGTGTACATTTCTGGGGTACAGAGCCATCACAAATCAAGTCTGACTTTTTTATCTGGTGATTTCACATAAAAAAAATAGACACCCAACGTACAGCATTATTGTCAATGGGGCCAATCAGACTCCCTTCATGTTCGCCATTTTGGGGGTTCATTGCTCTCCTTTTTCCATACTTCTGGTCCACCAAAAGACTTCCCAGTGCAGATGAACGTAGCGTGACTCAAAATCATCAAAAGACAAACAAGACAATAAATATTAGGCTTCAAGTTTTGTAGGTTCAATGAAAAGCTTTGTCCTAAATAAATAATCAAAATTACAATTAGGATTATAAATAGACATTTACTCAATTACAAATAAGCCAGAAGATGCAGGAATGATGTGGATATCTGAGCCAAGGCCAGGCATAGGGGGTGCAACCTGCACAAATCTTCTATAGCAGTATTATTTAGACACTGCATTACACTATTTCATTAAATTATGTCTAGAGCTGTTATTTAGTCACTGTATGTCAGTATTATTTTAGCACTATGCTATGATTCACTTAAAGGTTGTGTTACACTGATACTTAGACACTATGCAATATATTATGGCTGCACTAATGTATAGTTTATCTGGTAATGTCCTGTTACAAACATATGGCACTATTATTTAGCTCTGCATCATCTGGGGGAGGGGCGGTTGGTACCAGAAGAACTTACTGCATAGGCTGCATTATATTAATTACATACATACAACTGAGCATCAATCATTACTGACACCATGAATTATTAAAGAGTTTTCCCATTAACATAACCATATTTAAAGATAATCTTTCACCACCTCTAAGAAATCTAGCTCTTTACATCAGTTACTAGGCGCTTTTTTCTCTAGTCCCCAACATTCCCAAAAAGTCAATACTGTTAGTTTTGGTGCCTGATATACTATTAGGCTCAGTACTGTCAGGAGGGCGGTGTCAGGCAGGAGCAGACAAGGGGCGTGAGTCTGAGCTCTGACACTGGTTAACTCTGATTGGAGCTCTCAGTCACGCCCACTGTCTCATACCACCTTTCTGACATTACAGAGCTTAAATAGAAGATTGGCATCAAAACTAACTGCACTTGTTACTAAGGAATGGTGGATGCCAGAGAGAAAATTCCAACTGTGCTGGAAACAGTTGGCAAGAACTTGAATTGGTGGAGGTAGTGAAAGGTCCTCTTTAAATTTGTAGACAATTATCTATAAGAATCTTAGAGGTGACTGTTCTTTTTCTTGATAGGTTGCCAATTGTATAATTAAATGAATGCAGGAACTTTCTATGGTCTGGCACTTGTCAAAAACCCAGCCATAATTTCCTTATTGTGGATGGTTTATCTTCTCGTGCATGTAGTGTCCTTGCCCAATAACCTGTCCACAGTAATGATTTCTGGCTGCCAAGTACCAGACCATAGAAAGTTCCTGCATTCATGGTCTTATCCATTGGCAATCTATTATGACAAGAGACTGCCACACTAAGAGAAAATCTTATTTATATATATATATATATACACAGAAAAGTAGATCGTGAACTACTTTTCTATCCGCATGTTGCATGCGGAAAGCACACGGACTTCATTATAATCTATGGGGTCCGTGTGCTTTTACTGCACACCGCTTGCCAATGCGTTCAGTAGTCCGTTCGGGAGAGTCCCCATGCGGACTCCCACGAACGTATTACCGATGCTGATGTGAACTAGGCCTTAGCCTAAATAAAATATCCATCCAGTGGAGCTACTTACAAAGTATAAGCAAGTCGGCAAAGCAGCTTTCATCTATGTTTGGCTACACCGAAGATCTAATGGTCGTTAGTAACTGTAACGATCAAAAAATTATTTCCTTTTCATGTAAAATCAAAGATAAATTAAAAATAGAAAAAAATGTGAGCAATGTGCAACGCTGGAACATCTTAATATCATATAAATTCACATCAAATAAAATGCAGAAAGAAACTCCTACACTGGCTGTGTGTGAATAAGTGGTGTGTCTCTCTATTGGTTTCTTCCAAGCAATAGTGTATTATCTATAAAATATAGGGATGTGTCTCCAAAGGACTTCCCCTAGAGAAGACTAAGCACTTATACAGACCAAATTTTCTCTAAATGTTTTTAAAGGGAACATGTCACATGGCAAATATATTGCAATCTGCGGGTAACCCGTTGTAGAGAAGCTTGGCATACACTTGAAAAACCAAGAAGTAAAAGTCTTGGAATTATGGAAATCCCAGGTTCGATAGACATGTTAATTATATGCAAATGCTAAAAAATGGAAGCTAAACATCTTGATTTATTTGGTATGGAGTGACAGCACCACACAGGTACGTAGACTTCCATAGAAGGCGTTCCAGCTGCAATATCTTATGTACACTACCTACTCTAACATCTTACAAAACTGACCAGACCGCACTGAAACACTATGTATTGAGACTGTAATGCGACGCATTCTCTGGACAGCATTCACTCTACTTGTTTATCCCTCGGACCAACCACAGCCCCCATTCATCATTAACTGAGAATCAAACCTCTGAATAACCTTGACTGCGGAGCAGAGAGATTGCATATTTCAACTCACGCACAAGGCGTCTATTAGCTCCCGCTTCCAGGAAGCTAGCTATAAGTTACTAACACAATGGTACCGAGTATCATAGCTACACATGATCATCTCGAGGACTGATCTGAAGTGCTGGAGATATGGAGAGGAAGAAGGGACCATACTCCCCATCTTTTGCTCTTGTCAAAAATTGACTCCATATTGGAAAGTGTGTGCCTACATAGGCATACGGAGACTTACAAGTCATTCCTGCTCCGCTAGGAATTCTGGGAAAAAAATATACAAATCTATTCTCCAGGATGTAATTAGGAGAACAGTGCCTCTGTTTACTGCCTGTCTCCAAGGACAGCCCCATTAACATCATGCATGACTCAGTTAAATAGCCTACTGACATGATGCAGAGTTTATTGCCAAATTAGTATTTCTATTCCAAAAGGAACAGATTCCCAGCTATGGACAGCGCTGTTTCGGCCTTTTGGACCTCCTCAGCATAGCGCAGGAATACTGATTTGGCAGAGTGAGAGACTATAGAACAGAGTCAGGGGATAATCATACACATTAGGATGAGTGAGTGCCAACATATGCGTACCCCTGACCCTGGTCTATAGTTTCTCAATCTGCCAAATCAGTATCCCTGCGCTATGCTGCGTATGCACAGTCATATATGGACAGTTGTCAATCATCAAAAAGGACCGCCCCTATGTCTCCCTGACTGTTTCTAAGCTTAAAAACAGCAAATATATAAATGAATAAAACAGAAATTATACCATTTCGCTCACAAAATTATATAGCAATTTTCTCAGCTCCTCCTTTCCAGTACAATTTTGGATGATCTTCTCAAAAAGATTTCTCCATATTATGCTGAAGAGCAGATTTGTACACCTGGTTGACTCCTTGTTGCTACATCCATGGATCATCACTAAGTATTGGGCACAGTCTGAACCTAAGTTATGCTAGGTTCACACTGGGGTTCAGGTTTCCGTTCTTCAGGTCCGATTGGGGACCCAAAAAACAGAAACCCAAGTGGTTACCTGCGGAAACCATGGACCCCATAGACTATAGTGGGGTCCGCCACATTTCCACTCAGTTTCTGTCCGAAATCGGTGAAGAGAAAAGTCCTGTTTGCGGAACTTTTTCCTCTACATATTTTAAGCAGAATGGGGGATGGAGTCCTCGAAGGGTCACACAATGTTAGTGTGACCACAGCCTTATAATGTGATTTCAGCTGAATGGAAATAGGTAGGGTTTAATAAAGCCAGATGTGTCAAATAAAACTGTTATCAAGGAAGTTAATAAATCATCTTGGGTTTGGGTTCACTCCAGTAATATCTCCTAAAGACAGCAGGTTTGTGTTATTTATTACTTCACACTTACTGCATTTTCCTGTCTTACTTCTTAGCAGTGAGGAGGATGGAAGCCCGCGCTCTCTACGAGTTCAACGCATCTGGGGAGGATGAGCTAAGTTTCAAAAAAGGAGATATACTGAAGGTAAGTGAGAATTGTTCTATATCTCTTATATGGTTATCATAAGCTACATAGATTTTAGGACATATTTTTTTATATTTGTACCACTGAACAAAGCATAAGTCACTGAAGTATAATAAAGGGATGTCCCATTCATCCAGAGATCCGCTGGGGTCCTACAAGTGCACAAGCATGACCATGACCCATATAGGAAACCGTACAGGAAGTAATTCTACGCAAGTCACAACGGTTATTGCAGCTGTACTATTAGGGTTGAGAGTTCTAACTGGTCTATATACAGTCCTATGAAAAAGTTTGGGCACCCCTATTAATCTTAATCATTTTTAGTTCTAAATATTTTGGTGTTTGCAACAGCCATTTCAGTTTGATATATCTAATAACTGATGGACACAGTAATATTTCAGGATTGAAATGAGGTTTATTGTACTAACAGAAAATGTGCAATATGCATTAAACCAAAATTTGACCGGTGCAAAAATATGGGCACCTCAACAGAAAAGTGACATTAATATTTAGTACATCCTCCTTTTGCAAAGATAACAGCCTCTAGTCGCTTCCTGTAGCTTTTAATCAGTTCCTGGATCCTGGATGAAGGTATTTTGGACCATTTCTTTCTACAAAACAATTCAAGTTCAGTTAAGTTTGATGGTGGCCGAACATGGACAGCCCGCTCTCAAATGATCTGAAAACAAAGATTGTTCAACATAGTTGTTCAGGGGAAGGATACAAAACGTTGTCTCAGAGATTTAACCTGTCAGTTTCCACTGTGAGGAACATAGTAAGGAAATGGAAGACCACAGGGACAGTTCTTGTTAAGCCCAGAAGTGGCAGGCCAAGAAAAATATCAGAAAGGCAGAGAAGAAGAATGGTGAGAACAGTCAAGGACAATCCACAGACCACCTCCAAAGAGCTGCAGCATCATCTTGCTGCAGATGGTGTCACTGTGCATCGGTCAACTATACAGCGCACTTTGCACAAATAGAAGCTGTATGGGAGAG
The DNA here is from genome assembly GCF_031893055.1 of Leptodactylus fuscus. Lineage (NCBI taxonomy): Eukaryota > Metazoa > Chordata > Amphibia > Anura > Leptodactylidae > Leptodactylus > Leptodactylus fuscus. The sequence goes on from NC_134273.1 coordinate 40,581,558, forward strand.
TGATGAGAAAGAAGCCGTCTCTGCACTTACGCCACAAATAGAGTTGCCTGAGGTATGAAAAAGCACATTTGGACAAGGCAGCTTCATTTTGGAAACAAAAATTGAGTTGTTTGGTTATAAAAAAAAAGGCGTTATGCATGGCGTCCAAAAAGAAACAGCATTCCAAGAAAAACACATGCTACCCACTGTAAAATTTGGTGGAGGTTCCATCATGCTTTGGGGCTGTGTGGCCAATGCCGGCATCGGGAATCTTGTTAAAGTTGAGAGTCGCATGGATTCCACTCAGTATCAGCAGATTCTTGAGAATAATGTTCAAGAATCAGTGACGAAGTTGAAGTTACGCCGGGGATGGATATTTCAGCAAGACAATGATCCAAAACACCGCTCCAAATCCTCAGGCATTCATGCAGAGGAACAATTACAATGTTCTGGAATGACCATCCCAGTCCCCAGACCTGAATATCATTGAACATCTGTGGGATGATTTGAAGCGGGCTGTCCATGCTCGGCGACCATCTAACTTAACTGAACTTGAATTGTTTGTCCAAAATACCTTTATCCAGGATCCAGGAACTGATTAAAAGCTACAGGAAGCGACTAGAGGCTGTTATCTTTGCAAAAGGAGGATCTACTAAATATTAATGTCACTTTTCTGTTGAGGTGCCCATACTTTTGCACCGGTCAAATTTTGGTTTAATGCATATTGCACATTTTCTGTTAGTACAATAAACCTCATTTCAATCCTGAAATATTACTGTGTCCATCAGTTATTAGATATATCAAACTGAAATGGCTGTTGCAAATACCAAAATATTTAGAACTAAAAATGATTAAGATTAATAGGGGTGCCCAAACTTTTTCATAGGACTGTAAATCCATTGTTTGATGTGTATGCAAGGTTTCTTTCTTTTCAGTGCTAGATATATGAAATTTTGATTCTGGTTATTGACTGTGCAGACAATGTTCCTCAAAAATAACCAGTTACAACAGCTTTCTGGAGCAATGGTGTTTAGATCTGTGGAGCGGTGACAACACCCTCATTGCTCCAAAAAGCTCATTTGCATATTAAAAAAAATGACAGTATGTCAACAATGGAGGCAACACTTCACATGGGGAAAACAGTGTTTGGTAAAGGTGACCATAATTGAGTTGATATGCTGGGTTCTGGTGACATACTTCCCTTAATGGTATTGCTAGTAATGTGCCTAGCAGACGCTTTATTGCATATAGATATTATAGTTGTTATGGGAACTGAGACTACCCAAATCCTACAGAGACAGAGACCTCAGAGACACAGTGTAATGTCTTTGCCTATTCAGATCTCTGCGCCACCCTCTGCTCGCATGCTGCGGCGCAGGAGGTGTGTCCAGTTTGATTCGTTGCTTAGTGTTTTTCTTTGCACTGTGTGAACACTGCTCTATATCAGTAATTGAATTTTCACCACCACTGTCTCTTGCACCTTGTTTCTCTCTGTTCATTAAATGGTTAATTCTAATCTTGCCATTGTGATTGACACCCTGTCTTCCAATCAAGTCTAGGGCTGGTCCTGGGCTTTCTATACACAAACAAAACTAAATATTTTTCAGAGCTCACCCAATTTTTTAATGTTTGAGCAGCAAACTTTATCCATTCTTCAGGGTGCACGGCACATCACGGACAAAACATGTCTTGTATGCAGGAAATAGAAAAACAGCGAAAGAAAGCCGGCAACTCTTCTGAAGGCGTTGTTCGATAAAATTTAACTTTTAATAGTAAATCATAAAAATAAACAAGAGTGTACAAAAATAAGCAAGAAACAAATGCAGTCAAAATATGATGTTCTCAGAACATCTTCTTAAATGAAACAAAGTTGAAACGATCGTTACATATATCTTTTGAATGTGCGTCTTTTTTGATCAATGTACAACTCACCGGCCACTTTATTAGGTACACCTGTCCAACTGCTCGTTAACACTTAATTTCTAATCAGCCAATCACATGGTGGCAACTCAGTGCATTTAGGCATGTAGACATGGTCAAGACAATCTCCTGCAGTTCAAACCGAGCATCAGTATGGGGAAGAAAGGTGATTTGAGTGCCTTTGAACGTGGCATGGTTGTTGGTGCCAGAAGGGCTGGTCTGAGTATTTCAGAAACTGCTGATCTACTGGGATTTTCACGCACAACCATCTCTAGGGTTTACAGAGAATGGTCCGAAAAAGAAAAAACATCCAGTGAGCGGCAGTTCTGTGGGCGGAAATGCGTTGTTGGTGCCGGAGGTCAGAGGAGAATGGCCAGACTGGTTTGAGCTGATAGAAAGGCAACATTGACTCAAATAGCCACCCGTTACAACCAAGGTAGCCAGAAGAGCATCTCTGAACGCACAGTACGTCGAACTTTGAGGCAGATGGGCTACAGCAGCAGAAGACCACACCGGGTGCCACTCCTTTCAGCTAAGAACAGGAAACTGAGGCTACAATTTGCACAAGCTCATCGAAATTGGACAATTGAAGATTGGAAAAACGTTGCCTGGTCTGATGAGTCTCGATTTCTGCTGCGACATTCGGATGGTAGGGTCAGAATTTGGCGTCAACAACATGAAAGCATGGATCCATCCTGCCTTGTATCAACGGTTCAGGCTAGTGGTGGTGGTGTCATGGTGTGGGGAATATTTTCTTGGCACTCTTTGGGCCCCTTGGTACCAATTGAGCATCGTTGCAACGCCAAAGCCTACCTGAGTATTGTTGCTGACCATGTCCATCCCTTTATGACCACAATGTACCCAACATCTGATGGCTACTTTCAGCAGGATAATGCGCCATGTCATAAAGCTGGAATCATCTCAGACTGGTTTCTTGAACATGACAATGAGTTCACTGTACTCCAATGGCCTCCACAGTCACCAGATCTCAATCCAATAGAGCATCTTTGGGATGTGGTGGAACGGGAGATTCGCATCATGGATGTGCAGCCGACAAATCTGCGGCAACTGTGTGATGCCATCATGTCAATATGGACCAAAATCTCTGAGGAATGCTTCCAGCACCTTGTTGAATCTATGCCATGAAGAATTGAGGCAGTTCTGAAGGCAAAAGGGGGTCCAACCCGTTACTAGCATGGTGTACCTAATAAAGTGGCCGGTGAGTGTATATCTTAATGTGAACAAGGTCAGGTATATTTTGAATTTATCTAACAGTAACTTTTATGGCAAGAGTAGCCATGTATCATATTTGGACTGCGTTAGTATATGTCTATATATGAAGTATTGTTTATTAACAACTATGTTGTGAGAAGCATCATCTGTTTGTACTTGACACTGACTGACCAGAGCTTGTACCTCTGACCTGGGGAAGTCAGACTATTTAAAGAGTGTAGTGATTGTGTTATACATGCCTTGAAAAAGGAACGTCATGTTCTGAAACGCGTAGGCGTTTTTTAGGGGGAGTTTTTGTTTCTTGCTTATTTTTGTACACTCTTTTGATTATTTTTATGATTTACAATTAAAAGTTAAATTTTATCGAACAACGCCTTCAGAAGAGTTGCCGGCTTTCTTCGCTGTTTTTCTACTTTCTATATACAGGCCATCCACCCACTCAGACTCGCTGGCTATTGAGACTCTGACCTTAGACCTTGTCCCTGCTAGCTCCTCTGTCTGCTGCTATTGTATTACTGCCTCTGACCTCTGGCCTTCCCTATCAACTATTCTCTTGGATTTTGTTTCTGTACTGCGTTGCTCAACTGTTACTGGACCTTTGGCTAGCTGACCTCCCTTTTGTGTTGCTGGTCTTGTCTACGTTCTGTGTTGTCACCTATACAGGAAGGGCTTTGTCGACCAGTTGTCCTCTGCCGCCTAGGGCAATGAGGCAAGCAAGTAGGGGCAGTGGTGGGTTTAGCTTAGGGCTTACTGTGTTGTTGTGCCCCTCCTTCCAAGGTTTCCCAGCAGCTATTGGGGAATTGCTCCTCTAGCAATTCCCTTACACACAGCATATGCTGTAGAGTTAGCCAAGTCTCACTGTTCACCACATGATCTAACAGCAGTTGAGAATGGGGACTGCTCTGCAACAAAACACCCAGTAAGTGTATTATCTGTACTATCTACAGCTATTGGAGCTTCACATACTCTAACAGCTTTATACCACTATAGCACACACAGGATGGATAGGAGTAGGGGGATTAGACTTCATTTATGGCTTTTTTAAGAAATAATCTCCAATTACATGTTTTACTAATCAGTAAAATTAATAACAATGGGAAGTGGCGAAGAAAGGAGCAATAGGGGATATGGATAAAGATGAACAAACTGATTCTCAACAAGCTGGCTTTGACACAAAATTTCCAAAAGTTTTGGATTTTGTCGAAACTGAAACCTTTCACTTCATTTTGGACAAACTAAAAAGGCCATTTCGACATGTATTGTACAGTTAAAATACAGAAGACAAGGAGGATCACATGGGCTCTGTGATGTAGTATGGCTTCACATGACATCATCTGACAGCCTCGCAACCAATCAAGAGTGATAGGTGGAGAGGTTGCAGTGCCGATGTCACATACAGAATATAGGATACTGCAGGAGAAGACATAGATCCATTTTATGATATTACAAGCTTGGAAAATGTTGTATTATAATCATCAGTGCATGATCCAAGGCAATTGCTGCAATTTTCTACTATAGAGCAACAGAATTATAGAAGGAGGACGAAGGGAGTGAAGTTTAGTTAGATTTCATCAATTTTAGACATGTAGGCAGAAAATCATAGAGTTGGGGATAGAGAGAATGTCTGAACACAAATCCAAGTTCTTTTCTGACTCCCAAGTACCATGCTCATGACTATAGAATCCATTCCATTTCAGAAGATATTTTGGCTTTTTCAACAAGCCAGGCATGCTGATAGTGTCCAACAATTTTTCTTGAATTTCTATAAATTGTCACTCCCCCAACATTATGTTGCTGCGATTTTTGTCCCCATACAGGGATAACTGGGAGGATAATCCAGGTTCTCTTCTGGCTTCTAAGTGCTGTTTTCATGATCATTGCATTATAGAAAAAATTCTAGCTTTTTCAGGTAGCAGGTCAGGCACGCTAATAGTGTGACATAAATTTTTCTTGAAATTCTGTAATTGTCATTCATTGGTGCTAGATCTGCTCCCCTAAAGGGATCATTTTTGGTGGCTTTTCTATAAAGTCAATTCTGAGTGCCACAAATTTTTCTTCAGATTCTTGTCACTTGCTACAGCCACACTGTTGGCATAATAATAGCAAAATAAAAACAACAACCCCACCATTGTTTCTTCCAATACCAACGCCATCAACCAGGCACATTAACAAATTTTTCTTCAAAATGACAAGCCTGTTTCCCTTATAAGTCCCCAAAACAGGCTCATTTTTATATAACAACTAGAGATGAGCGAACAGTGTTCTATCGAACACATGTTCGATCGGATATCAGGGTGTTCGCCATGTTCGAATCGAATCGAACACCGCGTGGTAAAGTGCGCCAAAATTCAATTCCCCTCCCACCTTCCCTGGCGCCTTTTTTGCACCAATAACAGCGCAGGGGAGGTGGGACAGGAACTACGACACCGGGGGCATTGAAAAAAATTGGAAAAAGTCATTGGCTGCCGAAATCAGGTGACCTCCATTTTAGACGAATAGTGGATTTCAAATCCGGGTCATATGAGAATGTGAACTTTGTGACTAAGAGACAGGGATAGCTGTACAGGCAGGGATAGCTAGGGATAACCTTTATTTAGGGGGGAATGTTATTAAAAATAACTTTTTGGGGCTCTATCGGGTGTGTAATTGTGATTTTTGTGAGATAAACTTTTTCCCATAGGGATGCATTGGCCAGCGCTGATTGGCCGAATTCCGTACTCTGGCCAATCAGCGCTGGCCAATGCATTCTATTAGCTTGATGAAGCAGAGTGTGCACAAGGGTTCAAGCGCACCCTCGGCTCTGATGTAGCAGAGCCGAGGCTACACAAGGGTTCAAGCGCACCCTCGGCTCTGATGTAGGAGAGCCGAGGGTGCACTTGAACCCTTGTGCACCCTCAGCTCTGCTACATCAGAGCCGAGGGTGCGCTTGAACCCTTGTGCACACTCTGCTTCATCAAGCTAATAGAATGCATTGGCCAGCGCTGATTGGCCAATGTATTCTATTAGCCTGATGAAGTAGAGCTGAATGTGTGTGCTAAGCACACTCATTCAGCACTGCTTCATCACGCCAATACAATGCATTAGCCAGTGCTGATTGGCCAGAGTACGGAATTCGGCCAATCAGCGCTGGCCAATGCATTCTATTAGCCCGATGAAGTAGAGCTAAATGTGTGTGCTAAGCACACACATTCAGCACTGCTTCATCACGCCAATACAATGCATTAGCCAGTGCTGATTGGCCAGAGTACGGAACTCGACCAATCAGCGCTGGCTCTGCTGGAGGAGGCGGAGTCTAAGATCGCTCCACACCAGTCTCCATTCAGGTCCGACCTTAGACTCCGCCTCCTCCGGCAGAGCCAGCGCTGATTGGCCGAAGGCTGGCCAATGCATTCCTATGCGAATGCAGAGACTTAGCAGTGCTGAGTCAGTTTTGCTCAACTACACATCTGATGCACACTCGGCACTGCTACATCAGATGTAGCAATCTGATGTAGCAGAGCCGAGGGTGCACTAGAACCCCTGTGCAAACTTAGTTCACGCTAATAGAATGCATTGGCCAGCGCTGATTGGCCAATGCATTCTATTAGCCCGATGAAGTAGAGCTGAATGTGTGTGCTAAGCACACACATTCAGCACTGCTTCATCACGCCAATACAATGCATTAGCCAGTGCTGATTGGCCAGAGTACGGAATTCGGCCAATCAGCACTGGCTAATGCATTGTATTGGCGTGATGAAGCAGTGCTGAATGTGTGTGCTTAGCACACACATTCAGCTCTACTTCATCGGGCTAATAGAATGCATTGGCCAGTGCTGATTGGCCAGAGTACGGAATTCGGCCAATCAGCGCTGGCCAATGCATTCTATTAGCCCGATGAAGCAGTGCTGAATGTGTGTGCTTAGCACACACATTCAGCTCTACTTCATCGGGCTAATAGAATGCATTGGCCAGCGCTGATTGGCCAGAGTACGGAATTCGGCCAATCAGCGCTGGCTCTGCTGGAGGAGGCGGAGTCTAAGATCGCTCCACACCAGTCTCCATTCAGGTCCGACCTTAGACTCCGCCTCCTCCAGCAGAGCCAGCGCTGATTGGCCGAATTCCGTACTCTGGCCAATCAGCACTGGCTAATGCATTGTATTGGCGTGATGAAGCAGTGCTGAATGTGTGTGCTTAGCACACACATTCAGCTCTACTTCATCGGGCTAATAGAATGCATTGGCCAATCAGCGCTGGCCAATGCATTCTATTAGCGTGAACTGAGTTTGCACAGGGGTTCTAGTGCACCCTCGGCTCTGCTACATCAGATTGCTACATCTGATGTAGCAGTGCCGAGTGTGCATCAGATGTGTAGTTGAGCAAAACTGACTCAGCACTACTAAGTCTCTGCATTCGCATAGGAATGCATTGGCCAGCCTTCGGCCAATCAGCGCTGGCTCTGCCGGAGGAGGCGGAGTCTAAGGTCGGACCTGAATGGAGACTGGTGTGGAGCGATCTTAGACTCCGCCTCCTCCAGCAGAGCCAGCGCTGATTGGCCGAATTCCGTACTCTGGCCAATCAGCACTGGCTAATGCATTGTATTGGCGTGATGAAGCAGTGCTGAATGTGTGTGCTTAGCACACACATTCAGCTCTACTTCATCGGGCTAATAGAATGCATTGGCCAGCGCTGATTGGCCAGAGTACGGAATTCGGCCAATCAGCGCTGGCTCTGCTGGAGGAGGCGGAGTCTAAGATCGCTCCACACCAGTCTCCATTCAGGTCCGACCTTAGACTCCGCCTCCTCCAGCAGAGCCAGCGCTGATTGGCCGAATTCCGTACTCTGGCCAATCAGCACTGGCTAATGCATTGTATTGGCGTGATGAAGCAGTGCTGAATGTGTGTGCTTAGCACACACATTCAGCTCTACTTCATCGGGCTAATAGAATGCATTGGCCAGCGCTGATTGGCCGAATTCCGTACTCTGGCCAATCAGCACTGGCTAATGCATTGTATTGGCGTGATGAAGCAGTGCTGAATGTGTGTGCTTAGCACACACATTCAGCTCTACTTCATCGGGCTAATAGAATGCATTGGCCAGCGCTGATTGGCCGAATTCCGTACTCTGGCCAATCAGCACTGGCTAATGCATTGTATTGGCGTGATGAAGCAGTGCTGAATGTGTGTGCTTAGCACACACATTCAGCTCTACTTCATCGGGCTAATAGAATGCATTGGCCAATCAGCGCTGGCCAATGCATTCTATTAGCGTGAACTGAGTTTGCACAGGGGTTCTAGTGCACCCTCGGCTCTGCTACATCAGATTGCTACATCTGATGTAGCAGTGCCGAGTGTGCATCAGATGTGTAGTTGAGCAAAACTGACTCAGCACTACTAAGTCTCTGCATTCGCATAGGAATGCATTGGCCAGCCTTCGGCCAATCAGCGCTGGCTCTGCCGGAGGAGGCGGAGTCTAAGGTCGGACCTGAATGGAGACTGGTGTGGAGCGATCTTAGACTCCGCCTCCTCCAGCAGAGCCAGCGCTGATTGGCCGAATTCCGTACTCTGGCCAATCAGCACTGGCTAATGCATTGTATTGGCGTGATGAAGCAGTGCTGAATGTGTGTGCTTAGCACACACATTCAGCTCTACTTCATCGGGCTAATAGAATGCATTGGCCAGTGCTGATTGGCCAGAGTATGGAATTCGGCCAATCAGCACTGGCCAATGCATTCTATTAGCCCGATGAAGCAGTGCTGAATGTGTGTGCTTAGCACACACATTCAGCTCTACTTCATCGGGCTAATAGAATGCATTGGCCAGCGCTGATTGGCCGAATTCCGTACTCTGGCCAATCAGCACTGGCTAATGCATTGTATTGGCGTGATGAAGCAGTGCTGAATGTGTGTGCTTAGCACACACATTCAGCTCTACTTCATCGGGCTAATAGAATGCATTGGCCAGCGCTGATTGGCCAGAGTACGGAATTCGGCCAATCAGCGCTGGCTCTGCTGGAGGAGGCGGAGTCTAAGGTCGGACCTGAATGGAGACTGGTGTGGAGCGATCTTAGACTCCGCCTCCTCCAGCAGAGCCAGCGCTGATTGGTCGAGTTCCGTACTCTGGCCAATCAGCACTGGCCAATGCATTTCTATGGGGAAAAGTTAGCTTGCGAAAATCGCAAACTGACAGGGATTTCCATGAAATAAAGTGACTTTTATGCCCCCAGACATGCTTCCCCTGCTGTCCCAGTGTCATTCCAGGGTGTTGGTATCATTTCCTGGGGTGTCATAGTGGACTTGGTGACCCTCCAGACACGAATTTGGGTTTCCCCCTTAACGAGTTTATGTTCCCCATAGACTATAATGGGGTTCGAAACCCATTCGAACACTCGAACAGTGAGCGGCTGTTCGAATCGAATTTCGAACCTCGAACATTTTAGTGTTCGCTCATCTCTAATAACAACATATATAACCCTTATATAAAACTCCACTTTTTATATGAGAGACCACACATAAAGTTACCACTTAGATTACTTAAGTGTTTGGATAACAAAGCAACGTTTCAGTCACATAAGCCCGTAAGGTGTAGATCAGAGGATATTTGCTAATCCTGAAAATCGCCAGGGATAGACAGTGAGGAGAATGAATGGCGGTGTGTTTGTCGTATATGTCTGATGTATGTACAACATGTATTTTGTACTTTAAGTGTGACTTAAGATGGGGGGGGGCAATATGCAAATCTTGCACAGAAGTCCATTGCTCTCAGTGTCTGTACACTTTAGTGATAGCACCAGGGATCTGTAGTCCATTCACTAGAATAGGAGTAGGGCTGCTTTTGCCCATATGCTTAGTATATGTGGATAGGTCATCAACATCAAATACCTTCAGATCCTGGACAAGGCCTTTAAGTACTGAGTGAAAGTTAAGATCCACTTTCAAATACGAAAGATGTAGAACCAGGCTTGGCTCGTTGCACAGTAAGATTTTTGGCGTTTTTCTTTTTTTTTCTGCCTTTTTCACTGCTTTATTTTAGTTAAAAAGAAAATAGAGATTTATTACAAATTTCACTCCCCGGCCAAACAGCCATTTTTGCCCCAAAATCTGCAACTTTTTTGTGTTTTCAGCACTGTGCCACAGAAAGTAACGCAAAGTATAGTCCAAGTCTATGAGAACTTCTAGCTGGAGTGGATGTGAGATTCAGGTGCACAGAAGGCAGGAGATGGGCTCGACTTAAGAGACATAAGCTTCTTAATAAATTAGGTGCATTTTAGTCTGCCGCAGGGGAAATCAAGACCGGTACCTGAAATGCCAGTCTTGCTAATTTTCCCCCAGCAGATTTTTATTTAACAAAAAAATACTCTGATATTCTCCGATTACTGATGACATTATTGACTGTCTGATATGGTAATCTAACCTAGTGATAAAGATGGTTAAATTGTATTATGGAAGAAGGTAGATTACATTGCTGAGGCTGCCCTTCAACTGCACACAGGTTATTGGATAGAAATCTGACTGATATGATTCTTAAAAACGTATATCACTTCTTAGGCTGGGTTCACACAATCGCCGCTGTCTGCCCAGGGGTTTCCGTCCTAAACCCGGGCGAAACTGAATAGGAGACAGCTTGCTGGTGGTCAGCTTTAAAATCCATTCATTCGTACATGCAGGACTTTGTGTCTGTGCAAAAAAAACGGTTTCCAGGCGGAGAGGCTGCCTACAGACACCGGCAATTACCTTCAAAAACCCATTTAAATGAATGGTTTTTAAAGCTGACCACCAGCAAGCTGGCCCCTGTCCAGATTCCCTGGGATTTAAGATGGAAACCCTGGGGCGGACAGCGGCGGTAGTGTGACTGTCCACTTACATATAAAAACCACATAACATAAAGAAAAAATAAAGAACCATGTTAGGTATCCCCATAAGCCCTCACTATCCAAAAATTATGGGAGTTATTTATCCCGTACAGCAAACACCAGAATATAGAAAATATATTAAGCAAAATAACGTATTTTATCCTAAATAAATTGTAATAAAAAGTGATCAACAAGACATACATACCACATATTGGAACCAATAAAAAGTACAACTTGCCCCACAAAAAAAAAAACCTTACGTATCTCCATCAACAAAACAGTAAAAAAGTTATAGGTGTCAGAATATGGCGACCCCTGGAAAATCCTTTATTTTCAAAAAGTGACGTTTTATTTGTAAAAGTGGTGAAACCAGTATAAATATGATATCGCCATAAACGTAATGCCCTACCAGACAAAGCTACCATTTCATTTTTAATGCAGAGTGAACGCTGTAAAAACATAATGAAAAATTTTTTCATTATGTGGGGTATTTCACATGGACTCCCGTCCTCCCCCCCCCCTTCCTTCCCCCCACACACACACCAGAATCTGTCTGGGCAGTTTGGGACACTAAACCACCCATAGGACCTTATGGGCCAAGGCTTTAGTGTCCGAAATTACCCTGTTATAATGCAATCCATGGCAGCATTAAAAATAAAAAAACCTTTATACTAAAAAGCTTTATACTAGAGCTGTACTCCTCGCTCCGGCGCAGTTCTTCAATGAAGTTCCCATTAATAAAAGCTAATCAAATTATTATATTTACGCCAAATGCCCAATGCCTTAATAGTACATAATGTCTAATATGAACTTTGCCATTTGTAGTGATCTTTTAAGTAATTTAGTCCCAGCATTTTGTTTTTCTTATACAGCCCAATTTTTCCATTATTTCCAGGAGGAATAATACTGGGCTGACATCTGCAGCAGGTGTCCTTCTGGTGCAGATCCATCTGAAAGTCAATATAAATTGTAAATAACTGGATACAGGTTGAAGCTATGTACATGAGCGGCGCACAATGCAGTGCTGGAGACTGGGGAGGCTGTGGCTTTCAGACAATTGTGTGACTTCCGTTCGGTCTGTGAGTAACACAGCAGCTGTAGTATGACTAAGCCTGGGCAACTCATGGTGGAGACGCTCTGCATCGCTTGCAGGATGTTATAGGCAGGTTGCACTGTAACCACTGCAGATGTACAAGGGTTTTCTGAGAACTGGCTTGCTGTGCACAGTTTTAAATTACCATGTTCACTTAACATCAATCATATACTGTACGTAGCTGTCATGGATGTCAATTATTCATAATGTCCAATGATAGCCTACAGCACAAAATCATACACTTTGTAATGAGTAAGCTTACCATGAAAAAGAATTATATGTGGTTATATATCATATACTTTCAACATAATTATAAATGGCTGGACCATAAAAATTGGTCCTGAAATGTTGGTTAAAAAATATATATATACAGTGTTGGCCAAAAGTATTGGCACCCCTGCAATTCTGTCAGATAATACTCAGTTTCTTCCAGAAAATGATTGCAAGCACAAACTCTTTGGTATTAACATCTTCATTTATTTTGCTTGCAATGAAAAAAAAAAAACAAAAGAGAAAGAAAAAAAAGTCAAATCATTGATCATTTTACACAAAACTCCAAAAATGGGCCGGATAAAAGTATTGGCACCCTCAGCCTAATACTTGGTAGCACAACCTTTAGACAAAATAACTGCGCACAACCGCTTCCGGTAACCATCAATGAGTTTCTTACAATGCTCGGCTGGAATTTTAGACCATTCTTCTTTGGCAAACGGCTCCAGGTCCCTGAGATGTGAAGGGGGCCTTCTCCAAACTGCCATCAGGAGATCTCTCCACAGGTGTTCTATGGGATTCAGGTCTGGACTCATTGCTGGCCACTTTAGAAGTCTCCAGTGCTTTCTCTCAAACCATTTTCTAGTGCTTTTTGAAGTGTGTTTTGGGCCATTGTCCTGATGGAAGACCCATGACCTCTGAGGGAGACCTAGCTTTCTCACACTGGGCCCTACATTATGCTGCAAAATTTGTTGTTAGTCTTCAGACTTCATAATGCCATGCACACGGTCAAGCAGTCCAGTGCCAGAGGCAGCAAAGCAACCCCAAAACATCAGGGCACCTCCACCATGTTTGACTGTAGGGACTATGTTCTTTTTTTGAAGGCCTCTTTTTTTTCCTGTAAACTCTATGTTGATGCCTTTTCCCAAAAAGCTCTACTTTTGTCTCATCTGACCAGAGAACATTCTTCCAAAACGTTTTTGGCTTTCTCAGGTAAGTTTTGGCAAACTCCAGCCTGGCTTTTTTATGTCTCTGGGTAAGAAGTGAGGTCTTCCTGGGTATCCTACCATACAGTACCTTTTCATTCAGACGCCGACGGATAGTACGGGTTGACACTGTTGTACCCTCGGACTGCAGGGCAGCTTGAACTTGTTTGGATGTTAGTCGAGGTTCTGTAGCCACCATCTGCACAATCTTGCGTTGAAATCTCTCGTCAATTTTTCTTTTCTGTCCACATCTAGGGAGGTTAGCCACAGTGCCATGGGCTTTAAACTTCTTGACACTGCGCACAGTAGACACAGGAACATTCAGGTCCTTGGAGATGGACTTGTAGCCTTGAGATTGCTCATGCTTCCTCACAATTTTGCTTCTCAAGTCCTCAGACAGTTCTTTGGTCTTCTTTCTTTTCTCCATGCTCAATGTGGTACACACAAGGACACAGGACAGAGGTTGAGTCAACTTTAATCCATTTTAACTGGCTGCAAGTGTGATTTAGTTATTGCCACCACCTGTTAGGTGCCTCAGGTAAGTAACAGGTGCTGTTAATTACACAAATTAGAGAAGCATCACATGATCTTTCAAACAGTGCCAATACTTTTGTCCACCCCCTTTTTTATGTTTGGCGTGGAATTATATCCAATTTGGCTTTTTGACAATTCTTTTTGTGGTTTTCCATTGAAGACAAATTAAATGAAGATAATAATGCCAAAGAATTTGTGATTGCAATCATTTTCTGGAAGAAAATGAGTATTATTTGACAGAATTGAAGAGGTGCCAATACTTTTGGCCAACACTGTATATATATATTACAGTACTGTGCAAAGGTTTTAGCCAGGTATGGATAAAATCTTGCCCAATAATAATGCTTTCAAAAGCAGAAGTAGTTTATTTTTGTCAATTAACAATATGAAATGAATGAACAGAAAAGAAAGCCAAGTTACATCAAAAGTTTGGTGTGACTGCCCTTTGCCTTCCATCAATTCTTCTAGGTACCCTTGCAGATAGTTTTGAAGCAACTCAGCAAGGAAGTTGTTCCAAACATCTTGGAGAACTAATAAGCACTCTGTGGATGTAAGCTTGCTCCAATCCATCTGTCTCCTCATGTGATCTGAGACAGACTGGTGATGCTGAAATCAGGGCTCTGCGGGGGTCATATCATCACCTCCCCCTTCATAGGGTGCTCATACAAAGTATTGATGATTTAATTGTCTCTTTTGTTCAATCACTTAATTTGGTTACTTGATAAAAAAAAAATGCTTCTAAATCACTTTTATTTTCAAGTATTACTTTGCAGAGATTAACCCCCGCCTAAACCATTTGCATAGTACTGTACAAATATTCATGTGATTTAGATGATGTTTCTCATTGAAGAGACACAGTGGTGTCTTATTATTCATAAAAAGTCTCCATACACTACTGTGCCTCTTCAATGAGAAACAGTCCCCCGACTCCCATGCTGTGTCTAAGACATCTCATCCAGCAATCCAATAATTCTACTGAAGAGAAGAAAACACTCCGATACACGGCTGTCTACAAATGGATAACTATGGTTTTGCTAGTATGAGCTCATTTGAATAATTTTGGCAGATTCCACAAAAGTATCTTCCACATAAAGGAAGAATGTCCCATAGTAGCTGCTGTGTCTTCTATGGTTAAAGTTACATTTATTTTTATAGATGTATGCACACATACACAGAGTACTGACTTGTTTGCATCTGGCGCTGTACACTGTGCAAAATTTGGTAGAAGCTGATTGGTAGGGGTGCTGGGTATTAGACCCCCACTGATCTGATATTGATGACCTTTCCTAAAGATACATAAATAATGTTCGAAACTGTCTGCTCCTTGTTCCATGCACTCTGCAGAATGGCAGCCGCAGTAGCTGATTGGTGGGGATGCCTGGTGTTAGATCTCCCCCCCCCCCCACTTAACTCATATTAATAACATATCCTAAGGATATACAGTACATATAGACACGTACATAGTGTATGGTTGGGATTGATAGGAAGTATGTGAGTGAAGATATGTTGTGAACAAATCTTCCTGGCATTCTGCAAGGTTTCAATCCAGGTTCTGCAAGATGATGCAACGCATATTTCTGCCGTAACTACAGATTATACTTGATATAGGTAAATTACCAAAATGTTGTGATATAAATGGATCTGATAGATGGATTTTCTCTATAACTACAGTTTGGATGGTTATGGATGGTTATGTATATGCACTTTGACCACTTATATGTTTCTTAAAAACCCACAAGTGACTACAGTTTTTGCATTACGTGCGTGCCATGGTTTTATACTATACTGATGTATGGGTTGGATAACCTTTCCACAGAGCACTACAGTGTATGAGAGTGCAGTACCGGAGCTATTACAAGTTTCTGGCAGTCTGGTGGGCACAGATAGAGAAGGGAAGGGAAATGCAAGTTCTGCTAAACTATTCAGACAGGGTGTAGCTGCTGGACGTGAGGGGCGTAACTTGAGGGGGTGCAGAGGGTGTCACACTGGGGCACAGGAGCCTTAGGGGGCCCATAAGCACTGACATCAGTAAAGAGATTGCAGCTTCCATCTTGCCCATAAGCCAAGGAGACCCACAGATTACCCTAACCACACTAAGGGTGATTAAACTCCTTAGCACCCATAACCATCACTATCAAGAATTCGCTGTAGGATGAGGTAGGGGGTCCCGGACAAAAGATTGCACTGGGGCCCACAAGACTTTGGTTACGCCACTGGTGAGGAGGAGTTGAAAAGGGGGGGCCCCAAGCCGAGCTTTTCCACCAAGGCCACTGGCACCAATATCAACTCTTATACATCCCCTTTACGCAGTCTATTAAAACATTACAATGTTATATCAGATCAATCTCACAAAAACATTTAAGTCACTGAACCTGGTAAAGAAGTTTTAGACCAATGACCAGAATGCCATTCACTTTAACCGGAGTAATAAGGGTTGAATAGAACAGAGTATTAACTCATACCCATTACGGAAATTAAAGGGATTGTCTCACCATTAAAGGTTACATTTATTTTATTAGACATAAAAATGAACAATATTTGCTATTTAAATGCTGTAAAAAAGATTCAGGAAAGAGTTATGACATTTAGTAACGTATTATGAGGCCACCTGGTGTTCACAATATGGAGCAATATCCACGTCCACCTACAGAGGTGAGTACACAGCCAGGTCTTTGCATATTGATTCATTGAAGAGCAGCACATCACAGGGGGAAAAACATGAATAATTACACAATTAAAAACAAATATAACATTTTTTTCATGAAAAAGTCTTTGCTCAAATATTTCCAAATAAACCCCATGTATATCCACCCAGACAATAAGGCAATTTTTATTACAGTAAAAAGTATCAAATTAAATAAATAAATAAAAATATTTACAAAAAAATTTAAAAATTTATAAAAATTGTACATTATTTGTATATACCATGCAGTAATATTTAAAAAAAAAAAAAACACCTAAGATCTAGGGCTGCTTAGACCCAAAGAAAAAAAAAAGACTGCTGGGATATGGGGAGGCAAAAAATAATAATAATTAAACATTCCTTTGGTTACCAAGGCCAAAACCGGTTCAAAGAAGAAAAGTAAGAATAAAATAATTTTTAAAAAATTACGGTAACTGTTCCAAAATTCCAAAAAAAATCTCGGAACAGCATAAAATAAATTCATTCCTATTTAAGATATTCTACCTTTACTTTTAGGAATAAGATTCAGCGAGTCTACTTGTGTAATTGGATATCTCTGCGCAGTCATCTCTTCCTTGGCTTGCTGGGATTTACATTATCAGGCAGTTACAATAAAAAAAGAAAACAGAAGTGCCAGATTGTCAGAATTATCAGATTTACCTGCACTAGAATGGAAGAAATTGTCTGCTAGTTTTAATAGTTCAGACTTTTGCTGTTTCTTCCTGTTATTTACTTGGTAAAATACAGATTTTGTATTTTTATAGGACAGTTTATATTTCGGTATACGGCTTATTGTGTTTTCATAACACTGCTTGGAAATCTAGTTCTAAAATCCATATTTATAAGTAACTCAACTCGCTATTCCCATTGTGAGATTTTACATTTATACACATATCCATGCTAGCTTATTCTCGATATACCTACCAGCTATAATGTCATGTTATACAGTGAAAATCTTGTACTCACAGGAGCATTTATAGACTAAGGCAAAAAAGACATTGGCTCTGGACCCTTAACTTTTGGATGACTCCCTGGACTTCTGTACAGTACAAATCCTTTTTTCCAATCCCTTACTGCCATTACTGCAATGTTTTAGAAAAATTGTAGGTGTAAGTTTATTCCAGTGTATTCTAAGAAAAGATAGAAAATTGCATTCTGATACAATATCTTCACTATGGAGTAACTACAGTTAATATGATAAAATGATGTATATAGATATTGTTATAAATATATTCATAAATTAAAGAAGTTATTTTACATGACAAACTTTTTCCATAAATTAGCCTAATTGCTTCCAGTGGCATTTCCACCAGCCAGTCAGCCACTACAGGCGTGTTACTACACAACAGTCTGCCTCTCCTAGTGATTTAGTGGTTGTGGACCCGCAACCAGCATGTCCTGTCCTCAGTGCTAATAACGAGACACAGTTCCATGTTTCTGTTTCAGCTCACAAGTTCCTCCTCCTCCTCCTCCTCCTCTACCACCACCACCATCACCGTTGAAAAACCTTTAAAATCACCCTATTAAGGCTCACCCCAAGGGCCTGAAAAATAATTTTTTATGGCTCACCCCAAGGGCCTGAAAAAAAATTGGGGGCTCACCCCAAGGGCCAAAAACTAAAACTCTGCTGGTTAAAGGCTCAACTCACCCCAATGGCCAAAAACACTGCTGGTTAAAAGCTCAATTCACCTCAAAGGCCAAAACACTGCTGGTACAAGGCTCAACTCACCCAAGGGCCAAAAACTAAAACACTGCTGGTGCAAGGCTCAACTCACCCAAGGGCCAAAAACTAAAACACTGCTGGTGCAAGGCTCAACTCACCCCAATGGCCAAAAACACTGCTGGTTAAAAGCTCATTTCACCTCAAGGGCCAAAACACTGCTGGTACAAGGCTCAACTCACCCAAGGGCCAAAAACTAAAACACTGCTGATGCAAGGCTCAACTCACCCAAGGGCCAAAAACTAAAACACTGCTGGTGCAAGGCTCAACTCACCCCAAGGGCCAAAAACTCTGCTGGTTAAAGGCTCAGTTCACCTCAAGGGCCAAAAACACTGCTGGTACAAGGATCAACTCACTCCAAGGGCCAAAAACACTGCTGGTAAAAGGCTCAACTCACCCAAAGGGCCAAAAACTAAAACACTGCTGGTGCAAGGCTCAACTCACCCCAAGGGCCAAAAACACTGCTTGATAAAGGCTCAATTTACCTCAAGGGTCAAAAACACTGCTGGTTAACCTTTTCGCTGCCAAGGGTCTCTGGAAATTTTGCACCTCCAGTAGCCAGAGCAATTTTCACAGTTTTGAGATGGACAAATCAAACCTAAATTGCAACATTAAAAAAGCATCCAACCCCCCATACCTATATATTTTCTTAAAGTAGACACCTGCAGCATTGTCAGAATGCCACTTGGTACTGTATACGAACAGGTACCTTCATGCAATTTTGATTTAAAGTGAATGTTTTATGAAAAAATGCAAATAAATGTATATTAGTTGTTAAAAGCGGAAACCAAACAAAAAATTAAATGCACCAAACCTCCTAAAAATAAGAGTTCAACATGTGCAGAGTTCATACATATCACTATGGCCTGAACCCGCATGCACGTGTCTTCAGAAAATCGCTAGAACTGGAAGGAACAAAATTCTGCTTTGAAGCTGGAAATGTTAAAAAAGTATCATCCTATAAAATGTAGGGATTACACACCATGAAAAGTAAGTGAACCCCTAAACCCTATATATTTTTTGAAAGTAGACAATCTGAAGATTACAAATGTCTTAATGGGTTATCGATAGCCACATCCACCTTCATGCAACTTTGCGACCAACACAAATAATTTTTTGAAAAAATACGCTAAAACACATATTTGCACCTAAAACTCATGTTCAATCTCATACATATACAAAATACTTTTAAAATAATAGCTTATGGTGTATACAATGTGTATATATACTATATGTACCGCAAACATCAACTACAACAAGAGCTCGGACTCCCAAAAACACGAATACAGAAGACAAGCAGGATTTTGCTGTTGTTCACTAATATGTTAAAAAGCTATACTGCACCTACCAAACTGTGACTGTGATACCAAAATCTAACTTTTTTCAGAGTACACAGCATACCATATATAAAAATACAATTTAATAGTTTATATATACAACCACCTTCATTCAGCTTTGCCGCAAACAGAGATTGCTAGCAAAAAGTGCGCAAAAATTCAAATTTGCCACTAAAGTGCGGCTCAAGAAATCCCTTTCTGCAAACATAATGTACTGTTCATAAAACTGCAATATGTGAGGAGTTCATACATACCACACATGTATATATTTACAGGGGCGGGTGTTAAAGAATCGCCAAAATTGCAGAAATGTGCCATCCCATTTTGTGCATGCAAATTAAATAGGACTTTACATAAAAATGTTATTTTCCTCCCCCTATAAAAATTTTAGCAAACTATACGTTCATCTCTAGTGATAATCGTTATTACTATTATTTTAGTGTGTAACGGATATCACTAGAGACGTATTTTACTGTAGAAAGCTCAGGTATAGACAGGACAGGGATTTGGTGAAATGTAAACTTTATTTGCGACTTTATGTATATGTTGTGTAAGTGTTTGGTGCGACTTTTTTTTTTTGGCTTGCGACCTGGACAATGGTAAACGTCTGGGTCACAGTGCCAACAAACTTCCTGGTTATGTTCAGGAGGTATAACATAAGAATACCCCACTAGAAAAGCTCAGGGGGGAATTACATTATAACTGTATGTGACAATCAGAGACAAATGTATAGTATACGCTCTGATTGGCAGGAGAGGGGTTAATAGGGACAATAGAGTCCCTGCCACCCCCCTCCTGCTGTCACATACAAGTTATGCAGAGAGAGAGATCGTTTCTGTGTCTCTCTCTCTCTCTGCTGGGCTGCTCCGTGTCCCTCTTCCTTTCTTTAGATCGCAAATTGCTTGCTTAGACAGGAGGGGGGGGACACTTTGGAGCTCTATATCTTTGGACTGTATCAACATATCTTGATGCTTTCAATTGCATTTTAAAGAGGAGAATCTCATCTTTAAAATGATATAGAAAAACTCGATGATTGGATGTACAGTTTTGGAGAAATTCACTGTTGAAATGCTGTCGGGAATTGAGATCTGCAGTTGGATCTCAATGCCAAATAGTGTTTTCAACAGTGAATCCCTCCAAGACTGTAAGTAAAATCATCAAGTCCCTGGTATCATTTTAAAGATGAGAGTCTCTTCTTTAAAATGCATTTTAAAGCATCAAGATATGTTGATGCAGTCCAGAGATATTGGCATTAGTAGGGAGGACGTACTAAGTACGTCCTCGGCTACTGAAGTGCCACCTTGGGAGCATGTACAGCGTACGTGCCTGGCAGTGAAAGGGTTAAAGGCTCAATTCACCTCAAGGGCCAAAAACACTGCTGGTACAAGGTTCAACTCACCCCAAGGGCAAAAAACTAAAACTCTGCTGCTATAAGCCTCAATTCACCCAAAGGGTCAAAACTAAAACACTGCTGGTTAAAGGCTCAACTCCCCCTAAGAGCCAAAAACCCTGCTGGTTAAAGGCTCAGTTCACCTCAAGGGCCAAAAACACTGCTGGTACAAGGCTCAACTCACCCCAAGGGCCAAAAACACTGCTGGTTAAAGGCTCAACTCACCCAAAGGGCCAAAAACTCTGCTGCTACAAGGCTCAACTGACTTCAAGGGCCAAAACTCTGCTGGTAAAAGGCTCAATTCACCCAAAGAGCCAAACACTAAAACTCTGCTGCTACAAGGCTCAGTTCACACAAAGGGCCAAAAATTAAAACACTGCTGGTTAAGGGCTCAACTCACCCAAAGGGCCAAAAACTAAAACACTGCTGGTTAAAGGCTCAACCTACCCAAAGGGCCTAAAACTCTGCTACTACAAGGCATAACTGACTTCAAGGGCTTAATACTCTGCTGGTACAAGGCTCATCTCACTTTAAGGGCCTAATACTCTGCTGGTGCAAGGCTCAACTGACTTCAAGGGCCTAATACTCTGCTGGTACAAGGCTCATCTCACTTTAAGGGCCTAATACTCTGCTGGTGCAAGGCTCAACTGACTTCAAGGGCCTAATACTCTGCTGGTACAAGGCTCATCTTACCCCAAGGGCCTGAAGCTAAGTTTGGGAGGGCTCACCCCAAGGGCCTGAAAAGTAATTTTTTTGTATGGCTAAGCTTAAGGGCCTCTAACCTAATTTGGAAGGGCTCACGTGAAGGGCCAGAAAAATAATTTTTGGAGGTCTCACCACATCACACACACATAAACAATGACAGTTAAGGTTGGGGGGCTGTTAGATTTCCCATTGCCTATGCCATCTGTGGTTGTCATGGGCAACGTGATTTAAAGGGGTGCATGCTAATGTTTCTTTAGGTTATAATTTGTTTTTCTGTCCATACTAATGTAGAGGAAAGAAGGTTTAGAAGTATTTTTCAACTTTCATAGAGGTTCTATTGAGTTTGGAAAGTGTCTAGTTGATAGGCTGTGATACTGGGGTAATACAGTGACTTGGGTGTGTTAGATGCCCCCAGACATGCTTCCCCTGCTGTCCCAGGTGCATTCCCGAGGTGTTGGCATCATTTGCTGAGGTGTCATTGTGGACTTGGTGACCCTCCTGAGTCGAATGGTGGGATCCCCTGAAACAAAGCTATTTTTCCCCATAGACTATAATGGGGTTCGATATTCGATCGAATAGTCAAATATTGAGCGGCTAATCGAAACGAATATTGAATATTTCGCTACTTGCTCATCTCTAATAGTTACCACAAGTGCAAGCGCATGTTCACACACAATCATATGGAACATCCCTGTTCCATTCATTCATCTACAGCCCACACTTTCAGGTCCATCACCAGTGTACAGGCACACACTTTTATTTAGTAGCACAATTCCTACTAACATAGCCCAGGAGTGGCCCGCCATTACACCCTCATTGCGCATGCACGCACTTTCGTTTTGCAACTTCGCAAGAGGCTAGCGTGCCATTGGCACCTTTTTTCCTTTCAGCACACAGTTATGGGCATTGTACCAACCCTATAATAATCCCCATTGCTAGACGCATCACCACACAGCCTTATTTCATTGAAGAGCAGCTTTCAGGTCAGTGCCTACCTTGTTTTATCTCTGCTAATATACACAAAGCATGTTATCTGATTTTGGAACTGTTAACAGCTATTTCTAATACTATACTGATTTATAAACACTTATATTAGTCTGGCCCTATAAAGCAATTCGAATTTCTCATGTGACCCCATGTTAAAATTAATTGCTCACCCTTGCCCTATACCCATCATCACATTTCCAGGAGTCTAGGTCCATCCAACCAAATGTAAAAATGGTTTGTTGTATTGTCGCAAAAAAAACAACTTTATATTTTGTGTATGTTTAAACATTGTTGATGATGGTGTTTTTGGATATTTCCCATGTTATGAGCTACATTAAGTACATATTATAAATCTCCATTTTACTAACCACCAAACACCAGCTAAGGTTCGGTTTACAATGGGAGGCTGTTTGAGTCCTCCATGGGCACTTAAGTTGATTGTATAGAACGAATAGCATTAAAATGACAGAAACCACAGCAGATCCAGAGGGATCTCATTAGGCTTTACTGGTATCCATCATGTGCTGGATCAGGCAGATCATTGTGACCTTCCTATGAAAAAGAATGCACAATAATAGTGAGAACTCAGACTTTTACTTCCTTTTTATAGAGAGCATTTTTCAACTTTTGTTGGTTAAAAAGGTGACTTGGGACCCTTTATAAGTCAATGAAGTATGTCAGACTTTGGTGGTATTCATCATGCGTTGAATCTGGCAAACCATTGTAACCTTCTGCTATAAACATAAGTCACAACAATCGTATGAGCTCAGCCTTATACTTCCTGTTTTGTAGAGATCAATTTTCAGCTAGAACTCTTTATGTTGGGACATGCTTTTAGTAAAAGATAACTTTAATATAAACCTAGAGGACGGTAGCACAGTATCAAAATACCGATCATCTCCTACTTGATCCTCCTCTACCCTGTAAGGCAGTCTATGCTCACGACACTCTCCTGTGGAAGCAAGCATGAAATTTCCTGACTCCGGGCGTTTGCTGTCAACCAAATCTCAGCAGCTCCTGTTGCAACAACTCAGGAACGATAGTCGCCCCAGTAACCAATACGTTTTCAAAAAATAAAACCAATTTGGAACTTCGCATTTACAATTTTGCATAAAAGTGGTTGATAGCTAAAAATGGTATAACCGTAGGGGTTGCAGTAGCTTGGGGGGCCTGTACGTCACCCTCAGCACACTACAGCTGGATGACTTCCTTTGATGGCTGACAATCTGTGCTAAATTTATAACCCTTTATTGACAAAAATGGAAGCTTGTCAGCAAGTACAAAGAGGGATCCTGTCGGAAAGGCTATGATACATAAGGGGGCATGTATACTATGTGGGGGGCACCAACAGGGGATGGCAAGGATAGGCAGTCTGGGCTCAAATAAGAAAGTAATGGGAAATGTAAATGCTACTAAAATGTACAGGTGTGATGCAGCTGATGTATAGAGAGGTTGGGCAGGGGGACCCAAGCTTTTGAACCAGGCCCCTTGAGCCTTACGTTAAGCACTGATCCTATAAAACAATCTCACTATGCCTCATGAGTTGTAAAACTCCTTGTGACTGATTTTACTTATGTATCCCATAGGTCATAATGACTGTAGGTAAAGAAAGGGTTAAGCGCTGCCTTTTCTCTGTGTAATGTAGCTCACAGACATTGTTTTCCTGCTCTGCAACCCCGACAATGATCAAAGTGATGCATCACATCTATTATGTTATTATCAGCTTAATATAGAAGTAATTACTTAATGAGAAAAGTAATTATCTAATATAACTGTGTTATCTAATGAAATCTAAATATCATTTATGACATCAGAGGAGTCTGTCATTGTTTGTATGGTCTCTGAACCTTGTCAGTGCAATGAGTTATTGGCTATAGACACAGAATTAATACACAGCATGAAGTGCAGTTTCCTTTACTAGAGGGCTATTATTACTGCCTGGCCTGGCAAATCACATTCTCTTTATCTTTGATGTATTGTCTTCTATTTATGGCTTCTCTAATTTGCAGTCATTTGGTACAGACAAAGAACATACCGTATATTCTTGGTTATTATTACATGTGTGACGTGTCCTACATTTTGTAGAGGATCCTTCCTATTCTGAATTATGATGTAAAACTAAGTTAATGTGTATTAGACCTCTGTAGATCCTCTGGGCAGGGAGGTCAGCCATTGAAATCCACAATGTATTCACTTATGGCAGATTAATATCAGAGTCGGCTATGGTATTACAAGCGTTTCTTGTCCAATAGCTGTACACCCCTGCCAGAAAATAGTATGGTGCACAGAAGGGAACTAGAACAGCACGCTAAACGAAAGTACGTAGCTAGCCAAAAGTCACTAGATTTCCAATTAGTATCATGGTAGTTCCAGTTCTTCTAATGCTAGTTAGACAATCAGCACAAATCTAGCAGGCTCCTCTCCAGCGGACATCCTGCTGCTGCTCCTCAATGCTTCAAGGCTTGCATATGCTTCCATTTTAACATGTTCATCAATAATAAGACTCCTCAGGATCACAGATTTCTCATAAAAGACAAGAACTGGAAACACATTTAGATATTTAACAATTCAATGACGCAAAGCTGTTCAATGGAAGCAAGTCAGAAATGACTCTTGGACTCCAGGGCATATGGCACCCCAATTAGTGTGCACTATAGAAGTGGGGTACCCAATGTTTAGAACATTTGGATATGGATCTATTATATGGTCTAAACAAGAGGCATTACTAGATCACTAAAAGTCCTGGGGTCCAACCCCAAATGAATATATACTAAATTCTTAATAGCAAACATTCTCCCCAATCCTGCTTAGTGTCCTCATGTAAGTCGGGGTCAGCAGGTAACAAGGATCCGCAACTAAGAAACAGAGGCACACTCGCTGGTATATAACAGAGTTTACTTGTGGGAAATGGGAATGAAATAACAAGGGAAACATGTAAGTTATATATAACAGTATGAGTATAACACACTAGATGGCCCTATCTGACTCTAAGATAATTATACGGTACTGGATTTATACAGTCTCTTAGCGCTCTGCGGTGCTCCCTCGGTGCAGGCCTGGGTCCAGGAACTCAGCAGACTCTGTCTTGCTTCCGTGTTGTGCGAAGGTCTGAATGCAGTGATGTCGGTAGCTCGGAGATGTCTAAGGCACAGTCCGTAACACAGACTCCGCAATCCTCTAATTTGGTTGAGCTTCAGGAAAGTAACTGTTTTTTATGTTTGTATCCTTCCCTGGGTTCCCGATTATTATACTTTGTGATATAAAGAAAAGACCCCGGAGTATAATAGTACATGTGTGTCCACAATGGGGCAATAATAGTGTGTGCAGGGGCCACTATGGCGCATAATACTGTGTAAAGGGGCCGCTCTGGGGCAATAAAAGTATCTGTAGGGGCCACTATAGGGCAATAATAGTGTGTGCAGGGGCCACTGTGGGGCACAATAGTGTGTGCAGGGGCCATTGTGGGGCATAATAGTGTGTGCAGGGGCCACTGTGGGGCATAATAGTGTGTGCAGGGGGCCACTATGGGCGTAATAGTGCATGTAGGAATGTGCGGGGGGTTGTAGTGTTCAGTTGGGGTCTTCTGCATCGGTCAGGGGGGCAACTGACTCCTACAGGCACACAATATAACACGCCTCATTGGCCACACACACATAATACCCCCTCAGTGTCCCTCCACACAGTATAATGACTATTTGTGCTGAAGTACAACTTTGCTACCGAGAAAATAGAATTTTTCTTTAAATGATTTTTATTGAAATCTTTATATAATTAAGAATATAACAAGCTAGAAAGTACAAATCTTAGTAGGAGGTAACATCAAAAATGAACAGTACAAAAATAGCAGATGATTTATAGAGAGATGGGTATAGACAGGAAAATGAGTAATTCATTAATATTAGTCTCTTCCAATCCATTCTTATGTGTTATCTGATTTTACAATAGGGGCGTGAGGTCCACGACTGCAGGTTTGGACTGATGTGAGTGGAAAGCTGTTCAGTGCACCCTGGACGTGGTCATATGTGTCAGGGCACTAATTTTCACCAGATCAGGACCTGCCAATTTTTATGTTAGGGGTGGCAGCCACAGGCAAAAACAGGTGCTTTGGTAGGTGCAGCCATGACTCTGGTGAACTGAACAGCTAATTTGCATATGGATTAAAAGTTGATTGTCTTGGCAGGAAGACTGAACTATGACACAAAAAAGGTTATATATATATATATATATATATATATATATATATATATGTCACTAACAGCTCCTATAATACTAAATTAGTGGATTAGAAGAAATTTTTGAGGTATAGTCCGCCCCAAGAATATTCATCTGCCTCTATTGAGTTGCATACCTCTGTTATGTATGTATGTATGTCACTTTTGTAGATTTGGAGAGAAAAAACTTTAAATGAGGCAGTGGGTGCACTGTGGGCAGGCCTTCAGCCCTGGGAGCACTGCTCAAATAGAGTGGATGATGTCATAGCAGTGGGAAGATCAACTTTCACTGCATGGGGTTGCACAGTTGGAGTAGAAGGTGGTAGACCTTTAAATTATATTTGGGTGCATTTTAGCTTGTATGTAGATGAGCTTTCCCACAGAAGAAAAAAATGTTTCTCTAATTCTGCCTATAGGTGACCTCCCTGTTAGTGAATGCCCAACCCACTAAGGGTGAGTTCACACGGAGTTACGCTCCACTCTTTCTGAACATAAAACTCGGCATACATGCGCTCCCCATTGAAATCAATGGGAGGCTTTTTTCCCTATTGCTTTCAATATGATACGCGTGCACTCTGTACAGCGTGATGGGCGCTGCTGTGGAGAAGGACGTTCCTGACAGACTGTCAGAAACGCCCTTCTGACTGTAAAGAGCTACGGTACCGGGACCGATAGCGCTTTACCCAGGGCACAGATTGGGAAAGCCGACAGTGTGCTGAATTCAGTGTGCTGTCTGCTTTTTCCAGCAGTATATAGAACTGCCTGTGCCCAAATCCATGAAAGGTCCTCTTTAAATCTGCCGCAACGTCCTTCAGGCAATATTATTAAAAGGTGGAATCGAGAATTACTTTGATTGTAGTTTATAATATATCTGAATATGTCATCCTTGTTATGTTATTTTATATTATTCTATTATTTTGTGTTATTTTGGTAAACTGAATTTCAGTCCTCCTATTATTATATATACTGTGCAGTATATATTTTGCATACTCATACAATACTTCTCTGTTTTAATAAAAAATGTGCATACAAATCCCATACAGTATAAATTATTAAGGTCCCAGTATTTAGGAGAGTTGTATAATTTTGGTTCCCGCCACAGATCGTATTCCTGACTCGTGTCTTTATTAGTATTATTATGTCAACTGTTTGTTTATTTCAACAAAAAGCGCGGTTTGCAACGTGCCAAAAATAGTCAACAACAATGAAAATTTTCGCTCTGCTGACCCTCTGTCACCTGCTGCACTACCCAGAATGCACTGCACACGTCTTTTCCAAGCATCTCCAGCTCCTAAAGGGCAGCCTTACCTGCTTTTAACAAGTCTGCTGTGCAACAAAATATCAAGCTAATCAAGCATAATCATAAAGAATAGATTTCTGCATTAAGTACTCCACTCAATATTTACCGGGTAATCCGGTTATTTATAGACAGGCAGCATGTCTCCGCATTTACACAATTTAATGTGCATTCCATTTCCCTCTGTGCGGGGAGAAGCATTTATAAGTAAAATTATTGCCGGCATACAAATTCATCCTGACATTTCAAAAAAATCCTATAAGATAAAATAAAATGTGTTTACTTAAAGGAGCTTTCTCTATAGACCTTTTCAGTGTATGCACAATCATGTCAGGCTACGAGAATAAGGGTAGACTTTCTGCCATCTGACGGAGGAGCCAATTACTCCTATTGTCATCGGAATCAGACCATCATTACTCTTTAGGCTTCCGCTGTATAAATAAGCATCACTGAAACAACTCATAGACTGCTCACCCAGGACAAGTGGAAAATTGGAGGTGACTGTAGGAAATGCAAGACCTCAGCTGCTGCTGCTTAGGAGCGGAGCGTGAATTACTGTTCAGCGACATGTAGTTGAGGCCCATTATAACTAAGGGAAGAAATGTTACTCTGTATTGGGATTTTGGAACAGAACAGCATGTGTATTTCAGAGCCAAATATATTCAGCTATAGACCAGACGTCCGTAGTCTTTCTTGGCCAGGAACCAAGCTGTGTCAGGAAATCAACTTTGTGACCCATCGCTCAGTTTTTAGCTGATGTTACAAGAAAATCTAAAAGGAAATAAGGCAATGGCTAACAATAATTAATTCTAGCTGACGGTACACAACCTGCTATGAAAAGAAACAGTAACCCCAACTCCCCAAAGGCCAGGAGGCCCAAATTTGAAACATGGAACGGTAGGTTAGAGTGCATGTAGAACAAGTCTTTGATATTTTTAGACATCAAGAAGCATGCCATGCTGATCAAATATACAACAGCTAGCACACAAACAGGGCACAACGTCTGGAGGGTTTGTAGGCTGTTCCCAATCTGCTAATGTCACTAGTTGGGCTCAAGACTGAAGACCCTTTCAATAGGCCAATGATCGGGGTATGCTTGTAGGAATTTTTCTTCCAGGCCATTGTCACATGTAAATTTTCCCCTGTTAACCCAACAAACAAGCAGTCACCCACTCTGTACTCTGGCCAGTCTTTCTCCAGCAAGTGCTTTCATAACCACTTTATGCAATAGTGAATCAGAAAGGGTTTCCATGCTTTTTGTTACAGCCCATCAGATTGTCTCATGGCAGCTGAACACAGCCTGGCTGCTCTGCAAGACTCTCAGGTTCTCCAGGCACTACTCGCAGCCACTGTCATTGATGTCCATTATCTATGGCAGGACAATATACACTACAGTATGGCAACATTGAGGTCTTAACAAATGAAAAGGGAATACAAGGACACTGAAAAGGGTGGAAATGTGACGATGAAAACATGAACATGTTGCAAAATGTGTTCCTTAGTGTTACTTGTGTTCCGATGCAACAATAAAATGAAATTTTTAGAATCACAAAAGTGAATTAATATAAGTAGATGATGTACTTTCAGAGGTGGAAATCAGTTGTGTGCGAGTGTAGACAAAGGCATATTATTATGTATCATCCAGCGAGCCTATGCAATGTATAGAGGGGGCCTTCACAGTTAATATTGTGCCAATTTAATAAGTAATAAGATCCTCCATAAGGTTAAAGTGATTGTGTTAAAATTACTCGAAGGTAATTCCCATTAAAAGTTGCTAGGGAAAGAGAAGACAGAGATAGTAAGTCCTAAACCTAGGCCCACCCTGTGTCCCTACTTCTTTGCCACAACTGTCCTAATGACAAGGACAACTGGATGATAAACCCTACTCTAGATAAGTGATATATAGAACAGGATAAGACAACACAACAACCAAAAAACAGAGGTCAGTAAATACAATACAAGAGCAAGGGAAACGCTTAACAAGGTCAGAGCCACAATAGCCAGCAACCATATGTGGCCTGATGGCCAGTTTAAGGAAGTCCAGAGCCCGCCCCAGACTTGATTGGCAGGTAAGCTATCAAACACAAGCACACAAAAGTTAACTCTAACAGTGCCAACACAGAATTACAAGAGTCTGGCAGCAGGTAATCATGAGCAGAAACGCCTCCTGCGATGTACAATGAGGCCAGAAGACGGTGCACAAGTTTGAACGGGTGAGGACGTTACAGGTTGTCTTGTCTCCAAAACCAGTTTTGCAGTTAAAGCTTAACAAGATAACACTGGACATACAAGTTTACTACTAAGAATTATCGCCCGCTGTCCATCCAAATCTGTAGACCTGTTGGGAAATCTGTTATACTTGGATGGGCCGGACCAGCAAAAAGAGAGATGCCTTTGTTAGCAGATTTTCTATTTGGCTTAAAAATAAGTCCCTTCCTCCTTGACATCCATGTGCTCTAACAGAACATATGGTAAGTGGAGTTTTCCATGTCTGTCTTCATATCCCTTCCGCCAGTGGAGCATGTGCCTCATTTAAAACAAGGCGCACCCTCCGCCAAGCTCTACGTCTAGAGTGAAATCTCCGCCAGCTCATAGCTGGTATAAACTTCCATCAGCTTGCCATTGCCTCTGAGGTTTTCAAGGAAAACTGGGGTAGAATGATATTAAATCTGCCCTGATGTCCTCTAGGCAATATTATTCAAAGCTGTAGTAGAGTATTACCTTTATTGTAGTTTATAGTGGTAAATCTGAATATGTCATCTTTATGTTCTTTTGTTTTGTTTTAGTAAGATACCAAAATAAAGGATCCCTTTCACATATAACATTAAAATGGGTGACATGTAATGATTAGAGATGAGCGAACAGTAAAATGTTCGAGGTTCAATATACGTTTCGAGTAGCCCCTCAATATTCGACTACTCGAATCAAATATGGAACCCTATTATAGTCTATGGGGGAAAATGCTCATTTCAGGGGTAGGCAACGTTTGATCAAATTATACTTACCAAGTCCACGAGTGAGGGTCGGGCTGGATCCTCCGAGCAGTCTTCTCCTTGCAGCGTCCCCGCAGCATCTTCCAGCTCTGAATTAAATCTGCCAGGCATCGGCAGCCTGGCAGAGTGAATGAAGAGCCGGAAGACGCCGCGGGGAAGCTGCACGGAGAAGACTTCTAAAGGTAGGAGAAGAACCAGCGTTGATTGGCCGACTGTATAGCATTCGGCCAATCAATGCTGGTTCTGCATCGAACTTTTACATTCGAATAGCGAGTGGTACTCGATCGAGTACGAGTATATCGAATACCGTAGTATTCGATCGAACACCTACTCGATCGAACACTACTCGCTCATCTCTAGTAATGATATATTGCATTGGGCACAGCAGGTGAACTAGGGGAAATGGAGCTTCCCTTGTATGCAATAGCCGAAGCTTGACACACTGCAGTTACTGACAGCTGGACCAGATATAATATAAAGATTGTTGATACAATGGGCTTAGTTTGCACTATAAACCAAATTTGCCATATACAGCAGTATACATTTGTAGATACAGTAAGAGGAATCACATACTTGCAATATTTATTTTGTAAGATGAACTGAAAACGTCAATTATACATAACTGCAATAAAAAAGAAATCTAAATATAAAAACAAGCTAAGCCATTGTGTGCAACGCTGTGAAGCCTTGCAATGTATTATTAATGCATAAATGTAGCCCACTATTATATAATGCACAGTTTAAAGGTATGCAATTTTAATAGTCTCTAATCTTTTCTTGGAAATGGATTTTACATTACGCATGATTTTACTATACAATTGCCATGATTTATGTGTTATATTTATTATGGTAAGTATGCTGTGAAAACTGAATGTTAAAAGCTTAAATTAGCCTTGTTAATCTTTGCCACCTTGTAGCCGGCACAATAGATATCATAATCAGTTTTGCTTTTTATCCTATGACTAGTTTTACACTTGGCTAAATTAAAAGAACGTCATTTTATGAGCTTTACCATCGTGATTTCTGTTGGAGTCGTTTCACAATAATCTGCAGAGGCGGGAGAAATACAATGTTTTTTATGTCAGTTTTGATGCCGCTTCACATAGAAAGTAGCTTATTACCTGTTATCTACAATTAATAAGCAGCCATTTTGTGCTTAAATCATTATTTTAATAGATTAGTCCAATTAACCGCAAACCAATTAGCGCATTTTTACAATTTTAGTGTATATGATGCTAATGTTCCCTAAATGTTGGCACCTGGAAGTAAATAATAGGCAGTAAATACATCGCCCCGCTTGTAGCAGAGATGTGCATACAGATTGGCAAAATGGCTTATTGTTTGAGTACAACAGTCATACATGGAATTCTATCAATGACTAAAAGGCAGACAAAGGAAATAGGCTTACATTGAGATGCAATAATTTATCTAACTATGATGTAGAATCCCAGAGCAAGCACTGTTATATGTATGTGCCATTGTTATTATCCCGATGCGAGCACTGTTATATGTATGTGCCACTGTTACTAAACCAAGGTGATCACTGATATATGTATGTGCCACTGTTACTATACCAGAGTAAACACTGATATATGTATTATATGTATGTGCCACTGTTACTGTACCAGAGTAAACACTGATATATGTATTATATGTATGTGCCACTGTTACTATACCAGAGTACACTGATATATGTATTTGCCACTGTTACTATCCCACTGCCGGCACTGTTATATATATGTGCCACTGTTACTATCCCAGTACGAGCACTGTTATATGTATGTGCCACTGTTACTATCCCACTGCCAACACTGTCATATGTATGTGCTACTGTTACTATTCCACTACCAGCACTATTACATGTATGTGCCACTGTTACTATCCCAGCACAAGCACTGTTATATGTATGTGCCACTGTTACTATCCCAGTGCTAACTCTGTTATATGTGTATGTCACTGTTACTATCCCACTGCCAGCACTGTTATATATGTGTGCCACTGTTACTATACCAGAGTAAACACTGATATATGTATGTGCCACTGTTACTATCCCAGTGCTAACTCTATTATATGTATGTGCCACTGTTACTATCCCACTGCCAGCACTGTCATATATGTGTGCCACTGTTACTATCCCAGTGCTAACTCTGTTATATGTATGGGCAACTGTTACTATCCCAACATGAGCACTGTTATAAGCACCTGGCCCCATCAAAATTGTCAGGCTCAGCCAACAGAGAGCTAAGACTGGGTCCACATCTGTATGGAGAGTCTGTTCAGAGTCACACTGTCTGTTGGAAATCAATGAATGAAAAAGTCCTGCAATCCCAACTTTCTCGAGCAGCTATTTTGGACACCCAATGGACCTTATTATAGTTAATGGAGTTCCTCCAGCTCTGTTTATGTAGAATGGATCTGATTGTGTCCGCTTTTCTGTTTCTCTGGTCTTCCAATGAACTAGAGGAACGAAAACCCAGATGTGAACCTAGCACAATGCATAGGGCCATCTTGTAACTCAGTCAATACCTATTTGAGTGCTAACTTTTGCTCTACCACTGCCACTCCTCAGCTAAATCTATGCTTCAGTCTCTTACTTGACATTTACATTTCTAAATTATACCTGCTTTCCGAAATATTCTGCCCTTCTGCAAGGCCTCACATTTTTTTAGACAATGAGACACTCAGTAACCAAACTGCTTTAATTTCCCTAGACAGAGGCAAGTTCAAGATTGTTCTCTCTCGCTAAAATGTTTTAAATAAATACAATTTCAGGTTATACCCTCCTTGCGCCTTTTTCTTCCCAGGAGAGCAAAGCAATGTATAGCTGCAGGGATAAAATGAAATTGCCAGCTTCTCACCTCTCCATCCACGCTCTGAAAGCTTCAGTCAATTAACATAGAGACAGAAACCTTTGTGTAATCCATAGAGGATACAGATAAACTGGCCTTGCTGTTATTCTGTGCTTTGGGAAGGTAACTTAATAGGTTTTTTTTTTGTATTCTGCCATTCAGTTATCTTGGACCAGGGAACAGGGACCTGTATGCTGATCCAATAGACTACACATAAACACTCTTGTTATTTTTCACCCTGTTTTATTCAGTAAATGACCCTGTGGTCTGTTCTAAAACCCACACACTATTCACAAAGTATTTTATTCAAAGCTACGTATGTGTTAATCTCACTCCTTCGGAAGGTCTACAAGATGTCTTGACAATGCGAGCAGGTCTCCTCCAGTATACAATTGCAATAATAAAAGTAATGGAGATCTGTTTGTCAAGGAAAAGGTTATCACATCTCACTCTGCCAGAAATAGATCAGAATCCATATAATCAGTTTGATACGACCCTTGGTTTAGAAGCTGCAGATGACAGGAGCTTGGTCCACCTGACCTGCCCTTCTCCTTCCAGTTCTGAATCATTAGGTTTTGTCTGAACTTTCAACTTCTTTTCACAATCTTTGAAAGAGGGAAAATCTCTATCAAAGAATGAATGATTGTGTATGAAACACTCATACTTCAATTACATTCCTACTGAAAGCCTTTATTGTCACATGTTCAAAACCATACTGGACCTTGGGCCTCGGTAGGATAGACAATGAAGATAGAATTATTTACTTCACCTATGTTTCAGTGACTCCAGTGAAAAAAGGGCAAGTTGTTCTATATTGGCCGCTTGGTTTTTCAAGATCCTTCATTGAACGCTAATGATAGAAAATGCACATTTGTGAAAAAAATCTCAGCTGTTCTCTTCTTTATCTCTTCCTTTTACAACTCCAATTCCAAAAAAAATTGGGACGTTGCGTGAAGTGTAAAGAAAACAAGAACACAATGATTTGGAAATTTCTTATAACTATATTTTATTCACCATAGAAAAAGTCACAAGGTAAAAATTGGACAATTTTCCATTTCGTTAGAAATTGATGGCAGCAACTTATCAGAAAAAAAGTTGGGCCAAGTCTACCCTTGTGTAGGGTCCCCTCTTAGTCTGTAAATGGCTGGGAAATTAGGAGACCAATTGCTGGAGTTTTAGGAGAGGAATATCGTCCCAGTCTTGTCTGATGTAGGGTCTTCTTTGCAGGATTCTGTTTATAATGTGCCAAATATTTTCTGTTAGTGAAATGTCTGGACTACATGCAGGTCAGTCCATTTTGAATTATCTTTGGCCCAGAGAAGAAGGTGACATTTCTGGATTGTGTTGATATATGGCTCCTTCTTTGCATGATACAGATTTAACTTGCATTTGTGGATTACACAGAGAACTGTGTTCATAGATAGAGATGAGCATACAGTAAATGTCCGAGGTTCGATATTCGTTTCGAGTAGCCCCTCAATATTCGACTACTCAAATCAAATATCGAACCCTATTATAGTCTATGGGGGGAAAATGCTTGTTTCAGGGGTAGGCAACGTTCGAACAAATTATACTTACCAAGTCCACGAGTGAGGGTCGGGCTGGATCCTCCGTGCAGTCTTCTCCTTAGCCTAGCCCTTATGCACATGGTTTTTCCCAGAATCTCTGAATCTTCTCATAATATTATGTACTGTAGATAATGGAATATTGAAAGTCTTAGAAATTTTACATTCAGGAACATTTTACTAAAATTGACTGAAACAGACTGACAGTATGAACAAGATTGTCTCTTCTTTCTTTTTAAGATTTCTAGGTTTAGTGTTCCTTTAAGGGGGATTTTCATTTATAAACTTATAAATTATGTCATCTCAGAGCATGGGAAGAAATTCTGATTCATTGTAAGGTTTTATTCCCAGGGATCTTTGCCCTTACCAATAGATAGCCAGAACTCACTTTTTGTAGTCAGGCACATTAATAATTTATTATATGCAGCATATATTTGCTATCCATGCCATAGATTTAAAAGAAATCTGAAATATACAAAACATTACAATGACACATAGTTAACAGCTTTGCTATAATGTTATTGAGATCACGTATGTTTTCTTTGGATACAAACCCATTGTCAGTGTTATTTTGTCTGTTTGGTAATATTACTATTTCATTACGCTGCCATGTTAATGGTATCTATCTACATCTGTGTGACATTTGGTCCTACTTTTTGTTACTATGTGTTGAATATTGTAATAAAACACAGAATAATGAAAAAATTACGCTAGTTATTTATTTGGCAGTGCAGTGTACTCTGCCCTTATCACTGATGGAAAAAAGCCCTGGATGCTGCATATATAATATTATTACTTATTATAATGTAATGCGCAGTTTCATAGATGGCAGAACAACATGTACTGAGTAGTCTATACAGCAAATTGGTATTACATGAATTGTATATATAATGCTATAGTACACTCCAGTATTTTCTGCCCATGTCACATACTTTAAATGAACTCATTTGGGATCTTAATTTCCCACGATAGATAGATAGATAGATAGATAGATAGATAGATAGGAGATAGATAGATAGGAGATAGATAGATAGATAGATAGATAGATAGATAGGAGATAGATAGATAGATAGATAGATAGATAGATAGATAGATAGATAGGAGATAGATAGATAGATAGATAGATAGGAGATAGATAGATAGGAGATAGATAGATAGATAGATAGATAGATAGATAGATAGATAGATAGGAGATAGATAGATAGATAGATAGATAGATAGGAGATAGATAGATAGGAGATAGATAGATAGATAGATAGATAGATAGGAGATAGATAGATAGATAGATAGATAGATAGATAGATAGATAGATAGATAGGAGATAGATAGATAGATAGATAGATAGATAGGAGATAGATAGATAGGAGATAGATAGATAGATAGATAGATAGATAGATAGGAGATAGATAGATAGATAGGAGATAGATAGATAGATAGATAGATAGATAGGAGATAGATAGATAGATAGATAGATAGATAGATAGATAGATAGATAGTCACTGGGTAGCTGAGCCTATCACTCTGCCACCTGTACCACGCTGCGTTAACTTAGAACATTTTTCCATATGATATGATAACACTCCTGTTTGACTGTTCTTTTTCATCATTCTGAATAAAAAATCTACCTTCGCTGAACCTCACAAACACAATTTATTCTGAAATCTAGAAGGCAACAAACTACACGCACAGTGGAAAAAAAGAAGATAATCATGGTAATATGCCAGGCATAATATATACGAGAGTAAATGATCCTTGAGAAAAATCCTGGAAATCTGCTAAGCAGTAGTAAGAAAAACAAGTAATATGCATATAATGGAACAAAAAAAAAGGCAGATGTATATACTGTATTAACCTAATAGCTTAGTTAATAAAAGGGCAGACATGTACAACCACAGTTGCTAAGTATCCAAGATCAACCTACACATCTCTTTTTCTGGACACTATCTGCTGGCTGGTTGGTGTCTCAAGTGTTCTGCTGAGTTATATTTAGAATTGGTACCCAGAATACCATATCAGACAAAGGAGACTCAGTTCAGTATCTACTATTTCTAACGTATGGGTTTATTGCATGAGTTAAGAATCCAGCATGGTATAGCTTGGTTGCGACCAGTCATGGACTAAGGTTCCTTGAACCCACCAAATAAAAGGATCCTGGGGATCTAACAACCCCTAAGTATTAGACCATAGAACTCTATAAATTGTATTGTCTTCTGTTGGACAGTTATTGTGTTAGAGCCTGTGTCTACTGGAGCATCCTCCGGTGGACCAGTCCAACACTGGGTGCAGCTGTTATTTATACAGGAGAGGCCATTGCTGGTACTGTTTAACCCTACCTGGCCAATATGTTCTTTACTAGGCCATAAATGACACTATATTGGTATAGTAGTTTCTATTTATCTAAGAACTATATGGAACTCTCTGCATAATACAGGCAATGTGTAGCTACTGGCAATGTTCACACTATTCATCTGTATGCACTTTATGTATTATTTATCTTGGCATTCAATAGTACAATTTGGTCAAAATACACACAATTTGGATATATGTGGTACTCCTGGAAAATAGTACACAATCTTACTGCAAAACTCATCTTGGAACCTGAAAAAGCAGAAAAGTCCCACTGATACAGGAAGATACATTTCCAATGTGATCAATGCCAGAATCTTCTAATTATTATGAGATCTGGGCAGGGCCGGCGTCAGCTTGATAGTCAGAATACTGATGTTCAGCACCATGAGCCAGGGGAAGAAAATTAAGAAGAATCCAGGACAGATGTCCACCTCAAATTCCTCTTTACTTTCCCATGTCCATACAGATTGTATCTATTTCTACTGGAGTGGACTGTAATACAGGCCATTCCATATGTCTCTCTCAGCAAATAAACACCTAATTGTGATTGTTTTTTGCTGCAGCGTGCATGAGTTACTCCAAAAGGGGCCCGCTGGGGTTCTGTTGCCCAAGGGTCCACACAAACCTGGATCCGGCCCTGCATCTAATAATATATTAAACACATGATTGTATATTATAACTTGCCAGTGGTATGCTTTAGTATCTTCCAGGATCTTGTCAATTTACTAACTTCTTAATCTTTATACATATATACAGTATTTATACATTAGCTTACTTATTTTATCTTAGCCATGTCCACCTTTTACTCTTATTTTCTTAAGCTAAGCTTAGATTTTATTTAATTGGATGAAGTGGACAAGCTGCAAGACATCTCTGGCATCGGTTATTTCCATGAGTAACGAAAGTATTGGACAGGGAGATTGGACAGGATCTTTGTTTTAGCCAACAGCAGCCCTCAGTCAAAGATCTGCCAAGTCTCATAAACATTAGACTGTCATTGCATCCAAAATTGCAAAAATTTGTCAAAATATGTCCAACTTTAGTCCTCACTATCAATTTCCTGGATCATTTTACAGCACAGAAGTTAAAAGCCAATTAACAAAACAAAGATGTTACATAACAAACATGATACATACATAGAAATGTAGCGGTGACCAAAGATAATATGAAATCTATATAGATAAACCCAAACAGACAGCAATTATTTTACACCTTTCAAAGTCGCAGCCAATATTCATGTAAGTAATACAAACTGGCTACTGCTAAGAGTGCCGAAATAGGCTGTGTCGCTTCAACAAACTTTTTACAAATGTATAGTTCTAGTAATAGTACTATATCTTAGAAAAAATTAATGCCTCTTTCCTCTCTTAACAGGCTGTTTCTCTGCCTCCTCCCAATATTAATGCAGACTTCAGTAGTTCCTTTACTATGGCAGGGCTAGGAGCCTTCAGAAGGCTTCTGCTTGCCATGGTAATGAGATGGCTTCAACGACTACACTGCAATGGGGCTGCCCCATTACCAAAAGTAACCACTCAGATGCTGTGGTTACATTTGACCATGGCATTAGAGTGGTTAAATGCCCATGATCAGAGTCAACTCTGATCATGGTCAATGCTGCCGGGTCCTTGCTGTGTGAAACAGAACAGACCCGGCGGCTAGTGTACCCGATATCCTTCATAGAGAACGCCATACTATAGTCACATACACCAGGATGTACATGTATGTCCTGGTACACATAGGGGTTAAGGTGTGGTTGATTGTAAGGATGAAAATTTGACTAATCTTATTTCTTTCTTCCAACAGATTCTTGGTGCAGATGATAACTGGTTTAAGGCAGAACTAAGGGGCAATGAGGGATATGTTCCAAAAAACTATGTGGACATGAAAACTCCAAGGTTTGTACACTAGTTTCAATAAGTCACAAATGTGCGCATATAGTTGCATAATGTGAACTAATGGTTAAGCTTGGCTGTAAAATATGAGAAAATCATCTGATAACTGAATATTTACTGCTGTAAACATTTGTTTCAGAGAGGATGCCAAATTTGCAGAAATGTAACATTACCCTTCCTGATTATATTCTCTAGACTCACTTCTACCACAGTACTGTGCAAATGTTTTAGGCAGGTGTGGAGAGATCTCTGTAAACTAAAAATGCTTTTATAAAAATGAAAATACTTGTAGTTTATGTTTGTCAATTAGCTAAATTAGTTAATGATGAACAAAATAAAAATCTAAATCATCTATATTTGGGGTGATCACCCTTGGGAGTAGAAGTCCTAGAGGTGATGATGTGGCCCTCACAGAGCCCTGATCTCGGCGTCATCCAGTCTGTCTGAGATTAGATGAATAGACAGACGGATTGGAGCAAGCCTACAGCCACACAAGTTCTGTGCTTAGATGTGCAGAGATGGTTCTCAGAGATCCGCCCTCCCGAGTTCTTTCAAAAACTTTCTGCAAATGTACCGAGAAGAATTGATGGAAGGCAAAGGGCAAGGGTCACACCAAATATTGATGGGATTTAGACTTTGTTTATTCATTTAATTTTGTTAACGATCAATAATAAACTATTAACACTCCTGATAGAATTCTTAGTGCGCAACAATATTTCCATAGCTGCCTACAATTTTTCAACATTGCTGTATATAACCAGAGATGGTAAAAAACATTCCACAAAAATGTTGTCTTCAAGTTGCAGTTATAATCCCATTGTATCTTCACTGACTATTTTTGCATTCTGATACATGTTGGTGCACTGGAGTTATCATGATGACCTTCATATAAAAATAATTGCATAGTACACTGTCTACCAATAAGTATTTGGACGCCTGTGGTAGAATAGAAAAACCACATTTATTCCTATACAATAGTTGGTAGAACCAGCAGATGCTTCCTTACGGATGGTATTGATGGACACAATACTCCCGGATGCCTGGTGAAACTCCTGGTGTATGTGAGCCATCGGTTGGGTGCGGTTTCTCTGGCCAGCACTCGTCGGTCTCTATCTCCCAGTTTTGGGGGTCTGCTGACTCGGGGCACATCTGACAATCACCGTTCACCTTCCACTTCGTATTCACATAGGCCACTGTCAATTTTGGGTAATTCAGTTCCCTTAAGGATCAACCATTTCTGTGGTACCCCACAATTACCCCTTTCTCGAAATCGGACAACTCTGCACTTTGTGGCATCTTGTATGTGACTAATGCCAATACACTAATGCCAATTCTTTTTCCTATTTAACGGCGTAAGGCGTGACGTACATCCTGACCGCAGATATCTTCATTTGCATGGGTGTCCAAATACTTATTGGTAGACAGTGTAGATGCTAGAGTACAGTACCCAGGAATCCTTTGCACTTATGAACTAGTATTTAAAACATTTCAACTGCTGACCTGAGGAGCGCTATCTGGAGCTTGGAACAGGAATCCACAATGGTAATTCTGTTTTACATCAGTAGTTGATATGGAAAAGTGGTTGTGGCCATCAGGGTCAAAGACTATGCATGGTGTATGATTGACCATTTATTATTAGAGACAACCAATATAAATGTATTAGGGTGCATTCACACGGAGTAACGTTCCGCGTGACCTGGCATGTATATGCCGTGTGAGATTTTGAGCGCCGTATATGCTCCCATTGATTTCAATGGGAGTTAGTCTCGTATACGCCACGTTATTTTGCGGCCGTGATTTTGCGGCCGCAAAATCATGCGGCGTATACGATCCAGGCTCCCATTGAAATCAATGGGAGCATATACGGCGCTCAAAATCTCACACGGTGTATACGTGCCAGGTCACGCGACACGTTACTCCATGTGAATGCACCCTTAGATTACACATTCTAAGCAAGTGCTGACCTGTCACCCTTAGAAGGAGTCAAGAACCTTCACAGCTCATTACAGACATAGGACAGTAATAAGACATCTGACTGGTAACGAGCTGTGCACCTGTGTGCATCACATGATCATAGACTGTAGATCACATGAGCATAGACTGTAGATCACATGACCACGGACTCATTTTTATCCACTGAAAGTAATCAGACTGAATAACAACAAGCAGAGATCTAGAAAACCGTGAGGAATTGATACAGAAACTATACTGAAAAATTGTATATCTTTCCAATACACAAACATAAGTTATATCCGCTGAAACTGGACAACTCCTCTAATAACTAAAGAATTACATTCTGGTTAGTTAAATCCCAAATAAAATTTGCTACGGTGACCCAGGAAATATTAGGAGACCTGCTTGGCAAGGGTCTTCCAATGTTAAGTAGTTGAGTCACCGCGTGGCAGGTTTTTTTTATCATAGCAGAACATATTTACGAGCCGCATAGTACTGGATAAATGCCTCCGCTGT
Organism: Leptodactylus fuscus; assembly: GCF_031893055.1. NCBI lineage: Eukaryota > Metazoa > Chordata > Amphibia > Anura > Leptodactylidae > Leptodactylus > Leptodactylus fuscus. The sequence goes on from NC_134273.1 coordinate 40,623,787, forward strand.
GCTTGCTCTGTTGCTGAGTATGTTTTGACTTCTATGTTATTAGTGTGATTTCATTATGCAGGTAATGTTCCCATTTAAGTGGTAATTTCACACTGCTACAAACAAAAGACAATCTAAAAATATTGGATGTTTTTCAGGATTTCATTATGTTTCACTTTTTTAAAATGGTTAATCCTAATAGGCTGCAAATAAAACATTAGTAAACAAGATATTATACAAGTGGCTAAACCCAGTTCCGAGAGGCTGAACACTGTCATTTTTTCTCTACCTTACAAGACTCCACTTTCACTATGAGACAAGGCGGTGGTTTAACAATATTCACACTTCAAGGTGTCTGCATTGTATGGCAAATAAAGGGCTGCGCGTGTAGCAGCTGTGCCAGCATGAGTCAGTGGGGCAGCTCAGGATTAGAGATGAGCGAACAGTGTTCTATCGAACTCATGTTCGATCGGATATTAGGCTGTTCGGCATGTTCGAATCGAATCGAACACCGCGTGGTAAAGTGCGCCATTACTCGATTCCCCTCCCACCTTCCCTGGCGTCTTTTTTGCTCCAATAACAGCGCAGGGTAGGTGGGACAGGAACTACGACACTGGTGACGTTGAAAAAAGTAGGCAAAACCCATTGGCTGCCGAAAACATGTGACCTCTAATTTAAAAGAACAGCGCCGCCCAGCTTCGCGTCATTCTGAGCTTGCAATTCACCGAGGACGGAGGTTTCCGTCCAGTTAGCTAGGGGTTAGATTCTGGGTAGGCAGGGACAGGCTAGGATAGGAAGGAGAAGACAACCAACAGCTCTTATAAGAGCTAAATTCCAGGGAGAAGCTTGTCAGTGTAACGTGGCACTGACGGGCTCAATCGCCGCAACCCAGCTTTCCCAGGATCCTGAATGGAATACACTGTCAGTGTATTCCCGTATACCCGATATATACCCCGATACCCGTTCCAACGGTGTGCCCCCCCACCTTCACCCCAGAAATACCCTGCAAGTCCCCTAGCAATAGAATTGGGGCTATATACACCCACAATTTTTACTACTGGTATACAGTGCCATTGTCTGACTGGGAATTCAAAGAATATATTGGGGTTATAAATACCCTCATTTCTTGCTACTGCCATATAGTGCCAGTTTCTGACTGGTAATTCAAAGAATATATTGTGGTTACGTGCACCCACAATTTTTACTACTGGTATACAGTGCCATTGTCTGACTGGGAATTCAAAGAATATATTGGGAATACAAATACCCTCATTTCTTGCTACTGCCATATAGTGCCAGTGTCTGACTGGGAATTCAAAGAATATATTGGGGTTACGTGCACCCACAATTTTTACTACTGGTATACAGTGCCATTGTCTGACTGGGAATTCAAAGAATATATTGGGAATACAAATACCCTCATTTCTTGCTACTGCCATATAGTGCCAGTTTCTGACTGGTAATTCAAAGAATATATTGTGGTTACGTGCACCCACAATTTTTACTACTGGTATACAGTGCCATTGTCTGACTGGGAATTCAAAGAATATATTGGGAATACAAATACCCTCATTTCTTGCTACTGCCATATAGTGCCAGTGTCTGACTGGTAATTCAAAGAATATATTGTGGTTACGTGCACCCACAATTTTTACTACTGGTATACAGTGCCATTGTCTGACTGGGAATTCAAAGAATATATTGGGAATACAAATACCCTCATTTCTTGCTACTGCCATATAGTGCCAGTGTCTGACTGGGAATTCAAAGAATATATTGGGGTTACGTGCACCCACAATTTTTACTACTGGTATACAGTGCCATTGTCTGACTGGGAATTCAAAGAATATATTGGGAATACAAATACCCTCATTTCTTGCTACTGCCATATAGTGCCAGTTTCTGACTGGTAATTCAAAGAATATATTGTGGTTACGTGCACCCACAATTTTTACTACTGGTATACAGTGCCATTGTCTGACTGGGAATTCAAAGAATATATTGGGAATACAAATACCCTCATTTCTTGCTACTGCCATATAGTGCCAGTTTCTGACTGGTAATTCAAAGAATATATTGTGGTTACGTGCACCCACAATTTTTACTACTGGTATACAGTGCCATTGTCTGACTGGGAATTCAAAGAATATATTGGGAATACAAATACCCTCATTTCTTGCTACTGCCATATAGTGCCAGTGTCTGACTGGGAATTCAAAGAATATATTGGGGTTACGTGCACCCACAATTTTTACTACTGGTATACAGTGCCATTGTCTGACTGGGAATTCAAAGAATATATTGGGGTTATAATTACCCTCATTTCTTGCTACTGCCATATAGTGCCAGTTTCTGACTGGTAATTCAAAGAATATATTGTGGTTACGTGCACCCACAATTTTTACTACTGGTATACAGTGCCATTGTCTGACTGGGAATTCAAAGAATATATTGGGAATACAAATACCCTCATTTCTTGCTACTGCCATATAGTGCCAGTTTCTGACTGGTAATTCAAAGAATATATTGTGGTTACGTGCACCCACAATTTTTACTACTGGAATACAGTGCCATTGTCTGACTGGGAATTCAAAGAATATATTGGGAATACAAATACCCTCATTTCTTGCTACTGCCATATAGTGCCAGTTTCTGACTGGTAATTCAAAGAATATATTGTGGTTACGTGCACCCACAATTTTTACTACTGGTATACAGTGCCATTGTCTGACTGGGAATTCAAAGAATATATTGGGAATACAAATACCCTCATTTCTTGCTACTGCCATATAGTGCCAGTTTCTGACTGGTAATTCAAAGAATATATTGTGGTTACGTGCACCCACAATTTTTACTACTGGTATACAGTGCCATTGTCTGACTGGGAATTCAAAGAATATATTGGGAATACAAATACCCTCATTTCTTGCTACTGCCATATAGTGCCAGTGTCTGACTGGGAATTCAAAGAATATATTGGGGTTACGTGCACCCACAATTTTTACTACTGGTATACAGTGCCATTGTCTGACTGGGAATTCAAAGAATATATTGGGGTTATAATTACCCTCATTTCTTGCTACTGCCATATAGTGCCAGTTTCTGACTGGTAATTCAAAGAATATATTGTGGTTACGTGCACCCACAATTTTTACTACTGGTATACAGTGCCATTGTCTGACTGGGAATTCAAAGAATATATTGGGAATACAAATACCCTCATTTCTTGCTACTGCCATATAGTGCCAGTTTCTGACTGGTAATTCAAAGAATATATTGTGGTTACGTGCACCCACAATTTTTACTACTGGAATACAGTGCCATTGTCTGACTGGGAATTCAAAGAATATATTGGGAATACAAATACCCTCATTTCTTGCTACTGCCATATAGTGCCAGTTTCTGACTGGTAATTCAAAGAATATATTGTGGTTACGTGCACCCACAATTTTTACTACTGGTATACAGTGCCATTGTCTGACTGGGAATTCAAAGAATATATTGGGAATACAAATACCCTCATTTCTTGCTACTGCCATATAGTGCCAGTTTCTGACTGGTAATTCAAAGAATATATTGTGGTTACGTGCACCCACAATTTTTACTACTGGTATACAGTGCCATTGTCTGACTGGGAATTCAAAGAATATATTGGGAATACAAATACCCTCATTTCTTGCTACTGCCATATAGTGCCAGTGTCTGACTGGGAATTCAAAGAATATATTGGGGTTACGTGCACCCACAATTTTTACTACTGGTATACAGTGCCATTGTCTGACTGGGAATTCAAAGAATATATTGGGAATACAAATACCCTCATTTCTTGCTACTGCCATATAGTGCCAGTGTCTGACTGGGAATTCAAAGAATATATTGGGGTTACGTGCACCCACAATTTTTACTACTGGTATACAGTGCCATTGTCTGACTGGGAATTCAAAGAATATATTGGGAATACAAATACCCTCATTTCTTGCTACTGCCATATAGTGCCAGTTTCTGACTGGTAATTCAAAGAATATATTGTGGTTACGTGCACCCACAATTTTTACTACTGGTATACAGTGCCATTGTCTGACTGGGAATTCAAAGAATATATTGGGAATACAAATACCCTCATTTCTTGCTACTGCCATATAGTGCCAGTTTCTGACTGGTAATTCAAAGAATATATTGTGGTTACGTGCACCCACAATTTTTACTACTGGTATACAGTGCCATTGTCTGACTGGGAATTCAAAGAATATATTGGGAATACAAATACCCTCATTTCTTGCTACTGCCATATAGTGCCAGTGTCTGACTGGGAATTCAAAGAATATATTGGGGTTACGTGCACCCACAATTTTTACTACTGGTATACAGTGCCATTGTCTGACTGGGAATTCAAAGAATATATTGGGGTTATAAATACCCTCATTTCTTGCTACTGCCATATAGTGCCAGTTTCTGACTGGTAATTCAAAGAATATATTGTGGTTACGTGCACCCACAATTTTTACTACTGGTATACAGTGCCATTGTCTGACTGGGAATTCAAAGAATATATTGGGAATACAAATACCCTCATTTCTTGCTACTGCCATATAGTGCCAGTTTCTGACTGGTAATTCAAAGAATATATTGTGGTTACGTGCACCCACAATTTTTACTACTGGAATACAGTGCCATTGTCTGACTGGGAATTCAAAGAATATATTGGGAATACAAATACCCTCATTTCTTGCTACTGCCATATAGTGCCAGTTTCTGACTGGTAATTCAAAGAATATATTGTGGTTACGTGCACCCACAATTTTTACTACTGGTATACAGTGCCATTGTCTGACTGGGAATTCAAAGAATATATTGGGAATACAAATACCCTCATTTCTTGCTACTGCCATATAGTGCCAGTTTCTGACTGGTAATTCAAAGAATATATTGTGGTTACGTGCACCCACAATTTTTACTACTGGTATACAGTGCCATTGTCTGACTGGGAATTCAAAGAATATATTGGGAATACAAATACCCTCATTTCTTGCTACTGCCATATAGTGCCAGTGTCTGACTGGGAATTCAAAGAATATATTGGGGTTACGTGCACCCACAATTTTTACTACTGGTATACAGTGCCATTGTCTGACTGGGAATTCAAAGAATATATTGGGAATACAAATACCCTCATTTCTTGCTACTGCCATATAGTGCCAGTTTCTGACTGGTAATTCAAAGAATATATTGTGGTTACGTGCACCCACAATTTTTACTACTGGTATACAGTGCCATTGTCTGACTGGGAATTCAAAGAATATATTGGGAATACAAATACCCTCATTTCTTGCTACTGCCATATAGTGCCAGTGTCTGACTGGGAATTCAAAGAATATATTGGGGTTACGTGCACCCACAATTTTTACTACTGGTATACAGTGCCAATGTCTGACTGGGAATTCAAAGAATATATTGGGAATACAAATACCCTCATTTCTTGCTACTGCCATATAGTGCCAGTTTCTGACTGGTAATTCAAAGAATATATTGTGGTTACGTGCACCCACAATTTTTACTACTGGTATACAGTGCCATTGTCTGACTGGGAATTCAAAGAATATATTGGGAATACAAATACCCTCATTTCTTGCTACTGCCATATAGTGCCAGTGTCTGACTGGGAATTCAAAGAATATATTGGGGTTACGTGCACCCACAATTTTTACTACTGGTATACAGTGCCAATTTCTAACTAGGAATTCAAAATGCGCAAGGCTCCCGGAAAGGGACGTGGACGAGGCCGTGGGCGAGGTCGGGGGAATGGTTCTGGGGAGCAAGGTAGCAGTGAAGCCACAGGGCGTCCCGTGCCTACTCCTGTGGGGCAGCAAGCATTGCGCCACTCCACAGTGCCAGGGTTGCTTGCCACATTAACTAAACTGCAGGGTACAAACCTTAGTAGGCCCGAGAACCAGGAACAGGTCTTGCAATGGCTGTCAGAGAACGCTTACAGCACATTGTCCAGCAGCCAGTCAGACTCTGCCTCCTCTCCTCCTATTACCCAACAGTCTTGTCTTCCTTCCTCCCAAAATTCCGAAGCTTTACAGAACAATAACCCAAACTGTCCCTGCTCCCCAGAGCTGTTCTCCGCTCCTTTCATTGTCCCTCAACCTGCCTCTCCACGTCACGATTCCACGAACCTAACAGAGGAGTATCTGTGTCCAGATGCTCAAACACTAGAGTCTCCTCCATCTCCGTTCGATTTGGTGGTGGATGACCAGCAACCCACCCTCATCGACGATGATGTGACGCAGTTGCCGTCAGGGCATCCAGTTGACCGGCGCATTGTGCGGGAGGAGGAGATGAGACAGGAGTTGGAAGAGGAAGTGGTGGATGATGAGGACACTGACCCGACCTGGACAGGGGGGATGTCAAGCGGGGAAAGTAGTGTGGATGTTGAGGCAGGTGCAGCACCAAAAAGGGTAGCTAGAGGCAGAGGCAGAGGTCAGCAGCTTAGGCGAAGCCAGGCCACACCCGGAATCTCCCAAGATGTTCCAGTTCGTACCCAGCCCCGAAAAACTCCCACCTCGAGGGCACGTTTCTCGAAGGTGTGGAGTTTTTTCAAGGAATGCGCCGAGGACAGATATAGTGTTGTCTGCACAATTTGCCTCTCGAAATTGATTAGGGGCTCTGAGAAGAGCAACCTGTCCACCACTTCAATGCGCCGTCATTTGGAATCCAAGCACTGGAATCAGTGGCAGGCAGCAACGGCAGGACAAAGGCCGCCTGCCGTTCACGCCACTGCCACTGCCTCTGCCACTGCCTCTGCCACTGCCACTGCTGACTGTGCTGGCGATGCACTCCAGAGGACGAGCCAGGACACCACTTCATCTGCCTCCGCCACTTTGTTGACTTCTACCTCATCCTCCCCTGGTCCTGTCTTATCTCCTTCTCCTGCACCATCAAAGGCACCATCAGGCGTTTCTTTACAACAACCCACCATCTCTCAGACATTGGAGCGGCGGCAGAAATACACTGCTAACCACCCACACGCGCAAGCCTTGAATGCCAACATCGCTAAACTGCTGGCCCAGGAGATGTTGGCGTTCCGGCTTGTTGAAACTCCCGCCTTCCTGGACCTGATGGCAACTGCGGCACCTCGCTATGCCGTCCCTAGCCGTCACTACTTCTCCCGGTGTGCCGTCCCCGCCTTGCACCAGCACGTGTCACTCAACATCAGGCGGGCCCTTAGTTCCGCGCTTTGCACAAAGGTCCACTTGACCACCGACGCGTGGACAAGTGCATGCGGACAGGGACGCTACATTTCACTGACGGCACACTGGGTGAATGTAGTTGAGGCTGGGACTGCTTCCCAAACTGGCCCGGTGTACCTCGTCTCCCCGCCTAACATTCCTGGCAGGGACACGAGAAGAACACCCCCCTCCTCCTCCTCCTCTACCGCCTCCTCCTCCGCCACCGCCTCCTCCTCCGCCACCGCCTCCTCCTCCGCTGTTAGATTGACCCCAGCTACGAGTTGGAAACGTTGCAGCACTGGCGTTGGTAGACGTCAGCAGGCTGTGCTGAAGCTGATCAGCTTGGGGGACAGACAGCACACTGCCTCCGAGGTGAGGGATGCCCTCCTCGATGAGACGGCAATATGGTTTGAGCCGCTGCACCTGGGCCCAGGCATGGTCGTTTGTGATAACGGCCGGAACCTGGTAGCAGCTCTGGAGCTTGCCGGACTCCAACATGTTCCATGCCTGGCCCACGTCTTCAACCTAGTGGTGCAACGTTTCCTAAAGAGCTACCCCAATGTTCCAGAGCTACTGGTGAAAGTGCGGCGCATGTGCGCCCACTTTCGCAAGTCGACAGTAGCCGCTGCTAGCTTAAAATCTCTCCAGCAACGCCTGCATGTGCCACAACACCGGCTTTTGTGCGACGTCCCCACACGCTGGAACTCAACGTTTCAGATGTTGAATAGAGTGGTTGAGCAGCAGAGACCTTTGATGGAATACCAGCTACAAAACCCTAGGGTACCACAAAGTCAGCTGCCTCAGTTTCACATCCATGAGTGGCCATGGATGAGAGACCTTTGTGACATCCTACGGGTCTTTGAGGAGTCCACAAGGAGGGTGAGCTCTGAGGATGCGATGGTGAGCCTTACAATCCCGCTCTTGTGTGTTCTGAGAGAATCCCTGATTGACATCAGGGATAACTCAGATCACACAGAGGAGTTAGGGATAGCATCCGATCCGTCACAGCTGGAGAGTAGGTCCACACATCTGTCCGCTTCACTGCGTTTAATGGAGGAGGAGGAGGAGGAGGAGGAAGAAGAGTTGTCCGATGATGTGATGGTGATACAGGAGGCTTCCGGGCAACTTCGAATCGTCCCATTGTTGCAGCGCGGATGGGTAGACATGGAGGATGAGGAGGAAATGGAGATTGAACTTTCCGGTGGGGCCAGAGGAGTCATGCCAACTAACACTGTGGCAGACATGGCTGAGTTCATGTTGGGGTGCTTTACAACCGACAAGCGTATTGTCAAAATCATGGAGGACAACCAGTACTGGATCTTTGCTATCCTTGACCCCCGGTATAAAAACAACATCTCGTCTTTTATTCCGGTAGAGGGGAGGGCCAATCGCATCAATGCTTGCCACAGGCAATTGGTGCAGAATATGATGGAGATGTTTCCAGCATGTGACGTTGGCGGCAGGGAGGGCAGTTCCTCCAGTAGGCAACCAAGTTCTCACCGGTCCACACAAACGAGGGGCACACTGTCTAAGGTCTGGGACACCTTGATGGCACCCCCTCGCCAAAGTGCCGCCACGGAGGGTCCTAGTGTCACCAGGTGTGAGAAGTATAGGCGCATGTTGCGGGAATACCTTTCCGACCACAGCCCTGTCCTCTCCGACCCCTCTGCGCCCTACACGTATTGGGTGTCGAAGTTGGACCTGTGGCTTGAACTTGCCCTATATGCCTTGGAGGTGCTGTCCTGTCCTGCCGCCAGCGTCCTATCTGAGAGGGTGTTCAGTGCAGCCGGTGGCATCATCACTGACAAGCGCACCCGTCTGTCAGCTGAGAGTGCCGACCGGCTCACTTTGATAAAAATGAACCACCACTGGGTAGAGCCGTCATTTTTGTGCCCACCTGTGTAAAGCACCCCAACATGAAACTCCATGTCTGTACTCAACCTCTCCAATTCCTCCGCATCCTCATACTCATCCACCATAAGCGTTGCACAATTCTGCTAATACTAGGCTCCCTCCACCCTGATTTCCCCCAACTCTGCTGGTTAGAGGCTCCCTCCACCCTGATTTCCACCAACTCTGCTGGTTAGAGGCTCCCTCCACCATGAATTGGTCCAAACTGGGGTTTTTAGAGGCTCCCTCCACCATGAATTGGTCCAAACTGGGCTGTTTAGCGGCTCCCTCCACCATTAATTGGTCCAAACTTGGCTGTTTAGAGGCTCCCTCCACCATTAATTGGTCCAAACTGGGCTGGTTAGAGGCTCCCTCCACCATGAATTGGTCCAAACTGGGTTTTTTAGAGGCTCCCTCCACCATGAATTGGTCCAAACTGGGGTTTTTAGAGGCTCCCTCCACCATGAATTGGTCCAAACTGGGCTGTTTAGCGGCTCCCTCCACCATTAATTGGTCCAAACTGGGCTGGTTAGAGGCTCCCTCCACCATGAATTTGCCCAAACTGGGCTGGTTAGAGGCTCCCTCCACCATGAATTGGTCCAAACTGGGGTTTTTAGAGGCTCCCTCCACCATGAATTGGTCCAAACTTGGCTGTTTAGAGGCTCCCTCCACCATTAATTGGTCCAAACTGGGCTGGTTAGAGGCTCCCTCCACCATGAATTGGTCCAAACTGGGTTTTTTAGAGGCTCCCTCCACCATGAATTGGTCCAAACTGGGGTTTTTAGAGGCTCCCTCCACCATGAATTGGTCGAAACTGGGCTGTTTAGCGGCTCCCTCCACCATTAATTGGTCCAAACTGGGCTGGTTAGAGGCTCCCTCCACCATGAATGTGCCCAAACTGGGCTGTTTAGAGGCTCCCTCCACCATGAATTTGCCCAAACTGGGCTGGTTAGAGGCTCCCTCCACCATGAATTGGTCTAAACTGGGGTTTTTAGAGGCTCCCTCCACCATGAATTGGTCCAAACTTGGCTGTTTAGAGGCTCCCTCCACCATTAATTGGTCCAAACTGGGCTGGTTAGAGGCTCCCTCCACCATGAATTGGTCCAAACTGGGTTTTTTAGAGGCTCCCTCCACCATGAATTGGTCCAAACTGGGGTTTTTAGAGGCTCCCTCCACCATGAATTGGTCCAAACTGGGCTGTTTAGCGGCTCCCTCCACCATTAATTGGTCCAAACTGGGCTGGTTAGAGGCTCCCTCCACCATGAATTTGCCCAAACTGGGCTGTTTAGAGGCTCCCTCCACCATGAATTTGCCCAAACTGGGCTGGTTAGAGGCTCCCTCCACCATGAATTGGTCCAAACTGGGGTTTTTAGAGGCTCCCTCCACCATGAATTTGCCCAAACTGGGCTGTTTAGAGGCTCCCTCCACCATGAATTTGCCCAAACTGGGCTGGTTAGAGGCTCCCTCCACCATGAATTGGTCCAAACTGGGGTTTTTAGAGGCTCCCTCCACCATGAATTGGTCCAAACTTGGCTGTTTAGAGGCTCCCTCCACCATTAATTGGTCCAAACTGGGCTGGTTAGAGGCTCCCTCCACCATGAATTTGCCCAAACTGGGCTGGTTAGAGGCTCCCTCCACCATGAATTGGTCCAAACTGGGGGTTTTAGAGGCTCCCTCCACCATGAATTGGTCCAAACTTGGCTGTTTAGAGGCTCCCTCCACCATTAATTGGTCCAAACTGGGCTGGTTAGAGGCTCCCTCCACCATGAATTGGTCCAAACTGGGTTTTTTAGAGGCTCCCTCCACCATGAATTTGCCCAAACTGGGCTGTTTAGAGGCTCCTTCCACCATGAATTGGTCCAAACTGGGCTGGTTAGAGGCTCCCTCCACCATGAATTTCCCAAAACTTGGCTGTTTAGAGGCTCCCTCCACCATTAATTGGTCCAAACTGGGCTGGTTAGAGGCTCCCTCCACCATGAATTTGCCCAAACTGGGCTGTTTAGAGGCTCCCTCCACCATGAATTTGCCCAAACTGGGCTGTTTAGAGGCTCCCTCCACCATGAATTTGCCCAAACTGGGCTGGTTAGAGGCTCCCTCCACCATGAATTGGTCCAAACTGGGTTTTTTAGAGGCTCCCTCCACCATGAATTTGCCCAAACTGGGCTGGTTAGAGGCTCCCTCCACCATGAATTGGTCCAAACTGGGTTTTTTAGAGGCTCCCTCCACCATGAATTTGCCCAAACTGGGCTGGTTAGAGGCTCCCTCCACCATGAATTGGTCCAAACTGGGTTTTTTAGAGGCTCCCTCCACCATGAATTTGCCCACACTGGGCTGGTTAGAGGCTCCCTCCACCATGAATTGGTCCAAACTGGGGTTTTTAGAGGCTCCCTCCACCATGAATTTGCCCAAACTGGGGTGTTTAGAGGCTCCCTCCACCATGAATTTGCCCAAACTCTGCTGGTTAGAGGCTCAATCCACCCTGATTTTCAAAACAAATGTTGGTGCCAACCTCAACTTACTACAAGGGCCAAATTCACTGCTGGTGACAAGCTCTCCTCACTGCAAGTGCCAAATACACATGTTTCAAGGTGTTTTCCTACTGTCAGAGAGGTGGTATTGAGTGTGTAAAGTGTGTAGTTGTTAGGCTGTGATGTTGGGGTAATAGAGGGTCTTTGGTGTGTTAGATGCCCCCAGACATGCTTCCCCTGCTGTCCCAGTGTCATTCCAGAGGTGTTGGCATCATTTCCTGGGGTGTCATAGTGGACTTGGTGACCCTCCAGACACGGATTTGGGTTTCCCCCTTAACGAGTATCTGTTCCCCATAGACTATAATGGGGTTCGAAACCCGTTCGAACACACGAACATTGAGCGGCTGTTCGAATCGAATTTCGAACCTCGAACATTTTAGTGTTCGCTCATCTCTACTCAGGATGTGAGCAGGCACCTCAGCTTTACTCGTCTATATAGATATAGTACTAGGGCTGCAAGAAAAGCTCCAGCATCCAATTGAGGGAGCCCTACACAAACAGCCTGCTGTCCGTCCTGCATGGGTCCTGAAGACCCTTCAGCTTGGGCGGCAACGTGATGGAGAGTTATTATTATTATTATTATTATTATTGTTTATTTATAGAGCACCATTAATTCCATGGTGCTTTACATTTGGGGGTTACATACAATACACAGAATATACAGGTAGATATAAAACTAACAGTGGCCAACTGGCACAGTGGGGTAGAGGGCCCTGCCCGCGAGGGCTTACAATCTATGAGGAAAGGGGGTAGAGACAGAAGGAGAGGGGGAGACTGTACAGATGGCAGTGCGGTGATAGTGTGATTGAAGGTTGTAGGCCTTCCTGAATAGGTGAGTCTTCAGGGCCTTCTTGAAGCTTGTGATTGTGGGGTCAGTCTAATGTGTCTTAGTAAGGAGTTCCAGAGTATGGGGGATGCACAGGAGAAATCTTGGAGACGGTTGTGTAAGGAGCGGATGAGAGCAGAGCGGAGTAGGAGGTCATTGGAGGATCTGAGGTTACGTGTGGGCAGGTAGCTGGAGATTAGGTTGGAGATATATGGAGGGGCCAGGTTGCGGATAGCTTTGTCTGTTAATGTTAGTAGCTTGAACTCAATTTGCAGGGCTATGAGTAGCCAGTGGGGGGACTGGCAGAGGGGAGCAGCTGATGAAGATGGGGGGGTGAGGTGGATTAAGCAAGCAGCGCAGTTTAAGGTTGACTGGAGGGGGGCGAGGATGTTAGCTGGGAGTCCATGGAGAAGGGTGTTGCAGTAATCTAGGCGGGAGATTATGAGGGCCTGGACGACCATCTTAGTCATTTCAGGGGTGAGGAGGAACTCTCTTGTTGGCGGACATAATATGGCAAACAAAACAGGGGCTCTACTGGATGCCTGGATGTCCCTGATTGTACTTGGATGCCATATTACAGAGGAAGAAGCATAGCTTCCAAGGAAAAAAAGGTTTGTGTACTATATGGTGCCACAGAGAGGAATCATATAGTGGCACAAATAAAAACCATATGCTATTGTATAAGCATTGTGCTGTATATATGAGATATGACCATTATGCTACAGTCATGTTATATTTGACACATGTGAATACAGCCCTAGAAACCTTTTATACAATTGTTTTTCACACACGAGCCAAACATGAGCACAGTGGACAGGACTCGCATTGAACACTGGTACATTAAACTGACATAAAGGCATACAAAGTTGTAATATTTTTACACAAATTGTGTGCCCTCTTTGCCATTTTCCCAAAAAGGGGGTGTGATGAGGCAGAGCCACTAACACTGCCAAATTTATCAATATTCACAGCAGAAGTTCCTATGTAGAAAGACCCTCTGCTGACTCAGGGGTCCCAATATGTTCTTGTTCAGTATATTACCATCATTTTTTCCACCATAAGACTCACCCATTCAAGTCAATGGACTATATTTATTAGGGCAGGTTTATTAGACCTTGTACATCAGTTATCTGGCGTGCAAGACATTAAAATGTTACAATTTTTTCTTTGCACAAAAGGATTTTGTATAAAAATCAGCTTGCACCGACCGCATAAGTTTCATGGACGGGGGTGTGGTGTGAGCGTTTATCAGCACTTATGCCAAGCTTGTAGGTTTTGCACTTCATCATAAATGAGGATTACTCTCAACTAGTGTGTGGGATATGAAGACTGGCAATGAATACTCCAGTCTTCATAAATCTCCCCCATTATGACCTGTATGCCAGTTTTTAATGTATCATTTAAGGGCTGTATGGATATTGATGTCTTATCTTTAATGGGGTCACCTAACATTCAAGCACAGTGTACAGAGCTGGAATTACATGGCATCTACTATTGCATCTGCAACAGCCACTACACAGTACATAGAGCTGTCTGTTTCCTCCTCTATACACTGCACTTTTAACATCTGACCAGTGGAGGTGCTGATGAGGTGTCAGCCTCACACCAATCTTAGGCTGGGTTCACATGATGTCTTTTGGCACGTAATGTGGCACGTAGACACCGCGGGAGCTTTTGCGGGCCGTATACGCTCCCGTTGATTTCAATGGGAGCGTGGATCGTATACGCGACGCTATTTTGCGCTCCCATTGAAATCAATGGGAGCGTATACGACCCGCAAAAGCTCCCGCGGTGTCTACGTGCCACATTACGTGCCAAAAGACATCGTGTGAACCCGCCATTATAGTGGTCTTAAGGATAGGCCATCAATATCCAGTCTTCAGCAGCCCCTTTATAGTCCTTACAAACACCTACTGTACATTCAGGGCCCAGAGAAAGATGGAATATTTATTTTCTTACATTCTTCTTTTGTTTAGCTAAAGAAAATATATCTGATCTTTGTGCCAATGTGAATTGCTTTTCTATTCAGTGTTAAAAGAAAAAAGTTCAATCTCCAACAGAGAGCAAAAAAAAGTAATAAAACTTTAGCCTATAAAAAATTACGTTTACATAGGAGAAAACGGTACAAATTTTTGATGATCCTGGAATAATTTGCTGGCTGTGGAACTAACCTTACAACGTAACGTCCCATGTAAGCATCTGATTAATAACTTGTCAGGGTGGAACGTGCCAGCCATGGTGGATGGGAATACAACTGGACCATCTCCAAATAGATCCGATGTAAGCGCCAATCCTGGCCAGGGGCCTAAACTTTATAGCGCATTCCATTATTTAAATCTATATTATACATTAAAAGAAGATTGCAGCTAATGTGTGGCATTTTCTAGGTCTTTCCAATAGTAAGGCAGTAAAATTAGCTTTGTTATGCGCATAATTAGCCATAGATTTGTCCAGAATGACTTTGATGGATCATTAGGAGCCGCGTATTAACACTGAGTGAATTATGGATGAATAAAGCCTTTTAATAAATTACTGTTTGTGCATATTAGTCGACATTTGCAAAACTCACCTTAAAATGCATTGACTGGAATTGCAAATATCTCACAAATAGGACACAAATGAACCTACACATGTGTAAAGAGGGATGAACAGGAGATGTAGTAGATTAACTAGAAGTACTATACAAAAGCCATACACAAAGAGTTCACTAACTACACACTCAGCACCGCAACATCTCAGCAGATCTGCTGCATCTTCATCTGATCATGGCCATGTTCAATCCAAATAATAAGGTCCATTTGAGGGTCAGATTGTGCAAATTGAACTGAATTGGCTGCAGTACAGTGATCTATCATGCTGTGTAGTCCAGGGGTCTATAATGCCATGGTCAAAGGATGCTGTGACAACTGGACAGTAACCATGAAATCGGGCTGGATCTCACTGCAATGTAGATAACAATGGCAATGAGTTCAGTTCTGCCAAGCCATGGCAGGTCTGGAAAATGCAGACAAAAGTAGAATGGACCAGTCAAATCCAGTGATTCGGCGAGAGGAAACAGCACTCACCCAGGAATGGATGTAAGACTTCTTTATTTTTATAGGACAATACACAAAACGCGTTTCAGGCCTGGCGTGGCCCTTTTTCAAGTGCAAAATATTCTGAGTAGGAAGCTTACTCCACTGGAGAAAAATTACAGCATTGTGGAGAGGGAATGCTTAGCCATTAAGTGGGCCCTAGAGTCCTTAAGGTACTATCTACTGGGTCTACACTGGACACTGATCACTTCCTTGTAACGTGGATGTGCCATGCTAAGGAAAGAAACGGCACTTAATGGCTAAGCATTCCCTCTCCACAATGCTATAATTTTTCTCCGGTGGAGTAAGCTTCCTACTCAGAATATTTGGCACTCGAAAAGGGGCCACACCAGGCCGAAACGCATTGTGTATTGTCCTATAAAAATAAAGAAGTCTTATATCCATTCCTGGGTGAGTGCTGTTCCCTCTCACTGAATCGCTGGATTAGGCTGGTCCTTTCTACTTATGCCCTGACGTTCCTGTGACGTGAAGCAGCCGCGGCCCTGTATCCCTACCCAAACCATTGGATTGGTTATTTATATGCCCATGTGTTGTTGTGAGGACTGCATTTTTTCCAGAAATATCTGACACTGTGACAGAGACTCCATCGCAGATGTGAACGTAGCCCTACTTTGTGTTGAAAGTTGTATCGTTGAAAACATTATATTAATAAATGTATATCTCTAATATGTAGAAATAATCTTTTCCTTCCGACACACAGTTGGTATTGTGAAAATTTTACACGTATTGAAGCTGAGAGCATCCTCATGAGCAAGCAAGTGGGATATTTCATCATCCGTGCCAGCCAGACATCTAAAGGGGAATTTTCCATCTCTGTCAGGTAAGTTATTGCTATATTCTGATCAAACTCCTTAAAGGACCTAAAATTACACATTAGACTGAGGTTAACGGAACCCATTGATCTCAATATTATGTGTATGGGATGGCCGGGTGACATTAATTCAGCCTATGCGGGGAGAGAAAGAATCAGCCATGTTGAATCTTGCATTCTTAGGACAGAAAAGTCAGTGGTGTCTGGCAGCAATGTACTCTGCCCTGCTATTATTCAGAATATTTGACTAAAATAAGTGTGCATGTGTATGGGGAGATCAGGAGGAATAGCTGATGGCTAGTCAAGCATTCAGCATTGGATTTCTCCAAGACATACAAATTCATTAGGGTATTACTGTATATGTAGAGCACAATACTGTATACAAGTATACAAGCATAGGTTCACCCAACCACAATACATGGATTTTACGCTTTAAGCAATTAATGACATTTTCTGTTGCTTTTTATAGCTGCTGTACATGGAAATGTTACTTAATTTCTAATACATGCAAGAATTATGTAAACACCATTAACGCAGTAAAATGCCAATATTCCTACCAAGAGCTACTATATATTCATCTAGTAATAGTATATTAAACCCTGGACCTGTGTAGTTATATTAACCTAAGCTGACGGAATTCCACAAGATGCCAAGGTAAATGGACTTTCCACCTATACCTTTTTAACAATAAGGGACGGAAGGGCCCAAACCCAAAACGTAATATATATATTGATAAATAAAGTCCTCCATGGAGTTCCATGTTACATGGGATGCATGCCGATTTGGCATGGTAGCCTGCATTATAAATGGTATTCATCTCCTGGCAAAGCTTAAAGCGAAATGTGAGTCAAAGTGCATTTGTCTGTCTGGGTCCCAGAATCTCCCTTTTTATTCATTCCTTGGGTGAGTTCTATGGAGCCTTCTGAAGGACTGGCCATCCCTTTTCTATATACTGTGATATAATTGCAGTTAAACTCATCCTGGTTATGTTGGGTCATTTCATTATTATTATTATTATTATTATTATTATTATTATTATTATTATTATTATTATATGCCCAGATGTTAATGTAGCCTGAGGTCTTGTTTTTTGTGGGACAAATTGTACCTCCTAATTGCACCTTTAGTATTCCAAACATTGTAATGGGAAGCTTGAACAAATATGGATGGGGTGCAATTGTTTCATTTTCTTATGGATTTTATTTTACATAAGTTAAAAATTACACATTACTTTTATTCTGTGGGTCTGAAACACAAGTGTAACCTACTGTAACAGCATATTCGGTGTTATTCGGTGATATCCATCTTAGCCTTGTATGTGCATATCAAACTTATCCAAGGGTGTTGCTACAGTTCATCATATATAGTTTGGAGAATCCAAGACATCATGTATCACCAATAGCACAGGTTACAAGTAAACCATCAAATTTATAAAGTTTATTTTTATTTTTTTTTAATACTTTTAAAAAACTTCAATAAACTATGCCCCCCACCACCACCACCATGATGTCAGAAAATATCATTTGTCTGCTGGAAAAATTACCAGACTACAGAGGTGGCAAAGTTAACCCTGATTTTTTTTATGGTCTATCTTCAGGTAGGCCATGAATATATACTGTATATGATTGATTAAAGGGTGACACCTGGCCCACGGACTGTTTATCATTCAATGCCCATCCGGTACACAATATGGGTCAGGAAACAGAAAGCTCCATCCGTTGTCTAGCAGCTGGGCATCTTCACTAAGGCTTAGCTCCGATAGAAGTTAGTAGGAATCCGTGCTGCAGTGAAGGCGCCGGGCCACTATACACTGGATGAATCTTTGTTTCTGCCCATATTTTTTACAGGATGGATGCCAGAGGTGGCTTCATAGAGATAACTGTTCTATGGGGCTGGTGTCAGCCCCTTATTGATCATATATTTAAGGTCTATCCTGAGGATAGGGCATTAAAAAAAACCTGGACAACCCCATTTAACAATAAAGTCACTGAAAAGTCATTGACACACCCAAGATTACATTTTGTGCCCTGGTGTGGTTCATGCTAAATTTATATATCTATAATGTGTGACTGTCCTGTACCCTTACAAACCTTATATTAGGAAAGGACTCCTGCCTATGTTCCCAGTGCACGTACACAAGTACACACATACATATAAGCTGCTAGTTAGGAAAACCGCAGGTTGAAGCATGCCATATGGAAAAGTATAGAACAATCTGCAGAATATAGTTCTTAATGGGTTAAACCATTGTTAGAGTTGTAGGTAATTTCTGACATTGTTGCCACCCATCTAGTAATTTTGGAATATTTGCCTGCTCTTAGATTCAGTACCCAAGAACATGTTTCCCTTATGACCTCTCAGCAACTAAATAGCAGATGTTCCAACAGCAATGTGAAATCTACAGAGATTTCCAGCAACATTGCAGTAAGTTATGGGAAATGTAAATTATTATAATATCTAAAATGAGAAGCTACATAAAACTAATGTGTATATGAAACCCCCATAGAAGTTAACTGAGAGAGCCCCACATTTTTGATTGAAAATGGCTTTATTCATAGTCATCAGTCGTCAACAAAAGTATGTACATAAGTATTGCGACGCAGCGTACAAAATACACCGATTACAACCATTCTCCCATACGTCATGATGTAGAGTTCATGCGAGGTGCGGGGAAGAGAGATCCTCCAACACCCCACATCACCCCGCCCCATACTAGTATTTCCGTACTTCCCAACATATATGCATACAACAACCTAGCAATCTGGCATGTGGAGGGAGGGGGGAGGGAAAAGTCACAGGCCCGAAGCTTTATTGAAGTACAACACACACGAGGGAAGCATACTATAACATTTCTAAGCAATACATAGTCATCAACAAAACATTCAAACAAGTGTGGGGAGGGGGGGGAGAACACAGGCCCGAAGCTTTATTGAAGACAACAACACACACTAGGGAAACACAATAAATTCATTACCTCAAAATAACATTTGAAGAAACAGTCCTTTAGTCCTCTTCTTCCTCTTCGCCTCTCAGGGTGTCCAAGATGGGGTAGTCCCGCAGCAGACTGTGGATAAGTCTGCAACAGTCCTAAGTGGTGACCTGTTCCCTCCTGAGAACAAGCCTGTTTCTGGCAAACCAGATAGCGTCCTTAAAACAGTTCATAAGGCGCCAGGCTTCCTGGATCTTGCTCTGTCTGTGGGTTCCCAGGAACAGTCCATAAAAAACCGAATGGTAAGAAAGGTTGCTCCTGGGGACAGAGTCCTGAAGTTCGTCTTCCAGAGCATCCAACAGACCCTGAGCAAACGGGCATTCCCAGAAGAGGTGGTGTGCTGTCTCCTCCTTGAGGGGACATCTAGGGCAGAAGCGCGTCTTGCTCAGGTTGCGGGCGTGCATGACGGCGCGGAGGGCAAGTCCTCCCTGGAAGTCCTACACCTAGCTGAGAGAGACCCACATGTGCCACCATCTCTTGACAGTATCTTCAGTACCTGGCAGGGGTACTGCAGAGGACCCACCTTTATGGAGAACCAGTGGGACCCACACAGTGTCCGACTAGAGTGATTGGGCCCACCAGTAAAATTAATTCTGGAACGAGCGTTTGGCAAAGTGCAACCAGAGGATCGGTCTGTGGAGCCTCAGACAACTCTCTTTGGAGGGTATGGCACTGGTCCTGAGGAACAAGATTCTTCCTGTGCTTCAGTACACCGCACAGGCTTGGCCTCCTCTTTCCACCATCTGCAAGTCCTCACTGCAAGACCATCACCAGGACAGTGTTCCACTTCATCTGAGGCTCGAAGATGGACAGGGTGAAGCAGACCATCATGTACAAGGAGCTGCTCAAGGGAGGTAAGGGGGTGCCTGACATGCCAACTCTGCTTAGATCCGCCTTTGTGTGTGATTGTGTTCGCAGAACCCTGAGGACTGCTAACGGATCAGCGGGTAGAGCCATGTCCCGCCTGTTCCTGCTCCCCTTGTGGTGACGCTTGGGGTGGGACAAGTGGGACAGCTCCGTCCCCTACAACTGGATCAGCCCATGATACTACAGAGACGTTACCCAGTTCGTGAGGGAGCACCAACTGGAGGGGCTCAAACCCGAGCTCTGGAAGCCAAAGACCGTCCACAAGCTCATCCGAGCTAAGGACACCATGGAGGAGATTCCAGGGCTCCCGGCAGGATCTACAGAGGTCGTTTGGAAGAATGTCTCTACGGATCTGCTGACCAATGGGTACAAGGACATGTCATGGATGGCCATCCAGAGATTACTTGTATTACTGTACTGAGAGGACCTGTGTGTGACATCATATGTCATGTGACTAGGGGGCGTGTCTTAGTGCTGGCAGGACAGTGCAAGAAGATGGAGACGTGTGTGGTGTGTGTCCTAAGGTACTGAGAGGGGAGGGAGGGGAATGTGAGATGCAGGGGGGGAGTGTGAGTGAGTGTGAGTGAGTGTGTGTGTGTGTCTGTGTGTATGTCTGTGTGTGTGTGCAGAGATGGAAGGGGCATGTTGTACTGGGGCAGAGATGGAGGGGAACATGAAACTCTGGGAGAGATGGAGGGGGGACATGAAATGTGGCAGATGAAGGGGGATATGCAACTGGGGGAGAAATAGAGGGGGGACATGAAAATGGGGGTAGATGAAGGGGCATTTAAACTGGGGGGACATTAAACTGGGGACAACTGGAGGGGTCATTAAATCATGCAGGTAGCTGGAGGGAGACCCGTCTGCCTCTAGTTGCCCCAGTTTAATGTCACCCTCCAGCTACCCCTACAGTTTAATGTCTGCTTCCAGCTGCCTGAGTTTAATGTTTCCCTCTAGTCTAATGTCCCACTTTATCTGCCATTAATTTATTGTTTCCTTCCAACTACCCCTACTGCTAATGTCCCCCTCCAGCTGCTCCAATTTGATGTCCCCCTCTAGTTGCCCCCAGTTTTATGTCCTGCTCCAGCTGCCATTAATTTATTGCCCCCCTCCAACTACCCCCCACTGTTTAATGTCCTCCTCCAGCTGCTCCAGTTTCATGTCCCCTCTAGTTTCCCCCAGTTTAAACTGGGGCACCAGGAGAGGGACTTAATACTGTGGGGCAGTTGGAAGAGAACATTATAATGTGGGGACATATAATGTACGGGTGACTGTAGGAGGATTATACTATGTGGGGGCACATGGAGAGATGATTGAGAATGGGCAGAGTCAACATAGAAGTAGGTGGGGCTAAATTTGCCACAACGCAGCCCTCTAGAATAGTTTTAATTTCTTATGCGGCCCCAATCGGAAAATTAATTGCCCACCCCTGGTTTACAACCTACTCTGTCCCCTGACACCTTGAACAGGTACATTGTATCCAATATTTGCTAAGTCTCCTGGAAATTCCAGGACACTCCTGAAAATAGGGGCGATCACTTGGAATTATGGAAGTGTGGCAAATCTCTCAAAGTTGTAACATCTGCTGGCCACTCTGTCAATCTATATGTGATATGCAGTCACATCAGGAAAAAGGGAGCATGGCCTCCTCTGCACAATACTCGGGGACAACCACCCTGAAATGTTAGTGCCTTCTTCACCCGATGACTACAGTGTGGTTTAACAATTGCTGCTGGACCTATTGGTGACTTATTTTTATTGTTTTATGTATAGGGTGGCCTGGACCCAGGGGAAACTTATTTAAAGAGAATTTCCCACAAGACAAAGGGACAAGTGATGTTCACAAGTGCTCTGTTTCTCCTCACTCCATGACTACAGTAAATAGGAGGACTAGCATAACCAGGAAAGACACGGGCCCATAGCAAACTTCTGACTGGGCTTCATCTGGGCCAACAGAAATTAGATATCACCAATTATCTACCTCCCTGCCCCTCAAGAAATCAATAGTTGCAGATATTGCCCCCCTCCCCACGCATTATAATGGCTTATTTCCCTGTTTACTGCCCCCACGCAGATTATTGACCATTAAACTGCCCCACGCACTGTATATTTTCTCCTTTACTGGCCCTCACATGGTATAGCATCCCTTTTACTGGCCCCTACACAGTATATTTTTTTCTTTACTGGCCCTCACGTGGTATGCCACCCCTTTACTGGCCACCACATAGTATAATACCCCTTTTACTGCTCCCTCATAGTGTATTATCCCATTTACAGCTCCCACATGGTATGAAACCCCCTTGAAATAGATCTGAATATTTTCAGAAAGGGTAAAATTTGTCATAAATGATAAGTGAAAATCTTGAGGCCTGCAGCATGACATATATACAGTATATTCTTCATGTCACTGCTCTGCTGTCATTTATCTACTATCTAGTTTCACCATGAAGGTTTTGATCACATTGCTTTACAAGGCCTAGTGAACACCCAATATAATGCAGAAACAAATACACATTATGCGAGCACTATATAAATGATATTGCATCTTGAATTCTCTTACGAGAGTCTTACATCTAAATCACACCAAAATAGTTAAGCCATTGGCAGCACAGGGGTTAATCCCTCCCTGCTCCGCTCTGCTCGGCAGGCAGCTTCTCTTCTCATTATAAAGAGATCTTCTTGTGATCCTCACATTCTGGAACGCGTGGGCAACTGTCAGACATAAGCCCCAATAACAACTCTCAGACTCTCGGGAATTGTGCGGGGTAAGGAATATAGATGCGTACATAGGCACAATGCTCCCAGTGCTGCTGAACTATATGTTCCAGAATAACAGACTATATAATTTAACAACCATTGTGTCACAATATGTATAAGTATAGTATGAATATGGGTCAAGGATTGCCTGGTGACCTGCTTGAGTTATAGAAATTTCAGCATTATGGGTAGGAGGCCTAGCGGACCTTGTCCTGCCCTGCTGGATTGAATGATTACTCTTGGTAATCTGTAGACTGAGATATAAGTCAAACCATTGGGATCCCACTTCTTATCAACACTTCTACTTGATCATTGATCCTTGTTATGCCATGA
The DNA here is from genome assembly GCF_031893055.1 of Leptodactylus fuscus. Taxonomy (NCBI): domain Eukaryota; kingdom Metazoa; phylum Chordata; class Amphibia; order Anura; family Leptodactylidae; genus Leptodactylus; species Leptodactylus fuscus. The sequence goes on from NC_134273.1 coordinate 40,647,091, forward strand.
GGAGTGCCACATTCAAGAATACTTGTTCTCTTGCCATTAACCCCCTTTTAAGAGGACTATCGCCAGTTCCAAAAAGTCCAGCGCTTTACATCAATTAAGAGGCACACTCCACTGATTCTGGCACAGTTGGAATTTTTTCTTTAACTCCCACCATTCCTGAGCAATAAGTGCTGTAAGTTTTGGTGCCTGATATACTAATTTTGGTACCTCATTCTATCTTTTTTTCATTATGTCGAGAGGATATGGTGAACATTCTTGCTACTTACTTGAATAGCTTGCTATTTACTTACATGAATCTATTTTACTTCCTTTTAGCAAAAAAACAGGCTCTAACTGGAAAAGTTAGTCATGCACACAGTGGCGTAGACAAACTAATATTGTCTAACTTTCAGCCCATGTAAATATAGACCACACAGTCCTAAACTGTATCAGGTTTTTTAAACAGTGTAATGTTGTCCGAACTGTCTACTGTAACTTTATAACACTTATTAGCTGGCTTAGACAAAGAATACATCAGAATTTTGACGGTGTTACACAATAAGCCCCACCTGTCAATAGTGCTAAGTGAGTAGAAAGTGCCTAAAATGCTTAGAAAATTAGCTATAAAGCATGTATGCCAGGTTTTTGGTGCAAATCACGTCAGAAATCTGGTGCAATTTAATTAATCTGCCAGACTTTGTAATGCCAGCCTGTACAAATGTAGCAGTTGCCAAAGAGGGTGGGATCAATTCCAATAGCTGTATCTCCAGATGTATACCACCTAAAACAGTGGTTCTGGTGTCATATGAAAGCTGAGATTCCTTCATATGCTACCAAGATCACAGTTATAGCTATAATAAATGATGTCACCAGTGTTAAGAATGTGATCTTTGTGTGCAATAGTTCATGTTCTAGATGGTATAACTGTAGAAACAGCCATCTCAAGTCACCACTCCCTTTTTAGAAACTACTACATCTAGCAATATACAGTCAGGGTCGATCTGGCCCACCGGGGAACCAGTGAATCCCCCGGTGGGCCCCGAGCCTTGACTATCAGCACTAAGTTTGTCAATGCAGATGCATTGGCCAGGGGCCTGATCGGGATGTCAGGGGCCAGGTCGAATCCCTAACAATGCATTTGCATTGACAAACTGAGGACTGATAGAGGTAACAGGGGCCGGTAAACTCGGAGGCCCCAGCCTGCCGGCAGCACTGTATTAATTAAAGATGGCCGGCTGCTGGCAATTTCCCTGGGCCCTGAAACTTACACACAGGGGCCTCCTGCAGGTGGCTTACTTTCCCTATTAATATAGAGAAAGTATACATCGAGTGGACACCAGGGGCAGCAGCTGCAGCTTTACCTATCGCTTCCCTCTTATGTACAACTCTCTGTGCAGCCCGGACTTCCCCCCTCCCAGCAGTGAGTCATTGCTTACATCGGACCGTGTGGGGACAGAGAGGAGTCTGCTGCGATGCTGCACTATCTGCTTCAAATGTGAGTATATTTTTTTCTCTTTTTGGTAAAATGTAATATTTAATATGTATATGTGTTCATTTGTTTAACCCTTAAGTACTATCAGGATGTCTATCATGCACCACTACCATACACATATCATTATGATAGTACTTAGGGGGTAAAGTATGTGACTTGTATACTGTGTGAGTACTGTATGATGGATACAGGTATGTGTGAGTATATACAGTATGCTATAATAAGGTGTATGTATATATGTGAGTAGATATAGTATTCATACATTCATATAAGTGTGTGTATATATATATATATATATATATATGGCTTATATATGGTATATGGATGTATATAAATGTATATGTGTTATAATAATGTGTACGTGTGAGTGTATGGATATATATGAGTATATATAGTATTCATACATTCATTTAAGTATATATATATGTGTGAGTATATATGAATGTATATCTATGAGTGTGTAGGTATATACTGTGTAAGCGGCCATTTTTCTTGTGGCTACGGGCATGTGCAGTAGGCTCTGCCCAAGGCCTACAAGTTTCACCGCCTGCGACGGCAGAAAACGCGTGAAGAGGACGTTCCTGAAGAAGATGGAGGCGATAGAACTCATTTGCATACTGGCAAAAACTGGGATTTCTACGGAACGGCCGCGTGGAGAAGACATCTAAAGGTAGGAGAAGAATAGCCTTTCTTAAGGCTATTCTGACATGTTAGTCACAAAGAATTCCATCTGAATGATAGGATGCCTTTAAAGGATTTATCCATCTTTCTAATATTGATGGCCTGTCCTTAGAATACGACATCAATATTACATCTGTGATGATACAACAGCCAGGACCTCTGCAGATCAGCTCTTCCAGGACAGCGTGGCTACAGGTAATCTAAATCTACATCCCAGCTAACAGCATATACAACACTGGAATTCTTATGGCCACAATCTTACATAGGAACCATGTGCCAGTCTCTTCACCAGAATCATAAAAAAAATTATGCCACTGCCACAAAATCACATAAGTTTGGACTTAGCATTTCTTTCTCAGCTTTTACTAATTCACTAACTCGAGCTAAAGGTCTGAAGAAGTAAAACAGACTCGCTGGTTGCTGCAGATGAATATCAACCCCATTGGTAGACTTGTTGGTAGGCAGTGTAGCTGACAGGTAACTAGACTGACAGGCATGACACAGTTCATCCATTCTATTACTCATCTCAGACACTTGTAAAAGATCCATCTGATGGTCGCCTTTCCTAGAACAACTACGCCTTGCCTGAACTGAACTCACAGCTGGCTTTGTTGAATGTTGAAAATTCCCAAACTACCATGGGTCTACCATCCCATACTCAAATACTGCTTTGTGTATAAGACAGTAGAAGTGTGAAAGATTGGGAACTCAAAGCATCAAATGAGATGGACTTGGACCAGGAATTGCAGCCATCACACAGGCCCCGAATCTCCTGGAGTCTAAGTGAACCCTTGAGCTGATTTTCTAAATAATAAATTCAGAACTTTTTTAATTAACACTAAAGTTGGGTTGTAGTCAATGGGGTCCATCCAGCACTATGATGTCCATAATTGTAGTGGTCTATGTGTCTATTGTTCTGATCCCCTGACAGATCAGAGCAAAGGACACACGACCGCAGATGTAAATACAGTGTAAACCCTTATATAGTTTAATATGCCACTGTACAACTGCATGAACAGAGGCGTACCATGACATTTCTGGGACCCAATGCAAAATCTGTACCTTACCCCCCAACTATAATGTATTTATAGTACTGGTCTCTTCATACTGAGAAGAGGCACATCCTAGGCCCCCTATGACTTCTGGGCACAAGTACGACCACATCCTCTGCGCCCCTTCAAGTTACACCCTGTGCATAACATTTTTAGGGAAGTCCTTTACTATTAGGGCATCGTATACATACCATAAACCTCAGACAGCATGGAAACAAATGTATAAATTTAACAGGTTCCACACCTTACTGGAGTTGCTTGGAGGAGAAGGTTGGAAAAGTAGAAGGATCCACAAAGTGAGACAGAGCTAGCTATTACCCGGACTGATCAGTCTATTCCCTCCGCTTATCAACGACGTCAATTCCCTCGTCATGTCTAAGAGCCTCTTTCTACAAGTTAGCCAGACCAAGCGCAATGCTGTGAGATAAACTTTGAGATGGGACACTTGAGCATATATAGTTATATATTTTATAAAGGATGATAGATAGATAGATAGATAGATAGATAGATAGATAACAAGATATCTTTTTTTTACTAATGGATATTATATTGTTAAAAGCTACATCATCTGACATCCCAATCTCTGACCTGTTTCAAGGCCATTCCTGATGGATATTTATCTGGTTTGGGGTAGACTCAGAGGATTCAGAATTGTAAAGCAAAGTGAATTAGAATTGCTGTCCAGTTCATCTGAGTGCTTGCTAAGGCATCTGAAAGCATTCTATATTGGCAATGCCCTGTAGGAGTTAATGAACACTCTCCTACTTCCTAAGCTAGTGACCTTGCCAGATCAATCTCCAATTCTGGTTCATAGAACGAGACAGGGTCATGATGCATCACAGGGCTGTGTTCATGAAGGATGAATAATGATAATGCTCAAAATATAAAATTAGTTTTACTGGCCAAATTTTATTTGCTGTGAGAGAGAGACATCTGGTGGTAACTGCAGGAACTTCATGTGCTAAACATAGTATCTAAAGTGATCAAAGTAATTAATATTAGACATCATCCTGCGGGTTGTAGCATTTGTCCAGCAGATAGTCTAAGAAGAGAAATATGTAAGAAACATGTAAGAAGAGAAATATTCTGTACATTTATCCAGTTGTGTTTTCAACTTTCACTCATGTTCTCATGTTGCAAGCTGAAGAAAGATCACACAGACTATGCGCCATACACCGTATTAGCTACCGTATTCACTGCTACTGCTACCTACTTGATTCCTCATACACAAATGTACTCTCTGTACACACTGTCTGTCTGCACTTAATGAGTTAATACTAAGGTTCACCAATACTGGTTTGGCTCCCAGGTTATGTCTAGGGATAAGAGAACTGATGTGGTTAGAACCAAATTCAAACAGAATTTTCCAAAAGTTTCAGGTCTACCAAAAACACTATTATACTCTGGGGTCTTCTCAGACCCCATAGTATAATAAGTGGAGGCCCAGGGTACAAATAACAAACACTTATACTCACCTCACTCTCTCATGAGTGTCCGGCAGTTCCTCAGCATCCTCTTTAGGTCTCACGTCAAAGTGTTGTGATATTGGCTTGCGCCACATGAGACATTGACGCACCTCAGATTGGGCCTCATCGGTGACCCGGGGCACCTGTCACCCACAGATCACCCACGTTTTTTGAAAATTGCATAATGACAAGTATACCAATAGAAACAGTGGCGCTATAAGTATAATTAGGGAAGAAAATCTCTTGTATAATATGAGTTGTGCCCTCCGCCGGGTACAGAATTTCATAAATCCACCCCAGTGTTGTTATGCTAGGCAATCCTTTCTCTACTAATATACCAGCCAAACTGAGGCCAAGTGGACCTTTTTCCACCCCATGAAAATCAATACAGATGTTCAAGGTATACAGTGTGTTGGCAGCATTCCCAGTGTAGATGTTAAATGTATGATTTTAAAAAAAAAAAATCAATGGGTCTGTTCTCACTGAGTTTTCTGGATGGTTACCAGGGCTGTACCTGCCATGAGGCGACCTGAGGCAATAGCACCTTTTGATACAAACTGAGGGGCAGCATTTTTTTTATTTAACTGAACAGGAGCATGGATTGGTGAGTAAAATATCATCCACTGCTTCTTAGAAACTAATAGGTAGCAGCCAATATTTTACTCACCAATCCCCGTTCCTATTCAGTTTGGCCTAAGCAGAGGCCAGACGCAACAGAACCTGGAGGTGAGTAAAAATAACAGTTATACTCACCTCTCCTGGGAGTCCCCTGGCATCCTCTTCAGGCCTCTTCTGGCCTGTGTCTGACATCATGCACCCTCGGGTCACTAATAAGGCATGTGATTGGTGACCAGCTGCAGCACGTGACATCAGACGGCAGCCTGGGGAGCACGTCATATGCTGCAGGGTGCCAGAAAGATGCCCATGGAGTATAAGGCTGAGGCCCCACGTTGCAGAAACACCGATTCTTTTGTTGCAGATTTTGCTGCATTTTTTTGAGCCAAACCTAGAGGTGGCTACAAAAGGAATGAGAAATATATAGGCATCTGTTATACCTCTACCTTCTGTTTAATCCACCCCTGACTTTGGTAAAAAAAAAAAAAAAAAAAAACTGCAACAAAATCTACAACAAAAGAAGCTGTGTTTCTGCAACGTGGGGCCTCAGCCTTAAGTGTTTATTATTTTACCTCACTTTCCCTGAGCCTCACCTTAATACACTCTAGAGTCTGAGAAGACCCCAGAGTACAATAGTGTATCGCGGATGATGAACCCCAAAAGTTCAGGTTCTGATAAGCCCATAATTTTTGGAGAAATTGGGGGCACATCGAAGACTGACATATCACTGTAAGGGTGCATTCACACTGAGTAAACGCTAGCTTATTCTGAACGTAAAACACGTTCAGAATAAGCGGCGTCTAAAGCAGCTCCATTCATTTCTATGGGAGCGGGGATACGAGCGCTCCCCATAGAAATGAATGGGCTGCTTCTTTCACTCCGTGCAGTCCCATTGAAGTGAATGGGGAGTGCCGGCGTATACGGCAAGCTCTGCTCATGCCGGAGCGTACACGCCGGCACTCCCCATTCACTTCAATGGGACTGCACGGAGTGAAAGAAGCAGCCCATTCATTTCTATGGGGAGCGCTCGTATCCCCGCTCCCATAGAAATGAATGGAGCTGCTTTAGACGCCGCTTATTCTGAACGTGTTTTACGTTCAGAATAAGCTAGCGTTTACTCAGTGTGAATGCACCCTAAAGGGGCCAAAAACGGGGTAATATACTGTGTAGGAGTAAGTAAAGGGACCATATACTGTGTGGAGACCAGTAAAGGAGGTGTTATAGTGTGTTGGGACTACTAATGGAGGCAATTTACTGTGTGAGGCCAATAAAGGGGGGAATACAATGTGGGGGCCAGTAAAGAGGGTAGTATACTGTGCCAAATAAGAGGAGTGGAGGGCTGTGGGCTACAATTTTCTTTAGGGAAGCTCCATCATGGAAGCAAAGATTGCAAGATCATTGGGTCAAGTATTTTTGTGGGGGAGTAGGTGCGTTTCTATAGGTCGCCTCAGGCAGCAGAGAAGTTGGGTTCACCCCTGGAGGTTATCTTTAAAAAAATCTGCTTCAAAATGTTTCTAATCTCCCTCCCATTCATTCCCACCAAAGACATTAAGGCTAAGGCTCCACTGAACATCCTTCAGCAAAAAAGCACTGCGGGAAAAACCGCGGCAGAAACTCATCTGTCTTTCTTTGGCCAGAAAGTTCGCAGAGTTTTCCCTTACTGTTTTCCCGTAGCATTTCCTTCTGGTGGGGCTCGGCCCGCCTAATACATTTTGTCAGCTAGTACAAGAAAAAAAAAGCGTCTTTTCCTATCTTCAGGTGGATTCCACTTTGAAATCCTATTGAAATGAATGTGGAAAAAATGCCCAAGGCAGAACATCACATTTTCAGTGTGAACATACCCTTACAGATACATCTCTGAGCATAAAACAATCCTTCCTATATTGGCTACCCTATATATGCAACTATATATAACTATATATATGCAACTGGAGGCTAAAATAGCTGTTTAGGATTATTTTTATGCAGAAATATTATTATATTACTCAATGGATTGTATTTTCTGGTTGTATTTTTCTACAGACATGAGGAAGATGTGCAGCACTTCAAAGTCATAAGAGACAAGTCAGGAAATTACAGTTTATGGTCAGAAAAATTCAAGTCACTCAACAAGCTAGTTGAATATTACAAAAGCGTCTCCGTATCTCGACAGACTCAAGTCTTTCTTCAGGAAGAAGGCTCTGCCCAACCACAGGTAAAACACACAGGCTGCTCTGCACAGCTAGATAGCAAGATAAAAATAGAAGATATGTATTACACTATAGCTTCTGACTATATTATAAGGCAGTGATGTGATGTCATACGTTCTTATTACTAATATACTGTATGTGCTTGTCATAAGGCTCAAGTACATGGCGGAGTCTACAAATGCTGCACGGCTCCAATGTCTATTCCAGGGGTAGGCAACCGTCTTTTGTACAGCATGCCAAATTAAAAAATAAAATCAAAGACGAGGTGTTCAGTGCGTCGTGCAATAATTGGAAGGTTTCCTAAATGGAAGTTATATAATGGGACTTTAGGCTTGTTGCATACGACCATGCTGCAATCGGCCACCTGTGAATGCCGTGCACGGGCGGCAAAGGGGGGGGACACGGGGATCTCCCCCCGTGTGCCACCCGTGCACAGGCTGTGCTCTCATGTTTCCTTTCATTAAAAGAATAGGAGCCATGGATGCAAAGGCCACAAAATAGGACAGGAATAGAACCTGTTCTATATTTTGCAATCCAGACTGTTGGCTTGCACATGGGACCGTGAAATTCACAGTCGTGTGTACAGGGCCATTGAAATGAATGGGTCAGTTTGCTATCCATGAAACACACAGATAGCACACTGAACACAGCCACGGTTGTCTGCAACCGATCTTAAGCTGTAATACAGAGCGTCAGTACATCAGCCCAGTAAAGCTAACCTAGTGGCGCTATCAAAAGCATCCGTTATTGTTTTTAAAAAAAAATAATTAAAAACTAGTGTGACATGCTTCACTTTTTTGTGTGGTAATATGACACGGATTCCTATGATGCTTTGCACCTCTCCATCTCCTTCACAGCACTACTGCACCCTCTTTGTCCATTACATGTGTATGAAATGAAGGGGATGCAGCAGTGCTATGGAAAAATGAAGAAGTGAAGGCTGCTCAGTCCTGTGTAAGGAAAGAAGGGGGACTAGGCTTTACATAAGGCTGGTATAGCCAGGAGTTGAGATCACCTTCTTTCACTGTTGCCATTCCCTCCATACTTTACAGAATACCCATACCAATAAAAAAATTTAAAAAAAATAAAAAAAATTAAAATCACTTATCTGCTGTAGCTGTATACAGACTGGGAAGAAGCAAGTAAAATCCAGCAAGGGTTAACTCCATTGAGTCTGGTAAAGCAGGGAACACGCAAGCGATCTGACAAATTATTTAAAGATTACCATCACTGTGTCAGATCAGGGGCCGATGATTTATTAATTAGTTTTGTCCTTCCCTGATCACATATTGTCGTCTTGCTCGTTCCCTGTGTGGACATTGTCAGTAGAATTAACCCTTGCTGGAGTTTACTTGCTTCCTCCCGGCATGATCTGCTGTGCCAGGCAAATATAGCTTGCATGCCACTCTTGGCACGCATGTCTGAGGTTGCCGACCCGTGGTCTAGTCTAACCTGACACCACCTATTAGTTACTGTGGGTCAGTTTCAGCCAAAAAATATGCCAAAATACTGACACATTTGTGGCCCAGTTTTTGGCACCCGCGTTGCATATTAAACTTTTTGGTAAGCCCTGCCCACTTGTCAGGCAAGGTGCAGAAACTGTTAGAAAGTATCTAAAACACAAAAGCTGAGATACAAACAGGGGTGAACCTCTCTGCTGCCTCAAGAGACCTATAGAAATACATAACTTCCCCCCAAAAAAATATCTGACATGGTGATCTTTGGGTCCATGATAGGGGCCCCCTAATTAAAACTGCAGGCCATGCCCCTCTATTTGTGCAGTATAAAACTCCTTTTACTGACCCTGACACAGTACATTGCCCTCTTTACACGTTCCCTTACAGTATACTGCCCCTTTTACTGACCCCCACAGTATATTGTTACCTTTACTGATTCCACACAGCATACCATCCCTTTTTAGGTTTCCACACAATATACTGCCTTCTTTTTTTTGGGCTACGACACAGTATACTGCCCCCTTTTTTGCCAACCTACAGTAATGTTAGTCTTAGATTCAATATTTCCCAAAAGTTAACAAAGACATATAGCAGTCACATGGAGTGAGCCAAGCATCCTGACATCATGACAGCCAGCGCGCCCCACATGACTGCTGATGCCCAATCACAGGCCTCAGCAGATACCCTGAGGCACATGATGCAGGCTGGAAGAGGCCTGAAGTGATTGCTGTGGGGAAGGCTGGAAGTTCCAGGAGAGGTGAGTATGACTGTTTGTTGTATTTACTCACCTCTCCTGGTGCCACACAAGTTTGACTATTGACTATTAAAATATAGCCTGCTACCTAATGGAATAATCACTGATTCCCAATCCTGCAGCATCTGGCCTCTGGCTTCTGTCTCCAGAACAACAACGCTGCAGCGCCCTCTAGAGGAAGAAGTGGAGACCCAACCGAACAGGAGAAGGGATTGGTGAGTAAACTATTAGCCACTACTTGTCGGAATAAATAATAGGTAGCACCTTATTTGGTGTCGCTGAGTATAAAGCATCTTGCCATTTTTTTACTGCAAATTATGCCAGAATTTTGGGGCATTTCCAATGCTGTCTGCCTCTATAGCAGGGCCGTTTTTTAAATAAGTGTTTCATAAGTGGGCTTCTCCCATCATCACCACCTAGAAATACCAGACCTGCACAAATTCTAATGTCCCCTCAATGGCCCCCACATTGTGGCCCAATAAAGCCCCTGAAAATGTCCCCTTCTAGATTGCCTCCACATTTTCATGTCCCCCTCACAGATTCATATCCCCCACCCCTTGGTTGCCTCCACATTGTCATGCACGTCCCCAAGTTGCCCTAACATTGTCATGTCCACCTCAGGTTGCCCCCACAGTACCATGTTCCCCAGGTTGCCCCTACAGTATGTCCCCCACAGTGTCGTATTCCCTTCATGTTGCCCCCACAGTATCATGTCTCCCTCCTGGTTGCCCTACCAGAAACATGGGCCCCCACAGTATGGCCCCTATTCTTTGCCCCCCTCAGTGCCATGTCCCCCCACAGTTTTCCCCCACAAGTATGTCCCCAACTCCACAGGTTGCCCCCACAGTTTCATGTCCCCCACTGTATATAATCAAAGAAAAAAACAAACCTTATTACTCACCTTTCCGCTTCCCTGTTCACTCTTGTCTCTGGTCCCGGACTCTTCAAGGAGCAATAGGTTTGATGTAAGTGACATCATATATACTTATATATATACTTTTAGGGTAGAATACACCCATTCATATCTTTTTTTATTTTTTTTTATTTACAATTTTGTTCTAAAAATCTAAAAATAATGAAGTATGGTTTGGCTGTAATATGACACATAACACCAGTAGAGGGCAGCAAAGACCATTCAATGGCATTTTAAACGTTTACCAGTATATTATACATAGGTAATGCCCAAGTATTTGCACCTCAAAACTTTACCTGTATGATATGCAAACGTGACAGTAGAAGGTGCCGCCATATTGGTTTTCTCATCACATGAGTAAAATACATGAATACCAAATGTACTGCTACTGCTGAATTGTGTTCCTTTTTGTTACCTGGATATGCTAGGTACTTTTAGGATGTGACTGGCAAAGGCGCCCATGTCACATGTAAAATGTCAGAGAGGCCGGAGGAAGCAGGAGCATTCTGCCAAGTCCTGGAGATATGGCTACTCATTCAGGACTTGGGAGGTTTACCCATTTTTAGGAGACTCCCAGACACTCCAGGACAGTTGGTAGTTATGCCATAGTATCCAATCACATTGCTTCTTTCATTGCAAAACTACTTTGAAAAATGTAAAGGTGGAATATGATTGGGCGCCTGGTGGCCCCATGTTATGACACATTAGGGCCCGTTAAATTTTTCATTGATACAGTTCCTATAACAATGCTTTTCTCTATTTACCAGGCGTCACCACTACCAAGAAGACCTCGGCTGGTAAAAGCTCTCTACGACTTCAAAGCCTTAGAGCCTGATGAACTTAGTTTCCAAACCAATGACATCATTGAAGTGGTGGAAGTCATTAATGATTCCTGGTGGCTGGGAAAGCTGGGTCACAAGACAGGGCTCCTCCCATCTAACTATGTGACAAGCTTTGACCGATGACAGCAAGAAGCAAATAAAGACTGAAACATCCCTCCCTCCATTCTAGAATTTCCAACACTCTGTTTTCCACTGGTTTACCAACTTTGCAGACGCATCCTTTTAAGACACCCACTTTCAGTCTATAGTAACACGCAGTATTTATTGGGGCGGGGGCCCGTGTTTACTATATCTGTTCTTTCTTACATGTTACTATTTCTCTGCTATATTCTGTAGAATTAAAGGTTTTGATATTTAAGATATGTCTTTGCGACTGCTGTGTACTGTGCTTGGCACACTGCTCAATTTTGGGGGTGTTTGAGGTATAAATATACAGACTCAATTACTGTCTGGTCTTTTATAAAGCTTAGGCCCAGTTCACATCAACGTTTGGGTTTCCATTCGGGTAGTCCACTGGGGACCCCCTGAATGGAAACCTATACGCATTAAAAAGCGGTTATCTAAGAAACCCCACGGACCCCATAGACTATAATGAGGTCCGTGCGGTTTCCGCACAAAACATGCAGAGAGAAAAGTGCTGCTGGCACAATTGTTGGTGCATGGCATTTTGTCCTAGAATTGTGTGACTTTTTCAATTGTCTGCCACTCATGCCATTGTGAGGAGTGTGGGCAGGACTAATGTGGACATAAATTTTAACTGAAATCTAAATCAGCTCCTAGTTGGCTTACATCTATTTTATTTAGTTATTTAGTTACCTCTCGAGTTTATATGGCGCCAACATATTGTGCAAAGCTTTACGGATATTGTCATTACTCAGTGTCCCAAGTAGGGCTCACAATCTCCCTATCAGTATGTCTTGGAAGTTTGGGAGAAAACCTAAATACCCATGGAAAACCCATGCAAATACAGGGAGAACATACAAACTCCACACGGATGTTGTTCAGAATTTGCCGGAGAATGTTAACCCTTGATCGGTATTTGCAGCCAGGTTCCCAGAGCAGCAAGACAATAGTGTTGACCACCTCCCAATGTCTTTTGGCAAGCTTTGATGTACAGATTTCAAAGGAAACATCCCCAGTGACTTTGCATAAACAGGGCTAGGACATTACAAGTACAACCAAAATAAAGAAAGTGCACAATTTAGTATGCAAGTACATTGCACACATCATGTGGGCACCAAGGGGATTAAAATGCAAGTACATTGCACTCATCATGTGGGCACCAAGGGGTTAAAATGCAAGTACATTGCACACATCATGTGGGCACCAAGGGGATTAAAATGCAAGTACATTGCACACATCATGTGGGCACCAAGGGGTTAAAATGCAAGTACATTGCACACATCATGTGGGCAACAGGGGGATTAAAATGCAAGTACATTGCACACATCATATGGCCACCGGGGAATTAATATGCAAGTACATTGCACACATCATGTGGGCAACAGGGGGGATTAAAATGCAAGTACATTGCACACATCATGTGGCCACCGGGGAATTAATATGCAAGTACATCACACACATCATGTGGCCACCGGGGAATTAATACGCAAGTACATTACACACATCATGTGGGCACCAGGGGGATTAAAATGCAAGTACATTGCACACTTCATGTGGGTACCAGGGGGATTCATATGTTAGTATATTGCACACTTCATGTGGGCACCAGAGGGATTAATATGCAAGTATACTGTATTGCACACATCATGTGGGTACCACGGGGATTCATATGTTAGTATATTGCACACACATACCTCCCAACCGTCCCTATTTCCGCGGGACATTCATGATTTGGGTGACGTGTCCCGCGCTCCTGGTTGGAGGGAGGTATGTCCAGAGGACGCAGATCTGAGTTGAACACATACACGGCTAAAGCAAGGAGCTGTCACAGCTCAGCTCCTTGCTTCGCCGCTGCACCCCGGCTACTGGCTGTGTAGACGCGATGTGATGACGTCACATCGCGTCTACAACTGAGTGCGAGAGAGAGAGAGAGAGAGAGAGGTGTGGAGAAAGCTGCAGGGGAGCGAGGAGAAGGTAAGTGTAATGTGTACATGAAACTGGGGGCAGATGAAGGAGAGGACGGCATGACACTGGGGGCAGAGATGTGGAGACATGAATCTGGGGGCAGAGATGGAGGGACATGAATCTGGGGGCAGAGATGGAGGGGACATGAATCTGGGGGCAGAGATGGAGAGGACATGAATCTGTGGGCAGAGATGGGGGACATGAATCTGGGGGCAGAGATGGAGGGGACATGAATCTGGGGGCAGAGATGGAGGGGACATGAATCTGGCGGCAGAGATGGGGGGACATGAATCTGGGGGCAGAGATGGAGGGGACATGAATCTGGGGGCAGAGATGTGGGGACATGAATCTGGGGGCAGAGATGGAGAGGACATGAATCTGGGGGCAGAGATGGAGGGGACATGAATCTGGGGGCAGAGATGGAGGGGACATGAATCTGGGGACAGAGATGGAGGGGACATGAAACTGGGGGCAGAGATGGAGGAGGGACATGAATCTGGGGGCAGATGAAGGGTGTATATGAAACTGGGGGAGAGATAGAGTGGGGACATATAATTTACGGGTGACTGTAGGAGGATTATACTGTGTGCGGGCACGTGAAAAATCAATGAGAATGGGCAGAGTCAACACAAAAGTGTTCCGCACGTTTTGTCCCTCTTTTGGTTCTTCAAAAGTTGGGAGGTATGCACACATCATGTGGGCACCGGGGGGAATTAATATGCAAGTACACTGCACACATCACGTGGGCATCGGGTAAAAGGTGTGGGGGACTTGGAAATAAAACAAAACAAAACATGGACAACCCCTTTAATAAAAGTCAAATGTTCCTTTACACTGAAATATTCTTAATGATCTGGTGAGGACTTGAAGCCCAGATTTTATTAGAGTTGCATAATACAGTGCTTCCCATAAAGCTGATGGACCTCTTTAGAGTTAACCTATATGTCACTTAATAATAATTTATGGCAGCTCATATAGTATATTCAATAGGTGTCATAAACGCTGGCTTATAATTAACCACCTTTACATAAAAGAGCTTCACTTCCTCATAAAAGTGGGAAATGTTCAGGCTTGTAGCAGAGTAAAGTTTCTCCAGCCGTACCAAGGAGCTGTATCCTGAGCCCAGTGGCCACATGTACTGACTGTCAGTGCAGATTGACGATCCATGATGGGCGTATGTTTGCATCGGGCTATTTATACAAGTTGATGCAAAATGCAAGGAAGAGGAACAATTTCCCCACTTGTTTGGGGAGGACATGGGGGCGATACGCTGCTGATAACCTTGTATCTGTCATACTGCACAAAACACACAGTCACCCAGCCAACAAGCATTTTACTATGCATCTCAGCTGACTGGCACACATTTACTATGACAGTAAAACAGAGGATTTCAGTTTGATGACAATTCGCTTTCAGGTGCTAATTGGTGGCAGACACAAACAGTAAAGGGTTCCATACCTCCCAACTTTCAAAGGACAGAAAGAGGGGCAAAATGTGCACATAGCACGCTGCAGCAAACTTAGCACCACCCACTTCTAAATTGACTCCGCCCATTCCCATCTAGTTCTCTTTGAGCTCCCCATATAGTATAATGCTCCTACAGTCACCCTAATATTATAGGCGCCACATTATAATGTTCTCCTCAAATTGACCCCACAGTATAAATTCTCTCTCCTGGTGCACCCACAATTTAATGTCCCCCTCCATCTGCTCCATAGTTTAATCTCCCCTTCCAGCTGCCCCAGGTTATACTGGGGGCAACTAGAGGGGGACATTAAACTGGGGCAGCTGGAGAGGGACAATGAACTGTGGGGTTAGCTGGTGGGGGACATTAAACTGGAGCAGCTGGAGGGGGACATTAATGCTCCACATTAATGTCCCCCTCCAGCTTCCCCCAGTTTAATGTCCTCCTCCAGGTGTTCTCAGTTTAATGCCTTCTCCAGTTGCCCTCAGTTTAATATCCTCCTCCAGTTACCCTCAGTTCAAGGCCCCCTCCATCTTCCCCCACAGTTTAATGTCCCTCTTCATCTGCCAAAGTTTCACATAAAAACCACTGATACTCATCCCTCCTTTCACCCCTGCTGCGCAGTCTGCAGTCTCTTGTCCCGGAGTGTTCAGGGAGCTGCAGGTGCAATGTGAGTGACATCATCACTTGCAAGACTTTTCTCTCAACAGTTTAAAAACGGAATGGGGAACAGAATCCCAGAGCGGAGACCGAGCACTAGTGTGAACCTATCCTTAGAAAGGCAGTCCCCAAGCAGACTCCCCGAGCAGAGTACTGAACACAGATGTAATCAGGCCTGAGAGACGAATCCTATCCTATCCTACTAGTCCTACTAGTATTAGAAGTGTGAAAGTTTGGACGTTTGTGTGTTTGTTCCTCAATCACGCAAAAACAGCTGAACGGATTTGAATGAAATGCAAATGCATTAATGATTGCCACAAGCAATTGGTGCAGAACATGATGGAGATGTTTCCATCAAGTGTCGTTGGCGACAGAGAGGACAGTTCCTCCATGAGGCAAACAAGTGCTGTCCAGTCCACACCCGGCAGGGGCACACTGTCTAAGCTCTGGGACACGTTAATGGCACCCCCTCGCCATACTCCCGCCACTGAGTAGCCTAGTGTCACCAGGCGGGAAAAGTATAGGCGCATGTTGTGGAAATACCTGTCCAACCACAGCCCTGTCCTCTCTGATCCCTCTGCGCCCTACACGTATTGGGTGTCGAAGTTGGACCTGTGGATTGAACTTGCCCTATACGCCTTGGAGGTGCTGCCCTGTCCTGCCGCCATTGTGCTATCTGAGAGGGTGTTCAGCACAGCCGGTGGAATCATCACGGATAAGTGCAGCCGGCTGTCAGCCGAGAGTGCCGACCGGCTGACTTTCATCAAAATGAACAGCCACTGGATAGACCCATCATTTACGTGCTCACCAGTGTCAAGCACCCCAACATGAATTGTCATGTCTGCGCTCAACCTCTACAATTCCTCCTCATACTCCTCCACCATCTGTGTTGCACAATTCTCATCCTTCTATGCTGAATCCATCCTGATTGCCCCAAATTCTGCTGGTTAGAGGCTGAATCCACCCTGATTTCCCCAAACTCTGCTGGTTAGAGGCTCTACTCACCCCAAGGGCCAAAAACACTGCTGGTGCAAGGCTCTACTCACTCCAAGGGCCAAAAACTCTGCTGGTGCAAGGCTGAACTAAATTAAAGGACCAAACACTATGCTGGTTAGAGGCTCAGTTCACCCAAAGGGCCAAAAACTCTGCTGGTAAGAGGCTGAAGTCACCTAAAGGGCCTAAATCTCTGCTGGTAGCTCAGCTTAAAGGGGTATTCCCACGTCGCATACTCACCAGTCTTCGCTGCTATAAAATCTTCTTTCTTCCTGCTTTGTTGTGTCATTGGTGGGCGGGGTTACATATGCAAAGCCAGCGGCGAGATGACGTCGCTTCTATTCCGCTGGCCCTGCGTGCGCGCTCATAGATGGTGAGACCAGTCAGTTCCGCAGCCTTCACAATGCCAATACAGACCCGGCATCCGCCTTTCTATTACAGAGGATGCCGGGTCTGTATTGGCGGCCCCTGTGACGGGTTAGACGCCGGCACAGGTGCCTGCGACATCACTACGCTCCTTCCCTGCATGAAGCCAGCAGCAGCAGGACCAATGGTGCTATTCCGGAGGTGGGGGGGGTGGAGGAGCGGAATAGCAGCATCGCTCCTGCCGCTGCTGGCTTCATGCAGGACAGGAGCGTAGCGATGTCGCAGGCACCTGTGCTGGCGTCTAACCCTCCCCGGCATCCTCTCTATTACAGCGGATGCCGGGTGTGTATTGGCGGCCCCTTCCCCCCAAAGTATAAACTCCCCCCTCTAGACTCGCTCCCGTGCACTTAGCCCCTCCTCCAGGCAGATACATCACTTGACTTTTGTATGGGAGCACTCGTCCACATTAGGGAGAGTGTTTGCCTACATAGGCAGTACGGAGACATACAAGTCATTCCTGCTCCGCTAGGGATTATGGGTAAAAAATATGCAAATCTATTCTCCTAGATGGAATTAGGAGAACAGAGTGCACTCTGTACACCACCCTATAGAGGGCAGCATCCTTAACATCATGAACGACTCAGTTATAAAGTCTTTTAATCATAATGTGGATTTAATTGCTAAATCAGTATTTCTGTCCCAAAAGGAACAGATTCCCAACTATGGACAGCGCTGTTTCGGCCTATTGGGCCATCCTCAGCATAGCGTAGGGATACTGATTTAGCAGAGTGAGAGACTATAGACCAGGGTATGGGAGCACTCGTCCACATTAGGGAGAGTGTTTGCCTACATAGGCAGTACGGAGACTTACAAGTCATTCCTGCTCCGCTAGGGATTATGGGTAAAAATATGCAAATCTATTCTCCTGGATGGAATTAGGAGAACAGAGTGCACTCTGTACACCACCCTATAGAGGGCAGCATCCTTAACATCATGAACGACTCAGTTATAAAGTCTTTTAATCATAATGTGGATTTAATTGCTAAATCAGTATTTCTGTCCCAAAAGGAACAGATTCCCAACTATGGACAGAGCTGTTTCGGCCTATTAGGCCATCCTCAGCATAGCGTAGGGATACTGATTTAGCAGAGTGAGAGACTATAGACCAGGGTATGGGGGCACTCGTCCACTTTTGAGCAGATAAGTCAAGGGCTGTGTCTACAATGAATTGAATAAAGTAAGATAGTGGACAAACAAAGCAGTTTTGCTGAAGCAGTGTATTTAGGAAAAGTCTTACATTCAAATTAACAAGCAGTATAGATAGGATCCTTGTGATGGGACAACCCCCTTTAAGGGCCTCTGACTTAATTTGGAAGGGCTCATGTGAAGGGCCAGAAAAGTAATTTTTTAAGGTCTCACCGCATCACACACACATAAACAATGACAGTTAAGGGTGGGGGCTTTTGGATTTCTCATTGCCTATGCCATCTGTGGTTGTCATGAGCAACATGATTTAAAGGGGTTCATGCTAATGTTTCTTTAGCTTTAAATTTGGGTTTCTGTCCATACTATTGTGGACGAAAGAAGGTTTCCAAGTATTTTTCCACTTTCATAGGGGTTCTACTGAGTTTGGAAAGTGTCTAGTTGATAGGCTGTGATAGTGGGGTAATACAGGGAATTTGGCGTATTAGATGGCATGCTTCCCCTGCTGTCCCAGTTGCATTCCCGAGGTGTTGTCATCATTTCCTTTGGTGTCATAGTGGACTTGGTGACTCTCCTGAGTCAAATATTGGTTTCCCCCTAAACGAGTATTTTTTCCCCATAGACTATAATGGGGTTCGATATTCGTTCGAACAGTCAAGTTTTTAGGGGCTACTCGAATCGAATATTGAACTTCAAACATTTCACTGTTCACTCATCTTTACTTTTGACCAAATGTATTAGTCAAACATGGAGTACTAGAATATCCTGGTTGGTAAACACAATCCTTGTGTGAAAAGTAGTGAAAGGAGTAAAAGGTAGATACGTTTTAGAGGTGCAGTGATACTCTGTCGCTTCATATGAGAGAAAAGCTCGGAGCTAGTCAAGTTCATAAAGTCAGGGTAAGTACATTCGGCCTCACTGCAAATGCAACAAAACTTAAAGACTACAATGAGAGATTCCCAATAGGCTTGGCATCATGTTCCTTGTCCTCAGGTATGTCAAAGCAGAGTGGGATTATGGCAAAACCAGTTTATCTTCTCTTCTAAGTGTCTCCTCTTCCTCCTCTCCGAAGGGTTTGTATAGCCTTCAGTGATCTTACTTCTCTTCTGGGCAAGAATTATGAAGGTAACTTCCTCCTGGCTATTAATAGTTCTATTATGACCCAGCTGCCCCCTATTGGTCTCAGCACTATGATATTGTTTAAGCATACGATATACCTTCACCAGACACCAACATATTGTCTATGTAACATTTGGATTCACCTCTCCCATGCTGCACATAGTTGGAGCATACACAATACATAATTATCTTTCCGTATGGACTGAATTTCGAGACTGGTTTATAAAACTTGAGACTCCCATGTTTTTCTCGCCCCCCACTCAAATGGGAATACTCCTTTATGTAGTGTACATGTTTGATACTTCATCTTTGTACTCCCTGTTGTTACTGAAGGTTTTTTTTTTTTTTAAAAAAAAAGGCTCATAGCAGGTTAAAAAAAATTACTAGATACCCGTCTTGAGCATATTCCCACTGCTCCGAGACTGACACTGTCCGTAGACCGGCTGGCCTTACGTCCTAGTCAGTGGCGTAACTACCATAGAGGCAGTGGAGGCGGCTGTCACAGGGCCCGGGCCATTAGGGGGCCCGGTGACAGCCGCTACCGCTGCGGGTTTTTTTGTTTTTTTTTGTAAATAGTCCGTTACGGGGGCCCCACAAACACTATCATTATACTCGGGGTCTTTGCAGACCCCCGAGTATAATGATCGGAGGACCGGGAGAGGTAAGGGAACGTAACAAACAGTGTTACTTACCTCTCCACGATCCTGCCAGGCCTCCGTCATTCGTGTCTGACGTCTCTGAGGTCACATGACCCGGGTCTGCTTCCCAGGTCATGTGACGTCCGACGTCATTAAAGCAGGACAAGAGCGGCGGCCGACAGCCTAGGAGCCGGGGAACAGGTAAGCAACTGTTTCTGGTTTTTTAATGTTTTTATTCCCCCGGGTCTCCGATTATTATACTCTGGGGTCTGAAAAGACCCCAGAGTATAATAATTGTTTATGGGTGTCCACAGTGGGACATAATACTGTGTGCAAGAGCCACTATGGGTTATAATACTGTGTGCAGGGGCCACTATGGGGGATAATACTGTGTGCAGGAGCCACTATGGGGGATAATACTGTGTGCAGGGGCCACTATGGGGCATAATACTGTGTGCAGGGGCCACTATGGGGAATAATACTGTGTGTGCAGGGGACACTATTGGGGATAATATTGTGTGCAGGGGACACTATTGGGGTTAATACTGTGTGCAGGGGCCGCTATTGGGGTTAATACTGTGTGCAGGGGCCACTATTGAGTTAATACTGTGTGCTGGGGACACTATTGGGGTTAATACTGTGTACAGGGGACACTATTGGGGATAATACTGTGTGCAGGGGACACTATTGGGGTTAATACTGTGTGCAGGGGCCACTATTGGGGATAATACTGTGTGCAGGGGACACTATTGCGGATAATACAGTGTGTGCAGGGGCCACTATTGGGGATAATACTGTGTGTAGGGGCCACTATGGGAGATAATACTGTGTGCAGGGGACACTATGGGGGGTAATACTGTGTGCAGGGGCCACTATTGGGGATAATACTGTGTGCAGGGGCCACTAATGGACATAATACTGTGTGCAGGGCTTACTGAGGGACATACAGTAATAGAGTGCGGAGGAGGGGGTCGGTCTAGGTCTTCGGCGTTGGTTTGGGGGGGGGGGGGGCATGTCAAAAGTTTGCCATGGGGCCCCGCCATTCCTAGTTACGCCACTGGTCCTAGTGTCTCTTGACATGCAAGAAATGCGTTGAAATGCTTCCTAGGTCAGTTGCCTTCTGCAGCAGTGACCCGCCTGTTTGGCTGAACAGGAACTCAGGGCATTTCCTGTGTATGTTGGAGACCACGGAGATCAAGGCAGCATCCAAACTGGCTTGGTCGGGGGGGTTGGTGAGAGGCGAGTTTCTCATCTTTTTGCTTTTTAATAGAGATGAGCGAACGGCGTTCGATCAAATTGATATTCGATCGAATATCAGGCCGTTCGAGGTATTCGATTGCAATCGAATACCACGAGGCAAACGCACTAAAAATTCCCCTCCCACCTTCCCTGGCGCTTTTTTTGCACCAATAAGGGGAGGTGGGATGGGAACTACGACAACGGAGGCATCGAAAAAAAATCGGAAAAAGGAATTGGCTGGCTAAATCAGGTGACCTCCAATTTATACGAATAGTGGATTTAATATCCAGGTCATATGAGACTGTGAGACAGGGATAGATGTACTGGCAGGGTTAGCTAGTGATTACCTTTATTTAGGTGGGAATGTTACTCACCCAGCTCTTTGGGGCTCTATCTCTGTCAGCTGGCGATATGCGGGAGCTGACTTTTTCCCATAGGAATGCATTGACCAGCGTTGATTGGCCGAATGCCATACAGAGTACAGCATTCAGCCAATCAACGCTGGTTCTACTGGAGGAGGCAGAGTCTTAGATCAGTCCACAGCAGTCTCCATTCTGGACCGTTCTTAGATGTAGCAGTGTTGAGCACACAGCTCTGCTACACTGAAGATGTAGTAGAGCTGACCATGCGCTGAGCTCTCCTACACCTGAGATGTAGCAGAGCTGAGTGTGCGCTGAGCTCTACTACATCCAGCGATATAGCAGAGCTGAGTGTGCGTTGAGCTCTGCTACACCAGTCAGCTCCCGCATATCGCAAGCTGACAGGGATCCCAACGAGATAGTGACCTAATACAGGTACGTGGGCATGTTAGATGTCCCCAGACATGCTTCCCCTGCTGTCCCAGTTGCATTCCAGGGTGTTGGCATCATTTCCTGGGGTGTCATAGTGGACTTGGTGACCCTCCTGAGTTGAATGGTGGTTTCCCTCTTAACAAGTATTTTTTCCCCATAGACGATAATGGGGTTCGATATTCGTTCGAATAGTTGAATATTGAGGGGCTATTAGAAACGAATATCAAATCTCGAATATTTCACTGTTCGCTCATCTCTACTTTTTAACCCACTATGAGCAATTTTTAAGCATTTTTTAGTCATCAGACAACTCCTTTAGGCTATGGCCCCATGAAGCAGGCCGCAGTAAAAAAGCCCTGAAGGAAAAAACGCAGCATCAAGAGTTTTCTCGTAGACAGAGAGTCAGGAGAGTGTTCCTCTGTAGACTTTCTGCTTCCATTACACCTATAGGGAAACCACCGGCGATTCTGGAGGTATAATTAATAGAGATGAGCGAACAGTGTTCTATCGAACACATGTTCGATCGGATATCAGGGTGTTCGCCATGTTCGAATCGAATCGAACACCGCGTGGTAAAGTGCGCCAAAATTCGATTCCCCTCCCACCTTCCCTGGCGCCTTTTTTGCACCAATAACAGCGCAGGGGAGGTGGGACAGGAACTACGACACCGGGGGCATTGAAAAAAATTGGAAAAAGTCATTGGCTGCCGAAATCAGGTGACCTCCATTTTAGACGAATAGTGGATTTCAAATCCGGGTCATATGAGAATGTGAACTTTGTGACTATGAGACAGGGATAGCTGTAAAGGCAGGGATAGCTAGGGATAACCTTTATTTAGGGGGGAATGTTATTAAAAATAATTTTTTGGGGCTCTATCGGGTGTGTAATTGTGATTTTTGTGAGATAAACTTTTTCCCATAGGGATGCATTGGCCAGCGCTGATTGGCCGAATTCCGTACTTTGGCCAATCAGCGCTGGCTCTGCTGGAGGAGGCGGAGTCTAAGATCGCTCCACACCAGTCTCCATTCTGGTCCGACCTTAGACTCCGCCTCCTCCAGCAGAGCCAGCTCTGATTGGCCGAATTCCGTACTCTGGCCAATCAGTGCTGGCCAATGCATTCTATTGGCGTGATGAAGCAGTGCTGAATGTGTGTGTTTAGCTCAACTACACCGGTTCAAGCGCACCCTCGGCTCTGATGTAGCAGAGCCGAGGGTGCACAAGGGTTCAAGTGCACCCTCGGCTCTGCTACATCAGAGCCGAGGGTGCGCTTGAACCCTTGTGCAGCCTCGGCTCTGCTACATCATAGCCGAGGGTGCGCTTGAACCCTTGTGGACACTCTGCTTCATCAAGCTAATAGAATGCATTGGCCAGCGCTGATTGAAGCAGAGCTGAATCTGTGTGCTTAGCTCAACTACTCCACCGGTGTAGTTGAGCTAAACACACACATTCAGCACTGCTTCATCACGCCAATAGAATGCATTGGCCAGCACTGATTGGCCAGAGTACGGAATTCGTCCAATCAGCGCTGGCTCTGCTGGAGGAGGCGGAGTCTAAGGTCGGACCAGAATGGAGACTGGTGTGGAGCGATCTTAGACTCCGCCTCCTCCAGCAGAGCCAGCGCTGATTGGTCGAGTTCCGTACTCTGGCCAATCAGCGCTGGCCAATGCATTCTATTAGCCCGATGAAGTAGAGCTGAATGTTTGTGCTTAGCACACACATTCAGCTCTACTTCATCGGGCTAATAGAATGCATTGGCCAATCAGCGCTGGCCAATGCATTCTATTAGCGTGAACTGAGTTTGCACAGGGGTTCTAGTGCACCCTCGGCTCTGCTACATCAGATTGCTACATCTGATGTAGCAGTGCCGAGTGTGCATCAGATGTGTAGTTGAGCAGAACTGGCTCAACACTGCTAAGTCTCTGCATTCGCATAGGAATGCATTGGCCAGCCTTCGGCCAATCAGCGCTGGCTCTGCCGGAGGAGGCGGAGTCTAAGGTCGGACCTGAATGGAGACTGGTGTGGAGCGATCTTAGACTCCGCCTCCTCCAGCAGAGCCAGCGCTGATTGGTCGAGTTCCGTACTCTGGCCAATCAGCACTGGCCAATGCATTTCTATGGGGAAAAGTTAGCTTGCGAAAATCGCAAACTGACAGGGATTTCCATGAAATAAAGTGACTTTTATGCCCCCAGACATGCTTCCCCTGCTGTCCCAGTGTCATTCCAGGGTGTTGGTATCATTTCCTGGGGTGTCATAGTGGACTTGGTGACCCTCCAGACACGGATTTGGGTTTCCCCCTTAACGAGTTTATGTTCCCCATAGACTATAATGGGGTTCGAAACCCGTTCGAACACTCGAACAGTGAGCGGCTGTTCGAATCGAATTTCGAACCTCGAACATTTTAGTGTTCGCTCATCTCTAATAATTAACAGCAATGATTTTGGAAATCACAGCGTTTCCACTACGAGTATTTTTCCGCAATATATGGATGGGATTCACTTGAATCCCATCTAGTTTATAAGGACTGTAAAATGCCACGCTTTACGCCACGTGGAGCCCAGCCTTAAGTTTCCATGGCCTCTTCTTGAACTGTTAAAAAATGTAATTGTTTCGTTGAAATGCAATAAAAATTTACTAAAAAAATGTTATAGTTACATAAGACATAAAATTGCCAGCTTACCTTCACACACACGCAGCCATACAGATACGTTTAACCCTGTTATGACCTGGGATGCCTGGGGCCTTGCTGATAAGAGTAAAATTTCAACCCTTGTTGAATGTTTAATATTGAAAGAGATTCCAGGTACATTGTTGTTATTTAACTAGTAAAAGACTGTCCAGAAGGCTAAAGCCCCCTCCATATTATATCTACACGAAACATCTAGAAAAGGCTTTAGCAGATTGACTTATTTATATAAATTAAACTATTAGGCAATCAAATGTCGGGGCCCCTTTTGTCAGAGGCTGCAGGGTACCGTGGAGTGAACACAGAAGACATTTTCACTGTCTACACTCAAACTGTGTACAAAATATAGAAGAGATGGCAAGTCTGCTGACCTGACTTAAAAATACTGCAGGTTTGAGGAACAGGGGAGAGGAGGCCCCTCAGATCCGACCTTGAAACTTGGGCCTTCTGCCCCACCAGTCTCAGACATCCACGTCCTGCAGCACACACCACAATGACTTCACTGCATCAGGTCTCCTTCACCAGGACAATCACATCCTAGCACTGGTCCCGGACCCTTGTAGGACACAAGCCTAAAGTGGCAGTCATTGCCTGCATCAGGGAATCCCCCACTGATCAACTGTTTGAAGGGGCTGCAGTGCTGTAACCAATGCCGTGACCTCTTCACAGCTAAAATAACTAAATTAACATCAAAGCCGTATCCACTTAATGACAAACACTGGGGCCATCTATACATTTCATTGACTTATAAGAAAGTCTGCCGGGTTTATGTAATTTTACCGGAAAAAATAGCACAGCATGACGCACTATTTTTGCAGCATTTAAGGCTGAATCTGCAACAAAGGCTCACAAAAGAACCTCAAACACAGATGTGAACGGTACCTTACTTACTACCTGACCTGAATACTACTGTTCTGGGGAAACCCAGTTATTGGTCTATTCCAATGTAAGCAATGTGTAGGTCTGACCGTAACAACTTCTTATCTTGATGTTATCATTAGGACCAATCCTTGTGGTCCACATGGTCCCTAGGTTAGCACGTGAACCAGAAGTTTGCAGCTATAGTAGATTTAACACTGTGTGACAGTAAGGCTGGTATAGGATATAGCCATCAGGTATAGACGGACCATAAATGTAAGGCTGCTCTGCAGACTGGGACCTGCCATTTGTCACATATTTACATTTTTTTTCATTACTATATGGTATTAAAGATCTTTCTGAATACATGCCCAGTTTTTTGCTTCTGTAGAATTTTTTATGTATTTTCTTCACTGGGTCTTCAGTATAGATTAGTAAGTATATATTTTGTTGGATAATTTATTTTTATTACTATTTGGGGCACTTTTTTTTGTTAACCCTTTGCCTACTTTTTACATTTTTATTCATACACTATGTGATCAAAAATATCCGGACACCTGGCTGAAAATGCTTTACAAGTTTGTGGCGCCCTCCAACGGTAATGCTGGAATTCAATATGGTGTTGGCCCACCCTTAGCCTTGATGACAGCTTCCACTCTCGCAGGCATACGTTCAATCAGGTGCTGGAAGGTTTTTGGGGAATGGCAGCCCATTCTTCACGGAGTGCTGCACTGAGGAGAGGTATCGATGTTGGTCGGTGAGGCCTGGCACGAAGTCGGTGTTCCAAAACATCCCAAAGGTGTTCTATAGGATTCAAGTCAGGACTCTGCGCAGCCCAGTCCATTACAGAGATGTTATTGTCGTGTAACCACTCCGCCACAAGCCGTGCAGTATGAACAGGTGCTCGATCGTGTTGAAAGATGCAATCGCCATCCCAGAATTGTTCCTCAACAGTGCGAAGCAAGAAGGTGTTTAAAACATCAATGTAGGCCTGTGCTGTGATAGTGCCACACAAAACAACAAGGGGTGCAAGCCCCCTCCATGAAAAACACGACCACACCATAACACCACCGCCTGAACTGACATTGATTAAAAAAAAAATGGCCTGGGCACATGCGCAGTAGCATGCGGCTTCTACTACGGCTTCTGCGCATGCGCCCAGGCAATTTTTTTTTTAGCAATGTCAGTTCGCGAGCATCGGAGGAAGACGGGACCCGAGGACATCGGAGGAAGAGGAGGCGTGGATGAAGAAGACGGCGCACCCTCAATGCCCGCCCAGCGTGCACGATGCGTAAGTAGATCATATTCTTTTTTAGGGTATTATTTTAAAACTGGGGGGTAGTTTAATATAACATTTACGGTGCCTGAATAGCCTTTTTAAAGGCCATTCACGCATATGTGGGGCTCTAGCAGCATGATTTTGCTGATAGAGCCCCTTTAAATACTCTTATATCTCCAGTACACACAGTCACAGATCTGCAGAAGATTGGAGTCTCGGAGTCAGAGTATGGGCCATTTTTGGATGTAGTTTGGGGTGAAAAATAGTTACTGACTCCGAGTGCAAAAAAATTTATTATTTCTTTTAAATTATAATATACAATTATCCATATTGTATAATGACTTAGAGGTATAGTTTGTTATATATTTGCTTTCATGGAATTCATTCACTAGTTTTTGTCCTGAGTTATTGCTTTGGTCTGACAATGGCTGTCAGGTATTTACGAAGGAGCTGGAGCAGTAGTCAGTGTTGATGTTGGGTTGTGAAAAATAGAGGAGTCGGAGTTGGTGGATTGGTCCACTGACTCCTCAGTCCTGACAGAAGGGAAATATTTATTTTTTACTAAAGGGTGACCTGGAATCCTTTCTTTTTTTTTTTTTTTTCTAAGGGCTAGTTCACACGTGAGTATAAGGGGAGGTTTTTGACTGCGGATTTCGCGTCCAAAACCTCCCCTTATAATGGTGGTCTATGGAGACCGCTGGGCTTCTTTTCTCCGCTAGCGGCTAAGTATTTTACCCGGGTTTACAATGGTCTACAGTCAAAACACAAAAACAAAAAATATTTTGGCATGTGCTTTTTTACTACTAAGTACCAGGTAACATGATTGGAAAATCTTGCAACGTAATCAGCTTCTGGCCACAAAACTAAACCCTCTGATATAACACTGTAGGCCCTAGGCCGTCAGACCTGACAAACCTGCAAGACCAGAACTGAAACTGGACACGTATATAGTACACCTGGCGTGCTGCACCAAGGCCTTGTGTAGGCTGAGTGCCAGAGCGAGAAATTCAGACTTAAAATAGACAGATAAGATCCATGCATCATGCATAGTTTTAGGGTGTGCTATGTCAAAGCAGTCGTACCTTCTGTTTCCATGTATTGCAAAGAATAATTCATGGAGAAGCCTGTGTGCAGGGCACCTATAAGAATTCACACAATCGTGATACATAGGGTTAATTTAAGATACAATAACTTAAGGTCAGATAATCCTTTAATAGTGCCACTATGGGGAAATTCAGTGTGTTACAGCAGCATGGATAATACAGTAATATATTACAAGAAAGAACACATACAAGCTCATAGCAGATAGAGAAGATACTAGGAGTCATAGCAACTCAGAAGAAAAGAAGTACTCAGGATCATTTACTTCTCAGAGCGGAGTGATCTTCACTTAACCTGATGTTGATTATACAGCCTGATCCCAGTTGGGAGGAAGGACCTCCGATAGCGCTTCTTCTCACACTTTAGCATCAAATGTAGCCATTTTCTATAGCTGTTTGAGGTGTTCAGTACCTTATACGGAGAATATAAGCTATTGAGGATTCAAAAGAAATGGCTTTATTCACCTTCCAAATGATTTCAGGTATGAAAATAATAGTACACAGGTACACAGGATATTGCCTCACATAATGAACTACCTAAGGCCTCACTCACACAATCATTCAATTTTTAAAGGGGCTCTATCAGCAAAATCATGCTGATAGAGCCCCACATATGCGTGAATAGCCTTTAAAAAGGCCATTCAGGCACCGCTAAAGTTATTTTAAACTACACGCCCCCCCCTCCCCCCCCGTTTTAAAATAATACCCTAAAAAAGAATGTGATCAACTTACCCATCGTGCACGATGGGTGGGCATTCAGGGTGCGCCGTCTTCTTCATTCACACCTCCTCTTCCTCCGATGTCCTCAGGTCCCGTCTTCCTCTGGCGCTCGCGAACTGACATTGCTAAAAAAAATGGCCTGGGCGCATGCGCAGTAGCCATAGTAGAAGCAGCATGTTATTGCGCATGCGCCCAGGCCATTTTTTTTTTTAGCAATGTCAGTTCACAAGCGCCGGAGGAAGACGGGACCTGAGGACATCGCAGGAAGAGGAGGCGTGGATGAAGAAGACGGCGCACCCTGAATGCCCGCCCACCGTGCACAATGGGTAAGTTGATCACATTCTTTTTTAGGGTATTATTTTAAAACGGGGGGGGGGGGGGGTAGTTTAAAATAACTTTAGCGGTGCCTGAATGGCCTTTTTAAAGGCTATTCACGCATATGTGGGGCTCTATCAGCATGATTTTGCTGATAGAGCCCCTTTAAGTTTCATATGTCTGTTTTTGACAACAATTGTGCATCTGTTGCATCTGATCGCTCATAGGCATGAGACTATTCAGTGGTCTGTTAAAATAAACAAATATTGGACAAGTCAGGGTTTTTGTTTGTTTTTTGATGGATCATTTTTCACGGTCCACTTAAGAAAAACAGGGAAACCTTTTTGAGTCGATCACCCAAATTTGCAAAGGAAAATGTTCTTATATAGGGGTGGTCCACTCAAAAAAAAAAGGAAATAGACTCCAGTGTCCTCACAGTGCAGTCCGGTCCTTCTACTGGGTTGAAACTGCTCGCTAGCCATGATGTTCCAGATCCCTTCCGCTGAAGCCGCTGATTGACCTCAGCAGTCACGTGTCACTCAGCTAGTGGCGAGGAAGTCAACAATTAACTGGGAGGACTGGGAATATCATTTTTATATATATATATATATATATATATATATATATATATATATATATATATTTCACCTCCCCCAGCCTATTTCAAATATAAAAGTTTTGCCTGGACAACCCCTTTAGCATAATTAGCATAGAAGTGGAGGATATTAATAATCTGTATAAAACTAATCATCCCAAATTGATATTAATACCATCAACAGATAATTCCCAGGGATATGTAAATTTTGTGAAATAATGATGATAAAATAATAAGTGTAATAATAAATATGTGCATACATATATATATATATATATATATATATATATATATATATATATATATATATATATACACCGTATTTTGCGGACTATAAGGCGCACCGGACTATAAGGCGCATTACCCATGAGTGCCTTATAGTCCTGTCTAGGTTCATATATAAGGTGCACCGGACTATAAGGCGCAGCGCTGTCCGGTGCGCCTTATATGTGATTGAAAGCAGCGGTCCGGCCGGCATGCGCAGTCGGCTCTAACAGGCTCTCGCAGCCAGAGCCGACTGCGCATGCGTCATCCATGACGCCCAAAGAAGACGACACAGAAGGGGAGGACGCAGCTCAGGAAGAAGGCGGCGCTGGATATGGCAAAAGGTAGGAGACGAATAGCCTTTTTTAAGGCTATTCCGATGTGGTCAAGAGAACAAAACTTCTTCTTTTAATGGTAGAATCCCTTTAAGCGGCGGCCGTCAGCAAAGTCTGCGTGCCGCTTCCATACTTTGCAATGGGAGCGTGCTATTCGAATAGTATTCGCGCATCTCTAACTTCAATTGTAAGAAGTTACAATTGAAGTTAGAGATGAGTGAATACTATTCGAATAGCACGCTCTCATTGCAATGTATGGAAGCGGCACACAGACTTTGCCGGCGGCTGCCGCTTAACTCCTTGCGTGCCGCCGCTTCCATCCATATATAAGGCGCTCCGGACTATAAGGCGCACTTTCGATTTTTGAGGAAATCGTAGGATTTTATGTGCGCCTTATAGTCCAGAAAATACGGTATATATATATATATATATATATATATATATATATATATATATATATATATATAATTTTTTTTTATTTTTTTTGAATGAATAAGTGGATGACCAGCAATTAATTGATTGGGTGTGTATGATTGATTAATTATCTTATGAGGGTGATAATAAGCATCCAAGTTAAACTTACATAGAAATTTTGGGACTTTCCAAATAAATGTATACATGTATAGACAATTAAAGATAAAAAAAAACATATTAATAAGCAGCGAACATTGGATATGCTACAATAATATAATATGCACACAAGAGTCGACAGATATAATTTATATTCAGTAAAAACTAATCAATAAAAGAAAATTACAAATCTTATACATTATAATTACCGTAAATTAAACATTCTATAATAAAATGATATAATGCAGATATATCTATCATACCAAACATAATACATAGGAAAAAAATGTCTAAATGTCTAAATATTGTGAGAAAGTAACAGGTAAGATTGTGTAAGGTCGCTATGTCTCCCCCAGATTCCTCACTTATGTTTGGTAAGTAAAAGTACAATTCAGGTAAAATCTCAGCTGTGAGAAGGCGTCTTCTGTTAACCCCTTCTTGTCCTACTAGGGAGGAGCCTTCAAGCACAGGTGGGAGCTGGGGCTCATTAAAGGTTCTCAAGACCTCAGTCCTGAGCGGTTCCATCTAATATGTCTGGTCACTTTAAGCACAATAACCATTCTGCTTACTGGGAGGTTTTAGTTCAAAGTCCAGGTATTATATGAAATAAGGAAAGAAAACCACATCAGATATGACAATCTGATAACAGGTCACACAACAAAGCTCCAAAGCCGTTTTAGTGATATTTCTGCACTACATTGAAAGCTAAATATGGATTCAGGAAGAGTAAACACACATTCAGGATCTTTTATGCAGTTTTTGAAGCCAAAACTGATAGCGGAAGCCAAAAAGAGAAAAATAATTTGTCATGTATAGGTTCTTACTAGAGACGGGCGAACCACTTTGGCACGAGATGGGTTTGACCTAAATATCTCTAATTGCTTTTTTAAAGAAAAGGTAGGTTGTAGATAAAAGCCTGGGAGTGAACAGAATGGGGAAATAAATCAATTAGCAGCTGTCAGGAGAATCCCACACCCTCCTAGGGTCTATGGGTGAGGCTGAATATGGGGAGATGAGATGGATATAATATAACCAGTTAGATTGAAGATAAGGAGCAGGCGAACAGCTTAATAAGTGCTGAAGGAAACGGATCTCCTTAAAGGGGTTGTCCCATCACAAGGATCCTATCTATACTGCTTGTTAATGTGAATGTAAGACTTTTCCTAAATACATTGCTTCAGCAAAACTGCTTTGTTTGTCCACTATCTTACTTTATTCATTTTTTTTTTTACACATCCCTAGACTTATCTGGTCATAAGTCAAGGGATGTATCTGCTGCTCTGAGGGGGGAGGGAGGAGGGGCTAAGTGCACGGGAGCGAGCCTGGAGGGGGGGGGTAGTTTACCCTTTGGGGGGAAGGGGCCGCCAATACAGTCCTGGTATCCGCTGTAATAGAGAGGCGGATGCCAGGGAGGGTTAGACGCCAGCACAGATTGCTGCAACATCGCTATGCTTCTGCCCTGCATGAAGCCAGCAGCGGCATGAGCGATGCTGTTTTTCCCCATGTGAATTGGTTACTCCATCTCCAAGATACCATCATTTTTAACAATATGTAAATTGCTTTTCCCATAGTGTAGTCGGTGGCTATGTAGTGAGGACCCCCCACAGCTAGCCCAGGTTGAGCACAACTGTTCCACGATTTGGGCTCTGTCTTGCCATTTCTGACGGCTGGTAACAAATTAGATTTTATCGGTGTTCTTAGGACAAGGATCGAGTTGACTACAAGCATGGAGCTATGAGGTCTGTGCCGCATTATTCACCCTCTGGCAGGGAGGCGAGTGAGCGCTGAGCCACAGATATCATTACAGATACAGCCTGCAAGTCCGTTAGGGTTAGGTGAGTGTTCTTAGGGTTTTTTCTTTGAGCAATATTGGTGGCAGAGGGGGAAGGGGACCTTATGTGAAGCCAGCTAAGGTGAAATTAAATGATATGGGGGGGGGTTGTTATATACAAAATGTTTGAACAGGGTTCCCTAATCTTACCCTGTTCAGAACCACATCATATGTCTTCTTAAATGGGGCAATTTTGGGAATGAGTCTTCCTATGAATGTATGTTCCTGATATTTGACCCAATAATCTTATAGTGTAGTAGTTCCTTAAAATACAAGGTCATGGCAAATACAGGAATGTCCAGACGTGCAAGGAGTGACTACTCAACAGTACAAATAGGTCAAGCTAAATATTCAGTAGCTACGATTAGCCATATGAAGAAAGTACCCAAATCCACTGCTCAAAAGCAGACCTGACTTTCAGACAGCAACTCTGAATGATGAATAGAAAAATGGATTTTTCTGACTAGCATACTATACTATATATACTATATACACTATACTATAGCATTCTATATATAGAATTCAGTGCAGGATTATGACACTTCAATGATACTTCAATCTGAAAGTGAAACTTTTTGGAGGAATTACATTTACAATATATTCCAGAGTTTACTGTGTTGCTCACATAGGAATTATATATGGGAATACACAAAGGTCACTATGGGGTGTATAGCAAAAATTAAAATAAGGCCCCTTCTGATACTAGTGAGGACAACCATACCATTAGCAACATCTTCTTTTTATGATACTTGGGTTTATTAACTTTGTCTGTACAAGTTCTTATTACCTAGTAAATGGGTTTTCTGAGCGTTAAAGGGATATCATAGAAACCCTTTTTTTATGAGTAACACAGCAGAATAGCCTTAAGAAAGGCTATTCGTCTCCTACTTTTCATTGTCTTCTCTGCGCCGCAATTCCGTAGGAATCCGAGTTCTTGACGGTATGCAAATGAGTTCTCTCGCAGCATTGGGGGCAGGCCTCAGCGCTCAAACAGCACTGAAGGCATCCCCAATGCTGCGAAAGAACTCTCTCCATCTTTGTTAGCAGCGTCCTCTTCATTCTCTTCTTCCGGCGCAGCTTTCCAACTTCTAGGCCTCGGGCCTTGGGCAGAGCAAACTGTGCATAGCCACAGGCCACGAGAAAATGGCCGCTTGCACAGTATTGTAAGCTATTACAGTTCTAGCTAGGCTTTCCTTCATCCAGAACATTGATTTTCAGGGTCCTATCTCTATATGTAAATAAGGCTGAGCAGCGAGTTGCCGCTACCCCTTGGCACCTATCACCCAAGTCACATCTTCTGCCAGTTTTCCAAGTAATTACACTCCGGGCCTCTATGGTACAGACCTGTTGGAACTACAGTCCTATGAAAAAGTTTGGGCACCCCTATTAATCTTAATCATTTTTTGTTCTAAATATTTTGGTGTTTGCAACAGCCATTTCAGTTTGATATATCTAATAACTGATGGACACAGTAATATTTCAGGATTGAAATGAGGTTTATTGTACTAACAGAAAATGTGCAATATGCATTAAACCAAAATTTGACCGGTGCAAAAGTATGGGCACCCTTATCATTTTATTGATTTGAATTCCCCTAACTACTTTTTACTGACTTACTGAAGCACAAAATTGGTTTTGTAACCTCAGTGAGCTTTGAACTTCATAGCCAGATGTATCCAATCATAAGAAAAGGTATTTAAGGTGGCCAATTGCAAGTTGATCTCCTATTTGAATCTCCTCTGAAGAGTGGCATCATGGGCTACTCAAAACAACTCTCAAATGATCTGAAAACAAAGATTGTTCAACATAGTTGTTCAGGGGAAGGATACAAAAAGTTGTCTCAGAGATTTAACCTGTCAGTTTCCACTGTGAGGAACATAGTAAGGAAATGGAAGACCACAGGGACAGTTCTTGTTAAGCCCAGAAGTGGCAGGCCAAGAAAAATATCAGAAAGGCAGAGAAGAAGAATGGTGAGAACAGTCAAGGACAATCCACAGACCACCTCCAAAGAGCTGCAGCATCATCTTGCTGCAGATGGTGTCACTGTGCATCGGTCAACTATACAGCGCACTTTGCACAAATAGAAGCTGTATGGGAGAGTGATGAGAAAGAAGCCGTTTCTGCACGTACGCCACAAATAGAGTTGCCTGAGGTATGAAAAAGCACATTTGGACAAGGCAGCTTCATTTTGGAAACAAAAATTGAGTTGTTTGGTTATAAAAAAAGGCGTTATGCATGGCGTCCAAAAAGAAACAGCATTCCAAGAAAAACACATGCTACCCACTGTAAAATTTGGTGGAGGTTCCATCATGCTTTGAGGCTGTGTGGCCAATGCCGGCATCGGGAATCTTGTTAAAGTTGAGAGTCGCATGGATTCCACTCAGTATCAGCAGATTCTTGAGAATAATGTTCAAGAATCAGTGACGAAGTTGAAGTTACGCCGGGGATGGATATTTCAGCAAGACAATGATCCAAAACACCGCTCCAAATCCTCAGGCATTCATGCAGAGGAACAATTACAATGTTCTGGAATGGCCATCCCAGTCCCCAGACCTGAATATCATTGAACATCTGTGGGATGATTTGTAGCGGGCTGTCCATGCTTGGCGACCATCAAACTGAACTGAACTTGAATTGTTTGTCCAAAATACCTTTATCCAGGATCCAGGAACTGATTAAAAGCTACAGGAAGCGACTAGAGGCTGTTATCTTTGCAAAAGGAGGATCTACTAAATATTAATGTCACTTTTCTGTTGAGGTGCCCATACTTTTACACCGGTCAAATTTTGGTTTAATGCATATTGCACATTTTCTGTTAGTACAATAAACCTCATTTCAATCCTGAAATATTACTGTGTCCATCAGTTATTAGATATATCAAACTGAAATGGCTGTTGCAAATACCAAAATATTTAGAACTAAAAATGATTAAGATTAATAGGGGTGCCCAAACTTTTTCATAGGACTGTATATAACCTTACTTAGTTGAGTATGTATAGGGAGTGCAGCATTAGGCGTCCCATTCGTCAAGGTAAAGAAATAACACAAACAGCATTGATGTAATGCCAGTAACTTAATAGTATTATAAATGTACAATATAACTAATTCTGTTATATTATACTCTCTGCTATCTGTCTCCATTATGTAGCTCAGACCAATTACCGAGAGTTAATTCTCTGAAAATCACTCACACGACATTATTTTATTAGAGGTAGAGACATAGTTTTGTGTCTAACCTCCACTACAGAAATCTTTACATTTTAGCTTGAAACTACAGCAAATATTATATAAGCAAATCCAGTGTGGAAATCATCGACGAATCCTCAGCAGAAACCTCATGGTACAGATTAGAAATTCAGCAGTATGCACTCAACTCTCTCACTCCATGCTGAAAAAACACAGCAATTTTGAGTGTAGATTACCATGGATTTCAGACAACTTGCCCATTTGTTACAGATCACTAGACCAATGTGAGACAATGGGTTCTTGAGGGTTCTGTGGTGGTGGGCAGTGCACCCCTTGTAGAAAATGTGTTCTGCTCATTGTTGCAGCCTGTATTCTTCTGAACTATTCCATTCTCTGTGTCTTCAACATCTACATCAGTAAAGAGAAGTTCAGTGAGAAGTATAGTGTGTGTCCGCGTCCTTCATCAATGTCGAGGAGTGCAGTGTCAGCAACTGTGGAACAACCATACCACCATTGGTGCACTTTCCACCATTGCCTCTTACATTCTATCCAGGGATCTTTCACAAATGCCATACACTAATGTGTAATGGCATAATAAACTACCAGTATAGAGTTTACCTAAGCCCTCAATTAGAAGCTCTCCAGTGTCCAGGGGTACTGATGTAGACAAGCTGTGCCAAGATGGCCGTTGAGTGTATATATATATATATATATATATATATATATAACTGCAAAGTTATAGACACAGGGACAGGCTTCGCTCATATCTGTGTCGGAGTCTTTGCAGATTCCACTGAAAATTGTTAGAGAGAAAAGTTCTACAGTACAGTATAAAACCGGTGGAAACCATTATATGGAGTCCACGGGTGTCTGGGAGTACCTGCTGTAATAGCAGGCAGGATCTCAGTCATTCAGGTGCCATGGCGGATGCAAACAACAGACAGCATGGAGTAAGAGTGAACCCAGCCTTCTATGAACACAACATCCATCTTGGGATTCTATGGACATGTACACAGGTCAACAGTGTATCCATGGACAAAAGTTGGGAGTTTTCTATGTGGGTCTAGGTAAAATGTAGCAGTTTCTTATGCCACTACACAACAGTGAATGGCGCGTTATCCAGAAAAGGGATAACCCTTTAAAGTAATGCAGAACTTTTCTGTTCAGGAGTTCACAGGTGGTCACATTGGTCTTATCGATATCCATGTTTATCATAAGAAAACACCTTTAAATATATAATCTAACATGAGAACAGTCATATAGCTACCTCAATATTCATTGTTTTATTAAATAATATTTTATTGGATTAATATAATGTTTTAAAAGATTATTACAATGTGTTTACTAAACTTTTTCTGTTTCCTAAAGCAGTAAATTGGATATATTTACGCTTCTATATTTCATTGCAACCTCCACCAAAGCTCTGCCTTTGTCCAGTTGCTCTATTGACTGAGCTTTTATTCAGGATTCAGGCTCAACTGCTTGTTCCGTTTGGCAGCTGACACAATAATTGGAGGTTGGGTGATAGAGAGGGATTGGTCTCAGGTGAGCTCCGGTTTACCACTCCCTCCAGTACATAATGTAAGGCAACTACTGTGCACAGGCAGTGAGAGCAAGGACACCATGGCTGAGTCACAGCTTATGTGCTTGAGAGATGACCATATCAATGAGAGGATAACCGAGAACATGGTCACTTACTACTACAATGAGGACCAGCGGAGGAGCCTGGAAATTCTGGTCAACAATGGGATTCAGGCTTACAGACAATACATTAAGGAGAATGACCTGAAAGATTTTCTTTCTACCAAGGAGCTAATAGACCTCAAAAGTGATTTTAAGACATATGTAACCGATAGTCCAAAGAAACAAACTAAACAACAGCCAAAGCAGCAGAAGGATAAAGAGTCCACCTTACAATACTGGCCTGCACTCTCGGATACAGAGATCCCACCTCTGGACCTGGGCTGGCCCGAGAAAGGCTTTTACAGAGGTGTCAGTAACATGCTGGTGTATACCCACCCTCCTAAGGAAAATGCTCCCACCATAAAGGCTCTTGTGAGGGAATTGATCCAGAAGGCAAGAAGAGTAAGTATGAACCTTAACACCAAAAGATTCCCACTGGCCATAGATGTAATGATTTACAGTGTGATCTAGTACAATACCGGCATCTAGTACAGTTCATGTATTGAAATTCTTTATATTAATAGGAAATAATCACATTTTCTCCTCTTTGTGTTTTCCGTAGTAAAGTATTGTCTTATATGATGTGCATGTTGTTTGGATAGCTATGAAAACTTTGGGATTTACTATAACAAACCCTCTACATGCAAAGTGGTTCTGTCACAGCAAGTATAGATTCAGTATCTTCATGTGAAATCTTGCACCCCAGCTATTGTTGGCCCCTGTGAGAAAGCCAGAAATGAATCCAGGCAGTGTAATGTATAGCAGAAGTGTTCAGACATGTCTAGACCTTTATTCTCTTGAGTAGTCTACATGCTGTGTCAAAATCATCAATTTAACTACCTATAGAAACGTAAAGCCCTTATGAAGTAACAACAATAAGATAAAGATAGAACAATACACCAGAACATGATGAGTTAATGAACTCGGCCCCATAATCTGAACCTCATGATCCAACCCTTGACTCTTGAGCGCCTCATAACCCCACCAATAGAGATGGATGTCTACTCATTTCAATATGTGCTGTTTAATCATCTTAGTCTAATATTATTCTAACTAAAAGCAAATATATGTGGTGGATTTTACGTCTTCAGTTACACAAAGAGAAACCACTCAAAAGTGGTCTTCTAAGGGGTGGTCTTCTCAAAGCAGAAGGCCAGTGTGTACAATAAATGGTGGAACAAGGGACATCTTGTCTGGATAAGCTGGTGGCCTTCTCAAAGAGGTGGAGAAGTTTGACATTATATGTCCCACTTCCTCAGTTCGAGAATATGGAGCCAGACGTTTGGATGAGGAACCTCAGAAATCTGCCATTGTTCATAAGTGATATCTCCCTCTGTTTATTAAAAAGTAGAACAATCATAGCCTTCAGATCTGTGACCATGAAAGTGTTAAGTTCGAGTTAGTTGGAATCCAACCCCTATAATAAACCAGTTACTTCCTGAAACGTTTCCTCTGTACTGAATGAGCAATAGTGTTGTACATAATACACTTTTACCGCGGTGCTTTATCTGCCATATTACTTTCCTATTATTTTATCTTCAACTTCCTCGATTTGGACTTTTTATCCAAATCTCCAAGGCTGTTTGCTTTACAATCTCCAGTTTGGCACAATAATGTAAGATTGACAATATTTTAAGAATCCCCATGGTTTCAGTTTATAAGAATGGACACCCAGTGCATATCATTTTGGGGTCTGTGGTTCACCGTTGGTGTCCATTGTTTTAGCCATTCGACCAGAACAATGCACACACAGGCGCAAATAGAACAGAATAATAGAAATAGCGTAATATCCTTATACAGATTCTGCACTTTGCTTGCTTAGCTTCTCCAGGTGTCAGTGTAAACTGTGGATTTTCCAGATGCTGTGTCATGTAGCTGTTTAGATCACGAGTGACTGACTGTTACATGATGACCTCAGACCTCTTTTATGTAGTGTCAACTATAAAAACCAAAGGCTCTACCTGTTGTGTTGATGTAAAACGCAATACATGGGATAGTTGTAAATAAGATATAATACAGAAACGACATGAGAGCAAGTAGTCACCTAGATTGTACCTGGTTCATGTCAGGACAGATGAGCACATGAATTCCTTATTACTGTGCCTAGCATTAATAGGCATGCCATTATATTACCTTATGTACACAGTATAAGCAAGGACACGGTGCCTGCATATGGAGTCTCTATGGTTCTTTTAGGCTGTGATCACTTTAGATTTTCTGCTAGGAGTATATGCTGCAATTTCTATAAAAATTGCAAGAACAGGTCACCATGCTGGTCTATTTTGCCTGATGAAATGGCAGACCTAAAGACAGAAAACTGCCAGATGTCAATATAGTCAAAGGAGTCAATTGTAGACTATTGGTTCTATCATGGGACGGATTTATAACTGCCATAATTTTGCTTAGTCTGCCAGGGTTGTAACTTGATGGGGTGCGGTTACATATGGGCACAGTATTCTTAGGGGGCCCATAACTTATTTGTTCCCTATGTGAAAAGCCAGTACTATACATTTTACACTATACATTAGACCAGTACCTTATTAGCACAATACATTATAGTTGGGGGGCCTGGCACAGATTTTGCACTGGGGTCCAGAGCTACATTTTACACCCCTGTGTTCTGTTCTTCTGCTGAATTTCATCACAGCAGAATTGTTTATTACAGATGTGATCAGACCTTAAAAGGGGTTTCCAGGATTTAGGATTGGCCATAACTATCTTATCGGTGGGGTTCTGAATATCTGATCAGTGGGGTATTGTACACAACTCAGGGTCGGCAGCAGTTGGCTCCATGTCCTGTATAGTGGCTGGGCACAGGTACAACAACACAGTACCCATTGATGTCAGAGGGTTCTGAGCAGCAGTACCCAAGTCCGCCCACCATACGGGGATCAATTATTAGGAACAACTTTTCCTTGAATCCATTGTTCCCAATAACAAATGCTTTTTTATTGTTTGATCACATCTTATATGCATTATTTGCTGCCAGAACTGTAAACAGGACATGTAAACCAATGAGAAGAAAAGTAAATAATGTAAGCAATGTAAAAAGGGCGATGTGCTGCCAACAAATGCTCACTATATGGGGATAAGTGACGGGTTGCTCCTCATACAGCAGTGACAATTGCTACGTGTACCTGAATGGACAATGAGCATTCCAAGAAACTTTAGTCCGAGAGCAGTGCCCCGCTAGCCCATGTAAATTGGCATAGTCCATGTCCAGGCTAATGGAGTCTCTGTTATCTCCCATGGAATTAATGCTAAGGTAAAATAGGGAAAGTACTGTGATAATAATGTCTAATGAATAGTAAGATCACATGTAAGTACCCGATTTACTAAAAGTACATGGTATAGCACAGAGGCTTGGTTATTGTAAACTTATTTTGGTGAAGTAATACCCCACAGGTTTTATGGGATTTACATTTAGTCAAGGCTGTATGCACCATAGAAGCTACCATTGAGACTATCATGTGGATCCTAGGGGGATGGTGTTGACAGGTTGTGGCCTTAATGTGTAGTTAGAACTTGTGTAGTTAGAGGCATGTCCTCTCCCATAGACCCTGCAATGTTAGCAAACAAATACATTTTTAATACTGATGACCCAGCCAAAGAATAGTATAAGATCTGTGAAAGTCCAACACTTGGACCCCACAAAGATCAGCTGTTCTAGAAACATCAGATCCCATTACGTAAATCGGAGCAGACCTGCTTCTGCTTTTCGTCCACTACAACAGTTTCAGGCACCTGGAGGCTACTGAAACAGGTGATCTTTGCTGGGTCCAGGAATCAGACCCCCCCCCCCAAAAAAAAAAAAAAAAAAAAAAAAATCATACAGGAGCTAAAAGAAACCCTTTAACTCATAGGACATGAAAGGGGCCCATATGACATTTTAGTTCTGGACCCCTTAGATCTACTGAATGTACACTCTTTTACACCTAAATGTTGTATTAAGTCCACTTTCCTTGTTTTAATTTTTTCCGGAAGATCTCAGAGACTGGTTTATTATGGGATTGTGTATTTCACTAGACAACATTCACTCATATGGTTGTCTTTATAGAGCTTTGTGATTTATTCAATGGTGACATCAGCAAAGGGGAAAGTAAAGGTCTCATTGTACTCAACATGGCTGACAAGTAAATGTTATAACTGTACAGCAGGAAATCTCAGGACATTACAATACAATGTTACATTTTCAGTGTAGTTCTCCTTTAATTGTTATCAAACTGAAGTATCAGCACAACAGTGATATTACCAAAGCGAAAGTGCAAGAACTAAACACAAGCTATGGCGATATCTTAGGTGTGTCATAGCCCGAGGGTGAAGGTCATAATTAGAATTTGATGTTTTGCGTTGCAAATTATTTCTACAATTATTAATCAATATAAATTATTTATGACAACTTCTTCACTTTTCGTAAACTTTGGACATTGTTTTATTTTCGTAGAGTCATAGGGTTTTTAGTAGTCTATTTTTTATTTTTTTTTGTTAAAAAACAAAACAGTGCCTAGATGTTACATGTCAGTCTAGCCTAATAAAATATGAAAATCTGTACGTACAATGCATTTTTTCCACGGCTTTTACTTTCCGTACAATGCGTTTTTTTGCCAGTGCGGCATTTTTTTTTCAGAACACAGCATAGCCTGACACTTTTTTCAGCCATTTTCCTATTAATTTCATTGCAGGAATGATAAGCCTGAAAAAAATGCGCAAAAACGCTATGTGAACAAAAACTGTCAAGGAGAGAAAATGGCCAAAATATGCTACATAATGAAATAATAGTAATTTTCTTTTTGCCTTTTTTCTGCCTTTTTTTTTGTAAAAGTAGCCCGATTTGGATTGGGCAGCTCTCCTAACATGTCTATTTTAGTAAATATTACTTCTCCATAAAATAACAATTCTGAAACATGTTTACGTGGGGAGTTAATGTCCGTTGCTGTCTTCCGTCATAGGATGACAGTATCGGACATTATCTGTCACAGACTAATTCTGTGTCTGTTCCTATTGACAGAAATGTAAAAACATGATGAAACCTAGCTTCCGTCATATTTGTTCACTTTTGTAACGGAAGATAAAGTCCTGCATGCAAGGGACATTAGTCACGGTAG
This sequence comes from Leptodactylus fuscus, assembly GCF_031893055.1. Lineage (NCBI taxonomy): Eukaryota > Metazoa > Chordata > Amphibia > Anura > Leptodactylidae > Leptodactylus > Leptodactylus fuscus. The sequence continues at coordinate 40,689,617 of NC_134273.1, forward strand.
TGTGAACTCCCCCTGTAAGCCTACAGTCACACAATTATGATGCAAAATAGCCATGAAAAACATCCATTTTTCACAGGCATTTTGCACCCGAGGGGCGGCAGTTTTAATGGATCTCTCATTCATTAAAGGACAAAATAGAGCACAACCTATATTTTGATGGTTCGTTACGACACTGTCAAAATATCGGTCGCGTGAATAGTCCACATTCACAGACACTGAAATGAATGCAGCCGTGTGAATATAGGGTTAGTGTATGAATAAACTGACAACTGGGCACTACCATTCTCCATGTCAAAGGTACCATATGTGTGCACACACTTTGGCACAGTCCGCTTGGTGCTGACAGTATCAGTCTGTGTATAGATTCTCCATATTGACCAGTCAAATGATAATTCTGAGTCTTATAAAACAGAAAAAGAATCCGCCTTTCCGCATGGTGTGGTCTCAGCTTTAATTTTTGCAGTTGAGAAACGTTCTAATGAATATATTCTCGACAGAAAATACTATATATTCGCACTTAAAGTGGTAGATACAGGCAATTTTATTGATTTGCAAGCCATTTTTCTAATATTTTTCTATAACACCTGGAATTATTATTTTGTCACTATTTTTTTTTTATTTTTATAAAAGGCTTGAAATTCTGAAGTTTTCAGTCTGAACACTGACCCTCACAACATTGTGGACTGACAGTAACTTGTACGGATCACTTTTCAGTGATTATACATACACACTGAAACTACTATGATATGTTGCCTTCTCCCCCTCCCTGTATAATGACCTCTGCACAGGTCACAGAGCATGCCCAGAATACTCTAGAGTAGTGTTGAGCAAATACCTCGCTCCCATAGGAATGCGTGTTAGCGGCCGGCAAATCTTTACAGCGCTTAACCCCTTGATGCTTGGCCGCTTCCATGAATTCCTATGGGAGCGAGGTATTCGACAAATAGTTTTGAATAATATTCGCTCAACACTACTCTAGAGTAGTTAACTTCTCCAGCATACAGGTTCCTATGGACTCAGTGGCTTGTTAACAGCAGCTCAGGAAAGATAGTCACTCAACAATCGTGCAAAAAATGAATTTAAAAAATCTAGAAACTAAAAATAAAAGCAAATTAAAAAAACAGAATATGTCTCACTATTTGGTTTTAACTAGTAAAATACATATATAGGTGCTTGGCAAGAGCTTACGTCCCTTCCACATCAATAAAAACATACATGTTCCAGGGTTCAGTCAGCAGTTATTGTATGTGTTTGACCAACATAAGCTGCAAACATAAAAAAAAATCTAGAATGAAATGTCTATAAATAAAGGATAAAGAGCCCTGCCCATTCAGCTCACAATGTAAGGTTGTATTTATAAGATCGTGTTCCACCCCAGAAATATGGACTGTATGCAGGCAGTATTTCCAGGACTGACTACAGTCAATACTACATTGTAGTATAAGTATGATACAGTGAGCTTCAAAGCGTTGCTGTGTTGAACTCCCAGCTTTATGTCTGTCTGGTTTAGTAATGCTCCACACTTGAGAACATAGGGGAATGTATAAATAATGCAGAATATATCTATCACCCAGCTGACAACTGTGCAAAGATACTTGAAAAGCAAATGTGAAGCGAATGTGCAGTTTCCTACACAACCACTTACTTCCACCCATGCCATGGTGACTTTACATATCTCCATCTCCACTATGGCTCTTCCCATACCTATCAATTTCTCTTTGTGCCCCTGCACAGTATAACACACCTATGGTATAGTGGCTCTGACACCATATGTCTACACATTATGATGTCTCCCTCCAGTTGCCCCCACAGTGTAATTTCCTCCTGCAGTTGCCCCCATAGTTTAATGTCAGACAACAGAACAACAATTAATATCGCTCAACCAACTATAAAGCAAATATCCAATCTTGTATGCAGAGCATGAGCAATGGGCTGCATGGAAAAAACGCTCTGGACTGCTAAAGAGCTTGATACAATGCAAAAAAATAAAATAAAAAAATTCCAGCATGCCATATATATAAAATGTAACTTTTACTTCATCAGATTAGAAAAAAACATTCAATTGACTAGGATCCAAGACATAACAGAGTCAAATGTACAGCTTACATGTTTCGGGAAGCCACAGTTAGTCCCTTACTTATAGCTATGAGTAAGGAGCTAACTGTGGCTTCCCGAAACGCATAAGATGTACGTTTGATTCTATTATGTCTTGGATCCTTGTCAATGGGATGTTTTTTTTAACCTGATGAAGTAAAAATTATATTTTATATATATGGCATGCTGGAATTTTTTTATTTTATTTTTTGCATAGTTTAATATCCCCCTCCCCAATTGTTGCCACAGCATAAAGTCCCCCTCCTGGTGCCCCCACAATATATATAGATCCCTTCTGGTCCCCAGAATATAATGGATCAAAAAAATAACATTAATACTTACCTCACCACATTCCACTGCCGTTCTTTCCTGTCTCTACTCCTGGAGGCTTCAAAGAGCTGCAGGCGCAATGTAAGTGACGTCACCACATCTTGTGTACTGCTTCCAAGACTGCAAGCAAGAGATAGTCGCCGAATGGTGAAGCAGGGAGCGGACGGACTCCTGCTTCACCATTGTATCCAACTCATCTGCGTCCAAATTATTCATACATTTCCAGGAGAGAAATGTCACATAGAGAGTACTGCTTGGGTAGAGTTATTTCAATGAAAATGCCAAGAGAGCTTTAAATGAACCAAATGAACTTTTATTCCAATTACATATAATAAACACATAAATGGTATAGACACAGCTACATATCACTATCATTACTTACCTTCCTGTCTCATGGGACCTTTCAGCATTTGGGTTCCTTCTGTTATCGATGTTTGCTTTGCCAGTCATTGTCTGCTTACAGCCTGCTGGCATCGGCTACAGGACACCTTGGCAGATTGCCATTTACACGTGTCATCCTGAGAACAATGAAGACTGACATGTAAAATTCGTTTTCTATGAGTTCTAAAAAATATTTACTTTGGGGGAGGGCATAATAATAATTTCCGGAAACTCAATGCATTAACTGGGTCAGCTGCAAACATAGGTTGTGACATTGGCAATGCAGAGCAGAGCAGTATTTTGTAAGGAGTGGGTGCATGGATACAAATTTTTGCAATATATTTCTATTTCTGTAGGTTCCAGTCTTGGCTTGGACTTTCAAATAGTCATGTAAAATACTGATCTGAATCTTGCCAAGACAAAGTAGTCTGAGGCACGGTTCACATCTGTGTCACATATTCTGTTCAAGGAGTCCACTTGGGGAACCCCCGAACGGAAACCTATACGCATTAAAAAAAGCTAAGAAACCACATGGACCCAAAGACTGTAATGGGGTCCGTGTGGTATCCGCTCGGTGTCCACACGAATCACACAGAGAGAAAAGTACTGCAAAACTTTTCTCGGAAACTGAGTGGACACCACATGGACCTCCTTGAATTGAATACTGAACGCAGATGTGAACCGAGCCTAAGGCTAAGGCTCCACTAAAAAAAACTGTGAAGAAAAAAACGCATTGCATGTTTCCCAGAGTTTTTCATGTTTTTCTGTGCTTTTTTCCCCTCCCCTTTTTGAAAAATGTTCACAAAGAGATACAGATTAGACATTAGGAAAAAACTTTCTGACAGTGAGGGTAGTGAGAGAGTGGAATAGGCTGCCACGGGAGGTGGTGGGCGCTCCATCAATGGAAATCTTCAAGCGGAATCTGGATAAACATATAGCTGGGATGATTTAGGAAAACCTGCACTCGCAGGGGGTTGGACCCGATGGCCCTTGAGGTCCCTTCCAACTCTACCATAAAAATAAAAAAATAAAAAAAAATAAATAAATCTGCAACTAAACTTAACATGTTGTATTTTTCAGAAATGCACACATTTTTCACAAAAAACCTGCTTTTCTGAAGCTCTTTTTTCCCACAAAGTGTGGATGAGGTTAACCAGAATCTCCTTTACCTTGTTGGTAATGTAAAAGGCAGGGTTTTGTGTGTCCTCAATGTGGGCGCTCGGCCTCGGACTGGACTGTCACATACAGTGTGTAGTAGTTTTACATGTAGTTTTTTTCAGCCAAACACAGGAGTGGATATGAACGAGGAGAACTATCAGCCTTTGCTATATACTTGTTGGATCTACTCTGGCGTAAAAAATCTCACATCATTTGCTTAATATGTTAAGGGTCTATTAGTGCTGTGTTTTGTGGACTTGTGATATTCATTTAAATAAGAGACCACATATGCACCCGTTGATTTTATTGGGCACATGTAGATGTCTATTCTGTTTTTAAGTGACCAACAGTCCCAGGAAAAAAGAATGGACACATATTTTGGTCTGTTTTGAGAACTACAGAGCTCCATTTTTGACTTTTGGCTCGTGAAAATCACGGATAGCACATGTAGGCTGGCAGGGCTTCAGATGCAGCATGGAGGCAGCCAGCGCCACATTATCTGTGATCAGGACACACATTCAGCTTTTGCTGTATGCAGTTTTTGAAGCCAAAACGAGGTGCAGGTCATAAAAAGTGAGAACCTATAATGGAAAGATGGTACTTTTCTTCATATTTCAATTTACTACTAGTTTTGACTTCAGAAACTGCATCAACACCTACTAGTGCTGCCGATCAGCCAACAAATATGTGTTATGCAGCACAAGATTACCAGGGATGTGTTGATCATCAATGCAGCCAAATTCGGGGGGAAGGTTTGTCGTAGCATCGGCATCCTCGTGTACTGCGCATGGGCCTCTTTAATAGGCAGATTCAGACTTGTGCCCATTGATGTGTTTATCATTCTCAGCATGCATCAGCAGTTCTTATAGGACCCAGGTCTCTAGTGACATGCTCTCACATGTAATCCATGTCTGATATGTGCAATATGGAGGATATGTGTGATTTCTTCCAGGAAATGAGACACACCCAACCATGGGTTGCATATGATATTGCAGTAGAGTCCCATTCATAGTGTAGCATATAGCACATATTGTAGCACTGTTTCTGGAGAGCCCCATTAATAGTAGTGCATCTAAAATAAAAGCAACTATCTCTGTGGCTACTATTTCTAGGATCCAAGACATAAGCCTCATGGGGAGCTCACTCATAATCCCTTCATCACTTACTTTGTGGTCTATGGACAAGATGCCAAACATGTAAAAATGATGTCTGAAGAAGCTTTCAAAGGAGGGCGCAGCAATGTAAAGTAGATTACACAGCCCGGGGGCTAGGTATCCTGTCTGGAGCTGTAGTTTACTGGCAATGCTATGACATGCCCTGCTATTTATTATTGTATAATTCCTTGTCGTATGTAAATCCCACTCCACCTATATTCTCAGGAAAGCATCAAGATACTATTATGGGATTATCCTATTATGCTATAAAATCATTACTTTTCTTCTATATAATAAAATAGAGAAAATCTACTGCAAGATAGTTTAGGTTTTTTTTTCTAATTTAATATATAATATTGATAAATGCTTTGTTGGGATATACAGACTAACTCTGCTGTAAAACTGATGAACTTTTCTGAATTATTTCTATAATTACTTTTCTAACTTTATTAAAGCTGACAATAGATATCATTATTGACACTACTGACCCTAGCCAGTGAATGGCTGCTGTAGGGTGATGGAGGTGATACAGCATCACATTTTATCTTAAAGGGGTTGTCCAGGCAAAAATGGACAACCCCTTTACCTTTTAAATCATCAGGGGGCTGTGAAAAAAAAAAAAAAAAATCCCTCCTACTCACCTGTCCCCCGATGCTCTGGTGTCCTTACGGCATGTTCCAGTCCTTCAGCCCAACAGGTCTCTTTGATGTCACTACCTGTGACATCACTAGTCTCTTCCTGAGACCTGCTGCAGAACCCAGGAAGAGACTCGGGAAAAGCCGCTGGAGCAAAAGAACCAGGATGCGCCAGAAGGACACCGTAGCATCACGGACAGGTAAGTATAAATTTTTTTAATTATTTTCAATGCCCTCAGCTGATTTAAAGGTTAAAGGAGTTGTGCAATTTTGCCTGGACAACCTATTTAACATATCTCCAGACAATTTTAACAATTTTATAAGACTATAAGCCCCTTTAACCCGGGACACATGGGCAGGAATCATAGAGGGTTAGCTGCCTTAAAACTCGCAGCCACAGCTAACCATCTGTATTCACACCTGCACTCGCTTTCCATTAGTGGTTTCTGTCCCCCATTCCGCTTGAAAAATATGGAAAGAAATGTCCTGCAAGCAGAAACCAGGTGGACCCCATTATAGACTATGTGGTCTGTGGATTTCCGCAGGTAACTGCTTTTTAAGTGAATTGGATTTTCATTTTTCGGGTCCCCAAGCAGACCCAAAAAACGCAAGCCCAAGTGCAGGTGTGAACCTAGCATAACCCTCTGGATGAGATTTGATGAGATCCCATCTACATGTCGCCACTAAAACCTACAGCACTAAGTGAACTTTTAAGCCCTGGCATGTCAATTATTTGAAAGCCACTCTACAGGATTTTAAGCCGCAGCATGTGAATTTATGCAGCAGGTTTTCACCATGATTTTGCAATGCATGGTGAAAAAGGTGTAGCCATCCCAGCAGTAGGTACCTCCCCTATGGACCCAACCTAAAGAGGACCTGTCATGTCTCCTGACATGTCTGAGTAAGTACTGGAATTCCCCATTATATAACAAATCTGGTGCATATTTTCCCATATTTCTACATTGTGCTGTTCTTCCTCAAGCAAAGAAAAAAAAAAAAAAAAAAGTTAACAATTTAGAGGGATTATCCTGATAGTAACTGTTGGCATGTGCCTCAATTTTACTGCTAATCACTATCACTGTTGGGCTTGTTCGTTGTCTATGCTGCCCATGCCAGGTTCTGACAATATATACAGTATATGTAAATATACAACTGCTAGAGGTGAGTGACAGAACTCACACCCAAGTCATATGGACTCTGAGACTCTTATGACTTGTAGAAGGCACAGCTTGTAGCAGCCTGGAACTACAGAGATTAGGGGATCACAGTCTAACAATGTGACTTCTAGCCTGTTTTGTCATGAGACTGACTCCTTGCTGCCCTGAAAAGATGAGACTGCAGACTAGAAAGAGAAAGATTGTGTCTTGTGTCATAGTTACATAATTAGGAATTGCGGGCCCCGTGGCGAACTTTTGACATGGCCCCCCCTAACCACGACCTCGACCGACCCCCTCATACGCATTCCTGCGCGCTCTGTTATGCCCCATAGTGGCCCCTATACACAGTATTATCCTCCATAGTGGCTCCTCCACACAGTGTTATCCCCCATAGTGGCCCCTGCACACAGTATTATGTCCCACTGTGGACACCCATAAGCAATTATTATACTCTGGGGTCTTTTCAGACCCCAAAGTATAATAATCGGAGACCCAAGGGGAGAAAACCATTAAAAAAACTCTGTTACTCACCTATCTCCCGGTTCCTACTATGTCAGCCTCCAGAGTACTCCATCTTCAATGATGCCAGATGTCACATGACCCGGGACGCAGGTTGGGGTCATGAGACGTCAAACGACTAGGCCGAAGCCTGCCCGCATCGTGGAGAGGTAAGTAACAATGTTTTTTTTATGTTTCTTAGCTCTCCAAGGCCGCTGATCATTATACTCGGGGGGGTCCGAAAAGACCCCCGAGTATAATGATAGCAGCGTTAGCGGCTGTCACCGGGCCCCTAATGTTCCAGGCCCTGTGGCAGCTGCCTCTGCTGCTATGGCGGTAGTTATGCCACTGGTTACACATAAGCCATAGATGATCTAATGAGAGAGTGTGTATTGTGAACAACCAGCCTGTAGCCTTTCAATGTTGCATATCAGGACCATATTAATAGTTTAAGGGGCCCTGTTCAAACCTTTTTTGCAACTGTCCTCCCATTTCATTTGAGTTCCCCTTAACAAGCTCCAGATAAGGCCCCCTGCCCCCTCAACCACCAATGTTACACAAAACTTACCTAACCCCTTTCCCATGGGCCAGCCAGCTCCGGTTGTAATGATGTCTCAGGCTTGACATTCATTGCATTTCCATGCTATACTATTGTATTAAACCTCTATCTGTGTGCTAAGGACACATACAGAGTTTAAATCGTTGTTGCCAAGAACATTGGAGCAACACCCGAAATGCGAAACGATGCTGCTTGATCCAGGGCAGCAGAGAGACCCCTGCTACCATAGGGCACTGTTGGCCCTATGGTTAAAGCGGTCCTGCCGCAGCACTGTACAGCAAGGTGTACAAGTTGTTTCCAAGGATCTGTTGTTGGGTGGGAGTAAAGGATAGACTGAGATAGTGTTTCTGCTTCCAGTTAAAGTTTTCTTGGGTTATATTAATGGGATAAAGGCCTCTTCTCTGGGGACTGCCAGTAAGAAGACATCCATCTTGCAGATTACACATATGTGGGCATTTATGTGTTGAAGTAAAGGTCTACTAAAGGACCATGTTCCATCACAGACTGAACTGTGCAAAGACTGTGTTCTGTTCCTGTTCATTGTGCCCTCCTTTAGAGACTGTAGTAAAATTAGTCTGTAACCATCAAGCCAATTGCCTCATATTGAATAAACACTTTGTATCAGGTCACCTGTTGTGAATGCTTGACTTGTTAGTCAATCTATAAGAACTGACAGGACCAGGCTGGAGTGAATCCACCACTACATAGAGAACAGAGCTGTCTGCTTCTTGCTCCATTCTCTGTGCATCATCTGCTGAGAAGAATCGGTCAGTGGATGTCTGGTTTGGTATCAAACCCCCACAAATCTGATATTGAAGATCTGTCCTTAGGTCATTGATATTTTTAGCCTGGAAAATCCCTTTATTAAAGGTGATTCCCTTATCCATTACTCTAAATTAGACTGGGCAGGCAGTGCAAGCAATACAATGGTTGAGATGCTGGGTCTGAGGATAGAAAACATTTCACTGATCTGGTATGAAGGAGAAATCACAATTAATGATGAGAAAAGAAACAAGAAACTTGTCATCTTCCCCAGCAATTCGCTAGAATCAAGTAAAGGAGGAAATCAATTATTGTAAATCATTTTACTTACTGGTTGAACAGAGATCTGAAATCCCCTTGGAATCTTAAATGCATAAAAGGAAATCTTAGGCATGATGTGACATAGGTAAATGACATCTGAAAAACCGGTTTGACGTGACTAAAGTAAGTTTTCCTAGTAACAATGCAATGGGTGGACATTACATTTAGATCCCTGAGTGTTTTATTTTTTTAAAAGGGTTTTATACAGAGCAGTAAAAATTCAGATACCATTGCTAGAAAGCAAAACCTGCTGCATAGATAAGCAAAGCCCATCACAGCCTATTGATCATTGTGACCCCACTAGTTACAAAAACAGGAGTCCCGGGGCCCACTTTCTAAATAGGAAAGGGGTTAAGCATGCACAAAGCTGCTCCATAGTTCACCATGTAAGTCAACTAGCTATATGAGAGTTCTGTCGAATTGGTTGGACATAAGATTGCATACTCAACCACCACTCCATTTAAATAGAGGACATAAAATGGGTAGATGAGAAGTTTAACTCTTGGGAGATCCCCTTTAAATTAACCCTCTGTTGATGGAGAAACCTGACCAGAATAATGTATTCACCTGAGTGATTATCAGGTTGATATTTCATTACAATTGCTTTAACATCTAACAACTACTGTTAGTCATACTGGTAATTGCTGACGTGTGCAAAACTGAATGTATAATCATGAAATCCGGAGAGTTAATCTAGTATGTCCGATGAGGTGTGTATGTGTATGTGAAAGGCAGAAATGAGGTTAGTAGGCCAACAACTGATATGTGAATGTACACATGGAAAATAGTGTTGTATATCTAGAAGCGTCTGTTTACCTTTATAAGTTCTATAGATATTACTACATAGATTGGTTTTAGTCAGAACATCCGTAAGAAGAAACTTAAAGAGAAATGTTCTAGTCCTCGAGGTAGTGATTGTTATATATAGGGCCATTTTAACACATTGGTGGACCCTGTTCTCCCACCCCCTAGGTTGCCCCACAGTATCAAGTGTTCCCACCCATCAGGTTGCCATACAATATCATGTCCTCCCACCAGTCAGGTTCCCAGATAGCAGTGATGGCGAACCTTTTTGAGATCAACTTCCCAAACTGCAACCCAAAACCCAATAAATTATCACGGAGTGCCAACATGGCAATTTAACCTTAAAGGGGTATTCCCATAACTCTTGTTCTGCAGCCTGAAGGCTCTGTACTCTAAGTTCACACTGGGAGCCAGTCAGGTCTTTTTTCTGGGAGCCTTTTTTTCCAGATCCTGGAAAAACGAACGGACATGCCCATTCTTCAGGCCAATTTGCCTTGCGATTTGGCCTGAATACACTCCCTCTTCCCGACTAGGCCCATTCATTGGGCCTAATCCGGAAAAAAAACTGTTTTTTGGTCCGGAACCTGAGGCGGCCTCTGCCTCAGGTTCCAGACCAAAAAATCCCGTGTGAACCCGGCCTTAGGTAACACTGCAGTAAGGACTGTCGATATAGTGGAGATTATATATATATATATATATATATATATATATATATATATATATAGTCTCCTGTTTAAATTCAGCACTGTATATCTAATTTATTTTCAGGTCATTGACCTCAAAGTGATGTTTCCTTTGGAAACTCACTACCATGTCATATGTATATTCCATGCAAGTTATTACAGAGCACATCTCAGTGATAAGAAACATACTTCTTGTTATGTATGTCACTTTAGTAGATACAACCCTGGGAGAACTGCTATTCTTGCTCAAGTAGATGATGTCATAGCAGTGGGAAGATCAAGTCTCACTTCATGGGATCATGCAGGCAAGAGATGATTGGGGTCTTAGTGGCAAAAGCAGTGCTCCATGGGGTTGAAGGTCTATCCCCAGTGCACCAACTGCTTAATTTGTATAAGACTTCAAAGTTGTCTTTCTCCAAATTCCTTTTTCCGCATGAAAATTTGTTCCTTTATTGCTGAGCTATTTATTTATTTCACAATATGCAAATGAGCCGACTGAAGCATTAAAGGCGGTTCCATTGTTTAAATCTGATTTGTCCACCAAAGCACAAATGTGAGAACACTGGGCCAGGTGAAAGTCCAGCTTAGCTCCCTAGCTTTGTCCTTCAAACAAGGGAATGGAGGAAGGGAGGCCTATTAAAACATAGTAGTTAGTGCTCAGGACTGCTCATTTGCATATTGTGAAATAAATGAGTACCTTGGGAATGGAGGAACAAATTTTCATCGGGGAAAAGGTGTTACATTGTGGTGAGTGACCAATCTGTGTTATTGGTTTAATATACTTCACCTTGATTCCCTTTAAGTAGTTCTTTAGCCTGGAACTCATTTTAGGAGATATATTATACCCTGTATAACAAGAAAATCCCTAAAATGCCATAAAAACAATCAAAATTCCTACACAACTGCAATAAGCTGGTGGACCCCATACTATGTCCATCAGTGTTAAGGCCTCTGACTAGTAATGAAGAGGATGTAGAGGTTTATTGGCTCTTAATGGAGAAGCAGTATGTTCCTAACACACGAGTGATTATCACAGACAATGTCTATGTTCTCTGTCACAGGTAATTGCCATCGTCATGGACTATTTTACCGACAGGGAAGTGTTTAAAGATGTGCTGGACGCAGCAGACAAACGGAGAGTCCCGGTCTACATGATTCTAGGAGAGAATGGAGTCAAGCATTTCTTGGAGATGTGTGAATTCATGCAACTGTCTGGATTTATGCTCCGGGTAATAATGAAAAAGAAACAAGCAGAAAAACTCAAGCGATAGTTCTATCTGTCCTCTTATCTTGTTTGCTCATTGCTGACTCTATATGGCCTTTATGCTCTATTCAGACAACTGAAGTGCAAAATACCAGTGAAAAAAGGACATTTTGCACATCCATTTTGTATCCATTGGGGCACCCATCTTCAAAGACCCTTAAGCTGAGTGCACACTACCAAAAAATGGGTAGGTGCGACAGGATGCCGGTGCAGTGCACCGCCATTTAGTCGCGCACTCCACTCCGGATTAGGCCCAATGAATGGGCCTAGTCGGGAGTGTAGAATGAGCATGTCCGTTCTTTTTTCCGGGAGCCCTGACCGGCTCCCATTGATTTCAATTCAGCCTCAAAATCCAGACCAAAAAACTTCATGTGAACTCAGCCTTATAGATTTTAGCCTATTGAGGTTTCTTTCAAATAGGCAAAAATGGGACATGTTCTATTTTTTGACGATCCATTAAAAAATTGGTCCTGTGAATAGCCCCATTCACATAGATTGCAGCCATGTAACGGCCATTAAAAACACTGTGACACAGAGCTTTATTGTAGGAAAGGAACTGATAGATTGTGTTATATATAATGCCAGTCCTAGGGGGAGTTCAAAGTACAGCAAACAGAGATTCCTCAAGACATGTTCCACCCCCTCAAGGCTTTACTATAGACATAACAACGTATCACGGCTGCTCCAAGGATTTCTATCAGTCTTTGAGCAATACAACTATATATGATTCAGAATTTGTATTATGACCTATTATTAAAATCAATATTATCAATAAAGGTGAAACTTATTTTAATTACAATAATTACAATTCTTACCTTGACTAGTGGCACCCGCTTCCATATACCTGTGGGGTTTTTTTTTTAGTGGCTAAACCCATAACTGTTATACAATCACTAAATAATATTGTTTTTTTCACTGTGTAGAATTTGCGAGTCAGATATGTCACAGGCGTTGGATTCTACTTGACCCCTGGGAAGATCGGAGGCTCCATCTCACATAAATACATAATGGTGGATGGAGATAAGGTAGCCTTTGGTTCTTTCAGGTAATAATTTGTATATTAAACATGGTATACGTTCAATGCTCCCTTGTAGGAACTTGAGATAAGTTTTTATTTAACATTACATTTGTTGAAGGACCACAATAATAATAATAAATTTTATTTATATAGCGCCAACATATTTCACAGCGCTGTACAATTTTTAAGGTTCAAATACAGACAGAAAGATGCATTACAAGAAAGTAATTTCACACAATGGGACTGAATGCCCTCCTCGCAAGAGCTTACAATCTATGAGGTAGAAGGGGTGACACAAGAGGTTGCAGGGGCGGCATTGCATATGCAGAGGTCAGACACTTTTGTAATAGATGTTAAAGTCATTACACAAATGTAAAACTTTATGAGCCATCACTAGTGGTGTCCTTTAACATGTGGATGGAGCTTGGACCCTTAAAGTTAGCCTGAGATGGCATCATATTATTGTGGGGAGATGTGGGAGTGGGGACAGTGGAGGGTTAAATTTTGAGGATTCTTATTATAGTACGGAAGGGTTTACGTTAGACATTGTGATCGGCCTGTCTGAAAAGTGCGTCTTTAGTTTGCGTTTGAAACTGTAGAAATTGGGAGTTAATCTTATTGTCCGGGGTAGAGCATTCCAGAGAAGTGGTGCAGCTCGGGAGAAGTCTTGTATACGAGCGCGAGAGGTTCTGATAATAGAGGATGTAAGTGTTAGGTCATTGAGTGAACAGAGAACACGGGTTGGGTGGTAGACAGAGATGACGGAGGAAATGTAGGGAGGTGCGGCATTATGGAGAGCCTTGTGGATGAGAGTAATAACTTTATATTGTATTCTGTAATGAATAGGCAGCCAATGTAGCGACTGGCACAGACCAGAGGCATCGCTGTAGCGTCTAGCCTGATAGATGAGCCTGGCCGCTGCATTCAGAATAGATTGTAGAGGGGAGGGTTTAGTTAGGGGAAGACTGATTAGTAAGGAGTTACAGTAGTCAAGGCGAGAATGAATCAGAGAGACAATAAGTGTCTTTAGTGTATCTCTGGTGAGGAAAGGGCGTATTCTGGAGATGTTTTTGAGGTGGAGGTGACATGATTGTACGAGTGATTCAACATGAGGGGTGAAGGAAAGGTCCGCGTCAAACATGACCCCGAGGCAGCGGGCATGGTAAATTATAGGCCAAGAAAGCAGCTAAAGGCAAACATGGCCAGAGGGAGAGAAAATGGATTTTTTAGCATCCATCACATGACATTATAGTTCCAGAGAAAGATGAATATCCCTAAAATAAAAAAAAAATGGAGTCTAATATTTTCCATCCTTAGAAGTAATTAACTTTAAAAATAATCACTGACAGGCTCGCTTTAATAGTATGTGGCATTATTCCATTATTTTATGATCTAATACCTGCTTATACTTTTTAGGTTAACATGGTCATCTTTAAGAGTGGATCGCAGCATTATGACCCTATTGTCAGGGCAATACGCTGAGCCTTTTGACATTGAATTTCGTGAACTTTATGCAATATCTGAGGAAGTAAATCTTTACAAAGAACTAGGCTTCCCTGACACTCGACCAAGTCCCATGGTGGGAGTAAGAGCGCGTTCTTCCACTGTTGCTCGCAAGCTCATCAATCCTAAATACACATTAGTAGTGGGAAGAAGCCCAGCGCCGGGTGAAATGCTAAGATTTGGAACACCAAATCCTCCTTCATCTGGAGATAATGAGGAAAGTGAAGGGGATAAAAGAATAGCAAAATTTCTTGAAGATCTAATAAATATAGAGCAGGAGATTCCAGAAAAAGTGAATTTAGACAATCTTCCAAAGGCGGCTGTTCCACCAAATAAACAGACTGGCAAAGCTCCAGAAGACCATCGGACAAATAAAAGCATAAAAAAATCAAGCTTTAGATTCTTCAAAAAATCAAGCGGTCAGGAAAAGGAAGTTGATGATGGATTTGTATTAGTTAATAAACCAAGACTTGATCTAAGCCATGCAAACAACTTTAGAAGTCAACAAGACCTGAGGGCCTCAGGTAAGACACCTGATAAATACCGTATAAGTTATCAATACACTTCCAGTTCCATCAACTATTAGGAGGACTATTATGGGACTATTATGTACATTGAGTCTGTAGGGTTTTGTCAAGATGGTTCTGACTTGAGCATACTTAGGCCAGGGCTATACTGCAGTTTTATGTAGTAGATAGAATGTAGAACATGCTGTACATCTCACAGCTTATAATGTAAGGAGGCAAGGTCTTTCCCGCCAGTGTTTCCATAGGTATAATTGACATGCTGTGATTTCCAAAAAAAATGCAACAGTTTTAAAAATTGCAGCATTTTTGCTGTGGGTATTTTTCTGCAATGGGTGGATAGGATGGGTGCAATGACTGTAAAATGACATGGTTTTTGCAGCATGGTTTCCACCGCGGCCAAAGTGCGGCTTTTACACCACATGGGGATTCAACCTAAAAGGGTTCAAAACTCTTGATAAGAGTGGTGCACAGCATGTTAGAGAGCTTTTTGACACAATTTGATGCTTTTACTTGATAAATCTCTTCATTGCACATCTGTCATTTATCTATTAAAAAGCACTTGAATCATGTTCTACATGTTACATAGGTGGTGATACCAGGACGCTATAACTTTAAGAAAACAGGTGAAACTTCAAAGAGTTTTTAAGAGAATTCAGATTTTTAAGGGAATTCAGAGTTTCTTGAGCTTGTCCTTATTTGTTCATAAATAGAAGACCCATTAAGTTCTGTTTCGCTTGTATGCCTCCAATCTAAATTGAAACCAATAAGCTGTAAAATCACTGCTCAACAATCTGGAAAAAAAATCTGCCCATAAACTCCCACTAAACAAGCTGTGCAGGATGTTCTGCATATACGTGATGGCTTATCCCTCCATTAGTCCTTCATTTAAATCTGTGTCAAGGTTAAACTTTGAGTTATATAGAAACAGATGCTAAGGCCTCTTGCAGATGACAGTGGTGGGGGTCAGTGTGTTACCTGTATATTTCATGGATGGCACACTGACCCATTCTTTTCTATGAGCCCATACACATGACCGTGATTTTCACAGTCCCGTGTGCGTGCCGACAGTCTGGGCTGCATCATATAGGACAGGTTCTATTCCTATCCTATTTTGCGGCCCGTGATTCTGTGGCTCCTATTCATTTAATGAACGGAACTGCAGAAGCATGGCCCATGCACGGGCGATACATGGGGAACATCCCCGCATCCCCCGTGTGCAGCCCATGCTTTTATTTCACAGCAGGCCAGTTGCAGCACGGTCGTCTGCAACCGGCCTAGCAACAAGTCTGGTAAATGGATGTTTTTAAGATATATCTTAAGAAGAATTACTTCAATGTGGTCTTTGCCCTAAACTCTGTAAACCTAAAAGCAAACGTCCAGTTTAGTAAATGCTTGCATTCTCTATAAAGTTTGTAAATTTATGAATAAATTGACAAGTGGGTGTTACCATTCCCTTTGAGAGATGGGCAAACCATTGAAGATTTGTTTTGTACTGTGTACAGACAAAGCAATCTCCTGGTTTGGCCTCAATTTATTTTTGATAGAACCAGACTTAGACTTAGACCCTAGAGAATAAAAGCTGGAGGTCCAGGGAAGGTCACAAAAAAAAATTTATACTCACCTTCTGTAACATCATGGCGCTCGGCGTGCCCATGTCAGCGCTGTGGCCAAATCACAGGCTTAAGTGGTGACCCCAGACACATGATGTCACAGAAGAGCACCATAGGCCGTGAAGAGACCCAAAAGGAGTCATGGAAGGGGAGTATAAATGTATTTTCACTTTTTACATCCAGAGTATAATAATCTACTGCAATGAATGTTGCGATAGCCATTTATCCCAAATTATTTGATTTTGTTAAATACCGAACAATTTGGAATATTCGAGTCGAAACTGGTTAATTTGCTAACCGATTAGCCCATCTCTACTCACATTGTCTAAGTGGAATGTTGCTACTGTCAGCAGTGATTGGACAGTGTATCTATTGTATGATTATGTATTATGTCTACAGCATGTAGGAACACATTCTTCACTAGTAACAGTTATCAAATTATTTTCTAGGAGTATTAGCAGAAAAAGTACCGTAATCACAAAAATGTAGTTGTAGAAAAAAAGCTGTTACACAATAATGAATTTGACATCATTCACCTGGTCATATTATAGACTAGTGTGGGGCATCATGGTGGCTCAGTAGTTAGCACTGCAGCCTTGCAGTGCTGGGGTCCTGGGTTTGAATCCCGCCAGGAACAACATCTGCAAGGAGTTTGTATGTTCTTCCCGTGTTTGTGTGGATTTCCTCCCATTCTACAAAGACATACTGATAGGAAAAAGAAAATGTACATTATGAGACCTATATGGGGCTCACAATCTACATAAAAAAGGAGCAGTGTGGTACAGATCTATAACATGGAGCCCATAGCTAGTAAAGGGTCCATACTGAACATCAGTGTGCCTCCAGCCTCCGAAGTGTTTTCCGGTTCTTACCATAGAGCTCGGAGGATTTCATGTATCATCACAGAGGTTTTACATGGTGTAATAGGAAGCCTAATAAAACATCCATATGAAATTGTCACATCAGGTTCTATTATTATTAGAGATGAGCGAGTAGGTATTCAAAATACTCGTACTCGATCGAGTACCACTCGCTGTTCGAATGGAAAAGTTTGATGCAGAACCAGCACTGATTGGCCGAATGCTATACAGTCGGCCAATCAATGCTGGTTCTTCTCCTACCTTTAGAAGTCTTCTCCATGCAGCTTCCCCGCGGCGTCTTCCGGCTCTTCATTCACTCTGCCAGGCATCGGGCCTGGGCAGAGCCGACTGCGCATGTCTGCTTGTAGTGCGGGCATGCGCAGTCGGCTCTGCCCAGGCCCGATGCCTGGCAGAGTGAATTCAGAGCCGGAAGATGCCGCGGGGACGCTGCAAGGAGAAGACTGCTCGAAGGATCCAGCCCGACCCTCATTCGTGGACTTGGTAAGTATAATTTGATCGAACGTTGCCTACCCCTGAAACGAGCATTCCCCCCCCCCATAGACTATAATAGGGTTCGATATTCGATTCGAGTAGTGGAATATTGAGGGGCTACTCGAAACAAATATCGAACCTCGAACATTTTACTGTTCACTCATCTCTAATTATTATATTTTTATACTGTTTTAGACATGTCTATACTTATACGTAATATTCTTTTTGCCTTTCTACCAATAGGTAACATCAGTCCGGTCTCCACTAAGAGTGAAAAACCAAAGCAAGACAAATGCCTGATATCCTGAAGCATGGAACATCTGAAATATTTTCAGCAAACTTGTATATATATTTATTGCAGATGGGGAAGTAATATTAAAAAGCAGCTCTCCCAGGAAACACAATCTCAGGGAATATGAAATGAAGCCTCCCAATTTTTGGCTACGTGTATCACAGGATTAAGTTGGCCAATTCCATCTGCAACAGTAATGGCAATGAGATTTTTTTTTATCCCTGAAATGCATATTGGCAAGTTGACATAACCACAAAATGGTCCAGAGTATGAAGCGGATCCAAATTTTGTATATTTTTAGAATTTGGTGACCTTGTTTGAATACAATTTTTTTAAAAAAAAGACACGCAAAAACCAAAAATGCCTGACTACTGTAGGAAAGAGTAAGCATATACTGTACATAGAATCAGTGGGATGGGTGATTCCTTGCCAAATTACCGTATTTGTTTACATAAAAAACAATCAGGCTACGTTCTTATCTGTGCGGAGTTTGTTTTTTTCTCTGCTGGTTTCAGTTTTAAAAGGACGGACCCCATTAAAATCAATGGGGTCTGCCTGGCTCCATGTGTAACTGCTGTTTTTGTGGTCTGCTTCTCCATTGTAAAGGGTCCCAGAAGGACCTGACCAACTAAGATGCAACGCTAGTGTGAAGCTACACTGTTAGGTAGCACAGTTTTATAAAAATCACTTTGATCAGTGTTTATAGTCAGGACTGCTAGAACATATGGGTAGATGTATGCCATAGACCACCCGGTATCTTAAATAACGTGGTAGGTCAGTCTTAATAAGTATTTTTGCACCTCAAGTGCAGTTCATTGCTAGAGGGAAAAAATCCAACTGTTGGAATTGCCAACACAGCCATATATATTTTAGACTCTAAAGGTCAATACGTTGTTCATAATGGCCATATATGTTAAACACTGGGCACATAGTAAAATGTTATTCTAGAGACATCCTTTCAAGCAAAGGAGTAACTTGAAGCTACTGGGCCCCCACTTACCATGTGACATCTATAATACTGGTGTCTTCTTATGTTGTAGAGAGGTGTTCGGGCCCCCTCAAGCTACAGGACAAAGTAGAGATTCTTAAATCTGCACCCCCTACAGCTATGCCCCTGCTTTCAGAAAAAAAGATCCTTTATAGGAAGGATCTTTTGTCTGACTAGTAGACAAAAATTTCAAACATGGTCAACTTCTTTCCAGATGACAATGGTGACACAGTGGTCGGCTAAAACTATCATTTGTTGTTAAATTTCGCCCAAGGGGCATTAGTTATCCTTTTTATCAACTTTAGCCCAATGTGTATGCGCTTTGTTGACAATGAGGCCCAGTGTAAAATCTATAACAGGGGTGTCCTACCTGACATATTCAAATTAGACTATTTTTCACATGTGGCAGAGGAACATTTGAGCTCTCCTGGCAACCAGACCTGCTATCCCTGTACTCTCTTTAGCTCAACATTATCATTCACCATATTTGGTAATTTACTGTTCCACAGAAGGGATTAAGAACCAATATTTGATCTGTACACCAGATTTAGCTATATACACAGTCCAGTCACATTAATGTGACCACCTGTCAAAATCAATAACCACCTTTCGCAGAGCGGACCGCTGCGAGACGTGCAGGAAGAGAGGGAATGTTGTGATGATGTTCACTGGGATGTTGAGCCATGCCAACTCTAGTGCCATGGTCAGCTGCGCTAGGTTACGCAGTTGAGCATCCATGGCACAAACAACCCAATCGAGGTGGTCCCACAGATTCTCAATTGGGTTCAAGTCCGGAGAATTTGCTGGCCAAGGGAGTACAGTAATCTCATCCTGGTGCTCCTGAAACCACGCACGTACACTGCGAGCTTTATGACATGTCGCATTGTCCTGCTGGTAGATGCCATCATCCTGAGGGAAAACAATTCACATGTAGGGGTGAACATGGTCCGCAAGGATAGATGCATACTTGTGTTGATCCATCATGCCTTCCACAATGATGAGTGCACCCAGATGGCTGATGACACGTGCCTTCTGCAATTGGTTATTTAAGGTTGACGTCAAACGTAGGCGGTGGTCACATTAATAT
This sequence comes from Leptodactylus fuscus, assembly GCF_031893055.1. Lineage (NCBI taxonomy): Eukaryota > Metazoa > Chordata > Amphibia > Anura > Leptodactylidae > Leptodactylus > Leptodactylus fuscus. The sequence goes on from NC_134273.1 coordinate 40,709,794, forward strand.
GACTGGACTGTGTAAAACTGATGACAAATACACCACAAAGGAGAATATGAGCATATTTGTTCTCTTTTCTATAGGCCTTTTTGTTGAGATCTGAGCACCTAGAAGCAGATACAATAGTACATTTTATCAATGGCCAATCAAATTACATCGCCAATTTTACCCAAAAATGTACCTGAAATGGACAGTGAATAATGAACTTCTTCAACATTCCTTACAATTACATACTTTCTATAAATGATCACATATAAAGCTTTTACAGATTTGTGGACTAGCTTCTCCATTCAGCACACCTTCACTTCGGTTTTGCACTTTGACTAGGAGTTATTTTTTTAAATTGCTGCTGTAAACCCTGTGGGAACAGGGAAACCTTTACATAATGTGAACAAGGTTTACAAGTGTTTAGATGCAGAAACATTACAATTTGTTTACGATCTGTGAAAACAATTCATGGGGATATCCAGAGAAAGTACCATATATTGGAATACTGTATATCTCAACCAAGCCAACGATTGGCAGCTGTTTTTACATCAGATGAGAAAGCTTAGTCATGCTGATCTGAGTATAGCAAATGATGCATAAAATAAAGCCTTACCATACCGCAGGCACAAAATGGATAAGACAATTATTATATGTCCATGTTAAGCCCTGCTCTGCCTATATGTCTATTGCTGCTTTCATATTCTACTAGAGCTTTTACAGACTTTCTGTAAAAAAAAAAAAGCAGAATTTCTGCCTATTTTTTCAGACTTTCAGAAAGATGACAGATTTGTATCTATTGTGTAATGTACTGTATATAGTTTATGTTAGTATTAAACATCACAAAATGTTTGCATTGTGTAATAGTACAATAAAAAAAAAGAAACTTGTATAGTGAATTGTCTTCAAATAGTAGTGACTTGGCCCATTGATCTGATTGAAATTTTTCATTTGATAAAAAACTGATTTTACATGTTAAGGTTGGCCAACATCCGAAAACCAACCTCATCAATGGTGGCAGCAGCTGTACAAATTTGTAGGTGAACTGAGGTATTAGCCATAAATCTGTTAAGCTAGATATCACCACAAGTGGGTATGGTTTTGGATGTGTGTGGTTGCTGCACCGTGAAAGTCCAACCTTAAAATCTGTCCAACAATTACAATTATTTATCCCATTGATAGCATCTGGAGGACAACTCCATTAAATGGAATAAAAACAATCATAACAAATGAGGAAGATAAGAACGGGTAGTGTAGTAAAGTGTTTGCGTGTGTAAACCTCCAACTCAATTTCAATACCTGTAAGATTAGTTGATTGGTCAGAAATCTGTGTGCGTAAACCTGGAGCGAACATTCATTTATTCAGTATGCACTTAGTATGGTGAGCAAACCAACTAGCAACAAAATTAGGTCATCACCAAAAGTTTATTGTAGAGTTTTTCCCATCTTGGCAAATCAGGACTTAGGGGAACAGTTGAGAAATTCTGCTCTACACTGTATCCATAACACCTATAGTGGTGAATGGGAGCTATAGAAACAGTGTAGCAAAGCTGAGATTCTCCATAGCTTGATGTCCATGTTTCTAAGATTCCTCCAGTTACTCTGGTTTCCTCCCACACTCCAGCAACATAGTGGTGCAAATTTTGGAGTTGGTGGGTTAGATCAACAGTTATCTAATATCCTAAGATCAGTAACGGGCCCTATTTACTTACCGATCATGGCAGGGGCCAGGATCAGTAAGTGACGCCGCGGGCCCCACAACCACTATTATTATACTTGGGGGTCTATTCAGACCCCCGAGTATAATGATTGGAGGTCTGTGTTACTTACCTCTCCGCGCTCCATACAGGCATTGGGGCTAGTTGTGTGACGTCCCTGATGTCACTTGACCGGGACCTGGGTCCCAGGTCATGTGACGTCCGTACATCATTAAAGATGGTCGACACCATCGTGGACTGCAGCAGAGCCAGAGATAGGTAAGTGACAGTGTTTTTTATGTTTGTATCCCCCCTCGGTCTCCGATTATTATACTCTGGGGTCTGAAAAGACCCTAGAGTATAATAATTGTTCATGGGTATTCATTATGGGGCATAATACTATGTGCAGGGGCCACAATGGGACATAATACTGTGTACTGGGGCCACTAAGGGGCATAATAGTGTGTGCAGGGGCCACTATGGGGCATAACACTGTGTGCAGGGGCCGCTATGGGGCATAATACTGCGTGTAGGGGCCACTATGGAGCATAATACTGTGTGCAGGGGCCACATGGGGCATAATAGAGCACGCAGGAATGCGGTGGGGGGGGGGGGGGTCGGTCGGTCGAGGTCTTTGGTGTCAGTCAGGAAGGTGGGGGCCATGTCAAAAGTTCACCACGAGGCCCTGCCATTCCTAGTTACGCCACTGGAGACAGGGATTAATGCAAGTGATGACAACCACATGCAAGATGGTTGGACAGCACTCTGAGGGATTCAACAAGAGTTGATATTATTATATAAATGCCACTATCCACAAAATAATGATTATCACAAGGGTATCAATACAACCACATAATAAAGAATTAGGAATTCAGACCACAAATGTAAAGGACATATTGAGACAATGTTTCAGGCCAACTTGCCCTTTATCAAGCTGTATAAAAGGGTTGGAGAGCGAGTATACTCTTGGTGATAGTCATTATAGATATGATACAACAGAAATGGGGGGGGGACATATATGCATATATGGGAGAGAAAATGCAAACATGAAAGAAGGTGAGAAATAGAACCAACTTATGATACTATTATCCTATTAGATACATGAAAAACAAGACGACACTTTGAAAAAATCAAAGTTTACCTTACGAAATGTATAAGTAGAAGAATCTCAGACTAATTTTTAAACCAGAATTTTTCTGATATATTGTATACCTTTATACAACTCATTACTGATGTATTCCTACCAAGCGTGTTTATCTTGGGCTTTGAATGGGATTAAGTACTAGACATATTAAAGGAAAACCATGTGACAACTGATTAAACTAGGAAAAATTAAAAGCTTTTAGATTCGCCATTATATGCCATTTATCCTTTGTAATTAAATATTGATTTTCAATTGGCAACCCTTAGCTCTAGTATTTAACCTAAGATATAATGGTTACATCATATGGAAGAACAGCAGGTTCTGTCTTATCTTGTCTGCAGTGATATAAATGGTGAAAAGGAGAATCAAAGAATGTATAAAGAAAGTCACTATTAGTCTAGAACTACAAAGTCATGACAACACTACAGTATTTCCCTATATTTTTCATTTACTGTATGTTGTAACATCTTGTGCCATGGAGAAACAATAAAAGGAATGATTTACAGTAATGCCACAATATCACCAAGATTCACAGGATATGTTGTGACGGCAGAAAGTGAGACAAAAGGAAGGAGATACCGTATCAATGTGATCCACCAGGAACAGCAAGAAATCCAGCACTGTTCATTGGAAGTAGCTTGCGTCCCGGACATTGTAGCTGAATCAGCTGTGAAATACACCAGTTGTGTGTTGGTCCGAACCCATCGATTTTGACTGATTCAGCTGACCATCAAATATGTGGATTCCTCCTGACTCTCTGTCAGTGCCCAATATAGCTGGAGAACTAAGCTGAGTGTGCATGTGTATGAGTAAGTCAGGCCAGACAACATTCTGGCAACTAAGGATTTATTCCCTAGCATTTTTCCCACAGGAGTAACAGCAGTTCATCAGATTTTTTTTCTGCAATTATCATATTTTGACCACCAATAGCATAGAACCCACAGCGGCATACCCTCCTCCCCCCTTGTCTTATCTTAACTGTAAATATAAGAACATTTGTATAAAACTCTTAGATATTAAAGGGGTTATCCAGCTTCCAAAGATTATCTACAAATACATCCACAGCAGGGCTAAATCCTCCCTGTTCCCTTGTGCAGCCTTTGCTTGGCTTTATTTTACTTGCTGCTCCTTGTATCACTGTTATTTACATTCAGTGACTCCGTGGACAAACTACATTTCCCATGATCCAACTGCCTCCTCGCGCTCTCTGTGTATGCCTCCCTTCTCTCCTCTCCTCTGTAATGAAATCACAGGTAATAAATCACTCCCACATCTGAGGTCACATGATGCTGTGATGTTTTGTTTGATGCTGAAAAGGGAGGGGGTAGTAAGTTTCCAAAGAGAGTTAGAGCAGATAGACGAATCATGGGAAATGTAAATATCGGGGTCATCATGTCGGTTCATCACAAGGGCTATGAGTTGCAACGAACACCAGACAGACCCCAGTATAGTCAATCGGGTCCACCAGGCTCTATGTGTAACCGCTGTTTTAGTGGTCCGCCTTTGTCAGGACATCTGACAAACCCAAACAACAGAGACACATCGCTACTGTGAACCTAATAGATGATGTAATAAATTTGGCACATCCTATAAGCAACTCAGTCCTCTTTGTTTGATACAGTAAATCTCCCCCGAGTGTGTTATGTTTGATTGTAAAAAAAACCCCTTTTTTTAAATTTGCTATTACATGAAATTATTATGAGATTCTGTGTAGTTGCCCAATACCAGGGCCAGTTTCATACAAAGTGGGGCAAGTTTACAAGTGGCCCTAAATTCAATGACATATACAGAACTACTATAGGGTCCGTGACCATAGGAGACCAGGTGGCCAGCAGGTAGTGGGCCCTATTTACTTACTGGTCCCCACTCCTGCCCACACTTTCCCTTCAGACCTCCAGAAGGCACTGTCGTCCCATATCACGTCGCTGACACTGAACAGTGTCAGGACATCGCTAACAGGGATGTAATATACAATGCATGGGGATTGGCAATTACAGCTATAAAACTTGGTACTTGTTGGGCGAACCTCGCAAGTTCCATCTTGCAAGGTTTGCCTTGCAGTTTCATTCTGTCAAACTGCTATTATTATACTCTGGGGTCTTTTCTGAAGCCAGAGTATAATGTTCAGAGGCCCAGAGGATGTGGAAATGGCCCATAGTGGACACCCATAAACAATTATTATACTCTGGGGTCTTTTCAGACCCCAGAGTATAATAATCGGAGACCCGGGGGAATAAAAACATAAAAAATTACTGTTTCTTACCTGTCCTCCGGCTCCTACGCTGTCTTCTCCGCTGCCGTCCTTCTTCTATGACGTCGGACGTCACATGACCCGAGAAGCAGGCCGGGTTCATGTGACGTCAGACAACTAGGAAGGAGGCCTGGCAGGATTGTGGAGAGGTAAGTAACACTGTTTGTTATGTTCCCTTACCTCTCCCGGTCCGCCAATCATTATACTCGGGGGTCTGCAAAGACCCCCCGAGTATAATGATAGTATTTGTGGGGCCCACGGTGTCACTTACCGATCCCGGCCCAGCCCGGATCGGCAAGTAAATAGGGCCCGTAACTGCCTATTAAAAAAAAAAAAAAAACGCAGAGGTAGCGGTCGTCACCGGGCCCCCTAATGGCCCGGGTCCTGTGGCAGCTGCCTCCACGGTAGTTACGCCACTGGAGGGCCTTATTGCTCACAGTGATTGTTGGGCGGTAAGAAATGCCCCTTCTGACAGTACAATGTTATGGAAGAGTACTGTCAGAGGGGCGTGTTCCTTATTGCCCAGCAATGGCACTGAGCAATATTGTCCACCCTTCTGACAGTGGAGAGATATGTGTGCTGAAACTAACAGCATCGATATCTCCAGCACCAGGGTGCACATCAGGAAAGCTGACTTTAGCGTACTGTCAGTTTTTTTGCAGTATATAATACCGAGAGTGCCAAAGGATGTGAAACAGCAGATGCCATTCTAGTCAATGGGGTCCGTCAGTGTGTGTGCAAACTTTAGACAGTGGTCTTGCTCTGCTGGTGGACCCAAACGATGGAGAGGCGGGAGCAGATGTGACCCAGGCCTAAGAAACTCATTTTAAAATTACAGGTTTTATCAGGTTTCATCATTTACATATATAGCAAAAATCTTAGGAAATATAGTGCTGATCATCCTGACAAGTGTAATGCAAAACTGCACTAAATACTGACAGCATAGCAAAAGCAAATATACAGTATATGAAATTCTGGTTCAAGTATTAGATACCATAGGGAATATGTATGACTTCATATACACACAGAACATGTCTTACTGTAATACTCTGGGCTTCATGGAATACATACTGGATCCTAATGGGTAATTACTTGTACCCCCAAAATCTTTCCTCACCCCCCTCCCCTTTGTCTTCCCCTTGTTATGTCCGATTAGTTGTTACTATTACCCCCCACCCCCTTGTCAATGTGACATAGATGTTAGATAATCAATACACTTTGTGTGCTGAATGGAACTTTAAATGCCAGGAATAGATGCAGATAACCTCTATTTAACTTGCTTATTACATTTTTACCGATACATTTAATGTATTTTGATGTCCTTTTCATTCTTTGTTTTTTAGGGCTTTCCAAATATAGACAGTACAAAATAAAGCCAACTCTGAGAAAGAGGAGGCCAAAGAACTGATTGAAATAAATGGGGCCAGCTGCAATTTTCTGCACCACTGTGCACAGGAGGATCACACCATTTAGTTGTGAATGGCTGCTGTAAAGTTTCACAGTGAATACATATGAAGCAAGCTCCCCCTAGTGGAGGCTGATGGCAACGTTTGTGGGAGATACCATTTTCCTTGTATGGAAAATGACTTAACAATTTAGGTGCGTACATACTCACCAACTCTCCCACTAGAGGTCTCTGTTCTATCACAATTTTACTCCACAGCTGCAACCTTTGCTGTCCAATATCCAATGAAATATTCCTGAAATATTTGATCAGTCAGGGTCTTATCCCCAGTATCCATACCATTCCCGAAAACAACTGTACATTATTTTATTCATTTTTCTGGACAATTTATCCAGTAATATCATACAGTCAACAGATTTTACAGACACATTAGAAAACCATGAGTCATGAATACTGTATAAGTGATATAAGTGTATAGCTCAGAATACCAAAATAAAACACATTGATGGCAATTATTAGGAACTGTAAATTGATGATAATTACAATCACAATAAACTGCACAAGTCGGCCAGCTTCTAAAACATCCTAGACACATCAACATTTTCTAAGGACAGTAGTAAAGTATGCCCTATTTTTTTTGCATAGATGGCAATGCAATGTATGTGGTCAGTCACTTACTATTGACCACTATAGGCAATATAGTCACAAATTTAAATATGGTTGTTTATGTGACTATCCCTTTAATGGAGGTGCACTTTCTCCAGTCTCACAGTCCACTGCCTTAGAGTAACCTTTGATTCTGCCTTATCTTTCAGGCCACTTATCAAAGCCCTTTCAACTTCCTGTTGCTCTACTTTAAAAACATATTTTATTCTGCTTCATTCATTCCACAACCACAAATCAAAAAAAAAAAAAAAATGCTAACGATTGCCCTCATTATCTCCAACCTGGCCTACTGCAGCAATCTTCTCAGTAGCCTCGCAGCTGATGTTCTTACGTCCAGGGGCAGATTATAATAATGCAAAATATGTGGTGTGAGAAGGTGACGGGCAGGGTGCTGGAATCTCTCTATATAATTTATGTCTGGTCCAGGGCGGATCTGGAGTAGGCCTCAGCTCCAGGTTCGAGTCCTTGGCTCATTACTGGGCCAGAAAAATGCTGCAGATTCTGCACTCCTGTGCCAATCCATGGAGCGAGAGGAGGCGGCTGAGTCTGTCCTGTAACCCTGAGTCCGGTGGGACAATATTGTGCTGGTTATGTTCGTGTGGCTGGTAGTAAGCCACACGTATAGTTAGTTTATTATTGTGTTTGCCTGAAGTTAAAGGCTTTATTTTGGTTTTTCCTGAAGTGAAGGTTTATTTCTTTTATTGTTTTTTTTCTAAATAAACCAGTTTGCTGCACATTTTGTTTCCCTGTCTTGACTGTTTGGGTCCGCACCACTGCTTCTACCAAGCTAACTTCTCCACGGTGGTTACCCAGGGCACAGGGTTTCAAAGGGCCCAAAGCAAACGGGTATCCATTTGCCCCAAATATAATCCAATCCATCAAAAAATGCATCTGCTGATACAGTTGATTATTGTTGTGGGGAATGGGAGTCTACTAGAGGTGAGTATTAGTCGAACGGACCTTTGAAATTCGCCTCCAGAATATTCATAAGAGACGACAGATGTTTTTTGTTTGGACCAAACACGTCCAAAGCAGTATTGCTGTTATACTCTCAGGTAGTGGGTAAACATACTCACCTTCCGCTGGGCTCTGGCACAAGGCTCTGTCCTCTTCCGGGCTCCTGAGTGACATGAGGAACCGCTTAGGCCCGTGATTCTATATAGAAAGCCATATTAAAAGCTAAAGACTATGAACACCTCTGGTGTTATTTAACTGAAATGCATGTATTTTTGACTAGAAATCATTTCTGTGATTGGGTTCCATTAAAAATGTTCAACCCGGTTGTATGTATTCTCACACATTTCATGCTGAACAGGACTCGGCAGCTTGGTCTGTAGCCCCTCTCTCTACTCCCCTGAAAGTTCACATAGCAGTCATCACTTTAATTTAGATTTATTTTATTTAGTTGGAAACATGTCGGCTTATATTTCTTTACAGGAGAGAAGATCTAAAGGACACAGACATGTCTTAGAGTTGACATATTTTACGTTGAATGGCATTGACCAGCCTGCAATCTATGAGAATACATCCAGGTGGTAGTAGACAAATAGATTTTAAAAAAAAATTAAGCAAACTATAAAAATTATTTTTTGCTAAAATGCAAACATTTTAGCTTAAAAATATTCCCAAAAGGTGTCCATAGACTTTAAAGAGGTATTCTTATAGCCAAGATCGTACTTAAACATGTAGCTTAGAGGGGCTCTATCATTGGGAAAAGTTATTACTGATTAGTTAAAAATGACTTTTCCCAATGATAGAGACCCTTTAAGCTAACGCAAATGTTTTAACCAAGACATTGTTTTTTTTTTTTTTTTTTTTTATCTGGCTCTGGTGAGATGAAAATCAGGAAGTTGGAGAAGACAAGCGGCCAGTGGTTTTTTTTGTTTTTTTTTTGTTTTTTTTTTTACAGTCAGTCATTTGTAAACCTACCTTATATAGCTATTATGTTATAATACACTAGATAATACACAATATGCTGATAAAGTAATAACTAGCTGCTACATATCTGTTACTTATTTACTATGTCTTTGTTAATGTCAATATTAACATAGATATCATCCTCATTTATTCACAGTTATAACCATATAATGACTAATAACACTATGGTACTATCAATGGGGGATTTGACATACTTTCTAGTGAAGTATGACAATAATAATAGCAATGTAATTGCTGACTTTGATCTTTCTATTATCCTCCAATCACCTGTAACTAAATGCCTGTCATTGCAGTTTTATCATTCGTGCAAGTATTAGTCATACTCATCCATTCTGAAACTTGCAAATCTATAAGGATCAATGTCATTTTCATTCACATTAATTCTGCAATATTTTATTAACCTCATTAATATGCAGTGTTTTAAATACATATTCATAATCCAGCTGTAATGATTTATTTAGTGTCTTGTGTGTAAAATAAAGCTGTGTGTAACATCTGAGATTGGCATCACTGGGCCTCTGTTGTATCTCCAGTTAATTTCAGCTTTTATACAATGCTTTGTGGTTGGGTCCTATCATTAGGACCCCCACCATGATAAAGATAACAAAAGGCCACAGTGCTCACTGATTCACCAAGGCCCCTTCATCGTCTTTCCAGTCACCCCATAGCAAAAATATCTGACTTGGGGCCTACCTACGCCTACAGTATAATGTCCCATAATGCATATTTCCCAACTTTCAAAGGACAGAAAGAACCATAGAAGGTGCTGCATATGGAGCTCAACTCACTCCTACATTGACTCCGCCCATTGCCATCCATTTCTTTGTGCGCCCAAACAGTATAATGCTCCTACAGTCACCCTAACCTTATGTTACCGCACATTATAATGTTCCACTCTAATTGCCCCCACATTATAAAGTTTGTTTCCTGTTTAATTAATGTCCTCCTCCAGCTGCTATCAGATCAGTGGAAGAGAATCACTGGTAACCCAGTGCCCACAAAAGGTCTATGACAAAGTGCTGCTTCAGAAGTAGTTATACACTTTATTAAATAGTAACATCAACAGCAGTACAATGTGTTTTGTGGAGTGTGACCCCCTCCACACTTCTTTGGGTACATGCTTTTACAACATAGAAGACGACTATAAATACTTAACCAACAACGTATGACAACATGTAGAATGAAAGTTGAACTTTGATTTACTATAAAATTGCCATTCACAGAAAATATCAAAATAATTGAAAGAGAATAGACTAAATGTAAGTATAATAAAAAATAAATCTGCAATGATAGTAGATCAGGGGTAGGGAACCTTTTTTGGCTAGGAGAGCCGTGAACGTAACATATTTCAAAATGTAATTCGGTGAGAGCCATACAAAATTCTGTTGCTAACCAATAATGATGAATAAAGTACTACTTACTAGAGATAAGCGAGTAGTACTCGATCGAGTAGGTGTTCGATCGAATACTATGGTATTCGAAATACTCGTACTCGATCGAGTACTACTAGCTGTTTGAAGTTAAGAGTCGATGCAGAACCAGCGTTGATGTATAGCATTCTGCCAATCAACGCTGGTTCTTCTCTTACGTTTAGAAGTCTTCTCCCTGCGCAGCGCTCCCGCGTCCTCTTTCAGCTCTGCATTCACTCTGACAGACATCGAGCCTGGGCAGAGCCGACTGTGCATGTCTGCTTGTAGTGCGGGCATGCGCAGTCGGCTTTGCCCAGGCCCGATGCCTAGCAGAGTGAATTCAAGGCCGGAAGAGGACGCGGGGACGCTGTGCAGGGAGAAGAATCCAGCCCGACCCTCACTCATGGACTTGGTAAGTAGAATTTGATCGAATGTTGCGTACCCCTGAAACGAGCATTTCCCCCCATAGACTATAATGGGGTTCGAAACCCGTTGGAACAGTCGTACAGTGTGCGGCTGTTCGAATCGGATTTCGAACATTTTAGTGTTTGCTCATCTCTACTACTTACCATTAATGTGACCTCTGGTATTGCATGGATTTGCTGATGGCTTTGAAGTCTGCTTTATAGGTGGTGAGGTTTAAGCTTCATGCAGGCGTTGAGACTTCCATCTGTTAAACGTGATCGTAGGTTGGTCTTAATGTTTCTTAGATGTGAGAAAGACTGCTCACAAGCATATGTAGAGCCAAACATTGTCAGTACAGCAATACTCACACGTTGCAGTGTATAGTATGTGAGAGGAATCCCGTTTCAAGAATCATCTGGTCTGCGGGTTGAAGTTTTTTTTCAGTTCTACCCACTTGTGTTTGCTCGCCAACTCTGCTTGCTGTCGTGCAAGTCTTTCAAAAATCTTCATTCAGTGACTTGAACTTAGTCACCCACATGTCTGAGGCCTTCAGGTCAGCAGCTTGTAGCTCAAAATCTCTGACAGAGACATCGGGGATGTAACTCAAGTCGGTGCTGTCCACTGCACATTCATGTGGATGGGTGATGAACTTAAAAAGACGAGTGTGCTGACGAAATTCTCCAAAGCGTGCTTTGAATGACTGCAGGAGATTAGGTGTAAAGCCTGGTAGCTGCTGAAGATCAAGATGTTTAGCATGGTCACTTGCATAAATCTTTAAACTCTCCCAGTTTTTCAAAGTGTAGTAAACGACCCGTTTCAATGTCGGCGATGAAGAGTTCAAGCTTGTTTTCAAATGCAAATTACGGCGGATGTTTAACTGTGGTGGCCGCTCAGGAGTCGGCCGACCACCATAGCCACTGGGTGTCTACGGTGTTATACAGTAGACAGCCAGCGCTAATGCCTCCGATCAGTCCCCGCACCATTAACCACTCCGGCGCCTTGGCCATTTTGCCGGTGAATGCCGCCGCCTGGAGCAAGCTCCAGGGCCGACGTCACGTTTCCATGCCAGCTGGGAGCCTTGTAAAAGCTCCCGGCCAGTCTGCAGTCACTTTCTTTTGCAAGCTGGTATATGCAGCCTGCAAAAGAAATGATGATTTTTTGCAATGCAAAAAATGCATTAGCATTGTAATGCATTGAATTAGTGATCAGACCCCCTGGGGTGTCTTATAAATGCAAAAAAAAAATTATATATATACACTGTATATACTCGAGTATAAGCTGACCCCCCTAATTTTACCATAAAAAACTGGGAAAACTTATTGACTCAAGTCGAGTATAAGCCTAGGGGGGAAATGCAGCAGCTACTGGAAAAATTCAAAAATTAAAATGGCCGAGTTCTTGGGTGCAGTAAGTGCTGGGAAAGGGGAGGGGGTGTTTTGGTTGCCTGTCTGCCCCTTCCCTGGGCTTGAGGACTGGGTTTTTTACCCCCACTTGGAATTCAGCCTGGTTGAATATAGGGTATCTGCAGTGCTCCTATTAACCTCTTCCCGACAGAATAGAAGCACTGCATGTCCCCTATATTCAGTAGACCGGGCACTTTCAGACACAGGGATACCTAATGTGTTTCACAGTCATTTTCTACTTTGAGGGCAGGTTCACACCAGTGTCCAATCTCCGTTATGCAGGTTTCCATTTCCTGCCCAAGAAACATTCATGGGTTTGAAAAGTGTCCGCCGGTGAGAGTCTTCTGCTCTCCGCATTGAAACCGGTTTTTCTTTTTTTTTAGTCAGACATGCAGGACTTTGTGTCCGGTAAAAAAAAACAAAAACACGGTTTCGCCATGGGCAGCAGAAGACGGCTCACCCACAGACACTGAATGTCGGTTTCTGTCTTCTGCCGACAGAAGATGGAAACCTGCATAACTGAGATCAGGTGCTGTGAACCCGCCTTTATATGTATTCTAGGGAAAGGAGTCATTTAGAACATTTATTTTATTATATTTTTTACTATTTTTTTTTTGGGGAGATTCTCTACATTACGGCTGGTCATAGACCAGCCGCAATAGTAATATAGCGATGACAGGCCTAGGAGCCTTCATTAGGCTCCCGGCTGTCATCGGAACAGGTCGGCTCCTACGAGCTCGCTGCGCAGGAGCCGGCCTGCAACTTTAAAAGTATGGGGCAGGCCTAAGGGGGAGGACATCTCCGCTGTAATGCTCACAGCGGAGATGCCAAAGCTTATGCCTACAATCAGAGATCGCAGGCATAAGCTTTAGCATCTCTGCTGTAAGCATTACAACGGAGGTGCCGGTTTCATTACATTTAAAGACTCGGCATCCAGACACCGGGGCAGGTGCCGGGGCCCACAGCATCGCCGCGCTCCTGTACATTAAGATCTACAGAAGCACTTACGGTACGGTACTTCTGCTAGCAGGCCAGGAAGCAGACACACGCCGGGTGCGGGCCCGGCGTGTGATGGAGCGGTGGGGGGGCGGGGTCTGCTATCCTGGCCTGCTACCAGAAAATTACCGTAATGACCCGAATATAAGCCGAGGAGCACTTTTTTAGCACAAAAACTGTGCTGAAAAACTCTGTTTATACGGTATATAAATTTGAAACCTATTAAAAATTCAAATCACCCCCCTTTCCCTAGAACACATAAAAAATTAGTTAAATACTGTGAAACACATACATATCAGGTATCCCTGTGTCCGAAATCACCCGCTCTACAAATACAAACATTTTTCCTGTACGGTAAACGCCATAGTGGTAAAAATAGTCAAAAGTGCCAAACCGCCGTTTTTTTCACTGTTTTGATTCTGATAAAAAATTTGAATAAAAAGTGATCAAAGCAATAGCAATTCCCGAAAATGGTAATAATTGTAAATATATATATATATATATATATATATATATATATATATATGTATATATTATACACACACACACGGCTGTCAGAATATGGCGACTTGCAATTGCTTTGGTATTCCGCTCGGGGGGGCCTCATGCGTATTCCCACCCCCCATACGGAATCCAAACGCTAATGTGAACCAGGGGGGTCAGCTCTGTTAGTGGAGAGAATAGTAGCAGGTGTAATGAATGTGAATTCTAGGACTAGGTGGATTAACAAAAATTGGGAAAGGGGTTGCAGTTGCACACAGACACTATTGCAAGAGGGAGCCCCAAGGTTTTTGTGGTAAATGAAATGGGATAATTACTACTCAAGGAACACTTTACTTGTATAAATATTACCCAGTAAGCCACATTTATTGAATAAATTGCACCAATGTTTGCCACCTCATATGTATAGCTACTCTCAAGGGTGTAACTAACAAAGACTGCCGCACTTGTCCCAGTGCTACTCTGTGCTCAGCTGCCGATACTCCACCTCTAGAGGTGGATTGTAAGCAAACTTTTGATTTGAGGCCCCCCCTCCTCCACGACATAGTGCCCCCTTTCCTGACCCCCACACAGTACAACGCCCCACTGACACTATAATGTTCCAAAGTGGCCTCCACACAGTATAACATCCCATATCAGCCCCTAAACACAGTATAATGTCACATGGTATAACTTCGCATAGTGGACCCTCTGCACAGTATAATATACCATAGCGGTTCCTCCACACAGTATAATGTCTCATAAAGGCCCTGCACACAGTATAATAACACAAAGCAGCCTCCATACAGTATAATGTCCCACAGTGGCTCCTACACAGAGTATTATGTCCCATTGTGACCCCAATAGTATTTGTGGCAAATATTTCAGGTTCAGTAGAACCAGAAAATTTGGGGGTACACCAACTAGAAACTGTAAATTTAAGACTCCAGGGTGTACGGTAATTTTCAGAGGCTTAGGGGAGGTGACAAACATAAAAAAACAGCGATACTTCTCCTGCGCTCTAGTGCGACTTACTGCTTTTTTTCAGCCGTCTACAATGGCGTCACAGACATGGTTTACACTGAGAACTTCACACAAGAGTAACCAGGATTACCTGCATTAACTAACATCTTGTCTGGAAGATGAAATGGTTCAATAGCAATCTATTATTGAAAATTACACACTCAGCCAAAAAGTGATAGCATCTCCCACCACGTTACACCCCTCTTACAAAAAGCGAGCTAATCAATTTGTGCACAAGCAGTATGTGCAACCAGAAGCAAATAAATAAAGAGATAGCTGGGTCTCCCAATAACTTTAAGGGCTAGTTCACACGGGGACACGGAGGAGGATTTCGACAGCGGCTTCCGCCTGAAGAAAGGGCATGTCGCTTCTTTTCTCCGCTAGCAGCAGCCCGCCGCTAGCGGAGAAAAGAAGCCCGGCGGTCTGCATAGACCACCATTGTAAAGGGGCGGATTTTGAAGCGAAATCTGCTGTCAAAATCCGCCCCTTTGCCCACGTGTGAACGAGCCCTTAGAGTCTATGTAGACTGCTAGCAGAGAAAAAGAAAAGACTACTTTTCTTCAAGCGTTTTCCAGCTGAAGAAAGCAATAGAAGTGGATGGGAGGTGAAAACGCACATATTTTTTTTTCAGCCCATTCACTTTACAGGAATATAATTAGGAAGCTTTTTTTTCAGGACCAAAATAAGCCACACGTAATTTACGTGTGAACTAGCCCTAATAAAAAAAGGTTTCCTGCAGGCAGGTAACATAAAATTCCTCTTTTCTCACTTGCATGTTTGTGGGACACCGATGACTTTGCACTTCTATCAGCAGTATCTCGCATAGCAGAATCACAGGCTGCAGTTGTGCACCCTGTAGAACTTCGTAACAGGACCAGTTATCAGCCTTACACACCTGGAAATCAGAAGGCAGATGATGTACTGCTGAAGAGACCTTGATGTGCCTAGCATGGTATGCCTCACCAATGGTGATCCTGATAAAGCAGGTGACTTGCTTTGGTGGCCACCAGTCCCTTCTTGTTTTGTCAAACAAAGCATCATGCATACTTTGTACCCGACACAGCACAGTTGTACAATAATTTGTATGAATAGATACCTCCAGATTGTCTCCTATTGCATTACCTTGAATATCATTATGGCATGCCTGCTACATTCAGGACTATAGTTTGCACACAATTACTTCAATAGCAGCTCTGATTGGCTTCTTTTCCCTGTCCTACTGTCAGCTTAAAGAGAACCTTTCATCACTTGGGGCACATGCAGTTTTATATACCACTAGAAAGCTGACAGTGCGCTGAATTTAGCACACTGTTGGCTTTCATGATCTGTGCCCCAGGTGAAGAGCTATCAGTGCCGGTACGGTAGCTCTTCACCTGCAGTAAAAGCACACGGATCCCCATAGACTATAATGGGGTCCGTGTGCTTGCTGCCTGCACAAATCATTTGACAGGAAAGTAGATTGTGAGCTACTTTCCTGTTCCCATGATCCCTGCGGAACTCTGGCGGCAAGTACACGGACCCCATTATAGCCTATGGGGATCCGTGTGCTTTTACTGCACAGCGCTTGGAATTGCGTTTGGTATTCTTTGGTATTCCATTCAGGGGTCCCCCGGACGGAATACCAACGCAGATGTGAACAAGGGGTAAGGCTGTGTTCACATGGAAGAATTTGGCACAGATTTGGGGGCAGATTTCACCCCTGAATCCAGAGCAGATTCTTCCTGAAATCTGCCTTCTATTGTCTTCAATGAGATTAGGGAAGGTTAAATTAAGATAAGTAACATTTTTTTTTCCTATTTTTTTTGTCTAAATCTGGGGAGTGTCATAGTAGGATGCAGCTTTTTTACTCAAAAAGGTTTTCAGCTTGGACCTTTACTTGACAATGGATGTTTGTGTACCCCTGATCTAAGGTAGCAGGGGTGGCAAAGGAGGTAGCATTTCTTATACAGTCAAGACTTTTTTTTTTTTTTTTTTTAAAGGTTATTTTAGTGATCTAAAGAAATAAAGCTGTATGAGCTGGTCCACTGTATAAGCAATGCTACCTCCTATGCTACCCCTACTACTCCTTATGTCATTCCCTTTACCTTATACATCAGGAGCATTCAACTACTTTTGGTAAAGTTCTGTTGACTGCTGAGCTGTATGAGCAGGTCACCAGCCAGTGTCCATTTATCTGCAGATCCAAGGTGCCTGGACATACAAGTTTACAGTCTGATAAGACATCATGTCCTGTGGGATAATGTGGGAGATTGATCAGAGGGGTTAGTTTTAGGGAGCCTATCTGCTGAAGGATTTAGATTAGGAATTGTGATAAGCCTGCTAAAAGAGATGTCTTTAGGATGGGCATAAAGTTATTAAGGTAAAAGGTTGTCTGGGATAAAATAAAAATTAACCCCTAAACTAAACCCCCTCCCCCACCTAAGGGAAGGCTCACACCAGCACCGGGTTTCCGTATTCTGCCCGAGAAACTGGACAGGAGATGGAAACCCGGCAGTCAGTATCCGCCAGCAAGAGCGGCAAAACAGGTTTTTGTTTTTTTAACCAGACACAAAGTCCTGCATTTCCAACTGTGTCTGGTAAAAAAAAAATAAATAAAAAAGACGGTTTCACCGCGGAGATGCAGAAGACTCTCACAATTTTAAAACCCCATTCAAGTGAATGGGTTTGAAAACTGACTGCCAGTTTCCATCTTCTGTCCAGTTTCTTGGTCAGAAGACGGAAACCTGCAAAGTGGAGACCGGGCGTAGGTGTGAACCCGTCCTAACTTCTATTAAAAATAAATAACCTATAGCTACCCATATTATCCCTGTGACTGCCCCAGGGACACTGCTTCCGAAATGGAACGTCACCAGTACGCTCTCCCCCTGATGTGGTGGAGGGGGTCGGCTGAGTTAGTTGAGAAGGGCTAGTAGTCAGCAGGATAGCTTTAGCTAAGGAGACAGGGAGGGGAGTGTAAGAGAGAGGAGAGGGGCAGTGAGAAGGAGGTAGTGTGGAAGGTACACAGGAACTATACCAAGTAAACAATTGCAAAAGAAGCCAGGAGCTTCCAGAAATCACACAAACACTGCCAAAAGTATATGGGTGTACCCACCTTTTTTGCCGCCCGAGGCGGACGACAGAAAGGCCCCCCCCCCCCCAGAGGAGGGAGCGGTACGGCGTTAGCAGGCAGGGAGAGCACCTGCTCTCTGCCTGAGCGTGAGGGGAGGCCGCTGGAGCAGCGCTGCATCCACAGGGCCTCCCCAATCCACCGCTCGCTTCCCGTGCCGGGCTGCCGAGACGGTGACGCTAAGCCAGTCCAGGACAGGTCACCTCATGGGAGGTGGGTGTATTAACCAATTCATAGCATCAATAGACATTTGAAAGGGGGTAGATTTTTGCCCAGAAAACTCCCTTTAATAGGATTAGCCACTGTAGAGCATTCAGGACAAGTGGTGCCACTCAGAAGAAGTCTTGTATACAGGAATGGGAGGCTCTAATAGTAGAGGATATTAGAAAACAAACACTGCAGTCCTAGGTTCAAGACGACCAAAAAAACAACATCTGCAAAGAATTTGTATGTTATCCCCATGATGGTGCGCCCTACATGGGGCTGTGACTGACAATGTCTATAAAGCGCTGCAGACTATGTTGGCATTATATAAGTCAGGGCTTGTTCACATCTGCGCCCGGTCTCCGTTCTGCAAGTTTTCATTTCCTGCACAAGACAGAGGCAGGAGACGGAAACCTGCAGGACTCTCTCATCCATTTGAATGGGTTTGAAAGATGTCCGGCCATGAGCGTTTTATGCTCTCCGCCGCAAAACTTTTTTTTTTTTTTTTTTAAATCGGACATGCAGTACTCTGTGTACGATTTAAAAAAAACAACAAAACAAAAAAACACGGTTTCGCGGTGGAGAGCATAAAACGCTCACTGGCGCGCACAGCTGGTCCCGGTCACAGAACGGAGACCCAAACGCTAGTGTGAACCCAGCATAAGCAAAATAACTAAACTCAAATCTATGAGAATTGGGTTGCCTGAGGACAGGCTCACTGATGAAGCTTTGGAGCATAGTCACACAGCTCCACGTACTTTTGCACGGCCCACAGAACATCATTTCTACATAGAAGAAGATACATCCACGTGTGAAGACTATAAATAAAATATACATAAAAAGATGGCCCCTGCAGCTCGTCATGGTGATTGCTATGGCGCCGCATGTAACGCCACAGAGTACGAGCACTCCTATTGGCAGCCAGGCCTCAGCCTTTGGTTGGTGGCACAGAACCCTCTCGAAATGACTTCATTCCCGCAGTAACAGAGTAAACCGAGGCTTGGACCACACACGCTCTTACGTCATGACGCCATTACGTCCGTCCGGCGGCGAGTGAGATACTCGGAAGGGCGTGTTCTTCGTTGGCCCAATAAGGAGCTAGGGCCACTAAAAAGGCGGGTCAAAGTGATTGACAGCCAATACAGCCAATTCAAGTATGAACTGTCGACTCTCTGGACCAATAGTAGCGGTCAAGGGGCGTGTACGTGTCGAGTCATGTTGTGGTGTTGTTGCCAGAGGGCGGAGCGGGCTGTGGTGCAGTCAGGCAGGGGAGCGCGGAGTTGGCGGAGGTGGGAGTTACCGGGAGACCGGTGAGAGGGGCTGACGGGGGGGCTGGGGTGCCTGTTTGTCAGAATTCATGGCTCTTTGCAGTCGCCATTTATGTGCATGACTGTGCTGTGTATGAGGCAGTGTGGAGGAGTTGTGTGTGATCAAGGCCTACGGGCTGTGTGAGTGTGTGACCTGTGGCGGCTCCAGCGCTGCTATTTATCGCTATATTCTGGGGTACGTTCACATTGTGCGGCTTTGTAAGTCGCGTGCTGTCGTTAATTCTCGTGCAGCCTGAGTCCTGGCTGCGCTGTGCTGTGCATGTGTCCTGTGTAATAAGGCTGCTACCTTATGTGTCATATGCAGTCATCTGGTGGCCAGGTTATGTAAGCAGGCGCATAGTCTCTGTATGTTACACACTGGGAAGGTATTAGCAGCTTTATTCACCTGGATCAGCCTGCTGGCAGCTTGTCATTTGTATATGTCATTATTCACACTACATGGGGTATACAGGGTATGGGATAAATGTCTGATCAGCCCTGAGTGCCCTGTCTGTACAGAGCGCTATGTGAGTGTCTGATCAGCCCTGAGTGCCCTGTCTGTACAGAGCGCTATGTGAGTATCTGATCAGCCCTGAGTGCCCTGTCTGTACAGAGCGCTATGTGAGTGTCTGATCAGCCCTGAGTGCCCTGTCTGTACAGAGCGCTATGTGAGTGTCTGATCAGCCCTGAGTGCCCTGTCTGTACAGAGCGCTATGTGAGTGTCTGATCAGCCCTGAGTGCCCTGTCTGTACAGAGCGCTATGTGAGTGTCTGATCAGCCCTGAGTGCCCGGTCTGTACAGAGCGCTATGTGAGTGTCTGATCAGCCCTGAGTGCCCGGTCTGTACAGAGCGCTATGTGAGTGTCTGATCAGCCCTGAGTGCCCTGTCTGTACAGAGCGCTATGTGAGTATCTGATCAGCCCTGAGTGCCCTGTCTGTACAGAGCGCTATGTGAGTGTCTGATCAGCCCTGAGTGCCCTGTCTGTACAGAGCGCTATGTGAGTGTCTGATCAGCCCTGAGTGCCCTGTCTGTACAGAGCGCTATGTGAGTGTCTGATCAGCCCTGAGTGCCCTGTCTGTACAGAGCGCTATGTGAATGTCTGATCAGCCCTGAGTGCCCTGTCTGTACAGAGCGCTATGTGAGTATCTGATCAGCCCTGAGTGCCCTGTCTGTACAGAGCGCTATGTGAGTGTCTGATCAGCCCTGGATTGGCTTCTATGGGACCTGTGGTGATGTCTGACTACAACGATGTGTCAGGCTCATAGGCCTGAATAGAGCCATGGTCTCATATGTGCTACTGCTCCAGTCATCCCGGGGGGGGTCTTATGTGATCAGACATTTGATCCCCTATTTGTGAACATTGGCTAACCCATATATTGTTAGGTATACAAGGTATACAGCACCTATGCTAAGTACTATTATATATTTACTTGCCAGATGTTCCTATGAGCAGCTGCAAAGAGTTTTTGCTGTTCTAAATGAAATCCTAATGGCTGTCATCCCTACAGTCATAAATAGCAGCCTGAGAAGTTACGCCGGTGCTTTTTTCCGGCGTAAGCTGGTGTCAACCATCTTGTCCTGCGTGCCAGATCTGTCCAGTTATCCATGGATGCTTCTGTCTTGTGCAGAATAGTAGCCTAGACTGTGTTACAACATTTGCAGTTGTTTTGGTTGGTACCCAGCTTTCCCAAATACATATAACTTTAAAAAAAACAACTGGCTAGTTATTCAGTTTAAGTCTAATGCAAAAAAAAAACCTTTTACACTAAGGCCATATGGTGCGTGCTACGGTGGGTAACCTGCTGTGAAGTTCAGTACAAATGTATTGGAAAGGGATTTCATCAAACAGCATCCACACACTGCAGACACAAACAGCAGCACCAAGTGTCCTCCTGCCCTGTGGGTCTTTATGACAGGTAACATGGCAGTTTGCGCTGCATCTTGAGCCATGGTATTTAGTCTTGGGAAAGCTGAGAACGGCTTGTGACTGCACAGCAGACATTAGATGGTTTGTACCACTTGTACGTCCGCTGTGAGATGTCTGCTACTCGCAACATGTGGCCATGGTCTTGGGCTGAAGCGCTCATGTAGTTTGAGGTGCGAGTTTTGATAAAGCTTTTTGAGTCACAGCTGGCAGGAGATGTATAAGGTGTTTTTTGAACTCACTTTTGGTTTTGACTCGAACAACTGTGCGTGAGATTCCATCCTCCAATTCTCATATCATTAGGATGTGCCATAACTTTGTGAGTGACGGTGTCCTTTTGGTGGGACTCCCACCAATCCTGAGAATCAGGGGTCGGCAGCACTGATTTAGCCCTTCAGCACCCTCACAGTTTTCCCTTGCCTCCTCCAGTGTAAGTGAACGTTTGCACAGATCTATTGAATGGAGCTGGTCACAGTTCTCTGCCCTGTGTGCGGGTCCAGGGGAAAATAGTGAAGGGACTGCTGTTTCTAAATCTGTGCTGCAGATCATTCATTCTCAGGATTGGTGGGGGTCTTAGAGGTGTGGCATATCCTAGTGATATGAGTTTGGAATACCTCATTAAAGGGGTTATCCGCCTTTTGGATAGGATAGACAATTAATATTAAGACTCCCAAAGATCAGTTGTTTGAGAACGGCTCTCATTTACATGTCACAAGACCATACTGCTCACTCGCCGTATCATGAGTAATGACGGTTTTAAGGCACTGTAACCCTGTCCCATTGAAGTCTATAGGACAGAGCTGCAGTCCCTAAAGCCACTCTTACACATTGTACAGCAAGTGAACAGTGTTTCTCTCAGCATGTTAACACAACAGTGAACCGCACCGTCCTTGGAACAGCTAATCTGTGGGGTTCCAGGGTGTTGGATCCCCATAGAAAGAATATGGATGGACTATGCTAAGTATAGGCCATCAATATTGTAAGGATGGATAACCCAGATGTAAAACTGGCCTTATACACCTCATAGGGCCTCCCATTGCTGTTTGGTCTTCAGACCTGCAGTTGGGATGGATTTGTGAGCGATACAGTCACAGAAATGCGCAGTATTACATTCATGTGTAATGGACCCGAGTTCCATTTCCTGGGGAAGTATTGATTTAGAGGTAAGTTCTCTTTAATCCAGAGCTGTATATGCTCACGCTGCAGTATTCGGTTGGTTGTGTGTATTGTACAGGATGTCTACTGTGTGGATATATAAGTTGCTTCTGCAGCGCTCTCTGCTTGTGCCGTCTAACATCTGCATATTGCAGCAGATTTGAGGTCAGGTTCCCGATTCTAGCAGGTCAGAGGCTTGATTCTGTCACATTGCTTATCTCTTGTTTTCTTTCTATTCACAGGTCTTTTGTCTCTTACTCTGTGCACTGACTCTACCCAGGATTTGACACCTTGCTGGCTGTTGTCACACACAGAGCTGGTGAAAGGTACGATCACGCATTCACACCACACGGGGTGCATCAGCAAAACCATTCAGTCCTACATAGTGTTAACAGCTGGAATAGACTTTTTTTGATAATGAAAGATTTCCAGCAGACTCTGCTTTTTACTGAAAAACCTGACTAAAAAGGAATGTTGAAATATAATTGTTTGTTGTATTATGATATATCCTATTAATATTATAAATGTGAAAGTTTGTGAGTTTGGATGTTTGTGGGTTTGTGTGTTCGGATGTTTGTTAGTCAATCACGCAAAACCCGCTTGACCGATTTGGCTGAAATTTTCCACAAACATAGTTAATACACCCCATTGCGCAATAGGCTACTTTTCGTCACAATAGCGCACATACGTTTTTCCCAGGACCCCCACAAACCCCAAACTCACATCACTATCTCTGCAATCTCACACACTTTGGACCATAGCAAGCCACAAAATTCATATTACCCCCTACAGCAGAGGTCAGCAACCCCTGGCACACATGCCAAGAGTGGCACTCCTGCCATATTTCACTGGCATGCCAGCAGCACAGGACCTGCAAGAGTTAAATAAAGTCTCTGCTACAGCTGAGGCATAAGGACACTCCCCTTTGAGAGGGGTGCAGGAAACCCAGAGGTGGAGCTTAATCGCTCAAGTCTCTGCCTGCTATAGTGATAGCTCCTGTCGAAGCTGCTAGCAAACTGAAAGTAAGAAACACACAGCTCCCTTCCTTTACTTCCTATTCTCATTAATGTCAGGCATTTGGGGTTATTAGTTTAGTGTTAGTAACTCCATGTACCTCACATTAATAGGAATAAACCCCATCATGTCCCTCATATTAACCCCTGTGTGCCCCATATAAAGGTGACTAATATGTGAGACATATGGAGGTACTAATAAAACACCTCAGTAATGAAGATACTTAATTATTACCTCCAAGTCTCTCACATATCAGTAACTAGAGATGAGCGAGTACTGTTGGGATCAGCCGATCTGAACAGCACGCTCCATAGAAATGAATGGATGCACCTGGTATTTCCGCTTGGACGTAGCCAGCGCGCTTAACCCCCCGCGTGCCGGCTACGTCCATTCATTTCTATGCGAGCGTACTGTTCGGATCGGCTGATCCCAACAGTACTCGCTCATCTCTATCAGTAACTCTTACACTGGGGTTAATGTGAGGGACATGATGGGGTTAATTGCTATTAATAAGAGGCACATGGAGTTACTAAACTGTCATGCACAGGGCCAGACTTTATGTTGCTTACTCAAGAGTATCCTGTACCCAAAACTTACATGTACTGGCGGAAAATAACAAATCATACAATGTCGTATATCGAAGTATATTAACCTGAAATACCTCTGTCCCAAAGTCACTATGTACAGTTTATGCCAACACCGTATAGCGGCTGAAATACAAATTACATTCAACACAAAAGTCTCATGTGCTCTCAGAATTACAGCAAAAACAAGATACACAGTTACATTTTATATCCCATACCTTATACACAGTACGAAAACCTTACCCGCGCCTGTATATACCCACTTCTACAATCACCGCAGACGAAGTCGCGGGTACCAGCTAGTATGATATATAAATGGGCACTGCATGTCAATGGTTAACAGGCCTAGATAGATCATAAATCAGTCTTGTAAACTTACTGATGCCCGGGCTGAATGGCTGAAACCTGACAAGCACCCAGCAGACCCCTTTACAATTTATGGGCTCCACAGGTAACCGCTGTTTTACTGGACAGGCTCTCCTGTCTTTGGGTCCCCTGGTGTACCCAAATGACAGAAAGCTCGGCGCTACGTTGAACCTAGCCTTAGTGAGTTGTGCTTTTGTCACCGACACGCTGTTGGTTGACATTTTATGTTTAATACCAGGGCTGTGTAGTTACTAAGCCAAACCACTGTCTCTGACATAATTGACTGATCGTCATGGTCAGACACAAGCAGTAAGGATCCGCTAAGTCACAAAAAAAGGCAGTCATTGGATTTCTATGAAAGTAAATATGTAATAAGCTATATAGCTAATCATTAAATATAAATAATTGAATAATATATTGTAATCATTTTATTTTGAAGCTGGAATTAGTAACTTTTTTCGATTCCACCCAAAACTAACGCTGACTCTACAGACCTGTAGTGATCCAACATAAAAAAACCTGGGCTCTGGCGTGACTCCCTGCTGTCTCCAGATCTTCTGACGTCAGGAACCGCTGAGGGTCACGTGGCATTGTGATGCATAGATGTAATTGTCACAATGCTGTGTAGCCACTGTGATTGAACCTCCCTGTCAGTAAGAAGATCCACAGACATCAGGGAGTCTTGCTAGAGCCCAGGAGAGAGAACTGTTTTTTTTTTTTTTTTTTTTATCTTTGATCACCTACCCAGGGCCTCTGGGGTCTGAAAAGATGTCAGAATATAATAACAGGTACAGTTTGACCGTATTCTGACTGAACAAAACTGCCGGGCAACCAGACCACCCAACACCTACTCAAACTATAAAAGGGGTGTGACCTAAATAATCATTATAGAGGTAAAAATGCCCAATTTAGGTAATAATTGCCCATTCTTGTCCACCATTCAAACTTGCTGCAGTTGTATAGTGGGGGCTCTGTTTAGGACCACCTTTCTAGTCATTGATGTGGGGCCCCCAGTAATTAGATAGATAGATTATTATATTTTTTTTTTTTATATATCTCATATATCTTTGATCTATGTTTATGATATTGATTTTGTGCAATTTTAATGGTCAGTATTGTAAGCATTCTATGCATTGATTTTAACCTATTTATTCTTTTCTTGTAGATAATACCTGCGTGTGATTCTTCACCATTTTGCACACCATTTTTCTTTCCCATGCAGACGAATGAGGGAGAAACACTTAAGGAAAGCTGTCCCAAGGTCAGTGCATGAAGCAATTTAGTGGTTTGGACAAGACCAGGGTTGAAATCTCCTAATAGATGAATGGCCACAAATCGGGCACTGTACATTACAATACTGTATACAGTTTCTCTAAAGCACAGGATGAGAAGAAATTACCTGATAATGTGCACAATAAAAGGGAATCCGTTTCTAAAACAAATATTAGTCTAAAGTCTTTTCCTATAATAGAGAATCTGATCAACATTTCCTTCTTTAAAGGGGTTTTCTGGAACTTTAAAGGGTATTCTCATCAGGGAAATGTATCTTACGTCCACAGGGTATATCTTAAATGAATGATAAATGTGATTTCCACCCCCATAACCCGATCTATCCCCAGAATATTGGTCATCCAACCCCTTAGTTACAGCCACAGGAGAGGAGGCTATATATGCAGGATCTATTCATTTACTTCTATGGGAGCTCAGAGAATAGCTGAGCAGGAAGGTGCAGCACCTCCATCTGTTGGACTTTTATGACAGATCCTGTGGATTGACAACAATTACTGATCGGTGGAGGTCTGACACCCAGGCAGCTCCACTAGTCATTCAATTGAAACAAGTGTGGTGCTCTGGGAGCAGGTACAGCTCTGTACACTGTATAGTGGCGTTGAATGGTTTTACAGCATTCTTCTCTTTACTGTCCTTGAATATAACAAGTATCATGAACAGCTCCTTGTATAGTCAGAGATCTCTGCATATATTATCTGTAGTAATGTTGGCACTATACATGGCTGCCAAATCTTATACTTTTTCCATATTCCATTTAGATTGCAAAAGGTGGGAATGATCTGCCTTATAGGGGTACACAAATATGCTGCTGTCAAGAATGAACTAATAAAATAAGATATTTTTTTCTGTAATGAATTTGAGGGTATTTTTCTTCATTCTGTCATTTGCTTGCTTGTCATTCGGGTGGTTAAGAATATGGGGAAAATGCTTCCTGACTATAATGTGGACTCCAGGGAGTTGCCAGGGTTCGCTCGATACAACCATTTTAAAGCCTCATCAGACCAGTGCTTCAATGGTCCTACAATGGGGATTTCACACTTTTATGACCAGCAGCCATTTTGTGTAAGATTGTGGCTGTTCACCTTCAATGGGGTTACTGTACTTGGGTTTAAAATAATAAATATCATCAAGTTTAAGCTTCTGAAGGATTTCTTACTACATTTGTCATATTTATAAAAAATAACTGTGCAGAAAATATAACAGTGCAGTGGCCCATCACTGACAAAGAATGAAACATTTGTCTAATGGGCATATGGGTCACTGGGCAAACTAGCCTGGACATAACTGGAACCCAGCTCACCGGCCAATGGCAATTTTGCATCTTCTGATGCTTTTGTCAAGTTTTGTGACATTGGAGTGCCTTCCGTTCCCTATTGATTTCAGTGGAGGGTTCCATTGTCATGGAGCAGGATAGGACCAGCCCTGTCATTGGAACAGCGCATAGGACTCTCCCCTCAGAAGAGCATTCAGTCAGTCGTGTAAATCAGGCCTTGAAATGGTTGTTGGCTGTGGAGCAGGGATCCAGTTTCCTTATGTGCATCATACAACGATGGTTATCATATGTCGACAATAAATCAGACATCCACCATCATGTTCTTATGTTCCATATGGTTCTTCTGAGTACCTTTAGAATACAGATAGGTGTTGCAGTAAGCGCAAATACCCAAAACCCTGGCCACCTCTGGTAGCTAAAAGAGACTTTGTGTTGTGCACCTCATTTATCTTTATGCTGTGTCATTTATAAACTGACGTAAATAATCATTAATCTGGATTCAGGAAAGTGGAAAAGGCAATGTAAATAAGATAAAATTTGCACATTTTTGCACAAACTCCTGGCTTACACAAAGCATGTGTGACTTTTTCGTGCCTTGTACTATTGCCTTGTAAATGATCAATTAGCTCCAAATGATAAATCTCATATTATTGCCTTTTGTTCTTTTATTTGTGTCCTTCTACCTGGAATATAGAAAGGTTTGGAGCTTTTGGTATATTGAAAATTCAATAATTGAAAAAGAACGCATGTAGAAAAATTGTAAGCAAAAAGTTATTGCTTTCCACTGAATGCAGATTCAGCTGGGACACAATTTTGCAATCCTGCAAGATGAGGTGGCTGGGGCTATGTGAGCATGCACCATTACTATGTATTTCACTTCTATACTAATGGCCGTAACGTTAAAACCCTCTTATAAATGACTTAATAAAAATGCTCCACTCAGAACTGCATGGTACTTTTTAAGACTGGGTTCACACAGTGTTTTTTTTAAGCCAATATCAGCGTGCTGTTTTAAATTGCTATTATGAATAACACATTTTCTATCGTTTCAGCTGAGTAGAATACACGTACATGTATGCAAGAGGTTTTTAATTTGTTCACTGTTGGCATGCAGGTAAAATGTGTACCAATACGCTAGGCATTACTGCAGTTAAAAAAAAAATAAAATAAAAAAAAAACAACAAACACCCCCACACACACACACACAATGCATTGGTTAATTGCTGCCTTAGTTGGAACGTTGAACTCCTTAGGCCTTATTTACACAATGGTAAAAAAAAAAAAAAATGACTTAGTGAACTCCGTTTTTTGAACATCCATCACATGGACATTGTAAAACCTATGAAAGTCTATGAGTCCATTCACACATGGAAAGACTATGAAAATGTCAGAATAACTAACCTGTCCTGTGTTTGTCCATTTTGATGGTTAGAAAAACACATCCGAAGATTTTCGCACGTCTTAAAATAGCCACGTGATGGTTGTTCAAAAGATGGACATT
This sequence comes from Leptodactylus fuscus, assembly GCF_031893055.1. NCBI lineage: Eukaryota > Metazoa > Chordata > Amphibia > Anura > Leptodactylidae > Leptodactylus > Leptodactylus fuscus. The sequence continues at coordinate 40,738,311 of NC_134273.1, forward strand.
GCTGCCACCACCACTTGGTCACTTTTCATTGCTGAGTGCATAAGGTCAAAATACACTGATAGGTTCATTTTTTAACGGAATTTTGTAGGAGAAAACCAGTATGGCTGTGTGAATGAGGTCTTAGTGTTGTCAGCTCTTGCCTGTTACATCTTGCATTGGTAGAGTACAATGGGGGCATCTATTTTCTAATTCTGCCCCTTTTTATGTTTTGTGCGCAAGATTCATTATGTGCTTGCGCCTATTTTGAAGGCTTTTCCACGAGGCTTGTCACTTTGTATATCTGTAGTAACGTTTTACAATTCGTTTATGACTTGTCCCTTTTTGCACAGAATACAGAATGCCACTGCACTGCAGTACATGGGGAGAATAACAGCAATTGCACCTCTTTAGGCATGAAAAAAGGACCTGCCAAAATAAGGGACCTGCTATTTGGTATCAGGGTTTTACTCCTCCCATGCCAGAGCTTTATCACTAAGCATAGTGCTGAGGCAACATTGAGAGTCGGAGGAAAAATTTAATTTTTGATAAAATTGCAAATTAACATTATTTTAAACTGAAATTTTATCACCTCCAATCTTTTTCTATCTGATGGCTCCTACAAACTTTCCTGAAGCCAAAACTTCTATGACTGTCAGGGACCACCCAGGAAAAAAACACTCTAGCAAAGTCCAAAGGATGGACAGGAAGCTTGTCCATAGGATACCAATGCATAGCTGCAGCCATTCTCGCCATATATATGGTGGCTGTAGTGCGTTATGGTATACATTCTTCACAAGTGACTATTTATGCTGTTTTGACTACCTTAGCACTAAATCACAATCTTCTACATGAATTTTCCCTTAGTAGGTTATTGCTTGTGTTTCTTTGCTTGTGCACATTGGGATTTGGAATTATACAGTACCTTATTGTGTTTTTTACACTGTACTATTGACTCCAAAAGGCCATATCTAGTGAACCTATTTAGATTAAATACATGTATTTATTATTTTGTGTAATAGTGTATCCCTCAGACTCTACTAAAATCCATTGTGAATGAAGCCTTGAAAGGTTTTTCTGTGACTTCGATTAGGCCATCAATATCTGATCAATGCTGTTCTGACTCGCGACCTTCCCGCTGATCAGCTGTATAAATGCACCGCAAAGTTCAGGATACTTCATTACCAAGCACAGCGCGATACACTTTATAGTGGCTGTGTCTGGTACTACACATGCAACAGCATTTACTTGGCGCACAGCTGCTACAAAATGTACACTTGTGCCTGGTGCTGGATCAAGTGCCACAGCGCTTCAAAAACCTTTACCTTGGGGGTGCTGTGAGTCAGACTTCATCAATGTTATGTTTAAGGTCTGTCCAAAGGGTGGGCTATAAATGTTAAGTCATATACAGTAGTTCAGATGCTTTGGTTGTCCTCCACGGTCTATGTTTTATGCTTCCACTGATGACATGCTCTGGCTGCCTGTGACTGCTGCAGACAATCTGTGACCTCGGCCCTTACATGCTATAATACTGACCTCCCTGATGTCATGAAAGGGTTGTTCAGAAGTATGCTACTGATGAACCATCTGCACCCTCTCAGCTTTTTTCAGCTGTCACAGTGTTTCAGAACTACTACAGCTCTTTGTATACTTAAAGGGGCTCTCCCATCTCTGCCTTTCAGCCAGGCTGCATGCAGTGTCCGCTTCTCACTTCCTGTATTTCTCCTCCCCCTCCCTCTTGCTGAACAGGACAGACAACACTTCTGCAGGTCAGATAATCTGCAAATTCTTGTACAGAACACACTCCATGTTATCTGTGTGTTTACATAGAGAGATAACAGACCCAGGCTTTATCAGTCAACTGCAATTAACTGAAAAGATTGCCCTGCCAGAACTGAGTAAGTGACATCACTTGTCCTATCTCCCAGGTCCGTCTGTGGTTATAGTAACGTTATGTAAACAATGGGAGGAATAAATTCACATAGTAGGCAAACAAAGCAGAATTTCTAAAGCAATATATTTAGAAAAAGGCTTCAATTTACAACCCCTTTAACCAGTCGCTACGTAGTGTAAGCACAGTCTCATTGACTGGAATGGGACTAAGCTTGCAGTAACTTCCCCATCCACTACACATTGTATGATTGTAGACTGGACAGACAGTTCTTCCTGCCTCTGTACAGGACCATTACTGGCTGGAGATCCACTACATTAGCATGACATCACAAAAAGTTTGAGAGGGGGTGGGGCTTACCTTCCATTTCAAATCCTGTAATGGAGACAGTGCATCTCCAGAGCATGAATTACACCAGAGAAACACTAGCTGTGTTATAACTTAGAAAGAGGTTTATATAGATAGATTTTGCTTCAGCAGCAGTCTGTATTACAGCACTGGTATGTTACTCAGTTTCCTGCAACCCTGAAAGACACATCTGTCAAGTTAAGGAACAATTACATAGCAAAGTGGAGTGTGTATGTAGGTAGATTTCGAACTCTGGAGTCCCTAATACATAATTACCTGTTATGCTAGCTAATTTTTTGTGGCCCTGAAAATCACATCTGACATTATATTGCACAATTATGTGGCAAACAGTGGGGTTTATTTAGATAAATATATTCAGTAAAACCCTAACACAGCTCCACATGCTAAGCTACCTAGCTTTCCCAAACCTGAAATGCAAATTAAGTAAGCTTTGGCAGCAAACAGGGTTTATTCAGGTATATTTAGTTCTCAGCGGTCCCTATTGTTACATTACCTGGTATGTTACCTAACATTCTCTGAATCCTGAAAGGGAAGTCCTGGCAAGCTCTGTTATGATAGTACATGGAGTTTGATTTATGTAGGTAAATATAATATTCAGTATTCTTTATTATAGCTTTCCCAGAAGCCAGGAAGGAAAATCTGGCAAGCTCTGGAGATTTATTTTATATTTCTTCATTTATTATTCAGCAGTCACTATTTCAGCATTACCTGGTATGCTACCCAGCTTTCCCATAACCCTAAAAAGCAAATCTGGCATAGTGTGCCATGTTATTTAGTACTTGTACATATAAGGGCAATAATGGGGGCTGATATTCAGAATACCTATCCAACCTTTTTTTTTTTTTTTTTTTTTTTCAGGAAAGTTGGATGACTTGCATGTGGAGCTGTACTAGAGTGTACTGATGTAGCCGGTGTCACTGTGTGTATGTTACTGCTGGTACTACAGTTTGTAGATATTTCATTCTATCAATTGGCCAGCTCAGCCCTCTCCTCCTAGACTTCCTGACTCGCATGCACTGGCATTAGAGAGGGAGGGGGGAAACATGGCTGCTGAGATATAATAGAATATATTGCTTTTCAAATTTATTTTTCATGCTCTTTAATTGTAAGAGAAAAAAGCAAGAACATCAGGAGCGGATGTGAGGTGTCATATATGGAATTACGGTGTTATAGAGAATAGTGAATATAGTGGTTCTTGAAGTACGCATGTGACTGAGGCAACAATTGACACAGTCACATACAGCCATAGCACATCATTGCTGACAGCTTGAAAACAAACACGGACAGGTGACAGTCGGAGCAATCTGTGCAGGATGGCCAAGGTATTGAATAAGTGGCTATTGTTTTATCACTTTATAACACTTTTTTTTTTTCTTAATACTTTTTGTCTTGTGGCCGGTGCATCTGAGTTGGCTGGCAAGTTCCACGTCTTTGGGAGTTCCGGATCCATTCCGATTGTAGGGTGCAGAATATCAGAACAGAATGGATCCAGAAGTCCCATAGACTTATATGCAATCAAATGTCATAACCTACTGCGTTCTTTAATAAAACTGACCCCAACTCAGACGCACACTCTGTCATGTGCATGGGCCCTTAGTCTTGGCTTTGTCTGGTACCGTACTGCTGTTACTTTGGGTATCACTGTGCTTTCATGGTGCTGACCTATAGTAGTATTGTAACACGTCACAGATTACTCACCATCCATATATAAAGTGATTGTGCACCAGTAAGGTATATAGCTTAGGGCTAGTTCACACGGGGACATGGACGCTGATTTTGACAGCTGATTTCGCGGCCAAATCAGCCTCCATAAAATGTAGCCCTATGTGAATTGCTAGCTTTTTTTTTTCTGCTAGCTTTTTTTATTGCTAGCTTTTTTTGCTAGCAGAAAAAGAAGCAACATGACCTTTCTTCAGGCGTTTAACGCCTGAAAAAATGAATAGGAGTCTATGGGGCACTGAAAAAACCGCTAGCGGTTTTTGGTCGCTTATTTTTGCAGCTGTTTTGGCAAAAACAGTGACTGAAACCGCTAGCGGTTTTTTTTATCATGTACTTTTTTTGTAATGCAAAAAAAAAAAAAAGCTTCAAAAAAACAGTGACTGAAAAAGCGTCAAAAACAGCGTCCAATGCAAAAAACAGTGTCCAAAAAAAGCGACGCTGAAAAATCAGTGACAAAATCAGCTAGGCTTTTTTCACGTGTGAACTAAGCCTTATACCCTCCTTACTGTATGTTTTATATTGGATTCTTACCTATGTGGTACAGACAGGGGTTTTTGAGCAGACGGCCTGGGATGGCGGAGGGATCAGCGGTGTGGATTGTGGGTTAAGTCGGCTCTGCAGAACATGTGACTCTCTTTGTATATTATAATTAGCCGCCTTCCTGGGAGCATCGGGCATTTCCCTTCCCTGGCAGATTGGAGGGCGCTCAAGCGTGTAATCTTGTTTGGCTGACATGATATTTTTGAGTTACTTAAACATGTTCTTCACAGGCTTAACCCATGTAATGTCAGAATTGATGTGCAGTCTCCTATAATGTTGTGGTACGCCAGACTTAGTTAGTTTGTGGGGGGAAATACTTCAGTTGTATTACTCTGAGATTACATTATTACAGAGGCCTTAAAGAGGTAGTCCCTTTATTCAAGCTTGGCAGGAAGAACAATCGACAAAGTGGCAATGGCTACTACAAGGTGTGAGACGTGAAAGTCATGTGTGCACAGGCATTAGTGGACATGTGTTTTATGTGGTAGTAGCCAAAGGGGAACCTGTTAACCAGTTAGTTGGCAGAGATATACAAATACTGTTTAGACCGTGTAAACAGACTAGTCAATCTGTGCCAGATTTATCACAGTGACTTGTTATGGTAAGTCTGGTGCATCTTTATACTGTCTGCTCTGCATTTATACCATCTCTGAGTTGATTGACTTTATGCCACATTTATGGCAAACATTATTACATCTTAGGCCACCCTCCTTTGTCAGATGGCGTTAAAGGGGATCTATCAGCAAAATTATGCTAATAGAGCCCCACATATGCATGAATAGCCTTTAAAAAGGCTATTCAGGCACCGTAAATGTTATATTAAATCCCAGTCCCGTTTTTAAATAAAAGCATTAAAACATATATGCTAATCTTACCGAACGTGCACCGTGGGCGGGGATGCACGTTGTGACGTCAGCTTCGGGCACGCCTGCCTCTTCTGTCTTCTTGTAGTAACTCCCTCTGGTTCCGTGTCTTCCGGCTTCTTCTCTTCAAATCCCGCACCTGCATAGTAGCGCTTCCCTCCAGAGCGCTACTGTGCAGGCTCACTCGCGAACTGCCATTAAGTAAAATGGTGAGTGAGCCTGTGCAGTAGCGCTGCGGAGGGAAGTGCTGCTACACAGTGGCGGGATTTGAAGAGAAGTAGCCGGAAGAAACGGAACCAGAGGACGTTACTACAAGAAGACAGTAGAGGCAGGCGTGCCCGAAGCTGACGTTGCATCGTTTATCCCTGCCTCGGTGCACGTTCGGTAAGATTAGCATATATGTTTTAATGCTTTTATTTAAAAACGGGACTGGGATTTAATATAACATTTACGGTGCCTGAATAGCCTTTTTAAAGGCTATTCACGCATATGTGGGGCTCCATTAGCATAATTTTGCTGATAGAGCCCCTTTAAAAATGTGTTTAAAACTTTGATTAGGAAATCTTCCCTATTGTGTATGAGGAAGTTGGGTATCAATTCCTTCCCAACATCTTCCAAAATAGTACAGCAAATATCAAGTGTTGACCGCCCAGTGATCTGGCAGCAGTGCCCATGATCAGAGACTTCTCTAGACACGGGCATTTGACCCATCAGATGCAGTCTTGGCATCTGTGGATTCACACTTACTCCCCCAGTTATCATGGCTCCTGCGTGGTGAGATCACAGGAACTTCTGAAGGCTTTCTGGCCTGTCGTAGGTGTATCACTATTGAGCTCTGCCTATGGCAGGCCTCAGCAGTAATGCAGAGCTTTTACCATAGACTACAATACAGTAGTGTTACAATCTATGGTATATGTAGTCTAATCATTGCCGCTTGAAAATCTCTTGGGGTGCTAAAAAAAATCATCTTAAAAAGTTTAAAAATTGAAATGCCCCCTAGATTTCATAAAAATAACCCATATTAGATATAAAATGGTCTTATTTGGAATATGCTTTGGCAGGAAACTAAAATGAAAATGACCAAATTGCCATTTTTTTCGGCACCAAAAAAATTATAATAAAAAGTTCTCAAAAAAAGGTCACTACTCAAAATGGTATTAATTTCCCCTAAAAAGTTAGGGTGTCACAATATGGTGGTGCAAGCAAACACTTTTTTTTTCTTCTTTCATGATATTGTAAGTATTAAATTGATGTTCCAGTAGGTATAAGGAAGAAGTGTCGGATCACTTGGGGTCCAACTGCTGGTTGGTTACCCAGAAATCAGGAGACAATGGGAAACAAAGTCCCCCATGCCCCCTTTCCTGTAAGTGGACTGCTAGTATTGTGGGACTGCCGTGACTGTAATCTCAGACAGCCCCCACAGCAATGAATGGAGCGCTGGTCATGCAAGCGCACTGGTGCTTCATTCACAAAAAGGAGGCATGGTGTACTTATTAGTCCCCCATTCTCCTTATTGCTGGGTCAGGGGTCACACTGCTAGCAATGTTATGCTTCTCCTCTGTCCTATGGATAGTAAACATCTTAACATGAAACGCATAAGAAAATGATCCAGTTGTTTTTTGGGGGGTTTTTTTTGTTCCACTTCATTCTGAATTTTTCCCAGCTTCTACTTCGTTCACACTTGTGCCTGGAATCCGTCTGTTGTGAATCCACCTTAATATAAAAAAAGAAAAAATTGGGAACGGTTTGTAAACGGTTCGTTTGTAAACCCTTTCACTTCAATGGGTTTTTAAAACAATCCCAGGTGTCCATTTGTAGCCTCTGCCGTGAATCCGCCTTTTTTAGACGGACACAGTCTTGCATGTCCAACTTTGGTCTCCGTCCAAAAGAGCAGATTCACGGCGGAGAGGTGAAAATGGCGGAAACCTGAGATTGTTTTAAAAACCCATTGTAGCAAAAGGGTTTAGAAACGGACCGTTTGCAAACCGTTCCCAATCTGTTTTTATGATATTCACGACAGACGTAATCCAGGCGCAAGTGGGAACACCCTCTTACCTTTACATTGTACAGAATATTACATTGTAACCCTATGAAGTACAATCTGCCCTGCAAATAAGTCCTCATACGCCTCTCTGGGCTGGTAAGCAAAAAAGTTACGTCTTTTGGAAGGAAGGAACAAAAATGAAAAATGACTGTGGCCTTACATGTCTGAGCCAAACAGGACTGTTCTAAGAGACCCCATCTGTCAATTATTTCTCATTATTTTATATGACACCATCCGATTCCACCAGGCTGTTTAGAGATTCTTTACTCACGTCAGTCTCTTTGGGCTCCCAATCTAAGTTCCAAATTAGCCTACTAGTATGTTTGCTTTTAAGTGTGAAAGGAGACATATACAAAGACTGGGAAAGCATTCAACCACAGAGAGCTGCCACTAGGTTCACACTAGCATAAGGCCGGCCAGAAGAGAACCAGAAAAATGGACACGCGGCTTGCTAAAACATTGTACACATTAACTAAATGGGGTCCGTTGTTTTTTAAGCACCTTTTGAAAAAGTTGTGCGTGCATGAATTTCTCATCCAGTGATTTCATTCAGACACCAGCCGAGACTCCAACAAAGATGTGAATGTAGCCTCAGCTGCCATGTTTCCCTGCCTATGTAATAGTCTTCTTAAAATATAATGCAAAGTAGTGTACTATTTAAGCAAGGTTCACATCTGCGTCGGAGTCTACTCTAGAAACTCCATCGTAGCGTCCACCTGAAGATCAGCGGAGGATAAAGTGACCTGAGCGTATCCCATATAAAGAGCTTTTCAAACAAATGGAAATTGGCAAACAGAAATGCTTTAGAAAATAAAGGATGATCTGTTTTTCATGGATGCAAAATACAGATAAGGCTACTTTCTCATCTGTGTTAGGCCCAGTTCACATCTGCATTTGAGTTTCCGTTCGGGAAGCATGCTTGGAGACCACCCTGATCGGAAAGCTATCCGCATAAAAAAGCGGTTACCCAAGGAAACCCACAGACCCCATAGACTATAATGGGGTCCATGTGGTTTCCACACAAAAAATGCGGTTGAAAAGTGCTGCTTGCAGGACGTTTCTCTGCTTATTTCATGTGGATAGGGGTATGGAATGGCCGAACGCAGATGCGAACTGGGCCTTAGAGTCTCCCTTGCGTTGCAGTGTCTGTCTGGAACTTTTTCATTTGCTGATTTCACTTTAACATCAGACAACCGATGGATCCCATTATAGTCAACCGGGTCTCCTGGGCTCCGTATGTGACTTTGATTTTAGTGGTCCACTTGTCTGCTGCTCAGGTCTTCCAACAGGCCAGAACAACGGACAGGCCGGTCAATGATCATATGCTGTCTGTGATTAACATGGACATCTCACCTGCTAAAAACAGACATGTGAATGAGGTCTTCGGGGTCTTGCATGTAGTCAAATTTGGAAACTGGTTTGTATAGATTTAACATTTGGTTCTTATGCTATGCTATGGCAGTATCAACATTTTATTTTCACCTCTGTTCTGTATCTCCTATAGAACCACTTCAAATACTGTGGAAACACAGTGAATATTATGGTACACAGTATTCTATGCATGGTCGTCTACATATGTGAGGGTTTAGTGCTTGTTCTTAGTGGACATTGTGCATGAAAGAGTTTCTTTCAAAACTGGAAAGGTTAGATAAGTGTGAATGTGAGCCAGTGGTGCATTGTGATATATATATATATATATATATATATATATATATATATATATATATAATTATTGTCTTATATTTCTTTTTTAAATTTTTATTTATTTATTTTAGTCGTCAAAACTGGGAGTCGATTTAGTAGAAGGAAGAAGGATAAGAAATGCAGGGTTTTTTTTGTTGTTGTTTTTTTGCATGTGTGGACAGTTTATCACTAGTGCCCTATGCACCCATCATATGCCATTAGTGCCCTATGCACCCATCATATGCCATGAGAATGCCCAGGGCCAATTTGTGTCAATGTTGTTACTTTACAATTATACCGTTTCAGGTGTCGCAGTCTTCTGTCTGCTGTATGCATCTGGAAATGGTCTCCTAAATTGCAATTAATTGTGCATTTTATCTTGATTTAAGTTAATGGTGATTATTTAGGTCCTGTCTCTTTTGTATGAGTATGTGTTGGGTCTGTGAGGTTCACCCAGTGGTTTTGTTTGTGGGGGAAATCAGACATAAAAACAGTGTTACTTGCCTCTCCTGGGCTCTGGGATGGCTCCCTCTTCTCTTCTGGTTTATGTGTAACAAGAGGTGCATGGTCACATGTACTAAGCTAACAGTCTGCCCATGTGATGCAGATTCATGTAAGAACACAGAGCTAACTTACATGCAATATGTTATTTGCAATAGTGCTCCAAAGGGGCAGAGGATGTAAAGAGGTTGTACAATTTTGCAAACCACTTTCTGTATCAATTTATTTAGATTTTTTTAGTTCTTTGTATCATTCATTCTTAGGCCTGGTTCACATCTGTGTTTAGTATTCTCTTCGGGGAGGCTGCTTGCCCCCCCCCCCCCCCCCAACCTGAACGGAATATTGAACGCATTAAAAAGCGGTTAGTTAAGAAATGACACGGACCCCATAGACTATAATGGGGTTTGTGTGTTTTCCGCACAAATCATGCGGAGAGGAAAGTGCTGCAAGCACCATTTTTCTCTTCTGCGGAAAACACAAGGACCCCATTATAGTTTATGGGATCCGTGTCATTTCTTAGCTAACCGCGTTTTAATGCATTCAGTATTCCGGTCAGGGGCTCCCCAAGTAGACTCTCCGAACTGAATACTGAACACAGATGTGAACCAGGCCTTACTTCCAATAGATAAAAAATAGTCCATGATCATGTAGTGTTTATAGTCTATGGTCATGTGATGGACACACAGGTGCATGGCGTGGTTTTCTGCAATCACAGCACAGTAATTAGACATCGGCCTGGTAACGAGATGTGCACCATACAAATATTTGTACTGAGGACCCAGCAATACAAGGCAGCAGTGCTGACCACTGAGCCACCATGCCGCTAGTATGTCCTGTGTGGTTGTATCTTAAAGGGGTTGTACAGGGTTTTTTTTTTTTTTTCAGTGAGGCTGGGGAAGATAGGGGGGGGGAGACCCGCTCCAGGGCCTAGGTAATGGAACTGGGACATTACTCACATGTGTCACCTGTGATGTCCTGTGTCTTTCTCTGTCTGGCCGCAGTGGTCATGTGCGGAGGGGTCTTCCACCAAAACAAGACCTTGGGGCAGGACTGGAGTGTGGTGGGAGACACCGGAGCACTGGGGACAGAAGATTATGGGTTGTTATAGATATATCTCTATCTATCTATCTATCTATCTATCTATCTATCTATCTATCTATCTATCTCCATACATTAGTGGCTTATATTCTTTATGACGTTTTTCCTACATTTTTGTGACCAGATGTTAATTTAAAGTCGATGTAGAAATATAACATGTAATATATTCAGACAATGTGATTCAGATTGTGCGGTTACTTATGGCTACGTGGCAAGTTCAGCATGCTATGAGTAGGGCATTCTGTTTCTATCTTTTCACCAAAAGATCTCTCTATAGGATTTTATTTAAAAAAATTAAAAAAAACAACATGTAAAATGCCACTGAAAATAAAATTTAAAAAAATGCAGTAAAATATATAAAAAAAAAACTACTAGTGTTTAAAGCTTAAAAGAAATAAGAACTTTGAAGGAACCGTAAAGACTTTAGTTTGAGGTGATGTAAAGGAGAAAACGCTTCACTGGATTTATTACACACCGGTTTAAGAATTGTGTTGTACTGTGTGCCATTATTGCCGTACTTAAAATAATACAGCTCATAATTAGTAATCTCCTCCATGATTCTGGCTTATATTCTGAGAGTTTGTTGCAGGGTTTGTTTGTTTTTGGCGTGTATTTTGTTGTGTGTCTATATGTATGCACATGTGCTTTGTGTGTGATTATATATATATATATATATATATATATATATATATATATATATGTATATATGTGTGTGTGTGTGTATATATATACCGTATATATATATATATATATATATATATATATATATATAATATATATAATATATTATACACATGTACACATTACATATTATGCACGCTATAATAAATATATATATAATAGCGTGCAATGTGTATGGAAGAAAATATATACTACACACACACACTTTGTGTGTGTTTTTCTGCTCATTCACACCCAAACACATGTAAGAGGAGCGTTTCGTGTTTGTATGTCTTCTGTGTCCTCTGGTTACTAAGAAATCAGGTAACCATGCTGATAAACTAGTTGCTGCCCCTTTAAGGCTGGCAGCCCCTCCCCCTTTTTCGCTCGCTTCCCTGATTGACAAGTCTAGCCCTGGTCACATGACCTGCCTCTATTTGAAGGTCACAAAAAAAGCTGCTTCCTTCAGAGAGGGAGAGAGAGCTAGAGGGAGGAGAGAGCAGAGAGAACGATCAATGCAAAATGGCTGCCAGTCTCTGGTTTATGCACATTTACCTTTAAAAGAGAAAAAGAAAGCAAAAGTGTGTTTGGAATTTATTATTATTGTTGTTTTTGGATTCCGTCTATTTTTATTTTGTGTATTTTTCTTGTTTTTTTTGTACTGGATTTACCTTGTATGCCTCAAATCGCTGGATTATAGCACAGTTGCACTTTATAAGGTCAGTACCATGAAACGTATCTATACTACGGCTTCTGCTTGTGTTGCAGCGTCATTTTGGGGGAGAGCGAGCTGCTGTTTTGCCATCTGTAGGGTTTGTGTTTTTTTGCTGGGGTTGTACACATTGTTTATATTGTCGGCACGGGAGAGTGGAAAACCTCCAGATGATTTGCTGCAGTGTATGTGTGCACGGGAACTTCTAGCCTCCTGATATAGGCTTAAATGCAAGGATTGCCTACCGCGGTGGGGGGGTTACACTTCACCCTTTTTATGCCTCACGCCGGCTGGGGTATGTTTATGCAAATTCTGCAAATAAAAAAAAATGTAAAAAAAAATTCTGGCGTTTCAGCCAGCCCTCCGTATGTGCCTGTCGGGGGGTTCAGGTGACAGGTTTTGAGGGCTTTGTCATTTTCGGTATAGTTACGGCTGGAGATTACAGCAGTGAATGTTGCTGAAATATCAACGGATTTGCATTTTCAAAGCCACTAAAGGCCTAACAGGAGGGGAGAGAAGGAAGGAAGGGAGGGGGGAGGAGGGAGAGAGAGAGTGAGTATGGTGGGGGTTGGGGGCTCTTTTTTTTTTTTTTTTTTTCCCTGAATGCGTACAAGGCTACTGTATATATGCAAACTGCAGGCATCTGCAATGTTTGTGATCTGCGTCTACTCGGGGTTTTATTTTTAAAAGCTGGAGGGGTGTGTGTTTGTGCTCCGCGCTCGGGAAAAGGTGCTAATTATTGTTTGAGAGCGGTGTCACATAGGATTAAATCTCTCTTCTATGTGTGCGCCTTAACCCCTTCCTTCCTGGAGCGGCAAAAAAAAAAAACGTCTGCAAGTCACCGATATTTAGATCGCCGTCGAATATGCAAATGCGGCATGACTGGTTATCTTTGCTATACGAGCGGTCATCCTGTTTAATAAACAGATGTTTAATTTGTATGAATGCGCTAACGCGTGGTTAATCGGCGGCATCATTACCGGATGGATGGCTGGTGGCGGTGGGCTGTGTGTAGTTTTATTCGCTTAGTTTGTGTGCAGTGTTTGTGGTTACTAGATATGGCGATTGTTGTCCGTACAGATCCGGGTAAGATGGGCAGTTCTAGTTTACTTGGGTGTTCACATTGCAATTTTACTACATACCTGTGAAATAGAGCTCATTGCGAACGGCTGAACCGTACCTTCCAGTATAAGCCCATAGAATCTGCATCCAGGGTTGTGGGCTCTGTGTTTCGATGACATCTGACCGGGTTACATGAAGGAAAGGTAATATGCAATAGAAGAGGTGGGACAGGCCTGGCTACCTCTCATTGGGAACCGCTGCGGCTCCTTATAATGTGTCAAATTCCTCATTATTTTTTTTTATATATTTTTTTTTTTTATACCCTTGATATTCAACAGAGTGACTGCTGCATTCTCTATAGGAACTTGTTCTCAAATTCCTTGAAGGTGTATTTCCTTGTGACCCCCAGAAATCAGGGATTCCCATCTTCCCTGTGTGAGTGGAGCAGTAGTGGATCACATGCATGGTCACCCCTGCATTGACATACATGGACTGATGAACACTGTAATACACAAGTCTCCTATATGTGTATACAGTGGTGGCTACATGTGTATTATTGCTTCATTTACATCTGGTGATCACGCTGGGTTCCAGCTATCAGACATTTATTTCCTATATTGCGCCATCTTGGATACGGCTAGGCCTTCACAGCGATTTTGGCCATGACTCCCATTGCATGACCAAAGATCACCAGGTCACCCCAGCGGCTCCTTAACTCATGTTAGGGAATGGAGTCACATTGGCGTCAAGGTACAAAAAAGTCTGAATTTTGCAACACTGAGCACACCATGGTCCAAATGCAACTGCATTCACTAACATGAGTGAAGGAGTCACAGGTTGACCTGGTGATCTTTGGTAGTGCAATGGGAGTCTTGCCCAAAGTTGCTGTGTAGGCCTAGCCTAAGTATTGTGATTGGGAAGACCCCTTTTGAGGCCTTGTTTACAGAACATTACTGCAACTTAAAATTTTAACATATTTCTGTCAAAAATCTACTTTTGGATAGTAAGTATCAAAAGTGCTTTATACTTCTGTGTTTTTGATGTGAACCCCCCTGATCTTTTTTTAGTATAGATGGCGACAAAACGCTGTGGATTATAGTAGCCCGTGCCATCATCTCAGGAGTGTTTCATGCCAGTACATGGGTTATTAAAACTTCCCAAAAATAATGTCAACCATACAGTTGTGACAGTCTAGTTAGTACGTATGGTAGAGGCTCGACTGTCCCCTGGGGTCTGTGATCAGGGAGGTGTTTAACTTACTTGATCCTTCCTTTATGCTGGCGACGAGCATCAGAAGTGTCCGGCAGAGTCTTGTCTCAGTATTCAACATGTGCTTCAATAAATGTTAAAAAATAAAAAATAAAACGGTGCCCCAGAGCGTGCTATCTGTTTTACTGATATGGGGGCAATTACTACAGGGTCCTAATATACGAGGACTGACTTTTGTCTATGTAGATACAGAGGGGGATACAGAGTGCACGTATGGGTGTACACTGTCACAGAACAATGTATGTTAAGTGTAGAGGAGAATATTTTAATGGTTGAATAGGCCCCACCAATAGGCTCTATGTTGCCCCTCTGTGATGCCACCATAGAGCACCTATTACTGCTCTACTAGAGCAAGTGTATTCATCCATTGCATAGGATCTATAGATAAATATAGGTCCTGGTACAGTCTTGGCTGACGCATTTGTCACTTTCACTGGTGACTTCTCTTATAGAAGTGAGATTCTGGAAACATGTTTGTTAGAGATCACAGTTTGGCTGAACGTATCACACATGACTTCTTTGCCAGCCATGCTTTATGTAACGGCATTTCCATGATCTCAGCAAATACTGGCAAACAAACAAGTATCCGAGTGTGTGTACTGTATGACAGCTCTGTCCTACGTGGTCACGTGCATCTGTGGGTGCCATATTCTGTGGATGGTTCTCTAGGGTGTTTCATGAAGCTCCACTTTTAGTAAAGTTGTGACCAAAAGGTTTGTCTGTAAAAGTTTGGTTTTTATAGTTGCCTGTGTTTGTAGGTCTTAGTAACAAGTTGAGGTTGTGAGATTTAACACCATTTTTCAGAACTGTGGCACTAGCCACAACTCGCCTACAACATGTGTATAAGGTATTAAAGTGTTGGTATTTCTGACAAACCAATGCTAGGTCAAGATATGATCAACTAAATCTAGTCCACAGTGATAGAAACATCTAGTGTCCCTCAGTGGCTCTAAACTACAACTATCTTATTGTGAAAGATGGCTGCCTCTTATTTATTATTGTATAGCACTTTACAGATCTTGTCAATGATCCAAGTAGTGTTTGTAATCTAAATTCCCCATGGAAACTTTGGAAGTGTGGGAGGAAACCCACATAAACATGGGGAGAACATCCAAACTCCTTGCAGATGTTGTCCTTGGCTGGATTTGATCCCAGGACTCCAGCACGGCATTGCTAACCACTGAGCTACTGTACCACCCACTTATTTGTAGAGAAACCTGTCACCGCCAAAATATACTGGCAGCATTTTATAGAGCAGGAGAATGATATATAGTTTATTGGGGTGTAGGTTCTCCTTTACTGAATAAGAGATCTGGAGTCTGCTTTGGAGTCCAGTAGGTGGGATTATTCAATGATTGAAAGCCTTCCATGTATGACTGTACGTACAGATGGACCGGTCAATCACTGAGTAGGCACGCCCTTTTGACTAATGCAAAGTTTTGTAGGAAAATACTCTGTATATCTGTATATACTTTGCTACTGGTAGATCCCACTGTATCTCCAGTGTGACAGGTTCCCTATAAATTCTTCACATTTAGCTTTTATGCCATCCTGTTCACACAGTAGTTCTTGTAGAGCTCTTCTGATGCTGTGCTTTCAGCTTTCCTTCACACTTGCATGCAAACATATCTTGAACATGACCTTGCAGTTATCTTAACATCCTCTTCAGTCCTTTACGAGAGTGTATTTTGTAAAATTCTAGCCCCACATCTCTCTAACGATAGGTTCACACTAGTGTTCCAAGTTTCCCTTGTTCGAGTCTGTTTGGGACCCGAAAGACGCTATGTGCTTAAAAAGCGGTTACCCCTGGAAACCCAACACCCCCTTAGACTATAATGGGGTCCGCCAGTTTACCACCCGGTTTGCAGCTGAAATCAGTAGAGAGAAAAGTCTTGAAGTCTTAAAGATTTTCTCTAAATATTCTGTAGTCACAAGCTGTTGTCTTGATCGGTCGCCAGTGGATACGTCCGTGAATGCAGCACCTTCCTAGGGTCAGAAAATCAGCCATGGTTTCCTTGCTGTGGCCGGGATACATGTAGTGTCTCCTCCCAATAACCCAGCTACCATAAGGAAGTCATGGCTAGGTTCCTGACCGGTCCCAGACCACAGACAGTTTCTGCATTCATGGTTGTATCCAATGGCAACCGATCAAAACAACATATATCACCACTAACATATTTATAGAAAATCTTTACAACTCTGCAGGTTTTTTAATACTTATATTTGCAAAAATGTTTAACTTTTAATTATCTACAAATATAAATAGGATTATGCTCATGGGGATACCCCTTTAAGTGGAATGGGGGGGGGAGGCGGAGTTCCTGAACGGCCACACTGTGACCACAGCATAAGGCGTCATGCACTTGACCAATTATTCATCGCAAGAGGGGTCCAATTTTTAACCGAAGGCACTCGGATGACGTTTTGAGCGCCTTCCGTCTTATGTTGATTTCAGTGCGTGGTCCTGAATCATTTCCATGGATCTATATAGGACATACTATGTAGTTATTGGACGCTCAGTCGTGTCCGTGCAGACTTACCTCTGTTACTGTGACTCTTTAGACGTCCTCTGGGGTGACGGCTTGCTTCTGGCTATTCCATATGGTCTAGGGATCACAGTAATGTCAGCATGCTGACGTCTAATCTTCTTTCTGACCATGTGTCCATTACATGCTCTCTCTTGTGCACCTATGTCTTCCCTTTTTTTTTTTCTCTCGGTTTTTCCCAGAAAGCAGCTATTTCCCAGTCTGTCGCTATACCCGGTGCCAGGTGCTTGTACCCCAGCTGCTGGTTATTTATGACGTGGGCAGAAGCATTCATATACCCAGCTCTCTACTTTTCTGAATGTATTGTGTTAGAACAGGATTGCTAAGCTTGGAGTGTGTTGTCCTACTCTTCATTGTGTAGTCACCGACACCTGTTGTGTATTATTTATGTGCTGTTGACAGGATGTGGAGAAAAGCCTGAGACTTGGCTCTTATTTTACGTATACAGGAGTTTTTGGTGTATTGTTTTGCAGTGATTTTTAGGAATTGTGGCAAGTAGTTTTGCTGCGGTTGTTGCCAATAACTGCAACCACCATAAAAAGTCCTCGTGTAAATTGTTCTGTTATTACCCATGCTAAAGATACATTGTCCATACGGGCCCTCATATCCCATTGTGAAGAGCAGATGTCAGCAGTGCATTATAACTCCAGAGCCCCTGACCATTGTCCTCTTCTCTGGAGTAGAAGAATGTCACATTGATGGGTACAATGCTGGCTGTATTGCTGGTGGTCCAGAATGTCATTTTTCTTTGACTTTGACTGTAATACGTTCTGAAGTTTTCAGAGCAGTGCTGCAGGTCTTTCATGTCACTACTCAGCTGTGTTTTTGCTCACATTTACAAAACAAATCCAGCTTTTCCATTTTCCATATAGTGCGGTACGAGGCTTTGAAGGCTTTTTCCTTTTTGAAAATTAGTAAGAATACTGTAACCATACATTTTTTAATATGTTCTGGTAGGGCTCAATCAAAATCCTGATTGATTAATCGATTCCCATTAATGCCAATTTAGATCACACCCCTTTTAAACCACACTCGTTTTACAGTATGAGAGTACGAAATTTGTCGGGAAGTTTTGTTCAGACCTAACATGGCCAGATTGGAACTGCTGTTATACTGTGGGGTATCTGTAGGCCCTAGAGTATAATATGGGCCGAGGGGAAGTGAGCAAACATTTAAAAAAAAAAAAAAAAAGTGTTACTCACCTCTCATGGGCTCCAGTGCAACTTCCTGTTGTCTTTGGCACTTCAAAATGACATCAGGGACCACTGAGGCCCAATCACAGGGTCACACAGCGTTGTGACTCTGGAGTCTGAGTCATAAAGTGACCCCAGAGTATAATAGTAGTTTCAGTTCGGTCTGAACAAAATTGCAGGTAGAATAACCAAAAGAACACCGAAGTGAACAAATCATATCCATTATCTTATTTTGAAGTTCGGTTATTTTTTGGTGAATTGTCGGCCCTACATTGCAGCTCATATCATGTGAAGATGTCCTCTGCTTTGCTCTTTCTCACTCCTTTTTAAATAATTTGAGTGCAAAACTTAGGTCAGGGTTCTGCTCCTCTACATTGTTGGGTATACCCTAGGCCCTGGTATCCCCAGGGGTATGCGCTGCAGTGTTGCTCACCTCCCCTTGGTTCAGGGTTTGTTACCTTTTTAGGCCCGTACAGGTCGTGGACCCTGAGGCCAGGGGTGGAGGGTAAGTAACACTGTTATGTTTACTCTCCTCTCCTGGGCCTCTGCTAATTTTACTCTGAGGGTTTGAAGACATCCCAGAGTATAACAATACTTTGTGGGTAGTGAAATTCCAAAATGTCTATTTCAGCCGAACACCAGAAAATGGAGGTTTGGCCAGACCCAAAATGTAACTTTTTTTTAATAGGAGGGGTCATTATGTTACAATATAGTCGGTCGAGGGACCACTTTGTGTTTATTTTTGATGTGTTTGCACATTATGGGGCAAAAAAACAGATTTAGGGTGCATTCACACTGAGTAAACGCTAGCTTATTCTGAACGTAAAACACGTTCAGAATAAGCGGCGTCTAAAGCAGCTCCATTCATTTCTATGGGAGCGGGGATACGAGCGCTCCCCATAGAAATGAATGGGCTGCTTCTTTCACTCCGTGCAGTCCCATTGAAGTGAATGGGGAGTGCCGGCGTGTACGCTCCGGCATGAGCAGAGCTTGCCGTATACGCCGGCACTCCCCATTCACTTCAATGGGACTGCACGGAGTGAAAGAAGCAGCCCATTCATTTCTATGGGGAGCGCTCGTATCCCCGCTCCCATAGAAATGAATGGAGCTGCTTTAGACGCCGCTTATTCTGAACGTGTTTTACGTTCAGAATAAGCTAGCGTTTACTCAGTGTGAATTCACCCTTAGGCCCAGGTTCATGCCCCTTACAGTCAAAGGGGGTCCTCAGAATTCCTTGTTATCCATCATTAGACTGATCCATTTCAATATTCTCAAAGGAATGGATGAAAACCACAAGTGTCAAAGGCCTTAAAGGGGTTGTCCAGGAATTTGAGGCCAAGGGAGACGTAATATTAAAAGAAAACCATGCACAGTCCTGTCCCCCGCTGCCAATGTCCTTGTGGCTGGAAGTCTGGCTCCCTACCTGACTACTGAGAACAGTCGGTTGCTGGAGAGGGACTGGTGACATCCCCTTTCACACCTCCAAAAGTTTTAATGTAATTCATATGGGTACCACTTTTTTTGTCTTTTTAACTCTTTGTAGTTCTGATATGGGATGGTTTTTGGAGCAGTTTGCAGGACACTACTGTTTGGGCTTCTCAGTTTTGCTGCTATTTTACATGGAGTAGAGTTTTAGCTGCTTATTTATATGGGTCTGAATTTTGGGATGCAGAGCCAGCAACCCCCTGTATGGGCCTCCGCACACAATGAGCAGAGTTCACTTGATGGGCACAGGGTGACCTCAAGCCACTGAGGCAGCATTTGTAGGGCAATGCAATAGTCAAAATGTTACACCATTCTGTAGTATAATATAAAGGACATGTTCCTGTGTGGTGTCTGGAGGAATCCAATATTTTGGGTGAGGTCACTGCTGAGAGAGTACACATTTAGTGATACTTATTCCAGGGGACAGGTGTGTTATCTTCATGGCGAGGGTAAGATACGCTGGGCTTATTTGTCATAGGATAGTGTATATTGGACAGTACAGTCTTAGGACAGTACATAGGAATGGCTACCACATGTTAGTGTTATTTCCTGGAGGAGTTCCAGGAATCAGGTAGCCTATGTGTCTAGAAATCTTCTTGGACTGTGTTCACATTAATGTGCATGGGCAAATACATGTACTATGGACAGAATTGCTGTTTAATATTGTGACTGAATTGATATTACATAGTAACATAGTAGATGAGGTTGGATGAAGACACTGGTCCAACCTATAACCCTACAATGTTGATCCATAGGAAGACAACTAAAACCCTATGTGCCCCGTGTCAGGGGTAATAAAAGAAATAAATAAATCCTTCTGACTCCAAATCCAACAATCCGTATAAAACCCAGCATCAACATGTCTATACCAAGATTTATAACCCGGAATATTTTTCCTTTCAAGAAAGTAATCCAGACCCTTCTTTCGCAATGAATCCGCCCACCATCACATCTGAGCTCCAGAGCCTCGCTGCCCTTACAGTAAAAAATATGTCTTTTGTAGTAAAAAGATCATTATTTTCTTATTTTAGATGGCCTGACCTATATGATATGCAGATGCCTGACTACATAATACATTCATGACTCCATCAAAGAATCAAGCTTCAGTATATCAGATGAGTCGGCGATAGAAGTCCTCCACCCAAAGTAGGCCAAAATTACAGGAGTTGTCCAGGAATATGGATTTTATAGCCTGTCCGGTCATGTGTACATGGCCACTTCTGGTGCCCATACTGAGCACAACGTAGAGCCTAAAGTAGTCTGATCTGTGTCCTATGTGGTGACCTAGTGTCATGGGGCTGAGCTGCAATACTGGCACTCAACACTACGCAGCCATGGGTTGTGTCCAGTGCAGGTGCCGAAAGTTGCCCAATACAGCTCTTTGCGAGAGCCCTTATAAAAGGAGTCTGTCTGCGATTTAGACCCCCTCAAAACAATATATTTGAGAGAGGGGTGATCATACAGGTTACGCTAGGTTCTCACAATTGCACTGGGCTCTCCGTTATTCAGGTCCCTCGGGGTACGACGGCGAGTCAGACCAATAAAACAGCAGTTACACACAGAGCCTGGCAGACCCCATGGCTATAATGTGGTTTTTTTGTGGTTTCCATTACAGTCACAGGTATGAATCCAGCCTAAGAGAGCCACATATGAATGCACTGAGATCAGTCCCCATGTGGTTGCCCTTTATGTGCCATGCCCAGAACTCTGCGCTGAGCCCTTCCCAGCCCTTGTGGAACAGCACAACACAGAGTTGGAAGGTGAGATGCTCTAGTACAGAGGTTGGAAACCTTCAGCCCTCTTGCTGTTGAGGAACTACAATTCCCAGCATGCGTACTCTCTCTCCTCTTCTTGAAGTAACCCATAGAAGTGAATGGAGCATGCTGGGAGTTGTAGTTTTACAGCAGCTAGTGTGTAGAAGGTTACTAATTCCTTCTCTAGTCTTATTTCATTGGGAATACAAGGATTTATGTGTACAAGTCAGGAGAGCCGACAGGTCATCCCTAATTATATTACTTAAGGGGCTCCTGCAGAGGGACAATATGGCGGCTCAGAGTCCCTTTTTCCCTCCTACTGTGATGTACATTGTGGCGGACAGAACTTATTCTTGTATGCAGTTTTTTGTTGCATAAACCATATACAAAAATCACAGTAAAATCGGTCTCAAGTTCAGTAGTTGCCTGCGGTGGTAAAACCGAGCAAGCGGCCTGATGTAATTTTTCTATAGTTGCACGGATGTCATTTGAGCCTTCTGTTATGGCGGTTTGGTATATGTAGTCTGCTAATAGTCGCTCATCTGCTTTTCATTATGGGCTCTTCCCCTGTCCAGGCCTCTGAATACATAATTTAGCAGCTTCCTATAGATGCTGACAGCTCGCTGGCCCGTCATGTGATCTCCCATTCACGGATGAGCAACATTCAGGCCGGGGTCAGAAAGGCCAGTTTCCGTGTATTTTGTGGAAACTAATTGAAATACCAATTTTTCCTCATAGTAGATATTGGGGAAAGTATAGTGGAGGATAGTTTGGCATTCACCATTGAGACAAGAATTTCAGCTTTACTAATCGTTTGTGCTATTTTTTTGCCTTCATCCTACAATGATCCTTCTCAATCCATATACTTTACCGTGATACAAATGACCTCTTCCCAGATAAAAAAAAGAAAAAGCATTTCCTTTATTCCAACCTGGTAGAACATGGCTTTCCTTTCTAAATCCCGTCCCTTTAATAGACCTTACAACATGACTAGGACAGCGATTCTCAACCTTTACAAGCAAAGTACCCGCTACTGAGACATCACAACCAAGTTACCCAAATGTAGTGGTCACTTAATAAAATGTTATTAAAATAAGGATTTGTATGGAGGTTTAGTTAACAATTATGTAATGGCTCCCTTGGTGCCCCCACATGAAGTATAATGGCCCCCACACTCAGTAGAATTTTCACTTCAGTGCCCCCATACTCAATATAATGGCACAGTCAGTGCCCCACATGTAAAATAATGCCCCCCTCATGTAATAAAATGTCCAATAGTAGCACCACCCACACAGTATAATGTCCCATAGTGACCCTACTCATAATATAATGTTCCATAGTGGCCCCTATATGAATAAAATTAAATAATCCCATATACATAGGGATTTTCTAACCATTTTGGGTTTAGTTGAACCTGAATTGTTGGGGTTCATCACAAACAAATTACTGTTCAGCCCCTTAGAGTATAATGAATGGAGGCCCAGGGGAGGTGAATAAACATAACTAAGGCTAGGTTCACATCTGTGTTGGAGTTTCCATATGAAACTCTGCTGCAGAATCCACTTAAAATCATTGGAGAGAAAAGTCCTGCAAGGAGGATTTTTCTCTCTGCCGCTTTCAGTATAAAATTGGCGGAAACCTGGTGACCCTTATTATAGTCTATGGGGTCTGTGGGTTTCCACATGTAACTGCTTATTAGTGGACAGAGTCTCTGTAAACCTAGCGTCATAGTGTTACTCACCACCCCTGGGCTTCAGTGCTCTTTCTGCCCACAGGGACGATGTCAGGGACTACTGGGGCCTGTGATACGGGTGCTAGGTTGTATAGATTTCCCCAGGGGAGTATTGCACAGTCTATAAGTTTACTTATGCCTGTTTGGTGCTCTTCCTAATAAGAAACGACACCCCTACATAGTTGGTTCCCAGCATCTTTAAGACCTCTTTATTGTTGACCTAAAGTCTTAAACAGCTACGTACTCGGCTTGTAGATTTTACTGTAAATGTCAGTCTGTATATGGCTCTGCAAGAAATCTGCTGCAGGTCTGAAAAGCCACAACATGATAACGTGATATGTACACCGATCTGGATCTCCAGTGCGTGACTACAATATTCTTAGACTTCATTCGCATGAATTATGCTGCGATATCTTGTGGATTTTGGCTTCCTAATCCACAAGATGGTAATGTGTGAATGAGGCTTTATAGTTCATTTTATCTCAAACTATTGCTTATGTTGCTCAGCCTTAAAGGGGTTGTCCAGTTTTGAAAACTTATTTTCACATGTCAGACCATGGTCCTTGTCAGTGCCTCTGTCCTGGAGAACATATGAACGGACACTGTTTTCATTTCCCTGCAGCGCCACCACAGGGAATAATAAAGCGTTACAATTACTATCAGATTTTTTTTTTTTTTTAAACCACACAAACAAAAATTGCGCTTTGTTCGACATCATTTTTGTGGCGTTTCTTCCTTTGCCAGTTTTTGTTCCCTTATTAAATCTATAGAGAAACTGCTCACATTACCGCAGATAAATTTGATATGCCATGTTTTTGAAAACTCAGCTTTCCCACAGTGTGTAAATGAGATTAACCAAAATCTGCTTCACTTTACTGGTATTGGTACTGGTTTCCACAGCAGCCAGAAATATTATGTTTCCGGGGCCACACGGTGGCTCAGTGGTTAGTACTGCAGCCTTGCAGCGCTGGAGTCCTGGTGTTCAAATCCCACCAAGGACATAAAATCATCTCCAAGGAGTTTGTATGTTCTCCTCGTGTTTACATGGATTTCCATCCCACATTCTAAAGACATATTGATAGGGGGGAAAAAATGTACATTGTGATCTCTAGTGGGGCTCACAATCTACATTAAGAAGAAAAAAAAAGAAATATGCTTCCACAATATGGGGCCTTCGCCTTAGAGCAGTTTCGCACAGTTTTTTTTTTTTTTTTTGGGGGGGGCACTATTGCAACTTTTGATGCAGTGTTTTTGTGCCAAATCTGTGCAAGTTCCATATTTCCCATCATTTTTGAATCCTGACGTCTGTCTACAAAAACTCTGCCACTTTTCCATAAAATATGGCTTGTGAATCTACCCTGAGTCCACTCACACGGAGTAATGTACGGCATGTGAGACTTTGCACGCTGTAAATGCTCCCATTGATTTCAATGGGAGCCTGTATCGTATACGCCACGTTATTTTGCGGCCACAAAATCACGGCCACAAAATAACACGGTGTATACAATCCATCACGCGGCACATTACTCCGTGTGAATGGACCCTAAGACTACGGCCCCACTTTCTGCTGAGGAAATTCAGCGTAAAAAAAAAAGGGTCTGATTATTTTATTTATTTATTCTTTTAAAGATTCCGTTTTGTCTCCTCCACATATTGGGGGGAATCTGCATAAAAGCCACATTTCTAAAAACTCGCTTACGAAAATCACAGCATGTTAATTGTAGCTGCGGAATCGTAAGCATTAGCAACACTCTTTCGATGCATTGTTTACGCCATCCATTTTTAGCTGTTTTTCTACATAAGACCTTAGCATAAATAGTATTTTTTGCGTTTGAAAGGCTGAGCGTGTTCACACATCGCAGTCCGAACCCAGTTTTACCACATTGTATATAAACACTCTTAGGCTGTGGCCACACTTTGTGGAAAAGCTGTGTTTATGTTGAGGATTTTGCGGCTTTTTGAGCCAAAACAGGAATGGATTCAGCAGAAGGGAGAAGTATAAGAACATCCTTTGTATGTCGGTTACAATTATTTGACGGTCTGTGAAGCAAATTCTCAATAAAGTTACATTTACACAAGGCAAAAAAAGGGCAGTGCCTGCAGGCAAAAGGTGGTTTTTTTTGTTTTTGTTTTTTTTTTGCTTTGATTTTTAGTTTCAGTAATGCTGCAAATTGCCAAGGTTGCCTTAGAGTCAGAATATGGAGCAGAAAGTCACAACTTTATGCATAAATTATGGTTTTTGACAAAAACTTGTGACTTGGCACCACTTTATACAACTTGGTAACTCTCAGAAGACTTATTTTCTGGAACGTAGACATCCAGTACTGCAAATATCCCAATAACTCAGAATCCTGCTGGTCTTGTTGGTTCAACCCATGTTTGTCACTGTGGTCCTCCATGGTCCTCCTTCACACTCCTGGCACTGTAACCTTGCTTTATACACTAAATGGTTTACCAATCAGCAAAGTCACTTCCATCAAAGGTTTGTTTGACAGCTGGTTACTTAAGAAGGACAACAATGGCCTCAAGTTGCTATTTGCAAACTACAAGTATTCCACATTGTATAGGGAGTGGTTTGTATCCATGCTCCGGCATTGCAACATAGCTGGTAACCACTGAATACTAATGGACACTTACCTGTCGGACAGGTCTGTGGCAGAATTTCTGCTATGTATTTGTGGATCCGCATTCTCCTTTGCCCAGTGGCGTAACTAGGAATGGCCGTGCCCCAAGGTGAACATTTGACATGGGAGTGCCCCCCACTGCTGGTGGTATACTGAGCTCTAGCCATCACATCTGAACCCTGAGCCACTGCCCTGTCCCCTTCAGTCTCTTACTGCACTGCAGCACCCTGGACACCTGTTGGTACTGGGGAACATGCTGCCCTACTTCATTGAAGTGAATGGGACTGCACTGTGTTTTCCTTTGTTTTACACAATAAAGACAGTAAGGGGGACTGATGGAGCGCAGATTTGGACTCCAACTGAGAGGGAGGGATATGTCAATAAATATATATATATATATTTACAGTTATTTTTATTTTTTCGTTGTCAGGTTGTGCAAATTAAGGAAATATAGTTTCCACTTTCTATAACAAACTGAGGCGTAAGCTTCTAAGCAGAGCCATTACTACAACAGCCTTAATTTTATGACGCTTCTCATTTGGTGTAGACGTCCGATGTGCACAGAACTGTCACCATCACACGTCATTGTAAATATCCCCAATGATGCAGCGACCCTCTCATCATCTTCTATTACATGTGAGGCATTATAGGGGATCTGTCAGCGGCTACCTTAGTTCTGATACTGCCCAGCGATGAATAGCCAGATGGTCTATGGCAGACCTGGGCAAAGTCCGGCCCCCGGGCCATATCCGGCCCTCTGACTGATTCAGTCCGGCCCGCACAGCTCTGTCTAGGGGGGCGTGTCTAGGGGGCGTGTATTAGTGCCGGCCGAAGATGGAGATGTGGAGCGTGTCATAAAGTAGTGAGAGATGTAAGGTGAGCTGCAGGGGGGGGGGGGGAGAGAGAGAGTGTGTCTGTATGTGTGTGTGTGTCTGTATGTGTGTGTGTGTCTATATGTGTGTGTGTCTGTATGTGTGTGTGTCTGTATGTGTGTGTGTCTGTATGTGTGTGTGTCTATATGTGTGTGTGTCTATATGTGTGTGTGTCTATATGTGTGTGTGTCTATGTGTGTGTGTCTATATGTGTGTGTGTCTATATGTGTGTGTGTCTATATGTATGTGTGTCTATATGTGTGTCTGTCTATATGTGTGTCTGTCTATATGTGTGTCTGTCTATATGTGTGTCTGTCTATATGTGTGTCTGTCTATATGTGTGTCTATATGTGTGTGTGTCTATATGTGTGTGTGTCTATATGTGTGTCTGTCTATATGTGTGTCTGTCTATATGTGTGTCTGTCTATATGTGTGTCTGTCTATATGTGTGTCTGTCTATATGTGTGTGTGTCTATATGTGTGTCTATATGTGTGTGTGTGTCTGTCTGTCTGTCTATGTGTCTGTCTATATGTGTGTGTGTGTCTATATGTGTCTATCTATCTGTATGTGTGTGTCTCAGCAACCTAGAGGCAGAGATGGAAGGGGAATGTTATACTAGGGCAGAGATGGCAGATGGAGGGGGTGGGGGACATGAAATGGGGAAAATAAAGGGGGATATGAAACTGAGGGAGAAATGGAGGGAGGGGGGGGGACATGAAACTGGGGGTTGATGAAGAGGGCACTTAGACTGGGGGGGACATTAAACCATGGAGGTAGCTGGAGGGGGACCTGTCTGCCTCTAGTTGCCCCCAGTTTAATGTCACCCTCCAGCTACCCCTACGGTTTAATGTCTGCTTCCCGATTTTAATGTCCCCCTCTAGTTGCCCCCAGTTTCATGTCCCGCTCCAGCTGTCAATTTATTGCCCTCCTCCAACTACCCCCACTGTTTAATGTCCCCTCTAGTTTCCACCAGTTTATACTGAGGCACCAGGAGGGGGACTTAATACTGTGGGGCAGTTGGAAGGGAACATTACAATGTGGAGACATATAATGTACGGGTGACTGTAGGAGGATTATACTGTGTGGGGGCACATGGAAAGATGATTGGGAATGGGCGGAGTCAACGTAGAAGTGGGTGGAGCTAAATTTGCCGTGACGCGGCCCTCTAGCATAGTTTCAATTTCTTATGCGGCCCCATGGGAAAATTAATTGCCCACCCCTGGTCTATGGTATGGTACATTATTTCCCCATGCATAGTTTTTTTTTCTTTTCTTCCTCCATCTAAATAGAGATTAGTCAACCAAGCAGAGAAAACTGAAAACCTCTTTGGCTGGGGCAGAATGCACAAAAGCAAGGAAATACATTCAGAATACATGAAAGAGGGGAGAAAAACCGAGGACAAAAAAACCCTTATTAGTATGGTGCGACCGGCTGACGCGTTTCGGAGTATCCTCCTTATTCATAGCCTTGGGCTGCATTCACAGTGCTGCAAATGTTAGGTTTGGCTGACATTCATGTAATGTATATTGAACGAAGCTCTCCACCATTGCCCAGTACATTTACATACCTCCCAGCCATTTGAGGAAGCTTTCTGTATCCTTATAGTGTGAGGGATACTTGTGGTGTGCAGGCACCTCTACTGTGCGGGTCACATTATGGGGCATTATTACTGTGAGAGGACATGGTTACTCAATGATATAGAATGAGGTCACTAGGAAAGTGTGTGCGGCACTGGGGAGGGGGGCATTATTGTGTTATACAAGAGAGGGCACTGTAACTGTTTAGGGGCACAAAGGGGACTGGGCAGGGTTGTTACAGATCGGCACAGGACTATCTCTTCTGTAATACCAAATGCCCAACTCCTTCATATATGGCTGACAGCCTTGGTCAGACACAGACAAAGCTCCTCTAAGTCACAGAAAGAAGCCAATGATTGTATTTCTGTGAGAGTAAATTTGTACCAAACTATACACTAGTTATTTTTGTGTTATTGTTACCTGTATAAAAGAATTTAAAATCTCCATTTTATTTGTTCAAAGTCTAACACTAAGCTCATATTAGTGTTGTTTCTCCATTAGAAGATCGGAACAACGGGCATGTAGACCACTAAAACAGCGGTCTGTTCATACAAGAATTTTTTGTCCACTTATTTCAGGCAGACATTGTATCAAGTCTCCTATGGAGACTCCAATGCAAATGTGAATGTAGCCTAAGTAATTTTTTTTTTTTTTTTTCAAACTCGAACCTGGACACCTCTTGTCAAGACTCCGACTCCACAGCCCTGGAAATGCTGCGCATAGACAGGGATAAGACGCTGTTACAGCCATGGTTTATAATAGAAAAATCTTGTCTCTTTCCATTCTTTGAAATTTTATGAGCTCTACTTTTGCAGGTTCTTTTATTACCAATACTACTTCCCACGCTGTAGAGTCTTCCTACAGATCACTTATCCTGTGCGTGAAACACCTTTCTGTGTAGATGATAATAGTGACAGTGTAACCCAAGTACAAGATTACCGTCACATGGCCTTTTCCCTGTACCCAGCCCTGGTGTCCAAAGTATAGAGTGTGTGTGTGTTTGGTTGGACTGTCTGGCACTAGTGCAAGTGTTTTCTTACTCTGCTGCATCAAAAGACTAGGTAACCTGTGAACTAGATAATACAGTAGGTGAGATGTCATGTTTGCTTATTTGTAGCTAGAAAAACCCAGTGTTTTTCTGTTATTTCAGTGCATTCGTAAACCATTTGTGACGTGTACATGAAGCCTGGAGGCAGGGAAGTGCAGGAATCTGATCAGAATTTGCAGGAAGAAATTTTTATGGCAAGGATTCCAAGAGGTCGCTCACTCTTTGTTTTGTTTTTTTGTTGTTGTTTTTTCATTTTTGGACCAACCTCTGGGAAAGTTCCAAAGCGCAAATGATCTGTGCAGTATAATATGCACTCTGTGCCCCTACACACAGTATATTGATGCCCTTAGTGTCTCCAACAGTTTAATGACCCCCTCTTTGCCCCACATGCAGTATAATGATCCCAGTATTGTCCCTTACAAACAGAATAATACCTCCGTTCGTGCCCCCACACAGTATAATGGACCCCCACAGTAATGTCCAGAGAGAGAGCAGTGAACTGGATTCATTACTTGTCACGGTGTTCCCTCTTTCTTCTCTGAGGTCTGATGTCAGTGAGGAGTGAATAATGAATCGGGGCACACGTACTGCAAATAAGCTGGTATTCAGGTTGTCATCTTTATGGAGTGGTCCTCTCAGCAGCTTTATGTTCCCCCGGGGGTTGCAGGATGAAATCCACTGCCTTACACCATTGAAGCCACCGCTTGGCCGTCTCCAGTATTGTTTGCCCATGGAAACCCAATCCAGGAGGATCCTGGAGAATAGTTCTGTTTCTTCGGGCATCTTGGAGCTATGGTGGGAGTTGGGTTACATGCCTTTAGCATTCAGCGCCTCGTGGTGGTTACATATAGATTTTTACTTAGCAACAAAATCACTTCCAGTTGACTAGAGCAGTTCTGGAAAAGCAGGATTTTTTTCATACTTGTGTTTTGTTTTGTGTTTTTTCATGTAAACCAAGAGTTTTAAGCGTTTTTCATCACATTTATTACAACTGTAACTACAACCAAAAAAACCCAAACTAAGTCATTGTGAGGTAGGTCATTTCAATGTACACAATAGATGTCCCTGCCAACAAAATCAACCTTAAGGCCCCGTTCACACGGGGCAAGGAATGACGTATTTTGGTCCTGATTCTGACACGGGAAGCCGCGTCAGAATAGGACCAAAATGCGGCTGTCGCAGTTTCCGACAGTCACGGCTTCCCGCTCCAGAGTAGGCCCAAATGAATGGGCCTAATCCGGAGGGTGCTGCCGCGAGGTGGACGCCAGGGCTGAATCAGCCGCAGAATCCGCATGAAGAAAGGGTAGCTCGCTTCTTTTTTCTGTGAGAAGAAACCTACCGCTCACAGAAAAAAGTAAGCTAGCGGTTTACATAGACCTCTATTGTGAGGGGGCGGATTCAGCACCAAAATCCGCTCCCTCTTGCCCCGTGTGAACGAGCCCTAAAAAAGCAATTCTAAACATGACATTTTCTCCAAAATGCTGTGTGTGAACCTAGCATTGCATATTATTAGTTCAGGGTCAGCAACCTTCAGCTGCTGTCAAACTACAACTCCCAGCATGCACAATCTGCTTCTGTGGTAGTTCCAAGAACCAGAGACTGCTGGCAGTTGTAGTTTCACAACAGCTGGAGCGCCAGAGATCATCTCCCCTTGTATTAGATGTATGTCAGCCAAACTCTCCCTGTTTAGCAGCACCAGCTAACCATCTAAACCTGTGATTTGCAGCATTTGGCACTCGCCTCTTGTGGAACTACAGTCTGTGGGAATTGTGAGAAGAGCTGAGCAAGGATGCATGCTGGGAATTGTAGTTTCACAACAGCTGGAGTGCTGAAGGTTACTAATCCCTGATCTAGTGGGTATGGAGCCCTGCCATCTGGATTTCAACTGCCCAAACCTTTTGTTCTGAGGTAGGCTAAGCCTCCATTCAGCCAACTGCTGATATGTATAGCTGGCTTTAGATGCCGTTCACATCTGTCATAGGAGCAGAACAGCAAAAATGACGGCAGTGCTGGATCTGTGACATGACAAACTCCAACAGGTCTGACGGACCTTCTAGACCATGGCCGTGGGTTTGGGGGTTGTCATTTTACCATACAAAGTGACAAACGTTGCGTGATTTTGTCTGGCATCCATTGCAGTTCTAACAGAACCTCCAACATAGATGTGAACACAGCCAAAGGCTGAATCCAGGTCTGTGTTCTGTCCTAGTGACTGTCTCATTCATCGCCCCGATCACTCCTCAGCTGAACCTCATAGAGATCTACAATGAAGTGCGCTCCTTTTATTCGAGCTGCGGTAGGGCTAGGAAATGTGGCCAATGTAGCCTAAACACGAACGTGTAAATTTAGCCAGAAATGTGCTTTCATTTGTCTATAGGCCTTATTGTTTGGCCTGAGAATTTGGTCTATAGCTTATAAGTGGTTGTAATATTTGGCAGCTTAACAAAACCTCTTTGCGTAGGAATTTTTCTTTATAAGGTTCCTGAGTATCATCATTTATCTATTGGAAGTTCTTGTGACTGCACCGCCGCTTCTCTCCCAGAGGAACAATGTGTCT
This sequence comes from Leptodactylus fuscus, assembly GCF_031893055.1. Lineage (NCBI taxonomy): Eukaryota > Metazoa > Chordata > Amphibia > Anura > Leptodactylidae > Leptodactylus > Leptodactylus fuscus. The sequence continues at coordinate 40,770,087 of NC_134273.1, forward strand.
ACTAGCCCGGGGTGTTTTGGGTTGTAGACCTTGTTTGGCATGTTGCTGCGTTAGTGCGGTGACCTCAGATGATGCGGAGTACTGCGAACACTCCTCCATTGAGTCTGCCCCAGACGGTTGGGTGTGGTTAGTCCTAATTCCTGTGTAATCTGCCCTGTGCAGGCTGATCTGGAAAAACTAAGATAGTATAAACTGCTCTGCGCAGCCATGTACTAAGGGGTGACCCGGAGATGGCCAGATGGCCAGCAAGTTTTACCTCTCCTCTCCCCGGAACGTGCAAGGTTGGCTTCTTGACCTGCATATGTGGTGCTTCTCCCTATGAGATTGCTGTAGTCATATACATGGGTTGACCGCTGACTCTATTGCCATAGTAGCCAATCTTTCATGTACTTTGGGGCCTCTGAAAATGGAAGCTGGAATCTGGTTTCTTATAGACAATTTCTTCTTGAGTTTATAGGCTTGCACACTGCCCCATTCTTATGTCCCCATGTACACATCCACCAGGCAAAACTCAGGACAGGTCTGTGCATCTTGCAGCCTGGCCACATTAATGAAATGAATGCCATTTTCTTGTGCTTGTAGCCTTAAGCACATACTTTACCTTTTAACTGGAAATGTAAAGGTTTCTCTGCATTTTTCTGAGGGTAGCTGTATTACACCCAAGCACTTGTTCAACCCTCACGGGGGGATATATACTGCTGAGATACCTCTAGAAGCAGCTTCAGTGACAAAAGATTGGACATGTGACTTCCAACATGTTCAATCCAGATCCTGATATCCTCTGTCAGGGCAAAGTAAGGACACCCTTCGTATACATAAGGTACTTTTCACAAAGCAGCTTGTATATGTTTAGAGAGAACCATTCACCGGGACTAAAGCTCAATGACCTACATCATTGATCGGCGCTGTCACCCTGAGCATTTTGGTGTTTTGTTTACCCAAATCCATTCATCCATTCCAAAGATATAAGCCCTTTTAGTGTTGATGCAAATTGGGGTCTACTAGCCGAGTGGGCAGGTAGCGCTTCTGGGGTCTCTGTGTGCTGTATGTCATGTAGTGTCACCACTTGGCTAGTATATCTTATTTTGTATCAACACCAAAAGGACTTATATCTTTGGAATGGCTGAATGGATTTTGATAATTAAACTTGTTAATGCTCAGGGTGACAGCGCCTGGAGATCAGTGATGCATGTCATTGGGCTTCTCTGACCTGGTGACAGGAGTGCCGGGAAAGCTCCAGATGCATACATTCATTTATTATTACATACCTTATTACTGGATGCTACTATATGGCATAGCGCCATCTGCTGGTGTGTGAAACGTACACAGAAACCACAGCGTGAAAGACGAGGCTTTGTTCGGCTGTTTTTCCTACTTTTATGTAATGCCGTATGGTCACTTCAAGGAGCACAGGAGTCGTGCAAGCATTTTGTATGTTCTCCCCTCATTTGTGTGGGTTTCCTCCCACATGCCAAAGATGTACTGATAGGTGGTGTAGTTTGTGACTGCTATATGAGACTGTGACAATGTCTGTAAAGCCCTGCGGAATATGATGGCGCTATATGGAATCAGAATAAATAAGTAATACGGTTTGCTCTGGCATTTATGGGACGGTGCAGGTTTGACTTGTAGACTTTGTTGAAGTTGTTGGGTTTTTTGTTTTTTTTGCCCGGAGTTTAACCCTATGCAAAGAGTTGACATTTGCAATACAAAGCCACAGGATTGACATGCTGCGGATATAAAATCTGCACCACAGGTCGGTTTACACGTGTATGCCATCCATTTTCTGGGTGATGCAAAGTTTGCGCCTGCAGCTCCATAGCTTAGGTGCTGCATTGCCTCCAGGGTTCCTAAATAACCAGTACATGGTCTATAGAGACTGATGTATCTCTGTTTCTATCTAATGGCTTATTACACTCTCAGTACAAGCCATTTAGTGGTAGATTATTGTGTAGCAACCTCTGTATCTTATCATAGTATTGCCATAAAGGCTGTAGAGGGAGTTTACATTTCTCTGTGAAGGGTTACATTTTACTTTAGCATCGATCAAAACTTCAAGACCTTCTTCTTTTTTTTGTTCCATTTGAGAAGACTCCAGCAATAAGAGTTGGATCCCATTGACTCTTATTGGGGTCTGTTGGGTCTGTGCATCTCTTTGATGGAGACATTGAACCGTATCTTACAGTCTTTCATATTGTCTTCTCAAAACAGAAGATATTTCCAGGTTATAATGTCTTGTAGTTAACTTTCTAACAGGGTTAATTCCTTATTTGTTGAGCCCCTCTCCTTTTTCCCCACCCTTGGTGTACCATGCGGATCCGACCTGTATCAGACATTTATTCCTCAGGCCTATGGGAGCCTGTCCTATGTATTATTAGCCGCTATGTCCAGGGCTGTTATTCATTTATCATTTTTGCTTATTTTGTTTTCCTCCTTTCTCTTTTCCAGAGAGAAGGAGCAAGAAAGGGAAGAACAGTTAATGGAAGACAAGAAAAGGAAGAAAGAGGATAAGAAGAAGAAAGACGCTGCTCAGAAGGTAGGCTCATTCTCACGTTTTCTGGCCTTGAGCATTTTGCTTATTTTTTCCCCCCTCAGCATTTAGATAGCAGGCAGACGACCTCATCTTTATAACATTGTAGTTTTCTATGTCCTATAAGGCTGTGTTCACATCAATGGCATGGCTTTTGTTCATAACAGAGCTATGACGGTTCTGTTCTGGAAAGGATCCCAATGGTTGACCCCTGCACTCCCTCATGCTATTGTTGTGATGTGTACAACGCTAGAGATGGCCAGAAAGTAGAATATCTCTATAGGTGTGTATAGGGTTCTAGAGAATGCCAGCATGATCATTGTGGCTCACGCTGTACATGAGAACACTGCATCAGTGAGCACGGCTGGCACGAGATGGACAGTGGGCTGAGTAGTCGGCATATTGCGCATATTTTCAATTCATCTCTTCCCACTCAAAGGGATTTTATATCCTTGGTTTGGGTTTCGTCAGGTTCAGCACATAAAATTGCATATGTGCTTTGTAAGAGGAACTGTCTTCCTATGATTATGTGTCTTATTTTAGTTAATTTGATTAATTTGAATGATTGCATTCTCTAGAAGCACAGTTCAGATTTTCAGCAGAATTGTGAAATCCATGTTCTCCCTGCCCTGTAGTCTGATCTCTTCCATGCAGGCTTTCCTCTACCACCATAACTTGAAATAGGAGAACAAAGGAGCTGGCATCAAATACATCTGACTCCTTTTTAATGTATAAAATCAAGATTAAAATCAAGACTTGCCCATGAACTTGAAACAAATTGCAATTTAATTTAGGCAAGATCACTCAGCCCTTCTTGTATACCCCATAATAACAATTCCAGATGTCTCCTGGCTGCCCTGGGAGCCTCCCAGTTTTCTTTCCTCCTTACCTTGTCACTAGAGATGAGCGAATAGTATTCGATCGAATACCTCGCTCCCATAGGAATGCGTGTAAATGGCGAACACCAAGGGGTTAAGCGCAGTGAATATTTGAAGCACTTAACCCCTTGGTGTTCGGCCGTTTACACGCATTCCTATGGGAGCGAGGTATTCGATTGAATACTATTCGCTCAACACTACTTGTCACTCATCTCATTAGTATTTACTACTTTGTGACCTCGGTGCAGTGAATAAGGGGGTTGCTTGGCGATTCTCCATCTATTTAAACTTTGTCTATCCTCTCTATTAGAGATGATCAAGATTATGATTTGAGGATCACACTTAATAAGATCTATGCAAGGCAACCACTGATTGTGCCACTGGCTCTATTATTCTCATTGGGCATTTTTTCTCTTTCCACTCTTTTAGAAGTATTTTTCTTTCCCGGCATAATATGGAGAGAGATCTCTATATACCAATACTTTGGATAGATGTATGGATAAAGACATACGATTGAAATTTGGTAAGAGAAAAATCCTACCATTGAGACTAATGGAGCCTGTGTCTCAAACAGTAGATTGGCTTCCTTGCATACATCATTAGTTAGATGTGATCTTGGGGTTCAAAACCTGCATCGCCCCTAATGAAAAAAAAAAATACACAATAAACCTTTAGGATCCCCTCTTTAATTTAAGTTTTTAGTAAGTTTTTTTTTATGCAAATTAGTACAATTTTATGGTAGGAAAGTCAATTACAATAAACCCATTTTCCAAATATACTTTATTAAATGGCCGTCATAAGACCTAGGAAGTTATACAGACATATTTGGTGTCTCTCCAAACTGCACAATAACATTTACAAAATATTTTAACGTGATCACTAAATGGCGGAGATAAAAAAGGTCCAATTGTTTATTAAACCAGTAACAATTGTCCTAGGTGGTCTGAGTATATTTAGCTGTGCCGTCTATAGGCCTCGCCCCGTGAAAGAGCTACTCCTACTTTTGCTGTAAAATGCCATGTGTAATGCCCCCTATGGAGGACTCTGCAGCTCTGCACTATGTGCTACGTCAGTCGCTCCTTATCAGATTTCATACATGTTTATTAATTTCTGTGACTGCTGACTTGCTTCTTGCAGCACTAAGATAAAGTTATCTGCAATATGCTGCAGTTTTGTGGGGTCATAAGAGGAATACCCAAAGGGAAGCGGCATATCTCTCAAAAAAATGTATTTCTGCAGTCCTAGAGTCAACTTTACTTAGTAGTTTTCCAGCTGTACAGTCGTCCTAACCGGGTGATTGTCATTCCATTGAAGGTCACTTTATGTCATTATTATTTGAGATGTTTGCCACCCTCTCCATGCGGATTATATGGCAGCAACATAGTCTGTATCGCTGTACACTGATTGTCATCACCTACATTAGTCATTGTTTCCCGATGTGACTCACAGTAACCTGCGAGGTCCATTGTCACAGGCAGCCATTTATCCTATACATTTACAGTGAGTTTTAGTACTTAGTACTTGCACTTAAAATCCTTTATGATTTTTCCTAGTGGTTTGGTTGCTGAGAAAATGAGCTTAAAGGGGTATTCTGACAGTAACAATTATATTATATTTCATATAAAAGTAAGCTACAAAATATCGCTGTCACCCATTGATGGGAATTAGCACAGGTATATGTGTCACTAGAAACCGCTTAATGAATTCCCCTTATCCCTATCACTGTTTGATCACTATTGTCACTGGATATGTCCTTTAGGCCATCTTCATTCAGGACGAGCGTGCCCAGTTTGTTTGTCTCACTTTCCTATATCTGCTTATTAGATCAAGGATACATAACCATTCATGTGCCATCCTAACAGGTGGACCATGGTGGAGTGGCCAGTGCAGCAGGTAGAGAGCACGTAGAGCAAGGTATACCTGGGAAATGTAGTTTTTACTAGTAAGCAGCCAGTCACATACTCTGTAGTATGAACTGCTCATTACTGTAAATGGTGCTATTGGGGTTGCAGATCTTGTTAGAGAGGGCACATAGGAGGTGAGTGAGGTCACAGGTACTGTGCAGATGGTTTATCTGTATTGTTGTTCAAGTATTAACAGATATGTTGAATGTTGGGAAAATGTCTTTATCTCCGCTATGCAAATTATTTGGCAAGTCCCCATCCTGGGTCATAAAGCCTGCCCAGTGCCCCACTGACTGCTGTGAGCGTGCCACTAATGACCACGGTGCATGCACAGGACGTCTGTGGTCAGGAATGAATCCCACCTGCATGAGATTTCAATGGATAGTCTGAAAACTAGCACTACAACTCAGGTGAAGGCATTGAGCACTTTCCAGGATTGGAACCGCCCTTGGAGCACTTGCCACCTAATTTGCACCACATATTACTTTTCATTCTCTCTGAAGTCAAAACTCTAGGAACTTCCAGAAAGGTTTTTATGTAATCTACCAAGTCTTGGACCTCACTATAAAGATATAGAGCAAAAGTGGCCGCCAAGCTTCTGACATGCTGACAGTCTTCTCTACAGTGTGACCTGAAGTCTCTGTTTCAAGGGGATATATAGTGATCTCTTGCAGTTTAAAGGATTCTACCACTAAAACAATTTTTTTCTATTTACCACGTCAGAATACCCTTAAGAAAGGCTATTCGTCTCCTACTTTGCTCAGTCACCTCCGGCCCGCCGTTCCGTAGAAATATCGGTTTTTACCGGTATGCAAATGAGTTCTCTTGCAGCAATGGGGGTGGGCCCCAGCGCTCAAACTGCAATGGGGGTGCCCCCACTGCTGCCAGAGAACTCTCTCCAGCGACGCCTCCATCTTCAACAGCAACCACGTCTTCTTCCGGCTGGGGTCACACTCTGCTCTTGCGTGCATGCACAGTACACTCCTGTAGTTCTGTGTACTGAGCGGAGTGTGACCCCAGCCGCAAGAAGACGCGGTTGCTGTTGAAGATGGAGGCGACGCCCCCAGTGCTGTCTGAGCGCTGGGGCCCGCCCCCATTTCTGCAAAAGAACTCATTTACATACCGGTAAAAACCGGTATTTCTACGGAACAGCGGGCCGGAGGCGACTGAGCAAGGTAGGAGACGAATAGCCTTTCTTAAGGCTATTCCTACGTGGTAAATAGAAAAAATGTTGTTTTAGTGGTAGAATCTCTTTAAACCTAAGATTCCCCAGTGGCTGCATCTGGATCCATGTCAAGCCCTCACCCCAGAGTCTTCATGTATGAAAAGTTCCTTTGTCCACCTGTTATTGATCCTCTCTGCCAGTGAGCAGAAGAGACACCACGAGGACGGTCAGATGATCTCTCTCCATCAGCGTGGCCTTCATAGATTCCTGAAGGGGGGAATCCTACTTTTCAGGCTTGTCCTTTAAGTTTGTTCATAGATTTCCTGACATCAGGATTAAGTTTATACAGATGGAGCCCTAAAAGTGTCCTGTAAATAGTGAGTTAACGTTGCCATTGCTGGAGTTTCTCAGAAGTCCTCATACTTATATTTGTGCGTGTAAAAGACCTGCCTCTTTTGTCCGCTGACTTCCTCCCGCAGCCCTCCTCCCCTCTGGGACAAGCAATTACAGGATGATGTGAAAGCACTTTGGCTGGAAAACCACAAATTCATTGATACAGAGCCCCGTTCTTCAGGCGTATACCTGGCAACAATTAATGGGCAATTCATATCCGCCTCTTCTCTGGTGGTGGCCATGTTCTCGAAAATGATTCTTGATGTATTATCTCATCTCACTTTAGAGTCTGGCTTGCTGTGTTGTCTGTGTCGTGCTCGCTCTGCAGGATATACCATCTATTAAGCTGTATCAGGTTATTGTAGTAGCAGAGTACTGTACTGTTCCAGACATCCATGAAATCAGGCGTTGTGCCTTCTTGGGCCTATGGACATCATATAGAGGGGTCACCCACAAAGAGTCCTTTTACACAGACAGATAAATTGCCCTTCAAGACTCGGCTAGTTCTTGTTTACTTAACATTTATATGACTAGTGGTACATAGAGGCATAAAATAGCGATGCTGTACTACTACATCATACCAGATGATAGCAAATGGGGCCACATTGCAACCTGCAAGGGAGAGTGGGTGCAACCTGACAGATGTCACAAAGCCGATCCTGCATGCCGGCCTTCATTACTATTGTGCATAATTGGCAGTGTATCACATGCAGTCTTACTATTGCAGCCGCAAATTGACATGAATCCTTATCCATAGGTTTTTGGGGGTTTTCTTTTTTTTTTCTTTTTTTTTTTCTTTTTTTCACAAGAACGATTGTTGGTAAAATTTTTGTCACCCCCTTCTTATAAGTACTCTTTGTCAGCTGCCAGTCCCCTGTACACTTGAGGCGTTAGACTGCTCACAAACAATGTTTTTTATGTCGTAAATGATCAGGAACGATACATGAGGGTATTATTGTGTTGTGGCAGGCTGGCATGGCACAACAACCCGTCCACTAGCATCTTCAGGTACCCAAAAACAGATGATCCGTGCAGGGTCAGAGTGTCAGAACCCAACAGATCACATACTGATATCCTATCCTTGGATAAGTTATCAGTTTGAAAATTTTGGTTTGGAGCCAGAAAACCCCATTAAAATAGCTAAAACCCCTTTAAAATAACTGTCTATCTGTCCAGGAAGGAATTTTTGAGAGAGCCACTATTTGTTTGCTATCAAAGAAAGACTTGTTATTTTATCTCCGCTGTCTCAACCACAATGAACTGCAGTTTTTGTTTGATGCTGTTCATTATTTTATTCTCATTTCCTTTCTTTCTAGGTCACAGAACAAAAAACCAAAGTGCCCGAAGTGACGAAACCAAGTTCAAGCCAAGCGACGGCCGCCAGCCTACCTGGCAGTTCCCCCTCGCCACCAGTAAATGGTGGCAACAATGCCAAAAGGGTGGCAGTGCCGAACGGACAACCGCCCAGCACCGCCCGCTACATGCCTCGGGAGGTGCCACCGCGATTCCGCTGCCAGCAGGACCACAAAGTGTTACTGAAACGTGGGCAGCCCCCTCCGGCGTCCTGTATGCTGCTGGGGGGAGGAGCAGGGACTCCCCCCTCCTCCACTGCACCAGGGACTAGCCCGGGCAACGCACAGCCAGGGACAGGAGCACTGCTGCCGGGGGAGAGTGGACCTGCTACAGGTAAGGAAAACCATTACAAAGTATGATTTGTCACAGACAAGGGAGCACCTGCATCTTGTCTGCATAATAATGGCCTAGCTCCAAAAGGTTTTTATATCTTAGACCTACTTTGGTCACACGTCTTGTTACGCTATATACAGTACTGCCAACACTGTAATAATTTGCACCCTAGATAGTCCCTACTATTGTGCCCACAGTGCAACATTGTCCACTAGATTGCTCCAGACAAATGTCTATAAACTATCTATGTAGCAGTGTACACAAAACAAACTGCTCCAGTGGTGCCCGAATAAGTGCACAAAGTGCGGTGCCCCTATAGGAAGGTTGTACAGTGCTCTCATCTTCACTAACTAGAGTATACACTAAGCTGCTGACGTATGACTATATCCTCCTGTGCCAACCTCTGCAGCCAGGGACAAGCGCCGAAGAATTCCAATGTGCAGAAGTCATGTAAAACTGATCTCGTGCATCAGATGTGAGGGATTTCTCAGGACCGTGCCACACATCTAGTTCTGAAAGGCTAGTTTACTTGAGCCCATGATTTGGCCAATTATTGAAAACTACCATTTCTAGGAATATTTGTTCTTGGTCATTGGCCTCTGCAAGAATCATTTCACGTGGATGTGTCCAGGCCGAGAAATGCAGACATCACATAGTCCATGTTTCCCACCTTTCCCACACTGCCTGGTGATTTGTGATGCAGAGTTCAGCATGATTCTGGATTCTGGAGATCAGTTCAGACGAGCCGTAGATCGGTAAATGTGGCTGTTACACGGATTATGTTTCCTGCCCTGACACAGCTTTGTGACTTGGCCCCAAATGTGTAGCGACCACCCGAGAAATGAGCAATGTGAGCTTGTTTCTCATCCTTGTGTACAGCACCTAAAATCATCCTTTATCGTAAGCTCATCCCCATGTGTACACAAGGCGCTGCAATGCTAATAAGTGACGGTAGGAGCACAAACCGTTCATTCATCCTCATATAGCAGTGACGATTGCTACATGTAAATGGAGCCAACAAGCAGGCAATGAGCAGAAACGTTAGCTAGCCCTCGTAAATGGGGTATTGCAGAAGGGAAAGTCTATGAGCTGCATCTTACCACAGAGGTCGCAATAACATCTTTAGAGTAATAGACACAAGTATACGCTATTGATATGCATTCAACTTTTTCCTATACAGTTGTGCTTGGCTGAACACAACACGGCAGGGCTGCACCGTGAGGCATTCATTATAGATCGACAAAAAAGTTGCAGAGCAGGAGGTGGAGCACTAGGCAGGTGGACATGTGGAGCGGGAAGGGCACAGTGACTGTCAGAAGGTGGCACTACCAGCGCTGACAGTAGTAGAGCTCTGGACACTCTGTATCACCGAAGGCAGCGGTGGGGCACTTAATCCAGTCATCGGATGACTTGTCATTTCCTTGTGTTGCATAGAAACCGGAAGTAGAGATTCAGGAGATATTGGGACACGGAGCAGGGGATCAATGTGTCACTACTTTGCTTGTAAAATGTTTAGACAAATTAGAGAGCAGAAGTGGCATATGTATGGATGTATATATTGGAGCCTCTTCGGGCGGTAGTGGTGTGATGCAGGATGTATTAGGAATAGGAGCGTACTCTTCTCTGCATGCGGCAGGGTCTCTTCAGAACACAAAGGGCCCTTTCTGTGGAAAGCTGCAGTGTACATGGTGTTCTGGAATAGCTTTTCAGGCTGTAAGAATCTCTTTCACGTATTGAGGCCTCTTGAGGGGCAACCCTTGTGGTGTCCAAGACTTCTGTCCAGACATCTGTAGACTCTTATGTAGGTCCAGAAACTTGGCTTTTATCCTTCAGAGTGGAAACAGAAACAGCCCTACGCCAATGTGTGTGTACACACACATATATGTGTCACTGTATATCAGCACTGTTTTCTTCCTTCCTTCTTAACACTGTCCTAGTGTTTATTTTTTATTTTTTTCAAAGTAAAGGGTTTTTTAATAGTTATTTTGTATTAGCAAGGATTTGCCATGTTCACTGAAGTTCTGTTCTAATAGTGGGATGTAAAACCTGGTTTCTGAGGGGTACACTCCTCTGTACAAAAAATACAGAGGTGTGTCTTTGAAATTTTTGTTGTATTAATACAATTTAAAGCAGGGGTGCACAACCTCTTTTGGTTTGAGCTCCATGTTGTCAGACACTACCAAGGGCTAATAAAAAATGTTAAGTGTTTCCAGGATTTGAGTGAACCTGTGTAGTTGTCCATTCTCTGTCCCAGTCCACTCTGTGCCTGGGCTCGCACCGCCACAATCTGGGAGACTCATGTGACTACTAAGATCAATTGGGGCCTCAGTGGTCACCGGAGAGGGGACTGGTGATGTCCCTCATATATGTCACTGGTTCCTTGTCGGCGACTGCTGAGGTCACTTGTCAGCAGTCAGATGGTCGTCACAGATTCTGGCAGTGCGAGCCCCGGCATGCAACTGAATGGAGATTGGAAGCCGATAATGGAACAGCGGGAATAGGTGACTGACCCACAGCTCGTGTTGCACAGAAAGATATTGTAGGCTGCCGATTGTGCAAGGTGGGTATGAGCCCATATTATTTAGAGTACACATTCAAGAGTTTGTACTATGAACTCCTCACCTATCCTAAGCACTGCTTTGTTGAAACAGAACTACCCTATATCCCCAATCGTGATTGAGGGGGGGTCCTAGAGATCAGACATAGAATGGGCACAAGTCTTGTTTGTGGCACAGCCTCTTTACTGATGCGTTAGATGATGGAAACTTCTTTTACTAGTCACAATATACCTTCCTCAGAAATCCTACACATGGCTGTAGACCACAGTATGGCAGTAATTGGTGCATATCAAATATGGTGTCATTATTTTAAAAAGGGGTCTAAAAGTGAGCCCAGAAACAATTGACTAGTAAATTTAACCTTTGTTATGGGAAAATAGTTTGAAGAGATGCTATCTTGGAGTATCCCAATGACAATAACCTTATAACACATTACCAGCCTAGGTTTATAAGGAATCATCGATCTGTGTCGGACACCAGAATTCACATAGAATATCTGTTATAGTAACCCCGGGTGCCGAAGCTGCCAGTGGCACATGCAACACCAATCCTATTCACCAGAACCAATGATATGCAGTGTAGAGGGATTCTGCCCTGCCCCTATTTCTTGTATAAGTAGTGCTGCCCACACTGCCTATCTACTAGCAGCTTCCGGCATTGGCGCAGGGTCCGGGTGTCAGATCCCCATCGATCACATACTGTGGATAGGTCAGCAGTATGAAAATTCGATTTGGAGCCTCTATAATGTGGATAAATGTAAAGTTATGCATCGGGCCATGGAAAATAGTCGGGGCATACTGGTCAACAGTAAACTTAATTTTAGCAACTGGTACCAGGCAGCTGCTAACAAAGTAAATTAAAGCATGGGGTGGGGGTGGGTTTGTTCAGTTTACAAAAAGACTGCTTAGGAGTGACCTCATAATAATGTATATGAATGGACAGTACAAAGATCTTTCCAATGATGTCTTTATATCAAGGCTTGTAACTATGACAAGGAGGCATCCTACACGTCTAGGGGGGGGGGGGGGGGGAGTTTTTTTTTTTTTTAAGCTATAGTATACTGATTCATGGACTTAGTCCTATTGCCATATTTGGCATACTTGTGAAGGATTTTAGCCCTATGATGGGGCAGTTGTCATCAGCCTTGTGAGGTTTTTTTGCCTTCCCCTGGATCAGCTTAGGTTGAACTTGTGTCTTTTATCTAACCTTATCTGCCATGTAACTACAGCGTGCACAAGATCTTTCTGTTCTGCCAAACACAACAGAGCTGTTACTTAATTTATTTAATTTTGAGTCTAATTATTTTTATTTTTTCCCCGACAGATTTATCGTCAGGGGCAGCTGCTACTTCAAATTATGCAAATTCCACTTGGGGCTCGGGAGCCCCATCCAGCAGCGGCCCTAACGCAAACCCTCCCCACGCCTGGGACAAAGTGATTGTAGACGGGTCGGATATGGAAGAGTGGCCTTGCATAGCCGGCGTGGACGCAGAGCCTCCTTCCGACAACGCCACAGACAACAACAGTGCCTCGAACCCAGCCTCGGAGAAGGGTCCCCCACAAGGAAGCGCCACTAATCACAAAGGAAGGGGGGGCCAAGGCCAACAACAGCAGCAGCCTGGCAGTGAATGTATCCAGGGGGTATGGAAAGCTGACCCCAAGGCTAAGCCCGTCCCGTCTTCCAACCCTGCTACAGAGGGCGTTAATAGACTAGGAAACTGGAGGAATATGGGTGGGTCTGAAAGAACGGGGCCTGCCTCTGGTTTCAGCAATTTTAACCCAAATACCAACCCGTCGGCCTGGCCGGCCCTGGTTCAGGAAGGCAGCAGGAAAGGGAACCCAGAGCCAGATGGCAGCTTCTCCAGCGCACAGCTTGGCCCCACGGGTCCAACCTCTCGGGAGCAGCAGTCAAAGATAGAAAATGCGGGTGCTGGTTTTGTAGCCTCAGGCAGGGAGCCAGCAACAACCCATCACACTGACGGACCAAAAAATGGAAACACTAACTCTACGAACTCAAATTCTTCAAATCCCCTTGACAACAAGGGAACTGCCTTTGGGTCGGGGGATGCCTGCCGAGGTTCTGACCTCTCTGCTCAAAGCACTGGAGAAAGAAAGAATGGAGGGGTGGGCACTTGGGGGACAACAAGGGGTCAGTCTGTCACAGGAGATGCCAATAGTGGACATGGCAATTCTGGAAATAATGGACGAGAGAGGGAGGATGCAAGGAAAGTGTCTTCATCTCATAGGCCCAATGGGTCCAGGGGAGATTCTTGGGATGGCAAAAGTGGTGGAAATGGTTCTTGGGGATATGGCCCACAGGCAGATCCCAGTGAAGTGAAGTGGGGTGAAGGGAACAAAATGGTGGCAGGTGGGGTGTCTCAGGGAGAATGGAAACAGCCGTCTGGACAAGAGGACTTAAAAGTTGGAGATTGGGGGGGTTCAAGCCAAGGAAATTCTAGCACTGGAGCATGGGACAATCAGAAGGGCCACTCACTATCTGACAACCAGGGCAACCCGTCATCATCGGCCTGCTGGGGCCGTTCTCCCAGCTCTGCAGGTAGTGAGGCAGGTGGGCAAAGCACTGGAAGCAACCCCAAGGCTGGGGGTAGTGGAGACAGCTTGAACTCCTGTAGTCGGCGTTCACATAGATCTACTCTCCCAGATAGTCAGGCTGTTTTGCAGACCTTGCTGAATCGAACAGACTTAGATCCCAGAGTACTTTCTAACTCGGGCTGGGGCCAAACCCAGATAAAGCAAGATGCAGCATGGGATACAGAGGAAGTTACATCTCGACCTGATGGTAAAGCAGACCGAGGCACTGAAGGTTGGGAAAATACATCACAAGCAAAGAGCTCAGGGGGTTGGGGGGATGCCCCCAGCCAAAGCAATCAAAATAAGTCTGGTTGGGGAGAAACCCCTGCCCCAGTTTCATCTGGTCAGGAATGGAAGGACACCAAAGCAACTAGCTGGAATGACTATAAAAATAGCCCATCTGGTTGGGGTGGTGGTGGGGGGAATGGGGGTGGGGTTGGTGGACGTCAAGAGGAAAAGGCAGGTCCTGGATGGAACAATGATAATGGTTCAAGTACTGAGCAAGGTTGGGGTACTCGACAACTTAATCCTGGAAGTGGATGGTCTGCTGGAAAGAATGGATGGGGAGGAAGCAATAGTGAGGACATGGAGCCTCCCAAAGGCCCTGCTGGCTGGGATGGTTCAGGAAACAAAGCTTCCTCTGGCTGGGGTGAAGTAGGGCAAAATGATGTTGGCTCTTGGGGCAACGGGGCTAACACAAACCCAGCTTCCCGAAGTGGTTGGGAAGAAAGTAAAAGGCCACCTGGAGGAGGTAATTGGGGAGAAGCACCTAGACCTCCGGTACCCTGGAACAAGCAGCAGGAAGCTCCACCGGCTGCACAGTCATCTGGCTCTTGGGGCCCTCAAGCTCCAACATCTGGAAATGGGCGGCAGCCACCCACGCCAGGATGGAAAGGTGGTCCTACTCCTACAGTGTCGAAGGATGAAGAGCCAAGTGGCTGGGAGGAGCCAACACCGCAAACCATTGGACGTAAAATGGACATTGATGATGGTACGGCGGCCTGGGGGGATCCTAACAGTTACAATTACAAGAATGTTAGCTTGTGGGACAAGAATGCGCAAGGAAACCCTGGACAAATGCCACGGGAGCAAGGAATGCCAGGGTCAGTTGCCAGCAAGGCAGCGCCATCAGGTACGGGTAAATATGTTACTGCTGTTTATATTTATTTGCCTAAAACTATGTCTTACAATTGTACAAGTTTACATTTGCTTTAGAATCATGTTGAATTCTTGAAAAATATTTGAAATGATGAGGGGAGCCGGAGCCTACGACTTATGTGCTGTTTTATGAGCATTAATGGCAGTGAACATGCTTTTTTGTATATATGTCAAAATGCCGTCTTGATGCCAAAAGTCTGAAAAGCAGTCGTTTTTTAGAGTACTTGCAACGTAAAGGGATTCGGTCATCTCTAATGAGTCAATATTCATTCCTCATAACGTAACAATCCTGGGGCATCATCTTTTCTTACAATGCTGTGTTGCACCATTCCTCCTAGAAATGTCTGAGTAAATTGACAACTGGGTATGTACCATTCCATATGATAAAGGGGTGTGTCTGTGTCACCAGCGCTGATTGGATAGTGTCGGTGTGCAGAGACACCCCCCCAACCAGTTTTCAATTTATTCAATTTAAGTTTCTAGTGGAATAACAAAGGAACGGCCCAATGCAGAGATCTTAGGGAAGACGGCCCAGAATCGTTATATAAGGGGGAATCCAATTCTTTTCTTATACAGACATGTCAGGAGAGGTGAAAGCATTAATGGGATCCCCGAATACAAGAGAAGGTATTGCCCAATAGCATTAGACAGGGAGGCTGAACGAAAAGATGAGTACTGGCTCAAAGGGAGCATGGAAATTATTACACAGAACCAGGTTGTGCTCTCTTTTTGGCACTTTGGAGCCTGTTTAGAAGGTCTAAGGGTATGTTCACACAAAGCCTTTTTTTGCAGGTTGCTTCAAGAATTAGGAAACTTTTTGAAGCGTATTCTTACACAATGCAGTTTGACGCTTATCTACAGCTACTGACTTCCATTGAAATGAATGGGAAGCGTTTTTTGGGGGCGGATTCTGCCTCAAAATGCTCCTACAAAAAACAAAACTGTGTGAACTCACCCTAAGGGTATGTTTATACAGAGTTTTTTGTAGGCGGATTTTGACGCAGAATCCACCTCAAAATCCGCCTGCAAAAACATCTCCCATTCACTTCAATGGGAGTCGCTTGCTTTTTTCCCCAGCTAGCGATGTTTTTCAGTTAGCGGGAAAAAGAAGCGACATGCCTTACCTTCCTCTGGATTCCGCGGCTCAAGACACACTCCTGCCTAGGCCATTCATTCGGGCCTAATCGGGAGTGGGATGCCGCAACAGGATTCTGATGCACTGCATCACGTTGCGGCTAGCCGCACGGAAAAGGTTTCCGCTGTGTGAACATACCCTTATTGTACCAAGTTGAAGAACAGTGTTCGTGTATGATACTGAAGTCCTTGTCCGTGACTGGTACTTTGCAATACTTAATCTTCCCTATGCATGGAGGGTAAAGTATTTACATATTTGTGCAGCAATACACAATGGAGATTTTTAATTTTTTTTTGTCTTTTTACCTTACTTGAATGTCATTTCCATGTTTCAGCAATGTTAATCCTGTGACTGCAGTCCATGTATATCTCTTAGGACTCATACACAGTCCAGTCCAGTGCACAGAGCCTGTATAACTATACAACCTCTGTGTGCTGCCATAAAGGCATATGATAGAAGAAGAAGCGGAGCTTTGTGATTATATAAGCTTATATGAAGTGGAACAGGATTTCTGAGTGAAAAGCCGAGGAACTCTTGCCTGGATTCCTAGGAGAGACTGTGAGAGTCCAGATAACCCTACACAGACAGTTATTGACAGCCTTCTATACACTGATACCAGGACAGCGGTCAGTCATCCTGTGTGGACTCAGGACTCAGGACTGTCACTGTAATTTGGCTACCTCTTGGTACTTCACTTGAAATGAATGGACCAGTGCGCACGCTGCCCAACGAAAGGCCCTTCAGAATCAGGGTCGAAAGTCTCCCATTCACCTCATCCAGGGGGACCTAAGCAGTAAAATCCCCAATCGATCCTATCCAAAATATACAATGTGAACCCAGCCCAAAAAGTGTGTAGTTCTTTAGGCGTTTCATTGATGAACGCAACCAAGCTGCCACAAAACTGAAATAAGAATGCAGTGTGTGACTGGTGCGTAACGTCCTCCAGGGTCTGCATGGAGGTCGTGTTCTGGTATCGCACAGACACAATACTACTATGTGTATGCACCCTTAGGCTAGATTCACACCTGCAGCTTTAGATCCAATTTATTTTTAGCGAATGCACACATGACACTATAATGGCGCTAGTCACCTATAGGAAGGCTCTGGCTGCAAGTAAAATCTATTTAATATATTCTAAATTGATTGGTCTTCTACATACAATATGTACATATTGGTGGCAGATGCTTAGCACAGGCCGTTCCCTGCAGACATAGAGCTGTCTCAGGTGAGAATTACAATAATTCTGTACAAGATAGATTCCTCAGAAAACATGCCTGCTGGGATCAGTAGTGTCTTTCTGTAAAATGGTAACCGCAGACATGGCAAAAGTCATGATTAATAATCCAAGTTTCAATGGTATCAACTATAGCCCCCCCCCCCCCCCCCCCTAAGTCCATAATATCACATTTAGTCCTAGAAGTTGGATTGGAGGAGGATTTTGCGGAATTGGCTGTTAATGTGGATATGATCTGGGGCAGGACACTTTGCATTATTGTAGTGATCTATGATGCTGGAAATCCCTGCTCTCTTGCAGCTTTACTGTCCCATACTGTGTATATTATGGACAGTACAGGCACAAACAGACAGATACTCCTGGCATCATACATCACTAAAATGCAAGGGGTCCCATATACTGACCAGGTTCATGTTGGGAAATCTAGCTCATGTATGGACCATGTGCTTGGGGCCTTGCTAAAAAATGGAAAGTTGGTCAGACTACACTGTAATCTATTTTTATTTTTTTTTTGTTTCTCAGTTAACAATATATTGTCCAACCTTAAATGGAGTCGATCAACCTTTCTTAACCCTTCAAGCTGCCCCCATTGTGCTGTAGGCGCTGTGACATGCTTCACACCTTCGTTATGTGTCTCAGTCCCGTGAATGCCAAGAAAGACATTCTTCATTCTGCAGATTAGGTGCTCGGAGCACAGGGGTGTTCCCAGAGATCTCCATTGAAAACACTCACCTGTATGCTTTGTTCCATCTCGGCCAGTTTCTTATGATGTCATCGCCTGCTCGGTTCCCACTGGCCAGGGGGTGGGAAAGCGTTGTGTTTGGAGATCTCTGGGAGCGCCTCTTGTGCTCCGAGCACCTCATTTATATAATAATAAAAATATCTTTTTCTTGGCATCCTCGGGACTGTGGCACATAATGAAGGTGTGATATGGAAGCATGTCACCGTACATACAGCACAATGGTGGCAGCCTGAAGGGGATAAGGAAGGTGATTAGACTCCCTTTAAGCTCTGAAGCTGTATGGTAACATAAAGATATACTGTCACCATGAAAATGGCCTCTGATGTGTAGGCAGTATGTTATAGAACAGGAGGAGCTGAGCAGATCCATCTATAGTCTTGTGGGAAAGGCTTTGTTGTCACTTATCATTTCTATCTTGAATCTTTCTTGCTTTGATCCAGGATCAGTGTCTTCCGGCTGTCTCTGTATGCACACTCATATATAAGGAAAGCTGACAGTCTCCATATAGGGCTGGACACTGGACTCCTAAAGCAAAATCAACAACGCTTTTAAGACTCACACTTAAGATTCACATCACATTTTGTTTGTTTTTTTCCATCCACATAGCACATCCATTTAACTGGTGCAAAAAACATGCAAACAGATGGCCAACCATTTCCATAGACTTCAATGTCCTGTCTTGGGTTTTTTGGATGGCCACAAAAGTATGGTATACAATGTTTTGTATTTGTTTAATTTTTTTTGTCTTTCAAAAACATGGACAGAGACGAACTTTTTTTTTCTTTTTCTAATGACTATATAAAAGGATGGCAGCCTTATGTATCCATTAAAGGATGTAAAAAAAACCCTGATGTGAATACAGCCTAATATTCTCACCTCCTTCTGCTCTGTGACTTGCTGTCTCTTTATAAATCTATTAACTTCTTTATGAGAACAGCTATTTGTCAGAAGGACAGAATATGGTAAAAAACCCCTGTGATCATGCAATTCTCATAATCTGTATGCAGGTAGTGGTGTACTATTACTGTGTGTTCTTACATGGTGTGCTGCTATTTGTGCCTTTACATAATGTTCCCATACATGCTGTTTTACAGCAGTTTATTACATAACGTGTGTGTTAGCATGTAAATCATTGTCAGATCAGATTGTTGTGTATCAGTCAGTCGGGTCACTTTCTAGAGATGATCCTTCCAGGTGCTGCGTTGCACTCCTAGAGCTTTACTTCACGATATTTTGCTGCATTTTCAGTAATTTGATACTTTATTCTTGTGATTTCTACCAGATTTCTGTTTTTGTGTTCATAGTTTGGAGCAAAAATAAGGTTCCTCCAGCTGATAATGGGACATCAGCCTGGGGTGAGCCGTCTGAACCTGCTTCCGGATGGGGAGAAGGAGAGGAGACAGGACCTCCAACCCCAGGTTGGGGGAATGCAGCCCCTGTAGCTCCCAGTGCCATGAAAACTGGTGAGTCCCACTGGGAAGGGTCTAAATACTGTAGTTTTGTTTTTTTTCTTCTTTGATGTGTTTTTGCCTTTAAGGCTGCGTGAATGCATTGCGGTTCTTTCCGCAGCACTTTTAAGAGAAAGTTTATACAGTTTTCCTCTGCGGACTTTCTCTTAACATTATATCTACGGGAAAGCCGCCGGCGTTTCCGTTGATATAATTAACATGCTATGATTTGCAACGCCGCAACGGCTTTGCAAATCGCAGTATGTCCTCACTGCATTTTTTTCCGCAAAGTGGGCATGGGATTTGCATGAATCCTATCCCCTTTGCTTGCACTGTAAAACACCACGATTTTTCACGCAGCGTCTCCACTGCGGGCAAATCGCGGCGTTTATGTACTGTGGGGCTCCGGCCTTAAAGGGTTTTTCTAGGCTAATAATATTAATGACCTAACCTAAAGATAGGACACTAATATTAGTTCTATGGGGGTCTGACACCTGCCACCCACATTTATTAGCTGATACTCAGAGAATGGAGCAGGAAGCAGTCAGCTCTATTCTCTATGTAGGAGCAGAACTGAATCACTGCAGCTTGGGTTTCAGTCAAATGAATGGGAGTAGATCTGCAGTACCAGGTCTGGCCACTACGCAGAGAACAGCGCTGCTTCCTGCTCCATTCTCTGTGTACATTTTTACATGTGAAGCAGATGAGGTTAGTGTTCTTGTTAGTGTAACTGTAATATACTGAATTTATGACAAAAAAAAAAAATCTAAACATCTATTTATGCAGGTACAAAAACTATGCAAGACGGCTGGGGAGAAACTGAAGGACCGGTGGCAGGAACTCGTCACAGCAGCTGGGATGAAGAGGAAGAGGGTGGTGTCTGGAATAGTGCAGGATCTCAGGGAAGTGGCTCCTCCCACAATTCGGCAGGGTGGGGCCAAGGAAAGAAACCACAGATCAAGGTAAGGGAAAAATATATACGGTATCTCTTCATTAGTCTACATGTTACATTGTACATACAAAGTTTTGTATAGCCTACAGCCTAAATTTTTATAAAACATTACTAAAAAGATGTTGCTATACACCCACATACATACACATATATCATCTATAATTAAAGGTTTTTTTGTTTTTTATAATCTTTATATAATCTTTTTATGATCTGAGTACTGTACACTGTAGTTGTCTTTACCACATAGTCTTAAAGGGGTTGTCCGTGGAGGTTTATTTTGCTCTGTTATGGAGCTGGCATATTATATTAAAGCCGGCCCCTATAGCACAGGTAGCTACTTGTGAATATTGGAGAGGAGGAAGGATGCGGAGCACCAGGTGCTAGTTCTGATCTAATGACCCATGGTCTGAAACAGCCTGGAACTCCAAGGTGCATGTAGGCCTAACACCCTGGACAACCCCCTTCAGGGTGTGAGGTCATCTGAAACATTTAGGTAGATATTTGTTCTAGATTTGGGACCGGTTTCTACGTCCAGAATAGGGATCCCCAAATCCACACCCTGAAGACAGAGGTGGTTCTCATTCTGGAGATGTGTGCGTCTCACCTCTGGAACCAGAACCTTTCAGACATTAATGGCATATTGTGAGTTTAAAGTAAAAATTGTCTCTTCTGTTTTGATGAGGACAGTTCACTAAAAAGGTCTGATATCGTTGCAGGGTTCCCTAAAAGGGGGAAACAATGATTCCTGGATAAACCCATTGTCCAAACAGTTCTCAAACATGGGATTACTGGTAAGTCACTTTTTCAGTAATGAATTGTATGTGTTCTTACATATCTGTCCAGCATCTGAATATGGGCACCCTCACACAGCTGATTTTTAGCACAGATTTCAACACTTTGTTTGCTCCCCGTCTTCTATTGAAAAAAACAAAAAAAGATGGATACAAGAAGCCACCACTTTTTTTTCCCATTCTAGCTGATGATACATGCAGACATAATGTGCTCCATCTGCATCCGTAATGCTGTTAGTTTTCAGTCTGTTGTTCCGATCCTATGATGGATCAGAACAATGGACTAAACTGCGGCAGTATGACTGTAGCCTTAGATCTGCACGTTAGATTTTTTTTTTTTGGATGTGTGAATAAGGCCTAGATGCAGTATGGATTTTACTTAGTATATCCATGCTGCAGATATTCTCTGTGCATTTCAGCTTTTGCATTGCATAGAGTGAATTCCACTGTAATTTCTACAGCTGTACACGCATATTTTGCTGCTGGTTTTTGCAGTAGAAGATGTGTACTAGTGTTGCTAAGAATGTGGGTAATTTGACCAGAAGTGTTATTTTCTACAGTAAAGCCCCTCCCCCTTCCGATGTTTGCTTTATTATGTTCGGCAGTTTTGTTTCCCAGATTCTCCAATGCTCCTGCTGTGCGTACATTGTAGGGTATCTCCAGGAGTGAGTGGTTTTAGAGTGGCACTCCGTACATGAGGCCCCCCGTCCCTTCTCCTCGGTGCGCCAGGCTAATTGAACACTTCTCATTTTTTGTGTCCTGTACAGAGCCAAGTGGATGACTCATCTGCTAGTAAGATGGACCACCCTGTTGGTGAGTTTCATGTTTGCAGTTTTAGTCCAAAATAACCACAGACTTCCACATGCTAATGTTTCCAGTTACTGAATGCAAAAAGTAAGTCTTGTTCCTCTGATTTTTGTGCCCTCAGGTGTTCTTCCAGATAAGAAGTTTGAGGCGGACAAGAGGGGTGTAAATCTCGGGGACTTCAATGATATGATGCGGAAGGACCGGTCTGGCTTCCGTCTGCCCAATTCCAAAGAGATGGGAGCCGCAGACAGCGGGCCTTATTTTGAGAAGGTCAGTAATCCTCTCTGTGGTCGGATCAGGAGTTTGTTACAGAGAAATAGATCCCTACCTTTCTCTAAATCACAGCATACACACCAATATTGTAATAATCATAGTAAACGAATGTAGATCTGACACGTGCCCCTATTCCTCCCTCTGTCCTGATTTACGATATAACCATGAGCGTAACTGGAAAGTACTGTGCCCCATGGCAAACTTATGAGTGTGCTCCAACCCCCAACTCTCCAAATCAAACCTCAAACCATGAAATCAGAAATACTCATATCGAATACAGGCATTTATATACCTCTCCTGGCATTAGACTTGGGCACTTGTCGTAGACTAGCATCTGGACCTTACATATGCCAAAGCACTTAGAGGTGGTGGTACTCATCGCCTATCCACAGGACCTCCTGTGCATGCTCCATTTACATCTATGGGACTGCCTAGGATAGTCAAGCACTATTCTCTGCTTCTCTTTAGTAGTCTCGTAGATATCTTGCTCAATACTGTGGGGTACACATTTTCTAGTGGTCGATAAGAACCCAGCCATCAAACCCACACTTTGTTACAACCTGTTTGGGTCCTGACACTGAAAAGTATCAGAAAGTTAGTGTGTTGGACCCTAAGGCCCTGATGTGGCATGTAAAGCCATGTTCAAATCCAACTCGTGATAGTCCCCTCATAGTTCATAACAACCTGTGACTGGCTTATGGGTAGCACATTTGCTAAAGACTGCTTTTGGACTTGTCACTTCTTGGATATGTCCACATAGCGTGTGATAGAAATCGTATGTGACAATGCCTTCAGGTTTGAATAGTGCTCTGGTCATTTCCATTAGTTTATACTCCGGCCATTCCTTTAAACTCCATTGAGCGGTTCTAAGTCCTGTCTGGTTCATGCCCTTAACCTTCTGTATAGATATTTCTTTATGTTACTTTCCTTACTGATCACTTACTTGGATTCTTTTTGCATGCTGTGTCTTTGAGACTAGGTTTTCTCCAGTGAATGAATGTGATTGGTAGAGCACGGACACATCTTTCAATTGCACTCAATAGAATTTCTCTGTGTCTGTCTCTCCTTTTCCCTCTTGCCTTCTGCTGAATCACTAACCAACACCCCTTGACTGGCTTTAGCTGACTTTGCCTTTCTCCAATCAAGACGGGTGCCTTGGGGACGAGGCTCCGTGCTCTCCCTTTTCTCCCTCCCCCAGCTACAAGCTATCTCCCTCCGGCTCCTCGCTCCCATCCGTGGGCCTGGGGGCTATTGGTTCGGGCCTCAACCCCCAAACCTTCGCTGCTAGACAAGTAAGAGTTGTGTGTTTTGGATCACCTGCTAAGGGATAGGACACACATTCAGGTTTTATGATGCCGTTTTTGAAACCAAAACCAGTTGTGGATTATTCAGGTTAAACTCTGGTAAAGACCAGATATAGCATCAGTAACAGCACCAAAACCCCTGATCGTGTGTCCTTACCCCAAGGCAGCCTATCTTTGCAGTGGAATATAAAAGACCTTGTAGTGTTGACCCATTTTGTATAATTGCAGAAAAATTGAAAATGCTCTGAATTTACAATAATGTAAAAATGTTTTTTTAAGGGGTATTCCCATCCCCAAAAGTTATGGCAAATATCTAGGATACACAGTCACTGTGATAGGTGTTGCTCTGACCTCTGGGACCCCCATTACCCCAGATAAAGAACAGAGCACAGTACTCTGACCACACGCTGTGCAGGGGAGCCTTTCCTTATTCACATAAATAGAGGTGACCAAGGCACAGGAAAAAATTGTGGAGGGGTCACACGTTCCCAGAACTCTATTCCCCAACCATCATATAGTTCATCAGTGTTTGTACTATACTCTATTGTTAAGATCTTGGGACCACCCAGTGTGGGTGCTAAAACTGAAAAGATTTTGTGTTTATTCACTTTATGCATACACCTACAGGAAATTCTCTTGTTTTCACTATGCGGCTAGCTCAGATCTGTTTAGTATCCATATAAAGTGTTTGCTTTAGTTTTTGTTGTGTTTCCATTGTCATTTGATGGCTAGAATAGCCTACAGAGCTAGTTTCTTGTCCTACATAATGGAAACCTGACGCGCCCATTAGAAGTCAACGGGATCCATCAAAAAACGGTCCATAAAAGCTAAGACGACTGTGTTCAGAACAGAAGTCATTTTGATAATGAGAAAAGAGTTACTATAAAGACCATGTTAAAAACGCGGTATGCCAAACCCAGAATATTTGGAACCATACATTCTCTTTCCTAACTTTGCCTGCACCAGCTCTAAATGAAAAAAGAGAATTGTTAACTAGTCGTGGGGAAAGCGATATCACAAAATAGCGCGGAAGTAGCCATCATTTCTTTTTCTGGCTCTAAGGTGACGTGGGGGTAGCGAGGTGGCACCAGGACCTTCTGTACCAGATTGCAGTGATTTGTAGCTATAACAGTCTGCAGTGTCCCTAGTCCAGATTCAGAGCACAGTCCATCTACTGAGTACCATTATAGTCTTACAGCACTGACCTGATAAATTCAGCTATGCTCCCTTTGTATTGTGGATCAGGCTACTTGTCGACTTATGGAGGGCTCTTGTAAATGTGCCTGATGACTGCTTTAGAGTCTCTGGGGTTTTTTTTTTCTCTGCATTTTCTAACTTTTAATTTCCAGTAATTTTGGTAGTTTAGTAAGGACACCTAAACAGAACATAAACGCACAGCAAGTATTTTTCAGTACAGTTTCCACATCTAAAACACAATTCTCTTGCTTTCACACTTTTAGGGTGGCAATCACGGTCTGTTCGGGAACAGCGGTGCACAATCGCGAGGCATGCACAACCCTGTGCCATCGCTCAACTCATCTCCCAACCTCCGGGCACAAGTGCCTCCCCAGTTCCTTTCTCCCCAGGTGAGATCCCAATGAATTCTGTATGTTTATAATGTCAGTATTTTTTTTAAGACCCTATATATTGGTTTGTTTTACTTATATTTTGTTTTTCTTTTTTTCGTCATCTTAGGTCTCAGCCTCTATGCTGAAGCAGTTCCCTAACAGCAACATGAACCCAGGACTGTTCAACATGGGGCCCCAACTCTCTCCTCAGCAGATTGCCATGCTGAGCCAGCTCCCTCAAATCCAGCAGTTTCAGCTGGTAAGTACAATAAATTCACACAAAGAAGAATCCAGCAACATCCAAATTATCTGTAAGGGCCTGCATGCAATTGTTTAACTGGACTTTGGCCATGTGTAACACATTAAATTAATGTTAAACCTAAAAATAAATGATAAAAATAATCAAGAAACAAAGTTCCTCTCAGTGTTTGTCAGTCTGCAGGAATTAAAGGGGTTATCCCTGTAACTGCAGTACCTAAACCCACCACTACATATCATATGGTGATTGAACAGCATTGGCTTCCAGGAGCTGAGCTGTTCTGGAACATCTGATCTCCTAAGGATAAGCTATGAGCAGTTCAAAGATAATCTACTACTGATCTGCTCCTCTTCTGCTGAAGGACTGAGGCTTAACAATGTTTTTGTCCTACTGCAGTCAGGGCACAGCTAGGAGAGTTCTGCTCAAGCCAGTTATCTTCATCCAGACACCCGGAAAGGCAAGGAACATTCTGCTCCAACCAGTTGTTTTGCACCCCTGTAGAGGGCACAGTAGGAAGAGGAAGGCATGATGGAGCTTGAGACACTATTTCTTTATATATTTCTTAACCGTGTTTAGTGTTCTTTAAAGGGGATATCTGTTTCTAGTCTCAATGGCCTATCCTAAAGGTAGGCTATCAATATTAGATTTTAAAGGGGTCTGACACATGGGACCCCCACAGATCACCTGTTCTGAAAAAGCGCAGCTCTTTTTAATGTTTACGTTCCATGAGCTGCAGATTTAATACTGATGGCCTATCCTAAGTATAGACCATCATTACTAGAAACGGAATAACCTTTAGGTTCATTAAAAAGGTACAAATTTTTATTAAAAACTTAGTTGCCATAAGAGACACCTGGCTGTTCTGTATTTTGTGCAGCAACAATAAAAGACTATGTTGAAATCTACCATGCCCTATCCGTCTTTTCCCTCTCCTGCCATTGTGGGACAGTCAGAAACGCCCCATACATGGTATATTGTCAGCCGTTACTGTTGTAATATCCAAATTTGCACCGCTTTTAACCCCAACTTGAAGCACCAGGTAGAGGACTTGTGCAGATGATAGAGCCATGTGCAAGATGTCGTAAAACACTCAATTGAGTTCCTACTTGTAGTATGCATTAGCATTTAATTGGATAATAGTTTTGGCTTTCCTTGCTACCACATCGGATCTTGGTCTTTGCATTACTATTCAGTGTTTGCAGTCCTGACTGTTCTGCATTTTCTGTGTCCAGGCCTGTCAGCTCCTCTTGCAGCAACAACAGCAGCAGCAACTACTGCAGAATCAGAGGAAGATCTCTCAGGCCGTCAGGCAGCAGCAAGAACAGCAGGTAACTTGTGCCTGAAATTTTATAGAATCCATTAGTTATGTGGTTGTATGAATGTACACCTCTATATTGAGGTATCCATTTCCATAAATTCTCTGGAGCCTGTAGTCAGAAAGTGTAGTTGATGTCACTGACCATTACCAATGCTGAGCAGAAAGAAATGAGGCACAATATGTGCTAGTCAATAAGGACATGGCTTATAATTCACTGTAAATGGTCTATACTGACTAGTATAAGCCTGTACTGTAATAGCTTTGTGCATTCCCAAATATACAGTATACTGAAGCCATTCCTAATAGTACGGTATATCTAAGAAATAAATCCTTCTGACTACAAGCAGGGGAAATTCACTTGTTAGAGAGAGCAATGGTATGTATTTTATAGAAACCCTGCAGAACTAAAGGTATTCTATGAAAGGCCTCTGGATGCTTCTACTTTTAGTTTAGGAATAAGGCAGGACGGCGCTCACAGGTCCAATAGATTTTATTAATAAGAAGAATTGCAATAAAATCTATTGGACCTGTGAGCGCCGTCCTGCCTTATTCCTCTGCTGTTTCCCCGGTTGACACAACTGGTGCCTTTGAGACGTGCTGTTCCCCATACCTGGTATCATATACACCTTAGTACGGAGTTGTGAACGCTGTCACAACCAAACCAGGTGAGAGGCCACCAGGTCTGATACATTCATTACAATTATCTAAAAAGGTGAATAGACTATCTACACTATAAAGTGTGCTCGGTGTTTTTCTATCTTTTACAATTCTACTTTTAGTTTTGGGGGGATCATTTGGGATCAGATAGACTCCCTTTAAGGCTAGTGACTTTGTGATTACATTTTGGTTTGCACACATTAATAAATTGACGTTTATCCCTTTAGGAAAGTGGCAATTTGGGACCTTAAAGAGGACCTTTCACCACCTGGGGCACATGCGGTAATATATACCGCTAGAAAAACCGACAGTGCACTGAATTCAGCGCATTGTCGGCTTTCACGATCTGTACCCTGGGTGAAGAGCTATCGGTGCCAGAACCGTAGCTCTTCACAGTCAGAAGGGCATTTCTGACAGTCTGTCAGGTACGCCGTTCCTCACAGCAGCCTATAGCGCTGTACTGTGAGAGCATGTGCCCCAGAAGGCGAAAGGTCCTCTTTAAAGTAGTTTATCATAACAGTATTTTCTACATTCCCTTAAGTTGTGTGGCAAGTAAAGTTTATCCTAGCTCGTGTTTTACCTTGCTACTGGTCAGAAGGCCCGCAGCTGCCTGTCCCTGGGCTATGTTTACAATGCAGAGTTCTAGCCGAAGAAAATGTCGGCAGTCTCATCTATTCATAGAACTGCCATTGGCTGCATTGTCTTTTGTGCAGGCGCTGAACCTATTGAGTAAATCATGTGACCACTGCCATCTTGCCTGCGGGTTAATAGCCAGTGCAACGCCTTTATTTTATTTTTAATGTAATAAATGCTTATACAGCTAGCATATGTTTGTTCTTGCACATTCTGCTTTCTGTAGCATTCTAGTTCTTTATTCTGTTTGTTCTTGCATTTACCAGCAGTTGGCTCGAATGGTAAGTGCCCTCCAGCAGCAACAGCAACAGAGGCAGCCAGGTATGAAGCACTCTCCCTCGCATCCAGCTGGACCCAAGTCTCATCTTGATCCTGTAGGGCTCTCAGACATGCAGTCCAAAGGGCACATGCCTGGATACGGATCAGGTTAGTGCTATTACTCTAAGCAATTCTGGGTTTGGGCGAGACCATTTTTGGCAATGCACATGGGCCTGAAATTTTCCAGCTGTGACTTCCTTCTGTATTATATTTTTAAAGTTTTGGAAAGTAGCAACAGATTTATAACCTTGTAAAAATTCCTCTTATTCTTAGGCTTCAGCTCAAGTGGTGTAGATTATGTCAAGGAAGCTGGGGTAGAATCCCGTTTTAAGCAGTGGACATCCATGATGGATGGATTGCCTTCTTCAGTGTCCCAAGATGTCAGTCTACCTAAAAATGGTAAGCATAATTAATTTTTCCAATTTGTCCCACAAAAATGAAGCGCTCATTCCGCTCTGTGAATGGAAAAAAATACATTTAAAGAAAGGCTCATGGAAGGCAGGGAGTTGAAAATGAAAAATGCCTGTGGCGTGCAGGAGTTGAAACTGCTCCTTAGTGCCCCCACCTAGAGTATAACATCATGTTAGCAAATTTTTTTTCCAAATTTTTTTGGGCGTCTTCTAGTCAGATGCATCTTTTTGTCCGAAAAATACCTTAAATTCCCGACATGTCCATCTTGGATCGATCAACAGACTTTGCTAAAAGTAGTTGTGCGTCACTACCCTTGACCATACACAGTGAGAAACAGGCACAACTCTCAATAGAGAAGCAATGGAAAGAATAATGAAATACAGGATTTCACAGAAAGGCGACACAAATACTGCCAAAAGTTATTTGAAAGTGTAGCTATACTTTGAGCAGAGATGCTAACGTGAAAGCACTGTTTTTCTAATCTCTCTCCTTGATGTTCTCAGGCTCCATTGCACCCCCTGGGAAGAATCGTGGTGGTTCTCCCTACAACCAGTTTGACATGATGCCTGGAGATTCTGTAGGTTTGCATGGAGGGCCAACGGGTGACAGCTGGTTACCTGCCAAATCACCTCCTTCAAGCAAAATGGGAAGCAAGTCGATTAATACCAGCTGGCCCCCAGGTAAGTCTTTGCATTACGTTTTAGGAATTGCACATATTTGTTTTCAATATTAGTGTATAGAAGGTTGTGGAATGTTTTACTGGACTTATTCTGCTTTATAAGACTGTTTTCATCTCGGGGTTTTTGTGCCGTTTTGTCACATCTGTCACAAAACTCCAGCCAGTATTGCAATGTGATAAATCCCATTGTTATTAGTTTTATGGAGCTGTAACCTCTCTATGTTTTACTCCTGTTCATGAGAAAATCTGCTTAAGGGGTTTAGTGTTTTGTTTTTGTTTTATGGCCTATTGTCAGGTTAGGCCCTTAGTATCTGACCAGTGAGGGCCAATGTGTGGCCCCTGTAGTGATCAGCAGTTTGCTGTCAGGCCTGGTACTGTACAGAGCTGGAGGCAGATGGCCAAGTCATGCAATAACAACTCTGCTTCCATTCACTTCAATGGGAGCATAGCTTCAGTAACATCACATGGCCACTAGACTAATGTACAGAGCCATCTGCTTCCAATTCTTTAAACTATATAGTCTTGGGCCCAACAGTAGTTCATACTGGCTGATAAGTGTAGGGGCAGTTGTTGGCTTTCCAACAATCAGATCAAATGGTGCTGATCTATCCCTGTGGCCGTGCCAGAGGGGGAACTCAGAACCCTCTCTGTGGGCACGTCACAGGAGCAGCTGTCCTAGTTACCCCAGCGAGCAAGCACTTCTTTTAGGTGTATGTGCAAATGCACATACAGTTGAAAGCTGCCAGTGTAGCCCGCGGAACCGCAGCTTACACTGACAGAAGATTTTGACCTCTGCCCCGACGCAGGCACGATGACATCATTCATCAGTTCCTGCACTGCAGTGGAAGAAGGAGGTCGCTCGACTGTTCTTCGAGGGAGTGCAGGTAAGTACAGGAGCATATTATACTGTGTGGGGGGCCACTGTGGGGCATATTGTACTATGTGTGGAGGACACTGTGGAACATATTGTACTGTGTAGGGGTCACTGTGGAGCATATAATACTGTCTGTGTGGCAAATTCTACTGTGTGCGCGGGGGGGGGGGGGACACTTCACCATTTATATCACACAGTATCTGTTTTATAGCAGACATGATATTAGTACAGGCTGTAAAAAAAAAAAAAAAAAATGCACGGGCACTATAAAGCAGATTCTGTGCGATTGTAAGTAGTGAATATTAATTGTTTAAAAGTATAAATGCAAATTTCTACCTTTTCGGTTCAAAGTTGTTTGTATCATTGAAAGCTTTCTAACATCCCATTCACACGGCCGTATTTTGCAGGTCTGTAAGTATCCATAATTGTGGATCCGCAGCGCATATGCGGCATATCAGGACATATCATTATACAGACTTTATTTGCGTACCTGCAAATGTGGTCTGTAGACATGATTATGGTCGTGTGAATGGGGCCCTATTGTGTTTTTCTTTTAAGACTAAAGGTGTAAATGTATGAGTTGTTTTTCCTAAAATAAAACCTCAGTATTAAGGTTAAATTGCAGTTTGGGCACTCACTCTTGTTTTTTGGAAAAGATAATGTACTCTCCGTGGTAAACGTAATGGTGATCATTGTCTCTATGCTGCCCCCTAACTGCAGAGTTTCAACCAGGCGTGCCATGGAAAGGAATTCAGAATATTGACCCAGAATCCGACCCTTATGTTACCCCTGGCAGTGTGCTGGGGGGTCCAGCCCCATCTCCCATCGTAGATACTGACCACCAGCTACTGCAGGACACCCCAACAGGTAAGCTGTACATCAAGGTTATACAAAGTTACATATAGGTAGGGCCCTCCTATTAATGCATTCATCTTTAGCAGTTCTGTGGAGACGTTTACAAAAAGACCATTATGCATGAGTAGGATGTGTCCACAATACACTGATACGCTGCAGATTTTCTGCAGTAGAAGAAAAATTGACATTCTGCAGCTTTAAATGTCTATTGCAGGGGGTTTTTCTGCAGCGTGTGACTGAGATTTTATAAAATCTCATCCACTTTGCAGTTACTACATACAGGATTTTCTTACGTAAATCCGCTTTGTAAAATCCAGTGTAACCACCATGCATGTGTCTACCCGAAGCATCGGGCATGTAAATGTGTTTCATCATTCTGTTAAACATGGGGCAGACCAGCAATAATGTTCATTGGTCACTGTTTAAAAGAAATATTCTAGAGTAAGCTAACATGGGTCCAATAATGACACTCAATATCTAATGTACTGCAGTGCATTCTAGGTTTCACCACAGGGTGGCAGTGCAGCCTTACCAATACTTCATATACAATATTGAGAATAAACTGTTGTCTGTCAAATGGTAAGTCTTCCTGGTAATTCGTCTTTTAGGGTCCACTTCTTCCCTCAACACCTCGCTGCCTTCACCTGGTGCCTGGCCCTACAGTGCCTCAGAGAATATCCACAGCACTTCAGGTATTATAAACTCATCTACCGCTAGATAGAGTCTGATATATTTGTCAGAATATCACTGACATTTTGTATTTCATTATTAGCACTCTCAGCAAAGTTTGGAGACTATAAATCCACCTGGTCGCCAGACCCCATTGGACACAACCCCTCACATCATTCAAACAAGATGTGGAAGAATCAGATGTCCAGGAATAGCCCTGGGCTGCCTCGCCCCCCTCCAGGGCTCACCAACAACCCCAAAGCCACCAACTCCCCTTGGAACAGCACAGCCCCTCGGTCTGCCAGAGGATGGGGGGCACAGGACTCCAGGATTTCATCTGGTAAGTGATAATGGGCCTTGTGTTGATTTGTTCTTTTTAACTTTGAGTGGTGTTTCCTTATCTTTCTCACTAAGTGGTCCAAGACTTTATTCACGACCAGCATAAGTCTTTGTTCACATCTCATTGTTGGCTACTTTGGGGGTGTATGGCAGGAGTATTCCCTGACCGAAGTCTCTGTCATATGTCTCTGTATGGGCTTGGTCCCTAGTGGCTCTGAGCATACATGTTTATTCTGAAGTCAGGTGAGAGACCAGTTGGCTGTACCAGCATTCACATGAGAGCTAGCAAAAGTGTATGGCCAACCTTACTGTAACAGTATAGTAACTGCACCTCTTGGTGTTTAAGAACATTCAGATCTTTATGTGGAAATTACTCTGTTACTTTTCACCTTCTATAGGATCTACCTGGAGTGACGGCAGTTCTGTGCGCCCTAGTTATTGGCTGATCCTTCTTAATCTTACACCACAGGTATGTTCAGGCATAAAACCCACTCTAGATATCAATTTAGAAAATACTTTGATTGTTTCAACGATATCTTTTTGCTGTGTCTTCCTAGATCGACGGCTCTACACTCCGGACGATCTGCATGCAGCATGGCCCCCTGCTGACATTCCATCTCAACCTCACCCAGGGCACAGCTCTCATCCGATACAGCACCAAACAGGAGGCAGCCAAGGCCCAGAATGCCCTGCACATGTAAGTCTAGAGAACCTTGGTAATAACTGCAGAAAAGGGGTCAAAAAAAGAATTTCGGAATGGCAGTTTACGTTTTAGGGTTCGTTCACACAGGGCAAGAGAGGGCATATTTTGGCACTGAATCTATGTCACAATGTGCCCCCTCACAATAGAGGTCTATGCAGACCGCTAGCTTCCTTTTTTTTTTTCCTTTTTTCCGTGAGCAGTATGTTGCTGCTCATGGTAAAAAGAAGCGAGCTGCCCTTTCTTCAGGCGGATTCCACAGCTGAGTCCGCCTCGCTGCAGCACCCTCCAGAATGGGCCTATTCATTTGGGCCTACTCCGGAGTGGGAAGCCGCGGCAGGCGTATTTTGGTCCTATTCGGACGCGGCTTCCTGCATCAAAATCAGGACCAAAATACGCCATCCCCTGCCCTGTGTGAACGGGGCCTTATGATTTGATAAAGAGATTTGACCATAAAGTCTGCTCCTCTGAGAGCAGTTTTCAATCTAAAGTCAGTAAGATTATTTTGCTGGCTTAAGTTGGTTAAATAATTTATTTTGGCATGATTATTCCTATTAGGTAGGGTATTGCTATGTTTAACCCTTTTACTGTAAAGAGTAAATGGCGAGGCAGTGCACATGTGCCAGTACTGCTCCATTCTAGAGGAGGAACTCGTCAGATACCCCACCACCTCCTTTATCAGACCCATGTCTTATATCCATTTCATATAAGACATGGTACAAATCCTTTAACTGAGTAAGCACTCACAATGCCTCAAAAACTATGACTTGGGGGAGGACAGCAAAATTAAGGAATGAGGCCGTGAAAATGTATCAAAATAGCATCAGATCCCACAAAGTCATATTACCACTTATTTCTGTGGGACTCTGACAAGAGGGCATCACAACTAAGGCTTGTGAAAATGTATGGAATACAAAGATACTCCTTGCTACTGTCAAACTATGGCTGTGTTTCATCACCCAGTCTAATATCTTCAAAACCTACCTGGCCATATGTGTTCATATAACTGCAGTGCATAAGGAAACGTACTGTTCATGTTCAGCCGTTCACCAAGTTGGCAGCAGCTTGGCTTACATCAGGGTCATGGTTGGGATTTATCTTTGAATGCCTTTTGGTTTACTGAGCTCATAGACTCCTCTGTCTTAAGAGAATTATATAGAAATCTTCCCAGTTCTCCAAATCCGCAGTAGCTTTGTTTTATGAAGTAGGAGAGGGGACTATAGCTTGCTTTTTAAGCAAGTTTCTTAATATTTCATGTGCTAGCAAACCATAGAATAGAAGGGATGTTCCCATCTCAGTCATGTATGGCATATCTACCATAGATAAGGACTCACACCTATCTCAAGAATAGACATTCCCTGACCTAGGAAACTGGTAAATGGAGAGAGCTGCACATTGACTGTGTATGTTCAGCCCTTGTCATTCCCTTCTATGAGAATTCTGAACATAGAGGAGCAGGCCTGTTCAGCTACTGTATTTTCAGAAAGTCCATATTGATGGAATGGAAAGATCTCTGCGTCTTATCAGTCGCCTTTCTGTTCACAGTGGTCAAGAAACAGGAAGTTTTGCGCATTCATTGTATCTTTTATCCCCCTCAACCTAGGTGCGTTTTGGGTAACACGACCATCCTGGCGGAATTTGCAACGGATGAGGAGGTGAGCCGTTACCTTGCACAAGCTCAGCCGCCAACTCCCTCTGCTCCTGGCGCAGGCTGGCAGCCTTTGGAAGTGGGACAAAACCATCAGGCTGAACCGGTAGGACCAGCCCTTAACCTTTTCGGAGGGACCACAGGGCTGGGACAGTGGAGCAGTGGCGGTGGTGGTAGTGACCTGCCAGGCGTATCTCTATGGGGTACACCAAGCTACACATCCAGCCTGTGGGGGGTGCCCAGCACAGAGGACGCCCATCGGATGGGCAGCCCTGCCCCTTTACTACCCGGTGATCTATTGGGAGGAGGGACCGACTCAATATGAACTTTTGAACTTTCAACTCTGACCTCGTGACCTTTCAGAGCAGCAGCAGCAGCACTAACTTGACCTTTTTTTGTTTTTTGTTTTTTTTCGTTTTTTTTTTTCCTTCAAAACTTGCAATAAATCCATTTTTTTGAAACTTAAACAAAGGAAAAGAAAGCAGAGAGTTGAATCAGGTGGGTGAAAGCTAAGACTCCTGATCGCCAATGTTACAAAAGCCTGCGGTCAATGTCAAAGTGGTTGGGGTTTTTTATTTTTATTTTTTTCCTTTTTCTCTTTTTTTTTTTTTTTTTTTTTGTCAGTTTTTTTCCTTTTACCTTTTGTGCTTGCAGTTTCCTTCCTCTCCCCCGATCGGAGATCAGAAGAAGAGGGGGAGAGAGGGGTCCTGAAGAAATGGTCTGGGGGGGAGGGAGATGTAGAAAATGAAAGAAAAAAAAAACAAAAAAGGACAAAACACATATCAGTCTTGAAATACTTGAATAATGAAAGCCAATGTTGAAAGACAATGTGAATTCACAAAACCTACCATTTAAGAGTCATTTTGTGCTGGGGGGGTTCAGAGTGGGGTGTTTTGTTTTATTTTACATGGCATTCTGGGACTGCTGAAAACAAATTATGTTGGTGCAAAAAGTTATTTTTTTGAAGATGCAGGGAAGAGGGGTATTTAAAAAATCTAAAAATACAATAAAAAAAAATAACCAGTTTGCTGCCAGAGCGGGCTGTGACATGTTGCACATTAATGCACTAAAGTTCTCACTGGTAGCAAAGTGCTTTACCCATTACTAGAGCTGTCTGTTTTCAGGGTAAGTGAGTGAAATGCTCCTCTAACATGCATTCAATGAACATTTCAAGGTAAAAAGTGGCAACATAAGCACCTATTTCTTTCCCAGCTTGGGATGGGGGGTGGGTGGCAAGGGTTGGTATGGCTGGCAAAGAAAACCAAATTGTATCATGCTCATTTTGTATTGTGTACTGTGACAGTCATGCATCTTATGCGTCTCTCCCTTTCACCCGGTTGCCCATGCGGGCACACCGTCAAAGATTTAATGTAAATATCCAAGATGAAGATTTTTATGGTGTTCCTGTAAAACATCTGTAACACACGCTGCAGGAAAAAGCGCCTGCCGGGAGACATAGGCTTTCAATTCGGTGGCAATTACAGAAAACATTCTCTCCCCCAACGTGTTAGGTTGGATTTGTGTTGGTTTAACCCCTTTTGTTATGTTCCTGGGAATGATGCATATTACAGTGCATGAAGTCTACAGGATCCATATGTTATATTTGCTGCCAGAGAGGCCTTCATTTTCTAGATATGTTCTGGTAACAGAAGGGTCAGTATGTGTTTTCTGACCTCTTATTGGTGGCACTTAGAAATTCTAGTTGCCTCGTGGATTCTTGGATGTCTGTGTCAAATTACAAATTGAAGACGGCCAGTGGCACATCGGACTTCCACAAACGCAAGGACGGCACTTGGCGCTCACCTATAGGGCAATTCTGTGTTGGATTTCTGAGATAGACTTAAAGTGGCAGCAATGCACAGAAATATTTTACGATAGGCTTGGGTTACAAGCCGTCTGTATTTGCTGCATATATTGCACTGCCAGTCTAGATACCTGTACCGAAAACTATCGCTTCTGTTTCCACCTCCACTCATGTCATTTCCAAATGATCTTTTTACCACTGCAAAGTTTATGCAAGCTGAATCTCCAGGTAAACCGCACCATTTGTATAATGTTTTCCTTCGGGGCTTGTAAAACTCACAAAATACAGCCCTACTAAAGTCTTAGGGGTGTATTATGAGCAACAACCAGAATTTGCATTATTGCTTGTGCGTTTTGTACAGTTTTACAGGCCAAGGTAATACAATACCAGTTTCTATAATCTGCTGCTACGTATATTGCCTAACATGTGGATCTGCATCTTTTTAAGTTGTCATTTTCTTACTATTCCATGTATGTGTGATTGTCATGACTTGTACAATACAGGTGTGCACTGGGTCCCGGGGATGATATGGTCTGAATTTTATTCCCTTTATATATTTCAGCAGGTATCACTCCTACAGAAACTGTGTTAGCTTTTCTTATTCTGTGATTATTTTTTTTTTCCTAGTAAGTTCATCCTGCCTTAAAGAGAACCTGTTACCAGACAGACCTCTATTAGACTGTCTCATTGCAATAAGGGAGCGTGCGCTATTCCTCTCAATGGCCTGTAGAAGTGAAGTGATCACAGGCTACAGAGACAATGGACATGCTCCTAGGTATCATTTGACAAGAACCACAGTATTTAAAAAAAAAAAAAAATTTTATTATTGTTCTTCAAAAAGTAGTGGATCTGGTCACATGACACGATCCCTCTTGGTTTACTGACATGTTTTATTTTTAGTCATTTGCATTTATTGCCTATTATCTAATAGATTCCCTCACTTGTCTGCTGACAGACTCTCTTTAATGTGTTACAATACACAGATATGTGCTGCGTGATCAAATCAAATTATATATAAGGGTACGTTCACACTTTTGTGAGTATAATACCCACGGCAGGTTACAGTTCCAACGTAGCATATATTGACTTTACATCCAGACCATGTCAATTTATGCTTCGGATTTATACTGAAGATTTCACCCTTTGCAAAATGTGGATGTACTCTTAAAGATGTAGCACATATTTGTATATTGCCGATCTCTTCTAGATGATAGTCCTGTTAAACAGGAATTGTGGTCCTGGCCGATGGCTTGTGTGCCCTTAATATATGGCAGTCCCATTGTACCATGAGAGAGGTCATCGCTCAGTTGTGGTGAATGGTTAACAACACATATATGTATATATTGATTGATAAAAACTAGTTGTATATGTGAAAATGAAGGGAACCAGGTCATTAAAGGAATTCGTGAGATCAGATCTCTTGTATTGCAGACGAACCCCCTTCAGGAGAGTGAGGCCAAGCCATAATACCAGGCACAACCTAAGGGCGAGTGAAGAAGAACATTTAGCTGACCCTAATCTCTTCCAATACCTTTGTCATGTGTTTGGAGATTCAGATGCATACCGTATATGTTCTCTGTTAATACTGTTACCATCTTACTCTCAGATTTACTAATCCTAATAATCTGAAACTGGCATTTTATTGGTTGTTAGTGTTGACATGCTTT
The DNA here is from genome assembly GCF_031893055.1 of Leptodactylus fuscus. NCBI lineage: Eukaryota > Metazoa > Chordata > Amphibia > Anura > Leptodactylidae > Leptodactylus > Leptodactylus fuscus. Next base: position 40,808,035 of record NC_134273.1, read on the forward strand.
TATTGTGTATATATTTTATCTAGCTTTTTTTTAACATCTCTTGTGTCGGTTTGAGTGGTAGCCTTCATCGGTGGCTTGCTGCTTACGTGTAGGGACCTCCTCAAGCAACAAACCTGTTCTTTGCTCATTTCCTGCTTTGAAACAGAAGTGTGCGGCAGATTCAGTTTGCAGTCTTAATCCTTTAAAGTGAATGTGGCAGGTGGATTCTGCTGTGTGAGAGCAGGATAGAGGGAGAGAAGCGGAGTTCTGTAATATATAGGGTTATATGATGTGGAGCAGGATTGCAGAGTAAATCTTCACCCGTGAGAGTCCCCATTGCACAGGATGATTGACAGCTTCTCAGGGTATAGGTACACAGAAGTTGTCAATCACTGTTTGTTGTCGGGATAATCTACAAGGAGTTCTGCTCCACATCATATAAACCTATGTATCACAGACCTCAGTAAGCAGGACTCTCACTGTCTCTCCTAGGTGTCCTGCCGGGGCTTACTCTGCTCCTTATTACTCAGAAGTTCTGCTCTTCATCATAGAAAACATGATATTGTCCAGCTCAGCTTCTCTCCCTCCATCCTATTCTGTATTCATAATAGGGCAGGAGAAATCATCCGAAAGATTCACTTTAAACACACTCCAAGCTGTAATCCCATACCTGACAAGTCAGATGCTTCATTCCTAAAAGTCTTCATTGTGCCTCTCTGCAAGCTGCATATACTGACCTTCACTTTGTCCAGGTTGTTATGTCTGTGTATATATATAGAGAGATCGAGGAAAGCGCTTGTCTTCTAACCTGGAGAAGCTGATAACATGACTTTAGATCAGTGACAAGATTCAGTGTTCAAGTTCTGATGTGAATTTAATCAGGAAAAAACCCCATTTTGACCCGCATTACATTTTACCATTCATAATGGACTCTAAGCTGGAAGCAACAAATACTGTTTACGGTTTTAGCAAACTGCAGGTTTTGCGCACAGTTTTGCAGGTGAGATTCTCTTTACCTGTAACACCATGCAGCCACATTCTTATTGGGTCCGTATTCGCATTGTGAACACCGGTAACTGCCTATAACTATAGAATTTCTGGACTCTTTGGGACAGGTCTATCTTGTAGGAATGTTTAGGGAGTCTGTCATCAGAGCCCAGGGATTATGTGAACGAAACACGTTCTCAGCTTCCCGATCGGCACAACTGATGTGAATTTCACCATTGCAGTCATTGCATTAACAGGCTACCTCCATGCTATGACTGACCAAGCAGTGTACATGTTAGTTATAGCAGGGAGGATAGGAGGGACTTGGTGCTGGACAGCGTAGCCCTTTGGGGCGATGACAGCGAGGGTGACTCCTTTCAGTACATCAAACCGCTCATTATCATATCCCAAAAACAAAACCGATCGGTAAACAGGAAAAAAATGTTGTCACTTGAATATCACTGCTATCTGACCATGCTTATAGCTCAGTAGGGTCTGTTCTGCTGACAGACTCCCTTTAAAACCTATAGAAAAATGCCATTTATATACTGATAGATAGAAGAAGCTGGTTACTTGTGGAGACCCAAGCATTGTTCTTCATCAGCACTTATCCCTCTTTACACAATGCTTGACATTTCATACCTTACATAGCATTAAGCAGTGTTCTTCCATAAGGTTCATAGCGCACCATCACCTACACAAGTAGACTTCTGTGGACCAAGTCAATCTGCAGGGTCCATTCAGTGCTGGCGCTGACCAGCTCCTGGTGCGTCCATCCATGGTGGCCAGTAGAAGAATGGCATGGTTGGCTCGTGTGTGTGGGGGAGGGGGTATATGGAGATAAAATGAAGGGACTGGATTGTCTGTCTGGTCAGTATGGCCCTGTATCTATGCATTATTGTCAGCTATAGTGATTATTGTGATGCTGCTTGGCACTGTTGGCAGTGTGTGACTGAATCAGAGGCTAATATTGTATTGTTCACTTGTTTTGTTGTGTGTTTCTAGTGTATAAGGTTGTGTTAATTTCCTTCTTGCTTTTTTTTTTTAGGGGGGGGGGGGGGGCACCGTTACTCCCAGCATACATGTCCTGACATAGAGAATATATGCAGCAGTGCTCAGCAGTCCGCAAGCCATTCGCCATGACCGCTTCGCACCTCTCACTGCTTGTTGTGGATTAGTTAATCTTATGCACTTATACTAGGAGATGGATTCCGGGGTCCCCTAGACAGCGAGGCGTAACTGGGCATAGCTTAGGATGTGGCTTTGTTTGCTGAACATTGCTTTGTTGGAGGGTTAACCCCTTACTGTAGGATGCTAGGCATGGGACTGTAAGCTCAGCAGTATTTTCTGATGGCGCTACTTACCATATAGATTTCACTAAATTACATATACTGATGTATAGCGTGACTTGGAGCGTAGCTCCGTTTACAAGTGTACGTTTTTACCATTGCGCCATTTCATCCCCCATGCTGCGAAATAGAATTGCCTTCTGACATTATGAATACACTATTTTGCTGTGAACTGTTACTGAGCACATCTGTGATGGTAAGATGGCTTTGTGCTTATTGTTTCCTGAAAATAACTTTCACCTATAGGAACACTCCATACCTGTGCCCAATTACCCTTCATGGGGCCCATACATGTAAGAGAAATGTTGGCCAATGAAAAGAGTAACTTTGACTGTTTCATGTATGATCTTCGACAGACTAGTGCTTGCCAAAAATGTCCCAGGCCATGGTCAGGTAAAAATACAAGTGCTCATCGGCGATGTAGTCTGCCATGTTGTTGGTCTAGGTGAGTCTGGCCAATCAAAATCTTATTATGTATGGGCAACGTTAGTCAACTCCAGTGTAACCTATTAGCAAATCCAGAGCATTTCAGCCATTCCTGAATAGAAATTGCCAAGACGGATATATAGTTGTAAGTAATATAACAGCATTTTGGTTTTGGTCTCATTTCCAGTGTTTTCTGAAATTGTCTATTTTACCTTTTTGTTGTTCAGGGTTCCACTAGTTGCTTAAAGGGAGTATTTCCATCTGATATGTCTTACAGCTAGGGTATTCCATATGCAACCGTGAAGGGATTTATATCTACTTAGGACATCTCTGATCTCACGCACAGTCAGTGGGTGTTATGTGATCCAAGTGCGCCAGCCTTCTTATGTCCTCTGTCTGAAGATACCCACTAAAGCCATTCAAATCCCATCAGTGGTATTTTCTAGCTCTCCATATTAAAAGAGGATCTGTATTCTTGCCTGACCTGTCTGTGTGCTATTCCTCTATTATTCCTCCTGGAAAATGTACATCATGGTAGATTGAGTTCCTGCACTGATTGGAGCGTGTAGGGATCTGCCTTGTTGAGAAGGGATCAGTAATGCCCAGTTGTCAATTTATTCCTACAATTCCCATTGGATTAACAGTGGAACTGCACAGTGCAGCACTCTAAGTAAAGACGCTCCAATTGTTGTCTTATGAGAAATACAAGTGGTGACGGCTCCTCTCTGTGTCTCTCACACTTGGCAATATAGAGGCAAGCAGATGTTCTGTCCTTTGACCAATGTACAGTATTGAAATCTACTTCCAATAAAGACTGTGTTTCTGCTATTCCTATGGAGGTCAATCATAGCATCTTGTTTACAACATCTTAAGATGAAGGGAGCCAAGCGTCCTCACGTCCACAGTTATGTGCTTCTCATGACCCTGGCCAATACCTGCCTTGTGCCCAACAAGCTCTACAATGTCCAGTCCATTGTCACTTGTGCACTGTACATCTCTTTCCAGCAGAAGTTACATGACTATTTGTATGTGCTGCTAATGTTCCTTGTATGTTTTGTTGTTTGAAAGAATCGTATTAGTTATATATTATGCATTTAAAGGGACAGTATACCCTGTTTATAGCTATTGTGTCTTCTCTTTGTGTAACCCAGGGGCGTATAACAACATCTTTTGCATTTTGAGATATATATTGTACAACAAAGTCATGTGTTGGGGTGGGGGTTGGGGGGAGGGGTAGGTTCTACCAGTCACGTCCTGAACACATTGGAGGCAATCGCGCTTGTACAAGTGATACTCTGCAAGATGACCATAAAGCTTCCTGTAGTCGTCTTGTGCATAGTGACTGACTCCGCTGTGTATAGGTGCAGGTGCACTTTACTATATTATGGTGAATACCTCTTTATGTGGATAAACATGCACACATAGTTTTTGCCCTCATCTTCTAGTCTGTATTTGACTTTTTTGTGCCCCAGCTGAAACGTGCAGAATTCAGGGAAACATAAACTATCTGTACCACTTTCCATTCACATGTGTGGCTGTAACATTGATGTCAATAACAGGGATATTACTATGAATAAGGTCTTGTCAGAGCGCTGCACTGTGTACTACGATACTACAAGTCGACCTTTTAAGCTCCTGAATACTTGTCTACAAATAAAAGGTGCTTGTCAAGAAATGATCTCCTCTCCCTTCCTATATGTGTGATGGCGCCGCCTGCGTGCGTACTGTAAGCAGTTTCCAAACTCCTCCATGTGTGATCTCCAGGCCAGCATGCTGCATAGTTTTACAAGCCGCGCACTTTGAAGCTTTTTTCCCCCCTATACATTTTAGCAGGATCTCTCATTGTGTCAAGCTTCAACCAATGCAATCAAAAAAAATAAATTAGGGAAGATAAGTAGTATTAGGTGTTACTTATGGGAAACAATCAGACTCTTCACTCCTTACCCGTGTGAAATCTGCTTTGTTTTACACTACCTATTCCTATCTACTATTTCTGTGACCACCTTGTTTTTGGAGTTTGAGGTTTCACCCATTTCCTAAAGAAAGTGTTTTAGTGGTTTTGTAGGTGGTACGGAACAATTATTGGTGCTTTTGTGCTATTTCAGCAAATCTGGTGTTGCTGAATTTTAAAGTACGTGACTTAAAGGGGTGGCTCAGCTGGTTAAATTTTTTTGAAAACTGGTGAGAATGTTATAAGATAATGATATGGGTCATACTCCTCTCAGTGGTCCCCCAGCACTACCATTATAATGCTTCCTTGCCCCCCACTAGTCTTTACTTCCTGCTTACCCTTGACACACAGGAAATGGCAGCTCAGCCAATCAGTGTCTAAGGCGTGTCACTGCTATGGCCAATGAATGTCTAAGAAGTCATTTTCCGGGGTGTCTGGTAAAAGGAGAAAGTAGAGACCAGCAGGGAATCATTGAGGGGCTTTTTGTGATTATATCATTTGACTGGACACCTCTTTAATTTGTTGGAGCAGAGTAATTTAACCTTATAACTGTGACTGTGCACCAAAAACAAAGGAGCCAAAAACCAGTGATCATCTGTTTTCTTAGACAGTTGTTGCAGTGAGATGTCTTAAGTCTGTCTTGTTCAGGCTCACCGTTTATCTTGGCTTCTGGTTAGAACACACATGGCGAATTTGCAGGTTTGTTTTAAGAGCATTCTGACAGATCCCATTGACTTTTAATGGGGACAATTGGGTTTAGGTATTTTTGACAGCAAGAATAGTGCTATAGGGCTGCAATGTTCATGCCATCAAGAATACCAGAGTCCATGGTAGAAACCTAAAGACACAAGTGTGAACAAAGCCTGAATTCAGAGCAAACTGTAGCTTGGACATTACATACAGTCCTTAATATAAGATACTGTATTTGTACAACGGAAGTAATGTAATGGAAGAGACCTGTCATCTGCCCTCACCCTGCAGTGATGTGGTGACTCTTCAGCTATGAAAATGAACCTGACCAAAATTCTGTTTCAGACCTTGACCCCGCTCTGCTGAATTAACTCATGTATGCTGTCAATACCAAAAGTTGCCTACTTTTTAACTAAATGTCACTACATTTCTCATTTTAGGTTGTGCTTAAAAAATCCTAAGTAATAAAGTGCATAATGTAATTGAGATCTAAGTCCTCATTCACATTACTAAGTGTGCACCCGCGGCTCCTCTGATGCGCCTCTGTTCCTTCATTTTATAGGACCTGCTATATAAATATCAGAGCAGAGCTTAGGTTGCCCTTGCCCATCACATAGTCGTGCATGAGGCCTTACACAGCTGAAAATACATAGAATTTAGATATATTCAATGTATGGATGCCAGAAGAGTGTGACATATTATAGCTGCAAGTGTGTTCTCAGATCTCCGTATCAAATATACAGATATTGCCCATTTAATATCAAACATTCATATGAAAGAGAACATGTCATGGCTCTGCCCTTCCTGGTATGGGTGACATCTGAGTCCCAATTTGTTGCTGGATGGGACTCCAAAAGGAGAAGCGATGAGCCTCAGAGGTGTAACTTAAAGCTCATCTCCTTCTGTTTGGAAGACTCTGCCCCCTCAGGTTGCTCCCTTCTGAGCCACCACATGTGCTCTTTAATATGTATTAAGCAGTTTTCTGGACATCCAGTTAGCGCCACTTTTAGATGCCCATGGCGATTGTTCTGCTGATTCCCTAGAGAGAGGGTTTCCAGGATCACACTATTGATGGCTTATCCTTCTGTTAGCCCACCAATATTTTTACATCAGTTCATACTCATGCACCAGGTCTACTCATTATGGATGTGCAGAGTGTTGCAGTATTAGCCCATTGACTTTTCTGCAGGCATATCGAGCAGTAAAGTGGACACAGCACTTGCAGCCCCCTAGAACAGCTGAGTGTCAGCCAATCACCGATTGGACACTGATGGTTTATCCTAGGGATGCGCTATCACTATTGTTATCTCCGGAAACCACTTACATCTCTGTTTTTCTTCTTTCTCAAGCTGACTTCATCTATCAATCGTAAGAACAATTCTTTTAGGATAAAATACCTTATTATTAAAAGGATTCAATCATTAAAATGCTATTGTTTGTCCCTAACACGTAGGAATAAGAGAGGCTATTCTTCTCCAACCTTTAGATGTCTTCTGCGCACTGCTGTTCGGTAGAAATCCCAGTTTTCTTCTGTATGCAAATGAGTTCTCTCGCAGCACTGGGGGCGTCCCCAATGCTGCGAGAGAACTCTCCAGCGCCACCTCTATCTTCTCCTGGAAAGGCCTCTGCCTGCGTCGTCTTCCGGCGTTAGCTTCAAACTTCTGGGCATGCGTGGTTGGCTCTGCCCGAGGCCCGACGGGATTTCAAGCGAACAGCGGCGCGGAGAAGAATAGCCTTTCTTAAGGCTATTCCTACGTGTTAGGGACAAAAAATAGCATTTTAATGATTGAATCCCTTTAAGTACTTCTTCTATTCCTACTTTGAGGGGGTTGTCCTGTATTTGGGCCTAAAAAAGCGTCTGTTTATTCCTTAAACCAATGCGCCCATAAGTATTTTTCTGGAATTGCATATCGGTCCCATTCACGTGTATAGGGCATACTGCAATCCCAGATACATCCCATAGTAAAGGATTAAGCAGACTGTAAGATTTCTGCTAAGCATAAGTGCCTATGGCTGACGTCACTGAGCGTAATATAACCTATACACATTTCTGTGTACAATTCAGTAAAGGTATTGGTGTTAGGTGTGTATATTATACTGTTGTCAGCGCATATACTAATTCTTTCATCCTCATTAGTCTGTGTCAGGTTAACCCCTAATAGATGTTGTGGCTGCTTCACAGTTGTAAAGTAGTGCAAGTTTTGTTGGTAAAATGTGCCCATACTGCCAGCCTCCTAACGCATTTTAGGATTTTAGTCTGTAAGTGCAAACCTGCACAGACAGCTCCCAAAACTGTAGGGTCACTTTTTGGAATGTAATTTTGCAGGTGTATATAAGACTAATGGGATCACTTTGTTACAGCCGAATTCCTATAGTGCAATGCACACTGGACAGTCTGGTTACTGTGCGATACATCTCAGAATAGCAATAGACATAGTGCACCATGTACAGACACTGAGCCCACAGGTAGACTCCTGAATTCAACTCTGCATGTGAACAATGTCAGAGTAGTTACGCTGATGTACTACAAAGCAAGACATAAAGGTTACCATAGAAGGGTGAACCAATAGCATTGCCTACCATTAATATTAACAGTCAGACGCCAAAATGAAGTCTGAGCATCTCTTGAGAACATAACCGTAAGGCTACTTGTAAGAATCCAATATGGTATAGCATTTCCTTTACTGACAGTTTACTAGATGAGAGAACATGGTGAATTGATGGCCAAGGCAAAATCTTGCATTTTGGCAGACAGTTCTCTTGTCTATAACCAGCTTTAGATTTTAATAGTATAACAAACTCTTTGATTTAATTTTTTTTCCCTTTTTATTTTTGAGCTAGAGCTTTGTGTGCGAGTGCTTTGAGTGAATGGGTCTAGATTTCTTGGATCCTGAAAAGTGTGAAAGGTAAATGACTGAACCGTTGTTGACTGTGATCAGACAGTGGTAAATACCATAAATCCGATTTTCTAGTGATCTTAAAGATCATATGTTTAGGTGTCTTCTGCTCCTCTAGAAGTTATACGCTTGGTGCATTTTTTTGATGCAGTTATGTGAAATTGGCCGGCAGAATCTGTCTCCTGATTTTATCGACATCTGCTATCAGACTCAGGTTGACCAACCCTTTTAGTTGGCCATGCACCTGCTTTAACAGTACTGATTGACCCGTAATGTTTTAGTGACCTCCCAACTATCCCCGCACAAAAATGTAAGAACACCTTGTAGGTTGCCAACATGGCTGCCCCTGTTTCTTCTCATGGCAGGTAAACCATGAGGTGTGTGGCAGTAGCTTTCTCTCCTCTGATAAAGAACACATGCACGCATAGTCTAGTGTGCTGTCATACTAGGGGTTAGGAGACTAGCCTTTTGGCAACCTGCTATGTAAGGTGCATGGCCCGCCCCAGCATTTCCTTCTCAATATACCAGTGCACCTAGATACTACTGTTTCATGTGTAGATCAGCATGAAATTCTGACATCCATCTGCCATATAAAACCAAATGATTTTTCTGCGGGAAAATAACACTTGTTCCTGATCTCCTAATGGTGCCGCCGATCACCTGGTGAACTAAAATATCTGCCGGCTGCCTAACGTCCAGGGCAAAAAGGGGCTTAATGAATCCTTTGGTGCGTGTATATATATAATTAAGAAGAATAATGTAATTTTTACTATTTGTCTTTTGTTACTACAGTTTTAATCTTCAGGTCTTCTGCCCCTTATTCCTACTGCTATTCCCTGTACTCAGTCACTCATTGTTATATTGGACAGCTAGGCCTCATGACAACCAATCAGTATCTCAGCTTTAATCTGTCACCGGTAAGAATCTGATTGGTTATTACAAGGACTGGTGTCACTATTATATCAAAAAGTAACCAAAGTACAGGAAGTGCTTTCATGGGGACCCTACGCCTTGTATCTCCTTTAACATACTTCCTCTGGTCCCTTTCTTTTGATAAGTTTCCTTATTTTTTTTCCCCCAATTCATTTTCTTATTACCCCTTTTATTATTACTGTTGTATTATGAGGTTTATTTGTCAAGGTGAACACATAACCTGGGGATGTAGGCGTCCAGTTTACCAGCATCATTATTGATGGTCTATTTGATCTTCTTACGTATTTGGCCTTCAGAAAGGAAGCATCTCCTTTATGAGTGCAGCAGTTGTACGTGGGAGGGGGACTGTCAAAATTTTAGGTCGCCAGTTATTTATAGCGCTACTATGGTCCAAAAATTGTCTCTGCTGCTCCGATTGTCCAAGGGCATGGTTGAGTTGTTGGTAAGGAGGTTGCAAAACACTTGTGGCATTGGCAACAAATAGCTGTAAGTATTTACCTCATTCCAAAATGTTTACAGACCTGATGCATCTTTTAGGGATGTTACCCCTCCAGTAACTGGTGTACAAGCTTTATTCACAATGACATCTCTTCCTATTTAGCAGAGCGACTACTATCCAGTGCTTTGTCCATGGCATTTTGCCCTGGTGGTGTTACAAAAATCTACTAGCAGCTGTGCCATTGGGAGAATCTTCTCTCTTGTTCCCTCCTAAGCAATGATGAAGGCAATGCATCTTCCTTTGATGCTTGTAAGGTTAGTTATTTTTCCATATTTAGTTAGAAACAGGTTTCTTGCACATCCAAGCCATGTAGTTGTTTCTATTAATGATGTGACAGTGGTTAATAGATTTGGTCTGCGGTTATGGAGGTTGAGTGTACTTTGGTGTGTGACAGATGATGAGGAATGATATCTCTGATGGCTGCCTAGAGATCTTGCCTTTCCCCCTCTCTGTCTTCAATTCATTTATTTAGGTTACAGCAGCCAGAGCTTATTTCCAGCTGTTGTAACTTGATCCAAGCAGCAGCTCTGCCAGAATGGACAGAAGAGGAAGGGGGGAAAGAGGTCCCAGATCACTTTAATAGGGACTATGACTGCCACAGTCACATGTCCATTCAATCTATGGGACTTAAAGAACAGGGCATGCTCATGTGAATATGCTAGGAATGTCTTGGGTGGAGACTACTTTGTAACTTTGTCCCAGAACCTGCTTCTTAAGGCTCCATGTGTAAATTGTCCTATCTTACTGTCTAGCATCTGATTCTGTTTTATTCTATATGGTGGATAGGAGTGATGGGGTATTTGCAGTTGCGCAAGCATTACGAGAGCGCCATCCGTGAACTGACACAAAGTAATATGCACTGCTATCTTTAGGCTGCCTAGATGTTCTGTTTCAGTCAGTGTTTTTAGGAATGCGCAAAAAGCACAGATTTCTAGCACCGAATACAAAATACTATAGTTTACTGTGGGTGATGTTACCAAAATGAAACTCATGCAAAGATAGATGGGGTTCCTGAATTAGATAACACTTCATTGAAGCAATTCAAAGACTATTACAGGATTTTTGATAGCAAAAACCTTGCGTTTGTAAAATAGAAACTTTTTTGGTACCGTGCCTGATGTTTTTTTTAACCAAGTAGTAAATGTAAGAAGATTTATGCAAGGATTGCATTCTGAGATGAGACTTATTTTTGTAACCAAGTAAAGAAAAAAAAAACGGATTGCTGAATTACAATTTTGCATACATCAAGGCTGGAGCTACATGTGTTGTTACATGGACTTTCTAGTGTTTTAGACATGTCCTGCATGCAGCTGCATGGCGGCAACGCAGCAGAACGCCTCCACGCGGAATGGTCACAGCATTGTACGAGTGTTGGGACATGTATCCCTAGCCTAACTACTGTGAATATTTTGCTAATACGAAATTTAGTAATCAGTTTGATCCATAGAAAGTACCTCTATGGAATATGTACCTGAAGTTACGTTCCATATCGACATACAATTTTGCCAAAATATAACAAGGCATTTTGAAGCAATTGTTAGGATTTTATCACAGCCGATAGGTATTTAAAGCTATTAAAATTTGACAATTTTATCCAAAAAAAAAAAAAAAGCACTATATTATTTTTGTAAGATTGCGCCTATAAGAGGGTACGGAGCTTTGAACTAAATTTCAGATCGACAAGGAAGGGAACACATATAAAAAGCAAAAAAAAAATGTAAAAAAAAAATATACCGATTCCTCCGCATTTAAGAGGGGAAAATGTTTCTTATAGTGCGTCATTGTGTCATTGGACTCTTCTCAACTAACCAAAATAAGCAAAAAATATATATACTCTATATACAAAATAATCATGTAGGTGTATTGTTCCGATTTCCTCTTGTATTGTTTAATTTATCAAGTTTAGCCACATTATTGTCTGTCGTCTGTGTCTTGTTGGTCGGTAGTCCCAGGTCTTCTACATTTTGCCCCCCCTTCCCAGCCATTTGTAAAACACAAGGGGCATGTGGTGTTAGGACATGACATGTAATGCTTATTTTAAAACCTGGTGCAGTGTTTTTGTTTTTTTTATATATATATAATATTTAATATATTGCCGTCATTCCACCATGTTTTCAAATAAGCCTTTTTGTGCTGTTTTTAGAAAGCTGCTCTTCTGTACCGCTTCACAAAGTTCTGCAACCATCCAAGATCCTTTAGGGAATTGCTAAAAGAAGTATTGGTATACTCCACGCTAGGTTGGGGATTGGATTGTAACTGACTGTCCATTGTTTACAATCCATAAATGTGCATCAGGTCAGCGCCATCCTTCCCCAGTCCTTTTTAAGTATGTCGTCCCCCCCCCCCCCCCCAATCCTTCCTGCTGTTGCCAAAGGTAGCATGTCAGTGGAAGCTTTTCATTCAGTTACTGTTTTTTGGCCTACTTAACTTGTTGCGCTTTTACTGCTGGATATTTGTTCTCAGACCAAATGTTTCTTGAAATCTGCAAAGAAACGTTGAAATGGAAAGGGGGATCAGCGAAGAGTCATCTGCAGTATGTCTTAAATATTCTCACAATTTACATATATTAAAGACAGTAACTGATACATGTACGAAATTCCATCTATTGCAGGTTTTGTTGTTTACTAGGCAGAAGTACTTCCCATTCTCTGATATGTGATTCTTGATTCCTCCAGGGGTCATGGACTAGGTGTGAGCAAACAATAGGTAAGAGACAGGCAGACTGACATTGCTCCTCTCTACAATGTACACGTATGCAGTGCCTCAGATAAGGGTTGAGTATAGACTCTGTTCCGCCATCTCCTACAGGTTCCAGTAAAGTGTCTTGCACATATATTGCTGATACATCAGTGATAGAAATACCTGCCCAGTTTTTAATTTTTTTGACATAGTCCATATATTATGCTGCCTGCTCACGATATTTGGGCCTTTGGCAGTGAACGATTTGCAGATTTCTAGATTTCAATGTTTTGTTTCTAAACTATACTTGAACATGCTCGGCTCTGTCTTGCAAAGCATTATGGGTCTTGTTTGGTAAGCATTGGCCAGGCTCTGTGGCGGTCCTTTGTATGCAATGCTTAGCAAACATGATCCATAGCTATATTTTGCTTCCAAACTTGGAATATTGGGAAGTTGTCTAAAAAAAGGCCCAACAAGGGGAAATCTGAAATTCTGTCCATGAACGTGAATTATGTATGTATGTTTTATCAGCTGTAGGAAACTTCCAATCTGACGTAATGTCTGTAAGGCTAGAGCTATGCTATATCGTGTAGGCCGCAACATCAGCAATGCGGCAAGATAACCCTCCACCATTTAAGGATGCTCAGGACATGCAATGAAAATATATTGTGCTCCAAGTAGGCTGGATCATGTCTGTAACTTGGCGAACATGACAGACATCTCCAGGCAATGCTGTCACCTGAATGGCAAGTGTAGCCGTTGCCTTTGATAGGCTGTGCACATGAGATATGTGTGGGGGCAGCCTGATTGTCGCCCTATCTTCACCATTGAGAACTCAAGACTGGCCATGTTCAAGCATGCCTGTTCCTTGGTTCTTGGAGAAAGCAAAGCCAGATGTGTCTTGTAACTGCTTGTATCTCTATGGCATTAAACATGTACGCTAAGCCAATCCATCCAGAGACTGCAAGATACCTCCTATGTAAAGTGTGTATGGCCAGCTTTACACACTGTGGTATAAAAGGGGGACACTGGAGAGTTTGCGTAAAGTATGGGCTACATCATAACATCCAGTTGTGTCGTTGTCCTACCTTGACTGGCTATGCCAAATCTTGGCCAGATAAACTCTTGACAAAATCAGGTTCTTCAACATCGTGTAACTTCCTCAGGCTGAATTGTTGGGTGCACCGTAAATGTTCTCTCCTCCGAATCCTTTCTCGTGTAGCCCCTAGTCCCAGGCGTCACATTTCAGCATATCCATCTAGCACAGTGCCCCCCTCTGTTTTTGTATTATATTTTGTTTGAAATCTTATATAGTATTGTGGTACTTACAAGAAGGAAATTTATGTTTGTCAATTCCTGCAAGCTAAAATGTTTAACTCTATAAATTGTGTATAAGCTGAGACTGTAGTTATAATTTTACAATTCTTTGTGTTTTGCAGCAGCTGGTACTGTATCATTACATATGACTCAGAGAAAAAAAACCCAAATTATTGGGGATTGGGTGGGGTTGCCAGGATTTTTCTGGATGCTTTGGTTAATGTCTGTGTAACTTCTCAAAATACCTGTCAGATGTTATATATTTATCCATTCTCTACCAGCGGCTCCCGATACGAAGGGCGAGTCTGGTAGAAAAGGGATTTACATGTGGAGTCTTCTGAAAACTGAGGTTTTTTTTTTTTTCGTTTAACTTTTCAAGGGGGACAAATGTGGGAGCTTTTAACAAGGTTTTTTTTTCTTGTTTTAAAAAACATTTGATTGTATTATGTGCAACTTTGTTGCTTCACATTATAACTACGACAAGATATTTTTTGGGGGGGTCTTGGAATACAAAGTCTATTAAAATGTGTTTGGCTGCTAAAGCATTAATTAATTTGGCTCCTGTCATTTCTTTACTTGTGTGGCTCAAGTGACTTATTTATATGATTTTATGCTCCTACGTATTTCACATTTTCATCCTGCAGCAAGGCTTTACACATTCAACGGAGTTTACAGATACCATAGAGCTGTATGTACGTCCATACGGGCCTATTTCTTTTTCATCAGAAGTCGTCTTAGGCTGAGGCCCCACATTGCAAAAACGGAGGGGGGGGGGGGGGTTGTTGCGTTTTTTTATTAGCCAAGAATGGCTACAATAGGAGTGGGAGATTTATATAAAGTTCTTATACTTCTACCTTTTGCTCAATCCACTCCTGGCTTTGGCTCAAAAAACTGCAACAAAAAAAAGCTGCATTTCTGCAACGTGGGGTCTTAGCCTTACATTGGTATTTTGCCCACTATAATGAGGTCCATCAGGTTTATATTGAAACCGGCGGAGAGAAAAGTCCTCCTTTTATAGGACTTCTCTCCACTGATTTTAAGTAGAATCTATGGTGAAGTCTCCTATGGGGACTCCAATGCCGATGTGTATCCAGTCTTAGAAGCTTTTGTTTCTAATCTAAAACATTTCTATTATGTTGCTGCACAGTGACACACATCTGTGAGCTCCGTATTTGTGAACACCACATAATACTGCTATGTGCTTGACTCCTTACAGTTTTTCTAATAGTCAAAACTATTATGAACACTTACCAAATCTGTATGTGCAAGAGTGGCTGGCGAGTACCTGACTGCTGCCCTTCTGTGGTCACTACTTCTCATCCAAGTTCTACTATTAGAACATCAAGGATGTGAATACATGGGCAATACTCACAATGGGTTATCTGCTCTGAATAGTGGATGAGATTTCAGTAAACTGTAGGAGATCTGAAGTGATTCCTATAGGCTGAAATGGGGTGAATGGGCTGCAAAACAAACCAAAATAGAATATGTCTCCGATTTTTGGGGTTCTTATAGTTTGTGAAAAAAATGGACATCGCAACATAAAATCAAGTAAATCTTTGCATTGTCCGTTTCCAACACTAGTAGTACATATCTACCCTGTTTCTCCAAAAATAAGCCCTAGCTTGATTTTTCAGGGTTTTTTGGAGGAGTCTTGAAATAGAAGGCCTAATCCAAAAATAAGCCCTAGTTACAGTCGGTGCCTCCAGCTCTAAGTTATGTCATGGATAAATAGGCATATTGTAGCTCCCAACCTTCTCGAACAAGGGCCCCGCTACTTTCCGCCATGGCAGGGCAAAATCCACTCACCCGCTCCCAAATCCCACTCCAGAGTCCTCCTGCCTTCTGAGTGCCGCCTCCTGGCTGCTACTATGCTGTTTGCATGGCTACCTACATGACCAGATGTCAGGTGCCATCCCTACCGCTCCCAGAGATGCAGCCAGTCCACTACAGCACCTCCACACGTTTTGCTTTTTTACCCACTGACCCTGCACCATCAATTATGAATGTAAGGTCATGGTTAAACCATTTTACAAGATTCGTCCGGAGCAAATCAAAAGATTCTGATTCGCTCCAGTGCCTGGAAAATAAGACCTAACCCCAAAATAAGCCATAGCCCTTTTTTGAGAAAAAGAAAAAAAATTAGGCACGGTCGTATTTTTGGAGAAACACGGTATTAAAAATATGTTTGAAGGAGCCCCTAAGGGCTGACAGCAGAAACCCAAAGATTTGCCATTTGCAGCGACACACATCCTCAGTGGAGCTAATTCACATGGGGATATCCTCAGCTGCTTATTCTCAAAGGTATTGACTTCAAATCTGTATGTATATAAAGCTGGTCTATAGTCCAATTGTGGGGTTTGAAAAACAATGGAGGCCAGGCTGCACATGATTCTCACAAGGATTTTAGCAGAACGCCTTCACCCTTTCCAGTATGAATTCAGGGCATTGTCCACTTTCTAGTGGTATATAATAGAACTAATCTCAGGACATGAGAGGTCCTCTTTAATAAGGGCAAGGATGTGTTAAATTACAACTGGATGATTCAAGTATGTATGATGAGTTATAAAAGGCATTAGAAAAAATGCATAAAAGTAATTTTGATTGTTTTCTAATAAAAATGTAGTAAAAAATAAATAAATACCTACATCCCATGTTCCCAACCCAAGGATAGAGTTTGAAGATGAAAGGTGAACTGTATACATGAGACTTACATGTTTGTTTGCTTCCAATCCCTCGAACAACTTAAAGGGGTTGTTCAGGTTAAACTGATCCCTCTCATCTAAGCTACTGAGCATGCCGTCACTCCAGCTCTACTGCACAGATGTGAAGAAGAAGAGGTGCCCACAAATGACCTCCCGTGCCTGGAAGATCCAGACAGGAAACCAGTTAAGTATGGTGGGGTGGGGGTGAGTTAGTTAGGAAGGGATACTAGTTGAGAGAGGGAGCTGCTGTGAGTGAACCACAAGGCATTGCAGTAGTTGTAGGAAAACAGAACAGGAAGATGTAGAAGATGCCAGGAGCTCTCAGAGGAACCCAAAAATCACTCAAAACACTGCTAAAGGTATTTAGTTGCACTTATTAACCTATTAATAGCACTAACAGACCTTTTTTTTTTAATTTTTTTTTTTTTAATTTTTTTTTTTGCCCAGAAAATCCCACTAATGACGTTGAATGAAGACACAGATCCAAGTCAAATCTATAACGCTACAGTGTTGATCCAGAAGAAAAAAAAAAAAAAAAAAAAGACGATGCTTATGCCAATTGCCCCACGTCAGGGGGAAAAGGTGACATGTCATTTTGGCTGCACAATGAAGTCTGTAAAAAAGGAGCCCTTAAAGGGGTGTTCCCATGTACATAATCATATCTAGATTTGTACATAATTAAAAGTTAAATATTTTTGCAAATATAAGTAGTTAAAAATTCTGTACAGTTTTAAAGATTTTCTCTAAAAAACTTAGTAGTGACAATCTGTTGTCTTGATCAGTTGCCAATGGATACGACCACGAAGGCAGAAACTTTCTATGGTCTGGGACTTGTGAGGAACCCAGCCATGATGTTCTTATTGTAGCTGGGTTATTAGGCAGGGACACTACATGTACAACCCCTGGCAAAAATTAAGGAATCACCAGTCCCTGAGGATGTTTCTTCAGTTGTTTAATTTTGTAGAAAAAAAGCATTTCACAGACATGAAAAAAAAAACTAAAGACATTTCATATGGCAACTTTCTGGCTTTAAGAAACACTAAAAGAAATCAAGAAAAAAATATTTGTGGTAGCCAGTAACGGTTAGATTTTTAGAACAAGCACAGGGAATAAATTATGGAATCACTCAATTCTGAGGAAAAAATTATGGAATCATGAAAAACAAACCAAATGACACTCCAACACATCACTAGTACTTTGTTGCACCACCTCTGGCTTTTATAACTGCTTGCAGTCTCTGAGGCAGAGGATTGGAGTTGCTGGAGGGAGGACCTGCTAGAACCAACTCAATGTATACCAACCTTGACGGACCAAGTTCCCCCACCACTTTGTGCATAATACTGTGTGCAGGGGCCACTATGGGGCATCATAATGTGTGCAGGGACCACCATGGGGAATAATACTGTGTTCTGGGACCACCATGAGGCATAATACTGTGTGCAGGGGGCCACTATGGGGCATCATAATTTGTGCAGGGACCACTATGGGGAATAATACTCTGTTTTGGGGCCACTATGGGGCATCATACTGTGTGCAGGAGCCACTATGGGGCATCATACTGTGTGCAGGGGCCACTATGGGGAATCATACTGTGTGCAGGGGCCACTATGTCATAGTGGCCCCTGCACACGCTATTATTGCCCATAGTGGCCCCTGTACACAGTATGATGCCCCATAGTGGACCACTCATGAACAATTATTATACTCTGGGGTCTTTTCAGACCCCAGAGTATAATAATTGGAGACCCAGGGGAAGATACAAAAATAAAAAACACTGTTACTTAACTCTTCCAGTCTCCAGCGCCCTCCCTGGTGATGGCGGCAATCTTCAATGATGTATGGGACATCATGTGTAGCAGGGCTTGCATCACGATGCATAAGTACGCAGGCCCAAGCCCATGTTACGTCATCAAGTAGGTTCGAAAGCCTGCCGGAGCCAGGAGAGATAAGTGACAGTGTTTTTTATGTTTCCTCAACTCTCTTGGCCCTCCGATCATTATTCTCAGGGGTCTGAAAAGACCCCAGGGTATAACGATAGCAGTGTTTGTGGGGTTCACAGGCCCACAGCCTCAATTACCGATCCTGGCTCTTGCTCACAGCCTCTGCTGAAGAAGAAGCGCCGGTGTCCGTGAGCAGGAGCCAGGATCAGTAAGTACTCCAGCAGGTAGCGTACTATTTAAAAAAAAAAAAATCTGCAGCGGCTGCCGCTGGGCCCCCTAATGTCTCGGGCCCTGTGGCAGCCGTTATGGCTGTTACCATGGTAGTTACGCCCCTGCCCATACTACACAGATATCACTGTGGGAAAAATCATCTCGCAGCCTCTGTAGATTATATTTGTGAACCTGGCTGCCCCCTAGAGGACATATGTATTAATATGTTTGCCAAAAAGTGAAAACACGCTGAAAAGAAATAGTAATGAATATCCATAAAATTGTAGCGACAGCAGTGGAAATATTATCACTGAATATAGCTCTGCTGGCCGGGTCAGTGTGAAGACTGGCGTATAAATAAAACCTGAAGTATAAAGAATCATACCCTCTTACCCATGTATTTACTTGGGGCAAGGAGCAGAGTTGAGTTAAGTCTGCTGGTGAGAACAGAGACCGAGCCTGGAATCTGTCTCATGATGCAGCAGGAAATCCACTTATTCAGTGAATGCATCTGACTGCGGAAAGTCTGGTGAACTGTCAGGTCCAGTAAATATGTCTCTGAAGTGCAAGGGGGAGGGGGCATCGCGCCTCGTGCCCGGACCTATCTGAAGCCACTAGCAGGGAGAGACCTCAGCCTGAGGTCTCAGTGGGGGGAGTGTAAATAGATGAGTAAAGGTTTATTACTTTCTGAGAAATTAATGGGCTTTATTACTAACAAAGTGGGGCACATATTTATTAAGAGTTCCTCTTTCTAAATCCCTCCTCATATAATTATTCCCTTGGGCTTATTAATAATAGTCTTTCCTTATAAATAGCTCTAAAATATATACATATATATATATATATATATATATATATATATATATATATATATACACACACACAGTACAGACCAAAAGTTTGGACACACCTTCTCATTCAAAGAGTTTTCTGTATTTTCATGACTATGAAAATTGTAGATTCACACTGAAGGCATCAAAACTATGAATTAACATATGTGGAATTATATATTTAATAGAGATGAGCGAACAGTGTTCTATCGAACACATGTTCGATCGGATATCAGGGTGTTCGCCATGTTCGAATCGAATCGAACACCGCGTGGTAAAGTGCGCCAAAATTCGATTCCCCTCCCACCTTCCCTGGCGCCTTTTTTGCACCAATAACAGCGCAGGGGAGGTGGGACAGGAACTACGACAACGGGGGCATTGAAAAAAATTGGAAAAAGTCATTGGCTGCCGAAATCAGGTGACCTCCATTTTAGACGAATAGTGGATTTCAAATCCGGGTCATATGAGAATGTGAACTTTGTGACTAAGAGACAGGGATAGCTGTACAGGCAGGGATAGCTAGGGATAACCTTTATTTAGGGGGGAATGTTATTAAAAATAACTTTTTGGGGCTCTATCGGGTGTGTAATTGTGATTTTTGTGAGATAAACTTTTTCCCATAGGGATGCATTGGCCAGCGCTGATTGGCCGAATTCCGTACTCTGGCCAATCAGTGCTGGCCAATGCATTCTATTAGCTTGATGAAGCAGAGTGTGCACAAGGGTTCAAGCGCACCCTCGGCTCTGATGTAGCAGAGCCGAGGCTGCACAAGGGTTCAAGCGCACCCTCGGCTCTGATGTAGGAGAGCCGAGGGTGCACTTGAACCCTTGTGCACCCTCAGCTCTGCTACATCAGAGCCGAGGGTGCGCTTGAACCCTTGTGCACACTCTGCTTCATCAAGCTAATAGAATGCATTGGCCAGCGCTGATTGGCCAATGTATTCTATTAGCCTGATGAAGTAGAGCTGAATGTGTGTGCTTAGCACACACATTCAGCTCTACTTCATCGGGCTAATAGAATGCATTGGCCAATCAGCGCTGGCCAATGCATTCTATTAGCGTGAACTGAGTTTGCACAGGGGTTCTAGTGCACCCTCGGCTCTGCTACATCAGATTGCTACATCTGATGTAGCAGTGCCGAGTGTGCATCAGATGTGTAGTTGAGCAAAACTGACTCAGCACTGCTAAGTCTCTGCATTCGCATAGGAATGCATTGGCCAGCCTTCGGCCAATCAGCACTGGCTCTGCCGGAGGAGGCGGAGTCTAAGGTCGGACCTGAATGGAGACTGGTGTGGAGCGATCTTAGACTCCGCCTCCTCCAGCAGAGCCAGCGCTGATTGGTCGAGTTCCGTACTCTGGCCAATCAGCACTGGCCAATGCATTTCTATGGGGAAAAGTTAGCTTGCGAAAATCGCAAACTGACAGGGATTTCCATGAAATAAAGTGACTTTTATGCCCCCAGACATGCTTCCCCTGCTGTCCCAGTGTCATTCCAGGGTGTTGGTATCATTTCCTGGGGTGTCATAGTGGACTTGGTGACCCTCCAGACACGAATTTGGGTTTCCCCCTTAACGAGTTTATGTTCCCCATAGACTATAATGGGGTTCGAAACCCATTCGAACACTCGAACAGTGAGCGGCTGTTCGAATCGAATTTCGAACCTCGAACATTTTAGTGTTCGCTCATCTCTAATATTTAACAAAGAAGTTTGAAACAACTGAAAATATGTCTTATATTCCAGGTTCTTCAAAGTAGCCACCTTTTGCTTTGATTCCTGCTTTGCACACTCTTGATGAGCTTTAAAGAGGACCTTTCATCAGATCAGGCACATGCAGTTTTATATACTGCTAGAAAGCTGACAGTGCGCTGAATTCAGCGCACTATCGGCTTTCCCGATCTGTACCCGGTGTAAAGCGCTATCGGTCCCGGTACCGTAGCGCTTTACAGTCAGAAGGGCGTTTCTGACACTTAGCCAGGGACGCCCTTCTGCCCAGCAGCGCCTATCGCGCTGTACAGTGTGAGTGGGGAGGAACGCCCCCTCCCCTCCTGATAATACTCGTCTATGGACGAACTGTGTGAGCAGAGGGAGGGGGTGTTCCTCCCCGCTCCACAGTACAGTGCGATAGGCGCTGCTGGGCAGAAGGGCGTCCCTGGCTAAGTGTCAGGAACGCCCTTCTGACTGTAAAGCCCTACGGTATCGGGACCGATAGCGCTTTACACCGGGCACAGATTGGGAAAGCCGACAGTGCGCTGAATTCAGCGCACTGTCAGCTTTCCAGCAGTATATAAAACTGCATGTGCCCGATCTGATGAAAGGTCCTCTTTAAGAGGTAGTCACCCAAAATGGTCTTCCAACAGTCTTGAAGGAGTTCCCAGAGGTGCTTAGCAATTGGCCCTTTTGCCATTACTCTGCGGTCCAGCTCACCCCAAACCATCTCGATGAGGTTCAGGTCTGGACATTGCTGCAAGAAGAAAAAAGATGTAGGTGTGGCTAAAGATGACGTCGGACCGTGCATGCTTGCCCAGCGTGCATGATATGGTATGATTATCATATTCTTTTTTAGGGTATTATTTTAAAAGGGGGGGTAGTTTAATATAACTTTAGCGGTGCCTGAATAGCCTTTTTAAAGGCTATTCACGCATATGTGGGGCTCTATCAGCATAATTTTGCTGATAGAGCCCCTTTAACTCCATTCTAGCTGTCTCGATACTGACCAGACTAGAATGGAGTTTCTGCAGGTAGGTTCATGGTCTGGGTGTACTCTGTAGTTACTATAGGTAGGTACATGGTCTGGGTGTACTCTGTAGTTACTATAGGTAGGTTCATGGTCTGGGTGTATTGTGTAGTTACTATAGGTAGGTTCATGGTCTGGGTGTATTGTGTAGTTACTATAGGTAGGTTCATGGTCTGGGTGTATTGTGTAGTTACTATAGGTAGGTTCATGGTCTGGGTGTATTGTGTAGTTACTATAGGTAGGTTCATGGTCTGGGTGTATTGTGTAGTTACTATAGGTAGGTTCATGGTCTGGGTGTATTCTGTAGTTACTATAGGTAGGTTCATGGTCTGGGTGTATTCTGTAGTTACTATAGGTAGGTTCATGGTCTGGGTGTATTCTGTAGTTACTATAGGTAGGTTCATGGTCTGGGTGTATTCTGTAGTTACTATAGGTAGGTTCATGGTCTGGGTGTATTCTGTAGTTACTATAGGTAGGTACATGGTCTGGGTGTACTCTGTAGTTACTATAGGTAGGTTCATGGTCTGGGTGTATTGTGTAGTTACTATAGGTAGGTTCATGGTCTGGGTGTATTGTGTAGTTACTATAGGTAGGTTCATGGTCTGGGTGTATTCTGTAGTTACTATAGGTAGGTTCATGGTCTGGGTGTATTGTGTAGTTACTATAGGTAGGTACATGGTCTGGGTGTACTCTGTAGTTACTATAGGTAGGTTCATGGTCTGGGTGTACTCTGTAGTTACTATAGGTAGGTCCATGGTCTGGGTGTACTCTGTAGTTACTATAGGTAGGTTCATGGTCTGGGTGTATTGTGTAGTTACTATAGGTAGGTTCATGGTCTGGGTGTATTCTGTAGTTACTATAGGTAGGTTCATGGTCTGGGTGTATTGTGTAGTTACTATAGGTAGGTTCATGGTCTGGGTGTATTCTGTACAGGTTGGTCAGTATAGGGCCTGTGCTTACGCTGACAGTATTATTACTAAAACAAACATAGACATTTTTAAAAATATATTTTATTGAAATAAAACCTTCTGTACATCCCTCATTAACCATTATTTTATTTATCCCCCTCACCACATCCACTGGTTATCAACGTAGTCTATCAAATCCAGATAAAATCCATAACCCCCACACTGATCCTACTTACCTGTCCCGCTCTAGTATTGCCTGCTCTTATGGAATAAACCAGCCAATGGTGTCTCGTGATGGGGTTACTACAGTACAGCTAGGATCACATGTATGTCAGGTTCTACGTCGTTTAGGTCCGTCGGGGGGGGGGGGGCCGAATGATGAAGAACCAGACGCTAAAACAGTGGCACCAGTGTGCCCTATTGACTATAATGGGATCAGCCACTTCCTCACTGAAAAGGGCAGAGAGAAAAGTCCTCCATGTGGAGCTTATCTCTCTGCCGATGTCCCACAAATGAAGTCTAGTGACCCCTTTTTTGGTGAATTGAGCACCAGAATGTGAGGACTCCTCCTACTGAAAGGACAGTAATGCGGGATAGTCAGTCAGTATTAGATGTGTGGGGTCCCCATCTCCGATACTGAACAAACTATAACGGCGAGTCTAGGTACCGCAGCGCTGCCCATTACAGTCCCTGGACCAAAGATGTTGGGGGGCCCCCGTAGATCTAAGATTGAAGGCCTTTACCATGTCAAAAGTTCGCCATGGGGCCCCACCATTCCTAGTTAGGCCACTGCGTCACACATAGACACCCCCCCCCCCCCCCCCCAACTAACATGAGGGCAGAATCCCACAGACAGCAACCTCTGAGGGACCCCCCTCTCCCCGAGGCTCCCAGGATCTGGCGCTCTCCCCTTCCATCATCCATTCCCACAAGACAGTCCTCAGAGATTTCGGCTCCAGCTTCCTCTATAGAGCACAGAGCTGTGATGGAAGAGACCCCGCTCCTTCCTGTGACATCCACCTACCAGGAGCAACTCGGCTCCAGCCCTGACTCTCTTACTATAGTGACCGTACAGCCGGCACTCTATTCGCCACATGTAAGATGGAGGAGTCATGTGTGTACACGTGACAGGCGGCGGCAGGAGGTCTCCGCCATATTAGAGGTGGCAGGCTCGGTCTCTGTAATCTGCAGAACACTTCACCCAGGACATGGACGCAAGCAGTGGTTTGAGCGGAGACTCCGCGGCGAGAGTGGCCGGCAGTGTGTCTCCTCTAGCCCAGGGGCCAGAAGAAGTCCTGAGGTACCGCTCCCCTCTGGTGTCTCGATATGCCAGCCGGGAAATGGCCTTCAACTTCAGCGACAGCAAGAAATTCCAGACCTGGAGGCGGCTCTGGTTGTACCTGGCGCAGGCCCAGCGGGTAAAGTAAACTGTGCAGAGTGAAGGTGATGTGTGCCCAGAGCGGGCACTACTGACTGATGGCGGCTGGCATAGGGCGCGCGGGCGACTGACGGGCGTGCAACACGTGTGTGTATGTGTGTGTGTCGCAGCGACCGCTCTCAGCACGTGCGCGCTCTCTATGTGTCGCAGCGACGGCTCTTGTGGCTGTAAAATCATTCTAGCGAGGACCCTTAGTAAACTGTCGCAAGCCGCCGGACCACTGATCAGACATGTGCTCACTTTGTATAGGGCAAATAAATCTGTCGCAGCGATGCTTCTTACAGAAGTCTCAGCTGTTTGCAAAAAAAAAAAAAAAAATGCATTAGATGGTTAATAATTCCAGGGCTATGGTGACTTGGGGCTGCTGGATTGGAGAGCTGTCGCTGCGATGACCTCTGTATTGGGCGCCTCCTTGTTGGGGCTTTACACTCTGACTTTTTGTAGCCCTGGTCATCAAGTTGAACTATTTAGTGACTCCTGCAGCCCAAGCGATTGCAGACAGTCAATGCATTCAGTGGGCCTGTAGCTAAATAGTTAAAGGGGTTTTCCAGGCAAAAAATGTTTTGTTTTTTTTTTTACAGTGCCTGTCACTGCTATTAATTGGTTAATAAATGCACCCATATACCTTTTAACACGTTTTGAGTGATTTCTGGGTGATTCTGGAAGCTCCTGGTATCTCCTGCATTTGTTTACAAGGTTCCGCTTCCTGCTATGTAACCTCCTCACTAATCCCTCCTCCTTCGCTCCCCCTCTCTATCTCTCTAACTAGCCCACACTTCCCTACCTACTCAGCCCGACCCATATTATATACTTGCCCTCCACACTTCTTCCTGTGAGACTGCCCTTCCTCCTCCAGCGATGATCCACCTGTACTGCGCATGCGTGGACGCTCACTAGAGGTGAATTACCAGCAGCAGTGTGTACCCTCAGTAGGAGGAGTCGTCTCACCGGAAGAAGCCTGGAGGGCAAGTTTAATTCAGGGCACTGTCTGATTTCTAACGGTATATAATACTGATGTCAGAAAACATGAAAGGTCCTCTTTAAAGTGGTCGTTCAGGGCCTGAACATTTTTGATAGGTCATCAGTATCAGATCGGTTGGGTTATGACACCTGAACCATGAACCAATCAGCTGATGCGGTTGCCAGATAGCAAATATATGATTTGGAGCAGGGTTGCAGTTCCAGGCTCCACCACTACAGTGCATGGAGCGCTGTACACTGTATACATCTTCTGGTCTGTACAATGTAGCGGTGGCACCTGGAACTGCAACCCTGCTAGGAATAGGAGCAAGGCTACATCATCTAATCAGTTTAGGTGTTGAACTGGACAGATCTGATAATAGGTCATCAGTAATAAAAATGTTCTGATCCTGGACAACCCTTTTAAATCAGTTAGTAACTCTTCAAAAAACTGCTCCGTGCACAGGATGGAACTAGAGGTCACTCCTCTCCTATTCAGGTAATAGGCACAGAGCCTTTACTTTGCCATGTGCTTATAGCTCGCATAGGGATAGAGCCGCTTCTGAACCAGCCGGATTAGCTGATCAGCACAGAGTATCTGGTGGGTATCAGGCCATTACTGATCTGAGATTATTCATCTCTCCTAAACATAAGCCATAAATGTAAAAGACCCAGAATACCCTTATAAGTTAAGGCCCCACATTGTAGAAACACAGCTTTTTTTTTTTGTTACATTTTTTTTTTGAGCCAAAGCCAAGAATGGATACAAAACAAATGGGGAATATATAGGGAGTTCTTCTACCTTTGCCTAATCCACTCCTGGCTTTGGCTCAAAAACTGCAGCAAAATCTGCAACAACAAAAAAATCTGCGTTTCTGCAATGTGTGCCTCAGGCTTATGGTGCTGCATGTTATTCTAGTCGTCCTGCAAAATTTGCAAGAGTCTCCTACACAATTGTGCTTAGGTACAATTTGTGACTCCAAAGTATCTCTGGCACAACAGTAGTGTGATATGGACGTGGACAGCTGCCATACAAGCCATAGTAGGGCATAGGCCAGAAGCATTGGCACTGTGACTTATTAATTTATAATGACAACTGTGAAAGATCCGAATTACACTAGTGACCCTACTGACTTAGAAGTGGGGTCTGCCATGGTTTCCTTTGGTTTAATAAGTCTAGCGCAGCTCTTACCATCAAAACCAATGGAAACCTCAACTGAATGAACATTGCCTGAAAGGGGTTTCATTGCTGGGGCGCTCGGGTACTGCTTTAAAAATCTAGACCCCGTTTCTGTGATCAGCAGGGGTGGATCCAGGGCCAGGCGAGCCGGGCAACCGCCCGGGGCCCCGCGGCCGGGACCTAACAAAATGGTCCCGGTCGGCATGTCCCGACTCCAACTGAGCTCAGGGTTAAAGCAGGAGCTGAGCTCACAGCTCCTGCTTTAAACACCTATGTATTTCAGCTCATCGGCGGTAGGACGCCGATGAGCTGAATGCATAAGCGTTTAAAGCCGGAGCTGTCACAGCTCAGCTCCTGCTTTAACGCTGAGCTCTGGGCCTCCGGCATTTGTAGCCGCGATGTGATGACATCATCACATCGCGGCTACAATATGTGTATGAGGGAGAGAGCTGCGAGGGAACGAGGAATGGTGAGTGTGTGTGAGTGAGTGAGTGAGAACGGCATGGCACTGGGGCAGATGAAGGGGGGGAAGAACAGCATGACACTGGGGCAGATGGAGGGGGGAGAATGGCATTACACTGGGGCAGATGGAGGGGGGAGAATGGCATGACACTGGGGCAGATGGAGGGGGGAGAATGGCATGACACTGGGGCAGATGGAGGGGGGAGAATGGCATGACACTGGGGCAGATGGAGGGGGAGAGAACAGCATGACACTGGGGCAGATGGAGGGGGGAAGAACAGCATGACACTGGGGCAGATGAAGGGGGGAAGAACAGCATGACACTGGGGCAGATGGAGGGGGGAGAATGTCATGACACTGGGGCAGATAGAGGGGGAGAGAACAGCATGACATTGGGGCAGATGGAGGGGGGAGAACGGCATGACACTGGAGCAGATGGAGGGGGGGGAGAACGGCATGACACTGGGGTAGATGGAGGGGGGAGAACGGCATGACACTGGGGCAGATGGAGGGGGGGAGAAAAGCATGACACTGGGGGCAGATGGAGGGGGGGAACGGCATGACATTGGGGCAGATGAAGGGGGGGGAATGGCATGACATTGGGGCAGATGAAGGGGGGAGAATGGCATGACACTGGGGCAGATGAAGGGGGGAGAACGGCATGACACTGGGGCAGAGACGGGGGGGGGGAATGAAACTGTGGGCAGATAAAGGGGGAGAATGGCATGAAACTGGGGACAGAGATAGAGGGGGGGACATGAAACTAGGGGTAGATGAAGGGTGTATATGAAAATGGGGGGGAGATATAATTTACGGGTGATTGTAGGAGGATTATACGGTGTGGAATCACATGACAATTGAATGAGAATGGGTGGAGTCAACATAAAAGTGGGCGGGGCCTAATTTGCTGCGGCGCGCCGCACGTTTTGTTCCCTCTTTCTAGTCTTCAACAGTTGGGAAGTACAGGTTAGAAGTGCGAGACCCCCAGTAAGTAGGGCCCCGCCAAAGTCAATTGCCAGGGCCCCGCAAACCCTGGATCCGCCACTGGTGATCAGCGATGTGCTTTGTGGACGGGGGTAAGAGCTGTTCATTATATAACCCTGTCCTGGGGGCATTTTGAAAACCACTTTTTGTCCTGTCTCCATAAATGTTCTGCACTTTGAGATATGATGTCCGTTCCTCCTTGTATTATGTGCCGCCTGAACTTTAAGATCTCCTCTTATTTTTAGCCAAGCAGGAGGTGGTATGCACTGAGGACTATCTTTAGTCTCAAGGATTTTTTCCGATGGTAACCTTTCTGCAGAACCAGTCCCCCGTATAGTTTTTCATATGTCCTCCATCTCGGTGACTGTTTTCATGCAGACGCTTTTATCAGCAGGGTCGGAGTGCTTAGTAATTTACTTTCCAATTGATGTTTTAGAGCAAGTCCCTCAGATTTCATTAAACCATGTAGGCGTTCAGTGAAAAGGCCTATTTATAAGTCTGTCGTACCATGCGGATGAAGGCCTGATTCCTCTCCCAGAACATATAATTGCTTGTTTCCCCTCTTTTGTCTTGCCTTCACTTCATTTTTTTTTTTTCTTCCTCTCCAGATTTCATGTTTAGACTTTTTCTAATCCTAAAGTAAAGTTTCTCCTTTCCAGCCAACTTAAGGCTGAGGCCCCACGTTGTGGAAACGCCGCTTCTTTTTGTTACAGGTTTTGTTGTAGTTTTTTGAGAGAAAGCCAGGAGTAGATTAGCTAAAAGGTAGAAGAAGTATAAGGGCCCGTTCACACGGGCACAGAGGGGGCAAATTATGGCGCGTATTCCACGTCATAATCCACCCCCTCACAATGGTGGTCTATGGAGACTGTCAGGCTTCTTTTTTTCCGCGAGCGGCATGTTGCCGCTAGCGGAAAAAAGAAGTGAGCTGCCCTTTCTTCAGGCAGATTCCGTGGCTTGTTGAGCCACGGCGTCCGCCTGGCGGCAGCAACCTCTGGAGTCAGCCCATTCATTTGAGCCGACTCCGGAGGGGGAATCCACAACAGTCGTGGCAGGCGGGCTTTGACCCGAGAGTGACGCTGCTCCCCGCGTCACTCTTGGTGCCAAAATCCGCCCCCCATGTGAACTAAGCCTAAGAGCTTCCTAGATATTTCCCATTCCTTCTGTAGCTATTCTTGGATTTTGCTCAAAAAAAGCAACAAAATCTGCAACAAAAAAGTT
This sequence comes from Leptodactylus fuscus, assembly GCF_031893055.1. Lineage (NCBI taxonomy): Eukaryota > Metazoa > Chordata > Amphibia > Anura > Leptodactylidae > Leptodactylus > Leptodactylus fuscus. Next base: position 40,837,311 of record NC_134273.1, read on the forward strand.
GCGTTTTCGCAACGTGGGGCCTCTGCCTCAAAGGGGGTTTCCAACTCCTTTTTGCTCCTGCCCTTAGGGTATGTTGTCAATAACAGATGAGGTTGGGGTCTATCATCTGGAACCCCATCTGGTCCGCTGTTTGAAGGGGCTGCTGACCTTGTGCATGTTCCATGACCTCTTTACTTTTTACATTTCATGCAGCATGTTTCATTGTGGTCATGCAATATAAATTACAGTCTTATCCCATAGAAGTGTATGGGTTAGGCTGTAATTACATTGCACGGCAGCTATTTAAAAAAAAAAAAAAAAAAAGGGCACGTGATGTAAACAGTGAAGGGGTCACAGTGATTGCTGATTAACAGGGGTCCTGTGTGTCAGAACTCATCTTGATCTCGTATCAGTGATGGGCTGGGAAGCCCAACACTTGAGAATGGTGCCCCTGAAGATCCCCTGAATGAAGTGCATGGCCATCACTTCATTTGCTTTTATGGGGACTATGAGGACAGTAATCTCCATAGAAGTGACTGGAGAACTAGTCACACAACCATACCACTTCTCCATTCACATTTATTACTTAAGAGAGGTTGTGGATCCTTGTTCTCCTGATCCCCTGTAGATAGGAGATAAGTGTATATACTGTAGTACTACAACCCCATTTATAGGGTTTTTTGGGACTAAAATATCGATGACCTGTTCTTAGGAGGGTCATCAATATCAGAAGGGCAGAGATCTCACACCTTACACATTAGCTGTTCAAAGCAGCACAGACCATGTTACATGTCCAGCTCTGTTCTAGTAAAGTGAATGGGACTGAGCTGTAATACCTGGCACAGTCACTATACAATGCATGGCGCTGTGATTGGTAAGTAGTGAAGAGGTTTATACTGCATTTGTCTGAATGATTCGATCTCTTCAAATGGCTGATTGTTGGGGTGCGAGTGTCAATAGGTTATCGGTAAATCCCCTTTAAGACCATAGTTTTTACTGTTTCTATGTTTCTTCTTATACAGAGTCTGGGGCTACCAATATCCGAGGAACAGATCCAAGAGCTAGAGGCTAACCTGGAGAACATAGACTTCAGGATGGCAGCCGAAGAGGAGAAGCGTTTGCGGCATGATGTCATGGCTCACGTACATACTTTTGCACACTGTTGTCCAAGGGCAGCACCCATAATTCACCTGGGAGCCACTTCCTGTTATGTCGGGGACAACACCGTGAGTTTCTTTTTTCTTGTATTTTTTGTATGTTCCCTATGAACATCAGATGGTTGGTTCTGCAGAAACTGTCGAGTTCCCTTGGAATTCATCCCAGATATGTTAATAAAGTCCATTATGGCACAGATAAAGAGAAGTACAGGACATGTAATACTGCCTCAGCGGTTAAGTGGGAAAGGGCCTGACATGACGCCGGGTCCCTTTCTGTAATTGATATGGCTGGGCCTGACTCTGGGATCAGGAATCATCAGGCTCCGGATCTCAGGGGCCCCTTTGGGGACAGGGCCTTGGGCAATTTTAAAAAAAAAAAGTGATCAAAAAGTCATCCATACCAAACATTGGTACCAATGAAAACTACAACTAAAGAATCTTTACATGTTTCCGTCAACAAAACAGTAAAAAGTTCAAGGATTACAGTGAACCCAGGAAAATTGATGTATTATTTGTAAGGGCGGTAAAATATGATCAAATATAAATATGGTATTGCCAAAATTGTAGTAAGCTGCCAAACAAAGATGCCATGTCATTTTTAATGCAGAGTAGACGCCGTAAAAACAAACTGCAATAAAAATTGTTAGAATTGTGGGTTTTTTCACATTACTTCCTGAAAAAGGTTAAGAAAAGCCAATCAAAACATAAGTACCCCAAAATGGTGCAATGACAATACAACTCTTCAGGCAAAGAATAAGCCATATAGCTATATTGTAAGAAAAATAAAGATGTTCTGAATCTTGAAGGGCGGGGGAAGGAAAATATTAAAAAAGTCACCGAGCATTAACCTACAAACTACCCTGAGTCCTTAAAGGGTTAAACGAACGTAAAACGAATGTGATCTGAATAGAGCCTAACATGTGGGACCACTATACATGTATTATCACAAGCCTGTCCCCTTGTTGGCAGAATGTTTACTGCTCTCACATTTTGGTTTTCTTATGTTCTCAGGACCTTATAGTTCTCCGTGATGGTTTTGATCTACTTCTTCCAAAGGTGAGAATTGTTAGCTACGAGAAAGCAAACCAGTGTAAGAATTCTGGGCTGTAGTCTAATAGTCTTGTTGTCTTTTCCTATCTCTGGTTCATAGCTTGCTCGGGTCATAAGTCGCTTGGCAGACTTTGCAGATAAATACGCTGATCTTCCAACATTAGGATTCACCCACTACCAGTAAGCCATTGCACAGCTGCTTTGTTTGTGACCTTGTGTTATTTGTGCTTCATGCCCACTCGCTGATCACAAAATGATTGCGCCAATAATCTCTGCAGTGACGTACCGAGCTGGTGTTTTGCACATGGACATTTTGTTTCACATTTAGTTGCAATTTTATTTATTTATTTATTTAAGTGCATCCCTGGCATTATACCATTTTCACACTGCAGGTTTTTTTGTTTTTTTTTTGAGCAAAAACCAAAGTTACATTTCAATACATATCTGTTGTGGGAAAGTAGCTTGGTGCCGGACCCAACTAGACTAGTCAGAGACAGGGACATAAAATCTGGTGCAAACAAGTTTATTTTAAAAAAACAAACAAACATCACTTCAGGTACAAATTAAGCACTATAAAATACAGCCTTAACTTCAGGCAAAAACAAAACCCTGCTCGTCCGAGCACTAACTTATGGTATGAAGCTAACTGTACTTGTGGCTACGTACCAGCTACATGAACAAGCAAAATAGCACAGTACCGTCTCACCAGACTTTCAGTATCTCAGGACAGATCCAGGCGCCTCCTCTCGCTTACAGGATCTGACCTGAAGTGCAGGCTCTACAGCCTTTTATGACCCAGTAGCGAGCCAAGACCAGCCTGGAATGTGTCGTAGTCATCTAAAAACAGGCCTTTACAAATTTTCACCAGGTTGTGCATATCCTGCCTAGGACCCACCTGCAGCAGAAAACCATCGTCTGGCTTGTGATGTTTCATAGACCGCTTCCCGTGTGTCTAGCTCAGGTTTCAACCATTGCGTTGGCAGCTGAACATGCTCCCTTTTTTCAGCGTTTGCATTGGATTTGTTGATACCCCACCCAGTATACTTGCATTTTATTTTACTGTGGGTTAACCACTGGCGATTTCACTCCTGTGAACTTGCAGAATATGTTCATATTTGGCAGATTTTATGCAGACATTTTTGCAACTGAATAATTGTGTCCATACCTGTGAATGCAGCATCTGCAGTATGTACAGTACAGGGGGTGAATAACCATATTCAGAGGAGTATAAAAGTTGCATATGTACAATATGTCTGCCGCATGTGAATATAGCATGATTCTTTGCAGACAAAAACTCCAAAACACAAGTCTAACTGTGCTGGAGTCAATGGAGCCTATTAAAGGATGAAAAATGGTTAGGCTAAGGACCCACATTGTGAAAAGCAGCAGAAAAAATGCTGCGCTTTACAGTACTAGGAAAGTGAATGAGATTTTGGCTAATCCCATCCATATATTATGGAAAAGAAAACGCTACAGAAAAGCTGCATTTTTCAAATACGCATTCGTTTTTGAAAAACACAGCATGTCAGTTTTACCTTTGGAAATTCATGTTTTCTCTATAGATTTAATAGGAGAAGAAATACCGCCGTGTTTTTTATCTGCATTTTGCAACATGGGACCTTGGTCTTAACGTGATATACCTTTTAATCTTATACCATGTCATGAATTGCATTTGACAAGCAGAGTTCCAATAAGGGGGTCTTTTATTAGAGTGCATGAAAGACCTGACATAGGGAGAGGGGTTCTCACAGTAACCTGAGGACGACAAAAAACAGTTTGTGTTAAGATAGCTGACAGTAGTCCGGGCCGCCTTTATCCTGTCCCAGAAACTAAAAATGAAGGCCTAAAGTCCAAACAGCTAACGTTAGGTTCACACTAGCGTTCAGGTTTCCATACGGAGACCGCATCCACTTAAATAGCGGTTATATGTGCAAAGCAACAGATCCCATAGACTAGAAACATTCTGTAAGGAGGAAACCAGCTTCTGCGGTGGAGACTCCAACACAAGTGTGAATGTAGCCTAACAATGTTAGAGACAAATTGCTTGAAAATATGCACAACTACACAAATGCAAGGATTCAGGAGGACTGTACAATTTCTCTCTTGTAGACCCGCCCAGCTGACCACTGTTGGTAAACGTGCTTGTCTTTGGCTTCAAGATCTATGTATGGATCTACGCAACTTGGAGCGTGCCAGAAATGAACTCCGATTCCGGGGGGTAAAGGGCACAACTGGAACCCAGGCCAGCTTCCTGCAGTTATTCGATGGAGACCATGACAAGGTACTGCTCTGAGTCTTCAAATTAACCCTGTGTGAATTACATTTTTGTTGAAAAGCTTTTGCTCTTATAAATTTATTTTTAAAAAATCTCACTTTTTTACTTTATCACTGCAGTCAAACAGCTGTAGCCTCCATGAGTCTTTCCCAGGGAATAGTTTTTGAGGCATTTTATACAGTCTACTAAAATCTTAATTGTTTTATTGACCCTGGTTTCAGAAAGCACTCCTTCAGTTATAAACAGGTGAATAGAAGAAACTGTGTAATATATCTTTTTAAAGAAATAGTTTTCTTCTTCACCGCTAGGCTACTAGCTCACAGAATGAGGCAATAAATCAATTAACCAGCCGACGGGAAACTTATTCCTCAACATAGAGCTCTAGGTGTGAGGCTGAATAGTGAGATATAAGTCGTGTGTTCACACAGAGTTTTTTGGAGCGGATTTTAATACGGTATCCGCCTCAAAATCCGGCTCCCATTGACTTCAATCTGGAGCGGAATGCCGCGACTGGATGCCAGTACACTGCATTGGCATCCCGTGGCTAGCCACGCGGAAGAGTTCACACGCGGAGTGCAAAGTCCCCCATGTGAACATACCCTAATGTAAAACCAACAGATAGAAGAGGAGGAGCCAGAAAACGGCTTAATAAGAGGAGAAGATCTCCTTAATTTTATATATATTTTATATCCACCTTTACTATTCATTTAGGAAAAGTTGCTAATTGCTGGAGGTACACGCTGAAATTCCCTGTAACAGAGGGAGACTGTTCACACTGGCTTCTATTAACAAATGGTTCATTTTTGTTTAGGTGGAAGAGTTAGACAGACTGGTGACCAATATGGCAGGATTTAAAAGGTAATTTATGACCAACAAATGTTCTTAAGAATGTGTGACTTTTATATATATATATATATATATATATATATATATATATATATATATATAATATGTTGGGAGGATTAAAAGATCATTGCTGATTGTGGTAATATTGAGTGTACTGTTGCAATATACATTGTGTAATCTGTACACAGTACATACCTAAACTCCCTCTAGTGGCAACCAAAATGTAATGCCTTAAAGGGGTACTCCCACGTCGCATACTTACCTGTCTTCGTTCCTCTAAAATCTTCTGTCTTCCGGCTTTGTTTCGTCATTGGTGGGCGGGGTCACATATGCAAAGCCAAGCGGCGAGATGCCGCCGGCCCTGCGTGCGCGCTCATACACCAGTCTACCCTTCACAATGCAAATACAGACCTGACACCCTGCGGGTCTGTATTCGCATTGTGAAGGCTAGACTGGTGTATGAGCGTGCACGCAGGGCCGGCGGCATCTCGCCGCTTGGCTTTGCATATGTGAGCCCGGAGCGGAATAACAGCATCGCTTCTGCCGCTGCTGTCTTCATGCAGGGCAGAAGCATAGTGATGTGCCTGTGCCAGCGTCTAACAGTCCCCAGCATCCGCCTATTACAGCAGATGCCGGGGAGTTAGACGCCAGCACAGGTGAAGCCAGCAACATCGCTATGCTTCTGCCCTGCATGAAGCCAGCAGTGGCAGAAGCGATGCTGTTATTCCGCTCCTCCGCCCCCCGCCCCGGAATAACAGCATCGCTTCTGCCGCTGCTGGCTTCATGCAGGGCAGAAGCATAGCGATGTTGCTGGCTTCACCTGTGCCGGCGTCTAACCCTGTATTGGCGGCCCCTTCCCCCAAAGGGTAAACTACCCCCCTCCCCCTCCAGGCTCACTCCCGTGCACTTAGCCCCTCCTCCCTCCCCCCTCAGAGCAGGCTGACACATCACTTGACTCAGGAGCAGCTAGGTCAGGGCTGTGGCCACAAAAAAATGAATAAAGTGAGATATTGGCCAAACAAAGCAGTTTTGCTGAAGCAATGTATTTAGGAAAAGTCTTACATTCACATTAATAAGCATTATAGATAGGATCCTTGTGATGGGACAACCCCTTTAAATCTATATTTGTGTTGGAGTCCCATATCATTCTTTAAAAATATAAATGATTACATATATAATAATATATATAGCGGGTGCGGAAAGTATTCTGACCCCTTTACATTTTTCACTCTTTGTTTCATTGCAGCCATTTACTAAAAGCAAAAAAGTTCATTTAATTTCTCATTAACATATACTCAGCCCCATCTTGACAGAAAAAAACTGAAACGTAGATATTTTTTAAATTTATTTAAAAATAAAACTGAAATATCTCATGGTCATAAGTATTCGGACCCTTTACTCAGTATTGAGTATTTGCACCCTTTTGAGCTAGTATAGCCCTGAGTCTTCTTAGGAACGATGCAACAAGTTTTTCACATCCTGATTTGGGAATCCTCTGCCATTCTTCCTTGCAGATCCTCTCCAGTTCTGTCAGGTTGGATGGTGAATGTTGGTGGACAGCCATTTTCAGGTCTCTCCAGAGATGCTCAATTGGGCTTAGGTCAGGGTTCTGGCTAGGCCAGTGAAGAATGGTCACAGAGTTGTTCTGGAGCCTCTCCTTTGTTATTTTAGCTGTGTGCTTAGGGTCATTGTCTTGTTGGAAGGTGAACCCTCAGCCCAGTCTGAGGTCCAGAGCACTCTGGAAGAGGTTTTCTTCCAGGATATCTTTGTACTTGGCCGCATTCATCTTTCCTTCAATTGCAACCAGTCATCTTATCCCTGCAGCTGAAAACCACCACCACAGCATGATGCTGCCACCACCATGTTGTTGGGATTGTATTGGGCAGGTGATGAGCAGTGCCTGGCTTTCTCCACACATACCGGTTAGAATTAATGCCAAAAAGTCCATTCTTCATCTCATCAGACCAGAGATTCTTATTTCTCATAGTCTGGGAGTCCTTCATGTGTTTTTGGCAAACTCTATGCGAGCTTTCATATGTCTTGCACTGAGGAGAGGCTTCCTTTTGGGCCACTCTGGCATAAATCCCCGATTGCTCAGTTTGGCTGGACGGACAGGTCTAGGAAGAGTTCTGGTCGTCCCATTCTTCTTCCATTTAAGGAATAATTAAGGTGGCGGGCACCAACCGGGGAATTAGCGCTGCGTGTCTACTGTATAGAACAGTAGACACCTGGTGGCTATGGTACTAGCACGGCGGATGTTGGGAAGGGGTTAATAAATTAGCAAAAATATCTACATTTTTGGGGGGTCAAGATGGGGTGCTGAGTGTACATTAATGAGAAATAAAATTAACTTTTTTGCTTTTAGCAAACGACTGCAATGAAACTAAATGAAAAATTAAAAGGGGTCTGAATACTTTCCGTACCCATTGTGTTTTTTGTTTTATTTATTTATTTTTTGTTAAAGGTCATATATAGTTACTGGACAAACGTATAGTCGTAAAGTGGATGTAGAAGTATTGTCAGTCCTGGCCAGTTTAGGCGCCACCGTCCACAAGGTGGGTATAAATCTTTGTGTACTGAGATACTTTTTAATGATGTTATAATCTTTATTAATTTCCACAGCAAACTTAAATCAATTTGGGGGTGGAGAACCCCTTTTTTCATACTAATGACCTATCCAGTGGATAGGTCATTAGTATGTGATCTGTTGGGGGTCCAACTGCTAGACACCAGACAGCTCAGCTATTGAAGCAGCCTCTGGGCACCAGAAACAAAAGCAACAACTGATCTGTGCAAGTTTGGGATGTTAGACCCCGACAAATCACATACTGAAGACCTAATCTGTGTATAGGTCGTCAGTATGATAAAGGGGGTTTCTGGCCCCAAATAGTTTTAACTATTCTGATATCTTCCTGCTGGCAGGGAAGGTGGGATGTTAAGGTGACTATAAACAGTACTACAGGTTACATACCAGTATGGTGTCTTCAGCTGTCATGAGCTGATGTCGGAGGTTTTTCTGTATACTCCTAGAGCCCTTTTCATTAAGTTGTGTTTTTATGAACTTTTGTGCAGTCTGGTGTATACATCAGTGATTCATAGGCTTGGATATACAGTATTTCCTCCATGTTGAGTGTCCCATTTTATTTTACAGAATTCTGGTATTAATATATAGCTATAGTCACCCTATAAAGTTAATATACTGTAAACACTGCTCCTGAACTAAGGAATACGGGGAGATTTCAGCTCTAAACTCCACAGATTTGTAAATGGAGCACTGGACTATGTTACTAGATTTACCTGAGCCTCAGTACAAGAAAGCTTGTTGACGCACTGTTACATCTGTTGTTGACTTAGGTCAAATTCACAGCTGCACAGAAGGGGTGCATTTGTGTGCCTCAATTTTGGCCGCACTTCTGTGTCTGACTTCAAGTCTAATGACCTGAATAGACAGCATCACCGATCCCTATGAGGCTTTCAGGTCAGGCTAGGACCAGCAGCTGCAATACGGGTGCAAAATTTGTCCATATTGCACTTGGACTTTGGAGAAATCTAGGTGGAGCGTGTTCATTTCTACAAGACTTTTGTGATGTCTGCTGCTTGGTGGGAGTTGAGGTTTAGGTATGTTAGTTGTATGGTACTAGAGGTGTCTGATGGCCAATTTAAGGGGGTGGCCCAACCCCAATTCAAATTTTACTACTGATGAGCTACCCACAGTTCAACACTATGTGATCTGTCAGGGTCTGACACCCAGACCCTGCACAGATCCATTCTAGCAGCTTCCTGGTAGTAGTGACCTGGAGACTGCTACAGTAGAACAGATGATCTGTGCGGTGTCTGGGTGTCAGAGCCTTGACAGATCACCTGTGGACAGGTCATGAGTATAAAATTTGACTTGGGGCTGGACAACCCCTTTAATCCATCTCTGACGGTTAGCTGGTCTTGCCACTATCCACAGCTCCACATCTAGATTTCTTGTTGGCATGTGAAATGTGCTGTAGAGATCTGTAGCTTAACTTTAAGGTGTAAATAGATTTTTGTGCCCCCATATAAGAGTGTCGTTTTATCTTTTCCACAGATTTGTACTGATATTCGCTTGTTGGCCAACTTGAAGGAAGTTGAGGAGCCATTTGAGAAGGAACAAATAGGCGAGTTCTCCTGTCCAACTTGTGGGAATAAAATTACAACTGTGTGTTTTTAAGGCGTCCATAAACATTCAGTGTCTTTTGGTTGAACATTTGCATGCATGGCTGATGGAGTGCATAATGGAGCCTGTGTTGCTGATGCTAAAAATCTTCTAGAGTAGGGCCTCTCAAACTTTTTTTTTACTTGGGCCTCACCAGTCAATCCAGTTGTGATGCTGAGGCCACACCAGCAAAGAAACAATACCCTCAACAGAGCAGCACACATAATACCTGTATCAATAGGCAGCACAAAATGCCTCAGCTGCAGCAGCGACAAATAACATCCAGCAGAAGGTACCCTCCCCCCAAAACAAAAACAAACACCAACCACAGTGCAGCACATTTCACCCAGATGGTGCCAAATAAACATCTCCATGCAGAAAAGACTGCAGCTGAAACACTCCTGGTGAACGATCAATGGATCTTATGTTATCACAGGTGTTTTAGCCTTTTTAGTTCCAGAGACTGCACTTATAATGCAAGACTGGGATTGTCAGTCACTGCTGCATGCTGAGGAGGGGGGTCCTGCACCCCACCAGCTGAGTGAAAGAAAAACACCAGATCTACCTGATGTCAGATGAAGCCATGGTTCTGTGCAGGATGCAGTCAGGCTCCTGTAGTATATGGTGACTGCTGATAATGCAACCACTCACACACCTACAATTCATGAAGCGAATGGATGTTAACATTACAAATGCACACAGATAAAGATATGAGCACCCCACTAGTACCAGCACCCTCCAAACATCGTAATAGGGCCTTGCCAAACCGTGTCCAGGTTCCCCATGTCTTGTGAGTCCTGTTACTATAAAAGCTTTATTTGTGTGCATTTGAAATGCTTGCATCCACCCCCTCTGGATTGTAGGTGGTTGTATGCTGTACCTGAGCTATCTTCACCATATACTACTGGGGCTTGTCATGCATCCTGCAGAGAACCTTGGTGTCATCTGATATGAGTAAATGTTTGTTTTTTGTTTGTTTTTTTTAGTGATATGATTTCTAGTGACGTTTCTTTGCAGTAAAATATCACCAGGTAGTGATCCACACCAGTTTGAGATGCCCTCTACTAGAGTACTATGCCACCGGTGCCGTATATAGTTGGGCGGGAGAGATAATAATTCTCTGTTTCATCAAATTTTATTAGGTAAATTTTCAAGTATAAACATCAAACAACACATAAGGGTTATGCAAGGATCACACTAGCATTCTGGTCTCTGTTGTGCAGGCTGCCGCCATCAGCTAATAGTCATACTCAGATAGCTCAATGTGAAAAGTAAACTAAGATTATAAAGATTGAGCTCAGAAAAGCCATCTAGACATGACCACTCTGGATTTCTTCTCATAGAATTGTAATTCATTAGTTTGCTCCTGCAGAAATGTAAGTATTCCACTTACTATGTGACATTTCAGATGGTTGGTTTGATTATTTATTTTTGTGTGTTTTGGTTTTTTTTCGTCTTTGTAAGGGTATGTTCACACGGCAGAAAATGGAACATACCACATGGCTAGCCGAGACGTAATGCCGATGCAATGCACCAGCACCCCACTCTGGATTAGGCCTAATCGGGGGGAGCCTCGTGCCGTGGACGCTGCAGCTGAGTCAGCCGCGGAATCCACGGCAAGATGGGGCGTCTCGCTTCTTTTTCCTACTACTAGATAGCGGAGAAAAGAAGCGAGCGGCTTGGCAGGTGGATTCCACGTCAAAATCTGCTGCCAAAAAGTCTGTGTGAACTAGCCCTAAGTGTTGTCGTATGTCAGCAAGTATTGTTTCTTTTTGTTCAGGACATGTTAGCATGGAATCTTTTCTTTTAAGTAGCAGATTATTTATTAAAATCTAGGACTATAAAGGTCATGTAACTCTGTACATGTGATAGTATTTGATAGAATATTTTCCATACTATTATCTTCATCTTAATTTCGCTTTAGGGTCCAGTGCGATGCCCTACAAGAGAAATCCTATGCGTTCTGAGCGTTGCTGCAGCCTGGCCCGCCATCTCATGACGCTTATTATGAACCCGCTACAGACAGCTTCTGTACAGTGGTTTGAGCGCACACTGGATGACAGCGCCAATAGGTAAGGTTACTCCCCTGTGATCTCTATTGGATATCTCTAAACTACACATCTGACACATGTGAGCCTAGCTTTACGTGATAGCCTAGCTTACAGTGAGTGGTGTCATAATCTAGAAGACATGCAGCAAAGGCTGTACATCTTTATTCAGAGGATTGTGACACTGCTTTTTGCAACCCCTTCCCCCTGCCCCTGAAAACACCACTTCAATCTGTTAGTCTGGAAAGAGGCACATGTGACCACTAGCATTTCTTGTACAATAGGTTTTGTTCAGAAGCTTATACATCTATATATAAGTGGAGGGTCGTTTACTTTTCTCTGTATCCTTGTGTTTCTTCCTCAGACGTGTCTGCTTAGCCGAAGCTTTTCTAACTGCAGATATTGTACTCAGCACTCTGCAAAATATCTCTGAAGGACTTGTGGTGTATCCTAAGGTAATGTAGACTCAGCAAGACTAATACAACCCTGACCTCACAGTAGCAACAGGGCTAAGTTTTACTTAAAAGGGAGAATTCTACCAGCTAAATCTCTTCTAAACACTCATCTGCTGTCATAGGACTGACTAGTAGCATAGTGATCATAGTGTGCAAGCTTTCTACTGAGAAAAACCATCTTTTATTCCATATGCAAATCAGCTTTTTAGTGCACCACGGGCGGGGCCACCCCAAAATAGAAAGACTGATGTGTCCCATAGACAGCACCACTTTACAGCAACCACAAAAGATGTTCCAGTCGGTGTGGCCTCTCCTCAAATGCACTCAACAGGATTGGATTTTGTGGGAATTTTTTAATTAATCAGCTTTAATGTTTAATAACCCCGTAGGGCAGACTTATTATGCCTTGTTAAACCAGTTGTCTGTTTAAAAAAAAAAAGTGTTTTTTTTTAACGCAAATGTTTTGTTGAACAAGGGAACTGCATGAGGTACACCTTCTGTTGTTTCAGGGTTTATCAAGACTGGTGTTAATAATGCCAGTCTTCATAAATCTGCCCCTTTATATCCTAAAAAAATAACAAATTCTGCAAAAAATGCGCTCCCCCCTCCCCTTCCTTTTTTTTTCTCCCCCATAAACTTGTATGTAGGGAGACAAAACAGCAATACTCAGTAAATAGCACTCAGTAAAGTGTTTTACTGAGGTTTTGTTACCTTCGGCCTCGATCATTGATCCAGCATTTCAAAAATTGAATTTTAACCAAGACCTAAAAGACCCCTGAAACAGTTAAACAATGTTATCTAGCCTGGAGGTTTCCTGAAATAATAATGTGCTCGCTGGTTGTCCTAATGTATTATTTAGCGCTCTTACATCATTTGCATAATAGTGTGGCATTATGAAATATGGATGAACGTTTGGTTTGCATTATCTGAATAAAAACTTCAGCTCGTGTGAGATCTGATCAGTGCTGTATTCTATTATTCCCTTTCTTAGGTGATTGAAAGGCGTATCCGGCAGGAGCTTCCATTTATGGCCACAGAGAATGTGATTATGGCGATGGTGAAAAGTGGCGGCAATAGGCAGGTTGGTTGCACAGTCTCTGTATCAATACCATAGCAATACGTTTTGCCATAGGGCCAACCTCTGGGATCTCTGATAGTTTGCCTTGTCTTACAGTTATCAGCCCAACCCTTTATAACTACGTACTCCGTGCTTATTTAAAGAGGATCTGTCACTAGCTCTGGCATGAGCATTTTCTTGGTTCTTGCGGCTCCACTGATGTTAGAAGTGATTGTGTTTTTTCACCGCTTATAATTTGTGTGTGCACTGACCTCGAGCGTGATCTCATAAGATCAGGTTGGTTTATGCTATAGAGGATAGAGCTCAATATTGGAGACTACCCCATATTTTGGTCCCCCACAGGTCTCTTTGTGGGCAGTCCCTTGTTTGTTTAGATTCATGTAGCTTTAGTAATATAATCCATATATACTGCTCATAAAGAGAATTTATGTGAAGAAAGCTCAAAGTGAACCCATCACAAGGTATTGAGACGTATAGATCTTAGTATTCCAAACCTGTTTGCCCCAGAAATTTTTAACAAATCCCTCAAAGGCTGAGGCACAATGCAGAAAAGCAGCTTTTTGTGTTGCAGATTTTGCTGCAGTTTATTGAGCCAAAGCCTGGATTGGATTGAGTAGAATGGAGAAGTATAAGAGCTTCCAATAGCCACATACTCACCTTTGAGGTTTGCAGCTACTTCAACCCCGATAGTTTCATGGTCTCTTTGTTTATTTAACCATTATGGCAGCCAAACACGGGACACAGTGGTCACATGCTGTACACACTGACCCCAAAGACCATTTTGGAACAATAAAACAATTGATTGTGAGCAACAGAGTGTTAGATTTGTGAATACAGGTCTAATTATGGGGGGTTTCTGTATGCAGCTATTCTAAGTTACCAAAAAGTTGAAAATTCCCTTTGACAACTTTTTATTAGAAATTCTATAGACCGGAAAACCCCTGTAAAGGGTATTAATGTCCTATATACAGAAGTGAGCTATTTCTGACTCTACTTGTGTCCCTATCTTTTTAGGACTGCCATGAGCGGATCAGGGTGCTCTCTCAACAAGCCGCTGCTGTAGTAAAACAGGAAGGTGGAGACAATGACCTGATCAACAGAATTCGATCTGACCCCTACTTTGCTCCTATTCATGGACAACTAGAACAATTGCTGGACCCAAAATCTTTCACTGGGAGGGCTCCTCAACAGGTGAGATTAGTACCACACCATTTTATTTAATACAGCAATACCAGGCTACATTTTATGTTAGGGTCGGGTGCCATGGGTGTGATATGAACACAGAAGCCCAAGTCGACTGCTGGGGACCACTGCTGCTTTAAACAGCAGACTACTGTTAGTCCCGGGTGTTAGACCCTCACTGATATGACATTGATGACCTGTCCCCAACCTCAGGATACACCAACATTCTCCACTGGTCAATTACTATTATGTGTAAAGTAGAGTTTCTCTAGTCATACATCTCCTAGTTAAAGAAGTTTACTAAAGCCTACAATCCATTGCCATATTACATTAACCCAGTATAGTGCTCAGAACCAACCATTAATACCCAATTTATACCCACATTGCCCATTTTATGCAGTGCAGACCTGTCTATACAAGAAGCAGCTCACCAATAATGATACCAGTGGGGCTGAGCTGCAATATCACACACAACCTGTGAACAGATTTGTCTTTTTGTTTTTTTGGGAGGAGCAGCCATGTCTTCCTAATACTGGACAACCCCTTTAATAGCTTGTACTGTGTCAGATACTGGCATACAATGTACTGTTAATACAGTCATATTGAGTCCAGTTATAAATGCTTTAGTGCTAAATTAAAAACTTTTTCTGGCCCCAAATTACTTTTACTGGTGACCATAGGATATGCATCTATCCAGTATCTGATCTGTGGGGATCTTATCCATGGACCTGCAGAGATCTGCTCTGACAGCCTCTGGTTGCCTGAAGCTGGTGCAGTGAACGGGGATCACTTGCAGGCTACTTTTATTCAAGTGTTGGTTCCAGGGAATTGCAGTGTTGACGTAGCACTTGGGTAGGAATAGACTACACATGCACCCATCTACTACAGCAGCTTCCTGGAACCTGGAGGTTGCCATAGCTGTTGATCTGTGCTGGGTCTGGGTGTCTGACCGCTCATATCAGATACTAATGCCTTATCGTATATATGGGTCATCAGTATGAAAAAAAATCCATTTGGCACTGGAAACCCCACTAAGAATATGTATAGCATAGAATTACAAAAGTACTAATTAATATGTATGCGGTATATACACACAGACTAATGTTCTGGCGATATATAGCGATGTAATATATAATATATAGGTATATAGAAAAGTGACCAACAAACCAGCCAATCACGTAATGTATATAAGTATATCCCAACTTTCTTCCTCAATGTTGGAGAAAGAAGAATCAGAAATATTGGATGTAACCATGCAAAATCCTTTGTTGTTAATGGAGAGACTGCTTACCGAGGTGTCTGGCAGTAGCTTACTACCCTCTCCTGCTTGGCAGAGCCACATAAGGGTTGTGCCATCAAAGGTCTAGTGTGTGTGTGTGTGTGTGTGTTGGTATCTTTAACCCCTTCCCGCCGATGGCATTTTTTGATTTTCGTTTTTGACTCCCCTCCTTCTAAACCCCATAACTTTTTTATTTCTCCGCTCCCAGAGCCATATGAGGTCTTAATTTTTGCGGGACAATTTTTTCTTCATGATGCTACCATTAATTATTCTATATAATGTACTGGGAAGCAGGGAAAAAATTCAGAATGGGGTAGATTTGAAGAAAAAATGCATTTCTGCGACTTTCTTACAGGCTTTGGTTTTACGGCGTTCACTGTGCAGCCAAAATGACATGTCCCCTATATTCTGTGTTTCGGTACAGTTCCAGGGATACCAAATTTATATGGTTTTATTTACATTTTGACCCCTAAAAAAAAATTCCAAAACGGTGTTAAAAAATTTTTTTTCTAAAAGTCGCCATATTCCGACAGCTGTAACTTTTTTGTTTTAAAAACTATTTTTATTAAGAAGTACAGAGCACTAGATTGCATGACTATTCAGCAAACAAAAAATATAAGGTACAATGCACAACTTTCATTTTGTTTTACAATGCAAATAAACATATCTTAACATAACAATGGAAGCGTATGGGATGGGGCGGAGAGGGGAAGGGTAGCGGGGGTGGGAGGGAGAGAGACAAAACCAGGGGGGGGGGGGACAAACCAATACAAAGGTATGGGCAGGGAAACATCGAGGCAGGAGAAATGAAGAGCGGTAAGCACATCAAGGTTATAAGAGAAGAAAGGAAGATGTATCTCTCAATGGCTGTGTTAAAGGCGGTAACAAAAGTTGTCTCAATGTGAAGTGCCGAGGCTTGGGTGCTGATTCGAAAGCAAATAGCGTACCAAGATCGTGTCTCTTGCAGCTAACCAGGGAGACCAGGTCTTGAGGTATGCTGGTCTGGACATAGTGTTCCAGTGAGCTAGCTCCTCCAGTCTACATATTTCTGAGGCTTTTAGGACCCAGTGAGTGAATGATGGGGGTGAAGTATCTTTCCAGTACAGGGGTATGAGGAGCTTCGCAGCAGCCAATAGGTGCGTCGCCAGATCCTCCCTTTTAGGAAGGAAGGTGTCATGGGGCAACCAGAGAAGGACATGTTCAGGAGCTCGGGGGAGGGTGGTTGAACAGATCTTATCTATTGCATCTAACACAGCGGTCCAATATGGTTGTATAAGGGGGCAGTGCCACCATATGTGTGCAAGATCTCCGATTCCAGATGAGCATCTCCAACATGTGTCAGGAACAGTAGAGTCAATGGAGTGGAGCCAGGAAGGGGTCTTGTACCAGCGCGTGGCCAGTTTGTACGAGTTTTCCTGTATCCGGACACATCTGGAGAAACCATGGGCATTGGCTAGTAATTTGTTTTTGTCCTCCTGCGTCAGCTGGATGTGTAAGTCAGATTCCCAATGAGTCAAGAATCCTGGGCTAGAATCAGCAGTGAGGGAGAGTAGGAATCGGTATAGGCGAGAACATGCGCCTCTGACCTGTAGGAAGTCAGTAGAGAACGCCTCCAGCCACGAAGTACTCTCCGCCGACTGCCACTTCGATAGATAGGATTCACAGGTGGTAGAGAAGTCTATACATTGCAAAAAATTAGTTAAGACAAGGCCTGTTTTCTGCAGAAGCCAAGATGTCGTTGGTGAAGTATCCGGCTCAAAGAAGGAGAATAGGGTGAAGTGACGGAGCCTATTCCAAAACGATGCCAAGATTTCCCGCCGTGGGTCGATTAAGTAAGGGAGAAGGTCCAGCGGGAGGGTAGGCCTTGGGTGAGATAGCAGGGGGGTTGATTTATTCAGATAGGACCAGGCAGATGTTACACTATATAGGAGAGAGCTGGTTGTAGGCAGAGGTGGCCTAATGCCCCATAGTGCTAGCCTGTCAGCTAAAGAGCAAAGGTGGCTTTCTAGTCGGATAGCTAAGTTATCACTATCGGCCTTGGGGGAAGTCAGGAGGAGCCAACGCTCCAGTTGATGGGCATAGTAATACGTCTGGACATCAGGTAGCCCGATCCCCCCCTTGTTTGGAGGTTGAATGAGTTGTGAGTGCTTAATTCTTGGACGCTTTTGGTTCCAAAGGAAGGAAGAAAAGAGGCGTCTAACTTTATCAAGATAGGACCTGGGGAGTTTGATAGGGATCGTGCGTAGCAGATACAGTAGTTTGGGAAGGACATACGTTTTCAACAAGTTCTTCCGGCCTAACCATGAGATACAGGGGACGTTAAGGTTGTTGAACTGATCAGTGATCTGCTGGAGAAGGGGGAGGTAGTTTAAAGAGAAAAGGTTAGCCGGGTCGCTGGGAATCCTAACCCCCAGAAACTGGATATCAGACTGGGTCCACTGAAAGGGGGAATCAAGCCGCAACTGGTTAAATAGGGAGAGGTCTAGTGTAATATTCAATACTTCTGACTTGCTAAAATTAATTTTAAAGTTCGATACCCTGCCAAATTCGGCAAAGAGCGAAGTCAACCGTGGTAACGCAGTAAGTGGATTCGACACCAGGACCATTAGGTCGTCGGCAAATGCTGCTGTCTTGTGCTCAAACCCACCCACCGGGATTCCCGCGATCAGTGTGTCCCGCCTAATAGCCTGGATCAAAGTTTCCATAACCAAAATAAAAAGGGAGGGCGACAGGGGGCAACCCTGCCTAGTGCCATTGCTTATCCGAAACGGGCGAGAGAGAGTGCCATTAACCCTAATTTTAGCACTAGGTTGTCTATATAGGGAGAGAATAGCGTTCACAACAGCTGTAACTTTTTTATATGTAAGTGTACGGGGATGCATAGGGCGTCTTTTTTTGCGGGGCCGGGTGTACTTTTTAGTTCTACCATTTTTGGGAAATGTTATTGCTTTGATCACTTTTTATTCAAATTTTTATCAGAATCAAAACAGTGAAAAAACGGCGGTTTGGCACTTTTGACTATTTTTCCTGCTACGGTGTTTACCGAACAGGAAAAATATTTTTATAGATTTGTAGAGCGGGCGATTTCGGACGCGGGGATACCTAACATGTATATGTTTCACAGTTTTTAACTACTTTTATATTTGTTCTAGGGAAAGGGGGGTGATTTGAACTTTTAATACTTTTTATATTTTTTTTATATTTTTTTTTACTTCTTTTTTTTTTTTTGCATTTATTAGACCCCCTAGGGGTGTTGAACCCCAGGGGGTCTGATCACTAATGCAATGCATTACAATGCTAATGCATTGCAAAAAATCATCATCTCTTTTGCAGGCTGCATAGACCAGCCTGCAAAAGAGAGAATTTGCAGACCGGCTGGGAGCCTTTAACAAGGCTCGCGGCTGTCATGGCAACATGACGTCGGCCCTGGAGCATGCTCCAGGAGCCTGCGATCCCTGCCAAAATGGCGGCGCCCATGCGCCGCCGGGAAAATGGCACCTCCGGCGCCTTTGACAGCAGCGCCGGAGAGGTTAATGCCTCCGATCGGTCCGGGGACCGATCGGAGGCATTAGAGCCGGTTGTCTACTACTTAAAGCAGTAGACACCCGCGCGGCTATGGCGGCCGCCCGGCTCCCGGGCGGTCGCCATAGTTACAGACCCGACATGCGCCGTACTATTATGGCGCATGTCGGGAAGGGGTTAAAATATACTAAACTAAAGTCTGTTTCGTATATTTACAAAGATATTCATTTGTTCATTCATTCATTCTTTCCTCTCTCTCTTTTGCCAGGTGATGAAGTTTTTGAAGGAAGAGGCGATTCCTTTACTGACCCCCTACCAGAATAAGATGGATGTGAAGATAGAGCTGGACCTTTGATATGTGCCAAGATAACATTTATTTTGGAAATAAAATAACCAGATGCATTTGAGTGTTCATTTTTGGGAAATCAAGTTCTTGACTGCACTGCCTGCTACTATTCTACAGAATGTGTACTGTTGTATTTACTGTGTTGCAACTTCCTTGATATTATACTTGACAACCTGAAGACTGTTTTTGCTGAAATTCTTGAGAATTTTCTTCAGCCTTCCTAATTTCTTCACTCAGCCCTCGAGTAGCAATGTAAACCTCATACAAATGCTTAAAGACTAACTATGTTAAAGTGTAAGATCTCTGCATGAAATGGCGTCCTTTGTATAAAATCATAAATCACACATATCTGACTCCTGTCCCTGTGCAGTCTGCCCAAGCTAAGGCTGCAGAATAAAACAGAAGTGTGCGTTATTTTAAAATCTTTTTTAATTTTTTTTTTGACCAGAACACGCTCATTCAAGTCAATGGGTGAATGTGGTCATTTTGCACAGACCTTTGCTAGGCAATGCTCTGAAAATGGCATTTGTGCAGCCACATGACTTTTTTCAGTGGGTTGGACAAAGCTAGATCTCTTTTTATTCTTTTGGGGGAGGGACGTGACATATTGATATAAAACAGACAAAGCTAATGGCACAAACAGTCAATGTCTTCATGGATGTGTGAATAAGGCCTTAGTCATCAATGAGTCATTTTTATATTGTTTATTAGGTTGGCAAATTTTATATCTACATCAGATGACAATGCAGAGTTGACCAAAGAGGGGTCATTTTAGTTAGTCGCTACTGCTACATTCACTGGTATCCATCCTGAATGTAATGGGGCCAGTTTATTAACACCCCCGTCTAAACGGGCTTTTAGCAAAGGGCATTTTATCCTGAGTAGGATACGTTCAGAGAGTCTGCTGAGATACCAGCCACTTGTAACACCTGTAATTCCGAAGTCGTAGGGGCTAGAAAGCAAGACGAAAGATCGTGTTTGTAGCCCACCTAGATTTTGAGATATCACGGGTTAAGGGAGCCCTCACACGGAGTTTACGCTCCGCTCATTCTGAACGTAAACTCGTTCAGAATGAGCGGCGTAAAAACAGATCCCATTGATTTCTATGGCTGCTGGCATATGCGTGTTACCCATTGAAATCAATGGGAGGCTTGTTTTTTGTTTTTTTTAAAAAAATTTTTTTACCTACTGCTTTTAATGTGCGCGCATATGCCGGCACCCACGGAGTCTGTGGCTGAGTCAGCCGTGGTGTCCGCCTCGCGACAGCACCCTCCAGACTAGGTCCGTTCATTTGAGCCTAATCCGGAGCAGAAAGCTGCGATGGGATGCTGTGCACTGCACTGGTATCGCGCCGCAGCGGAATCTGCACACCCGGAAACACGTGAACTAGCCCATACAGTCAATTTAGCTGTAGTCTGCTTTGCCATAACTTGCACCAAATGTATCATTGCTGCTAAATGTGCACATTTGTACATCTAACACTTCTGTTTTGAGATGTTACTCCATTTTCTACACAAGTGGTTCTCAGCCTTTGGTGCACGTACCCCAGGGGTTATGTACCGTGGCTAAGAACTACTGTTTTATTTTACATGCTGCACTGCATGCAGGTCCCCCCTGCCCAGGACAGACGTCTACGCATGACCACAGGCACCATCCTTACTTTAGAAGCGTGATGAGTACTTTCATCGGTACTTATGTAGGTGCTCATTGTAGTTATTGACACACCAGGAACCAGTGGTAAGGTGCACATGTCACTCACCAGTCTGTTCCAAGCATCAAATCCTGACACCACAGTCGGCCCTGAGACAGAAGTGGGGAACAGTGATAAGCGATGAATTCAGCTAAGCACTGGCTCCTGGGGCAGAAGTAGCCCCTTCACATGAGCTGAGCGCTTAAGCCATGTGAAAGGGCCCTAACTGCAATGAGCACCTCCATTAATACTCAACTCAAAATTGCAACAATTTTCGTAACTTTAAAAAATCATGTTAAAAAAAAAAAAATGCTTCCATCAGTTTGACAGGCTAACTATGCCCACCTACCTTTCTGTAAACTTGTATATATAATGTAACAAAAGGTTGGTAGAAATAAGCCCAAAAAGTTGCAAATTCCTATCTATGTGACTTAATGGCAGAATTCTAGCACTTAAGACTTGATAAATTCGCTGCCCCCCTCCTTCCCATGGGGCAGATTTACTAACCTTTTCTAATTTTTAGAAAATGCAAATGTTGAGTAAACAGTCTTAACCCCTTAGTGACATGTGATGTACTATTACTGCATGACAGCTAAGGTGTGCAATGTATCATAACAGTACGTTGCAACATTATTCGGTCACCATGTCCATGAAAGCAAACAATCCTCCATGCCTGAGGAGGAATCATGATTCCCCACAACGGCGATTGCTGTTATTGGCTGATCAAATCTGATTGGCCAATAGAAGCCTGCGGACACAGATCCACTGATTGTGTCAAAGGGACCTTTGGGGCCCCCGCTGGACCCAGATCCTGGTAGTAACTGCTACCACTGCCCCCCTATAGCTATGCCCTGCTGATGAGCTATCGTAAGGTAAAGTCCCCCAAAAACCTTTTTAGGCTGAGGCCCTACGTTGCGGAAACACAGCTTTTTTTTATTGCAGATTTTGCTGCGGTTTTTTGAGCCAAACCTAGGAGTGACTACAAAAGGAATGAGAAATATGGAGGAAGTTCTTATCCTTCTGCTCAATCCACTTCTAGCTTTGGCTCAAAAAACCGCTACAAAATCTGCAATAAAAAAAGCTGCGTTTCCGCAAGTTGGGGCCTCAGCCTTAAACTACATTCACTCAACAGTGATAAATGGCCATAAGAGATCCATTTTTTTTTTTTAACAGACGTCGAAAGGCAGTGTGGTATCCCAGAGGATGCAGGTGTTAAGGCTAGTTCACACGGGGGCAAGGAGGCGGATTTTGACAGGGGATTTGGCCTCAAAATCCGCCTCCACACAATGGTGGTCTATGGAGACCACTAGCATTCTTTTTTCCGCTAGCGACATGTTGCCACTAGCACAAAAAAAGAAGCGAGCTGTGTTTTCTTCAGGCGGATTCTGCTTGGTGGCAGCAACCTCTGGAGTTGGCCAATTTATTTTAGCCGACTCCGGAGGGGGAAGGCGCGACGGTCGTGGCAGGTGGGTTTTGACCCGAGAGTGACGCGGCTACCCGTGTCACTCTCGGTGCCAAAATCCGCCGCACTGCCACCCGTGTGAACAAGCCCTTATAGTAGGACCTAATGGGGGGAGTAGTCCCTCTGATAGCTGAGCTATTGGAATGGTCACGGTAGCTGTATTGATGGTCCAGACGCGGGGGGGGGGCACCTCTCAAAGGACACACAGCAAGTCAATTTTCAAAAGTAGGATAGCAAAAGACAGTCCTTTGTTAACCAAAAGTTTCTTTACTGAGGACTCTCATAAAGTGCAGCAATACCTCCCAGTGATACAGTCTCATGTACAATACAGCGGGTGTATGTGAGGAGGACTACCATATAGTGCCGCCATACCTCCCAGTGATACAGTCTCATGTACAATACAGCGGGTGCATGTGAGGAGACTATCATATAGTGCCGCCATACCTCCCAGTGATACAGTCTCATGTACAATACAGCGGGTGTATGTGAGGAGGACTACCATATAGTGCCGCCATACCTCCCAGTGATACAGTCTCATGTACAATACAGCGGGTGTATGTGAGGAGGACTACCATATAGTGCCGCCATACCTCCCAGTGATACAGTCTCATGTACAATACAGCGGGTGTATGTGAGGAGGACTACCATATAGTGCCGCCATACCTCCCAGTGATACAGTCTCATGTACAATACAGCGGGTGCATGTGAGGAGGACTACCATATAGTGCCGCCATACCTCCCAGTGATACAGTCTCATGTACAATACAGCGGGTGCATGTGATGCAGGATTCCCTTGTAAGCTGACAGGTAATGCTGATGCTGACACAACTCTCCTCAGTTTTTGTAGTTTAGAGTATTGAGGAGACACAGTCCAGATTATAGTTACAGAAAAGGGATCTTCACTGGTTGGCTCCCGTCGGGTGACTAATTTTTTAGTTACGATTACTGGGCCGCGGTATCCGATAGCCGGACACAGACCTAAAAGACACGTGGCCTGGAAACCACAGAGCACTGGACTTGACCGGAGGCCTTCTTTAGGTCCAGAAATGCAGAAAGGCTCCTTTCTAGCTGCTCCTTTCTGTCATGTTCTCTCCTTCTTAGAGACAGTAGCAGTATGGCTGTTATCCCCTCTGTATGGACTGGTGAATGGTCCTAGAGGAGAATCTGTACCTTACATGGGCGTGAGATTCACCATGTACCTCCTAGGTTTGGCAGGAGTTACCTCACACACTACACTCTCCACAACATGGCTGCTCTGGTTTCCTTTCCCCTTCTAAGAGGAAGGCGGGGCTAAAGTCTCCACCCACAGCTTGCTAGAAAGTTCTGCTCGTGCTGTGTATGGAGTGATTGGGATCCTATATCACATGCACCTACATAGAGTGAAACATAGGTGGCAGCAGAATAGTACATGGCAATAAACACAATGTATGCACACAGGAAATACAGAGTATACAATAGATAGTGATACCCAGTATCGGCACATTGTGAGAAGCATGACATTACATAGCATACAACAACTACTCCTATAATGTCAGGAGGGAGTGTACTGGGATACTACAGCAGCATTGCATTCAATGTCTGTAAATGGGGGCTATTCACATAACCGCTATTTTGACGATCTGTTGTAATAGATTGTCAAAATATAGTCATGTTCTATTTTTATCGGTTGTCAGGGATTCCTCCTTACACTCAAATGTATGGCAGATCCATGAAAACGGCCAACCCATTAGGTACAAGACGGCCGTGAAAAATTGACCTTTTTAAACTCGATCACATACCTGCCTCAAAATCCTGATCAAAAAGACGGCTCCCATTGAAAGCGACATGCTCATTCTTCAGGCAGATTCGCCTTGTGAATCCGCCTGAAGACACTCCCGACTAGGCTCATTCATTGGGCCTAATCCGTAGCAGAGTGCGCAACTGGATGCCGGTGCACTGCATCGGCATCCAGTTGCAGCTACCCGTTTTTTGGTCTGGAAACTGAGGCGGCCTCTGCTTCAGTTTTCGGACAAAAAACCCATTGTGACACCGGCCTAAGGCTGCTTTCGCACTAAGTTACACTCTGCTCATTCAGACGCGTAAACACGTGTCAAAGTGACCGCTGTAAAACAGAATCCCATAGACTTCAATGTATGCCGGTCTTACGCGCGCTACACATTGAAATCAATGGGTTTAAAAGCCTCCCATTGATTTCAATGTGTAGCGCACGTAAGACCGGCACACATTGAAGTGAAACCACCCTAAGACTTTGCATTTGAAGATGAGTGCGTTGGTCTTTTACACAGTCTGATCTAACCTACATGGGGAGGAATAATCACTAATGTGGTCCTTCCTTTCCTATATGATTTTATTATTTGATGACAGCAGATCCCTGTTTACAAAGGTGAATATGCACCACATAAAATATGCAGTCATCTGACTAAGGCTAAGACCCCACGTTGTGGAAACGCAGCTTTTTTTTGTTGCAGATTTTGTTGTGTTTTATGAGCCAAAGTCCAAGATGGCTACAAAAGGAATTGGGAATATATAGGAAGCTCTTATACTTCTCCCTTCTGCTCAATCCACTGCTGGCTTTGGGTCATAACGCCGTAACAAAAAAAGCTGTGTTTCCGCAACATGGGGCTTTAGCCTCAAAAGCATTTCATTGTTTATGGGGTGATCACAATAACTGGTCCAGTAATTGTTATCAAAAAGAAAATCTGTGTGGTACAACCTTTATAAAAAACCTGCTATACTCATATTTTGGCTGACTGCTATCTTTCTGACATCCCCATACATGTGCACATTTAGCTGAATAGTGGCTCTCGCTCTAAGAACAAAAGGATTGGACAGTTAAAACCAGGATATTGGGAAGTCGGGAGGCCTCCATACAAATTCAGTAGTCAGACAAACCCATTGAAGTCTAAGGTGCCATATAACAAACCGCAGGTATAATATGCAGCAAAAAACGCAAGCAATAATAAGTAATAATAAAAATAATACATGTTTCCACAAGTAAAATTGATATATATACTCGAGTATAAGCCAACCCGAATATAAGCCGAGGCCCCTAATTTTACCACAAAAAACTGGGAAAACTTATTGACTCGAGTATAAGCCTAGGGGGGGAAATGTAGCAGCTACTGGAAAATTTCAAAAATTAAAATGGTCAGAGTTTTTGGGTGCAGTAGATGCTGGGTGCTGGAGAAGGGGAGGGGGTGTTTTTTCTTCCCCCTGTTGGAATTCAGTCTGGCTGTATATAGGGTATCTGCAGTGCTCCTATTAACCCCTTCCCAACAGAACAGGAGCACTGCAGATACCCTATATTCCGTAGACCGGGCACTTTCAGACACAGGATACCTATTGTGTATGTGTTTCACAGTCATTTTCTACTTTTGTATGTATTCCAGGGAAAGGAGGGATTTAGAACGTTTATTTTTTTTTTTTTTAATTGGTTTAATTTTTTAAATTATTTTCTTTTAATTTTTTTTGCACTATTTTCTATATTCTATACTATACATTAATATTGTGGCTGGTCATAGACCCGCCTCCTTAAAAAAAATAAAAATAATTTTTTTATTTTTTTTTTGCTGACTCGAGTATAAGCCGAGGGGGGCTTTTTCAGCACATAAACTAGGCTGAAAAATTTGGCTTATACTTGAGTATATACATTTTTCAAAAACAGTTTTTGGCTAAGACCCCACAGGCTGTAATTGCAGCGCTAAAACGCTGCGGAAAGAACCGCGGCGTGAACTTTTAACAGAAAGCTTGCATAGTTTTCCTCTGCGCTGCGCTGCGATTTCTTCCGCAAAGTGGGCATGGGATTCGCATGAATCCCATCCCCTTTGCTTGCACTGTAAATCGCCACAATTTTTCCCGCAGCATCTCCACTGCGGGCAAATCGCGGCATTTACGTCCCGTAGGGCCCCGGCCTTTCCCAGCTTTTTTTTTTTCACTTTGTGGGTGATATTAAACAAACATTTACATGACAATTTACAATCGTGACATTTACTTTGCTGATACTGTAAAAAGCTGCGTTTCCACAACGTGGGGCCTGAGCCGAAATGAGCAGGTTTGGCCAATACAAATCAAATATCACACAAATGTTGCAGTCCATAGGCCTTAACAATGGGGGCATTTGGAAAGTTTTTGCACCTATTTGCATCTACTTTTACACTTTTTCAAAGTTTTATGCTACATGCGCAGTATTTTCCAAGTGTTTGTATAACATTATACGATATGTGGTTTTTTTTTTCATTAAAAAAAGCGCGAAAATTGCTATTGCATTATAGTACATGAACAGTGTTAAAAACAAAAAAACTATCTGACAGCAGTGGAATCTCAGTTGTCTAGAGGTGAATTTCTACAAGATTTACAACACTTGTGGCTTTTTAGTAAATTACCGTAGGTACATTTAACCCTTAAATACTATCATGGTGTGTATCATAATAATATGTGTATGAGATTGGTGTATGATAGACACCATGATAGTACTTAAAGAGGACCTTTCACCACTTTTGGGCACATGCAGTGTTATATACTGCTGGAAAGCTGACAGTGCGCTGAATTCAGCGCACTGTCGGCTTTCCCGATCCGTGCCCGGTGTAAAGAGCTTACGGTGCCGGTACCGTAGTGCTCTATGGTCAGAAGGGCGTTTCTGACCATTAGCCAGGAACGTCCTTCTGCCTCGCGGCGCCAATCGCGCTGTGCTGTGGAGCGGGGAGGAACGCCCCCTCCCTCTCCTGATAATACTCGTCTATGGACGAGCTGTGTGAGCAGAGGGAGGGGGCGTTCCTCCCCGCTCCACAGCACAGCGCGATAGGCGCCGCGAGGCAGAAGGACGTTCCTGGCTAATGGTCAGAATCGCCCTTCTGACCATAGAGCACTACGGTACCGGCACCGTAAGCTCTTTACACCGGGCACGGATCGGGAAAGCCGACAGTGCGTTGAATTCAGCGCACTGTCAGCTTTCCAGCAGTATATAACACTGCCTGTGCCCAAAAGTGGTGAAAGGTCCTCTTTAAGGGTTACATGCACTCCAGAAAATAGGGCACAGAGCTAAAAAGGGGCAGCAAAAAAAAAAAAAAAGAAAAAAAAAAAAGAAGACACAAATAATAAATTCCCTCCAGTGACTTAAAGGAGTTGTACTGGTAAGGACACTTATCCCCTATACACAGATGTCAGTTTGCTGGGGGTTCCTCGCCAGGTCCCCAAGCCCTTTTTCACTACTGTGTGGCTGCCGGCACTGTCCCAGCTGCCATGTAGGAAGATACAACAATAACAGTATACCATACTTTTGTGTCTGTGAGGCTAGGTTCACATCTGTGCATGGTGGACCCAAATGACAGAGAACCGGACTGCTAAACCATCAGTAAGGGCTAGTTCACATCTGCGCCCGGTCTCCGTTATGCAGGTTTCCGTTTCCTGCACAAAACAGAGGCAGGAGACGGAAACCTGCAGGACTCATTCATGCCTATTCATTTGAATGGGTTTAAAAGATGTCCGGCCGTGAGCGGCGGTGAGCGTTTTATGCTCTCCACCGCAAAACTGTTTTTTTTAAAATTGGACACAGAGTCGGACATGCAGTACTCTGTGTCCGATTTAAAAAAAATGGTTTCGCGGCGGAGAGCATAAAATGCTCACCGCCGGACCTGCTCTGACAGGTTTCCATCTTCTGCCGGCAGTGTGAACTTAGAGTTACTCACGCACACTGGTGGACCCTGTGGACTATAATGGGGTCCATTGTTTTTATATTGGAACGGGCGGAGAGAAAAGTAATCCGTGCACGACTTTTCTCTGTGAATATATATTCCGTTTACACTAACATTCAGCTCTCCATTGTTCAGGTCCGCATGTAGACTTCTGCTTACCCTAGGTTCACCCCTGCATGTGGGTTTCCCTTCATGGGGTCAGCTTGGGAACCCGTACGAACGGAAACCTAATACACGTAAAAAAGAGGTTACCCACTGGAAATCCGCGGCCCCCTTAGACTATAGTGGGGTGACTGGGTCCACCATATTTCCGCCAGTGGAAAAATACTGGACTTTTCTCTCCGCATTTTTAAAGCAGAATGGGGAATAGACTCCCCAAGCGCAGACAAGGCGCGGGTGTGAACCTAGGCTTAAAAGCAGTTTCCAATTGGACATCTGCGGACCCCATAGATTATAATGGGGTCAGCTGGGTTATACGGAAACCATCAGAGTAAACTCTTCCCACATGACTTTATTCTCCACCGATTTTAAGTAGAACCTGCGACTCCAACGTAAATGTGAACCTAGTCTTAACCTGAGAAAAAACCAGACAGAAATAAATGACTTTATTACACTGATCTCTATGGAAACAGATAGTCAATACGGTGTATCTGTTAAACGGATGTAGAAAACGTGATGTGAATGGCCCCTCAGTAATGGCCGCCTGCATGTGCCAATGGAAAAACGGAGAAAAATCCTGTGGCCCTTAAAGCCAAACTAGACTTAGTACTTAAGTGGTTAACAAGATGTGACATTGCCACAGCTAAGGTAAGATATCGCCTGTCTGTCTGTCTGTCTATGTCTATATGTAGCAATAGGATAGATGTGACGCACGCGCAGTAGGAGCAGCAGGCGCTCGCTATGTCGGGTGTTGGTGCTGCACATGCGCACTGGTGACGCAGCTGAATGGAGCCTGTAGAGAGCCGAGCTCAGTGACTGAGACAAGCCGATCCCTCGGAGACAGGTAAGACGCGGTACCGCACTCTCTTGTATGACATAGCTGTGTGTATACGGAGGAAAGCAAGAGATCGCAGCTGACGACCTGCGAGGAGAGAGATGGCGCCTGCAGTAGACGGGTGACCCGGGCAGCATCCTGATCTGGCAATCCTATGTGTAGAGACCTGAGTGAGTGGTGGAGGATGATGGGGCTGCTGGTGCACATTCTGCACGGGGTCTAGCGCTGCCAAGTTATCAGGATGATTCCTCCCATCCTCCGGCAGCACAGGGCTAGTAGTCCCCATCACTGGGACCTCTAGTCATTCTCTATGGCAGTGCCTGGTACCCAGCAAAGCCCACGGAAGGAGGAATCCATAGAGCTGAGTGGCAGGAGAAGGGTTAATGGAGGCCACAGTGTGATGGAGGAGCCGTCTGGCCCTGACGTATGCCGGTGACTCACAGCTTAATCACATTGTCCCTGGTCTCCTCTCACAAGGCACACTCCTGTGTATTAGGGTGGGTTGAGCGGCCATCTGCCTCCTAGCTGTCACATCTCCCGCAGGCTACACGTAATCCGCCAGGGAATGGACTGATCTATGGATCCATGTGATATGTGGTGAGTTATCTGTCCGTCCTGTGAGTTATATGTCCGTCATACAACTTACCAGGTGGACGGGGTCAGCTGGACATGTGACAGATGTAGCACAGAGGTGATGGCTGTAACGTGTCCGAAGGTAGAGCATAAAGTTATATGGGAATTCTGTGGTCTGTCCACTGTTTAGTGCAGTCATTGCCAACAGGGGTGCCTTGGAGACCCACCAGGAGGCCACGACATAGATGACCGCATGCCTTAACCCAATATTATCTGCAACCTTATGAAGTTTTTGTCTTTTGGTAAAAATTAGTTGGTAGAGGCTGCCGTCAGTCCAAGGTCTAGCGTATAGGCTGCCTTCAGTACAAGGTCTAGCATATATTCTGCCTCCAGTCCAAGGTCTAGAGTATATATCCTGCCATCAGTCCAAGGTCTAGAGTATATATCCTGCCATCAGTCCAAGGTCTAGCGTATATGCTGCCATCAGTCCAAGGTCTAGCGTATATGCTGCCATCAGTCCAAGGTCTAGCGTATATTCTGCCATCAGTCCAAGGTCTAGCGTATATATGCTGCCAATAGTCCAAGGTCTAGCGTATATTCTGCCATCAGTCCAAGGTCTAGCGTATAGGCTGTCATCAGTCCTAGGTCTAGCGTATATGCTGCCATCAGTCCAAGATCTAGCGTATAGGCTGCCATCAGTCCAGGGTCTAGCGTATATGCTGCCATCAGTCCAGGGTCTAGCGTATATGCTGCCATCAGTCCAAGGTCTAGCATATAGGCTCCCATCAGTCCAAGGTCTAGCGTATATGCTGCCATCAGTCCAAGGTCTAGCGTATATGCTGCCATCAGTCCAAGGTCTAGCGTATATGCTGCCATCAGTCCAAGGTCTAGCGTATATGCTGCCATCAGTCCAAGGTCTAGCGTATATGCTGCCATTAGTCCAAGGTCTAGGGTATATGTTGCAGTCTACGTTCTAGTTTATACTCTGCAGCCAGCATACACTTTGGTCATTCTACCATGTAATGTATATGCTTGCTGTCAGTCCACAGTCTAGTGTATATACTCCTGTCAGTCTAGTGTTGATACTGCTATCACACCACAGTATAAAGCTGTTTCCATCTGGAAGCCTAGGCCTGCACATTGCACACCACTGATCCACAGTATAGGTGCGCAGTTCTGCACTATTCAGGGGTAGTGTTGTCTATAAACACATATACTATATATCTGACATACCCAGCAGGTCTGACTGGAGCCGCTGCTTGGGGCTGCTATCTGGCTCTGTCTGA
This sequence comes from Leptodactylus fuscus, assembly GCF_031893055.1. Taxonomy (NCBI): domain Eukaryota; kingdom Metazoa; phylum Chordata; class Amphibia; order Anura; family Leptodactylidae; genus Leptodactylus; species Leptodactylus fuscus. The sequence continues at coordinate 40,868,406 of NC_134273.1, forward strand.
CAGGTGTTGTATATGCAGGACACAATTTAATTTCCTTTCTGTATTTACATTGGAGATCATGAAAAACTCAAAGTATTTTCCTGCACCTGTCACAATGTTAACACTTTGGTGGAAATGTATACTGTCATGGAGACAATGATAGCTGCAGTACCTGATGATAAGCTGTAACCCAGATGGATGAATACAGGGCCGCTGTGCTGCTTATTGTATTGTATTGTGTGTGGCAGCTTATATTGTATGTCATCTGTTTGATGTCAGCCATAGGCTGGGGTCCCTCTGTTATCATTCATTAGGGGTTCCCTTTCTCTCTATCTAGAAGATTGTTTGGGAAAAAGTTAAATGACAGATGACAATGTACCAACAGATTCAGGGTGATGTACTGTGTAAACACTGATGACGATGACATATACATGTTCACCTGTATGAATAGAGCAGCTATGGATCATGTGCGCTGCCGTTCCATTCAATTCTACAACCTGAGATAGTAAGTAGTAATTGATTTCTCTGCAATCGCATAGAGATAAGAGTAGCAGCATGCTTGACCTCTGGTCTAGTCATATCGGGGACACAGAACCCCCTTTCTCATGATCAGTGGGTTTCTCTTTGGTCCTGTCCCATTACCAAGCCGACATTTATTACCTATATCATGGTTTGGTGATAACTTTTAACCTTGAGATATCTCCTTAAAGGGACACTAAACCCTGAAAACTAAAAGGGAGAAAAGATGCGTGATATAATTCATGTCTAGCTCTGTCTGTAGGATTAATTTATAAACTGTAGCTCTGAGCAGTTTAGTGAAATGGAGCAGCTCCAGTGCATGAGTTACACCAGGGAGAGGAAAGGAGACTAAAGAAACTGATTGGGGGGAGGAAATGGGGCTGAGTTAGGTAGGCAGATAGATAGATGGGGCTAGTAGTCGCAGTCTAACTAGGGAAACGGAGGGGAGTGAGAGGGGATTATGGGAGTTGTAGGCTAAGGAAGCATGTAAACAAATGCAGATGAGACCAGGAGCTCCCAGAGAAATCCAGAAATCACTCAAAACACTGCTGAAAGTATTTTGGTGCAATTGTTATCCAATTAATTGCACTAAAATACATTTTTCTAAAAAATTTTTAAATATTATAATTAAAAAACAAAACAGAAAACCCCTTTAAGGGACAACTATGGAGTTGAAAGGGGTTTTTAGTTAGGCATATTTGATACTAACAGTCCCTATTGCAGCTCCATATGTTGTTCTACCCAGCTTTACCAGAACCCCAAAAGGCAAATCTTTCAAACTTTGGCATGCTTGTTGAGTACGGGGTATTTCTGGTATATCTAGTATTCAGCAGCCCGTATTCTTGCATTACCTAATACATTGCCCAGATTTCCTGGGGTTTCCTGAGAGGGAAATCCTGTCAAATTGCTTTCTTTGAAACTTATTCATTAAAGAGGACCTTTCATCAGATTGGGCACAGGCAGTTCTATATACTGCTGGAAAGCCGACAGTGCGCTGAATTCAGCGCACTATCGGCTTTCCCGATCTGTGCCCGGTGTAAAGCGCTATTGGTCCCGGTACCATAGCGCTTTAGTGTCAGAAGGGCGCTTCTGACAGTTAGCCAGGGACGCCCTTCTGCCCAGCAGCGCCTATCACGCTGCACAGTGTGAGCGGGGAGGAAGTGTGGACGAGCTGTGTGAGCAGAGGGAGGGGGCGTGCCTCCCCGCTCACACTGTGCAGCGTGATAGGCGCTGCTGGGCAGAAGGGCGTCCCTGGCTAACTGTCAGAAGCGCCCTTCTGACACTAAAGCGCTACGGTACCGGGACCAATAGCGCTTTACACCGGGCGCAGATCGGGAAAGCCGATAGTGCGCTGAATTCAGCGCACTGTCGGCTTTCCAGCAGTATATAGAACTGCCTGTGCCCAATCTGATGAAAGGTCCTCTTTAATACCTATTGACAATATTGTTTCTATCAATGCGGTATTTCTTGTGATCCTTGTTATTCCCTATTTTGTTTGTTATTCTGGAAAAACACAATAAAAACTATTGAAAAGAAAAATGATGGTATGAATATAATGCAAGGAGGTCGATATATTTAGGTACATATAGTATTTATGAGCCCTATTAATCGGCACATCAGAAGCCAGCTCATTGCAGAGGTAGCTGTCAGATTAAAGGGTTTGTCTAGCTAGATGCTACATGATGATAAGATTTTAATTGCAGTAATATTTTCATACTTCACAGCAAAAATGAAATGTTTGTAATCTATTATTACATCTAGTTTCTAATATTGATGGCTGTCAATGTTAACATGTGGGGAGTTGCACGGCTCACTCGCTGTATGATTTGTAGCAGCTCTCCCAGCTGTCGGACTCTTGTAGGTCTAATATTAGAAACTGGATAACCCCTTAAACATTAGGTAACTGAGAGCCTATCAGAGACCAGAGTTATAGTACATTGTCTATGTATATGTGGATTATCCATATAAACAGTATTTGTGGGGTCTGGCTATAGAGAACAAAGGCCCACATTTGCTAAGGCCCTTTCGCCACAATTCTGGTGTAAGTTGCACTTTTTTTTTTCTTTTTTCTGCAAAGCAATTTCGCCAAATTTATCATAACTTACACCAATGCCTGTGCCTTGCTAGACACTTTTCAAAACTTTGCAGACCAGTGGGCATGGTGTTCTCCTCCTTATTTCCCAGCCGCCAGCTACCCAAGGCAGAATGGCGATGCAGAGCATTAGCATTCCATTGCAGCTTTCCATTTTAGATTAGATATTAGGTCAATGGGTGAATCAGCAGGGAGTCTTAATCCGCTGCAAGCTTATTTTTTCAGCATCCTTATGCAATCTCTGCCTCCCATTGAAAAAATGGTAGTCTGAATCTGCCACTGATTCTGGGACCGATCCACCCCCCAAATAAGCATCAAATTGCTACATGTGAACAGTCTCACCATGTTTATTACTCGCCTGTGCTAGAAAATTGGCACAAAGTAATGGCCTTAAATAAGTCAACTAGAAATGGCCTTAAAAGAGATGAGTATCTTCTAACAAGATGCACCAAGGTAGACACTGTGCCGCTGTGATGAATTTGGAGTATCTTGTGACATATCCGTGGCATATCTTTGGAGCAGGACTGTGTAGTCAGTCGGGGACAACTGTTACCAACTCCGGCTTCAAAATATATAAATATATATAATCCATTATACATTTATTAATATTGTATAATTGACTATATACATAATTTGTTACATATTTACTTTCATAGGAATTCAATCACTACATATATTTGAGATTTCAAAATTGGACTGTCAGCCATTTATGAAGAATTTGGAGTTGGGCTGTAGAAAAATTGGAGTCGGGGGTTTGGCCTATCAACTACACAGGTTTGCTTCTGGTACAGAATCTGAATTTCTAGACCTATAAGATAGCCATACAGGACTCCATGATACATACAGTTTTGGACCTGTTGACTGATAGGACACACCAGCCAACCGTCCACCCCCGAACTTTAGTCTTATGACAGTGACACTTCAGCACAATCCATACAAGGAAGTTCATGCACTTGAAATACTATGGATTTTTTTGTCGTGAATTAAAGAAATTCCAAAAACATAGACTAGACTAGATCCGGCCACTTTTAATTTTGCGCAGGATTGTTCACCCGGATTAAGGATTGCGGTAATTGCCGCCTGCCTGAGAACTGGAGAGGATCCGGTAATATAGCATGGCACGCAGCATCGATAATAACCTGCTTCTGCCAAACAGGCTTAGTGAAGTAGCTGCAGGTCTGTTCTCAGCGAGGGGGAGGGTGGAGATCGAGGAGAGTAAATATTAGGAGCACTGAAGCAGGATGTGCAGCTCAGGGAATTCTTTCCTGTGTTAATGCGTGAACAGCCGAGAAGGAAGGGAGAGAAGCAAGAAGCATCTATGATAGAAGTGAAGCCCCCTCCAGTGGAGAAGAGAGGGGTCTAAAGCTATAAGGAGCCTCCGAGCACTGCTCCTTATATACTGCAGAGTCCTACCAGCAGGTACAACTTCCAGCTGTTCCCTCCCATGCACCTGTTACGTCTCCTCGTGTCTTTGCCTGTAGGGGTTTGCATTGTATCCTAGCAAGATTTTTTTGCTTTCTGTATCTGAATACTAATATTCTTTAGGAACACTTAATGGGAATTTTCAGTTTCTAGGATGTGAACAGAGTGCGGTAAATACGATCCAGTCCTCCAGAGCCGCACCTGTCCTGTATACCAGCTGCAGATTTAGTGACACGTCAGTGACTGCACACAGCCAGAGATCTTTAACTACTTGTATGGCCTTACAATGGCCGGTCTTGTTTCATGGCTACTTGAATCCTTCTGACTGTGAGTACAGAATATTAGGTATCGGTATGTGACTGGTTGTCTACAAAGTGTCTCTCCACTCCAGCCCTACTGGTCAGGTAACTCTCTTCCTTACAGAAATTATATACCTTACATCTGAAGCAATCCCGGAATGTTTTATTAGGGTGGAGATAGGTGTGCGTCCTTCTGCTTGGTCTTCAGGGATATTGCAAATAGTGTTGGACAGTAAGGGTATGTTCACAAAGAGGAATTCGGAGCCGATTTTGTGGCAGATTTTGCATCAAAACCAGCTCAAAATTCTGCTTGAAAACAGTCTTCATTCATTTTAATGCAAGGGAGGTGCTGTTTTTTTCAGCTGGCAAAAAAATATATGTCGTGCCCCATGTTCAGGAAGATTCTGCCTGAGAACTATCACTGGAATGAATGGAAGGAGGATAAATACCATCTAATGTGGTGCTGACTTTGATGTGGAATTTTCAAGTTCCATTGGGGAGAATCTACAAAGCAGAGTCCATATTAAGAGTCCAGAAGTTCTGTTCAGGTCTTTGGGATACGATAACTAATCCTAAACTTATTTGCAATTTTTCATCTATGGTAGTTCCATGGTTAGATCTGTAGCCTTGCAGCACTGGAGTTCTGAGTTCGAATCCTGCCAAGGACAACTTCTGCAAGGAGTTTGTAGGTTCTCCCCATATTCGCGTGGATTTCCTCTGGGTACTCCGGTTTTCTCCCACACTCCAAAGACATATTGATAGGGAATGTAGATTGTGAGCTCTATGACGGGTCAGTGACTGACGATGTCTGTAAAGTGAATCAAGAATATGATGACGCTATATAATTAAAAAAAAAAAGTATGGTTATGACTAAAGGGCAATTTTCCGTACCTTGGCTGTAGTGATTCTGCAGCATGCAGTGCTCGGTTATGGGGTGAGACACGGATATGGTTTGTTCAAGCCAAATCATGATGTCATTGTAGCATAACTGCTGAAGCGATACAGTCCCAAGCCTTACCCAAAATGCTGCTCATCCACTAGTCAGAGATAAAGTTGTAAGATTATGTACTGTCCAAAGTACACTTATAGGGTACACCTAAAGGATGACCCAGATATAAGTCACCCTCATAACTATAAGCCTGTGATCACATTTGAGCTCTTTTCAGACTCTGTCCATCATGCTTTCAAAAATAGTGTAGCATGCTGTGCCTGTATGATAAAATGGTAGACCCCATTACGGCCAATGGGGCAGGGTTATCATGTCTAAAAGATAAAGTGTCCTGTTTGCCCTTAGCAGCCAGTCATGTGTGATTGTTGTTATATGCCGTAAAGAGAGATTTACTTTCTGACATGATAAGTGAGTGGAGGTGAATCCAGGTAAGTGCTGACTACTTGACTAATTCAGCTGTTGCCCGTAGCAACCAACCAGAGCTCCGCTTTCACTTTCTGAACTGCTGTGGAAAAATAAAAGCTGCACTGTGATTGGCTGCTAAGGGAAACGGGCTGTTTTCCTGTTAGACCATTTTGCTAAGTATGTCTAAAAATTTTCTGATGGCGCCTTTCTACTTCATTTGTTGTATGTGGCGGATGTCATTGTCAGGATAATTAAAATAAAAGCTTATACTTGCCCCTGAAGCGGTCTCACTGGCCCTTAAAGGGGTTGTGCAGCATTGGTCACATGGCCATACTACAGCTCAGTCCCATTAAAATAAACAAGACTGAGCTGCAACATGACTGTGTGACCAACCGATCGGACGTCACTCTCTGAGAAGAAGTAAGCAACATGTTGTTTTCTAATCCAGCACAACCCCTTTAAATGGATTCACCATAACCCAGAATACCAAGGATAGGTTATAGGGTCACCTGAATCAGAAGGGGTTTTCATCTTGTGACTTGGTGCCTCTGATGCTGAGACATTGCTATTTTTGTCAACATGCAAATAAGCTTCTTGGAGCAACTGGAACACCCTCATTGCTCCAAAAATGATTTTGTATATTGACAAAAACTTCAATATGTCAGTAATGGAGGCAGCAATTCACAAGGTCCATTCATGTGACCCTAAGGCCTAAGGACCTGCTCTATAAGTATCGGAATGGAGCACAGCTTGCACACTCAGTCGTGGCCTTATGTATCTGCTTGGCTGGGTTGATATTCTGGACTCTGTTGACAAATTCCCATTAACATGTCCGCCCCCTGCTTCATGGATATCTTTTTGATTACTGGTTCCCTTTAAGACTGACATGTTTTCTTGTAATACGTCCTAAACAAATACGAAAACCTAATATAGTTGAGCTCACAGTGGCAGGCTTTGGCTGATGTCCATGAAGATAGCTGTCAGTAAATGCCAGCACTCTGCCTGCCCTGTGTGTCCTCTAATGGGCGCACTCATGGCAGGCAGGGAGATACATAAGGAATGATTATCTTCTGCTTTCTGTCTCCCACACCTCCCTCCTTCCTTCTACGTTTACCGATAGGTTTCCAAGGAGATGGCAGGCCGGCAAGAAAAACCAGTCTGACCCCTTCCCAGATGCCTTTTTGTCATTTATAGCTCAATAGTCCTTAACTCTTTACCTTTCTTAAGGTGACAGCAGAAATCTCCAGCACTGACTGCTGACGTTCATTTATACTCCTAGTGCATATAGTAGTGACATGGCGTGCGTTAGTATGTAGTCACCTGTCCTGTGGGGTCTGTAGGCTATCACCGCCTCCGACACCTGCTCCTTATCCTTCACAAATGGCTGACACCCATGGGCAGACTGAAGCAGTAAAGATCCTCTAAATCACAAAACACTTACTGAGTTTCTATGAAAATATGGACTTAATTATGCAAAATTAATAATCCTGTAATATCATTTAAAATAATTCATCATTCAGTCTTGAGGCTGAAAAACTGTCCGACTCAACCGCCCTGGTGGTCACACCTTGGACATCTGATATCTGGACACTTGACGTCCAATCTTATGCCCTTTGCACATGACCGTGGGCTAGGTCAATGTGCTATTGGGGTCTTAGTACACTGGCCTATTCATTTCAGTTGGCCCATGCACATGTATTACACGGTTCTGTGTGTGGGCTGACAATCCGGGCCTATTCCTGCCCGGTTTTGCGGATAGGCTTCCTAGGCTCTGATTCGTTAAATGAGTGGGCCCGTGGAAGCGCAGGCGGCACACAGATGACATCCGTGTGCTGGCCGTGCTGTACAATTCACGATCGTCTGCAGGGGGCCTAAAAAGCTGCCCTGTTACATGGTCTGTGGTGATACAGTGAATAAAGCTCGTTCCTGACCACTATTTTGTGTAGGTATGCCTGTGTTTAGCTGACAACCAAGCGAATGTTTAATTGTGAGATGATCTCATCTTCTATGCAGGCAAAACATCAATAGATGTCAAAAAATGAACAGTTTCCCAAATGATCAAACAAAAATATTTGGGTCACATACAGTGCTAGAATGTAAATAAGCAAGTGCCAAATGATTGTAAAATCCCTGATCAGTGCTTATGATCGGCAGAAAACCTGCGAGTGTAAAATGGACCTTAAAGGGGTTGTCCAGGCAAAACTTTTAAAGTTTATATCTGCTGGGGCAGTGAGGAAAAAAAATACACATACTCGACTGTCCCTGTTGCTTCGGTGTCGCCCTGGTTCATCTGCTCTTCTTGATCTCTTCTAGCGACTGGCTTCAGCGGTCATGTAACAAGTACCGACATGATTTGGAAAGTGATTGTGCTTAGAAGCTATAGAGTGCTCCAGACATTGGATTTATCAGTGCTACAGTATATTATAAGGGGTTTGGATGAGGTAGTGATCCGTGATATGGGGCTTATTCTGCCATATTAGCTTAGTGCTACTTATCTTACAGGAGAGCCGGTTGTGGAGCGTATTTTTTTTGTCTTTGTTTCGATCATCATCACAAGGATAGAATATGTTGTTGGTCCTGGTCCTTAGATTCTTCAGATTCCTGTATGTAGATATAGAGAGTGGGTTCACATCTGCACCTGATGTCCGTCTAAACTGACCAGATGCAAAAGTCCTCCAAACCCAACCTTTTTGTCCAGTGATTTTAGTTAAATAGAGCAGACACCTGAAGGACTCCATTATAGTCAACAGGGTCACTTAGGCTCCATTGGTGTCCCCTGTTTTTGTGGTGCATTTGTCCATTCTACTGGTCTTCTAATGGACCAGATGTAAAGTCATCCACCATAGGTGTGAACTATGGATAAAAATATGATGTGGAACCCGAATGCAAGAAGCAACTTCAAGTCTTTTAAGCAGTTGTGTCACAATGTACAGTATAAACTGCTTTGTTAATAACCAGTCTGATGTCATTTCTGTAAACCAGATCTTGAGGTTTTTTGAGCTCAGAGAACGCAATTTTGGTTTTACAGAGATGTTACTACACATGATGGAGCAATACTCTTATACAGCGTCTGGTTGTTGCAATGTTCATCGTATTTCTCCATTTACATGTGATGGACACAAATGTTCTCAGAACAGAGAAGTTGGCTTCTTGTCATTTCAATAATGAGAAGATTGTGGCATCATAACCAGGGCTGGGGAGTTAGTGGTGAAGTGGGTACAAATGTACCAATTCATCTTCAAAATAAGAATATCAAATTTCACCATTTTAAATATTAATAATAATCGTAAATTTACCATTTTACTGCAGTAGTACGGGGTCTGTGGGGTATCCAGTTTTTTTTTTTAAACTGTCAGATGAAGAAGTCAGATTTGCAGGATGCGGATGGAGACTCCATTCCACCTGAACGTAGCTTTAATGGGTAATTATTATGCCCGAGCCAAAAATGAAGTAGCCAAGGGCAGGGAATGGTTTTAAACGAAAATGAAGTGTTACCTCCTCTTCTCCCCACCATTCCAGTTGTGGACCTCTGATTGGTATCCGTTTTCAGCATTATAGCAGTGACCTCATGGAGCAACTACTTGACCACTGCGTCCACAGTCTGGCATCAGCAGGCACATGTGGTGGTTCGTGTATCATCATTGCAGCGCCAGATTTTGGCTGCATTTCCCCTAAAGTGTTAGGGCCCCTTCACACGGCGTAAGCGCTCGGCTCATTCCGAGCCGTACACGTGAGCACTTCTAAACACTTCCCATTCACTTCAATGGGAGCGCGCATAAAGCCGGCTTTACGAGCGCTCCCATTGAAGTGAATGGGAAGTGTTTAGAAGCGCTCGCGTGTACGGCTCGGAATGAGCCGAGCGCTTACGCTGTTTGAAGAGGCCCACTCACTTCCCCCATAGTTACAGCTGAAGGCCCCCGGTGGTCTATTTGGGTCCTGATTTCCAGTGCTACTCTGATGGCGTCAAAGACCCCCTACTTGGGCATTGCAGCAATTTCTGCAGTGATGCGGTCCCAACATTGAAGTACAATTTTGGAAGTTCCTGAGTCTGGAGAACTAGGATGGATAGCGCACCTTTTCTGTTGGAAGACCTCTCTGCTATTTTATCATGGCCTATACAGCTTATTTCAAGTAGTGTTTACCAGGATGAGAACTATGCCTGCTTTGTTTCAGAAATAGCGACGTGTGTCATTATGGTGCTGTATTTCTAATCCTGGTACAGCCCCTTTAAGTGTTCACCTGACTTAGGTCTTATAGTAATACCTAAGTAAACACTACTATGTATTGTATTATTGTATCTGTAGTCTTAGCGTAGATCATAGTTGAATCAGATATACTAGTAGTTGCCTTGTATGTATTCAGTTCAGGTACGCAGCAGTTTACACAAAGTCATCTATAAGTTGCCCATAAAAGTTATCTGGTGAGTACTAGGATGACACAATTAATCGCATAATTCCTGAAACCAAAAGTTGTCTCGGTCCGTGCAAACTTGCCGACATCTATTATCTCAATTATTTTCCATCTTTTCCATCCAGTCTGACATTGCTATTGGCTGAAGGATATGTCACTAACTGTACACTATCCAATCAGAAGTGCCGATATGTGATTCCGTGGAGTGACGTGGCATATAAATTGGGGTGTGGCATATAAAAAGGGGAGTGTCATAAAATGATCAAGGTAAAACATTCAATTTAGGAAATGATCTATCCCTAGTGATTGCTATTATACCTTGCTGTACATCTCCCTATACCAGAGTTTAAAGGCAGTCTACCACCTCCCCCAAAAATATTCAGCTGTGACCGCCGTATTATAGAGATAACCAGCATAAGACTCTTGTAGACTTGGAGAAAAACAACTCTAAAGTCTTCTGCACATAAAGAAGTTGGTGCAATGGAGGCGGGCCGCTTCTATCTCCTGCCTGCACGACTGCTATGACATCACCCATCCTACTTGAACAGCAAGAGTAGTGTTCCCAGGGCTGAAGGCCCGCCTCCAATGCACCAAATGCCTCTTTAACATCTTTCAAACTTGTTTTTCTTCAAATCAAAAAAGTGACAGACAACCAAGGTTAATGTGATCTGTGAAATAGTGGTAACAGTTTTGCATTATTGTAGGCGATAAACTCCCTTTAAGGGGTTGTATTCTGCACCTGGGACATTTGGGAGGAGCCGCTCTGAACCTTTCTCAGGCTCTAATTGGTTAAGTACAGATGATAGTTAGTGCGCTGCACACATGACTTATCCCCTGTCAAGATGGAAGCCGTGTATAATATACAGCCCAGAAAAATCTCAGCCCCTGCTAATTTAACCCTTAATGTGTCACGTATAGGTTGTGACTTGGTGCACTTTAATATTCAGCATGGTGAATGTGTTATTTCTGAAGCTATTTGTATAGACTTGATATGCGGTGAGTCAGACTGATCTGTCATAGAGCCTGTGTGCCTGGGCTAGCCCTTAGGGCGCAGGGAATGAACAAACCTCAGGCTTGGCAGGAACAAGGAACTGTAAAACCTTACTTACAATGCTATTGTTTTCGTTTCCCTCAGAACTTCTGCTGCCAAGATCCCACCGCCTATGAAATACTGATGCCACATCCACACCTTGTAATCTCCTCCAGATCTTTTCTTATGCTCTGCACAGTCTTCTGAAGACGGCATCTAGAACATTTCCTGAGGCAACAATAGTCGCTGTGCCCGCAGAATTTACTCTGGCACCATGTCAGGTAAGGGAGGCTCAGGTATAGTCTGCTGTATTGAAAAGCAGTGATTGTTAATGCACATTGTGGTCTTAGACATATAGATACTTGTGTGTCATGGCTGTTTTCAGTATGGACTATCCATATACTGAGAAGTTGCCAGTTTTTATTATAAGTTTTTCAACGCACTATCTACCATGTAGATACCCTTCATTGCTTATCTCAGGGGTCATATATGGCGCACTTTATCAGAGTTGCCACATATTAATGTCAGTGTAGACAATGTCCCAGATAAGAAATACATTGAGCTGCAAAACATCCAGGTAGTCGGCTGTGAACAATGAATGAATGGAGTTATAACAAAGCTGAAATGCTGGGAATTAGATAAAGATAAACTGCCATGATAGTAAGTGATGACATCCTCTTTGTCAGCAGTGACCCCTGCCACATGACCTCAGTAATCACACACAATATGTGTACAGGTCACGGCTATGGCCTCAGCAGTGACCCCTGCACAGATGCCACGTGACCTCAGTAGTCACACACAATATGTGTACAGGTCATGGCTATGGCCTCAGCAGTGACCCCTGCACAGATGCCACATGACCTCAGTAGTCACACACAATATGTGTACAGGTCACGGCTATGGCCTCAGCAGTGACCCCTGCACAGATGCCACGTGACCTCCAGTGGTCACACACAATATGTGTACAGGTCATGGCTATGGCCTCAGCAGTGACCCCTGCACAGATGCCACGTGACCTCCAGTGGTCACACACAATATGTGAACAGGTCACGGCTATGGCCAGTGTTTGGATCCAGTGGTCTGGTGATGAAGAATGAGTTCTCATAACTTCACTCTGGCAATACAGGCGATTCAATTGCTGGCATTGGAATTAAGGATATTGAATTTTAAAAAAAGCATAGCGATAAATGTATACGATTCCCAGTATCCTAGTTTTCTTGTAAGTCAGGCAACCCCCTTAAAGAGAATTTCCTATGAACAGCACTTCTACTCTATCCAGTGAAAAGAGTAGAAGTGCCTGAGTTCTGGGGGGCCTATTGAACCCCACAGCAATAACAAGAAGCCGGTCCTCTGTGTGAATGGCGTGATTCACTTCTGTGCACCATTCACTTGTGTAGGACTGACAGAGATTACTAAGTACATGGCGCTGGGGATAGGTGTTGTCAGAAGGAAACCCCCTTGAAATTCTTTAAATAAGATCATTCCATGCATATCTGATTAGTATCATTTTCACACCTACTCAAGAAGCTAGTGGTATGGGTATAGAACAAAGCAGGAGAACAAGCCCTAAGCAGATTGGTAAGGGGTGCCATACAGAAATGACTTGAAATCTGTATAAACTGGATAGAAGCCTACTTTACAATAATGGCAGTATGTCATGTCTGACCGCTTGACGTTAGATATATAGTCTTATAATACTGGATCGGTAGTAAAACTTCTCCTAATGTTGTCTTGTACTTGTAGGGAGTTACACCCCGTCTCCAGGCGGCCCTTTCTCAGCCCTCACACCAAGCATGTGGCCACAGGACATACTTGCAAAATATACTCAGGTAAGTAAAAAGCATAAAGGAAAACGCCATTCTTTACATTTCCGTTATTGGTCAGACATTTTGTATAAAGCTGAGATACAGTGAACCTGATGTTTTATTATCTGCTTGGTCAGCATATTCTGGGGGCTTAGTTGACCGCTAGGGTGAGCGGAAATATCAAAAACGTGTGACAGATTTTCAGTGGAGATCCAATACAACATATGTGGCCATGGATTTAAAAAAAAAAAAAAAACTTCAAATGTAGGGAAAAAGTAACTGAGAGGGACTTTCAGATCTGTAACATGTTTGTTCCTTTAGCAAATGCAAAAAGTAAAATCTACAGTAACAAAAGCTGTATCTGCCACAAATATGCAGAAAAAATCACGTCAGAAAATATCTGCAACATGTGAACTAATTCTTACGACTAGAGCTATATAAGTACATAGACATTAAAGGGGTTTTCTGGGATCAGAACTTGTGGCCACTGTTGGGGTAAAAAAAAAATAAGATACATCTCTTTGGTTCTTGGTTCATACAGTACATCACTGTTCTGTCTGTTCCTTGGACTGTTCAGGGCAGTAGTGCAGGGGCTCATGTGACCATATGACCAATTATTGGCATCCGCAGTCACATGACAACAGTGATGTCACCAGTAGCCTGGATTATTCAAATATTCTGGATTATTGGAAGTTTATAGCAAGTCCCCTCCCCCCCCCCAAACAAAACAGTTGTATTTACTTTTATAAACAGAAGAACAAAGCTACAAAGTCAAATGCTAATGGGCAACAAGCCTCTTATCAGTTTGATGTTAACAATTGGTACTAATCTGATGCTAGGCTTCTAACCTTCTGAAATTTAAAGGGATATTCTGGGTATTTATGATTGATAATCTATCCTTAGGATAGTCAAAAATCCACAGGGTTCAACACCCAAGACCCTACAGATAACTCCTTGAGGGCCGGTTGCCTCCATACACAGTTTGCTAGCCCCTTTTTGCCCCCACACACACAGTTTGTACCCACGCAGGTTAATGGATCCTGGCCCCACATTCCAGTCAATTTTGTTTTAGCTCCCTGCCCCATCTCTGAGCCTCAGCACAAATATCTGTGAGCACCAGAGAAGGGGTGGGGTGAGTTTTCTGTGATGATGGTGTCTGTAGCAGCACTTGCTCCCAGGGCTGCTAGCTCCCACCTATTCTGATAGAAACACTAGTTGCATTGGGCATTCCCCAGTAGCTCTGGGCCCGGCACCTGCCTGGGTTGGCTTGGTGCTGACCCTGGCCTTGGCTGAGCTCCAAAGTCAAGCACAACTGCTATAAATTATATGACGCTGTGCCTGGTACTCAGTGAAGAGAATCTCTGATCAGCATGGACAGGGCCCTGATGTTGGTCCTTGGACAGTCTTTGATGACCTATCATAATGACAGATAATGTCTGTAAACCTAAAAAACACTTGGTTACCATGAGGAGTTCTGTGCCACATTATCTGAATTTATGAATTATAGGATGCTATGGTAAAAAAAATTGCAAGTTGTTCTGAAACTTTTTTTTGCATAAGTCACACCAACATTATAAACGTTTGTCTTTCTGCCCTCTTCAGAAGGAGCAGACTGTAGACCAGCCAGAGTTTCGCTATGATGAGTTTGGATTCAGAGTAGATAAAGAAGGTGAGTCCGACTCCCCGGTCATCAGACACTTATGCCCTGTCGTCTGGATAATATCACCAAACTTTCTATGGAGTTGCATTGCTAATATTTGCATTACCTATGCTGTTTGTGTTGCAGATGGGGCAGAACCAAATTCAAGTAAGTTGTTGGGAATTCCACTTACAGAAGATCCCCAGCAGAGGTTAAAGTGGCAGGCCCATCTAGAATTCACCCACAACCATGATGTAGGAGACCTAACATGGGACAAGATTGATGTGACTCTCCCCCATTCTGACAAGTTGCGCTCTCTTGTGCTAGCTGGAATCCCCCACAGCATGAGACCACAGGTAATCTATATGAAGATAGAGGGATGTATTTTACATATCCTTAAACAGAGAATGCCTACATACATATATGCTCCCTGTCAGAGACTGCCTCCAACTCTTATATTATTATAGGAGCCACGGGCTGAATAGGCCGCAGGCACTGTATATTATATTGGATATCACTAAAGTACGCTTTCATTCACTCAGTTGCCAGCACCCCTTGCCTGCCTCTAGCAATGACTTGATAATAGTAGATAATTCTAACAGTCTGTTCTCTTAGTTTACAATGTATATTCATTACCTGTGGTTATATAAAGCTCTGCAAGCATTGACATTTTTTTTTAATTCCTATCAGCTCTGGATGCGACTCTCAGGTGCCTTACAAAAGAAGCGAAATTCAGAGATGACATACAGAGATATTGTACGGAACAGCTCCAATGATGAGACTTTAGCTGCTAAACAGGTATGGAAGACCTTCATTGTCTACAGAACTAGAACTTGTATATTTGCTGGGGGAGATGTAATATGGCATACTCGCCTGTCACTAAGGGCTAGTTCACACGGGGGAAATGAGGCGGATTTTGATCGTATTTCGCCTCAAAATCCGCCTCCGTACAATGGTGGTCTATGGAGACCACTAGTGTTTGTTTTTCCGCTAGTGTTTTTTTGCCGCTTCGAGAAAAAAGAAGTGACATGACCTTTCTTCAGGCGGATTCCACTTGA
Organism: Leptodactylus fuscus; assembly: GCF_031893055.1. Lineage (NCBI taxonomy): Eukaryota > Metazoa > Chordata > Amphibia > Anura > Leptodactylidae > Leptodactylus > Leptodactylus fuscus. Next base: position 40,884,013 of record NC_134273.1, read on the forward strand.
GGAAAGCAATAGAAGTGAATGGGAGGCGAAAAACGCGTCGCTTTTTTACGGTCCATTCACTTTAGGGGAGGGGAAAACCGCCTGGCATTTTCTGAAGCGGTTTTTATCAAAAACCTCTCCAAAAAAACGTGTCAAGGTCCAAAACCTTTTTTTCTGGGCCAAATTAAGCCACCGGGGTTGTGTCAGTCTCATGTGGCCATGTTGCTGAGAGACGAATCCGTTGCCTCAGGGGTTGCTGTAGAGGTACCAGTGATGTCACTTGCACACGTTACCACTTCCTTACCAGTGACCACTGAGGACACAGATTGGTCTTTGCAGTCATGTGAGCACCAGGGCTTCCGGCAATGTGGTCCCAGGGGCAGACAAAGAGCACCATGGACAGATGACTTTACCTCTCCTTAATTTTAAACCTCTCCCCAGTCACCCCATGGATTGCTCACAAATTTTAATTTCACACCTTCCCTGGCTTCCTTATGGGTTTCCCCAACCACGGACGACCCTTTTTAAGTCTTAATCTCATTTCCACTGTATCTTTTTTTTTTGGCCTTCCCGCTATGGCCAAATATAACATTGTGAATAGGATTTCTGCAACCGGTTTTGCTGTCTGATATTATAGTCCAGCTCACCATAGAGATAACTATTAATACAGCATTTTTGTCATATTTTTGACCCTCCTGAGAACCCATTCGGAATGAGTACATGCTGTATGATCCAGGTGTATAATGTGTAACTGTATATATCTGGCATTTTGCCTGTAAATCATTGAGGGAGCCGAGGTCTAAATGCTAATACATATTCTTGTCCCTTCCCCAGATCGAAAAGGATTTGCTCCGCACTATGCCCAGCAATGCTTGTTTCTCCAATCTGCAAAGCGTGGGTGTGCCTCGTCTCCGAAGAGTGCTGCGTGGCCTGGCATGGTTGTACCCAGACATTGGGTATTGTCAAGGCACAGGCATGGTAAGTTTGACATGACAGATTCTGCTCTTAGCATGTATTGTTCTATATAAGACGTGCTCTTTGTAACTCTGCATTTTTTTAGGTGGCTGCATGCTTACTGCTCTTTCTAGAGGAAGAAGACGCCTTCTGGATGATGAGTGCCATTGTAGAAGACTTAGTGCCAGCGTCTTATTTCAACACCACTCTGATTGGTGTACAAACAGATCAGCGGGTACTAAGACACCTCATTGTTCAATACCTCCCAAAACTGGACAAGCTACTACAGGAACATGATATTGGTGAGAGTTTGTGTAAACTATTACTTGGAAACAACAATCACCTTGTAATGAACTGTGGTGGTTGCTTTTTCCCAATGTCATACACACTGCTTTGCTTCTTTATTCTGATATTTGTGACTAAGTGCCATTATCTCTTTTGCTGTCTCCAGAGCTGTCCCTCATTACTTTGCACTGGTTCCTCACCGCATTTGCCAGCGTGGTGCACATCAAACTGCTGTTACGGATCTGGGATGTTTTTTTCTACCAAGGTTCTCTTGTCTTGTTTCAGACCACTCTGGGCATGCTAAAACTGAAGGTAAAGCCGGTTTTTGTAAACTGCTGGTATAAATGGCTGGTAAAAGATGAATATGTAGTATTTACCAGGTTTCCTAGTGGGTTAAAAAAGCAAACAAAAAACCACCATTACTTAATTCATTGATTCCCCCATTGCTGGTCCCTTTCTCCTGGTCCTGTGTCAGCGCAGTGGAAATGCAAAGTCCCACACATCAGTGTGAGATATCTATTTGGATTCAGAATTCCCCTTTTAAGATGAGATAAGACATTGACTAGCCCCGCTGCAGGTAAACAAGGTAGATTTTCTGTAATGGGTTTTCCTAATATTGTTCCTACCTACAGGAGGAAGAGCTCATCCAGTCTGAAAACTCTGCTGCTATCTTTAACACCCTGTCCGATATTCCTACCCATATTGAGGATGCAGATGTTCTGCTGCGGGAAGCCATGATGATTGCAGGAACCCTGACGGAAGTTATGATCGAAGCTCAGAGGCGCAAACATCTGGCTTACCTTATAGCAGACCAGGGCCAGCTGCTTAATTCAACTGCTGCTGTGACTAACCTTTCTAAGGTAAGGGTGACTTTGTGATCTGTTGCCATGTAAACTTTAAGCATCAATTGTGATGTTTGGTGGAGAATGGTCTAAGGCTGGTAATCTTTTTTTGCATGGAGTGCATATGTTCCAGTGAACAAAATTCTTAGTTGTAGATGGAGCTAAAGTCTGTAATAAAGGAGTTGTACAGCAATGGGTATTTCTCACTTATCGAGTGGATACATGATGCCTGGGATCTCTAGAGTTGCTGTAGACACTGAATGGAGCAGCAGGGCACATACATGGCTACCACTTATTTTGTACTCCTCCTCCACTGACATTGTTCAGTAAGGAAGGTTGGGAATCGGGACCCCTGGTATAATGGTTAGTGGGGCTCCGAGCCACCAGAGGTTTATTGTCTATTCTATTGATAGGTGATAGATGTTCAAGGCTCCTTTTGAAAGAGTTTTGGACACTACCTATCCATAGGCCCTATAATAAGAATGGGCACCGTGTAATAATACATTTTCCCAGCATCTGAACACATGGTCTGAGAGTCTTCCTTTTGTGAATGGGTTGTCATTTAGGGTCAACCTCTACAATGCAAGTGATTTTTAGAATAAGGCATACAAACATGGATGTCATGTTTGGGTAAGGCCATGTAATCTACCCCAGTTGCCATGGACATACCATTCATCATTTTGATAACCACCGTTCTGTTTTTATACAGTGGTTACCACAAATTTGTTCTTTTAATATCCCTGTGGTGAAATCCTAAATGAATAGTCCATTGTGCTTTGTTATTACCTTAGGGATAAGTACTTGCCTCTTCTTAGCTACATAAAGGTTGTGCAGTACAATAAGTAACATTGTTAATGTGAACCCGATCTGTATTTTTTTTTCTGTTTCTCTCCCTGTGATGTAATGTGTTAGCATGACAGTGGTTTAGTTGTGGATTGCACGTAAAATATTGTTGTCCACTTGGACCATATGTGATCAGAGCCTACACTTAACAGTAAGCCACTGTGGCTTTATTAGAGGGGTCATTTCCTTCTGTATGTCTTTAGATTATGAGAAGACAGAGTCAGCGCAGAAAGTCTGGAATTACCACTCTCTTATTTGGTAAGTATTCATTTTACATAGGATTATTTTTAGAGCACCATTATCCGTAGTGCTGTACGTGACTATATTTATTCCATGGTGCTGTACGTGACTATATTAATTCCATGGTGCTGTACGTGACTATATTAATTCCATGGTGCTGTACGTGACTATATTAATTCCATGGTGCTGTACGTGACTATATTAATTCCATGGTGCTGTACGTGACTATATTAATTCCATGGTGCTGTACGTGACTATATTAATTCCATGGTGCTGTACATGACTATATTAATTCCATGGTGCTGTACGTGACTATATTAATTCCATGGTGCTGTACATGACTATATTAATTCCATGGTGCTGTACGTGACTATATTAATTCCATGGTGCTGTACATGACTATATTAATTCCATGGTGCTGTACGTGACTATATTAATTCCATGGTGCTGTACATTTGAGAGTTTACATGCAATACACAGTACAAGTACAATGCTAACTGTGACCAACTGGTACAGTGGGGAGTGTGAAATTCCAGTGTAGGGTAAGCACGGTGGCTCAGTGGTTAGCACAGTTGTTTTGCAGCGCTGGGATTTTGGGTTCATATCTGACCAAGGACAACATATGCATGGAGTTTGTGTGAATTTTGTCCAGGAATTTTGGTTCCCTCCTACACTCCAAAGACCTGCTGATGGTACCTGGTACAGTGCTGCAGAATATGTTGGTCCTATATAAGAAAGACACATAGACAATAAGTCTGAATAAAGCTTATATGTTTCACAGGTGATGATGATTTTGAGGCCCTAAAAGCCAAGAATATCAAGCAGACGGCTCTGGTGGCAGATCTGAGGGAGGCCATCCTGCAAGTTGCTCGTCACTTCCAATGCTCTGACCCTAAAAACTGTAATATTGTGAGTCTAGTTATTATGCCTTCTTCCTAGTAAAATTGTTACACTTGTCTATTAAATGACACAATATTCCACTATTTATGGCTATTAAGTTAGAGATTTTCTGATCCTAAACATTGTGTCCTCCTTGGATTCATCTTCTTTCATTCATCTTCTTTTTGCCGCTTACTGGCTCTCCCCTCCCTTTCAGTTTCAGGAGATATGGCGTTTCACATGCTGGGCAGTAGACTGTGCAGAGCAGTTTGTCAGAAACCAATTTGTTGTGTATAAAGACTGTACTATCGTACACCATTTAATAGGGGTAATGCAGGCTGCTGGTAATAGAGGCAGTCTCTGAGAGCTATCTTAGTAAATATAGTTCCTTATGGTTAGTCTCACCCACATTCAAGCAAAGGTGCTGTACAAGATAATAACACAGTTACATCCAGAGTTTATAGCTTTAGTGGCTTAAATTGAATTTGTGCCCCCATTTAAGGTGTATTTAGATATATAAATATATATTTAATTACCTGTATGGATCCATGCAAGTTAGTCATCAGAGACCCCTTCCAACATCACAGGTCCCATTCCGCTACTACCAATTTAGCTTGATAAAGGGTAGACTTGGCCAAAATATTGCTGCAAATGATATATTTTGTATATATTACATGTTAAATAATTTTCATCTTTAGTCACCTACTATCTTTTCAGGACCTGACCCCAGATTACAGTATGGAGAGTCACCAGAGAGACCATGAGAATTATGTGTCCTGTTCACGAAGCAGACGCCGCAGGGCAAAGGCTCTTCTAGACTTTGAACGTCATGATGATGATGAGCTTGGCTTCCGCAAGAATGACATCATCACGGTATGACCACTGCAAAGATGAGGAACCACATGTATACCATGTTAGTAAACCGCTAAGGAAGTCAGTGACTAATATAATTTTATATTATTTTATTTTAGATCATTTCACAGAAGGATGAACACTGTTGGGTTGGAGAATTAAATGGACTCCGGGGTAAGCATACCTTTTTGATAGACTGATGTGGTAGTGTTAACCCGAACTTCTGCAATTGGGTAAAATGCTGTAGTGTGATATCTTATCACACAAGACAACAAAAAAATAAGGAAAAATCATTGGAAAAGTATTTTCAATTGTGTTTTTTTTATCTTCTACGATAAGATATTATGCTGCAGCAGATTAACCAGTTGCGGAAGTTCAGGTTATTTCTGCTACATCTGTATAATATGTATCATCTTAGACATGAAATTTTTATGTGTTACATTATCAGTGCTGGATCAATTTTCTGATTTTGTCTGCATAAGAAGGCCATATTACATATAGAAGATGGTCTTTCTCTTCCCTGGATGAAAGATTTATATATATATATATATATATATATATATATATATATATATATATATAATGCTTTCGATACATTATTTTTAGGATTATCTTTATTTTATGTTTTCATATTACTGTTTTAAATACAATTTGAAATTCTTTTAGGCTGGTTCCCTGCAAAGTTCGTGGAGATTCTTGATGAAAGGAGTAAAGAGGTAAGTAGTGAATCCAATAGTCTAGTTATGTTTTGCATATAAATACCTGGCTAGGCTCCAGATGACAACTAAAATACAGCCAACCATGAATGTACTGTATGTGTTAAAAGAAATCTATATATATGAACATTGTTGGCTTCATAGCTTACTGTTTGCTTACATAATACTTGAAAACTATTTATTCAGGCAAAGAAGCTGCCAAGCAAGATGACAGTATATACTTTCTATGTAAATATCTATCTTGAAAGCTTCTTCTTGCTAGGCTGTAGTGCGGGGAGAAGAGTCCTTTATATTTAAGGAACCTTTCAGTACACAATGTTTTCCATTACAGACACAGGATACAGAATGAGTGTTAGATCTTTGGGGGTCTGACTGCTGGGATCCTAGAGATCAGGAGAATGGGGGGGTCTGAGAGTCTCCCCCCATCTAATCCATGTCAATGTAGCGCCAATGTGCATGCCCAACCAGTGCTCCATTCACTTCTGTGGGGCTTCCAGAGATTGGTTCCCAGAAACTCCATAGAGGTGAATGGAGCACCATTGAGGCAAGGGCACTGGGGCTCTATTTACATGGAGAATGCAGGGAGATTGTAAGGGCCCCATTTTCCTGGTCACTGGGGGTCCCAGCAGTCAGACCCCCAGCGATTTGACTTTTATTGTCAGCAAGATTGGGGATAAGTGTCTATAATAGCAAAATCCATTCAGGAGTTGTCTTGTGAAACAAACCCTGTCTATATACTGTAATATCCCATTATTATTATCATCATTGTTCAGGGATCAGCAATTTCGGCACTCCAGTTGCTGTGAAACTTCAACTCTCAACGTACTCCATTCACCTCCATGGGAGTTCCAAGAACAGCAGAACAAGTATGCATGCTGGGAGTTGTAGTTTTACAACAGCTCAAGTGCCGAAGGTTGCCTACCACTGTCATACATGATAGATTTGATGTCTTGTTTTGGGTACCGGTCTATGGGCTAGAATGGAGAATCACTGTGTTGGAGCAACCCCTGTTCTTGTGGTCTTGAACCATCCTTGTTAGCCTCCAAGTGACTGGCTGCCACATAGTAACTCTTTTTCCCTTCATGGGCCAGTTACAGTACTTCTAAAAATGGCTACATAGTTACATAGTAGATGAGGTTGGATAAAGACATTAGTCCATCAAGTCCAACCTATAACTATAACTGGTGCTGCTTTTATTACAGAGTCTGCAGATCTCCAAAAAAGACTTACGCTGGGTTCACACCAGTGTCTGGACTCCGTTATCAGGTTTCCATCTTCTGCATGCAGAAGACGGAAATCTGTCATGCCAAGTCCGGCCGTGAGCGTTTTATGCTCTCCGTGGCAAAACATTTTTTTTTTTAAACCGAACACAGAGTACTGCATGTCCGACTTTGTGTCCGGTTTAAAAAAAAAAAAAAAAAAACGGTTTCATTGTGGAGAGCATAAAACGCTCACCGGCGCTCACGGCCGGAAACTTTTCAAACCCATTCGAATGAATGGGTTTGAAAGATGTCGGCAGGTTTCCATCTCCTGCCCTGTTTTGTGCAGGAAACGGAAACCTGCAGAACGGAGTCCCCGGGCGCAGATGTGAACGAGCCCTTAGTTATGTAGTCTGCAAAATACTCCCCATGTATTTCACAACTAAAATATTACCTTGTCACATATCCCTTTAACCATAGAGCCAATGGTGCACTTATGGGACAGTCCTACATTTGTTGTCCTTCCGTTCTGGGCTGCCTCAACTACAGCTCATTGATGTCCTTAGGACGCAATGAGTTTCATACAATGATGAAGCGGTGGGCCATCCGCTGGAGGGGAACATTAAACTGTAGGGACAGCTGGATAGGGACATTATATTGTATGGGGTCACTAGGGAGACATTATATTGTGTGAGGACTACTAAGGGGGCATTATAGTTTGTACAACTGAGGTATTTCTAAGAGTTGGTGATGGGGGAAGGGGAAGCCCACTTATGAAAACTTTTGCACTGAGCACACCAATATATTAAAATGGCTCTGCATAGCCCTAATGGAAAAATGTCTCTGGTTATGTCTTTTTCACTATGTAGACTATACATGTATCACTGTGTCAGAAGTATCTGTAAGGTTTTACTATTTTCTTGTAACACAGTATTCCATTGCTGGGGATGACTCTGTCACAGAAGGAGTTACAGACTTGGTTCGAGGAACTTTATGTCCTAGTATTAAGGCAATATTTGAACATGGACTGAAGAAACCATCTCTGTTAGGAGGTCCCTGTCATCCTTGGCTATTTATTGAGGAGGTAAGAGACCATTACAAAATCAATAGAATACAATATCTTGCAGATATGGGTGAGGGTGCAGACCATGATTATGGGGGGAACACTGCCAAGAGACTTTATTATTATTATTATTTCTTAAATTCAATTAAAAGTAATGCATCCTAAGAAAATAATCTATTCCTTGAATTGGGTTTTTTATGTTAAAGGGGTTGTCCATCTTCTTTTTATTAATAACCTACCCTCATACACAAGATCAGCTTTTTGAAGGGGCTGCAGCTCTTGTATGAGGACCATGACTACTTCACTGCTTACATGCTTTCATAAGTTTTGGGTTTACATTAGCTGTAAGCTAGAATCCTAAACATTTACAGAAATACATGCCTAAAATAAATCTGTCTGTAATGGATATATGAAATATATCAGATTCACTGTTGTTAGTTTAATTCATGAAATAAATGAACTTGCAAAGATATTCTAATTTATTAAGATGCACATGCATGTAGCTATAATTAATAAAACATGGAGGTGCCATGTTCTACTATGGATGTGCTTCTGAAGACATTTAGAACAAGGATATAAAGGTAGAAAATTACTTTAAAGAAGTTATCCAACTTCCAAAAATTAATCCACAGCAGTTCTAAATCCTCACTGTTTCCTTGTGCAGCCTTTGCTTAACTTTTTCTTGTTGCCCTTGTCTCACTGTTATTTACGTGAGGCGAATCTGTGGACAAACTACATTTCCCATGATTCATCTGCCTGCTCTCACTCTCTCTTTACCCCTCCTTTCTCCATTCTCTCCTGGAATGAAGCCACATAACACTCACACTGCTTGTGTGTAAACTTTCTCCCTGGGGTCTGTGTTGTGTCACATTTCGTTTTCAGTTCATGCATATGAACTGACCAGGTAATAAATCACACGTACATCCTAGATCAGTATGAGTGGCTTCAATCTGCAAGGAGGTCACGTGCTGCTGTGACATTTCATTTACTGGCTGAACTTCTGCCAGGGAAGGATAGTGAGCTTGTAAATGAAACATCACAGCTGAGGTGAATGACCTGAATATAAAGCCAAAAAATGGGGCCAAATTTAAACAGGATATATATTAGGAAATCTGTTGTATTGGCGCATCCTATTATTTGGCTAATATTGTTAAAAACTGGATAACCCCTTTAAAGGGGCTCTATCAGCAAAAGTATGCCTTTAAAAAGGCTATTCAGGCACCGCTAATCTAATTTTAAACCCCCCCCCCATTTTAAAATAAAACTATAAAAGCATATATGTAAATGATACCTGAATGTGCACGCTGGACGGTCGTGCACGATCCGACGTCATCTTCGGTCCCTCCTTCCTCTTCTTTCTTCTTCCAGCGACGTCCCCCTGTCCTGGCTCTTCCCCGCCTTCATCTTCTTTCCTTCCGGATATGAAGACGTTCGCGAGCATTCTGCGCATGCTCACGTAGTTCTAAGAATACTTAGAACTACAACAAAAATGGCGGTGGCGTGTGCGCAGTAGCGCTCCGGAGGGAACGCAACTGTGCGGGATTTGAACACAACCCGCCGGAAAAACAGAAGATGAAGGTGGAGAAGATCCAGAAGAGGAGGACGTCGCTAGAAGAGGAAGGAGGGACCGAAGATGACGTTGGATTGTGCACAACCGCCCAGCGTGCACGTTCAGGTATCATTTACATATATGTTTTTATAGTTTTATTTTAAAACGGGCGGGGGGTTTAAAATATGATTAGCTGTGCCTGAATAGCCTTTTTAAAGGCTATTCACGCATACGTGGGGCTCATACAGCATAATTTTGCTGATAGAGCCCTTTAAGAAAATGATATTTCATCTATATTTACACTTGTTGACATCTAATCTGCTGAAGATTTACCAAGGTTATGTCATTCCTGCTTATCTATAGAAATCTGAGCTGTGCTGTAATAGTGTGGTTATAGCAAGAAGCCCTTTATCTTATATTAGGTGTCTGTACATTTTATGTCACATACAGTAAAGCTTTTTATTTTTTCACAACATTGGGCTTAAAAACTAGATTCATAAATCCTATTTGTAATTTCCTTCTTCCTCATTCCTTTCCTAAAGGCTGCCAGTCGGGAAGTGGAGAGAGACTTTGATTCAGTATATTCACGCCTTGTCCTCTGTAAGACCTACAGGTAAGGAGTTCGGCACAACTGTACCTATTAAATTGTCCTGCGTGTATCAGATCACAGTGAAATTCTATTCACTTAATCACCCCAAAAAATAGACATCCAGCTCCTAGTCAGCATATAAAGTGGGCTTTTACAAAAGCCCAGAAGGAAAGAACACCATAGAGAGGACTAAGTAGAAAATGTCAGTGATAGTAGAAGATTCTCTGCTAATGTCCTTCTCTGATACAAAAAGTTCTGTAACCTTCCCTATGATTTATGTACACTTATAGATCCTGCAGGATGTCGCATTGCCCTGTAAGTTGGATTGCTGACAGTTTCCATATAAATGTGTATAATGCTTTGTATTACAGGTTAGATGAGGATGGCAAGGTGTTAACTCCAGAGGAGCTATTGTACAGGGTAGGTGCAGATTGTCATTCATTTCATATTCTGATTGAGTTTGAGCAGCATGGTCAACAGTGTAAAAAGTAAACCCTGTGTTGTAAACCCTGTCTACTCCATGCATGACTTCAATTGTTGTAATATAACAAGGCCCAAACCAATGGTAAAAGGAGAAGAGAGAAAAAAGCGCAGTCCTGACACATTGCATATAGAACAGCGAGGAGGATAAAATGTTTGCACAAAGATAATACAGAATGTGATGTGACTTGAAGTTGTGCAGACCTGGGCACAAATCCAATAAGCTTTTGACAGTCTTTAAAGGGAATCTGTCACCAGAGTCCAGCATATCAACCCAGCTCTGCAGATAGAGATAGATAGATTAGATAGATAGATAGATAGATTAGATTAGATAGATAGATAGATAGATAGATAGATAGATAGATAGATAGATAGATAGATAGATAGATAGATAGATAGAGGTCACCAGAACCAGCATATCAACCCAGCTCCACAGATATAGATAGATAGATACATAGATAGATAAGGGTCACCAGAACCAGCATATCAACCCAGCTTCGCAGATACTGTAGATAGATAGATAGATGTCAACAGAGTCCAGCATATCAACCCAGCTCCATAGATAGATAGATAGATAGATAACAGGTCACCAGAGTCCAGCATATCAACCCAGCTCCATAGATAGATAGATAGATAAGAGGTCACCAGAACCAGCATATCAACCCAGCCCCGCAGATAGATAGGTTAAGATTACCAGAGCCCAGCAGATCAACCCATTCAGATAGATAGATAGATAGATAGATAGATAGATAGATAGGAATCATCAGAGCCCAGCATATCAATGCAGCCCCTCAGATAGCTAGGTTAGGGTCACCTGAATCACACTGATTTTGACCACAGCCCTGGCTATAACAACATTGGACATTCAGGCCCGGTTTTTAATTTCTAGTAATTATTTTCTAATATGTGAAATAAGTTTCCTTTCTTCCTTCTAGGGAGTGCAGTCAGTGAATGTAAGCCATGATGCTGCTCATGCACAGATGGACGTCAAGCTCCGTTCACTTATTTGTATTGGCCTCAAGTAAGTCAGCGGGGGGGCTGGCATTATAAATCGGGTTATGTGGCAGGGAATATTGACATACACAGGAACGTTTTTATGTACAATGTTGAGACGCGTTTTAATGATTCCATTCTTTATTGTATTGGGTTAATAGACTATAATAAGACTTCTTGGTGTATTCCGGATATTCTAATGATTATATCTTTGTTTCACTTGGTATGTACGTTACAGTGAGCAGGTCATCCATTTGTGGCTTGAAGTACTTTGCTCCAGCCTGCAGACAGTTGAGAAATGGTACCAGCCATGGTCTTTCTTGAGGAGCCCAGGATGGGTACAGATAAAGTGTGAGCTAAGGTGAGCTAGTGATCAACTGTGATCTATGAGGAAATCCAGCAACAAGTCTTTACTTGGTAATCGGGTTAAAAAAATTCTGCTTAAAATGCTAGAAAAATAACTTTTTCATACTGTATTAAAAATTACACCAAAACATAACTATATTGTGCTGACCCCCTGGTTGGAAAGAGAACGTTCATAAGTTTACTGACCTGAGTCTGTGCCATTGTAGGCTGGCTTCATACTAGCGTTGGCCTATCTGTCCCATCGTATCAGACAAGTGGAACACTGTAACAGTGGTTACACACAAAGCCCAACAGACCCCATTAAAGGGGCTCTATCAGCAAAATCATGCTGATAGAGCCCCACATATGCGTGAATAGCCTTTAAAAAGGCTATTCAGGCACCGTAAATGTTATATTAAACTAGCCCCCAGTTTTAAAATAATAACTTAAAAAAGAATATGATCTACTTACGCATCATGCACACTGGGCGGGCATTCAGGGTGTGTCTTCATCTTCGTCCACGCCTCTTCTTCCTCCGATGTCCTCGGGTCTCGTCCTCCTCCAGTGCTCGCGAACTGACACTGATATAAAAAAAATAGCCTGGGCGCATGCGCAGTAGCATGCGGCTTCTACTACTGCGCATGCGCCCAGGCCATTTTTTTTATATCCGTGTCAGTTCACGAGCGCCGGAGGAAGACGGGACCGGAGGACATCGGAGGAAGAAGAGGCGTGGACGAAGATGAAAACACACCCTGAATGCCCGCCCAGCATGCATGATGCGTAAGTAGAGCACATTCTTTTTTTAGGGTTTTATTTTAAAACGGGGGGGGAGGGGGGGTACTTTAATATAACTTTAGCGGTGCCTGAATAGCCTTTTTAAAGGCTATTCACGCATATGTGGGGCTCTATCAGCATGATTTTGCTGATAGAGCCCCTTTAATTATAATGGGGTCCTTCATTTTAAATTGGAAACTGGGGGGAGGAAAAAGTCTTTCCAGATCCCTCGCAGCATCTTAGCACATGTCGCTCAGGCTGGTCAAAACTACAGCCACACGTTGCCTGAATGGTAATTTCCTGTGTTTCACGTGGGGACAGGAGGTAGAGACCGGCGGTACAAAGTGAGTGACGGGTGTTAGTGACTTAAGTAGGATTTGTTTTATTACTTTACACCAATTTCAGCCTTTGGTCATAATTCCCATCGGCCAGACAACTCCTTTTGACATGAGAACGTGACAGTGAATCGTGATATATAAAGAATAGGATATGATGATCATATTTATCTGCTTCTCTAGGGTCCTTTCAAAGTTTGCCTTCAGTTTGTCGCCAGACTGGGAATTACCTGTGAAAAGAGAGGTAAGTCTGTATGACATCTAGAGGTGCTTTACTGGAGAGCTGAGGTACCTTCTATCTATAGTATTACACATAGAGTGTTACACCCCAGGAATGATGCGCTCCTCTTAAATTGAAATGATCAACGCCTTGGAATGTATTAAACCAGGCTTTATTTCAAACAGAACGCGTTTCGGGGTCTTACATGCGAACATAAAGTGATGTGTCATTAGAAACAGAACCATCGCTCACATTAGTACAGACCAAACCATCGTTGTTAATATATCAAGATCTGATGAAGGGTTGCGCACCATTGCTGCCAATACAGTAGTCACTACCTGCTCCCAGCAGGCCATGGCATACAGGGCGTTGTATCTGAGCAGCCATGGGGCTTTGCACTTCTAGTAGTTGTGGAGCATGACTTCTACTGTCGAGCAAGTTTGGAGGTGGCATTTTGATGCCCCACTTGATGCCCCACATAACTTGGTCCTTCCTGCTGCTGAAGAAAACTGGCTATGAAGCTGATTTTAGGGTTAAAGTTCTGCTCCTATTCAGTGGTCGTCTATAATGTATTATCTCCTTAAATTGTAACCCCCACTTTCCTTACAATCATACAGGACAAGGAGAAGAGGCCATTGAAGGAAGGGGTACAAGACATGTTAGTTAAACATCACCTCTTCAGCTGGGACATTGATGGCTGATGGTGGACATCTTCTTGTGCTCCTCACGTTTCTGACCCTATGGAGTCTTACAGAACTTCACTCCAGCAATGCACTTTTTCTATTTCTGCTCTACTGCCAAGAACTCTCTTCAAAAATCTCTTCGTAACATAAAAGATCTCCAGGCGTGACCTCCAGCTTGAATGTACCGTTGTGACCCTGGAGGAACGTGACATCAGGATGAGATTGTGCCACATGTCAGAACTTCCCTGCACTGGACCAGTCCTATCATCTCATCCCTTGACAAGTCAGATTGTGACCGGTTTGATGAAGTGGACAGTCCAAGCTGATGAAAGTCTATAGCTGTGTATATATAAAATATAGAGAAATATATATGAGTGTATATTTTGAGATGGAAAAGTTTTTTGTTTTTTTTTGTTTTGTCAACACATTTCCTACCTCCTCTCATTTTCCTTCCTTGACTGAACCACAACACGTTTCAGAAAATATAAAGTTCTGACCTTTGTTTCATGAAAAGTAACTTGGGAGTGTGACTCTCCATGAATTGTATTATATCAAGGTGTTGAAGGCTGCTTTGCCCCATCCATGACTTTGGGTAATGTATTAAAGGACCAGTTGGCTGTGACATAAGTTCCCTTTGTAAAATAATGGCTGAAAGCTTTCAATGTTTCAGTATTTTGTCAGTTCTAAAAAAATTTTATTTAATTTTTTTTCACATTTTAAATTTCAGTATACAAGCTGATTCCTGTACCGATACCTGACCCATCTAATATTATAGACTGTGTCACCTTGGACCAGGAGATCTAGATGCATCATATTTATTATAGGGGGTCATACTGGATGAAGCATCAGAGTATCCTTGGTTTCTTTATACCACCAATTGGTTGACTTGCAAAATTTTTTGCCCATGGGCCCACATTTACTAACAGACAATGTAAATGTAATGGAGCTTTCATGGAGTCAAATTTTTATCATCTATATCTGTTTGATGGAGGTCTGACATATAAGAACCCACAGTCACTGCTCGAAGTGGCAGGAACTGTCGGTGTGTGCGGCTTCACAAGTCTTGACATTGTGTTCATTCATGATGTGGCCCACTTGCAGGTCAGTCCCATTCATGTAAATGCAGCTGAGCTGCAATACACAAGGTACAGCACTGTAGTTGGTATCAGTGAAGAGTCCGCAGTGCCCACCGGGATACTGTGGTCTCCTCAGATTACTGGTGGGATCTGGTACCTTCGCAGATCAGATATTGATAACGTATCCTATAGATAGGTCATTAATATTCATCTCCTGGAAAACCCCTTGATACTAAGTAGAGATGAGCAAGTACTGTTCGGATCAGCCGATCCGAACAGCACGCTCGCATAGAAATGAATGGACGTAGCGGCACGTGGGGGGTTAAGCGGCCGGCCGACCTCAAAGCGGAAGTACCAGGTGCATCCATTCATTTCTATGGAGCGTGCGGTTCCGATCGGCTGATCCGAACAGTACTCGCTCATCTCTAATACTAAGGCCATACAGTGTGGGTCCACTGCAGGATTCCTGGGTGACTGACCCAACTTTAAACAGGAAGATCCTTTGTACTTCAGGGTTTGTTTGTTTTTCTGCAGTGTGTGGATTGGGTTTATTTAAAGTCCAGCATTGCAGCAAGTTAGCCACTGACAATTTTGCACTAGCTAAATCCCCTATGAGTACATGACATGTGCCCCCGACCTTAAAGTCAGCAGACTGAAAATGCGCCATATTTCTTCCAGTGGATACCTCCCTTTGCATAGTTATTGGTGTACTCGGTCGAATACCACGCAGTAAACATTCGATTTCCCTTCCTACCTTCCCTGGTGCTTTTTTTTTTTTTTTTTACACCAAAAACTATGCAGGGGAGGTATTCAATCAATTATACTCGCTCATCTCTATTTTATGCCAAAACTTTGGCGCAGTTGAAGCACATATTGTTGCACATTAAGTTACACCCCCCTCACAGGATAGTCTGATAAAATGGTCTGAAAGTAGGTGCACCTAAAATGCTTCTATTTTAGGCCACAATTGGGGAGGAAACAAAAGGTGCTATTTAAGATGCAACAGTGGGTGGAATATCCTAAGGTAGGGAATGTTCTATACCTGTTGTTTCCATGGATTCATCACACTTTGTCATGCTGGCATCCTGCCCATTCCAGAGATAGCAATGTTAGGTTTGGGTACCAATATCACTGCACGGTCAGAGGGGCCGGCCTTACCGCTCTGCTTACTCAGTGGCCAGTGGTGAGCACCCCTGACAGGTACGCTTATATAGTCTTGTACTGTGAGGGGGCGCTCCTCACTGCCCAGCAATGATGCTGAGGAGCAAGGCTCACCCCTCTGACAATGCAATGATATCTCTGGTACTGAGGAAGACGCCAGAAAAACTGAATTCCTCTTTTTAAGCCACGCTCTTTCTTGCTAGGTTATGGCAATCGCTGGCTAATCCTCACCCCTTTGTCAAGTGAGCCACAATAAATTTTCCTTTAATAACCTTTAATAATTGTAATAGAAGACAAGTAGAAGATGCCAGAATGCTGATGGGTAAATCTCAGCAGAGTTCTCTACAATGTCTCAGGTTTGTGTTTCGTTAGTATCACGTTACTTGGCTCCCAAGTGCTGCGATATTACTGAAACATGTGAATGTCAATTCTGTAAGGAACGCAGAATACTATATGGAGACTGGGTTTATGCACCTTTACATGTGGAACTCCGATTTTGATACTGTATAACTAATGTGAATGCTTTCGGTCTCCTCTATGAAAATGAATAGAAGGAACAAATGGAGGTGTCCCCAAGTGAAAAAAAACATTAACGGGATAAGTGTTCATGAAAATGAAGCGTGTCTGGCAAGTTTCTCATTCTTAATTTCAACTTTAACCAAACCTCCAAACATCACGCTTGTTTTATAATGAAATCTAGTGCCTAAATAAAACTGCCATACAGTGTCTATGGAACGAATGATTCTTTTTTTCATCCAGGCTCCATTCCCTAGTGCCAGCGTTGTACAGTGCCCAGATAGCCAGTCCAGATAAACTGCATCTTTTAAGAGGTTATGTCACGATAAAATATATATCCTTGAATTACTGATTGGTGGGGTCCAACCGCGGAGAACTCACAAGCCAGAAAATGGATGGACTTGCGATGACCAACTAATGTACCTCACCTATCTCCAGCACTCCCATTGAAATGGGGGTGTCAACACTGGTTAACAATTCACCATTCTCAGGATCAGTGGAGGTTCTCATTGGTTGGACCCCACCAATCAGCAACTTAGATATCCACTTTGGACAGAGGTTGAATATGTTTTGAGGCATAACCTTTTTCAGTGATCACCAGTTACTGTATTTCAGGGGAGTTCTGTGACCAGGAAGGTTCCTACATGTTGTGTACTATGAGGTGGGGGTCCTGTCAAATAACACGTCATGGCTGTAAGAAATTAAAGGGCTGTCCTCATTAACTACACACGCATGGACACTCTTGCCATCGGAGTTATTGTGGATTCTATTGTTGCTGATCTTTAAAACAAAGTACAGGGTGGGAATGGGTGATGAGAAAAGAACAGGGTGATGTAAGAGAATATATGACCCTCTACTCTAATGGAGTATCTACCCTAATAGTAATATAGAAATAGGCTGTCCCAGTTTAAACAATACTTATCTATTATTCTGTGATCCCCTTATGATCATAAGAACCGGCATCCTCTGTGTGAAGGAGTAGATGTGCACGTGTGGTCACCACTTCTATTTCGAGTAAGGTAGTGGAGTACTGCATTCGGCCAGTGCCATAGAGATATAGTGACTACGCTGTGCTCCAGGGTTTTTATGTGTCTCTTCTTTTTCTAAGTACCGTCTGTTCCAGACATATTGGTGCAGTTACGTTTGGCTACCAGTATAAGTGTACAGTCAAGTGAACACGGCCCAATAAACAGATTCCTCTGGATTCCTGGGAAATTCATAGGTAAAGGTATATAACTGAAAAAGTTTAGAGGGCATGTCAGCCATCTGTTTTTTGTTTTGTTTTTTTTGAAGGGGGGGGTTCACTGACCATGGGTATATTGAGAATAATGGAGACCTGCTCTATTATTGTCATTATTTTTCACTGGTAGGGCTGGTAGACCCCACTTTACACCCTACAAACTTTAAAGACACCACTGTTAATATCTTGGTGACAGATACCAAAGGACACCTTCAGAGGACTCAAAGAATCCATTTATAGGTGTTTGTTAGAAGTGACATTCCAAAGCTATGTAAGTAATGTTGGGGTGAGGCCTTCTTTTCTAGCTTTCACAGCCTCCATGCTTTTTAGAAGGACGCCCTCAACACTTTTGAGTGGGAATTTTTGTCCATTTAGCAGAATTTGAGGTCGGGCACTGATGTTTGGTGAAAAGGTTTATTTCTCATCAATGTGGTTCATCCCAAAGTTATATACTTCCTTCCAGAGCACTGAACACCCCTTTTCCCCTCTGTTGTCTTCAGTGGCGCAGACTATTGTGGTTAAGACTAGAATGGGTAAACGTGGTGCACTTAGTTTAGGCTAAAAATTTTCAACTTAGTAGTGTTTCATTCTGATCTGCAAACAAGGAGGCCTTAGACATGTGGATTCGAATTGCAATGAAAAATTCTGCCTTAAAGAGAACCTTTCACAACCTCCTCCAATTCAGGTTCTTAGCTTTTGTTAATAAATGATGAGCTAATTAACTTCTGTAATGTCAGAATGGCGGTGTCAGGTAGGGGGAGTGATTCGGAGCTCCAATCAGAGGCAGAATCACACCCCATGTCTGATCCTGGCTGACCTCGCACTCCTGACAGTACTGAGCCTAAACAGTAGATCAGACACCAAAACTAACAGCATTTATTGCTCAGGAACAGTGGGGGCTAGAGAAAAAAATCCAACTGTGCCAGAATTGGTGGAGCAGCAGCTATTAATTGATATAAAGAACTGGGCTCAATGTGGTGGTGAAAGGTCCTCTTTAAAGTAAACCAACTAAATTGTGGATTAGACAGTCTAAATTTATGCCAGATTTAAAATCTATCATCAGCCATTGTAATAAATCTGATATATTTTCTAATTATTAGTAAAATTGGGCCATTGATTCTTGTATGAACAGGTGGTCAGACTCACCATGCAGGTCTATGACAGTCAGATCTAAAAGACTTGCATTGTATGACCTCCTGTTCATAAAGGAAACTTTGTACAAACAGTTCAGAGCTCCATGTAGGAGCACATAACTTCATAATTACACTTAAGCTTGGGTGTAGTGTAATTTATTTATTTATTTTTTATGGGAAAGACCAAAAGATTTTTTATTAACTGGAGTTCTTCTTTAACACTAAACTCAACCGAAACTAACTCTAACCATGTTTTAACCATGACTTGTGCATAGAGGCACTGTCAGTACGACCCATACTACTACCTATGTTTATATATGAGGATTGTCTGGCTGCTTCATTGTGTTGCACGTCAGGAAATAGGATCAGGATCCTGCTGGAGTTTTCCTAACAGACTTCTAGGTATTTCTCCCGCCCTCTACCAGAGACTGAAAGAGTTCACATACATGTAATGCTTATCTTCCTTCCTTCCCAGAATAACAACAGATTTTGGCAGGGGGCTGGTGACAGACTTCCATGCTGCATACTACAAAAGATAATGGGCAATTGGTCTGATAACAAAGTGTCAGTTGAAATGAACTGCAGTAATCTAAAGTGATACCGCGATGGCTGTATTATACGGCTATACTGTCATTCAACTCCTGTGGTAGTGCAACTAGTGCTCTGTAACACGTTATATATCAGGGTAACATGGATATTTATCTCTACCCATCAGAAAAAAACCTAGCTGACGTTAGGGTCACACTAGCATTCAGGCTAAGTTCACACTGAGTTTGTTGGTCAGGATTTTGAGGCCGTATCCACCTGAAAATCTTGACCAAAAAGACGGCTTCAAATTGAAAGCAATGGGAGCCGCTCAGGTCTTTTTTTGTTTCTTCCAGCTCCCGGAAAAAAGAAGCTCGTTCTTCAAGTCGTTTCGCCTCATGATTCAGCCTGAAGACACTCCCTCCTAAGGACTAGGCCCATTCATTGGGCCTCACCCGGAGTGGAGTGCGTGGCAGGATGCCGTTACACTGCACCAGCTTCCAGTCGCGGCTACCCGGCTTTTGGTCTGGAACCTGAGGCGGCCTCCACCTCAGGTTCCGGAACAAAAAACTCAGTATGAAGTTAGCCTCAGATTTCGGTTCTTTGGGTCTGCTTGGGGACCCAAAAAACAGAAACCCAATTCACTTAAGAAATGGTTACCTGCATAGACTATAAAAGAGTCCACCAGGTTTCCACCCGAAACCTGTTTTTCAAGTTAAATGGAGGATTGAAAAACCGAATAGAGGCCGAAAACTAGTGTGAGACTAGCCTGAGATGCTTTATCACAGTGATTCTGTACTACATGTACCCCTGAGGAACACTGTCCCTGAATCAGTAAGGATGAGTGCCCAAGTGACAACAGGTGAGATCTGTCATTAGATGGAAGCACTCATTGGTGTCGCAGGCAACAGGGGAAGCAACTAGTGAGCTTGATTCATTACTCACAGCGAAGCCCAGGGCAGAGAACAAGTATGGATCAGAGTGATGAGTAATGAGTGCACGTCACCGCTCAATCCTCGGACATCATTGTGAGGGGACCATTCAACTGTGTTTTGGGGCACCCCCAAGAGGGCTATTATACTAGGTGGGATGACTATACTAGTTGTGGGGGCACTAAGGAGGTCATTGTGATGGGGATAAGGGCATTGAGTGGGCCATTATATTGTGTGTTGGGACATTAAGGGGGTATTATACTCTAGGGGAACTTTGTGGGGCAATAAGAGGGCATTTTGCTGTTTGAGGGTACAAAGGGAGAATTATTCATATTTGCCAACTCTCCCAGAACTTTCTGGAGGATCCCAGAAAAAGGGGTAACCAGAGTCATAGAAATGTGGGAAAATCTAGATCCTATGAAATGCTCCAGCATATGAATAAGGAGTTTGTATGTTCTCCCCGTGTTTGCGTGGGTTTCCTCCAGGTACTCTGGTTTCCTCCCACACTCCAAAGACATACTGATAGGGAATTTAGATTGTGAGCCCTGTATGGGACTGTCAATGTCTGTAAAGTGCTGCCGAATATGATAGTGCTATATAAGGAAGCATAATAAATAAATAATATGGCCACTTCACATGTCTGTGTCCCCAAAAGAGCTGTGACGGGCTAAAGGGGCTTGACTTTGTCAAAAGCGAGCATGGTCTCATCAAATTTTTTACTCTCTTTTTCACATTGACATGTGTCGGAAAAACAGGCATGTGAACTGCAATTATTTGTCCTCAAAACGGCTATGTGACGGCAATTAAGTCAGTTAAGTCAACTATGGAGGCACATCTATCTGCACTGGAGCTGTAAACATAAAACGATAGATAAATAACACTATGTGGCTTCATTTTTCATACTTAACACACTAACAATAAAACAAAAGTGATTGTAAAGGTGAAACTATAGAAATAATGTAATTAAACTGTGTCCATTTATACCGCATTGTGACTAGTGGTCAGTGAAACATGCAAGATTCTTTTCCCAAATATTCACAAGGTTCCCATTGCTATTTTAGTGTTCAACCAAACATGTTTTGATTCAGAAGTGCTTTTATTATAGTTCAAAGTCTCGATATATATATATATATATATATATATATATATATATATATATATATATAGTGGTGACAAAGTTGGCACCTTCTCTCACCTCTCCTTGGGCTCCCTCAGGGCCTCTATGCATGATCCCCCTGGGGCATTTGCAATATACACAGGGTCACAATGGAACTCCATTGGTTGGAATGGTTGCACAACGCAAGTCGTGGCCAAAATCAGTGTTGCCCCAGCCTAATAGATGTTTAACAGCCAATATAAGAAGAGTCAGGGCCTCTCCCTGATGCTCCTTACTATGACTTTCTGGTCAATCCTTCATCTGATGGAATCCATTAATAATTCTGAGTCATGGTACACATATTTTATTGAGATGTGAGCCCCCTTTGCAGCTGCACTTGTGATATGTCCATCCCTGAGGTTTGACTGCTGAAGCCTAAGTATAACATGTGTAAGAGGCTGTGGTATAGTCTATACACCAGGATATTATAGGTATAGTATATAGAACCATATTTCTCTGGCTTTCCTCTGCCCAGGGGAAAAATTCACTCCCCTGTATACAAATACCCTAGCCAAAGCAAAGTGACTTGTTGTCACCCCTCCGATATCCAGTGCCCTGGACTCATGGCCAGATAGTCCCCCAGCTTGGCCCCTGGTGTTATAGGATGACTTGTTGTCACCCCTCCGATATCCAGCGCCTTGGACTCATGGCCAGATAGTCCCCCAGCTTTGGCCCCTTGTGTTATAGGTTGACTTGTTGTCACCCCTCCGATATCCAGCGCCCTGGACTCATGGCCAGATAGTCCCCCAGCTTGGCCCCTGGTGTTATAGAATGACTTGTTGTCACCCCTCCGATATCCAGCGCCCTGGACTCATGGCCAGATAGTCCCCCAGCTTGGCCCCTGGTGTTATAGAATGACTTGTTGTCACCCCTCCGATATCCAGCGCCCTGGACTCATGGCCAGATAGTCCCCCAGCTTGGCCCCTGGTGTTATAGAATGACTTGTTGTCACCCCTCCGATATCCAGCGCCCTGGACTCATGGCCAGATAGTCCCCCAGCTTGGCCCCTGGTGTTATAGAATGACTTGTTGTCACCCCTCCGATATCCAGCGCCCTGGACTCATGGCCAGATAGTCCCCCAGCTTGGCCCCTGGTGTTATAGAATGACTTGTTGTCACCCCTCCGATATCCAGCGCCCTGGACTCATGGCCAGATAGTCCCCCAGCTTTGGCCCCTGGTGTTATATGATGACTAAAGAGATAAGTGAACAAATTCACAAGGTCAGCAGAAGAAGAACAGGAAAATAGGTTTCCGAAAGGTTTCCTGTCACTTTCCCCTCTTTACACTGAAGTCCAGACAATGGCAGGAAAGTATGTGAACCCTCCATATCCCTCTGTCTTCCTCCTGCAAATACATTAGAAAAACAAAGCTGTTTTATAGTCGTGTTCCTGTAAGAGAGAGCAGAGCAGAGCATCCATCTCTGACACACTGCGGGGCGTACAGAGGAGACGTTCTGCACACTGCCGGTAAGGAGCTTCTAGATATAATACCTTGGGCCTGGGTATATTAGGATATAATATTGTGGGGATCTATACGACACATACACATACAAGGCAAAGTTCTGCCACTCATTCCAGGGGAACTACATAGTCAGTGGCAAGAAAGGTACAATTTGTGGCTTCATTTAATGTTACACATTAGTAGCCAAAATTGTGGAACTTTTTTGGAAGAAAAAAAAAAGTGCATTTTGACTTTTAAAGGACTGTAATGCCATTTTATTAATAAAAATATGTATCATTGGAAGGAGAATTCAATGTAGAATGTAACAGAATTTTAGGAGAGGATTCCTAGTAGATCAGCTCTAGCCATTTCAGTGGGGTTACGATCAGGTTTTTCACATGGAATTCTTGCTTTTAGAGTAAGTTCATTCAATCTGTGTCCTTGTGCTTAACTTATATGATATTGAGATCACTTTGTATAGACACCGGTGATATCCTCTGATACCTGGACACAGTCTTTGTAATTCTATCGCCACCTGCTGTTCTACACGGTTTCGTTTTTTTAGCGACTCTTCTTATACTTTTTAAAAAAGTTTTAGGCTAAGGCCCACGTTGCGGAAAGACAACTAGTTTTGTTGCGGTTTCTTTAGCCACAGCCAGGAGTGGATTTAGCAGAAGGGAGAGGTATAAGAGCTTCCTATATATTTCCCATATATCCTTTTGTAACATTCTTGGCTTTGGCTCAAAAAACTGCAGCAAAATCTGCAACAAAAAAAAAAAAGCTTTCCGCAACGAGGGGTTTCAGCATCACTTTCTGGATGACTAGTTAACCCTTTTCACAGTTTTTTTTCTCGTTCTTTATTCTAAGTTGTGTGAATGGACCATACTGTACACAGGGTATTGCAATATTCTGCCTGGTGCTGCAATAGCTTCTACTAATCAATGATCTTTAAGGCCATTGTAAAAAAAAACAAAAAAAAAAACAAAACAGGTTAAATATTAAAATAATTCACCTGATTCATTTGAGATTTCTTTAAATTTGGAGTTTAAATGTATTTGGTAGTGTTGTGAGACTGTGAACCATCTTTTGTATGGAGAACTGAACTTCTAAATCTAAATATATTGGCACCCTTTTTGGAGTACATATAATGTATTAAAAATGATTTTTATTTTTTGGTGGGAGAAATAGCAAAAATATAGCAAATCTGTATTTATTTATTTATTGGGGGGGGTTCTTTTTACATTGCTCACCGTGTGGTATAAGCTAATGTTATTCTGTGGATCAATACAATTATAGCAATGCTTAATTTATAAAACGGTTTACTACTTTCGTTTCATTCAAGAAAAACACTCATAGGCCAGGGGCCTCACGTGGAGTAAATGCTGCAGTTTGGCCATGGCAGAAACATAGTGGGGAAAAAAAAACTGCTTTTTACAGTCCTCTCAAGTGGATGGGATTCTAGTGAATCTCAATTTTATGCTGGTTTATTATTTTATTGCATAACATAATACATCAATGTTTTAGGGGCAAATTGTGTTATGTTTTGTGATTTTTTTTCTTTTAAGATTTCATTAAAAAAAAAAATTCTACTTTTTTTTTTTGTTCTTCTAAAGGATTTGAACCTGCAGTCTTTTGATCACTTGTATAAGACTCTACAAAACTTCTGTATTGCAGGGTATTATACATGTCAGTGGTGTTATGTCTATTAGACCCGGCCTCTGGCTGGGCCTAATAGGCTTCAGTAGATGGCAATATCAGAGGCCATAACCAAGCACTTAGCTGACATGGCAACCCCTCCAGTTCCCTGCCATTGTTTTTAAGGGACACCTTTCATCTGCGTGTGACATATTGTTCATCCATTTTCTGGCCGTCTGACCGTTTTTAACATCTTAACATTTTGTCACCATTCTTTTTTTTTTTTTTTTTACTGAGCATTATAAAAAAAAAAAAAAAAAACAGATCTTTTTTTTTGTCCAACCCATATGTTTTTAATGACAGTCATTCAGATGTAAATCTGATTTGACAAACATTAAAAACAGACTCTCATTAACTTGTATTGGGAATGTAAGGCTGTAAAAATGTCCAAAAATCGGATATGATTTGCGTCTTGGCACCCCACCTGATCAGCTAGAGGGGGTTTGTGCGAATGCTACATCCTTGTGAATGTTTACCATTGGTGTTTATACCTGTATGCTGTATATAGAGTAGGATCCATTCCAGCTAATACAATACAAAGGATAAGAAAATATAAAATATCCAATAATCTTCTTTATTCAATCCAAAAATGTTGAAAACATACAGTATGTAATATAAATCTTCTTTGAATAAGCCGTGTAGGTGTATCGTGTTTTGATTTGGTTCCAGTTGCTCTAGAGCAGTGACGGCGAACCTTTTAGAGACCGAGTGCCCAAACGGCAACCCAAAACCCACTAATTTATCACAGTGCCAATAGTGTGAATGGTGTTTACAGAGATTTCAATGATGCAAACAACTTCGTGCTGAAAGGTAGACGTTAGCATTTATACTTTTGAACAGTTAATGCTCACTATTTACATGGTGCAAGAGCTGTTTTATAGCGACTGTGTAATGTTATTACAGCCTGTACTAATATCACGCCGGCTATAAAACAGATGCTGTGTCATATAAATAGTGAAGGAGCCCCTACACAGTACAATCTGCTCCACGGTGGTCCCACACAGTACAATCTGCTCCACAGTGGCCCCACACAGTACAATCTGTTGCAAAAGTGGCCCTCACACAGTACAATCTGCTGCAAAGTGGCCCTCACAGTACAATTTGCTCCACTATGGCCGCACACAGTATAATCTGATCCACAGATGGGTGTCCACCTCTGGCACAAATGCCATATCATTGCCACCATGGCTCTAAGGTTTACACCTGCGCTTGGATTTCCGTTCTTTGAGTCTGCTTAGGGACCTGTCTGTATTTTGTATATCCTCCATATCTATATATATGGTCCTCTTTAACATCTCAATATACTGTACACCACACTATAAGGACAAGGCCTAACACAGCGTCCCGCAGCAAAAAAGCGCCGCGGGAAAACCCCTGGCGCCGACACATCAGTTTTTCCTGCAGCGCTTTTTGCAGAAACTCCACAGAGGTTTCCTCCGAGGACTTTCTTCTTCCTTTATATCTATAGGGACACTGTAAGTGTTTCTGTAGGTATAAATGACATGCTGCGATTTCCAAAAACTGCATACAACAGTTACCTACACACTCATACATATACATATTAAAGGGGATGTCCAGGCTTAATTAATTTTATGGCGTATGCTCATGGTAGGCCATAAATACCTGATCATTAGGGGGCTGATACGCGGCCCCATCAGCTGTACGGAACCACTTCTGGCGCCCGTTTTGTACACAATACAGGACTGGAAGCAGAAAGTTTCATCCACTGTATAGTTGCCTGGCAGATTCACTGCAGCTCAGCTCCCACTGACTTCAATAAGTGCCGAGATGCAGAGAAGGTGCCGGCTGATATACAGTGGACAGAGCTTTCTGCTTCTGGCCCCGTATTGTGTACAGGACTGGTGCCAGAAGTGGCTCCATACAGCTGATCGGTCTGAGGGCTGGGTGTCGGCTCCTACAGATCAGGCATTTATAGCCTATGCTGACAATAAACCATAGAAAATTATGCCTGGACAACCCCTTTAATTTTCCCCCGAATGCCCCACACTTTAAAGAGGTTGTCCAGAATATATTTTTTTTTTTTATTATAATTATTCCGGGGAGGTGAAAAACAAAGCACAAAAAAAACCCCACACTCATGTGTTCCCAGTGCTCCGGTCCTGCAGTTCTGCTGGTAGTTACATGCCGGACTGGACCGCACTGGGAGACACTGGGAACAGGAGAGTATGCTTGTGTGCTTAAAAAAAATAGAAAGTGTTTTTAAGGGCTCGTTCACATCTGCGCCCCGGCTCTCCACTTTCAGGTTTCCGTTTCCTGCCCAAAACTGGGCAGGAGATGGAAACCTGCAGGCATTTTTCAAACCCGTTCAAATGAAGTGTGCGTCCGTGAGCGCCTGTGAGCGTTTTGTGCTCCCTGCGGCAAAACGTTTTTGTTTTTTTTAACCGGACACAGAGTCGGACATGCAAGACTTTGTGTCCGGTTTAAAACGGTTTCGCCGCAGAGAGCACAAAACGCTCACCGGCGCTCATGGCCAGACTCGGTCCGACAGGTTTCCAGAAGACGGAGACCTCAGACCGGAGACCAGACGCTGGTGAGAGCCCAGTGCTAGCTGTGTTTTGCTCAGTTAGGCCTAATCCTTAAAGGGGTTGTCCAGGAATTACAGGCTTCTACAAGGAAGCCGGTGAAGGAAAAAAAATAAAACCCACACTCACCTGTCCCTGATTCTCCTACCCCTGTCCGCTCCAGCGGTACCCCAGAGTTTTTTCAGTCCTCGCCACACGTAACTGATGAAGTCAATCATCCGCCTCAGCAGCCTAAGGAAAGAAACTGCGATATCACTCACATATGTCACGTGTGACGTCACGTGTCCTTTCTTTAAGCCGCTGATTGGCCTCGCCGCTGATTGGCCTCAGCAGTCATGTGTGGCGATGACATCTGCCAGAACAACGCTCCGGGAGCCACTGGACCAGACGGACGTGGGAGACACCGGGGACAGGCGAGTATGGGTTTTGCTTTTTTTCTTATTTGTGACCTTTCCCTGGCAGAGAACTGTAATTCCTGGACAACCCCTTTAACATCTCAATATACTGAACATCACACTATAACATACAATGCTAGTATGCATAATGGTAGACATGTACAGAAGAAAACAGAAAGACACTCATATGCTGCAGGATATACTTAGGCCTGGTTCACATCTGCATTCGGTATTCTTTTTTGGGAAGTCCACTTGGGGTTCCCCCAAACAGAAACCTATACGCATTAAAAAGTGGTGAGCAATGAAACCACACGGACCCAATAGACTATAATGGGGTTCATGTGTTTTCCGTGCAGTGTCCGCATGAATCGTGTGGTGAGAAAAGTGCTGCAAGTACTCCTTTTCTCTCCACGTGATTCATGTGGACACCGCACAGAAAACACAAAGACCCCATTATAGTCTATGGGGTCCGTGTGGTTTCATTGCTCACCGCTTTTTAATGCGTATAGGTTTCTGTTCGGGGGAACCCCAAGTGGACTTCCCAAAAAGGAATACTGAACGCAGGTGTGAACCAGGCCTAATACATATATTTACACACATACATTCATATACAATATACATACACACATACACACACACCTATCTACAAACATACAGGACTCACACAGTATATCAGACACTTTACACAAATATACACACATTAAATATACATATTTTTACCCAAAAAATGTACTTACATTTGGCCTGGTGCACTGGATATGGAGGAGGCTCCTGTGCAGCTTTGTCCTGTCTGGCCTGTGGTGAAAGCTCTGCTTCATTGCAGCAGCCGGCAGACTTCCCCCTGCACTCTCCGTTCTGTGTGGGGGAGGGGCAGCACACGTCCTGCTAAATGCCGGCAGTGCACAGCGCAGGGAGGAGAAGCCCCGCGCCTGCTAATTCTCACACACTCGCAGGGAATGGTACAGAGGCCCATTTTGGGATGGTCAGGAGCCCGATTGGGCCCCTGAATATCCCGATCGGACCCCTGAAGTCCCTGAAAGTACATTTGGAAATGAAAACTAATAGTCAGCCTCGGGGGCCCACCGGGCGATCCCCTGGTTTACCGGTGGGCCAGTCCGACCCTGTAGAGCCACAGTATACTGTTGCTACTTAGTAGACAGAATGCAAAAAGACTAACAAACATCAAAAAAGGCTGCAGCATTTGCACAAACACCAAAACTCCTTAAACATCTGATCAGGTGGGGTGCTGCGATTCAGACCTTGACCAATCTGCTATTGATAGGCTATATTGATATGCTAATTCTGGAAAATTGAAAGTGACCTTGGAGTGCTACTGATTTCTTGATATTTGGACACATGGTCATTGTGGACCATCTTCAATTTGGCAAATGCTACAGCTCTATGTACTGCATTGAGTATAGGTGTACAGTTAAAGCATTGCTAGTGAAAACAATACAACCTCTTTTCTATGAAAAGGAAGTTAGATAGGTTAATAAAGTATATGTCAGGAATCTCAGTTTAGCTGCTGTTGCTTTAAGGTTACCATGCCATCCTGTGAAGCGTCCGCAGTGTTCAGGCCTCTCCTATGCTGATCTCAGTAGCAGGTGAGGAGGGATATATAAATCCTTTTCCTCCTCATCCAGGTGCCTGCTATTTCCATATCCTGATAATTTGTGCTGGACTGCTCTGCTACTGACCTTTAGCTTGTTACTTGTTGGAAATCAGCTTGTCTCCTGATTTTAGTTCTAACACTACCTCTCAGACTGATTCTTCACTTTGACATGTTCACTCTCTTGAATTATCCTTGTGGTTCTGTTTGCCTTGTACGTTTGTCATGGGTTTCGGTTTGACTTCACATTGTGGAGTGTTTATTTCTTATACCAGTTTCTATGGTGATAACTGGGACCTCAAAGTCAGCACAAGTCCATCTGGTATTGCGTCTGGTGCTAATGAAGGCATGTGGGGGTCTGGGATCTATCTAAGTGCTGTATGTGTTTTAAATATCTAGTTCTACTGCCCTCTGCTGTCAGTGAGTTACTACAATTTCTGATATTTTCTTCAGAGGCACAATCATAACAGTATATTATAAAAATGTTCACAAACAGCCCCAGCACATTAGGAAATTTGAAAAAAAAAAAAAAAAAAAAATTGGTTACACTTTAAAGTGCCATAATTTGGAATGGCCATGACGTATAATATTCTTTACCATAAGGTAGGAGTTTGACAGGGATAAGACATTAGTAATTGATAAGTTGTCTTATTTGAGCAGGATTTCTAATGTGCCATCTTCTCTATGCAGGTAAGTGACTATGGATTGGTCATTCATGATACTTCTGGGATTGTTAGCAAACACCTGGGTGTCAGCAGAAGCAATCGCTCCCTGTCCTGAAGGATGTACCTGTCATCCTGTTGAGAAACATGTCATATGCACTTCTGGCAATCTCACATCTATTCCCCCTGAAGTAGCCAACAACACGACAGAACTTCATATGGATTACAACAATATAACATTTCTGCAACAGAGTTTTCAGCAGGATTTGCCAGAGATGAGATCCCTGTACCTAAGAAACTGCAACATCAAAGCCATCAAGTCCGATGCATTCAATAAAGTAACCGGCCTTCAGCATCTGTACCTGGACAGCAATGAGATACAGGAATTTGAGAACGGCACATTCGATGACCTGAGCAATTTACTTTATCTGCACCTAGAGAAGAATAAAATCATCTATCTGCAGCCAGGTAAAATGGACATGAAAATATCATTGACGTAGAATAGAATAAGAATTGTATCCTAACACTATTGATCGATGTAGGAAGAAAGAGACAAAGGAGGCCAATTTAGTAAAGGAAATCTATCCCATTTTTAACTACATAGACGTCGGAATAGCCTTAATAGACTATTCTTCTCTTACCTTTCTTTTTCTGATCCACGCCGCCGTGCCGAGAAATGTCTTATTTCTTCCATATGTAAATGAGCTTTCAGATAGCACTGCAGATTTCACTAGAAAAGTGGCACAAATTATAGTAAATCTGTCGGGCTAAGGTGTCCCCACCCTGGCATGTCTTGGTCCTAGCCCACATTTCACAAAAGTGGTAAGCATGGTGGAAATTGCTTAATAGTTGCAGTTATGGCTTCCAGCAAAAATTGACATGCAACAAGGTAACACACTGTGGGACACACTTATTCTATACCGGCCCAAAATTTTCTTTAAAAAGATTGTCCTTTTTTTTTCAATAAGGTTTATAAAGCCAGGGGTGTACGCAGGATTGGGAGGGGGAGATTCTAGTTATATTCAGTGGTATGGATACACATACAATCAGTGGCGTAACTAGGAATACCCCCCCCCCGTCTGACACCGACGCCGAAGACCTCGACTGCCCCCCTTCTACGCATTCCTGCATGCTCTATTATGCCCCATAGTGGCCCCTTCACACAGTATTATCCCCCATAGTGGCCCCTGCACACAGTATTATCTCCCATAGTGGCCCCTGCACACAGTATTATCCCCCATAGTGGCCCCTACACACAGTATTATCCCCCATAGTGGCCCCTACACACACAGTATTATCCCCCATAGTGGCTCCTGCACACAGTATTATCCCCCCATAGTGTCCCCTGCACACAGTATTATCCCCCATAGTGTCCCCTGCACACAGTATTATCCCCCATAGTGGCTCCTGCACACAGTATTATTCCCCATAGCGGCCCCTGCACACAGTATTATCCCCCATAGTGGCCCCTACACACACAGTATTATCCCCCATAGTGGCCCCTGCACACAGTATTATTCCCCATAGTGTCCCCTGCACACAGTATTATCCCCCACAGTGTCCCCTGCACACAGTATTATCCCCCATAGTGTCCCCTGCACACAGTATTATCCCCCATAGTGTCCCCTGCACACAGTATTATCCCCCATAGTGGCTCCTGCACACAGTATTATTCCCCATAGCGGCACCTGCACACAGTATAATGTCCCATAGTGGCCCCTGCACACAGTATTATGTCCCATAGTGGCCCCTGCACACAGTATTATGCCCCATAGTTGACACCCATAAACAATTATTATACTCTGGGGTCTTTTCAGACCCCAGAGTATAATAATCGGAGACCCAGGGGGAGAAAAACATAAAAAAAACCTCACCTATCTCCAGTCTCCTACGCTGTCGGCCTCCGAAGTAGTCGATCTTCAATGACATCAGATGACCCGAGACGCAGGCCGGGGTCATGAGACGTCAGACGAGTAGGCCGAAGTCTGCATGGATCGTGGAGAGGTAAGTAACAGTGTTTTTTATGTTTCTTACCTCTCCCGGTCCGCCAATAATTATACTCGAGGGTCCGAAAAGACCCCCCAAGTATAATGATAGCAGCGGTAGCAGCTGTCACCGGGCCCCTAATGTCCCGGGCCCAGTGGCAGCTGCCTCTGCTGCTATGGCGGTAGTTACACCACTGCATATAGTATGTGGTCTATACAGTACACACTTGAAAGTAACCGTTACTAGCTTCATGTGAATAATGTCACCACGCAGTGTAAGATGATAACACTACAGAGTACACAAGTAACACCCCCGTATTACAACCATCATGTACCCATTAACATCAGGGGCCCACATTAATAGCTCCATCACAGCAGAGTACTAACCCTTGCTAGTGATCTATGCACTAATAAACATGTAGTCAGTGTTGTATGCAATAACATAAAAAACGATACTTACGGTATTTTTAGAGAGAGGAACGGAAGAGATCTTCTAGGATGACTACGGTGCAAATACTTATTTCTCTGCACACACCCACAACCCCATTAGGATTGAGGGGTAGAAGCTAATTTCTTGGGTGTAAATAATCAGTTTTTTATTAGTATTTCTATGACACATTTCAGGGGATCCAAATCCATTTCTCAAATAGTAAAAGAGGTAATACAATAAAGTGGTGATAGACAAATATTTAAGTGCAAGATGGCGCCAAAAAATGCCTGGTGTGATTCCCCCCTATGAGACTCCATCACAGAGTCTGACAAAAATCAGAGGAAAAATTCATGTGCAGAGGACTCTTTTCTCCATTGTTTCAGACACAACGGACACCATTATCGTCTATAGGGTGCACTGGGCTCCATGTGTTACCGCCGTTTTAGTGGTCTGCCTTTCTGTTGTTCAGGTTTCCTGCTGAACCCAAACATCAGAGAGCCAGTGCTAATGTGAACCTAGCGTCAGTGTGAGTCAGGTGTCCTCATAATTTTGACGCAATGTTTCATGATTTCAATCCATGAGGATGATACTATATGTCATTTTTTGTTCCAGGTATATTTTTACCACTAAAAAATCTTATTGCACTCTACTTGGGAAACAATCTACTGACTGAGATCTCTGATACATCCTTGAAAGGTCAGAAACAATTACGGTGGCTGGACCTAGGGTTTAATATGATCTCTAATATATCTAAGGGATCTTTTGAAGGCTCGGCTAATCTTCGAAAACTGAATCTACAAAACAACCTCCTCACCAGTGTTCCTACCTTTAAGTCTAAAGTCAACCTTCAGATGCTGCGCCTGAGTGGAAACAGAATTAGGAAATTGTCCACTGGTTCCTTTGGTAAAAATTTCAGAGTTCTCAGAGAACTGTACATGGACAATATGGGACTTGAGAAAGTAACAAGCATGGCCCTTAGCAGACTGCGCAGGCTTGATGTGCTTGACTTACGGAACAACAGCTTGACATCTCTTTCTGCATCTCGACTTAAGAGCTCCACAAAAGTCTACCTTAGCGGCAATCCTTGGAACTGTGACTGCTCCATAACTGAACTCTATATTCGAGTGCTGATGGGTAACAGAAATGACCCAGAGCAGGACGTGCAGTGCAAGAGCCCTGAAAGCTTTGAGGGGAGAAGCCTGACTACAATTAATGTAAGTGTATGTGTGTATGTAGAGTCATACCTTCACATACCTTGTGAAATTCTCTATACAAATATTCACATAGTCTAGCATAAAAATGTGTTTAGGTCCAAACTGGAATTACCAGGGAAACTGGTTTATTATATTCTGCGGCCTCTTTAGGTCCTAGAGTATAATAAACGGAGAATAGGGAAGCTGTGTAAAGGTGAGAAAAACCACTTCTTCACCTCTCCTGGATTCCACTGTGGTATCCTTTAACATTCTGTTCCTCTTCTTGGATAGTCCACCATCTTATTTGGCCCCTGGGTTATTGCCGAGGCTTGTGATTGAGCCTAAGCAGTCATGTGGGCAACATTCACTTCAACACGCTTTGACACAATAGTGTCATCATGTTGAAAAGGACAGGAGAGGAGAGTAAATGTTTTGGTTTTTTTTTATCTTTGAGGTGAACCCCAAATTTGGGGTTTGGTAATACCTGAAATTTTGGGAACATTTGTATAGCATAACGTTATGAAGCCATTTGACAAACACTAGTTATCAGTAAAGGTAAAATTAGTTCAGAACCTTTTGTCAGGGAGATTCAACAAGGCAGCTTTAAAGGGAGTCTGTCACCAGGAAACTCAATATCAAACCAGTGCATCACAGTGCATTGTCGGGGACGTTATGGTGAACACAATCATATGGTCATGGTATCTCCATACAGATTGATAGTGTAGTGTAGTTGTGTCAGAAGATAAAAACACCACTACGACCCAAAACCGTACTGTTCTTGATTGCATATAGAAGGCAAGTGTAAGGCAATACACACAGATCTTAGCAACATACAGTACTTCAGACATCCAGAGCTAACACAGATATCACTTCTGATGCCATTGGTTTTCCTTGCTACACTAGCAAACTAGG
Source organism: Leptodactylus fuscus (assembly GCF_031893055.1). NCBI lineage: Eukaryota > Metazoa > Chordata > Amphibia > Anura > Leptodactylidae > Leptodactylus > Leptodactylus fuscus. The sequence continues at coordinate 40,918,436 of NC_134273.1, forward strand.
CCTCCAGTTTCTTGTGACACAGTAACAGTTGCTGTTTTCTGGTACAACAGGGACCGACCAACCACAGAAAATATATGGACACACTTTCCACATTGACAGTTTTAATATGGCTTCACAGAGGCCAATGTCTAAATGAGATAACTTGTCCTTAATCACCCCTGAGTAAACAGTTATACCAAAACGTTATACCAACACAACCCAGAAGGGAGATCCTTGTCGGAACGCTAGTACGGCAGTCATCCCTGTGCTCACCCTGTTTCAATGTTAAGTTGAAGTCTGATTTGAGCACTGCGACACATCAGTCAGAGGAACATCTCTGTAGACAATGACAGCAACAGTGTAGCGGTATTAACTATGGTGGTCTAAGGCAGTAAAGCAATGAATGATTTCTTCTCTGTCTTGTCTGATCATCTTACCGGCCTACTTAGTGTTTGCATGATAAAGCATGTTCAACCAATAGATATAAAAACAAAGTAAATGCAATGGATACAGCAGGTAAAAAAAGTACAGCATTTATATATTTCTCTTCTCTCACAGATATTAGACCTCCAATGCAAATCCTTTGTTGCAGACACCACAACTGTATTCCCAGCAAACCAAACTGAAAGACAACCAATAAATACAATTCCATCAGTGGTAACTATCGCTAAAGACATTACCACGCTCAAAACAACCACACCGACATCTACTGCGTGGAATAACATAATAGAAGAGGATCCTTGTCTTGCAGACAATATATTTACCATCTTGGTTAAACCAACCGGAGAGGATTCTCTTGATGTTTCTTGGTCCAGCTCTAGAAACTACAGATACTTCCAGATAGTTTACTTTACTGGTGACCACAAGGATACACTGCACATCTCAGGGGAACGACGACAGGTTCAACTTTCCCACCTATTTCCTGGCACAAGCTACTCTATTTGCATTATCCCACAAGATACGGACAATATAATATGTGAAAACCCAAAACTCAAACAATGTGCAAGTGGTCAAACCAATGAGGAGCTTGAGACAGCCTATCATGTCCACTCTCCACCCACGACCACCACCTCTCCATTTGTGATTATTGGATCGACTGTGGCTGGTGTGGTAATTTTGGCAGCAATCGTCATCACAGTCTATACCATGCGTTCAAGTAACTTTCAGTTCCAGCGATATCACAATGAAGATGAAATGGATGGGGGCAAGCGGGAGGAAACCGATCCATACAAGTGGGATGGTGTCTATGAAAATATAAATGATGATAGACACGTCTACGTTACTTCATCCAGTCTATGGGGGATGGATAATCAAAAACTTGACTGTAGCTTGGCTGAGCCCATACCCTTACCTTCTGTTCCAAACTATGCTTCTTCATGATTTTTGTGTGTTACCAGGCTCTATTTTGTACACATTAAATTAGGGGTGTATACAAGGTGTGGGGGGGAAGGGTTACAACGTTAAAACTGCCTCCTTGGAGTCATCAATTGGCCAATCAGAAATCTACAAAGTACTGGCACTTGCAGCTCAGGAAGGGGGCAAGAAGCCGATCCACACACGATCAAGTGCAAAGTCTATCGATCATCTACCCCATCCTGGTATCCTACAAGCGCTGTCACTCTCTTTTTGGGTTGGGACTTTCATGATATTAAAGAGGCTCTAGCACCGGATTTATGGGTTATGAGCTAAAGATACGCCTATCTATTAGTTTGTAAAAAAACCCAAAAAAAGTTTTTGTTAATTACCTTGGTAATCGATATGTAAATTAGCTTTATCGTGCACAGTGAGTGTTCCGTGCACCCCTTAGTGCCATAGCTTATGGACGCCCACTGCTGCCTCCAAGCTCTCCCTCCTCCTGCTTATTCACGGTGGTTTCTATTGAAAGCATGCGCGTGCGCAGTTGGGCTTCCTCTGGCACTCTACTGCGCATGCTCCAGCTCACAATGTTCTCTATGGGAAAATGGCACTGGTGCGTGAGCAGTAGCGCACCGGAGGAAGTGCTACTGCGCACACACGTGCTTTCAATAGAAACCTCCGTAAATTAGCAGGAGGAGGAGGGGCTTGAAGGCAGGGGTGGGTGTCCAGAAGCTATGACGCTAAAAGGTGCTCGCAACGCCCACTGTGCACGACCAAGCTCATTTACATATCGATTACCAAGGTAAATAACAAAAACGGGGGATCTTTTTACAAACTAATAGCAGCACCTGAATAGCCTTTTTAAAGGCTGATAACCCGTAAATCTGGTGATAGAGCCCCTTTAATACTCATCATTATAATCACAGTCTAGTGCGGTGGGGGTGCATTGGTGCTTTATAAATCTGGGGATGGAGGGTGTTGGGAAAATTACCAGTAGTAGCAGGTGGCAGTGAGGAAGGAATGATTTGACAGCAGATCGGCAGCCACTGGAGGTAGGGGGGTGTTGGGCGGACCCACTTAAGAAAATCCTATGTGCACCCCTGCTAATGTGTTATAAATTTACAAAAGGGAAATGATTAATAATATAATATGACATTGCATCATCTAAGCTTCAGCCAGAGCACAGTGGCAGTTTCTTAAAATAAAGTTGTGACAAGCGCCCAGAGAGTGATCCGCAGTTACAGTAGATCGCATAGGGATCTCTAGTCTAAGTAGTAGCCTATCATTAGCAGGAATCAAGAAAGAAAAGAACTGTTCACAATTTGCTCATCCCTAGAAAACTATTCCACTAGACAAAGCAAAAATTTCTAATGTACAAGCAGCAGTAGAATTCGGTTCTGAAAACGTGTCTGCTATTATGTAGTTGTTCCTTGTAGGTGTACAATAAAGTTTACGTTTCAATCACCCCTAGTGGTTTGGCAGAATTCTACCGCTCCTAGACCTATTAGCTTTCTCTGGATGCTGTGCACAAGGGTTCAACTAGTACCATAGCAACTGCCCCAGTCAGACGCTCGCCCAATCTTTCCTAGTTAAACCCCTAATAGTAGATGAGATTGGATGAAGACATTGGTCCATCAAGTCCAAGCTATAACCGTGAGAAAGGCAAAACCTACCCTTGAAGTTGATGCCAACTGCCCTAAGTCAGGAGAAAAAATTACTTCCCAAGCTCAAATCAGGTAATAGGTATAAAACCCTGGATCAATTTGTCTTCACCAAAAGTCTAAAACCCATAACCTGTAATAAATGTCCTTTCAAGAAAGGCACCCAGGCCCCTCTTGAACTTGCACAATGAATCCACCATCAGCACATCCGAGGTAAAAAGATCACACTGCCATAACTACTGGTGTGATAATCTGGGGAGACATTGCATACAGTAGTCGGTCCATCCCTAATACTGATAAGGAGGACAGTAAGGTTATGTTCACATTGCATAATTTGGTGGGGATTTTGAAGCAGTGTTCACCTCAAAACCAGCGCCAAATTCTGCTCTGAATCTGCTTCCCATTATATTCAAGGGGAGACCGAGATTAAAGCTAGACTGAAAAAAAAAAATAAGTGACCTGCTCAATCTTGTCACAGAACCTGCAGCAAAAGGCACTCAGAAGACGAAGACCATTTATCTGCGGCTAATCGAGTGAAGTCCACCTCAATTCCTCTTAATATTCCATTGTGTGAATGGTCCCTTATAGCCAAATAATACGTACAGGACTTCCTAGAGCCAAGCGTTGCCTCATATGGCAGGAGTTCCATCTGGTATTTCTCAGCAGTATAATGCTCACCCACACACAGACATTCCACTTTCTTACGACACCAAAGGCAAGTTTTTAGGTTTTATAATGCCTGAGAAAATTGAAGTCTTCCTCCCCCACCTTCATGTTTTTTTTCTTTGTAAACCAGTACACAGTGAAATACAAAAGAAAAATTTTAGATGGATACAGATCAAACTAAAAATTCAAGATTTCACAGAAAGGATTCAAAATTAATTATACAAATGCTGACAGAAAATCAAAAGGTGTCTGAAAGTTTAGTCTTGCTTTAATGTAGACACAAGGCCAAAATATATTTATATCTAGCACTTCCTTCCAAGATAGGGCCCTCTGATAGCTTACATGCTCGCAGCAGTAAAATCACTCAAACCACTATATTGGCTTCAGACTGCTCGTTACTAGTACGGACTTGTAGGAAGCAGAAGTGCACCAGAGCGCAAGCTTTGAGGAACTCATGAGCTGGAAGAGAAGAAGAAATCAGGGGGCCACACGGTGGCTCAGTGGTTAGCACTGCAGCCTTGCAGCGCTGGGTCCTGGTGTTCAAATCCCACCAAGGGCAAAAAAAACATCTGCAAGGAGTTTGTATGTTCTCCCCGTGTTTGCATGGATTTCCATCCCATATTCCAAAAAGACATACTGATAGGGAAAAATGTACATTGTGAGCTCTATGTGGGGCTCACAATCTACATTTAAAAAAAAAAAAAAATCATCCTCACTTTCAGAAGATTTGGTCCGAATGGCTAAGAATATAATCCACTTGATTCTTCTATGAGGAGTCGTTCCACTACCTCCCCAACCTTTCCCGCTTTTCTTCCTAAGGCTAAGTTCACACAGAGTTTTTTGGTCAGGGTTTTGAGGCCGTATTCATCCTCAAAACCCTGACCAAAAAGATGGAGCTTTTTCCGGAGCCGTTTCTTCCGGCTCCCGGAAAAAAAGAAGTGAGGTGCTCATTCTTCAGGCCGAGTTGCCTAGCGATTTGGCCTGAAGACACTCCCTCCTCTGGACTAGGCCCATTCTTTGAGCTTAATCCGGAGGAGGGTGAGCGACTGGATGCTGGTGCCGTGTACCGGCTTTGAGTTCCACGACACAATTTATGGATCAGGTTCCGATCCAAAAAAAAAAACTCCATGTGAACTAAGCCTAATGCTATTTATCCTTCCTGACCAACCCGTTCTTCTTTATTCTCTATGACCTGTTCTCGATCAGTAGTGTAAATTTCTCTATGACATGTCCAAGTACATCAGGCCCTAACATGGAATGTCCAGTCTTTGCATTGCTGATTTTGTGCTACTACTTCTGTTCTAATTCCTGTATTGTTAAATTGACATGTACGTCTTTTTTGTTATACTGAAAATAAAGAAAACTTTTCAATGGCAAAAAAATATACATTTTTGTGCAAAAGATTGTACGAAAGAACTTAGACAAGTTTTCCGTAGCTGTAAAGAGTACTGGCTTGTATGCAAGAAAGAGAAAATTAAAGTGAAGGTTCCTTCAAGCAGTTATATCTCCATTATAAATATAGAAACTTGTCTTATATAGAAGGAGATTCTCATCTTTTCCTCAGTTCTACCTGCATTATTTCCAGAGATATCATCAGTGGAAAACAAGCAGGATTGGGAGAATCTACATATAAATATCCCAATCCCGACTAGGTTTTCAAGCATCAATACCTCTGGAAATAATATGGGTAGAATTGAGACCTCCGTGTCATAAGATCGGAAGTTTTATAATAGCCAAAATATAACTGTTTGAAGTGCCCCTCCTACCCCTATATCCCCTTCATTCCACAAAAGTCCCTAAATGGTACACAGTGAGAGGCAGGGGACGAATCCTCAATACAGAAGCAAGGGAAAGAAGAAAAGACTTCACAGAAAGGAGACAAAATCTGATAAAGTATATTATAAAATGTATGACTGAGACAAATACTGACAGAAATGGTTTCTAAGTTTAGTTACACTTTACCCTATAAAGGTTATCAAACAAGTACAAGGCAGCTCAACCACAGAATAAAGGTGAGACTGTTCTTCACTTGTACCAAAATAAAGACTCCATAAGAGGATTTCCAACAAATCTTTCCAGGATCATTCTGTGGAGGAGCGAGGCCCTGGACAGGGAGGTGAAACAAGGTCAGAAGCAGAGAACAGTCAGACTCGTAGTAGTGACAGTCTGTTGTCTTGGTCAGTTGCCAATGGATATGACCACAAATGCAGAAGTTTCTATGGTCTGGGACTTGTCAAAAACCCAGCCATGATTTTCTTATTATAGCTGTGTTATCAGGTAGGGACTCTACATGGATCAGAAGATATCCCGGCCACAATAAGGAAATCATGACAGATGCTCTGACTTGAGAAAGATCCTGCATTCATGGTCGTATCCACTAGCAACCAATCAAGACAACGGACTGTGACCACAAGATATTTAGAGAAAATCTTTAAAACTCTGCAAAATGTTTAATTACTTATATTTGCAAAAATGTTTACCTTTTAATTATCTACAAATTTAAAAATTATGTACCCCTTTAACCACTTCAGTACCGGGCCAATTTGTGGTCCGGGACCAGACACATTTTAGGTTTATTTTGTACGTGCGGTTTTGAGGTCTGTAAAATTTTTCTCGTATGTCTTAGTCAACTAATTTTTGCGTCTTTTTTCGGGGACACATAGGGCTTTATTTTTATGTTATTTTTATTTTCAAATGTGTTTTAATTTTTTTTATATCCAGGAAAATATAAACAAAATAGGAGGGAAATTGTGTCTGGTTTTCAATTTATATATTTTTTTTTTAATTTAATAACACAAAGTGTCACTGAAAAACTTTATAATATAGTTTTTCCTCTCCGTTATGGTAATTTTTATTTTGTATGGTGTCGTCGGGGGTGGGGCTATAACCTTTAATAATGGCGTTTTATTAGCGTATTAGTCTTTTATTTTTTATTATTATTTTATTTACTTTTTTTAAAAACTTTTTTATTATATTTTTATTTTATTTTTTCCCCAGATTGTGTCCCCATAAGGTGATAAGAGACCTTTGGGGACATCTGATCACTTTTTTTTTTGTACTGGAGGCTGATTTCTCCTATAACTGGGGCTGTTACATTTAGCCTCAGATACAGGAGGAATACAGCCTCCTGCATGCTGTATATACAGCTTACTGAGCTGATCTGGGGTCCTGTAGGACCCAGCAGCTCTTGTAAGACTCTGCTCCCGGCAGATCACGTGTCTGCCGGGTCAGAGGGCAGCTGAATTATGGCTGCGTCCATAACTGTGTATACAGCGCTCATTGAGCGCTGTATACACAGCGATCGAGATAGCAGAGGAGGTAATAAATCTTCTCTGCTATCTCTCTGGGAGCTGCGGCTGAAGTTACAGCCGGCTCCTAGTGAAAGCAGCTACACGATCTCCGTGCAGCTGCTGTGTTCTGATGGACGTACAGGTATGTCCTGTCAGAACAAGGCAACCACTTCCCGGACGTATATAGTCTATGGGCGGTCCGGAAGTGGTTAAGAAAGGCTATTCTCCTTTAGATGTCTTATCCACGCTGCCGTTCGGTATAAATGCCGGTTTTCGTCAGTATGCAAATGAGTTCTCTCTCAGCATTGGGGTGGGCCACAGCACTAAAACAATGAGGGCGTCCCCAATGCTGTGAGAAAAGTCTCCAGGGTCGCCTCCATCTTCTTCCAGCCTCGGGCGGAGCAGACTGCACATGCCCGCGGCCACATGCAGCAGCTACTGGAAAATTTAAAAAATTAAACTGGTCAGAGTTTTTGGGTGCAGTAGTTGCTGAGTGATGGGGGAGGGGGTGTTTTGGTTGTCTGTCTGCCCCTTCCCTGAGCTTGAGGACTGAGTTTTTTCCCCCCCACTTGGAATTTAGCCTGGCTGAATATAGGGGATCTGCAGTGCTCCTATTAACCCCTTCCCGACAGAACAGGAGAAACTGCAGATCCCCTATATTCAGTAGACCGGGCACTGTCAGACACAGGGATACCTAATGTGTATGTGTTTTTATACTGTTTAATACTTTTATATGTAATCTAGGGAAAGGAGGGATTTAGAACTTATTTACTTTTTTTTTCTCACTATTTTATGGGAGATTCTATACATTACTATTGCAGCTGGTCATAGACCCCCCCTCCCCCCAAAAAAAATAATTTTTTTTTTTGCTTGACTCGAGTATAAGCCGAGAGAGGCTTTTTCAGCACAAAAATTGTGCTGAAAAATTCAACTTGTACTCTAGTATATACGGTACATTTTTTTTTTTTTTAACTTAAGTATGTCTTTGTAGAATGGGAGGAAATCCACGCAAACACGGGGAGAACATACAAACTCCTTGCAGATGTTGTTCCTGGCAGGATTCAAACCCAGGACTCCAGTGCTGCAGTGCTAACCACTGAGCCACCACGTTGCTCCTATAAACACATATTTCTTCACATCAATGAAAACAAAAATTCTCTCAGTAGATGTGATCAGTTTATTTGGCCAGTCAAGGCTGATGTCTTACTGTCAACCATCAGTGGATAAAGCATCACTTACCAATCATCAAATTAAGAACTCTATAGGATGAAAATATAGATTCTTGAAAAAAAAAATGACAATTTAGGAGTTTGAAGTTATGTCTTACATGACTATTAGGATCTGCCCATTTACGCTTCTGATCATACATCAAGCTACATTATAGCATGTATCAGACAATGGCTTGTCAATGGCTGCTCAGAATCCCTGAAGAGACCTGTTCATACTTTGTCTAAAAGAGCAAAAATCCCATTGATGTGAACACTACACGTGACGTGTCTACAACATAGAAATAAGTCAAGCATTAAGCTGAAACACATTTAACCCCTAAAAGACAGCCAAGTTTTATTATTTTACCTCATTTCCCTCCAAGGTACAACCATTTTTTCCCCATCAATGCAGCCAAATGAAGGCTTACTTTTTGCTGGATGAGTTGAACATTATAATGGCTCCAGTGAATATATAGAGAAACTTACAAAAAGTTGTGGAGGGAAATGTGAAAAATGCAATTCTGACATTGTTCTTTGGGTTTTGTTTTAGGCCTGGTTCACATTTGAACATCGGTTTCTGTTTGGGGTTACCTTCAGAAACCTGTGGACCTCATATTGGTATGGGTCAGCGTGGTTTCTGCACAAACAATGCAGAGAGAAAAAGTATTGCTAGCAGAACCTCTGTCCCCGAATACAGATGTGAACCGAGCCTTAGCTAAAAGTGACAGTAGTAGTGAATAGACACACTTTTACTATTTTTTTTTTTCAAAAAATAAAAAAACAAAAAAACTTGAGTTGGAGTTAATTTTTTAATCCCATGCGAAAGTATATTTTAATGTGCCATTTTGGGTGCAAAAGTGTTTCTGATCACTTGTATTCTTTTATTTAAGAGACGAGGTGATGAAAAAAACCCAAAAAACAAAAACCTGCAATTCCGGCTTCTCGCATATTGGGATTTCTTTTACAGCATTCACTGTGACAGATATTAATGTAATATCTTAATAGCTTGGACATTTACAGATATGGGGAAACTAAATTAGTCTTTTTACTGGTTAGATTCTTTGTACATACATGTGTTTTCTTTCGTTTTTAGAAATTTCATTTAAAAAAAAAAAAAAAAAAAAAAAAAAAAAGATCATCACCACTTTATCAGTCATTACAATACATCTGCACCGCAGTGTGTGTTTTTACATTAACCAGCTTCTAAGCCTGTGCCTCACTGTATTGCTGATGTCGCTATGGGGTTATTTACGGCTTATCAGGACCTTGTCCCATTTAAAATGATTAAGGTCACTAGCACTAACATATCTGTCCCCAATAAACAGTTTGATAAGGTGGTGGGATCAAATAAATTTGACAAAGTTTTTGGTGAACATTGTCAGTTCTGAATAACATGTCTCCAATATAGCCATTTGTGTTAGAGGCTTACATTTTTTCAAAAATGGATATCAATCCACACCTAGAAAAGTAACAAACTCTCAGGGTAACATTGCCAAACTTATTATCAAAAGCAAATACATGTTAAAAATGTTCAGCTCTATAAGATTAAGAAAACAATGTGACATGAATAAAAACGCAAAGTATTTACAAATAAACTTACACCCATTACTACAGATCAAGGGCTTTGCCTTTGTCTAAATTTTCAGGCCTCAGTTTTATGTATGAAATTGTCATCCAATACATTTTCGGTCTTCCTCATTACTTAAATTCCCCTATGTTAAAGCAGCCTATCTGCATACCAGTAGAGATGACTGAACCCTATTCGAAACAGCTGTTTCAAATAGCACGCTCCCATTGAAATTAATGGAAGCGGCCGGCACGCAGACTTTGCCAGCAGCCGGCCGCTTAACCTCCCCCCCCCCCCCACGTGCCAGCTACGTCTATTCATTTCTATGGGAGTGTGCTATTCGAAACGGCTGTTTCGAATAGTGTTCGCTCATCTCTACATACCAGCCATTCAATGGACTCACTGCTTGCAACTTTAAGACAAATCATATTCCAAATGAAGATCTATAGCAAATAGCAAAAAAACATTCTGATAGGAACCTTTAAGTAGTCAATGCACTGGAGCAAACAAACCATACAATGTTTTGTGTTTTGTTTTATATGCGGTCTTAAAGACATTAAATAACAGTCCAGTTTTAGACTTTGTTTCCTGAGGTTCAAACCAAGTTAACTGGGTCATTAAGTATCACGAGGTCGGGCAGAAACCCTAATTATTTGTAAACAAGGAGACTGGAAAAGGGGCTGTGGATAAGGACAAAAGGCTTGTGACCCCCTGCTTGGCCTGAAGTCTCTTAGAAAAGTTTGTGATTGATTGTTTCCCTCCTTTTGATAGTCCGACAGGTGAGGCTTGAAGCATCGTAGTCCAATCACGATGAAAGGGTTACAACTTATGAAGAGTTTGCATGAGAATATGCCGTGCTTGAGCCTGAGATTCTAGTGCATGATTCGGCCTACAAATAAATACAGAAAAAGATACCATTAAAGATTCCATCTAAATACAGAAATTCCACATTATATTCTACAGATATTTAATTTAGGAGGTAAAAGACAATGCCAGCTGCTATATGCTGCAAAAAAAAAAAACTATTTAGTCTTCCATACTTACTTAGAAATAAAAGCCAAGAGAATAGGAACGAGACACTTCTGAAAATAATTTTGCTGCACAATATGATTTAAAGACAATAATGGTCCATACAAGTGTGGGGTGGCTTTAATCTTCTCTTCGCTCTATAAAAGATGCATAGTGGTGGTTAGTACTATCACATTTTCTGCTTTTTGACTACTTTCTAAAAATCCTGGACAATCCCTTTAAAAGAGGACCTTTCATATCCTCCTGCACATGCAGTTTTATATACAGCTAGAAAGCGGACAGTGCACTGAATTCCTCGCACTGTCGGCTTTTCTGTTATGTGCTTTTGGGGTGGAGATATTGGTGCCAGTAGTTTCAGCGCCGATTTCTGCCCACTTGTTAGAAGGGCATTCCTGACAGTCTGGCTGGGCTGTGAGAAATGTGCACCCTGACAGTACTTGTCTATAGTCTTGTACTGTCAGGGGAAGATGTTCCTCACAGCTTAGAGTCATTCCTGGTTGGTAAGGAAGGCCCCCCTGACTTTACAGGGCCTATAGGCGAGCAGTGTTGGAGGAATTGTAGTAATTTCCTCACAGCCAAGCTAGACTGTCAGGAACGCCCTTTTGACAGTGGGTAGAGATTAGTGCTGAAACTACCGGCACCCATATCTCCAGCCCATGGGCACATAAGGGGGAAAAATGTCCTATCCCAGATTCTGCAAACCTGCGACATGAGAGCCCCATTCATCAGGATGGTTGGAAAAAAAAGAAAGAAGAAGAATTGGCCTCAATTCCTCTTCATTTTTGCTGTCAAAATGGTTCCTTAGTTGTTGGGAACACATCAGCTAACAGATTAAAAATAAATAAAAAATAAATAAATACCTTAAGAAGGCCCATCCTAACCAGCAAACTGGTAATAAACATGCTTGGCTGGAAAACTGAGCTGCTAAAAGCCTTTTTCATCAACTCATCTAAAAAGAAAAAAAAAAAAAATGTTGAATCAGAAACAAAAAACAAAGAACAAGGATTAAGCGTCCAGTCTTTTCAGAATCGTTCCTTACCAATTGTTTCTTCCACAGCTGTCTTTACCTCTTCGTCGTCTCTATACACAGACGCTATTTGGAGGAAAGCCTGCACTACCTTGTCAGTGTCTGCAACATCAGTCTGAAGATATATACACAATAATATCAGAAATAAAGTCGGAATTTTAACCAGTAATAATTGTGGATTTGTTCCTATGTAGCACTAAATACCTGATCTATAATCGCTGAACGCCTAGGACCCATCCGCAAGAGTTTTTCAGGGGAAGGGAAGTTGAGGAAAGTAGATGCATCAACTGGTGGGCGCGGAGCGGCAGGTGGTGTGGATTCCTTGGAGAAAACAAATCGGACTATTTTATATCCAAGTAAAAAGAAACACATTTTAAAGGCCCCATGCACATTAGAGTAAGATCAGCTAAAAAGAAAGTAGAGCAGCCTGGGGATTTTCAGTTTGCTCGACATTTCCCTACTTACCTGCTTAGAGAAGCAACAATGCAGATATTACTGTAACGTCCTTATGTTTTATGGAAACTGTCTCCACGCATTTTATTTTGGCACTACACATTAATTTAGTTTATAGCCAGACTAAGTTTTCTTACTTGAGTGGGAAATTTCTTTGGCTTTTCTTGCTCATTGTCCTCCCCTTCATCTCCTTCCTCTTCTTCCTCCTCGTCATCATCTTCCTCATCTTCGTCCTCGCCATCTTCCTCATCATCGTCTTCCTCCTCCTCTTCATCATCATCATCCTCCTCGTCATCATCATCATCCCCTTCATCATCACTGAAAACCAAAATATAAACAAGACATAATGTGAACAGGAATGAAAAACAGTATGTGACAAGTTCATATAATGGGGTTGTCTGGGATTTTACATTTAGGGCCCAGCTTTAGAATAGGACAGAAATACCTGACCAGCGTGGGTTGACGGCCGCATGGATCAGATTCCTGTACTAAACAGTACATTGTTGCCATTATGGGCCTTTTTGTTCAGATAGCTTACAAATATAATTTAAAATATAAAATGCCAATAGGCTTGTGTTAAACATGCCATGTGATATACTTTTTCATGGGATGCCTCTGTATCTGGGGTATACTGATTATTCTCTTGCCCCTTGTCTGGCTAGAACACTTCATGTGGACTCAGGGGATTCTAGGCCGATAGAGAAGTTTGTTGCATGCACCAGACACTGCAACCATAGAGTGATAATTCAGTCTACTTAGTATGGGAAATCATTGTCTTACAATACTTAGAGCACTAAAAAGGTAGAATCTGATTTTTTGCCCTAAAATAATCCTTTTGAAAGTTGTATAAAACAATGTTTCTCCAGGTTTCTAAGACAGTGAGCATCTAATACAATATATTACATCATAGAACCATTGTTCTGCGTGTGAAAAACAGCACATGGACAATGCAAAGTACCCCCATGAAACATGATATGGGTACCCATCTAGTCTCACTAAACATTTCCATAATATTCATTGGTATGGGTACGTATATGTACCCTACACATTCACAAATACAAAATAATGCACACCATTGAAGTCCTCAGAAAACCAATTAGTATCATACAGAGTCCGCAGATAATGCCACCATACTGTACACATAACTAATACCATCTTATTGTATTGACAGCGCTGTGATCGACAGCCTCTGCATACAGAGATAGCGGTCACTGACTGATAGGACCACTTGACTTCTCAACACAGAAAGAGCAGACATTTTAATGAATAAATGACAAATTACATTGAAGATTTTCCCATAAACCTATACATGCCACCTGCAGATTTTACTGCAGTTTTCATGTCATAATGCCATGTAAAGTACTTACAGTGTTACATATAGTGACACAGATATAGATACATACACAGATATAATATATTATATGATATATAGATACATAGATATAGTGATTCACACAACCCCCTCCCCCCCAAAAAAAAAATTAAAAAAAAATCCATTAGTGGCCTCCATATAGTATAATGTCCTTTGGCTGCCGCCACACACTATAATGGAGCATTACATTGTGAGACAGGGAACTAATGTAGAACTGTACTGTATGGGGGGCATTAGTGGCTACCACACAGGACTGGGCACATGGCAGCAGTGCACTGCACTTACAATAGCTGCAGCAGGGATCGGCAATTGTCTCTGCTGCCTGGACAAGATAAGTGTAGGGCAGGGATTGGCTAGATAGCCTGTTAATGAGGACCAGTGTAATGCAAAAATAAGTCTTTACAATACACTTCAATAAATGACCTTACTGTTGCAGATTTCTAATCCATGTTGTACATCTCTACTGAAATTAAAGGGATGTGCTTTGTAAAAAAGAATATGTGCCAAAACATGCATGAAATACTCCTGTGTAACATACCCTAACAGTTCTGAGATAATTCTGGAGAACTTTACAGAATACATAGATTTCTCTTGAATGTGTGAATAGATAGGGCTTGCCTTTTGTCATGTCATTAGGGAGTGTCCCATAATCTGGCACTGTCAGTCCGAAGGAACACACCCCAATTAACAAGGTTAATTAACAAGGTAGTTGTCAATTTATGAGTGTATTTTCAGACATAAGAGGACCGGTATAGCATGTAAAGATAGGTGCATAGGTATTTAATAAAGACAAACATGTCACAAGAGTTGACAAGTAATTTCAAGAGTCTGACTTGCCCACTGAGGTGAAAGAATCCAAATCGCGGGAAAGGTCACACACCTACCCATGAAACAAACAGCCAGGAATTGGTTTAATTTTCTGAATACAGCCCAAGTCTGTCTGTCTTCCCTTACGATACAGTCACATCTGAATCTACAAATCTGTTCTTTTGGTTTTTGAGAGAACCAAAAGAAAAGAAAAACAGACTGCAAAATTAGCAGCATGAATGGAGCCTGAGGGACCCACCTCGCTATAATGGGGTCTGTCAGGTTTTTTAGTTTTATATTTTTACTGAAATCGCAGACAAAAAAAAAAAAAAAAAAAAAAGCTTAAAGGACATCATCATTTAGAGCTGAAAGACACAGCAACAAACTCTGAATGGAGACTCTGCACATGTGAGCATAACCTTATCTCCTGTACCTCCCTGCTCACTTCTCCCCCAAACCGGTCTTCATAAATATGTATAATCTGAGTTCTGGGGCCTGCTGCCCATCATTCCTTCAGATATAGCAGAGATTTTCAGGGTACAAAGCAGTTTAGCAGGGAAAGGGAGACGAAAAATGCAGCCCAATAAGAGAAGAGTGATTTCTCTTTAATAAGTTACAAAGTTCTTTACAATCACTTGTACTATTCATTTATGCAGTTTGTGAAAGTGACAGACTAGGAGGATTCATACGCATTCATTCATAGAGAGATAAAACTGGTAAATCCCGATTTACAACCTGTATTATGAACAATTACCCTACATTCACTAATGCACAACAGATATGTAAATTACAGGATAATTGGACAAAAAAGAAGCTGCCTGAGATGACCAAAATCCTTCAGTTAGCTGTCTGGCAAACAAGAGTTTAGTTTAACTATATTTGACATTTGGTTACACTAGTGAAGACCGTGTCTGCTTAAAAAGCAGTTACACAAGGAAACCAGCAGACCACACAGAATATAATAGGGTCCTCCTTGCAGGACTTCTCTCCACTGATTTTAAGTAACATAGATTCCATGGCAGAGACTCCAACACAAGCGTAAATTCACAAAAACCAAAAAACGTACCCTACCAAATATCAAACAAAGTCCCGCTATAGAATGGACATAACAACCAAAGAAAACATGAGACAAATGCAAAAATATATATAAAAAGTATGAGAAACATTTATTGATAACCAAATAATTAATGAGGTTGGCCACTATCAGACCGATATTGAAAAACAAATGTACAATAAAAAGATATACAATTTTCCAATATACTTTCTGTATCAGTTCCTCACGGTTTTCTAGAGCTCTGCTTGCTGTCATTCATTGTTACTTCTAGAGGATAAAACTCTGACCATGGTCATGTGATTTACGGTCCATGGTCATGTGATGAGCACACAGGTGCACTGCTGATTACCAGGCAGATGTCTGGTTATTGTGCTGTGACTAACAGCGACACCTGTGTGCTCATCACATGACCATAGACCATAAATCACATGACCATGGTCAGAGAGTTTTATCCTCTAGAAGTAACAGAATGAATGACAGCAAACAGATCTGGAAAACCGTGAGGAACTGATACAGAAAGTATATTGGAAAATTGTATATCTTTTTATTGTATATTTGTTTTTTCAATATTGGTCTGAAAGTGGCCAACCCCTTTAATGTCACAGGGAGACATACAAAAATAACTCACTAAAAATAGTGAGCAGACACATAAATCAACCCACTCAGCAAGTCATAGGTATACACTAGAGTCTCTGAAACAAAGTATGTACATATAACACTCCACCCAGGGAACATAGCAGCTAGACAACTAGCCAGTTAAATAGCAGCAACATATATCAAAAATTACATACCCAGAGACATAGTAAAATAGTGAGCAACGAAGAACACTGCACAGTGCCGATGGGAGTAAACTGCTGAACGCCCAACAAGCGTTTCACCTAGGATGGCTACATCTTGTCTGATGTTCGTGGAAGAAGTTTATTTTCATCTGCTTTATAATGCCAAGACAACGTACTAACAGGATACATTTCTAAAGGTTGGCTACTAGGAGGCATTAGACATGGAATGGTCAGTGTCAAAGGTAGTACAAGGAAACATAGAAAATGTAGTTTTTCTTACCTTAGGGATGCGAGTACTGAACTCATGTTATAACCATCCAAAATTTCTTGAATGTGTTCACAACCTTCTTCACCAAGGTTATTTCCTGCAAAGAAAAGAATGTGAATAATCACACTGAAATCAATGCAACATATTCCATCCATAAATACAGATGGTGCATGTGCTTAAGGGGACAGACACGTGAAATAACCAACTCCTGCCGTACGCGGCACCTATGTTATGGTTCTTGGATACCTTTGGAACAGTTGAATGAGGAAGGGAGATTTCCTTCCTGGTTTGTTTTGTATAAAATCTTTAAAATGTAGTATAAATGATCTGATTAAAAAAAAAGTATATCAAATTGAAAGAATTCTTACGGATAAGATGTACATGAATAAGTTTTATAAGAATTGCATTTTAATATCTCTACTTTTTTAGTAGACTTTTTAAAGTTGACTAACTGTGCAAATACTTAAAGGGGTGGTCCATGTATTATGTAGACCTTAGGTTAGCCCATAAACATATGTTATTGGTGGTGGCTGACACAGATCAGCTTCTGGTTTGTTATTGCTGCTCTGCTCTTGGTGGATTTGGGGGGGTCTATATACATTTTTTTTTTTTTTTGGGGGGGGGGGAGGGGAATCAGAAAACCTCTGTAAACGCAGAGCTTTTAATTTTATTTAACCGAAGCTTACCATTTAAATCCAATTTTTCAAGCTCAGACTTATCTTCTACAGCTTCAGCCAAACTAATGGCTGCGTCACGTTTAATTTCACAGAAGGAAAGGTTAAGTTCCTATCATGAAGGCAAAAGACAACAATAATTAGGAAAGAGTTAAAATAAAGAAAAACAAAATAATAAATAAATTACTTTATAGATCTATTTTTATCAGTAGCTATAAAGATCATGTTCTGTAGACCAAGATAACAATGTCCTATTTTTTTTCCACAGGAAGTGTCAAAACTGATGTTCGGATGAGATGCTTTACAAAGTCAAACTGTTCACACATTAGGGATTTCAGACAGACATTTTCTCAACTACTTTTCAACCAAAGTGTTTCACAAACTATATAACGGTAAATGGCAACATCATATGTTAAGACAACAAATTTATGCTATATCTCTACTGTAATCTATAGCCGGGGTTTGTGCTTCTATTAATAATATGCAGGTCTGTTTGGCCAAGTCTTAAAGCACCCAAAGTGAAAAAAAAACAAAAACAACCCTATTAAATACGGCAGTTCAACTTTTCCACAGATATCTGCATTTGACACTTGAGAATTTGAGTCATGAAAAGGCACAGAACATATCTGGTCTGAACAACTCGTGCATCAAAAAGGAACTGGACCAGACACCCTTACAGAAATAATTGACTACCTGTCCATACATAATACACAGAGTCCGCTGGAGAGTGGTCCAGAGAATATGTTTGGTGGGATTGCTCCTTTAGGTCAAGGCCCCCATAGCGTAAACGTCACAGAAACCCCCCCCCAAAAAAAAAAAACTTGGCATTTTATAGTCACTGCAAAGTGGACGGGAAACATAACTGTTTTGGAAGTCGCAGCATGTCAATTATAGCTATGGAAACGCCAGCGGGTTCCCTTATAGGTATAATGGAAGCAGAAAGTCCACGGAGGAAACCTATGTGGACTTTCTGTGAAAAGCTCTTTGGGCAAAAACTGCAATGCGTTGCAGTCACGGTTTTTCCTGCGGCCCGTTGTGTGGGGCCTTAGTCTAAAGATGTTTTAACCTGTTAAATCCACTCTGGGCATTGACAGTAGTGTGGCTACAGCAGTCACAAACGATATAAGTGGCATTCATTACTCTTATAACTTCTGCAGCCACCTTCTGGCCTCAGTGGTCATGTGCTGTATATGCAGCAGTCACTTAAATGATGTTCTTGACGTTGCTGCACCAAAGCAAAGACATTGGTGAAGTAAAGAATTTAATGGGCAAGTAAAGAAGTTTTGTGTTTGTTTTTTTTACATCATTTTCTGCATGTGGGCAAGTTTTTCAAAATCTTTTGAAACTTGTTTAACTACGAGTTACACAGTACATGAAAAAAAATATGTTTATCAGATGTAATGTCCTCTCTCAAAAGCATACCACTCACAGGTACCCAAAATGCAACATAGTACATACCTTTATTTTATGTAAACCCTCTTTAAGGGCACCACCAATGGCCAATGCTCCTTTAGAACGCACCAAACAATCTCCAAAATTGATATGTTCCACTTGTCTTAAAATTTTTAATGCCTAAAAGGAAAAATGACAATGCCAAGTAAGCCCACCAGAGTGCAAATGGACTTTAGATGAACATACTAGCAAACCTCTAAAAAGCTGATACATGAAGAGTGCAATAAAGTATTACCTCCGCCATAGCAATGCCTCCTTTATCTGTAAAAGTATTATCATTGAGATTAATGACTTTCAACAGCGGATTAACTTTAAAGGCTTCGGCCAGAGCAGTGATACCAGTGTGATTTATTCCATTCTGGGGCATGTGCACTTCCTCCAAGGTGCCAATTAACTAGGAACAAAATAATGAGATTTAATTGCAGGGCACGCAGACACATTAATAAATAAATAGTGATGCAAACAGCACATACCCGAAAAGCCTCAGCCAAAGCAGTGGCACCATCATTTTCCAAGCGGTTCCTTCCAGCCACAAATACTCTGAGAGCCAGAGGTTTGCCAAAAACAGTGGATTTTTTGTGACACTCAGTAAGAGCCGCAGCCAAAATCTAAAGGAAGCACAGGAAATACAAGTCTTCATTCATACTTTCCCATTAGAGCTTTTTTTTTTTTTAATTTTATACAAAAATCTTAACTAGTTTTCCTACCATAATTTAGAAATTTACAGAAAAAAAAAAAAAAAAAAGAGTATAAAAGGACCAAGGCTATTAACAAGCAAGCATTCCCACAATTTATGTCTGCTACCACACAACCTACTCGCTTAGACAAATACAAAAGATGGAAACTCTCCTAAATTAAAGTTATTTTCCCAGCAAATGATATTGGTGAGATCAATGTTATATCTGTGGGGGTCCAACACTCAGAACCTCCATTGTTCAGCTGTTCTTAGCTCTGATCTCTGTCAGGTGATTGGGGACTGCAGTAACTTGGCATAATACTTTGTATACAAGCTGAGTTGAAGAACCCAAGTAGCACAGTACAGGTCACTGCACTTGGCCCCCAGAAGTCACTCCTATTACTTGAACAGGAGAGCCTACACATGCTCTCCATCCACTGCTGTAGCCTAGATGGTAATGGGAGAGCTGATCTGTGCTGGGTCTGTGTCGACTTGGGGACAGAAAACCCTTTTTAGTTTTGTGATCTTTAATACAAAAATGACTGACTATTTAACCCCTTTGGTGACATCCACTGTGCACACACAGATGTACTCTGAGCATGTGTAGACTGTTATTCTGCATCCATCACAGTTATTTAACCCCTAAGATCCTGCAGTTACAGTTGACCACAGTATCTAAGTGGTTAGATTGCATGGAGGCCACCATCTTTAGTTCAAGGCTCTCAGGCCTGTCTTCATAGAACTTATTACATGCTGCCACAGACGTCACCTTTTTTCTATACAAAAATAGACAACCCTATTAGGTATTGCTGTGTCCACCAAAGCCCTGATTACAATCTAAAATTATTTATCTCATACTGTGAACACCATATTGAAATAAAGGGAAAAGAGAAATCACAAGTGAATAGCTATATTTCCAATAATGACCCCCCCCCCCCCAAGTGAAAAGTGAATCACCGTCTTTCACACTCACCTTCCCCAAAAACAGACAGTAACCAAAAACTTATATACTACATATACTGTATAACTGCACCAATCCCCCCAAAGACAGTCCTTACAGAGTCATACATAGATAAATAGAAAAAGATAGGATTTTCAGAATATGGGGATGCAAGTCATTTTTAGTCTGACTTTTGTTTCTCTTTAGAACAAGCTATATAAATTTGCAGAATAAAGGTAACTTTGTCCTAAACTCACTTGTCCATTCTACTGGGGATCCTGCAGACAGTCTCAGTTCAGGTCCCTGGTCTTTGTTGACAACCTGTGCAGAGTTTCAGCCAAGCAGTGCCTGTGTGCAAATATTCCACTTGAACTGACTGACTGACGCATTCCTGTGCAGGTCAAAGACATAGAGGACCCAAATTGAGACTCTCCGCTGGATTCCTGGCTGAATGGACAGGTGAGCATATATACGGTTATGGATCCAACCCTTATCTTAGTACTGAAACACTCTTTTAAAATATCCCAAATCTGAACCTTCCAAAATCATAAAGAAATAGTGCTTTCCTATAAAAGTACCTTTCCTCCTCCAATTCCCATGCCGCAATTGTTTAGTTTCAGCTCTTGAAGAGTGTAGCATGTGGGACTTTTCAGCAGAGCCTCAAATCCTCGCACACCATCTGGTCCAAAAGCATTGTCACTCAAATCAAGTTCTGTCAGCTGCGCACCAGCAGTGATCAATGCATCCCCTAAAGAAATCTGTAAGAAAATATGCAGCTTTATACACATACTAAAAAACAAAACAAACAACTAACCAATATAAAGTTATAATATTGTTAATAAACACTTAGTACATTGTAAGAATGTCAAACGCCATAGCTTACCAGCGCTGGAGGAATTTCAGATCTCAGTCTTCCAGTAAACATGTCACTCCAATGACATCTCTGGATAAGGGGGGAAAAAAAGCAATTGCCATGAAATTAAAGATCAGACAGCAAGCGTCCTACACTGTCCTCATATGTTAACACATGAAAGAGTTATGTTAGGTAAGATAAATGCTCCCAAGATTCCCCTTAATCAGCAAAGAGAAAACTCCTGCAATTTCAGAATAAAATCGGCAGAAATCTGGCAGACCCCATTGTAGTCTAAGGGATCCACAGGTAACTTTTTAGGTGGATAGTGTTTCCGTCCTTCGGTTCCGCATGGGGAAACCGAGCACTAGTATGAACCTAGCCTAACTCAGTAACTACTCTGCACCTTATGACATAAGATGCTTATTAAAGTTTCATTTAGAAAGTGGTACCTCTACTTCTAAACAATTCTGGACAAAACGTGCAGGAGAATTTAAGAAAGTATGTAATATATCTTATACAACAAAAGGTTTCCTTCTCCACTTTTCCGGATGAGTTACTTTCTACATACAAGTCTATGTAGTTAGCCTGTATGTGACAAAGCCCATCAGATGATTTTTGTCATTGTGCTTTTCAGAGACAAGTCCCATTTAAATAAAACTATGATTCTATTTAATAAGAATCCTACAAGCTGGAATGCAGAATACTTTCTTCACATTAATTTGAGTTGAGACCCAAATACTGCCCTCATACACACTGTTGGATTCACTTGGCAGATACTGTCGTCAAATTTAACCGCCCATGTTAATGACAGTAGACTCATAATAAAGGGATAGTCCGATAAAGAGACAATGCATTAGCAAGCCCTAAGAGGCATTTATCGCGCCTACAGATCGCTACTATACTAATTAAGACCTGTGCCTAAAACAAATACCAATATAGTAGGTATAATGGATGTGGTTAGATGAGAGGTGGGTAAGGGTCCCAACCCGTACGTAGTATAATAAAGAGTCCCACCAAAAGTACCTTCTTTAGTGTGAATACTTTAATATCGGAAGTTTTGAACAGAGTTGGTGAAAACGATACATAAACGTTTTCGGCCCAGATGGCCTTCTTCAGACTCTACAAGTGAAAAAAGTACCAGACAAAACAACTAGTGAGTGTTTCACCAAAAATTTTCTCATTTTACAATCTATACAAAAATTTGACCATAACCAACTGTACAAGCTATACATACTGTACAAAATATACATAATCATCACTCAAGATGAAATATCACGAGGATCCCGGAAACAAGCAGATATACCAGGAGATTCTCCCAAATGGCATGGAATACATGAAATCAAAGATAGCTATCTTATATACAAAACGCTGTCTTATGCACAAACATAATTGAGGTCCTTGGTCACGTAGAGGGAAAAAGATAGAGTCAGAGAGAAGCTTTTGGTGAATAAGCCGTTCTTGGTGAGCAAATTAAGATCATCCCTTGAGTGCCATAATACCCTGTGTTAATCAGATAGGAATAGTTACTATACATAGAGAATAATTGTAGAACATACCGTATTAGTTTAGCTGAAAAGGAGTAGACAATTTAGCGAAAGCCCAAGCAGAGGAGGGATATGCCTGTAGGAAGAAATTTGATGTATGATAATAGAATGTGGAGTATTCCACTAAAGCACTGAATCTATATGAAATGATGCAAATATGCAGGCGCTCACCCTCAAAACTGTGTCTCTAAAATGGACACAGGTGGTGTAATAGACTATGAACAGGGGTGATGACCCTAATGGAATAATAAACCTTAGCATCAGAACTACATAGCGAGGGAATACTATTAACAGTATCAAATGAGATACTGGCTTACCCTAGTCTGGATAGAAATCAGTAAAATGGCCAGGTCAGCTGTTTGTTTAGAGATGCAGAGTGGGCTGCAACAGAAACATAATAGATATGTTGGCTAAAGCAAACTGAACAGGCTAGAAAGCATATATAGCTAACGGTAAGAGTGCAGGTGAAATTATATTACCTGCAAGATGACGCCTATGGTATGCCTGAAGGAGTAAAGCATTGGTGGTGCAGTGTCTCCTAGGGTATAATGGACAATAGTTGCTGGTCTGTAGTAATAATCAAACAACAAGCCTAACGTCTCTATACTAAGTTTACCTTAGGGAGCTGTGCGTGATGCGTCCTGAATCATTGGTGGCGTGGTAGATAATGCGGACGGTCAGCGTTTTATCGTGCGCTGAACCGGCCCGCCCAGTCACCACGGCGCATGCGCGCCGTGCGTAATGACGCACGGCCACGCTCGCGTCCCGTGTAAGTCAATGGGGGTGGGACGGAGCGGCCCTGCGATCGTGTGGAGAGGGGCGGTACTGTTGTTATGACTACCAGAGTATGTAATGCAGACGCTACATGTATAGCAGCTACCCGGTAGAGTGCTGCAGCCGTAATCTTGGAGAATGTTAGTGTGAATGTTAGTGTATGTGTATAATAGTATGACACATCAGATAGTAACAGAGGATACCGAAAATACAATGATACAGGTCACCAAAGATATAATATGGAGAATGAGGGGTCAGATTGTAAAATGAGAAAATTTTTGGTGAAACACTCACTAGTTGTTTTGTCTGGTACTTTTTTCACTTGTAGAGTCTGAAGAAGGCCATCTGGGCCGAAAACGTTTATGTATCGTTTTCACCAACTCTGTTCAAAACTTCCGATATTAAAGTATTCACACTAAAGAAGTTACTTTTGGTGGGACTCTTTATTATACTACGTACGGGTTGGGACCCTTACCCACCTCTCATCTAACCACATCCATTATACCTACTATATTGTTATTTCCCTTTATAATGGAAGGTGGTGATTCATCACGCTTCACGCTATCATACAACCCGGAGGAAACTGCTAATATCTTAGCACAAGTTACGATATCCAGGGACTTCCTGGCATCAGCCCCTGCTGAATTACGACAAAGAGATCTGGAAAAGGACTCAAAAAAGCTCATAAATTTGGAATTACATTGTGCCACACTGGCGGAGTACGTCAAGGTCCAAAGGATACCAAGGGGATTACGGATGTCCACCTTTCCCACAATCTTCCGAGATGACACTTCATATACACAGCAATTTGAGATGATTCTCAATAAATGTTCATATGATTTAATGTTACTAACTATCTCCTTCCTCCAGAAATCCATTATCTCTCTCAGGTCACAGGTTGAAGCCACCGAACAACAACTTAGGAGCACATGCTCCCAAACTGAATTCGAATCTACTAAGGAGGCTCTACGAGTAACATTGTCTGAACATCGTAAAGAGGTTGAGGTGCAGAAAAGAAAGAAATTTCAACGCGACCTTGACGACTATAACTACAACCGAGTTTATAAATGGCAGGATGGGTTCCGCAGAGATGGCCCTTCCAACCATCCAAGGTCCATATCTCCGACCACTTCAGATTCTGATTCTACACGTTCTTTTTCGAGAGACCGTGGCCCGGTATCCTCCACCACCGCCAGGAGAGGCAATATGAGGAAACGTGGAACGAACCGTGAGAACAGGGGAAGAGCTGTGATCCCTACAAGATCCCAGGTAGGTCACGAATCGCTGGTTATCAACATTAGCTCTAAGACCCTTGAACCCACGCTCATCGATCTGTTGCAGAGAGGCTTGTCATTTTGCCCCTCATATAAGTTTAATTTGTTTCAAACCGACCTGGACTTACAAAGGTTTTTCAGATCGTTACGTCTGAAAGCCTTTTTTTCGACTCAACCTGTTAGTACCAGGGCCCCAGTCACGGAGAATCAGGGACTCATCTCCTCTAAGTCACTTGGACTTAGGAATAGGAGCAGCTTCCAGCCCCCAAAGAATATTCCGGCCGTAGAAGCCACAATCAATTTAATTCAACGGGACGTCCACTCGTTACGGAGGGAGGTGGAAGGTAAAAGACTTTCGTGCGTCTCGAATTTGTCACCCGAACAAAGAGAGACCCTGAGATCTGTCATGGAGGATAAATCACTGATTATCAAACCAGCGGATAAAGGGGGTGCGACGGTGATTATGGACAAAGCAGACTATGTCGAGGAAATCATGGGACAATTGAATAACAGGGAGGTATATGAACCCCTAAGAATAGATCCATTGGGAAGTATTAGGGATAGAATTCAAGCAACATTACAACTACACAAACAATTAGATACAATTGATGACGACACAGTACAATTCCTCACCAACACGTCCCCCGTTACACCGGTATTTTACACCTTACCCAAAATTCACAAAAGGCTACAGAAACCTCCTGGTAGACCGATAGTAGCCTCTACAGACTCGGTCCTGTCACCTCTAGCAATCTTCTTAGAAAAACTACTGACCCCACTCACTAAAAATACAACCTCGTTTCTACTGGACACCTCAATGTTTCTCACATACATTCGCGCAAACAACCCGATCCCTGCTCACACGATTCTGGCATCCTTTGACGTGGTGAGCCTCTATACCTCCATCACGCACAGCAAAGGCATTCAAGCCACCAGGAAACTTCTGGCAGATTCCACACTACCCCCGCAAGTAACATCATTGGCAATAGATTTACTTAGAATTGTTTTGGAGGAGAACTACTTCCTCTTCCAAGACAGCTATTACAAACAGAGACAGGGTACCGCCATGGGGTCGAATGTGGCCCCACCATACGCTAATGCTTATATGGCGGACTTCGAGGAAACATGGATATACCCACATCCACTGTTTACCAGTCATTGCACTCTATGGAAAAGATACATAGACGACATCTTTTGTCTATGGACAGGCAGCCTGGAGTCTCTTCTTCTCTTTAGGGATTACATTAACAGCATATGGCCAGAGCTTAAATTCACCCTAACCCATAGCAAAAGATCCATTAGTTTCCTGGACACAATGGTCAGTATGGATGACCACGGTAACCTATCTACCGACCTATTTGTAAAGGAGACAGATAGGAACAGCTTACTCCACTATTCGAGTTTTCACCCGCTTGCAACAAAAAAATCTTTACCAAAATCCCAATTTACCAGAGTCAATCGCATAGTAGATAACCCCGACGTGAGAGCAGTTAGGATTGAGGAAATGAAAAATAGGTTCATCGCACGAGGGTACCCACAATCCATTGTAGATAGCGCCAGATCTAATAATACACAAGGGGTCACCAGGACAAAACCTAAACGCATTCCGTTCATCCACACTTACCACCCCTTCAACTATAAAATTCACCGGATTATCCGCAAACATTGGGGCACATTGAAAAATTCCTATCCCAACGTTGAAGAATTCCAGAATGGGTTCATGCCATGTTACAAGCGACCTCGCAATATACGCGACACTGTGGTTAAGGCGGACCTTGGTTCTAGTGTAAGAGTCCCCAGGCAGGCATTCCTGGACACGCCCAGGAAGGGCACCTTCCCGTGTCTAGGGTGTCTGCAATGTTCTAACATTTTGAGGGGGGACAGAATTTACCACCCCCTCTCTGGACGCACTTTCCCTTCAAGGGGTTTTTTCACCTGTGAATCTACGTACGTAGTTTATTTGATTAAGTGCCCGTGCGGTCTCGCATACGTTGGGGAGACCACCCAGCGTGTGCGAGACCGCATACGCCAACACAAGTCCAATATCCGTTGCCGTTTAGTACATCTTCCAATTCCAGCCCACTTCATCAATCAGAATCACAATATTGCTCAGCTCAGATTTCAGGTGCTTGAACAGGTGGACCCACCAAGGAGAGGTGGGGACAGGATCCGCCTTCTGAAACGCAGGGAAGCCTTCTGGATATATACTCTTCAAACTATGGAACCCTTAGGGTTAAATAGGGAATATGACATCGCTGCTTTCCTATGAATTAGGAGCATTTATACTAACACTTTCTTCATCTTTTCCAGAATCGCCGCTAAGACACTTCGGTGACAGCATCTAAGAGGTATCCTTGGTCAACCTTCTGTTACATTACCTAGGTTTCATTATTCTACCTTCTCTTCTCTCCTCCAACTTTCTCTCCTTCTTGTTTTGTATTACTGACCCCTCATTCTCCATATTATATCTTTGGTGACCTGTATCATTGTATTTTCGGTATCCTCTGTTACTATCTGATGTGTCATACTATTATACACATACACTAACATTCACACTAACATTCTCCAAGATTACGGCTGCAGCACTCTACCGGGTAGCTGCTATACATGTAGCGTCTGCATTACATACTCTGGTAGTCATAACAACAGTACCGCCCCTCTCCACACGATCGCAGGGCCGCTCTGTCCCACCCCCATTGACTTACACGGGACGCGAGCGTGGCCGTGCGTCATTACGCACGGCGCGCATGCGCCGTGGTGACTGGGCGGGCCGGTTCAGCGCACGATAAAACGCTGACCGTCCGCATTATCTACCACGCCACCAATGATTCAGGACGCATCACGCACAGCTCCCTAAGGTAAACTTAGTATAGAGACGTTAGGCTTGTTGTTTGATTATTACTACAGACCAGCAACTATTGTCCATTATACCCTAGGAGACACTGCACCACCAATGCTTTACTCCTTCAGGCATACCATAGGCGTCATCTTGCAGGTAATATAATTTCACCTGCACTCTTACCGTTAGCTATATATGCTTTCTAGCCTGTTCAGTTTGCTTTAGCCAACATATCTATTATGTTTCTGTTGCAGCCCACTCTGCATCTCTAAACAAACAGCTGACCTGGCCATTTTACTGATTTCTATCCAGACTAGGGTAAGCCAGTATCTCATTTGATACTGTTAATAGTATTCCCTCGCTATGTAGTTCTGATGCTAAGGTTTATTATTCCATTAGGGTCATCACCCTTGTTCATAGTCTATTACACCACCTGTGTCCATTTTAGAGACACAGTTTTGAGGGTGAGCGCCTGCATATTTGCATCATTTCATATAGATTCAGTGCTTTAGTGGAATACTCCACATTCTATTATCATACATCAAATTTCTTCCTACAGGCATATCCCTCCTCTGCTTGGGCTTTCGCTAAATTGTCTACTCCTTTTCAGCTAAACTAATACGGTATGTTCTACAATTATTCTCTATGTATAGTAACTATTCCTATCTGATTAACACAGGGTATTATGGCACTCAAGGGATGATCTTAATTTGCTCACCAAGAACGGCTTATTCACCAAAAGCTTCTCTCTGACTCTATCTTTTTCCCTCTACGTGACCAAGGACCTCAATTATGTTTGTGCATAAGACAGCGTTTTGTATATAAGATAGCTATCTTTGATTTCATGTATTCCATGCCATTTGGGAGAATCTCCTGGTATATCTGCTTGTTTCCGGGATCCTCGTGATATTTCATCTTGAGTGATGATTATGTATATTTTGTACAGTATGTATAGCTTGTACAGTTGGTTATGGTCAAATTTTTGTATAGATTGTAAAATGAGAAAATTTTTGGTGAAACACTCACTAGTTGTTTTGTCTGGTACTTTTTTCACTTGTAGAGTCTGAAGAAGGCCATCTGGGCCAAAAACGTTTATGTATCGTTTTCACCAACTCTGTTCAAAACTTCCGATATTAAAGTATTCACACTAAAGAAGTTACTTTTGGTGGGACTCTTTATTATAAAACAAATACCAGTCACATGTAAAATGTTATTGTTATTTAGCAACATGCCAAGTGCTGGTGAAGCTATACTTAAAGAGGATCTTTCACTTCCTCCACTGAGTCTAGTTCTTTAATCACTTAACTGCTGTTCCACTGATTCTGACACAGTTGTAATATTTTTGTCCCTCTAGCCCCCACCAGTCCTGAACAATCAATGCTGATAGTTTTGGTTCCTGATATATTTACTTGCTGTAGGGATTGCGGTGTCAGATAGAAGTAAGACAAGGGGTGTGATTCTGAGCTAACACTGGCGGCCTCTGATTGGAGCTCTGAATCACACCCACTGTCTGACACCGCCCCTGACTGCTCTAGAGATGGAATAATACAACAGAATTCAAAACTAACTCCTCTTGTTGATCAGGAATGGTGGGGACTAGAGAGAAAATTCCAACTGTGCTGGAATCAGTGGAGCAGAGCCTGTTAAGAGAGGCTAAGAACTAGAATTGGTGGAGATGGTGAAATGTCCTCTTAGGAAGAAAAGAAAAAAAAACAAAAAAACACTTAATTGTTTAATATGTTATTCTACTGTATATAAGCTCACCTTGAGGTCAGGCTTTTTTTCTAGAACCTTGGCAATAGCTTTAGCTGCTTCAACACCCACAGTGTTGCCTTCAAGACGCAATGCTTGAAGCCCTTCAAAACTATCAATTTCCTGCACGACTTCCTCTGCTGCAAATGGGAGAGAGAGAAAACAGATTAAAATGTAGAAGCAGAAACAAAACCATAAACCTAAACAAACTGGAGCAGATTTACTAAGTCCACTGGAGCACAGGAAAGGTGAGCAACACTGATTTTTATATTAAATCACCTCTCTGACCCCGCAGTGAATAGTTTTGGTTTGGCTATTTTCAGTCTGAGAACCACTCAAAACAGTAAAAGGGATGCGAGCTAAATAATCATAATTGAGGTAAAATGCTATATTAATTTCAGTCATAATCATTCAGGCCCTAATTAAAGCAAGATCATTAAAGGGGTTTTCAAGGACTTTGTGAGTGATGACCTATCTTTAGGACAGAACATCAATTGAAGATCTGTGGGGGTCTGACACAGAGGACTCCCATAGATCAGCTAGTTGAAGTAGCACAGGCCATGTGACATCACATTCCTTGGTCACATGGTCTGATCATAGCTCAGTCCCATTCAAGTGAATAGGCTGAACTGCGATATCAAGCACAACCAATGCTCAGTTTTATGTTGCGGTGCTTGGCAAGAACTGAGGAGGCTGCAAAGTAAACATGTACACTGCAGCTTCTTCAAAGAGCTGATCAGTTGGAGCCCTAAGTTTTGGAACTCTGCCAATCTTTATGAACAGGTCATCAATTAATAAGTCCAGAAAAATTTTTTTATATGTGACAGACTAGACAGTTTAAAGGTGCACCAGAATTACGATCCAACATCAGTCACTAAGATAATTCATGCATGTATAAACTGTCTATTCTAAGTCTGCACTGCCTAAGAATTAAGCAAGGTTAGTAAATCTGCCCCACTGTATTGACTCCGTATACTGGCACAAAATGAAAAAAACTAAATTATATAAAGTGTGGATCAGAAAGTATTGTGATATGTCTAATATGCAGTGTACCAAAACCAGCTATAGATCAAATCAGATGCAAACAAGGATTCTATAAGACACATCAATCAAGCCAGAATTACTCTAGGTTCACACTAACGTTTGGGTTTCCAACCTTCAGGTCCACTTGGGCATCTGAAAAACAGAAACCCTAAAAAAGCGGTAACCTGTGGACTCCATAGACTTTAAAGGGACTCTATCATTGGGAAAAGTCATTTGATGTGTCTATGTGTGTGAGAGCAGAGAGGCTGCTGACAACGTACCTATTCAAAAACTACTGAGGCAATTTACATACAAAAGGTACCTGTGAAATAGCCGAAAGGCTATGCAAGTATGTACTTAGCTAACAATGACTTTTCCCAATGATAAAGCCCCTTTAATGGGGTTTGATGGCTTTCTGCAGAAAATCGCTTTGACTTTTCTCTCCACATATTTGAAGCGGAATGGGGGACGGGGCCCCTGAATGCTCATACAATGCTACTGTAATACAGAAACAGACATCTTCCATGTTCACTCTTATAACAATGCTTACCATCTTGTGCAGTGTTCAGTTTCAGAGATCTGCCTTTAAAGCTCAGTTCTCCTCCTCCCACCTTGGTCTTTGCCAGGGAATCAGCCAACTGGGAAATATCTTCAGATGCCATTTTCTATGATGAGAAAGGGAATACAATAATAAGCACAAAAAAACCAAAAAATATCTGGCACTCAAATGCTAAAACATTTGAAAAAAATTAAATGATTATTAAATTAAAAAACTAATGTAATCTCTGCTTGTGTGTCAGGGCTGAATCTTAGAAGTTTTTTTTTTCTCCACTTGTCTCCATTAACAAGATTTCTCAAATGATATGTTCACCAAAAGTGAATATATTAAGCGTTTATCTGCTTTGGACAAAGGTGTTTTAAAACAAAACATGGCACGTCATCTCACTGTTTTTGATAATACAATAGTTATATAGCAGCGCTGACTCGTACTGAAACTGCTGTCTAATAACAGAGACTATGGGGCCTGGATTCCCCAGTCCGAGTTTACATAAATGCTATTGGCACCAATACTATTAAAATCTTAGATTGCAAGAGTTGGCCTCATGTGTTTTTCCATATTTTTGTCTATGCCCCAGACACCTGAAGATGCCACATATATACTGAAACAAGTCAAGTCTGATCTCAGTCCAAAATACAATAAGCTGCGGCACTGACCAGTCTTCCCTGGGCTCCAATTCCAGTGAACAGAGCTGGCATCCTGTCCCTGCTCCTTGGCGATTTTATAAGCTAAGGCCATATGCTACACGTCCGCTGTGGGACGTCCATAGTAGAGATTCTGCAGCTGACCTGCCCACAGCAAGCACTGGCTGTAAACTGATGGCTTTCACCAGGGCTTCCAGCAGTGACTCTCAGTGCCAGGGCCTGGCCTTCTGAACAAAATCTGAAGGCGAACCAGCTACAATAATATACACACAGTCTTGAAACCGCAACACAAGACATTTCTTCTTGCTGTTTATTTCTGAAGTGTGTGAATGAGGTTTAAAGAGGACCTTTCACCACCTCCATCAACTCCAATTCTTATAATTTGTTAATAGGCTCTGTTGACTGCAGCACAGTTAGAATTTTCTCTTTAGCCCTCACCATTCCTGAACAACAAGCACAGTTACCCCTGGTTCACATTAGCGTATGTATTCCATCCAGTTAGAGTCCGCACGGAGTCCCCCTGGACGGAATGCAATTGCAACCGCTGTGCTGTAAAAGCACACGCACCCCATAGCCTATAACGGGGTCCGTGTCTTTTCCGTGCGGTGTCCACATGAGTCATGCGGAGAGGAAAGTAGTTCATTAAGTACTTTTCTCTCAGCATGTTCTATGCGGACACCCTGTGGAAAAAACACGGATCCCATTATAGTCTATGTGGACTCCCGGAACGGATTACCGAAAGCAGATGCGAACCAGGCCTTAGAGTTATAAAAATAAACAAAAAAAACCCCCAAACAAACAAAAAATACTACAGTGTACGAAATTTCCATAGAGAGCCCAAATATATATGGTTTATGACAGCCACAGCTTATTCTGCAGACAAAACCTGTAAGGGAGGGTTCACACCTGCGCCCGATCTCCGCTTTCAGGTTTCCGTCCTTCTGCCAAGAGAAACTGGACAGGAGATGGAAACTGGCAGTCAGTTTTCAAACCCATTCACTTGAATGGGTTTGAAAAGTGACCACCCGTCAGCATCTTGTGCCTGTCAACGGCGAAACCGGTTTTGGTTTTTTTTAACCGGACACAAAGTCCTACATGTCCGACTTTGTGTCCAGTTAAAAAAAAACTGATTTCTCCACAGAGAGGCAGTAGACACACACTGGTGGTCGGTCACCTTTGCAAACTGATTCAAGTGAATGAGTTTGAAAACTGTCTGCAGGGTTTCCGTCTCTTGTTCAGTTTCTCTCGGCAGAAGATGGAAACCCGAAAGCGAAAACTGGGCGCAGGTGTGAATCCGCCCTGACAGGCTGAGGGGTAGCTGTAGTCAATATGATTTCCCTGTGACTTCTCTAGGTTTTCCTCATCACTTATAGAGATATTCTGTCAACAGAAATGGCTGCTAATTTTGTAGATGAAATGGGATCAGCATGGCTTTTTTTTTTATTATAAAAAAAAAAAAAGCCAAAGCGCTGATTTGCATACTGGCGTTAACAGAAGGCAGCGATTGATAAGGGGAATACACCATTGGATTCAGGTGACCCTAGCCTACCTCTACCTACCTGCATGGGTTGGTCTGATGGCTCTGGTGAACGGATTCCAAAAACATGATGAGAAAGGATAAAACAAGTTGAAATCCAACCCTACTCTCCCCTGACTAAGGGAAGACGCCCATACACATTAGATGGTTGGCTAGTCCTGCCAAAATCAAAATGATTGGCCAACGTAAGCCAAAAGAACAAGAAAACGGAGATAAGCGGTGACCAGCGTCAGACAGACTTATCTCACTGGTCCAATCATTTACCTCACCATAAAACTCATGGCTATGGCTGCCATCACCTACTGCAGTCTGACTTCCTCAAAGTCACTACTTTGTACAGAACAAAGCCATGACCAGGGACTGAGTGGCCTGTGCTGGACACTGCCTGCCTCACCTGAGGGACCACACTGACCTAACCTTACACCTGAACTAGGACTATAACTCCCAGCAGATAAGCGGAGCGCCGCCATGTCACCAGTACACCCCACACATGACCAGGGACTGAGCGGCCTGTGCTGGACACTGCCTGCCTCACCTGAGGGACCACACTGACCTAACCTTACACCTGAACTAGGACTATAACTCCCAGCAGATAAGCGGAGCGCCGCCATGTCACCAGTACACCCCACACATGACCAGGGACTGAGCGGCCTGTGCTGGACACTGCCTGCCTCACCTGAGGGACCACACTGACCTAACCTTACACCTGAACTAGGACTATAACTCCCAGCAGATAAGCGGAGCGCCGCCATGTCACCAGTACACCCCACACATGACCAGGGACTGAGCGGCCTGTGCTGGACACTGCCTGAGGGACCACACTGACATAACCTTACACCTGACCTAGGACTATAACTCCCAGCAGATAAGCAGAGCGCCGCCATGTCACCAGTAACACCCCACACATGACCTGTAGTGTCCTGGAAGACATTCAGTGATAGCGAACAATATCCCGCCAAAACCCACAATGGACTACTGGTCACCCGGGCAGGCCGCTCTCCTGAGTTCCTGTGACCGGGAACTGTAGCTACACGGACTTACCTAGACTCTGTCACGGCTTGCTGGTCTTCAAGTCCTCGCTTCACACGCGTTTATGGCGAACCGGTTTTTTTTCCCTTTCTCGCTCTAGATGAACCGGCTTACAACGGCTGCGCCCTGTCTGACTCATGGGACTTGTAGTTCTGGCTCTCGTAAGGCTATCACATCGCGTCAGTGTAAGAAACTACAAATCCCGTGATGCTTTGGGTGAAGCTTACGACACGCGAGAGGCGTGGTCTAGTTACGAAGTTTGTGTTGCGCAATCGCGCGCCATGTTATATGAACTCGTTAGTCATAAGAGTGTGCTGGTGCCTGAGGCTGACGTATCAGTGACATATTACACTGTCACTGGATCGATGGCTTGTTGGGTTATTTGGCAGGGCGGAACTTTTTACACAATGCTCGTTTCCGGTACTGAAGCCGATCTAAAGTTGCAGGACCCTCACTGATCTAATATTGCCCGCCTACCCTGAGGACAGACCATATACTTTATTAACAAATTTGTGTCCTTTTTGACAAATCTTTGCTTCTGAATTGCTTCTCACTAAATGTAATACAAGGTTCACACCTGCATTCAGGTTTCCATTTGGGGGTCCACTAGAGGACCCCCGCATGGAAACTTAATCTGCTTAAAGGGAATCTATCATTCTGATTTATTTTTTTTTTAAATTTGAACTAATCTCTTCTCTCTCCAGCAACCCTCAAAGGCTTTTTGAAATTTTTCACTCCTTACTCACACCCAAGGTGCAGACGCCATTCACAGACCTCAGTGCTGATGACCTTGGCACTTATTTCCATGATAAAAATTGATAAGATCCGTCAGGAAATTATTGCCCAAACCCCAGGTGGCATTCATCCCACCACCTACCATAGTTATGATCCCCTCACCAGCCGCATTTCAGACTGTCTTTTCTCATCTTTTGCACCTGTTACAGAAGAGGAAGTCTCCCAGCTACTTTCTTCATTTCACCCTACAACCTGCAGTAGTGACCCCTTCCCCTCACACCTTCTCCAATCTCTGTCGCCTGCTGTTACGACTTGCCTTACTAAAATATTTAACCTCTTTCTCTCTTCTGGAATCTTCCCATCCCCCTTCAAGCATGCTGTTATAACTCCGCTATTGAAAAAACCCTCCCTGGACCCATCCTGTGCTGCTAACTATCGACCCGTCTCTAACCTCCCCTTCATCTCTAAACTCTTGGAACGCCTGGTCTATTCTCGTTTAATCCGCTATCTCTCTGCTAACTCTCTGCTTGACCCCTTACAATCTG
Source organism: Leptodactylus fuscus (assembly GCF_031893055.1). Taxonomy (NCBI): domain Eukaryota; kingdom Metazoa; phylum Chordata; class Amphibia; order Anura; family Leptodactylidae; genus Leptodactylus; species Leptodactylus fuscus. The sequence continues at coordinate 40,953,802 of NC_134273.1, forward strand.
CTTTTCCTACTCTACTCTACTGAAACGGCTCTCACAAAAGTCTCCAATGATCTCCTAATGGCTAAATCCAATGGTGACTTCTCTCTTCTTATTCTTCTGGACCTCTCTGCAGCTTTTGACACTGTTGACCATCAACTCCTCCTCACTATGCTCCGCTCAGTTGGCCTCAATGACACTGCGCTCTCCTGGTTCTCCTCTTATCTCTCAGACCGCACTTTCAGTGTAGCATTTGCGGGCTCTGTTTCCTCTCCTCTTTCCCTTGCTGTTGGGGTTCCTCAGGGCTCGGTCCTAGGCCCCCTGCTCTTTTCTCTCTACACAGCCCCCATTGGACAAACCATTGCCAGATTTGGCTGTAGGTACCATCTTTATGCTGATGACACCCAATTATACACATCTTCCCGTGACATCACCCCTGCACTCATACAGAACACCAGTGACTGTCTCTCTGCTGTCTCTAATATCATGTCCTCGCTCTATCTGAAACTAAATCTCTCCAAGACTGAACTACTACTGTTTCCACCATCTAATAGATCTGTCCCTGATATAGCCATTGCAGTCTCAGGCCTTACTATAACTCCTAGGCAGCATGCCCGCTGCCTCGGGGTCATGTTTGGCGCAGACCTTTCCTTCACCCCTCATGTTGAATCACTCGCACGTTCATGTCACCTCCACCTCAAAAATATCTCCAGAATACGCCCTTTCCTTACCAGAGATACACTAAAGACACTTATTGTCTCTGATTCATTCTCGCCTTGACTACTGTAACTCCTTACTAATGGGTCTTCCCCTCACTAAACTCTCCCCTCTACAATCTATTCTGAATGCAGCGGCCAGGCTCATATGTCAGTCTAGATGCTACAGCGATGCCTCGGGTCTGTGCCAGTCGCTACATTGGCTGCCTATTCATTATAGAATAAAATATAACGTTATCACTCTCATCCACAAGGCTCTCCATAATGCTGCACCTCCCTACATTTCTTCCCTCATCTCTACCGCCCAACCCGTGTTCTCCGCTCACTCAATGACCTAACACTTACATCCTCTATTATCAGAACCTGCCACGCTCGTATACAAGACTTCTCCCGAGCTGCACCACTTCTCTGGAATGCTCTACCCCGGACAATAAGATTAGCTCACAACTTTTACAGCTTCAAGCGCAAACTAAAGACGCATCTTTTCAGACAAGCCTATCACAATGTCGAACATAAACCCTTAACCCTCCTCTGTCCCCGCTCCCACATTTCCCCACATGGTATGATGTAATCTCATGCTAACTTTATTTGTCCAAGCTCCATCCACATGTTAAAGGACACGACTGGTGACTAGAGATGAGTGAGTACTGTTCGGATCAGCCGATCCGAACAGTACGCACGCATTGAAATGAATGGATGTAGCCGGCACGCGGGGGGTTAAGCGGCCGGCCGGCGTCAAAGCGGAAGTACCAGGTGCTTCCATTCATTTCAATGCGTGCGTGCTGTTCTGATCAGCTGATCCGAACAGTACTCGCTCATCTGTACTGGTGGCTGCTCATACAGTTTTATGTTTATGTAATGACAGTCACCTCTATTACAAAAGTGTCTGACCTCTGCATAAGCAATGCCGCCCCTGCTACCTCTTGTGTCACCCCCTCTACCTCATAGATTGTAAGCTCTTGCGAGCAGGGCCCTCAGTCCCATTGTGTGAAATGACTTTCTTTGTAATGTATCTTTCTGTCTGTACTTGAACCCTACAAATTGTACAGTGCTGCGGAATATGTTGGCGCTATATAAATAAAATTTATTATTATTATTATTATCTTTGTGTAGCCTTTTGTAGGCATACCTTTTGTTTCAAACATGTTAAGGGGGTGGGTTCCCTACATATTTATCAGCTCCTTTTGAACCCTAATATTGAGAGAAGAGGGAAACGCATAGAGTGTTCATATTACTGGCCGCTCATCTTTGTATACAGGCCGGCGTCAGCACCCAGAAAACCTGGGCAAGTGCTGGGGCCCAAAGCCCCGGAGGGTGCCCACTGGGTTGCCAGGTGCTGACTGTGTGGGGTGCTGCCAAGGGGAAGGTGGAGGGGACACAGGGACTCTATCCTGCACTAGATGTAAGTAGGCTAAAGGAACTTTGATGATGTCATGTGGGGCGGAGCTACTCTGGCAATGAGAAAGCATCCATGTCCATGTTTTCCGAAAGATTTCATCTATACTTATGGAATTTGGATAGTCAGCGCTAACACCTCACAGTATTACCACAGCAGTTATTTACAAATAGTTTACCCCTTTGCTTGATATTTTTTTTTGTCATCTTTTCATTTTTACCCGAGGATAGGTGGTGGTGCAATCCATTCATTTTCATCTGAGGGTAGCACTGTTCGCATACAATAAGTACCACACTCCCTTCTGTTTTGTTTGGTGGATGTCCATAGGTTTTTATTTTTTATTACAATAAAAGTTAAGTTTTATCAATTACTAGCAATACCCGCGACTTCGTCTGCGACCCCCTCCTTCCTTGCGCAACCCACCTGCAGTGCGGCTCTGGCCCCTCCCGTATTGCCTTGCGGCTGCCGCCACCCTGGCCTCCCTTTTCTCCTCCTCCCGCAAAACCCTGCCTCTCCCCTTTCCCCGGCCTGAATCCCACTTCCTCTGCCCTGCCTCTACTCGCGTGTATCACATTGAAAGCAATAGGTAAAAAAGCCTCCCATTGAGTTCAATGGGTAGCGTGCGTAAGACTGAACCCATTGAAGTCAATGCGATTCTGTTTTACTAATGCAGCTTTAGACTTAGTAACACATGAAAAAAAACCTCATTCTCTAAGATGCTCCTCCCGTTATCAGCACCGCTCATCTCCTCCTCGCTCCTGCTTTCACTCGCATTTTCTTTTTTTTTCTTACTGCACCTGCACAGTTACTTGTTTCTTTCTCTGCGCGTCTTCTCCTGGGCATCTCTCGCGCATGCCCGTTCCTCCTTTCCTTTCTCCTACTGCACTTGCACTGTTCCTCCAGCTCTCCTGAGGCTTTCTCCCACATTCTATTGTTATTCACGTGTCCCTTACTATAGTCAGCACACAAGCACCGGTGTCTACATCCAGGGCCACCGATAGGCCAGTACTACTGCTACTGGCGTCAGGGGCTCGGCCAAATTTTAAAATGGGGGGGGGGGCCGGGCCCCCTGGCGCCGGCAGCAGTCATTGTATGTCCTGTTTCAACTCAGATCTGCGTCCAGAGGACGCAGATCTGAGTTGAGCACATACGCGGCTGAAGCGAGGAGCTGACACAGGTCAGCTCCTCGCTTCGCAGCTGCCGCCTGTCTCGCTGACACATATGCGGCTGAAGCGAGGAGCTGACCTGTGTCAGCTCCTCACTTCGCCGCTGCCGCCTCTCTCGGTGACACACATGCGGCTGAGCCGGAACCCGATTCAGGTGTGGACATGAATCTGGGGGCAGAGATGGGGGACATGAATCTGGGGGCAGAGATGGAGGGACATGAATCTGGGGGCAGAGATGGAGGGACATGAATCTGGGGGCAGAGATGGAGGGGACATGAAACTGGGGGCAGAGATGTGGGGACATGAATCTAGGGGCAGAGATGGAAGGGGGACATGAAACTGGGGGCAGATGAAGGGTGTATATGAAACTGGGGGAGAGATAGAGGGGGGACATATAATTTACGGGTGACTGTAGGAGGATTATACTGTGTGCGGGCACATGGAAAATTAACGAGTGGGCGGGGTCAACACAAAAGTGGGCGGGGCTAAATTTGCTGCGGCGCGTTAAGCGCGCCACACATTTTGTCCCTCTTTTAGTTCTTCAAAAGTTGGGAGGTATGGAGATGGGGGGACATGAATCTGGGGGCAGAGATGGAGGGACATGAATCTGTGGGCAGAAATGTGGGGACATGAATCTGGGGGCAGAGATGGAGGGGACATGAATCTGGGGGAAGAGATGGAGGGGACATGAATCTGGGGGCAGAGATGGAGGGGACATGAATCTGGGGGCAGAGATGGAGTGACATGAATCTGGGGGCAGAGATGTGGGGACATGAATCTGCGGGCAGAGATGGAGGGATATGAATCTGGGGGCAGAGATGGAGCGGACATGAATCTGGGGGCAGATGAAGGGTGTAGATGAAGCTAGGGGAGAGACGGAGGGGGACATATAATTTACGGGTGACTGTAGGAGGATTATACAGTGTGCGGGCAAATGGAAAATTAATGAGTGGGCGGAGTCAACATAACAGTGGGTGGGGCTAAATTTCCCGCGGCGCGCAAAGCAAAAATGGCAGGGGGGGGGCCCAGACACTTAGGCTGTATGGGGCCCCAAAATTCCTGATGGCGGCCCTGTCTACATCACTGCTGCCTGCTTGTTCTCCCAACCTTACCATCCTATTCATTTGTTTGTCATTCATTTCACCCCCAGGGTAAGTTGATCTCATAATCCATCCCATCACTCACTGGTCTCTATATGTGTTATTGTTCTCACCATTTACACTATGATTTCTTTTACATCACACACAACGTTACGCTCCTTCCATTATTTATCATCATCCATCCATCCATCCATCCATCCATCCATCCTACTGCCATTTTATCATTTAGCTTTTTTGATTTATGTAGATATTAATTTAGCTATTTTTTACACATGTTTTATATGGTTATACATTTGTAATATCCATATTTATTTACATACATGCATACCTATTTGTGCATTGCTACTTTTCTTTTCAACTTCAACACATGGCACATTTTATATATTGATCTTTATTATTATTAATTCTTCTTATTTTTCCTTAACGTTAATACTCTGAACATACGTTTTTAATAGAATTTTTAGTTGTTTTTTTATACAATTTTCTATATATGATTTATTGATATTTATTTAACAGTTTATCTTTTATTGTATATTCATTGTATGTATCCTATGTCTTTATTGTATATCTTATGCAGTTGGCCTGACACCAGTGTAGCTGTCGAAACGCGTTGCAATTTAACCCAATAAAGGATTTCAAACTATCAGTAGTGCAATATTCATCCTGTACTTTTTGCATTGTATGTTCTAACACATGAAAAAATAATATAAATGAGTTATCGCCATAATTGTACTGACCCGCAGAATAAAAGTAACGTTACTTATGCTGTATGGCGAAAAATTTGAACGATAAACCGCAATGCCAGAATTGATGGTTTGTTTTTATTTTAATTTAAACTCCAGTAAGAAAGAGTAAATAAAATTCATTCAATGAGCTGTAGGCACCCAAAAATGGTGTCATTACAAAATGCATCTCATACCGCAAACAACAAGCCCTCATATGGCTACATCATCAGAAAAATAAAGAAAATATAGCTTGTACAATGTGAAGACAAACACGCCCAAAATCGCCAAATCATTAGAACACAACTGGCTGCGGCAGGAAGAGAATGTATAAGCTGTGCGAGCGTATATCAGGGGACACCCCAGATTTACAACTTACAAGGGAAAATACACCAGAAGTGACCACCAGAGTGACCCCCCCCCCTCCCCCCCTAGGAGCTACTGGGGATATAGTAGGGAATTTGGTGTACCCAATGTACTTTGCACAGCTTACATATTCACTCTTCACCATCCGCTGTGCATTTACATCTGGGATACTAACATTCACTACACCCCCTGATAAATTCTTTGAGGGGTGTCCTTTTCAAAATGGAGTCACTACTTTAAGGGAATCCACTTTTCTGGTGCCTTACAGGCTCCACAAACATGACGTCCAGATACCAAACATCTTAATCTGCACATGGCGCTTTTTTCCTTCTGCGCCCTGCTGTATGCCCAAACTGCAGGTTATACCACATATATGACACTGGTGTACCCAGGATAACATACGTAATGTCATATGTGGGTATAAACTGCTGTTTGAGCACAGCCAGGCACAGAAGGGAAGGAGCACTATTTGGTTTTTGGGACACAGACTTGGATGGTTTGATTTTTGGACACCATGACACTATTGCAGAGCTGAAATGCCAGTAAAGTGGATTCTCCTGACATGTCACCCCATTTTGGAAACTACACCCCCTAAGAATTTTATCCAGGGGTATAGGGAGCACTTTTAACCCCCAAGTGTTGCTGTAATTTATTATCCATAAATGATAAATGAATACGCAGCTGATTGTAAAGATGAAAATAGCTATTTTTCCAGAAATATGTAATTTCAGTAACATGTTGTGCCTGGGTTATCAGAGATGAACGCTCCAAAAGTTGTTGTGCTCAGGATCCCCGCTTAACAAATTTTGGAATGTTTCTGCTGAAACAAGTTGGGCACACATATGGGGCACTGAAATGGCGTATCTATGGAAAAATTTAGTTTTTAACTTTTCATTATCAGCTGCACATTCATTTCTGGAAACTAAATAAATGCAACACTCATGAGATAAAAATGCTCGCTACGCCACTTGATAAATCCTTTCAATGGAGCAGTGTCCAAAATGAGGTGAAATGTCTGCATATTCCACTTTACTGCCAATTAACCCCTTCCCGACATGCGCCGTAATAGTACGGCGCATGTCGGGTCTGTAACTATGGCGACCGCCCGGGAGCCGGGCGGCCGCCATAGCCGCCGGGTGTCTACTGCTTTAAGCAGTAGACAACCGGCTCTAATGCTTCCGATTGGTCCCCGGACTGATTGGAGGCATTAACCCCTCTGGCGCCGCGGTCAAAGGCGCCGGAGGCACCATTTTCCCGGCGGCACATGGGCGCCGCCATTTTGGCCGGGATCGCTGGCTCCTGGAGCATGCTCCAGGGCTGACGTCCTGTTGCCATGACAGCCGGGAGCCTTGTACAGGCTCCCAGGCTTGTCTGCAAATCCTTTCTTTTGCAGGCTGGTCTATGCAGCCTGCAAAAGAAAGAATGCTTTTTTGCAATGCATTAGCATTGTAATGCATTGCATTAGTGATCAGACCCCCTGGGGTTCAACACCCCTAGGGGGTCTAATAAATGCAAAAAAAAAAAAATTTAAAAAAAAAGTTAAAAAAAAATATAAAAAGAATTAAAAGTTCAAATCACCCCCCTTTTCGTAGAACACATAAAAGTAGTTAAAAACTGTGAAACATATACATGTTAGGTATCCCCGCGTCCGAAATCGCCCTCTCTACAAATCTATAAAAATATTTTTCCTGTTCGGTAAACGCCGTAGCGGGAAAAATAGTCGAAAGTGCCAAACCGCCATTTTTTCACTGTTTTGATTCTGATAAAAATTTGAATAAAAAGTGATCAAAGCAATAACATTTCCCGAAAATGGTAGAACTAAAAAGTACACCCGACCCCGCAAAAAAAGACGCCCTATGCATCCCCGTACACTTACGTATAAAAAAAAGTTACGGCCGTCGTAATATGGCGACTTTTAGAAAAAAAATTTTTTAACACAGTTTTGGAATTTTTTTTTAGGGGTCAAAATGTAAATAAAACCATATAAATATGGTATCCCTGGAACCGTACCGAAACACAGAATACAGGGGACAGGTCATTTTGGCTGCATAGTGAACGCCGTAAAACCAAAGCCCGTAAGAAAGTCGCAGAAATGCATTTTTTCTTCAAATCCACCCCATTCTGAATTTTTTTCCTGCTTCCCAGTACATTATATAGAATAATTAATGGTGGTATCATGAAGAAAATTTGTCCCGCAAAAATTAAGACCTCATATGGCTCTGGGAGCGGAGAAATAAAAAAGTTATGGGGTTTAGAAGGAGGGGAGTCAAAAACGAAAATCAAAAAATGCCATTGGTGGGAAAGGGTTAAGGGGCTCTGCAAAAGTGGTATAATGTCCAAAAACCAAACTATGCTTCAAAAAACAAAATAGCGCTCTTTCCCTTATGTTCCTTTCTGCAAATGAATGACAAGGTTGTGCCAATGCCCGAGCAACTAGGATACTAAATGCTCCTTGCAACTCTATGGAATGGGGTAGGAAAGCTGTCCCTTGCACTACGACGCTGACTAGGCCCTGCCTGCGGGTGTTGTTCAGCTGTACCCAAGCTAAGCTTGGCCCCAACAACTACTAGCTCTCTGAACACAAAGATCTGACAAACAGGTGGGGTGAGAGCTGAAAGAGGCTAAGGACTGGGATACTAGAGGCGATCACCCCTAATGAAAGAATAGGTGCAGCTGCAAACAGGATGGGACGGGCTGGAGAACTAACAGGCGCAGCACAACTATAAACACACAACAGGGTTTGAGGAGAGGCAAAGTGGAGTAGTGAGGAAAGGGTATCACAGGACAGGCGTAAAATAATACTGAAGCCCTTAAACAAAAACTCACTAATACCAAAACAGTGAAGGCAACCAGAAATGCAGGATAGGGGTTGAGTAGAAATGTTGAGGGTAAAACAGACTCTCACACAGAACAAACTCACACCATTTCCAATCTAGCCCCTGAGACCGTGCAACTCCCACAAAACACTCCAACCAAACAGAGCCAATCCTAGTTGGTAACAACAAAAACCAGCAAGGACTGAAGACAGCAGTCAGCCTTTTACAGACCCCAGAAAGACTTGATAGGTTGATGACAATGTCAAACACCTGAAGCTCGCATCTACTGAGACACCAAGCCAGCTCAAGTATACATTGAGGCACTTACCTAACCACCACCCAGACAGCTCAGTGGTGAAGAGAACAACCAGAGAGCCACAGGATACTAGTTCAAATCCCCAGACAAACACCACCAGAATATACACAATATTTTATCAAACTCGGGTCCTGACAATGAGACTTTAGAATTTTGAGATGAGACTTTGGTTGTAAAGTCTCATTTGCAGAAATGATCTAACGAAGGGGTGTGCGTTTGTACACAAAACCCCAAAACGCGTTATTTTAAAGAGGACCTTTCACCACTTGGGGCACATGCGGTTTTATATACCACTAGAAAGCTGACAGCTTTCATGTTCTGTGCCCTGGGTGAAGAGCTATCGGTCCCGGTACCGTAGTTCTTCACCGTCAGAAGGGCGTTTCTGACAGTCAGTCAGGAATGTCCTTCCTCACATTAGTTCCTATAGCGCTGTACTGTGAGAGCGGTGAGGAACGCTACAAGGTTTACCAGCCGGGCAAGAGAAAAGCCTAACAGATATATCATGTGAATTTGTTAAAACCTTGGAAAGACAGAGAATCCTTGCCAGCTATAAGTACCCCTAGAGAGGTTACTGCTAAAGCAGGGAGCACACTTGGTAAGAACTTGTCAGATGGATTGAAGAGGCTGAGGGGGCATTTCAGGAGTTAAGGTCAGTCTTACGTCATCAACCAGTTTTGATTACTCCTGACTATACCAAAGAATTTGTGATACAAGCTGATGCCTCTGATGTAGGGTTAGGCGAAGTCTTTTCACAAGTGATTGAAGGTAAGGAACATCCAGTCACTTATTTAAGTAGAAAACTTACCCCTGAAGAAAGGAATTACCGTATTGTGGAAATGGAGTGTTTGGCCATCAAATGGGTCCTAGAGTCTCTATGGTACTACTTGCTGAGCCGACAGTTAAGGTTGATTACCAACTATTCTGCCCCCTCACATGGATGTCTTGGGCCAAAGAGAGAAATGCCCAAGTCACTAGATAGTTCCTCACCCTACAAAATTTCAAATTTAATGTAGAGCACCGATCCGGTAGGTTGCAAGGGAATGCAGATGCTGTGTCCAGAGCACACTGTATGGTGACAAAAAGTGTTCACCCCTATAAGTTCAAACAAAGGGGGAAGGTATGTGAGAAGATGACTGGTAAAATTGTGGAAGGTGGCTATATCTCCCCCAGATTCCTCACTTATGAGTGGTAAGTGAGGTTACAACTCAGCTGTCTGTAACAAAACCTAAGCTGTGAGAAGGACTTTCTATTAACCACTTCTTGTCTTGTGAGGAGCCTTCAAACACAGGTGGGAGCTGGGCCTCATTAAAAGTCTATAAAAAGTTGAGAAGACTTCAGTCCTGGGGGAGACAGGAGGAGCCAGGTTCTGTCCTAACACACTACAAACTGGTGAGAGTCCAGTCTGAACTGTTAGGGTGAATTCACACTGAGTAAACGCTAGTTTATTCTGAATGTAAAACACGTTCAGAATAAGCGGCGTCTAAAGCAGCTCCATTCATTTCTATGGGAGCGGGGATACGAGCGCTCCCCATAGAAATGAATGGGCTGCTTCTTTCACTCCGTGCAGTCCCATTGAAGTGAATGGGGAGTGCCGGCGTGTACGCTCCGGCATGAGCAGAGCTTGCCGTATACGCCGGCACTCCCCATTCACTTCAATGGGACTGCTCGGAGTGAAAGAAGCAGCCCATTCATTTCTATGGGGAGCGCTCGTATCCCCGCTCCCATAGAAATGAATGGAGCTGCTTTAGACGCCGCTTATTCTGAACGTGTTTTACGTTCAGAATAAGCTAGCGTTTACTCAGTGTGAATTCACCCTTACTGTGTTATGTGTTGACCGTGTGGATGGAGCAAGCCATATGTACAGTTAGGGTATGTTCACACAGAGTTTTTTGTAGGCGGATTTTGACGCGGAATCCGCCTCAAAATCTGCCTGCAAATCCGCCTCCTATTAATTTCAATGGGAATCTCTAGCAGTTTTTTCCTACTAGCGATTTTTTTCAGCTAGTGGGAAAAAGAAGCAACATGCCCTATCTTCATGCGGATTCCGTGGATGAGTCTGTCGCGGTGTCCGCAGCTCAAGACTCCCTCTTGCTTAGGCCTATTCATTTGGCATCCCGTTGCAGCTAGCCGCACAGAAAAGTCACATGGCGGAAAAGGTTTCCGCTGAGTGAACTTGCCCTTACGCTGGGTTCACACCTGCGTTCAGGGTCTCCGTACTATGGTTTCCGTCTTCTGCATGGCAGAAGACGGAAACCATAGACCGGGTCCGGCCGTGCGCGGCGGTGAGCGTTTTAGGCTCTCCGCCGCGAAACCGGATTTTTTTATCCGGACACAGAGTAGTGCATGTCCGACTCTGTGTCCGGATTATAAAACCCGGTTTCGCGGCGGAGAGCGCAAAACGCTCACTGCGGCGCACGGCCGGACAGCTTTCTCACCCATTCAAATGAATGGGTGAGAAAGTCTCCTGCAGGCTTCCGTCTCCTGCATCTGTTTTATGCAGGAAACGGAAACCTGCAATAAGGACCCTACAACGCAGATGTGAACGAGCCCTTAGTAGCTCAAACGAGCAGGATTTCTGTTATTGTTTTGCCTGAAGTTAAGGCTTATTTTGTTTTGCTGTTTTTTTGCTAAATAAATCTACAGGGTAAAACCTGTTTGCACCTGAATTTTTGTGTCTGTTTCTGACTGTTTCTTATATACACACACACACACACACACACACACACACACACACGTTACGATATTAATTGCTTGGATGACCACCGTAAACTGAAGCCACTGTAACTTGAGACTGTATTTTATTGTGAAAACCTAGTACTTGGTTCTGAAGAGCCAAAATCATGAAAACAAGGCAAATTCCTCACACATATAAGTCAGAAAAAGACTATTGCAGCTGGAGAATTCTGTGCTCTTAGTATCTATGCAATACTGTCCTTTGTGCACCTGAAGAAGAAACCAGCTTCCGGTTTCGAAACGCGTTGTGTGTGAGGCTTTAATAAACGAATGAAACAAGAACTGCGGTTGGTAAGCGCAGATCCTTTTATCCATTTGATACTTCTGTAGAAGTTGGTTGGATAGGTCCTTTTCTGTATAGTACCATGCATACGTGCTTTCACGGTTAAGATCTGCCAGCTACTAGCCATTTTATCTATGAAGTGATATTTGAGTGCTGTGATCATTTCACAGTGCTTAAAAGTGATTATATGTTGAATAATACTTTGTGGAATCACTTTAAAAGGGTAATGCATAAGGTGCCGCGTGGTGCTCTCTCTTGTGTTTTCTTACATGACCTGGGATGTCACATGACCCAGAATGCAAGATCGGTTCATGTGACGTCAAGGAGAGTCACAGAAATAGGCCCGAACCTACCCGGAGAGGTAAGTAACAGTGTTTGTTATGTTCCCTTACCTCCCCTGGACCTCCGATCATTATTGCCACTGTCAGGATCAGTAAGTAAATAGGGCCAGTTACCGGCTGGAGTAGCTGCTACCCCAGTAGTTACGCCACTGACAGGTTCTACCTTGTTCTATTTTGTGGCCCGTGGATCCTATTCATTTAATGAAAGAAGCCATGGAAACACGGCCCTTGCACGGGTGACACACGGGGAATCCGTGCCCCCCCCCCCCCTCTGTATGCAGTTCGTGCTTTTAATTCACGGCAGGCTGGTTGTAGCACAGTCATCTGCAACTGACCGTACACAGGTAAGAAGTATAGGCCATGTAATACTGCCCTATACCGTAGAGAGGCGCTACTAGTTAGCCAGTCAGTGCATGTACCTCACTATTACATCGGTCTACCAGTGAAATAACCATGATGATCTGTGGGAACCTCCAGCCAAGTGTGGTGTACGCAGTCCAGTTTCACGTTACAATGATCCAGAAATGATCATAGTATGCTGTATAAAAAAAACCCAAAAAACTTGCAAGTCTTCAGTAGGCGACCCCTGTTTTAATGGCTAACTCATAATGATGACAGAATATAATGTTTCGAGGCTTCCTGGCTTCTTCTTCAGATATATCTAAAAACACTTTCTGAAGGCTGCATATTTATGTACAACTGAACACATAGGGATAGGACACATAGGGATAGGATTTCAGGAGGGGGGGGGGGAAGAGGGTTATTACTATATACATATAAAAACAAATAAACAATTCACAGTTCCCAGGTTCTTTATCTTTATGGCTGTCTTTGTTCAGTGATTTGTATAGAATGACATGAACCCATGTGATGCATTTATTTTTTTATAACTCAAATTTTTATTGAAAATTTTTTTAAACAATAAGAAAAGAAAAAACAATTACAAGTTACAAGGCGAACACCCGCCCTGCGAACAGAAAAAGCACACAGTGCAACACAAAATACAATCAGAAGAATAAAATAAAAAAAAAAAATAAAAAAATAAAAAAAATAAAAAAAAAATTTAAAGACAAAGAAAGCAACATAGAAAAAAAAGAAAAAGGAAAAAAAAAGGGGGGGGGAGGGAGGGGTTAGTGGGACAGATGAGTGGGGGAGAGGACTAAATGTGGGGGGTGAAAGGGTAGGTAGGGGTGAGTGTGAGCAGTCAGGAAACCAGTGAGAGCGCTCGCCAGGTCATCCATACCACAGCCAGTTGGGAAGGGCTCGGGAGCAACCACTGGTCAAATACCTGAGACGAACAACAAGAGTATCAATCAGAGGAGGGGTCAGAGCCCAGGAGCGTCCGGTACTCTGCAGACTGTTGAAACCTGAACCAGCAGAACCAGGTTTTGATGTACGCCTCAGTCGTGCCATGCAGGAAAGACGTGAGATTTTCCATGCGCATTATCTCGTTGACCTTCGAAATCCAGAGGGAGAGAGGAGGAGGATCCACTCGTTTCCAAAAAAGGGGGATACAAGCCCGGGCAGCGAGGATCAGGAATCTAAGTAGGGAACGCTTAAAGACCTTTACAGAAGACTCACAATGATTAAGGAGGAACAGGGCAGGGCCTAAATGGTGAGAAGTTTCAGTAAGCTGGAGGGTTATCCGCTTGACCCCCTCCCAGAAGGACGAAAGGGCAGGACAGGACCAAAAAATGTGTAGCAGCGTGCCTTCCTCGTCGCCACAGCGCCAACATAATGGGGAGACCTGAGGAAACATAGCATGGAGTCTCGTAGGAACCCTATACCATCGGGACAAGATTTTGTAGCTGGCCTCCTGGTGGCGAGAGCTGATGGAAGCAGTATGAGAAAGGCGAAAAATGCGCCTACGCTGTTCCTGAGAGAGGGAAAGGGATAAGTCAGATTCCCATTTCAACAAGAACGGCGGAACAAAGTCCTCCGGAGGTTCAACCAGGATCCGGTAAGTGAGCGAGAGGGAGTGGCGAAGGGGGCCAGCACCAACAAAAATCTTCTCCAAGGGGGTAGGTTCGACGCGGAACTCTGCAGGAGCAGGGAGAGAATGTAAAAAGTGACGAAGTTGCATCCCCCGCCAAGCGTCCAAAGGGGGCAGCTCAGGAGGGGCCTGGGAATTCAGAAGTGTAGTCCATCCCCCAGCGTCCTGGAAGTGACAGGCACGGAAAATCCCATGACGGCGCCAATTACGAAAAACTCGGTCAAACATTCCAGGTGGAAAGGCAGGATTGCCCAGCACTGGGAAAAGAGCGGAATCCTTAGGGAGGAGAGTGGAGCGAACAAGGCCCCTGGAGCAAATCCGAAGCGTGGGACCAAGGGTAGGGTGAGAAAAGAGAGATGACAATGAGGAGGAGTCCAACCATGGGGCAACCTGCAAAGGGATCGGAGAGAATGCCTGTTCGATGTAGACCCAAGGTTTAGAAACAGCATGCCTACACCAGTCCACGACACGAGTCAGGTGGGTAGCCAAGTAATAGGACTTCAGGTCCGGAAGCGATAAACCACCGCAACTCTTGGGACGAAAGAGAAAAGCCTTGCTCACTCGGGCGGGTCTGCCCGACCAGATGAACTTCAGTTGGACGGAAGTGAGGGATCTAAGAAAAGACAGAGGGATGTGAATGGGAAGCGCCTGCATCAAGTAGAGAAGACGAGGGAGAATGTTCATTTTAAAAATCGCGCATCTCCCGAACCAAGTAAAGGCTCCAGCGGACCATCGAGTACAATCAGCCCTGATAGACGCCAGAAGTGTGGGGAAGTTGCAACGAAAGAGATCTTTCGGGTCCGGAGTAAGATAAACCCCCAAATATTTGAGAGAAGTGGGGGCCCAATGAAAAGGGAAAGATTGACTCAAGGAGGTGGCCGCCGAGGAGGAAAGGGTCACATTAAGGGCTTCTGATTTCGAAAAGTTGATTTTAAAATTCGAAAGGGTCGAGTAAACCTGAAAGGCAGACATCAGAGCTGGAAGAGAAACATGAGGGGAGGAAAGAAAAAATAGCAAGTCGTCTGCATAAGCCGCCACTTTGTATAAACAGGAAGAATGAGCAGCGCCTGAGATGTTCGGGTCGGCTCGAACCTGGCGGAGGAAGGGTTCAAGAGTCAGGACGAAAATGAGAGGCGAGAGGGGGCATCCTTGCCTAGTGCCATTTCGGATAGGGAAGGACTGGGACAATAAACCGTTCACCCTAACCATCGCTGTAGGGAGAGAGTATAGAGCCATGATCCAACTCATCATGCGATTTCCAAGGCCAATATGTAACAGGGTCTCTTCCATGAACCGCCAGTTGACCCTGTCGAAGGCTTTCTCAGCGTCAGTTGAAAGAAGCATGAGAGGAGAGCCCGATTGTTTAGCCCCATACATGAGGTTGATAGCTTTGGTAGTATTATCTCGAGCCTCACGGCCGGGTAAAAATCCAGCTTGATCCGCGTGAACAATATTTCCTAACAAGGGCGATAAACGCGTCGCAAGGATCTTGGCTAAAATTTTTAGGTCAACATTGATTAGCGAAATGGGGCGGTAGTTAGAGCACAGAAGAGGGTCCTTTCCGGGTTTGGGGATAACCGCTATGTGAGCACACAGGGAGTCACGACAAAGGGCCGAGCCATCGGTGAGAGAATTGAAAACTTTCAACAGTCTGGGGCGGAGTTCAGGGCCAAGTTTCTTATAGTATACCAAGGTAAGGCCGTCTGGGCCTGGGGCCTTACCCGTTGCCATACTGGAGATAGCTAAAGAAATTTCCTCTTCAACAATAGGAGATTCCAAGGCCGTCAATTCCTCTAGAGACAACGACGGGAGACCAGAGGAGGAGAGATAAGAACGAATGCGATCTCGGAACTCCGCTTCAGGGAGAGGAGAAGGGCCAGAGTTTACAGAATACAAAGAGGCATAGTAGTCCCGAAAGGCAGCTGCAATATCAAGGGGCATGTGTAATCGAGTACCCTGGGTGGAATTGATGCATGGAACGTAGGTGGAGGACTGCTGAACCCGAAGGGCCCTAGCTAGTGAACGCCCGCTCTTATTTCCAAACTCATAAAAATGACGTCTGCATTTAGCTAGAGTACCCTTCACCCTATCAGTGACGAGCGTACGCAATTCCTCTCGGGCGCTGGCAAGCTGGGAATAAACATCAGGAGTGATTTGGCGTTTATGAAGAAGTTCCAATGAGCGGATCCGCTGCAGCAGAGATTCAATACAAGCCCGGCGTTCCTTGTTTAAGCGGGAACCATGTTGCAACAGGATACCCCGGATAAAACATTTGTGAGCCTCCCACACCATTGGAGGAGCAATCCCCGACAATTCCTCCCTCTTAAAGTATTCCCCCAAACGAGTCTTAATGTCATCCAGGATGGTTACGTCATCAAGAAGTGATGCGTTAAGTTTCCACTGACGCTGGAAGGGAATAGGAGAGGACAAGGAAACAGACAAAGTAACCAAAGCATGGTCGGAGAAAGTAATGTTATCGACTTCCGCAGCCAACAAAGAGTGGAGATGTTGGTGACGGATAAAGAGGTAGTCGATACGAGAATATCGGTGATGGACCGGAGAGTAATAGGAGTAATCCCTATCCAATGGGTGGAGTAACCTCCAGGAGTCCACAAGCTGGTGGGAATGAAGGTCCCTCTTAATCCTCCTGATGAGCGAGTAAGGGTGAGAAGAGACGCCAGCAGAAGAGTCCAATGAAGGGTCTAGGACCAGATTAAGATCACCCCCCGCCACCAGGAAGCCCTCCACAAAGCCGTCCAACAGCCCTAAGTAAGAACTAAGGGCACGACCCTGTCCCGAGTTAGGCAAATACAAAGAGGCAAAAGTAAAAAGCTGAGAGGAGATACGACCCTTGACCATAACAAGTCTCCCCTCAGAATCAGTGCGAGTCTCCAAATGTTCCCAAGGCAGGGAGCGAGAAATCAAGATACTAGTCCCTCTGGATTTCGGATCAGGAGAGGAGCTATGATATGCATGAGGAAACCAAGCATTAGTCAACTTGTATGGCTTGGTAGAGCAATGGTGAGTTTCCTGCAAAAACACAACATGAAGGCGCTTACCTTTGAGCAGATTGAAGAGTACGGAGCGCTTCTCTGGACTATGAAGGCCTCTCACATTGAGGGAGCCCACAGCGATGGAGGAAAGGCGATCAAGCGGAGGCATGGAGGGAGACGGGCTTTCCCAGCTCACACCCTAGGAGCAGAGGGGAAAAAAAAAAAAAAAAAAAAAAAAGGGGGGAGAGGGGGGAGGGAGGGGAGAGGGCGAAGAATTGAAGAGGGTAAAGGGGAGGGAAAGAAAAAAAAAAAAAGAGAGAAAAGTAACAGAGTAGAGGAAGGAGAGCAGTAAAGAATGAGGGGGGGGGGGGGGAGAAAGGAAAGGGAAAAAGAACCAAGAGTAGAACAAATCTAACTACCCCTAGACAAATGGGCCAGGGGCACAACAACAGACAGGAAGGAGTGAGGGAGTAAGAAAAGATGGGGGGAGAAGTGGGCCCGCAAGCACCACGAGTGTACCTGGTAAGGAAGACCCTATGCCCCCACCCCCAACAAAGTGTAAAGGGATAGGAAGCACAGGGCTACAAACTGACTCTAAGGTCCAAATAACAACATTGTATAAAAACACAGCAATACCAACAACAAGGGCCATCTATAAAGCCCAGCAGGAACAGGATCAAGAGGAACAGAGTAGTCACAGAACAAAATAAAATAAACATAGTGAAAATGTCCACCAACCCATGTGATGCATTTATTCCATTATCCAGAGTGTTAAATAGGGTCATGCTCTTGTATTCATGAATCAGTCGCTGTTTCCTTGATTTAAAATTCCCTCTTAAAATCAAAATTTCCATGTCATTGGTGATATTATGATCTTCCTGGCAGAAATGTTTTGGCACGGGAAGGTCCATTCTTTGTTGTTAAATTGTGTGGCGATGTGAATTAATTCTCATTTTGAGTTTCTGGGAATTATTTGTTTTTATATGTATATAATAATAAGCCTCTTCCCCCCTCCCTCCTGAAATCCTATCCCTGTGTCCAGTTATACATAAATATGCAACCTGCAGAAAGTGTTTTTAGATATATCTGAAAAAGAAGCCAGGAAGCTTCGAAACGTTATATTCTGTCATCATTATGACTTAGGGCTCGTTCACATCTGTGCCCTGGTCTCCGTAATTCAGGTTTCCGTTTCCTGCATAAAAAAGAGCAGGAGACAGAAACCAGCAGGAGTCTTTCATACCCATTCATTTGAATGGGTGAGAAAGATGTCCGGCCGTGAGCAGCGGTGAGCGTTTTATGCTCTCTGCCGCAAAACCGGGTTTTATAATTCGGACACAGAGTCAGACATGCAGTACTCTGTGTCCGGATTTAAAAAAACGGTTTCGCGGCGGAGAGCATAAAACGCTCACCGCCGCTCACAGCCGGACCCGGTCTGTGGTTTCCGTCTTCTGGCATACAGAAGACGGAAACCACACTGAACGCAGGTGTGAACCTAGTGTTAGCCATTAAAAAAGGTATCACCTACTGAAGACTTGCAAGTTATTTTTTTTTTATATTTCATACCCACTGGCTAACACGGTACAAAAACAAACATTTTCCTCATAGTATGCTGAAAATATTGTAGCCTGCGGGCATCTATCTATATCACACACATGTATATATAGCACACATATAATAGCAGTGTGGGCCAGCCTCCAGTGTGCCAGCGCTAACCTTCTCCTCTAGGACCCAGGCACTGGAGCAGCCGGTGGGAGGAGCTTGCATTCTGAAGCCTGGAAATGAAAGTAGCAAAATCGAGTGTATAGAAAAGCCGCTTCTATAGCAACATATGCCTGAGTGTAGAGCACGCTGTTTCCCCCAGGAGCCTCTGTGACGGTGCTGAGGAGCCCATGCCTAGCTCTAGACAGCTGACAAGGTAGGAGAGTGGGGGCAGGGGACAACTATATAGTGCAGCAGGAAGTTTGTTACCGGCAGAACTGCAGAGCACATCCTGTCGTGTACGTCATGTCGCATGCTCTGCCTCACATCTCTCCACATGTCACACATGACGGGCTCGGTCAGCTCTACTGTTGGGCGGCTGACCCCGTGCACACATTTTCTGCACAGGCCTATTCACATGGGGCGGTTATTGAACCTCTCTAAGCGTTCCTTCCAGCGGCCAGCCCGGCAGATGTTACATGTTTATTGTCTAGTAAAGTGACTGGTGTCGATGTCAATAAATCGATACTCTGGACCCCTGTACATGCAGCATGTCGGTGTTCTTGCTTATAGAGCATTCAGGGTTAAAACATTGTTGCTAGGTAGATGTCGATCTGCTCAGAGAGGAGGATTTTGGGATTTATTTTTCAGCTCTCTCATAGGCTGCGCTCGGACGCCATTTTCTTGAAGACTATTAAACGTTAAGGTTTATGGTATAGAGACGCCAACATGGCGCCTGGAATGGAGACAGTCGGAGTCATTCGCCGCGCCTCTAGCGAGTGAACCGTCTGTGGTAGCTCAGCGGACTTTCCGCTTGGAGTTTGCTCGGTGAGGTTGTTGTAGTTATTAGTGAATTGCTCCTCGGTGAGTGTTAGTGAATGGGTCGGGTCTGGGCCAGGCTGGACTACGCTTCGACAACCCAATGGAGGCGCAAGTAATGGCATGAAGTGAAAGTAAGTCTGCAGACCGGATAGGCGGGTGTGAGGGTCATGTCTGCTACTTAGCTGCTTATTTCTGGGGTGTCTCTTGTGAATCTGGACGACTGGGACTTGTGTATGTTCAGACTGCACACCCTGAAGCCAAGGCAGGTGTATATAGCATATATAGCATTCACATCCCTACCTGCTGCTCTCTAACAATGTCTACTAAGAAAGGAGCAAAGAAAAAGCGGGCCCATGCTGCAAAGCCTGAAGACAACTCCACCAAGCAAGTAGTGTTTGGGCTACTAAGTGAACTGATGAGTAGAGGTATCGAGAAAGGGGCGTACCGATGGTGCTTGCGAAAGGATGCGGATCCGAAGAGAACGGTGATTGTGGTATTTGTCCCAGCAGACATGCCCGATGGGGTGATATGTGCTGTCATGGCTAGAACCTTGAATCGAGGGCTGGTAAGAATTGTGGACTCTACAAAATCAGATACAGGGCATTACCAGACGATACTTGTTGAGGCAGAAGGGGCGATAGGGTCTAATTCCTACCCAACCCTTATTAGCTGTGATGATTGCCCATTGAGGTACTGGATTATGGTGCCTCCGGTAGAAGATGATGAAATGGAGCCCAAAGATTCTGTAGATGGGATTCTAGAAGAGGGTTTTCCCCTTCCAAAAAGTTCCCCTGTGGATGCTCTCCCTGCCAAGGGTACTCCTGCACCTCCACCGTCAAAGGGCATTCCTGCTGCTCAGGACTCTGTTGCTAAAGATATACCTGCTCCTAAGGAGGCTCTGGCTACAAACGGCACCACTGCTTTCGACCCTCCACCTGTTAAAGGAAACACTGCTTTCAGCCCTCCCCCTGCAAAGGGCGCCGCTGCTATCGACCCTCCCCCTGCAAAGGGCGCCGCTGCTATCGACCCTCCCCCTGCAAAGGGCGCCGCTGCTATCGACCCTCCCCCTGCAAAGGGCGCCGCTGCTATCGACCCTCCCCCTGCAAAGGGCGCCGCTGCTATCGACCTTCCCCCTGCAAAGGGCGCCGCTGCTATCGACCCTCCACCTGCAAAGGGCGCCGCTGCTATCGACCCTCCACCTGCAAAGGGCGCCGCTGCTATCGACCCTCCACCTGCAAAGGGCGCCGCTGCTAACGACCCTCCACCTGCAAAGGGCGCCGCTGCTTTCAACCCTCCACCTGCAAAGGGCGCCGCTACTTCCAACCCTACACCTACAAAGGGCGCCGCTACTTCCAACCCTACACCTGCAAAGGGCGCCGCTACTTCCAACCCTACACCTGCAAAGGGTACTGCTGTCCTTAAAGATGCTCTTCCTGCTAAAGGCACACCTGCCACTAAGGAAGCTTCTGCAAAAGGCACCCCCTTTGTTGAGGACCATCAGCCTGAAAAAGGCACCCCAACCACTAAGGATGGTACACCTGCTGCTAAGGAGGCTCCCCCTACAAGAAGCAATCCTACTGCTAAGGTTGCTCCCTTCACAAAGGGTACCCATGCCAATAAGAATGCTCTTGCGGCAAATGGCATCACAACTGCTAAGGGTGCTCACACTGCCAAAGCTATTCCTGCCACTAGGAACACTTCCCCTGCAGCTAAGAATCTTTCCTCTGTAAAAGTCACTGCATTTGCAAAGGACAAGAATGATACTCCTGCTAAGGTGCTTCCAGTTAAAGACAAACTTTGTGAAGAAAAAAGTGGTCCTCCTGCAAGAGTGATCTTACCTACAAAGGACAATATTGTGGCAAAGATTCATTCACCTACCAAAGACTTTCCCCCTACAAAGGGGCTTCCAGCTGCTAAAGATCCTTCTCCTACAAGGGGACTTCCGGCTGCCAGAGAGCCTTCCCCTGCAAAAACCCTGCCGATGAAAGTAGAAAATCAAGAAGTAATAAAAGAACATTATAGTTTAATAAATGGAGACGGTCTACCAACACTGTATAAAAACAGAGAAAGCTATGGAAGAGTGTTAGTGAATCCAAATACAAGCCATCCATTTGGAAATCCTGCTAGGCCTGACTTCCCTGTTATGGGACTACCTGAGATGGCATCAAAAGCAACATCTGATTTATGGGGAGGTGAGACATGTAACATAGAAATCTTCTTTAAAGGAATGTATTGTTAGATCCCAGAATTTTTCAGTAAGTACATGTTGGAATAGCCTTTAGAAAAGCTATTCTAGTCCTACCCTCCTTCTGTTCCTGACCGCCATTTTTGGATAAAATGCTTTTTACAGATTTATGCAAATTCAGCTCATTGAGCATCGGGGACATTACCAGTGTGCTCCGAGCACTGCATCGTCATGGCCTGCATTCCGCCTCCTCGTATCACGAACGCGCGTACTGCGCAGCTTCAGTAGTTCTAAGGAGTATGCTCAGCACTTCTCAGAACTATACGAGCATACTGCACCTGCATTTGCTCATTCGTGAAGAAAGCACAGCGAACAGAATTCATTTTCAAAGAAGGGGCGTACCTGAGACGAGGAGCTGGCGGAATGCAGGCCATGATGATGTAGTGGTCAGAGCACAGGGGTAATGCCCTCGGTGCTCCGTGAGCTGAATTTACATATCAGTGAAAAGCATTTTATCCAAAAACTGCAGACAGGATCAGAAGAAGTAAGGTAGGACTAGAATAGCTTTTCTAAAGGCTATTCCAACATGTACCGTATTTTTCGGACTATAAGACGCACTGGACTATAAGGTTTTAGAGGAGGAAAATAGGGAAAAAAAATTTTGAAGCAAAAACTGGTAAAATATTTAATATATGGGAGTTGTAGTTTTGCAACAGCTGCAAGGCCACATTGACAGGTGACCCTGCAGCTGTACGGGGATGCATAGAGCGTTTTTTTTTTTTTGCGGGGCCAGCTGTACTTTTTAGTTATACTATTTTGGGGGATATCTATTGCTTAGATCACCTTGTATTGAAAAAAAAAAACAGGAGGTGATTTAGAACTTTTATTTATTTCATATTTTTAAAGCTTTTTTTTTTTTTTTTTTTTTTTTTTACTATTTTATTCCCCCCCCGGGGGCTTGAACCTGCGGTCACTTGATCGCAAGTCCCATAGACGGCAATACAACTGTATTGCCGTCTATGGGACATTCTGTATATTAGTATTACGGCGGCTGGTTGTAGAGACCAGCCGCAATACTAATACAGCAGTGACAGGCCTGGGAGCCTCATTAGGCTCCCGGCTGTCACCCGGACAGGTCGGCTCCTGCGTTATCGCCGCGCAGGAGCCGGCCTGCAACTTTACAGGTACGGGGCCGGTGGGGACCGGCCCCGGGGGAGAAGGGGCCACGGATACTGACCCGGCATCCGCTGTACTAGAGAGGCGGATGCCGGGGAGGGATAGACGCCGGGGCCTGAGACATCGCTACGATCCTCTGCCCTTCATGAAGCCAGCAGAGGGGGGACGGAGGAGCCCCTGCCGCTGCTGGCTTCATGCAGGGCAGAGGAGCGCAGCGATGTCTCAGGCCCCGGCACCTGTAATGGCGTCTATCACTTGCCGGCTTCCGCCTCTCTATTACAGCGGATGCCAGGCGCCACCTTCAGACTATAAGACGCACCCTTCTTTTCCCCAAAAATTTTGGGGAAAAAAAGTGCGTCTTATAGTCTGAAAAATACGGTACTTATTCAAAAATGCTGAGATCTAATGATAGACTCCCTTTAAAAAAAAACCAAAAAAAAAAAAACCTGCACATTGTTTAGTTTTTAAAGTGCACCTCTGGTTATAAACAAGTTTCATAAATGAATAGTACAGGTGGCTTTAAGAAATTGTATTCTTATTAAAGAGATCTATTTTTTTTTTTTTTTTTCCCTTCACCACTTAAGAAGCTGTTTCTCTGCCCCTCCTTGTGTTCAGTCTATTGTTTATATAAGATTGACCTCCGTATTCAGCCTTGTCCAATGAGCTCTATGGACAAGGGAGGGGTGGAGTATGATTCTCCTGCCGGCTAGATAATTGGTTTATTGCCTCATTCTGTGCACTGATAGCCTCTTATCAACAAATCTAGCACAGAGTGGCGTATTGCAACAGCAGCTTTTTCTAGTACCCTCATCCTACTGCTCCCATCCTCATAGACTAATATGTAGAAAGCAGTTTGGCCTGATAAGTGGAGAAGAAAACCTATTTTTTCGATATCCTATATTACAAAGCTTCCTGTATTAACCAGTACTATTCATTTATGCAATGTGGTTTGTAACTGGAGGTACACTTTAAGTTGTAGATGAGTTTAGATGTTGTTAGCTGTCATACCTACCAGGGCTGTGGAGTTTGGACAAATTGTGTCTGGAGTTGGGGAAGAAAAAGTCACCAATCCCAAAATCAAATGATTATTTTTAATCTACAATTATTATATAATATTATAGTAAGGAGTCAGGAAAAATGAAGTCGCAGTTGGTGATTTGGCTTACTGACTCCAAAGCCTTGGTACCTATTACTGGATGTTGTACCTGTGGGTATGATTGCAAAGATAAAGAGGTATACAGCTGGCAAATACTGGTACATTGTTTAATGCTAAGGGAGTGTTCACACTGCTGTTGGTGACCGTCAGTGTTATCCGCTACAAAGTTTTAGTAATGGACTCTAGCTGAACTGTAAGAAATCTGCAAAAATTTCCTTTAATTTGAATGGGATTTTACCTTGTTTCCGTTATACATCCAATCTGTCACTAGTCTGTTTCACGGACAAAAAATCCTACATGCAACACTTTTGTGTCCGTTAAAAAACAGAAACAACAGTTTCTTGCCAGATGGAAAGCGTCCGATATTTTTTAACATTGAAGTCTATGGGTAACAGCCATCATTTACTGACCATTTATGTTGGAAAAAAAAAATATACAAAAACTGATGCTAATGTGTCCATTAAATGAATCGGTTAAAAAAACAGACACATTAACATCAATTAGTGTCCGTTAATGTCTGTTATGATAGGTGTCCATTTTTTCTTTTTTCTTTTAACGGACACCTTCATATTGGAATTCAACGGTAGTGTGAGCCCTGCCTAAGGCTAAAATGATGCATGACAAAGATAGTTGTGCGACTATGGTAAGAGGAAAAAAAAAAATCACGTGACTTGCAAATCCAACAGGTTTGGATTCTCTGCAACTGGTGTTTTATGGTCACAAGGTGTTGTATTGTGACACTATAGAGATAGTTACATTTGTGTTGTGACATCTTTTCATATGACAAATCATTTTGCAGCCTTAGGCCTTGTGGCGTGATTTTTTTTTTTTTTTCCTTTAAATGGATGTCTCACGGCAGTATTACATTCAATGTCGGTGAATGGGCGGCTATTCGTATGACCATTAAAATATAGATAATGTTCTATTTTGGTCCATCGACTGTAATGTATGAGGGATTCATGAAATTGGCTGTCCCTTGGGTGCAAGACTGAGCTGCAAAACAATTGTGAAAAACATCCCTGTTTTGCACCTTGGTCCTCTGATTGTACCCTTAAAGAGGACCTTTCATGTCCTCCTGCACATGCAGTTTTATATGCCGCTAGAATGCCGATTCAGCACACTGTTGGCTTTCCTGTTATGTGACCTGAGGCGAGAGATATCGGTGCCGTTACAGATATCTCTTCACTGTCAGAGAGGGACCCACCCCCAGCAGTACTCATCCATAGCCCTGTACTGTCAGAGAGGGAGTTCCTTACCACCCTGTGATGACCCTAACCTATGAGGAGTGCTCCCCCACCGACTGTACTCTTCCATAGACTAGTACTGGAGGGTGTTCCTTACAGCTTAGAGTCTTCACTGGACGGTAAGGAGTGTCCTCTCTGACAGTACAGGGCTATGGACAAGTACTGTCAGGAGGGGCATTAATCACAGCCCAGCTAGACTGCCAGGAATGCCCTTCTGACAGCGAAGAGATATCGGTAACTGCACTGATATCTCTTACTCCAGGGCACATAATGGGAAAGCCGACAGTGCACTGAGGCTTTCTAGCGGTATATAAAACAGTTCGTGCTCAAGGACATGAAAGGTCCTCTTTAGAGAACCTGTCTCCTCTTCTGACATGTCTGTTTTAGTAAATCATTTTATTCCTGGTGAAATAAGGGTTAGTTCACATGTAGTTTTTTGGTCTGGATTTTGACACGGGAAGCTGCGTCAGAATCCAGATCAAAATGTGCCTGCTGCGGCTAGCCGCGACTGTTGCAGCTCTCCGCTCTGGTTTAGGCCTAAATGAATGGGCCTAGTCCGGAGGGATTGTCTTGACATGGATGCTGTGGAATCCGTGTTAAGATAGGGCAAGTTGCTTCTTTTTTTCCGTGAGCGGTAAAATGCTGCTTGCGGAAAAAGGAAATGACCAGCTGCCATTGAATTCATTGGGAGGCAGTTTTTTGATCTGGATTTTGACGCAGATTCCGCGTCAAAATCCGGACCAAAAAACTAGGTGTGAACTAGCCCTAACAATTCTGGAACTTTTCTTATAACTCTACATTGTGCCATTCCCCTGATTTTTCTATTAATATTATTTATTCTTGCTTGTTTAGCACCTTGATATTCCGCAGCGCTTTAAAGACCCGGACATCCAAGTTAATGAATAAATTGACAACTGGGTGTTACCATTTCCTTTGTCATAGGGGTCCATACACGGGCAACACCGATTGGATACTGACGGTGTATGTTGGCTGACAATCCCCTAGCTGGAAAGTTATGTATAAATGTTTAGGAGGAGTAATAGAGGAACAGCCCAATGCCAAGTTGCCAATAAGTAAAGTTTCTCCAGAATTGTTTTCTATGTAAATCCTTTTATTCCCCACACTACATGTCAGGCGGGCCTGTGAAATGTTACTGTAATTCTTCTGCACCAGTCTTACGTTGGCGTGGCGAGACACATATAGCCCACGGGGTGATACAGTTGCCAAGACAACAATATGAAACCATGAGAAGTTGTGTGAATATGCCCTGTTCTAATTAAGTCTTATTAGCTTGGAAAGCTCCATTATCTTATTATTAGTGGTAAGTTGGAATGGGGGGGGGGGGTGTCCCTGAGTACCCCATGTAAATACAGTAATTGTGTGCATGCTTAGCAACTACTCCAGTCACTTCCATGGGACTAATGTGGAAGACCCAAAGAAGTGAATGGAGCGGTGATCGGGCTTATATGCACCACTTTTCTATTCACGTGGGGTCGCTTATAGTCCCCCTCTTATAATTTCATGAGGTTGTCCTGGTCAGACACTTATTACCTATTGTATTTAGCTTGGAAATTCAGGACTGTGCTTAGTATGATATAGTGGACATACCTTTCATGTGTGCTGGGCAAATCCTCTTTTAGGCCGGGGCCCCACGGGATGGAAACGCTGCGATTCTGTGGGAAAAATTTTACGGCATTTTACAGTACAAGCAAAGTGGATGGGATTCTAGTGAATCCTATGCCCACTTTGCAGTAAAAACTGCCATGTGAACACGTTGCTATTTCCAAAACAGGCGCGGTTTTTAGAAATTGCAGCATATCAATTATACCTATGGAAACACCGGTCGTTTCCCTATTGGTATAATTGCAACAGAAAGTCTGTGGAAGAAAACTCTGTGAGCTCTCTGTTTTAAAACACTGCAGGAAGTACTGCGATGCGTTCTTTATTGCTGCGGGACGTCCCGTGATGCCTGAGCCTCAATCTGTATACAAATGATCTGTTTGGCAGATGCCCCTCCTCCACCCAAAGTATGTCGGAGTTTTCTTTGTAGTAGCTGAATGTTGAGACTCATTGATCTTCATGGTAGGGGCAGCCTGGGGGGTGACAAACAGAAACAGGTGGAAATCCTCTGCATCTGCAGAATGTGTTTTAAGGGTTATTCCAATTGCTTTTTGTTGGTGTCAGTTTCTCCTTAAAGGGGTTGTCCCATTCTGGATCCCTATCCACAGGACAGGTGAGACGTGCCCGGTCTCTGGTGGACTGATTGCTTGAGGATACAGGTCTGAAAGTCCCACCAAGGCCTCTGTGAATGGAAATCCATTGTGCTTGTGTGACCGATGCTCCATTCACTAATATCTCTAACAGCGCCCGCAGCCCCATAGAGGTGAATGGAGCACCTGTCATACAAGCACACTGGTGTTCCATTCACAAATTGGCCTTATAGGGGGCCTTTCGGTCCCCTGTCCTCCAGATCACTGGGGGGACATGGCAGTTGGACCTTTTACTACCTGTCCCTAACGGGACCCCCCCCCCCCCCCTTTAGAGAGGACCTTTCATGTCCTCATGAAAGTGCGGTTTTACATATCACTAGGAAACCGACAGTGTGCTTAGGTGGAGGAGATCTGTGCCATTAGTTTCCACACCAATCTCTCCCCACTGTCAGAAAGACTTTTCTCATAGCTCACCGTCATCTCTGGGCTGTAAGGAACCCCCTCCCCGACAGTACTATAACATAGCCTTGTACTGTCAGAGGGGGTATTCCTTACCGCCCTGTGATGACGCTGCGCTGTGAGTGAAACCGCCCTAGAACAGATCTATGGAAGAGTACTGTACTGTTGGGGGGAGGGGCGTTTCTCACAGCCCAGTGATTATGCTGAGCTATGAGGAACGCCCTTCTAACAGTGGGGAGAGATTGGTGCCGAAACTAACAGCACCGATGTCTCTTCCTTCAGGACACGTACAGGGAGAGCAGATACTGCACTGAATTCAGCGCACTGTCGGCTTTCTAGTGGTATGTAAAACCGCACTTTTGTGAGGACGTGAAAGGTCCCCATTAGGGATGGTGCCACACAATGTACCTGCTTGATTATGGGGCAACAGAGCTTATGCAAGTCTGAATGGTGCGTATAGTCAGCTGGTGAGAGATGGCGGGTTGTACTTGACATAGCCCACCACCATGTTTACATTCTCATTTTGCAAATTACACAATACAGCCTCTTTTTCTGCAGTTCAGCCTGAATAGCTTCTTTTCTAGAACGTTTGACCCAGAAAACTGGCATAACTAGCATTGAGGGTTGTCTACTCCCCAAGAAAGATGCTTTACCGTCTCTATGAACAGGATTTCAACAACTCTCACCCATAGGAGTCAACCAAATGCGTGGCAAGGTAAGGGATCTAGTCGGATACAGTGAGCCCGCAGCTAAAGAACTTTCTCTACCAGCAACATTTTGTCCACAGAAACAGAGACACTTTTTTTGGTGAGTGGACAACCCCATTGTTGTAATAGATCTTCTGTGATACATGTCAGCAGTATACATGTGAGAACATACGTGGCTATGAAAGAAACAAACTGACTTTGTAACTGAAATAATCTGACAGTACTAGGATGGTGGTCATCATGAGGCTTGCAAGGAGCTGTCGCTCAGGAGCCATCTTGTCTGCTTCGGTTTTATCTGTGCAATAGGATATAGTTTAACATAGTTTCTGAGACCTTGAAATTCCACTGTACCAGCAGCCGCAGCCAGAGCGTTCTTCCTACCGCACATCCCAGGGTCTGTGCCAGGTTTCTACACTAGCTTTTTCTTAACCCGTTATGTGTTGCGGATAAACCAATAATATAAGCCTTCGTTATTTTTGCCAGCAGGATATTCTATGGAGAGACAAATAAGGAGAGAAGATATTGAAAAGGGCTTGCAGTTTATTCAGTAAGTGTTATGTTTAAGGGGATTAACCAGGGCTATGGTATTGATTTCTTGTTCCTAGGTTAGGTTATCAATATCTGATCTGTGTGGGTCTGACACCCGGGACTCATTTGGCCAAGTGCTGAGATCTCTTCACTGCTTAGGCCCGGTTTACTTCTGCACATGGGTTTCCGTTTGGAAAGTTCGCTTGGGAACGGAAACCTAATCCACACGAAAAAGCTGTTACCTTAGGAAACCCGTGGACCCCATAGACTATAACAGGGTCCGTGTGGTTTCCGATCAAGTTCCTCACGAAAAATGCAATGAGAAAAGTGCTACTTGCAGGACTTTTCTCTCAGTATTTTTTTATGTGGAGAGGGTAATGGAATGGCGCAAACGCAGATGTGAACCAGGCCTTACCAAACATATAGTGTCTGTGCTTGGTATTGCAGTTTGGCTCTATTCATTTAAATGGGAATGAGCTGCTGCATGGCCATGGAACCAGTGGATATAATGTCATTGACCTGAGACGAAGTGGAGCTCACCCAAGTGCCACAAGCTCTTCAAACAGCTGTTTGTCAATGGTCTTGGTTGTTAGACTTTACCTGTGCTATGGATAGGACATCTGTATCATAGTCCTGGAAACCCTCTTTAATGCTTTACCTGTCTGATCATGGCCAAGCTTCAAGATCATTTACAAGTGTTTTTTTTTACCTTTTGCAGATCTACCATACCATTTCATGGAACTGAAGATGACTACAAGGTAAATACATCTCAACTCTAAGCATGGCAGAAATGTCTTTAAGTGACGGTAATAGCAAAACCAGAGAATTGAAACACTGGAATTTTTTTCAATAAGCTCACATAAAAATTGGTCTCATTTTGTTTACTTCCTACGGGGTAGCCTGATAGTAAGAAAAACATGGATGCGATGGCCATGCGACCACAAGAGAGGGGATAAATCGATAATGGGGGTATTTTGCCCTCCATTGTGAATGGAGTAGTGGTAGGTCAGTTGGCTCCTTTCATTTCAGTTGGGCTGCCGAAGGTAACCAAAGTACAGTGATCGACTGTGTCTAGCGGCAGCATTGAAATGAACAGATGTGGATTAGGAATATGTTGATAAAATGGGAATAAACCCCTTAAGAAATATATAATGTTATCATTTACATCAGCAGCGTAGCTCACAAAATATCAGACTATTATAGTTATTTAAAAAAAGTTTGATGTAAATACTTGGGGATGATATAGGTGATAGTATTTGTAAAATGTGATCCTAGCTTGCACTTTAAGTATAGTGATTTAGTCGGATAGTAAAAAGTGGTTTTTGTTTTGTCTTTTCTAAGCGTTTCCTACAAAAGCTGGTGGAGGACCTATTTACAGAGGGCAATGACTTGTACCGTGAAGGTCAGGTAAAGCTCGCTCTGGGCCAGTATACAGAAGGACTGAATGTGGCGGATTATGCGGCATCTGATGAACTTGTCCTTTCCCAAGAGCTGCTGTGCAGACTGTATGTGAACCGATCCTGTTGCTATTTCTCCATGGTGAGTACAAACCAAGAGAAGGTGGATCATTGAGCTGTAAAGAGTTGTCCCAAGAAACTGGTCCGTAACGTTAAACATTTCTTGTTTTTACACTTATTAAAATGTGTATATCCCCAGAGGTTTCAGGACAAGTGTTAGTATAGCGCCATTAGCTTTTACTATGTATAACCTTTACTGTGTCCATCCCAGTAATGTAGCGTTGTCTCTGCTTGTCAAATCCAGTTGCGGTAATATGCATCACTTTATCAGGTCTCTGACATGGCGGTGAAGATGCTACATCTTCAGAAGCTGTGTACTCACCACTTCAGGAATCCCTCTGCATACGCCATTAAGCAAACAAACACGCAAGACTTGCGCACACATGTTCCGGATTAAGCCCAAGTGAATGGTCCTTGTTGGGAGGGAGGTGTCGCGAGGCGGATGTCCACAGCTGAATCAGCCACGGAATCCGCCTGAAGAAAGGGCAGCTCGCTTCTTTTTTCTGTGAGTGGGAGCAAACCACTAGCGTAAAAAAAGAACGCTAGCGGTCTACATAGACCTTTATTGTGAGAGGGCAGATTTTGAGGTGGATTCCTTGCCAAAATCTGCCCCTTCTTGCTCCGTGTGAACTAGCGCTAAGTTTTTCCTATATATTTCCTAATCCTTTTATAGCCAATCTAAACAAAATAAGCTGTGTTCTGCATTGAGGCCTCAGCCTAAAGGGGGTCACTACATGCCACCTTTATCTGTTTGGGAGGTATTCTGTAGCTGACAGACTCCCTTTAAGTTTGTAATGACATAGGCTGTCTTAAAGGGGTTGTTCGGGATTTTAATAAAGGCATTTTGCAAAAGAAAGCCTTTTTGCTAATCCTGTCCAACACCTCTGATTTCTGGCTTTGTTAGGCCGTGTTCACATCTCTGCTGGATTTTTTTCTGCTCTGCTATAGGAACAAACAAAACCAAATCCTGACTGGATGTGACGGCCCAAACTGATCTTGACTTTATGTGAACCTGTCACTTTCCATGGCTATGGTAAATCAATTGCTCTGTGACCTCTCTTTTCAGGGTCTCTTTGAGAAGTCCCTGGAGGACAGTGAGAATGCCCTGAGTCTAGACAAGGAGAACTTGAGAGCCCTGTACCGTAAAGCTAAGTCTCTGGACCGGCTTGGGAAGCACCAAGAAGCCTATAGTTGCATTAGCCATAGGATATTGGCACTAGTACAGGTATCTTAAAAAAACCAAAATTTGGCTTCGGTTTGTATGTCACTTAGAATACTGACCTGGTGCTATTTTTTGATTCTTAGGATGAGAGTGTAACAGAGCTTGCCCAGGAGCTTGTGCAAAAACTGGGCCTAAAGCAGCGCAAAGCATACAAAAGACCACAGGTATGTTGTGGAGCAACGTTACATATAGAAAATCTGAATGTGCCATTTTTGTTAGGTTTCTGGATACATGTATGATATCCACCCCAGCACAGGTAAGTTGGTCAGGGCTTCATCTGATCTCCGTCCTATACACTGTGCGGAGCTGGAAGCAGATGGCTCTATATACTATGTTAGATTAAGCTTGTACTAGGTATCATGCTGACACTTTAAGTAGATGAATCTCTGTTAAAGCTAATTTATGAATAATTATTCTATAAATGGTTCCAATGTGCCATGTACGGAATCGTTGGAAATATTTGTATAGATTTTCTCTAGGACTCTGTCATTCAGGACACTTACCCTTTATCCAGTGAATAGGCATCAGATTGTTGAAGGTCTGACTGATAGCACCCCCCGGATGTCAGGAAAACGGGGCGCAGAAAGTCTCCCTAGTCCTCTGTATGAGTGAAACACCATTTCATTCCCCAACCAGTGGTCGATTTACTTGTGTGGGGCTTTTGGAGATTGTGGTCCTGGAAACTCTATAGACGTGAATGGAGCGCCAGTTGCGTACTTTGTTTCAGATTTCGGGGACTTTTGGGTCCTTTTTCTGTTTGCTAGGTGTACTAGTGGTCGTAGTTGTCTTCTGCTGTTCCCCTCCAACTCTATCAAAACATTAAGGACTTGGTCAGACTTAAATGAATATGGTATGTTTTGTAAATCTGCTGCAAAATGGGACTGGATTTGTTCAAAAGTGGAGGTTCACTTTAAGGTTTGTAGAGTTGTAAATGAAGTAGAGAGCTATATAGCCAAAAACGTATTAGTGATGTTTACTTGCTTCAGTATGTTATGTCTACTTTTTATTATTGTGTCTTCAGCAGGAACTTGAGAAGTTTGGCTTGATTACTAATGGCATTTCTGCATCTGCGGGCTGTAAGGTAACCTCGTAATGTTGTTTTCTTTCTTTCTGTGTTTTTTTTATTTTTTTGTCTAAATGGATATTATTAGGAAAACATTTGAGTGCAGAGTTACTATTTTGTAGGCTTACATCAATAGCAGCATTAGTATTGTAGGGCAACATCTACATATAGTTTGTATGCTCTCCCTTTTAGTTTCCTCTGAGTATCTTGGCTTTCTTCCACATTCAAAAACCAAATATGCTTACAGAAGATATTATACAGTAAATGTGTGCTTGAAATGGAAAATTAGTTAGTGCACCCCTTTAGGGACAGGGATTCTAGCGTTCCCTAGACCAAAGAGGTTGCATAACTTTAGAGTGGCTTCCATACCGTTTAACCTCTCCCGACATCCACCAAAATAGTATGGCAGATGTCTGTCTTTAGAAATGGCGGCCACTCTGTTTCAGGGTTCACTCTGAATGCGGGTATTGCTTTCAGTTATGCCCCTCCAAAGTTACATTTTTTTCCCCCTTAATGTGTGAGAGGACAGCTCTTACACATTAAGATTGCGATTGCCATCTTGTTCTTATCGCAGCTGTCTGCTTGAAAAATCAGACATCTTTGTAAATGGACACTTAAGGACACCCACGGACAGTAAAGGACACTACATGATGTCCCATTTAAAATAATGCAAATTGTAATGGACACAGCTAGCGTCCGATGCTAGAATCTTGAGCGGACATTAGCATCGGACACTAGCTGTCGGACACCGATGCTAGTGTGAACCCAGCTTAAGCCATCTGAAAGGTGGTGTGAACTCAGATTAGACAGTCTGAACATACGCCAGATTTATCATCCAGCATTAGACTACCTGCCTTACTACTAGTAAATCTACTACTGTTTTTGCTTAGTGAAATCTTGATTTTGTTTTTAGGCTTCCAACAATACGGGGTCGGTAGATGACATTTATTCAGGTGAGTTCTGCGTCCTTGCTGTTTGACACATCTTTCCTGTGTCATTGAGCAGAGCTGTTGCTTCTCTTTTGACAGTGTGTAATAGAGCCGTACTGACAACAAGCCTGGGAGCCTTCAATAGTCTCTTGGCTGCCATGACAGACGATTGTCGCCCTCCGATAACGTTGTGGACACACAGGTGCACAGCTCATTACCAGGCAGATGTATGATTAGTGGACTGTGACTACAACGAGCTGTACACCTGTGTGTCCATCACATGACCATGGAGTGTATAGCACATCACATGACCATGGAGTGTATAGCACATCACATGACCATGGAGTGTGTAGCACATCACATGACCATGGAGTGTGTAGCACATCACATGACCATGGAGTGTGTAGCACATCACATGACCATGGAGTGTGTAGCACATCACATGACCATGGAGTGTGTATCACATCACATGACCATGGAGTGTCTGGCACATGACATGACCATGGAGTGTGTAGCACATCGCATGACCATGGAGTGTATAGCACATCACATGACCATGGAGTGTCTGGCACATGACATGACCATGGAGTGTCTGGCACATCACATGACCATGGAGTGTGTAGCTCATCACATGACCATGGACCAGTTTTTATCCACTGGAAGTAACAGAATGAATGACAGCAAGCAGAGATCTAGAAAACCGTGAGGAATTGAAATATAAATTATATTGGAAATTTGTACAACATTTCATTATACATACAATGACATTGATCTCTCAATATTGGTCTGCAAGTAGACAACCCCTTTAATGATTTATTTGAAAGTGCTCATAGAAGGGCTTCCATGCATTGGTAAAAGTTAACTGCTCCAATAAATTTCTCCATTATGACTAGGTTGCAGATATATCAGTGTTTTTTTTTTCGTTACAATTTTCAGATTCTTTTGCATTCTATGTATGACATCTGTTCCTGTTCTGTTGCAGATGTACCTAATTCCAAGCTATTCCCATCTAGTCTGGGCATCAGCTATCACAATGATGGCTTAGTAACTGCTGGGTGTCCACCTTCAGTGGCTCCTGCAACCAACAATGTGAATGACTTTAATGACTGTGATGTTATTGGGGACGAGCTGGACTCTTTCCTGGATTTGGAAATGGTAAGAAATGAAAATAAAAAATATCTAATAGACTCTTAAAATTTTATGCTATATAAGCACTCTGTCTTTCTTTAGGCTTCCAAACATGTTCCCCAGCTAATTCCAGTTTTTCCCAATGGAAACCCGCTGCACTCTAGCTTGGGTACGACAGGACTACCTGCACCTTCCCCTCTACCTCCAGCTTCTTTTGGATTGCTGGACCCACGAAAGCCTCCAGTAGTTCCTTTAAAGTCTACATTTGCTCCTTGTTTGGATGCATTGGACAGCTTTGATAGTATGCGGGAGACACTGGACAGTCTGGATACCTTTGTAAATGGTAAGGTTCATAGTGGTGATAGTGTGGTTACCACCATATATTAGCTGTAACACAAAAGGAAGCTATACTACAAAGAGTGCTTTCTTCTTTTTCCCTTTTTAATGTGTCTTTTTGGGTCCATGGTGTTCTGAGTATGGCGCAATAAATTTACTATAAGTTGAGTTATTTAGTTCCTGACATTTTTTCCTATTCTGTCGCACAGGAATGTGCCAGATTTACTAAGAGGCTGGAGCCTCAGGAAGATTCAGGCATGTCTTGAGCTAGTTGGGGTCTTTAAAGGAGTTGTACTGGAATTTAAGAACTTGGGGAGGAGGCAGGGAAACCTAAAAATATATATATTAAAGGGGTATTCCCACGTTGCATACTAACCAGTCTTCGCTGCTGTAAAATCTTCTTTCTTCCTGCTTTGTTGCGTCATTGGTGGGCGGGGTTACATATGCAAAGCCAGCGGTGAGATGACGTCGCTTCTATGCCACTGGTCTGCGTGCGCGCTCATAGATGGTGAGACCAGTCAGTTCTCCAGCCTTCACAATGCCAATACAGACCCGGCATCCGCTGTAATAGAGAGGCGGATGCCGGGGAGGGTTAGACGCCGGCACTGGTGCCTGCGACATCGCTACGCTCCTGCCCTGCAGGAAGCCAGCAGTGGCAGGAGCGATGCTGCTATTCCGGAGTGGGGGGGGGGGGGGCGCAGAGAAATGAAATAAAGAAATGAATCCTATTAATATTATAAATGTGAAAGTTTGTGGGTTTGGATGTTTGCATGTTCGGATGTTTGTTCCTCAATCACGAAAAAACCGCTCCACCGATTTGGCTGAAATTTTCCACAAACATAGTTAATACACCCGATTAAACAATAGGCTACTTTTCGTCACAATAGCGCACATACGTTTGTGCCAGGACCCCCACTTTGGACCATAGCAAGCCACAAAATTCATATTGCCCTCTACAGCCTAGCCCCTAACCCCACACAATCACATATACATATACTTTACCACTTTGCCCCTCACCTTAACGATACTCCAGGAGGCTCTCTTTAACGCTCCGGAGCAGCCATGTTTGCCGACCCCCACCGCTCTGACAATCCGCGACACCGCCCACCCATGTCAATACCCCTAGGCGGTCTAATAAATGCAAAAAAAAAAAAAGTTTAAAAAAATATAAAAAAGAAATAAAAAGGATAAAAAATTCAAATCACCCCCCTTTACCTAGAACACATATAAAAGTAGTTAAAAACTGTGAAACACATACATGTTAGGTATCCCCACGTCCGAAATCGCCCGCTCTACAAAGCTATACAAATATTTTTCCTGTTCGGTAAACGCCGTAGCGGGAAAAATGGTCAAAAGTGCCAAACCGCCATTTTTTTCACTGTTTTGATTCTGATAAAAATTTGAATAAAAAGTGATCAAAGCAATAACATTTCCCGAAAATGGTAGAACTACAAAGTACACCCGGTCCCGCAAAAAAAGACGCCCTATACATCCCCGTACACGCACGTATAAAAAAGTTACGGCTGTCGGAATAAGGCGACTTTTCAAAAAATATTTTAAGTTTTGGATTTTTTTTTAAGGGGTCAAAATGTAAATAAAACCATATAAATTTGTTATGCCCAGAATCGTAACAAAACACAGAATACAGGGGACATGTCATTTTGGTTGCACAGTGAACGCCGTGAAACCAAAGCCCGTAAGAAAGTCGCAGAAATGCATTTTTTCTTCAAATCCACCCCATTCTGAATTTTTTCCCTGCTTCCCAGTACATTGTACAGAATAAATAATGGTGGCATCCTAAAGAAAAATGGTGGCATCCCAGGAAAAATTAAGACCTCATATGGCTCTGGGAGCGGAGAAATAAAAAAGTTATGGGGTTTAGAAGGAGGGGAGTCAAAAACGAAAATCAAAAAATGCCATCGGCGGGAAAGGGTTAACTTCAAATACTTCTGTCCCAAAGTCACTATGTAAAGTTTCTCACAACACCGTATAGCAGCTCAAATACAAAGTAACTGCAACACAAAAGTCTCACGTATTCTCTGAATTACAGCAAAAACACGATACAAACTTACATTTCATATGCCATACCTTATACACAGTACGAAAACCTTACCCGCGCCTGTATTTACCCACTTCTACAATCACCGCAGACGAAGTCGCGGGTACCAGCTAGTAAAGTAATATAGTGGACAAACAAAGCAGTTTTGCTGAAGCAATGTACTTAGGAAAAGTCTTACATTCACATTAACAAGCAGTATAGATAGGATCCTTATGATGGGACAGCCCCTTTAATTCTCTTATTCTCCTATCCCTGGTGCTCTATTGTCCGGTCAAGCTGATCTCGGTGTTCACGTGCAGCCAAGGTCTCTTCTCCTATCAGATAGCATGCCAATGATTTTATTATGGTTTTTAATGTGATACATTTTTCATATGAAATGCTGAAATTAGAAAGAGGTTAAAATATACCAAGCAAATGTTTCCTGAAGACGAATTCATTCAGCAAGCTAGAAGCATGTACATGTAATACAGGTACATTATGACGTCTTTATAGCTACACAGATTGCATTTTTGTCTCCTTGGCACAATAAAATACAATATCTTTGTTTTTATTTATAGATACTAAGCGTGTGGAGCCTGTAGTAGTGAAAACTAACCACAAGCAAAAGGTGGGTAGAACGTTAACGGTTTTCATGTTACTGGAGTACAACAATTATGCCTGACCATTTTTTTTTTGTGTGCACATGTAGAATACAATACAACTTCTTTATTCTGGAACTGATGACACATGGTGATTGTATATTCTGCATTATTGGGAGGACAAAGTAAAACGTAGCAATTAAAGGGAGTATAGCAGATCTAAAATGTGTCCTAAATCATTTAGTGTTGTGTAATAGTACATCATGGAAAAGCCTAAAATCCGACACCATAGCGTAATATTACTGCTTCTAAGTGGCTGATATTAAGAGCAGGTGTCGGCTGTAAGACCCGTGGTCTTAAAGATGTAACATTTGTGGTCGTAGCTCAGTGTTGACCCCTT
The DNA here is from genome assembly GCF_031893055.1 of Leptodactylus fuscus. NCBI lineage: Eukaryota > Metazoa > Chordata > Amphibia > Anura > Leptodactylidae > Leptodactylus > Leptodactylus fuscus. Next base: position 40,992,136 of record NC_134273.1, read on the forward strand.
AGATTCCACGGCTGATCATGACCACGGCATCTCAGGTATTGTCCTAGCAACCCAGTACCAGATCTCCCCCTGCACCCTCTTCTCTGAAGCTGTGGTGCTTATTCGACAGCCTGAGTCCTGTCCCATGGCCCCAGGTGTATGAACATCTTCTTTGGCCTCTAGTGTCATTATCCCCCTTGATAAATTGCTCGATGAGTGTAGTTTACAAAATGTCTGTTTTGAAAAATGGGGCTGTGTCCTTAAAGGGTTAATAGAAGACGATGCATACTTTTGTGGACGCAAGCCAATAAATCAACGCAGAAATTATCGAATTTTTATGGGTATGCAGATGAGGATTGGGGGCTGGGCCAGATTTAGCTAAACTGCTCTGAATGTCTTCTAAAATTCCTTCTCATTGTTTCCACTTGCAAGCTGGTTGCATATACATAAAAAGATGAATGTTTGTTGACGCACAGGTATGTGTTCCCTCCTATTAAAGACCCCAGGCAGTCCTGTTATTGGTTTGAAAGATGTTATGGACCCGACAGACTCCCTTTAAGTGATAAGTTAGAGACTTTGAAGAGAGTGGCTAAATTGTTAACTTTATATGATCTCTTACCATTACAGCCTACAGTCAACACTGTAAACCACATGTTTGCACATAAGACAGATCCTGCACAGACCCACATTGCAGCATTGCCACCCCTTTTGCCGAACCCCCTAGCACAAACCTATGACTTCAAGCAAGGCTGCCAGCTCTGCTATGTGAGGACTGGTAAGAGGTCATTTATTGTCTTTCTCCAATTGTTTGCTTTCCCCTTTGTATTTGGTTTGTTGTGTATAGAGGAGCATGGAACAAATAACATTTCAAGGGTACCAGGGGGTACATTGTACAGGTCTGACAATAAGCCTGTGCTCTTAAGATTTTGCAACAGGGTCCTCAGATACTGAAGAAGATAACAAGCTCATGCACAAAAAGGCATGAGAGTTAGAAGAGGCAAAGTGGATCTGTTCCTGACCAAATGATTTTTGGTTCTTAGTTCTATATAGACTAGTTTTGCATAGTTCTTGGTAACATTTAGTGTGCGTGTTCATTTAGGTTCTATAGAAATAAGAAGGCGAGATGATGCCAATAAGGCTGGTTTGTGTACTGATGGTTTTATACAGGGTGGCCATAATTTAACCTCAGGTGTTAGGGGTTGTGTGCAGGCTGACCCAATGGACAGAATTGCCTGAAAATTTGTATGTGTGCTAATCAAGGCATGGGGAAACGGACTGCATGAAAAATTTTTTTATACCAAAACTCCCCACCAGGGGATAATGTGGCGCTGTACAGTGAGCGCGCGGCGCAAAACCAGTCTGTCGATACTTGGGGATGTCCTATTTGGACCACCGACTAGCATGATTGTTCAATGTGGCCGCCATAATGCATGGTGAGCATGGCCATCCAATGCAGAACGTGCTCGACGCTTACGTGTAACATCTCTGGTGAGATGCTGCGCACTTCCAATGTGATGCTGTCTTTGAGGTCAGGCAGGGTTTCGACATTCCCCCGATAAACACGCCCCTTCAAGTGTCCCCACAACCAGAAATCACAAGGAGTGAGATCCGTAGAGCGCAGTGACCACGCTGTAGGGAATGAGCGGCTCAAAACCCTGTCATCAGGAAAGTGTACACAAAGAACATTCTTCACAGGATTTGTGATGTGAGGAGGGGCTCCATCATGCTTGAAGGTGATCGTCTGCAGACACTGCCGCTGGTGGAGTTGGGGAATGACCACTGTTTCCAGTATTGTCTGGTACCTCGCTGCTGTGACGGAACAGGTGGCAACCCCATTTGGGCCCAAATCTTTGAAAAAGAACGGTCCGATCATGAACGATGAGGTGAACCCACACCAAACGGTCACCTTGGGCGAATGCAGCGGAACCCCCTCGAGCGCACGCGGGTTTTCATATGCGACAGTTCTGTGTGTTGTCCGTTCCATTCAGGTAAAAATGCGCTTTGTCGCTCCACAGGATATTCCATGGCCAATTGGTATCCACTTCCACTCTGGCCAGGAACATTAATGCAAATGTCATGCGGGTGTCATTGTCACGAGGAAGCAGTTGGTGATGAAGACTAATTTTGTATGGGTATGCCCGCAAGACTTTTCGCAGAACTTTCCACACGGTACTGTATGGGAGGCCCAATAGCCTGGAAACACTGCAGTTACCGCTATGACTACTGGTGCTCTGTTCCTCAACAGCTGCAGCAATATCCTCCATGACCTCGGTGCGTACAGGTCGTTGGCCGCGGCCTGTTTGCACACTCAGTAACCCAATTGCCTCAAAACGTTTCATCATTTGTCTCAGCGATGTTACAGACATTGGGCCGGCACCTGTATGCAGGTCTTTCAAACGACGAAAAGCTCTTAGGGCAGCTGTGGCGTTCACAGCGTTCTCATAAAACAACCTCACTAGATGCGCACGATCTGGCAAAGAGACAGGCATCATGACGACTGAGTGACACTGAATAGAGAATAAGGGACGTTTACTGTACAGCGCCACATTATCCCCTGGTGGGGAGTTTTGGTATAATTTTTTTTTTTCATGCCATCCCTTTCCCCATGCCTTGATTAGCACATATACAAATTTTCAGGCAATTCCGTCCATTGGGTCAACCTGCACACGACTCCAAACACCTGAGGTTATTTTATGGCCAACCTGTACTTTACCATCGTTCTTTTTTTCTTTGCAGATAAGAAGAATGACCAATGGATGGAAGGACACTGCGCTATTCCATAGATTTTTGAATAAACACGCACTTTATTGAGGTTTCTTACACACTGTGTGTTTATTCAAAAATCTATGGAGTAGCGCAGTGTCCTTCCATCCATTGGTCATTCTTCTTATTTGCTTCTTCCCTTGGGGCTGCTGGATCTTTTCGCTGCTGCTGTTTGTCTCCAGTCCACAAGCCTTCGGACTGTCTACCGCTTTGGACTAATTTAGTAGGTAACAGTAATACGTTGCTCGGTACACCATTTATTGTTTTTCCTTTGCAGGTCCCAAGGCTCTCGACTTTACTCACAAAGAAAAATTTGAGCACAAATGTAAAAAAGATATTTTATTAGCACGAATGAAGAGCTCTGAAAACAAGGCATGGTTGAAGATTCGGCCACGGCCAATGAAAGTCAACTTTACTGGTCCCTACCAGCAGTGCAAAGGTTAGAAAAAAACAATTTTTTTTGTGTTGGAATAGGGCATCTACTAAGCCAGTAATAGAGTCCTATGAATGTCACTAATTCCAGAGAGTTGTGACATTTAGCTGCAGTAACGCCAGAATCTTTGGATCAATGTGAAATACAATGTCTTTGAATTTTGCTTTTGTCAAGACTGTAAAAAAAAAAAAAAAGACAGCTTCAGAAATAATTTTTTATTATTAAACATTTTGCAAATTTCAATATACTTTCTGGATTCGTGGGTTTGCCAGCCATACTTGTCCTATCCACAATATGTGATCTGTTGGTGTCTGACACCTGATCAGTTGACGTGGATGACGTGCAGGCTTCTTCTATTCAAGTAAGCATCACTAAGATGATTAGAGAAAATTTTAAGCTCTGCAAAATTTTTGTCACCTGTATTCTATAGGTCGGCACTAGACGTGGCAATTTCTTCGGATTAACAAAAATGGTCGTACTACGAGAAAAGTGTCCGCCACGTGTTAGACCAGGAAATACAGAGCAGATTATTTCATGTGTGCACTGATTCACACATCACGTAATGGCAACATCTGACAGTCTCACCCAATAGACAGTAGCAGGTGGACCTTACTGTGCTGATGTCATATACAGCAGGAATGTCAAACATGCGGCCCTTTACAGGCATATCTGCGGCCCACACAAAAGTCTCAAACTTTGTCTCTAAAGTTTAGAGACAAAGTTTGAGACTTTTGTGCGGGCCGCAGATGTACAAGGAAAGTGAGCGGTGGATTGGGGCGGCCCTGCTGGACGCAGCGCTGCTCCAGCGGCCGCCCCTCACCCTTCGCAGAGAGCAGGTCTCCCTGCCTGCTCTCTGCCTGCTCCGCTCCACCCCCTCCTCCCTCCGCCCCGCCCCCTCTTCCCTACATGGCGGGTGACGTGGCCACGTAATCAGGCCTGCACCCGATGTGTGCCTGCGTCCTACGCGGTCTCACAAGACCGCTGCGCAGGCTGAAGAGCAGAAGCAGGTAAGCTTCTGCAGAAGAAATTTTGATTTTTCAAGTATGGGGGATAAATACTAGATTTATGATGATGGGGGTGGGGTGGGGTGGCGGGGGGTTGGGATGCTGGGGGGTGGGGTTGGGGTGCTGGGGGAGGGGGGCTAATTAGGAAGCGTTTTTTTTCAAGACCAAAATAAGCCAGGAGGTTTTTATATGTGAACTAGCCCTTACTATGAAATGCTGCAGGAAAAACACATTTCAGAAATGATCCTGGTACAGGGAGAAGGTGGGTCCCTTGGTGGGTTTCCCCACTCTGACTCAGCGTGATGGCTCTTCCTTTGCACAAATTTGACAGTGAACCTGAGCCGGTAGGGAAAAGCTGGCGAGGACCCGTCCAGGAGAAGCTCCTTTCCATGCCAAGCTAATTTTTATGCTATGTGGTTTCTCAGATGTAAAGGAAACTGCTGGGATTTCATCCTGCCCAAACCCCTGAGAACTTCCCTTTAATATGCTTCATGGTTTGCAAGTAGATCTTCACTATATTTCTACTGTTTCAGCCATTGTAATTTTTTTTTGTTTTTTGTTACAGACATCCAGAGCAGACAAGACTGTAAATATGGCGATAACTGCACATTTGCATATTATCAGGAGGAGATTGATGTGTGGAATGAGGAGAGGAAGGGAGCCTTGCATCGAGATCAGCTTTTCCAGCTGCCAGGACTGATCAAGCCAGGAAGTGTTTCCCGCTTACTCCATGACCAGAAGGGGATCTTCACCTTTTTATGCCAGGTGGAGTATTGAACCGATGTTTAAAAGTAATATAAGTGGTCAGTAATAGGAAATGATGTGTATATAATGGCAGCTTATCTGTGTACAATCCTATACTTGGAAGCTGTCACTTAGCTAATCTGTATGGATGGGGGGGGGGGGCAGCATTTAGGCTAAGGCCCCACGGGCTGGAACCGCCACACTAAAGTGCTGCAGGAACAACCGCTGCGTGAGCGCGAACTTTCTGTTAAGGTTATATCTATGGGAAAGGCGCCTCCGAAGAAATAATTGACATGCAGGGTTTTTCAAAACCACAACAGTTTTGGAAATCACAGCGTGTCCATGCTGCAATATTTTTTCCACAAAGTGGGCATGGGATTCTTTCGCATGAATCCCATCCACTTTGCAAGTACTGTAAAATGCCGCGATAGCTCTTCACCAGGGGCACAGAACGGGAAAGCAGACAGTACTCTGAGTTCAGTGCAATGTCGACTTTCTAGTGGTGTATTACAAAGCATGTGCCCCAGGTGGTGAAAGGTCCTCTTTAAACACAGTTTACATTTGTCTCAGCCAGGGGGCGTATACAATAAGGAGCAGGCTGCCCCCTCCCTCATCCATTGCTAATAATGTTCTGCCATGAGTAACTATACAATTGCAAACAAATACTTGAGAAAAGGCAAATTGTCCATTATATGGGCAGCATGGTGGATCAGTGGATAGCACTGTTGCTTTGCATTGCTGGAGTCCTGGGTTGGATCCAGCATCTGCAGGAGTTTCTATGTTCTCATCCGTGTTTGTGTGTGTTTCTTCCAAAGAAACATTGATAGGGAATATAGATTGTGAGTGCTACATGGGACAGCGTTGACAATATCTCTGTAAAATGGTGCAGAATATGATGATGCTATATTGGTAACCTAATAAATGCAAGAACACTTAAAGAGGACCTTTCATGACTTTGGGCACAGGCAGTTCTATATACTGCTGGAAAGCCGACAGTGCGCTGAATTCAGCGCACTGTCAGCTTTCCCAATCTGTGCCCCGAGTATAGAGCTATCGGTGCCTGTATCGTAGCTCTTCACAGTCAGAAGGGCATTTCTGACAGTCTGTCAGGAACTGCCTTCTGCACAACAGTGCCTATCACGGATGTACAGTGTGAGCGGGGAGGAACGCCCCCCTCCCTCTCCTGATAATACTCTTCTATGGACGAGCACTGTGAGCAGAGGGAGGGGGCGTTCCTCCCCGCTCACACTGTACAGCGCGATAGGCGCTGCTGTGGAGAAGGACATTCCTGACAGACCGATAGCGCTTTATCCGGGGCACAGATCAGAAAAGCCGACAGTGCGCTGAATTCAGCGCATTGTCGGCTTCCCAGCAGTATATAGAACTGTCTGTGTCCAAAGTCATGAAAGTTACTCTTTAACTGTAAATATAAGACAAATACACGCAACTGAGCAAATAATGAAAACAAAACAAGAAGAAAAAAAATCTGAGCACTGTCAGTAAAGTTACTTGCTGTCTGAATTATATCCCATCTATAACTATAACTACACATGAACCTGTAAGTACACATAAGTACATAGAAAATGTTTCTTGAAAGCTGTGGGATTTACAGAATCCTCAGTCTTTTGCACACAGTAACTGTTTGCAGACATGTCTGTGTAGGCTATGAGGAGAATTAACCCCTCCATTCACTGTGTGAAGAGAGAAAAGGGACAACCTCTACCCTCACATTTCATTTCATCTTGCTTAACTATGTATCTTGGAAATATAAAAAAAGCAAAAAAACTTGATAGTCTTCAGTAGTTGATACCTTTTTAATGGCTAATTCATAATGTTGACAAATTACTGACTTTTCAGAACCTCTAGGGTCCTTTATCAAAGTAAACTTAAAACATTTCTGAAGGATGCATATTTATATACAGAGGTGCCACATAGGGTGTTAGAATTCCAGGAGGAGGGGGGGGGGTTTGTTAGTAATTTGTAGAGACAATGTAAACACTTACAGGTCCTTATCTGTTCACACGTTTCTGTAAAGAGACCTGAAACTCTGTGACACATTCAATCCACACTCTAGTGTCTGAAGCAGGGCCATGAATTTGCACTCATGAATGCGTCGTTCTCTCTTTGATCTGAAATTCCCTCTCAAAACCAAAATTTTCATGTGATCAGTGATATTATGATCCTCATTGCAGAAATGTTTTGATACAGGGAGGTCCATCCTTCGTTCTTTAATTGTATGGCGATGTGAGTTCATCCGCATTCTAAGTTGCTGTCCGGTCTCTCCAACATACAGATTATCAGTGGAACATTTGATGCACATTATTAAATACACTACATTGGATGTGCTGCAGGTGAACGTACCTGGAATTTTATCTTCCTTGTTCGAGTTCGGTATCTTTATCCTGTCAGTCGTTAGTATGTGCAGGCAGGTTTTGCAACGTTGCTGACCTCATGGAAATGATCCTGTGTTAGTTGGGGGTGACAGTGAGCTACTGACCACCATGTTCCTGAGGTTTGGTGGCTGTCTGTAGCACAAGAGAGGGGGATCTGGAAATATTGATGTTAGACGGTTGTCTTTTTGCAGTAGTGGATGTAATTTGCGTGTGATTCCTCTCAGCGTCTCCTTGTGTGGGTTATATGTGACAACCAGAGGCACCCGATTGTTTTCCTTTTTGGTATTGTATCTTAAGAACTCCGATCTTGGTATTCTGGTGGCTCTGGTGATTTGGTTATCAACTGTTCTTGGATGGTAACCCTGCCTCAAGAATGTGTTTCTGAGGCCTCCAAGAGTTCTTTATGTGTTTCGGATGAAAGCTATCCCATCCTAGGTAGGTTGGTCGGTCAATCGGCTTCCGATACAGTGATGTCTCAATTTTGTTGTCTTGTGTCTTGATGACTGCGTCCAGGAAGTTTATTTCCGAGAAGGAGTGATTGAGCGTCAGGTTGATGGTGGGATGGAACTGGTTGAATTGTTCATGGAAGGTTATCAATGGAACCATCCTGTAGTGTATTTAATAATGTGCATCAAATGTTCCACTGATAATCTGTATGTTGGAGAGACCGGACAGCAACTTAGAATGTGGATGAACTCACATCGCCATACAATTAAAGAACGAAGGATGGACCTTCCCGTATCAAAAATTTCTGCAATGAGGATCATAATATCACTGATCACATGAAAATTTTGGTTTTGAGAGGGAATTTCAGATCAAAGAGAGAACGACGCATTCATGAGTGTAAATTCATGACCCTGCTTCAGACACGAGTGTGGATTGAATGTGTCACAGAGTTTCATGTCTCTTTACAGAAACGTGTGAACTGATAAGGACCTGTAAGTGTTTACATTGTCTCTACCAATTACTAACAACCCCCCCCCTTCCTCCTGAAATTCTAACACCCTATGTGGCACCTCTGTATATAAATATGCATCCTTCAGAAATGTTTTAAGTTTACTTTGATAAAGGACCCTAGAGGTTCCGAAACGTCAGTAATGTGTTATCATTATGAATTAGCCATCAAAAAGGTATCAACTACTGAAGACTAGAGATGAGCGAACAGTGTTCTATCGAACACATGTTCGATCGGATATCAGGGTGTTCGCCATGTTCGAATCGAATCGAACACCGCGTGGTAAAGTGCGCCAAAATTCGATTCCCCTCCCACCTTCCCTGGCGCCTTTTTTGCACCAATAACAGCGCAGGGGAGGTGGGACAGGAACTACGACACTGGGGGCATTGAAAAAAATTGGAAAAAGTCATTGGCTGCCGAAATCAGGTGACCTCCATTTTAGACGAATAGTGGATTTCAAATCCGGGTCATATGAGAATGTGAACTTTGTGACTATGAGACAGGGATAGCTGTACAGGCAGGGATAGCTAGGGATAACCTTTATTTAGGGGGGAATGTTATTAAAAATAACTTTTTGGGGCTCTATCGGGTGTGTAATTGTGATTTTTGTGAGATAAACTTTTTCCCATAGGGATGCATTGGCCAGCGCTGATTGGCCGAATTCCGTACTCTGGCCAATCAGTGCTGGCCAATGCATTCTATTAGCTTGATGAAGCAGAGTGTGCACAAGGGTTCAAGCGCACCCTCGGCTCTGATGTAGCACACACATTCAGCTCTACTTCATCGGGCTAATAGAATGCATTGGCCAGCGCTGATTGGCCAGAGTACGGAATTCGGCCAATCAGCGCTGGCTCTGCTGGAGGAGGCGGAGTCTAAGATCGCTCCACACCAGTCTCCATTCAGGTCCGACCTTAGACTCCGCCTCCTCCAGCAGAGCCAGCGCTGATTGGCCGAATTCCGTACTCTGGCCAATCAGCACTGGCTAATGCATTGTATTGGCGTGATGAAGCAGTGCTGAATGTGTGTGCTTAGCACACACATTCAGCTCTACTTCATCGGGCTAATAGAATGCATTGGCCAGCGCTGATTGGCCAGAGTACGGAATTCGGCCAATCAGCGCTGGCTCTGCTGGAGGAGGCGGAGTCTAAGATCGCTCCACACCAGTCTCCATTCAGGTCCGACCTTAGACTCCGCCTCCTCCAGCAGAGCCAGCGCTGATTGGCCGAATTCCGTACTCTGGCCAATCAGCACTGGCTAATGCATTGTATTGGCGTGATGAAGCAGTGCTGAATGTGTGTGCTTAGCACACACATTCAGCTCTACTTCATCGGGCTAATAGAATGCATTGGCCAGCGCTGATTGGCCAGAGTACGGAATTCGGCCAATCAGCGCTGGCTCTGCTGGAGGAGGCGGAGTCTAAGATCGCTCCACACCAGTCTCCATTCAGGTCCGACCTTAGACTCCGCCTCCTCCAGCAGAGCCAGCGCTGATTGGCCGAATTCCGTACTCTGGCCAATCAGCACTGGCTAATGCATTGTATTGGCGTGATGAAGCAGTGCTGAATGTGTGTGCTTAACACACACATTCAGCTCTACTTCATCGGGCTAATAGAATGCATTGGCCAATCAGCGCTGGCCAATGCATTCTATTAGCGTGAACTGAGTTTGCACAGGGGTTCTAGTGCACCCTCGGCTCTGCTACATCAGATTGCTACATCTGATGTAGCAGTGCCGAGTGTGCATCAGATGTGTAGTTGAGCAAAACTGACTCAGCACTGCTAAGTCTGCATTCGCATAGGAATGCATTGGCCAGCCTTCGGCCAATCAGCGCTGGCTCTGCCGGAGGAGGCGGAGTCTAAGGTCGGACCTGAATGGAGACTGGTGTGGAGCGATCTTAGACTCCGCCTCCTCCAGCAGAGCCAGCGCTGATTGGTCGAGTTCCGTACTCTGGCCAATCAGCACTGGCCAATGCATTTCTATGGGGAAAAGTTAGCTTGCGAAAATCGCAAACTGACAGGGATTTCCATGAAATAAAGTGACTTTTATGCCCCCAGACATGCTTCCCCTGCTGTCCCAGTGTCATTCCAGGGTGTTGGTATCATTTCCTGGGGTGTCATAGTGGACTTGGTGACCCTCCAGACACGAATTTGGGTTTCCCCCTTAACGAGTTTATGTTCCCCATAGACTATAATGGGGTTCGAAACCCATTCGAACACTCGAACAGTGAGCGGCTGTTCGAATCGAATTTCGAACCTCGAACATTTTAGTGTTCGTTCATCTCTACTGAAGACTATCAAGTTTTTTTGCTTTTTTTATATTTCCAACCCACTGGCTAACACTGTACAAGAACGAACATTTTCCTTATCTATGTATCTTGGGACAGACTTGGTAACAAAGAGTGAACTGCAAATTGACTAGAAGGTAGGACTAAGTGGCAGGAACTTTAAACTTTTCATGAAGAAAGAAGCCACATTTTTAATTAAAGTGCATTACATTTTCCTTCAGAATAACAACATGCTCCATGAAATGAGATTACATTGTCTGAAAAGTTAGTGAACATTTAAAAATGTTGTTGCTTTTTCAGGCTTGTTTTGACAGCAAACCACAAATTATCAGCAAAAGAAATCCAGAAAACCAAGATGTCTGCACTAATCCCAGTAACCAGCACAGCTTCTCTGACCACAAGTAAGTTTCACACCCACCGTGCTTAACAAAATGCCCATCAAGCTTTATGGTCTAATAGCTAGCAACTCTCCCCACAACATGTGTTTTTGCAATTTTTTTGTAATTTATAATTGAAACGTGTTAGCTAAATGTGCAACTAAATAAAAAACACGTGTTTCTAATGTATTTCTAACTGCACTGTTTGAATGCAACTTAGTCCTGCTCTGAATTGTTTGGTGGGTACAATTATATCTTATAGGGGTTGTCCAGGCAAAAATGGAAAACCCTTTTAAAGTTTATATAAGCTGTCCCTGTTGCTCTGGTATCCACCCATGCCTTCCGATTCATCTGCGCTGGCCGCATCTTCCGGTGTTGTGCTGAAGCCGCTGATTGGCCTCAGCGGTCACATGACCGTTGAGGCCAACCAGTGAAGGGCCTGAATGTCACTATCATGGGTCCTCTTCCTGAGGCAGCTGATTGGCCTTAACAGTCGTATGACAACAGAGGCCAATCAGCGGTTTCAGCACAACGCCGTAAGGGACCCAGGACATGCAGGACGATACCAGAGCAATAGGGACAGGAGAATATGCTTTTTTTTTTTTTTCCCCTCACTGCCGCCAGCAGATTTAAACTTTGAAAAGATTTTCTTCACCTATCAGGAATAGTTCTACAATCAAAAAGTTTTTTATAACACATTAGAGATGAGCGAACACTATTCGAAACAGCTGTTTCGAATAGCACGCTCCCATAGAAATGAATGGATGTAAAGACAAAGAACAGAGAACAGCACCGAGCTGCATATGGTGAGGTACCGTATGTTAAGGAGAGATATGGGGTAAGAGAGCTTCTCACCTTAGATGGTTGTGCATACAACCATTTGATAGGCTTTTGAACCACTTAAAGGAGAGGGGGTTCCGCCCCAGGTGATGAGACAGCAGGATCCGTGCCACCTTTGGTGTCAATCGATATTGGGAAGGACCAGAGATTAAAGAGGATCACCGCGCTCAGTCAAATGGATAAACTTTATTTCAGATGAAGGAACACTACACGTTTCGGGCACAATGCCCTTTTTCAAGTGTATAGGCTATATTACACAAAAATAAAATACAAAACACAAAAATCAAATGCATCCAAATATATATCACCAATCAACGGATAACATGTGGTGTATACTTGGTCTAATGGACGAGTTAATTGGTGAATGTTAAATCAATATGTCAACATTCACCAATTAACTCGTCCATTAGACCAAGTATACACCACATGTTATCCGTTGATTGGTGATATATATTTGGATGCATTTGATTTTTGTGTTTTGTATTTTATTTTTGTGTAATATAGCCTATACACTTGAAAAAGGGCATTGTGCCCGAAACGTGTAGTGTTCCTTCATCTGAAATAAAGTTTATCCATTTGGCTGAGCGCGGTGATCCTCTTTAATCTCTGGTCCTTCCCAATATAGAAATGAATGGAAGCGGCCGGCACGCAGACTTGGCCGGCCACTTAACCCCCGCGTGCCGACTAAGTCCATTCATATCTATGGGAGTGTGCTATTCGAAACGGCTGTTTCAAATAGTGTTCGCTCATCTCTACAACACATGAATTTTAATGTCAAAAGCGTCATTAGAATACACAAAACTAATCCATTAAAAGAATCCTAACTAAAAACAAGTGATATAAAAGCAAGGTCACGGTGTCACGAATAAATAAACCTATATCCATCATCCAATACTGTATAAATATATACAATAACCCCTCTTGCAGCAAAACAGTCATTATCATCCAGGGCCGGCTTGTAAAAAGAGAAAAACAAATATAAATAAATAAATAAATAGGTGATATAAAGGTGTGCACACCATCCTATCAAATCACTTGTCTCTTGTTACAATTTAAGGTACAGATACAGGTACAGATAGGTACCCCATAAGGTTTTACACACCCTCATACACCATGTCTCATATAGCTAAGTATCCACACAGTCCCTGCTAACACAATGCTGAAAGGGGAAACATTATAAATAAACATAGATATAAACTAATACAGAGAAACTGCACCAGTATCTTACATATAGTGACCGTGACCTCCACCAACAGCCCCAACACGTGTTTCGCCCCCGCTTCGACAGATTTGCCTGGACAACCCCTTTAAGGATTATGCTGCTTCTTTGTATAACTGGATTTGTGGCTTTTCAATTATAATCAGTAAACTCTCATTTTGATAATTGTTTCGAAGATTATCGAGGAAGGGTTGATTCCTTTGTGTATGCATCGTTGGTTCTTTTTCAACCACTGGACCCCCACACATTCAGAAATTGTGCTTGTCTGGAAAGCTCAGAGTCTCGTAGATTGTAAGCTCCTGCGAGCAGGGCCCTCAGTCCCATTGTGTAAAGTGACTATTTCTTTGTAGTGTATCTTTTTGTCTATACTTCAACTCTATAAATTGTACAGTGCTGCAGAATATGTTGGTGCTATATAAATAAAATGTATTATTATTATTACTATATATGGCTACAATGTCCATTGTTGTCCATAGGTTGCCTTGTTCAAATGAAACGTATACCACATGCTTTTCCACTAGGTGGTGCTGCATCTGCAAATATTTTGAGAGTCTTAAGATTCATACCGTACAGAACTTATGAATGAATCTTGATTTTAGTCTATTTTCTTTAAAGCAAATGTAGTTAAAAAAAAAAATGTTAGAGGAGTTGGTCTTTTCCCCCATCTGGTATTTTTTATATGTAGTAGGAAACAATGTGTGAGCAAAATACTCCTCAGTAAAAATTACATGTTTTGACTGCTACACCTGTGGTAAAAAGCCAAGACTGAGTCTGTGCTGCCTTAATCTCATTTGACCCCACAGCATCTGAGTGGTTAAATCCCTGTGATCAGAGAGGCCGCCATAGTAAGTCACGTCCACCAGGACGTACATTCATTTATACCCGTAACTACATTCATTGATCTGATGCTACACATGAATGATGGGAATAACCTGTGGTATATTTATTGCCATTAAACCTACATGTTATGCTATTGCTATTTGGTTTTGTAGGTCCCTGAAAAGGGAGGAAAAAAATATAATGTATACCGAATAACTAAAAACATACCATGATGTGACGCACTTTTGTCCACTCTACGTTCTCTTTACAGGTGTCTTGTCCATGTGCTAAACTCCAGCACAGTCAGATATTGCAAAATTCGGCCAAATCATTCCCGCTTCCAGATGAATGTATGCCGTCATGAGGTCCGTTATGGCTGTCATCAAGAAGACGCCTGCAATTTTGCACATAGCAACGTTGAGCTGTGTGTTTGGATATTGCAAAGACAATCAGGTACTTATAGTGAAAAAGGGCCACAATCCATTCCTAGGGAGTCCAGCATTTAGCTTCAATCCATAGGAGAACTCGTTGGGAAAATTAAAGGCGTATTCTGGTAATAACAAGCAACCTCTTACCAACTCGGCCCTCACCAATCACTTAGGAATCCAAAGTCCCTTGAATGAAGCAGTACATGTCTGCTGCCACACCAATCAATTCTGTGTGAGTGCACCAAATATAGTCATGTACTGTACTAAAGCAGTCCATAGAGATAAAAGGAGCAGCGACAAAGCTCGCGCACAGCCTCAGCTGCATTCAAAAGGAGAATTCTGAATCTTGTACACACACAAATGAGATGCTCAACCCAATATTGAGAAAAAAAAAGTTTATGCAATTAAATCTTTATTGGTGCACATGTGATTTAAAAGCAAACACTAGCTCTCTTATAATATAATTCATATAGTCAATACTAGGCTCTGCCCTCGACCTCGTCTGCTTATTGGCATTGATGATCCGCCTATATTCAGCAAATTGCTGCCGTCGATGGTTTGCCTGCTCTGGCTTTTCGGCAGCTCTTAAGCTGTCCTGCTGCTGAACTTGTTCCTCACGCCTGTGATTGTTCCGGCAGCTCGCCGGGAGGCTGTATAACGATTGTGTTGTTGACTTCAATGATCCCCCTCAGCTCCGCTTGAGGAGAACTCTGTTGACTTCTTGTTACCTTCAGAGCTGTCATTTTAGAATTTTGCGACAAATTAGATTTTCTTTTTCCCGGCATGTTTAAAAGTAGCAAACTGCCAATTTGGATTAAAGGTGTTTTCCCATCCAGTATGTCAGCACTGCAGATCAGATAATATGCAAATGCATGTACAGAATAGACTGGGTTAGCTGAGTGTTTACATAGATAACAGACTTCACTTTATCAGAACCTGAGATAAGCTGCTGCAAGAGCAGTATAATATAGTATGTGAACATAAATTCATAACAGCCGTGAAGCCATGTCATTTACCGGGATCAAAAGTAGCCTATGTTTTAATCGAGGTTACAATCTATCTATGTGCCAAATTTTATTCAAATCCGTTCAGCCGTTTTTGCATAATTGACTAACGCATCCAAACACATAAACTTTCACATTTATAATATTAGTAGGATTTAATAATTTATTTATTAATTATATTACAAGGTTCAAGAGAGCTTTGTTTTTTTTAATTTGTTTTAATTGCTTTTAATAAAGCTGATGTGCCACCCTGTCAGAACGTAAGTCATATATCCGCGGCAGGGAAAGGGTTAAAGACCGGTGCTCCCTGACTGCCAGCTCCGCTTCACAGGCCATGTGAGGTCACCTTTATCAGCCGCATGCCCTGTAGGCAGCTTGGTTCCATTTAATTAAATGGGCTGAGCTGTGATACCAAGCCCAGGCTCTGTACAAACGTAGGACACTGCAAGTATTGAAGAGACAGCAGCGCTAATCCAAATGCTGCCGCCTCTTCTAACATCTGATGGTCTGGAGTCCCACGTGCCGGACCATTGCTGATCTTAAACCTATTATTAAGTCCTTGGTGACCATTTCACAATGTGCCAGAAAAATATAAGGGTATGGGTGAATAATATTTATATTTTAATAATATTGTTTTTATTTGTGTATGCCTAAAGTCCTTCAAGACCAGATATTGCAGTTAGGATAATCCTAGTTGCTAAAGTTTTTTGTTTTGTTTTGTTTTTTTTCTTTTTAAAACTTGTATTCCAGGTGTCTCCCAGGAAGAAATTGTGCTTGAATCTGAGCGAATGTGGAAAGTGTCTGAACCAAAATCCAAGGTATGATCTCACATAGAGTAATGAAAGAAGGTGGCTTGGTCTGATGTGTGTGTGTTACTAAATAAATATATATATACCTTTTCTTTTTCTTTTTTTTTTTTTCTAATATGATGCCATGTGATCTGATGTTGCTACTTTTTACCATGATCAAGCTTGTGTGAAAACCTCCATGATACAAGGCTGTGGAGCCCCATAGCATGATTCCACTTAAATGCCCCACCCTTGGATTGTTCTATTTCTGTGTACAAAGTTCTTAGAGAAAGTGCTGATTACAAAATATGCAAGGCGTAACACCAGCAAGGTGTGAAGTTACATGCTTGTTAAGCTGATTTCAGCCCTCAGGGCCATCATTGAATTTCCTTCACACCCATATTGGTTGACCTAGCATGGCCACAAATGAGTCTCAGAACATTCCGGAATGGGTTTGGCAAAATCCTTTACAAGTCTATTCAAATTTAATATGTGCCCGAAGATCCATGATCTAGATGTAAAATCTGAAAACTGGCTATTCACAAAAAAGATTAAAAATGCCGTCAATATTGCGTCTGCTTCTGTGGCCATGAAAACACACAATACAAAGCTTCTACTATTGAGAATGGGCGAAAATCTGATACCAATTTTCATGCTGACAGACTCCCTTTTAAATCCTTTCCTGGCTTTAGCTCAAAAAAGCGGCAAAATCTGCAATGAATAACACAGCTTTTCCGCAACGTTTGGCCTCAGCACAAAACACATACATGAGGTGCACAGCTTGTACGCCTGTTTTTGATGCAAATCGAGTATGAATTTTGGCACGTTTAGCTCAATACATCCCCCTCCTCCAATGTGTTTTCTCTGCTGGTAGCCACTTGTAACCTGCAGATGGTTACATGGCTGGCTGAAATTTTTTGTCTATGACCAGGGTTAGTCCAGTGTTCACATTAGCATATGATGTTTTTTTGCTGCATCACTAGATGAATATTGGCATAGTGCTGCAGTTGTTCTAGTAACACTTATTGATGTTTTTTTCCACTTTGCCAGTATTCACAGGATTAGACGTTCGGCCGGCGCCATCTTTGTTTTTGTGCATCTTTGATCTAATAGCTTCTTTCTTCAGCAGTCTAATCCTAAAGCACTGGATATGAAAATGAAGTTTGTCTGCGGGCAGTGTTTGCGCAATGGTCGAGAGATTGAAGTCGATCGGGATGGAAAGTACTGTACTGCCAAAGCAAGACATAGGTACTAAATGAATATTCAGGGGTATCCTGATCTTAAACACCTCCAGATATGGACGCTTTTGTACCTACAAAATGAAGCCCCAAACCCTCAGTCATTGGCTGGGGGACACCATATAGTGACGGCTATGGCACTTGTGTGCTGGAGCATGCTATAATTCACATACTGCGTGTACTTTTGTGCGTTGCCCGGATAAGAAAGCTGAAGCCCTATACTATGAGCTTTGTTGCAGATTCTCTTTAGTCAGCAGTGTATGTCTGTGTGTACAAATACAGGGGTCCCTCAAGTTATAGTGGTCTTGGGTTACAATATTTTTAACATGTAATGATTTTCCTTGGCCATTGTAACTCGAAAACCAATGTCGCAGGCAGTCCAAATCCATGGCACATGGGATTGAAAAGATCCATCCCATGGGCATCTCATTGGTAACACACTGGTATTACTGAAGTGCATGCACAGATTGGTTGTACATGTACAGTACATTGCGGTGCTTTGTACTCTGTGCCAGATAACTTGCTGCTTTGGATACCACTGAAGGGCGCCTCAGTGTTATTTTTCTGGTACAATGGGGTGAATTTATTAACCCCTTTATACCAATTTTCTGGGGTAGATGGCTGATTATGTGATGCCTCTTTGCTCCAAGGCCCTTTTATGCACCAAAGAATTGACACATCCTCTGCCCCGCGCCTGGCTCGCCACATTCCATGTATGTGGGCAGAGAAGAGAGTGAGCTGTGGTGGGGACACCGTGTCCAGAAAACTGGCCCGAGTTATAAAGGAAATCTACACCAGTTCCTGAGTACTTTCCCTTCTGGCACACGGTGATCTGCCGGAGGCCTCTTGATAGATCAGGCATGCCTGGTACCGGTAAGGCCCTTTATTAAGACTGGTGTACGAAGCATTAATAAATGTTCCGCAGTGTGTGTACCTGCGTGTATACAGAGCAGTTACTGTAACTAGAATGTAAGGATATGCTTCCTCTGTACTGATTATCTGCTCATTGTCATTCATGTTCATTTTTTTTGTTTTGTGCTTGCAATTTAAGGCCTATTTCTACCAAGAAATTTACAGAATTCTTTCTCTGTTATTTTACAGCTGGACAAAAGATAAGCGAGTATTGTTGGTGATGTCAAAGACCAAAAAAAAATGGGTTCCTATCAGACCCCTTCCATCCATTCGCTCATTTCCCCAGCAGTATGAGGTATTTGGCAGAGTCTAAAACTGAAACCCTCGCAATACTATGCTTGTCATATTTTGGTAAAGTCATAAAGACAAACACGAAAAATACAAGAATGATCGACTAAAGAGCCCTAGTTGGTTGAGGTCGGCTGCAATAAAAGCCCATTATTTACATAGGTATGGAGGCCATACACCTTCAATAGCGATTACTCCTGACCCCCTATACACAGACATGCCTGGCTTGTCATAAAGCCAAGCATGACTGTGTATAGGGGGGAATAAGCTGCTGGACACCTGTGAAAAGAAAAGGAATGGGCCCTGAAATTTAGTAAGTATCCTTCGTGGAGCCAAAACCTGATCTTGATAAAGGTACAAAAAGCACAAAAAGGGACATTATGACCTAGACTGAGTCCCGATAAGAGGCATCAGGTGAATGAAGATTCGGTTCTGTCCTGTGTTCAGTACCTATTGGTGATGCCTATTACATTTTTAAGCAATGTATAAACTTTAAAGACAATAAACTTTTTAAATATAAGTTATTGAGGAAAAAATGGAAGACATTTCTGCGCAATGGATACCATCCCCCCACAGCCCCTTTCCTAAACTCTATACATAAATATACCATATAGGCCTGGTCTCTTTGTGGCACTGGAGTGGGTGCTAGTGGAATGGGTCTGTGCGCTCTGCAGATCCCAACATGTTCATATACATCTGCGTTACTCACCCAGAAGGAAAAGGTTTATTATGTCTCCCCTTAAATCCCAAATCTCCAGACTAAACAGATTTAACTTTTAGTCTCTCCTCATAGCTGAGGTCCTCCATGCCCTTCATCAGTTTTCTGGCCCACCACTGAACCTTTTCAAGCTCTAGGACATCCTTCCTATGAACTGTTGCCCAGATCTAAACTACGTATATCAGATGGGGTTGCACCAGTGGTAATATTACATCCCTGTGCTGCTGAGTCCATACCTTTTTAATAGATGACTATCCTGCTGGCCTTAGTAGCAACTTATTGACATTGCATACTGTTATGTAATCTATGATCTACAAGTACTACCAGGCCATTCTCCAAAGTACAAAAAGCTAAATGCCAGATCTCAGCTGGTTATCCCTCTGCTCCTGCAAGACTTCAGCACTTTGTTTTGTTTTTAATGCCATCCATCCATTCAAAAAGATCTACTCCTAGGGTAGGTTATATGTAAGCTAGTTCTTCTTCGCCAAGTGACCACTGGTAACCAAATGATGTATGGCATTTAGTATCTAGCTTTATCTTGTCCACTGTATATGTGTTTACACTCGGTTTTATTGTGCAGCAATGCCATAGGTTTTTAATGACTCCATTGGCATCCTGTTCAGCAGGGTGAAGCTAAATATAAAATCTGTATTATGTCAAGCCGTAATAACTCAACCCAGGTATGATTAATAATGGCAATGTCATAAGATAATGTATATTGGCATTACCCATTTCTCATATCATTACCTAATATGACCTGAACTATATTTTGTATGAATAACAAGAGGTTATGATGTTAATAAGTAAGTGGCAGTATATGAAACCTGTTCAGACAAGGTTTATGGCTGTTCTCAATTCCATTTCTTGTATTACCTGCACGGTACACGCGTACCTTCTGATGTGAAACTGTTCTCCTTCCCTGCTTACTAATGGCCATAGGGAACATATAGGTGCACATAATCTTTTTACTGGTGGCTTTCTAAAGTAGTTAGTAGCATCTATCCCATTGCACGGTGGTACCATATGACTGTTTTGAGACGTGCCAAATTCTACAGCCACTTTACTGCTTGCTGGGAAACCCTTAGGGCCCTTGCACGCAACTGAGTCACATCTATGGGAAACTGTCCATGTTTGGCGGTATAACCAAGACCATTTGGTCCATGTGTATAAGAAGTCACTGCATCACAGTCAGTTATCATGTAGTGATCTCCTGAACGGGCCCGATCGATACTGTAATGAACTGATAGCATTATGTCACTTTATTACTGTATGGATCGGGCTGTTCGGGAGTTCACTGTATCTTACTTGACAATGATTCAGTGACTCTAAGTTCAATTTGGTCCTACCACCCACACACGGACCATTTCCTACAGACGAGACTCTGTTTTGTTCAAAGGTCCTTACGCTGTTCATGTCTATGAGAGTCTCAAAGTGCCTTTTATAGACCTGCGGTTTCCATTGAAGACTCTATTGCAGTCACATGGTATTGCAACGCAAAACAACTTGACATGCTTTTTTCTGCAGCGAATTATCTTTGTCAGAAACATCAGCAACTAACTTGCTGCGAAATACAATACAACTGTATTGAGTAGCAATTGAATAGATTCTATCCGCCTACTGCAGAAAACTCGCAAAGCGTCTTGCGCTGTGGATTCTGAACATGTAGCATATCAGTCTGTTGCTGCAGATTCGCTCACAGTTTTTAACCTTTTGCAGTGCAAATGTTGAAAGCTGGTCCAGCCTGCTCCAGAATCAAAGCTATTTTGTCTGTTTTTTGCCATGCCCAGGTCTGCTATAGCATGTCTGCTAAGGACATCCTGCAGGAGATCCGTACCATGTGGCCTTAGCCTATAGTAGGTGTCTACTTTAGGAAGTAAAAGGTCTCTTGTTTCCTACACAGATCTGCGTCCATGTGCAAAATGGCAAGAAATGTCAGTATATTGGAAACTGTACCTTTGCACACAACACTGAGGAAAAAGACATCTGGACATATATGAAGGAGAACAAAGGTGAGTAGGTGTAATGTCTTCACCTAGACTGATAATTACTTAATAGATTACAGTGGTAGTTAATACAACTGCTACATTTACGAGTAGCGTCGTGTACCGATAACCTCTAACTTTATTTTTTTTTCTACTTAGTCCTGGACCTACAGCTGGTCTTTGATTTATGTAATAAGAACAATGTCCTGTCAGAGAAACCTGGAAAGACGGCAGCAGCAGGACCTCAAAAAGAAGCCGAGAAACAGATTGTGATGCCAACAGATTACGCAGATCTTATGGTAATTTGATCTTTCCCTCTGGTAGCTTCCTTGAACAAAGTCTTAAAAGGAATGTGGAATCAATCTTGAGCTTGCAGTATGTGGTGGGTAAGCAGGTATAACACCTAAGTTCACATTAGCTTTGGCTCTGCTGTTTGTGTCTATCGGAGGACCAGAGCAACAGACAGACCACTACAATAGCAGTTATTTATGGAGTCTGACGGACCATAGACTATAATGAGGTCCGTTGTTTTAAGTGGCAGAAGAAAAAAAAAAGCTCTTCATGCAGGATTTTTTGTGCACCGATCTCAGGTGGACACTGCAACGGAGTCTTCTAAGGAGTCTGATGTAAAGGTGAACGTAGCTTAAAGGGGTTATCTGGTTTCTAACATTGATGGCCTATCCTTAGGATAGGCCATCAATATTAGTTCTACAGTGTCTGACACCTGGAACCCCCGCAGGTCACCTGTACAGTGGTCAGTGTATTTGCTGCAGCGTTGCTACATAGATTTCAGTAGGATAGCACTGCAGTACCTACACTTGCTGCTACAGTTTGTATGGCAAGTGAGCAGCACGGCTCACGGTATGCAAACAATGCTGCGAACCATGCTGTCCCAGTACTGGTGACCTGTGGAGGTCCCAGGTGTTGAATCCCCACTGATATAAGATCACTATATAACTTGGCCATACATACTAGATGGAGCGAAGTGTAAGGGCTTGATCACACAGCGGCATCTTCTCTTGCTTAAAAATCATTAATACATTCAAAGCAAGCTTCAAAACTGCAGTGTATGTGAATACAACCTACAAGAGGATCGGTCATCACTCCTCATCTCAATTTTAGTAAATGCTGGTATCTCACATGAACTATCAATAATAAATATTAATATTTAATGATAAATTAACCACTTCAGTACCGGGCCAATTTGTGGTCCAGGACCAGATACATTTTAGGTTTATTATGTATGTGCGGTTTTGAGGTCTGTAAAATTTTTCTCGTATGTCTTAGTCAACTAATTTTTGCGTCTTTTTTCGGGAACACATAGGGCTTTATTTTTATGCTATTTTTATTTTCAAATGTGTTTTAATTTTTTTTATATCCAGGAAAATATAAACAAAATAGGAGGGAAATTGTGTCTGGTTTTCAATTTATAATTTTTTTTTAATTTAATAACACAAAGTGTCACTGAAAAACTTTATAATATAGTTTTTCCTCTCCGTTACGGTAATTTTTATTTTGTATGGTGTCGTCGGGGGTGGGGCTATAACCTTTAATAACGGCGTTTTATTAGCGTATTATTTATTTATTTTTTATTTTATTTACATTTTTTTAAAACTTTTTTATTATATTTTTATTTTATTTTTTTCCCAGATTGTGTCCCCATAAGGTGATAAGAGACCTTTGGGGACATCTGATCACTTTTTTTTTTGTACTTGAGGCTGATTTCTCCTATAACTGAGGCTGCTACATTTAATCTCATTTACAGGAGAAATCCAACCTCTTGCACACTGCTACATGGTATACAGAGCTGATCTGAGTCCTGTAGGACCCAGAAGCTCTGGCAGGACACTGAGCCCGGCAGATCACGTGCGGATCACGTGTCTGCCGGTTCAGAGGGCAGCTGATTTATGGCTGCGTCCATAGCTGAGTATACAGCGCTCATTGAGCGCTGTATACACAGCGATCGAGATAGCAGAGCAGGTAATAAACCTGCCCTGCTATCTCTCTAGGAGCTCCGGCTGAAGTTACAGCCGGCTCCTAGTGAAAGCAGCTACACGGTCTCCGTGCAGCTGCTGTGTTCTGGCTTGGACGTACAGGTACGTCCTGGCAGAACTAGACAACCACTATCCGGACGTATATAGTCTATGGGCAGTCCGGAAGTGGTTAAGCACCTGTTCTTATAGGTTCACATTTATGCCGGAGTCTCTGTTGTAATGATGCCTGAAAATCAGCAGAGGGAAAAAGTCCTGCACAGAGGACCCATTTATAGTAAGGGCTAGTTCACACGCAATTACATGTGTGCATATTCTGTCTCTGCCGCCGCGACGGGATGCTGGTGCAGTGCATGTCATCCTGTTGTGGCTTTCCACTCCGGATTAGGCCCAAATAAATGGGCCTAGTCCGGAGGGGGCTGTCGCGAGGCGGACACCGCAGCTGATTCAGCCACGAAATCCGCCTGAAGAAAGGGCAGCTCGTTTCTTTTGCCGCTAGCGGGAAAAAGAACGCTAGCAGTCTACATAGGCCACCATTGTGAGGCGGAGGATTATGACATGGATTCCGTGCCAAAATCCGCCCCCTCTTGCCCCGTGTGCACCAGCTCTAAGGCAGCAATGTTGCATTTGTTTTATTCCTCCTAGAAATGTACAAATAAATTAAAAACTGGTTCTTATCATTCTTCTTGGAAGCCGGGTGTGTCTGCAAAATTGGGCTATGTGAGGGTGTGTCGGAGCATATCTCTAGTTGGAAACACCCAGTTGTCAATTTATTCATATATCTCTAGGAGGAATGACAGAACAGCGAGGTGCACTATATTATATAATAGGGAATAAATGATGTACTAAAATACAGGTCACAAGAGGTGACACGCTGTTTAAAGTATTTGTTCATCTTTGAACATCAGTTCCCAGTATGTATGTATGTATGTATGTATGTATATATGTATGTATGTGTATATATATATATATATTATAGTGTCATAATCCGCATAACACGGTAACTTTGCATTTCTTGTACTGATGCTGTATTGAAGCCTGCAGATCTTTTATGTGCTGTGCTTATGATCAGATAGTAAGATTACTATACAATGCTTTTTGTAGTGCAAATATTCCCCAGAATTTAAAATATCCCAGGTTAACTCTGAGCATTTTCAGAATTGTGAATGTCCGTTCTGGACTGTAATACTTACCTTACATGGAAGTTGTAGTATAAGTAATGTTTTTTTCACATTTTTCACATTAGTTCAGCTTTTTTTTTTTTGTAGATAGTTTATACATAATGTAAGGTCTTGGGGGTGGGCATTCACCTATAAAACCTAGCAGTTTTCTTACACGGGTAGGTTTTTCTACCTGTCGGCAAGTGTCAGTCGAAAAAATAGTTTTTCAGTTAACCATGACGTGGCAGTCATTATTAGTATGTACCACTGATAATGTGATCATTCGCTTCCATACCGTTTTGGTTTCTCGGCTTCACGTCATAACAGATATGCTGCCATTTTTATGCCTGTATAAACAATGCACTCGGCTGACATATGGGTATATGCTTACTTGTCTGGTGACTGGTTTCATGATTACATGGGGCACATATTTTTTTTTTTTTTTTTTTTTTTTGGGGGGGGGGGCAATAATTGACTGGTGTAAATGGGCTTTTAAAGGGAGTCTGATTCCAGGACACTCTTGTCACACCAGCTACATTACATGGTAGGTGGGGACGTTATGCTGAGCATAGTCCTGCAGATGCCCAATTTCCTTGCAAAATTAGTTTTTAGAAATATGCAAACTTGGCTATGATGGAGGCTTGAATTGCTTTAGGAAACGCCACCCAATATTGCCATTGTACAACTGACTGACCATTCCTTTCGTTCCAACACCCATGATGCTTGTTAAATTACACGCATGCGCCTGGCGATTCCCAATAGACATGTGAGCAGTACATCTTGTCTGGATAGGAAGAGGCTGTCACTCAAGTGTACAGAGGTGGCGTCCGGCTGTGATTTCCAATCAAGCATGCATATAGAGCCCTTGAAGGCTTTGGTATGCCCCGTTGTACTTTTAGCATCATGTACAATTTTCGGAAAACTGCATTTTCAATTAAATGGTGCACCTATTGATCCATCTCAAAGTATGTTGGTGCTCAGCATTATGTCCTCTATAGTGCACTGTGGCTGGTTCCATATAGAATTTTTTAGTGACTGAAAAAGCTTAAAAAATAAATAAATAGTTTTTTTTTTTATAGTTCCTCGTACTTTAATAAATTGATTTCAGGAATTGCTAAATGCTCGAAAAGCTTTACGCTAGGGTCCCATGCAGCAAATCTCTGCAAAACAAACCACAAAACTCTGCAGAAAGACCACAGTATTATAATTGACAGGCTGCAATTTGCAAAAAACACAAGCTTTTTTTGGAAATTGCAGGATTTCTGCTGCGGGTGTCTTTTTCAGCATTGTGTGGATGGGATTTGTCAGATTCCCATCCACTTTTGCAGTGTTTTTCGCTATAAAGTTTCCGCTGCTGCCAATACACTTCGAATTTGCAACATAGGGCTCCATCCTTAGAGGTTTTCGGGTTTAAGGTCAATAAAGCCTAATCACATATATACATTGTATAGAAAGCTATACTGCCGGTGCTTACTGAAACTAGCCTCACGTCTGCGTGGTGGGCTCTGTTAGGAATAAAACATTACTATTGTAAATGTGTCCTGATTTTACTTTGGCCTTCAATTTCTCGCTATTTATTTATTTAAGAAATGAGTTTGCTGTAAGAGAATGAAAACAATTGCATATATAGAGACTGCTATATACAACTCCTAGCCCTGTTTTCAGAAGTGAATTTGATTGTAGCATAGAAGGTTGACAGAACAAAAAGACCCCCTGGTCCCTCTAGTCTGTCCTGGTATTATATTGTTTTATCTTAGGGTAGACTTGTGTATCCCAGGCAGACTTACATTCACTTACTGTAGATTTCCCAAACCCATCTGCTGGAAGTTTGTGCCAAGCTTCAACTACTCTCAGTGAAATAATATTTACTGGCACTGCTTCTGATCTCCCACCACAACTAATTGTGGTGATTGTGTCCTTTTGTTTGTTCAGTTTTTTGTTTTGTTTTTGTTTTTTTTAAACCCTTCCGTCCTGAATCATAGTTTCATAGTTACATTTAACATATGTAAAGTTTTCAGTCTTTCCCTTTTATTCCTTAAAGGGGTATTCCCACCTCACATACTCATCAGTCTTCACTCTTGTAAAATCTTCTTTCTTCCTGGTTTCTTGCATCATTTGGTGGGCGGGGTTTCACAGGCAACCTGCCGTTTAGCTCCACCCCCAAATTCGCGTGTAGCTCCGCCCACCCACATTAGACTATGAAGTACAGGCAGCAGCAACTCCATTCTGTGTTACATACAGACACTGCCTGTCTCTGCCATAATGAACACAATTGAATTAGCTAGCCTGATAACTGGGAGAACAGAAGAAATGAAAGCAGCTCCTCTCCCCTATCTGAGAGCAGGAAGCTAGGTCACGTGGTGTAGACACAGGAATAGCTAGATACACAGGCTCGCTCCCTGCACTTAGCCCCTCCTCCCTCCCCCCTGAGAGCAGCAGATACATCACTTGACTCAGGAGCAGATAGGTCAGGGCTGTGGCCACAAAAAATTGAATAAAGTAAGATAGTGGACAAACAAAGCAGCTTTGCTGAAGCAGTGTATTTAGGAAAAGTCTTACATCCACATTAACAAGCAGTATAGATAGGATCCTTGTGATGGGACAACCCCTTTAAGGCAATACAAATTTATTTAAGCCTCTCCTGATGTTTTATGCCTCAGACCCTCCACCATTTTTGTAGTCCGCCTTTCCATCCATTTGTTGGTTGGGTCTCCAGAACTGGACTCCGTATTCCAGGAGTGGTCTCTCCAGCGCTCTATACTTGTCTTACCTACTATCTGGCTGCCCTGTGCTCTCATTTTCAGATACTAAGACCCTTAAATCCTTCTCTTCTAAAGTCCTGGCTAACAGTGAACTGCCAATACAATACTCATATAGAAGGTTCCTTCTCCCTAAGTTTCCACTTTTTGGACCATTCATCCAGTAAAGCTAGATCTTTTCCCATGTTACAAACCCCTCTAGGCATATAAACCCCATTACATCCTACCAAACCTTCTCTTATGTCAAAATATAAAATATTTAAGAATAAGGTTTGGTACAGACCCCTGAGGCTACACCCCTTGTATCTGTCTTCAGAATGTACACCAGTCTAAGCAATGTTCTGCGAACTAAACACCCAACAGCAGCTGCACCCGCCCCTCTGCGAGTGTAATGTCTAGATTGTCTAATTCTCAACATTGTCTTCATAACCAGGCCAAGCTGTGTATTGCCTCAGCAGAATGAGTATGTTGTAATATAAAGAATCTTATAAAGTTGTAGAACCTGTCATTTATACAGCGCTCTAGCATATAAAGTCCTATGAAAAAGTTTGAGCACCCCTATTAATCTTAATCATTTTTAGTTCTAAATATTTTGGTGTTTGCAGCAGCCATTTCAGTTTGATATATCTAATAACTGATGGACACACTAATATTTCAGGATTGAAATGAGGTTTATTGTACTAACAGGAAATGCGCAATATGCAATAAACCAAAATTTGATCGGTGCAAAAGTATGGGCACCTCAACAGAATAGTGACATTAATATTTAGTAGATCCTCCTTTTGCAGAGATAACAGCCTCTAGTCGCTTCCTGTAGCTTTTAATCAGTTCCTGGATCCTGGATGAAGGGATTTTGGACCATTCCTCTTTACAAAACAATTCAAGTTCAGTTAAGTTTGATGGTCGCCGAGCATGGACAGCCCGCTCTCAAATGATCTGAAAACAAAGATTGTTCAACATAGTTGTTCAGGGGAAGGATACAAAAAGTTGTCTCAGAGATTTAACCTGTCAGTTTCCACTGTGAGGAACATAGTAAGGAAATGGAAGACAACAAGGACAGTTCTTGTTAAGCCCAGAAGTGGCAGGCCAAGAAAAATATCAGAAAGGCAGAGAAGAAGAATGGTGAGAACAGTCAAGGACAATCCACAGACCACCTCCAAAGAGCTGCAGCATCATCTTGCTGCAGATGGTGTCACTGTGCATCGGCCAACAATACAGCGCACTTTGCACAAGGAGAAGTTGTATGGGAGATGATGAGAAAGAAGCTGTTTCTGCAAACACGCCACAAACAGAGTCGCCTGAGGTATGAAAAAGCACATTTGGACAAGTCAGCTTCATTTTGGAAGAAGGTCCTGTGGACTGATGAAACAAAGATTGAGTTGTTTGGTCATACAAAAAGGTGTTATGCATGGCGTCCAAAAACAGCATTCGAAGTAAAACACTTGCTACCCACTGTAAAATTTGTTGGAGGTTCCATCATGCTTTGGGGCTGTTTGGCCAATGCCGGCACTGAGAATCTTGTTAAAGTTGAGGGTCGCATGGATTCCACTCAGTATCAGCAGATTCTTGAGAATAATGTTCAAGAATCAGTGACGAAGTTGAAGTTACGCCGGGGATGGATATTTCAGCAAGACAATGATCCAAAACACCGCTCCAAATCGACTCAGGCATTCATGCAGAGGAACAATTATAATGTTCTGGAATGGCCATCCCAGTCCCCAGACCTGAATATCATTGAACATCTGTGGGATGATTAGAAGCGGGCTGTCCATGCTCAGCGACCATCAAACTTAACTGAACTTGAATTGTTTTGTAAAGAGGAATGGTCCAAAATACCTTCATCCAGGAACTGATTAAAAGCTACAGGAAGCGACTAGAGGCTGTTATCATTGCAAAAGGAGGATCTACTAAATATTAATGTCACTTTTCTGTTGAGGTGCCCATACTTTTGCACCTGTCAAATTTTGGTTTAATGCATATTGCACATTTTCTGTTAGTACAATAAACCTCATTTCAATCCTGAAATATTACTGTGTCCATCAGTTATTAGATATATCAAACTGAAATGGCTGCTGCAAACACCAAAATATTTAGAACTAAAAATGATTAAGATTAATAGGGGTGCCCAAACTTTTTCATAGGACTGTATATTATATAGTCATTCCAAAGAACGTATTTAAAGGGATGGTCCCAAGGTACACAAGGTAAGTCATGGCTGTTTTCTCCTAACCGCACCACACCTGTCCTCTAGTTATGTCTGGTATCCCAGCTTCTCTCCATTGAAATAAATGAGGCTAAGCTGCAATATCTCACACCAACCTATGAACAGATGTGACTCTGAGAAATCAGCTGTAGTTTTCTCATTCTGGCCCATCCCTTTAAATTAAAGTAGTAAGAGATTCTGATGCTAATGCACTGGTTAAAAACTAAAAATACTAGATTTTTACTAGTCAAGATGGTCTATGTGATAATTCTTAAATCTAGTGTCATGGTTTCTTCTTAATGTAATGTATATCAGATCTGTAGGCACAATGGACTTTTATGGTGGCAGATCTTCATGTACTTGCTGTTTTCTCTCCTAAAAGGCTGGTTTCCACTGCTATCTCTGTGGCAAGAATAGCAACAGCGAGAGGCAATGGCAGAAACACATCCAGTCTGAGAAGCATAAGGATCGGGTGTTCACCATAGAAAGTGAAGATAGTTCCTGGAAATATCGCTTTCCAGCCGGGGAGTTCAAGCTGTGTGAAAGGTGAATGTGTGTTTACTATGTCGGGAAGTACTGAAGGGTTTGTATGTACATAGTAACCAAGGAAAGTCAATAAGGCCACATGGATTCTTGGACAGTCTTAATACATGAATGTCGTATCTTATCTCGTGATAGGTATGAGGAGACGCAGAGTTGTCCGCAGGAAAACAACTGCCCCTTTGCGCACGGAAGAGAAGAATTGGCAGAGTGGCATGAACGCAAAAAAGTCTTGCAGTACAAAGTTTCCAAAGCCCGTAAAGACATGTTACTGGAGCCCAGCGACTCTGACTTTGGCAAATACTCCTTCATTATGCAAGATCTGGCAGAAGGATCTGAAGAAAAAGGGACAACAGAATGCCAGTGAAGCTGAGAAGTATTCATGTCATCCATTCAAGACGTTGGTTGTGGATTGGATTTGTAAGGCTGGATTGCTACCATTAAACAATAGATCAGTGACTCTAGGAAACCTCCCAATTTATACATTATGAAGTATTAGTGTGCCCAAAGAAATGTGTGCAATCCGAGTCTCCAGGATGTGAAATGTTCTGTGTATTAAGATATATTGCATTTGCAACATTATCTTGGGTGCGACATCTTCATATATTCCAAGTTCCTTCCTTTATGAATTGTAAAACAATTTTAATTTTGCCATTATGCTCTGCTTTTTATGTATAGTTAACATTTGGTAGTGGAATGGCTCATAACTTCCGTACTACAGTGTTAACTCTGTGACTGCCAAAATGAAAAGCCTTAATCGTTTTAATTCAATCTGAAGTCTGTGTAATTGAATAGTTAAATGGACAGGTTATGGAAACATAGAACGTAGTGGTGAGCGGAGTTCACAATGGAAGCCCTGTTGTGTGGATATGGGGGATTGCGGTCCGTACTGTAAGGGAGCCTTCACACAGAGTAAACCCGCGTGTATTTTTGCAAAATACACGTGTAAAAGTAAGACTCCCATTGACTTCAATGACATTTTACAGGTGTAAAAAAAATATCATTGAAGTCAATGGGAGTCTTATTTTTACACGTGTATTTTGCAAAAATACACGAGCGTTTACTCCGTATGAAGGCTTCCTAAGTCTCCATGACTTTTCTCTTCTGGCTTGTTTCCCCCTCCTCTGTAGGATGACGTGGTCCTCCCAATATCTTCCTCTACATAAGGTTCTACCATGGCTGGACAGATCCTAGGAGTGTGACTAGTTACCGCTCTTGGGACTCTCTTCTTCTCTGGTTCCGATGCTTATGTCGCCAGTTCACAGAAGGGGTGAGAGTCCTAGGAGCAGTAAGTAATGAGAATTGTACTCACCGCCCACTCCTAGACCCGCCAGCAACCAGTGTGCATTTCATCACTACTTATAGACTCGCTCATTGGCCAGGCCACCATTTTCCTAAACCATCTTTCATGAGAGCAGAGTCGGTTAGCAAGGGGGTGTTTTAATGGTAAAACCAGCCCTTGTGTACGCCCCTGGATAAGATGGCCATCTCTTACTACTCAAGAGCAATGTCTGTGTGTGTTTCTGCCTTGATATTCTCTTCCTTGGCTGAATATGGATTTGAGCAATGAATGGTCAGGACAGTAGGCTGGGAAGTAAGCAGGGGAGGAATGTGATAAGTGGAGAAAGATGAATTTCACCCTGAAAAGATGTTTTACAAAGTTTGTTATATTCACTGTATGAATTTATGAGAAAAAAATAAATGAATTAATGTAAATGGAAGCTGAGCTGTAGTCTCAGGAGCCGTGACTACAGTGTACACAGAGTGGTCTCCTTCAGTCCCCCCTGGCTGTGGTTCCTGATATTAGCTGATCACTGAGGGCGCTGGGAAGTTAGTGGTACAAAAATAACTGGATTTCTATCTGGTTTTTTTTTGTGCCGGTGAGGGAAATAAATGGAAGTGCAAATGTATAATGTTTTAAGGAACAGTAAGTTAAGTGCCAAAGAGGAAAAAGAATCTGTGTGGTGGCTTGTAGGGAAAGGAAAAGGGTCTAAGTGATTATTTCAATGGTCCATGATGTTGATGATCACAAGCATCAGATCAGAGTGCGTCCATAACTTGGCACCCCGTCCATCAGCTGTTTTAGGAAGCTGTGTCACTGCTTGCTCTTGTTAGGTCAAAGAACTGTGGCATGCTCAGTATACAGCTGGTAAGCGGAGGTGCCGGGTGTCAGATCCCCACTGATCTGTCATTGATGATCTAACCTAAGGATACATTAAGTCATAAATATAGTCCTGGAAGAACTCATGGCAGATGGTATTATAGGTGCGAATTACTTGTATGGAACACTGAATTTTTTTTTATTTTAAATATTTTCTCTTTCCATTAAACACAATTAGATTTTTTTTCGTTCACAACTATTAATATGAAAAGGAAAAGAGGTAAAATGGGTTCACAGGATCACAACAATGAAGTGGCGTCACAATTGGCTCTTATTGTCAATGTTCCTCCTGATATAATTAATGGTGAGGGGTCTTGTTAATTTAAGAGCATAACCATGTCATCACAGTTAGGTGGGGAGGGGGTTATCACAGCCAGTACAGGGCAAAAGTAGACTTGTTGTTTGTAGGATCTTTTGTAACACAAAAGCAACAACCTTACTATTCTACTTTTCTTTTGCACCATTTCCAAATCTCTAGAACCCCTCTAGT
Source organism: Leptodactylus fuscus (assembly GCF_031893055.1). Taxonomy (NCBI): domain Eukaryota; kingdom Metazoa; phylum Chordata; class Amphibia; order Anura; family Leptodactylidae; genus Leptodactylus; species Leptodactylus fuscus. The sequence continues at coordinate 41,024,607 of NC_134273.1, forward strand.
GTCTCCTTGCTTTCTAACAATGCCCTCTATGGTGATTGCGCCACCTGACTACTGCTATTTAAGTCGTTATCCTATTTTTGTGGCTTTACTTCCAAGTATTACTCTTACTACAAAAACTAATTCTTGCCTACTAATCCCCAGCTGCTCGGCCATCACCAGTCCATGGAGCCGTGATGTTTCGTATAGGTATGTGACTTCTCTAGCCAGTCACACATGATAATGTAGGACTGTCGGAAATGAAAGGGGTAAGAGTAGGTTGGGCAGGACATTAGCCAAGGGTATACCAAAAGACCCGCCCTTGACTGGTATAACGTTTCTTCAACTGTATTAAAAAGCATAGTTCAGTGAGCTTGTCAATATATCTGTATGAAAGTAAATGTATATACCATACAGAACCTATTTTTTAATGGTAGGCAATGGCAGAAGTATGCCATGGTATAAGTATATAGCGGCACATTTGTTGGCCTGCATAGTGCCAAACGCAGTGTGAACCTGGCCTAAGGTTTAGTATAGTAAAGCCAGTGTAGAGGTACTAGGAGGTTTATAGAGTTTTGTACGGGATTGAATGAAGTTACTTGTATACACTATAATAAAATGCCAGTGGTAAGGGACGGTATCCCTCCTGTAAAAAGTGGACTTTTCAGCTACATATGGTAGAAGCTGTTCAGTCTACCAAGTGTTTAAAAACAAATGGCGGCGCATCATATTGAGTCACTGCATCTGATTTTTCACAAGAAGGCTCATTGCTGTTCGTGACCTGCTTCTATAAAGATCCTTCTAGCACAGTAGCTATAAGGAAAACTTGCAATTTAAAGAAATAGAATATTGTCCTAACCTGAAAACACAAGCGAAGAATAGAAATAGCGCTGGAGCCGACCTGTTCCCTTCATGCTTGCGCTATGCCCTAGTGCACACTACAGCAGGCATGGTAACAGTCTGACGTCAGTTTTCCAGGATGCGGATACTAAACCACTGCTAACCTTCTATATATTTACATAGTACATTCTATATTTGCATGGCCATTCCATTGTGTGGCAGCTTGCTTGTGTCACTTCTGGATTAGTATTGGAGTGTTGATGGCTAGTAGTATTACAGCTTTGGTGATGTATGCTGACTTCGGTGTGGTTTTTGATGTATAAGGGCTCGTACGCCCCCTGATGATTTGGGGTAGTCCCTTTTATGTACAAGGAAAGCTTTATATGATGTGGTCTTTGTCCTGGAGGTAACATGGCTTAAAATGTTTTCATGGCAGAAGTCTCATTAATCGTGTGTAATGTCTTATTACTGCAGAACCTAGTAGCCAGTATGAGTGTATGTATAGAAATCCTGACATTTGCCTCTTATGCAATTAGTGTTATTAGTATATTTACTATGCAAATTGCGTACTTTATAAATAAAGCTTGTTGACAAGAGTGCTGAATGTTCTGCTATACTGCAACTTTGGTCCCATAGATTATGCTGGGAGACTGTGAGTACGTGGACAGTGGCATTTGTTTACATCCAGACCTTGGTGGAGGCGGTATACACATAACGTATATAGTTCTAGATCTGTACTATATGTCCGGTCTTGGGCGTGATCATTTCAAACTTACTATATGTATAGAAACTCTAGGATTCTAGGTTACAAACTGGTTTAAGGCCGAGGCCCCACGGGACGTAAATGCCGTGCGCTGCATGAAAAATCGCAGCGTTGTACAGTGCAGGCAAAGTGGATGGGATTCATGTGAATCCCATCCCCACTTTGCGGAAAAGATCGCATCGCAGACACGCTGCGATTTTCAAAGCCGTTGCGGCTTTGCAAATCGCAGCATGTCAATTATATCTACGGAAACACCGGCGGCTTTCCCGTAGATATAATGTTAAGAGAAAGTCCGTAGAGGAAAACTGTGCACTTTCTCTTAAAAGCGCTGTGGAAAGAACCGCAATGCGTTCACGCAGTGGTTCTTTCTGCAGTGCTTTAGCGCTGTGATTACGGCCCGTGGGGCCTTAGCCTAAAGGAGTTTCCCAGGATTACAAAAACAGTTTGCTTTTTTCCCTGAAACCGTGATGTTTAGCCCTGGTCCAGACATGGATTTGCAGATAACTGCATTTCCTAAACTCTATCCACATGCAGAGACATGAACGTGCTGCGGCAATTCGGAAAACTTGGCACATGCTTATTTTGTTGCAGAAAAGCAAACAAATTTAACAGCGGTTTTTTTGAGCCAAGATATGCGACAAGAGGAATGCCTCAGCCTTACAGAGAACAAGGTGAAAACTGTTTTTAGCAAATGTGGATTTGTGCCAGATTTTGTATCATTTCGGGGCGGTATCTATGACAGAAGTACTCTGGCATACAAAAACCTAATCTACTGTAGGATCCTCATGTTACATGGATACTTTGTGATTTGCCACAGACCTAGATAGAAAATGCACAGCATATACCTGCCTTGTGTGAACATACCCTGTCAGTCCACAGTTGTGTTATCAGTTCACATTAATATCAATAAGTGGTGAAACTAGTCATTGATAAAACAAAAAAATAGTCATTTGAATGTAGGCAGCTTTTACTATGCATATCATTCTACATATCTGTGCATGACCACTGCCTAGCCCCCAGCGTCAGATCGCCAACTCCAGAAACCAATAACTCGCCCTGTGATACATTGTAGTTGGAAAGTTCTCACCCACCCAAGTTATATACATGATGGATTTTCTAGAAGTGTGTGTTGCATAAAGCTGTTTCCTAATGGCTGTTCTTTCCTCTTAGCACTGGTAGAGAAGTGCTTGATAACTCATCCGGATGTCGCATAGACCATTGATAAGGCCACTCCTTTGTGCAGTGCAGTTACCTACGTGTTGCTTATTCCGTGACAACATTTCAATCCTGTTGGGCTTATTTTGAAGCCTTGGATAGAAGGTACCAGGGATTGGACCATATACATGATTTCAGTGCCTTGGTGCCAATGTATGTTTCGTTCACCTGCTGCCAACCCTTACGTTGCACTTGGGTATAATTTACCTTTTGTGTTTTGTAATGAGAATTCTGCATGTTGTGTGTGATTCCTATTTACATCTATTACATGGTGTATTTCTGCCACATCCCATTTCAAGCAGAGAGACATTAAACGGCATAGTATTGACCATTCTGCGGAGTATGGAAAAGTGTTCTGTCTCTTTACTAAATGGCAATGGAGATCTTATCCCAAACAATGTCTTTTTATCTGCCTACATCAATAAAAATATTTTCTCTGATTTAGTGCCTCATTGTGTCTCTCAGCTGGTTCCATACTATAGTTTAAGCCAATATGACTTTCATTATTTTCGTGGTGGATCCTGGAGGAGGTTGATGCTCCTTTTCTGTTTTTGGACTGTGAATTTGATGCTGATTTGGGGGCAAGTTCTTACCCCAAATCTGAGACTGATTATGCCCAGATTCTGCCTACCATTATTTTTGAGAGATCACAGCAGGACTCTGAAAAAATCTGCGTCTGTTCAAATAAATAGACGTCCCTACCCTTTAGTTTCCCTGTAATACACACAAGCCCGTAGGGGGCAGCTCTCATTAGAAAAGCAAGAGAAAGAATGCAGAAATGCAGGAGTTCACAGAAAGGAGACACAATTTGTTAATAGAATATATTACGGAATGTATGTACTAAAAAATCTAAAGATGTTGGCAAAGTTAGACTTTAAAACCATAATTACCAGCTAGATAGTTTTTCGTATACATTGTATCTGTTGGGATCTGTGGATCCTTCTATATAATGCATGTAGTACATACCAGCAACAACATAGACAGTATGGGGAAATTCTTACATTGATTAAACTGATACCAAACTGTAACAGGGATCCAATTTACCATGTGCTATTTTTAATACTGGTCTCTTATGTTGTAAGAAGGCTTTTGGGCCCACCTTCAGGGACTAGCAGTGACTGCTACCTCTGCACCTATAGCTGCGCCCCTATGTGTCTCCCTACCACCATGGGGTAGTAGATGCTGTGAGCAGGAATAGTTTGACATGTCTAATCCTTTGTTCTTCTGAAAGATGATACGACACTCTAATGTGCTTCCAAGAATAACAAAATGGGAATACACTTCAGAGACAGGAACAGTGCTAAAGAATGTCTAGGAGGACATTGTTTCTCCTTGTGAAAACTGCCTCCTTGCATAGCGAATGTTATCAGTCCGGCAGTGCTCCCTGGCAAAAGGGAATGTAAACGGGCTCTCATTCAGAAGAAAAAAAATCTGACTTTTTTTTTTTTTTTTTTTTTTTTTGTGTGCGCTACCTATCGAAGTTAGTTATCCTACATCAATCTCCAATCTTTTAACAATCCTTGCTGCTTGACTTGGAATATATACCAAACCAGTGTAGAAGATGAATATTATTTTAGGGAACTCGTGGCCCAATATAAGCTGATTGTTTCCTGATCTCTTAAGATCCCGCTTTTGTTGTCAGGCGTTCTCTGTGCTGAATCTAATTCCGCGACTCCTAAATTTGTTATTAATTGGCCCATACAGTGCAAACCGTTTAGGGCTTAAGAGATCAGAAAGAGGATTAGAGAACCTTCAAGAGCCAGGGTCAAAGAGAGGGCTGTGTCCTGCAGAACAGGATGTTCCTAGTAATGGGAATATCCTGCCTAAGAATGCCGACAAAAGCCAATAACAATGGATTAGATGGGGAGTATCAACTGTCTGGGGTCACATTTGCTCTGAACTCTATTTTTGGAATAAATTTAATGTAAATTGCACACTATATACAGTAACGCCTATGTTTTTGTTTGGCCTTTTGGCAATGTTACCCATGATGTCAGCATGTGCTATAGACTGACCTGCACTTTTTATTTTTTTTTATTCCATAATAGAAAATTCCAGATAATGGGGCAATGTCCAGTCATTGCAGAGTCAGCGGCATTGGGCTCCGAATTAGAGAATTTTTACCTGTTCTTGTATCTTATAAACTAGAAACATGTTTAAGTGTTTCAGGGGCTTTTCTGAAGTCTTCTCTGCTAATGCTTGCCATCAAAAGTCACATATTCTGGCGCATACCTTCTTTATTTTGCCAAAAATATTTATTTTGCGTTTTAATTTTTTTTTTTTTTTTATGTGGGAGCGTTTAGCAAGTCAAACAGATTTATCAGTTCCAACTTTTGGTGCGACCTTACTCCAGTAGAGCGAAGAGGAGAAACCTCTCTAGACAGAAGTGTTGGTATCTCACAAAAGTAAGTACACGCCTCACATTTTTGGGATTATTTCATTATATATTTTCATGGGACAACACTGAAGATATGACACTTTGAAACAATGTAAAGTGTAAATCACTCAACACACAGTCAATGTCCAAATCCCTGGCAGCAAAAGTAAGTACACCCTGAAGTGAAAATAGACAAATTGTGCCCAATTATTCATTTTTCTTTCCCACTGTCGTGATTCTTTAGTGTTATGGTCTCAGGTGTGAATGGGGTGCAGATTTCTTAAATTTGGTGTTATAGCGCTCACACTCTTTCATACTGGTCCCTGGAATTTCAACATGTCACCTCGTCTAGGTCTTTAAAAAAAATAAATTAATTTGTTGCTCTACAGTCATGGCCAAAAGTTTTGAGAATGATACAAATATTAATTTTTACAAAGTCTACTGCTTCAGTTGTTCTAATGGCAATTTGCATATACTCCAGAATGTTATAAAGAGTGATCAGCTTAACAGCAATTACTTGCAAAGTCAATATTTGCCTAGAAAATGAACTTTATCCCCCAAAACACATTTCAACATCATTGCAGCCCTGCCTTAAAAGGACCAGCTAACATCGTTTCAGTGATTGCTCCATTAACACAGGTGTGGGTGTTGATGAGGACAGGGCTGGAGATCAATCTGTCATGATTAAGTAAGAATGACACCACTGGACACTTTAAAAGGAGGCTGGTGCTTGGCATCATTGTTTCTCTTCTGTTAACCATGGTTATCTCTAAAGAAACACGTGCAGTCATCATTGCACTGCACAAAAATGGCCTAACAGGGAAGAGTATCGCAGCTAGAAAGATTGCACCTCAGTCAACAATCTATCGCATCATCAAGAACTTCAAGGAGAGAGGTTCCATTGTTGGCAAAAAGGCTCCAGGGTGCTCAAGAAAGACCAGCAAGCACCGGGACTGTCTCTTAAAAGTGTTTCAGCTGCGGGATCGGGCTACCAGCAGTGCCGAGCTTACTCAGGAATGGCAGCAGGCAGGTGTGAGTGCATCTGCACGCACTGTGAGGCGGAGACTCTTGGAGTGGTCTCAAGGAGGGCAGCAAAGAAGCCACTTCTCTCCAGAAAAAAACATCAGGGACAGACTGATATTCTGCAAAAGGTACAGGGAGCGGACTGCTGAGGACTGGGGTAAAGTCATTTTCTCTGATGAATCCCCTTTTCGATTGTTTGGGACATCTGGAAAACAGCTTATTCGGAGAAGACGAGGTGAGCGCTACCACCAGTCTTGTCTCATGCCAACTGTAAAGCATCCTGAAACCATTCATGTGTGGGGTTGCTTCTCAGCCAAGGGAATCGGCTCTCTCACAGTCTTGCCTAAAAACACAGTCATGAATAAAGAATGGTACCAGAATGTCCTCCAAGATCAACTTCTCCCAACCGTCCAAGAGCAGTTTGGCGATCAACAATGCTTTTTCCAGCATGATGGAGCACCTTGCCATAAAGCAAAGGTGATAACTAAATGGCTCAGGGAACAAAACATAGAGATTTTGGGTCCATGGCCTGGAAACTCCCCAGATCTTAATCCCATTGAGAACTTGTGGTCAATCATCAAGAGACGGGTGGACAAACAAAAACCTACAAATTCTGACAAAATGCAAGCATTGATTGTGCAAGAATGGACTGCTATCAGTCAGGATTTGGTCCAGAAGTTGATTGAGAGCCTGCCAGGGAGAATTGCAGAGGTCCTGAAGAAGAAGGGTCAACACTGCAAATATTGACTTGCTGCATTAACTCATTCTAACTGTCAATATAAGCTTTTGTTACTCATAATATGATTGCAATTTTATATTTCTGTATATGAAAAAAAACATCTGACAAACACACAGAAAAACCAGAGGGCAGCAGATCATGTGACAATAGAAGATTTGTGTCATTCTCAAAACTTTTGGCCATGACTGTACATAAAGATGACCGAGGCTATAAGAAGATTGCCAACAACCTGAAACTGAGCTGCTGCACGATGGCCAAGACCTTACAGTGGTTTCACAAGACAGGCTCCACTCTGAACAGGCCTCGCCATTGTCGACCAAAGAAGTTGAGTGCCCGTGGTCAGCATCATATCCAGAGGTTGCCTTTGCAAAATAGACGCATGAGTGCTGCTAGCATTGCTGCAGAGGTTAAAGGTCTGTGCTCAGACCGTACGTCATACACTGCATCAAATTGGTCTCCATGGCTGTCATCCCAGAAGGAAGGCTTTTCTAAAGATGATGCACAGGAAAGCCTACAGTTTTCTGAAGACAAGCAGACTAAGAACATGGCTTACTGGAACCATGCTGTGTGGTCTGATGAGACCAAGATAAACTTATATGGTTCAGATAGTGCCAATTGTGTATGGTGAGTTTGTTAGGAGTACAAAGACAAGTGTGTCGTGTCTTACCTACAGTTAAGCATGACGGTATAGTGGGAGTGACATGGTTTGGGGCAGCATGAGTGTTACCTGCTGTAGGGAGCTATAGTTCATTGAGGGGAATCATGAATGCCAACATGTACCATGGGAAATATATGCAAATCTGTTTTCCAGGATGTAATTAGTGAAACAGTGCCTCTGTTCGCTGTCTCTTAGGACTGCCCCCTTACATCATGCATGACTTTTTTCAATAAGCCCAATAACATATTGCAGGGATTATTGCCAAACTAGTATTTCTATTTCTATCTCATATGCGGGGGCATCTCATCTGCAGCATGCATCTTAACCAAATTGCATCTTAACCGAAGTGCAGATTAATCAAAGTGCACTTATACATGGCATGACTTTGACCTTCATTCTTCCTCTCTTCATACAGGTATATAATCTGCTATTGAACCCACCTCTGCTTTGCTGTCTGAATTCTCCCTTCGATCATCTGCTGTAATATTCAATGGTATATAATCTGCTATTGAACCCACCTCTGCTTTGCTGTCTGAATTCTCCCTTCGATCATCTGCTGTAATATTCAATGGTATATAATCTGCTATTGAACCCACCTCTGCTTTGCTGTCTGAATTCTCCCTTCGATCATCTGCTGTAATATTCAATGGTATATAATCCTGTATTTCACCTCTGCATGATTACTGAACTACATCCTAGCATTTCATCCAGGCTGTATATTTTTTGCACTTCCATGTCTTCTTATCTGCACTAGTGTCAGTCTTTTGATCATCAATGATTTTATTGCTGTTTCTGGCCAAGTGTTTACTTGGATCCACACTGCCAGTCTCCTCATGTGTCACAGTTTGTAGATTAATTAGTTAACAACTTAAATTAGTGCTAGTCTGAAGCTGTGCTTTCCTATATAAGTAGATATAGTTTATGGGGTGCATCTCATATGCGGGGGCATCTCATCTGAAGCATGCATCTTAACCAAATTGCATCTTAACTGAAGTGCAGATTAACCAAAGTGCACTTATACATGGCACTTAAACAGGGCACGGAACAGGCTAACCATGGCAGAACACCAGGTAAATTTCAACCTAAAACAACAAGTTTTACCACATGGTATTCTGTAGCTGCACTGTCTCTTACTATCTTAGCCATTGGCTTCCTGCAGATCTCTACTTCACCTCTACCACCAGCACACACCATCCATATCAGTCCCTCTCTTCTTCCTTCTCCCATGTATTTCCATGATAAAATTGATAAGATCCGTCAGGAAATTACTGCCCAAGCCCCAGGTGGCATTGACTCCCACACCTACGATAGTACTGATCCCCTCACCAGCCGCACTTCAGACTGTCCATTCTCATCTTTTGAACCTGTTACAGAAGAGGAAGTCTCCCAGCTACTTTCTTCATCTCGCCCCACAACCTGCAGTAGTGACCCCTTCCCCTCACACCTTCTCCAATCTCTGTCCCCTGCTGTCACTACTTACCTTACTAAAATATTTAACCTTTCTCTCTCTTCTGGAATCTTCCCATCCTCCTTCAAGCATGCTGTTATAACCCCGCTACTGAAAAAACCCTCCCTGGACCCATCCTGTGCTGCTAACTATCGACCCGTCTCTAACCTCCCCTTCATCTCTAAACTTTTGGAACGCCTGGTTTATTCTCAGTTAATTCGTTATCTCTCTGCTAACTCTCTGCTTGACCCCTTACAATCTGGTTTCCGCGCTCTGCACTCTACTGAAACAGCTCTCACAAAAGTCTCTAATGATCTACTAAAGGCTAAATCCAATGGTGACTTCTCTCTTCTTATTCTTCTGGACCTCTCTGCAGCTTTTGACACTGTTGACCATCAACTTCTCCTCACTATGCTCCGCTCAGTCGGCCTCAATGACACTGCGCTTTCCTGGTTCTCCTCTTATCTCTCAGACCGCACTTTCAGTGTATCATTCGCGGGCTCTGTTTCCTCTCCTCTTTCCCTTGCTGTTGGGGTTCCTCAGGGCTCGGTCCTCGGCCCCCTGCTCTTTTCTCTCTACACAGCCCCCATTGGACAAACCATCGCCAGATTTGGCTTCAGGTACCATCTTTATGCTGATGACACCCAATTATACACATCTTCCCGTGACATCACCCCTGCACTCATACAGAACACCAGTGACTGTCTCTCTGCTGTCTCTAATATCATGTCCTCGCTCTATCTGAAACTAAATCTCTCTAAGACTGAACTACTACTGTTTCCACCATCTAACAGATCTGTCCCTGATATATCCATTGCAGTCTCAGGCCTTACTATAACTCCTAGGCAGCATGCCCGCTGCCTCGGGGTCATATTTGACGCAGACCTTTCCTTCACCACTCATATTGAATCACTCGCACGTTCATGTCACCTCCACCTCAAAAACATCTCCAGAATACGCCCTTTCCTTACCAGAGATACACTAAAGACACTTACTGTCTCACTGATTTATTCTCGCCTTGACTACTGTAACTTCTTACTAATCGGTCTTCCCCTCACTAAACTCTCCCCTCTACAATCTATTCTGAATGCAGCGGCCAGGCTCATCTATCAGGCTAGACGCTACAGTGATGCCTCAGGTCTGTGCCAGTCGTTACATTGGCTGCTTATTCATTATAGAATAAAATATAAAGTTATTACTCTCATCCACAAGGCTCTCCATAAAGCCGCACCTCCCTACATTTCTTCCCTCATCTCTGTCTACCGCCCAACCCGTGTTCTCCGCTCACTCAATGACCTAACACTTACATCCTCTATTATCAGAACCTCCCACGCTCGTATACAAGACTTCTCCCGAGCTGCACCACTTCTCTGGAATGCTCTACCCCGGACAATAAGATTAACTCCCAACTTCTACAGTTTCAAACGCAAACTAAAGACGCATCTTTTCAGACAAGCCTATCACAGTTCCTAATGCACAAAATTGTCTGAACACTGTATAAGCAATGCCGCCCCTGCTAACTCTTGTGTCACCCCCTCTACCTCATAGATTGTAAGCTCTTTTGAGCAGGGCCCTCAGTCCCATTGTGTGAAATGACGTTCTTTGTTATGTATGTCTGTCTGTATCTGAACCCTATAAATTGTACAGTGCTGCGGAATATGTTGGCGCTATATAAATAAAATGTATTATTATATTATTATTATTTCTATTTGAAAAGGAACAGATTCCCAGCTGTGGACAGCGCTGTTTCGATATTTTTTGCCTTCCCCTGGATCAACACTGTAGGGATTGTTGGGTTATAGGTTTGACTTGATGGACTAATGTCTTTATCCAACCTCATCTACTATGTAACTATGTTGGATCTCATCAGCACAGCGTAGGGATACCAGTTTGGCAGGGTAAGAGTCTATAAACCAGGGTCAGGGGATAACAACACTCCTTAGGGAGTGGGCACCTTCACAGGCGTATGGAGACTTACAAGCCATTTTTGCTCCACTGGGGGATTATGGGAAATATATGCAAATCTGTTTTCCAGGATGTAATTAGGATGTACTGTGACATACTGAAGCAGAGCATGATACCTCTCTTTGGAAACTGGACTGCAGGACAGTATTCCAACATTATGACTCCAAACACACCTCCAAGACGACCACTGCCTTGCTAAAGAAAATGAGGGTAAACTTGCTGCACTGGCCAAGCATGTGTCCAGACCTAAACCTTATTGATCACATGAGGGGCATCGTCAAACATCCTTCAGGTATGTGATGTCATCATGGAGGAGTGGAAGAGGATTCCAGTTGCAGCCTATGACATTCTAGCGAACTCCATATCCAAGAGGGTTAATGCAGTGCTGGAATATAATGGTGGCCACCCAATATATTGACACTTGGAGCACAATTTGTCCATTTTCACTTAGGGGTGTACTCTCTTTTGTTAATGGGGTATTAGATAATAATAGCTGAGTAATTCTGATGGCACAACAAATTTACACTGTTATACAAGCTGTACACTGACTACTTTACATCGTATCAAAGTATCAGATCTTCAGTGTTATATCATGAAAAGATATAGTGAAATAGTTACAAAAATGTGAGGGGTGTACTGAATTTTGTGAGATTCTGTATCTTACATTCTATACGTACAGATTTGTAGTGTATACAGTTTTAGCTACGGTTCCTTTTAACTCTTTAAACACTTTTTTTCTCCTCAGCTCAAAAGAAGAGACCAATGCTGAGACCCTGTCTACAAAGAAGACCTATATTATAGATACAGATGAGCTTGGAGTAAATCAGTCCTGTATTGTATCCAGAAGGAACACAAGAAAACCATTTGCAGATTAATTGAAGAGTTAAAAGCTGTGTCAGCAGGCCTCTGGCCATCTTACCCCACTGTTATATACCTTCTACCCCACTGTTATATACCTTCTACAGCACTGTTATATACCTTCTACAGATGAATGTTCTTACATTTACTCATTTACAACATTTGCCTAAAATATGATGAATAGAGATGAGCGAACAGTGTTCTATCGAACTCATGTTCGATCGGATATTAGGCTGTTCGGCATGTTCGAATCGAATCGAACACCGCGTGGTAAAGTGCGCCATTACTCGATTCCCCTCCCACCTTCCCTGGCGCCTTTTTTGCTCCAATAATAGCGCAGGGTAGGTGGGACAGGAACTACGACACCGGTGACGTTGAAAAAAGTAGGCAAAACCCATTGGCTGCCGAAAACATGTGACCTCTAATTTAAAAGAACAGCGACGCCCAGCTTCGCGTCATTCTGAGCTTGCAATTCACCGGGGACGGAGGTTTCCGTCCAGCTAGCTAGGGCTTAGATTCTGGGTAGGCAGGGACAGGCTAGGATAGGAAGGAGAAGACAACCAACAGCTCTTATAAGAGCTAAATTCCAGGGAGAAGCTTGTCAGTGTAACGTGGCACTGACGGGCTCAATCGCCGCAACCCAGCTTTCCCAGGATCCTGAATGGAATACACTGACAGTGTATTCCCGTATACCCTATATATACCCCCGATACCCGTTCCAACGGTGTGCCCCCCCACCTTCACCCCAGAAATACACTGCAAGTCCCCTAGCAATAGAATTGGGGCTATATACACCCACTATTTTTGCTACTGCCATATAGTGCCATTGTCTGACTGGGAATTCAAAGAATATATTGGGGTTACATATAACTTCAATTCCAGGGAGAAGCTTGTCAGTGTAACGTGGCACTGACGGGCTCAATCGCCGCAACCCAGCTTTCCCAGGATCCTGAATGGATCACACTGACAGTGTATTCCCGTATACCCCATATATACACCCCAAATCCCCGTTCCAACGGTGTGCCCCCCCACCTTCACCTCAGAAATACCCTGCAAGTCCCCTAGCAATAGAATTGGGGCTATATATACCCACAATTTTTGCTACTGGTATATAGTGTCATTGTCTGACTGGGAATTCAAAGAATATATTGGGGTTACGTGCACCCACAATTTTTGCTACTGGTATATAGTGCCATTGTCTGACTAGGAATTCAAAGAATATATGGGGGTTACGTGCACCCACAATTTTTGCTACTGGTATATAGTGCCATTGACTGGGAATTCAAAGAATATATGGGGGTTACGTGCACCCACAATTTTTGCTACTGCTATACAGTGCCATTGTCTCACTGGGAATTCAAAGAATATATTGGGGTTATGTGCACCCACAATTTTTGCTACTGCTATATAGTGCCAGTTTCTGACTGGTAATTCAAAGAATATATTGGGGTTACGTGCACCCACAATTTTTGCTACTGGTATATAGTGCCATTGTCTGACTGGGAATTCAAAGAATATATGGGGGTTACGTGCACCCACAATTTTTGCTACTGCTATACAGTGCCATTGTCTCACTGGGAATTCAAAGAATATATTGGGGTTAAGTGCACCCACAATTTTTGCTACTGGTATATAGTGCCATTGTCTGACTGGGAATTCAAAGAATATATGGGGGTTACGTGCACCCACAATTTTTGCTACTGCTATACAGTGCCATTGTCTCACTGGGAATTCAAAGAATATATTGGGGTTATGTGCACCCACAATTTTTGCTACTGCTATATAGTGCCAGTTTCTGACTGGTAATTCAAAGAATATATTGGGGTTACGTGCACCCACAATTTTTGCTACTGGTATATAGTGCCATTGTCTGACTGGGAATTCAAAGAATATATGGGGGTTACGTGCACCCACAATTTTTGCTACTGCTATACAGTGCCATTGTCTCACTGGGAATTCAAAGAATATATTGGGGTTACGTGCACCCACAATTTTTGCTACTGGTAGATAGTGCCATTGTCTCACTGGGAATTCCACAAATAATTTGGGGATTCATTCACCCTACATCTCAGGCTCTTGCCATATTCACCCAGGTTGTCAGTGCTGCACCAGCTCGTTCCCAGACAGCTCGGCCCGAAAAACACGTTACCTATATAGAGGATTTGGACAATGAAGACAACATGTTCTAAATCTAATGTCTGCACCTTCTCCAGAATTAAAATAAAGGCAGCGTTTAACTTTCAAATAGCACTGCACAAAGGAAGAGCTTATCAGCTTGTCTCATGACATGCTACTGAAAAGTGTCATTTGTGTATCTTAATGTAAATATAGTTGTATAAGCTTTTTGCGTTTTAGGCACTGCCAAGTTATTTATTACCACCCGCTCCCTTATAATGATGATGACGCAAAAGTCACTGTGGGTGTTCAGAGCTCACAGCTTTGGTTGACATTTGTCTTGCTCTCTGTTGGTACCAGCTGTCTTTTTGGATACCGTAAAGTTATGTTGACTTTATTAACAGCTATAGAAGCTTTAGCCAGGTTGTGACGGTGTGTAACCCTAACAACACTAAGTGGGATACACATTAATAGTCAGTCTATGTACGCTAAACGTATCACTGAAGTAATTTTTTTTCCCTCTACTCTAATATAAGAAAGGAACAGACATTAGACCTAGACCGGGGTTCGAGGCTTGTAAAAATCCAGTATTATTTGTTCTTCATGATGTGAAATACTTGTTGAAAAGCAACCCAAGATGAAGTCAGCCATGTGTGCCAGTGTGTTATTTGGCATGCCTTTGCTGGCCCCAACTGTAAGGGTCACTCTCCATTTCCTCCATTTTCCACTCCCCTTCACACCATTTGTGGTGAAGCAATGGGATGCACTGAAGTGCACCCTCTAGCCTCGTGTGGGACAGGGACATCAGATGCCACTCCAACCCCCTCGTCTTCCTCCGCCAGCCAACGGTGCGAAGATGAGAGGAGTGTGCTCTGAATGTTTTCTGCCTAGCAGAGGCTAGTTCTCACTTACGAAAATGGCCCCACTTTGACCTGTATATCAGGCACAATGGTGTAGGTTTCAAAGAAACATGGCACCAACAAGTTGGAAAACGTGGGCCATGCGTGGACCGTGTTTGAGTCTGGCAAGCTCCAGATCTGCTACCAGGTTCCAGCCATTATCACAGGCGCAAAAATGCCAGGCCCCAGGTGTAGCAGGGGAAAAAAAATGCCATCTCAGCCAGGATGGCATCCCTGACCTCGGAGGCACTGTGCTGTCCCCCAAGCTGATCAGTTTCAGCACGGCCTGCTGACATCTCCCCACGCCAGTGTTACAGTGTTTGCCGCTAGTAGCTGGGGTGGAGGTTGCAGCATCGTAGGGTTTCAGTCTACTCCTGCCATGAATTTTGGCCTGGGAAAGGAGATAGGCCACCCCAGTTTGCACCCGGGGACCAGACTCCACCACATTCACCCTGCCTGTCATTAAAGATAAGCACTGCAGCATCCCTGACCACAGGCGCTTGTCCATGTGTCGGTGGTCAAGTGGACCTTGCAGCAAAGCGCAGAGCTCTGGGCCCGACTGATGTTATGGGACACATGCAGGCGCAAGGCAGGGACAGCACACCAAGAGAAGTAGTAACGGCTAGGCCCAGCATGGGGAGGTGCCCCAGCTGCCATCTGCTGACGGAAGGCCTGGGTCTCCAGAAGCATAAACAAACACCAACATCTCCAGGGCCAGCAGTTTATCGATGAGGCTGTTAAAGGCTTGGGCATGGGGGTGGGTTGTGTTGTACTTCTGCCTGCAATGAAAAGCTTGGGAAATGTGGAGTGGCTGGGAAGAGGCGCATGATGGTGCAGGCCAAAAGGGCGCATGAGGGTGAACTCCCCAATGTGTCAGAGATAGGTGTGTAGGTGTCCTTGCATCATATACTTGCAACATATTTGGCTTTGGAAGTTAATTTTGTGCCAAAAAGTGGTTAAGACAGCGATCCCTCAGCTACTCCCATTACACTGTCTAGTGAAGTTACCATCTGTGGAAGTGGACCACCACTTGTAAGATCCCAAAGGAAGCAGGCAAGAGATGTGCAGTGCAGAAAAAAAGATGAGAAAATAAGTGTAGGCTGTAGAGCACAGAGGGATTGGAGAGGACAGAGCTGGTGTCGGCCAAGTATTCCCACAACATGCGCCTATACTTGTCCCTCCTGGTGACACTAGGCCCCTGAGTGGCAGTAATTTGTCCAGGGGGGCCATTAACGTGTTCCAGACCTAGGAATAAGTCTTCCAACAGGGTAGAGTTTTGCATGCCTTTGCTTCTACCCACTGTTTTTGCTGCTTAGCTTCCCTCCACATCTACACTGCTTTCACCCCTAAACATCACCCCAGTTTATGCCTTTGCTTCTACCCTGTTTTTTTTGTTGAATTAGCTTCCCTTCACATCTACACTGCTTTAGCCCCTAAACATCACCCCAGTTTATGCCTTTGCTTCTACCCTGTTTTTTTTTTGTTGAATTAGCTTCCCTCCACATCTACACTGCTTTAGCCCCTAAACATCACTCCAGTTTATGCCTTCGCTTCTACCCTGTTTTTTTTTGTTGAATTAGCTTCCCTCCACATCTACACTGCTTTAGCCCCTAAACATCACCCCAGTTTATGCCTTTGCTTCTACCCAGGTTTTTTGTTGATTTAGCTTCCCTCTACATCTACACTGCTTTAGCCCCTAGACATCACCCCTGTCCATGTGGGGTCGGTGGCCTCGTCATCCACCAACTCCTCTTCCAATTGCGCACTGGCCCCTTACTGCAAACCGCACATGACCACAGCTTGCCCTGATGGCAACTGTGTCTCATGATCCCCACTTAGGTCCAGACAAGTCGGTGGCGGGTCCAAAACCCCAAAATTGGAAGGAAATGGCGGATGCTGCAGTATTTCTAACACCTGTTCCTGGTGCTCGGGCCTGGTCTGTGTTGTACCCTGCACCCTGCTTAACGCAGCTGCCATATCCGAAGTTGTGCTGAGCGCATGCTAATGTTTCGTGTCCAGTGCAATGGATGGGATGGGATTTCACATAAGTCTGCCACCCATGGCCACTCATGGTTGAGCAACTGAAGGATTTGACTTTGACGAACCCGAGGGTTTTGGAGTTGGAACTACATCAAAGGTCTGTGCTGCTCACACACTCTGCTCAACACATGATATGTTTAGTGCCAGCAGTGTGGAGACGTCGCACAACAGCCGTTGTTCCAGCAGGTACAGGCGTTGTAGGAGTGCATAGAGGCTAGCAGCGGCAACTATAGACTTTAAAAACTATCCGCACAAGCGCCACACTTTCACCAGTAGCTCAGGAACATTGGGGTACCTTTTTAAAATGATTAGCAGCAATGAGTTAAAAACGTGGCCCAGGCATGGAATATGTTGCAGGCTGCCAAGCTACAGAGCCGATCCCAGGTTACGGCCATTATCACATATGACAACATGCCTGGGCCCAGGTGCAGTGGCAAAAACCACATTGCCGTCTCATCGAGGATGGCATGACTCACTTTGTAGGCAGTGTGCTGTCTGGCCCCCAAGCTGATGAGCTTCAGCACGGCCCGCTGACGTCTCCCCACACCAGTGTTGCAGCGTTTCCAGCTCGTAGCTGGGGTCAATTTAACAGCGGAGGAGGGTGGTGTTTCAGCCCTCCTCCCAGGAATGTTGTGTGGGGAGACAAGTCAGGCCACCACATTTTGCGACCCGGTCCACGCCTCAACTACATTCAACCACTGTGCCCAAATTGAAAGGTAGCGTCCCTGTCCGCATGCACTTGTCCATTCGTAACTGGTCACATGGAACTTTAGGGCTAAGCGCTGAATTTAGGGACCGCCTCATGTTTGGGGGAAAGTGCTGGTGTGGACGGCACAGTGCGGTGGCGCAGTAGACACTCTGCCCAAAAAGGGCAGAGTGTCCCCCAGCCGGGATTCCAACATCTCCTGGGCCAGATTTCTTGAGATGAGGCCGTTGAAGCCTTGGGCATGTGGGTGGGTTGCGCTGTACTTTAGCATGAAATGAAAGGCTTGGGAGATGGGGAGTTGCTGGGAAGAGGCGCATGATGGCGCGGGCAAAAGGAGAAATGGCAGGAAAAGGTGAGGATAAGGGTGAACTCCCCAAAGTGTCAGAGGCAAATGTGGAGGTGTCCTGGCTGCTGGTCTGGACTGCAGCGCCAGCCCTGTCAACAGTGGGAGAGGCAGTGGCCGCCAGGCCAAACGACGATTATCCTGCGCTTGCTCTCACCCACTGAGCCCAGGGCTTGCCTTCCAAATGATGGCACCCGCAAGAGGTGGTGAGATTCCTCTCCGCAGATCTCCAAACCATCTTGGACTTGCAAATTGCACTAAATTTGTCATGTAACTGACATGTATATGATGAGTCTATCCATTGTCTGTTCATTTTGGTGAAAGTCAGCCTGTCAGCTGACAGACAGCTGTGCTTGTCAGTGATGATGCCACCGGCTGCTTGTACCCCCAGTTTTTGCTGCTTAGCTTGCCTCTACATCCACACTGCTTTTGCCCCTACACATCACCCCTATCCATGCCTGTGCCTTTAGCCATAAGTCTGCCACCCATGGAAACTCATGGTGCAGAAAGTGAGGGAGCTGACTCTGAGGAACCCTTGGGTTTTGTAGCTGGTACTCCATCAAAGGTCTCTGCTGCTCACACACCCTGCTGAACATACGGTATCTAGGGTTACAGCGTGTGGTGACCTTGCACAACAGTAGGTGCTTCAGGCAGATGTAGGCCTTGCTGGAGTGTATTGCGGCTAGCTCCAGGTACTGTAGACTTGGGAAAGTGGGTGTCCAAGTGCCGCACTTTCACCCTTAGCTCAGCTAATTTGGGGTATGTTTTTAAAAATCATTGCACCACTACATTGAACACGTGGGCCAGGCATGGAACGTGTTGGAGGCTGGCAAGCTCCAGAGCCCTCCAACAAGACAAAAAAGCCTGGCCCCAGGGGCAGCGGGGATAAACAAATTGCCATCTCATCCAGGATGGCATCCCTGACCTCAGAGGCAGTGTGCTGTCCGTCTCCCAAGCTGATGAGCTTCAGCCCAGCCTGCTGACGTCTCCCCACACCAGTGTTGCAGCCTTGTCAGCTCGTAGCTGGGGTCAATCTAACAGCGGAGGAGGAGGAGGGTGGTGTTTCAGCCCTCCTCCCAGGAATGTTTTGTGGGGAGACAAGTCAGGAAAATTCTTGAAACAGGGGAGAGTTTTGCATCTTTGCCCTTGCTGCCTATGGACATCCCTTTGCCTCTAGCCACCATTTTCCCTGCTTTGCTTGCCTCCACATCCACACTGCTTTTGCCCCTAGACATCACCCCAGTCCATGCCTTAGCTTGTACCCCCAGTTTTTCCTGCTTAGCTTGCCTCCACATCCACACTGCTTTTGCCCCTAGACATCACCCCAGTCCATGCCTTAGCTTGTACCCCCAGTTTTTCCTGCTTAGCTTGCCTCCACATCCACACTGCTTTTGCCCCTAGACATCACCCCAGTCCATGCCTTAGCTTGTACCCCCAGTTTTTCCTGCTTAGCTTGCCTCCACATCCACACTGCTTTTGCCCCTAGACATCACCCCAGTCCATGCCTTAGCTTGTACCCCCAGTTTTTCCTGCTTAACTTGCCTCCACATCCACACTGCTTTTGCCCCTAGACATCACCCTAGTCCATGCCTTAGCTTGTACCCCCAGTTTTTCCTGCTTAGCTTGCCTCCACATCCACACTGCTTTTGCCCCTAGACATCACCCTAGTCCATGCCTTAGCTTGTACCCCCAGTTTTTCCTGCTTAGCTTGCCTCCACATCCACACTGCTTTTGCCCCTAGACATCACCCCAGTCCATGCCTTAGCTTGTACCCCCAGTTTTTCCTGCTTAGCTTGCCTCCACATCCACACTGCTTTTGCCCCTAGACATCATCCCTATCCATGCCTCTGCCCCTAGCCATAACTCTGCCACCCCTGGAAACTCATGGTGCAGAAACTTTGGGAGCTGACTTTGAGGAACCCTTGGGTTTTGTAGATGGAACTCCATCAAAGGTCTGTGCAGCTCACACACCCTGCTCAAGATATGGTATTGTAGGGTTTCAGCGTGTGTGAATGACGGACAACAGCCTGTGTTTGGACAGATGTAGGCCTTGCTAGAGTGTTTTTAGGCTAGCAGCGACTCCTGTGCACTTGCAAAAGTGGGCGCACAAGCGCCGCATTTTCAACAGTAGCTTCGGTACATTTGGGTATGTTTTCAAAAAACTTTGCACCACTCGGTTAGACGTGGGCCAAACATGGAACGTGTTGGAGGCTGGCAAGCTCCAGAGCCGCTACCAGGTTCCAGCCATTATCACAGGCGTAAAAATGCCAGGCCCCAGGTGTAGCAGGGAAAAAAAAATGCCATCTCAGCCAGGATGGCATCCCTGACCTCGGAGGCACTGTGCTGTCTGTCCCCCAAGCTGATGAGCTTCAGCACCGCCTGCTGACGTCTCCCCACACTAGTGTTTTAGCGTTTGCCGCTAGTAGCTGTGGTGGAGGTTGCAGCGTCGTAGGGTTTCAGTCTAATCCTGCCATGAATTTTGGCCTGGGAGAGGAGATAGGGTACCTCAGTTTGCACCCCGGGACCAGACTCCACCACATTCACCCTGCCTGTCCTTAAAGATAAGCAGCATCCCTGACCACAGGCGCTTGTCCAAGTGTCGGTGGTCAAGTGGACCTTGCAGCAAAGCGCGGAACTAAGGGCCCACCTGATGTTGAGTGACACGTGCTGGTGCAAGGCGGGGACGCCACACCAGGAGAAGTTGAGACGGCTAGGGACGGTATAGTGAGGTGCCACAGTTGCCATCAGGTCCGGGAAGGCGGGAGTTTCAACAAGCCGGAACGCCAACCTCTCCTGGGCCAGCAGTTTAGCGATGTTGGCGTTCTAGGCTTGCGTGGGTGGGTGGTTAGCGGTGTATTTCTGCCGGCGCTCCAATGTCTGAGAGATGGTGGGTTGTTGTAAAGAAGCGCCTGATGGTGCCTTTGATGGTGCAGGAGAAGGAGATAAGACAGAAACAGGGGAGGATGAGGGAGAAGTCAACAAAGTGGCGGAGGCAGATGAAGTGATGTCCTGGCTCGTCCTCTGGAGTGCATCGCCAGCACTGTGAGCAGAGGCAGTGGCATGAACGGCGGGCGACGTTTGTCCTGCCGTTGCTGCCTGCCACTGATTCCATTGCTTGGATTCCAAATGACGGTGCATTGAAGTGGTGGATAGGTTGCTCTTCTCAGGGCCCCTACTCGATTTCGAGAGGCAAATTGTGTAGATGACACTATATCTGTCCTCGGCGCATTCCTTGAAAAAACTCTACACCTTCAAGAAACGTGCCCTCGATGGGGGAGTTTTTCTGGGCTGGGTACAAAAGGGAACATCTTCGGACATTCCGGGTCTGGCCTGGCTTCGGCAAAGCAGCTGACCTCTGCCTATGGACATGTCTCTGCCTCTAGCTACCCTTTTTGGTGCTGCACCTGCCTCAACATCCACACTACTTTCCCAGCTTGACATCCGCCTTGTCCAGGTGGGGTCGGTGTCCTCGTCGTCCACCACCTCCTCTTCTAACTCCTGTCTCGCCTCCTCCTCCTGCACAATGCGCATGTCAACTGGCTGCCCTGACAGCAACTGCGTCTCATCGTCGTCGATGAGGGTGGGTTGCTGGTCATCCGCCACCAAATCGACCGGAGATGGAGGAGACTCTAGTGTTTGAGCATCTGGACACAGATACTCGTCTGTTAGGTCCGTGGAATCGCGAAATGGAGGGGCAGGTTGCGGTACAGTCAAAGGAAGGGAGAACAGCTCTGGGGAGCAGGGACAGTTGGGGTTATTGTTCTGGGAAGATTGGGAATTTTGGGTGGAAGGAGGACAAGACTGTTGGGTAAGAGGAGGTAGAGGCTGACTGGCTGGTGGACAATGTGCTTTAAGCGTTATCCGACAGCCATTGCAAGACCTGTTCCTGGTTCTCGGGCCTACTAATCTTTGTACCATTCAGCCTAGTTAATGTGGAACTTTTGTGCAAAGCGCAGAACTTAGGGCCCGCCTGATGTTAAGGGACACACGCTGGTACAAGGCTCAACTCACCCTAAGTGCCAAAAACACTGCTGGTGCAAGGCTCTACTCATGCCAAGGGCCTCAATCTCTGCTGGTAGCTCAGCTTAAGGTCCTGTAACTTTGTTTGGAAGGGCTCATGTTAAGGGCTAGAAAAGTGAATTTTGGAAGGTCTTACCACATCACACACACACACACACACACACACACACACACACACACACACACACACACACAATGACAGTTAAGGGTGAGGGCTTTTGGAATTCCCATTGCCTATTCCATTTGTGGTTGTCATGGGGAACGTGATTTAAAGGGGTGGTTGTTACTGTTTGTTGAGCTTAAATTGGGGTTTGTGTCCATCCATTTGGGGAGTAAAGAAGGTTTCCAGGTATTTTCCCACTTTGATAGAGGTTTTTTTGAATGTGGAAAGTGTGTAGTTGTTAGGCAGTGATGTTGGGGTAATAGAGGGTCTTTGGTGTGTTAGATGCCCCCAGACATGCTTCCCCTGCTGTCCCAGTGTCATTCCAGAGGTGTTGGCATCATTTCCTGGGGTGTCATAGTGGACTTGGTGACCCTCCAGACACGGATTTGGGTTTCCCCCTTAACGAGTATCTGTTCCCCATAGACTATAATGGGGTTCGAAACCCGTTCGAACACACGAACATTGAGCGGCTGTTCGAATCGAATTTCGAACCTCGAACATTTTAGTGTTCGCTCATCTCTAATGATGAAAATAGAACATGGATATATATGTGTAATAAAAGTTTTTTCATTTCTTCATACTTGAAATTCTAAGCAGTATGGTTTAAGCAGCAAGATCATAGTCGTCATAAATTGCAACAAAACCAACATATTTACTTATCCTTCCGTTACTTTAGGTTCACACTGGCGTTCAGCTCTCCATTGTTTGGGTCCATGTGGGGACCCAAAAGACGGGGAGCCTATTCGCTTAAAAAGCGGTTATACTCAGACCCCATAGACTATAAATGCAGGAGGACTCCTATGGAGAATCTAACACAATTGTGCATCTAGCCATTAGTGATAGTTTAGTTTTAAGTTTAAAAGGGTTTCCCATAAACATCTAGACCAGTCTTTCTCAAAGTGGGCAATAACGCCCCCTTGTGGGCGCTGGAGGCCTATAGGGGGGCAGTAAAGGGCACAGAGAAGATTGGGGGGCGTTGAAGCGGTTTAGGGGGGGCGATGGCTAATTTAAAGGGGTGGTATCATAACAATGATTCTATCTATACTGCTTGTTAATGTGGATTTAAGACTTTTCCTAAATGCATTGCTTCAGCAAAACGGCTTTGTTTGTCCACTATCTTACTTTATTCACTTCCTTATGGACACTAGCACCTGGCCCCCTGCTCATTGCTGAGGGAGCCACATGACGTAGCTCCCTGCTGTGTGGGGGGAGAGAGGGGGGGTGGCTGAGTGTACAGAGCCAGCCTGTGTCTGCACCACACATACACATCACATACACATCACCTAGCTCCCTGCTGTGAGATAGAGGGGGGAGGTGTGTGGAATAAGTGCTGCTTTCTTATATAAAGCAGTCTAAATCCTACTGGGCTAAAGGACCTGGTCTCTCTGTTCACTAGGATAAAGCTTTATTATATAGAGCAGGCTGCTAGTGAGCAGAGGAGCCAGGTCCTTTAGGAAACTCCGTACAAGGTAAATCCAAGTCTACAGGACCTTTTGATGACATCACAGGCCCTTCAGTCATCCCATAGGATCACGATATGTGGTGGGCAGAGCTACATGCTAATTTGGGGGCGGGGCTAATTGAGGCGAGCAAACAGGAAGAAAGAAGATTTTTAGGCAGCTTAGAAGGCAGATCAAGCTTCATGAGGCTACCCCTTTAAAATTGTTTTTTTTTTGCTTTTAACACAAACTTTACCGCTCCTTTACGCTTAATGCGCGTTTCCTCGTGTAACGCCATCTAGGGGACTAGACAGTAACTATTTCCTGTCCAAAAGTTGTCAAACTGTACCATAGATGGCGGTAAGCTCCAATGCGAAGCAAGAAGTTTCTAGTCCATTCTCGAAATACTAGGCCCGCCCGCTGCCTCATATAAAAGTCATGTCATTCGACGATATTACGAAAACAAGTGAATTTAGCCGCTAAAAAAATGGGGGGGGGGGGGGTACTAGAAAATAATTAATTCTCGAAGTGGGCGGTAGACAAAATAAGTTTGAGAACCTCTGATCTAGACCAATATAAATAACATTTTTGCAGCATTTTACAGACTGACTTTAATCCCCTTAGCGGTGACAGTCTTTTGTTTTCAAAGGTTGCCAATGGATTTGACCAAAAAAATGATCTTACTGTGGACATGTTATCAGGCAGAGGCATCAAAGGAAATCATGGCTGAGTTTTTTGATAAGTTCCAGATCATAGAAAGTTCCTGCATTCGTGGTTGTATTCATTGGCATATGCAGAAATATCCATATATACAACAAATGGGTATTCCTGCCCCTGTGTGCAGTTTAGGACAGGTGGAACTTTTAATAACATTAACCCCTTCCCGACATTCGTGGTAATAGTACGGCGCTGCCGGGAAGGGCTTCCCGCAAACCACCGTACTATTACTGCGGATGCATGGTGCGCACACAGAAACTGTGTGCGCACCATGCACAGCGGGTGTCAGCTGTATGTTACGGCTGACAATGCCCCCGTAACACCCGGGTCCGATCGCGGGTGTTAACCCCTGATATGCCTCATCAACATGACCGCCGGCACCTCCGGGGTTTCATTTTAAAATGGTGCCAATCGGCACCCCCCACGCCGGTTTCGGGGGGTGCCAGTGTTCGTAGGGGGCAGCCCGGGGTCTGATCAGTGACCCCGGGTCTGCCCCATCACTTACCCCCTTCACGTACCTGGTTGATCCTGCCTAAAAAGGAAGCTGTCAGCCTGTGTCAGCCATCCACACAGGCTGACAGCTTCCTATACACTGCAATACACGTGTAACACGTGCATTGCAGCGTATATGTAGTGAAGCGGTGATCAGCCAATCACTGCTTCAATCCCCCATGGGGACAGAAAAAAAAAAGTTGGAAAAAACTAAAAATAAAAAAGTTTAAGTTTAAAATAAATTAGAAATAAAGCCCCAAAAATCCCTTTTTCCCCATATAAAATGTTTTATTATGTAAAATAAAGAAAAATAGAAAAAACATTACATATTTGGTATCGCTGCATCCGTAATAACCTGAACAATAAATTAAAACATTATTTAATCCGAACGGCGAACGTCGTAAAAACCCCCCGTAGAAAACCGCACAAAATAATGATTATTCACCACCTTTCCCTTACAAAATGTTCAATAAAAAGTAATCAAATGGTCAAATGAAAACCAAAATGGTACCAATAAAAAGGAGATGTTCCCGCAAAAAATAAGCCCTCAACCAGCTCTGTCTAGCAAAAAATAAAAATGTTATGCCTTTCAGAAGATGGCGATGCAAAAATAATTGATTTTTTTCCCTAAATTGAATTTTATTCTGCACAAATAGCAAAGCATTAAAAATTCATATAAATGAGGTATCGCCGTAACCGTACCGATCCGCAGAATAAAGGTAACATGTTACTTATGCTGTACTCTGCACAGGGAAGTTTCCTTTTACATCACACCCAGAAAGAGTTAATAAAATGTAGAATCCAATAGTGTAAAAATCCAGCTCCACCAGGCGACACGATGAAAATTTCTTAAAAAATAACTTTTATTGTAGCATTCCAATAAAAAGTGTTACAAAGTAACATCCAGTGGACGGTCAGAGATATCACATGAAAAAAGGCTACGCGTTTCCGGACATGACGTGTCCCTTCTTTCTTGGCCAGGAAGAAGGGACACGTCATGTCTGGAAACGATTAG
Source organism: Leptodactylus fuscus (assembly GCF_031893055.1). NCBI lineage: Eukaryota > Metazoa > Chordata > Amphibia > Anura > Leptodactylidae > Leptodactylus > Leptodactylus fuscus. The sequence continues at coordinate 41,050,417 of NC_134273.1, forward strand.
CCTTTTTTCATGTGATATCTCTGACCGTCCACTGGATGTTACTTTGTAACACTTTTTATTGGAATGCTACAATAAAAGTTATTTTTTAAGAAATTTTCATTGTGTCGCCTGGTGGAGCTGGATTTTTACACTATTGGATTCTACTTTATCACTGGTTAAAGTCCTGCCAGTTTCCGAGTCTCCCAGGAGCATATCATCTTTAAAATTTGTTTCACATCTTATGGGTGAGCTGAATCTTTTACGAGTTTTGTGTACATTAATAAAATGTAGTCAATAAGTTACAGGGCCCAAAATGGTGGCATTGAAAAGCACATCTAATAACGCAAACACTAAGCCTTCATATGGCCACATTGCCAGAAGATAAAAATAAAAATCTAGCTTGTACAATGTGAAGACAAAAGCCCCAAAAGTCACCAAATCATTAGGACGTAAGTGGCTGCGACTAGAAGGAAATGTGTAAGCTGTGTGAACGTTTTCAGGGGACACCCTATATTTAGAGCTTATGAGAGATAATATACCAGCGCTGATCCCCCAGAATGCCCCTCTTCCCCGTCCGTGTCATAGGAGCTGGTGGGAAAATAGAATGGGATTTGGTGTACCCAATTTACTCCGCACAGCTTACACATTCACTTCGGGGTTACTAATGCTCACTACATCACTTAATAAATTCTTTGAGGGGGGCGGTTTTCAAAATGGGGTCACTTTCTAGAGGTTTCCACTGTTTTGACTCCTCAAGGGCTTTGTAAATGCGACACGGTTCCTGAAACTGATCGCAGCCAGATCTGCCCTCTAAAAGCTCCTTGGCGCGCCTTCCCTTCTGCGTCTCGCCATATATTAGTTTTCACCCACAAGTGGGGTACTATGGTAGTCGGGAGAACTTGCCTAACAAATTGTGGGAAGCGTTTTCTCCTTTAACCCCTTGTGAATGTGCAAATTCTAGGGCTAAACGAAAATATTAGTAAAATAAATTCAAATTTGAAATTTCACCTCCATTTTGTATTAATTCCTGTTAAGCACTTATAGGGTTAAACTACTAGGTATATGTTGTTTTGGCTTATTTAAGGGGTGCAGTTTTGAAAATGGGGTGATTTATGGGGGGCTTTAATACAAGGGTCTTTCAAAACGCCTTCATAACTGGATTAGTCCCTTTAAAAATGGGTTTTGGAAATTTCTTTAAAATTTTGAATATTGTTGTTTCACTTGTAAATCTTATAATGTCCGTGAAAATGAAAAGGGCGCCTAAAGTTTGATGCCGACATAATGCCGAGATCTGGGACATGAGATTTATGATATAATTTTGGCGGTCTGACTAGCTGTATGTAATGCACATCATTTCAAACTTTATAAAATGCATATTTTTCAAAATTTCCACCAAATTTCCAATTTTTTCATAATTAAACACAAAACATATCAACCAAAATATACCACTAACATGAAGTACAATGTGTTACGAAAAAACAGTCTTAAAATCACTTTGGTAAGTTAAAGCGTTCCAAAGTTATTGCCACATAAAGTGACACATGTCAATTTTGAAAAATCGAGCTTGGTCAGGAAGTCAAAAAGTGCCATCGGCGGGAAGGGGTTAATTTACAAATTGACTCTCCTATAAGAGGTAAGAGGAACCTCCGCCTTGTGTTTTTTTCTGTCCTGTGTGTTGGACAGGTGGTGGAGGCTCTGTGGCCTCCTGAATGGTTTAGAAGAGGGGTGTAAAGCCTTCTTCTTCTACTTCTCTTTCTGTTCCTTTCCTTTTATTTTTCTGAGAGAAAGATCTAGGTTTATATTGCAGTCTTTCGTCTTTCCTGCTTTTCTGTTACTGACCTCTTTTCAGCTGTGTTGTAGCTTGTTCATTGCCCAGCAGTAAGGTAGCTGAGTCCTCGACACTTGTACTACCCCATGTCCAAGGTCACAATAAAGACTATAGTAGGATCTGTTTATTATGAAGTGGGTGTTGTAAAAAGACTTATGCATAATGTGATTTTGGGATGTGATTTCCTTTTGTTCTAGAATTTGTGGGGAAAAGGTACAATCACACAGCCAAAGGTGGAAACCCCGCCTACACCCAAAGTGCATGAGGAGGGCGACACCTTTCCGTTACAGGTCCTAACTGGAGAGGAAGATGGTGCCTCTTCCCCAGCCCGAGCCTAATATACCTGAATTTGAAATCTCACCGGATAATTTTGGTACTGCACAGTTGAGAGATCCCACTCTTGCTAATGCTCGTGATAATGTGACAGTTGTTAACAATGTGCCTCAGGAACCTGATGTTGACGACCAATTCCCACATTTTACTGTGAATAATGACCTCTTGTATCGGGTTGCAAAAAGTAATGGGGAAATTGTGGAGCAGTTTCTTGTACCAAAGCCATACTACCGTATGGTACTTAATATGGCCCATAATCATGTGCTTGGGGGACACCTAGGGGTGGAGAAAACACAGGAGAGGATTCTCCAAAGATTTTATTGGCCAGGCGGGTACAGGGAAGTGAAGGACTACCGTGCGTCCTGTCCTATATGTCAGGTACATGCCCCAGCCCCACATTTCCATAGTCCCTTGGTTCCCCTGCCCATCACTGAAGTGCCTTTTGAAAGGATTGGTATGGACTTGGTCGGTCCAATAGTCAAGTCAGCTAGAGGTCACTAATATATTCTGGTTGTCTTAGATTACGCTACTCGCTATCCTGAGGCGGTTCCCTTGCGTAATACAACATCAAAGAGTATTGCCCGTGAGTTATTCTATATGTTTTCATGGACAGGCATACCTAAAGAGATACTGACTGACCAAGGCACACTGTTCATGTCAAAGGTGATGAAAGAGCTATGCAAACTGTTTAAAATTTCCCACATACAGACCTCTGTATCACCCCCAGACAGATGGGTTAGTGGAGCGCTTTAATAAGACTCTCAAGCATATGCTTAAAAGGTGGTAGAAAAAGATGGTCGTGACTGGGATTGCCTGTTGCCATACCTGATGTTCTCTATTAGAGAGGTTCCACAAGCGTCTACAGGTTTCTCCCCTTTTGAATTAGTCTATGGTAGACACCCCAGGGGCTTACTTGATATAGCCAAAGAAACCTGGGAAACGGAGGCTTACCCATACCGTAGTGTCATAGAGCATGTAGCCCAAATGCAGGACCGCATTTCAACACTCATGCCAATTGTAAAAGAACATCTGCAAAGAGCACAAGAGGCCCAAAGCAGAATTTACAATCGTTCTGCCAGAGTCCGAGAGTTTAACCCAGAGGACAGAGTCCTTATTCTGGTGCCTACTGTGGACAGCAAATTCTTAGCAAAATGGCAAGGCCCATATGAAATTTTGGAAAAAGTAGGGCCAGTCAACTATAAGGTTCACCAACCAGGGAAAAGGAAGCCTTTTCAAATCTAACATGTGAACTTGATTAAGCCCTGGAACCAGCGGGAATCCTTGGTTGCCTCAAATACAGAGGTGGGTGATTCGTTGCCACCAATCCCTCCATTCCGTAGAGACCCTATCAGTGCCCCAACAACAGGAGGCAAAAGAGTTCCTGCAGAAAAATAGATACAAGTTCTCTGATCTACCAGAGTGTACACACCTAATAGAGCACCATGTAGTGACAGAACCTGGGAGGAAAGTAAACCTCAAACCCTACAGAATACCAGAAGCACGTAGGGAGGTGGTATCAGCTGAGGTTAAATGTATGCTCGAGTTAGGTGTGACTGAGGAATACAAAAGTGAGGGGTCTAACCCAATTGTTTTGATACCAAAACCCAATGGTACTTGGCGGTTCTGCAATGATTTTAGCAAATTGAATGAGATTTCCAAGTTTGACGCTTATCCCATGCCCAGGGTTGATGAGCTTATTGATAAGTTGGGTATTGCCAGGTACATAACCACACAGGACATGACAAAAAGTTACTGGCAAATACCTTTGTCTAAAGAAGCCAAGGAGAAAACTGCCTTTGTTGTTGCAGAAGGCCTGTTCCAGTACAGGGTTATGTCATTTGGTTTACATAGAGCTCCTGCTACCTTTCAGAGGTTGATGGACCAGATCTTGCGGCCACATCGTGACTACGCAGCGGCTTACCTGGACGATGTGGTCATTCATAGCCCAGACTGGGGAAGTCATGTCTGCAAGGTGCAGGCTGTACTGGACTCCATAAGCAAGGCAGGCCTTACTATTAATCCTGAGAAATGTGCTTTAGGGCTGGAGGAAGCCAAGTACCTGGGCTATGTTATTGGCAAAGGGGTAATAAAGCCCCAAATCAATAAGGTGGAGACAATACAAAATTGGCCAAGACCACTGACCAAGAAGCAAGTCAGGGCATTTCTTGGCATTGCTGGCTACTACCGGAGGTTTGTGCCAAACTTTGCCTCTATTGCAGCTCCTCTTACTGACCTGACCAAAGGTGGGAAGTCAGTGATGATCCACTGGACACCAGAGGCAACCAGAGGCAGAGGAGGCATTCCAGAGGTTAAAGCAAGCTCTATGCCAGCAGCCCATGCTGATAGCCCCTGACTTTAGGAAGGAGTTCCTGGTGCAGGCAGATGCCTCAAATGCAGGTCTAGGAGCAGTGCTGTCCCAGGTGGTAAATGGTGAGGAGCATCCAGTGATGTACCTGAACAGGAAGCTGTCCCCTGCAGAGAAAAACTGTGGAAAGGGAATGCTTGGCCATTAAGTGGGCACTGGATGCCTTGAGGTATTACCTCCTAGGCAGAAAATTTAAGTTAATAACTGACCATGCTCCCCTTACATGGATGAAAATCAATAAGGACAGAAATGCTAGGGTTACCTGATTGTTCCTGTCTCTGCAAAATTTTGTGTTTGATGTAGAACACAGGCCAGGGAAATTATTGGGAAACGCTGATGCCCTGTCAAGGTTGCATTGTATGATGGCCACAAATGCCCAGCCCTCCGGTCTGGAGAAGAGGGGGGGATATGTAAGCCGATGGCTGGTCAGGTAATGGAGGGAGTGTACATCTCACCCAGACTACTCAGGTGGGTGAGATGAGAAAACTCCAGAAGAAATGTTTGTTCTCAGCAGACAACTTTTGTCTGCTGAGTATTTTGGTAAATGCTCAGTATTGGGCTGGAATTTTAGGAATGACAGGTAGGTTGGTAGTGGGACCTGTCATTCCACCCCCCTCCAGTCCACACTTTGGGGATATTCCAGCAGCGACTCAGCTGTTGAGAGTCTGCTCATCAAGGAGGCTTAAGAAGCCAGCTCCAGCAGCAGACTTGGGCAGAGCTTGACTGGAGAATCAAAGAAAGAGGTCATATTTTGGAGCTGTGTCCTGAGTGATTCAACTGGCTTTTGGATTTCTGTTATTCTAGGTGAGGTAACCTATTCTATGTTTAGTTAGAGCCTAGCCGGGCAGGTATTTATTTTTGTACTGTTTCCTTTTGTTGCTGCACTACCTTTTTGAGTGAAAATAAACTCTACCTTTGTTTCGGACTAAAGAAATTGGGCTTTTGTGTCTATGCCACCCCACCTAGCAACCCCAGACCCTGACACTGTGTATTATCATTGTTTAATTTGTGAATATTTGATTATTGCTCACATAATGGTGTATACCTTAAGTTATGGTTAATGGTGCCCATCTTCCAGCCTGCTGTCTGGAAGTCTTCACTTTCCATATCAGACTCCTTAAATTATAGCTAATGTGAACAGTGGCCTGTCATATACAGTGAGTTTGAGGATCACTGGATTCCCTGCAACTCACATATATCCAGTTGAGATAAGCTGAAGGTGCACCAAGTCCACTTCTAATAATGAGCAAGTTTCTTTAAAAAGGCAAGTTTTGTTTTGCGGCTTGCTCTGTTTCCAGGACCAAGCTCTGCTGCTACTGTGGCGTTTACTTGGATATCTTAATACGATGTCTTCCTCCTCTTACAAAGGAGACAAAGCCACAGAAGGAAGAGTACCTCCAAGAGGAGACATCTCGCTTGTACAGAATGCCATATTCCTTCTCCAGATGGGTACAACTACAACCGATGCGCTAGTGTCACGGTCCTCCTCAAGAAAAGCCCTCCTTGCGGGATATAGTATCATGGGTCAAAGAATACGTGGAAGACCCTATGCGAGAGATTAAGTGCTCTCTTTCTCACTTGACCAAAAGGTGTATATATATATATATATATATATATACACACACACACACACACAGTCACCTACACTCAGCCACACACATTCTCATACTCACCCATAAAGAGCCACCGGCGTCCACCTCCTTTTCACTGCGGGCGCTGATGACGTCATCACGCCCACGTCGGGGCAGAGGTCAAACTCTGCAGTCAGTGTAGGCCGCAGTCACGCGATCCGCGGCCTACACTGATGGCTTTCAGCTGTATGTGCATTTGCACATACAACTGAAGGCAGCGATCGCTCATCAACAGGGAATCCTGTACCGGATTCTCCTTTGGTGAGCGATCTGGGCAACCGCACGCGTGCCGGCATGGAGGGCTCTGCATGCCCTCTCTGGCACGCGTGCCATAGGTTCGCCATCACTGCTCTAGAGAGGCATATCCTCTCAAAAGTAGTAGGGGCGTAGCAGTTAAGGACCCATACAGAGAGTGAAAAAAGTGGATCACCTCTAGCGGTAGTGGTAGCTTAAAAGTCCAGGTAGGACTTCATGCTAGAGGTGAGGTAGTCGAAGGACCTGAGCTCCAATGTCATGAGATCAACCATTAAACCTGGTGTATGTCCTATAGTCAGACATACCTTATTTTCCACAAAATTAAGTAAATACTTTTCAGTTACTTCTTATCTTGGACTACTGGCCTACTGGCGAACCCTAGGCAGTGGACCTTTACTAAACGTACTTGAGAGACCCTACTCTAGTATCTTGTACCTTGCCTCATCACTTTGTAGTGAAATTTGTCTTTGTGGTTTATTCTTGTCCTGTCCATGTTTATAAACCTTGTAGTTCTTGTTTGCCCTCTCCCTGTTTGTATTTGATGTGCCTTGCCTCTTGTTTCAGTTCCACCTTGTTCGGAAGGAATAGGTGAGGTTTACAAGTATCTATCTGTACAACACATTTATGAGACAGGAAAGAATGAATATGGAGAATTTGCTTGTGGAAAGTAGACCAAGTTTAAAATGGTGTAAACTTAGTTAAATATTCAATTGAGACACAATTTTGGCGCAAGAACAATCAAGACAGATATTTTTTCGCTCAATGGAGACAGATTCTTTTGATATTTGGCACAATGGAGACAGAGTTTTTGGCACATTGGAAAAATGAGCCAGAATTTTGGAACATGGGAAAGTGAGCCAGAATTTTAATGTGTTGGAAAGTGTGACTTTTGAGAGTCCATACAACAGATTTATAAGTATGTCTAAAACTACGAACAGAAGTCATAGTTTTAGATAGTAAAGTTCGATAGTATTGATAAATGTGCCCCATTGTATGAGGAGATTGTACTAAGCAGTGGATAGTACAGTGTGCGCCATGACAGACTGACAGCAGCAATCTGGTTCTGTCTGAGAGTAGACCTGGGTCTGCCTAGTGAACCATAGTAGAACTTGAGATTAAGTGGGTGGTGAACCCTTGTTGCCTTGACCTACACTGGGCTGTGGGATTGCTAGGAACTTTCTTTTTTTGAGGAAGTCCCTTAACTGAATTTGTCGCTGACATTTTGCAAGAAGTTCTGACTGCTTCCTAAAGAGTGCTTGCACTGTGGACTGAGGAAAACCTTGTAAAATAATCCTGCTTGTGCAAAAGGTATCCTGCCAAATTCAGTTATTGTCAGTTGCACTTGGAGCCAGTTTGGACACTGTGTGTCCTCTTCTAGAGATGGCGCCCACCAGAGAACTTTAACTAGTCTAGCCGTGTCCCCAAGAGGGTTTGTAACAGTTAAGTCTTGGACTCCATTGTGAATATTACCACCAAGCCTGGTACTTTGCACCGTATCCATTAACAATGTCTGCCCAAATACTTCATCCAGTAGGAGGACGCCCAGTCAAGATCTAAGGTCACACACACAACTTACCTTCTTAGAGACATATCATCTTTCATCTTTCAATGTTTTAATAAAGCATGATAACACACATATATGACCTGTGATAATGAATATATTAAAGTTTACCCAGAAGCCAATAGAAATAAAAAAAATTATTACAGTTTTCACAAAATTCAGAAACTTTACTGTTGCTTTTTGTTAAATGCTCTTTAATATAATGGAGAAGATTCATCGGCCAGCAGTGAACACACAAGTATATAGACACTGGAAATAATCACAGTATAATAGTATCAATAGTAACAACAATATAAAGCAGCATCTCATCTAAGGCTACAAATACACTGTCTATCAATAAGTATTAGGACACCTGTGGTAGAATAGAAAAACCACATTTCTTCCTATACAATAGTTGGTAGAACCAGCAGATGCTTCCTTACAGATGGTATTGATCGACACAATACTCCCGGACACCTGGTGAAACTCCGGGTGTATGTGAGCCATCGGTTGGGTGCGGTTTCTCTGACCAGCACTCGTCGGTCTCTATCTCCCAGTTTTGGGGGTCTGCTGACTCGGGGCACATCTGACAATCACCGTTCACCTTCCATTTCGTAATCCCATAGGCCACTGTCGGTTTTGGGTAATTCAGTTCTCTCGCTATGTCCATTAAGGATCGACCATTTCTGTGGTACCCCACAATTACCCCTTTCTTGAAATCGGACAACTCTGTACTTCGTGGCATCTTGCATTTGACTAATGCCAATGCTGTTTCCTATTTAACGGCAGAAGGTGTGACGTACATCACGACCGTAGATATCTTCATTTGCATGGGTGTCCAAATACTTATTGGTAGACAGTGTATGAGGCAACTACAGTAAAAAATTTAGGGCCCCTTCACACGGAGTTTACGCTCCGTGTATTCTGTCTACGCTCCGCTCACTTTGTCTATAAGAGGGATCTTATAGTCATAAGCTTTGTTAGCGTTTTCTGCAGGAATCTGGGTGTGGTTCAGTTTCTTACAATCTAAGGATACCTAGAAAACATCTTTCATGTGGATTTGCTGCAGAACTGTTGCCTATTTTACCTTTTACAATTCGACAGCAATTCCAGCAAATCTACATGTAAAACGTGCTGATTTTCCATGATGTAACATTCCAGAACATGTAAAACAGGGGTAGGGCTCTCCAGCTGTTGCAAAACTACAACTCCCAGCATGCATACTTGCTCTGCTGTTTTTGGAACTCCCATGGAAGTGAATGGAGCATGTTGGGAGTTGTAGTTTCACAGCAGCTGGAGAGCCGAAGGTTCCCTACCCCTGATGTAAAAGAACCCTCAGACCTCATACACATGACCAGGTGCATTGTCCGTGTTCTAGCCATGTTTTTCATGACTAACACACTGACCCATTCATTTCTGTGGCCCCATACACATGTCCATGTATTTCCCATGTATAGGGCCGCGAGACAAGGACAAAATTCAGGACAGGTCTTATTCCTGTCCATTTAGCAGCTCATGCTCATTGACATCAGTGAATGGAGCCAAAGAGGCACAAGTGGCACAGATGTCATCCATGTTCCGTTTACACGCCAGATACACGCTCCAGGTCAGGCGCATGTAGCCAAACTGTGACAGGCCTACCCAGAATATTTGTTAGATATTCTAGACCTCGAGACTTTATAATCTATATATAGTATATATCTATTAAGTGTATATGCACATATATTCCTGGAGAACTAATGGCTATTTTCTGCATAAATAAAAAAGATAACTAGCTAACTATGGAGACTGCTTTCCTTTGCATATATTCATTGCAATGGTTTTATTTACTGCACAGCTCAGCAATGTGTATGGACCTTTCATACAGAGAAGTTTCTAGAAGCTGCTTGGAGGCATATACAATGAGCTATATGATTTACGGTGGACAGATTAGGTTCAGCCCTCACGTGTAGGTGACATGTGTCTACTGAAAAGAGTACAAAGGTGTCTCTATTGCTTGAGACTATGCTGGCAGCAATGACTGTTCAACCTTTTAACAAACTCTGCGAACCTTGGACTACTAATAGAATGTGTGTAAATATTCTATATGTATATATATATTCCAGATGTATATATACACAACCAGATGTAGGGGCTGATGAACACTGATCAGTAATATAATACAAAGGCCAATGCAGAGTATATAAGAAAACAAAGATTGCTACATCTCCTATTATCAATTGTACACCCCATTTACGAAAGGCTATAAAAGCTGGCATCAGCTAATACATGAACATTTGCGTGATAGTCGTTTGGCTGGCATCAATTACGGCAGTGCCATACAGTGCGGCAAGTGAGGTAGTGGTCTCAGGAAAGGAGTCTGTCATAACTTGACGACCTCTTTCGGCTGGAATTGTACATTTAGTTTTCGTGGCACAGTGGACAGAACAGACTACTTCCAGCTCTGTACACTGTGCCGAGAACAGAACGGGGGTGTTGGAACCCCATGGTTCTGATATTGGTGACCTATCTAAAGGATAGTCCATCGCTATCCAGTCTTGGAGAACCCATTTCCAATGTTATACACACAGAGCATGTGCAGAAATACATAGACTCCCAACATAAGGCACATCCATACTGCAACATAATACTGAGATATTTTCAAAGCAATGCAATTATATTTTTTTCTATGCAGAATTTGACAGAATAAAAACTGAACATACTTGTGTATAAATATACAGCTCCATACATACACTTTACTGGGTGCAGATTGCGGCTTTCCAGAACACACAGGTGGGTGCAGCTTTGTAGATAGTGGGTGAGTTCACTGGGATTTCAGCTCCCTGCTTATATCAGTGATGTAACTAGAAGAGTTTGAGTTATAGGTCTTTATACTTCACCGATCAGAGACTAGAATTGTTAGCTGGTAGTATGAAAGCCTAAGGGAGGGTTCACACGATGTCTTTTGGCTCATAATCTGGCATGTCTACACTGCGGGCCGTATACGCTCCCTTTGATTTCAATGGGAGCCGGGATCGTATATGCGGCGCTATACGCGCGGCGCGTATACGATCCTGGCTCCCATTGAAATCAAAGGGAGCGTATACGGCCCGCAAAAGCTCCCGCAGTGTAGACATGCCAGATTACGAGCCAAAAGACATCGTGTGAACCCTCCCTTACAGCCATGCATGTGAAATACAGTATCTTCTGTTTCCCTCAAACATCAATTGTTTCAATGGAGAAAGGGGAATAAACCTCTCTCACACCCCACTTGAAAGGAACAAAGGATTGATCATGCTGACACCCAGAAGTCTACAATATGCCACAGCGCAAATATCCTGACTCTTAAATAATTATCTGTAATAATATCCTGAAACAACATGTTGAAACATAAGACTAACCTACATAATGCTTTTACATCTTATGTACAAAACAGTAATGTAGGTCAATGCTTTGCATGGCCTACATTTATTTATCTGCCAAGATTCTCATCATTCTCAACCCCTGTCAGTGCCCCCTAACAGAGTAATTGTCACCCCTTTTGTGCCGTGGCTTCCTTTAACAGAATCCCCTTCACCATATGCTGACTAACTGCTATTTTTGGCAGTAAAAAGTGTAATTTTCTACTTTCTAACAGCGTATCACAGATCTTCTTCCCCTATCTAACTCCAGGGCACCAGAAATCAGGGATAATACATTTATGATGCACAGACATCAAAGAAGTTTAATCGTGGGCAACATGATGGCTTAGTGGTTAGCACTGCAGCCTTGCAGCGCTGGAGTCCTGGGTTTAAATCCTGCCAAGGACAACATCTGTAAGGAGTTTGTATGTTCTCCCTGTGTTTGTGTAGATTTCCTCCCATACTACAAAGACATACTGATAGGGAAAAATGTACCTTGTGAGACCTATATGGGGCTCACAATCAACAACAACAAAAAAAAGTTTAATCAGCCTTAGTAGGGTGATAGTGTGATCTGTGGCCCCCTGACTTATTGGCCTAGTCACAGCTGAGACCACAGTGAGCACTATAGTGCTGTCAGCCCTCAGTCCATCAAGAGTATGGGAGTGTTTAAACTACCGTCGGTGTCCGATGCTAATGTCCGCGCAAAATCTTGCGCGGACATTAGCATTGGACACTAGCTGTGTCCGTTACATTTTGCATTGATTTAAATGGACATCGGGTGTGTTCTTTTACTGTCCGTGGGTGTCCTTAACTGTCCGTTCACAAAGATGTCCGATTTTTCAAGCAGACAGCAAAAAACTACATGTAGGTTTTGCTGTTCGCTTGAAAAATCGAACATCGTTGTGAACAGACAGTTAAGGACACCCACGGACAGTAAAAGAACACACCCGATGTCCATTTAAATCAATGCAAAATGTAACGGACACAGCTAGTGTCCAATGCTAATGTCCGCGCAAGATTTTGCGTGGATATTAGCATCGGACACTAGCTGTCGGACACCGACGGTGGTGTGAACGCTCCCCAACTGTGAGTCTGACATTTTTCTAACAGAATTGGGAGTTTTCTAAAAGGATGCCTCATGGAACTCAAACTTTTGCATAGCAGAAATTACTGTCCAGTCCAGTCCTAAATCAGACATATGCATGCTCACAAAAAGAAAAGAAAAGAAAAAAGAGGGCGGCACAACTCTGTCTCAAAAATCTTTTATAAATCGTGGTAACATATTTCCCCTTCTGATTAACTCTTTGTCCGGCCTAAGAGAATGCCGGCTGACACTATATACGGCGGTGCTCCAAAAACCCCAAGAAAAACAAGAGTCATAACGTGTGAAGAAAAAGAAAATATAGGGGTGGGCACACACCAATCAGTAGACGAACAATCTTCTAGATAAAAGTAGATCCTTTATTAGGTGCATGGATAAAAATTCAGGGAGGGAGTGAAAGCATATTGGCAGAAAAATGGCAACAGCCGTTTCGCGTCCAAACAGACGCTTTTTCAATTCTAGGCTTTCTAGGCTTTTTCTAGCATTCTAGGCTTGAAAAAGCGAAACGGCTGTTGCCATTTTTCTGCCAATATGCTGTCACTCCCTCCCTGAATTTTTATCCATGCACCTAATAAAGGAACTACTTTTATCTAAAAGATTGTTTGTCTACTGATTGGTGAGTGCCCACCCCTATATTTTCTTTTTCTTCAGACATATGCATGCTTTTGTGTAAAATTACATATCTAAAGATCCAGCGGGGGTGTCCGGTGTCCTGATGCATCTTTTGAATGCCCCCTTCCCCATGTGCACTTGCTTTATGCCCCCTTGCCATGCACAGTGAATCTGAGTGTAGTAGCTCTGTAGCTCTGACTTCATGTGTGCACGCCATGGAGCAGGGACTATAGTTGAGAGATGTGCTGGGACACTGGACACATACTGGACCATCAATCATGTCTATTGTGCCTATGTGACATTTTACCCTTACTAAAACAATAGTCCTGCCACTATGTGACAAGTCTAAGCTTGTGGCCCACCCAGATGACTAGGAAAGGTAATTAGCATATACTGTACATACTTCCCAACTTTTGAACAATGGAAAGAGGGACAAAATATGTGGCGCACTATGTGTGTCGCTGCAAATTTAGCTCCGCCCACTTTTACATTGACTCCACCCATTCACATTCATTTGTCATGTGCCCCCACACAGTATAAACCCTATAGAGTCACCTGTACAGTATATGTCCCCACATTATAATGTTCCCTTCCAACTGCCCCAAGTCCCTCTCCTGATGTCCCAGTTTAAACTGGCGGAAGCTAGAGGGGGGCATGAAACTGGGGAAGCTGGAGGGTGACAGTAAACAGTGGAGGTAGTTGGAGGGGGCAATAAATTAATGGCAGCTGGAGCGGGACATGAAACTGGGGGCAACTAGATCCTCCTCCAGTGATCCCCATTGTTTAATGTCCCCTTCCAGTTGTCCCCATTTTAAAGTCCCTCTTAATCCCCCTAGTTTGTCACCTTCATCTGTCCCCAGTTTACTATCCCCCCTTCATCTGCCCCCAGTTTAATGTCCCCCCTTCCTCTGCCCCAGTTTCATGTCCCCCTCTATCTCTGCCCCCAGTTTAATGTCCCCCCTTCCTCTGCCGCAGTTTCATGTCCCCCTCTATCTCTGCCCCCAGTATAATATCCTCCCTCCATCTTTGCACCCCAGTGTTCCTCTTCCATCTCTGCCCCTAGGTTACTGTTCATAACATAAAAACACTGATACTCACCTTTCCTCGATCCCCTGCCATTCTGTCTGCAGTCTCAGCTTCAGCGCTGAGCTCTGGCTCCGGACATGATGTGAGGACGTCACTCACATCGCGCCCAGAGCGGAGCTCAGCGTTGAAGCAGGAGCTGCCTGCCGATAGCTCATTCATCCTTCAATACTGTATTCAACTCATCTGCGTTGAAACCGGGACATACATCCCGCTGACCAAAACTGCGAGACATGACCCTGAATCCGGGAATGTCCCGCAGAATCCGGGACGGTTGGGACATATGCATATAGAATAAAAGTCCTTTCTTGATAATACCCCTTAGAAGCCCTTGTGCAGCACTAGCCTGGAGGTGGGGCTTTTACACCCAAAACCCATGTGACAGCTTTCCTTTAATACATTTTCACTTGTTTTGCTGTCCATATACATTTTGGTTAGGTTAATCTTGATGGATGCCGCCAACAGCTGACAATTTAATGTGTATGGGGGGGGGGGGGGGGTGTGACAACGGTTCACTGATGGCAGATATGACACATTAGATTTTAACTTGCCTGATCCTACTATTCTGCTGGGAGATAAGTTTATTAGGGGGAAATTGGCAAAGATCAGTTTCTGCTAAAAGTATATTAGGCTACTTGCTATTACCGGCTTGCAGAGCCTTGAGCATGATCAGCCACACGTCATGTTAGACATATCTTACAATATAATGAATTTTGCAAAGCAGGAATTTTGGGCATCTTCTTGCAATGACTGCCATTATATGGTACCGAAGACTGCCACTAAGGGGTCACTGAGGAGGTGTTGCCAGAGTATTTGAAGATAGTGTTTATGTACTAAGTTTGCCGTTCTCCCTAAAGTAGGCACATATGCGGTAATGTAATGGGAGACATTTCCAGGCTACCTAGCCTACTGTATGTGGAGAACACTTTGGCTGCAGAGCTATCATGCACTTGCACATATCCAGTTACATGTTTATACGCACTTACACAACTAATTCTATTCTGCTCACTTAACTTTCCCACTCGGTTAGGTAACAGATCTGCTTGTCTGTCTGCTCATTGGTTCATATGTCGGTGCCTGGCACTCCATCCGCCCATTCACAGCTACTGGAGGTTCATTGACTGTAATAGCCAAGAGTTCTCTCCTCCCTTCAGATTGTTATCTGCTAAATCCCAGGCAAGTGACACAGTGTTCTGATGTTATTGCTGCTGCTGCTGCACAGTGGGAACAATGTACAAAAGCGAGACTATGCAAGGATTTTTGGATATTCCAGAAATGTTGAAGTCCCTCTTGGATTACCCACCGCCCCATCAGGGCACAGGTAATGTTACTCTATCTTCTGTATTTTATTTGTATGTTTCTTTTGTTTTTTACTGTATTGACTAATATTTTCAGTATACGAGGGATCTGCATAAATATCGATTTATAATAGATTGTCATGATCAGAACAAGAATTACTGGCATATTCTGACAATATTTGCAGGGCGACATAGTAGAGCCTCATTTTAAACCTTTGGGCTTAGTTGAGCGGGAGAAATCTCTAATCTTTAGATTTGCATGTAAAGCCGACAATGTAAGACCAGGCCAGGATGACATGTGCGTAGTGCAAAACAGTTGTTGCTTATCTTATATGTTGCTTAGGCTATGTTCACATCTGTGCTGGAGGCTCTGTTGGTGACAATGGCGTGCTGTCTGCCGAAAAATGGCGTAAGAAAAAGTCCTGCACAGAGGACCTTCTCCAGTGCCGCTTTCTGTTTAAAAATGAAGCACCCCATTAGTCAATGGGGTTTGCCAGGCTCCATATGTAACTACTGTTTTAGCGGTCCACCTCTCCGACAGACACTAACAACAGAAAGACAACGCTAGTGTGAACCTGTAGTTATCATTGCCTCCATGTGCGCTGTGTTTGACTAGTACCAATGGCGTACATAAACAGAAAACATGTTCTGGTATATCATAATCAAACTAAATCTGTAAATTTAGAGAATTGTTAACTACGAAATTAATTAGACAATGCTTAAATTTGTTTACATTTCTTTTCATAATTATATTGGTGCCCTTCCCCCCCCCAGTTTATAGGGTCCAATGTGCAGAACATATGATATTTCTTCCCCTGCTTGGGGCAAACCTATTTTGTATTTTCATTGCTACAAATGTCACAGGTAAAACCTATTCACATGTAGCGATTGCTAAGAAGTGATGATGGATAGATTGGTGTGCACTTCCCCATATTTGTAGCTTTTCTAATCATTTCTGATCATTTACCCATCAATATGAGGATATTATAATTACTAGTTTTTATTCAGATTGGAAAAATTATATCTCTCTCCATAATAATGGGCCATCTCCCTGAAACGTCACCTTCTTATTTATTGTAAATACCTTTTGTCAGATTTGATTTCCACACAAACTGTACACAGTTATGGGACAATGTGTCCTTCAGTTGCAGGTTTCTGCCTGTTCACACTGCACCCTCGCGTGACTTGTACTTGTCAATACACTGAGCTCCCTTCTATAACCTTAGGATAGACCTTCAATATTAGATCTGCGGGGGTCCGACACCTGAGATGTATACAGAACTCCACTATCAGGGCAGAGCGACTCTCCAGCTCACGCTGGGCTGCTCGTTCTCAGTATAAATTGTAGGCCATGTTTTGTTTTTCTTTCATATACTCAAATTTATTAGAGGTCCATTAAAACAGGTGCCCCTCAGGTGCGACAGATGTGAAAAATAGATGAGTTTTGTACCTCGATCGTATGTCTGTAGCCTTAGTGTCCCAAATAGTGTACAAATTTAATATAGCTTACGGCCTATGCATGCAACAGTGACATTTTTGACGGACCTAACGTACATGTCCATTTTTAAGGGAGGCTTTGTATCCATTCAGTTTTTGCAGTTTTGATGGCCGGGTGTCATCTATTTACAGCGCTATAGACGCTACTGTGAGGAAGGGCGTTCCTGACTGACTGTCAGGAACGCCCTTCTGACGGTGAAGCGCTACGGTACCAGCACCAGCAAGCAGTGTGCCAGATCTCCACAGGGATCATGCGGACAGGAAAGTATTTCACAATCTACTTTCCTGTTTGCATGATTCATGCGGGCAGCGCTTGGCCAGCACACGGACCCCATTATAGTCTATGGGGTCCGTGTGCTATCACTGGCACACCGCTTGCAGTTGCGTTCGGAGGGTCCCCATGTGGACTCCCCTGAATGGAATACCAGATGTGAACGAAGAGTAAGCCATGTTGCTGAAAACCAGACCTTGCACCGTTTTCTTTGCAGTTTCTAACCACACACCCAATAATTTCTCATGTGGATTTACCTAAAAATTGGACTCAAACAGTTTGCTGCATCCACTTAGTAAAAATTGGATAATCTTTAGTTAAAAGACAGATGCAAACAAAGAACTTGGATTTGAGCCTTATGCACACAGTATAACCATTTGCATGGAGGCTTAGTGGAAAATAAGTCTACATTGTTGTATGCAGAGGTCTAGTAGGGCCACACAGACATCCTAAGACAGTACACATCAATTAGAATGCTAGGTTCACGGTTGTGCTGGGCCCTTCGTTGTTCAGATCCACCCAGGGACCCAAATAATGGAGAGCCCGTCCACTAAAACAGTGATGACCCCTAGACTATAACGGGGTCCGCCAGGGGTCCGTCAGGTTTTTGCCGGTTTCAGTATAAATACACCCTCCATCCAAGACTTTTCTCTCCGATCATTTTCCTGCAGAGACACTGACACAGATGTGAACCTAACCTAAGGTCGATATGTAGACTTTGCCACGAAGAAAAGTGATTGCTAATGCTTCATTAGTAAAATGTAATAAACTAGTATTACTGATAGCTGTACAATCATCTAAAGGTTGTACGAGGGCAGTCTGACACTTGCCAACATTCATAATGTGTGCTATAAATGAAAGGTGCCATTTTGTAGTCCTGTCTTGCTGCCAGTATTGTGGATAAGCCAGTTTTATAATACTGTTGATAAACACAGTGAGTGGGTGTAACCACCGGCTTATCCACGTCACGAGCACATCAGAACATTTGTTTCAGCTTGTGGTTGATCCATTTCCATGTGATTGACCTACTTTAAGGAATACTGGCAGCTCTTGTAGGTATAAGACTGTAAAATGCAAAGGGCAAAGACTGCGGGGCATTGTAATCATAGGTAACGCTGCGCCAACGTATGTGCCAAGAGCAGCTTAAACACTATTGTGTCTGAACAAATCTGCAGCTCGGTTCTGTTTTATGATGTGCAGGATTTTTTAGTTGAACAAATTGTGACTTCTCAGGGGAAAAGGATTAGCCGCCATTATTGTTCTGTCTCTAGAAAAAACTATAAAATATCTAGTAAAGTATAAACAGCACACACAATACTCTTTGCAGAGCACAGCATTCAACTATTTCCAGCAGGCCTGTAGAGAATTCAACGTTGTGGAGACAGGACCCCCTTCCCAGAGGTCAGACCCCCCACCAATCAGCAAGTTACCCTGTATTAGGTGATACGTTACTGTGGTGGCACAGCACTTTTAAGGGCTTTTGCAGGATCAGAATATTGATGGTCTGTCAATTGGTTAAGCAATTAGTATCACCTTGGTAGAAATGCAACTCCTGGCACCCATACCGATCAGCTGTTTTAAGGACTACATCAGTCCTCACTGGTGTAACTATAGGGATTGCAGTGGTCACAGCTGTAACTGGGCTCAGAAGCCTGGGCGCAGAGGTTACCCTCAACACACTAGGGATGGGTAAGCGTCTTTGACCTCCTTTCTGATTTTGATACCTGTCAAGTCTGTGCATCTTAAATTTATTAACCCCTGCCCTCTGGTGAGCTAGACTGAGAAGATTTAGGATACACAGCCTTCCACTGTCAGAAAAGAGAAAACTAACACTTTCATGGCAAAAAAGTAGCAGTGGCATAAAAGGGGGTATGATTACTATGTAGGAGCACCAACAGGGAATGGAATGATTGGAAGCTTATGTACACAGACATGTTGTTAATAAGTCTTCATGTGGACCTGAACCAAAATAGAGATAGCTGCAAATATTTACAGATAGGACATGGCTGACCATTGTAAGGATAATTTTCACAAGAGGGCCCAAGATGAGCTTTTGGCCCAGGATCAGTAAGCCTTAGTCACGCTCCTGTCTGTTGCATACCTGCTCTTCTTCTTCTTACAAGCAGAGGTGAATGATATTGTAGCATTTTCACATTCAGAGCTGCAATACGTCCACTAATACATTGTTATATTACATCATGGTCCTTATTCACATTATGTGGATCACTGCAAGGCATGGTTTCACACAACAATACTTTAGTGCTGTGGCCACAACAATCATACCTACAGTCGTAAAGCTCAACTTAACCATCGGAGACCAAATCTGCACTGAATAATGCACCAAATGTGATGCAAAGGATTCAGACTCTTTTGTTAATTGTTATAGTTTAGTAGTTATATTACCTATACTATTGTACGATATTGAAGGATTGTCCTTATTAATGGATTGTGACATATGTTGCATAACAGAATTATTCATACTCCTTTTACATTAACATAACACCAATCATTGTTGCAAACCTGAGATCCATTTCTGGAATCTAAACTGATGAAAAGTATGTAACCGTTCAGATTAGCAATTTAGAAGTGTCACAACAGGATAGAAACAGGGTGTAACTCCAGTACTGAAGGTGAATAGTCAGGAAAGATATTCACATAGCTACAGTTAGGGCCAGAAATATTTGGACAGTGACACAAGTTTTGTTATTTTAGCTGTTTACTAAAACATGTTCAGAAATACAATTATATATATAATATGGGCTGAAAGTGCACACTCCCAGCTGCAATATGAGAGTTTCCACATCCAAATCGGAGAAAGGGTTTAGGAATCATAGCTCTGTAATGCATAGCCTCCTCTTTTTCAAGGGACCAAAAGTAATTGGACAATGGACTCTAAGGGCTGCAATTAACTCTGAAGGCGTCTCCCTCGTAAACCTGTAATCAATGAAGTAGTTAAAAGGTCTGGGGTTGATTCCAGGTGTGTGGTTTTGCATTTGGAAGCTGTTGCTGTGACCAGACAACATGCGGTCAAAGGAACTCTCAATTGAGGTGAAGCAGAACATCCTGAGGCTGAAAAAAAAGAAAAAATCCATCAGAGAGATAGCAGACATGCTTGGAGTAGCAAAATCAACAGTCGAGTACATTCTAAGAAAAAAGGAATTGACTGGTGAGCTTGGGAACTCAAAAAGGCCTGAGCGTCCACGGATGACAACAGTGGTGGATGATCGCCACATACTTTCTTTGGTCAAGAAGAACCCGTTCACAACATCAGATGAAGTCCAGAACACTCTCAGTGAAGTAGGTGTATCTGTCTCTAAGTCAACAGTAAAGAGAAGACTCCATGAAAGTAAATACAAAGGGTTCACATCTAGATGCAAACCATTTATCAATTCCAAAAATAGACAGGCCAGAGTTAAATTTGCTGAAAAACACCTCAAGAAGCCAGCTCAGTTCTGGAAAAGTATTCTATGGACAGATGAGACAAAGATCAACCTGTACCAGAATGATGGGAGAAAAAAGTTTGGAGAAGAAAGGGAACGGCACATGATCCAAGGCACACCACATCCTCTGTAAAACATGGTGGAGGCAACGTGATGGCATGGGCATGCATGGCTTTCAATGGCACTGGGTCACTTGTGTTTATTGATGACATAACAGCAGACAAGAGTAGCCGGATGAATTCTGAAGTGTACCGGGATATACTTTCAGCCCAGATTCAGCCAAATGCTGCCAAGTTGATCGGACGGCGCTTCATAGTACAGATGGACAATGACCCCAAGCATACAGCCAAAGCTACCCAGGAGTTCATGAGGGCAAAAAAGTGGAACATTCTGCAATGGCCAAGTCAATCACCAGATCTTAACCCAATTGAGCATGCATTTCACTTGCTCAAATCCAGACTTAAGGCGGAAAGACCCACAAACAAGCAAGACCTGAAGGCTGCGGCTGTAAAGGCCTGGCAAAGCATTAAGAAGGAGGAAACCCAGCGTTTGGTGATGTCCATGGGTTCCAGACTTAAGGCAGTGATTGCCTCCAAAGGATTCGCAACAAAATATTGAAAATAAAAATATTTTGTTTGGGTTATGTTTATTTGTCCAATTACTTTTGAGCTCCTAAAATGTGGAGTGTTTGTAAAGAAATGTGTACAATTCCTACATTTTCTATCAGATATTTTTGTTCAACCCTTCAAATTAAACGTTACAATCTGCACTTGAATTCTGTTGTAGAGGTTTCATTTCAAAACCAATGTGGTGGCATGCAGAGCCCAACTCGCGAAAATTGTGTCACTGTCCAAATATTTCTGGCCCTAACTGTATGTCTGTAGAATATATACCGCATCAAATCCCCTTAGGTCCATGTAATAATTGCGTCGTGGGTCATATCTTCATATATTCTTAGCAACCAAATTTTAAAATAATTTTCCTACATAAAAACAAAATGTGTAAAAAAAAATGTAATAATATTGCCAAGAGTCACAGTGTTCATCTTCCTACATGCGGCTGACCCGATCACTGGTCTCAGAAGTAATGCTTGGCATGTGTGCTACATTATAACTGTGAGACCACAGTCTAAGGGTGCATTCACACTACGTAACGCCGGGCGTGTATGAGAGCCGTACACGCCGGCATTACGGCAGACTGCCGAACACTTCCCATTCACTTCAATGGGAGCGCTCGTAACAGCGGCGTTTACGAGCGCTCCCATTGAAGTGAATGGGAAGTGTTCGGCAGTCTGCCGTAATGCCGGCGTGTACGGCTCTCATACACGCCCGGCGTTACGTAGTCTGAATGCACCCTAAGACAAGACCCAGGCTACCTTTGCAAAGGATCCGTAGTTCCTTACATTTTTCTTCATGAGAACAGAACAAGAAAAAACTTCTCAAGCCTTCTCTTTGCCTGGGTAGCCCATGTTCCTTCTTCTAGGACCTATTTTTTTTAATCTTCTTGAAGAAGGAGGATACAGAGCTACACTGCATTACCCTTGTAATCTGAGCTACAGATCTTCAGTATGAGGTTATGTAATTTTCTTAGATCACCATTTAGACTTTTCTCTTTATATCTTGAAAGCATAAAAACTGTGATATGGAATATAAAAGCCACATTAAAAATTGGATTTTCCATTAATACTACATCAAGCCAGAAATCAACAATACTCTTCCATTGACTAGGATCACATGTACTGATCACACTTCCTGTAGAGCTGCCAGCGGGCTGCGCATTTACTCTGTGCTTGGAATGCACGTCAGGAAAGGCTTTAGTACAAAAGCATGTTTGATTCCCTAGAGTCATGGGACAATGCCACAGAAGGAGACAGATAGCTTCAAATAAGCTGGTTTCATAAAAGTGGTTAACAATTTGGACTGCTTTCTAACAATTCTGTGCAGAACATTGTGATCTAGCATGAATCTTCATTTAGGCCTATGAATGAATTAAAAATAAGAAAGTGTTTAGTTTTGGTAAATCATATGACTGTCGGGTAAACTTCCTGCAGTTTGTGACATGGCTATACTTATTGAGGCCAAGGCTTGATCTTAGTAATCTAAGATGCCAAGTATAACTTGTTTCCAAAGGATGTCCACAAGATAGTGTAAGGAAAATGTTTGTTCTCGTACCGTGTTAGCCAGTGGGTAGGAAATATAAAAAACAAAACAAAAAACTTGATAGTCTTCAGTAGTTGATACCTTTTTAATGGCTAACTAATAATGATGACAGATTACAACGTTTCGGAACTCTCGGCTCCTTTCTCAAGTAAATTTAAAACCATTTCTGAAGGATGCATATTTATGTACAAAAGGACACATAGGGATAGAATTCCAGGAGGAAGGGGGGGGGGGGGTAGAGGGTTATTAGTAATTGGTACAAAGATAACAAGACACAAGATAGTGGTGAGACAGGGGCGCAAAATACAATGGGCTTCATGTAATAAAGTAATATAGACAAGAACAGTCATTGCCTAAAGCCAACAGTCTACTCCCTGCTTATGTCTTAAGATCTGTTTTGTAAGAGTAGAAGTTGCAGGCGGAGTTCTTTCTGACAATAGTACATACATATGAGTACCAATGGCTGTTCGCCTGGTGATAATACCTCCATAAGCTCCAAAATGTCTGCCTGTTTTGTTTTTGAATACTGGAGGGAGCTCCACTATAAAGTCTAGTGTTTGGAGGCTTCTTCAATGAAGCACAAAATTGTCATTTTCTTCAAAGACAGTTCTCCAGGCAATTCCTATGTAACAAGTGTAACTCCAAAGTGGAAATATACCGTATTGTAACTGGTCTGCTCTAGTATTGTACTATACATATACTATTACACTCAATAGATGTCTTACCAGCATTAGGACTCATGCACATGGTATTACTGATCCATGTTGTTCAGAACCAAAGGACAACGCTCGTGTTTTATCATGAGCCCATATTATACCTCCATATGGATACAATTTCCTGCAAAGGCAATGAGAGATTTTATTAAGAAATTTGGTGTTGCCATGTTCCATCACATAGTGAATCATTGTTTTATTGGGAAAACAGATTTTCCAGATTTGCATGAACAATTACTCACATAAACAGACGATTTTTCATACATGTGGCATGTACATATGTTTGCAGAGGAGATGGGCTTGGAAGCTTTTGGAGAAATTTTTCTCTAATGGTCTCCAAGACTGTATCTTCTGCAAAGTGGAGTGGAATACAGCATAATGTGATTTGTTCCACACAGAGAATTAAGGCAGGCACTGCTGTGGGTCTGTGTGCAATACAGCACATGGACCAATAATATCATTCTTGGAATAATCCCTTATACGGACTTGTTAACCAGGCCATTGACTGAACATTTTCCCTGATTAGTATTCCAATATCAGGGACACTCATGAGAATAGTCCCAGCATCGTCCCATTCACTTTTATGGGACAGGACTGTTATCACATTGCATGGCAGCTATAAAACATAAGAGGTCACAGGGCCCACAGGAGCACTGAGGACTCTGGAAGGCAGATCAGTGAAGGTCCTGGTTTTCAGACCCCTGCTGATCTCTTATTGATGACTTACCCTGAGAATAGGTCATCAATACAAATGAACTAGAGAATCCCTTTAATAACTAGAGGCCAAGGGTGATGAACTCTCTGTGACTTTAGTGCCATAATTATCATTATCAGCAAAACCTGTTATCTCTGTTCAAACAGTCCAGTTATTTACAACATGTACTTCTAGATAGGTATATCGGTGTCTGTCATCGTCCTATCCCGATTCTCAGCACCTTTAGAACAATTCCAATGAACTGAATGACTGATACTATTTTATTGCCACCAATTGTAAAACTTACAGATATGAAGATTAAATGGATTCTACCACTAAAACACTTTTTTTTCTAGTTACCACGTCGGAATAGCCTTTAAAAAGGCTATTCGTCTCTTACCTGTGGAAGTGCTCTCCGCCGCGCCGTTCGTTCAAAATACCGGTTTGTATCGGTATGCTAATTAGTTCTCTCGCAGCGATGGGGGCGTCCCCATTGCAGCTCGAAAACCGACCGCAGCGCCGCCTCTCTGGTCTTCTGTATCCTCCCCTTGCCTCTTCAGCGTCTGTCGGACGCCTGCGCAGTATGCTCTCTGTTCGGCGAAGATTGCCGAACGTACTGCGCATGCGCGAAAGTGCGGTGCCCGCACTATGGCTGGGACCGCAATTTCGTGCATGCGCAGTACGTTCGGCAATCTTCGTCGAACAGAGCGTACTGCGCAGGCATCCGACAGTACGCTGAAGAAGCAAGGGGAGGAAACCGAAGACCAGAGAGGCGGCGCTGCGGTCGGTTTTCAAGCTGCAATGGGGACGCCCCCATCGCTGCTCCTGCGATGGGGACGCCCCCATCGCTGCGAGAGAACTAATTAGCATACCGGTACAAACCGGTATTTTGAACGAACGGCGCGGCGGAGAGCACTTCCACAGGTAAGAGACGAATAGCCTTTTTAAAGGCTATTCCGACGTGGTAACTAGAAAAAAAAGTGTTTTAGTGGTAGAATCCCTTTAAAGCTGATAACATTATATTCTGCTGTTCATAAGGTTACGGTTATATGATGCACCACTGGGCGCTGCAGCTACACTCCAGGCATGGGCTGCCAGGGCTTTTGTAAGGCGGTGGAGACCCAATCCCCTCCCCCCCCCCCATAGTGTACTCCCAGTTGAGGATTTGTAGTTCCTGACCAGGACTCCCTGACCAATGCTCAGTTCCATAGTTTGCACTTGTTTGTGATCTGTGCATTATCTTTCAATGCGTATTGCCGCTGTGCATTGTACTAATAAAGTGTTCACTGATAACTCATATACCTGTACTGTAATACTACTATGTAATTGTGTTATGTCACTTTAATTGTCATTGCACCATCTTTTTTTCTGGAGAAGAGACAGTGTGATGATTCTCCCATAGGCAGAACTCTTGTTGCGCCCATAGGTTGTGCTGCAGGCGGTGCCTTTCATGCTTAGCAAGGTGCAGTTGGCACAGGTTGTGACTTCATGACTAATGCATACTGGGGAACAGAATACTCCCTATATTTGGAATGTCCCTGTGCTATTCAGGGGGGTCTGGTTCCAGGATTTTGGTCTATGTGGAGCGGCTGGTGAAGTTCAGGTGTCAGCCAGCAGCAGGCCTGAACTTATCCCAAAAGCTATTGGAGAAAACTGAAGCAATACACTTGGGCAGTGGGTTCCATCTGAGTTTAGCGTTTAACCCTATGTCAGTAGGAAACATTACTCTGTTTCTGCGAGCCTTGCAACTCTTAACACTATCAGAGAAAATTCTTGCCAATGACAAATTTAAGGTGAAACTACTGCTGTAGAGCTTAGTACTGTCCTGTCATATGGCTGCAGAGACGAGCACTGTCCTGTCATATGGCTGCAGAGGCGAGCACTGTCCTGTCATATGGCTGCAGAGGCGAGCACTGTCCTGTCATATGGCTGCAGAGGCGAGCACTGTCCTGTCATATGGCTGCAGAGGCGAGCACTGTCCTGTCATATGGCTGCAGAGGCGAGCACTGTCCTGTGATATGGCTGCAGAGGCGAGCACTGTCCTGTGATATGGCTGCAAATGGGAGCTCTGTCCTGTCATATGGCTGCAGAGGCGAGCACTGTCCTGTCATATGGCTGCAGAGGCGAGCACTGTCCTGTCATATGGCTGCAGAGGCGAGCACTGTCCTGTCATATGGCTGCAAATGGGAGCACTGTCCTGTCATATGGCTGCAGAGGCGAGCGATGACCTGTCATATGGCTGTAGAGCTGAGTACTGTCCTGTCATATGGCTGCAGAGGCGAGCACTGCCCTCTCATATGGCTGCAAGTGTGACAGTGAACACCAAAGCATAGTCGGTGCTGCTGCTGTGAAAGAGTTAGTTAGTGATGGTTACTTTTCATTCTATGATATTTCTCTTCATTATACTATTTTCTTAAAGGGGCTCTATCACTGGATTTTTGCTATTTTAGATAAACATATGCCTGAATAGACTTTAAAAAGGCCATTCAGGTCCTCCTGCTAATTGTTTGTTAAAAGACCCCTCCATTTTAATGAATTACCTTTTAAACGTGTATGTAAATGAGCCCTACCGTGCACCGTGGGCGTTTCCGTGCACCCCTCACATCATACTCTGTTCATGCCCTCCTCTCTTGGTTCTTCTATGTAAGTCCCTCCTCCTGCTTTCGATTCACAGCCTCACAACTGTCTCTTCCCTTCTAGTGGTACAGGTCCTGTGATGATGTCACTACTGCTCTGTGATTGGCTTGTCCCTGTAATGACGTCACTACAAGGTCTTCCTAAGTAGTGATTATACAGAGCAGGGGCTGCAGCTCCCTTTTTCTATCATAGCATAGATCCTGCACATGGAGATCTATGATAGACACAGGGAGCTGCAGCCCCTGCTCTGTATAATCACTACTTAGGAAGACCTTGTAGTGACGTCATCACAGGGACAAGCCAATCACAGAGCAGTAGTGACATCATCACAGGCTCTGTACCACTAGAAGGGAAGAGACAGAGCCCCTTTTAGCTCGCAGACAATCCTTTACAGAGCCTCCGATTTCCCATTCCATATAGAAGGATTGGGTATTGTGCTGGTGCTTTGGTATAGTATAAATGTTAGTAGAACCCCTCAGTCTATAGCACGCCACCTATAGATGAGCGGCTATAAGATGGTGGCAGCTCTGTTCTCTGTATAATGGAGTGCCCTCTGGCCAGTTATATGTCACTTCTCGTATGTGAGCCTTTCATGCCAGACGATAAATGAAGCGTAGCCGCAGAGAGGAAGTCTCTAATCCACCAGGCGGCCATTGGGGCTCACACAGGATGGATACTACTTACTAGGTAGGGTCTATTATTTACATGGTAATTTTTGTGCAATAAGTTTACACACAAGTTTACTATTTGCATCTACCCATGAGGCAAGAAGATAAATGTATATGGGGCTGTAGCTGCTTACATAGAAACGTATACACTTTACATGCAGCCCCTCACCAGAGCCTCTGCAGGAGGAGCCCATATGGCCTATAGGTCACATGACATTCTTGTGAGGCACACGTGCTGGCGCCCTGTGACAGCTCTGCGCGGTAAACAAGAGGCAGGGACTAAGCCAACTACTAGCCAATCAGAGGCAAGGAATGTATATCCGCCCCTTTGAACCTTGACAATTCAGACACGCCATTGGTAGTGGGAGAGAGGAAGGAGGAGCTACAAGCGTGCAAGCCATTTCGACCTAAACGTGACTCTGCTTGTGCCATCTCGTGACCGTGAGGGGCGCGCAGTTGTGTAAGATGACATCTGAGCCAATCAGCGCGCAGGCTATACATTATGCAGATTAAATGCAAACATAGAACCAATGAGCCTCAGGAATAAGCGATCCTACTAATGTAACGTCACTACTTGCGTCACTGCGGCGCGTACATTGGCTCCGGGGCGAGCACCAAGCCACGCCCACGAACTGCGCCACCGAAGAGGCCGTCGCGGCCATTGGTAGAGCATGTGAAGGTCATTTGCATGCTGTCTGCGCTCTGACCAATCCATGCCAGAGGTTCATGAATAATGAATTGCTCGTGGAAACCGCTTCTATCCAGCAGTTTCTTGGCTAGTTGTCGGTAATCGCGTGTCCGCCATGTCTTCACCGCAGCCTTCGGTCGAGGCCTCTACCTCTCCGGTTACATCGGTACCGCTGCTGGGCGAGTCCTTCCCGCTAGTTATAAAGAAGCTTATTGAGAACCCGCCAAGGAACTTTGTGGAGACAGGAGACGTCGGTGAGGCGTAGTACCTGGCTATGGCGCCTCCTAGCTGAGCTGCCATGGCCATAAGCGGTGTGACTGTGACAGCGCCGGGGATTAGAGGATGGGGACTGCTGCACGGTGACCCGGTGGTCTGTCCGGGGGGGCTAGCCCTGATTATACACATTACATAGTGGTGTAGTCACTCTGTGGCCCATATGTCTCCGGGCCTATATACATATGTGTCTCCGGGCCTATATACCCCTCTGTATATGTACAGCTGCCATAACCTTTATGTTTCTTCCTGTAGATATAACATTGCATAAATATAATGCCGCATGTCCCCTATAGAGTATGTCCCCTATAATGTCTCCAATAGAGTAATGCCCCCTATAGAGTAATGTGTGTTTTGTACAACATAAATATTTTCTGGAACGTGTAGGTGTGACTTTAGTCATGTGACTTGCCACTGTCGTCCTAGCCAACGAGCATGACCGCGTAGTCCTGCAGCTGGTTGCACCGCTGTGTTATGATGGACTTGGCGGACGTTAATTTCCCTATATGTACAGTAGATATAAGGGTAGGCTCACATAGGACCGAGCCTCAGGCTCAATGTCCATCTAAAATCAAGGACGACACAGCCCTAAAGGCACGACTCTTATGTCTGGTGATGTGACAGCCAAACGGATCCCCAGTTGTAGTCAGCGGGGTCCTGGGGATACGTCTGACATTAGACAGATCTGTTATAGTGTTTAGTCCGATCTTGAGATGGATTGAAATGATACAAATATGAAAACCCCGTAATCTGTATAGAACAGCATGCTGTATTATGCACAGTTTAAGTAGCATCTTCAGCTTCTGTATTTCAGTGCACAGCTTAGGGAGCGTTCACACTACCGTCGGTGTCCGACAGGTAGTGTCCGCTCAAAATCTGTCACGGACACTAGGAGCGGACAGGGTTCCTCTGTCCGCTTGAGAAGTCGGACATCTTCACTTGCGGACAGGGAAGGACGGGCACGGAGTGCAAAAGAACGCACCCGATGCCCATTGAAATAAATGACAGGTGTCACGGACACAGCTAGTGTCTGCTCCTAATGTCCGTGACAGATTTTGAGCGGACACTACCTGTCAGACACCGACGGTAGTGTGAACGCCTCCTTAAAGGGAGTCTGTCAGTAGGACACCAGTATCAGACTAATGACAGTACCTTGTAAGACTGTTTCTCTACTTTCCATAGATGCCTTTCTTATTTTGCATTGCCGCCCCATTTTCATGAAAATCGGCGTCTTATTATTATACAAATTGCGCTAGGTTCACATCTTTGCTTGGTTTTCTGTTCTTTGGGTCTGCTTAGGGACCCAAAAAACCAGAAACCCAATTCGCTTAAAAAGCTGAAACCCAGGAACCTCGTACACTATTCCTACAGGGCTTTTCTCTCCGAATATTTCAAGCATAATGGGGCACAGAATCCCCCAACGGAGACCAAGCACATGTGTGAATCCAGTCTTAGTTTAAAAAGTCATTGGTGGCATGTCTTCTCCTGTTGTCACTTTTTTCTACTCTGTATTCTGCTCTAGATAAGCGCCCCTAACTGCCACCCTGCTCCTCCCCCATTGCTTGAGTGAGCAGAGATAGAATCCCTGGCAGGTGAACAAACATCTCCAAAGCCCATTTTCAGCTAATTTTTCTTGCATATGCTCATGAAAATGGAGCTGCTTTACGGAAAGTGCTGATATTAGCTTGAAGATGATTTTCCTGCAGACAGACTCCCATTAAAGGGAACCTATGACGTGGAAAATGCAGAGCAGATTAATAATTTTTGTCACAAAAATTCCTGTCTTGTCATTTTACAGAGCAAAATCTCTGCTGTGTTCTCGGTTTAGGAGTCCAGTGGGCGGTCCTACTCAGTGATTCACCACTCTTGGGTGCACTTGCATTCGCGTTGTTTAATTCTTCTGGACTGTCATAGAACAGTGAAATGGATGAAGCCATAAAACCATTCTAATGGCAGA
The DNA here is from genome assembly GCF_031893055.1 of Leptodactylus fuscus. NCBI lineage: Eukaryota > Metazoa > Chordata > Amphibia > Anura > Leptodactylidae > Leptodactylus > Leptodactylus fuscus. Next base: position 41,080,823 of record NC_134273.1, read on the forward strand.
TATTGACTGTGATGGGGTTTATTTTATTACTGACAAGGACTCTACGCTGGAGAAACTCCCGGACATGAATGTGAACATAGCCGAATCCCTGTATTAGTATAAAGCAGAGAGATCTGTCAGTCACAGAGTCGCTCCACCCACTGGACTCCAAAGCTTACAAAGTGCAGGAATTTCAGTAATACTGGAAGTTTTATTTCTAACAAATCTATATATCAATCTGCTCTGCCTGTGCTCTGTAACTTCTATAGATTACACTGCATTTGCAATGTGACAGGTTCACCTTAAATTTTCTCCATTGCCATGTGTGTGGTCCCCCCATCTGACATATACTTGTAAGTACCTTATATACTCCTCTGCCTAGCCGTGACAGCTGGTGCAGACAAGGGTTTACTCGCTGTCCTGCTTTGCTATAGTGTTGTCAGTGCCTCGGTTACCAGGGCTGTGGGCAGCCTAGCTAGCAAACAGTTGCATGGACACATCCAGAATTTGTCTATAGATATCGGGCTTCACAGTTTATATAGTAAAAGTCAATCATGGACTATTATTCCCTATTAAGACTTATTCACACACTGCAGATTTGACCTGTATTTTGCCTTAGCATTTGTTACCATGTCTGGATCCTACACACTGGAGATATAATGGAAGGGTTTCCTCTCTTCTTATTTGCCTCCAAGCACGATAAAAAAGCATCTTCCTGTCATTGGGGCATTTATTAGTCTCCTCTCCATGATAAATATTCATCCGCATGTAGAGGATTGTGGATATCCGTGTAGTCGGGCGCACATCAAACACTTGATCACGGGAACAGGGGTCCCCAGGTGCATGCTTGGCCACTGCTTCACTGCACATTTGTCTGAATTGGTATCAGTCTCATAGAAGTGAATGGAGAATGGCTGATCATATACATGCACCACTGTTCCATTTACATGGGTCACTTCTTTACCCTCCATTCTTCCTATCACCAGAGGGGGAGGGGGTTTACCAGCAGTTGGATACATGGCGATCAGATATGTATTTAATGATCCTGCGTTTTCTGTAATCTGTTACCTGCAGGTGACTAGCCCTTTATAAATGCAGTAACAGTGCAAAAGCTGCTGGAGAATAACTCCGGGCTCTCCTTGGTTTTTATTGGGATGTAACTTATGTAATGTGACAGCTACCGATGCCGTTGGCATGTTAATGGGATGTTACTGTAATAAACCTGTGTTATTGCATAGCAGTCGTATCTGCTAATGGTGTGGTGATCCAGAAACTTCTGGTTCCAGATAGTACCTGTACGACCATATGGACTTGTAATGTGACATTCTGATTTGGTTGTCAAAATAATGCTCTGTTGTTCTTGGTGTCATAGGTGGTAGAACCCCAGGTCAATATTTTATATGGCGCTGTGACGCTCCTTCACCTGATCATTGCCTGAGTTCAGCTGGGTTTTCGTGTTCAGGTTTTTTAATGCAATTTTTAAATAATCTAATATTTTAAAAAAACAGAACAAACAAAAACCTGCATGAGAACACATCCTAAATGTCCTTTACTCTTAGAATGGGGCCTGCCTTATAAACATTTGATCCCATTGTTTTTGGTTTGCTGCACTGGCCCAATATGTAATAGTAATGTAAGACGACAGGTTTTCTGTATTACAGTGACTGTAGAATGGACTCTCTGTAGCATCTACATTATGAGTTCTGTTCCTTCGTAAGAAGAATAAAAATGGAATAGATAGTGATCAGCCATCACACGATGGATGGACACTAATGAATCCCATTAACTTTTATTATGATCTCCAATGTTCCATCATGGCATCCAATATTTGACAGCAAATAGAACTCTTGTCTAGAGTCCAGGACTACTTGCATCATAGTGATCAACTCTAGTTCTCTACCCCTCACCATTCCAGTGCAATAAGTGCTGTCAGTTTTGGTGCGTGATATCTTGCTTAGGTTCTCTAGAAGGGCAGTTTCAGACAAGGGGGGTGAGATTCAGAGCTCCAGTCAGAGGCAGCCAGTGTCAGAGCTCAGAATCATACCCCATGTCTGCTCCTGTCTGACAACGCCCTCTTGACAGTACAGAGACTAAATCTCATATCAGGCACCAAAACTAACAGCATTGATTACTCAGAAATAGAGATGAGCGAGTAGTATTCGATCGAATAGTCGAATATTGAGGTCTACTCGAATCAAATTTTAGAATATTTCACTACTCGCTCATCTCTACTGTATCAAAAAAAGTACCAGGGAGGGGAATCAAATTTTTACTGCATTTTCTGTGTGGTATTCGACCGAGTATGAGTATTTCGAATACCGTAGTATTCGATCAAATACCTACTCGATCGAATACTACTCGCTCATCTCTACTCAAACAGTGGGAGGCTAGAGAAAAATGCCAACTGTGCTGGAACCATCAGAGAGCAGCGCCTGATCACTGACAGCATTTGCATGGGGATTGTGTGCTTGCTCTAAGTTTCCACCAGATCTTCTAGTTCCAAAATCATACTAGTAAAAAATATGTTGGCGCTAAATTAGAAATAAATAATCTTTTGTGTTTTACAGACAAAGACAAGACTAAATTGGACAAAGATGATAGCCTTGATGGGAACCTACTGTCTGCATCAGCTGCGCTCATGCCTCCTATCTGGGACAAGACCATCCCATATGATGGTGAATCTTTCCATCTGGAGTACATGGACCTTGATGAGTTTCTCTTAGAGAATGGAATCCCATCGAACCCTACACAGCTCAACCAGACAATTCAGAACTTACTGATGCCAGTGTCTGAGCTGGAGGATGAAGAGGAGTCGGCTTCTACTTCGTCTTTATCACCACTGTCTCCATCTGTTTTGCTAAAGACAACAGAAACAGGTACCATTATTATAATAATTCACTCTATACTAATAATTCCTTCTATACTGTAGAGAACTGTAACTGCGAACTGAGGTTTAGAGTCATTGTAGACATTGGAGAGAATTATTACTACATTCTTAAATTTAGACAGCATGAAACTAGACTAAGCAATGGTAGACTTACTGCATCTTACTATAGACATGTTAAATGCTTTACGCTGAGTTCACACCAGCATTCAGCACTCCGTTCTCAGGTTTCCGTCTTCTGCATGCAGAAGACGAAAAGCTGTCATGCCGAGTCCAGCCGTGAGCGCTTTATGCTCTCCGCGGCGAAACCGTTTTTTTTAGACCGGACACAGAATCCTGCATGTCCCACTCTGTGTCTGGTTTAAAAAAAAACAAACCTGTTTCGCTGCAGAGAGCATAAAACGCTCACCGGCGCTCACGGCCGGACACGTTTGAAAAGTTGCCGGCAGGTTTCCATCTCCTGCCCAGTTTTGTGCGGGAAACGGAAACCTGCAGAACGGACTCCTGGGCGCAGATGTGAACAAGCCCTTACCTTGCATCGCTTTTTTGGGTTGACTTGAGAAGATGTGAAGATATATGTGACTCCACAGAACCAAGAAGTCTGACCAGTCTGTCATTTCTAGTTATTGGTAAGAATATATGGTTTACACTAGACTGACACTTCTGCCTTATGTTGCTGTGATGTAGATATTCCTATAACTTTAAAAGAAGACTGTGATCCTCCGAGTCCCATCGATCCAGACAAAGTAGAAGTGAAAGTAAACTTCAATCCAGACCCTACTGATTTGGTTTTATCCAGTGTGCCAGGAGGGGAGCTTTTTGATCCAAGGAAACACAAATTTGCAGATGAAGAATTGAAGCCACAACCCATGATTAAGAAGGCCAAGAAAGTCTACGTCCCAGATGATATGAAGGTATGTTTAAAAAAAAATAAATTATGCTGCCTTTTCAGTTTTTCTCTATAATATATAACAGTGTTTACAGTGTGTATTCGACATGTTCAGAAGCACCACTATAATAGCATACAATGTTATTGTAACCATCAAAGTCAGTGTATTAATTTGTAGCCATATTGATACATAGGAAGGATCACAACTTCATAGCTTCATTTATACATGCAAGATTGATGCTAGTGTAAACATAGTCTTAATCTGGTGTCAGGTTCCCTTTCTGGTGGCCCTGGCACCTGCCAAAACATAGATAATAGGTGATTATGTGCCACTTGAATGTGGATCATTTGTTGCTTTAGAGCAGGGGTGCTCACACTTTTTCAGCATGTGAGCTACTTTATAACATGCCCAAGTCCAAAGATCTACTACACACTTCTTGTGGGTGGGGCCGGGGCGGGTCTGTGGGTGGTACCGGGATGGGCATGTGGGCGGGCCCAACTCGGAGCGTGATTGCAGGAGACAGCTGCGTTCTGTGGCCGCCCAGGGTTCCCCGCGGGGAGCGCATCATCCCCTGGAGCTGCTGCTGCCCGACCTGTAAGTGTCTGGAGTTCTTGTTCACAGCACAGGCTGAGAGTCGACTCTCAGCCTGCACTGTGAACAAGCAGACACCGGGGATCCCTGGCTGCATCCCGCAATCGACCCATACGTCCTTTGCGATCGACCGGTAGATCGCGGTCGACGTATTGGGCACCCCTGCTTTAGAGCCATTGTTTAGAGAACATTCTTGAAAGGGTTGTTCAGCAACATCAAAAGATCCTTGAGTGGTTTGCACATGTAAATGTTAAGTGCGGTTTCAGGGTTAGAAAAAAATTAATGACCTATTTCAAGACAAGGTCATCCGCATCAAATTGGTGGTGGTCCAACAGCCAGCCCTCCCAAACATGAGCAGTTTTCAGTAGATGGACCCCACTGTCTTGATGTTGATGACCGATCCTTTGGATAGGTCATCAATACTTTTAGCTCTCATCAATAACCTAGAAATCTACTTATCTACTGGAGCAGTTTTCAGAGTTGGCTTGTCGTGGTTCTGGGATGGGAGCGTCTGGTAGAGAAGTTCTCCTCCCCTCATACCCCCTTTCTTCCATCCCTGTGTCTGAAAGAGAGGTTGTTTACTGGATAGCTAGCTAAAAGCATGATGTCCTCTGTGTAAGCATTTGTGGTATTTTCCCGCAGGATGAAAAATACTGGAGCAGGCGGAAGAAGAATAATGTGGCAGCGAAGCGATCTCGAGATGCCCGGCGACTTAAAGAGAACCAGATTACAGTCCGAGCAGCTTTTCTAGAAAAAGAGAATACTGCTCTGCGCACAGAAGTGGCCGAGTTGCGGAAGGAACTGGGCAAATGCAGGAACATAATTTCCAAATATGAGACCCAATATGGACAGTTGTAAGCATCCTAACAAAACATTCACAAATGTTATCCCTGATACATAAGGCCACTATAAAACTGACTGTCCTTAGACTAGTTAGTAGATAGTAAATGACTAACTGGTGAGGGTCAGTTAACACGTGTAAGAGACATCCGTGATTCCATTATAGAAGATAAAGACTTTGTTTTATAATCTATAATAATATGCCAGTCATGGAACTGCTAAATATCACGTAGAATAATCTTACTGGCAGTAATGGTGGTGGTGAGACGTTGGGACTGTAGAACGGTGCTCATTGGTTTTGCATATTACAATAACCATACAGATGTTCTCCATGAACTTATGGCATCTTAAATCATTTTACAGCATATCAGTCTTCTGGGCTTGTATATACAGGCTCTCGTATGGAAGTGTGGGCAAAGTACTATCTGTCAGACCACACAGCGCAGAGACCCTTCTGCTTCTAACAGTACTACTGTTGACATGCACCTGGCATTGTTGAAATATCAAATCTGCACTGTAATTCCTTATAGGTTGGATTACTGCAAGTGTTTGACAATCTGCTCATCTTGGTTTTACCAGGTTTGACCAATGGTAGCCCCAGGTGTAGTAAAATAATATGTAAAAGACTTAAAAGGAAAGGCTTTGGTCAATGGAGGTCATATAGGGCTGAAGGTGGTGCCTCTATGATATTATTGCAGGTACATATATCGCTTGGTGCATGCAGTTCATAGACAAAACCGATATTTTTAATCCTCTATATCGGCTACTTGTGTGAATTTAATGTAGGTTGACACTAGCGCAGCTCTGCCAGTTTTAGGCTGCAGATGTGAACCCAGCCTGAGATATTCACCTTTATACAAAAGTATCTGTAGACAAAGGCCATGTTCACGTGACAAGTTTGTTGAGGAAAGTTTTGCAAAGCGTTCCATGCCTCTGGTTTGTAAATTTGTTAATGCTGAAATTGGTTGCAAACGTTTTTGCAACAAATCTGCAACCTGCTAACGTACACTGAGGCTGAGGACTAACTAAACGGGCGAAATAATGGATAGATGTGTCACAGTGGGACAGAGAACGTGCACAAACTTGCTCATTGGCTTGAAAGCATTGATCCTAGTTTTTCTTAGGGGTTAATTCTATACATGTGTATATACAGTCCTATGAAAAAGTTTGGGCACCCCTATTAATCTTAATCATTTTTAGTTCTAAATATTTTGGTGTTTGCAACAGCCATTTCAGTTTGATATATCTAATAACTGATGGACACAGTAATGTTTCAGGATTGAAATGAGGTTTATTGTACTAACAGAAAATGCGCAATATGCATTAAACCAAAATTTGACCGGTGCAAAAATATGGGCACCTCACCAGAAAAGTGACATTAATATTTAGTAGATCCTCCTTTTGCAAAGATAACAGCCTCTAGTCGCTTCCTGTAGCTTTTAATCAGTTCCTGGATCCTGGATGAAGGTATTTTGGACCATTTCTTTCTACAAAACAATTCAAGTTCAGTTAAGTTTGATGGTCGCCGAACATGGACAGCCCGCTCTCAAATGATCTGAAAACAAAGATTGTTCAACATAGTTGTTCATGGGAAGGATACAAAACGTTGTCTCAGAGATTTAACCTGTCAGTTTCCACTGTGAGGAACATAGTAAGGAAATGGAAGACCACAGGGACAGTTCTTGTTAAGCCCAGAAGTGGCAGGCCAAGAAAAATATCAGAAAGGCAGAGAAGAAGAATGGTGAGAACAGTCAAGGACAATCCACAGACCACCTCCAAAGAGCTGCAGCATCATCTTGCTGCAGATGGTGTCACTGTGTATCGGTCAACAGTACAGCGCACTTTGCACAAATAGAAGCTGTATGGGAGAGTGATGAGAAAGAAGCCGTTTCTGCACGTACGCCACAAATAGAGTTGCCTGAGGTATGCAAAAGCACATTTGGAGAAGCCAACTTCATTTTGGAAACAAAAATTGAGTTGTTTGGTTATAAAAAAAGGCGTTATGCATGGCGTCCAAAAAGAAACAGCATTCCAAGAAAAACACATGCTACCCACTGTAAAATTTGGTGGAGGTTCCATCATGCTTTGGGGCTGTGTGGCCAATGCCGGCATCGGGAATCTTGTTAAAGTTGAGGGTCGCATGGATTCCACTCAGTATCAGCAGATTCTTGAGAATAATGTTCAAGAATCAGTGACGAAGTTGAAGTTACGTCGGGGATGGATATTTCAGCAAGACAATGATCCAAAACACCGCTCCAAATCCTCAGGCATTCATGCAGAGGAACAATTACAATGTTCTGGAATGGCCATCCCAGTCCCCAGACCTGAATATCATTGAACATCTGTGGGATGATTTGAAGCGGGCTGTCCATGCTCGGCGACCATCTAACTTAATTGAACTTGAATTGTTTGTCCAAAATACCTTTATCCAGGATCCAGGAACTGATTAAAAGCTACAGGAAGCGACTAGAGGCTGTTATCTTTGCAAAAGGAGGATCTACTAAATATTAATGTCACTTTTCTGTTGAGGTGCCCATACTTTTGCATCGGTCAAATTTTGGTTTAATGCATATTGCACATTTTCTGTTAGTACAATAAACCTCATTTCAATCCTGAAATATTACTGTGTCCATCAGTTATTAGATATATCAAACTGAAATGGCTGTTGCAAATACCAAAATATTTAGAACTAAAAATGATTAAGATTATTAGGGGTGCCCAAACTTTTTCATAGGACTGTATAATTTTGATTGTGATTTATTACGTCAGTATATCTTTACACATAGTTTTCCCTTTATATTATACTTGTAATTTTGCTAGTTATTCTAATATAAGTTATGTTTGCAGTTACAACAGTTTTCTTTTGTAAAGAAAAAAAAGCGCAATTCTTGGGACACGCTGGTTTTGTGCCAATAATTGTCTTTTTACTGCTACCCATGGGCTGAGCGAGAAGTGGCATTATTATTAAAGAGGACCTTTCATGTCCTTTGAGCTCAGTGGTATATACCTCTAGGAAGCTGACAATACACTGAACTCAGCGCAGCGGGTGCTGGCCTATGAGGAACAGCCCCCTGACAATACAAGGCTATGGAAGAGTACTATCAGGGGGGCGTTCCCCCACAGCCCAACGTTGAGGCTGAGCAGTAAGGCCCACCCTTCTGACAGCACCAATATCTCTGGTAAAGCAGCCAGTGCACTGAATTTCGCGCACTTTCTAGCGGTATATAATACCGCTGATCTCCGAGGACATGAAAGGTCCCCTTTAAGAGGCGTGTATATGCCTGTTAATAATTTTGGCCCTTTATTAAGATTTGTGTACTACACAATGGTTTTAATTAGAGATGAGCGAACACTGTTTGGATCAGCTGATCCGAACAGCACGCACCCATGGAAGCACCTGTGACACTGACTTTGCTGGCGGCCGGCCGGCGTCACAGGTGCTTCCATTCATTTCTATGGGAGCATGCTGTTCGGATCAGCTGATCCAAACAGTGTTCGCTCATCTCTAGTTTTAATAACTCGCCCCCAATCCCTTTGTACAGTATATTTTAGAGTGTTACTATTTTACTAAGCTTATATTTAAGGAACAAGAGCTTTTTCTTTGATCTTCTAGCTATTTACTAACACCTTTTGTAAATTCATGTGATACTTTAATATCAGAAGGGCAAGTCACTTCATTCCTATTGTCCTATGATGTAAGAATAAGCTGAAGTAATAGGAAACTTTGTCCAATCCATTACCATAACTGCATTGTAAATAGAAAAGTGGATTTATATGAAGATATTTTTTCTATCCGTCTGTCATTGTGTTGAAATAAATGTCATTTCTCTTTCCCTCTTGTCATTTTCTTAAATATACGTGATACCATAAGACTGTTGTGTACTTGATGATGTCATTTGTCCGCGATTCTCACGCTCTTCTTCTTTTATTCAGTGACTTCAGTGATTCAGAGTGATGATTCTTTTGATATTTTTTTTTCTTTTTCTTAAAACAACTTTTTGAACAAATCACATTGATTCCCAGACTGGATCCCAGTGGATTTTACACATCAACCCATGAATATTTCAACAAATCTACAACTGCTTCTAAGGACTGTAAAGGCATTTTTCAGATGGGGAAATTTTTGTATTGAATGATTAAAATTATTCGTGATCATTCTGGGAATTTTTTTTATACAGTTTCCGCAGTATAACTGACAAGTGGCTGACGGCACAACTTTTTATTTTTCTTCTTCTTGTGCTGGCAGGAGGGTTTCATAACCCATTAAAAGACAACTAAGGATAGTCTTCAGGAAGATTTTTATATGTTAGAGCTTGACCTGTGTTTTTGGTGGTTATTGTAATGGTTTGTTGAATTGGGGCCTCATAGTGGGAGAAACTTACGTTAACTTGAAGCTTATAATATTGGAAACTTACCATGTTCTGACCCAATGCTATTAGCTTTGACCAGTGTCAGATACCCTTATTAGATACAATTGTCTTGGCTCAGTCACAAGTTCAGCTCAGTATATCTGTGCTCAGGCTCGGATATTGGTCCATAATACACAAGTCTAAATTTGGCCTTACTTAGAAAAAGAAATGTTTAAAGGTGTTGTCCAAGATCAGGAAAAATGAGCCTGCTTTATATTCAAGGACAATGCCCCATGTCTATATACACTGTGCATGGTATTGGAGCTGATCCCTTCCAAGTGGGACAGTAATGTAATACCAGACACAATCCATGGAGTAATGTGGTGCTGTTTCTTGGACAGCACATTTTAATGGCTAGTTTTCAGCACCATTGATGTGCACAGATATAAGCCCATCCTAACTTACATGGCTTTTCTAGTCTCAAAACACTTTTTTTTTTATAAGAAAAAGTTATTTTCTAAAATGTTCATTCCCATTTGAAACTACTTGAGGGGCATGTGTAAAACTAGGAGTGGAGGTTGTGCTAGCAGCTCTCATTTTGCAGATCTGTTTGCTGTGGGGGGGCACTACTAGATTTTTATTCATGAGCTCTATTGTATTTAATATATGAAATGATTGGTTGCATAATAATGAATTCTATTTCATTGGAGGAGAACGGTCAGCTTAAATGTCAGCTCAGGCCACATTCAGATAGCTATAATGTGGCCATCTTTATTAAAGGTTAAACTGAGAATTAACCATTAAACTAATCTCCCTTCCATGGCCTAACTTCTAATTTACTTCAATTAAAAAATAAATAAATCTATAATTACCCATATCCCTGGAGTGGTCATGTGACCCCTCCGGGGACACTTTTCGATAAAATGGTGGCGTTCCATTTCACCGCTTCCGAAACAGAACGTCACCATTACTCTTCCCTATCCCCATCAATACTTACCAAGCCTTCCTGTGTCCTGGAGGCAGTTCCTCCCCTCTTCCTGTCTTCTAGTAGTGGGCGGGGCTAGTAATGGGCGGGATCGCTAGGGTTAGTGAGACAGGGAAGGTTTTGTAAAGGAGTGAGAACTAGAACTAGGGAACTAGTGTAGCAGCTAACACCTGGTAAATAAAGGCCTCTGAATGTGGCCTGAGCTGACATTTAAGCTCCAATGGAACAGAAATTATTATTATGCAACCAATCATTTCATATATTAAATATAATAGTGCTCATGACTAAATATCTATTAGTGTCCCCCACAGCAGCAACCAGAGACACCCAGAAATCACTCTAAACTCTGCTAATGGTATATGGGTATACTTATTACTTCATTACTAGCACTAACAGACCTTTCTAAAAATAAGATTTTCTGCCTGGAAAACCTCTTTAAAGAGAACCTGTCACCAGTTTTGGGCCCCCTAAACCAGCACCTTTCCACCTGGTCATTAAGTAACTTCTTAGGTTTCACTTTTGCCAATGGCTCCTCTTTGGCAGATTGAAACAAAGTGTGAAATTGAACCATAGACGTTGGTCTAAACCGCAGTAACACACCTTGAAGTGCCCCAGACCTGCTGACGGGTTCCTTTTTTTTTTTTGTAAGAATGTAAGTCCTTGTATTATAGGACATTATGATGACCGTTGGGTTCATATTACCTGTATTTGGACTAGAACTTGCAGCCTTAACATAGGCCTCATTACGGCCCTCTGAACGAAGCCTATCCCTAGCAATTTCATAGACAGGTTTGAATAGCAAATTGAAGGCATTTTATAGTACTGTATAATGGAAATTATTTTTTACTAACATCTTGTAAAATGGTAAAGTCTAGTGAACTAGTTTAGTGTGACTGTTTAACGCTGCACCATATTAAAGGGATTTTTGTTTAAGTAGGTGTGACACAGCAATGCACATGCAGTGGTCTATTGTCTAAAAGAGAAAATGTTTAAAGTGGTAGTCCGATTATAAACCTATGACCTAACCAGTCTGATCTGTGGTTCCACTGAAGATGGGGGGTCCTATATTACCTTGGATGGTGGTGGTCGAGCATGCATACTGAAGCTTCTTTCAGAGCAATCTTATACAATTGACTGGAACAGGAGTACTTGTGCTCAGCCACTGCTCCATTTAAATGGGGGATGTATGACACTCCTTTTTCAGTGTGGGTTGCAGCCTTTGCATAAATGATAGATTTTAATTTTTATAGAAAACCCCTTTAAAACACTACTCCTGATCTCGGACGACTGCAAACTGTTGCATGATTGACCAAACAGGTTGAGGCAATTTAAGACTGGCATTTCCTACGCCAGTCCTAATCTTTTCACCTTGGCTTCAGATGCACCTCAACTATTAATAATAATAATTAATTTCTTAATTATGCATTCTCTTATGCATTCAATTATGCATTTCTTATGCATTCTCATGCACCATAATTGAAATCTACAAAGTCAGAAACTGGCTCTATTTCTGGTATAATTCACACCAGTAGAGGGGAATAGTAAATTCTCCCCCCATTGAGTGTCCCAGGTATATCCTGTTGCAGTCATATAAGCAGAATGTATGGATAAGTGTGCAGGGTATATTCTAAAACACATCGGCTTTATCAAAGCTGTCCAAAAGAAAATTGTCCTGGTCCAATGGAAACCATCAGCTGAGGCTGTATGTAATATTAGAACATAAGAGACTACATGTGCTCTGCTGCTCCATGTAATGTAATAACCTGACAGCCCTTTTTATTAACGGAAGAAAAATGTAAATGCTTTGTTATTACGTAGCTGAAATGTATTCACTTTGTATTCAGATACTTGTATAAACCTGTACTGTATAAAGGATTTGATCCTGCACACACGTAGGACAAGGACTTACGGGCAACTACCTATTTGTATATAAACTTTGTAAATCTGTTTTCAGACATGGCATCCAACTTGTTTGTTTTATTAAATCTGTCAGGTAAGTTGTGGCTGATCTTGTCTTCTTTTGCTCTTATGTTATATGAGTTTTTTCAGATACAGTCCCATTTCACTTTCAGCCTATCATCTCTGGGCTACAAATTCCTCTGATGGCTCAGAATGTTATAGTACCTTTGCCAATAATATCTCAACTCTTACTAATTAATCTATCTATCTATCTATCTATCTATCTATCTATCTATCTATCTATCTATCTGAATCTAATTGACTTCTATAGACTTCTATCATTTGTTAGTATTCTAGTCCCACAGCTGTTATGAACTGGTAAACTATACCTGGTCAAAGGATGTGCATTTGTGGACATGGCTTTACCAATAGTGTGACGTGTGTGGTAGGCCAGTTTTACATGACTGTAATATGGCAGCATTGTGGTTCTACCGTTATCTAAGTTCAGATCAGCAGAACTGCAAGTGGTCTAAATCTTACTGTAATCCAGCTATATCGTGTTCTTGTAAAACTGGCCTTGGTGTACCTTTAGTTATGAACAACTTATCATAATTGAATAGTACAGGTGAAAATAAACTGTGAAAAGAGATATGAAATATATAGAATTTTTTTTTTCAGGCAGTTATTTTCTATATATTAGTCAATGAAATGAGGAAAAGAGAATTAGAAGAGACACTCAAATAATTGCTGCTGTAGATTGTAGATAAGAGGCTACTAGTACACAATGTGGCAATGAATCAATTAACCAGGAGAATTCTGCTCAGCCCTTCCCTGCTTCATAGAACTGTAGTAGGCTGAATACAGAGACAGATGTTATCTACACAAGTAGTCAGATTAAAGATAAGGAGCTGGAAATCAGCTCAAGGTCCCATGTGGTGAAATACAGCAAAAAAAAAGCTGGTAAAAAAACGTTTTTTTAATTGCATTTTCACAGTTTTTCACCAGTGTTCCCACAGGTATAACTGATATTCTGTGATTTTCAAAAACAAAGGTTTTTTTGAAGTATCACATTAGATATAGACTTTTGTCTTTACCATGAAACATTTATTATGATTATTAGAAATCTAATATATTTGCAGATCAAATAACATTCACAGTAAATGTACATTACATTACACAGGTAATAGAATTCTTACCATGCTTCTACAGAGAAGAGACTCAATGTTATTGTTAGGGAAGTGCAGACAGCAGTTCCCTAGTGCATAGATGACAATTCCCCAGTAGCTGCTGGAGGAAGGGGCACAAGAGACAGTGAGCCCTAAGCTGAAGCCCCCCACTGTCCCTTACTCTTGCCAGGCCCTATCCTATGTAATAGGCGGCAACTTGGAGACGATCCCTTCCTATATATGTGATACACAAAACGCAGACAAGACGAACAACAACAAAGGGAGGTCAGCTAGCCAGGGTTCGGTAACAGTCGAGCAATGCAGTGCCAAATCGAAGTCCAAAAGAATAGCCAATTAGGAAAGCCAGAGGTCAGGATTAAGAATACAAGTAACAAAACAGCAAGAGAAAACGCCAGCAAGCACAAGGCAATAGCAAGCAACAATGTGAATGCGAACCAAGAATAAATAGGGAGGAAGAACCCGCCCTGAACCTGATAAGATGGTAGGCTGTCAATCACAGGGCAAAACTTAACTCTTAGTGGAGCAGAGGGAAATGAAGGTGAAGGAGACGGGTGTGGTGGAAAATCAATTAACAAGGTGAAGAAATAGGACAGTGTTCAGACAATGCAACCAAAAATTCTAAGCAAGTTATCAAACTGCACGCCTCCCGCGCCGCAGCATGCGAGCAGAGGGTGGAGCAGAGACCAGAACAGGCAGAGATGTTACAGTTATCCTTTTCTTTTTTACATAGAAAAATAACAGGGTGCCCAGAGCTTTTATCAGCAAACTGCAATTAGCTGAGCAGATTGTCCTGACTGCAGAGCTGTAGATAAGTGAGAACACTCAGCCCCCAAAAGAGCAGTGACCCACGTCATGTGTCCTGTTTTCGATGCAGGCCATGGAAGTAATGTGTAAACCTTGGGAGGAATAATTTCACATGGCAATCAAAGCAGCAATGTATTTAGGAAAAAAACTCTTGAATTTACATTAGTTAGCAGTATAGATAGGATTCTTGAGATGGGAATACTCCTTTAATAAGTGGAGAAGGAAACAGATCTTGTTAAGATATTTTACATATATTTCTTATATATATGCAGTATATATGAAAAGTTGTTTATAACTGGAGGTACACTTTAAGTGTGTGAGTTTATATTGCCACATGTTGGTTAGGCCAGGGCTATTCTGTAACTTTTTATAGTTATTCATTGATATTATTTATTGAGCTATAGCTGAAATACACCACCAAGTCCATTGATTTCTATGAAATCTTGTGAACTGCAGTGGTCACTCAGTAGTTAAAATCACTCAGTAACGCACAAAAAGTTGCAGTTTAAGGGAGTTTACGCTCCGCTCATTCTGAACGTAAACTCATTCAGAATGAGCAGCATTAAAACAGATCCCATTGATTTCTATGGGTGCCGGCATACGCGCGCTACCCATTGAAATCAATGGGAGGCTTTTTTACCTGTTGCTTTCAATGTATTACGTGCCGGCACCCATACAAATTAATGGGATCTGTTTTAACGCCGCTCATTCTGAACGAGTTTACGTTCAGAATGAGCAGAGCGTAAACTCCGTGTGAAGACTCCCTAACCCTGGCATAAGGGCCCTATTAGCCCAATATTCTCAGCAGTCATCGGCAACAAATTCTCTTAATACACTTATTGTTAATAACAGCCCTGTCTAGTAGTGCTACCGATCGCTTCTCGGCCTTTTGGCTAAGATCAAGTGTAGTATCTGTTCTTATCAGAAGTAGTTAGTAGGGGAAACTGCTGGAGAGCGCGGTCCGGGACCGGCCACAGCAGCAGTAGGCCGAAAGCTATGGAGATCTGAACGGAGAACCACTTGAGGCGTTGTTGATGGGGGACGTGGTTAGTACGCCGGCTCCGCCAGTGGAGGTGATGGCACCACTGCAGGGGGCTGGCAGAACGCCACTGACGCTGTCAATACGACCACCAAGGGGGACAGGACGCTCCCTTGGGGATCTTACCATGGGTTGGTGAAGCGCTCGAAGGTCTCTGGTGTCGTACCCTGGGGGTTGAGTGGCCCCCAGGGTGCCTTAAGTCACTGAGCGTGGGAAA
This sequence comes from Leptodactylus fuscus, assembly GCF_031893055.1. Lineage (NCBI taxonomy): Eukaryota > Metazoa > Chordata > Amphibia > Anura > Leptodactylidae > Leptodactylus > Leptodactylus fuscus. The sequence goes on from NC_134273.1 coordinate 41,096,487, forward strand.
CTCACTGATTTAGGCACTATTGCGTGGCACTGGACTACACCCTTTTGAGCACACCACTCCTTAATGCCTGGTTTACCAGCATTGGAGTAATTTTTATAGATCCGGCGGTAAACCGGGCTCGTACAGAGCACTTTACCACTTATTAGATGTTTTTCTCACTTTTTTATTTTCACTCTGTCACCTTTTTGTGTGTCGACGAAGGGATGCTGTACCCTTTTGGGACGCTTCCTGACGGTTGTCTGGGGATGAGGCCTGTAATGGGTCTCTCCCCTCTGTCAGCTGACCTGTCCTGGGGAACCGGGGCAGGCGCAGACCTCTTGGCCTGAGCCAAGGAGTACCTCTGGTGGTGGCAGCCCGGAGAGAAACTTGGTGACTGGTTATCCTGAGTACCCTTGGTGGTGGCAGCCCGAGGGGAAAACGGATGTTGGTAGGGCCATCCTGCTCCGGCAGATGGCCCTTTCGGATACTCGACCCCACTCGGTCACCTTTTGGTCCTTGTGGGAAAGAGTTTGAGTCAGGAACCTCTCTCCCCTTTAGGGGAAGGGTGCGTTTTTTGGCGAGCATCCTGGGCACGTTTTTTTTAGTGTGGCACCCACACTTTTTTCGTGCACTTGGTGTTTTTGATTGGCACATTCGGAGACCTTAAAAAAAAAAAAAATAGTGCTACCGATCTGCTGGCTAGCAAGTGAATGTTCTCTGTTCGGCAGATCTATCCTGCATAAAGGATGCAGATTATCAGCAGCACATTGCTCTGTGTAGTCAGAGAAGAGCTGCCAAAATCCATGCAAATGAATGGGGAGAAACTCGCAGCAGAGACAGTTCTTACCTCATTTAATTTGCATTGACCTGTGCAATTGGGCTGATGCAAGTAAATGTGATCAATGTATCTCTTGTTGATCGGCATTTGGCTGGCTGAGACCTAGCTGTCTAATACACTCTTTACACAGATACAAACCATGTTGGACTGAGGTGTATAGGGCCCATTAGTAATATTCCAAATATTATTTATACGTGAGCCTGCTGTGTATTCCTCGGACTTGTTTCTGTCCTGTAGGCCCCCTTAGATCTGTGAGCTGTGGAAAATGATTGAGGGCCCCTGCAACAACATGGAGAAGAGGGGATACTGCCTGATTTTCTTCTATGCCTATATATATGTGATCTCAGCTACCCTGTGCAACTATATAATAATAATATTAAAGTGGTTACTTTAGTTTATGGGCCCATATATTGGTTGATATACAATGTATTGTGACATGCATTGCTTATGCAGAGGATGGGGGGGCTCACTAGGAGATTCTCTGTGGGTTAGTCTGAGCTTGCAAACACTCACTCACTTTCACTACATATGTGTGTGCACATGCAATACACTTATTATATGTGTGCATATATCATTCTCAAGTAGAGGTGAGGTCAACACTTGGTAGATTGCCTGAAGCTTTGGGAATATGCCGTCCTAAAGCTGCATTACGTAGTGCATTCAAGTGATGATGTAGGTTTTTTTTATAGTCTCAACACAAAAAAATTGAATTTACTATTTAAATATACCTTGAAGGGATTTTCATCACATTTGTCATGTGGCCTGTTTGCAGCTGAGTCCTATTAAAGTGAATGAGGCTGAGCTGCAATACCAGTCACAGCCCCTACACAATGTACAACTCTGCAGCACTCACACAAAATGCTGTTTTGCCTTCAAACAGCTGATCGCGGGAGGTCCTGGGAACTGGACTCCCACTAATCTGATCATCAATATGTAACTCCTGGAATACCCCTTAATGTGGGACAGTATAGCAGTATCCGTTTACCTTTACCATTGTACTCGCCTCTTTCCATCTAAATGACAGACATAAAGTTGAAGCTGAGACAGTACCTGAAATCTGAGACGTTCCTGCTAAATCTGGGATGGTTTAGAGGTATACCTTCTGCACCCTAGGCGCTAATTGGTTACCATGGCAAGTGAATCCCAATAAAGTAGCTGATCAGCAGGGTTGTAGTGCCAGATCCTAACTTTATATTGATGGCTATCCTTAGGATCAAAACTGAAATAAAGTATAGTAAAAATAAATAATCTATATATGCAAAATGGAACCCATAAAAACTACAATTCATCCTTTAAATGACTGGCTCAATTTTGAATGTACATAATAGACTCGACCTAAAGGGGTTAAGATAGTGACAACAAGAGGATTCTGTCTCCAAATGCTGGAGCTCTCACCTGACGCAGGCCTAACATACCTACAGCAATGCAGTGTCCTGTAGGATGAAGCATCATTACTGGACGTGGTTTATACTGCCACCTGCTGGATTAAGTTACTTTATCCTCTATAGAAACATGGTACAATACTTCAAATGTGCTGAGTCATGGCGGTTTTTCTCAGCATGCCGCTGCTCCCCCTCTGACCCCTGGGATCAGAGTCTGTTAGAGCTTCTGAGTCCTATAGGAACCAGATCGGCTCTATAGTAATGTGCAGGAGGCTGTATTCCTCCTGAACCTGGGACTAAATGTACCAGCCCCAGTTACAGGGGAAATTAATAGAAAATGTCAATAAAATAATTTTAAAAAATACAAAAAATAATATGCCAATAAAACCTCCTTATTAAAGGTTCTAGCCCCACCCCCGATGACACCATAAAAAAAATGAAACTATTTTAAAAAGTTTTTTAGTAGCATTTTGTGCTATTAAATAAAAAAAAAAGAAAGAAAATTGAAAAACATACACGTTATCCGTTCCTGTTTTGTTTATATTTTCCTAGATATAAAATAATTAAAACACATGCAAAAATATAAAAATAAATCCCTATGTGTCACTGAAAAAAAGACACAGAAAGGGCTAACATGGTAGCTCAGTGGTTAGCACTGCAGTCTTGCAGCACTGGAGTCCTGGGTTTGAATCCTGCCAAGGACAAAATATCTGCAAGGAGTTTGTATGTTCTCCCTGTGTTTGCGTGGATTTCCTCCCATACTCCAAAGACGTACTGATAGGAAAAATGTACATTGTATGCCCCACACATTAAAAAAAAAAAAAAAAAACACAAGAAAACCCCACAGAAATTGAGTAATCCAAATTATGAAAACATTAAAGCCCTCAAAACAGCACATACGAAAAACCTGAAAATTAGTCTGGTCCTGAACCACAAATTGACCTGGTACAGAAGTGGTCATTCCTCAATACAAATAACTTACTAATATACATCATGTTAAAATTCGGCGCCATTTACCTAACATGCAAGCTGTTTCCTTCACAAGCTTAGTACCCCTCCCTATGAGTGAGGAGTAAGAGGCAATGTGGTGACACTGCCTGTGTTATGGTGCGTGCGCCCACAGTGATAGGCAAGCTGGGTGGCGCTATAGGCTGTATAGGCTGGTTCCAATGTGCTGGAATAGAGGGGAGGAATAGACACAGAGTGGATGGCTTGCAACAAGTCACATGGTCCTGTGATGTTTTGCTCGAAGAGCGGGGAACTGTGACTGCAACCGAAACATCACAAATGTGGTCATGTGACCTGAAAGTAAATAAGGTAAATGACGCTGTGTTGTATATTATTAATTTTTTTTTATTGAGAAATCCTGTTATATAAATAGTATTTTAATAAACCAGATATCCCCTCCCCTCTACACTACTCAGCTCCTGCTTTATAGTGTTCCATCTGCACATCAGGTTTTTCCAGGCTTATATGATTAATGACCTATTTTTTGGAAGATCTACAGAGGACTGACAACTGGAACTATAGATATTAGAACTGTAATCATAGATTATATTGATACCAGGAGGACTGGAGAGTAGACACCCAAACCTTCTGAGGTGGGAACTTTTTCCAAGACCCTCTTGTCCAGATATTCCAAAATGGAATTTTGCAGTATAACCTGCTTCAGTGCAGGTTGTGATGAATCTATCTTGTGGTGGGTTGAAGAAAATCGGTCATATAACCCCGCTGTATTACATGTAAGACCCTAGGGTCTTGGATCTTCTCTTGCCAGAAGGTGAGAAACTGGAAGAAGCATCCCCCAATAGGAGTATTTGCCGCTGCAGGAGTCCAAAAGCTTCTTTCTGTCCCCTTCCTTGGGGAACTTATGTCCAACCACTCTGGACTGATATCTAACACGCCTCTGATATTGGGGTGTAGATTGAGGCGGCTGCTGATAAATTCTGCACTGGTCAGAAGGCCTTACTTTTCCTCTAAAAGACAGCGGAATGCTCTTATCCTTTTTATCGGCAAGACCTTCCATGATGTTGTTCAGGCCTCTGCCAGGTAAACTTTTTGGCAGAGGCCTGGACAACATCATGGAAGGTCTTGTCGATAATAAGGATAAGAGCCTTCAAAGGGTAGGGAGCATAAGTTATATTTGGGCGCATTGTCCGCTCTCCGAGGCTTCAACCGTAATGGCCTTCTAGCAGCTGTAGAGAGGGCCATAGATTTATCGACCATCTTGACTTGATGTACGAAAGCTTCTGCCACCAAGGAAACCGCACTCATAAAGGATAATAGATCATCTCAGGAGACTCCAGAGTCAATGTCCCTCTCCAGTTGGGCCAGGTCAGAGTGCAGCTTATTCACTGCCATATTACAGACGATGCCCCCAGAAGCCTGAGCAGAGGCTGAGGCATAAGCCGCCCTAAGGGTGCACTCCATGCGTCTATCGATACAGTCTTGGAGACTGGAGTCATCTTCTGCTGAGACAACCATGTGGTCTTAGGTAGGTTTAGCTACCACCATATCCAACTTAGTTGGAGGACCCCAATGATCTTGGATAAAAAAAGATGCATTTTTGGGATGTCTCCACTCCCTGTCATAGCTTTATCCAGTGTCCCGTCCACTTGGAAGGCCCTAAGCCCCCTATTGGTGGAACTAGAGGCTTCCCCAAGTTCAACATCTCGGTCCCTTGACCAGATGAACTTCAGCAGTCTATGCATCCTTTCCAAGGGATAAAGAGACCTGCTAGGATTTTCCGAAGTGTTTTCATCAGACAGGTGCGTCTCATGAGCACCTGATATTCCTCCTTTGATGGAACTGACTGAGAATGTATCAGTACAAGGCTTCTTAGAGATCTGAGAAATCAAGTCCCGGATCTCCTTCATTGAATCTTTCATGTACTCCTTGACTCACACAATTACAATTGGAATGGCTCTATCTATCTATCTATCTATCTATCTATCTATCTATCTATCTATCTATCATATGTGGGGAATGTAGCGTGGTGGAAGCAGTGGTGCGGACCCAAACAGTCAAGACAGGGCAGCAAACGGTTTATTTAGAAAAAAAAAACAAGAAAATATATAAACCTTGACTTCAGGCACAAAATGAGCAAAACAAAATACAGCCTTAACTTCAGGCAAAAACAAAATAAATACCTGCTCGTCTGAGCGACTAACTAAACCAGGAGTGGGCAATTAATTTTCCCATGGGGCCACATAAGAAATTGAAACTATTCTAGAGGGCCATGCGCGTCGCTGCAAATTTAGATCCACCCACTTCTACATTGACTCCGCCCATTGTCAATCATCTTTCCATGTGTCCTCACAAAATATAAGCCTCCTACAGTCACCCGTACGTTATATGTCCCCACATTAAAATGTTCCCTTCCAACTGCTCCACAGTATTAAGTCTCTCTCCTGGTGCTCCAGTTTAAACTGGTGGAAATTAGAGGGGACATTAAACTGGGGCAGCTCGAAGCAACAATTAAACCGTAGGGTTAGCTGGAGGGTGACATTAAACCGGGGCAACTAGAGGCAGACAGGTCCCCCTCCAGTTACCTACACGATTTAATGCCCCCTCCAGTTGTCCCCAGTTTAATGTCCCCCCAGTTTAAGTGCCCCCTTCATCTACCCCCAGTTTCATGTTCCCCCCTCCATTTCTCTATCAGTTTCATATCCCCCTCCATCTCTCCCCCAGTTTCATGTCCCCCCCTCCATCTCTGCCCCAGTATAACATTCCTCCTCCATATCTGCCCCAGTATAACAATCCCCTCCATCTCTGCCCCCAGTATAACATTCCCCCTCCATCTCTGCCCCCAGTATAACATTCCTCCTCCATCTTTGCCCCCAGTATAACATTCCCCCTCCATCTCTGCCCCCGGTATAACATTCCCCCTCCATCTCTGCCCCCAGTATAACATTCCCCCTCCATCTCTGCCCCCAGTATAAAATTCCCCTTCCATCTCTGCCCCCAGTATAACATTCCCCTTCCATCTCGGCCCCAGTATAACATTCCCCTTCTATCTCTGCCTCTAGGTTACTGAGACACAGACACATGCACTCTCCACCCTGCATCTCACATCCCCCCTCCCTCCCCTCTCAGTACCTTAGGACACACACCACTAGTCTCCATCTTCTTGCACTGTCCTGCTGGCAGTAAGACACGCCTCCCTAGACACGCCTCCCTAGTCAAGCTATGCGGGCTGGACTGAATCAGTCAGGGAGCCGGATATGGCCCGTGGGCCGTACATTGCCCAGGTCTGAGCTAAACAGTACTGATGACCTAACTATACGTGTGGCTTACTATCAGCCACACAAAAAAAAACCGGAATAACTTTGTCTCACCAGACTCAGGGTTACGGGACAGACCCAACACCTCCTTTCACTCCAAGGTTCTGCATTGGAGTGCAGAATCTGCAGCCTTTTTCTGTCCCAGTAATGAGCCAAGAACTCACACCTGGAGCTGAGGCCTATTGAAGACCCGCACTGGACCACACAGGCACTCTGCCTGTCACCTTCTCACAACATATATATAGGGAAGAGACCACACTCCATAATTTTTATATACACAAACTCTTTTAGAGACCTTTAACAATGTTTTTTTTTAATACCACTACAATGGTGATGTTAGGGCCCAGGAGTTCTAACAAATGGGCCCCATAGTGTCAATGGCCCTAGCATGGTGTTTTAATGGTAATGCTTATGATGATTATTTTAGTATGGTCGGTTCTTTGTGTTTCCCTCCCTTATTTAATGTTCACAGTGGTCTTACCCTCAGGGAGGTCACCATTGGGTCAGGTGTGCCTAGGCATGAGCAGGTTCTGGACGTTTCTTGTAGTCTCCCCAGCAGGAGTCATCAGCTGATTGGTCCGTTGGTTTATTGATTCTGGTTATTAATTAACTATTCATGTAACCCCTTAATAAAAGCATTGCGGCCATTTTTATCCAAAGAGAAATTGGTGTGTTTGTTTTAATTTCAGGTAATGGTTATATATATATATATATATATATATATATATATATATATATATATAGTAAGTTATTTGTTGTGCATGTGGGCCTCTGTGACACCATGAGAATGACCTTACAACTAGGCTGGTGGCACAATCCAGCGCTACTGGAAGTAGTATGCGAAAGTGTAACAGAAAAAAGGGTCCCCTGGGAAACAGGACCCGCAAAAAGGTTCTGGAGCCTAAAGTGACAACGTCACTTCTCCCGGCTCCTAAGCCGAAGCTCTGCTGTAGTGCTCAGCCAGGCCAGAAGCTGCACAGCGGCTAGGATCTGACAAAGGCATGCACATTCAACTTAGAATGGCCATTGACACAGAGCGCAGTGGGGAGAAACAAGGAAGCTTCGGGAGTAAAAAGCTCCTGAGTAGGGTTGAGCCGATCTTGAGATTTCAGAATCGTTTTTAAAATCCGATTTCCGATCATTTTCCATTCGAACCCGATGCCAATTCCGATCCCAATGCAAATCAATGGGATTTTTTAATAATCGGAGATCGGATTTTAAAAACAATCCTATTCACTACACAGCATGGAGTCTAAAAATGTAATGCTTTAATTGTTAGAATCCACGCTGTGTAGTGATTAAAAAAAATCCTCTGGCTACTTAGTGCCCCCCTGGTGTCCACTTACCTGCACAGATCACTGGTCTGGTCCCCGCTGTTCTTGGTCCTCTTCTCGCCTCGCTGTCCCCGCCTCCCAGGTTAGTGTTACAGACCTAGGAAGAAGGCGGGGCTTGTGGCTTAGGAGAGTGTGGGCGGGTACAGGGCGGGGAGACGTGACGATCCCTCCCGATCACTCAACCCTACTCCTGAGCAAAAGAAAAGAACAACTGAAGAGGTGAAAACTACTAAAAAGTAAGTAGTTAACCCTCAAAATCCATTTAGGAAAAAAATGGGAGGACAAATGAACCTCCCTCCACCTGTCCCACCATACAGGACAGAAAAAACCCACAAGGGGTTGAGGTCTCTTTTGCCCTATTATAGGGGTGTTGTCCTGCAATTAATTATGCTAATTACACATTCTGCCTGTCCTACCAGCACCCAGAGGCAGAAATACCCCCGTATTGTGCTGCTGGTGGGACGTAAGGGAATCATTGTATTCTGCCAGGCAGTACATTTACATGATACAAAGTTTATATTGTTTTTTTTTTCATGTTTGAAAACAATGAAATCTCTGATTTGTTTTAGCGTCACCATATTCTGAGAATTATAACTTTTTTCTTTATTTTTCATCAACAGAGCTTTGTGAGGGCTTGGTTTTTGCAGGAAGGTCTGTCATTTTCTACTGGTATCGTTTTGGGCTACATGGCTTTTTGATAATTTTTATGTATGTTTTGGAGGTTCCTAACGTAATAGTATGTCAAAGGATGGAAATCTGTCAAATTTTTTTTAAGGGAGCTTCAACCCCCATTCCCAAATTGATACTGCCATGTGTTTAACTGTGGTACTGGTTGGGACAGCAGCTGAAAATCATAAGTAGGAGTTTCTGAGAGATCATTTAGTTTATTTCTTTTGCTTTTCTTTAATCAGTTCAGCTATTCTATGTTGCACATGCAAGAGATGGATGTAACAGAGTTTTTCTTTTATCAAAAGGAGAATTAGATCTGAGGACAGCAGGATATCTTGGAGTGCAGGAGGTTTTCAGGTTTTATGGGAAATGTACAATTTATTTGATATTACTTGAACTTATTCTAGATAGAAAGGATTAGCCCTCGCTTGATATCTGACACAAAAGCTTTCCAATAATAACCTAGAGTTTAACTAGATGAACTTTAACCCTACAGGCTATGCTTCTATATTATCTTTACATTCATCAGCAGTCGCAAGATATTTTAATGTCTAGATCTGTGGGAGATTGAATATGACAAGAAGGATATGAAATGATTTGTTAGACTTTGACAGATATTTATTAGCTTTTATTTCATGATTTCAGTTCAATTATTCTGCAGTTCACATTGTTAGGATGTGGATTTATCAAGCTCATGATCAGTGGTAGTCTATTGATATGACAGTGTAGCTGCGGGCACATTGTATGGGTTAATATAGAAAGACTGGAACATAAGTAGGTTATACTGTTGGTTCAAGACATGCTGTTTATAACTATACTGAATATATATATATATATAATACAGACCAAAAGTTTGGACACATCTTCTCATTCAAAGAGTTTTCAGTATTTTCATGACTATGAAAATTGTAGATTCACACTGAAGGCATCAAAACTATGAATTAACACATGTGGAATTATATACTTAAAAAAGTGTGAAACAACTGAAAATATGTCATATTCTAGGTTCTTCAAAGTAGCCACCTTTTGCTTTGATTCCTGCTTTGCACACTCTTGGCATTCTCTTGATGAGCTTCAAGAGGTAGTCACCGGAAATATATATATTTATGCTATTCTTTGGCTGTCTTTTCACCACTTTCACAGTATTTTGTTACTCTTATCCCCAGAGGCAGTGGGGAAGGGGGCTGCGCTTTAATAGAAAATATAAATAATGCCGCATTGGTAACCATTGTCCATCGTAGAATCTAACAGAATGTCATGGCTTCAGTTAATAAATAATAACATTTTATTTATATAGCGCCAACATATTCTGAAGCACATCAGATCAGAGGACACATGAATAAACAGTATTTGACATTACAATGCCACAAAAAATTAACATATCAATCAATAGGAGTCAGGGCCCTGCTCACAAGAGCTTACAGTCTATGTAGGAGGTAGGGGGGCGCAAGAGGTCAGAGGGCTTGTTTGGTACAATGGTCTAACCTTCTCTTAATAGATATATTAATATAACTGAAGATGTATGAGTCGTCACCAGCTGGTAACTGTGGATATACAGATACTAAGTGCAGAGAGCACAGGGTAACTTGTAGATGGAGGGGTCAGCTTTTCTGCTGCGGATATTTTTCTGTAATGTGTGGATGGGATTAGCCAGAATCCCATCCACTTTGCGCTTTCTCAGCTAATTTACATAGTGATTTCTGGGGAAATTTTAACATAAAAGAGGGAAAGCTAAAAATAATATTTCATACCTACCTGATACTGCTGTGGGTTTACTGGTGAAAATTCAGCTCCAGTCAAGTCTACAACAATTTGAAAGCCATATTTGCACACTTACCAACTTTCTCAAAACATATGGGAAGCTTACGAAATAAGGGGTGACCTCCTGGACTCCCAGAAGAGCTGGTAAATCTACCTCTTCTATGATTTGTTATTGAATACAGGCTGGTCCTACCCTAAAATGGATGTGACTTCATTGGACAGGAGCATTGCTACCCTAGATTCTCCGTTCTCCATTTCTTCAAAAATTCATAAAAAAAAGTTTGCAGAGACCAAAACTTGGATAAGGTACTTTGGCCCCCTGGGAGTATTAGCCAAATTGTATCCCTGCTTCCAATGTAAAATAAATTTAAGGCTGGGGCCCCACAGGTTGGAAACGCTGCTATTCACCTGCGGTGGAAATGCCACAAGAAAAAAATCGCTGCGTTATACAGTAACAGCAAAGTGGATGGGATTCATGTGAATTTGATGCCCACTTTGCGTTAAAATCTGCACTACGATTTCCAAAACTGACACGATTTTGGAAATTGCAGCATGTTAAATCACTATACGTCTCTGCCTCAGTTTTTCCCATAGAGCTATATGGCTGTGGCCCGCTACATGGGGCCTTAGCCTAAAACTAACTTACTCCCCTTTACTGCTGCATCTTGCTAAAACCACAATGACGGCTTCTCGTGATGGGTCAAGAGATATCTTTGGCCTTGTCCCACAGTCACAATTGTGAAACCCAGTCCCCATGTTGGCTGGATTTATTGGCCTGATCATCATGCTGGGAGAGTTATTTATGATGCTAGGAGACCCTTCCTCCCTGCAATGTACTGTATCATATGAGATATTATGTCACTATGTAAGTCTGTCTGTGCCCGCCTTCCATATGGTAGGATACTTGCTCTCTCAGCTCCTGCCGGCCTACTTGTGGACAATGCTGGAGCCTGAGGAGTCAAGTAAACTAAATACCAGACACTTGACTTGTAAACGTCTTCTCTCCACCAACAATGACCCAATCACTATATACTTTATCCAACTAGTGCACCAAGATATCTACTCCCACCCCGGTAACATAATGGACGTCACATACACCATTCTCTCTTTACCTTATGCTTACACTTTTTAAGCAAAAAAATGAAGGGATAGAGTCACCTAAAGCAAACAATATTCCCTGATAACTCTGTCTTAAGCAGCGTCTGAAGAAGCATCAAGTTGTTCCACCAGCAGCTAAAACTACTCAATAATCTGAATAAACCCCAGAGATATCAATTGCCAAGGACAGATGTCTCAGCAGCTTCTTGTAGCCTCTGTGGAAAGGATAAATGAATGTATTACCTGCCAGGTACCTAAGGTTAATCCAAGTGTGACTGACTCTGAAACTACATCCAGTCTCATGCAGTACATAGCATCTGTTACTGGGAATATAACCAGAAATCATAGTAATAATGTAGAGTCATAATTAGAGATGAGCCAACAGTGAAATGTTCGAAGTTCGAAATTCGATTCGAATAGCCGCTCAATACTTGACTGTTTGATTGAATATCGAACCCCATTATAGTCTATGGGGAAAAAATACTTGTTAAAGGGTAAACCACTATTCTACTCAGGAGGGTCACCAAGTCCACTATGACACCCTAGGAAATGATGCCAACACCCTGGAATGCAACTGGGACAGCAGGGGAAGCATGTCTGGAGGAATCTAACATGCCCAAGTCACTGTATTATGTCGGGATTCCTGTCAGCTTGCGATATGTGGGAGCTGACTTTTTCCCATAGGAATGCATTGACCAGTGTTGATTGGCTGAATGCCACACAAGTCCTAAAGGGAAACAAGAAGAACCACATCAAATAAAAGTGTCCAAAAATTTGAGTTGGTCATTTATACAAGAATGTTATCCAATATCTGTGAGGGGCAAAAGTATGTGAACCTTTGCTTTCTGGTGTGGATAGCTATATGATTCATTACTTTGTGTTTTACTGTTGGAATGAATTTATGGTTTGTTGTGTTGTAAATCCATCTTATCACATCTCACATCTGCATTTGGATTCCGTCCGGGGGAGTCTGCATGGGGACCCCCCGAACGGAATACCAAACGCAATTGCAAGCACTGTGTCCTCACGTGGACTCCTGCGGACGGAATACCAACACAGATGTGAACGAGGCCTTAGTCTGAAAATATTGTATTTGGGGGTATTTTTCATTATGTTTTTTTTCACCTGTGATATCCAGGTTCCTTTCCTTAGGCCACTAATTGGCTGCAGTGTAATGTATGGCGAGGACTTCCACAGGGTGCTGCTGGAGCGGACAGGTGAGCGTAGTTTTTTATTTTTCACCTTCCCAGGCCTCCTGGCTGAAATTCCTGGACAACCTTTAAGGGGCTCTATCACTGGAAAAAGTCATTTTTAGATAAGCACATTCTTGCATAGCCCTTAGAAAGGCTATTTCGCACCTGCCTTTTGTATGTAAATCGCCTCAGTACTTTTTGAATAAGTCGGGTTTTATGCACATGCTAATCAGCCTTCCCCGTGCAACGGAAGTGTCTATGCCTGCTATTCTCTGTGTATGCTAGTAGGGAGAGGAGTCATAAGCACAGCAGCCTCTGCTTTGTATACACATAGAGAATAGCAGAGAGGAGTGCACAGTGAGACTTCTGGTGCATGAAGAAAGCTAATTAGCATATGAATAAAAAACAGACTTATTCAAAGATTACTGAGGCAATTTACATACAAAAGGTAGGTGTAGAATAGACTTTCTAAAGGCTATGCAAGAATGTACTTATCTAAAAATGACTTTTCCCAACGATAGAGCCCCTTTAAAGTCTATAAAACCCTCCAAAATAGGCTGGATTTTGCAGTAGTATTTCTTTGGCAGTCACTGCAGGTATCCAGATGCTTTTACCCGCACTAATAATTGACATGACGTGACATGAAACCCACAGCACAGGTCAATTTACTCTATGTTTTTTTGTTTTTTTTTGTTATTGTGGCATGTGGAAAAGATTTGCTTCAATCTCATACATTTTTCTACTGCTGTACATTGCTGTAGGAATGTCCCATGAGAACCCAACAATTTAATTCACACATGGCAGATTTGTTACCCATATTACTACAGCTGTCCCACTCATCTAATGGGAACTTGGAGAAATCTATGTGCTACTTGCCAAAACAATCCCATCCAGATGAATGGAACGGATTCTCATTCACAGAACTGTCTGCTACACATCTGCCACATGTGACCATCCCCTAATATTCTTTATAATGTTTTATGCTTACAATAATACAGGGCTTGTAGGATTAACCCATAGAAATACAATGGTAAAAGCATATGGTTCAATGATGTTTAAGCAATATTACCACACCAATAATCATGTACAAAAGATAGAACAAATTTACAATCATAAAATAATGGTATTACAGTCCATTTAAACCTTCCTTGAGGTAAGATTGATTCCTATAGGATTGAGTTTGTGGGAGGCAGGGATACCCATATGATGTGCAGGCATGGCGATATATGCTGTGCTATGCTGGCTGTCCTGTAGATTACTTCTAGATATGTATAACTGGTGCATTTGTGTGTATTGTGTGTGTGTGTGCGTGTGTGTGTGTGTATTGTGTGTGTGTGTGTGTGTGTTGTGTGTGTGTGTATGGTGTGTTACTGTTCCTATAAATCAGTAGATGGCGCCAAAGCTTATACTAAGCATACAGTGCTAAGACTATTACTGCAGTGCAGCTTTCTACAAGTACAGCCTGATACAAAATTTATGGCGACAGCTTTGTGGGTAAACATTTTAGTATTCACAGTTGCGCGCTAAGGATTCTTTATTCTGAAGTCTTCATTGATAAGTGTTGAAGATTGAGTAGCTGTTGCCATAGAGACATAAATAAGCAGTTTTACGGATCTTGACACCTGTCATTTGTCGTATTGATCATAGGAGGTAAATAGACAGTGTGTGAGAGTTAAGATATGCTCGTATAGCTTTATGAATTCTGATGCCATGTTTTGTTAAATGTAAATGCAACCCTATTCCCCATTCACCCTAACCATGTACTTTACTGTTATTCACTTATATTTGATATAAGATATGTTATAACCACTGGTTCATCTAGCGCTTCTTTACACCCTGCTGTCCCTGGGGTTGTGCGCAGTGGCTGAGAAAACTGTCCTCCCTCAGCCCCTTGGCCACAAAGGATGCCCAGGAACAGTGGTGGGCACCAGCCTTACCAGTCAGTTCTAATGCAGGCACTCATTACAAGCTGCAGGTGTCCCAGGAAGTGTAAGTTCACATCTCAGCACTCTTCTGTGCAGTTCCTCCATTCTCTAGGTGCTGAATGCTGACATTACAGAAGGTCTTGGTGCATAGTGGTGACTAATGAATGTAGCTCACCACTGGACCCTTAAAAATCTCTGGGTGTAGGGACACATTATACTAAGTGTGGGTGTCATTATACTAAGTGTGGGGCTATTATACCATACCTCCAAACTGTCCCGGATTCTGGATGCTGTCCTGGTCAGTAAAAGGCATGTCCTGACTTCAACGCCACTCCCTGCTCCACCATTTGGCCTCTCTGCTCCAGGTGTCTTGGAAGCAGTCGGGTTGATGTAGTGACATTACTTACATTGTACAATCTGCTTCCTGAAGTCTGTGGGAGCCAAGACAGAAGAGAACAGCAGGGGAATGGGGAGAGATGAATATTTTTTTATTTGTTTGTTTGATACTGTGGGGGTGCCAGGAGAGGGACATAATACTGTGGGGGTACTAGGATAGGCACATAATATTGTGGGGGCACAAGGAAAGGGACTTTATACTGTGGGGACAACTGGAGAGGGACATGAAACCATGCAGGCAACTGGACAAGGCCATAATACAGTTGTCGCACTAGGAGAGTGACTTTATACTATTGGAGTAGCTAGAGGGGGACTTTATACTGTGGGACAGCTGTAGAGGGACATTATGCTGTGAGGGCAAGTGTAGGGGGACATTCTAATGTGGGGGCATACTGTGTCAGAGCCAATATAACAGTGATGGTGATCCTTTTAGAGGCTGCGTGCCCGACTGCAACCCAAAACCCACTAAATTATTGCAAAGTGCCAACATGATAACCTTAATACTGTGCGGATCTACAATTGCAAATAGTTACGGACCCGCAAATTACAGTGATGTGAATGGGATTTTACAGAACTTTCAATAATACAGACAACTTTGTACTGAAAGGTAGAGGTCTCTGCATTTACATCGCACAGGATATGTTTTATTGTTACCGTACTTACCTTACTAAAATATTTAACCTCTCTCTCTCTTCTGGAATCTTCCCATCCTCCTTCAAGCATGCTGTTATAACCCCGCTACTGAAAAAACCCTCCCTGGACCCGTCCTGTGCTGCTAACTATCGACCCGTCTCTAACCTCCCCTTCATCTCTAAACTTTGGGAACGCCTGGTTTATTCTCGGTTAATCCGCTATCTCTCTGCTAACTCTCTGCTTGACCCCTTACAATCTGGTTTCCGCGCTCTGCACTCTACTGAAACAGCGCTCACAAAAGTCTCTAATGATCTACTAAAGGCTAAATCCAATGGTGACTTCTCTCTTCTTATTCTTCTGGACCTCTCTGCAGCTTTTGACACTGTTGACCATCAACTTCTCCTCACTATGCTCCGCTCAGTCGGCCTCAATGACACTGCGCTCTCCTGGTTCTCCTCTTATCTCTCAGACCGCACTTTCAGTGTATCATTCGCGGGCTCTGTTTCCTCCCCTCTTTCCCTTGCTGTTGGGGTTCCTCAGGGCTCGGTCCTCGGCCCCCTGCTCTTTTCTCTCTACACAGCCCCCATTGGACAAACCATCGCCAGATTTGGCTTCAGGTACCATCTTTATGCTGATGACACCCAATTATACACATCTTCCCGTGACATCACCCCTGCACTCATACAGAAAACCAGTGACTGTCTCTCTGCTGTCTCTAATATCATGTCCTCGCTCTATCTGAAACTAAATCTCTCTAAGACTGAACTACTACTGTTTCCACCATCTAACAGATCTGTCCCTGATATATCCATTGCAGTCTCAGGCCTTACTATAACTCCTAGGCAGCATGCCCGCTGCCTCGGGGTCATATTTGACGCAGACCTTTCCTTCACCCCTCACATTGAATCACTCGCACGTTCATGTCACCTCCACCTCAAAAACATCTCCAGAATACGCCCTTTCCTTACCAGAGATACACTAAAGACACTTATTGTCTCTCTGATTCATTCTCGCCTTGACTACTGTAACTCCTTACTAATCGGTCTAGACGCTACAGCGATGCCTCTGGTCTGTGCCAGTCACTACATTGGCTGCCTATTCATTATAGAATAAAATATAAAGTTATTACTCTCATCCACAAGGCTCTCCATAATGCCGCACCTCCCTACATTTCTTCCCTCATCTCTGTCTACCGCCCAACCCGTGTTCTCCGCTCACTCAATGATCTAACACTTACATCCTCTATTATCAGAACCTCCCACGCTCGTATACAAGACTTCTCCCGAGCTGCACCACTTCTCTGGAATGCTCTACCCCGGACAATAAGATTAACTCCCAACTTCTACAGTTTCAAACGCAAACTAAAGACGCATCTTTTCAGACAAGCCTATCACAATTCCTAATGCACAAAATTGTCTGAACACTGTATAAGCAATGCCGCCCCTGCTACCTCTTGTGTCACCCCCTCTACCTCATAGATTGTAAGCTCTTTTGAGCAGGGCCCTCAGTCCCATTGTGTGAAATGACGTTCTTTGTTATGTATGTCTGTATCTGAACCCTATAAATTGTACAGTGCTGCGGAATATGTTGGCGCTATATAAATAAAATGTATTATTATTATTATTATTACCGTACAATGTTATTACAGCCTGTACTAATATCACATCTGCTATAAAGGAGATACTGTATGATATAAATAGTGAAGGCCTCCACACAGTACAATATGCTCCACAGTGTCCCACACACAGTATTATATGCTTCACAGTGGCACCCAGACATTATTTTATGCTCCGCAGTGGCATCCAGACAGTATTTTATGTGCCACAGTGGTCCCAGACAGTATTACATGCTCCACAATGGCCCCCAGACAGTATTATATGCTCCACAGCACGCCCCCCCCCCACAGTATTACATTGCTCCACAGTAAGCCCCCATCACAGTATTATATGCTCCACAGTAGGCCCTCCTATGTCATCACACCTGCAGACCGTGGCCTACACTGACAGCTTTAAGCTGTATGTGCATTTGTACATACACCTGAAAGAAGTGATCCTTCACTAATAGGGAATATTGTACCAGATTCCCCATTAGTGAGCGATCTGGACAGCGGCGCGCATGCCAGCAGAAAGTGCTCTGTGTGCCTTCTCTGGCACGTGTGCCATAGGTTCGCCATTACGGCACTATAGGATCATTATACTGTGTGGTGGCAAAAAGCGATATAGATGGAAAAGGGAAGGAGTGGAAATGCGTGTCGCTAAATTTGATACAGAGAAAAATGGACCAGCCCCCTTGTAGGTTTCAGCCAAGAAGGAAACAGCGCTCGCCCGATAAAGATAATAGATACTCTTTTATTGACACACAACGCATTTCAGGCTAAACAGCCCTTTCTCAAGTGTATATGTAGCGCCCCACAGAGTGGGTCACTACAAATGTCATCTCATGTGATCTATACTGTGTACTGTGAAGGTATAGTGAGATCCAGTCAACCTGTTAGCACACACAAAGTTCCACAGCCATTATCTCTTTAATAAAAGGGGTGGAGCTATAGACTGGAAGAGGGTCTCTCTTTCGGTTTCAGGTCAGGGAGTGCAAGAGAGAGGAGAGGTGTGTGGAGGTGCAGTGTGTGCTCCAGTCGCATGGTGTGATAGAACAGCACAGGAGGCCGGAGACCTGCAGAGGTGAGACAGGACCTTGCAGGGACGGAGCTGCAGTCATAGGACCATCAATTCCTAACTAGTGTGAGAAACACTAAGAACATTGAGAGATTCACTAGACTGAGGCCTAGTGAATGCAAGTTACCTGGAGGCTCAGTAACATACAGAGCTGGGGTGAGTGTGAGCATCCAGCATCCCAAAGAACTCGCGTTACCTGCTGTCCAGAAGGGGGATCTACCCGGTTGAGCTCCTGGAACCCAGGACCAGAGGAAATCTATTAGAGAGTTTGAGCAGCAGTGGAAGGCTGAATCATACTGGTGATAAAAGGGAAGACTGGCATCTCACTATACTGGAGCAAGGGGAATTCTCCTGTAACATCTGTTATCTCCTGCTGACTACAGAAGTAAACTGTAAGTGTTTGGTTAACCCCTGTCTGGACTGTATTCTTTCATCGATCCTCTGTTACTCCTCCTGGAAATCATCCCTTCTTCACCTATATCATATATCATCCGGCCCTGGGACCTGCCCTGGTTGGGGAGGGTATAACATCTGGCACTGCATCACCACCTATTCCCAGAGGCCCTATCTACAGTGCCTGGCTTCACCTCAAGCCGAAACCCTAACTGGCGTCACAACAAACTTTTATTTTTCTTTATTTTTCTTTAATCCATTTTTGCTTAAAAATCCCCTTTTTCAAGGCGCTGCAGCCCCCGGTGTCGGGCGTGCTCACACCGTGAATCTACATAGGCCGAGCCGGGGCGACTCATATACATTTCTTTAGTATGTAAATTGCCTCAGTGGTTTCTGAATAAGTCTGTTTTTATTCATATGCTAATTAGACTGGTGCACGATAGATCTTACACACCTCTCCCTGTTGTTTTCTATGGGAGACTGCTGCTGCTGATGACTCAGCTAAATTTGATACGGCTTTGAAAATTTGATTTGCTGATTCCTTTGTAAATTGTGGGGGCCATTATATTATATGTGGTGGCAGTGAAATGGGTTATTATTTTACATTTGGGGCAGTGGGGCACTATGGGGGCCATTTTACTGAGCCTGAGTGCAAATATACTACATATGGGTCACTGAGGGGGTCATTACATGACCAAAGGTTCCAAACTAAGGCTTGTTTTGTTATAAGTGATCACTACACAGGGCTTCTCATTTGAGGCTTTTTCTCATTATACAGTAATTTTTTCCAGTAGTAGCTTGCTTCTTAGCCCATGCTTCTGATTGTTTCTATCCTGGGGTTCTCTTAGTATCTTGTTGCATGTCTCTTTCCTTGAGCTAGGGATATGTACCCACACAGCAGCAAAGCACAGGCAGCAACAAGATGCAGCAAGATAATTGGGCCTGGAGGGAAGCATAATGGGTGCCCTGACTCTGCATTTAGATGTCATCTCAGCCGCCCAGTGTTTCTAATCTATATAAAAATAAATCTGGCCAGTACATTACACTGATACATAGCCTGGTCAAGATGCTGTATTAAGAGTATCTGTATAAATATTTAGTCAGGGCCAATTCTGGCTTTTCTGCTGCCTGAGGCAAGAATAAAAATGTATTGCCCTCTCCCCTGAAGTTAGAAAATTAGGCTTGACTACTGTGCATGTGCACCGCTCAGCACTGAAGCCGCTTAAATGAGATACATCACTGAGCCCCCATTGCAAGAACAGTGATTGACAGAAGCTGTAGACATACACTTAGCCTCACTGCTTAGGGCTTATTCACATCTGCGCCCGGTCTACGTTCTGCAGGTTTCCGTTTCCTGCACAAAACAGAGGCAGGAGACGGAAACCTGCAGGACTCTTTCATACCCATTCATTTGAATGGGTGAGAAAGCTGTCCGGCAGTGAGCATTTTATGCTCTCCGCCGCTAAACCGTTGTTTTAAATCTGAACACAGAGTCGGACATGCAGTACTCTGTGTCCGGATTAAAAAAAACGGTTTCGCGGCGGAGAGCATAAAATGCTCACCGCCGTTCACGGCTGGACCTGGTCTGTGGTTTCCATCGTTTTGCATGCAGAAGACAGAAACCACAGAACGGAGTGCCGAACGCAGGTGTGAACCTAGCGTCAGCCTGCTTAGGGGTTGTCCAGAAATTGGGCAGGTGTAACAAAAAAAAAAGCCCTGTGCTCCATGTGGCTGCCAATCAGCGCTTGGTGGAGAGGGATAAGTGATGTTTGTGAGAGACATCACCAGTTCCTTTCCAGCAATCTCTGGGGTTGCCGATTGGCCTCAGGAGTTATGTGGGGTGCAGGGCTTCCAGGTAAAAAGGTGCAGTGTTCAACCGAATGGCTGCAGCAGCAGACACCAGAGCACCAGCAACAGGTACGGTAAGTATGTTTTTTTTTTTTTTTTTTTAGGTTATATCTGCCCCAGCCCCTCTGGAGTTTGTCCAAATCCTGGGAAACTCCTTTAACCCCTTCCCGCCGATGGCATTTTTTGATTTTCGTTTTTGACTCCCCTCATTCTAAACCCCATAACTTTTTTTTATTTCTACGCTCCCAGAGACATATGAGGTCTTAATTTTTGCGGGACAAATTTTTCTTCATGATGCCACCATTAATTATTCTGTAGAATGTACTGGGAAGCAGGAAAAAAAATTCAGAATGGGGTGGATTTGAAGAAAAAATGCATTTCTGCGACTTTCTTACGGGCTTTGGTTTTACGGCGTTCACTGTGCAGCCAAAATGACATGTCCCCTATATTCTGTGTTTCGGTACAGTTCCAGGGATACCAAATTTATATGGTTTTATTTACATTTTGACCCCTTTAAAAAAATTCCAAAAATGTGTTAAATTTTTTTTCTAAAAGTCGCCATATTCCGATGGCCATAACTTTTTTATACGTAAGTGTACGGGGATGTATAGGGCGTCTTTTTTTGCGGGGCCGGGTGTACTTTTTAGTTCTACCATTTTCGGGAAATGTTATTGCTTTGATCACTTTTTATTCAAATTTTTATCAGAATCAAAACAGTGAAAAAACGGCGGTTTGGCACTTTTGACTATTTTTCCCGCTACGGCGTTTACCGAACAGGAAAAATATTTTTATAGATTTGTAGAGCGGGCGATTTCGGACGTGGGGATACCTAAGGGTGCATTCACACTGAGTAAACGCTAGCTTATTCTGAACGTAAAACACGTTCAGAATAAGCGGCGTCTAAAGCAGCTCCATTCATTTCTATGGGAGCGGGGATACGAGCGCTCCCCATAGAAATGAATGGGCTGCTTCTTTCACTCCGTGCAGTCCCATTGAAGTGAATGGGGAGTGCCGGCGTATACGGCAAGCTCTGCTCATGCCGGAGCGTACACGCCGGCACTCCCCATTCACTTCAATGGGACTGCACGGAGTGAAAGAAGCAGCCCATTCATTTCTATGGGGAGCGCTCGTATCCCCGCTCCCATAGAAATGAATGGAGCTGCTTTAGACGCCGCTTATTCTGAACGTGTTTTACGTTCAGAATAAGCTAGCGTTTACTCAGTGTGAATTCACCCTAACATGTATGTGTTTCACAGTTTTTAACTACTTTTATATGTGTTCTAGGGAAAGGGGGGTGATTTGAACTTTTAATACTTTTTATATTTTTTTTAATTTTTTTTTGCATTTATTAGATCCCCTAGGGGTGTTGAACCCCAGGGGGTCTGATCACTAATGCAATGCATTACAATGCTAATGTATTGCAAAAAATCATCCTCTCTTTTGCAAGTGTCATGGCAACATGACGTCGGCCCTGGAGCATGCTCCAGGAGCCGGCGATCCCGGACAAAATGGCGGTGCCCATGCGCCGCCGGGAAAATGGCGCCTCCGGCACCTTTGATCGCGGCGCCGGAGGGGTTAATGGCATTAAGAGGCATTATTGCTGGTTGTCTACTGCTTAAAGCAGTAGACACCCGGTGGCTATGGCGGCCGCCTGGCTCCCGGGTGGTCGCCATAGTTACAGACCCGACATACGCCGTACTATTACGGCGCATGTTGGGAAGGGGTTAAGACTAATGTTGTATAGAGCACAGTATAATGTTCCATAGTAGCCTCTCCACACAGCATAATGTCTCACAGTAGCACTTCCACACAATATATTATCTCATTATGGCCCCACCACATAGTATAACGTCCTAATCTGGCCTCTATGGATTTTGTTACAAGTTTTCCATAAATTTTGGGCTATCCTTCAAGGGATACTCTCATCTAGGCCAAACATGGGGAGTATATTGTAAATCCTATAGAGGTATATGAGAGTTATGGAAACAACATTCTAATACTCTGTTTCCACAGCTTCACTTCACACTTATGGGATATATGGAAACAGGTGAGAGCAGTGCTGCTTGACTGTACCTGTATATCCTGCTCTAGGGGCCAGGACCTAGAAGCAGTTATACCCATGTGGTTGACTGAGATGGGAATAACCCTTTGAGGCCAAGGCCTCATGGGCCAGAAATGTCACGATTTGCGAAAAATCGTGGTGTTTTGCAGTACAGGCAAAGTGGATGGGATTCGAATCCCATGCTCACTTTGCGGTAAAAACTGCCGTACGGACACGCCGCGATTTCCAAAACTGGCCTGGTTTTGGAAATCGCAGCATGTCAATTATACCTATGGAAACGCCAGTGATTTCCCAATAGGTATAATTGCAACAGAAAGTCCGCAGAGGAAAACTCTGCAAACTTTCTATTTAAAGTGAAGAACCGTGATGCGTTCCTGCTGTGGTTTTTCCCTCAGCTCTTTATTGCCGCAGGACGTCCCGTGGAGTCTTAGCCTCAGGCACATGCACACAACTGTAATGGATTTTACTGTCCACAAACCTCAAAAAACATGTTCAGCGTGTGATCTGCAAACTTGAATCCACAAAAAGACTTGTATGATCCCCTACATTTGTCTATTCCACCAGTGCGGCCACGAATAGGACATTCTTCATAATTTGCAGTCCTATTCTATGGCTGGGAAAAACAGCCTCAAAAACTACGGTTGTATGTATGGGCTCATAGAAATGAAAGTGACCATACTATTATTGGCAATTGCAGATAAAAACTACAGTTGTGAGCATGGGTCCTGACTCTTTCAGTTTTATATCTGTGGAGGTCTAACTATTGCTTCTCAGAATAGCCAGCAGGGGGCTTTTTTTTACATGCTGTGTGCTGAACTGCTAGCTTGGTCTTTTAGCAGTGATGGTTATCAGTACTACAGTGGTGTCACATAGACCTGAATATGACACTTATACAGTAGCAATAATCTCTGTTACTCAAAGTGTGCTGAACACTCAGGAGGGCCAGGACTGATATCATGGGTAATATGTCAGATGTGGCCGGTTTGTAGAGAGGCCCTGGATCCCAAACATGCACAAAGCCTCTTTTTGATGTCCCCAACTACCCGCCCCCATGTGGTACCTGACAATGACAACAGACAACCAGGTCTCAGGGGTAGTCATTGCTCTTTCACTAGCAGGACAAGGTAATACAAATGTACAGATGGAGTAATTCTTCACATACAATTCTGTGATCACTGCAGGTAGTGTCTAGTTGATGCAGGTGATGGAGCTTGGAGCAGGAATACTTCGGGCTTGGTTAACTAGTAGTTGCTTGGGTAGTTAAACTTGGATATACTTGTAAAGATGGCCTGTATCCAGCGGGTTAGTCCTCAACAAACTGGGTGCACGTATGTAGAAGAGGAAATAGGGGTGTCGACAGCGGGAGACCCTCAAATTCTGTCAGACTAGCTATGGCCTCCTTAAATATAGATTTGTCCCAAAGACTTACTTGCATAGAGATACGTGTGGGGTTCCCAGATGTATGGTTAACAGGTCAGTAGACTTTAGTACTTGCAGACTTGGAGCTTCAGAGGAAAACACTCTCTGAGGAGAATCGTGTGCACAGAGGAAAAGACATCTCTGGTTGAAGTGCCCTGATGCTTGGCTCCCATTTTCAACTCCACATGTGTAGATCTTTTCACACACAGAACAAAGAACACAAGGTTTCCAACCCCCACTCTCTAGAGAGGCTGTAACTCAACTCCTCCTCCAGGCCAATCAAGGGAGCTTGATTGGTACTGAAGGTCACCTGATCATACTGGACACTCCTTTACAATAGCACACTAGGATGATGCAATCACGGACATAAATTACAATGGAAAGTATAGGCAGGTGCAGTTCACAAAACATCCACAAGATGGTGCATTAATAGACCCCCCCCCATGTGTGCTGGCTCCTGTGAAATAGATGGGGAGATACCTCTTTACCTTATATGCAAATGTCCATACCATCTCGGTCTGTAAGGACTATTAAAGGGAATGGGACGAGCAGGACCGGGACATTACAGTGCCTTGTCAGCAACAGAAGATATTGAGGCCAGTCTTGAGAAACCTTCCTCAATATCACTTTTTCAAGTGCCCAACACTTGTCTGCAAGTTCCACAGTCCACTTTGGGGTTATTGGCATGATCCACGTTCCCAGTGCTACATGTATACTTTGTTACCTAGATGTATTTCTCGGTCCCTGGTCTATTCTGCCATCCTTGGTTCTTCATTGTTCATCTGTTGCTGATTGGAGTAACTAATGTGAATATTAATGATTCACTATATAAGAGTAGGGTAAAGATAGAACACTACACTGCAGAACTTTAACCAACCACATGTGGATTTTATTAAGAGAGAAACCCAGAGAACATAGAGAGAGAGATTCAGGCTATTCACAAGTCTATAGAAGAGTTTTGTACATATAACCTATGTAGGGAAGGAGAGTAGATAAGCTCCTATTGTCAGCAGTGGATATAATGATGAGTTGAAAGTGTAGTTATCTACAGAGGTGTTATCTTATATTGTAATTCTGTCTGTGACAGTGGCGTATATACTGAGGTAGCAGCCACTGCCACAGAGCCTGGAACATTAGGGGGCTCGTCAGGGCCCTGATGCTTTTTCTTTTTAATATGCCAGTAGGTAATGGGCCTTATTTACTTACCAAGACCCGCTCCTGCTCACGGCCGCCTACGTTTCCCCTTTTGCATCCCATATCATGTTGCTTGGTCCCCCTGAAGAGCAGAAAGAGAGGCGGTTTCGACTGTGTACCGGTGCAGGGATCGGTAAGTGAGGCCAAGGGCCCGCGAACCCTAACAGACACTATCGTTATACTCGTGGGTCTTTTCAGAGCCCCGACAATAACGATCAGAGGCCCAAGGAAGGTGAGAGAGAACATAAAAAACAGTGTTACTTACTTCTCCTGCGCTCCAGCAGTCTTTGGGCCTCTTTGGTGAAGTCTCAAACGTCATGTGGCCCAGGCTGGCACCATTAAGTGTTGCAAAGTCAGCCTGGATCATGTGATGTTTGTACCAACATTGAAGAGGGCCAAAAGCATTGGGGAGAGCACCGGAGCCATGGAGAGGTAAGTAACAGTGGTTTTTATGTTTGTCACATCCCCTGGTTCTCCGATCATTATGTTCTGGGATCTAAAAAGACCTCAAAGTATAATAATTGGGCATAATGGTGTGTGAAGGGGCCACTATGAGACATAATACTTTGTGCAGAGGGGCCCTGTGTGACATAATACTGTGTGCAGGGGCCACTATGAGACATAATACTGTGTGCAGGGGCCACTATGAGACATAATACCATACCTCCCAAGTATCCCGCATTTGGCGGGACACTCACGCTTTCCTGCGGTCCCGCCCAGCCCCCTGCATGTCCCGCTCTGTCCCTTTAATGTTTTATTAAACAATCGTTCCTCTGATCAACAGATAAAAGTCTCTTGTGATCGGAGGTACGTTTCAGTATTGTAGAAGGACCTTGTGTGACATCACACGGTCATGTGATTAGGTGGGCGTGTCAGTGTCCCGTGCAGTGAAGAGATGAAGAGACGTGTGTAAGGTACTGACAGGGGGGAGGGGGGTGAGATGCAGGATGGAGACGGTGTGAGTGTCTGTCTGTCTGTCTGTATCATACTGGGGGCAGAGATGGAGAGGAGGAGATGAAACTGGGGGCAGATGAAAGGGGATATGAAACTGGGGGAGAAATGGAGGGAGGGATAAAACTGGGGGCAGAGATGGAGGAAGGGACATAAAATGGGGCAGATGAAGGGGGCACTTAAACTGGGAACACCTGGAGGGGGCATTAAACTGTGGGAGTAGCTGGAGGGGGACCTGTCTGCTTCTAGTTGCCCCCAGTTTAATGTCACCATCCAGCTACCCCTATGTCTGTTTCTAGCTGACCAAGTTTAATGTCTCCCTCCAGCTACACCTACGGTTTAATGTCTGCTTCCAGCTGCCTGAATTTAATGTCCCCCTCTAGTTGCCCCCGTTTAATGTCCCACATCAGTTGCCATTAATTTATTGTCCCCTCCAACTACCCCTACTGCTAATGTCCCCCTCCAGCTGCTCCAGTTTCATGTTTAAACTGGGGCACCAGGAGAGGGACTTAATACTGTGGGGCAGTTGAAAGGGATATTATAATGTGGGGGCTTATAATGTATGGGTGACTGTAGGAGGATTATACTGTGTGGGGGCACATGAAAAATAAATGAGAATGGGTGGAGTCAATGTAAAAGTGGGCGGAGTATATACTATAGGGCATAATATTGTGTGCATGGGCCACTATGGGGCATAATAGTGTGTGTGCAGGGACCATAGCGGGACATAATACTGAGTGCATGGGCCATGTTTGGACATTATACTGTGTGTAAATGGGGTGTTATGCTTTGTGGAGGCCAGGAAAGGGGGCGTTATGCCGTGGGGGGTCTAAGTCAAAAGTTTGCTGTAGGGCCCAGCAGTGCCGCACCTCCCATGAGGGGACCTAAAGCGAGCGCTTCAGGCGGCGCTATGGCAGGGCCTCAGGGAGGGCAGCATTTTTTCTTACCTAAGCCAGTCCAGGACAAGCTGTCCTGGACTGGCTTAGTACGGAGCGGTGGATTGGGGAGGCCACTGAAGCAGCGCTGCTCCGGCAGCCTCCCCTCACACTCAGACAGAGAGCAGGCCTGCTCTCATGCCTGTGAACGGTGCTAAGCCCCACCCCTCCGCTAAGCCCCTCCCCTCCGCTAAGCCCCGCCCCTCCCCGGCGGGGGGGGGGGCGGCTTTCTCTTGTTCGCTTCGGGCCGCGAGAGGGGCAGGTTCACCCCTGGGGCCCAGTCTCTGCTAGTTACGCCACTGGTCTGTAATGCAAATGAGGTGACTTCTGCAAATGCAAAGAATCCCAAGAGAAATAACAAGTGCAAGATATCATACTTTTTCATATCTATCTATCTGGTCTGACATAAGAAATTGTTAAAATATCATCAAGCATTTTTACTAAATATGTTTAACATGAAAGCTCAGTATAAAAAAAAAATTGATCTTTTCCTGGTGATGCATTCCCTTTAAATGATCACATGTTGCAGATGTATTACAGTGTATGTCCTATAAGCATAGACTTTCCATAATTACCTCCTACAGTAATAAGATCTCTAAAGATCTACCAGCATTCATTCTATATCCAGTATGTACTAAAGAGATAGCTTGTTATTTAGTCTACAGTACACGGTCTCTCCCATACATCTTATTTCTCATCTCAGAAAAACATACTGTAATATCTAATATCATTATGGTACGTTCATATGTAGCAAGGGTTGACATAACTCATAGCGCATTCACAACACTGTGGCACTCTTTCAAATGGTTTACAAATAGCTTTTAGTGTCTTCAGAGATAACATATCACGCTGCAGAAAGTCGAGTCAAACAGCGCTATCAGAATTACTGTTTTTTTCCAGTGCTGGCAGATTAAGGCAATGTTCACATTAGTGCTAACTTCCATTATTCTGATCTGTTATAGAAGTAAAGTAAGCGTCGGTTGATTAAAAAGATGGACCCCAACAGGGCCCAAAAGATACCCTTGTCTGTAATAGACTTCCGTGCCAGTACCGTCCCTTTTTTTGTGCACAATTTTTAAAAGATTCTGTGATAGAATCGCCTAAAAGAATTTCCAGCGCAGATGTGGATTTACCCTAAATTCAGTAATGCTGAATATGCTGCAGATCTTATTTTCCATTTCCAGACTCAGTATATAGTAAAGGTTATGTACAACCGGCATAGTGCAGACTATCGGCTTCTCTATTTCTGGAGCTTATAGATATTCTGTCTTCCAGCATCTTCAAGGTTATTTGACTTGTCAGCCTATTAAATCTAATTGGAAGAATAGGAAACAAAGTGCCAGCGTATGAGACACATTGTCAGTTTGTGAGTATAGATTATTATTCTGTTTTCATAAGCAATTACACCGCAATGTTGTAAATTTATAGACATTTGTAATTCCTATCCTACATATCTCTCTGTAGGAAGCCGGTGCCGGGGCCCACGTGGCGTAAACGTTTTATAGTTACTGCAAAGTTGTTAGGATTCTAGCGAATACCATCCACACATTGCAGAGAAATATGCGCAGCGGAAACACTGAGATTTCCAAAAACGTAGTGTTTTTGGACATTTCAGCGTGTTAATTATATCTACAAAAACACCGGCGGTTTCCCTATAATGGAAGCAGAAAATCCACGGAGGAAACCTGTGAATTCTCTGTGAAAGTGCTGTGGGAAAAAACGTCATACGTTGCTGCCACGGTTTCTCTTGCAGCACTTTTTTTGCTTCAGCCTGCCACATGGGGCCTTACCTTACCCTTGGTTCACATCTGCATTTGGTAATCCGTTTAGGGCAGGGCTAGGGAACCTTCGGCTCTCCAGCTGCTGTGAAACTACAACTCCCAGCATGCTCCATTCACTTCCATGGGAGTTCCAAGAACAGCAGAGCAAGTGTGCATGCTGGGAGTTGTAGTTTTGCAACAGCTGGAGAGCCGTACGTTCCCTACCCCTGGTTTAGGGGGTCCGCATGGGGAACTCCCAAAACAGACTACCGAACGCACTGGCAAGTGGTGTGTAGTGAAAGCACATGGACTCCATAGACTATAATGGGGTCTGTGTGCTTTCCGCGTGCTGCCCGCACGAATCATGCGGACATGAAAGTAGATCGCGAGGTCCCCATGCGGACTCCCCCTAACGGATTACCAATGCAGATGTGAACGAGGCTTTAAAAGGAGTTTTTGGCCACTGGACCAAAATTAAGGAAAAGGAGGGAAAGAGGTAAATTAAATATCTCCGGCCCTCCCACTGAAGTGTGAGAGAGCCATCCACCAACAGTCATGTGCCACACATCCAGGCTGAATGTGCAGAATGGGAAAAGACCTCCTGTTCTCACCTTATAGCATAACCCCTATAACTTCTAATAGTTGCGCTGCTGTAGCGTATAGAACCATGGTGCAGTATGAGAGATGAGATTCTCAGTTTTAAAAGGACACCAAGATCATGGGTCTAGGTTTTATGGAACCAAACTTAGGCAGCATTCACACTGAGTAACACTGGCGTTTTTTGTGCTTATTTTGGCACGTAGCGCCGCGTAGACGCAGCGTTTTCACCGTGCTATTTTGCGGTAGCGTTGTACGGCGCAAACGCGGCGCTATGTGCCAAAATAAGCACAAAAAACGCCAGCGTTACTCAGTGTGAATGCTGCTTTATTGGCATCTTAATTGATCACCAGTATTTTCTGGCCTCCCAGTGTGACTCTTCTCAGCTTATTTGCATACAGACTTTTTATAGGTAAAGGGGTGTTCACACTTGTGTCCGTGTCCACCCTGTGTCATTCCGCGGGGTTTCCATCCTAAGCACTGGCGAAACAGGACAGAGGAACGCTTCCCAGTGGTCAGTTTTAAAACCCATTCTTTTGAATGGGTTTTAAAAACAAACCGCAGGTGTCCGTATGCAGCCTCTCCCAGGGGAAACCGTTTTATTTGGCCGGATACAAAGTCAGACATGCAGGACAATAGATAAAGAATTGACTTCATAAAAAATTCACTAAAAATTCTCTTTTTATGTGACCAAGTACACCCCTGATGAGCGACAATTACAGAATCTGAACAAGAATTTGGGGTGCACTATTAGCGTAACTACCAGCTGAAAAATCTAGAATATACTCTGAAAAAGAAAGAATTCTATGACTGCAAGAACAGGATTTAGGAGCCAGAAAATAACCTGAATTATCCTGACAGTTATCCATATATGAGACCGAATGCCACATCAACATCATATTAGCAGATTGACAAGATACACAATTTTAAAAGAAATATTTGTGACATGCCTGGCCTACCAGCTGAAAGAGCTAGAATATCTTCTGAAAGATGGGAGGCAGAAAAGAACCTGGATGATCCTGTCTGTTATCCCAATATGGATGCTCCAATGATTGACAATTTACAGAATTTCAAGAAAAAATGGTGGCATACCATCAGTGTGCCTAGCATGCTAGATGAAAAAGCTGGACTATCTTCCAAAAATGATCATGATGAGGTAGAAGTCCTTCTACTTCCTCTAATAGTTAGGGAGCGTTCACACTACCGTCGGTGTCCGACATGTAGTGTCCGCTCCTAGTGTCCGCTCAAAATCTGTCACGGACACTAGGAGCGGACACTAGATGTGTCCGTGACACCTGTCATTCACTTTAATGGGCATCGGGTGCGTTCTTTTGCACTCCGTGCCCGTCCTTTCCTGTCCGCAAGAGAAGATGTCCGACTTCTCAAGCGGACAGAGGAACCCTGCATGCAGGGTTTTTCTGTCCGCTTGAGAAGTCGGACATCTTCTCTTGCGGACAGAGAAGGACGGGCACGGAGTGCAAAAGAACGCACCCGATGCCCATTAAAGTGAATGACAGGTGTCACGGACACATCTAGTGTCCGCTCCTAGTGTCCGTGACAGATTTTGAGCGGACACTAGGAGCGGACACTACATGTCGGACACCGACGGTAGTGTGAACGCCCCCTTATTTGCTCCATTGTTTCAGTGGTTTGTTGCATACAATAATCCATCATATACTGCTGCTCAATCTGATGCCACAGCAAATGCCATTCAATGTACACTTCACCTTACAGCCATTTAATGAGGGAGGGGAGTGTAAGCAATGGCTTGCCCTGGTGAAGTTGGGGGCAGGAAATGGACCAGTGTGAAGGAATTACAGGAGGCTGATGGCTCCTATCTGGTGTTGAAACTGGGTCCACACCCATAGGGTGATGTCGGTACTGGAAAGTACCTGGTCTTGCTCTATTTCTAGACTGTGGCCACTGATGCTCAAAGCATTGACCCAGAGCTATGTATTGTCGCTTGCCATAATTGCTGCTCCATGTGTTGATAGTGGTGTGCGCTTTTACCCACATGGACATTTGCAAGGAGAGGTCCACACCGTGATATCAAGCAGGCACATTTCCATGAGAAATAACGGCAGCTAGGTAATCTCTACTGAGACTGTGCGCATGTCATCAATTGGCGAAATGCAGTGGAATCCGCTAAGTGGCACTGTGGTGACTGCACTAATTTGGCCAGGGTTGCAGAGTTGGACATACATTCCTTTATGGATGATGACTGCCATTGATGTGGAGGCAGTAGAGAAGCAGATGGTGATAATAACAATGTCCATGTGTCAGATGTGAATATCACCTGCCTACAAAAATGAACATGGGAAAATGAATGGAATTGTCTTTTCACTTGGTGCCACTGCCAATTCCATTTTGCCAAATGAGCAGGTGATGCCATTTCATTTGAGTACAGAGAGACCTACATGTGTGCCAGCACGCCCATGGTTTATTATCTGCTTGCACCTTGTCATTGATTTGTCATTTGGTAATGTACAAAAAAATTCCCATATTGAGATGACTACACATAGCTGCTGCCGCCAACACAAGCAGTTGTGGAAACATGCCTGCTCCAAGCAGGTTTTTTGGATGTTGGGGCTGAACAGTAGATGGAATTCTTATTATTGCAGCTACCACCACCGTCTTCTTGTGATGTCACCCTGTCCCTGTTGCCAGATCTAATCTGCAGTAGAATCATCACTGGATTCAGTAAAGTCATCATTTTCCGCACTTTTTTGTGGCTTATCATAGCAATAGGAATCCTCTATGCCTTCACAATTCCTAACAGACTCCCCCCCCCCCCCAATGCCCCTACCAGGTTGACGATTAGTAGCACAGTCCCTGCCACTACGACCTCCACTAACAGCCATGTCTTCCACCTCTACGTCCTCTCCACTTTCTGTTCTCATCCAACTTATCAATAAGTGGAAGTCTTGGGCTATGAAGAATATTTATGCAGATTCCACACAACTACTGTAATGGGATCTAAATCAAGGGAAATATGGAAGAAATGGTTCTCAATATAAAAAGACAATGGTAAATTATGTGTTACAACAGAGGAGGAGGAACACACATAATAGACCTTTGGGGGGCATTTAGCCCCAGTTACAGGGAGGAATGCAGCCTCCTAACCTGGCCTGCAGTGCTGATCTGGATCCTCTAGAGTTCACACACTTCCTAGTCATCATTGAGCGCAGTGTACACAGTGATTGGGAAGGCAGCGATGGTAATAAACTGTCCCTGTCTTCTCTGTAGGCGCTTCGGTTGTAATTACAGCCGCCTCCCCAATTCTGCAGCTGCATATTTCGTGCAGGTGCTGGACACTGCAAGGACGTATTAGTACATCATGGCAGGGGTAAGAGTGGACCACTCAGACGTATAGTAATAATGGGTGGTCCAGAACTGGTTAAATCATTTTTGGATAATGAGTGACTGGATATTATTTGTATATTTTTGGCTTATATATTGTTACATTTATACTATTCTTGCTATCCCTATAGTCTGGAAGGAGATACAATAGTCATCATTGCTGATGCACTCGGAGGAGCTGTGAGTCACACAATTCCTTCAGAATATATAACTAACACCAGCTTCTCCTTATTCAGCAATATCAATCTGCTTTACCTTTCCCTAGAGAAAAATACATGTAGAATATTAGGATGGCTATAACGTGTGACATATGTTGTGAAGCATAAAGGGTAATGCTCATGCGGTAAATTTTCTTTGATCATCTTTCTTTTTTTTTATCAAACTGTACATGACAATGTGCATAGTGTAGCTTGTAGAGAACCTATCCTATTAGGATACTGTGTTTGCAATGCATCTCTGTATTCCCCATGTATATGGCTGTATTACAGCACTCTCTTACATTAAAGGGAGTCTATCATTAGAATCCCATTTTTAGCTAAACCCACGCTGTAATAGCCTTAAGAAGGGCTATTCTTCCTGTACCTTTAGAAGTCTTCTCTGTGCTGCCGTGCGGTATATATTCCCGGTTTTTCCCTTATGGTAATGAGTTCTCTCGCAACACTGGAGGCAGTCCTCTGCCCCCAAACAGCACTGGGGGCGTCCCCTGTGCTGCAAGAAAACTCACCAGCATCGCCTTCTTCTTGTTCTTTGCCTTTTTCTTGATCTCCCGTTCAGCCACAGGAAAATGGCCGACGGATATGAACAGTCGGCCATTTTCCTGTGGCCGAATAGGAGAGAAGAGACAGAGGAAGAGAACAAGAAGAAAGCGGAGCTGGAGGGTTTTCATAATATTGTTCATATTTGGCTCCATTGTATGAAAAGTTTGTAGAAAGTAAAAAGCCATTAGCAGAATATGATTTACTGCCATTCAGTTACTAAACAGTTTTATTTCTCCTCTATGGCCTTGAATGGTTCCCTTTTAACCTTCCCATATAAGTTATTATCTGATTTCTGGCTCATATCTAGTGCTTTGTTGTCAACATCACAAATTCGATTCTTTGCAATTTAGAAGAAATGTCAAGGTTATTATTTAGTATATGTTTAATGTGCCCAGAGAACATGTACTTGTATTTATTTGTAAATAAAGATGTCAACCCAGGAGAGCCCTCCACAGGGCATTTGAGGAATGGCCTATAACAGAAATGTGGGAGTGCCCTTTTTTAGGGGCGTGGTCTTCACGAAAAGGCAAGCTACATATGTTCAGGCCCCATAAAATAATATTAGATCCCAGATTATTTGTGGTTAACTAAAATAAACAATTGCACCATTTATTTTGGCCATTAACTAATCACATTAAATATTGTGTAAATTGTTTTGTGTTATTAAATGGTTTTGGCTATAGTGAATATGTCTATGTTCTGTGACAATTAATAAAATGTATTACTAAAATTAGTTTATTCTAATTTACTTTGCTATGTTAAAGCTTTACGCTAGGCTCACACTAGCGTTCGAGTTTCCATTCCAAGTGGACCCGATAAATGGAAACCCTATCCATATAAAAAGCAGTTACATATGGACTTCATAGACCAGCGGTCGACAACCCCTGGCACGTGTGCCAAGAGTGGCATATGTGGCATATCTTGCTGGCATGGCAGTCAGCACGGGACCTACATGTA
Organism: Leptodactylus fuscus; assembly: GCF_031893055.1. NCBI lineage: Eukaryota > Metazoa > Chordata > Amphibia > Anura > Leptodactylidae > Leptodactylus > Leptodactylus fuscus. Next base: position 41,130,884 of record NC_134273.1, read on the forward strand.
TTGAAAGAAGAGGGAGCATCCCTTCAGTGCTCTGCTACAGCAATGGTATAGGAGTCTCCCTCCTCTCTTGCTAGACAGAGAGGAAAGCCTAGGAGGTGGAGTTCATCACTATACAGAACAAGGCCCTGCCTGCTACAAAGATGAGTTCCTGCAAAGAAGAAGAGAGGAGAGGAAGGTCTGTAGAGCAAAGTGAAAGTAAAAAACACACAGGTACATGTTAGAGTTACTGTTCCTAGTAATGTCAGAAATTTGAGGTTATTAATTTAGTTTTAGTAACTCCATGTGACTCACATTAATTGCGATTGACCCCATCATGTCCCTCATATTAACCCCTGTGTGCCCCATATAAGGGTTACTAATATGTGAGACATATGGAGGTAATAATAAAGGACCTTAATAATGAAGATACCTAATTATTACCTCCATATGTCCCACATATCAGTGAGGCACACAGGGGGTTAATGTGAGGGACATGATGGGGTTAACTGCTATTACTATGAGGCACATGGAGTTACTAAGCTGTAATGCACATTACCAGACTTTCTATCTGCAATGGTGGATAAAAATTTGAATTATATTTCAATGACCTGTACACATAGATGCCGTCACTTTTGCGGCCGTGTGTCCGGGCCAAATTGAAGAGCTGCAAATGATGGAGCAGGTCCTATATGTGTTCTATATCTATCTGTATTTGCGGCCTTGTCAATTCATTTTTAATGTATAGGTCAGTGAAAACAACATTCGTGCCATTTATGTGCAGAAGACCTAAGACTGAAGCCCTATTTTGCAGAAATGCAGCATTTTTGTTGCAGATTTTGCTGCGGTTTTTTGAGGCAAAGCCAAGAATGGCTACTAAAGGAATGGTAAATATCTAGGAAGCTCTTATATGTCTCTCTTCTACTAAATCCACTTCTGGCTTTAGCTACAAAAAACCCCCCAAAAAAACAAAAAAAACCCCAGCAAATTCTGCAACAAAAAAAGTTGCATTTCTGCAACATGGGGCCTCAGCATCAGAGGGTTTCTTTTTCAGGTTGTGACACACTGTGTAGCCAGATGCGGCTATAACCAAATCCAGTCCCTGGGCATTAGTGCGCATACTTTTGGGTTAATTGTAACACCCATTAATTCCTGGCTGTGATTTTGTTGTTGCCACATCACCATCACCAAGAATTAAATGTACCTGAAATTAATCCGCATTTCACTTACAGACAAGTGAAGGTACAGGTGGCCGGGGATGCAACATCCATTTACATAGTGTGTCGTCATCCTATTCACTCTGTTCCCAGTCACATACATTTACCACTAATTGCAGGTTACACATGTACTTACATTGCTTCAAATGGAAAAGTACAGTTGTATCAAGACAAATAGCAGTAAACGCATGTGTCTAAGTGAGCAGTATGGCAGCACTCCTATGTTATAGTTTGTGCTATATGGCTATAGTATAGGCGTCGTCAGCCTTACGACTTTTGCTTGGCACTCTTTGAACTTCAACTTTGATTTTTTTAATTAAAATTGGCACGCTGAACAAAAAAGGTTGTCCAGCCCTGCCATAGACTATAATGGGGTCCACTGTTTGTTCTGCCTAAAATGAATATTTTAAGCGGAATGGGGGATGTAGTCCCTGAACGGTCACCCAATGCTAGTCTTAGTAATTTCTACAGATAGATATATCTTGTGGCAGAGTGTTGACTCTGTCAAAGGGCTTCAATGGCTTTTATTGTCTTATGTGATAAGATATCATAGTACAGAAAGCTATCAAGCATCAGAAAGTAACGTTAAATACGGCTACATCTGTACATATGTATAGAGGTAACATTAACCCAACTTCTGCAGTGTAATATCTGGTCATAGAAGACCACAAAAAGACAATGAAAAGTTATTAGAAAAAGACATTTTTCAGAGACTTTTCATAGTTTTTTGGAGTCTTCTATGATAAAATATCACACTGCAGCAGTGTATACAGATGTAGCCCTGTTTAACTTTACTTTCTGCAGCGTGATAACGTTCTGGTCCATGCAGTCTCATATCCTAATAAATAGAGAAATAAGTAAGAAAATATTGTTAAATATTAATCATTGTCATTTAGTCATGTGTACTATCACCCAGAAAAAGGGATCCATGGAAAGCAGATGCCTTTAACATATATCTATACATAAACAAATGGTGGGCTCTGACAAATATTCTAATAAAAATGTCATGGAAATCGAAAAATAAAATAAAAGTGCATATGCAGCTTAATAAATCTATATACAAGTATTTATAAATAATAGATGTCTAGGTGGGGAACATCCCAGACTGGTGTAGATTTGTATTCACATAAAGTCTGTATATTATTATCTTCCTTGGAGATGAGTCTCCTTTCAATTTAATAAATATAATACAAAACTCAGTATCTGCTATCCTATATATGTCTAGTTGTATAACAAGTTTCATTTGTTCATTCCGAAAAAAGAAAATTACATAAAAATAAAACCAGCAGTTATCAAGGGCAAAATACAGTTAAGCAATAGGATGTAAACAATAGCAAGGTCCCTAAAGAAAAAAAAATCCAAGAAAAACTAAAAGCACAGACATGGACAGTATAAACAAAGACAGAATGGGAGGGGTATGGGAGGTCTAGCTGGCATCAAAAATGGCAGGAATGGTCATATAGAACAAAGCGCACGAACAGATGCTCTCAGAAAAGTCATCTGCCAGACTCAATTAACATCCCAAGGCCTCTACTCCATTATGCAACAGGGCCATCCACCTGATATAACCCATCCTCGTGTGATATGAAGGTCTGATGGAGGAGCAGGGCATCTCTGACCTTATGGAGACACAATGTAAAAAAAAAGAAAGAGAAAACAGTAGAAAAGTAAAAAAATAAAATTTAAGTAAAATAATTTTAAAAATAAATAAAATAACATGCTCTTATTACAGGTTCAAGCCCCACCCCTAATGACACGATACAAAATAAAAATTACCGTAGTAGAGACCAAAAAATATTGGTAGCAAAAATAACAAAAATGGAAAGTGAGAAACAGACAGGTTTTCCCTCCTCTTTTATTTATATTTTCCCAGATTTAAATTATATTTAAAAAACATGCAAAAATAAAGAAAAAAACATAAAAATAAAGCCCTATGTGTCACCGAAAAAAAAAGACACAGAAATTAATTGAACAACGAATATGAAATAGCTCTCAAAACGGCACATACAAAGAAACCTGAAAAGGTCTCTGGTCCTGAACCAGAAAATGGCTCGGTACTGAAGTGGTTAAATATATGGAAACACTTAGCTACGGCTCTGCCTCAATATTTTTTAATTTAATTTTTTTTTTTTAATGTAGATTGTGAGCTCACAATGTACATTTTTTTTCCCCTATCAGTAAGTCTTTGGAATATGGGATGGAAATCCATGCAAACACGGGGAGAACGTACAAACTCCTTGGCGGGATTTGAACACCAGGACTCCAGCGCTGCAAGGCCGCAGTGCTAACCTCTGAGTCACCGTGTGCCCCAGATTTTTTAATTTTATTTTTGATCCTTTATATTGTATTTTGTGAACTAAACTTGGATTGAAAGATCCTACAAGATATATATTATTGTGTCTATAAACCTTCTTCTAAGCTAGATAAAATATCTTACTGAAAGGATTACAGTTTACCTGAAATTGAGGATTTTATCAAAATTATAAGTCTTAGCTCACTGAGTATCAGGAGAACAAAAAGTATTTCCCCTGCCATTTTCTAGATGAAAAACCACAATAGAAAAATGCCACCGTGCCTGTACAATGCAATGAAGCAAAGAAGTAATCCAGATACACAGATTGTTTCCAAGAAAGCGGCGTCTCATCAATTAATTCATTACTCTCAGTGCGGAATTAAATGAGAAGCTCTAGAGCAATTTCATTAGGTGGAAGGGGTCACATGAAGAAATGGCTACACTTCTTAAAAGGGAAGACTCTCATGACATAGAACAGGCACTGCCGAAAAGGTGATTGAATGGAAGCATGGGTGCAAGTCTAATAAATTAACTTCTGTTCATTATACAGCTAAGCTTTCACCTTCATTGCTATATAAATTTTTTTTTTTGAGGAGTCTTCAGTAGTTGATACCTTTTTTAATGGCTAACTAAAAATGATGACATATTGCAAGCTTTCAAGACTAGTAAAAAGGTCCCTTCATGATACCAGCCTGATGAAGGGACCTTTTTAGTAGTCCCGAAAGCTCGCAATATGTTATCATTTTTAGTTAGCCATTAAAAAAGGTATCAACTACTGAAGACTCCTCAAAAAAATGTTTTTTATATTTCATATCCACTGGCTAACACGGTACAAAGATATTTTTCCTTCATTGCTATGTGTAGGCAATAAACATTATTATCCACCTTAAGTAAATAGACTGTGTAAATATCCCTTTAAAAGTATTGGTGTTATTTTGATGTTGTCTTGTTACTGTATATATGCTAATATATTTAATATGTATACACTGTGCACATTTTTAATTAGCATAATAAAATGCAGCCTCGCTCCCTATAAGTAGGCCTAGAGCCCTCCCCCTTGCGTGTTTTTTTTTTTTTAACAAGTAATGTAATACACAATTTTTAGGGAGGGAAAGCTTGTGCTGCTGATAGGACTAAGGGTGAATTCACACTGAGTAAATGCTAGCTTATTCTGAACGTAAAACACGTTCAGAATAAGCGGCGTCTAAAGCAGCTCCATTCATTTCTATGGGAGCGGGGATACGAGCGCTCCCCATAGAAATGAATGGGCTGCTTCTTTCACTCCGTGCAGTCCCATTGAAGTGAATGGGGAGTGCCGGCGTATACGGCAAGCTCTGCTCATGCCGGAGCGTACACGCCGGCACTCCCCATTCACTTCAATGGGACTGCACGGAGTGAAAGAAGCAGCCTATTCATTTCTATGGGGAGCGCTCGTATCCCCGCTCCCATAGAAATGAATGGAGCTGCTTTAGACGCCGCTTATTCTGAACGTGTTTTACGTTCAGAATAAGCTAGCGTTTATAGTGTGAATGCACCCTAAGGGGAAACAGATTATCTACATAATCCTTCATTCTCTTACGTCCCCAACAGCAGCACAACATACGGGGATTTGACAAGTAATACCCCTAGGGAGGGTCACTCATTTCACAGCCTCAAGAACCACCCGCCCGAAGGCGGAGGCTTCAGTAGTACGGGATGACAATCTATAATGGCGTATAAAAGTTAGATAAGATGACCAGGCGGCTGCCGCACATATCTGCTCTAGCGGAAGGGCTCTACTCTCCGCCCAGGAGGTGGAAACAGTTCTTGTGGAATGAGCCTTTAGAAAGGACGAGGAGGTTTCCCTTGAAGCTCAAACGCTAGTTTGATAGTCTCTTTGATCCAGTGGGCAATAGATACTTTAGAGGCCTTCAGCCCTTTCTGTTTGCCGGCTGTACTAACTAGAAGATGCTCGGATCTTCTAAAATCTCTGGAACGGTCTATGTAGATCTGTAGACAACACACCACATCTAGCTTGTGCAATCTGTCTTCCTCAAGAGAGGAGGCATCTGGAAAAAATGTTGGTAGAACCACCAACTGAGATAAATTCTCTACAGAAGGCACCTTTGGCCTGAAGTTTGGGAGAATGCGAAGCTGCACCCTATCTTCGAAAAAAGAAGTATAGGGGTACTCAGATGAAAAGGCCTGCAGCTCGCCAACCCTCTTTGCCGATGTAATGGCGAGGAGAAAAATGATTTTATACGTTAGATGTTTGAGATCTACATCTTCCAAAGGCTCGAATAGAGGTCCAGAGAGAGAAGATAGGACTGTTCCCAAGTCCCATTGTTGTGCTGGGGTGGCCACTGCAGGCCTAATTCTTGTAGCACCTTTTAGAAGTGCACTTATTACTAAGTGCTGAGATAACCACCTCCCCAGATAGACGGAAAGGGCAGCCACATGTACCTTTAGAGTGGCAGGAGAGAGCACCTTTATCTAGGTCGTTCTGCAGGAAGTCCAAGCTCACCGGCACCAGGGGATCAATGGAACTCAAGTCATGGTCCTGACACCACCTCTTGAAGACTTTTACAATTCTTCCATAAGATCTGTTGGTGGACTCAGCCCTGGCACAGGCGAGCGTCCTCAGAACGGCCTTAGACAGTCCTCTATTCCCTAATAGGGACTATTCAACCTTCATGAGCTGAGCAAACCAGGTTATCTTTGGCCAGAATGAGATTATTAGAATTACAGAGATCTGGTCCTGTCTGAGTTTCATCAATACTCTTGGTATCATGGAAACTGGAGGCAATATGTAGACCAGCCTGAACCTCCATGGGAAGGACAGGGCATCCACTGCCAAGGGATTGTCCTGCCTGTAAAGGGAACAGAATGTCTCTACCTTGGCGTTGAGTCGGGTCGCCATCAGATCCACTTCTGGGAGATCCCATCTCCCGACGATCTGCTGGAAAACCTCTGGATTGAGGGACCATTCTCCTGATACGATAATACCCCGACTCAACTGATCCGCTACTATGTTCAGGGAGCCTCTGATGTGAACAGCGGATAGGTGGGACAGGTTCTTCTCTGCCCACGTGCAGATCATCCGGGAGACTTTGAGCAAAGCTGGAGATCTGGTTCCTCCTTGCTTGTTCAGGTATGACACCGTGGTCATGTTGTCTGGCCATACCTTGATCGCTTTTCCTTTGATGAGTGGGGCGAAATGTAGTAAGGAAAGGTAAACAGCTCTGAGCTCCTTGTAATTGGATGATGTCCCCACTTCTGATTTGTTCCAACATCCCTGGACTGTCCTGGCGTCCAGATGGGCTCCCCATCCTGTCTGGGATGCATCTGTCATCAACAGGGTCCAATCTGGTTGGACCGAGGACCTTCCGTCTTTCAGGTGTATCCACCATTTGAGGGAAGGACGGGTACTGGGAGAAAGGCAGATCTCTTTGTCCAGGGCCCGATTGGTTCCAATTCGTCAACACTTCCATCTGGAGGGGACATAAATGACATAAAGCCCAGGGGACTGCCAGGGTCAAGGATGACATCAAGCAAAGGACTTTCATTGCTGTCCTGACAGAGACACGGCGGGTTCTGTATAGGAAGTGGGTGGCCCGTATAATTCTCTGTTTTCTTGGAATGGTTAGAGAGATCTGCAGCTTTTCGGAGTCTAGGAGGAAACCCAAGAACTTCCTTTGGGTTGATGGCACAACCTCCGATTTCTCCCAATTAATCAGCCACCCTAACCTCTGGAGGAAGGAAATGGCTGTCTGAAGATGTTTCAGAAGAACCAGGCTGGACCGAGCTTTGATGAGCCAGTCTTCAAGGTAAGGGACGATGAATAGACCTTGCAGTCTTAAGGCAGCAGCAACTCGGGCCACGACTTTTGTGAACACAAAAGGGGCGGATGATATGCCGAAAGGAAGGGTGGCAAATTGATAATGCTCCTGGTGACCAGAGATTTCCACAGCAATTCTTAGGTAGCTTCTGTGTGGGGAAAAAATGGGAATGTGCAGGTAGGCGTCTTTTAATTCCAGCATAACCATAACGTCTCCTTGTTGAAGGAACGAGGTTACTGAGGTTACCTATTCCATTATGAAATGTTTTCTTCTTATGCAGCGATTCAGAAATCTCAAATCGATGATCATCCTCCAGCCGCTGGTAGCCTTTGGAACTAGAAATACCAGGGAGTAGACCCCTAATCCGCGTTCTGTAAAGGGAATTCTTTCCAGGGTCCCTTTCTTAACGTATACCGCGATGGAGTCTTCCAGGATGGATTGACGGTCTGGAAGGAGAGAACAGGTAAGCACGAACCGATTGCGGGGAGGCCGGATGATTTCTATGGCGTAGCCCCGCTCTATTACCTGCAAAACCCAAGGATCCTGAATGGAATCCTTCCAGGCCGCAAAAAAAAAAATGGAGAAGGCAGCCTCCCACAGGTACCTTGGTCACTGGGAGCAGCGTCCCATCAAAAATTGGGCTTCTTCTTACTATTGCCCCTAGAAGAGCCATGAGCCTGGTAACGGGAATGACTTAATCCTTGGGGTCTGCTTTGAGAACCCCCTTCCTCTGCCAAGACCTGGGGGTCTACGTCTGCCTCTGGATCCCTGGGGAAGGGACTTACCCTTGGTGTCTGCCAATCCCTCCATACGCCCGTCGAGGCCCTTACCGAAAAGCCTACCCGGCTCGAAGGTTAAGGAACAGAGGGAGGCCTTGGAAGGGAGATCTGCCCGCCATGGCTTAAGCCATAAAGACCTTCTGGCAGCTGTGGAGAGCGCCATGGACTTTGAGGCTAGACGAAGCTGCTGGCATGAGGATTCACCCAGAAAATCCGCTGCCAAGAACAGAGAACGCATAGAGGCAATAATGTCATCTCTGTCAACTCCAGTATAGATGTCCTGTTCCAGACGAGAAAGTTGGTCCCTTAGGCTATTGGCCACCTCATAGGATGCAATTGAGACGGAAGCTTGAGCGGCCGCAGCAGAGTAGCTCTTCCTGAGTGTGGCGTCCACTCTCCGGTCTAATGGGTCTTGGAGGTTCGAGCCGTCCTCGACCGGAACCACCGTGCAGCGCGATAGCTTGGCCACCACAAGGTCCACCTTGGGGACCGCTCCCTGCCTGTCAAGATGTGCAGGAGAAACAGGGTACAGTGTCTTGATTTGACGGTGTTGGTGGAACTTCTCAGGGCATTTCCATTCAAGCTCCATCTGCTTGGCCAGAGCAGCGTCCAAATGGAAAACCCTCTTTCTCTCAGAGGTGGACGTGGAGGCTTCCCCATCAACATCCTGGCCCCTCGGCCGGATGGATTTCAGCAGCCTAGGGAGCTTATCCACCAGAAATATAGGTCTGTGGTAAGGAATGCAAGTGTAGTGAGCAAGGGGGTGCACGATGGTGGTGGTAGTCCAGGGCTGATGGGGGTAGTAGTCACAGTTGTGTCACAGGCCTGAATGGTATACAACCCTGTTCCCCTGTCACATACATGTACCTTTCCTTTCACTATAGCTGTTACTTTTCTACAGTGTACAGGCTGGGATGACTTCTGTGACGGGACATACCTCCCGCCGACCAGGACAGGACACCAAATTCATGAATGTCCCGCGGAAATTGGGACGGTTGGGAGGTATGCCTAGAGGTCCGCTCCACCTGTTCTAACACACAGGACAGAAAAAAAACACGCAAGGGTAAGGGCTCTAGGCCTTTTTATAGGTAGCTAGGCTGCATTTTATTATGCTAATTAAAAATTCCGCCTGTCCTATTAGCACACAGGGGAAATACCCCCGTATGTTGTGCTGCTGTTGGGGACGTAAGGGAATGGAAATTTTTACTGGTGTTTTGCACCTCTTTTGTGTGAATCTTGCATTTAGGAGAGACCTGTTTACTGACGGTAACTTAGACCACACTCCAACAACAAGCACTGAGGTTTTGGTCAGTTAAAACAAATAAAAAGAAGAGGTGAAAGAAGGCAGCCTTGTCCGCCCCCGGAAAGACTGGAAATTGCACTCTTCGTCATGGATTGCATATGGTTTTAACGTTAATTTTCTTATCATGAAGATTGCTCTTTGACACTAAAAATGTATATTCACTATGTCACTAACCGCCCCTACAACAGCATACAAGTGTTCTGGAAATGATTTGGGTGGTGGTAGACCACCTTTAAAATAGTGACTACAGCTTAAAAACTGTTCACAGCATGGAATCAGGCAAGAAGTAGAGCCCTTAGTTGTATTAGTTGTTCACATTGGACAAAAGGAAAATATGTATTACTGCATAGCAGGATGTTTTATCAATTGGAACTACATATGACCTGTTATGTGTTTGACAATTGGTAAAACACAAAAAAAAAAAAAAAAATCTATATTTCCAGTGTGGGGACCAATTATTGTACATTATGTTCTGGTACACTAAACTGTAATTGGAAGCTGCCAAGTTTACTTACTAGCACGTCAGTATTATTGGTATATAGGCTACTGCAGTTTATTTATTTTTTTTATTAATGTTACAAGAGAAAGAAAATTACTTAATTTGTTTGTGGCTGAGACAATAGACGCAGCACACTGGAAATAAACTACATAGACATGAACAAAACCTTATAATTGAGACGATACCTTTCATTGTAATCCAGCCTGTGATGATAATGAGATTATTGCTGTCCCTGGACTCTGACCTATCCTTCAAATCGCACATACAAACCCTCAACACTTCCTGATGCCTCCAACTCTAGAACATCCATCAAATCGGCTCCTTCCTCACCCCTTAAAGAGGACCTCTCATCAGATTGGGCACAGGCAGTTCCATATACCGCTGGAAAGCTGACAGTGCTCACACAGCTCGTCCATAGACGAGTATTATCAGGAGGGGAGGGGGCGTTCCTCCCCGCTCACACTGTACAGCGCGATGGGCGCTGCTGGGCAGAAGGACATTCCTGACAGAGTGTCAGGAACACCCTTCTGACTGTAAAGCACTACGGTACAGGGACCAATAGCGCTTTACCCGGGGCACAGATTGGGAAAGCCAATAGTGTGCTGAATTCAGCGCACTGTCAGCTTTCCAGCAGTATATAGAACTGCCTGTGCCCAATCTGATGAAAGGTCCTCTTTAAACCACAAAGATGCTAGTCCATGTCCTCAATCTCCCTTAGACTACAGTAACATCCTTCCCCATGGCCTCCTGGAGAATACTCTCGCTCCTCTCCAGTCCACCTTAGGGCTAGTTCACATGGGGCAATGAGGCAGATTTTGACAGCGTATTTCACCTCAAAATCCACCTCCGTACAATGGTGGTCTATGGAGACTGCCAGCTTTTGTTTTTCTGCTAGCAGTTTTTTGTGCTAGCAGAAAAAAGAAGTGACATTACCTTTCTTCAGGCGGATTCCGCCTGAGGAAAGCAATAGAAGTGAATGGGACGCGTTTTTTTTACGGTCCATTCACTTTAGGGGAGGGGAAAACTGCCTGGCATTTTCTAAAGCAGTTTTTACCAAAAACTGCTCCAGAAAACACTCCAAAAACTGCTTCCTAATTAGGAAGCGTTTTTTTTTCTGGACCAAATTAAGCCACACAATTTACATGTGAACTAGCACTGAAACTGTGTGTGTCTCTTAATACACCCCTACCCTATTCTTAATTTGCCATTCCCCTCTGCCAATCCCTTCACTGGTTACCCGTTATCCAGCGAATAGAATTCAAGTTACTAACGCTGACATACAAAGCCATCCACATCCTGCCCCCTCCATATATCACTGAACTAATCTCCCACTACCTACCCACATGTAACCTCCGATCCTTCAAAGACCTTCTACTGCGCTCTGCTTTTATCTGCTTTTCACTCAACCGTTTCCTAGATTTCTCCCATTGTTATGGTCAGCAGGATTACTAAAAAAAAACTAATAAACAAAAACCCTGCGGAGCCCTACTGGGCTCTGAACCACAGGAACACCCTAGCGTGAACAAGGTCTGGCCGTTAGCACCACTGCAGCCCACTACACCAACCGGGTGTGCTCTGTTAAATCATAGAGACCTGTGCAGCTCAAAGCACCCACTACTACAACAAGTCAGTCTAGTCAGGACCTCTGAACTAGACAAAGATCAGTACCCAGTGTGTGCTACCAGTGAACAGAAAACAAGGCAGCTTACTGCCCAACTAACAATGGCTTAACTGGCTCAGGGGTAATTTCTAGCTAAGGTCAACTAAAGATTGTTCAGGCTGGAACCCATTCACACACACACAGGAATGAAAATTAGGGCAGCGGGCTGAGGAATCTAGCTCCTTAAATAGGGCAAACAGCCCAGCTGCCCACGCTGAGCGCAGATTGGCCGACACCCCAGTCAGTCAGCAGACCAGCCACGCCTATCGGCTGCAAGGGGATTAACCCCATGCATACTGGATGCAGCCAAAATAGTGGAACAGGCTGCGACTGTGATATCATGGCCTCAACCTGCTGCACAATCCTAACACCCATGCATCCCCCATACTCTGGAACTCCTTACCAAGACACATAAGACTGACCCCCACAATCACAGGCTTCAAGAAGGCCCTGAAGACTCACCTATTCAGGAAAGGCCTACAACCTCCAGTAACACTACTGTCACCACACCACCATCTGAACAGTCTCTACCCTCACCTTATGTCTCTACCCCCCCCCCTTCCCCGATAGATTGTAATCCATTGCACCAGTCACTGTTAGTATTATATTTGTTTTGTATATTTTATGTACGGTATGTAAACCCCCAGATGTAAAGCATCATGGGATTAATATAATAACGTACAGCACCATGGGATTAATATAATAATGTACAGCACCATGGGATTAATATAATAATGTAAAGCACCATGGAATTAATGGTGTTATATAAATAATAATAATAATAATAATAATAATAATAATAATAATAATTAATAATAATAGCAATTAAAAAGTGATCTTTACAGAACAGGAAGTGTCAGTGTATGAAGCCCAGAGGACAGAGTGAAAACTGAAAGATGTGAGGATTATTTTTTTACTAAATAGGTTACCAAAGGGAAGAAAAAAAACAATTTAAAAAAGTGTAATATAAAAACTAGATTTAATAGATTATTCTGAAGATGTATTGAATTTAAACTGTATGTAACCCTTTAGGCCATGCACTTTACTGTGTAAATTCAAGTTCCAGTTCAGTTTCCAATTCCTATCTAAAATTAAAAAGTGAGGCCATGGGCTGTGCATTAGCCCTATTCATGTGTTGGTTATTCACTACATTTATTTTCTTATAAAACAGAGTAGGAAGAGATTTTAACTATTGCAGCTCTTTACTTACTCCAAGCTACTAATCCCTATTTATATTTCAATGTGTTTTTATAATTTAATTTAGCCTTAAAAGACAATAAAAACTTCTTTATTATTCTTCAATCTGTTATAATTCCTGTCGGCTATACTGCTGATCAGGCATCAATATACTAGATGGTTATAATATCTAGGCTCCTGACGCTAGGTTCACACCTGCGTTCAGGGTCTCTGTTCTATGGACTGGGTCCGGCCGTGAGCGGCGGTGAGCGTTTTATGCTCTCCGCCGCGAAACCGTTTTTTTTTTTATCAGGACACAGAGTACTGCATGTCCGACTGTGTCCGGATTATAAAACCCGGTTTCGCGGCGGAGAGCCTAAAACGCTCACCGCCGCTCACGGCCGGACAGCTTTCTCACCCATTCAAATGAATGGGTGAGAAAGACTACTGCAGGTTTCCGTCTCCTGCTCTGTTTTATGCAGGAAACGGAAACCTGAAGTACGGAGTGCCGGCGCAGATGTGAACGAGCCCTTACCTGTAAAGATTTAGCCTGTAATAACCCATCACCCCATATGCATCATAATTCTATAGCCCATAGTTTTTATTAGAAACACCAAAATGGATGTCAGTTCATGCAAAGGTATAGAGCGGCAGGATGCGTGCAAGAGAAACATGCAGGTAAGTTGCAGCAAAAACCATCAGATGTCTTTCTTGTGAGAAAATATGCTACAAAATTTCCCTACAGGAAATTCTGCTGGGTATTTCCAATTTGTGACCCTTGTCTAATGGGCCAGAGAATAAAGATGTGCTTCTTTAAGAAACTGCTTATGCACAATGTAAGAATTAGAGATGAGCGAGTACTGTTCGGATCAGCCGATCTGAACAGCACGCTCGCATAGAAATGAATGGATGTAGCCGGCACGCGGGGGGTTAAGCGGCCGGCCGCCATCAAAGCGGAAGTACCAGGTGCATCCATTCATTTCTATGGAGCATGCTGTTCAGATCGGCTGATCCGAACAGTACTCACTCATCTCTAGTAAGAATAAAGGGGGCCATTCACATCACATTTTTCAAGTTTGTTTGAAGTTGGATCCATTATATTAAAAAACGGATGCAAATCCATTTGTATCTGTCACACACTGACTCTAATGTAAAAAAATGGATCTGTTGTGGATGCATTTATTTGAAGCATGGTAGTACATGCTTTTGTGTCCATCAGAAAATGTGGATAGAGACGCACAACCTCAATAAGGAAAGCAGAATTGATTTTTTTTTCCATTAGAGCAGACAATGGATAGGTCTTTATAAACAAAACAGCTATAAAAATGTATTGGACTTCAATAATGTGATGTGAATTGACCTTTGCATTGATCCTTACATGAACCCTCCGGACAAATCTGATCTACTGTGATTTGCCTGGTTCAGGGTTGTGTAGGATGTTTTGATGCAAGGAACACCAAAAAAGAGAATTTGGTTGTCATGCTCGAGGTCATCCAGGATCAGGATATCAGCCGATGTGTTCCCATTTATGGGAAGTTGACTATTTTTACATGATTTGAAGATTTGTGCATTGAAATTGATGTAAAGAAGGACATCTGTTTTACATAGAGCCCAATTTTGGACAATTTTGGTTAAATGGATCGGCATCAGGTTTTAGAGTCTGTTAAACTATAGGGGAAATGCATTAAGACTGAGGCCCGGTTCACATTTATGCATGGGTTTCCGTTAGGGCGTCTGCTTGGAGACCCCCCGAATGGAAACCTAATCTACATAAAAAGGTGGTTACCTTAGGAAACCTGCGGACCCCATAGACTATAATGGGGTCTGTGTAGTTTCTGCGCAAAAAAATGTGCTTGCAGCACTTTTCTTTCCGCATTTTTCATATGGAGAGGGGAACAGGGTCTCTGAACACAGATGTGAACTGGGCCTGAGCGCCCACGTTAGCCATGGGACAGCTAAAAAACTTTGTTAAAAAAATGCAGAGGAAATTTTTCGGCAACGTTTTTGCTGCAATTTCTCTGCAACTTTTCTTCCCTAGTTAAATCTATATGGAAAATGCAAGCACTTCTGCAGTTAAAATTGAAATACTTAGCTGTATTTCTAAAAAAAAAATCCTTTTCTGCTGCTTTTTTTTTCCACATTGTGTGGATGGGATTAACCAGAATTTCATTCACTTTGCTGGTACTGAAAGATGTAGTGTTTTTTTCTAATTTCTATAGCATTTCTGTAATGTGGGGCCTTAGTCTAAGACTGTACTTTCCTAAGCCAGTTTTAGTCCTTTCCCCAGCTTGTGAGAGATGCACCAGCTTTGTTAATATGCTCTGGCGCTGTGCACCAGAACCAAAATCTACATATGTAAGGTACTGACTTCAATTTTAGGTATAACTCACAACATTTTTATGATATGAGATGTAGTAAATTTGATGAGCTGAAGAGCTCCCCTTGATCCCTCGCCCCTGCTCCATTCTGCTTACTTCCTTAAGGCCGGGGCCCCACGGGACGGAAACACCACGATTTGCCTGTAGTGGAAATGCTGCAGAATTTAACTGTACGGGCAAAGTGGATGGGATTTTAGCAAATTCCATGCCCACTCTGCGGTAAAAACTACTGTGTGGACACGCCACAATTTCCAAAACCGCTCCTGTAAGTTAAAACTGGAAACAAAGCATAAAAAAAAAAAAAAAAAAATTATCTTGACCGCAGTATAGGAAAGAAAAGAATGGTGTACTAAGATATATGCTGTAAACAAGCACATTCCTTGTAAGCAGCTATTTGTACATAGTGTAATATGCAGTACTTGTAATATATTATCTGTAATGTAAAAATTGTGAGCAAATGCATAATAATCCCAAACTATTCTGAGAATACAGTAATAGTGGAGCTGTGACATATGGAGGAATCCGTCATGCGCACATTCCTTGTCTGCTCTGACTGCAGAGTTGCTCCTTCTTATGGACTTGAGGCAATTCTGTCCCTTCCGAGACCCTCTCCCCGTGTGTTGGTACAAGAGTATAATATACAGACAATTTTCTATACAAATATACATATTTGTTAAAAAAAGTTTTTTTTTCTTCACAATAGTCATTGCAAAAATAGGGCAGGAAGCCTTGTGCCGCTGTTGGGACTAAGGGAAAACAGATTATCTACATAATCATCCATTCCCTGTCGTACCACCAGCGGCACAATACGGGGAGATATCAAGTAATCCCCTAGGGCGGAGGCTTCTGCAGAACAGCTACATAATCTGTAGTGTTTGGTGAAAGTGGAGTCTGAGGACCATGCAGCAGCGACGCAGAATTGCTCTAGAGGCAAAGCCCACCTCTCGGCCCATGAGGTCGCCACTGACCTCATAGAATATGCTCTCAGGAAGGCAGGTGGAGGCAGACCCTGAGCTGAAAGGGCAGTTTTAATAGCCTCCTTCACCCACCTGGATTTGGTGGGTTTAGACGCCTTGAGGCCCCTCTGTCTTCCTACGAGGTTGACGAGGAGGTTTTCTGCTTTCCTGAAAGGGCAAGTGCGCTCTATATAGATCCTCAGACATCTGGATAAATCCAAAGGTATAGTATCTGATTTCATCCGCTGAAGACGGAGACTGGTGGAATACCGGTAACGTAACCAACTTGGGGAGGAACCTCCAGTAAACTCCTTGACTCATCCTCATGAGCTGGGCAAACCAAGTCCTTTTAGGCCAGAACGGGATTATGGCGATTCCCAAGACTTGATCCTGTTTTATCTTTATCAATACCCTGGGAACTGGAGGGAAAATGTATACCAGCCTGAACCTCCATGGGATGGACAGGGCATCCACTGCCAAGGGATTGTCCTCCTGGTACAGAGAGACCTCTGGGAGACCCCATCTTTGGACGATCTTTTGAAACATGCCTGGATGTAGAGACCATTCTCCGGATCTGTAGGATCCTCTGGACAAGGGGAGCGGATTCCAGGGGGGAGGAAGGGGCTGTGAGACCCTGTTAACCCAGCGAGTAAGCAGGGAAAAAACTGACACGGCTAATTCTTCTTTTCAGGAAGGAGAAACAGCAGAGCCAACAGGACTTCTGCTGAAGGACTACTGAAGAGGATAGGGGACTTCAGGACCCGGTAAGCCCTGGAGCTGACCCCTAAGGAGGACAGAAAGTCCTCCCCCACCTGTACCACACAGGTCAGAAAAAAAACACACGGGGGGAGGGTCTCGGTGTCCTTTTATAGGGGCCAGCCATGTGTAATTTATTTGGCTAATTAAAAATTCCACCTGTCCTACCAGCACACAGGGGCAGAAAATACTCTGTATTGTGCCGCTGGTGGACAAGGAAAGCAGTATACAAGCAATCTCCTACAGGGTACAATAACCTAATGGAGCAGAATTCCTAAAGCGCACTATTATCTTTCCCATTTCTTCTATCCTTAAGTATATACACTGTCATTATTATCATAAGTAGCTCACTTTATTCTTACTCCCCACAGGGACCATTACCACATAATGTACCCTGCACCATATAAAGGACCTTGCTCCTCATGGATTAGGTGACTTGTGACGAACATGAGAGATTTATTAATAAATGTCCATCCAAGCTCAGAGACCTGAATATGTAATAGATGAGAAAGAGTTTCATAAAGATTGTTGTAAGACCCTAGGCCACTGAACTGAATAATCATGTTAGCGATATAGAATAATAGTAATACAATATCACAGTATTAATAGTCGGAGCTGTCACAATTCTTCAGTATTAATAATCACATCCAGAAATGAAGATCATGGGGAATACCAGTTAGTTAGATTGGACTGCACTGAATACATAAGGAAGATAAATATTATTATTATTTATTTATTTATTTATTTATTTATTTATTTATTTATATAGCACCATTAATTCCATGGTGCTTTACATTTGGGGGTTACATACAATACACAGAATATACAGGTAGATATAATACTAACAATGACTGACTGGCACAGTGGGGTAGAGGGCCCTGCCCGCGAGGGCTTACAATCTATGATTGTAATCAATTATCTCTCAGTTAAGACATCGCAGAAAACATTTGCACAGATGTTGTGGTTACACATGGTTTCCACTATCTACACTAGAATATAATCCTCTCATAGCTGCAGCTTTTCAGCAATATAAATATAATTTATCAATGCAAAAAAGCAAGGATGACTTTTTTGCAATGCATGGTAAATGGCTCACCATTACACATATATATATTCTTTCGTGTTGTGCGTCAATTCTTACCGGAATTAAAGGTGTATTAATAAGAAAATTTGGTGACGCCCAGTACGCTGAAGAATATTAATGTGAGTGACCATTATCTTATTTATTTTGCTTGCTTATAGACATATTCTGCAGCTCTTCATATTTGTTGTCATTGTTGACTGTCCCATATAGAGCTCACAATGTAAATTTTCTGCCAGTATGTCTTTGGAGGGTGGGACAGCTGTTATTTATAAGGGGAGAATATTAGAATGGGGAAATATTATAAATAATAGACCCCTTAAAAATAAACGTTTCCCCTTATAAAAGCCCTAAAAAATAAGTTTCCCCCTCATAATAGTTCTCCCTTATAAATAGTCCTCATGAATATTAGTTCCCCTCCTTATAAATAAAGGGGAACTAGTATTTATAACAGGGAGGGGGGCTATTATTATTTATTAAGCTTACTTGTATAGCGACATCATATTCCGCAGCGCTTTACAGACATTGACAGTCACTGTCTCATATAGGGCTTACAGTCTACATTCCCTATCAGTATGTCTTTGATGTGTGGGAGGAAACTGGAGTACCTGGAGGAAACCCATGCAAACACGGGGAGAACATACAAACTCCTTGCAGCTGTTGTCCTGGGTGGAATTTGAACCCAGGACTCCAGCGCTGCAAGGCTAACCACTGAGCCACCATGCTGCCCAATATTAATTATAAATGGGGACTATTATTTAAGAGGAGGGACTATAAGGAAGTACTATTATTTATAAAGGGAGGGCTATTATTGATCATGGGGACTATTAATTAGAAGGGAACTATTTAGAAGGGGGAACTATTAGTAATAAGGGGGCTATTATTTAGAAGGAGGGACAATTACTGGTAAGCGGCGCTATTTATAAGCTGGGACCCTCATTTATAAGGGGGAGTTATTATTTATAAGCAGGGATTATTAATAAGGGTGCATTATTATTTATAAGCAAGGAATCTTAGCCCCCCCCCTTTAAATAATAATCCCTGCTTATAAATAATTAGAATTATTATTTGTAAGGGTGCAGTTAGCTGTGAACAGGACATATTATTTATAAGTGGGGGACTACTATTTATAAATGTAGGGGCAAGGCGACGTATGTTGTATGGGGCCAGTAAGAAGGATTTATACTATGTGGGGAGCATTTTAATTTGGGTGGGTCAGGTATATTTAAGTGGTGGCGACGGGCCACTTATGAAACTTTTGCACTGGGCCCACCAATGGGTTAAAATGGCCTTGCCCCTCCTTACTACATAGGGCGGGTTCACATCTGTGCCCGGTCTTCACTTTGTAGGTTTTTGTCTTCTGCTCAAGAAACTGGACAGGAGACGGAAACCCGGCACTCCGTGTCTGCGGCGAAACCGTTTTGTTTTGTTTTTTGTTTTTTTAACTGGACACAAAGTCCTGCATGTCCGACTTTGTGTCCGGTTAAAAAAAAACAAAACGGTTTTATCGCGGAGAGGCAGAAAACATTCACAGGCACTCACAAAGCGGACACTTTGCAAGCCCATTCAAATGTATGGGTTTGAAAAAAGACTTGTGGTTTCCGTCTCCTGTCCAGTTTCTAGGGCAGAAGACGGAAACCTGTAAAGCGGAGACTGGGCACAGGTGTGAACCTGCCCATACTGTGGAATTGTAGAGTTCAATTTATAAATGTACGCAGTAACGCCTTAAGATGCCCGAGTGGTGTCTGCAGGTAACCAGATTTGTATCAGAATATTATCAGAATTTTTAAAGGGTTTAACCAAGATTACAATTTATCATTCACAGGATAGGTGGTAAGTCCCAGACTCAAGGATTGTCAGACCTCTGAGACCCCCACCGATCATGATTACAGGGGATTTTCTGGTGACCTGTATGAATGGAGAAGATAGGTAAAGAATTGCAATCTTAGGAAAACCCCTATAGCTCTAAAGAGAAGATGGATATTTGAAGTGTTCTATAAGGAAATGGGTTCAGAGTTCTAAGAATACATATGAAGAAATCAATCGGCATGCATTGTGGGACCTAAACACTACAAGATGGTAAAAGCCAGTCATTTACATTAAGGATGTGAATACTCTTATATACAGTATAATACATCTGTAGTTTGTGATTGTGGTCTTGTTAGGTGGATGCATAATTATGTTGAAGCAATCGATGCCATATATTGAATGTTCTGCCATACTATACCTCCCATTAGGATGATGTCTCATTTTCTGTTGTAGTTGAGTTACACAAAGAATGATAACATCAAATGTCAAGCATTGCAATGAATAGATGATAGTTTTATTTCTCACCACTTGCTATGCAGGTAGGCATGATTTATGAGGACTGGTATATGCCTCGAGCCGAGGTGGAAGGAAGTTGTCATCACATTAACTACGTGTCCAGCATTAATTCTCTGCTATGAATAATTTGCTATGGCGGGAGAGACTTTCAGAGCAAACAATGAATGCAGGAACATTTATAGCTTTACTGGTACTTTTACTGTCTGCGCTCTGCAGATTTATGCCTAGGACAATTAGGAATAGTCATTTGCAAGTTCTCTCAACACATAATCTGTATTCAGGACACGGCGCAGAGACCAGTAATGAAACCAATGTGACCTAATGAAATAACAAGGTAGAGCATGAAAATAATTATTAAATACTAATAATAAACTACTTATACTACTTATATGCTGCTGTAAGGGCTGCTATTTGTATAGTGTCCTGGTGAAGCCTTGCCAAGAAATCCATTTTTCAGCTGAGGCCCCACATTGCAGAAATGTAGCTTTTGTTGTTGCAGATTTTGTTGCAGTTTTTCGAGCCAAAGCCAGGAGTGCATTGAGTAGAAGGAAGAAGTATAAAAATGTCCTATAGATTTCTCATCTCTGCTGAAGCCATTCTTAGATTTGGCTCTAAAAACGACAGCAAAATCTGCAACAAAAATGCTGCATTACCGCAACATGGAGCCTCAGTCTTAATCCATATGCAAGTGAGTAGGTCGAGTGTCTGCACCTGCCAGAGCACCTGCTTTTTCCACAAAAAAAAAATGTATCTTCAAAGTAGCTGGTGAGCACTGGGAAGGAGGTGGTCAGCCATAGAACTGGCCAAGGACAGGTAGGGAATGTTCACATGGTGGAATTTGGCTCTAAATTTGAGGCTGATTTCACCTCAAATTCAGCCTCAAATTCCGCCTAAAACCAGATGGAATGGGAGCTGAGCAGCAGATCCTGATTTCTTCTGCTCAATCTTCAGGGAGATTCCAGATTTGAAATTTGATGCGGAATTTTACTTAGAAAAAAAATCTGCTGCAAATTCATGGAACTGAATTTTTCAGCTAGAAAAAATTCCCGAAGCTGAATTCCACCATGTGAACAAATCCCTGTAGATTAATTAAAGGGGTTTTCCAGACAAAAATGGATAACCTATTTAATGTTTAAATCAGCTGGAGGCAGTGAAAAAAATAAAATAGTGCAGTCTGGTCTTCTTGGTCCAGAAGTCCTAGCCACCCAGGCCAATCAGCAGCTTCAGCAGAACTCAGGAAAAGACCAGTGAGATGAGGCTGGAGCAGAATTACTGGACCGCATCGGGAGGACACTTGAGCACCAGGGACAGGTGAGTATGATTTTTTAATAATTTTTTTTCACCTCCCTCAGAAATTAAAAAAAAAAAATGCCTGGACAACCTCTTTAAGAACTTAGAAGGTTGTAACTAGCTGATCAGTTATGACACAGGAGAAGGGGAGTAGGACAGGAATGTGCAGGCCCTGTCTTCTGCTGATCCTTCAAGCTGACCCTCCAGAAAATTTTTTATTATATTTTCTGGGAAAGTAGTGTCCTAAGCGCAATTTTTGGGCAAAGCCACTCCCCTTTGGGCACTAAATGTTCTGAACACTCACTAGGAAACCAATATAAAAATATAAGCCACTGACCAATCTACCAGTGGTAATCTATGTGGACCAACTTAAAAAAAAGACAAACTAGCGGTAACGGGTCCATTATGGAGAGAGGGAATAATAAATGGTACCATTATGAAGAACTATTTGTCTCACAAACATTAAACCCTCATATCTGTGAACGTTAAAATAAAAACTTTATGGGGGTTTGGAAGGCAAGAAGTCAAAAATGAAAATCGAAAATTAAAAAATTCCTCTAGTGGGAAGGGATTAAGTTTAAAGTACAATACCAGAAATACAACTTTAATTTAAAAACCATAATTACAGCTTGGCCATAAAGCCTTAATACAACACATCAGGGCATCTGTCGACTCAAATAACCCCCTTCTATTAAGGCTGTGACATAATTTCCAAAAAGATAACAATATGGCAGAGTGGCTTCTTGAGAACAGCGCTGGAGTCTGACCCAGGTCATAATCACTAGATCAGAGAGGAAATCTTCATAGAGACCTATCAGACATTGATCCTAACTAGAGATGAGCAAGTACTGTTCGGATCAGCCGATCCGAACAGCACGCTCCATAGAAATGAATGGATGCACCTGGTACTTCCGCTTTAACGGCGGCCGGCCGCTTAACCCCCACGTGCCGGCTACGTCCATTCATTTCTATGCGAGCGTGCTGTTCGAATTGGCTGATCCGAACAGTACTCGCTCATCTCTAATCCTAACATCTAATCACAGGCCGTCACTGGAACCAAACATCTGCCCAACTAGGTGACCAATGGACAACAATAATCCCATGATGCATCTTCCTCAAGGTCCATGTCCTCCTATTACCGCAATTTAAAGCTACACACAGTTCAGCAAAAAGGCGCCCTGTAAACCCAATCTAAGGGTAAGGACAGGCAGATTATGTTGATGCAGCTTTTGAAAACAACCAAAATCATGTATAGTCCATAAAGGGTAAGAACTTAAAAAGGACAAATTCTACTTCTTTCTTCAATCCAGACCAGGTTTTAACTTCAAAAACTGCATCAACAAAACCTAAATGCATGTCCTTACGCTGGGTTCATACCAGCGTTTGGGTCTCCGCTTTCAGTTTCCGTCTTCTGCATGCATTTGAAAATCTAAGCTTCAGTCGGCCTCCATCTCTTATCTCATCTGAGAATATTCTCAAGTTCAGGCTTCTGCGACACAAGGCATTTTTAATGATTCAATGGGGATTTCAGACCATCAACTGCACATATTGTACAAAAAGTGGAAGCTGTCTGTGTACAGTACACTTAGCAATTATTCACATGGAGCAGAGTACACACCCAAATAAAATTATATGAATATTTTCAGTTGTGAAACCTGATTACTGCCAGGTTACTGCCAAACTGGTCAACCCTTTCACCATTCACTGCTATAGGACTTCAAGGATTGCCCTGTCTCCATGCTCAGAACTTGCATAGAAACAAATGGCTGCTTTCACTGCTGCCACAAGACAGAGGACCAGCATTTTGGGGTTAGGTGTAGCTCCCAGAGATCTGTAATAATAATTTTAACCAAAGGTAAAACCATTGGGAGGGCTTGGTGTTACCAACCACATAGCCCCATTTCTGTGGATTTCATTTTGCGTGTGTATATATTGGGGTGTCACAGATCAAGATCTGGAATTTTTTGTGTCCGCACAATAACTACAAATAGTACATGTTTGTAGGGTAAAAGGAGGTAAAGTATGGATTTGGGGCTGACTGATATCACTAGAGCTCAGAGGCATTACTTCAGTGCAAACTCTGTAATGGACCCCTGCCTACCTAGTGTCATTTAAAATAGTGGTAGGATCTATGAGGACCCTTAGGGTCTAGGGCTTGGTAGCGACTGCTACAACTGCACCCTATATAGCTTCGCCCTTGCTGGTCCTTATTATCCCTGTTGTCTTACCAATAAAATGGTAAATATCAGGACTCTGAAGCAAGAACGCAAGGTTAACTAACAACAAAAGCATAGAAATGATATGTCAGTGGCTCGCTGGTGTTGTATGGCTGAGTAACTGATCTCTTTTTATGTCCTATTCTATGCTAAAATAGCGCTAGGCTTGTACTGTACTGACTGATACCGTATATTGCATATAACATGCTACTTCTTATCTCTTGCTGTAAAATCTTAATGGATCACCAAAGTAATATCACAGCAGAGATCTGTCTGGTCCTAGTATTCTTATCTGGAGAAATCACTTCAAAGACAGGAGGTTATAATATAACTGTGAATATGGGCCATGGAGTGAAACATTGCACATTATACAAGGCTGTGCTTGATAGCTTGCCAAACATGAACTGGCAGGGGACAAACTAGAAAATTCACAGAAAGCAAAAGAAACGCGGCATGGCGGCCCCACCAACATAAACAGTTACATTACATGGCTTTACAGATGGACTGCTCTAAAGAGTTTGCAGTCAAATTGTTTTTCAGATTCAGAGAAAATCTTGCCTTTTTATCCCAATGATTTCCTTCCTTAAGGGGAGACTGTCACCAGGGTGTAGCATATTATACCAGTTACGCTGGGTTCACACCTGCGTTCATGTCTCCGTACTATGGTTTCCGTCTTCTGCATGGCAGAAGATGGAAACCATAGACCGGGTCCGGCCGTGCGTGGCGGTGAGCGTTTTAGGCTCTCCGCCGCGAAACCGGATTTTTTTATCCGGACACAGAGTAGTGCATGTCCGACTCTGTGTCCGGATTATAAAACCCGGTTTCGCGGCGGAGAGCGCAAAACGCTCACTGCCGCGCACGGCCGGACAGCTTTCTCACCCATTCAAATGAATGGGTGAGAAAGTCTCCTGCAGGTTTCCGTCTCCTGCATCTGTTTTATGCAGGAAACGGAAACCTGCAATAAGGACCGATGAACGCAGATGTGAACGAGCCCTAACACAGATAGGTCAGACTCACCTAAATGAAACTGGAATGTCTCTGCCTGTTCAGGATTCTGCACCTCTGTGTTCAGTTATTATTCCTTGCTTTAGGTTCTTCTTGTAATGTCTGAATACTGTCCTATTCCCTCATCTCTGTAATTGAGTTTCCACCACACCCATCTCTTACACCTTTGTCTCCTCTGCTCCTCTAATATTTTATCTTAGCCTTACCTGTGTGATTGTCAGCCTATCTGCCAATCAAATCTGGGGCAGGTTCTGGACTTCCTATAAACAGGTCATCTCAGCAACGGAGACATGGATTTTCATGGGGAAAAAGATGATACATTCAGGTGAGCTCCACCGATATATCTGTGTCACTGGTTTAATATGCTTCACCCTGGTGTCAGACTCCTTTTAAAATCTCAACTTTATCTAGTGAACCTAGACTTCTAAACTGTTGGTTTTCTGGCAACATATGTGTCATCAAATTTTGTAATACACTTTATTGACAAATTGTGGTTCCTTTATGTGAAATCCTTAGCTGAAATCCATGTTCTGGCCCTTCCATAAGTTCTGCATTCCTCCTTTTCCAGTTATCCATGTTGTAGGGTTTCTGATGGCTGTGTGTGTATGGGTGCTAGCCGTAGGAGGCTGCAGGCTGCATATCACCTAGGACAGTGGTTCTAGTTTTATATTAAATTTAAGATTCTCAGTCATAGCTGTGACACCCTCCGCCATGTAACGCTGGAAAAAGAGAAAAAAGAAGGGCCAGAATGTGGATTTCACAGTGAGGAGCCACAATTTGTTAATAAAGCATATTGTAACATTTATTAATGACACAAATGCTGTAAAACAATTATATATTATTAAATATATAATTTTAATTTGTAAGTCATCTAGAAAGTAGAGACAATGAGGCTTACATTCTCCTGTGTCTAAATATTGTATGTTCGTCAACACAATAGACAGTGATACTGGGAGAGAAGCAAAAGAATATCAGTGGGCGTAATAACAAATATGTAACAGCAATATCTATTAATGGTAGGTCATGTAATGAATACATGTGCCAGGTCTGCCAGGGCACATACACCTCTATGACATTTATATCCTGTACAGAGGGACATGGACTGAGCTGTCAACTTAAGAAAACCTTTTAAATAGAATAATGTGTTTACAGCAGCCTTGGCACTAAATTGAATAGCATATAGAAGTGTACAGGGGGAGGGAAGGGGGGGGGGGTTAGAATAGTAATTGTAATGTGAGCTAACAGACTTGTAGAAACAGTGACCTTGACTGGGTTGTAATTCCACTGTATCTGTAATATGCAGACAATAAGAACTATTTTAATAAAGTATGAAGAAGGAAAGGTCTGCAGCACAAATGGCCAAATGTAGCTGGCTTCTAATAGAAGGAGCACAGTGAAGTTTTTCACTGGAGGTACACTTTCATTGTAGTACACTAAGGGGCGAACCTTTAATGAGGCGAAGTGAGCGGACGCCTCAGGCGGCACTATCATAAGGGGCGGCATGGAAGAGCGCTGGTCTGCATGCGACCCGTGCTGGTCTGACGTGGCTCATGCAGCCTTGGCTGCCCTTCTAATCCTAGGCTGCCCCAGGACCACTGCCTCTGTGTGTCCCACCCAGTGGTTGCCATTAATATATGCTTTGCCGTTAACTAGATCAGCATCTGCAAGACACCGATCTAGTTAAAATTCAAGCTGTGACTGTCTTGTATATTGCAAGCCACTTCAGTCCTGCAGTTTACAAGACACTGAGAAGACAGACACAAGACATCTGCTTCTCAGTGCAGGCAGGAGTGATGACGTCATAGCATCGCACTATGAGACACAGACATCTTGTTCTTGGTTATCTTGGGTGAAGAAGAGGAAATGGTGGCTCTACTGTATCACACACAGTTCCTGCTATTTTAAAGGTGTCATTAGGAAGGGGCACTTTATATAAGGGGGCTTTATGAATTTAAGAGGTGCCATTTATGTTTAAGGGGCATAACTACTGTGGTAGACGTGGTAGTGGCTGCCACAGGGCACGGGACATTAGGGGGCTCAGCGGGCCCTGATGTTACTTTTTTTTTTTTTTTTTTTTAATAGGCTGTTACCTGCTGGAGCAACTAATGGGCCCTATTGACTTACCGATCCTCGCTCCCGCTCACGGCCGCCAGCACTTCCCCTTCTGTGGAAGCTGTGATCAGGAGTGGGGGAATCGGTAAGTGAGGCACCCCCCCCCCCCCATCCCCGAGTATAATGATTGGAGGGCTAGCAGAGGTGAGGGAACATAAAAAACACTTACTTACCTCTCCTGGTCTCCAGAAGGCTTCGGGTCCATTTGGTGATGTCCCAGACGTCTCATGGTCTGGGTTTGCATCATAATGCATTGCAACGCAGGCCCGGCTCAAGTGACATCTGGTCCATCATTGAAGATGGCTGACATCAGCGGTGAGTGCGCCGGAGTCAAGGAGAGGTAAGTAACAGTGGTTTTTTTTGTTTTTATTCTCCCCTTGGTCTCCGATTATACTCTGGGGTGGTCCACAATAGGGCATAATACAGTGTGCAGGGGTCACTATGGGGCATAATACTGTGTGCAGGGTCCACTATGGGGCAAAATACTGTGTGCAGAGGCC
Organism: Leptodactylus fuscus; assembly: GCF_031893055.1. Taxonomy (NCBI): domain Eukaryota; kingdom Metazoa; phylum Chordata; class Amphibia; order Anura; family Leptodactylidae; genus Leptodactylus; species Leptodactylus fuscus. Next base: position 41,158,224 of record NC_134273.1, read on the forward strand.
ACTATGGGGCATAATACTGTGTGCAGGGGCCACTATGGGGAATAATACTGTGTGCAGGGGCCACTATGGGGAATAATACTGTGTGCAGGGGCCACTATGGCGCATAATAGTGTGTGCAGGAATGCGGTTTGTACTCGGGGGAGGAGGGTTGAGTTGGTTGGTCACTCAGTCGGGAAGGGGGGGGAGCCATGTTAAATGGTCGCCTTGGGGCCTCGCCATTCCTAGTTACACCCCTGGACATTATTAATAAAAGGGGAGCTATTTATATAATGGGCCACTAGGGATTATTATATCTATAAGGAGGTGGTTATTTATATACAGTAAGGGGGCATAAGGGAGCATTAAGTATATAAAAGGAGCTGGTTATTTATATATTGGGGAGTATTTATATATATGGTTATTTATATAATGGGGCATTATGGGACATTATGAATGGAAGGGGGCATCATTTATGTAAAGGGTCATTAGAGGAGTAGTATTTATGACATGGGGGGAAATCAGGGGCGTAATATAAGGGAGAAAATTAATTAAAGGGGTTGTTCGGGATAACTACTTTTAATATGAGACCAGGAAAGGTGAAAGAAAAAAAGAAAACCCGCTTGCCTGTCCCTAGTGCTCCTAGTCGCCTGTCCTAATGTCTCCCACTGCAGTCTGGTTCTGCTGCAGCGGTGTTTACTTCTAGTGGAAATCCCTGCTGCACATAAGGAGTCTGCTGACATGGGACGTCACAGTGTTGTGGGAACTACCGCAGGAAGAAAACACCAGAGCAGCAGGACTGGACTGCACTGAGAGACACTAGAGCACCTTCTCTGGCCTTATATTAAAAAAGTGGTTATCTTGGAAAGCCACTTTAAGGTGGCAATTGAGCTTTATTAAAGGGGTTCTCCAGCTCATTTTTATTGATGACCTATACTTAGAACAGATTATCAATAAGGGATCAGTGACTCCCCACTGACCAGCTGTATGAAGGGGCCATGCCGCCTGTTTGTATCACACGCTGCCTGTTTATAGTGACCGTGTGATGTCATTAAAATCATATCACATACTATAGACATATAGGACGAGGCTGTAATTACATTACATAGCCACTATGAGATGAATGATGCTATATAAACAGAGAAGCAGTTATGGTACTTACACAGGTACCACGGTTTATTCACACAGCTAATCAGTGGGGGTCCAGGGTTTTTGAGCCCCATTAATTTTTTTTATTGGTAACCTGGAAAACCTTTTAAATAGGAAACACCTGGGGCAATATTAATAAGGGCCACTATTTAAAGGGGTATTCCCATCTCAAGGATCCTCTATACTGGCAGCTTATGTAAATTGACTTTTCCGAAATATATTGCTTTTGCAATGCTGCTTTGTTTTCCTGCTATGTAAAATTATTCCTCCCATTGTTTACACAGCGTTAACATAGCACCGACCTGTGTGATAACCAGGACAAGTTATGTCACTCACTGCTCTCACTGTTATCTACAGCTCTGCAGGTCAGATAATTGGAGTTTGCTGATAAAGTCCTGTCTGTGATCTCTCTATGTAAACACACAGATAATACGGAGTCTATTTTCTACAAGCATGTGCATATTATCTAATCTGCATTTATATTATATTTCTAGTAATCATAAGTATTGTGATATTTCATAGTGTCCATTTCAGCAAGCTGGGAGTGTGTGGGGAGGGGGGATATGGGAAGTGAGAAGAAGAGACAGTAAGCAAAGCTGCTGAAACAAGGAGATGGGGAAAACCCCTTTAAACAGGGTACGCAAGGGGCAATATTAATAAGGGGCACTATTTATACAGGGTATACATGGACATTAATATCAAGATGTACTTAGGAGTATTATTTATTATGGGGGGGTTATGTCAAACACACATGGACAAAATTGTTGGTACCCCTCATTTAATGAAAGAAAAACCCACAATGGTGACAGAAATAACTTGAATCTGACAAAAGTAATAATTAGTAAAAATTCTATGAAAATGAACAAATGAAAGTCAGACATTGCTTTTTGCTTCAGCAGAATTAAAACCCCCCCAGTTTTCTCTGGTTTTAAGGGTGCCTTTACCAGATGGCATGTTTCAGCTTCTTCTAAAGATGCTCATAGGATTTAGGTCTGGGTTCGTAGAAAGCCACTTCAGATTAGTCAATTGGTTTCCTCTTAGCCATTCTTGGGTGTTTTTAGCTGTGTGTCTTGGATCATTATCCTGTTGCAAGACCCATGACCTTTGACTGAGACCAAGCTGAGACTGCAAAGCACATTTCTCTCTAGAATCCCTTGATAGTCTTTAGATTTCATTGTACCCTGCACAGATTCAAGATGCCCTGATTCAGGAAAGCAGCCCCAGTAGGGACAGTGCTCTTTTAAAGATATGCTTCATTTTTCCATCTGTGAACATAGAGCTGATGTGCCTTGCCAAAAAGTTTGATATTTGTCGCATCTGTCCATAGGACATTCTCCCAGACGCTTTGTAGCCTGTCAGCATGTGGTTTGGCAAATTCCAGTTTGTCAGATTCAAGTTATTTCTGTGACCATTGTGGGTTTTTCTTTCATTAAACGAGGAGTACCAACAATTTTGTCCATGTGTATATATTTTATAACTGGGGTAGCAGCAGGATGGGGGCTTTGTGTAGATGAGGACAATGTGGTTGTCTGGAGAAGTGAGGAGACAAATATGTCTGTGCTGCAAACTTTAGAGACAAGTCACAGCTGGAAGAAGCGTTCATGGCGGTCCAAAGGGAAGAGAAAGGAAATGTGGGTGATTAGTCAGAGACGTCACTTGTAAGTCACAAAATGTTACTGACACTGAAGTAATACAGTAAGAGAAATTCTTAAAAACTGTTTTGTAACTTTGTGTATTGTGTATATTTATTGTGCGACAATAGCAGTGTGTGAAGCTAGTAATATGTAAGCCCTTTTTTTTTTTTTTTTTTTTTTTTTTGTGGGGGAGGGAGCACCTTTCTATAGTCCACATCAGGCAGCAAAGACGCTCGGTTCACCCCATAGCAAACCCTACAGTGTAAGGCTCACAGGAGGTTTTGGTCATGTGACCCTGACACAGGGGGCAGTGAAATGTAGCATTTAGGTGTTTTCAGGTGACTAGGCATGAGTTCTGAGAATCACATGGGGCAGGACTAAATTCTTCTACAAGCCTATGCATTTTAGGCTCAACCCTTTCACCACAAAGACATGACAGAATAGACAAAGTGAGAATCATCTGCAAAGTCTCATCACTATTTTTATGTGAAAAGCTACTTCTTCCTAAGGATGGAAAAGACCATACCCTCTGTTCCAGTTACAGACCGATCTCTCTCCTTAATACGGATGCTAAATTGTATGCCAAACTACTGGCTAACCGACTTGGCCCACACATGGGGGACCTTATTCACCCTGATCAGGTGGGTTCTGTCCCCTGCAGGGAGGCTCGCGGCAATACCCAGAAGGCCTTCTCCGCCATCCATCACGCTCAGCGCTCATGTACACCTATGTTACTCCTTTCCTTGGACGCAAAGAAGGACTTTGATAGGGTGGATTGGCAGTTTTTGGAAGCCACGCTGGTTCAAATTGGCCTTGGCCCGGCTATGCTTATTCGCATGCGGACTCTTTATAACTCCCCCATGGCGCGGGTTAGGGTTAACGGCTCGCTTTCCTCACCCTTTTCCATACATAATAGTACCCGTCAGGGCTGTCCCCTATCCTCCTATTGTACGCCTTGGTCATGGAACACCTTCTGGTGGCACTTAGGACGAACCCCAACATAAACGGTCTGAAGGTTAGCAACCTACACCTAAAAGTCTCCACGTTTGCAGATGATGTCCTTCTTTTTGTCACGCAGCCCCTTACGTCCCTCCCCTCTATCCTTAAAGAGCTTGATGCTAATAGCTTTTATAGCAATTACAAAATAAATTTGTCTAAAAGTTCTGCGCTTAATGTTTCCTTACCAGCGACGGTCCTCAGCACCCTACGCACCTCCTTTTCTTTCCAATGGTCTCACAAATCCATTAGATACTTGGGGGTGCAACTCCCCTGTCTCCTTGCGGATTCTTATGCCCTGAATTTATACCCGCTCTTGCGTACACTGCGATCCGACCTTGACCGTTGGGATGCTAGCTGTCTCTCCTGGTTGGGGCGCATTAATCTCCTGAAAATGAACATTTTGAAGGATTTTGTTTTGTTTATCCTGTGGCTTTCCAACAGCAGTGTATGCACTACATGTGAATAAAGCCTGAACTTGTGTGCAATCCAGTGTCTGTGTCCCTGTTTCCTGCACTGCTACAAGCATCTACCTAAGCAATTCCCCACAGACACTTATAATCTGTTTTTTTCAAACGGACAGAAAAGTCCTGCATGTAGGATTTTTTTGCCTGCTTGAAAAAACGTACATGGTTGTAGAAAAGTAATTCTGTGTAATTCCTACTTTTCTTTCTGTCTTAATTTTAATCTAATAAACATTTTTTTGTATATAGGTGTTTTGTCTTGTGGGTTTTCTGGTTTCACAACTTAAAGGTGGTGTAGGGCAAGCAGCTTTGGGCCTGAATTTTGATGCATTTTCATTAATAAATTTGCCCCATTGAATTTCCAAGATGACTTGTCTCCGCATTCCTCTCTAGCACCTTTGCATGACACAGGAGATACTTTGAGACCTATTGTTATGAGACTCAATGTAAGCAATGAGCATCTTGAATACTGTTGAAATACCATCTAAATAAAATAAAATACCCTATATTGTATAACATATTACAACACGTTCATTATTCAGAAACTTGTATTATATTGTGAATTGCTTTTACAGCCTGTTCAGATTGCAGCCATGACACTAACCATTGCATTGCAGACTCCAGCAGTCTGTCAGTATTAGGCTGGGTTCACACGATGTATTTTGGCACGTAATGTGGCACGTAGACGGCGCGGGAGCTTTTGCGGGCCGTATACTCTCCCATTCATTTCAATGGGAGCGTGGATAGTATACACAGCGCTATTTTGCGGCCGTGATTTTGCGGCAGCCACAAAATAGCGCCGCGTATACGGTCCCGGCTCCCATTGAAATCAGAGGCTGACATTATACTGCATGCCTCCCTGGGAATTGTAGCCTCTAAGCTCCGTGCCTTTAAGTGACAGTGCAACTGCAAGCCTTGTACCCATTTGTGACTATAACTGTGAAGCTTAGTGCCTTCTATTGGCCACAGCTTTGCCACACCAAACAAACACAGCTCTGCTTCATCACTGGATGACCTCAATCTGTTCATTGCTAACGTACCACCACATCCATCACCACCAAGCTTGCTACTTCCAGACATTGGGAAATTAATGGACTGTGGCTTAGCAGATCCACCACACCCAATGTGAACACAGCAGGACTGTAGATACAATCGACTTGGTGGCTCCATTGGTTGTACTGTAATAAAGGTATCATCTGTAAGTGAGGATGAAGGCTTCTGTAGAGGTCTGTTCAGACCTTCTGCTACCATGTGGTATCTCTGTGAACTCCTCTGGATGTAAACTGCCCCCCCCATTTGGAATAATTACCAATATCTTTAGATTTCCTTGCCAGGAGGATGTTAATATTTTATGGTACATCTCGCTAAAATGATCACATAGAGATTGTTCCTTATATCAATGGCTAGACCAAGGTGCACAAATGGTCCAGCTCTGGTGGGATTCTCCTATGTTGACTGCTATTTCCGATACATATAGTTGAAATCTAAACTATACAGGGATCTACAGTAAATACTTCTGGCATCAGTAAATTGTAGGCTTCACTGAACCTCAGGAGATGGAGACAGCTAGAAGGCAGTAATGACGGATCCATTCCTCACGACTTCATTAGCACTGCGGCAAAAGCTTTAACCGTCTATTCATGGAAGAATCAGTGAAAGCCAGGTCAATATGTACATAACACACACGGCTGCTCTAGTCAATTATCTATTATGTCTTCTGCTTACAAATAGTTGTCCAAACAATCTCTCATATTTTTCTCATTAAATTGTCTTTAGAATAATGTAAAATGAGATATTTCTATGTAGAATACACATTTAGCTTTGTGCAACCTCAAATCATAGTTTTAGGGACCTGCCATTAGCACGCCTTACACAGTACCCCCATGGCAGTGGTTCGTCATGGGTGTACTCACCATTCATCGTTGGAATCATTATGATGTGTGCTATGGATTCACAGTACAATTGTTATGATGAAAATAAATTTTCTCCAAAATTGTCTAAAAAGATATTGCAAACATCCTGCCATCAATTTTGTCTTCATTCCCTGCTCCATCGTTCATTGTTTACAACAGTCCCACGTCCATTTGCCACAATATTCTTGAGTGGACCCACTGAGGTCTATGGGAGAGTTTTCTAGACAGTCTGTGGGGACTAGAGAAGCTGTGATATCATCTATAGTCAGCAGTGGATGGGTGTTATGTGGTGTTATCTATAGAGGTGTTATCTTCTTTTGTAAATCTGTCTGTCTTGTCTGTGATGTAATGAGGTGATGTCTACAAGAAAACCCCTACAGAAATAGAAAGTGTCAATCTATTATTAGGCTTAGTGGAAAGAGTTCAAACTACAGGACATAATTACATGGAAAAATGTAACAAATCACCAAAGATTATTTTTCAAAATATGTTTGACAAAAACTCAATTTAAAAAGAAGGCAATTTTTGTTGACAGATTGGACAGTATTGCGCCTGAATTATCAAACGGCTTGACCTTTAGCAGGTTCCTCTCAATGAGCACATTTTTTGTTGTTCTTTGAATTTTCAGCATTTTTAATTTTGTGCTTCGATACGTATTTATTGTACATGTGTGCTTGTGTTGTAGGTGTGCACTGTACAAGATATTTCTTCACAAAGTTTACATGATTGTCTTTAATTCTCCTATTTTCAATGTTTTAGATTAAAAGTAAAGTCATCAAATCTTTGCAACATAAATGGAATTATCCAAAATAGTCAACCTTTGTCTTGTTAGCATGGAGCGCCCACTATAATGGTCCTTTAGCGATACCTATACCGAAATCGCATTTGGCATATCAAAAATTTTATTCGCACCCACCACTCTGTCTGCAATTCTCCAAACGTCTCGGACATCACAGGGTTTCTAGCAAATTACACATATTAATTCTTCCTAATTAGAGTGGGTTTAATGGAATAATAATTATCCTGTGAAAATGACTTTTAATGCAGTAGAATTTATGAGACATCTCAACCTCATGTGACCTGAGAAAACAAATTTAATGGAATACTTTATGACAGCATGTTTTTTTAAAGCATTCACTATACTAAGGTAAATAGTATGATATACAGTCCTATGAAAAAGTTTGGGCACCCCTATTAATCTTAATCATTTTTAGTTCTAAATATTTTGGTATTTGCAACAGCCATTTCAGTTTGATATATCTAATAACTGATGGACACAGTAATATTTCAGGATTGAAATGAGGTTTATTGTACTAATAGAAAATGCGCAATATGCATTAAACCAAAATTTGACCGGTGCAAAAGTATGGGCACCTCAACAGAAAAGTGACATTAATATTTAGTACATCCTCCTTTTGCAAAGATAACAGCCTCTAGTCGCTTCCTGTAGCTTTTAATCAGTTCCTGGATCCTGGATAAAGGTATTTTGGACAAACAATTCAAGTTCAGTTAAGTTAGATGGTCGCCGAGCATGGACAGCCCGCTTCAAATCATCCCACAGATGTTCAATGATATTCAGGTCTGGGGACTGGGATGGCCATTCCAGAACATTGTAATTGTTCCTCTGCATGAATGCCTGAGGATTTGGAGCGGTGTTTTGGATCATTGTCTTGCTGAAATATCCATCCCCAGCGTAACTTCAACTTCGTCACTGATTCTTGAACATTATTCTCAAGAATCTGCTGATACTGAGTGGAATCCATGCGACCCTCAACTTTAACAAGATTCCCGATGCCGGCATTGGCCACACAGCCCCAAAGCATGATGGAACCTCCACCAAATTTTACAGTGGGTAGCATGTGTTTTTCTTGGAATGCTGTTTCTTTTTGGACGCCATGCATAACACCTTTTTTTATAACCAAACAACTCAATTTTTGTTTCCAAAATGAAGTTGCCTTGTCCAAATGTGCTTTTTCATACCTCAGGCAACTCTATTTGTGGCGTACGTGCAGAAACGGCTTCTCTCTCATCACTCTCCCATACAGCTTCTATTTGTGCAAAGTGCGCTGTATAGTTGACCGATGCACAGTGACACCATCTGCAGCAAGATGATGCTGCAGCTCTTTGGAGGTGGTCTGTGGATTGTCCTTGACTGTTCTCACCATTCTTCTTCTCTGCCTTTCTGATATTTTTCTTGGCCTGCCACTTCTGGGCTTAACAAGAACTGTCCCTGTGGTCTTCCATTTCCTTACTATGTTCCTCACAGTGGAAACTGACAGGTTAAATCTCTGAGACAACTTTTTGTATCCTTCCCCTGAACAACTATGTTGAACAATCTTTGTTTTCAGATCATTTGAGAGTTGTTTTGAGTAGCCCATGATGCCACTCTTCAGAGGAGATTCAAATAGGAGATCAACTTGCAATTGGCCACCTTAAATACCTTTTCTTATGATTGGATACATCTGGCTATGAAGTTCAAAGCTCACTGAGGTTACAAAACCAATTTTGTGCTTCAGTAAGTCAGTAAAAAGTAGTTAGGGGAATTCAAATCAATAAAATGATAAGGGTGCCCATACTTTTGCACCGGTCAAATTTTGGTTTAATGCATATTGCACATTTTTTGTTAGTACAATAAACCTCATTTCAATCCTGAAATATTACTGTGTCCATCAGTTATTAGATATATCAAACTGAAATGGCTGTTGCAAACACCAAAATATTTAGAACAAAAAATGATTAAGATTAATAGGGGTGCCCAAACTTTTTCATAGGACTGTATGTTATAAGTATGATAAAATCTCTCACTGTGCAGGGTACCATATACTGAGAAATAATATCTGAGCTTGTGCGTAACTAAGATGTATGTAAGATAATGATTTCCTTCTTGAAACGATACCAGTGGAGATGAGCAGAGACAAGATGAAAGGCAGACGTTCCCCTAGTGTTAGACAGCTTTTTAGTAGTTTTTTGATGACTATTGCGTTCTTCAAGGTGAGCTCCATGCCATGAGTAAGTACAATCAGTCTGACTAATCCACACTAAGTCTCAGTTATATTTTATTAAACCTTAATGGATATCACGAAGGTCGATCATCGTGTATTGCAAGGCTGCAATTTCTAATACACTTCGGGGGCAATTTACCAATTTACAAACTCTGCCAAAAAATATTCTACAAGATATGTCTCACATCTGTTACGTGCGTAAGACTCTTTTATGGGGACAGTTGCAGGGAACAGCATTGCATCTTAGCCCCTTCACATGTCAGCCCTGGGACTGGAAGTTCCCACATTCTGTTTTAATTCATCACCATTTTTATCATCTTTGCTTACTGACTGTAAAGGTAAGCATTATAACTACAAAATCTACCTACCCCTATTAAAGTGGGGCCAAACCAAACATAAGAGGCACGGCACTGGAGTTCTAGGTTCGAATCTGACCAAGGATAAGATCTGCAAGAATTTTGTATGTTTTCCCCCGTGTTTGCGTGGGTTTCCTCCAGATACTCCACTTTCCTCCCACACTTCAAAGATATACTGTTACTAGGGTTGAGTGATCGGGATCGGAAAAGATTGGATCCTGATCGGCGATCGAGTAAATTTCGTGATTGCTATCAGGTTCCAATCCCGCCTAAAAGAGATCAGAAATGGAATTCTGATCCCGATCGCTCAACTTAACTGCACAAAAGTGCTGCCACTCCCCGTTCTTCTCGCTCCTCTTCTTTCTCCTTCACATGCTTTCAGAGCGCCCTGCACACCCCGCCTCCCTAGACTAATGTTAGAAATGCTGGGAGAAAGCGGGGCTTGTGAGAGTGTGGGCGGGTACTGGGAGTGGAGACATGAGTGATGCACTCACGTCATCCTGCCCACACTCTCCTAAGCCACAACAAGCCCTGCCTACTCCCATCATCTCTAACACTAGCCTAGGGAGGTGGGGTTGCACATGGCGCTCTGAAGGCATGTCAATGAGAGAGGACTGGACCGAGAAGAATGGGGAGCGGCAGCGGATATGTGCAGGTAAGCAGACACCAGGGGGGCTAAGTAGCCGGGGGATTTTTTTTTTTTTAAACACTACACAGCATGGAGTCCAAAAATTGAAAAATTTTTGGACTCCATGCTGTGTAGTGAATAGGATCGTTTTTAAAATCCGATCTTTGATAATTAAAAAAAATCCCATTCACTTGCATTGGGATTGGGATCAGGTTCGAATGGAAAATGATCGGAAATTGGATTTTAAAAACGATCCTGAAATTTCAAGATTGGCTCAACCCTAACTGTTACAAACATTGTTAGTCACTGTCCCACATAGAGTTTGCAATCCAATGTCTGTAAAGTGCTGCGGAATATGATGGCGCTTTAAGGGTAAGAGAAATAAATAATAAAAGTAACACATATGATATTATAATATCCAAAAAAGGCAAGCTCCTGATCTTAAGGGGGAAGGAAAATATAATATAGGAGCGGTATTAAACAGTGAAATTAGGTCATGAAGAAAGTATAGAATTATATTATGGGTCACCGCTACAGTGAGGGTGAGGAGACACTAGTCATAAATCAAACTACTTCCGCTCCTGTGTAATGCCTTTGTAGCATCTAATATACAATCAATGTTTTGCTCTCAGCGGCTCAGTCTTTATTGACATGAACTGATCTTCTAATAATAGGAACACAATGCAGAAAAAATCCGAATAAAAGGAAGTCGACACCTTTCAGGTAGTGCTTCGAGTATTAACTCCTTTCTGCTCTGCGCCAGAGTATTTAATCACAATGTGTATAGGCAACGTTGAGTGTATAGTCAACGCCAGTGGCATAACTAGGAATGTCAGGGCCCCTTGGCGAACTTTTGACATGGGACCCCCTGACCATCCCCCTTCCCCCTGAAGACCCTGATCAACCAATCTTCCCCCTCCCCGCATGCATTAATATTCCTCATAGTGGCCCCTGCACACAGTATTATTCCCTATAGTGTCCCTTGTACACAGTATTATTCCCCATAGTGGCCCTTGTACACAGTATTATTCCCCATAGTGGCCCTTGTACACAGTATTATTCCCCATAGTGGCCCTTGTACACAGTATTATGCCCCATAGTGTCCCTTGTACACAGTATTATTCCCCATAGTGGCCCTTGTACACAGTATTATTCCCCATAGTGGCCCTTGTACACAGTATTATTCCCCATAGTGGCCCTTGAACACAATATTGTGCCCCATTATAGGGGCCACACGGTGGCTCAGTGGTTAGCACTGCAGCCTTGCAGCGCTGGAGTCCTGGTGTTCAAATCCCGCCATGGGCAAAAAACCATCTGCAAGGAGTTTGTATGTTCTCCCCGTGTTTGCATGGATTTCCATCCCATATTCCAAAAAAAAGACATACTGATAGGGAAAAATGTACATTGTGAGCTCTATGTGGGGCTCGCAATCTACATTAAAAAAAAAAAAAAAAATATTGTGCCCCATTGTGGATCACCCATGAACAATTATTATATTTTGTTGTTTTTTTTTTTTTTTTTTAAGACCCCAGAGTATAATAATCAGGAGAGGATTCAAACATAAAAAACACGGTTACTTACCTCATTTGGGCTCCAGTGCACTCCCCGCTGATGTCGGCCATTTTCAATAATGGAAGAAATGTCACTTGAGCCAGGGCTTGCGTCGCAACGCATAAGGACACAAGCCTGGCCGACGTGATGTTTGTGATGTCACCAAGTAGGCCCAAAGCCTTCCGGAGTCAGGGATGGTAGGTAACACTGTTTTATATGTTCCCTCACCTCTCCTGGGCCTCCAATCATTATTCTTGGAGGGTCTGAAAAGACACCCCCCCAAGTATAATGATAGTGGTGTCTGTGGGGAGCGTGGGCCCATGGCCTTACTTACCGGTCCTGGCTCCTGCTCGTTAGCAAGAGCCAGTATTGGTAAGTAAATAGGGCCCAGTATCTGCAGGTAATGGCTTATTATAAAATTTATGACAATCTGCAGCGGCTGCCACCGGGCCCCCTAATGTCCGGGGCCCTGTGGCAGCGGCTACCGCTGCTACCCCGATAGTTACGCTCCTGTTTAATGCTCAAAGTCATACTAGTCCGACACTCTCATGCCGCAGGCACAGGAACTATGCCTTACGGGTCTCGGTTGTATTACACAGCTGGGAAATATGACTTATTTATTTATATAGCACCATTAATTCTATGGTGATTGTGATGTTGTTATAAGTATGTTCTGTATGTTCTTTTCTGCTTACTTATTTTGCTTTGACTGCCTAGAAACAGTGAGGTAGTAAGAGAGGAGGAGTTGAGCTTAGGAGGAGGAGTTGCTAGACAGGGAGCCATGATGGAAGCATAGAATAAAGTGTTCTGATCTGTAAAAGTAACTATCGCATAGTGGAATTATTCTAGAAGACCTGCATCCTCACTACAACACCACAGTGCTGTACATTATTATTAATTCCATGGTGCTTTACATTTGAGGGTTTACATACGGAACACAAAATATACAAACAATACAATACTGGCACAATGGGATAGAGGGCTAGAGACAGAAGGTGGGGGTAGAGACTGTTGTTGGTGTGGTGCCAGTAGAGGTTGTAGGTGAGTTTTCAGGGCCTTCTTGAAGTTTGTGATTTTGGGGATCAGTCTTATGTATCTTGGTAAGGAGTTCAGGACTATGGGGGATACATGAGAGAAATCTTGGAGATGGTTGTGTGAATATCGGATGAGAGTAGAGCGGAGTAGGAGGTCTTTGGAGGATCTGAGGTTATGTGTGGACTGGTAGCGGGAGATTAGGTCAGAGATATATGGAGGGGACTAGCTGCTGGAGTCAGAAAATACTCAGACTTTGGCAGCATAACTCTCAGATGCCGTGATCAATAGCAATCATGAACTCTTGAAGGTTTGGGGGCATAATTCCCCCTCCCCTCCCAATTCAGTCTCTGACCCCTGTGATGAGATCTAAAAATGTGTGATAAACTGTAATATAGAAGCAATGCAGCACATTGCACTCACTGGGGTTCAATAGATCTCAGGTTCTAGTTCTCTTTTGAGACAGGAAAAAATAGTGTGAAAAAGTGCTAAGTAGACATTTAAAAAAATCCCAAAACATTAAAAAACACCTTCTTTAGAGTTTTAGAAATAATGTAAACAAATGAAGAAAACAAACATATTCGGTATCTCCATGTGTGTATACGTCTATCCAAAGATAACATTATTTATCCAGTATGAAGCACCATATTTTTTATGTGTTTATATTATCCCTTATCTCTGTCTTTAGATATAAAATACTGCTCCAATCTGCAGTGTGTGAACTAAGCCACGAGATATCCTGATGGTAATTAATGAAAACCCGTTGATAGGATTGTTCGTTACCATAGATGCTCCAATTATCTCTGATGCTTATTTTAGTGAAACTGGTTGAATCAGTAATACATTTGTATCTCACTTGGAAGGTAATGTAATAATGTAAGCAAAAACATTTAGCAACTTACTACATCTGCAAATGTTCAATGCAAAGATCAGACAATTATAGTTATCAGTTGTGTATTAAGTAGACCATAAGCCCTGAGCTGTTCCACAAACTTGGACTCCTCAATCCCCGACTGCCAATCCTGCCACATTGTATCTGTACACCTATACATATGCATCTATACACTGTGACACATGTGCTCCTACATTCAGTAGGATAGGGGATAAATACTTGAAAAATCACTTCACTTTTTTTCAGCAGAAGCTTACCTGCTTCTGCTCTTCTGCCTGCACAGCTGTCTTGTCACTGGAGACCGCGTAGGAGCGCAGGCACATGTAGGGTGCGGGCCTGATTACGTGGGGAGGAGAGGGAGGAAGAGGGGGCGACGTTAACATGCAGAGAGCAGGCAGGGAGACGACCTGTTCTCTGCTAAGAATGAGATGCGGCTTGTCCTGGACTGGCTTAGGTCAGTAAAAATGCAGCCCCCGGCAAAGCGCCACTTGAGGCAATTGCCTCACGTCGCCTCATTAGAGGTGCGGTGCTGCCACTACTCACACTTCGGACACATGCCTGACTTGCAAGCGCTACTCATGCCACACATGCACTTCTGCTAGGTACATAGTAAACTGTTACTGTGAAGGGTCTTGGGGCATAACAATAGCTAGTGAGTAGGAACCACTTGTAAACACCGTACACTTTATCTCCTACTATTTTGTCTCCCCTCTATAATACTGCCAACTGTCCTTAAGGCTAAGGCCTCACGTAGTGGGCTGCAGCCAGAAAGCTCTGCAGGAAAAACTGTGGTGGAAACAGATTGCGTTTTTTTTCCTGCAGCGCTTTTCAAAGAATTACACAGAGTTTTCTTCTACTGACTTTATGCTTCAATTATACCTATAGGGAAACCGTCAGTGTTTCCGTAGGAATAACTGACATGCTGCGATTTCCAAAAATGCAACAGTTTTGAAAATCACAGAATTTCTGATATTTTTGCAATGTGTTGATGGGATTCGCTCGAAAGTATAGTTGGGATTCGCAATTCCATTGGGGCCAAACCCCTGCACCATATTTGCACCATATGTGGGCCGCGGCCTTAAGAGGTTTTCCAGGCTGGATTCTGTCCAACTATTCTATGCTTCCAGAGAAGAATATTTCTAACATACATCACTATATAGAGCAGCCTAAATGTGATGTGTGCACAGCAACCTTACTGGATACTTAAAATTTCATTCCTTGTCCAGAATAAGTAACCATATAAGAACTCATATAACTGATTCCCAACATCTTTTTCCATACTCAGAGAATACTTATTATATGCTCACTGACAGATCATATCTTTGCAGGCTGATGACTGACACTCAAAATAATTTATGAAACCTATTTGAGTACGTATATCCTATCCTATCCTACTAATATTATATGAAAGTTTGTGTTACTCAATCACGCAAAAACGGCTGAACGGATTTGGATGAAATTTGGCACTTAGATAGTTTATAACTTGGATTAACACATAGGCTAAATCCCGGTAAATTACATGGCTTCACGACTGTTATGAATTTATGTTCATATACTATATTAACCCCTTCCCGACATGCGCCGTAATAGTACGGCGCATGTCGGGTCTGTAACTATGGCGACCGCCCGGGAGCCGGGCGGCCGCCATAGCCGCCGGGTGTCTACTGCTTTAAGCAGTAGACAACCGGCTCTAATGCCTCCGATTGGTCCCCGGACCGATCGGAGGCATTAACCCCTCCGGCGCCGCGGTCAAAGGCGCCGGAGGCGCCATTTTCCCGGCGGCGCATGGGCGCCGCCATTTTGGCCGGGATCGCCGGCTCCTGGAGCATGCTCCAGGGCTAACGTCCCGTTGCCATGACAGCCGGGAGCCTGTACAAGGCTCCCAGGCTTGTCTGCAAATCCTCTCTTTTGCAGGCTGGTCTATGCAGCCTGCAAAAGAAAGGATGCTTTTTTGCAATGCATTGCAATGCATTAGCATTGTAATGCATTGCATTAGTGATCAGACCCCCTGGGGTTCAACACCCCTAGGGGGTCTAATAAATGCAAAAAAAAAAAAAAAAAAGTTAAAAAAAAATATAAAAAAATATAAAAAGAATTAAAAGTTCAAATCACCCCCCTTTCCCTAGAACACATATAAAAGTAGTTAAAAACTGTGAAACATATACATGTTAGGTATCCCCGCGTCCGAAATCGCCTGCTCTACAAATCTATAAAAATATTTTTCCTGTTCGGTAAACGCTGTAGCGGGAAAAATAGTCGAAAGTGCCAAACCACCGTTTTTTCACTGTTTTGATTCTGATAAAAATTTGAATAAAAAGTGATCAAAGCAATAACATTTCCCAAAAAAATGGTAGAACTAAAAAGTACACCCGGCTCCGCAAAAAAAGACGCCCTATGCATCCCATACACTTACGTATAAAAAAGTTACGGCCGTTGGAATATGGCGACTTTTAGAAAAAAAATTTTTTAACACAGTTTTGGAATTTTTTTTAGGGGTCAAAATGTAAATAAAACCATATAAATTTGGTATCCCTGGAACTGTACCGAAACACAGAATATAGGGGACATGTCATTTTGGCTGCA
Source organism: Leptodactylus fuscus (assembly GCF_031893055.1). Taxonomy (NCBI): domain Eukaryota; kingdom Metazoa; phylum Chordata; class Amphibia; order Anura; family Leptodactylidae; genus Leptodactylus; species Leptodactylus fuscus. The sequence continues at coordinate 41,174,400 of NC_134273.1, forward strand.
CAGTGAACGCCGTAAAACCAAAGCCCGTAAGAAAGTCGCAGAAATGCATTTTTTCTTCAAATCCACCCCATTCTGAATTTTTTTCCTGCTTCCCAGTACATTATATAAAATAATTAATGGTAGCATCATGAAGAAAAATTTGTCCCGCAAAAATTAAGACCTCATATGGCTCTGGGAGCGGAGAAATAAAAAAGTTATGGGGTTTAGAAGGAGGGGAGTCAAAAACGAAAAACGAAAATCAGTACTATGGCAGTAGTGGCAGTACTATCAGCTAATTGTTTGCTGATAAAACCTGGTCTGTTATCTCTATATGTAAACACACAGATCACACTAAGTCCATTATTATTATCTGATCTGCATAAGTGTTCTATTCAGCCAGAGGAGGAAAACAAATACACTGCAGGCAGAGTGCTGACACACTGAGATGGGAAAACCCCTTTAATCCAAATTGGCAGTTTCCCAATTATAAACATGAAATGAAAAGAAAATCTAATTTGTTGCAAAATTCTCAAAAAAAAAAAAAAAAAAAAAAAAGAGCTAGGAAGGTATCCAGAAGTCAACAGATTTCTCAAGCGGAGCTGAGGACGATTGAACAAGCTAGGTATCAAGCGGCTCTTAGAGCTGCTGAAATGCTGGAGCAGGCGGATCGATGCCAACAAAATGCTCATTATATGGCATCCCAGCGAGCTGCAGAGATGTCAGAACAATCACAGGCATGGCGCAAGGAACAAGTTCAGTGGCAGGCCAGCTTGAGAGCTGTCGAAACGCCGGAGTAGGCAAACCATTGATGGCAGCAATTTGCTGAATATAGGTGGATCATCAAAGCCAACAACACACAGACGAAGTCACGGACAGAAGCTAATATATATATTGAGTAGTATTGAGACACCCACTGGTCCCTGGGCTGAGATGGTGATGTGGGTGCCAGTGCTCCCTCCAACAAAGAGTTTTTGCCCAGGGCTTAGCTGCAAGGAAGGCAATGTCCAGGCCAGAATCAGTTGAAGTACTCACTGCTTTATTGTAACAGGCATCTGCTGGTTCACTTGTCCTGTAGCAGTGAGCTGTGGCACAGTGGCTTGTAGCTGACTGAAACCTTCCCATAAATTAGCAAAGAGTCTGAGATGTCTGCAGGTCCAGCTTCTGGAACTTCTGCAGGAGTTCAGTTACCTTGTAGAGGTAGGTGCAGGCTGCCAGGGTTGTAGCTCTGCTTAGCCTGATATAATCCTGTCCTCTTACTGATAGTGATGCAGGGCGCTGTCACAGCTTCTCTGCCCTGCTGCTGCTGTGGCAATCCTCACAGCACACAGTGTCTTAAAGGGGTATTCCCATGTCACATACTCACCAGTCTTCGTTGCTGTAAAATCTTCTGTCCTCCTGCTTTGTTGCGTCATTGGTGGGCGGGGTTACATATGCAAAGCCAGTGGCGAGATGCTGCTGGCCCTGCATGCACGCTCATAGACCAGTCTAGCCTTCACAATGCAAATACAGACCCGGCATCCGCCTCTCTCTATTACAGCGGATGCCGGGTCTGTATTCGCATTGTGAAGGCTAGGCTGGTCTCACCATCTATGAGCGTGCACGCAGGGCCAGCGGCATCTCTCTGCTGGCTTTGTGTATGTGAATACAGACCTGGCATCCGCTGTAATAGAGAGGCTGATGCCGGGGATGGTTAGGCGCCGGCACAGATGCCTGCAACATCGCTATGCTCCTGTCCTGCATGAAGCCAGCATACTAATATAATAAAAACACCTAGTATGCTATATAATATAGTGGTTCTTTGTTATACATATTTGACCAAACAATATGAAGCCCACGAGCCACAAGGCGACCTCATTTAGATGGGAACCTACACTAAACAGACATACCTCTCTTGGACCTGAACAGTTCTACAGTGTGAACACAAGTTGAGTAGAGTCCAGAGCACACTCTATTTCAAAATAAAGTTGCCTTGTTGTGGCTTGTGGGCTTCATACTGGTCAAATATGTATAACAAAGAACCTCTATATTATTATATAGCATTTTGGTCCCTAGATGTCTTCATTGTCTATTTCTAAAATGTCTTTCCCATTGTTGGACACCAGCATTACTCCTTCACAAATTCCTGATCCCCAGCATGGCTCAACCTCTTATTCCTGGTCTGCAGCACAACTACTTCTCTCACTCCTGTTTCCCACCATGGCCCCCTTTCTTTTTTTGTCACTAGCTTAGTTTCCTCTCTCATTTCTGTACCCAGCATTGCTTCCCCTTTCATATTTGCTATCCAGCATAGCTTTCCCTCTAATTCCTGTTTCCCTGCCTGGTTTCCCCTTTTACTTCTGGTTCCCAGCATGGTCCACTTTTACATTCATAGTCCCCAGGATGACTGTGTCTCTCATTCCTGGCCCCAACATAACTGCGCCTCTCATTTCTGGTCTCCAGCATGGGTGTCTCTCTCATTTCTGGTCTCTAAAATGATTGTTCCTTTATTCCTGGTCCTCAGCATAGCCTCTAATCTCTATCCTTCTCTTTGTCATAGCTCTTCCTTAATTTCTGGTCCCCAACATGGCCCTTCTCATGCCTGGTCTCCAGCATGGCTCCCCCCTCATTTCTTGTCTCCAGTATGGCTTCCCCCTCATTCCTGTTCCTCAGCATGGTTCCACCTCTCATTTGTAGTACCTAGTTTCCTTAGCAATCACATGGGCTATTCACTGAACTATGGCATTGGCTAAAGACTCTTTGCTCCTCCTATGACATAGGGTGATTCTGGCACCCTTTTTCCCCTGATGTCCTGCTCCTACTCAGGTCAACCCAGTGATATGACACATCATGAACCTGTATCAAAGCGAATCGCAATGCATTTGTTTTCTATTGAAGTGGGTTCCAACTGAAATATTTGCTAAAGTGGTCGTTGTTTGGAATTGGGGTTGCTTGCTTAGGGGAATCTGTTAGCATATAATAGGGAGAAAATTGGTCACCAAAAATATAGGTGTGGTCTTTAGGAGAGGTAAATTGTTTGTCACTAATACCACCTGTCCAACATTTCAGATGCCAACCACTTGGACAAGACATTGCCCATGGGTCACTTCAGATCCAGTTCTACAGACCTGCACACATTTGCAGATACTAAAACTATCAATAATACAAAGGCAGAATGTATTTCTATCTCAGGGACAATGAGCTCAAGAGTATCCTTATGGACCTTTACATTCATTTACTCAGCGTGTGCTATGTCTACACCCTTAAGCCTGGATGAATGACGTGTAATTAGTTGACATCTATTGTCTGTAGTCCTAGATCACTAGTGTGTACGTTGCAATTCATCCATCAAGGTCATGACAGTAAGCCTGGACAAACTAATTCAAGATAATAAAGGTGTTTTGCTTGATAAGAATTGAGTGTGGATCTCCGGGGGGTATTGCGGTGTCATTTGTCACTTGGACGTAAAAAAGCCCGTAAAAAAAGAGACTCCACATGGAACCTTTAAATATAAATGTGAAGTTCGGGGACTTTACAAGGTCTCGTTGGCTGCTATAAATTAACCAAATAAGAAAGATTTATTTTTTTTTTTAAGTTTTTAGTAATTTTTTTTAGTATAAGCTGCAGTGTCTGTACATGAATAGTAATACTATTTCTTGCATTTATATGTCTTGTATTGGGCATCTGTACTATTTTTCACCTGCAGGATCTACTTGTAATTTGTCTCTGAGCTGTCAGGTAGACACTAGCTGCCATTTACTAGCTGCCCTATGTGACACTCAGGACCTCCTAAGAGCACCCAATGCATGACAAATAGGGTACGAAAGAGAACTGGAGACAGGTGAGAATGCATTTTGATTCCTTTTACACCCCCCGACGGCTCCACATGTTGCTTCAAATCCTGGACAACCCATTTAATGCCTAGATGAATGAATAGATGTGTTCTGCATGAAAGTCATCTTGAAATCTATGTGACCACCCACCTTTCTTCTGTCATGTTTCCACCATTTTCAAGGGAACAGATAACAAATAGGGATAAAACATCCACAAGTACTATTGTTAAAGAAATTCTCTCCTGTATAAAGATGACTCTACAGCAGTTTTTGGACTTTGAAACTGGAAATCAATTAATCCTTTTCCGATATCCGCCATATAATAGTGCGGCGTAAGTTGGGTCATTAAAAAGATGGCGGTCGCTCTGAAGCAGAGTGGCTGCCATAGCCACTAGAAACTAATGACCATGATGCATTGTTTTATTTTATGCCCCTCAAAAGATCTCTGGAGCTCCCCCATACCAGTTTCCACTACCCCTGCACCTTTAACATTGCAGGAGCTGGCTGATAACAGCGAGTTGTAGAGACAGCTATTTAAAATTAGCACAGTACTGCGAGCCAAGATGGATCCCCAGATGCCTTCACCAGAGCCTGAGAGGCCAAATGGACTTTAGCTGAGAGTCTGAATTGTATCAACAGAAGGATGCACCAATAATAAATGCTCTGCAAGCTGAAACCAAATCAAAACCCACTATCAACTTACAGAGCAGACCTGGAGCTGGTGAATGGTTGTACAGGTAGGGTCAGTACCATGATAGGACGTCATAGACAAAATCAGAAAACAGAAGCGATATCCAAAAAGAAGGTCAAGTGTCATAATCTGAATGGGTACGTCACAGGCAGAATCAGCAGGCAACAGAGTATCCGAAAACAAAGTTCATTATGAAGCTAAAATAAACAAAAAGAAACATAAAACTAAGTATACATCACCACATCCAAAAAGTCCCAGTCTACAAAAATATGCAAATATTTTTTTCCCATATGGAGAATGCCGTAGTGGGAAATAAAATCAAAAGAGCCAAACTGACATTTTACCTCCCATAAAAATTTTAATTAAAAGCAATCCAAACATCAGATTCTCCAAAATGGTATAAAGAAAAAGTACATGTGGGCCCGCAAAAATAAAGATACCCAGTACAGCCCCTTTGGTGTTTTCACAAAAGTTGCAACCATCAATAGTACGTACATCAAAGCTGAAAAATAAAAAGTTATTAGTGTCAGAATTTTTTTTTGCAAAGCTTTGGATTTTTTTTAAGGGGTTAAGATTTAAAAAAATCTATATAAATTTGGTATCCCTGGAATCATTCCAGCACAGTGAATGCTGTAAAGGTAAAGCCTTTAACCCCTTCCTGACATCCGCCGCACTATTACAACGGATGCTGGGTGTTTAACTATGGCGGCTGCTCAGGAGTTGTACACAGTAGACACCCAGCGCTAATGTCATCTATTGATGCCCGCACTGATCGTGGGCATTAACCCCTCCACCGCTTCGGTCAAAGCTGACCGAGGCACCATTTTCCCGGCGGCGCATGGGCACTGCCATTTTCCCAGTGATCACCGACACCAGGAGCAGGCTCCAGGGCCGGTGTCACATTGCTATGACAGCCTTGTGAGATAGCCTTGTGAAGGCTCCCCGGCCTGTCCTTCACCGGATTCTATGGCTGGCTACTCTATGTAGCTTGCAATATAAGCCCCGGTATTTTGCAATGCATTGCAATGCATCAGAATTGTAATGCATTGCATTAATGATCAGACCCCCTGGGGTTCAAGACCCCCTAGGGAAGTGGTTCTCAACCTTTCTAATGCCGTGACCTCGCAATACAGTTCCTCATGTTGCGGTGACCCAATTCATTTTGGAACATGCGTCCATAACGGTGTGCGTTCCAGCTGAAGAGTGCTGCTGCAGACAGTAGCGCGGCTTCTCAGTGGCTAAAGCCATCAGAAATATGTATTTTCTGATGGCTTTAGGCATACCTCGCAACTTTTGAAGATTAGAAAGAGGGAGAAAATATGCGGCGCGCGCAGCGCCTAGAGCTTCATGTCCCTCCATCTCTGCCCCCAGTGTCATGCCGCCCCCCCATTTATCTGCCCAGAGCTTCATGTCCCTCCTTCTCTGCCCCCAGTGTCATGCCGTCCCCCCCTTCATCTGCCCAGAGCTTCATGTCCCTCCATCTCTGCCCCCAGTGTCATGCTGTCCCCCCTTCATCTGCCCAGAGCTTCATGTCCCTCCATCTCTGCCCCCAGTGTCATGCCGTCCCCCCCATTTATCTGCCCACAGTTTCATGTCCCTCCATCTCTGCCCCCAGTGTCATGCCGTCCCCCCTTCATCTGCCCAGAGCTTCATGTCCCTCCATCTCTGCCCCCACTGTCATGCCGTCCCCCCTTCATCTGCCCACAGTTTCATGTCCCTCCATCTCTGCCCCCAGTGTCATGCTGTCCCCCCCTTCATCTGCCCAGAGCTTCATGTCCCTCCATCTCTGCCCCCAGTGTCATGCCGTCCCCCCCATTCATCTGCCCACAGTTTCATGTCCCTTCATCTCTGCCCACTGTATCATGCCGTCCCCCCATTCATCTGCCCACAGTATCATGCCGTCCCCCCATTCATCTGCCCACAATTTCATGTCCCTCCATCTCTGCCCCCAGTGTCATGCCATCCCCCCTTCAAAATTTAGCTCCGCCCACTTTTATGTTGACTCCGCCAATTCTCATTCATTTTTCATGTGCTCCCACACAGTATAATCCTCCTACAGTCACCCGTACATTATATGTCCCCTCGCCATCTCTCCCCAGTTTCATATAACCCCTTCATCTGCCCTCAGTTTCATGTCTCCCCCTTCATCTCTGCCCCCAGTTTCATGTCCCCATCAGTTCCCCAGTTTATGTTCCCCCATCTCTGCCCAGAGCTTCATGTCCCTCCATCTCTGCCCCTAGTGTCATGCCGTCCCCCCCTTCATCTGCCCCTTCATTATGCTCCACCTTAATGTTTAAAACAAAAAAAAAACTCTAACACTCACCTTCCAACGCTCCCCCGCCGCTCTCTCGCAGTCTCGCTTACTCATATAGTTGTAGCCGCGATGTGCCGTCATCACATCGCGGCTACACATACAGAAGCCGCAGCACAGCGTTAAAGCAGGAGCTGGCTGTGACAGCTCCCGCTTTAATCGCCTGTGTTTTCAACTCATCGGCGTCCTCCGGGCGCTGATCAGTTGAAATCGGGACATACCTCCCACCGACCGGGATGGTTGGGAGGTATGTGGCGACCCCTGTGTTTTGGTTGTTCGACCCCCACCAGGGTCGCAACCCACAGGTTGAGAACCGCTGCCCTAGGGGGTCTAATAAATGCATAAAAAAAGGAAAAATATAAGAAATAATACAAATTAAAATCACTGCCCTTTCCCTAGAACACATATAAAAGTAGTTAAATACTGTGAAACACATACACATTACGTATCTGTGTCCAAAAATGCCCAGTCTAAAAATCTATAAAATTATTTTTCCTGTACGGTAAACGCCATAATGGGAAAAGAGAGTCAAAAGTGCCAAACCGCCATTTTTTCACTGTTTTACCTCTGATAAAAATTTGAATAAAAAGTGATCGAAGCAATAGCAATTCCCCAAAATGGTATAGCTAAAAAGTACACCTGGTCCCGCAAAAAAAAACGCCCTATGCATCCCCATACACAAAAGTATAAAAAGTTACGGGTGTCAGAATATCGCAAGTTTAAAAAATAAAAAAAGAAAAAAAAAATGACACAGTTTTGGATTTATGTTAAGGGGTTAAAATGTAAATAAAACCATATAAGTCCCTGGAATCCCTGGAATCGTAACGATACACAGAATACAGATGACACGTCATTTTGTCTGCACAGTGAACGCCGTAAAAACGAAGCCCGGAAAAAACACAAATGCAATTTTTTTTCATATCCACCCCCTTCTGATTTTTTTTCCAGCTTCCCAGTACATTCTACAGAATAATTAATGTTTGCGTCATGAAGAACAATTTGTCCCACAAACATTAAGACCTCATATGGCTCTGAGAGCAGAAAAATAAAAAAAAAGTTATGGGCTTTGGAAGGGGGGAGAGTTAAATATGAAAAACGAAAATCAAAAAATGCCGTTGGCGGGAAGGGGTTAAGAAAATTGCACAAATGCAGTTTTTAATCTAATGCCCCCTCTTTGTAATTTTTTTCCAGCTTCTCAGTAAACTGTACGGAATATTAAATGGAACAATTATGATGTACAATTTGTTCCACAAAAGTTAAGCATTTATTCAGCTCTGTGAACAGAAAAAAAAGTTATGGCTTTTCAAAGGCAGGGGAAAAAAAAAAAGAAAGAAAAAAGTCTGTGGTGGGAATCGGTTAACATTTACATGTAGTTGTGCAATGGACCCCACAATTTATTTAACTGGTGGGACCTAGCTACCCCAAAAGGTCCCTTTGGCATATAATTTTTTTAAAAAGCATTTAAAATTGTGATTTTAAACCTTATTTCATTTTTTTTATAGGTAGGTTATTTCAGGATAATCTCTTCCTTCCATACAGAAAACCATTTCTATTCATAAGAGATTAATTTAATGCACTTCAAATTTTCCTTCGTGTTAGTCTCTTTTGCCTATCTCTTGATCCTATAACGCAGTAGACTTTTACACACGACACAAAAATGTCACCAATTTGTCTTATGAATACAGGAAAAAGTACATGAATCTTGAATTTTAGGTGATTAAACTGAGAAAAGAAGAGACTTCCAGCTCCTCCCCCCTCTTATTTTTTATAAATCAAATAAGAGCTTTATCTTCGGTAAGGTCGTGATGCAATTTTTTTTCATAGGAAGTCTCGAGGGGAGGTTTCCGATGGATTAAGCTGTGGTGTGAAAATTGCTGACGTGCTGGTTTTATATTGATCAAGAGAGAAAGTAATCTGAAGAGAGATTGAAGAGTTCTTCTAATGGGCAAGTTCTTCTAATGGTCATCACACGCCATAGCCAAGTAATCACATATTTGCTTAGCTTCGAAAAATGTCTTCTTGTAGAAAGTGTCAAACCTGTGAACATTTTTTAGTCACATCCTGAAGACTAGTATATAGACCACACCACAACTGCCGCTGAATCATTAATAGTACAAATGAACTGTACTGGCATAAATGACACACAACTAAAGATACAAGGGCCATCATTCCACGGTTTATTGGCACCTATATAGGTATGTCCATACTTAATTTATTGGTTAAGGATTACAATTTCTTCTGAGGTTTCTTCTTCAAACACAAAATATCTTGAAATGCGACAATTACCAAAAAAACTACTGGCCATTAGAGATGAGCGAACACTAAAATGTTCGAGGTTCGAAATTCGATTCGAACAGCCGCTCACTGTTCGAGTGTTCGAATGGGTTTCGAACCCCATTATAGTCTATGGGGAACATAAACTCGTTAAGGGGGAAACCCAAATTCGTGTCTGGAGGGTCACCAAGTCCACTATGACACCCCAGGAAATGATACCAACACCCTGGAATGACACTGGGACAGCAGGGGAAGCATGTCTGGGGGCATAAAAGTCACTTTATTTCATGGAAATCCCTGTCAGTTTGCGATTTTCGCAAGCTAACTTTTCCCCATAGAAATGCATTGGCCAGTGCTGATTGGCCAGAGTACGGAACTCGACCAATCAGCGCTGGCTCTGCTGGAGGAGGCGGAGTCTAAGATAGCTCCACACCAGTCTCCATTCAGGTCCGACCTTAGACTCCGCCTCCTCCGGCAGAGCCAGCGCTGATTGGCCGAAGGCTGGCCAATGCATTCCTATGCGAATGCAGACTTAGCAGTGCTGAGTCAGTTTTGCTCAACTACACATCTGATGCACACTCGGCACTGCTACATCAGATGTAGCAATCTGATGTAGCAGAGCCGAGGGTGCACTAGAACCCCTGTGCAAACTCAGTTCACGCTAATAGAATGCATTGGCCAGCGCTGATTGGCCAATGCATTCTATTAGCCCGATGAAGTAGAGCTGAATGTGTGTGCTAAGCACACACATTCAGCACTGCTTCATCAAGCCAATACAATGCATTAGCCAGTGCTGATTGGCCAGAGTACGGAATTCGGCCAATCAGCGCTGGCCAATGCATTCTATTAGCCCGATGAAGTAGAGCTGAATGTGTGTGCTAAGCACACACATTCAGCACTGCTTCATCAAGCCAATACAATGCATTAGCCAGTGCTGATTGGCCAGAGTACGGAATTCGGCCAATCAGCGCTGGCCAATGCATTCTATTAGCCCGATGAAGTAGAGCTGAATGTGTGTGCTAAGCACACACATTCAGCACTGCTTCATCAAGCCAATACAATGCATTAGCCAGTGCTGATTGGCCAGAGTACGGAATTCGGCCAATCAGCGCTGGCTCTGCTGGAGGAGGCGGAGTCTAAGGTCGGACCTGAATGGAGACTGGTGTGGAGCGATCTTAGACTCCGCCTCCTCCAGCAGAGCCAGCGCTGATTGGCCGAATTCCGTACTCTGGCCAATCAGCACTGGCTAATGCATTGTATTGGCGTGATGAAGCAGTGCTGAATGTGTGTGCTTAGCACACACATTCAGCTCTACTTCATCGGGCTAATAGAATGCATTGGCAAGCGCTGATTGGCCGAATTCCGTACTCTGGCCAATCAGTGCTGGCCAATGCATTCTATTAGCCCGATGAAGTAGAGCTGAATGTGTGTGCTTAGCACACACATTCAGCTCTACTTCATCAGGCTAATAGAATACATTGGCCAATCAGCGCTGGCCAATGCATTCTATTAGCTTGATGAAGCAGAGTGTGCACAAGGGTTCAAGCGCACCCTCGGCTCTGATGTAGCAGAGCCGAGGCTGCACAAGGGTTCAAGCGCACCCTCGGCTCTGATGTAGGAGAGCCGAGGGTGCACTTGAACCCTTGTGCAGCCTCGGCTCTGCTACATCAGAGCCGAGGGTGCGCTTGAACCCTTGTGCACACTCTGCTTCATCAAGCTAATAGAATGCATTGGCCAGCGCTGATTGGCCAATGTATTCTATTAGCCTGATGAAGTAGAGCTGAATGTGTGTGCTAAGCACACACATTCAGCTCTACTTCATCGGGCTAATAGAATGCATTGGCCAGCGCTGATTGGCCAGAGTACGGAACTCGACCAATCAGCGCTGGCTCTGCTGGAGGAGGCGGAGTCTAAGATCGCTCCACACCAGTCTCCATTCAGGTCCGACCTTAGACTCCGCCTCCTCCAGCAGAGCCAGCGCTGATTGGCCGAATTCCGTACTCTGGCCAATCAGCACTGGCTAATGCATTGTATTGGCGTGATGAAGCAGTGCTGAATGTGTGTGCTTAGCACACACATTCAGCTCTACTTCATCGGGCTAATAGAATGCATTGGCCAATCAGCGCTGGCCAATGCATTCTATTAGCGTGAACTGAGTTTGCACAGGGGTTCTAGTGCACCCTCGGCTCTGCTACATCAGATTGCTACATCTGATGTAGCAGTGCCGAGTGTGCATCAGATGTGTAGTTGAGCAAAACTGACTCAGCACTGCTAAGTCTCTGCATTCGCATAGGAATGCATTGGCCAGCCTTCGGCCAATCAGCGCTGGCTCTGCCGGAGGAGGCGGAGTCTAAGGTCGGACCTGAATGGAGACTGGTGTGGAGCGATCTTAGACTCCGCCTCCTCCAGCAGAGCCAGCGCTGATTGGTCGAGTTCCGTACTCTGGCCAATCAGCGCTGGCCAATGCATTCTATTAGCCCGATGAAGTAGAGCTGAATGTGTGTGCTTAGCACACACATTCAGCTCTACTTCATCAGGCTAATAGAATACATTGGCCAATCAGCGCTGGCCAATGCATTCTATTAGCTTGATGAAGCAGAGTGTGCACAAGGGTTCAAGCGCACCCTCGGCTCTGATGTAGCAGAGCTGAGGGTGCACAAGGGTTCAAGTGCACCCTCGGCTCTCCTACATCAGAGCCGAGGGTGCGCTTGAACCCTTGTGCAGCCTCGGCTCTGCTACATCAGAGCCGAGGGTGCGCTTGAACCCTTGTGCACACTCTGCTTCATCAAGCTAATAGAATGCATTGGCCAGCACTGATTGGCCAGAGTACGGAATTCGGCCAATCAGCGCTGGCCAATGCATCCCTATGGGAAAAAGTTTATCTCACAAAAATCACAATTACACACCCGATAGAGCCCCAAAAAGTTATTTTTAATAACATTCCCCCCTAAATAAAGGTTATCCCTAGCTATCCCTGCCTGTACAGCTATCCCTGTCTCATAGTCACAAAGTTCACATTCTCATATGACCCGGATTTGAAATCCACTATTCGTCTAAAATGGAGGTCACCTGATTTCGGCAGCCAATGACTTTTTCCAATTTTTTTCAATGCCCCCAGTGTCGTAGTTCCTGTCCCACCTCCCCTGCGCTGTTATTGGTGCAAAAAAGGCGCCAGGGAAGGTGGGAGGGGAATCGAATTTTGGCGCACTTTACCACGTGGTGTTCGATTCGATTCTAACATGGCGAACACCCTGATATCCGATCGAACATGTGTTCGATAGAACACTGTTCGCTCATCTCTACTGGCCATACATAGACACATATAAACTACATAATACAGTATCACAAAACAGTATTGTCTGGAAAAACTAACTTTCTCATGATACAAATACTGCATATGGGTAAGTCCTTCCAAGAGAAAAAGTAAGGGAGGACACATCTGTACATCATATGTATAAATCATGCATAGCGTCTAGACCTGAGTAAAAGTGCAACCTACCTTTCTTTAACCACTTCCCGTGCCATGCTATATATTTATGCCAGTGACATTTTTCGATTTTTGTTTTTTACTCTCTGTCTTCCAAACCCCATAACAGCCTGCAATAGAAGTATATGCCATACAAGCCTGGGAACCTTTAATAGCCCCCTGGCTGTCATGGCAATGGGTACTGGCCCTGGATCTCGTCTCAGATGCCGGTGCCCAGGTACTGCTAGAAAAATGCTGCCTTAGTTATACCAGAGACTTACTGGCTATGGCGACCACTGAGCTCCAGAGCAACCACCATATTTAAATATCCGACAACTGCCATACTATTACTGTGGATGTTGGGAAGGGATTAATGTACTATGTCATAAAATGTATGACATGGTATTGCTGTTTTATACACCAGAGACCCAGCGCTAACGCTCGCAATCAGTACCCACACTGATCATGGGCAATAACCCCTCTGGCCTTGACCAAGACGCCATTTTACAAGCAGTGCGTGGGCGCTACCATTTTGTCGGCACCCGGAACAAGCTCGGGGGCCAGTGTCCCATTAGTATGCCAGCTGGGAGCCTTGTGAAGGCTCCCAAGCTTGTCTTTAGTAGCCCTCTATTGCTGGTTGCCCTATGTAGCCTGCAATAGAAATGCCGTTTTTTTGCAATGCATTAGCATTGTAATGCATTGCATTAGTGATCAGACCCCCGAGGTCCAAGACCCCTAGGGGTTCTAATAAAAAAATAAAAAAAAATATGAAAAATATTAAAAGTTCAAACAACCCCCCCCCCCCCAGGAACACATATAAAAGTACTTAAATACTGTGTATAAACAGTTACTGGTCCCAAGGTAATAAACAATAGTTAAGATATAACTTTTGATATTGATTTAAAATCTACTCAATTTTCTAACAATACTGTATACATCAACCAGTCAGTCAGTGTAGCTCAGTGTAGGCCGAGCGTACCGCGCGGCCTACACTGACTACAGAGTGTGACCTCTGAACCAGCGCAGACGTGATGACGTAAGTCATCAGTGTGCGCAGTGAACGGAAGAGAGGACGCCCGGCAGCTCTTCAGGTAAGTATATTGTGTATGTGTGTACTGTCTGGGGAGAGGGCTACTGTGGACCTTTCATGCTGTGTGGGAGGGGGTTACTATGGACCATTTTATGCTGTGTGAGAGGGGGCTACTGTAGACCTTTCATGTTGTGTGGGAGGGGGCTACTGTGGACCACTTTATGCTGTGTGGGAGGGGGCTACTGTGGATCTTTCATTTTGTGTGGGAGGGGACTACTGTGGACCTTTCATGCTGTGTGGGAGGGGGCTACTGTGGACCTTTCATGTTGTGTGGGAGGGGGCTACTGTGGACCATTTCATGTTGTGTGGGAGGGAGCTACTGTGGAGTATACAGGTATAATCCTGTGTGGGGGCCACTGCGGGGCAGATTGTACTGTGTGTGGGGGCCACTGCGGGGCAGATTGTACTGTGTGTGGGGGCCACTGCGGGGCAGATTGTATTGTGTGTGAGGGCGACTGCGGGGAAGATTGTAAAGTGTGTGGGGGCCACTGCGGGGAAGATTGTACTGTGTGGGGGCCACTGCGGGGCAGATTGTACTGTGTGTGGAGGCCACTGCAGGGCAGATTGTACTGTGTGTGGAGGCCATTGCGGGGCAGATTGTACTGTGTGTGGGGGCCACTGTGGGGAAGATTGTAAAGTGTGTGGGGGCCACTGCGGGGAAGATTGTACTGTGTGGGGGCCACTGCGGGGCAGATTGTACTGTGTGTGGAGGCCACTGCAGGGCAGATTGTACTGTGTGTGGAGGCCATTGCGGGGCAGATTGTACTGTGTATGGGGGCCACTGCGGGGCAGATTGTATTGTGTGTGAGGGCGACTGCGGGGAAGATTGTAAAGTGTGTGGGGGCCACTGCGGGGAAGATTGTACTGTGTGGGGGCCACTGCGGGGCAGATTGTACTGTGTGTGGAGGCCACTGCAGGGCAGATTGTACTGTGTGTGGAGGCCATTGCGGGGCAGATTGTACTGTGTGTGGGGGCCACTGTGGGGAAGATTGTAAAGTGTTCGGGGGCCACTGCAGGGCAGATTGTACTGTGTGTGAAGGCGATTGCGGGGAAGATTGTACTGTGTGGGGGCTACTGCGGGGCAGATTGTACTGTGTGTGGGGGCCACTGTGGGGAAGATTGTAAAGTGTTCGGGGGCCACTGCGGGGCAAATTGTACTTTGTGTGGGGGCCACTGCGGGGCAGATTGTACTGTGTGTGAGGACGACTGCGGGGAAGATTGTACTGTGTGTGGGCCACTGTGGGGCAGATTGTACTGTGTGTGGAGACCACTGCAGGGCAGATTGTACTGTGTGTGGAGGCCATTGCGGGGCAGATTGTACTGTGTGTGGGGGCCACTGTGGGGCAGATTGTACTGTGTGTGGGGGCCACTGCGGGGCAAGTTGTGCTGTGTGGGGTCCCCTCACTATTTATATCACACAGTATCTGTTTTATAGCAGACATGACATTATTACAGGTCATAATAACATTGCACAGTCACTATAAAACAGATCCTGTGTGATGTAAATAGTGAACATTAATTGTTCCAAAGTACCAAATGCAGAGACCTTCACCTTTCAAGCTCTATAAAGCCCCATTCATATGACTGTAATTTGTGGGTCCATAACTGTCCGCAATTGTGGATCCACAGAATTTTAAGGTTAAATTGGCGTGTTGGCACTCCGTGATAATTTATTGGGTTTTGGGTTGCAGTTTGGGCACTTGGTCTCAAAAAGGTTCGCCATCACTGTTCTAGAGGATAAAACTCTGACCATGGTCATGTGATTTACGGTCCATGGTCATGTGATGAGCACACAGGTGCCGCTCGTTATAATCACAACACAGTAATCAGACATCTGCCTGGTAATCAGCTGTGCACCTGTGTGCTCATCACATGACCATGTACCGTAAATCACATGACCATGGACCGTAAATCACATGACCATGTTCAGAGTTTTATCCTCTAGAAGTAACAGAATGAATGACAGCAAGCAGAGATCTAGAAAACCGTGAGGAATTGATACAGAAAGTATATTGGAAAATTGTATATCATTTCATTGTACATTTGTTTGTCAATATTGGTCTGAAGGTGGCCAACCCCTTTAAGGTTTAATATGGGATATAGCTTAACTCGTGCTTTAGATCTGAAAAATCCACATATGTGGATTTCATTATCGACAGAGCGATGAAACGTTTCACAAAGCTGTTCTGAAATAGATTCTGACACATTTTGCCAGGTCCTGCTGAATAGTTATGTAGGGTTTTTATTTTTTTTTTAATGGCAACAATAGTGCTGCAGACTCCATTATACTTGCTGCCAAGAAAGCAATGATAAGCCAGTAGAGCGGATACTAGCATTAATGTGAATAAAGACTAAGTGGCGTATTAGCAGTATAAGATTTGTATTGGCTTTACAGTCAGAGGCACTGCTTTTGAGATACAGAACAAGTTGGCAGACAATGTGAGTCCCTTGTGAATTTCCACTTTTACTCCTGTCTGCTTGAAGCTTGATGGACTCAGCTAATGAAGGATTGTTAATAAAGCAATTTGAGTAAAATCTTAGTCTATCAGAATGACAAATTCTTCTTATACTAACACAGTAAGAATCAAGAGAAGAAAGGACCAAGTTTCAGATTTGATGACAATCTGGAAAATAAAGAACTGCGCTCCCCTTCTTAATTTGGTAAAAACGGTTTTATTACTGGTAAACTCACACACAACGCGTTTTAGGCGTCCAACTACGCCCTTCCTCAGGTGCAATAGTTTCTAAAAGTAAAAAATAAAAATATACACAAAATATATACAGATCCCAGACCTTAGTCATTTGCCATTAAAACAAAATTTCAAACCAGCTCAACCTGGATATCTCCATATAAAAGCTAAACCTGAAACTGTCACATTGCAGAAAAAAAAAAATAATATATATATACATAATATAAAATAGTATACAAGATGATTGGCCCTCTGGGTCACACAAAAAATAACACCTATTAGAATAATAATATCCATTTTTATCATACTATGGAACCTATAAGTCCCATCAATACAATACTCTTTGTAGGTCACTAGCAACAAGTGTTCTAAAGTAAATCGGAGCCTTTCAGCTTATGGTTGATAGCATCAGGCTCTAGTGACAGTTATCTTCCTAGTAGAGAATAGAACCACCGATTCACATCTACATTAAGACAGGGTATTCCCCACACAAAGTTCTCCCGGGACGGAGAAAGAAGATCGAAAATGAGTTCCAAAATCCACTTACCTTAAGGCACGGCTATTTAAATCGTTGGCGGGAGTGGACAGGAACGCCCACCAGGTTTGCACGCGCACTGAAATGCACGCGCGTCTGCCCGGGCCCAAACGATCAAGTCCCAAAAACAATGATAATGCGCACGCGCCTGGCCTCGCAGGCCCGCGCCTGTGCAAGAGAACATCAAGTTCAGCTCCGATAGTAGCCTTTCAAGCTGGGAGCCCCCATGCGCATGCGTACAATTTTCAGCAGCCAGCATGGCTTTATCGGCATGACCTGTTAGATGAAGAGAGACATATTCACAGTCATTGTGCTCTGAGGACCCTTTAAGGTGCAGGCTTGAATGCTCTGTGGTCAATACACTATTGTATCCCTGGTGATGACCCAGGCTCGCTAAAATGGGTCAGGCTTAGGGGCAAGTATAAAGAGTTATGCCACCACCGCAGAAGTATGACAATGTTGTGCATACCTACTCAAGTGTTATGAACAAATACTATTAGTTCACACGTGAAAAAAGCTAGCTGATTTTGTCACTGATTTTTAAGCCTCGCTTTTTTTGGACGCTGTTTTTTGCATTGGACGCTGTTTTTGACGCTTTTTCGGTCGCTGTTTTTTTGAAGCTTTTTTTTTCCCCAGCCCATTTTTTAACTAGCCAGCCCACTGGGCATGGCCAAAACCAACCCCTTTTTGTCTGTAGGCGCCATTTTAGCACACATCTCCAACTGAGCAGAGCTCACTGCTACTTCATAGCAAGCTGCTATCTTTGATATCAAAAAATAAAATTTCCTGGAGAGAAGGGAGCCCAATGAATGCTGCTGTATCCAGATGTGCTGTGCTGTGATGAGTACTGTCACAAAATGGCTGCAGGAAGCAGCCAACACCCATGGCCACTCCTCTGGGATGTCACTTCCAAAAGTGTGATAAAAAACAGCTAGCTGTTTCAGTCGCTGTTTTTGCCAAAACAGCTGCAAAAAAAAGCGACCAAAAACCGCTAGCTGTTTTTTCAGCGCCCAATAGACTCCAATTCATTTTTTCAGGCGGAAAACGCCTGAAGAAAGGTCATGTCGCTTCTTTTTCTGCTAGCAAAAATAAGCTAGCAATAAAAAAAGCTAGCAGAAAAAAAAAAGCTAGCAATTCACATAGGGCTCCATTTTATGGAGGCTGATTTGGCCACGAAATCAGCTGTCAAAATCAGCGTCCATGTCCCCGTGTGAACTAGCCCTTATAACTGAAAAAATAAATAAATAAAGTTAAAAGATACACGCAATGATTACCTAGCAATCAGTCCCCAATTAATGTAAATTATTACAATCCCTTGATAGTAACCGTTTTAACAAGTATTAAAGCTACACTTACTTTTTAAAAAGAACAATTAACTATATATTACTTATTGAACCACTGTTTAACATTCCCTCTTCAATCTTTATTGACTACAAATGGAAAATATTGAATGGTAGTTCTGACACACAGGTCTCAATTTTAAACCTCTTATATCTGGGCTTTCCTCAAAATCAGCCTGTAATGTCTTCTAGAGCCTCATTGAGTCCCACAGGGACCAAACTATTGAGGCAATAGATCCAAAACATCTTCAATTACTCCGACGCCGGGAGATATGCGCATTATCATTGTTTTTGGGACTTGATCGTTTGGGCCCGGGGGGACGCGCGTGCATTTCAGTGCGCATGCGCCCGCGCGGGTAAACCTGGTGGGTGTTCCTGTCCACTCCCGCCAACGATTTAAATAGCCGTGCCTTCCGCTGGGCTGACATGCAATCCAGCCCAGCGGTTAAGGTAAGTGGATTTTGGAACTCATTTTCGATCTTCTTTCTCCGTCCCGGGAGAACTTTGTGTGGGGAATACCCTGTCTTAATGTAGATGTGAATCGGTGGTTCTATTCTCTACTAGGAAGATAACTGTCACTAGAGCCTGATGCTATCAACCATAAGCTGAAAGGCTCCGATTTACTTTAGAACACTTGTTGCTAGTGACCTACAAAGAGTATTGTATTGATGGGACTTATAGGTTCCATAGTATGATAAAAATGGATATTATTATTCTAATAGGTGTTATTTTTTGTGTGACCCAGAGGGCCAATCATCTTGTATACTATTTTATATTATGTATATATATATATTTTTTTTTTCTACAATGTGACAGTTTGAGGTTTAGCTTTATATGGAGATATCCAGGTTGAGCTGGCTTGAAATTTTGTTTTAATGGCAAATGACTAAGGTCTGGGATCTGTATATATTTTGTGTATATTTTTATTTTTTACTTTTAGAAACTATTGCACCTGAGGA
This sequence comes from Leptodactylus fuscus, assembly GCF_031893055.1. Classification (NCBI taxonomy): domain Eukaryota; kingdom Metazoa; phylum Chordata; class Amphibia; order Anura; family Leptodactylidae; genus Leptodactylus; species Leptodactylus fuscus. The sequence continues at coordinate 41,193,544 of NC_134273.1, forward strand.
AGGGCGTAGTTGGACGCCCGAAACGCATTGTGTGTGAGTTTACCAGTAATAAAACCATTTTTACCAAATTAAGAAGGGGAGCGCAGTTCTTTATTTTCCAGATTGTCACCAAATCTGAAACTTGGTCCTTTCTTCTCTGTACATGAACATCCTTTGAGGTGTTGGGATCACTGCTGCTGAACCCGAGGTGGACACTCCGGTTATACATGTGAATACAGAGTTGTGACTTTGATGCACAACCATTAAAGGTGAGCGTTCACCACTTATTAGGACATTTCCAATTGCAGGATTTACTACACTATGGTTGCTCGGTGCCGTTATTCCTTTTTGTTTTGACAGTAAGAATCAAGGAAGTAAGAAAGTAGCAGGATATTTTTGGGGATGCTAGCAAGGTATATTCTGAACACTAAATACTTTAGTAGCCATAAAACATATTATCCTTTTTTTATCCAAATAATTTGCTCCATCATACAGTATACCTATAAATGATCAGTTATTAGCATACAGGCTACATGCAATACTGATCAGATACAGTCCAAACATATGAAGAACAATTACATTCAATGGCTCAAACATCATGTCTTGTCTGGTAGTAGTTTACTATATTTTATTCAGTTTGCTCATGTATTCCATCTGGCCTAGACCATCATGATTGCTTCTAGCAGCTATAACATGGCAGAATCTACTGTACAGGCTTCTCAATGTATCTCACTAAATGTGCTCCAATGTTTTTTAAATCTGACACATCTTAAATTCTAACAATTCTTTCCTAAAATGTTACTTGACTTTCTAGACTAAATTCTACTGGATTGGTGGCTAAATGCTACAAAGTCTGATGTGCAGATTTTGCAACTTTTTGGAGGCCAGAATTCTGGGGTGCAGGGTTTAATAATTTTCCGTTGTGTGTATATATATATATATATATATATATATATATATATATATATATATATATATATAGTATATATATATATATATACACACACATATATATAAAATACAAAGTCCACATATTAAATGTGCATTTATTTTAGCTTTTAGTAATCTATATATATAAAACTCAAATCCTGTAGAAGTCTGCTCTATACAAATCCACAGTTCTCGCCCGATTTGGGTGAAATTTTGCACGCCCCCTCTCCACGCACAGGAGCAGAATACTGCGCACCATTACATCTTTCTAACGTCCCCCATCATGAAATTTGGGCCCCCAAAGTTAGGCCCTATACATATAATGGGGAAATGTGAAATCTGTACTATACAGGAGCTTTCATCACTGAAGCTGCTGAGGTAAAGTGAAAGCTGAGCTCTAATTGGTTGCTATTGGCAACTCCTCAAGTCTGCCTGTGAGGCGGCTCCTTCAGGTCATAGTAATACTGTGAGGGTTGTTCTGTACATCTGTTACATCTGTTATCAGTGTCAGGTGAATACTGAAGGCTCATAATACTAAGGACTGTTTTTTAAAATGCCACCCAAAAAATGACCATCTATTGGGCAAGTTTATCCAAAAGCTAAGAGCGCAAAATTGTGTCAAAAAGCTGAGACAAGTAAACAAAGCAAATGTTTTCATTCTGCGTATTCCTTTGCTACCAAGCGACTTGCCCTTCCCAATCCGAATTACATTTACTATGACTATAAACAAAGCACAAGGTCAATCACTTAAAGTAGCTGGCATTAATTTGGAGAGCCTGTGTTTCTCCCATGGACAGTTGTATATTGCTTGCTCTAGAGTGGGTAAACCCAAAATATTTTAATATACAGGTATGCACCTGAAGGTAAAACCAGAAACATTGTGTACCAAACAGCACCACAATAGATAGTTGTGTAACTGTAAACCAATGTTACTCTTTGGTCCGTGAACTACTTATAGATTACCCTGGAGGTAGGGCGAAGGGCTGCACTATGTTGTTAAAACTGTTTGTGTAAGGGGCATACATTTTAATTTTTGATTAAAAAAAATAGTTCAAGAAAAAGATGTAATAGTTTATACTACATAATATTTATTGAACATTTAAAATCAATAAAAATGTCAAATTAGGGGTGGTGGATCTCCTGGCTGTTATTCTGGGTCGCCCTGTACCGTTCTCTCCCGAGGTTTGCTTATTTGGTGTGTTGGAGGAAGAGCTGTGGCAGCATCTTTCTCCGGGAGTGTCTATTCTATGGCAGGAAGGCCATTGCCCTCCGGTGGATCGCCCCACAGTCTCCGTCGGTATCTCAATGGCGGAAACTGGTTAATTCGATCCTCCCATTTAATCAGATTATATTTAAAGGTAAGGGCTGCCCTCACAAATTTGGGGAGCGTGGTGTGCTTCCCCTGTTACCCAATACTCTGCCCCCTCACTGCGCTCGGCCTTGCGCGCCTTTTTGTCTTAAGACGGGTCTTCCACTGGATGGACCCGTGGCCCAGGTGTTGGTATACCTTATGACCGCTGACACCGAGATGCCCTGCAACTGGTTGCAACTTTCAGTGTTTGGAGTGAGTATTGACTGAGACGAGATGGCGCTGTGGTAGTTCTTTGTTTGTTTAAGAATTTTTTGTAATTTATGTTTTGCTCTTCTGTATATGTACTCTGCTGATTGCATTATCTATTTGTTATATCACCTTCAATAAACCGAGTTTAAAAAAAAAAAGTCAAATTAGTAAAAAAAAACAAAAAAAACAACAAATTAGTGAAATGCCAAAATAATAAAAATTTAAAGTGGAAAAAAAGATTTACTGTAGCTCTGAGAATGTCAATGTCAGTGTAACACTGAAAATTTTACTTTAGCATAACCAACAATTTAACATATTTTTCGCGAGCGAAGCCGCGGGTAATCTACTAGTAGTTAATAAACCATCAGCAGGCAGCTATGTGTTGTCTAACAGTAGTTGTACCAGTGCATGTGTCATCAGATTCCTTAAAACTAAGCTGTAATACATGTATGCATAGATGACTAGCTATACATTAAGTAGTGTACGGTATATTTAGCAGAGGGTGGCACTGCATGTAAGTATAGTATTCTGCCTTCTAATGTACAATGAATGAATTACCTGACAAGAGTCTTTTACACAGCAGGCTGTCATTTTAAGGTAATTTCCCAATTTCGCTCAAACTGTTGCTCTGTGTAAATCTATATTCAGAAATCATAAACCATCTATTACTGGCAACATCTGAATACTCCTAAGGCTGAGACCCCACGTTGCGGAAATGCAGTGGTTTTTTTTGTTTCAGGTTTTGCTGCGTTTTTTTTTTTTTTTTTCAGCAAAACCAAGAATGGCTACGTATATACAGGAAGTCCGGAAAGTGAGTACACAAAATGAAAGGGTGGACCGGCGCGGTTTTTGAAATTGCAGCATGGCAATTATACCTACGGAAATGCTGGTGGCTTCCCGTAGATATAATTGTGATAGAAAGTCCGTGGAGGAAAACTCCGCAAACGTTCTGTTTAGAGTGCTACGGGAAGAACCACGATGCTTTCCCGCAAAAGTTTTTTCCCCGGGCGCAAAATAACGCAGCATATACGCTCGTAACTCCCATTGAAATCAATGGGATCTTTTTGAGTGCTCAAACTCTGACACGCCGTATACGTGCCAGATCACGCTCCATTTTACATCATGTGAACGCACCCTAACAGACTTTTGACAGATGTTAACTATCCATTATTTTTAACATTATTGTCTATGACTAATGGCTAGTAACAGACGGTCGTCCATTATACTGTCCGTTATTATTATCCATTATTACTGTCCGTTTTTTCTGCACATGATCAGAAAATAGAACAAAAAATAAAAAAAATGGGCAGTATAAAAAAAAAAGGGACATATCAGTTATGCTGGGTTCACACCAGCGTCTGGACTCCGATATCAGGTTTCCGTCTTCTGCATACAGAAGACGGAAACCTGTCATGCCGAGCCCGGCTGTGAGAACCAGTGAGCGTTTTATGCTCTCCGCGGCAAAACCGTTTTTTTTTAAACCGGCCACAGAGTATTGCATGTCCGACTCTGTGTCCAGTTTTTCGCCACGGAGAGCATAAGACAATCACCGGCGCTCACGGCCGGACACTTTTCAAACCCATTCAAATAAATGGGTTTAAAAGATGCCAGCAGGTTTCCATCTCCTGTCCAGTTTTGTGCAGGAAACGGAAACCTGCAGAACGGAGTCCTGGGCGCAGATGTGAACGAGCCCTTAGTGTCCATTAATGTCTGTTATTATAGGCCTCTGATTTTTTTTCAGAATAGACATCCAACAGTAGTGTGAACTCCCCTTTACATTTACTCCACACAGGAAGATGAGGCATTGTAGGCTGTGTGTGGATTATGACAGCAATGAGTTCGTGAACCTGGACATGCTTGAAGGTACAAATATATTGTATTGGATGTTTGTTAATTCGGGAATTTAACCCATTCTCAACATGTGACACAATAAAGCTTGATAATATTAGGAGGGGTACAGAGAGGGTTTTGGAGTTGATCCCTTTCCATACACAGCGGTTGTTTAATACAGCAGACAGCCGCTGCTAACAGCCACAAACCAAACCAATCTGAACCAATCGCTAGAATCCCATACACTTTGCTGTGACTGTTAAATATAATAATAATAAATTTTATTTATATAGCGCTAACATATTCCGCAGCGCTGTACAATTTGAGCCATTTTTTTTTTTTGCGGCATTTCCGCCACGTGGGGCCCCAGCCTAAAGCAGTATTAGGGAACCTTTTCAGACTCAAGGTTTCAATAGAAAGAAAAAAAAAAAAAATCAATGGGGCACCTACCAAATAATTTTTATCAAAAACAAAAAACGTGCTAAGGATGCAAATAATGTACAGCCATCTTCCCAACCAGAGTGTCACTGTCCCCTGGCGGGTTTCCAAGGAGCCCCGTGTGTGTAGATGATTGGAAAGAAATTGCTCAGCCGAATTCTCACAAAGCCACACAGATATTTTGCAGTAAGTCTACGGTGTAGGTTGTGATCAGCTTTTCCTTTGTATTCTATACACAGCTGTATCATTGCTTTATGGTGTACATAGGTGTACAGACAGACATGAGAGGTATATAGCCCCCCTATTCTAGCGTAAAATGGGCCAACTTGTGTATTCTTTTGTAAAATTCATACAATGATATTTATTAGAATCCTAAAAGATATTGTTGTATGTAACATTACAGATATTAATCAACTCATTGTTAGCTTATACAGTGTTGGCCAAAAGTTTTGGTACCCCTTCAATTCTGTCAGATAATACTAATTTTCTTCAAGAAAATGTTTGCAATCACAAATTCTTTGGTATTATTATCTTCATTTAATTTGTCTTCAATGGAGGACTTGAGAAGCAAAATTGTGAGGAAGCATGAGCAATCTCAAGGCTACAAGTCCATCTCCAAAGACCTGAATGTTCCTGTGTCTACCGTGCGCAGTGTCATCAAGAAGTTTAAAGCCCATGGCACTGTGGCTAACCTCCCTAGATGTGGACGGAAAAGAAAAATTGACAAGATATTTCAACGCAAGATTGTGCGGATGGTGGAGAAAGAACCTCGACTAACATCCAAACAAGTTCAAGCTGCCCTGCAGTCTGAGGGTACAACAGTATCACCCCGTACTATCCGTCGGCGTCTGAATGAGAAGGGACTGTATGGTAGGATACCCAGGAAGACCCCACTTCTTACCCAGAGACATAAAAAAGCCAGGCTGGAGTTTGCCAAAACTTACCTGAGAAAGCCAAAACGTTTTTGAAGACTGTTCTCTGGTCAGATGAGACAAAAGTAGAGCTTTTTGGGAAAAGGCATCAACATAGAGTCTACAGGAAAAAAAAGAAAGAGGCCTTCAAAGAAAAGAAGACGGTCCCTACAGTCAAACATGGCGGAGGTTCCCTGATGTTTTGGGGTTGCTTTGCTGCCTCTGGCACTGGACTGCTTGACCGTGTGCATGGCATTATGAAGTCTGAAGACTACCAACAAATTTTGCAGCATAAGGGCCCATTCACACGGAGTAACGTGCCGCGTGACCTAGCACGTATACGCCGTGTGAGATTTTGCGGGCCGTATACGCTCCCATTGATTTCAATGGGAGCGTGGATCGTAAACACCGCGTTATTTTGCGGCCGCAAAATCACAGCCGCAAAATAACGCGGCATATACGATCCAGGCTCCCATTGAAATAAATGGGAGCGTTTACGGTGCGCAAACTCTCACACGCCGAATACGTGCCACATCACGCGGCACGTTACATCGTGTGAACGCACCCGAATATAGGGCCGAATGTAGAGAAAGCTGGGTCTCCCTCAGAGGCCATGGGTCGTCCAGCAGGACAATGACCCAAAACACACTTCAAAAAGCACTAGAAAATGGTTTGAGAGAAAGCACTGGAGACTTCTAAAGTGGCCAGCAATGAGTCCAGACCTGAATCCCATAGAACACCTGTGGAGAGATCTCCTGATGGCAGTTTGGAGAAGGCCCCCTTCACATCTCAGGGACCTGGAGCCGTTTGCCAAAGAAGAATGGTCTAAAATTCCAGCAGAGCATTGTAAGAAACTCATTGATGGTTACCGGAAGCGGTTGTGCGCAGTTATTTTGTCTAAAGGTTGTGCTACCAAGTATTAGGCTGAGGGGGCCAATACTTTTGTCTGGCTCATTTTTGGAGTTTTGTGTAAAATGATCAATGATTTGACTTTTTTTTTTTCATTCTCTTTTGTGTTTTTTCATTGCAAGCAAAATAAATGAAGATATTAATACCAAAGAGTTTGTGCTTGCAATCATTTTCTGGAAGAACAAGAGTATTATCTGACAGAATTGCAGGGGTGTCAATACTTTTGGCCAACACTGTACCTGTTACTATGGTACCAATATGAAGGAAGTTAATGCAATAAATTGTAGTATATGGCACTCATGTCAGAGGTCTGCAGCCTTTGGAAAGCTTAACCTGAATATCTGTTCACCATTGATTCATTCTGCTACAGATATACTATTATTGTCTGCAGAGATTAGCTATTAATTTTCCTGTGATCACAGGGTACTATGGGCCCTAGGGCCATGAAAGTGGTCCACACATAGGCGTTATAAAATGTTATATTAATTTCACAATGCTTTAATAACTTTACTATTATTTTATTATAAGCCTATAGCTATGTATCTGATTATTACGTAAGGAAATTGAGAGAGATATTTTCTATGAAACTTCTGGGCCCTAATGCAAAATATGTAATGGGGCCCCCGCCTATCATGTGCTATCTATAAAACAGCTGTCTTCTTAAGTTGCAGAGGGTTCTTTGAGCCTTCTGACGCTCCAGGACTCAATAACAATTGCTTCCTCTGCATCCCTTATAACTGTGCCCCTGTTTAGTATAGAATTGAAGATTGAATTATAAAACCGTATACACATAGGTCATAATGAAGCTTTAATATACAGAAAGGCATAAGAGAACACTCACTGACCCTTGCACAAAAGTTCTCTTTAGACCTCCATGCACAATCTCTCCTCACAACTGACAGCTGCTTCCCAATTATACATTTTAGCAACATTGACATTTCCCTTTCCTTCTCTATCGGGGCCCAGACCAGGACAAAACACTTGTTCTCCACATATCCCTGCTCACAATCTTCCCAATCATTCCCATCTCCTGTCTGACAGTGGTAGGCTGTGTATTATACATCTTGTCACTCCAGTGCACCAGAGGATACAGATAATAGATTAAGGCTGAGTTCAGATGGGGCTTTTTGGTCTGAAATTTGACGCGGAGGCCACCTCAGATTCCGGACCAAAAAACGGATAGCCACTACTGGATGCCGGTGCACAGCAGCGCTCCACTCCGGATTAGGCCCAAATGAATGTGCCTAGTAAGGAGGGAGTGCCTGAAGAAAGAGTATATCACTTCTTTTTTCCGGAAGCGGCAACAAACCACTCGCGGAAAAAGGAACCCATTGATTTCAATGGGAGGGTTTTTTTTTTTTTAGGTGGATTTCGCCTCAAATTCCTGACCAAAAAACCTGGCATAGTGTGCTGAGTGTGAGTTGTGAGCCCACCTTAGCTTCTGGGCGACCCTTCTAACCCCTGCAGTACAGTTAATGGATTCTACCAATGCACACACCAGTATCACAACAAGTGAGGCTATATCCCTGGAAATGTAATCTGTGACAAATATACGGTACTTTATACACTGCAATAAATATAATGTATAGTCCAAAGCTCATGGAGCATCATGTATATGTTTATTCCAGGTTTGCTGGCTCTTATGTCTCACATAGAAGAGCTGCTACACAGACTGAATTATACAGCTGGACAGTAACAGAATCTCAAGTCATAGTCCGCGTTCCCCTACTCCCCCCTCCCAGATACCTACCCTCATAGTAACCAATCCCAGCACTGTAGCCTGCGTATGTACGACTGCAGGAATCAGGGAAGATCTGTGTATTGCGGCTCAACACAGTTAATACGTAAGAGACTACAAGATTGTGTATTTATTGGTACATTAAACCAGGGAATGTCGAAGGGCTGCCGGGGCTTCCTATGTACAAACATATCTCCAGTGGCCAAATATTGGAAATCATCACGTCAGCACCTTAACCCATTAGTGTCCTATTGAGTTATCAGATAACATACTAGGTCATGCAAGCCATTATTAGATTTCGTTCTGTACGATATTGAATATAACTGCAACAACAAGGTATATTACAGCTGAATACAATGTCACAGGGGAGCTCAGACTCATGATCCAGGCTTCTGACTCAGTCTGAAAGCCATAGGCAGTGTAAATGCTAGAATTGCTTCATACTACCGTAGATATCATATGAATGCTGTATGCAATGCTTACCAAACATATCTACTCTGATATAAAGGGAAACCTACATTTACTGTATATTCCCTGTAATGGACAGGTACACCCACGACCCTGCTTATGTGGGTGCGCCTAGGTCTTGAAACATGGGTGTTCATACAGTTCCTCCAGTATTATAACTGGCACAGGATATTTGGAGGACCCTGATACAGATTTCACACCAAGGCTCAGAAGCTTTAAGGAACGCCTCTGGCTATACCCAGCAAACAGTATTAATAATTTAGTGATAAGTATATTATTATGGGTCCAACAGCTAAAACCTCTGTAATCTCAAGGCGAAGCAGCAGGCGGCTACTGCAGCCGGATATAAGTGGCAATAAATGGTCATGCAGGGTGCTCCGGAGTGGGAGCTGTACTCGCAAGAGCCTGTGATCTTAGCAAAGTGCCCCTCTATAAAACCCTTATGTCCTAATAGAGGATAATCCTTATCCTGAGCCTGACACACACAGAAGCTTCTACTGCATCTAGTAAAACGTCAATTTAAAGTTTGCTGCATCTGTGGCGCCAAATGTTTGTGATTCTTTATTGTAAAAATTCCACATCGAGTAAGCATACCTTACAAATCCTTTTGACGTGGTAATATAAGTGTTTTTCTTCTTTTTTGACTCTAGACATTCTGTAAAGCAATGGATGCCATTGCATCAATTTCTTTTTCATGAAATGCATTTATTTTGCTGAGTTTTTGTTAACAATTTACCTTGACAGGATTTAAGATTAGAGATAGCTTCAGAAAAGGTTAAAGAGGCTGCGCAAACAGAGCGTTCAGAAAGCTTGGATGACAAATCTGCCACATAACAGCATTCCATTGGAATATGGGATGTAAATCCATGGTTTTATGCCCTTGGCAGGATTTGAACACCAGGACTCCAGCACTGCAAGGCTACAGTGCTAACCACTGAGCCACCATGTGGCCCCTACAAAGAACAGCATTCTGCAGCTGGCTATGTAGGTATCCATAGTTGCCTCACGTGGTGCAATTGCTGAAAAAACACACAGTGTTTTACATTCCCTGTAAAGTGGATCTAGTGAATCCCATCCACACATTGTGGGAAAATATGCACAGTGGCCACACCGTGACTTCCAAAACCATTGCGGTTTTGGAAATCGTAGCATGTCAATTATACCTACGGAAACATCGGCGGTTTCCCTACAGGTATAACTAAAGCAAAAAGGGTTCCTCTGCAGGCTTCCTTCAAAAAGCCATGATGCATTGCCACAGTTTTTCCCGCAGCTCTTTTTTGCTGTGGCCCGCTACACGGCGCCTTAGCTTAAAGGGGTTTTTCACCATCTCCATCAACTCCATCTCATTGCATCCTTCAATAGGTGCTGCTACACTGTTACTGATGCATTTGGATTTTTCCTCTACTTGACTATTTTTTCACAGACATATTCTGATTCCGGCTCTGACTCCTGGCAGCCATGTTCAGACACAAACAATAAAGTTCCTCTAATGCAGGAAAAAACTAGTGATTGTTTTCCTATGAAAGTGAATATGTAACAAATTATACATCTCATTAATTATACAAGGGGTGTAATCTGCCCTAATGCAAAATATGCTACCTCTGTGCTACCTATATCTATAATTGTATTAATTGCATACATTAATTGTATAATATAACATATAATAATGTATCATTTGGTTTTGAAACCACAATAGGTAACTTTTTACTGATTCCGACTTAAACTCCACCCAAAGTGTATTTAGTCTAAGGCTAAGGCCCCACGTTATGGAAATGCTGCTTTTTTTGTTGCAGATTTTGCTGTGTTTTTTTGAGCTAAAGCCAGGAGTGCATCGAGCAGAAGGGAGAAGTATTATAACTTCTTATATATTTCTTATTCCTTTTGTATCCATTCTTGTCTTTGGTTCAAAAACCACAGCAAAATCTGCAACAACAAAAAAGCTGTGTTTCTGCACTGTGGGGCTTTAGACTAATAAAGTCGCTGTCACTAGTGACTAGACATTGTTGGATAGTCACTGACAAGGACACAAGTAACACCCATTTGTTAAGACATTCTTACATTTCCAGTAGAAATAATATAGGAACAGTATGATATAAAGATAATTGTTAATTTAAAGGGATTCTATGTTTCAAACACATTTTTTTCTCATTAACACGTCTGAATAGCCTTAAGAAAGGCTATTCATCTCCTACCTTTCGTTGTCTTCTCCACGCCACTGTTCGCTTGAAATCCCGTTTTTTGTCGGTATGCAAATTAGTTCTCTTGCAGCACTGGGGGCGGGTCCCCAATGCTGCGAGAGAACTCTCTCCAGTGCCGCTTCCATCTTTGTCAGCAACGTCCTCTTCATCCTCTTCTTCCAGCACAGGTTTCAGACTTCTAGGCCTCAGGCAGAGCAGACTGCGCATGCCCACAGGCTACAAGAAAATGGCCGCTAACTCAGTATTGTAAGTGGCCATTTTCTCGTGGCCTGTAGGCATGCGCAGTCTGCTCTGCCCGAGGCCCAAGGCCTAGAAGTCTGAAACCTGCACCGGAAGAAGAGGATGAAGAGGACGTTGCTAATGAAGATGGAGGCAGCACTGGAGAGAGTTCTCTTGCAGCATTGGGGACACCCCCAGTGCTGCGAAAGAACTCATTTGCATACTGACAAAAATTGGGATTTCAAGCGAACGGCGGCACGGAGAAGACAACGAAGCGTAGGAGAAGAAAAGCCTTTCTTAAGGCTATTCCGACGTGTTAATGAGAAAAAAAGTGTTTGTATGATAGGATTCCTTTAATGAATATGCAAATATTTACTAAAACAAAAGTGTCAGAAAAGACGACATAACACACAGAAGAAAGAGCAGCAAAGACTGGAGATTAATTTTAATAAACAATGCACAGCATTAATTCCAGAAATTACATCAATCATAATTTACTGGCATAGACAGATTGCACCAACCTCATGCGTGAAACGACACAGGGAAATGTATTTATGAAGATGTTTGTACTCCAATGACAGAAAACATATTGACTCCCTACAAACACATCACATGAACGATACATTAATCACTGGCAGCAAAATTCTAGAAGAAAAGTGCTTTATTAATGGATGAATGCCATTACCTGGCTAAGTACTCCGGATTCTGCAGCGACAACTTGTGTTGCTAGGAGAATATGGTCCTTCATTTTCCACTTGCTGTGCAGCTCTGTCAGGAACCAACAATCAAGAGACATTTTAAAAGGAATTAATGTAATTTCAGACTCCTACAGATGTATAACCGGGATTGATAGATTAACTGGAACGTCACAGCAAAGATTCCTGCTGTATCTTTAAAAGACATTGTATCAAAGGCTTTAAAACCTGGACTGTGATGACAATCAGATTTGCCGAGTTTGTTAAGCAGGTTTTTCACCTTTCATCTGCCATTGTACAGATGACCGGTATTGGATTGCATTATGGATAATCACATTTTAATATTCTAGAACCATCTAATAGTATTAGTAAGCAATCATATTAATATGTGCACTAGTTTCCCTTGTCTACCTTCCCATCGCAGGCATTTTTCAATTTTTCATTTTCATTTTCAACTCCCCGCCATCCAAACCTCATAACTTTTTAGTTTTTTTCTGTTCATAGAGTCATATGATAGTTTAGTGTTTGAAAGATGAATTGTACATTGTAATGGTACCATTTAAAGGGATTCTACCATTAAAACACTTTTTTTCTCTGGTTGACATGTAGGAATAGCCTTAAGAAAGGCTATTCCTCTCCTGTCTTCTCCACGCCACCCTTTGGTAGAAATCCCAGTTTTCTTTGGTATGCAAATTAGTTCTCTTGCAGCACTGGGGGCGGGCCCAGCGCTCAAACAGCACTTTTGACTTTTTTTTCTCATTAACACGTCAGAATAGCCTTAAGAAAGGCTATTCTTCTCCTACCTTTCGTGGTCTTCTCCACACCGCCGTTCGCTTGAAATCCCAGTTTTTGTCAGTACGCAAATGAGATCTCTCAGCACCACTGGGGGCATCCCCAATGCTGCAAGACAACTCTCTCCAGTGCCGCCTCCATCTTAGTCAGCAACGTCCTCTTCAACCTCTTCTTCCGGTGCAGGTTTCAGACTTCTAGGCCTCGGGCAGAGCAGACTGCGCATGCCCACAGGCCATGAGAAAATGGCCACTTACAATACTGTGTTAGCGGCCATTTTCTTGTGGCCTATGGACATGCGCAGTCTGCTCTGCCTGAGGCCTAGAAGTCTGAAACCTGCGCCGGAAGAAGAGGATGAAGAGGATGTTGCTGACGAAGATGGAACTGGCACTGGAGAGAGTTCTCTCGCAACATTGGGGATGCCCCCAGTGCTGTTTGAGCGCTGGGGCCCATGCCCAGTGCTGCGAGAGAACTCATTAGCATACCGACGAAAACTGGGATTTCTACGGAACAGCGGCGCAGAGAAGACATCTAAAGGTAGGAGAATAGCCTTTCTTAAGGCTAATCCTACGTGTCAGCCAGAGAAAAAAGTGTTTTAATGTTAGAATCCCTTAAATATTCTGTACAATGTACTAGGAATCTGGAAAAAAATTCAGAATGGGAAGGAATCGCGAAAAAAACTGTGTTTCTGCGACTTTCTTACAGGCTTTGTTTTTACAGTGTTCAGTGTACAAAATTACATTTTATCTGTATTTTGTCAATGGGTACAATTCTGAGGATACCAAATTGAAGAAAACAAAACTTTGAAAAAAAAATAAAAATTCTTCGATTCACAATATTATTATTATTATTATTATTATTATTCATCTGACACCTGTAACTTGTTATATTTCTGTGTACATATGCATAAGACGTCTTTTTAGTGGGGCCAGAAGTATTTTCTAGTTATACCATTTTTGGGAATGTCTATTGCTTTGATCCCTTTTTATTCAGATTTTTATGGGAAGCGAAACAAAATGGTGGTTCAGATCTTGTGATGGTTTTTTTTTCAGTTTGCTCATCTGAGCGGCAGATTCTTCCTAGTGGCCACAACAGTCGTCATGCTGTGGAGAATGAGAAGAGTATTCCATATGGGCATTTATGTGTATAGAGAGATAGAGATAGATAGATAGATAGATAGATAGATAGATAGATAGATAGATAGATAGATAGATAGATAGATACGAGAGAGAGAGAGAGAGAGAGAGAGAGAGAGAGAGAGAGAATGCCAGAAATGCCTGATAGATGCAAGTCTGAAAATAGCTGAGCAGACAACTTCAGCCATGTTTGGCATCATTTACAAGTGAATCCCCAGTGATCCTACAATCTGTTGAAGCAATGTCCTCCCAATGACATTGTGTAACCATCCAAAAATTCTTCTTAAAATTGTGGCCTTACCCTCAGTCTGTATTGCAGAGGACATGGACAATTGTCTCTAAGACTCTCTAACTTAGTCTTCCCTATGGAAATACATGGTTACCACAAGTATGGAACATCTGTTTGCTGCAGGTCTGACAATTTTTCATGCATCCATGTGAATTGGAACCATATTCTGTAGTCTGTGGACAGTCTAAAGACTTTCTTCTAAGCAGTCACTTATATTTATCTCATCGATAGAGGTAAAGGATCAGCAAATCTTACTAAACTTTTGTATACTTTGTGTATTTTGCAAGTGGCTAACTTCAGAAGCCTCATTCATTATCTCTCTGGTAGCATGCAATACCTGGGAGTTATTTCTTCCTGGCCAGATAATATGAAAGACACCTTATTCTTCTTACCGGCTTCTTCTCCTGAGGTGTCAGCTGGACATCATAGATAAAAGAGAAGGATATTCATCTGCAGGATCTTTGGTCTCAGTCACAAGATTCAGCAATAGTCTTGAATTGCCTAAGGGAAGTAACATATGTCTCTATCCATCGCATCTCTTTTAGGCATCCCTGACTTCAACACAGTGATTGAAATTCCCTACTGTTCTCCCTTCTGTTCTATCAAAAGGTTGTCAAAGTCCTGACAGACAACGCTGTAACAGCCATCAGTAACAGGGACGAAGGCAGCAGAGAAAATCAATTGTTTTCTGCGAAAATTTATCACAATTATGTCACGAAGGAAATTCAGTCTGACATCAAGGTAATGCAGTCATGCTTCATTCTTCATCATACCCAAAGCTGTGTCACTGAAACTGCCTGAGAAAAATATTATTAATTTATTGCTATAATACACTTACTGAATTTCCAGGTATTAGGCTCTATTCACATCACATTTTTTTTTTTACATTGATTTAGAAGATCAGTTTAATGGGTGCAAAAAAATGGATGGCCATCTGCTTAGGCAGAGATCAATGTAAAAAAGAAAAAAACAGATCCGTTACTTCCGTTTTGTTTTTTTCGATGGACGCAAAAACATAGTATACCCTGTAACATCTCTGCCTGCTCAGGCCTCTGCACTGCCCTCCACTCATGCGCTGCGCCGCAGGAGGCGTGTGCAGTTACTATTCCATGCTTTAGGTTCTTCTTGTATTCTCTGAACACTGTTGTATTCCCTCACCTCTGTAATTGATTTTCCATCACACCCATCTCTTTCACCTTGGTTTCCCTCGGCTCCTCTAATAGTTAATCTTAGCCTTTCCTGTGTAATTGACAGTCTCTCTGTCAATCAAGTCTGGGGTGTGTTCTGGACTTCCTATAAACAGGTCATCAGCTTACACATTTGCTGACTATTGTGACTTTGTCCTTGCTCTTACTGTATTGTTCTTACTGACTTCTGACTTTTGGCTTTTCTTGTGACTACTCTTTTGGATTGTGATTTGGTACTGCTTTGTCTCTCTGGCTTTGACCTTTGGCTTGCTAACTCCTCTTCTGTGTTGTGTTGTTTTGTCTGTGTTTAGTGTTTTCACTTATATAGAGAAGGGACTGTTTCCCAGCTGTCCCTGTCATTCGGACAGTTGTGGCAAATAGGTAGGGACAGAGGCTGGGTCGACATAGGACTCTCTGTCTTTCCCTTCCTCCCTAATTTCATCAGCAGCACTGGGGAATTGCCCAACTAGCAATTCCCTTACAACCACTTGGATGTCCTCTATCTTTACACCAGAACTCAAGATGCCACCCTACACTCCTCCGATTTGGGACTCCTCCCTGGATTACTTAGGGGCTCCAAGGCTTGATCTCCACTAAGCTGCTGGACAGATGTATACAACCTACTCTTAAATCACATCCCAACAGCATAACTTTTCAAAATTTTTCCTTCTCCTGCAATATTTTTGATTTTTTTTTCTTTGTCTTTTCACTTACCATCATTAAAATTCACTTTTAGGCTAAGGTCCTACATTGTGGAAATGCTGTGTTCTACAGTACCAGCAAAGTGAATTAAATTCACATACTGAAAAAAATGCTGTGGAAAAGCTGTGTTTTCAAAAATGCATGAGTTTTTGAAAAACACAGCATGTCAATTTTACCTGTGTAAATATTCACGTTTTCCCTATAGATTTAATAAGGGAAGAAAAACCACAAAAACGAAGCAAAAACGCAATGATAAATGCTGTGATAAAAAAAAGTGATGCATTTCCATTACATTTTTTCCGATGCGTTTTTTAGCAGTGTTCCACAATGTGGTGTGTTAGACTTTAGGATTTGATATACGACTTCAGATTGTAACAAAATATTGCAGAATTGAAGTAAGGGGGCATTCACACAGAGTAACGCCGGGCGTGTATCACAGCCGTACACGCCGGCGTTACGGCAGACTGCCAAACACTTCCCATTCACTTCAATGAGAGGGCTCATAAACGCCGCTGTTACAAGCGCTCCCATTGAAGTGAATGGGAAGTGTTCGGCAGTCTGCCGTAACGCCGGCGTGTACGGCTGTGATACACACCCGGCGTTACTCCGTGTGAATGCCCCCTAAGAATGACATTACTAAACATGATTTAAATGGGATTCTATCCTTAAAAACCGCTCCCTGTGCTTTCTGAACACAATTAGCATAAAAAAACAGAAAATTCCAAAATGGCGAGGTGGACCTTAAAGATAGAGGTAAGGACACAATTGTTTTTTAAGCAGAGGCCCACATTCAGGTAGATGCTTGAGCTGCACACAGACAAGCCACTCCAATATATTACAATGTATTAGTGTCACCATTTATTGGATTAAGGGAAGCAAAGGTGCAAAAGCAGAAGTGACCTAGCCCCTCTTCCCACACGTTGCTTTGAGGCTGCACAGGTGATCTGATCTGGCTTCATTTTCGGAAAGTGGATTAGGACTGTGGCTGGAGTTACCTTGTTCAAAATATGCATTTAATATATAGAATTACTGGCAGGGCACTCAGTAAAATTTGTCTATCATCCTGTCACAAACAAGTGACCTGCCCTTAATCCTTTATTTTGCTACGTTTTAATTTTGCAGAAGAATACCTTTTTAAACACAACCCTTTACTTGTGCTAGTATTTCCATGTGCCCTGGAATGAGCATTTGTGGACACATTCTATCACACTCTATCAGCTGTAAAGGGTGGATCGATGAAACATCTAGGGCAGCCCCCACAGTCAGGCCCCTTATGATGTCAAGGTTATGACTGCTAGGGAACCTTATTGTGATATCCCAGTGATCCACATATGCAAAGTAGTCTTTTATATGGGAACTGCCATCTTGGATTTCGCCTGCCAGCTTGACTGCTAGGGAATCTTATCGTGTTCCACATGTGCAAACACCTTATCTCTCTCTGGCAGCTGCCATCTTGGATTTCAGTTGCTAACTTGCTCTTATCAACAGCTGCCATTTGCAACCCACAAATGGAAGAAAACAGTAAATTGAAAATAAGCACATGGCGCCGACATCATCTACAATATTGAGATTCTTGTCTTCTGTCTTTTTTTCTCTGTTCTCAACACCTTCTGTATCTGGTTTGAATACCACTAGTAGGATGTGTAGCGCCCCACAGAGTGGGTCACTACAAATGTCATCTTATGTGATCTATATTGTGTACTGTGAAGGTATAGTGAGATCCAGTCAACCTGTTAGCACACACAAAGTTCCACAGCCATTATCTCTTTAAGAAAAGGGGTGGAGCTACAGACTGGAAGAGGGTCTCGCTTTTCAGTTCCAGGGCAGGAGTGTGCAGGAGAGAGGAGAGGTGTGTGGAGGTGCAGTGTGTGCTGCAAGCCTCATGGTGTGCACAGCACAGGAGGCCGGAGACCTGCAGAGGTGAGACAAGACCTTGCAGGTACGGAGCTGCAGTTATAGGACCATCAATTCCTAACTAGTGTGAGAAACACTAAGAACATTGAGAAACTCACTGGACCGAGGCCTAGTGAATGCAAGATTCCTGGAGGCTCAGTAACATACAGAGTTGGGGTGAGCGTGTGCATCTAGCATCCCAAAGAACTCGCGTTACCTGCTGTCCAGAAGGGGATCTACCCAGTTGTAATTAACCTCTGAGCTCCTGGAACCCAGGACCAGAGGAAATCTATTAGAGAGTTTGAGCAGCAATGGAAGGCTGAATCATACTAATGGTAAAAGGGAAGACTGGCATCTCACTATACTGGAGCAAGGTGAATCCTCCTGTAACATCTGTTATCTCCTGCTGACTACAGAAGTAAACTGTAAGTGTTTGGTTAACCCCTGTCTGGACTGTGTTCTTTCATCGATCCTCTGTTACTCCTCCTGGAAATCATCCCTTCTTCACCTATATCATATATCATCCGGCCCTGGGACCTGCCCTGGTTGGGGAGGGTATAACATCTGGCACTGCATCACCACCTATTCCCAGAGGCCCTATCTACAGTGCCCGGCTTCACCTCAAGCCGAAACCCCAACTGGCGTCACGACAAACTTTTATTTTTCTTTATTTTTCTTTAATCCATTTTTGCTTAAAACTCCCCTTTTTCAAGGCGCTGCCGCCCCGGTATCGGGCCTGCTCGCACCGTGAATCTACATAGGCCGAGCCGGGGCGACTCAGATGTAATGTCAAAATGAGGGATTGATACAGAAATGAAGTGGGAATGACATTACTAAGTCTAGGTTCACACCCGCACTTGGGGATGCTTAAAAAATGTTCGCATGCAGAACTCTTCTCTCCGCATTTTTCTGCCTTTTTTGGGCGGAAACCGGGCAGACCCCATTACAGTCTATGGGGTCCGCAGGTTTTTATGGGTAACTGCTTTTTAAAGTGGATTAGGTTTCCATTCCATAAACCGCAAGTTTATCTCCTGCTGCTGTTGCCTCTTGGCTTCCATCAGGGATTTTTTCTGCTGTGCCTGACCTTGCTGCTGCTGTAAGATGAGCTGCCCAAACTGTTTTACAAAGTCCTCCATGCTAGTGGTCTCCTTTTTAATTTCTCCTGCATCTTTCACCCAGGTCATAGGAGAGGGGAAAAAAATAGGTGTATGTCTCTTTATGACTGTGTAAATTGGGTTTGCCCACATCCAAAGCACCATATGTAGGGAAGGTAGCTCGGTAGAAAGAGTGATGCGGACCAAACCAATCAGAGACAGGGACACAAATCTTGCAGCAAAGCGGTTTATTTAAGAAAAACAGCAAAATAAATAAACCTTTACATCAGGTACAAAAATGAGCAAAATAAATTACAACTAGGGTTGAGCCGATCCTGACTTTTCAGGATCGATTTTAAAATCCGATTTCCGATCATTTTTCATTCAAACCCGATCTCGATCCCAATTCCGATCCCAATGCAGGTCAATGGGATTTTTCTATTAATCGGAGATCGGATTTTAAAAGCAATCCTATTCACTATACAGCATGGAATCTAAGAATTGTTAGAATCCACGCTGTGTAGTGAATCAATAAGTAGCCAGAGGATTTTTTTAAAATCCTCTGGCTACTTAGTCCCCCCTGGTGTCCACTTACCTCCAGAGATGGCTGGTCCACTGTTCTTCGCCTCGCTGCTGCTCCAGATGCAGTCTTCTTCTCCCTTCACTGCCCCCTCCCTGCCAGGTTAGGAGAGTGTGGGCGGGTACTGGGAGGGGAGACGTCACGTCTCCCCGCCCTGTACTCGCCCACACTCTCTTAACCCGCCCACACTCTCCTAACCTGGCAGGGAGGGGCAGCGAGGCGAAGAAGACTGCAGCTGGAGCGGCAGCGAGGCGAAGAGCAGCAGAGCAGCCATCTCTGGAGGTAAGTAGCTACTAGAGATGTTACTTTAGTCTCCCATTAGAATGAATGGAGGCAGCCGGCGCGCAGGGGGTTAAGGCTGTGTGCCGGCTGCTTCCATTCATTCCTATGGAACCACAGCGGAGCCTTCACACTGAGTATACACTATATACTCAGTGTGAAGGCATTGTGGGAAATACTACCGATCTCGATCCCACCTAAAAATATTGTGTTCGGAATTCCGATCGCGATCGTGAAATTTTCTTGATCGCCGATCGGAATCCGATTTTTTCCAAACATGATCACTCAACCCTAATTACAACCTTAACTTCAGGCAAAATAACAAAAAAAAATCCTGCCTGTCTGAGCGATAACTAATCAGAAAATACTAACTGTACATGTGGCTTACTCCCAGCCACACAAATTAACCAGAAAACACTATACTGTAACACAAGGCTCTCAGTGTCAGGACAGACCCAGTCACTTCCTCTCCTCCCAGGATCTGCTCTGAAGTGCAGGCTCTGCAGCCTTTTATAGCCCAGGAACAAGCCTATGACCCACATCTGGGCTGAAACCTATTCCAGACCCGCATTGGACCAAACAAGTCAGGAATCTGGGGCTGATGTATCGGGACTCCAGTACTCTGCCTGTCACCTTCTCACAGTATTGAAAAAATATAGATGAGAAAGCTGCAGACTGACACCTCCAGCAGCGGCTTATCTACCCCAGGACAAACTAATTGGGCTGTTGAAATCCATGGTCTGATCCTTATCTTCCCATCTACTACTGCAGGAGTACCTTATACACATTGTCAGGCGGTTCTGCAATATTCATCTAATATGCATGGCCAGTTTAAGTTATTAAGTGTTATATAACCATTCATAAGGAAGATTTTAGCAGAAATCTGAGAAATATTAGGTTACCAATATCTTGGCAAGATCAGAATATTTCTCTTTAAAGCGAGAATATTTTGCAAATTGCTTTCTGCTAGAATTTTTGATTATGGCCAGGGAATTGGTAGCTCAATCCCTAACCAGGGTGTAAATAATACATGAATATTAAGATGAGGCATATTAGTTAATATCTCTTTGATCTGAATATTAGGCAAAGTGCTCTTTACTGTGCACTTCAGACTATTTCACTTTCAGATTTTGGTTATATAATATTAATGAATATCTTTACGAGTTAGAATGCACTTTGACTCTATCAAACAGGTTTCATTATTCAGTTCTGTGCAATAAATTGAATTAAGTGTATTTCAGAATAGAAAAACTTGCCTGGTTAGGAGTTAGGGTTTGTTAAAAATCAATAGAAGACACTTATTAAGCTAATGGTACCAGAATTGAGACATAATGCACCCAGAAAATCCGGTGTATATGTTGTGCATCACATTTATTACATATTTTAACCACCTTTTGCACCTCATTTAACCTCTTCCCGCCAAAGTCGCCATATTCTGACACCCATAATTTTTTATACTTTTGTGTATGGGGATACACGAAATTATAAAAAAAATTATGGGAGTCAGAATATGGCAACTTTAAAAAAAAAATTTGGCACAGATTTGGATTTTTGTTAAGGGGTTAAAATGTAAATAAAACCATATAACTTAGGTATTCCTGGAATCGTACTGAAACATAGAATACAGGTAACATGTCATTTTGGCTGCACAGTGAACGCCGTAAAAATGAAGCCCATAAGAAAATTGCACAAATGCAATTTCTTTTTCTTTTCTTCAAATCCACCCCATTCAGAATTTATTTTCTAGCTTCCCTGTAGCTTGTACAGAATAATTAATGGTGGCATCATGAAGAAATGTCCCACAAACATTAAAGACCTCACATGGCTCTGAGAGTGGAGAAATAAAAAAGTTATGGGGTTTGAAAGGGGGGGTGTGGAGTCTAGGGAAGCAAAATGAAAATCAAAAAATGCCGTTGGCGGGAAGGGGTTAAATGAGGTGCAAAAGATGGTTAAAATACGTAATAAATATGATGCAGAACATATACACCGGATTTAGTACCATTAGCTTAGAAAATACACTGGATTCTGGATCCATTAGTTTAGAAAATCTCTTCTATTGCTTTTTAACAAACCCTTAGGCCGGGGCCCCATTGGCCGGAAACATAGCGATTTGGCCGTGGTGGAAACGCTGCGGTAAAAATCACGGCGTTTTACAGTACTTGCAAAGTGGATGAGATTCACGAGAATGCCATTCCCACTTTGTGGAAAAAATTGCAGCACGGACACAATGCGATTTCGAAAATTGTCAGGCTATACACGCTCAATCCAGTTATCCTCGCTGTGTACCCCCAAAACCTAACAGGGATACACAGCAATTGTCAGGCTAAAGTACAGCGCTACCCACCCACATGCACAAGCATTAAACGGGCACATCTCCAAGCTCCTGGCCCAGGCAAAGTTGCCATTCCGGCCTGTGGAAACTCAGGCCTTCTGTGACCTGATGGCAAGTGCGGCACCTCGCTATGCCATCCCTAGCCGTTACTACTTCTCCCGGTGTGCCATCCCCATCGCGCACCAGCATGTGTCATGCAACATAAGTCGGGCCCTATGTTTGCACAAAGGTCCACTTGACCACGACGTGTGGACAATTGCATGCGGACAGGGACGCTACATTTCACTTATGGCACACTGGGTAAATGTAGTTGAGGCTGGGACTGCGTCACAAACTGGGGCGGTCTACCTCATTTCCCCACCCAACATTCCTGGCAGGGGCTCTGAACCACCAGCACAGTCCTCCACGTCCGCCATCACATCTACCCCAGCTATCTGCTGGAAACGCTGCAGCACTAGCGTGGGGAGACGTCAGCAGGCTATGCTGATGCTCATCAGCTTGGGGCACAGACAGCACACTACCTCCGAGGTGAGGGATGCCCTCCTTGATGAGACATCAACATGGTTTTCACCGCTGCACCTGGGCCCAGGCATGGTTGTATGTGATAACGGCCGGAACCTGGTAGCGGCTCTGGAGCTTGCCAACCTCCAACATGTTCCATGCCTAGCCCACATTTTCAATTTAGTGGTGCAACGGTTTTTAGAAACGTACCCCAATGTTCATGAGCTACTGGTGAAAGTGCGGCGCTTGTGCGCCCACTTTTGCAAGTCTACAGTAGCCGCTGCTAGCCTTAAATCACTCCAGCAACGGCTCAATCTGCCAGAACACCGGCTGGTGTGCGACGTCCCCACACGCTGGAACTTGACATACCATATGTTGAGCAGAGTGTGTGAGCAGCAGAGACCCTTGATGGAGTACCATCTCCAAAACCCAAGGGTTCCTTAGAGTCATCTCCCGCAGTTTCTGCACCATGAGTGGCCATGGATGGCAGACTTATGCAAGATCTTGCGAGTCTTTGAGCAGTCCACCAAGAGGGTAAGTTGTGATGACACACTCGTGAGTGTAACAATCCCGCTCCTGTGTGTGATGTGAGAATCCCTCATCGCCATCAGGGATAACACATTGGACGCTGAGTCGTCAGGCATAGGAGCAGAACCATCCCAGCAGGATAGTCAGTGCACACTCGTGTCCGCTTCACAGCGTATATTGACGGAGGAAGAGGAGGATGACAAAGTGGCAGATGATCTCATTGTCACACAGGAGGCTAGCGAAGAAGTTCAGTGCGTCCCATTGCTGTGGCGCGGATGGGGTGAAATGGAGCAGGAAGAGGAGGAAATGGAGAGTGACAATTCCAGTAGGGGCAGCGAAGTCATGCCAAGTAACACTCTGGCACACATGGCTGAATTCATGTTGGGGTGCTTTTCAAGTGACAAACGCATTGTCAAAATCCTGGAGAGCAACCACTACTAGGTTTTTGCAATCCTCGTCCCCCTGGTATAACAATAATATCTCAACTTTTATTCCGGTAGAGGGGAGGGCCAGTCGCATTCATGATTGTCACAAGCAACTGGTGCAGAATATGATGGAGATGTTTCCATCAACTCTCATTGGCGGCAGAGAGGAGAGTTCCTCCAACAGGCTAACAACTGCCATCCGGTCCACACCCAACAGGAGCACACTCTCCAAAGTCTGGGACACATTATTGGCACCCCCTCAACAAACTACCGCCACTGAGGGGCATAGTGTCACCAGGAGGGACAAGTATAGGCGCATGTTGCGGGAGTACCTGGCCGACCACAGCCATGTCCTCTCCGATCCCTCTGCGCCCTACATTTATTGGGTCTCCAAGTTGGATTTGTGGCTGGAACTTGCGCTGTATGCATTGGAGGTCCTTTCCTGCCCTGCCGCCAGCGTGCTATCGGAAAGGGTCTTCAGCGCATAATTGCGGATAAGCACAGCCGGCTGTCAGCTGACAGTGCTGACCGGCTGACGCTGATCAAAACGAACAGCCACTGGATAGACCCATCATTTTCATGTCCACCAGTGTCAAGCACCCCGACATGAAGTTTCATGTGTGTGCTCAACCTCTACAATTCCTCCTCCTCCTAATACTCCTCCACCATCTGCGTTGCACAATTCTGCTCCTACTAGGCTCAATCCACCCTGATTCCCCCAAACTCTGCTGGTTAGAGGCTCAACTCACCCCAAGGGCCAAAAACACTGCTGTGCAAGGCTCAACTAACCCCAAGGGCCAAAAACACTGCTGTTGCAAGGCTCAACTAACCCCAAGGGCCAAAAACATTGTTGGTGCGAGGCTCAACTAACCCCAAGAGCCAAAAAATAAAACACTGCTGGTGCAAGGCTCAACTAACCCCAAGGGCCAAAAACACTGCTGTTGCAAGGCTCAACTAACCCCAAGGGCCAAAAACATTGTTGGTGCGAGGCTCAACTAACCCCAAGGGCCAAAAAAACTGCTGTTGCAAGGCTGTACTCACTCCAAGGGCCAAAAACACTGCTGGTGCAAGGCTCAACTAACTCCAAGGGCAAAAAACACTGCTGGTGCGAGGCTAAACTAACCCCAAGAGCCAAGAAATAAAACACTGTTGGTGCAAGGCTCTACTCACTCCAAGGGCCAAAAACACTGCTGGTGCAAGGCTCTGCTCACTCCAAGGGCCAAAAATCATATTGGGCGCGTTATATACCCCCAGGCATGCTTCCCCTGCTTTCCCAGTTGCATTCCAGGGTGTTGGTATCATTTGCTGAGGTGTCATAGTGGACTTGGTGACCTTCCTGAGTCGAATAGTGGTTTCCCCTGAAACGAACGGTTTTTCCCCATAGACTATAATGGGGTTCGATATTCGTTCGAATAGTCGAACATTGAGGGGCTATTCGAAACGAATAACGAATATTTCATTGTTCGCTCATCTCTAGTAACTAGGAATGACGGGGCCCCATGGTGAACTTTTGACATAGGCCCCTCCCACACACACAGAGTATTATGTCCCCATACTGGCCCCAGTACACAGTATTATGTCCCATTGTTGCCCCTGCACACAGTATTATGTTCCCATACTGGCCCCAGTACACAGTATTATGTCCCATACTGGCCCCAGTACACAGTATTATGTCCCCATACTGGCCCCAGTACACAGTATTATGTCCCTTTGTTGCTCCTGCACACAGTATTATGTCCCCATACTGGCCCCAGTACACAGTATTATGTTCCCATACTGGCCCCAGTACACAGTATTATGTCCCATTGCTGCCCCTGCACACAGTATTATGTTCCCATACTGGCCCCAGTACACAGTATTATGTCCCCCATACTGGCCCCAGTACAACAGTATTATGTTCCCATACTGGCCCCAGTACACAGTATTATGTTCCCATACTGGCCCCAGTACACAGTATTATGTTCCCATACTGGCCCCAGTACACAGTATTATGTCCCTTTGTTGCTCCTGCACACAGTATTATGTCCCCATACTGGCCCCAGTACACAGTATTATGTTCCCATACTGGCCCCAGTACACAGTATTATGTCCCATTGCTGCCCCTGCACACAGTATTATGTTCCCATACTGGCCCCAGTACACAGTATTATGTCCCCCATACTGGCCCCAGTACAACAGTATTATGTCCCCATACTGGCCCCAGTACACAGTATTATGTTCCCATACTGGCCCCAGTACACAGTATTATGTTCCCATACTGGCCCCAGTACACAGTATTATGTTCCCATACTGGCCCCAGTACACAGTATTATGTTCCCATACTGGCCCCAGTACACAGTATTATGTTCCCATACTGGCCCCAGTACATAGTATCAGGGCCGGCTCCAGGTTTTTATGGGCCCTTGGGCGACAGAGCCTCAGTGGGCCCCCTGTGCGTTACAGATGAAGCGAGTGACGTCATGCAGGAGTGTGGCATCACCAACGCCATACCTCCCAATCTTTTAAAGAGTAGAAAGAGGGGCAAAATGTCCACCCACTTTTATGTTGATTCCACCCATTCTCATTCATTTATTATGTGCTCCCACACAGTATAATCCTCCTACAGTCACCTGTAAATTATATGCCCCCCTCCATCTCTCCCCCAGTTTCATATACACCCTTCCTCTGCCCCCAGTTTCATGTCCCCCCTCCATCTCTGTCCCCAGTTTCATCACGTTCTCCCCCTTCATCTGCCCACAGTTTAATGTCCCCTGTCTCTGCCCCAGTGTCATGCTGTTCTCCCCCCCTCCATCTGCCCCAGTGTCATGCCGTTCCCCCCCTCCCCTTCAGTTTCATTGGGCCCCCTCCATCTCTGTCCCCAGTTTCATGCCGTTCTCTCCCCACCCCCTTCCCCAGTGTCATGCTGTTCCCCCCCCCTTCATTTGCCCCCTCAGTTTCATTGGGCCCCCTCCATCTCTGTCCCCAGTTCCATGCTGTTCTCCCCCCCTCCATCTGCCCCAGTGTCATGCTGTTCCCCCCCTCCCCTTCATTTGCCCCCCAGTTTCATGGGCCCCCTCCATTATGTTTCACCTTAATATGTAATACAAAACAAACACTTACATCACTCACCTTCCCTCGTTCCCCCGACGCTCCTCTCTCTCTCCCTCCAATCACATACGCGATGCAGGAGCTGTGAGATCAGCTCCTGCTTAGCTCCGGACCGGCTTGCGTGTGTAGGCGTGATGCGATGACGTCATCGCGCCTACACACGCAAGCCGGGGCCGGAGCTTTAAAGCAGGAGCTGATCTCACAGCTCCTGCATCGCGTATGTATTTCAGCTCATCGGCGGACGGACGCCGATGAGCTGAAATTGTGACAGGCAAGTGCCGGGGGGGCCCCCAGAGGCTCTGTGGGCCCTGGCACTTGCCCGACTATGCCGTGCGCTGACGCCGGCCCTGCATAGTATTATGTTCCCATACTGGCCCCAGTACATAGTATTATGTTCCCATACTGGCCCCAGTACACAGTATTATGTCCCCATACTGGCCCCAGTACACAGTCTTATGTCCCCATACTGGCCCCAGTACACAGTATTATGTTCTCATACTGGCCCCAGTACACAGTATTATGTCCCCATACTGACCCCAGTACACAGTATTATGTCCCATTGTGGACACACATGAACAATCATTATACTCTGGGGGGGTTTCAGACCCCAGAGTATAATAAATCGGAGACCCAGAAGATTACATAAACATACTGTTACTTACCTATTCTCTGTTGCTGTCAGCCATCTTCCAGGACGTCATGTGACCGGAGCCCTGTGTCACGGGTCATATGACATCTTGCAAGTTGGCCGAAGCCTGCCCGGAGCGGTAACACAGTTTTTTATGTTATCTTACCTCTCACGAGCCTAGCCGGTAACAGCCTATTAAAAAAAACAAAAAAAAAAAAAAACAGCCGTATCAGCAATTGCCGGGCCCCTAATGTCCCGGCCCTGTGGCAGCTGCCTCCGCTGCTTCCCTGGTAGTTATGGCCCTGCTTCCTTCTTTCTTTCTTCTGTTCCTAAGCTGCTATGGACTCCTAGTATATCTTCTCTTCTCAGCATATGTGTGTCTACTTCTGTAATATATTACTGTGTATCATCCTGTATCTGTATTACTATGCTGCTGTAACATGCTGAAATTTCCCCACTGTGGGACTATGAAAGGATTATCTTAAACCGGCTCCCGAAAAAAAGAACTGACCGGCTCCCATTGATTTCAATGGGAGCCGTCTTTTTGGTCAGGATTTTGAGGCGGATATGGCCTCAAAATCCTGACCAAAATACTCCGTCTGAACTTACCCTTACTCCTAACCAGGGAAGTTTTTAGATTCTGAAATACTCTTAATTCAGTTTATTGCACAGAACTGAATAATGAAACCTGTTTGATAGAGTCAAAGTGCATTCTAACTCGTAAAGATATTCATTAATATTATATAACCAAAATCTGAAAGTGAAATAGTCTGAAGTGCAAAGTAAAGATCACTTTGCCTAATATTCAGATCAAAGCGATATTAACTAATATGCCTCATCTTAATATTTATGTATTATTTACACCCTGGTTAGGGACTGAGCTACCAATTCCCTGGCCATATTCAAAAATTCTAGCAGAAAGCAATTTGTAAAGTATTCTCGCTTGAAAGAGAAATATTCTGATCTTGCCAAGATATGCATAGGGCGTTTTTGTTTGTTTTTTTGCAATTGTACTTTTCAGTTATACCATTTTGAGGAATTGTTATTGCTGTGATTGCTTTTTATTCAAAATTTTTTCAGAGGCAAAACAGTGAAAAAACCGATGGTTTGGCACTTTGGACTTTTTTTTATTTATTTATTTTTTTTTTTTATGGTAGAGTTGGAAGGGACCTCAAGGGCCATCGGGTCCAACCCCCTGCGAGTGCAGGTTTTCCTAAATCATCCCAGCTATATGTTTATCCAGATTCCGCTTGAAGATTTCCATTGATGGAGCGCCCACCACCTCCCGTGGCAGCCTATTCCACTCTCTCACTACCCTCACTGTCAGAAAGTTTTTCCTAATGTCTAATCTGTATCTCTTTCCCTTTAGTTTCATCCCATTGCTTCTTGTACTTCCTTGTGCTAATGAGAATAGGGTAGATCCCTCTGCACTGTGACTACCTTTCAGATATTTGTAGACTGCTATTAAATCTCCCCTCAGCCTTCTCTTCTGCAAACTAAACAATCCCAGTTCTTTTAGCCGCTCCTCATAGGACATGGTTTGCAGACCTTCCACCATTTTGGTTGCTCTTCTCTGGACTTGCTCCAATATATTGATGTCTTTCTTGAATTGAGGCGCCCAGAACTGTACACAGTATTCCAGGTGTGGTCTGACCAGGGAAGAGTACAGCGGAATAATGACCTCTCTTGATCTAGATTCAATGCTTGTCTTAATACATCCCAGAATTTTATTAGCCTTTTTTGCAGCAGCACCGCACTGTTGGCTCATGTTGAATTTGTGATCTACTATTATGCCCATGTCCTTTTCCCCTATGCTATCACTTAGTTCTATTCCTCCCATACTATATATGTTTTTTACATTTCTGTTACCCAGATGTAGAACTTTGCATTTGTCCCTGTTAAATACCATTTTGTTCGCCTCAGCCCATTGTTCCAGTGTGTCTAAGTCCTTTTGAATACACTCTCTCTCCTCTCTAGTGTTGGCTATTCTTCCTATCTTCGTATCATCTGCAAATTTTATGAGTTCCCCAATAATTCCATCATCCAGATCATTTATAAAGATATTAAAAAGTACTGGGCCCAGAACAGAGCCCTGCGGCACCCCGCTTTTGACTTTCTTCCAGTTCGATGTGTAGCCATTTAGTATTACTCGTTGTGCCTGATCATTAAGCCAGTTGTGAATCTCACTATGGCGTTTACCGTACAGGAAAAATATTTTTATAGATTTGTATACTGGGCGTTTTCGGACACAGGGATACCTAACATGCATGTGTTTCAAAGTATTTCAGTACTTTTATGTGTTCTTGGGAAAAGGGGGATTTGAATTTTTATCATTTTTTATATTTAACTTTTTTTTTAATGTTTTTTTATGTATTTATTACGTCTTATCACTAATGCAATGTATTACAATGCTAATGCATTGCAAAATACCAGGCCTTCTATTGCAAGCTAAATAGAGTAGCCTGCAATAGAATCCAGTGAATGAAACAAGGCTTCTCGCTGTCATGGCAATGGGAAAATGGTGACACCGAAGCTTTGACCGAGGTGCAGGAGGGGTTAATGATCACGAACGGTGCAGGCACCGATAGTGGGCATTAGCACTGGGTGTCTACTGTATAAAACAGTAGATACTCGGCAGCTATAATGGCCACCCGGTTCCTGAGTGGCCGCCATGTTTAAACACCCAGCATCCCCTTTAATAGTATGGCGCTATAGTGGCCGCCCGGCTCCTGAGTGGCCGCCATGTTTAAACACCCAGCATCCCCTTTAATAGTATGGCGGATGTCGGGAAAGGGTTAACAAGGCAGTGTTGTTGGAGCAGCATGGTGGCTCCGTGGCTAGCACTGCAGCCTTGCAGCACTGGAGTCCTGGGTTTGAATTCAACCAAGTTCAACAAAAGCAAGGAGTTCGTATGTTCTCCCTGTGTTTGCATGAGTTTCCTCCAAAGACATACTGATACGGGGGGGAAAGGTAGTATTGTTAGGACAGGTGCATGGGTAAAGGTAAAATGTGACAAAATTGAGCAATAGTTTTTTATAGAAAAATAAGCCAATCAATAGGTGGTGTAAAGTTAGATGGAGGCCTAAAAAAATGTTTATCAAGGGGCATCAGCCCAATTGCATCTATAACTTGTATAAAAAAAGAAAAAGGAAATCAGTTCCAACGCATCTCATGCATCAGTGTTTTGCTCATAGCAACCAATCCATGTTTCAGTTTCTACACGGCAGAGGAATAAAGTTACTATTAGAGATGAGCGAACAGTGTTCTATCGAACTCATGTTCGATCGGATATTAGGCTGTTCGTCATGTTCGAATCGAATCGAACACCGCGTGGTAAAGTGCGCCATTACTCGATTCCCCTCCCACCTTCCCTGGCGCCTTTTTTGCTCCAATAACAGCGCAGGGTAGGTGGGACAGGAACTACGACACCGGTGACGTTGAAAAAAGTAGGAAAAACCCATTGGCTGCCGAAAACATGTGACCTCTAATTTAAAAGAACAGCGACGCCCAGCTTCACGTCATTCTGAGCTTGCAATTCACCGGGGACGGAGGTTTCCGTCCAGTTAGCTAGGGGTTAGATTCTGGGTAGGCAGGGACAGGCTAGGATAGGAAGGAGAAGACAACCACAACAGCTCTTATAAGAGCTAAATTCCAGGGAGAAGCTTGTCAGTGTAACGTGGCACTGACGGGCTCAATCGCCGCAACCCAGCTTTCCCAGGATCCTGAATGGAATACACTGTCAGTGTATTCCCGTATACCCGATATATACCCCCGATACCCGTTCCAACGGTGTGCCCCCCCCACCTTCACCCCAGAAATACACTGCAAGTCCCCTAGCAATAGAATTGGGGCTATATACACCTACTATTTTTGCTACTGCCATATAGTGCCATTGTCTGACTGGGAATTCAAAGAATATATTGGGGTTACGTGCACCCACAATTTTTGCTACTGGTATATAGTGCCATTGTCTGACTGGGAATTCAAAGAATATATTGGGGTTATAAATACCCTCATTTCTTGCTACTGGTATATAGTGCCATTGTCTGACTGGGAATTCAAAGAATATATTGGGGTTACAAATACCCTCATTTCTTGCTACTGCCATATAGTGCCAGATTCTGACTGGTAATTCAAAGAATATATTGGGGTTATAAATACCCTCATTTCTTGCTACTGGTATATAGTGCCATTGTCTGACTGGGAATTCAAAGAATATATTGGGGTTATAAATACCCTCATTTCTTGCTACTGGTATATAGTGCCATTGTCTGACTGGGAATTCAAAGAATATATTGGGGTTACAAATACCCTCATTTCTTGCTACTGCCATATAGTGCCAGTTTCTGACTGGTAATTCAAAGAATATATTGGGGTTATAAATACCCTCATTTCTTGCTACTGGTATATAGTGCCATTGTCTGACTGGGAATTCAAAGAATATATTGGGGTTATAAATACCCTCATTTCTTGCTACTGGTATATAGTGCCATTGTCTGACTGGGAATTCAAAGAATATATTGGGGTTACAAATACCCTCATTTCTTGCTACTGCCATATAGTGCCAGTTTCTGACTGGTAATTCAAAGAATATATTGGGGTTATAAATACCCTCATTTCTTGCTACTGGTATATAGTGCCATTGTCTGACTGGGAATTCAAAGAATATATTGGGGTTATAAATACCCTCATTTCTTGCTACTGGTATATAGTGCCATTGTCTGACTGGGAATTCAAAGAATATATTGGGGTTACAAATACCCTCATTTCTTGCTACTGCCATATAGTGCCAGTTTCTGACTGGTAATTCAAAGAATATATTGGGGTTATAAATACCCTCATTTCTTGCTACTGGTATATAGTGCCATTGTCTGACTGGGAATTCAAAGAATATATTGGGGTTACAAATACCCTCATTTCTTGCTACTGCCATATAGTGCCAGTTTCTGACTGGTAATTCAAAGAATATATTGGGGTTACGTGCACCCACAATTTTTGCTACTGGTATATAGTGCCATTGTCTCACTGGGAATTCAAAGAATATATTGGGGTTACAAATACCCTCATTTCTTGCTACTGGTATATAGTGCCATTGTCTGACTGGGAATTCAAAGAATATATTGGGGTTACAAATACCCTCATTTCTTGCTACTGGTATATAGTGCCATTGTTTGACTGGGAATTCAAAGAATATATTGGGGTTATAAATACCCTCATTTCTTGCTACTGGTATATAGTGCCATTGTCTGACTGGGAATTCAAAGAATATATTGGGGTTACAAATACCCTCATTTCTTGCTACTGCCATATAGTGCCAGTTTCTGACTGGTAATTCAAAGAATATATTGGGGTTACGTGCACCCACAATTTTTGCTACTGGTATATAGTGCCATTGTCTTACTGGGAATTCAAAGAATATATTGGAGTTACAAATACCCTCATTTCTTGCTACTGGTATATAGTGCCATTGTCTGACTGGGAATTCAAAGAATATATTGGGGTTACAAATACCCTCATTTCCTGCTACTGGTATATAGTGCCATTGTCTGACTGGGAATTCAAAGAATATATTGGGGTTATAAATACCCTCATTTCTTGCTACTGCCATATAGTGCCAGTTTCTGACTGGTAATTCAAAGAATATATTGGGGTTACGTGCACCCACAATTTTTGCTACTGGTATATAGTGCCATTGTCTGACTGGGAATTCAAAGAATATATTGGGGTTACAAATACCCTCATTTCTTGCTACTGGTATATAGTGCCATTGTCTGACTGGGAATTCAAAGAATATATTGGGGTTACAAATACCCTCATTTCTTGCTACTGGTATATAGTGCCATTGTCTGACTGGGAATTCAAAGAATATATTGGGGTTATAAATACCCTCATTTCTTGCTACTGCCATATAGTGCCAGTTTCTGACTGGTAATTCAAAGAATATATTGGGGTTATAAATACCCTCATTTCTTGCTACTGGTATATAGTGCCATTGTCTGACTGGGAATTCAAAGAATATATTGGGGTTACGTGCACCCACAATTTTTGCTACTGGTATATAGTGCCAATTTCTAACTTGGAATTCAAAATGCGCAAGGCTCCCGGAAAGGGACGTGGACGAGGCCGTGGGCGAGGTCGGGGGAATGGTTCTGGGGAGCAAGGTAGCAGTGAAGCCACAGGGCGTCCCGTGCCTACTCCTGTGGGGCAGCAAGCATTGCGCCACTCCACAGTGCCAGGGTTGCTTGCCACATTAACTAAACTGCAGGGTACAAACCTTAGTAGGCCCGAGAACCAGGAACAGGTCTTGCAATGGCTGTCAGAGAACGCTTACAGCACATTGTCCAGCAGCCAGTCAGACTCTGCCTCCTCTCCTCCTATTACCCAACAGTCTTGTCCTCCTTCCTCCCAAAATTCCCAAGCTTCACAGAACAATAACCCCAACTGTCCCTGCTCCCCAGAGCTGTTCTCCGCTCCTTTCATTGTCCCTCAACCTGCCTCTCCACGTCACGATTCCACGAACCTAACAGAGGAGCATCTGTGTCCAGATGCTCAAACACTAGAGTCTCCTCCATCTCCGTTCGATTTGGTGGTGGATGACCAGCAACCCACCCTCATCGACGATGATGTGACGCAGTTGCCGTCAGGGCATCCAGTTGACCGGCGCATTGTGCGGGAGGAGGAGATGAGACAGGAGTTGGAAGAGGAAGTGGTGGATGATGAGGACACTGACCCGACCTGGACAGGGGGGATGTCAAGCGGGGAAAGTAGTGTGGATGTTGAGGCAGGTGCAGCACCAAAAAGGGTAGCTAGAGGCAGAGGTCAGCAGCTTAGGCGAAGCCAGGCCACACCCGGAATCTCCCAAGATGTTCCAGTTCGTACCCAGCCCCGAAAAACTCCCACCTCGAGGGCACATTTCTCGAAGGTGTGGAGTTTTTTCAAGGAATGCGCCGAGGACAGATATAGTGTTGTCTGCACAATTTACCTCTCGAAATTGATTAGGGGCTCTGAGAAGAGCAACCTGTCCACCACTTCAATGCGCTGTCATTTGGAATCCAAGCACTGGAATCAATGGCAGGCAGCAACGGCAGGACAAAGGCCGCCTGCCGTTCACGCCACTGCCTCTGCCACTGCCTCTGCCTCTGCCACTGCCACTGCTGACTGTGCTGGCGATGCACTCCAGAGGACGAGCCAGGACACCACTTCATCTGCCTCCGCCACTTTGTTGACTTCTCCCTCATCCTCCCCTGTTCCTGTCTTATCTCCTTCTCCTGCACCATCAAAGGCACCATCAGGCGCTTCTTTACAACAACCCACCATCTCTCAGACATTGGAGCGGCGGCAGAAATACACTGCTAACCACCCACACGCGCAAGCCTTGAACGCCAACATCGCTAAACTGCTGGCCCAGGAGATGTTGGCGTTCCGGCTTGTTGAAACTCCCGCCTTCCTGGACCTGATGGCAACTGCGGCACCTCGCTATGCCGTCCCTAGCCGTCACTACTTCTCCCGGTGTGCCGTCCCCGCCTTGCACCAGCACGTGTCACTCAACATCAGGCGGGCCCTTAGTTCCGCGCTTTGCACAAAGGTCCACTTGACCACCGACGCGTGGACAAGTGCATGCGGACAGGGACGCTACATTTCACTGACGGCACACTGGGTGAATGTAGTTGAGGCTGGGACTGCTTCCCAAACTGGCCCGGTGTACCTCGTCTCCCCGCCTAACATTCCTGGCAGGGACACGAGAAGAACACCCCCCTCCTCCTCCTCCTCTACCGCCTCCTCCTCCGCCACCGCCTCCTCCTCCGCCACCGCCTCCTCCTCCGCTGTTAGATTGACCCCAGCTACGAGTTGGAAACGTTGCAGCACTGCGTTGGTAGACGTCAGCAGGCTGTGCTGAAGCTGATCAGCTTGGGGGACAGACAGCACACTGCCTCCGAGGTGAGGGATGCCCTCCTCGATGAGACGGCAATATGGTTTGAGCCGCTGCACCTGGGCCCAGGCATGGTCGTTTGTGATAACGGCCGGAACCTGGTAGCAGCTCTGGAGCTTGCCGGACTCCAACATGTTCCATGCCTGGCCCACCTCTTCAACCTAGTGGTGCAACGTTTCCTAAAGAGCTACCCCAATGTTCCAGAGCTACTGGTGAAAGTGCGGCGCATGTGCGCCCACTTTCGCAAGTCGACAGTAGCCGCTGCTAGCTTAAAATCTCTCCAGCAACGCCTGCATGTGCCACAACACCGGCTTTTGTGCGACGTCCCCACACGCTGGAACTCAACGTTTCAGATGTTGAATAGAGTGGTTGAGCAGCAGAGACCTTTGATGGAATACCAGCTACAAAACCCTAGGGTGCCACAAAGTCAGCTGCCTCAGTTTCACATCCATGAGTGGCCATGGATGAGAGACCTTTGTGACATCCTACGGGTCTTTGAGGAGTCCACAAGGAGGGTGAGCTCTGAGGATGCGATGGTGAGCCTTACAATCCCGCTCTTGTGTGTTCTGAGAGAATCCCTGATTGACATCAGGGATAACTCAGATCACACAGAGGAGTTAGGGATAGCATCCGATCCGTCACAGCTGGAGAGTAGGTCCACACATCTGTCCGCTTCACTGCGTTTAATGGAGGAGGAGGAGGAGGAGGAGGAGGAGGAGGAGGAAGAAGAGTTGTCCGATGATGTGATGGTGATACAGGAGGCTTCCGGGCAACTTCGAATCGTCCCATTGTTGCAGCGCGGATGGGTAGACATGGAGGATGAGGAGGAAATGGAGATTGAACTTTCCGGTGGGGCCAGAGGAGTCATGCCAACTAACACTGTGGCAGACATGGCTGAGTTCATGTTGGGGTGCTTTACAACCGACAAGCGTATTGTCAAAATCATGGAGGACAACCAGTACTGGATCTTTGCTATCCTTGACCCCCGGTATAAAAACAACATCTCGTCTTTTATTCCGGTAGAGGGGAGGGCCAATCGCATCAATGCTTGCCACAGGCAATTGGTGCAGAATATGATGGAGATGTTTCCAGCATGTGACGTTGGCGGCAGGGAGGGCAGTTCCTCCAGTAGGCAACCAAGTTCTCATCGGTCCACACAAATGAGGGGCACACTGTCTAAGGTCTGGGACACCTTGATGGCACCCCCTCGCCAAAGTGCCGCCACGGAGGGTCCTAGTGTCACCAGGCGTGAGAAGTATAGGCGCATGTTGCGGGAATACCTTTCCGACCACAGCCCTGTCCTCTCCGACCCCTCTGCGCCCTACACATATTGGGTGTCGAAGTTGGACCTGTGGCTTGAACTTGCCCTATATGCCTTGGAGGTGCTGTCCTGTCCTGCCGCCAGCGTCCTATCTGAGAGGGTGTTCAGTGCAGCCGGTGGCATCATCACTGACAAGCGCACCCGTCTGTCAGCTGAGAGTGCCGACCGGCTCACTTTGATAAAAATGAACCACCACTGGATAGAGCCTTCATTTTTGTGCCCACCTGTGTAAAGCACCCCAACATGAAACTCCATGTCTGTACTCAACCTCTCCAATTCCTCCGCATCCTCATACTCATCCACCATAAGCGTTGCACAATTCTGCTAATACTAGGCTCCCTCCACCCTGATTTCCCCCAACTCTGCTGGTTAGAGGCTCCCTCCACCCTGATTTCCACCAACTCTGCTGGTTAGAGGCTCCCTCCACCCTGCTTTCCCACAACTCTGCTGGTTAGAGGCTCCCTCCACCCTGCTTTCCCACAACTCTGCTGGTTAGAGGCTCCCTCCACCCTGCTTTCCCACAACTCTGCTGGTTAGAGGCTCCCTCCACCCTGATTTCCACCAACTCTGCTGGTTAGAGGCTCCCTCCACCCTGCTTTCCCACAACTCTGCTGGTTAGAGGCTCCCTCCACCCTGATTTCCACCAACTCTGCTGGTTAGAGGCTCCCTCCACCATGAATTGGTCCAAACTGGGCTGTTTAGCGGCTCCCTCCACCATGAATTGGTCCAAACTGGGGTTTTTAGAGGCTCCCTCCACCATGAATTGGTCCAAACTGGGCTGTTTAGAGGCTCCCTCCACCATGAATTGGTCCAAACTGGGGTTTTTAGAGGCTCCCTCCACCATGAATTGGTCCAAACTGGGCTGGTTAGAGGCTCCCTCCACCATGAATTTGCCCAAACTGGGCTGTTTAGAGGCTCCCTCCACCATGAATTGGTCCAAACTGGGGTTTTTAGAGGCTCCCTCCATCATGAATTGGTCCAAACTGGGGTTTTTAGAGGCTCCCTCCACCATGAATTTGCCCAAACTGGGCTGTTTAGAGGCTCCCTCCACCATGAATTGGTCCAAACTGGGGTTTTTAGAGGCTCCCTCCACCATGAATTTGCCCAAACTGGGCTGTTTAGAGGCTCCCTCCATCATGAATTGGTCCAAACTGGGGTTTTTAGAGGCTCCCTCCACCATGAATTGGTCCAAACTGGGGTTTTTAGAGGCTCCCTCCACCATGAATTGGTCCAAACTGGGGTTTTTAGAGGCTCCCTCCACCATGAATTTGCCCAAACTGGGCTGTTTAGAGGCTCCCTCCACCATGAATTTGCCCAAACTGGGCTGTTTAGAGGCTCCCTCCACCATGAATTGGTCCAAACTGGGGTTTTTAGAGGCTCCCTCCACCATGAATTGGTCCAAACTGGGGGTTTTTAGAGGCTCCCTCCACCATGAATTTGCCCAAACTGGGCTGTTTAGAGGCTCCCTCCACCATGAATTGGTCCAAACTGGGGTTTTTAGAGGCTCCCTCCACCATGAATTGGTCCAAACTGGGCTGTTTAGAGGCTCCCTCCACCATGAATTGGTCCAAACTGGGGTTTTTAGAGGCTCCCTCCACCATGAATTGGTCCAAACTGGGGTTTTTAGAGGCTCCCTCCACCATGAATTTGCCCAAACTGGGCTGTTTAGAGGCTCCCTCCACCATGAATTTGCCCAAACTGAGCTGTTTAGAGGCTCCCTCCACCATGAATTGGTCCAAACTGGGGTTTTTAGAGGCTCCCTCCACCATGAATTGGTCCAAACTGGGGTTTTTTAGAGGCTCCCTCCACCATGAATTTGCCCAAACTGGGCTGTTTAGAGGCTCCCTCCATCATGAATTGGTCCAAACTGGGGTTTTTAGAGGCTCCCTCCACCATGAATTGGTCCAAACTGGGGGTTTTTAGAGGCTCCCTCCACCATGAATTTGCCCAAACTGAGCTGTTTAGAGGCTCCCTCCACCATGAATTGGTCCAAACTGGGGTTTTTAGAGGCTCCCTCCACCATGAATTGGTCCAAACTGGGGGTTTTTAGAGGCTCCCTCCACCATGAATTTGCCCAAACTGGGCTGTTTAGAGGCTCCCTCCATCATGAATTGGTCCAAACTGGGGTTTTTAGAGGCTCCCTCCACCATGAATTGGTCCAAACTGGGGGTTTTTAGAGGCTCCCTCCACCATGAATTGGTCCAAACTGGGGTTTTTAGAGGCTCCCTCCACCATGAATTGGTCCAAACTGGGGTTTTTAGAGGCTCCCTCCACCATGAATTTGCCCAAACTGGGCTGTTTAGAGGCTCCCTCCACCATGAATTTGCCCAAACTGGGCTGTTTAGAGGCTCCCTCCACCATGAATTGGTCCAAACTGGGGTTTTTAGAGGCTCCCTCCACCATGAATTGGTCCAAACTGGGGGGTTTTAGAGGCTCCCTCCACCATGAATTTGCCCAAACTGGGCTGTTTAGAGGCTCCCTCCATCATGAATTGGTCCAAACTGGGGTTTTTAGAGGCTCCCTCCACCATGAATTGGTCCAAACTGGGGTTTTTAGAGGCTCCCTCCACCATGAATTGGTCCAAACTGGGGTTTTTAGAGGCTCCCTCCACCATGAATTTGCCCAAACTCTGCTGGTTAGAGGCTCAATCCACCCTGATTTTCAAAACAAATGTTGGTGCCAACCTCAACTTACTACAAGGGCCAAATTCACTGCTGGTGACAAGCTCTCCTCACTGCAAGTGCCAAATACACATGTTTCAAGGTGTTTTCCTACTGTCAGAGAGGTGGTATTGAGTGTGTAAAGTGTGTAGTTGTTAGGCTGTGATGTTGGGGTAATAGAGGGTCTTTGGTGTGTTAGATGCCCCCAGACATGCTTCCCCTGCTGTCCCAGTGTCATTCCAGAGGTGTTGGCATCATTTCCTGGGTTGTCATAGTGGACTTGGTGACCCTCCAGACACGGATTTGGGTTTCCCCCTTAACGAGTATCTGTTCCCCATAGACTATAATGGGGTTCGAAACCCGTTCGAACACACGAACATTGAGCGGCTGTTCGAATCGAATTTCGAACCTCGAACATTTTAGTGTTCGCTCATCTCTAGTTACTATCACTATCATATACACCGACTGTCTAATTTTGTTCGACCCAATTGGCTGATATACAAATAACTCCTTTAGGTCGCAGACCCCCATTTTCGCCCCATTTTGTCTATATTGGCTTGAACAGGACATAAATGTCTATTATTTAAGGCCTGGTTCACATCTGCGTTCAGTATTTTGTTCAGGGAGTCCGCAAGGGGACCCCCCGAACAGAATACTGAGCCCATTGACAAGTGGTGAGCAGTGAAAGCACACGGACCCCATAGACTATAATGGGGTCCATGTCCTTTCCACGCAGTTTCTGCACGAGTCATGCAGAGAGAAAAATAGTTCATGAAGTACTTTTCTTTCTGCATGTTCCGTGCAGACACTGCGCGGAAAACACATGGACTCCATTATAGTCTAAGGGGGCCTCTGAGCTTTCATAAGTTTTCTGCTTGTCAATGTGTTCAATATTCCATTCAGAGGGTCCCCAAGCGGACACAGATGTGAACAAGGCCCGACCTGACAGCTTGTAAAAGAGGTTATTAAAAATGAGGGGATAGCCATGGTAAGTTCTATTAGTGATTGTAAATTCACCAGAATTAGTTTAGATGACATATTTGTGCATTAGGATACGTATATAGGGACATGATTCCCACCGGTAACTTCCCATGTCCTTTCCTGTGACAGCCACTGATTGGCTGCAGTGGTCTTGTATGGTGAGGACTTCTGCTGGAACAAGCCACTGGGCGTCACTCGACCAGACACCGTAGGTCCAGGGAGAGGTGAGTATGAGGTTTTTGGGTTTTTTTCACCTTCTCCGGCCTCCTAACAGAGATCTTTAATTCTTGAACCCCTTTAAGGAGCACTATAGAAAAGTGACCCTAGCTCTCAGAAACCCTGTCAAAGGCTTTGTCAGCACCTAAAGAAAGTAGTGCTCCGGAGGCTCCAGAGCAACCCTTGAACTGAATCAAAATAACTGCTCAACCGAAGGTTTCCCAGACATAAACCCCATATGATCAGCTCCTATAAGATGCCCCAGTACAGTCACTTTCCAAGGTCCCCATTAAGCAATGATATCTGCCTATAATTCCAAGGGAGCAAAGAGCTCTTTCCAGGTTTTATGAAGAGGGGTACATCAATATGTCTTTAGCAAATTTATGGTAATATTCATTTTGAACCCATTTGGCCGTATAACTTTAAAAGACTGAAGTAACTACACCTTTAACTCAGGTTGATATTAATCTAGAGATAGTCCGTCACCAGCAACGAGGATACCAACACAGTCCTGTAAATAGATGGACTAGGGTCATCTGAACCATATGATGTTTTTCGTTGCTAAAATATCACTGTTTTTGTCAATATGTAAATGAACTATTTGTCACAATCAGAGCATTGCCACACAATGGAAACCCCCTCATTACTCCACACACACAATGATATGACATTATTATAGGTTTCATTCATAATTTGCTTATATTTGGTTATTGGCATCTGTGGCTCAATAATCTGGCATAGTGGTGTATTTTACCCTGATACAATCCTGTATTATTAGGACCAGAATTTGAGTGCACACATGCCATATCTGGTCTTACATAGTATTTGGCAGAAGCTTCTGAGAAGACTATGTGAGCTCTTTCAGTTTGCTCTCCGGTTTTGAGTCGGGATTGAAATAATAGAACTTGGATCCAGACCTTATGTGCAACCTATGATGTTACATGTGTAGTATCATTATAGGTAAAGCAGTCCTACTGTATACTGATTCTTCTGATTCCTATTTAGTGCCCAGTATCTATAGGTTCATCTTGGGCTTGGTGAGAATATGTAATTGATTGAATCTTAGCACTCTTGGCCTGCAGTAATACATTTGCATCCACTAGATAATCAATATGGGAACAACTTGAAGGTGGCTTAGAATGGATCGAATTGTCTTTGTCCTTCTCCTCTAAGCAGCAGCGGGCATCTTTAAGGTTAGGACTTAGTAATACATTTCTAATAAACAAATGGCAATAACGTACATTCAGATTGAAGATATGTCTGTAGGCGTTAATAAATGCATTAAATTACCCCCTCCCCACACAGACACATGATCCTATTAGCTAACCTTCTTATATAAAGTGTTTTGTGAAAAAAATATTAGGTCTTTTTAAAAATAAAAAAAAAAATCTTTCATAAGATTTACTATGCACTTTATTGGTTACATAAAAATAGAATTAGGCATTTAGCAGAGAATCTGCAGTGCTCTATGCTGGCCCCAGATATTGCATATATGTGGTGGAAGATCTCAAAGCTGAACTGATTCAAGTGAAATCGTTGCAGAGGTTTTTAACTGGTAGAATTGCGGTTTGTATTCTGTGGAGCTTGGTCAACCCCCTTCCCAATCAGCGCTGTATTATTATGTCACACACAGCGTATAGTTAATGCTCAGCACTTGTAGTATAGTGGTCTTATGCTGTAGGCACAGAAGTTGTACCTGCAGCATGACTTCTGGGTCACCGCTGTCTTACACAGACAGGATCTCGAAATAGGTGCGGCAGTCAGAAAACACTAAGGCCTAGTTCACATCTGCGTTGGTAATCCATTCGGGGGAGTCCGCATGGGGACCCCCTGAACGGACTACTGAACGCATTTGCAAGCAGTATGCAGTGAAAGCACACGGACCCAATAGACTATAATGGGGTCCATGTGCTTTCCGCATGGTCTTCGCACGGATCATGCGGACAGAAAAGTAGTTCACGATCTACTTTCCTGTCTGCATGTTCCACAGAGAGACTGTGCGGGACTGTGCGGAAAGCACACATACCCCATTATAGTCTATTGGGTCCATGTGCTTTCACTGCACACCACTTGCAAATGCGTTCGATAGTCTGTCTGGCGGGGTCCCCAAGCGGACTCCCCCAAACTGATTACTAACGCAGATGTA
Organism: Leptodactylus fuscus; assembly: GCF_031893055.1. Taxonomy (NCBI): domain Eukaryota; kingdom Metazoa; phylum Chordata; class Amphibia; order Anura; family Leptodactylidae; genus Leptodactylus; species Leptodactylus fuscus. The sequence continues at coordinate 41,236,124 of NC_134273.1, forward strand.
AACTAGGCCTAAGACTTCGGTGAGTATTTATTCACTTACCTGGTCAGGCAGAATGCTTTTGAAGGACACAGGGGAGTCCAGCGACCTCAGAAACCCCAGGTCATGTGATCAGAGGCAACATACTGCTCCCTTGGTCGCCCCCATCCTTCTTCCCCTGGAGTACATGAAAAACATTCTGCTGGACCAGTAAGTGAATAAATACTTCCTGAACAATCCCTTTAGCCCCTTAGATGCTATGACCAAAAGCTATCATGACAGTTGGGTGGTTGGGGACGAGATTGTCCCACTCTCAGTTCCTCATAGGGACCACCTGGCTGCCTTTCCCTACTGCACATAGGGATACTAGAGAAATATTGCAGTACATTGCACTGGAGATCAAGAGATCCAAGGTTTCATTCCCATGTGGGGCAGAAAAATGTGTGCATGTTTGTCTTTTGTGAAAAATTTTAACAAGGAAAGGCTTGTGATTGTTTTGGACCTTTTTATGTGATTGGGTAAGGAAGTGTTTAGAGGGGTAGACTGGCATGGATGACCATATTTATATATTTTTGTATATTTGTAGTAAAGATATAAAAAAAAAAAAAAAGTTAAAAAAAAGATTTATATGGCCATGTTTTATTTATAGATATGCCAAGTGTAGAGCGGTGGTATATCGTGAACACAAGGATCAAATGAATTATCAATTGCTGTATACATTGCTGAGCAATGATTTCGAAGGGGAATTAGATCCATCAATCTTCATGGTATATTACAGTTTAATAACTGCATTCTCCAAGTAGATAAAGGCACACACATGAATCGATGGAAGTGTTTTCTGCCTTCTTGATCATTGCCCCAAAGATATTCTGATGAAGTAAGCGAAAGCCCACGATAATGAAACACCATAAAAGTATTGTTATCTAGAAGCCAATGTTGTAAACTGTCAAACAATCCGATTGTTCGCTCCTGAACAAGAAATGTTTGATATTATACCCAGTGAAGGAGTTAAGATGGCCATAACCTTGAAAATTTACAACTGATCAGCAATATATTTCCATTAATGGAAATATATATTTACAGATGGTCAGACCACTAGGTGCAAGCACATGGCAGAATTACTAATACTTCAATGGCAACACTTCTATATCAAAATCCACAATATACTTCTTAGACTCTATTCACTTCACATTTTACATCTGTTTCACAGATGCAAAAAAAGAAAGAAAAAAAAAGACACAAATGAATGGAAACGCATGGCCATCAGTTTACATAGACATCAATGTTAACCCCCCCTCCCCAGATCTGTTGCTGGCCTTTTTTTTTTTTTGAAGGACACAAACATGTCGTATAACAGATCTTAAAAACACAAGTGTAAAGAAATTTGCCCCCAGAATTTATTTGCTATATTCAGAACAATTTCCCAATTTACTGTTGCTCCATGCTCTTCATAGTTACACCGATAACAACCTCTTGAGGACCTAGGAGTGCGCAAAATGCCATGCCTTGTTCTATGGCCCTGCCATGGGACACTGTCACTACATAATACAAACCTTCCATATACTGTAGGATACTATGATAATCTGAGGTTAATAGAACTGCACGAAGGGGTTGACTGCTCTGGCCCTAATGTTAAAACTAAAATGTGGCTTTATTACGGTTGTATGAAACCAGCCTTATTGTCCCTGAAATAATCTGGTGGTTTCCATATAGAGTAAGACATGATAAGACAAGACAGATAATTTCTTCTTTCTCACACAGGGAAAATTACATTTTGTCTGTGCAAGAGGCCTATGATGAAAATGGATTAGGAACCTGCAAAGAAATGTGTCCTGCATAATGGTCCTGAAGAAGAAAAATGTGTTTAGACTACTGTGCTATAATATATGGTGAACTCTCTGGAGATATCACTTCAAGTGATAAAGTTATCTAGATAAACGCTTGTCATGCGGAGTTTTGCTGCTATTTTGTACTTTAGGGTAAAAACTGTCAAAAATGTTCTATTCCCCTGCAGTTGAATGGGAACTTTATTGCAGCTACATTGTAACTGAGGACTTTATCTTGTTTATATAGTTGAATACAATACGAGTCTATGCCAGGAATACTTCCTCCCCAGCAAAGAAAAACAGCAGCAAAAACATAATGAAAATGCAACACATTGCATTTTCCGCTTCTGATTTTCTCAATAATGTGCCTATGAGATTTTAAGAAACCTTATCTGCTTTGCTGGGAATATAAGGCTGTGTTCACACAGAGGAAAATGGCGCTGAATTTGGAGTGGAATCCGGGTCAAATTGTGAAAAATGCAGCATGTAAATCTTAGCTGCAGAATTGCAAGTGTTTTACCTATAGATATAAAAGAAAAAAGTACGAGATGAACACAGGAAAAACTCAATGAAAGCACTGTGGAATGCAGTATTTTTGCTGCGTTTTTCTCTCCATTTTTCATGAGGTTTTCTGCAGGTAAAATTTACATAGTGTGTTTTTCAAAATGTAGCTTTTCTGCATTGTTTTTTTTCTCCACCAATGTGGATGGGATTAGCCAGAATCTTATTCATTTTACTGGTACTGTAAAACACAATGTTTTTTTTCTGCTGTGTTTCTGCAATGAGCCTAAGGCTAGTGCCCCACAGGACGAGGAAAAAAACGTGGCGGGAACGCATCGTGGTTCTTCCCGCAGCGCTTTGAACAGAAAGTGCACAGAGTGTTCCTCCACAGACTTTCTGTTACCATTATATCTACGGGGAAGCTGCAAGCATTTCCATAGATATAATTCACATGCTGCGATTTCCAAAACTGAGCCGATTTTGGCAATTACAGCATGTCCTCGCTGCGGTTTTAAACGCAAAGTGGGCATGGAATTCACATGAATCCCATCCACTTTGCAGTTACTGTAAAACGCTGCAGGAAAATTGCGGTGTTTCCGGCCCGTGGTGCCCCAGCCTAAGGGTGCATTCACACTACGTAACGTCAGCGTGTATCACAGCCGTACACGCTGGCGTTACAGCAGGGGTGCCGAACACTTCCCATTCATTTCTATGGGAGCCGGCATGCGAGCGCTCCCCATAGAAATGAATGGCTGCTTCTTTCACTGCGAGCAGTCCCATTGAAGTGAATGGGAAGTGCCAGCGTATACGGCAAGCTCTGCTCATGCCGAGCCGTACACGCCGGCACTTCCCATTCACTTCAATGGGACTGCTCGCAGTGAAAGAAGCAGCCCATTCATTTCTATGGGGAGCGCTCGTATGCCCGCTCCCATAGAAATGAATGGAGCTGCTTTATACGCCGCTTATTCTGAATGTGTTTTAGTGTGAATGCCCCCTTAAACTGCATTAAGGCTGAAGTCCCACTTACCATAAATGCAGCGATTCTGCCGCTGTGGCAACACCGCAGATAAAAAGACCACATATTACAGTATTCAAAGTGAATGATCCCATCCACACACTGCAGAAAAGCTGCATTTTCAAAACCACTTGCATTTTTGAGGTAGAGGCTCCGCATTGCAAAAATACAGCTTTTTTGTTGCAGATTTTGTAGCAATTTTTTTTCAGCCAAAGCCAGGAGTGGATTGAATGAAAGGTAGAAGTATAAAAACTTCCTGGCTTGGGCTCAAAAAACTCCAACAAAATCTGCAACAAAAAAAAGCTGCGTTTCTACAATGTAGGCTTTAGCCTGAAGATTGCAGCATGTCAATTATATCAAGGTAAATGCTTAAGTCTTCTCTATAGGTTTAATAACGGAAGAAAATCTGCAGTGAAAAACTACAGCCAAAAATGCAATGAAAAACGCTGTGGAAAAAAACATGATGTGTTTCCACTTTTTGCATTTTGTATCTGCTTACGTGGTGCCGTAGCCTAAAATGGCGAACTTATTTTTTTCAGCATTTTATGGCAGAATCGGGAGAATTTGACCTTGATTTTCAGTCGAAATCTTCTACAAAATTACACCGAATTTGGCTGTGTGAACATACCCCAAAGGCTGAAGCCTCATGTTGCAAAAATGCAGTGTTTTAGTCACAGTGGAAATGCCACGGCAAAAAAGCTTCTTTTTACATCACCTTGAAAGTGGATGGGATACTGCTGAAAAATTTCTTCAGAAGAAAAACTGCATTTTAAAAAAAACATGTCAATTATGCCTGTGGAAATGCTGGGGAAAAAAATGTGAAAAAACCACAATATATAAAAGCATAAAGGACAGGTGTGATATATATATATATATATATATATATATATATATATATACACACACACAAAATATACACACACACAAAATCTGCATCTGAAAACCTGAACATAAAGAAGGTGAAACTACAGTATATAACGATAGGAAAGCATTAAAGAAGATAGAGGAAACAGCCACCCCTTTAACCCAGGGACCTAATATTAGTGAAATAGAGAAGGTATAACAGTAAGGGTTAAAAGGCTATTACTTACAGTAACAATAGGCCTATTCAGCTAAAATAAAAGCTTCGCACATTCGTGCCCTGTAAATCCAGTAGAAAAGCTATTATTGAAATGGCCTACTTCTCCAGGTAGTTAAATGGGTGCGCATTCATACTGGGAATTAAGGTCTTAACAGATAAGTGTGAACCTGTCACTTATAGCTGTACATCCACATCCAGTTATCTAGAAAATGCGGATTTCTTCCTAGAAAACACATATAGCACATAAGAAAAAAGTCTGCGTGGATTACATTACTTTTCCACTACAGATTTTTTTCTGCAATGTGTGGATGAGATTAGCCAGAATCTAGGGTTGAGCGATCGGGATTGGAAAAGATCGGAATTCCGATCCCGATCTTTTTAGGTGGGGTCGAGGTCGGAGGTTATTTCCCACAATGCTTTGCTACTGAACAAGCATTGTGGGAAAAGCTAACAATGTTAGCTAGGTCCCATAGAAATGAACGGATGCAGCTGGCACACAGCCTGTGCCGGCGTCCGGCCGCTTTGCTCCAGAAAACTGGCATAAACAGCGGCTATGCCAGTCTATGCCAGCCCCTAGCTAGTGGAAATTTTATTTCTGACACGCGTACCTCCCGAGTTGCGCCACAATTATTTAGATGGATGCAACAGTTAATATTTTTAGCACATCTCACCCCAGCAAAGCTGACAATTAAGAATAGCAAACTACAAGGCAGCCATGAAAAATTGGCCCAGTATGTTTGATATATGGCAAGGACACTAACTCATCTTTAACTCTTCATGTAGTCAACAAGTTCACAAATTCATTATTGATCACAGTAAATGATACGTAATATCTTTACCAATAGATTTAATTTACAGGTAGATTCCTTCACCCCACTGATTTCTTCCCAGAAGAAACACAGCTTTTTTGTTGCAGATTTCCCTGCAGTTTTTTGAGCCAAAGCCAGGAGTGGGTTGAGCAGAAGAGCGAAGTATAAGAACTTCCTATATATTTCCCATTCCTTTTGTTACCACTCACAGTTTTGGCTGAAAAAAAACGCAACAAAATCTGCAACAAAAAAAAGCTGTGTTTCTTCTGGGAAGAAATCAGTGGGGTGAAGAAAATGCCGCGATTTGCACTGCGAATCACATGCCCACTTTGCGTTAAAATCCACAGCGCGAACATGCTGCAATTTCCAAAAGTTTTGGAAATCCGGTTTTGGAAATCGCAGCACGCCAATTATATCTATGGAAACGCTGTTGGCTTTCCTGTGGATATACTGTAGTGTAAATTGTCAAAAAAGTTAATGCTCAACTGTCACCACAGCGCACATTACAGTGATAAACATCATATCTCTGAAAAATAACTTTGAAGTCTACTGTAGATGAGTCAGTTGATGCACTAGAGGAAGGCCTTCACCTCCCTGGACCACTGTTCTTGCCCCTCGAACCCCTATCAACTCCTGCCTGGACCTGTACAGTGGAAGATGGTTCCTTGACATCATTCATCCTACTTGAGCCGCAGCAGCAGTGCACCAAGGAGCTGAAGGCCGGCCCCCAGTGCACCAACTGCACTGCAACTGATTAAGTTATTTATCCACAAATGTGACAAACAAAAAAGTATGTTGTTTATCAAAGTGGAGGAAGTGGTAGACTCCCTTTAACCTGTAGTCAACCCTGATATATAGCACTGACCCTCATCATAATATACTATATAGGTCCAGATTATATTATTACATACGGTGCCATCTCTCATCATTATACATAGTGCTGTCCTTCATCATTATATATAGCGCCATCCCTCATCAAATCATGCAGCATCCTCCCTCCTTATTATATAGCGCCATCCCTTATTATATACAGTATTCTCCTTATTATATATAGTCTTCTTATTATCATATAAAGTTTTCCTTATATACAATGTCCTCTCTATTATATACAGTGTTCTCCTTATTATAAACAGTCTCCACCTTAGTATTATATACAGTGTAATGCACCATTATGTTTGTGACCCCATGCATACATTCCAATAATGTACAACCCTGAGTGTGACTGTTTCATTATCCCCAAGTCCGATTTTTTTTTGACTGCCAATGGGCGGTATACATCAGATTACTTGTATGATGTGTATTTGTTCCGTGTATGTTCTGTATTCATTTTGGGATGTGCCAAATGAGTTATGTACTATTTGTGGATCACATGCTGCATGTGCCCAGGAAAATGCGTGGGGATTAAATGTAAGAGATTTGCACAACGCTCTCTACGCCGTTTTTCTACCCTGTTTAATGTCAGCCCTTCTCTTGTGTTATCACACCCCCAGATGACCGCACTCTAATTTCTAAGCTCCTCCTGGTTAAGTTCCTGGCTGCACTACTGACTGTACATCGCAATAATGTGCAATTTCTTGCAATCTGTTATTGTATATATTGAGTGTATTCTGTACAGTTGTGAGCAGTTCTACAATTTACTGCGTCTAAGTGACAATTTCTATTACTTTCCAGACTAATGTTTCCTTCTTTATTGTGAACATTTTGCAATGTGGGTAGAGGTACATTGCTTTCACGGTATCTGGGGAGAATTACAGCAAAGGCTGAAATTGCATTTTACATTGGTAAATGAGTTTACTAGTAACGTCTATTCCTCCAAGGTGGGCTTCGGATAGTTACATCTAATGCTAGCATTACAGTTTTCAAGATTGTGTTTTTTATTATAAAAAACTTTGAAGGAATCATCTTTTTGCTGGATGATTTACTGCTCTGTAGTGTGCTGATACCCATAATTCTACTAAACCGTCTTCTGGACAGATTTGAGTGAATCACTTATCCCACTGTCATAAAGACAGACAACACAGGAAGAAACACTAAACCAAGGAAAACATGGTACAGACGGAGGCATGAATAGTACATGGCAGAGTATGAGGATAATATATCATACATACTATTGGCTTTACTGGAAGTCACAAGTGCAATTCAGATTTTTATAGAGGTTGATTAAAATAAGATTAAATATGAAAAATTGCAGCATTTTACAGTCCCTGCAAAGTGAGTGGGATTCAAGTGTATTCCATACACACATTGCGGGAAAATAGGCAGAACAGAGACACTGCGATTTCCAAAACCGCTGTACTTTTGGAAATTGCAGGATGTCAATTATACCTATGGGATTGCTATAGGTATAATTGAAGCAGAAAGTCTGTATGGAACAGACTTTCTATGATAAGCGCTGCAGGATGCATTGCCGCCATGGCTTTTTCCACAGCATTTTTTTTTCTGCGCTCCAGTACGTGGGCCCTTAGCCTTTAGCAGTCTCTCACTAAACAGCAGGGTCATATACAGTAGTCCATTATGGAAAGGTAGATGGAAACATCCGTTTAACCGCCAGTATCTTCCGCTCATTCCTTGTCCATAAACTGGAATGAACAGCAGAGATTTCAGAGTTAATGTCAGTATGGAAGAGTCTAACAAGTGGAGAAAGAACCACTTTTCTCTGATAAGATAAAGTGCAATGTTTATTATATTCACCTTTACTATTAATTTATCTAAAATGTAATAAACATGATGGTCTATTTAATTGGGTTAAAATTGTGTTAAAACTGCTTTAATGTGGTTTACAATGGGCTAACGTTTATTATGCTGTACTGTATGTAGTGAGACCTACAGCTCCATGAGTAGGCATTAGGGAGATTTTGGGGATTGGCATAGAAACTTTAACTTTTAATGCAAAGTTTAAAGAATTGTACCATATAATAAAACTGTGTAAATCTTCTGCAAATAGCATAAAATAATAGTTAAAAAAGTTTGAGTTCTGAGCTATGTGTTCCCCAGCACTGGCTCCCCATCAGTGCTCCCAGTCTATGTTTACGTGGAGACGTCATGTGACTGCTGCAGCCAACCAATGACTTCAGAATTCAGGTATCACTTTACCTGTATTGTGGCTCCCACCACTTTGCTACCATGTGACTTCTGTGGCCACTGATTGGTGGCAGTGGTCAAATGTCAGCTGCATGTAAACAGATACAGAGGAGGGTAGCGCTGGATTGATGGAGGAAAGGGGAGAGTAAAAAAATGTTTTAATATATTTTATGCTCTTTGCAGGGGAAAACTTTTTACAGCACGGATAACTATTTTCAGGACTAGAAAAGTACAAATCAAATATGTGGTAAAGACTGATTGCGCCATTTGGTAAAATGGCTGCCCTTGAACCGTGCCACTTTGTTTTTGTAGCCCCAGGTCTGGTTTTTTTGCAGGTAGTATTTGCTCACTAACTATAATAGGCTACCTATGATGTATCTGTATTATATAAACCTATACTAGGCATTATATTGTCGATTTATTCTATATTCAATAGCACTGTGCATGCACATAAGAAAAACCTTTGAATTCTAAATATAAGGATCTTTGTATGTTAGATTGGGACAGTTAATAGAAGAAAATTTCCGTAACCTGCTGTGATATTGGGCCGGTTAGCTAACTGAATAATTGAGGCTGTGCTGCGGTATTCACAACTCTCTGTGTGTTGGGGTTTTGATAGTGGAAAGTCAAAGAAGAAAAGCAGCTCTCAATGTGACATCTGGACTTGGACCAAAGCAATTCAATATAATCACTTTTGTTTTGCAGGAACAGGCCTTACAACTTATTTTGGAAGCTGCAAAAAAGGAACTACTAGTTTCATCTGGAATGGGGTAACATTTATATTGTAAGAATTTAATGATCACAAAGTGAGCCTGCACATATCTATTTGCACCTGACCATATACCCGACAGGAGCTTTCTACCTCTAGTCTGCATAAGCAATGCCGCCCCTGCTACCTCTTGTGTCACCCCCTCTACCTCATAGATTGTAAGCTCTTGCGAGCAGGGCCCTCAGTCCCATTGTGTGAAATGACTTTCTTTGTAATGTATCTTTCTGTCTGTATTTGAACCCTACAAATTGTACAGTGCTGTGGAATATGTTGGCGCTATATAAATAAAATTTATTATTTATTATTATAGTCTCTTCCAACCAAGAATGAACTTGTTCCTGTACAAACCTCCTCCCTTCTAATTCAGAAGCCGATCACAGCAGGAGTCACTTTACATTGTTATCTCTCCTGAGCCAATTGGCTCCTTATAATTTCACACCTCGATGTGTAAACTCAAGATATCAGAAAATCTTAAAAAAAATAAACATTCTACATCGTTCATTAGTTTCATCTACTTGCAGGGTGCATACTTTAACAATATGAGGCAGAGTAGGAGGAGGTTCACTTTAGTCCTTTACTCTCTCCCTGCTGAGAGATATAATAACAGATAACTAGACAGAGAACAAAACAGATATAGCTAAAATGACTTGAAAATGATAACCAAGTTGTAGAACACTGCTAGTTAACAAGGTACTGGGATTACTGTAGGAGCCAGAACATCATTCCTTTACTTCATTCATTTTAGCATGTCCTGCATCAGAAAGAAATGCAGATTACCCCCCCAGCAGGGTGAGTGGACCAGGAAAGGTGATAGCCTAGAATTAGGTACAAACTTACACTATGCAAGGATTAGGTACAAATAAAGGGTGAGAGCATGGATGATGCTAGGGGTTGCCACCAGAAAACATTCTGAGCTAATAAAAAGGCAGGGTCCAGTTCCATCTCGACTGACAGTTTGGAGATCCAGTGATGAAAAAAGTTCACCACACAAGTGTATCTAGTTCATTTATGATATAGGGTGAAGTCTGAGAGCCCCACCAAATCGTTTAGGTTGAGTAACAATGGTGTGACTTTACCCCTCGTTCATGTCTGCGTTGGTATTCCATCCGGGGGAGTCCGCATGGGGACCCCCAAATGGAATACCAAATGCAATTACAAGCAGTGTGTAATAAAAGCACACGGACCCCATAGACTATAATGGGGTCCGTGTGCTTGCCGTGCACTGCCCGCACGAATCATGCAGACAGGAAAGTAGATTGTGGAGTACTTTCCTCTCCGCATGTTCTGTGTGGAGATCTGGCAGCAAGCACATGGACGCCATTATTGTCTATGGGTCCGTGTGCTTTTACTGCACACCGCTTGCAATTGCGTTTGGTATTCCATTCGGACGGGTCCCCATGCAGACTCCCCCAAACGTAATACCAACGCAGATGTGAACCAACCCTTAGGCCGGGGCCCCACTGGCCGGAAATGCTGCGATTCGGCATTTTACAGTACTTGCAAAGTGGATGAGCTGCATGCAAATCCCATGCCCATGCGAGGACACGCTGCGATTTCCAAAACCGTCGCGGTTTTGAAAATCGCAGCATGTCAATTATATCTACAGAAACGCTGGCGGCTTTCCTATAGATATAATTGTAACAGAAAGTCCACGGAGGAAAACTCTGTGAACTTTCTGTTGAAAGCGCTGCAGGAAGAACCACAATGTGTTCACGCTGCAGTTCTTCCCGTAGCACTTTAGCACTGCGTTTCCGTCCAGTGGGGCCTTAGCGTTAGTCGGGATCAGATACTGTTCCAAACAAAATAGCAGGCCAGTTTATAGAGTCTGAGTAGAGAAGGGCAGGATAGGTTAAGGGGTAGTGTCAGAAAGACATAGAGGACGTGGGGGAAGATATCCATTTTGAGAATGTTGATCCTTCCAAACTAGGATAGGGTTAGACCAAACCTTTTTTGGAGGTCACCAGTAATGGTTTCAGAAAAAGCAGAATACAGTTCAGTTCTGGGTCAGAAGAAACATGTAACCCCAAGAATTTTATGGATACCTCTTGCCATTTGAAGAAAAAGTTCAGAAGTTCAGAAAAAAACTGAGTGAAGTTCCCTGGAGAAATGGTAATGTTTGGTAATGTTTAGGATTTCTAACTTGTGAGTATTGATTTTGAATTTACTATGTCTGCCATAAATTTGAAATTCATAGAGAATAAAAGGCAGAGAGAATTGTGGGGGCAACACAATGCAAAGAAGGACAACTTGTGTTCGGTTGTGCCTACCTGAAGACCACAGTATAAAATATTTGACCACAGGGTATTTTCTAGGGGTTCTATTGCCAAAATGTATTGGTAGTAGGGCACAGGGAAGCCCTGCCTAATCCCATTCAGAGTAGAGAAATGAGAGGAAAATGAACCATTAACCTGAACTTTAGCCATCGGGCAGCTGTACAAAGCCATGAAAACCTGCAGCGTGCAAGACCCCAAACCAAATCAATCTGAGCATAGCCTATAGTAACCCCCAACTCACCATATCAAATGCTTTGTCAGCGTCCACTTATAAAGCAAAGGTGGTTTCCCAGAAGCCTAGGCTTTTGTAATTAATGAAATTGTCTTAAAGATGTTGCCACGGGCCTCTCAGCCCAGAATAAAGACAACTTGCTTTCTGTGGATCAGGGTAGGGGTCACACAATGTAGGTGCAGAGCTACGAGTTTGGAAAAAAACCTTTAACTCAACATTGAGTAACAAAATAGATCTACAGGCCCCATGGTCCCTCCAGGGTAAACCTTTCAGGTCCTGGATTTCAAGCAAAGTGAGGATTGGTCCACCATTGCCTTGTATGCTATAACGTTTGGTGTAGTATGAGCTGAAGTCATCTAGGATGTCAGTGGTGGAGTGTACAGTCCTTTGGTAGGTCAGTCAAAAATTTGGGTACAAGGATGAACAGCTCTGACTAACCAGGACATTTATGGCTGTCCTCCAAGAACCCCCTTAATATCCTGCCCCTGAGGCATTTAATCTTTTGGTCTAAAATGGATAGGATCTCCTGTCTGAGAGAGGAGATTTCGGCTTTTAACAGGTAAGTTGGGCTGACCTTATTGGAAACCTCCTTTCTCCTTAGCGGCCGTAGCAGTCCATGTAATCTGGAGGACCCTTCCTTTTGAGCCTCATCCCATGTTTATGTTTAATAGTCTTAGATGGAAACGTGACAGCAACGTGAGAGACATAAAAGACAAAAGAGAGAACGTGAGATATTAATTGCTCATTGACGTCAATAAAAGAGACCAAGAATAAGCAAATTGGCAGAGCACAAACATGATTACAGGAAAGTAACTAATCCTGGTCTATGTAACATTGGAACACATATATAACAAATACCGTCACACAACTAAGACAACACGATTAAAGGAGACCATCTGAGTGAGCCAAGACGGCTTGTGTGAAAGAAGAGAAGTGGAAAGGGACTAGAAGAGGGAGGGAGAGAATGAATGTGAGAGGAGGAGGGAGCAGAAGAGAGAGCTCAACAGAGAAAGAGGGAGATGAAACAAGTACAGCAGCTTAGGCAGAAGGTAAGGGGAAATCTTTTATATACACATTATATAGAACAAATCAACACAATACATAGGCACTTGGCTTTATTCTAGAGTTATAAATTCTTTCACATCAGCTTATCTGCATATATATTGTATCTGCAGGCAGGTGTTCATGTACAAATCGAATTATCAAGGAGGATTGCAGGGGCTCACATCTGTGTATCAGGCAGCGCTGTATAGAAGTACACATATATTAGCACCTAATCAAGGAGAGCCATCACAATCCAGAAGAAACACTATATATATATATATATATATATATATATATATATATATATATATATATATATATATATACACATAGTGTTCTCTGCTCAAGTAAGTGAGTGCTTCTCCTAAATCTGTACAACCTATAGTATTAGAGAGGCAGCTAGGGGGTACATTTAACTATATATTAACCTTTACAGACTGTTCTTTTGTATACTTATTTTGGAAATCCATATAATATATTGTCATGTGATATTTATACCGTTTATTGTAACATCGTTTCTAAGGCTGAAGAAAATACCTATGTCCTTCTAGTCCAGCCTATTATCCTGCAGTATTGATATATTCATTAATCTACATAATTTAGATGTATTATTCATGTGTGATCAAACTTTTACTAATACTATGAGATATAATATTGCATCAGATATATTGATCTATCACTTACAATGATGTATCATTTGCATTTATGGATTTGCCTGTAGAGCCAGTGTAAACAGGTAAATTTTATTAGATAAAGTAACACTTCGACTTACATGGTAGACATTGACTGTGTCGAATTTGTCAGTGCAGAAAAGTGGAGCTAAGGTGGTATCACCATGTGTTATCTATGACCATACAGAGAAAGGTAGGTACATATAGTGAGTGGTGGTCAGTATATGTAACAGTAAAATGTCAGATCTGCTACATCTGTATTATACATTATGTTATCTATGAATAGGATCACTACGGTCCATGACTGATAATATTCATTATGATAAGAACATATTCATTTGTTATTTCCACAAAATTGTCATGTTGTTCATTAAATAACCTGAAAGTGGTAAAAAGGACTCCATGAGGTAGGTAGGTAGATAGATAGATAGATAGATAGATATTTTTATATTAGTTACTATACTTAGTATTTTTTGATTATGTCCTCCACAGGGTGGTGAATGATTCAGAGCAATGTCTCAGGCATGGAACGGATCAGTCTCAACAGAACTGCCGCCTGGGGGAATCATTGTTCCTGTCGTCTTTTCCTTGATATTTGCTCTGGGCACAGTGGGGAATGGTCTAGTTTTGGTTGTGCTGCTAAGAAATGGCCAGACCAAGTACAACACTACAAACCTCTTCATTCTAAACCTAGGGGTAGCTGACTTATGCTTCATACTACTATGTGTCCCATTTCAAGCGACTATATACACCTTGGATGGATGGTTATTTGGGGCATTCCTCTGCAAAGCTGTTCACTTCTCCATCTATCTGTCCATGTATGCCAGCAGTTTCACATTGGCTGCCGTCTCAGTTGACAGGTAACGAAAAAGTCCATTCTAATTATTGTCTAGATTGTATCTTTAGCAGTTCTGTCCATACAACACCTCTATCTGCAAAAGCCATGATCTTCTACTGCCACCATCTGTCTTACTGCGCCCATGCTCTCACCACCTGCCTCTCTCTTCCACCTCTATAGACCATCTTTCTTTAATCAGTGCTTCTTTAGTCAAGTCTATGTTTGTGTAAGAGGGTTTGTTTTGTGTGTGGCTCTACATCACCCTGTTACTGGGCCACACCAGAGTAGTCCGCTTATGACTGGACTACTGAAGAATGATGCAGCCAGTGGGATGACATCATTATGTCACCAGCATCATAGAGGCGTCAAGCAGTGGTGGAAGGTGTCTGCAACTTGTTTCATTGTGTGTGAGTCTTAAAGAGGAGCTTTCACCACTTCCAACAAGTCAAGTTCCTTCCATCATGTAATAGCTGCTGCTCCACTGATTCCAGGACAGTTGGAATTTATTTTCTCCAGTCCCCACTATTTCTGAGCATTCATGCCGTTAGTTTTGGTGCCTGATATACTAGGTGTCAGACAGGAGCAGACAAGGGGTGTGATACTGAGCTCTGACACTGGCGGCCTCTGATTGGAGCTCTGAATCACACACCCCTGCCTGACACCGCCCTCCTGACATGACAAAGCAGAAATAGCACATCAGGCACCAAAACTAAGTATTACCAAATTTAAAAAAGAAAGCAGCACTCACCTTCCATTAAAAGGCTTCTATACTGCAAGGACATCTAACACAATCACAGTACAGACACTGAGGAATACAAGGCGATGGCCGTTTATGGCATAACCACGCTTCCTGAAGGCCTAGCTATGCTTGTTAGTCAGGTAAAGTGAGGGCTAACTGTGTTGGAATAAGTGGAGCAGCACCTAATAAAAGATGCTATGAATGGGGCAACACGGTGGCTCAGTGGTTAGCATTGCAGCGCTGGACTCCTGGGGTCGAATCCCGCTAGGAACAACATCTGCAAGGAGTTTGTATGTTCTCCCCGTGTTTGCGTGGATTTCCTCCCATTCTGCAAAGTCATACTGATAGGAAAAAAAAATGTACATTGTGATCCCTATATGGGGCTCACAGTCTATAGTGTAAAAAAATAAATAAAAAAATGCTGAGAACTTGAGTGAGTGGAGGTGGTGAAAGGTCATCTTTAAGGATATGGGTACCAATGAATTCACAGAAGGTGGACTGCCAGGAGACCCTATATATGTTCCCCTGGGTGGCATGCCCCTTACTGTTCGACCGTTCAGGTTGCACATAGATATAGCTGCATATTATCTGCAGCAAGAAGTTGCAGGAGCATCTTATGTTAGTTAAATCTTGCAGGGCACCTTTGTTTGGCACATCCTCAGTCTCTGGTCACACAGTACTATTTCTTATGGCCTTCCTTAGTCCAAGGTACAGTCACTCTCCATAAGTTTAGAACCAATTCTACAGGGACACCGTACCTTCATTGAAGGGACTCCCTCAGTCATAGCAGACCCAATCCAAGTTGCAGCCTGGTACAGATCAAGCACAATGCTGTCTCACAGAGCAGGCTGGTTTGCTGCTGGGATTTAGACTTGTGGCCAGAAACAGTGCAGTTCACATGCCTGCCTACAAAATTGCACATTCAATATAACCCACAGTGTACTCTATAAGGCCTGCAGTGGAAGAGAAGTTATATCACACATGGGCAAGCAATGCAAAAAAACAGCAACATCTAACAGTGCATTACCAATCCCATGTAAAGGGATATTCAAGCACAACCAGCTGAATATTAGTTACTCAGCTTTCCCAGTTCCTTTACTGCTCCAGTCCATAAGCTGCCCAGGTCTTCACTTCTCAACCAATTCCAATTTATGTTCTGAGATACCTATCCAGCATTAAAAAAAAAAAAAAAAAACTAGCAGGAGCATTGACCCTCATATTGGAGAATTTTCTGTCTGGGTCTGACACCAGGTAGTGGATTTCAACAGGTACCTGGGCAGCCAATGGACCAGATCATGGGGTTGGGAGGAAGGGGTGTAACCTTTTGTTTTGTTAACAAGCCCATGTTTGGCTGTATTCACACAGAGTAACGCCAGGCGTTTTTTGTGTGTTTTTTGCACATAGCGCCGTGTTTACGCCGCGTTAACGCCGCGTTAACGCCGCGCTATTTAGCGGTGGCATTGCCCGGTGTTAACGCGGCGTAAACGCGGCGCTATGTGCAAAAAACACACAAAAAACGCCTGGCGTTACTCTGTGTGAATACAGCCTTTGGGTGCATTCACACTGAGTAAACGCTAGCTTATTTTGTAGAGTAAAATTACACTTGTAAATTTTGCTATCCCATTGACTTCAATGAAATTTTACAGGCGTATTTTTACAGGCGTATTTTTTACTGGCGTATTTTTTACAGGCGTATTTTTACACTTGTAAAAAAATATCATTGAAGTCAATGGGATAGCAAAATTTACAAGTGTAATTTTACTCTACAAAATAAGCTAGCGTTTACTCAGTGTGAATGCACCCTTTAGTTGTTTAATGCACTGAAAAACCCCTTTAACTACACTGGAACAATTCCAGTCCTGTGCACAGTAATAAGGTCCAGGTCAGACATACTTTTTGATGAGTTGCGGTTCAGGGTTGCAAGTAGTTTATCTTAATAACCCCAATACAAGGCGTTTTCATCAGCTACTAAATAAGTCATCTCTAAGGAATAACAGGTGCACAGATCTTTCCATCTCCTCTTCCACTCTGGCTCCTTTATTGCTACATTCTTTCCTATTTGTTCTTCAAGTGCTCATTCTTATGCTTTATTGTTCCTCCTCCTCCATTTCTCCCCAGAGGTGATACATTGCCATGAATACATTTAGGAATCAAGTACCTTTGTGCTCATTTGATTTCCTATAGAAGTCCCTGTAGAATACAGTCATCAGCGCTCCTCCCCAATCTCCTGCCATAGATCTCTGCATCTCTTTTCTATTCCTATTCTGTGTGTGGCTTCACTATCCATCCATGTCTATACCTTGATGTCTGTGCACGTCATACTGTTATTTTTCATTATATAAAATGAATATATATCTGTAGCACCGCCAACATAAAATACTGCAATAAAACAACATGCTCATTGTTGTAACATTCTCCATGTTATCTATATACAATTGAAGTCAATTTCTGTAATTATCCTTCATTCTATAACTGACCTTCAGCCATGCACAGACTAAGTACTTATTCACACTTTGCCGACATATGAGGTCCTTGATAATCACATACAGCATTCCACCCTGCTAATTTGCAGTATATGAATAGGACCCAATACTTGTTGATTCAGACTTAGAGGACCTGTCTTGGGTTTTAAACACCCAACAACACGCAGTACGCCATGTTGATAGGTGCAGTCACATTGAGCATTTTAGTGTTTTGTTTAAAGCCATTCCAAAGATATCAGTCTTTTTAGTGTTGATGCAAATTATGGTCTATTGGCCAAGTGGGCGGTAACAATGTGAGTTCTCTGCGGTGGGGTCTCTGTATGCTGTACATCATGTAGTGTTAATGACCACTTATCTGGTATACCCAATTTGTATCAACACTAAAAGGGATTAAATCTTGGGAATGGCTGAATGGATTTGGATAAAGAAACCACCAAGGTGCTCAAGGTGACAGCGCCGATCAGATAAAGTATGTTATTGGGGTTTTCTGACTTGGTGACAGGTCCTCTTTATGGTATATTTGGTTTGATGGTACTTCTAGGAGGTGGTCTCAATTAGAGATGGACAAACCTCTCAAGATTTGTTTCGTGCTCGGGTTCGATGGCTTTGGTTTCTGATTCATTTCAGGTCGCACAAGTTTAGATAGTGTAGAACACTTCTAGGGCTTTTAGGAAACAGTCTATCCAATTTCTAGCTCTCTAAGTCAAACACAGACAGTTATTTCAATGTGGAAGTGACATTATTATACTCTGAGGTCTCTTCTACAGACTCTTCGGTGTGATCATCAGCCCGGGGGTCACTGCTGATGCCTGTGATTGGGCCATCAGTGGTCACATGAGCACGTGGAATATCATGACCTGGGCTGATGACATCACGAAAGAGTGCCAGATACTGCAAGGAGAGAATGTATTATTTATTTTTTTCAACTCCCCTGTGCCTCCACCTATCAGAAGGGACAAAAGAGTATAATGCGGCAGACATTTTAGTATGCAACTTGGTACGAACCAATTTGCCCATATCTAGTCACAGTAAACTGCACATGCACCTCCATTTTCAAAATGCTGCCCCCTATAGTTACAAACTTTTTATGAGTTTGCACCTGGTTAGAAATCTTGCTTTACCTTTGTATCAGCTTTAATGTATTTACAGGCACTTGTGTATCTGTGTATGTCTATCTGTGTGCAGTGTCTGATGGATTACTTAAGGATTACTTAAGGCAGGTGGATTCAGAACAGGTGGATGACCCTTTATACTCTGCTGTCCATGTGGACATCAGGGAGGAGTATCTTCACTTGTGAATCCCTGTATGAGAAAAACATGGTGTTACTGAAAACAGCAGCTTTCGCACTGACAGTCTCAGCCTGTTCATATACTGCTTACATGGTCAGCCATTCATGCCAATGGCCGTTGTGTAAATATATGGCTGGCAGAGTTTCCTCTGGCAATAACAGCTGATCACTAGAGGTTTAGGAGGTTTGCTATCCAGTGATCCGCTGATCACCACTATTCAGACAACCCCCTTAACTGCATCTTAAACTTTGTTGTTATCCTTACTCATATAGGACAACTTATCAATAAGGTCATGGCGGACCTATATACGCAGGATGATCGTGATCGTGGTCATGTGTTTATGTCACATTGGAGACATCTCTGTGATGTCACATAGATTATTAGTCATTAGCAAAAATGTGAAATATCTGTCTATTTATCGTCTATACCTTGGGCCAATTTTACATACTATGGGTGCAATTATGGGTAAAGTAGTGTTAGACCAGTTCCATGAACATATGTTATGGACCAGCAACTGTTCTCCTGAACTGAGGTCAAAACAGTGTAGAGCCCTATCCCTAATTGCTGTTCCGTAGACCAATATTACCCATGGAGACTCAACAGGGGCTTAAAGGTGGGGGCTTGAGGTTTTGTAGCCCTATCTCACACCTATTCTCAAATTATCTCCCATAGGGCTACAAGACCTCAAACCCCCACCTTCAAGTCCCTGATGAGTCTCCATAACACCCCAATTGGTCTGGGTAAGACCATTCCACTCCTATGTAGAGCATGGTTTGACATGTGCACCTTTTTGTTAAATTATGTTTTCTTGTGATCACCTTAAACACTAGTTTCTTTTACTATATTTTATTAAAAGCTTAGTTTTACATAGTTATTGGTCCTTTGCTTGCAATATTATTATTTATATATAATTGTCACACCCATTTCTACCACACTCTGACAATTTCGAATCACACTGTGAAGGGCTCTCTGAATGTTGACATCTCTTCATATTCAAGTTCCTTGCTACTATGGAGGTTTACTGTGCACTTAATGTTGACCTGTAGATATTATATATGGATAGCAGAAGGTCCTAGAATGCAGGGGCGGATCCAGGGCCGGGGGAGCCGGGCAACCGCCTGGAGCCCCGCACCCAGCGGGGCCCCGCGGCGCAGCGCAGACCTAACAAAACATGGGTTGGTCGGTTGGAAGCGCAAGGCCCTTAAGCTCAACCAGCCCATAAGCAAGCAAAGAGTAAAAGAGACATAGAAATCTGTTATATTGAAATTTCTCACTCTGAAATTATTGTGTCAGTGTGAAATACTTAAAGAAGCCCACAAAAAATGGGCTGGGCGAGCCAGCAGGGCCCTGTGGTCCAGACCTAACCGAAAAACGCAGGTCGGTTAGAAGTGCGACCCCTTACAGATAGATATAAAGACTGTTCTGTATACCAGGAAGGATAACTCATTTTCTGATTTTTTTTCAGTTTAGTATAATACTAGCCTCTGCCAGCGACCTCGTCTGTGTGTTGTTGGCATTGATGATCCACCTATATTCAGGAAATTGCTGTCATTGATGGTTTGCCTGCACCGGCGTTTCAGCAGCTCTTAAGCTGTCCTGCTGAACTCATTCCTCACGCCGTGCCCGTGATTGTTCCAGCATCTCAGCAGCTCGCTGGGACGCCTTATAATTAGTGTGTTGTTGGCGTTGATGACCCGCCTGCTCTGGTGTTTCGGCAGTTGTCATACTGGCCTGCCGCTGAACTTGTTCCTCACACCATGCCAAGCTTGCTGAGATGCAATATAATGAGTATGTTAGCGTCATTGATCCCCCTGAGCTCCACTTGAGTAGAACTCTGTGACTTCTGGCTACCTTTATAGCTCTCATTGTTTTAGAATTTTGTGACAAATTAGATTTATTTTTTCCAAGCTTGTTTAAAATTTGTAAACAGCCAATTTGGATTAAAGGGGTTTGTGAGCACTGCCTGGAGCAGATCAGATAACATGCAAATGCATGCACACAATGAACTGAGGGTTAGCTGTGTGTTTACATAGAGAGATAACAGCCCTGGCTTTATCAGAAGCTGAGATAAGCTGCAGCAACAGCAGTGTAATATAGTATGTGAACATAAATTCATAACAGTCGTGAATCCATGTCATTTATCGGGATAAAACGTAGCCTATGTGTTAATCGAGGTTAGAAACTATCGATGTGCCAAATTTCATCCAAATCCATTCAACAGTTTTTTGCTTGATTGACTAACAAACATCCAAACTTTCACATTTATATTAGTAGGATTGGCTGTTTTTGTGCAGCATTAATACACACAATCCTGTATTTTAACAGCATCTTATACATTTTTACATAGCACTCATTGCTTTCAGTAGTTATAACATGGTAACTATTCTTCATACTGACACAGTGTTCCCTAAACCCGTATTCATTATGCTGGAATGTGAATAATACATGGCACCTCTAGGATCTCCTGCGGGAATCTCCTCCACCACTAGTGATCATGAGGCAGTAATACAGCTCAGGCCCAAAATCTGGCAAGTCTACAAATACTCCTTATGGGGTTTATGCATCTTTTGTAGTTTTATAGAATGGATTAAAACCTCTAGGACTGGATGCCTCAGGAGATTGGAAGTACGGTACATCTAGATCCTTCTCTAGTCAGGATTGGGGACACGGAGCTCCTAACAATGAACAGTTCAAAGGATTTTAGGAGAATGTGTACAGCTGCTTTGGACTTAGACATCAAGGTATTGGCACAACTATATTCCTAGTTAAGAATATTAGAATGTAATGTAGAGTTATGGATGTCGCTATTAGACTTTATTGTGTATTATTTCTTCTCACGGTTGTGTGTCCATGGACTTTACAAACAATTGCCCGTTGTTCTTGAAAGCCTAGATGTCAGTGAGTTGTAAAAATTGCAAGGACAAAATATTTATAGTACTATGTAAATTTACTAGATAAGAAATTGGACAGAGCAATACATGAAGGTTTCTGCTGCAGTCAGGGCTGCTTTAACCATAGGGCAAAATGTGCACTTGCCACTGTGGAGACATCTTAATATAAGATGGGCCATTGGGGGGTAACATCCAAAACTACAACCAAATATGCAAACGAAAGGGGAGGGGGAGCGATTTATAGTGGAATGTACTCAGGTGCCACAATCCTATATTGACTTCAATGTGGGGTTCCATTCTAGGATAGGACCTGCTCTATGATCATCTGGAATGGAGCATTGATCCCCTCCATCAGGGGAGTCTCGGCCTGCACACTCAATCGTGGGAATGAAATCTTAGTGTGTGACGGGCCACTGGAGAACATCTTAATATAATTGGCCACTGGTAGGAAATCCTAATGTGTAATGAGCCCCTGAGGGGATATTCTAATGTGTTATGGTTCACTGAGGGAACATTATATTATATGGGGCCACTGCAGGGGAATTTTTCTATTTGATGAGCGACTGAAGGGGCATTATATTGTTTGGGGGCCACTAATGAGGCATTATACTGTGCAAAGGCCACTAAGGGGCATTATACTTTCTGCATGTCACTTAGGGGACATTTATAGCATCATTAATATATACTATAAATTTAAGAGTACTATTACTATTTAAGGGCATAAAGGGACATGATAGGAATGGGGTGGGTTAGAACATAACACTAAGTAATTTATGGTAATCCACCTTTGTGTCCTCTGTAAGTTGGGAGGTATGTGTAGGTGGTAGTAATGCGGGAGCACTTATTAATCTATTGTCCAAAAATGTGTTAATACAGCCCTGGCAGCAGAAAATACAAACAAAGGAGCACTGGCGGTGGAGATAGACATGCAATAAAGTATGGTGTTATATTTGTGGTTTTCTTATTATTTCTACATGGGAAGAATATTCAAATCTGTCTCCCAAGATTTAAATAGGGAGACAGTGCCTCAGTTATGCTGCCCACTAGAGGGACTTGGTAAAATCCCACATCATTGCAGCAAAGGCCTCTGGGAAGGTCGGGCATGATGTTAAAGGGATCTCCCCCTAGTTGGCATCATAACTGAGGCTGGCTGACTGATACATGTGAATAAAATACAGTGAGGATACTGCTGACAGAAACCTCTGTTTGTGGCTTATCTCCCTTAGAATAAAATGATCGGCCAGCTGAAATCTATTTGTTGATACTTAGTTCTCTGATATCCACTGTTCCATGACAGTAGAGGACCCCATACACATTAGTCAGTCAGTCTCATCAGGTTCTGCTGATAATCATCGAATGTGCAGCCATCTTAAAAATTAGACAGTGCTGAGTCAGAGTAGTCAGTGCTAAAATCTACCATCCCCCATACTCTGGAACTCCTTACCAAGACACATAAGACTGACCCCCACAATCACAGGCTTCAAGAAGGCCCTGAAGACCCCCCTATTCAGGAAGGCCTACAACCTCCAATAACACTACTGTCACCGCATTTCCATCTGTACAGTCTCTCCCCTCAACTTCTGTCTCTACCCCTCTCCCTCATAGACTGTATGTCCTCGTGGGCAGGGACCTCTACCCCACTGTGCTAGTCGGTCACTGTTAGTATCATATCTGTTTGTACATTTTGTGTATCGTATGTGAACCCTCAAATGCAAAGCACCATGGAATTAATATAATATACAGTACCATGGAATTAATGGTTCTATATAAATAAATAAATAAATAAATAATAATAATAAAATAATAATAATATAGTATATCACATATTATATTTAAGTCAAACAGGTTAGGTCTATGAAATTAATGGGTTTATCAGGAGTGCCAAAACTCTAGTAGTGTATTCACTGCAGTAGAAGGTAAAACTTACTAATGCAGGCGCCACTCCTACAATTTGGAGTTTTTTTTATATTGGCGCCATAAGTCTTCTAGATTGTCTCCCTTGCTAATGTTCCAACTTTGGACTATGTGGCCGATTCCACCAGTAGAGTAGAGTCAGTCTTGTGATTTAGTGGGAGCATCAGCAGAGGATCCAAACTAGAAGAGTTCCCGCCACTGGACAGAGCAATTAAAAGTTCCTAATGCTGTAAGACATCGATGTCTATATTAGTAAATTTCTCCTTCAGCTGCAGTGAATACAGTGCCAAAAGTTTCATTTCACCAGATAACCCATTTAAAGTGTAACTATTACTCATGTTTTGTTATACACATGTTCATTTCCTTTTGTTTTGGAACAACACAAAAAAACAGAAAAAATTATATAATTTTATACAAAATTCTAAAAATGGGCTGGACAAAATTTCTGGCACCCTCAACTTAGTATTTGGTTGCACACCCTTTGGAAGAAAATAACTGAAATTGATAACCATCAACAAGTTTCTTACAACTTACACCTCTCAACTGGAATTTTGGACCTCTCTTCATTAGCAAACTGTTCCAGGTCTCTCATATTTGAAGGGTGCATTCTTCCATGAGTTATTCCAATATCTCTTGACATGTGTTCAATGGGATTTAGATCCGAACTCATTCTGGCCACTTCAGAGCTCTCCAGCACTTTGTTTCCAACCATTTCTGGGTGCTTTTTGAAGTATGTTTGGGATCATTGTCCTGCTGGAAGACCCATGACCTAGGATGCAAACCCAGCTTTCTGACATCTGGCCCTACTTTGCAACCCAAAATCCTTTGGTAATCTTCAAATTTCATGATGCCTTGCACACAGTCAAAGCACCCAGTGACAGAGGCAGCAAAACAACCCCCAAACATCTTTGCACTTGCACCATATTTGACTGTTGGTACTGTGTTGTTTTCTTTGTAGGCCTCATTTCGTTTTTGGTAAACAATAGAATGATGTGCTTCACCAAAACACACTATCTTGTTCTCATCTGTCCACAAGGATTCATTTTGGAAAAATGAAATCTAGCTTCTCTATCTCTCTGTGTCAGCAGTGTGGTCCTCCTGGGTCTCCTGCCATAGAGTTCCATTTCATACAAATGTCAACAGTTAGTTTGATCTGACACTGATGCCCCCTGAGCCTGCAAGACAGCTTGGATTTCTTTGGAACTTGATCGGGGCTGCTTATCCACCATCTGAACTATCCTATGTTGCAACCAGTCATCAATTTTTCTCTTCCATCCACGTCCGGTGAGATTAGTTCCAGCACCATGAGTTGTCAGTTTCTTGATTATGTTGTTCACCGTGGACAAAGAAACATTAAGATCTCCGGAGATGGACTTGTAAACTTGAGATCTGTTGATATTTTTCCACAATTTTGGTTCTCAAGCCCTCAGACAGTTCTCTTCTAGTGGCGTAACTATGAATGGCGGGGCCCCATGGCGAACCTTTGACATGGGCCCCCCCGACCGATGCCGAAGAACCCGACCAACCCCCCCCCCCCCCGCATTCCTGCACGCGCTACTATGCCCCATAGTTGCCCCTGCACACAACATTATACCCCATAGTGGCCCCTTCACCCAGTATTATGCCCCATAGTTGCCTCTGCACACAGCATTATACCCCACAGTGGCCCCTTCACTCAGTATTAAGCCCCAAAGTGGCCCCATCACCCAGTATTATGCCCCATAGTGGCCCCATCACCCAGTATTATGCCCCATAGTGGCCCCATCACCCAGAATTATGCCCCATAGTGGCCCCATCACCCAGTATCATGCTCCATTGTGGACACCCATTAACAATTATTATACTCTGGGGTCTTTTCAGACCCCAGAGTATAATAATTGGAGATCGAGAGGGGGATACAAACTTAAACACTGTTACTTACCTATCCCTGCGCTCCCCGCTGTCGGCTATCTTCAATGACGTCAGGGATGTCATGTGACCGGGGGCCTGCGTCGCAATGCATAAGGACGCAGGCCCTGGTCATGTGACGTCTGAGACACAAGTAGGCCCCGAAGCCTTCGCGGAGCATGGAGAGGTAAGTAACACTTTGTTATGTTCGCTTATCTCTCCCGGGCCTCCGATCATTATACTCGGGGGTCTGAAAAGACCCCTGAGTATAATAATGATGTTTGCGGGGCCTGTGGTGTCACTTACCGATCGCTAAGGATCGCTAAGTAAGTAGGGCCCATTACAACAGGTGGTAGCGGCTGTCGCCGGGCCCCCTAATGTCCCGGGCCCTGTGGCAGCTGCCTCGGCTCCGCTGTAGTTACGCCACTGTTTTCTTCTACTCTTTCTATTCTCCATACTTAGTGTGGCACACACAAACACACAATTAAATCAACTTCTCTCCTTTTTATCTGATTCAGGTGTGATTTTTATATTACCCACACCTGTTACCTACCACAGAAGAGTTTGAACGAGCATCACATCACAAAGTTATTTACCAACAATTTTGTCATGCCCACTTTTGGAGTTTTGTTTTGAAATTATATCCAATTTGCCTTATTTTCTGTGTTTTTTTGTTTTATTCCAATAAACACGAAGAAAATGAACATGTATATAACAAAACATGTAATTGCAATATTTTTTTCCATCATGTTCTGGAAACATTTCAGGGGTGCCAGCACTTACAGCCATGACTGTATTTTATGCTCTTATTTATCCTCATGTCACCCTTATAGCTGAATATGTGCAAGTGAATGAGACCTTACAGCCAAATATTTACAGCAATGTAAAATCTCTATTCTGTATGAAGTCCTCATGGTTTTTAAGTTCTCTGCTTGCAGTCATTTAATTGGTTTCCTGGTGTCCTGGTGATGTGACAGACACATTGATGCAGTAAGCTTTACAAGGCACAGACGCTGGAGTGCTGCAAAATGTATATATATTTTTTGAGTTGTATATTCATATATACATAATTTATATTCAATGCGTACTCAGAAAAAAGAAAAGGACACCGAGTGCCTGACCATAGTGTAGATCCGTCTGTATTTACATCAGAAACACAATAATTTTCAAAGAAAAATCCTGTCTAGCCCCTCACCTGGAGTTGTTGGGAGTAAATCACAACAACAAATTTGGCACAAATGGTGAAAGGTGGCAGCAACTGGTGTCAGCGTCTTCTGGTAGATGTTACAAAACAGGAAAACCAGTAGGAGAAGGACCCCAGTTGCACTCACAGGTAAGAAGGTTAGAACAAATCTGGAGGATGCCAAAATTGGAAAATAAATCTCTTTAATAGCTATGAACAGGGCACAACGCATTTTGGGGATTAACCTCCCCTTTATCAAGTGCAACAATAAATACAACTGGCTCCCTAAAGTCATGGAGAACACATACGTATTTTCCGACTTTGGCGTCCTCCAATTTTGTTCTAACCTTCTTACCTGTGAGCGCAACTGGGGTCCTTCTCCTTCTGGTTCTCCTTTATACAATGCATGTTTACCCTACGAATTGAGTTGTGCCACTGTGAATGAGGAGCAGAGATTTGGTACAACCTTCTGCGACAGTGTAGATAGCAGAGAGCCCACATGGATGGGAGAATGGAACGCTATCAAGAATAATTTAATAAAACCAACAGCTCATATTCATTATTACAGTATTCATACAGTATTTATGGAGTGTCCCACCACATCTACAGGTAAAATGAGTCTGGGGATGCCACCCAGTACCACAATGCCAGGGCAAGCTAAAATCACAAGTCCTTAGTAGGAGAGCAGTCAACTCTCAGTCTCTGGTTTTCCTTCCTCCATGTGGCCAGGATCAAGTCCTGTCAGACAAAGTCACAGGCACGACTCCCAACCACACAAGATTCTTTTTCTAGAACTCCCCCTCCTGTCCAGCCTATTGGTAGGGGTGTGCATAATTTGGAGCCCTGACTTGCCACCCTTTAATAGAGTATTGTTAGGAAAGGCTCCTTGACCCAATCCAAAGAGTTCCAACTCCAGTCTGTCTTATAGTGATATTTAAAAGCAGACCAATACTATAACTCCTTACCCCTCCAAAGTGTGAGCTGGTGCCCGAGCAGATGGTCAAGTGCATGTAAAAAGTTTATAAGGTTTTTAAAACTAAAGCAAGAGATAAAACACACACTGTTACACCTGCTAAGTGAGTTCTAGAGAGGAGGAGGATGCAGGGAGTTTTTTTCATGGCTATAGAGAGCCCGGCCTAGACCCCTGACTTTCCTGGAGATCTAATAGCCAGTCTAGTACTGCAGATCAGCCACAGACTGAAGAAACAAAAATATCCCTACGTACCTGACATTACAGAGGGCTGTGTGCCCGATTTGGAATCTGGGGATAAGTGTTACATGGTCCTCAGAGCAATGATCCTGTCTCCACTACAGGGCACCCTGCTGATCTACACCCTGCAGAGGGAACCGGTAGAGACCTTCTGTGAAAGAGAGAGGAAGGCGCATAGAAAAAGTGGAGACTATTTCAGTAGGGGAAATCCCGACATGACCATCATGGGCACCCCAACTCTAATCAGCCTCAGGAAGGCTGACCACAACTAGAAATACTACAGGTACCCCCTCAGCACTGCACCAGCCTAGGAGAAGAACTGGGGGAATTGGTGGTTTTATAACCACCATGACAAGTCCTAGTTCAAGTACTACTAATCCCAGCCTCCTGACTTACTTGCGTCCAGGACACGATCAGGACATATTTTTACCCAATAAGGAACAAACAATAAGGGTTCTCATTCAATGGCTGGGAGCAGAGACCATGCGTGCACCTTTTCGTCACATATTGAATAACCTTTTTCTGAAACTGTACTTTCCTTTAAAATTTTGAAATAATAAAATGGAGCATATTCCATTCAGCTTGTTTGACCTATTCACAAAAAATGTCTCATAAGAAATATACAAAATACTTGACATGGGGCTACCCATAACAGCCATTTACTGTAGAATAATGTAGACGGTTCAATGTACATTAAGATGTCAGAAAAAAACTTTGTGCGTATGTGAATATGTCACAGTCTATACAAGAACTCTTTACAAAATGTCACTTGTCAGAAATGTCTCTGATGTTGGCAGAATTTTACGTATGCCTTCATTTTACTACATTCTCTTATGACATGGCGCCATAATGTTTTTCTAGAACATAAAGGAGCCTGAGGATTATAAGTTTCCAGCCACCACTTTATCACCCCCTTTATTAAACATAATACAATGGTCCCTGCACTTACAATGGCCTCAGTATATAATACTTCCAGCATATAATGATCTTTTAGAACCATTGTAACTACAATCCAGACTGTACATATAATCCTTGCTGCAGGTTCCTACAAATCTTCGTGGTCATCTCACTGGTAATCCCCTGTGTTAGTGAGCTGCATGCACTGACTGGATGACTAGTAGCGCCTCTCTACAGTATAGATCAGTACTACATGTTCTGTACTTATCCTTACCTGTGTCAGGACGAGCTAGCTGTTCCTTTTGACACCAGGTGAGAGCGTTTCCCTGTCATTTTTTGGATGTACTGTCTGTACTTTTCATGACTCCTATTACCATTGTAGAAATGATTTAAAGCTTCCAACAGTTCTCTGTGATTTTTATGTGTAAAGATTTGCTATACCTGTATTAGTTATATTGATCTTTTTCTTTCATTTTTATCTTTTTTTTTTCAGATTTTTGGTGACATTATGGGTTCTTTGGAACCAATTTCTAGTTTTCTATTAAGCTATAGTGTCAAGTTACTATGGTTTCAACATACAATGGTCATCCCAGAATCAAACGTTATTGTATTAAATAATTAACGGGAAAAAAAAGCAAGTGACTCCCATGGAAATGAATGGGAGACATTTTTGCAGGCAGATATTGAATCAAAATCCGCCTGCCAAAAACTCTGTGTGAATATACCCTTATATATGTTATACTCATGGTGCAGAAGAAAACCAGTGTGTATGGGAACTTGTTTGCATCAGATAGCGTGGCTAAGCTGAGGATAGACTCCTAGCATTCTCAATGGACTGTATATAGCAATTTAAAGGGAGCGACATCTAATCAAAATACTGTTTCCAAATATGCTTGTGCTATTTTAGACCTATAATCGATAGCTGAGAATTTTGGAGGTTCATAATGTTGCTGATGAGTTGATAAAGGGCTTCAGAGACATGCAGGCAGCGATCGCCGGCATTAGCACCGGGTGTCTGCTGTGTAAAACAGCGGATACCCAGCAGTCATGGCGGCCGCCCGACTCCCAAGCAGCCACCATCTTTAAACATCCGGCATCCACCGTACTTGTACGGTGGATGTCGGAAAAGGGTTAATGTAAATAATGTATGGGGCCACAAATAGGGAATTATACTGTGGGTGAAGGGGGATAATAAGGAGCATACTGAGGAGTCACAATAAGGCAACATTATACTGTGTGGTGGCACTAATGGGAAACATTATAATGATCCTTAATTCCCCCACTCACGGCATAATGCTCCTTAGTGCCTCCTGCACAGTATAGTGCCATGTTAGCACCCCCTGAGTAGTATAATGACATTTGTCACCCATGCACATAAGGCTATATTAGTGCCCCCGTACAATATAATGACACATTAACCCCCACACAGCACACACTGTAATGCCACATTAGTGCCCCCTGCACAGTATAATGGTATGTTAGTGCCCCTGCTATAATGCCATGTTAATTGCCTCCACACAGTATAATGCCATATTAGTTAACCCTGCACAGTATAATGCCGCCCCAACACACAGTGTAATGCCAAGTTAGTCATACACCCCCCTCCTACATACACAGTATAATGCCACTTTGGTCTAAACCTTGGGTCTTATAGTCAAACACGTCTTTTTGTCCAAAAAATACTGTAAATACTGGACGTGTTCAGCTTGGACGTTTACTTAATGGCAGACCCCGGTCAATGGACCTTAACTAAAAGTAGTTGAGTACCATTACTCTATTGGCCTCAGAAGCCCATCATGCCTCGTGGACCATCATGGTTAAAATTGATGACAACTTATGGTTTTGGAGTACAAATTTGTTGAAAAAACCCCCCCAAAAAAAACCCGATGACAACTGATGCATTTTTGCATCAGTTTTGGCATCTATTGTAATGACTAAGGAACAGAAACACTGATACAAATGCAACTGATATATCCGAATGTACCCTAAATACCTAAATACCATACCTTGTAATTTAATGCATCGTGATACAATAGACTATGGTCACAGAGATCCCAGATGCTCCAAGGATACAATATCAAATGTGTAATAGAATGCTTAGCTACCACCCGTAATATGTATTATCCATCTCAACGCATAGGATGTGTGGGCTACCTTCTGACCCTAGGCCACTGTATGATTGCAACCAATAACCCCACTACAGTTCTGCTCCTTGAACACTCCAATTACTCTTAAGGATACATATAAAAGAATGCTAAAGTGAATTAGAAGAGAAAATAAGGCAGTTAAACAGAATTCTGTGTCTGATCCCGGTGATAGCTGAGAAATGAAACATGCACTTACTTTGGCAATTAAATGATATGTTCCTTTGATCAAGCACTTAGACAAAGACATGTAAAATGGTATATACAATTACACTACACATAAAATGAATAATGGATAAATAACTCGGTCTTCACAAGCCTGAATTTCTCTCTCTCTGCTAGGACTCATTTAGAGGTGACCCATTAATTACTCTATTAGTCCTGCGATATATAATCCTTGCAATTTTATCTAATAACTGCAGCAATTAAATACTGTCCATTACTTATCTGGAATATGTAAGAGAGGGAAAGATCATTACGTGCTAAGTGTCCTCAATGAAGTGTATCTTATGTGCCATATTCAGATTGAACATACATTGCAGTATCTTATAAGATTTATACTTTGTAAGAAAGATGTGTGCTTATAGGTTGTAATGACCAAACATAAGTCAATGTGTCCTTTATGCATATATTTCATAGATTGGTATCAGGAATTATTTGTTTGCTGCATAAATATTAGGGAATTGCCTGTTAAGCATTTCTCCAGTAGATGTCTGCTGGAACTTGGGAGGAGGGGGAAAGACAGGGACAGTGAGCCCTGATGCTAGGCCCACCCTGAAGTCCCTACCTTACTTGCCTCAACTACCCTAAATGGTAGAAGACAACTTGTTGACCGTCCTTTCCTATTATAAGTGAAACACTGAACACAGACAAGACAACTAGAATGGAAGGGCAGACTAGCAAAGAGGCCAGAACCAGATGGGCAACTAGGCACAAAATCAGTCAGAATCAAGAAGAATAGTTGAGAGGTCAAAGCGAAGGTCAGAATACAGATAATAAGAGAAGAAAGTAATATGCTAGCACACTCTAAGGGGCTAATAGCAAGCACCCATGTGTGGACTAATGGACTGTATATGGGAAGCCAAGAATCTGCCCCAGACGTGATTGAAAGGTGAGATGTCAATCATAGAACAACAAACATTAACTCTTCAAGAACCAGAAGGAACTTGGAGTACTGGCTGGACTAATACACTGAAACAAACATTCAGCTGTACTAAAACAGAATACAACAGGAGGCCAAGGAACAGGGGATGATAAGTGGACACACGCTCCTGTGTTGTACAATGTGGCCGTAGGATGGCACAGAAGTCTGAACGGACAAGGATGTTACAATAGAATATGGCAATCTGCTATGGCATCCAAAACCACATAAATATGTATACGGTATGTGTGGGGAAGTTAGCTCGGTAGCAGCAGTGATGCAGACTAGAGATGAGCGAACAGTAAAATGTTCGAGATTCGATATTCGTTTCGAATAGCCGCTCAATATTCAACTATTCGATCGAATATTGAACCCCATTATAGTCTATGGGAGAAAATGCTTCGCTACAGGGGATCCGACCATTCGACTCCGGAGGGTCACCAAGTCCACTATCACACCCCAGGAAATTATGTCAACACCCTGGAAAGCAACTGGGACAGCAGGGGAAGCATGTCTGGGGGCATCAAGTACCTTTATTATGTCGGGATCCCCTGTCAGCTTGCGATATGCCGGAGCTGACTTTTTCGCATAAGAATGCATTGACCAGCGTTGATTGGCCAGTCTACGGGATTCGGCCAATCAATGCTGGTTCTGCCTGAGGAGGCCACAGCAGTTTCCATTCTGGTCCGATTTGGGGTTGGGATTCTACCAGTAAAGCAACATTTTTTCTAATTACCACGTTGGAATAGCCTTAAGAAAGACTATTCGTCTCTTACCTTTAGACGTGGTCTCCACAGCGCCGTTCCTTAGAAATACCGGTTTTAACCAGTATGCAAATGAGTTCTCCGCAGCAATGAGGGTGGGCCCCAGCACTCAAACGGCGATGGGAGCATTCCCACTGCTGCCTGAGAGCTCACTCCAGCGCCTCCTCCATCTTCAGCTGCAACTCCGCCTCTACTGTCTTCCGATTCGGTCCAACTTCCAATGCCTGCGCAGTACTCTCCTGTATTGAACTAGAAGAGCAAGAGCAGCCTCCCAAAAATGGCCGCCGGAGCGCCAGCCATTTTTGGGAGGCCGCTCTTGCTCTTCTAGTTCAATTCAGGAGAGTACTGCGCAGGCATTGGAAGTTGGACCAAATCGGAAGACAGTAGAGGCGGAGTTGCAGCTGAAGATGGAGGAGGCGCTGGAGTGAGCTCTCAGGCAGCAGTGGGAATGCTCCCATCGCCGTTTGAGTGCTGGGGCCCACCCTCATTGCTGCGGAGAACTCATTTGCATACTGTTTAAAACTGGTATTTCTAAGGAATGGCGCCACGGAGACCGTGTCTAAAGGTAAGAGACGAATAGCCGTGGGAATTAGAAAAAATGTTGCTTTAGTGGTAGAATCCCTTTAATCCTAGCAGGCTTCAGGCCAATATGGTACTTCTAGCACAAGCTTTGGGCCTATATGGTAATATACCAGACCACGTGACGTCTAGGCCACGTGACCATATAGGACCGAAGTTAGCTAGAATGAACACGGATCCCGGAGAGGTAAGTAAGATTGTTTATTATGCTCCCTCACCTCCCCTGGGGCTCCGATTATTATACTCGGGGGTCTGAAAAGACAAGGGGAAGCGTGGGCGGCAGTGATCAGGTCCGGGGAGGTTGGTAAATAAAACAAAAAAAAATGTTATTATACTTACTGATCGCGTTGCTGCTGTTCCCACTGCTTCCGCGATCCTCTTCTCTCGGCAGATGTCTATGTATCAGTGTAGGCGGCGTGATGACGCCGCCCACACTGATACGTAGACGTCTGAACCAGCGCATGGAGAGCGGCAGCTCTCCTGCGCTGGTTCAAAGAAAAAAGAAAAAAAAAAAAACGCCCGGGTTGCCGCCCCCATTAGAGGTGCGGCGCTGGATCCGGACCACGCCGCGGGGCCCCTCTGGTCGCAGAGCCCCGGGCGGTTGCCCGGCTCGCCCAGCCTTGGATCTGCCCCTGCCCGCAGCATCACCCCACTCCTACCACTGCAGGAAGTCAGCGGCGGTAGGAGCATGGTGATGTTGTGATCCCGCTTCTCCGCTCTCCTACCCCTTATAAGACATCCCCCAGCGTATAAGACGACCCCTGACTTAGGAGAAAATTTTCAATGGTTAAAAAGTCGTCTTATACGCCGAAAAAAACGGTATACATGTGGCCTACTACCAGCCACATGAACAAACCAATAAACACAATACAGTCTCACCGGACTGAGATTAACAGGACAGACCCAGGCACCTACTCTCACTCCTTGGATCTGCCCTGAAGTGCAGGATCTGCAGAATTTTCTGGCCCAGTAATGAGCCTAAGACCCAGACCTAGGCTGAGGCCTACTCAGTGGACCACACATAAGTTACAAATCTAGATGAAATATACCTGTTACCTTCTCACACAAGTTAGAGAGTGTTCACCCTTACCTTCATTCAGATTTGTTTAGAACTCCAATGAGGATTTCTATGGGGAGGCTTTTTTTCCACGCAGAATCTGTTGCGGATTCCTTGCTAATTCTGCGCAGATTTGCACCAAAATCTGCGCAGAATCCACGCCATTTTCTTCCATGTGAATGCACCCTTAGACATTTTGGCACAGAATATTGAAAAATCATGTTTTGTTTTGTTTTTTCAAAAGCTGATTTTCACACCATACATCTTGGAATATGTTGATCAAGAAGGAAAGGTAAGAAGGGATACATCTGTATGTTTTGTTTTTTCAATAAATGCTATGACTTTTTATATTTCATAAAGAGCTTTATCAGTACTCAGCTTAAATTTGTGTCTTTATTAATCACAAAGAACACACAAAACTTAACACTCCAAATCGCCTACATATTTTAAGGGTTACAGTAAGCCCACTCTTACAGCATTGTATATGTCTGAACAGTACGTTCCTAAACCTGTGAGGGGGCCTTAGTGAATTATAAGTTCATCGCTGTAAATGTGCTTACTTAAGAAAGGTTCTTCTTGTTTATTATTATTTCCAAATTTATCACAAGTAATTATTAGATATTGTATCACAAGTAGTCACGAAGAATTATATCACAAGAAATTATGAACTACTTGATCGCAAGCAATTATTAGATATTGTGTTATATGTAATCATAATATTATATCAGAAAAAAAATTAAGAAGTATTGTATCACAATGAATTATGAGATCAAGTATCACAAGTAATCATGTGGCATTGTGTCAAAAGTAATCTCAATATATTGTGTCACAAGCATAATCACGAGGAATTGTATCACAAGTAATCATGAAATATTGTACCATGAGTAGATATTGTATCACAAGTAATCATGAGAAGTGATGGGTGAACCTCTCAAGATTTGTTTTGTTTCGGGTTCAGTTGGCTCAGATCCAAGATTCGTTTTAGGGTAACAAGTTTGGTACGAACCACACCTTATGTAACGTCCTTGTCTGGTTCGGAGTCTTAAGTGCTACTACTTGTGGGCTGACTTACCTGCAAGGCTGATAACGTAGCCAGGAGGAAGCCAGTGGTCGATGTACAAGATGAACGTCGGTATTTGAGGAGAAGGCATGTTCCTTTATGGGAGCAGGTGCAGCACCAATGAGTGACAAATACAAGATTTGAAGAAAGATTTGAGGCACACTATCAGCCTACCCGGCCTGCCAGCTATAATATTTTCCTGAAATTGAAAGGATTCTTACCCTGAAAACAATACCTAAGATGCAGAAAAGAACCTGGATTATCCTGCCAGTTATCACTGTATGGGGTGGTAGAAAATGCCACATCCACAATTCAACATTGAGTGACAACTTACAAAATTTAAGGAACATTTAGGGCACAATATCAATGTGCTTGCCATATTAAAAAGTAATACAGAATTAAGTCCAGTAAAAAAAAAATAAAAAAAAAAGTCAATCGAAAAGTTTGCACTTGTCCCGACGTGTAATGTCCAAAAATGTCTTTATTTTAATCCAAGCCACACTAAGCATTTCAGGGATAGCTCCCCTTTTTTTAGTGTAACAAGGGGTAGCAGTGCTAACAAACAGCCATAATCAAAGGGCATATAAAAAGATAGAACTAATTGGTGGGAGAGGTGAGGTGGCTCTTAACGTCACATGACCAACTCCATTAACCCATTGTAGCAGATGTGATAATACAACAGTAGACAATCAAAATATAGATATATACAAATAAAACAAGATGTATACAAATCAAAATCAATCCCAAAAAAGGTGCTATATATTAATTGGTATGGTGCACATTCCTATTCTGATTGAATTATATCGGGAATTAAATTGAGAAAAGGAGTTATACTCAGATGCGTTAGATTAAACCATTTTACAAATACCAGAAAGTGTGAATAATTTACCAGCAATGCCTGGTGCGATGGGAGTCCATACCGGCGTTGGGGAAACGGCACTGCATTTGTGCATTCCCCATAAGACACAGTGTGCATGTGCAAGGTAGAGCTTCCAAGTGTGCACACTGTCTAACAGGATTGTTTTGTCAATAAATCTATGCATAAGAAATGTGTAAATAGATGAAACTTCTCTACTGAATAACAGACAGGCAAAATTAGATAATTGGCAGTGAGAGGGTTAACTGATATTGCTGTGTATCTGTAATTCTGCATTAGAGCAGGAATACAGCAATCTCAAGCTCAAATAGCAGCACAACTATGCCTTTGCATCTATCTATTGATTTCTATCACTAATCTGCCTGTACAATTGCTTGAATCTGACTAAATTCTCCTATTACAACTATTGTTTGCAAGATTTTCAGAATTGTGCTCTGTATGATGCAGTGATGTGAATCACAGACCCTTCACTGTCTCCACCATTACTGCAACTAGCTAGCTTGTAATGATGCTTGAAGTACCTTATATAGTGTATATGACATGTACCATTGTCTACTGGCAGACAGGCTGTCAGCTGATGTTAGGTGATGCTAGAACATCACACATTGACTCATAACCCGTGTCTATTCTGTATTTTCTGCCCAATATGTGGCAGTGGCCATTTTATTTGGTCCAAGACCTCTTGGAGACTTCTGAACGGAAACCTAATCCGCATAAAAGAGCGGTTACCAGTGGAAACCTGCAGACCCCTTAGGCTATAATGGAGTCCACCAGGTTTCCACTAGAAGAGGGTGGAAAAATGCAGAGATCACAAGTAATCATGAAGCATGTTGTATCACAGGCAATCTTGAGATATTGTATCACAACTTGTAATCTTGTTCCATTCCACTCTTTTTCTGTGTATTCCACTGTGATATATTTCACTGTAAATTGAGAAGGGTTGGACCTCATGGCATGTGTCATGCTGGCTACCAAAACCATAGGTACCACTGTGAGAGACCATAGTCGCTATGGGATATGTGGATAGAAGGAGAGCAGATTAGGGTGGCCAAACCATTTATTTTAATAAGTACTAAGAAGCCATGCAAGGATTACCTTTCTCCATGTCCTACAACCATGATAAAACTGATGAAGACTCCGTTATATTGAAATTCATTGGATCTATAGATTTATCATTATGAGAATTGTATAATTGTATTTAATCATAGTGTGAGTGTTGTCTAACCCATCTGGTTTACCCTTCTCTGACTTTACATCTCCCTGAAGATCTAGTTTAAAACTTCTTGCTAGAGAGGTCAAGAACAATGTCGCTATAGTTTTTTCTATTAAACTTTTTTCAATCATACGCTTTTGGATCATGAGAAATGTACTGAACTTCTAATCTCCTGACTCGTACTGCCTTTTTATATTAGATTAATGAATCTCCTGGTTGCATACACCTAGGCAAATTAAACACATTAAAATTCACATATTTTACATTTCATCAACTTTTTTCCTAACTATCCAATTTTACATAACCCTACTTCACCTGTATTAAATCTTCAAAAATTCGTTGACATACAGTAATTTTTATTTATTATTTTATTTATTATTTTACAATAATTTGATGCTATTGGTAGTAATATACATACTTGACATTTATTATCGTTCTGACTTTTACCTTGTTTTCCTTTGACTCCAGATATCTGGCCATCCGCTATCCACTTAAGTCACGGGACCTCCGCACAGCTAGGAATGCCTTGGCAGCCATTGCAGTTATATGGGCGCTTTCTATCCTGTTTGCTGGCCCTTACCTGAGCTACTATCATATCATTCTGTACAATCAAGTGCCCATCTGCATTCCCAACTGGGAAGATCGTAGAAGGAAGATCATGGATGTATCAACCTTTGTTTTTGGGTACCTTCTCCCAGTGCTAATTCTTGGATTGTCCTATGCTAGAACCATCTGTTTTCTGTGGACTTCAGTGGATCCTGTAAAGACGGTATCTGAATCTCGAAAAGCAAAACACAAAGTGACCAAAATGATAATAATAGTCGCTGTGCTGTTCTGCATCTGTTGGCTGCCTCATCACTTGGTGATCTTATGTTTCTGGTTTGGACACTTTCCCTTCAATAGGGCTACATATGCCTTCCGCCTTGTATCCCATTGTATGTCCTATGCCAACTCATGTCTCAATCCTATTGTGTACGCTCTTATCTCCAAGCATTTTCGTAAAAGGTTTAAGCAAGTTTTCACATGTATGCTCACTCAGAAGCGGGCGCGAAACAAAGTCCATGCAGTGCAGACTGCAAATACAGTAGCTGGATTCTATGCTGGACATACAGAGGTTACCCAAGTCCAGGAGGAAAGCGCTCGTGGTGGAAGAGCAGCAAGAGAAGAAGGCATTGAGATTGGCAGCCCAGACGAATCATCCAGCCGTAGAATGGTTGGAGGAAGTTGGGGGACACGATTGCCCAAGACTGTTGGTTTTACAACACAGGCAACATAAAAAGGAAAGCTCAATGGTTGCACTCAATGGTTATATGAAAAGCAGCATCAGCAAACAATGCCATGGTAGAGGGTGATCCCACTCCTTTACTACAAGGCTCTCAAGGTGCTGTTGCAACTTGCAACGTTATAATGTACCTCAGGCAACATGAATTACATACAATTCTTTTTAATGAAGGAACTACTAAGCCTGAAAATAGAAGATGCCACGCTGCTCAACAAACCACCTTTATAATAGATGGAAAATTCTATTTTATTGAATGAGTTACGATAACTTTCCATGAGCTTTACATAGTACTGCCTGCACTATGATTCTTATCCATAGGATGACGGTATAATTGCTATATTACCCTGCACTGTATAATGCTGCTAAGTTTATCCTATGACCAGAAGAATTTTAAGTACAATTTCTATTCTTAAAGTAGCTGAAAAGAACAATATCTTTGACAGATCCCATTGTAAATTTTGTTCACTTAGAGCTGTGCTATCTGAACGCTCCACTGAAGCTAAAGAATCGTATGCTAAATGTGCGCAATGCGTGTCCTAAAGCATGACATCTAACAAGCAGAGGAATATATAACTGTGCTGCATCCATAACTACTGTCAATCCATATAACTGTAGCCTTCATTCACACTGGCAGTATTGACACTAACGTCAATAACAAGAGCACTGTTATTCCATTTAGTTGTCATAAGGCTGATACTCAAACATAGACTGTAGGTAAGGAGTATTTTACAGCAGCAATACCATCTAAAGTCATGATGTATATTGAATGTATTAAACACAAGCAAAGTGATCTGCAAAGTCAATTTAATTTCTGTATTAAAATATATTGATATAATAGATCCAAAAAGAAATGTTTCCATTGCCTTACAATTATTTTATACCACGGAATTACAATTGAAATAAACCATACCATAGATATCCCTTTCACATTGAGGGGGTTAGAGGAACATCCATATAAAAAAGATGTATAAATATAGTACTGTACTCATACACGATTACTGGGAGACTGACGTAAGCATGCCGTAAGCACGTATAACATGACGGTTCCATATGACAGGTCTTTACTGCAGTGATCTTTGCGTGAGTACTGTAGGGAATCATTGTTACCAAGCACAGTATTCTTACTGGTTCTGAAAGTCCTTCTTACCAAACAGAGGAAAGCAGTGAACATGAAGGAATATAGAATTGTGTGTGCTGCAATGTAGAAGGTTGTGTTGTGTAAGGGACATCTGTATTACATAGCACATAGTTATTTTGCTTGAATAAAAGACACATGTCCTTCAAACTGTGCCTTTCTTAGACCTCAGAAGAAACAAACCACATATTCACTTGCCAAATTTTGCCAGCGATGCCTCACAGCAGCACAAGATCGCTGTATGTCATTCATTGCGAAACTAAACATTAACCAAAATGCCATTAGATAAATATGGAGAACTCTGAATGCTGTAATATATAATCTATTACTAAATACGGTTTGTGCATTCTATAGATTTACTACTCTAACTGTAAAGAACCCTTTCCTATGTTGATGCCGCCTGGTCCTTTGTACCTTTCTTGGAATGAATATACCAACTGTCAGTTCTTTGCTTTGGCCACACATATACAATACAGTCCTATGAAAAAGTTTGGGCACCCCTATTAATCTTAATATAATAATAATACATTTTATTTATATAGCGCCAACATATTCCGCAGCACTGTACAATTTGTAGGGTTCAGATACAGACAGATACAAAACAAAGAACATCATTTCACACAATGGGACTGAGGGCCCTGCTCACAAGAGCTTACAATCTATGAGGTAGAGAGGATGACACAAGAGGTAGGAGGGGCGGCATTGCTTATACAGTGTTCAGACAATTTTGTAATAGAGGTTGCAGCCATTACACAAACAAAGCTTTATGGGCCGTCACTAGTAGTGTCCTTTAACATGTGGATAGAGCATGGACAAATATGTTAGGCTGAAAAGGCGTCAAGAAGGGTTTGCATTAGGAATTGTGATAGGCCTGTCTGAAAAAATGCGTCTTTAGTTTGCGTTTGAAACTGTAGAAATTGGGAGTTAATCTGATTGTCCGGGGTAGAGCATTCCAGAGAAGTGGTGCAGCTCGGGAGAAGTCTTGTACACGAGCGTGGGAGGTTCTGATAATAGAGGATGTAAGTGTTAGGTCATTGAGTGAGCGGAGAACACGGGTTGGGCGGTAGACAGAGATGAGGGAGGAAATGTAGGGAGGTGCAGCATTATGGAGAGCCTTGTGGATGAGAGTAATAACTTTATATTTTATTCTATATTGAATGGGCAGCCAATGTAGCGACTGGCACAGACCGGAGGCATCGCTGTAGCGTCTAGCCTGGTAGATGAGCCTGGCCGCTGCATTCAGAATAGATTGTAGAGGGGAGAGTTTAGTAAGGGGAAGACCGATTAGTAAGGAGTTACAGTAGTCAAGGCGAGAATGAATCAGAGAGACAATAAGTGTCTTTAGTGTATCTCTGGTAAGGAAAGGACATATTCTGGAGATATTTTTGAGGTGGAGGTGACATGAACGTGCGAGTGATTCAATATGAGGGGTGAAAGAAAGGTCTGCGTCAAACATGACCCCGAGGCAGCGGGCCTGCTGCCTAGGAGTTATAGTAAGGCCTGAGACTGCAATGGATATATCAGGGACAGATCTGTTAGATGGTGGAAACAGTAGTAGTTCAGTCTTAGAGAGATTTAGTTTCAGATAGAGCGAGGACATGATATTAGAGACAGCAGAGAGACAGTCACTGGTGTTCTGTATGAGTGCAGGGGTGATGTCACGGGAAGATGTGTATAATTGGGTGTTGTCAGCATAAAGATGGTACCTGAAGCCAAATCTGGCGATGGTTTGTCCAATGGGGGCTGTATAGAGAGAAAAGAGCAGGGGGCCTAGGACCGAGCCCTGAGGAACCCCAACAGCAAGGGAAAGAGGGGAGGAAACAGAGCCCGCAAATGATACACTGAAAGTGCGGTCTGAGAGATAAGATGAGAACCAGGAGAGCGCAGTGTCATTGAGGCCGACTGAGCGGAGCATAGTGAGGAGGAGATGATGGTCAACAGTGTCAAAAGCTGCAGAGAGGTCCAGAAGAATAAGAAGAGAGAAATCGCCATTGGATTTAGCCGTCAGGAGATCATTGGAGACTTTTGTGAAAGCCGTTTCAGTAGAGTGCAGAGCACGGAAACCAGATTGTAAGGGGTCAAGAAGAGAGTTAGCAGAGAGATAGCGGATTAAACGAGAATAGACCAGGCGTTCCAAGAGTTTAGAGATGAAGGGGAGGTTAGAGACGGGTCGATAGTTAGCAGCACAGGACGGGTCCAGGGAGGGTTTTTTCAATAGCGGAGTTATAACAGCATGCTTGAAGGAGGATGGGAAGATTCCAGAAGAGAGAGAGAGGTTAAATATTTTAGTAAGGTGAGTGGTGACAGCAGGCGACAGAGATTGGAGAAGGTGTGAGGGGAAGGGGTCACTACTGCAGGTTGTAGGGCGAGATGAAGAAAGTAGCTGGGAGACTTCCTCTTCTGTAACAGGTTCAAAAGATGAGAATAGACAGTCTGAGGTGCAATTGGTGAGGGGATCATTGCTATGGTAGGTGGTGGGATCAATGCCACCTGGGGCTTGGGCAGTAATTTCCTGACGGATCTTATCAATTTTAGCATGGAAATACGTGGCCAGGTCATCAGCACTAAGGTCTGTGAATGGCATCTGCACCTTGGGTGTGAGTAAGGAGTGAAAGGTTTCAAAAAGCCTTTTAGGGTTGCTGGAGAGAGAAGAGATGAGGGCGGTAAAATAGTCTTGTTTGGCTAGGTGAAGGGCAGAACTATATGTTTTAAGCATGATCTTGAAGTGGAGGAAATCTGCAGGTGAGCGTGATTTTCTCCAGAGACGTTCGGCACACCTAGAGCAGCGCTGAAGAAATCGTGTCTGTGGCGTGTGCTAGGGCTGCTGCCTCCTACGTGGGACTTTACGAGTGGAGGGGGGAGCCACCTCATCCAATGCATTTTTAAGGGTTTCATTATAGTGACTGGTGGCCAGATTTGGACAGGAGATTGAGGAGATGGGGGACAGAGAGGACTGTAGAGTATCTGAGAGGTGCTGGGTGTCAATAGCACGCAAATTCCTATATGTGTGATGGGTAGGGGTATCTTGTGAAGGGGAGAGAGCACTGATGGTGAGAGATAGAAGGTTATGATCAGAGAGCGGCAGAGAAGAGTTAGTAAATTTAGAAACTGTGAGGAGTCGATGGAAGACTAGATCAATCATGTTTCCATCTACATGTGTAGCAGAAGAAGAACATTGTGAGAGACCAAGAGGCAGCTGGGGAGTGAGGGGTGTCAATAGGGATGTTAAAGTCACCCATGATGAGGGTATGAATGTCACTGGATAAGAAGTGGGGAAGCCAAGAAGCAAAGTGATCCAAAAATTGGTAGGGTGAGCCAAGTGGACGGTAGATCACAGCTACACGCAAGGAGAGTGGGCGGAAAAGTCTGATAGCATGGACTTCAAATGAGGAGAATGTGAGTGAGGGGACCGGGGGAATGGACTGAAAAATGCACTGTGGTGACAGAAGTAAGCCTACCCCACCACCCTGCCTGTTGTCAGGCCTAGAGGTATGTGAGAATTGTAGGCCACCATGAGACAGAGCAGCAGGGGAGGCCGTATCTGACTGCTGGATCCAAGTCTCAGTAAGGGCGAGCAGGCCAAGGGATTTGCTAAGGAATAAGTCATTAATGTATTCTAGTTTGTTACACACTGAGCGGGCATTCCAGAGAGAGCAGCTAAAAGAGACAGGTGAGGGGAAGGAACACGGTAAATATTGATGAGGTTTGTAGGCCTTCTATGTGTGCAGGAAGAAGAGTTAGTGAAGGAAGGAGGGCCGGGGTTAGGAGAGATGTCCCCAGCAGCTAGGAGGAGTAACATGGACAGAGACAGAAGGTGGTTCAGGGATTTATGTGGGCGCTTCTGTTTGGTGTCACTGCTAAAAGAAATAAAGGGATGATTACAGAGTGTGAAAAGTGTGTGAGAGCTGTACATGGGAGAGGGAAGAAGAGAGGGACTGACATGGATGGAGTGTACTGGTGGTAGAGGTGGAGGAGAGGTCTGCAGGAAGACAATGGCTAAGATAGTAAGAGACAGTGCAGCTATAGCATACCATGTGGTAAAACTTGATGTTTTAGGTTTGAATGTACCTGGTGTTCTGCCATGGTTGGCCTGTTCCGTGCCCTGTTTAAGTGCCATGTATAAGTGCACTTTGGTTAATCTGCACTTCGGTTAAGATGCATGCTGCACATGAGATGCCCCCGCATATGAGATGCACCCCATAAGCTACATCTACTTATATAGGAAAGCACATCTTCAGAACTAGCACTAATTTAAGTCGTTAACTAATTAATCTACAAGCTGTGACACATGAGGAGACTGGCAGTGTGGATCCTAGTAAACACTTGGCCAGAAACAGCAATAAAATCAGTGAGGATCAAAAGACTTACAGTAGTACAGATAAGACATAGAAGTGCAAAAATACAGCCTGGATTAATTGCTGGAATATAGGTCAGAGATCAGGCAGAGGTAAAATAGTGGTTCATATACCATTCAATGTTACAGCAGATGCATGAAGGCAGATACAGACAGCAGCAAGCAGAGGTGGGATGGATACAATAGAAGAATCATATACCATTCAATGTTACAGCAGATGCATGAAGGCAGATACAATCTTAATCATTTTTAGTTGTAAATATTTTGGTGTTTGCAACAGCCATTTCAGTTTGATATATCTAATAACTGATGGACACAGTAATATTTCAGGATTGAAATGAGGTTTATTGTACTAACAGAAAATGTGCAATATAAATTAAACCAAAATGTGACCGGTGCAAAAGTATGGGCACCTCAACAGAAAAGTGACATTAATATTTAGTAGCTCCTCCTTTTGCACAGATAACAGCCTCTAGTCGCTTCCTGTAGCTTTTAATCAGTTCCTGGATCCTGGATGAAGGGATTTTGGACCATTCCTCTTTACAAAACAATTCAAGTTCAGTTCAGTTTAGGACCAAACGTGCCCAAATTAAATTAGAAAAATAGGATAGGTGAGTAATTTATCGAGAGACGTCT
Organism: Leptodactylus fuscus; assembly: GCF_031893055.1. Classification (NCBI taxonomy): domain Eukaryota; kingdom Metazoa; phylum Chordata; class Amphibia; order Anura; family Leptodactylidae; genus Leptodactylus; species Leptodactylus fuscus. Next base: position 41,280,976 of record NC_134273.1, read on the forward strand.
AAAACCAAAAACTTTATTGATAAACTAGCATTTGCCTGCGACTTCGTCCGTGTGTCGTTGGCAATGATGCGACTGCGCCCGCGTGTCAGCTGTTGCACATGTCTGTATGTAAGCGCGCCGCCACCTCCTGGATGCCCCCTTTCCCAATCCCCTGGCCTGTGTTCCCCCTTCCCACTAGCCCCATTCCAGACACCAATTCTCCTCCTCTGCGACCACCCCTTCCATAGTCTCCCCTGAAAAACATCTTCCGAAGCCCTCCTCCCTGGGGCCCCCCCCAAACCCCTCTCCCACGCCCCCCCTGGCCCCAAACCTTCCAGTCCTCCAGGCTACTCACACACACCAGGCACAGTTCATACACTCTGGGTGCTGCGCACTGCCAAGTTGCATGTTCGCGAGTCTCCATAGCTGCGAGTAGCTGGCATCTTCAGTATGCACACACATCCCGGCCAGGTGACAGACGTGAGGCGCCGCGTACAGCAAGGCCTCATTGTGGCAACTCACCAGAGCCGCGAGCAGCCGCCGTATCCTTTGCCACTCACACTGATCCGCAACAGCCGAAACACATTGTGGAGCCGCGCACAGCAAGGCTGCATGTTCGGCATTCTCCGGAGCCATGAGCAGCTGCCATCTTCTCTGGCGTGTACAGTGTCCATGTGCCCGCCCACACAATGCCCGAACCTATCGGTGCAGGGCTGAAGGACCTGGGATGACATCATCTCAGGCCCTTCAGCGGTGTTAGCGGTCATGATGTCTTGCCATTTAGTGGCATAAAAGGCAGCCTATGTTTCCTTCTAGGGTCCAAGCTAGGTATGTGCCAATTGTTAGCCAAATCTGTGCAGCGGTTTGGCCGTGATTGAGGAACAAACATCCAAACATCCAAACCCACAAACATCCAAACCCATTAGTAGGATATAATTTATTAAAAACACCACTAGAAGCATGATGACAGACTACACTACTAAGGACTAAGGGAGTTACTGTATAACCACAACTTTGGCTATACTCCAAAATACAAGCAATGCCCCACAACTAACAGACAGTGGTATATACCTCAATACACACTCCAGGGTTAAGTGTACAATAGAGGTTTTATGAGAAGTTTTTTTCACCTCTTAATCACCACCATAGCCCTGTGTATTATACTTCAGAGAGGCACATAACCACTAATTCTAAATACGTCTGTATTAACTGTACCAGAGTTTCTAAATATTTAGGGCTAATAAAGATTGCCTAATGAAAAAGGTTAAGGGAATCGCTTGGGGGGTAAATTCTCATAGGACTAGCTATAGTTGATTGCTAGGACCGTCATTTTCTCCATCCACCCCAGAGCGCTACAACCACTTATAACCTAATCCAGAGCTGGTAAGTTCTAAAAACCTGTAATCTTCATCAGAGGCATGAAAAGGATTGGCGCTTAACATTCCTAGCCCTCCCACTCCCCAAGCGGACAGTACATGGCAAGCACATGGACTCCATTATAGTCTATGGGGTCCGTGTGCTTTAACTGAACAGCGCTTGCAGTTGCAATTGTATTCCGTAAGGGGGGACTCCATGCGGACTCCCCGGACGGAATACATAGGCTAATGTGAACCAGGGGGTCAGATGAGTGGGATGTCGCTTCAGTATGTGGTAAAGGCGGCCGCTGAAGTCAGGGAGAGATGACTTGGGACAGACCTGGAGACAGCGCTGCTTCACCACTCACCTATCGGCAGCAGCGCTGTCTCCAGGGTCGCCTCATGTCATCTCTCCCTGACTCCCTGACTCGAGTATAAGCCGAGGTGGACTTTTTCAGCACAAAAACTGTGCTGAAAACTTTGCTTATACTCGAGTATGTACGGTATACAACATCTTGCTATATAAGCAATAGCATTTATGTACTGAAAGTGGATAACACCTTTAAGAAAGATATTGAGCCTTATTTCTAAATGGTTTTATCTTTTATGAACAGGAACATAACTATAGGTGGTGCAGGGGTATCACTCACACACAGGCCCTAGTGCCTGCAGGGCCCTAAGTTCTCTCTTCCCCATTAGAAGACACCAGTATTAGAAATGACACATGGTTGGTGGGGTTCTGTTACAGATCTTACATTGGGTGCCAAGATTTTCAACTTAAGCCTCCTTGAATGTGTTTAGATACACTAAACACAGTTGGATCTCATTGTCATGGAATTATGTCTATCTCTTTCTGTTAAATTGGTTGGTATGAAGGAAGGGGATATCTACAGGCTATTGATGACTTTATTGTAAGTAATTAGCAGGTAATAATTGATACAGATTTCCCTAATCCCTATGGGAATTTTCACACCCTGTCCTCATTGATCACAGTTATAAAGCAGCATCAACTTCCTAAATAAAAGGGCATGTAGAATCTTCTATTTCCATTTTCTCTCAATAATTATATTTTACACATTGGACCAATCTCATTCTTTTGCCATTTTACTCTTCTTATCCAGAGGACATCTTACTGTTATGTTGACGAATAAATACAAATGAAATGTTTGTGTCTTGCTCAGTGAATTATTCAGAGAAAAACATGATCTTATTCCTGTGGTGCATGACATAGGTTCAGGTCTGACATCAACACTCAGCACACGTCAAGGCCCACTGAGTTTGAAAGAGCCCATGGCAATCTGGCTAAGTGTGCTGTACGTCAGTCACACTGAGGGTGGATAGACACGGCCATTCTGTGACTGTTTCCTAAGGACATACAGTATTGATGGAGCTAGCCCTGCATTGAATCCTATATTTTGATCCACTTATAAAATCTAAAATTATTGTTCCTTATCAGAGATTAAATAAAATGAACAGAAATTCTCATTAGATGGGATTGTATTGATAATAGGGAGAAATAGATTAATGTAAATCATATAAAAAGACATAACCAGTCACAGCTGCCAAATTGCTGATGCCAATACTTGGTGACCATAAAGGTGAAGGTCTGGCAGTTTAGACAATGTATTTAGGCACAACTCGCCAGTGCCAGGACCAATATGGCTGCACCACTATGGTGTCTTGCATGGCCTGACCCCTCCCAAGAAACTATCCAAACTCGACCTCATCAGAAGCCAGTCGCAAGTGATGAGGGACACAGACACTTCACTTCTCACTGAGTCCACTTTACTTAAATAGATGATGGATATACATGGGATAGAATCGAGTGATACAACAAATGACAAGTTAAAAGTAACAGTTGTAGGTGGCCTAGTGTGTAAGATCACAATGCACGTACAGTGCACGTTACATTTATTCTGCAGATCAGTACACTGACAGCAAAACCAAATTTATCAAGTTTTATGTTTAGCACCATAAAAACACTTATTTTATATTTTCATATTCTGATTTTATTTTTTACTTATTCTGTAGATTTCATTGGTACTATTTAGGGGCACATGGTACTATTTAGGGGCACTATTTAGGGACTCTTTGACCACTTTTTAATCTCTTTTGGGAAGGCAATGTGACCAAAAATAACAGCAATTCTGGCATTGTTTTTTGTTTTTACATAGTTCAGCTTCTGACTGCCTCATTGATGTTTATGCTGTCTAAATTAGCATTAGTAAATCTGCATAAAAGTAAATGTGTTTTGATGCAAACTGTGATTCCTATTACTATTTATCTACTGTCAGAGGCACAACCAGCCATGAAGCAAGTTGAGCATCTTGCCTTAGGCGGCAATTTCTCCATCTAAAGAATTGCAGCAGTGCAGCAGAAACCCTCTTCTCTATGGCAAACTAAAAATGATACATTTCCTATAAAATAGCTTTATTCCCTATAATGCAATCAAAGGGAAACACTTTTAACAGCAGTAGCATCAGGTCCCCTACACACTGCCCTGCTTCTACCATGGAGTGGTGAGTATGGGCCAGGAAACCACATGGATTCAGTGGGACAGCTCCAGATTTTGCATGATGTCCAGGTTGTTTAGCACTATGTCCAAGCTTCCACTTTATCTGCATCTGGAGAGTTAAATACAATGGGGAAGCAATGACACAACAGCTCCCTGCCTGTGCTCTGAACACACCCGCATCCAGGGTCGGACTGGCCCACCGGGGAACCGGTGAATCCCCCGGTGGGCCCGAGCATACGTCTTCATGTTCCCAATGCAAATGCATTGATCAGGGTCCCAATCAGGCCCCTAACAATGATGATCTGGCCCCTGAGCAATGCATTTGCATTGGGAACATGAGTACTGGAAGTGCTGAAGGGCCGGATCGCAGTCCTGAAGCTGCATGAAGATCAGTGGCTGCCGGCATCACGCAGCAGCAGAGAAAATTCCTACCTTTTTGGACCCGCCTCCTGTAGTGTAACTGAACTTGTGACGGGCAGTTGCAAGAGCCAATAGAGTTGCAGCTTGTTGCTGCTAGCATCACCAGTGTATTGATGGTGGCGGCAGGATTAAGCAGAGGAGAGCAGCAGTGGGAAGGTAAGAAATACACACACACACTTTTGACCCCAAATGTTTAAATTTCACTGACCCCTTTGAGAACTACAACTCCCAGCATCTCCAGATGCTCTGGAGCTGTTGAGAGTTGTAGTCCCCACCCCACAGCTATTTTTCCACTGTATTGTTATGCTGGTTCCTGCTCTAAGACTCCAGCATAACAATACCTAAGTTGCAGAAACCGCTGAGGACTTTTCTGTCCGTCACTTTCAGTTTGAAAATGGCGGACACCTGGCGGACCTCATTCTAGTCAATGGGGTCTGTCAGAGTCAGTGTGTAACCACCATTTTAACAGTCTATCTCTTCGTCATTCGGTTTACCCAGCCTAGTTAAAAAATAAACGTTACCCTGGACAACCCCTTTTAAAGAGGACATTTCACCTCCTGGGGCACATGTGGTGTAATACACCTCTACAAAGCCGACAGTGCGCTGAATTCATCACACTATTGGCTTTCCTTTTCTGTGCGCCTGGTGAAGAGCTATCGGTGCCGGTATCGTAGCTCTTCACCGTCAGCAGGGGGATTCTGACAGTCAGTCAGGAAAGCACTTCCTCACAGCAGCGTCTATAGTGCTGTACTGTGAGAGCGGTTGTTGCTCACCGTCCAGCCATAACGCTTTTCATCATCATTGGGTGGTAAGTAACGCCCCCTCTCACATTATAGTGCTATAGACGCTACTGTGAAGACGGACAATCCTGACTGACTGTCAGAAACCCCCTTGTGACGGTGAAGAGCTACGGTACCAGCACTGATAGCTCTTCACCAGGTGCACAGAATGGGAAATTCAATAGTGCGATGAATTCAGCGCACTGTTGGCTTTCTAGAGTTGTATTACACCACATGTGCCCCAGGAGGTGAAAGGTCCTCTTTAAAGGGCTCATCCACATTCTAATATTGATATATCAACAATATTAAATTTGCAGGGGTCGAATATGCAGCTGCGGAGGAATAGCATGGCTTCCAGTAATGTTACCATACCAGGGGCCACACTGCTCACTAGCCATTTAAAGTGTAGCTTTAGGTACTGCAGCGCTGTCCCATTGAAGTCTATGAGGCAGCCCTACAATACCAAAAGCCGCAACTACACTATATACAGTGAGAAAGCAGCAGGACTCCTGGTATGAAGAATAGTTATCTCTTATCCATAGGATAGATTCCTTAGAATCTGAGTTTTTCTTCTAACTGAATCCAGGCTGAATGTAGCCATGCCCAGCTGGACGGAAGGCGACCATACTCCCATTAAATTCAATGGAAGTGTCTGAAATAGTGAAGTACAGGATTTCGGCTATCTTAGGTACTCCCATTAAAGTAAAAGAGGGCATGGACGCCTCCTGTCCAGCAGGGCATGGCTACATTTGGTCTGGAATTTAGTCAGAGAAAAACAACCCCATTCTCAGGACCAGGAACCTGGATTCCTTATCGTCTGTGCTATGGATAAAGTAGTAGTAGTTAGGTGACTCTGGCCTCTTAATAATTCAGGAGCATGAAAGGAATCCAGATGCAGGAAGTGGAGGTCAGTGGGGATTTGTGTCACTAAAGTTCAGGAGCCATAGGCAAGGCAATTCTCTGTCCTTAAGGCCGGGGCCCCACTTGGTGTAAATGCTGTGGAAAAAAAGCAGCGTTTTACAGTCACAGCAAAGTGGATGGGATTCTAGCAATTCCTTTCCCCACTTTGTGTTAAAATAGTTTTGCAAACTGTATTGTGCACGAAAATGCACTTTAGACGATGCCAAAAACTGGACGGGCAATATTTCATATGGTAGAAGGGTGGGCCCCTAGAAACAATCCCACTAGTGGGCCCTAGGCAGCCCAGTCCGACCCTGCCCGCATCATCATTCCCTCTCCTCTTCATTGCTGTTCACACCATCTCCTCCTCTTCTTTGCTTCCTCCTCTTGTTGGTGCAAATGAAATCTCACACTTGCCAAGGAGGAGAATGCGCGAATAACAAGGAAGAAGGGGACGGCCATGCAGGGAGAGGAAGATGATGTGGGTGTACTCAGAACAGAGTAAAAAATTGAAAATCTGAACGATAGATTGCCTTTAATTTCTAGTGATGGTGTATGTGGTAATGCTTTGATATCTTCTTTGCCCTTAGGCTCGGTTTGCACAGTGCATCTTTAGGCTAAGGCCCCACGTGACGTCCTGCAGCAATAAAGCACTATGGGAAAAACCGCGGCGGCAACACATCGCGAATCTTCCCGCAGCGTTTTAAACAGAAAGTTTGCAGGGTTTTCCTCTTCGAACTTTCTGTTACAATTACATCTATGGGGAAACCACCTGCATTTCCATAGGTATAATTGACATGCTGCAATTTCCCAAACCGCGCCAGTTTTGGAAATTGCAGCATGTCCGTACGGCGGTTTTCACCACAAAATGGGCATGTGATTCGCTAGAATCCCACCCACGTTGTTTGCACTGTAAAACGCTGTGGACAAATCTCGGAGTTTCCGTCCCGTGGGGCCCCGGCCTTACTGAAGAACTGTATGCAGTTTTTTAATAACAGTTATAAGTAGGACATTTCTTCTATGCCAGAAAACCAGAAGTTCTCAGTTTTGGGGCCCTTAGCTTACAGGTGACGTGTATAATGATTAAAACCTGCATACAGACAGGTATGGGAAAAATGCTGTAATGTAAAAGTTCTGTCAAAAAGTGTTAATAGTTTATTTTTGATAATTAACAAAATTAAGTGAACAAGCAAAACAGAAATCTAAGTCACATGAGATATTTGGTGTGGCTGCCCTTTGCCTTCCATCAATTCTTCTAGGTACACTTACTGGCTGTTTTTGAAGGAACTCAGCAAGGAGGTTGTTCCAAACATCATGGAGAGCTAACCCCAGGTCTTCCGTGGATGTAAGCTTGCTCCAATCCTTCTGTCACTTCACGTGATTCCAGACAGACTGGATGATATAGAGATCAGGGCTCTTTGGGAACCATATCATCACTTTCCAGGACTTCTCCAAAGGGGAAAGGTCACACTAAATATTGTATTAGATTTACAATTCTCTTTTCTTCATTTACTTAGAATTTTGATAACTATTATGACGGCTATTCTAAAAGCATTCTTACTTAGCAGCACAGATATCTTGTTCCCTGTTGTCTTGTATATCTTATTTGCTACTGGCTACTTATACAGTGTTTTTTGTTAGTTAAAATAAAAATTGTAAGTATATTGCAGTATATACACACACAAATAACTGTTATATCTAAGTTCTTTGCCGTTTTTGTAATGTGTCTGCAGACATGGCAATTCATCTGGCTTACAAGGATTAGCTTCACTTTTAGTTTACATAGTTCTCATGTACACAGTATTCACCATGGGGACTTTATTAAAAAATAAATTTCTTTTTTAATTAAATAAAAAGCAACCATAAATCCGGTATTACAGCCTGTATGTTTCCCTGTATCACTTCTAATATTTGTTGAACTCTGGCATTATAAGCAGCGGCTTCTCATGTCTCAGGGTTCACTGTATGTGGTCCTCCAGTTCGTCTAGGTACGCCCCTGATTTTAGGATCAATTTCTATAGCACAATAATGGGTTAACACACTATAACTATTACGGTACAGTACAGAGAAATAAAATCATGTTTGTAAGACACATTACGTAGAAGACCTGTCCGTACAATTTTATAAGCTCACAATCTGTAATGAATACACGGGAGAATACATACAGCAGGTGGGGGATAGAAGTAACCGGCTGATGGAAAATGTGCTGGAATGACAGTCTGGGGGCTCTTTATGCCAAAATACAGTATACACTTGTCACAAGAGGTGAGTTTTATTTTAGTATCTATTTAAAGTTTGCAGGATTAAAGAGTGCTGCATGGAAGGAGGAGAAAGTTCCAGAATAGACTTCTTTGTGAGGCTACGAGTTGTTATAGCCCCTCTCTGGTTGTTATTCTCAGCAATGCAATATATGTCAGACTACCATATAATGAATAATGCATCGCTCATCGGTGCATCATTTGTTTTATTGAGATGCAGAATGGGTCCGCTGGTTGGTCATGTGATCAGCAGAATGACTTGCCAGTTCCCACTCCGGCTAGGTTTCTATGTAAGTTTATCAGAGCATAACATCCAGGCTCTCATAGACATACATAAAAAAGTGACTTCCAATGTAAGTCAGCAGTTCAGGCTATCACATGGCGTTACCTATTCTGCAGCTCAGTAAAGTCAATGATGTGCCCACTAAGTGGCTGCGTCATTCACTTCATATTACCATAACCTGTACTACTAGGGTAAAGAATAATAAACACTGGTGTGGGGCTTTAACCCCTTAATGCTCAGCGCCACAATATTACATTGAATTGAGTGTATAGTTAAGCTCAGAGTTGTAATAGCACAGTCCTGTCATGTCACAGGCATAGGAGCTGTGTCTGTCATAAGACTTATGGGTCCAAACCAGGACTATTTGCCAAATTTACTCTGACTCCAGCAGTTAACCCCTCAGATGCTGCGATCAATAGCGATCATGGCATCTGAGTTATCAAGGGGCAAGATTGTTCCCCCTTCAACCCTCTTGGATTCCCTGCGATGAGATCATAGGGTCTGACAGATTACCATGGCAGGCAGGAGGCCGGTCAACATCCTCCTGGCTGCCTTCTCCTAATTCCACATAAGGAATCCATCTGCAATGTACTGTAATACAAACGTATTGCAGTAGATTGTACAGGGGATCAAGAGAGTCTAAGTTAAAGTTCCCTTCTAGGACATAAAAAAAAAGTTTTTAAAATGTTGAAATTTAAAAAAAAAAAAAGTATAAATAAAATAACTAAATAAAAATAAAATATTTACAGTTAAATAAATAATTAATGTAAACAAACATACGTATTAGGTAGCAATGTGTGCATATAAGTCCGCACTATACAAAATTACTGCTATTTATATCCCATACAGTGAAAGCTGCAAAAAAAAAAAAAACACAAAAAAAGCAATTTGCAAATTAATGGGTTTTGTTCACCTCTCCCAAAAATAGCAATAAAAAGTTTTACATACCAAAAAATGGTACTAATCAAAACAACTCCCCACAAAAGACATCCCTTACTTATCTCCATCAACAAAACAGGCAAAAATAAAACCAATATTAATATATTACTGTAATTGTAATGATTTGCCAGACAATGTTGCCTTGTCATATTTAATACAGAGTGAATGGTAAAAAAAACAAAATGGAAAAAATAATTATCACATTTTTTTCCCATGTGTTATGTGCTTCAATTTGGTGCCAACTGAAAGTACAATTCCTTAAAGAATTTTAACAGAAAAATAAATAAGTTATAAATTTTGGAAGGCGGACATAGAAAATCGGAAAAGAATTGAGGAGCCTTAATCATGGCCACCCCTTCCATGCTGTGACTCGAGACAACAGCCTCAGGCTGCCTCAGGCTGCCCCTTCACTTGCCGTTTCAGTACACTTTAGACTACAAATTTGTTTATAAGCACATACAAGATTTCCTCAAGTTCCCCAAAGTCCACAAATTTTCTGACTTACTAATAAAATTCAGTCCCGGCAATAATTCTCCAGAAATCAATGCATTTCCTTTATTTGCATTACATTACCTTTTGTATCCTTAAGTAAAAACTGCAGCTTATAGATGCTGATAAGATGGGAAGCCTAGACATAGCATAAAACAGAAAAATCCAATTTAATTGAATTTGATCTGGGAAAAGTGATAACCCGCTTAGCTGTCTACCTAGAGACTAGAGAGGTAAATAGCCATGCATTTCATCCCAGACAGCCATCGACAAGTTCTATATATACTACTGTATGCTGCTCTGTAACTCCGGCCGCCGTCTGCTGTAGCTCTATGTCCTCTAAGCCCTATTTTCAATGAATATCATTAAAATGATTCTGAACAGAAAAACTGCCAAATACGATAAAACACTAAAAATAGTAAATATAACTGGAAATGAATATAAATAACTGATGTGTCATGGGTGCCAAAGGCATTGCTGAGAACTCACTGTCTCCATGTAAAAGATCAGTGTGGGCCCTTCATACAAATTTTTAGTCCATTCATCCAAGCAATGTGTTTCAGCAGCATCACTGGATCTCTTAAAGGGATTCAATCATTAAAAAGCAATTTTTTGTCCCCAACACATAGGAATAGCTTTAAGAAAGGCTATTCTTCTCCTACCTTTAGAAGTCTTCTCCACACCACCGTTCGGTAGAAATCCTGGTTTTCTTCTGCATGCAAATGAGTTCTCTTGCAGCACTGAGGGCGGGCCCCAGCACTCAAACAGCACTGGGTAGTCCACAATGCTACGAGAGAAATCTCCAGCGCCACCTCTATCTTCACCTGGAACAGCCTCTCCCTGCATCTTCTTCCAGCACGGGCTTCAAACTTTTAGGCATGCACAGTTGGCTCTACCCCCGTGGCAATTTTCCTGTGGCCGCTTACAAAGTAAACTGGTGTAAGCGGCCATTTTCTTGTGGCTGCTTACACAGTAAGCTGCAGTAATCGACCTCAAGAAAATGGCCGTGGGCATGTGCAGTTGGTTCTGCCTGAGGCCCGACAGCAGAGCCAACTGCGCATGCCTAGAAGTTTAAAGCCAGAGCCGGAAGAAGACGCAGGGAGAGGCCATTCCAGACAAAGATAGAGGCGGTGCTGGAGAGTTCTCTCGCAGCATTGGACACTCCCCCAGTGCTGTTTGAGTGCTGGGGCCCGCCCCCAGTGCTGTGAGAGAACTCATTTGCATACAGAAGAAAACCGGGATTTCTACTGAACGGAGGCATGGAGAAGACATCTAATGGTAGGTGACATCTTAAGGCTATTCCTACGTGAGATCAAGAAAAAGATGGGTGTAAGGATTGGAGTCAGGGTCAGGCGGTGCAAGATGACACAGCTGCAAAACTGTGCAACTAATGACAAAAGGGGTTGTAGGCCCTGTGGCTGGAACTAGGCTGTTATATCTGAGGTGAGGCAGACCAATGCACTCCCTAATTGAAGTGCGCCTGCCGTGACTCCTACACTACTGTCCAGGTGGCTAGGGTGAAGGAAGAGGAAGCCCTGAAAGTGCTAGGGGCTGGAGTAACGAGGGTCACGCCTAAGTAGAAAGCACAGTGTAAAATGCAATGCAAAACAAAAAACTAAATAGCATGGAACCAAGGAGGACAACAAGTCCCAGCAAAAACACAATAGAGAAGGCAAGGTCGGACAAGCAGAGGGTTAAACCAGGATATCAGAATAAAGTGCCAAATCAGAAGACAATGAACAGTCAAATACGAGCCGGGTACACTGCACTAATACACAGACTGAAAGAAACACAGACAGGATATCTGACAGAGCAGGAGACCAGGGAACACAAAGTGAATGGCTGGCAAGGATACAAGCCTGGGTGGGGTTTAAATAACAGCAGAGAAAAACACACCCAAAACCTATGATGGCTAATGGAATCGAGTACTGAGAGTAGGGAAAAGATTTAACCCCTAATGACCTAAGCGCAACCAACAGTACTCTTAACACGTCTCCAGGGGAGGCGCCGTGCAGCAAGGAGACCGCGGCGACTCCGTGTCCTGACAATGGGATTTTAATGATAGAATCACTTTAACTGTCAAGATCACAGAAATAGGTCAAAGGAGCTCCTCACCAGTGCAGTTGGTTCGCTTTGTCCTCCATACAGTCCAGGGTCCCTAGCAGCTGAGCAGGTTCTATTCCAGGATTCAGCCACCCCACACTGTTCTCTGGCAGCTTTAACTTCATTAACGGCCGCTCACACCCTTGGTACCAAGTTCAGGTTAGTAACACCAGGAGTAGAGTATAGGAGTGGACACTCCAGCCACTACCTCACTGATATACAGTGCTCAAAAAAATAAAGGGAGGGGGCCACACAGTGGCTCAGTGGTTAGCACTGCAGCCTTGTAGCGCTGGAGTCCCTGGTTCAAATCCTGCCAAGGGCAAAAAAAAGGAGTTTGCAAGGAGTTTGTATGTTCTCCCCCTGTTTGCATGGATTTCCATCCCATACCTCAAAGACATAATCACGTCTGTCACATGTGCTCAGTTTGAACCTGCTATGATCTGTTAAGAACATAGGGCGCCAGTGGCGAAGTTGCCAATCCTGGTGTTCTGTGGCAAATGCCAAGCATCCTGCACGGTGTTGGGCTGTGAGCACAACCCCCATCTATGGATGTCGGTCCCTCATACCATCCTCATAGAGTCAGTTTCTTTTTTTTTTTGTAAATAATGTTTTATTGAATTTTTAAAATGACAACAATGAACATATATATCGTTAATAACAATAAGTGTAGCATTACAGACACAGATAAAACATTCAAAATTGTTTGTAAATAACTGCAGATTGAGCAATGTTGGAGTCAGTTTCTAACTGTGCAGACACATGCACATTTATTGCCTGCTGGAGGTCATTTTGCAGGGTTCTGGCAGTGCTCCTCCTGTTTCTCCTTGCACAAAGGTGGAGGCAGCGGCTCTGCTGCTGGGTTGTTGCCCTCCTACGGCCCCTTCCACGTCTCCTGGTGTACTGGCCTGTCTCCTGGTAGCGCCTCCAGCCTCTGGACACTACACTGACAGACACAGCAAACCTTCTTGCCACAGCTCGCATTGATGTGTCATCCTGGATGAATTGCACTACCTGAGCTACTTGTGTGGGTTGTAGAGTCTGTCTCATGCTACCACGAGTGTGAAAGCACAACAAACATTCAAAAGTGACCAAAACATCAGCCAGAAAGCATTGGTACTGAGATGTGCTCCCCACCTGCAGGACCCCTCCTTTATTGAGTGTATCTCGATAATTGCCAATAATTTCCATCTGTTGTCTATTCCATTTGCACAACAGAATGTGAAGTTGATTGTCAATCACTGTTGCTTGGAGTTACAGTGTGTTGCTTAAGTGTTCTCTTTATTTCTTAAGCAGTGTATATATGTGCGTGGGTGGTATACATGCCCAGCTGCAGGGCCGCTAGTCAGGTAAAGTGATAAATGAGGTATATTTCAGAGGGTCAGGGGATTACTCTCAAACAGTGGATCTATGGTAGCAACTTGGAATAAACACAGGCAGATATTAGAGAAGACGTACAAGGTGCTTTGGCGGAGACATGATGACAAGATAAAGCATACAGGGAGCAGAGCGGTACATACACCGATAATGAGCAGAAGACAGAGATCAGAAGATGACAGTATCTGCAGAACTGAGCTGGCTCCCTCCCTGTGTAATTGCCTGTGGCTAATTGGATTTTATGATGTATGATAATTACACATACATGGGACCTTGTAACATTTAAGGCAATGGGGAGGGCCTGAGCAAATCTTTCTGAAGAGCTAAGAGTTGGCCTCCTCACCTGGCAGCAGATGGATGTTGTTCTCTTCTTACAATTTATTGCCATTATATTTACTTGTATGCATATTAAATATGCACTAGATCGGGTCCAACCTGACAATGTGACAGTCCTCGCATTACCTAGGACTAACAGGATTATTGGCCTAATGTATCAAGTTTTTCTTAGAATTGTTTTACCATCTTATTCTTGTAGACCTACTTATAATGCTTAAAGCAAACATGCAGTCAAATCTGAAGTCAACAGGTTGAAGAACAGGAGATGCTGAGAAGATTGTAATGTAGGTTTGTAGGGAAATATTCAGTGTAATTTGTAATATAGCGATTGAAATCTCTACTCTTTCTATGTTGAGGACTTAAGGAGGTGGTCCCATCAGTGATTGACAGCCTCTCCCTCATGACTGTGCATATAAAGTTAGCTGTCAATCATAGGACCGTCTCCTTGACTTCTTAGCATAGAAAGAGCAAAGATTTCCATGGATAAATGACAGGTTATAATGATCTTTTCACATTAAACTATATATCAATCTGCTCAGCTCCTTCTGCTCAGGTTCCTTTTAAAGGAGCACTAAACATAGAAAAATCAACCAAAAAAAAAAAAAAGACTTCCAGCAATCCCTTTCTTTTTCTCATCCTCTCTTTTCATCTGAGTTTAGTTCATAATGCTATACTAATAAATAAATAACTTAATTTATTAATTAATTAATTAATTAAAAACCTTTTCTATGTGATCCAGGAGATTAGCCATGCTCTCCTCCTCTTCCTCGCCTAGAGCTGTACTGAAGTCCAGGGGAGGTGAATAACATTGTCATAAATAAATTAAAGTTCAGCCCTTTAATAAAGAGGTTGTCTAGCAATCTGGTGAAGCGCGGTCCTTTATCCCGGTCCTTGCATGTATTTTCTTACCAGAAGATGTCTTGGGTAGTGGTGCAGGTCCACAAATTCAGAAGGCTGAGGCAGGCAATCAGCAGATGGCAGCAGGGAATCAAAGTGTAGTCATACAGTCTGGATCGTCAACAAGAGGGCAACGCAGTATAGTGGGAAATCCAAAGGGAACGTCAGGCAGGCTGAGTCAGTAGCTGGAGCGATAGAGCAGTACAAAAATGGTGTTCAAAAAGCAGAGGTCTAAAGACAAGCTGTGGTCATAAACAGGAGCAGGCACAGTACAAAATCAGGAGGCAAAGGCAAGGTCAGAGGTCAAAGCAAGAGGCTCAGAACACAGGCAATCAGGACTGGAGAAATGCTTACTACCAGGACAAAGAGTACAACTGAATAGCCAGTGGTGGTCCCGAGCCAGAGCCCTCTTTAAATAAAATAGGCTCCGGCCTGCTGCTAGGCCGGAAACTGGAAGGCCCCTGTCCGACTCAGGAAGAGATCGGCAAACCCCACACAACACTGCAGAAGTTCTGACCTGCCTCCCAAGACCTGGATGCAGGGGAGCGTATGAAAGAGAGGGCTGGCAGCCTCCGCAACACGCTGCGGAGGCTCTGGCCCTGCTTTTAACACTGGTATTGATACTGTTGTATATTAATGTATATATATATATATATATATATATATATAAACTGTAAATATATTTACAGTTTCATGTTGTAAATATTTGTCAATAAACTGGCTGCTGTGATCAAAATAATCAAACAAGAAGCCTCTGTGTAGTTGTTGGGTTAGTCTGTGGGCCACACATATGGAATGGAGGAAGTGAGAAGACGGCTGAGCAGAGAGTTTGGTAAGAATCTGGTTAGCTGTGGGGGTAGAACACAACACTCTACAATGAAACAGTCATGACTATGTGTTGTGTGCTTCCCTGCAGCGTGAACAGCGGATTGTTACAGTAATCTGACGTGTGTATTCTGACATGTGTGTAATCTGACATGTTCCTTACAGCTATGGAGCAGAACCTTGGGTCAGTAAGACCTGTGTATTACAGTTTAGTGTTAGGGACAGTCATGCATTTGTAGACAGTAAATATATTAGAGAGAATGATGTTACTGATCTGCAGATGAAGAGGCCTCTGCAGTGTCATGAAAATTTCTTTTGGAAAACCTGCAGTGGGGAGAAGGAGAATCCCTCCCTGCAGGTTAGATGGTTAAAGGGGTTGTCCCATCACAAGGATCCTATCTATACTGCTTGTTAATGTGGGTGTAAGACTTTTCCTAAATACACTGCTTCAGAACAACTGCTTTGTTTGTCCACTATCTTACTTTATTCAATTCTTTGTAGCCACAGCCCTGACTTAGCTGCTCCTGAGTCAAGTGATGTATCTGCTGCTCTAAGAGGGGAGGGAGGAGGGGCTATGTGCAGGGGAGCGAACCTGTGTATCTAGCTATTCCTGTGTCTACACCACGTGACCTAGCTTCCTGCTCTCAGATAGAGGAGAGGAGCTGCTTTCATTTCTTCTGTTCTCCCAGTTATCAGGCTAGCTAATTCAATTGTTTTCATTATGGCAGAGACAGGCAGTCTCTGTATGTAACACAGAATGGAGTTGCTGCTGCCTGTACTTCATAGTCCAATATGGGTGGGCGGAGCTACACGTGAATTTGGGGGCGGAGCTAAATGGCAGGTTGCATGTGAAACCCCGCCCACCAAATGATGCAAGAAACCAGGAAGAAAAAAGATTTTACAGCAGTAAAGACTGATGAGTATGTGAGGTGGGAATACCCCTTTAAAGATGGTGAAGAGTCTGTGGAGAAGAATACTTCCAAATAACAGTTCTTTAATCTATACTGCTTGTATATATATTATTTTAATGCCTTGTTTAATGTGTTTTTCTCTCCTATGGAGCATCAATACGTAGTACAGTAAAAGCTTTAAGTTTTATCAACCTCATCCCTGGTTCAGTCTTCCTTTGTCCTTCTTTGGAGGACTTTCCGACAGAAGCATTGGATGTATACCTCGGAGAGATCCCTCTGGGTAGCATTCATTACCCACAGGAACCCATATTTAAAAAAAAAAAAAAAAAAACGTTCTATGCAGTGTATGTGTTTTCACTGGTTACCCCAGTACGGAATAACTCTGCTGGGCCTAGCAACTCTCTTCTGTGGTAGAGGACTTGTCCACTCTCTTCTGTAGTGCAGTAGAGTACCTGTCAGTAATCATATGTGGTGCAATAAGAGGACCTCAGGAGTGCTGGTTTATATCTGGAGCATATGTTGAACATATCCAGAGACCCTCATTCACCTAGCCTATGCCAATCGTGAATTAGTGGATTATAAAATGAGTGGAAACCCAAGACCAAAGGCTCCTGGGGACCCAAATCTCCCACCAACTTTAACAAGGGCCTGCAGTAGAATTTTACTTATAAACACTTGCATGGCTTTAACTAGTGTTCAGTGAAGGCTGTTATAGGGACCATCTCCATATTAATGCTACAGTATTGGAATGATGATATCCAACAAGCTCATATAAAGTAGTTGTGATAGTTATTAATGACACTAATGCAGACAGAAAATAAGTCATAGTTCGATATGTTTAGTTGTACTCTAAAATTTATTAAAATCTAAAATCTGTTCATAGTTTCTAGATACATGCATATAAATATTATATTCTTACAAACATAAATAAAGAAAATGGATGGTCTAATAAAAGGTTGATTACAATTTGCCTATTTATATTCACTTTTTAGACATAACTAGATCTTGATTTATATAAGATATATGTTATTTTATGTTCATGGGGTCCAACCACAAGAGCCTCCACTGATCCTGATAATGAAGGGGCTGCAGTGCTGGCGTAGCGATGTGTCTCCTGCACCGCGGTGCTCACAGCTACCCAGTGGTGCCGAAAACTGCTGTCCGTCCTATTCATTTAAACATGTGTATACTGTCTCAACCAGTGTCGGTACCATGTCCGCCCTAGGGGGCATTGATATGTCATCTATCGTTGTGTAAAGTGATTCCTGATGACTTCATAGGCTGATGAGTTTATCTTACTGCTAGTTACAATTGTGGGTGTAGCAGCAATAATAGGCTAAAATCAGTATTCTCTTTTTGTCTTTCTCTGGTAAATCAATAATCCATTTGTCTATTTCTTCGTGTATCTTGTTGTATCAAGTCAAACTTGTTCTTTCATCAGTCATTTACCATTAGCAGCGTGGAGTACAATACTAGGGTGTTGTTATGGTAAAAAAAAAACGGACATGACACGGCCATTATTCACTGTCTTGTGAATGTAGCTGAACACAATAATTCTCTCCGATTTGTTTCCCTACAATTGTCTATCTGATTTTTATCATGTAAAGAAATAACTGGAATATTTAGCCATGTGAAAGTCGATAAATATAGTAAGAATTTCCCCTAATAATACATTACGCTAACAAGATGTCTGATTTATGTTTTCTTTGATGAAACTGGTTAACACTGGATTTGGATCACGGGTAGGGATGGCTGAGTTTGCTCAGAAAATTACATTGGATGTATCTGCAATGAAAACAGGGGATAGTGAATGCGTGGGCAGCAGCTTGAAAGCAGAACATCATCAGTATCTCCATTCTACACTATTACATATTCCAGCACTGCAGTTGTTGCGAATTGATATAATCTTTACATCTCAAACACCAGTCATTTCATAGTGATCCTGATAATCATCAAAAACCTACAGAATATGGAATAATAATACATGACATGGTATCAGGTAAGGCCACACATCACCCTTGGCATTTGCCGTATATGTTAAATTATTGAGTTCCTGGCTAATATTCAGATGGTGCAGTTTGCATTCCAAGAGATCAGAATGTGTTTCTCTATTATACATCTTTCTCATCATTCTTTGCTATGATAATTGTAAGGTCTGCCTTGCTCTGGGATCTCTGGTTGCACTTATTACCTGACCCTATTCCACTTTCAGAGGAGTTATAGGGTCATAGAGTCTGAATAACAAGACCAAGTTGTCTGGTGTAATTAACCAGATGCTGACTATATACACCTGGGCGGTGGGAAGCTATCTCTGTAGGGACAGTCCTGTATGCCCTTGCATAGATAAGAGCTGCATGTGAATGTGTAGATGCAGGAGCAGGGAGCTGGCTATGCAGACAGCTGGACACCCCAGAGAGAAGGCAGGGACAATTTAATACCGTCCCTGCCTACCCAATCTCTGCATACACAGCACTGAATGAGCACTGCGTACACAACCATGGGAGCCACCAAAACACTGCTCCCCTACTGGCCAGAAGTCAGGTGATCCACTGGGGGCCGAGAATAGTATGAGCTGCTGGATTCTAGAGGACCCAAATAAGCTCTGTAGTGTAGACTAGGAGGTTGTATTCCTTGTTAGGCTCCGTTCCCACAGAGTAACATGCCGCTCATTTAGATACGTAAACACGTGTCAGAGCGAGGCGCTTCAAAATAGATCCCATTGATTTCAATGGGTGCCGGCTTACGCACGCTAAACATTGAAATCAATGGGAGGCTTTATAACCCGTTGATTTCAATGGGTAGCGCGCGTAAGCCGGCACCCATTGAAGTCAATGGGATCTGTTTTGAAGCACGTCGCTCTGACACGTGTTTACGTGTCTAAATGAGCGGCGCATTACTCCGTGGGAACGGAGTCTAACTCTTGTAACTGGGGATAATGTATCAGCTCCAATTACAGGAGAAATTAGCAAGAAAAAAAAAAGAAAGTCATGTTAAAATGCACCTCCACCAGGTCTATTATGAACTTATGGGGCAACAATGTCTAAAATAAATCAATAAATCAAAAGACAATTTTTTTTTTTTTTTTTTTAAAGTTAAATAGAAAATAACAACACCATGTCCACATCACAGCTACAATCAATTCTTGCTCCCGTGACACAATACTACAGTACTTATGTGTACTTATGTGTGTGTGTGTGTGGGGGGTAATTACCTGGGAGGTGACACTATTACAATAATAGTACTCCCCAAAAGTAATTATCCGCTCCTGCATAAGTAATACCATTACTTCATTACTTATGTGTAGGGGGGGACTAATACCTGTGTGCAGGAGTGTTAATACCTGCAGGAGAGCATTGTTACTATATTAGTGTCCCCCCAGGTAAACCGTCCCCTCCCACATATGTAATAGTGCCTCCACGTAATACCTACCCTCCACACAGTGGTGAACCTAGTCCCTCTGCTGTCTGAGGCGGATGATCAAAAGACGCCTTCCGGACTGAATACTGGGAAGGGGGGGGGGGGGTCGCGATTAGGCTTTTCTTTTCATTGTCTGCATTAGGTAGCGGGGGGAAGGTGTGTGTACTAGCAGTAACATTATAGTGAATGCAATCGTCTTCCTACATTTCCAGGCTCCATCGTTTCCGCTACTTTCAGCTGTGACCTGACTTTGTAAAGTTTGCAACACAGACTTTGACTCCTCACTTCTCCATGCACCCGACCCCTATACATATATATATATAATGTCCCACAGCGGCCCCCTACAACCACTATTATGCCCCACAGTGGTTGTGGAGCATAATAAAAGTGGCAGGGGTCCACTGTGGGGCATAATAGGGGTTGCAGGGGGCCACTGGGGGGCATAATATAGGTTGTAGGGGTTGATGTGGGGCATAATAGAGGTTGAAGGGGCCACTGTGGCCCCTGCAACTTCTATTACGCCCTACAGTTGCCCACCCAACTCTATTATGTCACATAGTGGTCCACCCCTGAACTATTATTATAGTATAATAATCGGAGCCCCAGGGGAGGTGAGGGAACATAATAAACAGTGTTACTCACCTCTCCGGGATCCAATGTTACTCCTAGCAGGCTTTGTGCCTGTATCATACTGTCCCAGACGTCACGTGGTCTGCCCCCACATTATAACGTTCCCCTCCAAATGTCCCACAGTATTAAGCCCGTCATGTCTGGGGCAGCTGGAGGGGGACATTAAACTGGGGCAGCTGAAGGGGGATAATAAACTGGGGCAGATGGAGGTGGACAATAAACTGAGGGTGCTGGAGGCTATCCCCCCACGGTTTAAGATCCTCCTCCAGTTGACCCAAGTTTAATGTCACCCCTCTATGTGCCTTCAGTTAAACTGCCCCCTACATCTGCCCCCAGTTCCCTCCTCTTGTTCACATTTGCTGTTTCTTCTTACCTCTTTATCTTCTTTCAGTCTCCATTCCCAGCAGCTTGCTCTCTCTAAGTAACACTGAAACTGTCTCACGTGGCTCCACCCACTAACAAGTCTACTCATAGTCTATTGAACTAAAGGACCTGTGATGACATCATCACAGATCCTTTAGCTGATTTGCAATTTGGCATCTATCTAGGTCCTAGATAGATGCTGAATTGCAAGTCTTTAAAGGACCTTTTATGACGTCATCACAGGTTCTTTAACCGGCGCCCCCTCCAAAAGTGCCGTCTGAAGCAGCTCCCTCACCTCGCCTCATTAGAGGTGCGGCCCTGCCTCCACATTATGTGAGAATGACTATTACCTGTGGGGGAGCACTGTTACTGTAATACTGATCCCCCATGTAATAGCCACCTCCCACACACACAGATAATAGTGTCCCTAAGTAATAGCTCCTTATGTGTTGGGGATGACTTACCTGAGAGGGGGACTATCACCTGGGCGGAGAACTAGTTGTGTATGCGGAGCAAAGATATTCCTACATTGTCAGAGGGGCCGGTTTCACAGCTCCGCATCATCACTGAACGGTGAGCAACACCCCCCTGACAGTACAAGACTATAGAAGTATACCATCATGGAGGATGTTCATCAATATCCATCAATGACACTGAGCTGTAAAACCAGCCCCTCTGACAATGGAGGAATATCTCTGCATCTAAGGCAGATACCGGCTAAACTGGCAGAGTGCTGAATTGATGACATGAAAGGTTCTCTGTAAAGGGGTTGTACAGAGTTTAAAAACCATGTATGCAGGCAGTAGGGTATTGAAAGTTAGCCCTGCACTTACACTTACCTATATCCTCTCTTCCACTCCTGTACTGGGATGGCCGCCTCCTCTCCTGATCTGTTTGTAAAAAAAAGTAGCTGCAGCGGTGACATCATGTCAACAGGATCGGTGTAGCCAATCTGCACAGTATCCACCTGAGGGCAGTGAATGATATATTTGGGGGTAATAGAAAGATGGGTGAGGACAGGTAAGGACAATGTCTGTACTCACAAGATTTAGAGAACGAAGTCTAATGAAGGCAAGGTGGATATCTGTCCTGTATATAAAGTATTTCCGAAGATGTTTGAACTTACAAACATAAGATGGTTCCATAGCTAAGGTAAATTAAGGTGGGGTGAATGGACATTCGCGTCTACTGTCAGGATATATGTCTGTCTAACACTGGAGGATGAAGTTTCAATCAAGATGAGTTGCACATAAGACAGTCACGATCCGGCCATGCTAGCATTTTTAAGACTGAAATAAAGCTACTCTACATTGTGCTCTATCCTTGGTCAGGGACTTGAAAAATTAAAGAAATCCACATTGAGGTGTGCGGCTCTGAAGGCATAAAGGGTAATCCCTCTGAGCTGAAGTGTCTGTTATCCCCTGCTACTTCTGACCTTCCATTTCATCTCGCTGTTTCAATCCATGGAAATAAAGACATAGTTCAGACCAGCCTTCAATTTTAAAAGCAGTAGAAGTATATCAGGATATCATACTCACAAACAAGCATAAATCACAGGCATAGCATATATAGTTAAAATTCCAGAAAAAAACACATGGTGAATAGTGCTGTTTGGTACTGCACAACTCAAGATTCTCCTAAACCAGCTTTTTTATGGTTTAGGCACAAACCTCCTATTTGGTCTCCATGTAGGATGAATAGCAAATACATGGTAAATTAGGAAAATGGATCACACAGTCCATACATTACATGCAGTGTCAGCCACAAAATCATAAATAGGCTCCAAATAACAAATCGTGCCCTGACAACAGATAGACAAGACGGAAAACCCAGGAAAAGGAAGCAGTAGCAATCAGAGTATATGGATAATACATGGAAAGCTGCAGAGTAACCACCAATCAATCCAGATGTAGGTTTCGGCAAGAAGTTGCCTTTGCCTGGGGATGTGCCAGAGGACGGGAGCCAGGCGTTACCATTTCTATGGGTACTATATCTCTATTTATTTCATATGTTATGTGCTAGGATATTTCTTGGCCTAGCACAGAACCTAGATAGCCCGAGGTGACGGTTGAGTAAAAGCCTTTTTTATCTAGGCTGGGACTAGAGAATGGTTCGGAGAAGGGTATCTGCCATCCCAGGCACTAGGGAAATAGGAGACTCCCCATGCAGATTAGAGATGAGCGAACACTGTTCGGATCAGCCGTTCCGAACAGCACGCTCCCATAGAAATGATTAGAAGCACCTGGCACGGCGACCGGCCGCCGGCAAAGTGTACGTGCCAGGTGCTTCCATTCATTTCTATGGGAGCGTTTTGTTCGGAACGGCTGATCCGAACAGTGTTCGCTCATCTCTAATGCAGATGTTATCTCTAAGAAGATTTAGGAGGCATTGGCAAATGGTCAGGATAGATATCTTGAGTCAGATCACCTCCTCTTGGCTTTCAATTGGAGTCACCAGTAAACCTGTGCTATGAGAGCTGCCATGACAGCAGCTCCAAATAGTCAGGTAGCCATAGCAGCTGCTTCACCACCAGGAGTGGCACAAACAAGTTTAAGGGGGCGTTCACACTACCATCAGTGTCTGCTCAGTAGTGTCCGTGGCTATTATCCATACAAGATTGCAGCAACGGACACTAGCTGGTCCATTTTCAATTTCCATTCATTTCAATGGGATTTTATCTTGTGTCCTTAGTGTCTGTTTACAACCATGTCCGTTTTTTCAACCAAAAAAAATATCCTACATGCAGGACTTTTCTATCTGTTTGAAAAAACAGACGGCAAGTGTCCGTTATATTTTTGTACATTGAGCTCTATGGGCAACGGACATATAACGAATAGCCATCGGTTACTGTCCGTCTGTGTCTATTATGATAGGTGTCTGGGGGTTTTTTTTTTTTTTTTTTTTAAACAGACACCTTCTGAGCGGACACCAACAGTAGTGTGAACCCTCCCTTACAAGAATCCCTGCACCGAGTTTTTAAGATCCATGAAGCTGGGCTTGTAAGGACATATTTCACACGTCAGCAGTTTCTTTGCTGTAAACACAGTTGTATGCACTTGTCCTATTTGCTTTGTGCTGTGCAACGTGTATGTGACAAATGAGATCATTGTCTTGACTTATGCCTTTTACAGAATAAATAGACAGTATCCTCCTCTGGGTGATAAACTGTTGCAAGGTCTTGGCTAGATACATTGGAAATACACATCTGTCTCTCATAATAAACCCTTAGGCTGGTAGATCTGATTTGGTAAGCTAAAGGTCATGTCTAGTGTCAGTGTCTTCAATACATATGAGGCCATGTCACTGTCACTAAGTCTTGGCTTCCATAGATTGCAAGTCCCCTCTGTTTCAGCATGCTGTTGAATACTAAAATACGACAAGGATCTCCAGGACGTTCTCTTTATGTTTATGAACTCGTGCTATACAATAGGGATAGGACGACTCCCCAATACACAATGATAATGTCTATTGGAACATAGAAAACTTTCTTATCTTGCTTTCTCCATGCAAACCATCCTCTTCACAGGGACTTGTAAGTCTGTTAAAACCCACTTTGCTTTGCAGCTACTCTGAAGATCACTTTAAATTTGCTCATCTTTAATCTCATGTCCTCTCTGTAGTACTCTCCCTTTAGCTATCTTTTAATCTTTCGCTGTCACTTATCTTCTAAGTTTTTTTTACAATTCTTTGATGCGCCTGTATTTTTGAAACGTCTCCCTTTAGAGGTTGAAGAGTCCTCAGACCAGGGAACAGTTCATTTCGCATACAAAAATGTAAGATTTAATATAACAGAATTGATAATGCAAAGTTTGCAAGGGGAAATATATCATGTGTTACTTTTCCAAGATGCCATATGTTCTCACTGGATACAGCCAAGAACCATGCTGATAAGGATGGACACCCATGTGCACATTTTGTCCCGGTCGTTTTAGACTTTTAGAAAGCAGTTTGGAAAAACATTAAACATAATTCAATTTCTTTGGTAAATGCTGTCTCCACACAGCATTATATAAGTTTCCTTTATCTGAGGTAGGATGTTCTGCACCAGGCACTATTTGTTTAATGTATGCACTCTTCATATATTATGGCAATTCTGATTGGAAGCAACACCCTAAAGGCAGCATTCCCACTGGATGAATCGTAGTTTTGAATGTAAGGGTCCATTCACACTGAGTTTTTTGGTGATGATTTTGGTGATGAATCCGTGCCAGAATCCTTTTTGAAAAAACGCCTCCCCATAGAGTTCTATGAGTTCCGCTAGCTTTTTTTTTCCGAAAAAAAGCTTCCTTCAGGCAGATTCTGCCTGCAAAAACCAACGCAGTCAATGAGAGGTGGAAAATCCACGTGGAGTTGGCAAAAACCATGTGGAAAAACCGCTGATGGTTTTTTCAAGGTCGATACTCTGTGCTGGAGGAAAAAAACATTTCCTAATTCCTGAAGCAGATTTTTTCCTCACCAAAATCCTCGCCAAAAAACTCTGTGTGAATGGACCCTAAGGCCTTTACTATAGATATGAGATCATTCACAAGACCTCATACACTACCGTTCAGAAGTTTAGGGTCACTTAGAAATTTCCTTATTGTTGAGAGAAAAGCACAGTTTTTTAAAATGAAGATAACATTAAATGAATTAGAAATACACTCTATACATTGTTAATGTGGTAAATGACTATTCTAGCTGCAAATATCTGGTTTTTAATGCAATATCTACATAGGTGTATAGAGGTCCATTTCCAGCAACCATCACTCTAGTGTTCTAATGGTACATTGTGTACTATCTGTGTAAGAAGGCTAATGGATGTTTAGAAAACCCTTGTGC
Source organism: Leptodactylus fuscus (assembly GCF_031893055.1). Lineage (NCBI taxonomy): Eukaryota > Metazoa > Chordata > Amphibia > Anura > Leptodactylidae > Leptodactylus > Leptodactylus fuscus. The sequence goes on from NC_134273.1 coordinate 41,306,567, forward strand.
AAGTATGTTAGCACAGTTGAAAACTATTTTGCTGGTTAGAGAAGCTATAAAACTGATCTTCCTTTGAGCTAGTTGAGAATCTGGAGCATTACATTCGTTGGTTCAATTAAACTCTCAAAATGGCCAGAAAAAGAGAACTTGACAGTCTATTCTTGTTCTTAGAACTGAAGGCTATTCCATGCGAGAAATTGCTGAGAAACTAAAGATTTCCTACAACGGTGTGTGCTACTCCCTTCAGAGGACAACACAAACAGGCTCTAACCAAAGCAGAAAGACAAGAGGGAGGACCGGCTGCACAACTGAGCAACAAGACAAGTACATTAGAGTCTCTAGTTTGAGAAATCGATACCTCACAGGCCCTCAACTGGCAGCTTCATTAAATAGTACCCACAAAATGCCAGTGTAAATGTGTACAGTGAAGAGGCGACTCCGGGATGCTGGCCTTCAGGGCAGAGTGGCAAAGAAAAAGCCATATCTGAGACTGGCTAATAAAAGGAAAAGATTAATATGGGCAAAAGAACACAGACATTGGACAGAGGAAGATTGGACAAAAGTGTTATGGACAAACAAATCGAAATTTGAGGTGTTTGGATCCCACAGAAGAACATTTGTGAGATGCAGAACAACTGAAAAGATGCTGGAAGAGTGACTGACCCCATCTGTCAAGCATGGTGGAGGTAATGTGATGGTCTGGGGTTGCTTTGTTGCTGTAAAGTGGGAGATTTGTACAAGGTAAAAGGGATTTTGAATAAGGAAGGCCATCATCTATTTTGCAACGCCATGTCATACCCTGTGGACAGCGCTTGATTGGAGCCACTTTCATCCGACAACAGGACAACGATCCAAAGCCACCTCCAAATTATACAAGAACTATTTAAGGAAGAAGCAGGCAGCTGGTATTCTATCTTTAATGGAGTGGCCAGCGCTGTCACCAGATCTCAACCCCATTGAGCTGTTGTGGGAGTAGCTTGACCGAATGGTACGCAAAAAGTGACCATCAAGCCAATCCAACTTGTGGGAGGGGCTTCTGGGGGGAAATTTCTCCAAATTACCTAAGTAGTTAGAATGTCAAAGGTCTGCAAGGCTGTAATTGCTGCAAATGGATAGTTTGACAGAAGCAAAGGAAAAAATTATTATTTCAAATAAAAATCATTATTTCTAACCTTGTCAATGTCTTGACTATATTTTCTATTCATTTTGCAACTCATTTGATAAATAAAAGGGTGAATTTTCATGGAAAACACAAAATTGTCTGGGTGACCCCAAACTTTTGAATGGTAGTGTACATGCCACAGATTCTTGTATTTATTCTCTTCCACCAGCTGTTCAGAGGTGTATCTAGTCTTTGTACTATACACTGAACAGACCCATAAGCAGGTTGTATAGGACACAGATTGGGCACTCTTATACAAGCTGATCAATGCAGGGGCTCCCTGGTATGAGTGTACATAGTGGGGGCTGCAAAGATGCCTTTAGATAGGTAGAGGTAGACATGAGCAGACAAATGCATAAAGAGTTCAGTTCAGGTACGGCACATAATGTACGTGTGAGGACAGAAGATCCTCCTACGGTACCTGTGATGCCATGTTATACGTAAGGTATGTAAATTGTTCTTTGCTTTGTCTTTTTTAATTAAACTGTCGTGTTTATTGGACGTCATCCATGTTTATAGCTATCCATTATTACATGTATCTAGCTGAAACAACAGTCTGCTGGAAGAACACTTGAAATGCAAATACGAATGTCAGTGTGGCCTGGTATCGAGGAGGGCAGCAGATGGTATTGTAATAACCAGCTCTGTTCTGCTCTTGTCATGAAGTGAACCCCTGACCTTCACAATACATCAGTATGCCGCTCACTGCTACCACTGGATTTCTGAGGGATGAAATGTCAAGCAAAGAGCGATATCGTAGGAGACAGATTATCATTGAGCAGGCGGATGAAGTGTCGGTGAGGTGTGGGATCTGTCACAATTCCAGACACAGTGTGGGTTTCTTTTAACTCCTGTTTGGCTGTGCAGCATATAGCAGTACTGCAGGTAAGGGCTCGTTCACATCTGCGTTCACTGTCCTTATTGCAGGTTTCCGTTTCCTGCATAAAACAGATGCAGGAGACGGAAGCCTGCAGGAGACTTTCTCACCCATTCATTTGAATGGGTGAGAAAGCTGTCCGGCCGTGCGCGGCAGTGAGCGTTTTGCGCTCTCCGCCGCGAAACCGGGTTTTATAATCCGGACACAGAGTCGGACATGCACTACTCTGTGTCCGGATAGAAAAATCCGGTTTCGCAGCGGAGAGCCTAAAACGCTCACCGCCGCTCACGGCTGGACCCGGTCTATGGTTTCCGTCTTCTGCCATGCAGAAGACGGAAACGATAGAATGGAGTCATGAACGCAGGTGTGAACCCAGCGTTAGGAGACCAAGGATCCTTTTGCCTGTAAAGAGCTCAATCAGCACGGGCAAATTAAGACTAGCATGGGCTCCAATCTGTATGAAGATTGTGGCCCCGCACCAGTGTAAGGTTTATTAGCAGCTGAATGGACATTCATAGGAATTTAATCATTTCCCAGCATAGATTGGGTTTATACACTGCACATGCAGCAAGTACAAGTACAATATGTACCAGGGATTCTGCCATACCATGAGATCAGATAAATGTAGCTGAAGGCAATTTTATTTTTAATCACCACGGGGTACAGGAGGGGAGACTGCACCATGACAGAGCAGCAATCCCCCTCACCGTGCCGAGAGAAGGCAAGAACCGCTCACACTATCATATTGTCGCCTTGCTTATGGCAGGACTAGTTGCAGCTGTGGGTGTATTTACATGTACATATAAAATTCTTCTGCCATCGCAGGTCACTTCTAAATTACATACACTTGTTAACATTGGAGGGAGAGTTGTCAGTGAGTAATATTAGAAAGTTGATCAATACTTGCTAGTTTCACTTATATGTGAGAATAAATGCACTTTATGAGCACCGACGGTCATTGGTCATATCCAGCACATAGGGCGCTCCCATCAATGAATTTTATGCGACATAAATGATGTGATCAGCTGAAAATAGAAAGTTTCCTTGTTTGCTGAGCGATTCTTGGCAAGTAAATATGGGGCAATAGTTGGGAATGTTGGTAGAAATAATTATTCACTTGAGTATCAGCCCTTATACCCACAGTATCAACACCAGTACTACCAGTATATAACACCAGTACTACCAGTATACTGTATAACACCAGCACTAGCCTGCTCTGAGTAACCCTGAAGTTGAAATATTATTTTGTTAAGTATCATATATTACTGTAACCAGATTTATGACTCAGGGTCATGTATAAATAGTATTACTTGCAAATGATAAGTTTGATGTACAATGTCTCAGTCATAGGATTTATACATTAACATGTATATGGTGCATGAGATCACTTAGGGTCCTCTCACATCATACCTATGGGCTACGTCACACAGACATATGGTATATACAGTATATATATATATATATATATATATATATATATATATATATATTGTGGCAAAATCCAAGTTTCATATGTAAGCTAAATACAGAAACTAAACTTATGAACCTTGTTTTGCTGAATTTCATATCAGTATATGTAGGATCCTACATTGTATAATACAGCTACAAACTATAGTATATATAGTATATATTCCATTATGCACTACATTATATAACTTTTAAAACTCCTGGTTTCTTGGAGTATCCTTACTGATAATAGTATGTGCTATGTCTGTTTAATGCAGTAAAATCCCACATATTTACTGTCTTGATCCAATCCAGCAGTACTCATTTTTATTCCAGTTTCTTGTTCTAGTTTTCAGGGTTTCTGTAGGAAGCTCTTCCCTTATGTTGTATGTTGTTATGTTATATACCAGTTGTCGTATTCAGGTCAATATGTTTGGCTTTCTTGTCTCTAGGACTTAGTGCCCTGTTGTTGATCATGTTAGGGTCAGTATTGCAGATCGCTGTTCCATTAGGGATAAGTGGTATATGTGTGTATGGATCAATATAGGGAAAGATTCCAGGAAAGTTAGAGTCAGGGCCAGTTGTTGTTTTCTTAATGATCCGTTCACCATACCATTCACATCATCTATTTGTTTCATATGTTTGCTCCATCTTCTGAGCACCATCAGCATCCTGTTCCAGCCATTTATTACATTCTTATTGCGAAACATTCTACTTTTTTAGATTATTTGACTGCCCAATTGTTTGGCCTTACTAAATGTCCTGAGGATAACTTAGTACTGGTAGATAGTGGGAAGAATATGCAAATGTGTTTCCCAGAATGTAAATAGGAAACACTGCCTCTGTATGCTGCCCTCTATTGGTAGCAGCTCCCTTAAACATCATGCCAACTTTCCAACAAGCCTTTAATTGCAATGATGTGGGATTTTGCCAAGTCAGTATCATCCCAACTGTGGACGACCGTTTCGATCTGATTGATGAAGTGATACTGGTGGACACTGCTCGTACCTGGGAAAGAGACTTGATAGATGTATGGCCAAGATCTACCATCTTGTTCTTAGTCAGAGTTACAGTTTTTCATGTTATAGTGATTTATGAGGATTAAGATAAGATAAGAGATAACAGGAATGTTGTAGGAAAGTTTCATGCAAAAACTATATTTAATGAGAAGTATTGTTATGTATATTCTGGTCAGATCATACCATAATATATGTATGTTAATATAGCACATGGCATGGTTGGGTCTTGGAAATGCTAACCTCCATATATTCTGCATATTACTATGATCTGCACAGATGCGTTCCTTATACCGTATACATGGTTCACAGTTGCTGAGGTAGTAGTTATCAAAATAATCTTAAATCTGAAAGGAAAACAAAAAAAGTTAAAGCAATAAGAAAATCCTGATGTAATTTAATTCAGTGGTCCAGATTTCCTGTCAGTTTGACACTGGGTGAAAGTAATTTCCGTAATGGTTTGATAGAGAATCAGATGAAATATTGTTAGTCTCATATTCAGTATAACAAGGTAATATGGCACTTTGACCACAACACCGACATATTAGAAGCAGAGGAGTTAACTTAGCAGTAGTGACGTTCATCTCAAACACCATCGTAGTGTGAGGTCAATGCCAACAAGGAAAACTGGAGATGGCCACAAGTACCCTATGGCAGTCCAATGGAAATTTCAGTATAGTATTGAACATATGTGTATAAGAAGTACAAAGCTGGGTGTGTGCAGAGGTGGATGACTAAGGTAAATGGGCAAAGTGAAGTGCCAAGACACAGGTTATTTAGTTCTTCATATCAAATTGCAAAGTACAGAAACAGACAATACAGAGATCTTTACAACCTAGATGGAGAAGGCATTAATAATGAGCACTGAAAGGCTTCTTTGCGGTAAGAGCAATGAGATTATGGAACTTTCTATCATACAATGGTGTGATGATTGATACATTGAACAATTAATGTATGTCAATGCAAAGGCTTACGAAAGAGACAGCAACGCAAGGTTGGAAATGACAAAATCTTAATATGAATGGCAAAAATCATTGCTTAGACAAACAAGGCATGGTTTAGAAGGAGGAGTGAGGTAGTGCAGAACCCCCTAGAGATATGTCAATTACCATGGAATACACGCCATAGGATGACTGAGGAGCCACCAACTTGTCAGAAGATTTGTTTTCATATGGAATGATTCACTAATAATCCGTTAAACCTTGCTATATGCACAATAATACCAATGATGATTATATGCAATTGTTACATGCAACCTCCATTATGCCCCACAGATGCCCACCCAACCTCCATTATGCCCCACAGATGCCCACCCAACCTCTATTGTGCACCAGAGTGGCTCACCCGTGAACTAATATTATACTCAGGGGTCTTTTCAGACCCTGGACTATAACAATCAGAGACTCAAAGGAGGTGAAGAAACATAATAAACACTGTTACTAACTGACCTCTCCTGGATTCGGTGTTACTCCTAGAACAGGTTTCGGGCCTTTATGGTAATGGCCCAGAAGTCACGTGATCCACGTGAGCCATTACCATACAGGCCCGAAGCCTGCTAGGAGTAACACCGGATCCGGGTGAGGTGAGTAACACTGTTTTTTATGTTTCTTCACCTCGCCTGAGGCTCCAATTATTATACTCAGGGGTCTGAAAAGACCTGTCTTGGACTAGTTTAGAAAAAAAAAGTAAAAAAATAAAATAGTCAAATTGCTGCCACATTGAAAGTGCCATCTGAGATAGCCACCTCACCACATTAACAGTGCAGCCCTGCATGTATTATAGGAACTTGGGAGACATGTATACTCCTTCTACCACTTTGCCCCTGTTCCTGCCACAATATATATATATATATATATATATATATATATATATATATATATATATATGTATTGTGAAAAAGTGACAAGCAAAGTGCTATATCAGCCCCAGATTCCTAACTTATGTGTGGTCCAGTGCAGGTCTGGAATAGGATTCAGCCCCAGGTGTGGGTCCTGAGGCTCGTAGCTGGGCCATAAAAGGCTGCAGGGCCTGCACTTCTGGGCAGATCCTGGGAGGAAAGGAAGTGGTCCCAACACTGAGAGCCTTGTGATATGGTACAGTGTTTTTTTGGTTGATTAGTGTGGCTGGTAGTAAGCCACTTGTACAGTTAGTACTTTTCTGTTTAGTTAGCGCTCAGACGAGCAGGATTTTGTCTGATGTTATTTTGCCTGAAGTTAAGGCTGTATTTTATTTTACTCATTTTTGTGCCTGACATAAAGGTTTATTTATTTTGCTGTTTTTCTTAAATAAACCACTTTGCTGCAAGATTTGTGTCCCTGCACCACTGCTTTTACCGAGCTATCTTTCCCACAAAGATATATATAATCCGTCCTTCCTTCAACCATTATGTTATATATCTTTCTAACATTATGTTACCTAGCCCTCATTTGGAGTGAGTATACAGCTATAAATATTCTTCTTTCTAGCACTATGTTATCTAGCCTTGACTTGGAGGATGCTTGTGCAGATATAAAATGCTTAGAAATCAATAAGAGTGTTAACTTACTGAGGAAAATTGAAGCTTTCTTTCTTTCCCTAAGGAAAATTCTTTTCATATATTATTGAATCTAGAATTTAATAATGGAGTTTTACGTACTTTACAATATAGGAAGCTCCAGATCTGCGAGCACCTTTGTGACCAGGATAAAACATACCGGGATTCCATCCTATGATGGTCGAATCTAAAGTGTGAATCCAGGGGATGCCCGTATGCTTCTTCTGACACTGCAGAGCCGCCGCAGCTAGAAGCAATACAGTATGTGGAGCAAAAAATGTATGCAGAATACAGCAAATGGCAGAAGCGAGAGAGCGAGAGAAGGAGAGAGAGAGCGAGAGAGATGGAGGGGGGCTTCTCTGGGGAAATTAATAGAGCACTACAGCTTCATACATTTTTAAAGTGAATTCTGTGAAAGAGAGTGAGGCATAAACAGAAATTGAGATGTGAGAGAAAAAGTGTAAAAAAAGAGAGACTGTGACGCATAGATAAGAAAGAAAGACACAGTGTGACATAAGAAGGAGTCACAGACACCCAGAGGCTTAGTGAAATACATGTGGATTATAAATCCTGCGTCAAGCATCCATATATCTTTGTTACACATGTTATTGCATATAGTGATGATATATAATAACATAGGTCATGACTATTATTAAGTCTGTAAATTAAGTTTGATGATTTATTAATTAGAATTATCAAGAGGGCCTTTAAATGAAATCATGTTTTATGAATGGTGCTATTTTGTAACTATCAACATAGTAAAACCTTGAAATAATCCAGTTTTCACACTGACTAGAACAGGCACAATAGGCTGATGATTCCTATTGCCTCTAGCTTACTTGTCAGTTTTGCTGTTTAGACTGGGACAGAATGAGCAAAGTCATCTCATGATTGGAGAATGGGATAGTTTTTCGTTGCACTGATTGAGAACCTAGATAAGTCGCGATAGCACCACTAAGCACTCGGGGAGAGGGGTTTTCCTGGTGTAGATGTAATGTTGGTTCTGGGCATTGATCACCACTTTTTTACAAAAGTGTGTAGACCAGAATAGAGTTGAAGGCGGGCTGGGGCGAGGCTACCTTCGCCAAACAAATGTACTATAACTTAACTCAGAAAACTGACTTAAGTTATGTCTACTACTTGTGCAGCAAAATTTTTCACAATACAGATGGGATCACACCAGTGCTCGGTGTCCATTTGGGGATTCTGTGCCCCATTTTGCTTGAAAAACACAAAGGGAAAAGTCCTCATGGATTTTTGTGCCAATATTAATGACCTGTTGTGGCACTGTTGTACTGGATGTCAAAAGTTATGTATTATTTATGCATGTCTTGACCCTGTAGCATAACAACTGCTCTCCAATAACCAATCTCAACATTTACATTGAATTCTACTGAATTTGAAATAACCCATATTGGGTCAGATTTATTAAGACTGGCATTTCTTACACCAGTCTTAATAAGGCCCTGATGAGCACAAGGCATGCCTTAATTATCAAGAGGCTCCCACCTCTTAATAAATATGGTGCACGCCCATGTGGCAGACTGGAATGATATGCCAGTCAGTAACCAGCATAGGTTTCAGAAAACTGGCATGACTTATAATAAATATGTTGGGCATCGGTGTCTCTTCCCTGGCCTGCTCCACCCTCTCACATTTACAGAAATTGGCGAGCAAGGCACAGAACATGGAATATGGCAGATCTTTGGTGCAAGAAAATGCATTGTGCCAATGAGGTGCACCATTATCATCCATCTCTGCCAGGTGTAGATGGAATAATAAATTCCCCCAGTTGTGTCACCTTCTTTAGCCAACAGCTCTGGAGCTTCATGTTCATATACATGTGTTATTTTCATATATAAATGAAGAGAAAGTGCTGTATTTGTGAACCTAGAGCTGAGACTAAAATACAGGCAATACGAAGACGAATCCTGTGGGGGAAATAGTTTGGTAGCAGCAGTGGTGTGGACCCAGACAGTCAAAGACTGGGACACGAAATATGCAGCAAACAGGTTTATTTAGAAAAAAACTGGAAAATAAACCTTTACTTCAATGATGCTGAGCGGGGAAGAACGCCAACCTAGTACTCGTCTATGGACAAGTACTATCAAGTAGGACAAGCAGGGAAGGCGTTCCTCACCGTTCAGTGTCATCACTGCGCGGTAAGAAGCGCCCCTTCTCACAGTACAGCGCAATAGACGCTACTGTGAGGAGGGGCGTTCTTGACTGACTGTAAGAAACACCCTTCTGACACTGAAGAGCTACAGTAATGGCACCTCAGCGGGGGCACAGAACGGAAAAGCCAATGTTGTCGGCTTTCTAGCGTTGTATTACACCGCATGTGCCCGAGGACATAAAAGGTCCTCTTTAATTGTCACATCCGCTTATATCAATTTTTTCAACAAAATTATTTTGGGATTTTATGTTGCGTATCACAATTCTATAATCTTTTTATCTTGTGACAGATATTCCAGGCTGTAAATGCAGCCTTTTACTATAATAACTACTGTCAGCTGCTGTGATGAAGAGGAAATTGAATAAATATGTGTACTTGATCGTGATTATTGTGTAATTGGATGTATATTAGCTGCAGGTTACAGGAATCATTCATTTCCTTCTATGTAAACCATGCCATATGAATCGCAATGTCTCATACTAGTATGTACACAGTCACAGCGTAGAATATTTAACAGCTGTCATACTGAAGGTAAAATATTGCTCCGGATATCAGATTATAGCTTGGCGCAGTAATCTGAAAGGGGTTTTCATTCACATGTCTGCATTTGACGCATGTATGGTGTTCTTTATTTTTTTCAGAGGCCATATATATCCGTTCATTTCAATGTGTTTATTCAGACAAACTGGATACCCATTCTTTTTTTTTCCACAAGTCTATGGGTTTGTAAAAAAAAATAAAAATAATAAAACAAAACTACAACATTCGTGTAACAATCTGTTTTACATACAGAGAGGTATACAAAATATAGGAAAAGAAACAAAAAAAGTTGATTTATTTTTCACATATAACAGCAACAGCAAATCACCTGCGAATGAGCAGGGCGGGGTACTGTCCGTGAAATGCACCGACCTCACGTGTCCACAAATGCAGATAATTATATACACCATGGGGGAAATTTCCAATGTTAAACGCACAAAAATTCTATCTTAAATTGTGCCAAAACCTGACCTATATGATTTGAACTTGATTTATTATGTGTTTTAGGTTAAGTCAATGTATTGCAGAAACTCCTATGTGAAGAAGCACGCACAAGGCCTCGCCTGCTTATTAATTAATTTGTTAATTCAGAGAGGGCGGGTCTTTAAGAGAGGTTAGGAGGCGACCTATCTCTGTCTGCCTGGGGGCACAGAAAGCCAGCCTGTGTAAAAGACAGAGGGCTGCTGGACATTGTTTTGCTTTACAAGCTGGCAAGAAGACCGGCCGTATTTGAGCCTTTATCGAGACCAAACCAAAACCCCCCTTCCCCTCTACTAAACCCCTTGTGTGTGTGATCTTCACATAAATACGGACCAAGTTACCTTTGAATGGGTGGGGTTGGCCACAGCTTTATTAAATATATATTATCTGACATAATCAGTAACCCCTGTTCCCTTCCTCCTCAGCGAACGTTTTGGTGTGTGCCCCCCGGTAGGGCACGTCGCTGTTACTCTACATCGCTGAGAAAGGGGGCCAAGGTCCTGCTACTATGCCACCGGATCTCGGTGTAAGCCTACAACGAGGTCCGACCCCCCCTAGCAGGAACAGCGCCCTTTCTATGCCACCTTGAATCCCGGAAAGAAAAAAGTCCAACCCAATATCATTCAGGTGTACCCCATCCTTTCGCAGCAGCATCCGATTGTCCCCTTCAAGCTGGTAGTGCCTGACCACTACTCCGCCCAGTGTTTGTATGTGGTGTGACATTACTCTGTTTAGGACTTTTCTTGTTCTCTCAAGCGCGGGCGGACTAATAGCGCCGTGCCACTGTGACCTCGGAATCATCTCAGGCCATACAGGGACTAGGGCTGGGAAAAGTTCTGGAAACCTGCAGAAATCCGCTCGCATCCTAGCAATTAGTTCTGGCTGCCGGATGGAGACCATGTCGTTGCCACCTGCATGGATTACTAACACCACCGGGACCTGGGTGGCTTTACTAGCGTTGAGGACCTCCGGAAAGACTTGTTCCCACTTCATGCCCCGTATGCCGAGCCACCGCACCTGGACGTTTCTGAAACCCAGCTGGAGGCCCATCGGCCGGACTGCTGCTCGCTTTGCGGCCCAAAAGACATAGGAGTGTCCAATGATCCAAACCACGGTGGGGGACCCTGTGAACAACAACATGGGTTAAAAACAACGAAGCATCATGCAAACCAACTTTAGGGGACCCCCCCTCCCCCCTTTATATATATATATATATATATATATATATATATATATATATATATACTTTTCTTTTTAAATTTATTTTTAACTGATAATTAAACCAGGTCTGACGTAACGCCTATAGCAGTTGGAGCGCCATCGTCCTATGCGTTTCACCTCTTCCTCTGCCAGGCCTGCCGCATCGGCAGCCGTCGCAGCCCCGATGCGGAAGGAGTGGGTACCAAATTCTGCTGGCGATACCCCATTGGCTTCTAGACACTTCTTGAACACTGCTTCAAACTGGAACCTTGTTAAGGGGGAACCATCCTTGTGGACTAAAAACTGGGTAGCGGCTGGTCAGGATACCGCATATGTCTTAACCGTTTTGACCGGGCACAACGGGCCGCTGAGCTTCGCTATTGATAACCATGCCCCTTGGCCGTAAATGTCAGTTTTAGATCGGCGGACCCTAAGCCTGAGTGACTCCGGGGGAATGACTACGTCCTCTGCTGCTAAACCTGTTGCTACCCGCCGGGATCTAGCTACTAGCTCCCCAATTCTTAGTGCTCCAAAAAAGGCTAAAACAAAGGCACAGGACATAAGAACTGCTTTGTATGGTGCTGTGCAGACCGTTATAGTGACGTCCACCAGGCGCCGCAATAGGAGGGTTGCTTTGTCAGCTCTGGCCGGAATCCAAAAGGAAGTTCCCCGCCCAGAGCTGCCCTGGATACTCCTGTGGGAGGCCCCGCCCCCCTCCCCGGGCCACCAATGAATGGGAAAAAACTCCCCTTGAGGGGAAGGGCATAGGTCACAAACGGCCGCTCAATATCCAGCTGGCTTATACACCCAGCCGGCTTGCAGCTCTACAGCTGCTAGCTAGTGTTATATGATGGTAAATGCTGAGCAGACAAAGATTTTCTTTTGTTGCTTTTTTGTTTAATTTTTTTTTTTTTTTTTTTTTTTGGGCCTGGTTTTGATTAAACAGACGTGTTCTCTGACCCTAGCAAAGGTGATCCAGAGTTTAATCTCACATACCCTATATAAGTCTATGGGGAAAAGAGCATTTCTGCAAATATTTTTTCCTACAAAGCTGATCATCTCACAGCACACAAACCATGAAAGGTAAGAGAAAGACATCTGGAAATTTGGAAAAATGCAAATACAACCTATAATACAAGTAACAAATTGAAGTAGTCTCAGCACGCCGGATGATACGTTTTCTTAAAAAAATTTCCAAATTTTATTGTGGAGACATGCTCCAAGTTAAAAATATATATATATTGTTCTTGGAAAAGCAGTCGATGGATATGTCCTTGTGCAGACGGGACAGAAGGACGAATAAGCCTACGCGTTTCGGGGATATGACCCCTTAGTCATGACTAAGGGGTCATATCCCCGAAACGCGTAGGCTTATTCGTCCTTCTGTCCCGTCTGCACAAGGACATATCCATCGACTGCTTTTCCAAGAACAATATATATATATTTTTAACTTGGAGCATGTCTCCACAATAAAATTTGGAAATTTTTTTAAGAAAACGTATCATCCGGCGTGCTGAGACTACTTCAATTTGTTGCTTCTATTGTGTCTGTGCCGGACATGACGTCTTGGGCATCCGGATGACTACAAGCACCTACTACTCCTGCATTAACAGTAAGAGACATTTATCATTTTTGTAATACGGGCTGAGACAAATTTTTCTTCTTTGCATATATAATACAAGTAGTTTTTATTGTGCAGCTACAGTACCACTAACTTCATTTCCGCTTCCACTTACTGCCTGAGAATAAGTCATTACAATATCAATAGAGATGAGCGAACAGTGTTCTATCGAACACATGTTCGATCGGATATCAGGGTGTTCGCCATGTTCGAATCGAATCGAACACCACGTGGTAAAGTGCGCCAAAATTCGATTCCCCTCCCACCTTCCCTGGCGCCTTTTTTGCACCAATAACAGCGCAGGGGAGGTGGGACAGGAACTACGACACTGGGGGCATTGAAAAAAATTGGAAAAAGTCATTGGCTGCCGAAATCAGGTGACCTCCATTTTAGACGAATAGTGGATTTCAAATCCGGGTCATATGAGAATGTGAACTTTGTGACTATGAGACAGGGATAGCTGTACAGGCAGGGATAGCTAGGGATAACCTTTATTTAGGGGGGAATGTTATTAAAAATAACTTTTTGGGGCTCTATCGGGTGTGTAATTGTGATTTTTGTGAGATAAACTTTTTCCCATAGGGATGCATTGGCCAGCGCTGATTGGCCGAATTCCGTACTCTGGCCAATCAGTGCTGGCCAATGCATTCTATTAGCTTGATGAAGCAGAGTGTGCACAAGGGTTCAAGCGCACCCTCGGCTCTGATGTAGCAGAGCCGAGGCTGCACAAGGGTTCAAGCGCACCCTCGGCTCTGATGTAGGAGAGCCGAGGGTGCACTTGAACCCTTGTGCACCCTCAGCTCTGCTACATCAGAGCCGAGGGTGCGCTTGAACCCTTGTGCACACTCTGCTTCATCAAGCTAATAGAATGCATTGGCCAGCGCTGATTGGCCAATGTATTCTATTAGCCTGATGAAGTAGAGCTGAATGTGTGTGCTAAGCACACACATTCAGCTCTACTTCATCGGGCTAATAGAATGCATTGGCCAGCGCTGATTGGCCAGAGTACGGAACTCGACCAATCAGCGCTGGCTCTGCTGGAGGAGGCGGAGTCTAAGATCGCTCCACACCAGTCTCCATTCAGGTCCGACCTTAGACTCCGCCTCCTCCGGCAGAGCCAGCGCTGATTGGCCGAAGGCTGGCCAATGCATTCCTATGCGAATGCAGAGACTTAGCAGTGCTGAGTCAGTTTTGCTCAACTACACATCTGATGCACACTCGGCACTGCTACATCAGATGTAGCAATCTGATGTAGCAGAGCCGAGGGTGCACTAGAACCCCTGTGCAAACTCAGTTCACGCTAATAGAATGCATTGGCCAGCGCTGATTGGCCAATGCATTCTATTAGCCCGATGAAGTAGAGCTGAATGTGTGTGCTAAGCACACTCATTCAGCACTGCTTCATCACGCCAATACAATGCATTAGCCAGTGCTGATTGGCCAGAGTACGGAATTCGGCCAATCAGCGCTGGCTCTGCTGGAGGAGGCGGAGTCTAAGGTCGGACCTGAATGGAGACTGGTGTGGAGCGATCTTAGACTCCGCCTCCTCCAGCAGAGCCAGCGCTGATTGGTCGAGTTCCGTACTCTGGCCAATCAGCGCTGGCCAATGCATTCTATTAGCCCGATGAAGTAGAGCTGAATGTGTGTGCTTAGCACACACATTCAGCTCTACTTCATCAGGCTAATAGAATACATTGGCCAATCAGCGCTGGCCAATGCATTCTATTAGCTTGATGAAGCAGAGTGTGCACAAGGGTTCAAGCGCACCCTCGGCTCTGATGTAGCAGAGCCGAGGCTGCACAAGGGTTCAAGTGCACCCTCGGCTCTCCTACATCAGAGCCGAGGGTGCGCTTGAACCCTTGTGCAGCCTCGGCTCTGCTACATCAGAGCCGAGGGTGCGCTTGAACCCTTGTGCACACTCTGCTTCATCAAGCTAATAGAATGCATTGGCCAGCACTGATTGGCCAGAGTACGGAATTCGGCCAATCAGCGCTGGCCAATGCATTCTATTAGCCCGATGAAGTAGAGCTGAATGTGTGTGCTAAGCACACACATTCAGCACTGCTTCATCACGCCAATACAATGCATTAGCCAGTGCTGATTGGCCAGAGTACGGAATTCGGCCAATCAGCGCTGGCTCTGCTGGAGGAGGCGGAGTCTAAGATCGCTCCACACCAGTCTCCATTCAGGTCCGACCTTAGACTCCGCCTCCTCCAGCAGAGCCAGCGCTGATTGGCCAAATTCCGTACTCTGGCCAATCAGCACTGGCTAATGCATTGTATTGGCTTGATGAAGCAGTGCTGAATGTGTGTGCTTAGCACACACATTCAGCTCTACTTCATCGGGCTAATAGAATGCATTGGCCAATCAGCGCTGGCCAATGCATTCTATTAGCGTGAACTGAGTTTGCACAGGGGTTCTAGTGCACCCTCGGCTCTGCTACATCAGATTGCTACATCTGATGTAGCAGTGCCGAGTGTGCATCAGATGTGTAGTTGAGCAAAACTGACTCAGCACTGCTAAGTCTGCATTCGCATAGGAATGCATTGGCCAGCCTTCGGCCAATCAGCGCTGGCTCTGCCGGAGGAGGCGGAGTCTAAGGTCGGACCTGAATGGAGACTGGTGTGGAGCGATCTTAGACTCCGCCTCCTCCAGCAGAGCCAGCGCTGATTGGCCGAATTCCGTACTCTGGCCAATCAGCACTGGCTAATGCATTGTATTGGCTTGATGAAGCAGTGCTGAATGTGTGTGCTTAGCACACACATTCAGCTCTACTTCATCGGGCTAATAGAATGCATTGGCCAGCGCTGATTGGCCGAATTCCGTACTCTGGCCAATCAGCACTGGCTAATGCATTGTATTGGCTTGATGAAGCAGTGCTGAATGTGTGTGCTTAGCACACACATTCAGCTCTACTTCATCGGGCTAATAGAATGCATTGGCCAATCAGCGCTGGCCAATGCATTCTATTAGCGTGAACTGAGTTTGCACAGGGGTTCTAGTGCACCCTCGGCTCTGCTACATCAGATTGCTACATCTGATGTAGCAGTGCCGAGTGTGCATCAGATGTGTAGTTGAGCAAAACTGACTCAGCACTGCTAAGTCTGCATTCGCATAGGAATGCATTGGCCAGCCTTCGGCCAATCAGCGCTGGCTCTGCCGGAGGAGGCGGAGTCTAAGGTCGGACCTGAATGGAGACTGGTGTGGAGCGATCTTAGACTCCGCCTCCTACAGCAGAGCCAGCGCTGATTGGCCGAATTCCGTACTCTGGCCAATCAGCACTGGCTAATGCATTGTATTGGCTTGATGAAGCAGTGCTGAATGTGTGTGCTTAGCACACACATTCAGCTCTACTTCATCGGGCTAATAGAATGCATTGGCCAGCGCTGATTGGCCGAATTCCGTACTCTGGCCAATCAGCACTGGCTAATGCATTGTATTGGCTTGATGAAGCAGTGCTGAATGTGTGTGCTTAGCACACACATTCAGCTCTACTTCATCGGGCTAATAGAATGCATTGGCCAATCAGCGCTGGCCAATGCATTCTATTAGCGTGAACTGAGTTTGCACAGGGGTTCTAGTGCACCCTCGGCTCTGCTACATCAGATTGCTACATCTGATGTAGCAGTGCCGAGTGTGCATCAGATGTGTAGTTGAGCAAAACTGACTCAGCACTGCTAAGTCTGCATTCGCATAGGAATGCATTGGCCAGCCTTCGGCCAATCAGCGCTGGCTCTGCCGGAGGAGGCGGAGTCTAAGGTCGGACCTGAATGGAGACTGGTGTGGAGCTATCTTAGACTCCGCCTCCTCCAGCAGAGCCAGCGCTGATTGGTCGAGTTCCGTACTCTGGCCAATCAGCACTGGCCAATGCATTTCTATGGGGAAAAGTTAGCTTGCGAAAATCGCAAACTGACAGGGATTTCCATGAAATAAAGTGACTTTTATGCCCCCAGACATGCTTCCCCTGCTGTCCCAGTGTCATTCCAGGGTGTTGGTATCATTTCCTGGGGTGTCATAGTGGACTTGGTGACCCTCCAGACACGAATTTGGGTTTCCCCCTTAACGAGTTTATGTTCCCCATAGACTATAATGGGGTTCGAAACCCATTCGAACACTCGAACAGTGAGCGGCTGTTCGAATCGAATTTCGAACCTCGAACATTTTAGTGTTCGCTCATCTCTAAATATCAATCATAAATACAAGCAGCGGCTGACATCTGCCTGACTTGTAAATGACATCTACTTCTGCTAACTCAATTATACATAGCTAAGTAATGGGTTTTAGAGGTTTTATCATACGACTATTTTCACAGCTACTTCTTACATTAATTGATATTTACAGGAATAAAATTAAATCAATCATCAATATGGACGAGGGTTATTAGATGAGTAATGCCTATATGGCTATGAGGTGGTTAAGGTTACCGACAGAAAGCAGAAAATACTGAAAAGAAACAAATACAAACAGGGCAGCAAAGACTGACAGGTGTAAATGTTCCTATATTCCACCAAGGCTCTGCGGAGAGCTGTATCCTAGACTGCGGCATACATAATGACAATATCTCTCCAATTTATAATCTGTCTTCAGTAACTCACCAAGATGGAGACACCATTGCCAATTATACAGCACCTGTCATAACAATACATCTATCTTCATTCTAAAGGTATTCTGAGCTATATGTGGTGCTGGGATTATAATAAAGTGGGCAGCTTATTATCTCCATCCATACAGCCACATATTTCGCCTGATACTATTCGTTTGATATTTCATGAATTTCATCACAGAAGATTTTATAACATCCTTTTTTTTAATTTTGGAATTGGTTCCTCTTTTTGAAATAAGCCTGCCAGTGGGTATTTGCTAGGGATGGGCAAAATCGGCTCAGACCAAGCCAGGTTAGACCAAAATATTTCAAATTGTTAATGTTTTTACAAAACTGATCAATTGGAGATTCATCTCGCACGAACTAAAATGGGAACCTGCAGATTCCAGAGTAAAATAGGTGGAGACCCAGAGGAGATGAAAATTTAAAAAAAATAAAAAAAAATCATAATCACCTTCCATGTTTTTTGGGTCTCCTATTGGCATCCGGCACTGTCCTGGAAACATCCGTCACTCCTCTATGACATTATAGAACAGGGCTCAATGCTGAGCCCTGTGATTAGGCCTTAGCAGTGACCTCGGCATGTGTGATGACATCATGCCCCTTGGCGTGCCCATGTAACCGTTGGTGAATAAAAACCTAATAGATTATATGGACTCATATGGACTATATTGTCTCCATGAGAAAATAACCCCTTTGCAATCACTACAAGGCCTTTCACAGAGGCACTAAGGCGCCTTACGTTTTAGTCTGCTATGTAGAAGGAAACTCCTAAGGACAGTTTAACCTCTTAAGGTCATGTCACTAGTGATAGCAGCATCTAAGTGGATTCAATGGGAAGTACTCCATTTCTTACTCTATCACCCCACTTGTGATGCAACCTAGGGTGCCTATAGAAGATGGAGGTCTAACAATGGCCTTCAGATCTGCCAGATAGGGAAGCCTTTTAAACCTCACCAAACGCAGGATCTAATAGGTTGCCCTGCCAGTCTATAATACACTGCAATGAAGAAGTGTTGGCCATAGCCATAGTTGGTACGGCCTCACGTTGATTATTGTGCACAGTTTTGGGCTCGGGTGAACAAGAGGGACGTAATTGAACTAGAAGGACAGAGAAGAGTGACCAAATTTATTACAAGAATGGGTGGTTTGGAGTAAAGAGAAAGACAAATTTGGGGTTATTCAGTTTAGAAAAAAGATGGCTATGGGCATACATTTCACCAGTATCATAGATGGGGATTCTGTACTGTAAGAGCAGTGAGGCTATGGAGATCACTGCCACATGATGATGGGATGGTGAATTCACTGTGTAATTTCAAAGAGGATCTGGATGCCTTTCTTAAAACAGAACAATATTACAGGATACAGGTTTTAGGATTTTAGTGATACAAGTCGATCCAGGGCTTTTATACAGATTTGGAGCCGGGAAGGAACTGTATTTTTTTCCCTGACTTGACAATTGGTATCAACCTCGTGGGATTTTTGTCTTCCACTGGTTCAACTCTCTAGGGTTAAAGATTGGTTGTAGATTGGACTTGATGGACCCATGTCTTCATTCAACCTCATCTATTATTATGTTATGTATCTGCCAGCATTTTTAGGTTAAGTTCCCACATTGCAGAAAAGCTGCTTTTTTGTTGCAGATTTTTGCAAGGAGTGGATTCAGCAAAAGAGAGAAGTACAGTGTTGGCCAAAAGTATTGGCACCCCTGCAATTTTGTCAGATAATACTCCTGTTCTTACAGAAAATGATTGCAAGCACAAACTCTTTGGTAAAAGTCAAATCATTGATCATTTTACACAAAACTCCAAAAATGGGCCGGACAAAAGTCTATAAACATTTATGGCATGCCGAGCGGACAAATGTCTCTATGCGAGTGTCGTTGCCATCACAATAACGATAGAAATATATCACTTTTAAATTATATTACCTATAGGATAAAGTTATTATTCTTTACTCATTTTTTGTTTTACTGGAAGAAATGGGTAGATAATATATTTCCAGAAATCAGCACGAAAAGGAAATGTCTTGTGCAATATACATTTTTATCTTATCAAGTGGAAAATATGTCGCTAAGATCTCCTCCTCCTCCTCTGCATTTCAGATTCCTCTACATTTTTTATGAATCTTACAAACAAGTTCTATACATTATTCACATATAGTATATATGCTGCGAATCCTTGCACTTAAAGAGCATGTGAAGGAAGCTTACATTGACGCGATGGCTTCCTATCACATGATCTATGCCTGCTCAAATGCTTTTTTGATGTATGAGGAATCTAAAGATGAGCCATATGTATTACGAGGGTATATGCCTCTTAAAGGCAAAGTGTCGCCAGCAAATAACCAATTGTTTAAATCACATTTTTATGTTTAACATATTTTTGATAACCTTTTGGGTTTAATTTTTATGTTATTTATCTATATTTAAAAAAATTCATAGATGGTAGAGTTTTCTAGGCATGCTCTGTGACCTCCGTAGGTCACTATGAGGAGGGGGAGTGGATAAGCTGTAAAATGCTCTATTATAACTGCGGGATTATATATATCTTATCTACATACAGTGTTGGCCAAAAGTATTGGCACCCCTGCAATTGTGTCAGGTAATACTCAGTTTCTTCCAGAAAATGATTGCAAGCACAAACTCTTTGGTATTAATATCTTCATTTATTTTGCTTGCAATGAAAAAACACAAAAGAGAATGAAAAAAAAAGTCAAATCATTGATCATTTTACACAAAACTCCAAAAATGGACCGGACAAAAGTATTGGCACCCTCAGCCTAATACTTGGTAGCACAACCTTTAGACAAAATAACTGCGAACAACCGCTTCCGGTAACCATCAATGAGTTTCTTACAAGGCTCTGCTGGAATTTTAGACCATTCTTCTTTGGCAAACTGCTCCAGGTCCCTGAGATGTGAAGGATGCCTTCTCCAAACTGAAATCTCTCCACAGGTGTTCTATGGGACTCAGGTCTGGACTCATTGCTGGACACTTTACAAGTCTCCAGTGCTTTCTCTCAAACCATTTTCTAGTGCTTTTTGAAGTGTGTTTTGGGTCATTGTTCTGCTGAAAGCCCCATGACCTCTGAGGGAGACCCAGCTTTCTCACACTGGGCCCTACATTATGCTGCAAAATTTGTTGGTAGTCTTCAGACTTCATAATGCCATGCACACGGTCAAGCCGTCCAGTGCCAGAGGCAGCAAAGCAACCCCAAAACATCAGGGAACCTCCGCCATGTTTGACTGTAGGGACTGTGTTCTTTTCTTTGAAGGCCTCTTTTTTTTCCTGTAAACTCTATGTTGATGCTTTTTGATGACACTGCGCACGGTAGACACAGGAACATTCCGGTCTTTGGAGATGGACTTGTAGCCTTGAGATTGCTCATGCTTCCTCACAATTTTGCTTCTCAAGTCCTCAGACAGTTCTTTGGTCTTCTTTCTTTTCTCCAAGCTCAATGTGGTATACACAAGGACACAGGACAGAGGTTGAGTCAACTTTAATCCGTTTCAACTGGCTGCAAGTGTGATTTAGTTTTTGCCACCACCTGTTAGGTGTCTCAGGTAAGTAACAGGTGCTGTTAATTACACCAATTAGAGAAGCATCACATGATTTTTCAAACAGTGCCAATACTTTTGTCCATCCCCTTTTTTATGTTTGCTGTGAAATTATATCCAATTTGGCTTTTTGACAATTATTTTTGTGGTTTTCCATTGAAGACAAATTAAATGAAGATATTAATACCAAAGAATTTGTGATTGCAATCATTTTCTGGAAGAAAATGAGTATTATCTGACAGAATTGCAGGGGGCCAATACTTTTGGCCAACACTGTATATGAACTTGTTATTTTTTTCCCCATTCCTTATGTAGCCACTCCTGAGTTTGGCTTAGAAAAAAAGAAAACAGCAAAATGCAAAAAAACAAACAAAAAAAACAACTAATTTTGGGGCTTATAAATCTGACACAGATTGAAGTTTGCGTTTCTATTTATGTTTAATTCACAAACATTTGCTGGAAAGAAATGATGAATGGAGAAAATATGTTTGTTGCAGACTAAAAGGTCTGGGATTATTTCTCTGCTTTTTTATCTGTTTCTCTCCTGGATCTTCTGGAAGCATAGGCACAGGCTGCAGTTATGTAAATCAGACATATTTCCAGGGTCAAGCTGCCACAAATAGAATACATTAAACTAGTTAGTATAGTTAGGAAAAATAAAATTATCTGCACTAAACAATGTGCTCTTATGTTGAGATTCTTGGTCGTAGCATCATGTAACTTCCAGAATGTATTCCCAAGTATATAATTTTTATGTATTATTTATCTGTATTTATATTTCTTGTGCGCCATAAAGGCTGCATGCTGCTCTGGCAGCTGAGCAGATCCCCCCCCCCCCCATATTACTCCCCTAAGCTCATACTCTTACCAAGCGATGACAATGGTGTGTGGCCCCCATTCATTCGCTCCCCTGGCAAAACATCCCTTCACCTTGTAACTTCAATACATGATCTCCTGAGATGAATGAAGATGCGTCACTCACTTCAAGCTCAGGCCTACCTCTGCCTACAAAGGTCACAGATGATGTGCCCCAAATATTATAGACAATTACAGGACGGATCACCACTGATGCCAGCAATATCGCTGATCCAGCTTCCCCAAATCTCCCATACCAATGGTTAAAGGGGTTTTCTGGGCAGAAAATCTTTATTTTTTTAGAATGGTCTATTAGTGCTAGTAATGGGTTAATAAGTAGAGACGAGCGAACAGCATTCGATCGAGTACATGTTCGATCAGATAGCAGGCTGTTCAAGATGTTCGATTCGAGTCAAACACCAGGTGGCAAACTCACTAAAAAATGGATTCCCCTCCCACCTTCCCTGGCACTTTTTTGCACCAATAACTGTGCAGGGGAGGTGGGACAGGAACTACGACAACGGAGGCATCGAAAAAAATCGGAAAAAGTAATTGGCCGGCTAATACAGGTGACCTCCAATTTATATGAACAGTGGATTTAATATCCGGTTCATATGAGACTGTGAACTATGTGATTGTCAGACAGGGATAGATGTACAGGCAGGGATAGCTAGGAATTACCTTTATTTAGGTGGGAATATCACTCACCCAGCTCTTTGGGGCTCTATCAAGTCGGGATCCCTGTCAGCTTGCGATATGCATGAGCTGACTTTTTCCCATAGGAATGCATTGACCAGCGTTGATTGGCCGAATGCCATACAGAGTACAGCATTCGGCCAATCAACACTGGTTCTGCTGGAGGCTCATCTGTGAGGAGGCGAAGTCTAAGATCGGACCAGAATGGAGACTGCTGTGGACCGATTTTAGACTCCACTTCCTCCGGAAGAACCAGCGTTGATTGGCCGAATGCTGTACTCTGTATGGCATTCGGCCAATCAACACTGGTCAATGCATTCCTATGCCGAGATGTAGCATTGCTGGCCATGCGCTCAGCACTGCTACACCGGAGATGAAGCAAAGCTGAGTGTGCGCTGAACCCTGCTGCACACTCAGCTCTGCTGAGATGCAGCAGAGCTGAGTGTGCAGCAGGGTTCAGCGCATCTCTGATGCAACAGAGCTGAGTGTGCAGCAGGGTTCAGCGCATCTGTGATGCAGCAGTGCTGAGTGTGCAGCAGGGTTCAGCGCATACTCAGCTCTGCTACATCTCTGATGCAGCAGAGCTGAGTGTGCAGCAGGGTTCACATCTCCGGTGTAGCAGTGCTGGCCGTGCGCTCAGCTGCATCTCCGGTGTAGCCGAGCTGAGCGCACTGCCAGCACTGCTACATCTCGGCATAGGAATGCATTGACCAGCGTTGATTGGCCGAATGCCATACAGAGTACAGCATTCGGCCAATCAACGCTGGTTCTGCTGGAGGAGGCGGAGTCTAAGATAGGTCCACAGCAGTCTCCATTCTGGTCCGATCTTAGACTCCGTCTCCTCACAAATGAGCCTCCGGCAGAACCAGCGTTGATTGGCCGAATGCAGTAATACAGTGACTTGGGCATGTTAGATGCCCCCAGGCATGCTTCCCCTGCTGTCCCAGTTGCATTCCAGGGTGTTGGCATCATTTCCTTGGGTGTCATAGTGGACTTGGTGACCCTCCTGAGTCGAATAGTGGTTTCCTTCTAAACGAGTATTTATTCCCCATAGACTATAATGGGGTTCGATGTTCGATCGAACAGTCGAGTATTGAGTGGCTACTCGAATCTAATTTGAACTTCGAACATTTCACTTTTCGCTCATCTCTATTAATAAATAGACCTATATACCTTTAGCAGTGTTTGGGGTGATTTCTGAGTGTGTCTGGATGGCATTCTCTGCATTTGTTTATTTGGTGTTAGCTTCCTGATGTGCAGCTTCCTATGTATCTAACATTAAGAAAAAACAACTTTGTAGCTTCTATTGCAACCATGAAGTGGCACTTGGAAGGCGGACTTGGGAGGCAAGAGGCAGAAATTGGGAGCGGGTAAGTGCCCTGCTACCCCCCACCTTGCCATGGTGGGGGGTAGCAGGGCACTTGTCCAGGAGGGTTGGGAGCTACGGTATGCCTATTCTCCATCTCCGTGACGTGACGTTACACGACATAGCACTGGAGCAGCTGAATTTAATTAGGACTTATTTTTGGAGTAGGGTTTATATTTCAGTCCTACTCCAAAAACCCTACAATATCAAGCTATTTTTGGAGAAACAGGGTATGTGTTTGTATGACGTAGGAGGCTGATGGAACGGTTAATACAGATTTCAATTACCAAGGGAAATATTACAATAATTAATCTCTTAGGGATTAATACTGATATGTGATGAAGCTAGCAGGATATTCGGTCTATAATCTCATCATCCCATTGGATTCAATTCAGTGCATTTGTCTGGCTATTAAAAAATGCTAAACGTGTGTTACAATAACTGGCAGCAGCAATAAAGCCGATATCTACAGTATGTGACCTTTATAGTTGGACATAAATTATGTACATAGTTTGTATTACAATTTGCCGTCTTACAAGCTTCCAGCTGATCTTTTCCCCAGATAGGGGGAGGGAAGGTTTTGTATAATCAAGTTTATATTGAAAAGTTTTGTCAAAACAAAAACTCAACTGGAAAACATTTTACAGCTCACATAACAGTAGGTACAAAGATATGCACTTGACAAATAGTGATATCTGCTAGATTAAATGCAGACTAAAGTGTTACCAAGGCAATGACGACGAAGAAAAGCTACTTGATCACGGCGCCTCCTTAAAATGCTCCAGAGGGCCACATTGCAATTGCACCCAAGCAACATGATATCCGATAATGTCAAAGAGTACAGAGAATAAAGTGGTGAAAGCAGGAAAAGCAAAAGCTAAAGATAGAGGCAATTCTAGTAATAAAACCATTACAATCATTTACTGACACATTCATGCTATCCTCCCCACAATAAGCAAGAGGATAGGAGCCAATGAAAGATAAATGAAAACATTGTTAGACAAGGTCTCAGGACAACCATTTGGAAAACACAGGGTCAGAATGAAAGGAGGGCCAAGGTACCTATGGAAGTATGATTTCAGCAGTTACCATGATCATCAGCCAGAAAGGACTCTTACCAATATAATACATCTATATTCCTCCTAGTACTAGAGACTTGCTGGAGGTGTGATGTGGAACAGGGGTCCAAGATACACATGTAGTGAGGATGCAGGGAAGTGCAAACCTTCTTGGATAGGGTGTTTATGGTATACGGTCAAGATATCTGTGGATATGGTGGAGAACTCTTGTAAAATTGCATTGCTCTCGATTGCCCCTGGATTCATCCACACCCAAAAGAATTCTATTTTCCGCTTTTGTTTAATTGCCGCTTAGGCGACCGACCTGTGACACTAGTGTACCACCCATGACCACCCATGCTCCTGCCTTATCAGAGTGGGAGCAGCAGTTTTGTGTGGAGAAGCCATCAAATCACTGCTAGGGCCCAACTGACTCAAAGCTTTGGCGGCCATGGATCACAGTTAAAAATGTAGTTTATCATTCTTATCTTATTATTATTATTCTTATTTAGGGAAATCGTGAATTGGTAAACTCTGAGAGGTCCGTAACTATTCCTTTCTGCTCTCCTTGGCTTCCTTTCTCATCTCCCCTCCATCTCTTACCTGCCTTTTTTCTTTCTTTCTCTCACTCTCCTCCATTTATTGCCTTACTATAATCTCCACCTTTTCCATAGTTCCTCCCAATCACTGGGGACTCATACAGGATTACTTTTTTATGGCAGTGTCCTTGGCTGGAACCTGTTTTGAGTGGATTCTTTGGACTCCGTTTCCTTTTGAGTAATTTCTAGAGATGGGTGAACCTCTGAAGATTAATTTAGTTTCAGGTTCAGAAGGTTTGGCAAAATTAGTTTTGGGCTGCGAAGTGTAAAAAAGTAGCAAGCAGTTACCTCAACTCTTTTGAGTCTCTTTGCAGTATATGGCACTCTCTCTGGATCCTCTTTAGGTCCTAACACTGGTTTAGGACTAGAGATGAGTGAACAGTGTTCTATCGAATTCATGTTCGATCGGATATTAGGCTGTTCGGCATGTTCGAATCGAATCGAACACCGTGTGGTAAAGTGCGCCATTACTCGATTCCCCTCCCACCTTCCCTGGCGCCTTTTTTGCTCCAATAACAGCGCAGGGTAGGTGGGACAGGAACTACGACACCGGTGACGTTGAAAAAAGTAGGGAAAACCCATTGGCTGCCGAAAACATGTGACCTCTAATTTAAAAGAACAGCGACGCCCAGCTTCGCGTCATTCTGAGCTTGCAATTCACCGGGGACGGAGGTTTCCGTCCAGTTAGCTAGGGCTTAGATTCTGGGTAGGCAGGGACAGGTTAGGATAGGAAGGAGAAGACAACCACAACAGCTCTTATAAGAGCTAAATTCCAGGGAGAAGCTTGTCAGTGTAACGTGGCACTGACGGGCTCAATCGCCGCAACCCAGCTTTCCCAGGATCCTGAATGGAATACACTGACAGTATATTCCCGTATACCCTATATATACCCCCGATACCCGTTCCAACGGTGTGCCCCCCACCTTCACCCCAGAAATACACTGCAAGTCCCCTAGCAATAGAATTGGGGCTATATACACCCACTATTTTTGCTACTGTCATATAGTGCCATTGTCTGACTGGGAATTCAAAGAATATATTGGGGTTACATATCACTTCAATTCCAGGGAGAAGCTTGTCAGTGTAACGTGGCACTGACGGGCTCAATCGCCGCAACCCAGCTTTCCCAGGATCCTGAATGGAACACACTGACAGTGTATTCCCGTATACCCCATATATACACCCCAAATCCCCGTTCCAACGGTGTGCCCCCCCACCTTCACCTCAGAAATACCCTGCAAGTCCCCTAGCAATAGAATTGGGGCTATATACACCCACAATTTTTGCTACTGGTATATAGTGCCATTGTCTGACTGGGAATTCAAAGAATATATTGGGGTTACGTGCACCCACAATTTTTGCTACTGGTATATAGTGCCATTGTCTGACTGGGAATTCAAAGAATATATTGGGGTTACAAATACCCTCATTTCTTGCTACTGCCATATAGTGCCAGTTTCTGACTGGGAATTCAAAGAATATATTGGGGTTACGAGCACCCACAATTTTTGCTACTGCTATATAGTGCCAGTTTCTGACTGGGAATTCAAAGAATATATTGGGGTTATGTGCACCCACAATTTTTGCTACTGGCATATAGTGCCATTGTCTCACTGGGAATTCAAAGAATATATTGGGGTTACGTGCACCCACAATTTTTGCTACTGGTATATAGTGCCAGTGTCTGACTGGGAATTCAAAGAATATATTGGGGTTACGTGCACCGACAATTTTTGCTACTGGTATATAGTGTCATTGTCTCACTGGTAATTCAAAGAATATATTGGGGTTACGTGCACCCACAATTTTTGCTACTGGTATATAGTGCCATTGTCTCACTGGGAATTCAAAGAATATATTGGGGTTACGTGCACCCACAATTTTTGCTACTGCTATATAGTGCCATTGTCTCACTGGGAATTCAAAGAATATATTGGGGTTACAAATACCCTCATTTCTTGCTACTGCCATATAGTGCCAGTTTCTGACTGGTAATTCAAAGAATATATTGGGGTTACGTGCACCCACAATTTTTGCTACTGGTATATAGTGCCATTGTCTCACTGGGAATTCAAAGAATATATTGGGGTTACGTGCACCCACAATTTTTGCTACTGGTATATAGTGCCATTGTCTCACTGGGAATTCAAAGAATATATTGGGGTTACGTGCACCCACAATTTTTGCTACTGGTATATAGTGCCACTGTCTCACTGGCAATTCAAAGAATATATTGGGGTTACGTGCACCCAGAATTTTTGCTACTGGTATATAGTGCCATTGTCTCACTGGGAATTCAAAGAATATATTGGGATTACGTGCACCCACAATTTTTGCTACTGCTATATAGTGCCATTGTCTCACTGGGAATTCAAAGAATATATTGGGGTTACGTGCACCCACAATTTTTGCTACTGGTATATAGTGCCATTGTCTCACTGGGAATTCAAAGAATATATTGGGGTTACGTGCACCCACAATTTTTGCTACTGGTATATAGTGCCATTGTCTCACTGGGAATTCAAAGAATATATTGGGGTTACGTTCACCCACAATTTTTGCTACTGCTATATAGTGCCATTGTCTCACTGGGAATTCAAAGAATATATTGGGGTTACAAATACCCTCATTTCTTGCTACTGCCATATAGTGCCACTTTCTGACTGGTAATTCAAAGAATATATTGGGGTTACGTGCACCCACAATTTTTGCTACTGCTATATAGTGCCATTGTCTCACTGGGAATTCAAAGAATATATTGGGGTTATGTGCACCCACAATTTTTGCTACTGGTATATAGTGCCATTGTCTCACTGGGAATTCAAAGAATATATTGGGGTTACGTGCACCCACAATTTTTGCTACTGCTATATAGTGCCATTGTCTCACTGGGAATTCAAAGAATATATTGGGGTTACGTGCACTCACAATTTTTGCTACTGGTATATAGTGCCATTGTCTCACTGGGAATTCAAAAAATATATTGGGGTTACGTGCACCCACAATTTTTGCTACTGGTATATAGTGCCAATGTCTCACTGGGAATTCAAAGAATATATTGGGGTTACGTGCACCCACAATTTTTGCTACTGCTATATAGTGCCATTGTCTCACTGGGAATTCAAAGAATATATTGGGGTTACAAATACCCTCATTTCTTGCTACTGCCATATAGTGCCAGTTTCTGACTGGTAATTCAAGGAATATATTGGGGTTACATGCACCCACAATTTTTGCTACTGCTATATAATGCCATTGTCTCACTGGGAATTCAAAGAATATATTGGGGTTACGTGCACCCACAATTTTTGCTACTGCTATATAGTGCCATTGTCTCACTGGGAATTCAAAGAATATATTGGGGTTACGTGCACCCACAATTTTTGCTACTGGTATATAGTGCCAGTTTCTGACTGGGAATTCAAAGAATATATTGGGGTTACGTGCACCCACAATTTTTGCTACTGGTATATAGTGCCATTGTCTCACTGGGAATTCAAAGAATATATTGGGGTTACGTGCACCCACAATTTTTGCTACTGCTATATAGTGCCATTGTCTCACTGGGAATTCAAAGAATATATTGGGGTTACAAATACCCTCATTTCTTGCTACTGCCATATAGTGCCAGTTTCTGACTGGTAATTCAAAGCATATATTGGGGTTACGTGCACCCACAATTTTTGCTACTGCTATATAATGCCATTGTCTCACTGGGAATTCAAAGAATATATTGGGGTTATGTGCACCCACAATTTTTGCTACTGGTATATAGTGCCATTGTCTCACTGGGAATTCAAAGAATATATTGGGGTTACGTGCACCCACAATTTTTGCTACTGGTATATAGTGCCATTGTCTCACTGGGAATTCAAAGAATATATTGGGGTTACGTTCACCCACAATTTTTGCTACTGCTATATAGTGCCATTGTCTCACTGGGAATTCAAAGAATATATTAGGGTTATGTGCACCCACAATTTTTGCTACTGGTATATAGTGCCATTGTCTCACTGGGAATTCAAAGAATATATTGGGGTTACGTGCACCCACAATTTTTGCTACTGCTATATAGTGCCATTGTCTCACTGGGAATTCAAAGAATATATTGGGGTTACGTGCACTCACAATTTTTGCTACTGGTATATAGTGCCATTGTCTCACTGGGAATTCAAAAAATATATTGGGGTTACGTGCACCCACAATTTTTGCTACTGGTATATAGTGCCAATGTCTCACTGGGAATTCAAAGAATATATTGGGGTTACGTGCACCCACAATTTTTGCTACTGCTATATAGTGCCATTGTCTCACTGGGAATTCAAAGAATATATTGGGGTTACAAATACCCTCATTTCTTGCTACTGCCATATAGTGCCAGTTTCTGACTGGTAATTCAAAGAATATATTGGGGTTACGTGCACCCACAATTTTTGCTACTGCTATATAATGCCATTGTCTCACTGGGAATTCAAAGAATATATTGGGGTTACGTGCACCCACAATTTTTGCTACTGCTATATAGTGCCATTGTCTCACTGGGAATTCAAAGAATATATTGTGGTTACGTGCACCCACAATTTTTGCTACTGGTATATAGTGCCATTGTCTCACTGGGAATTCAAAGAATATATTGGGGTTACGTGCACCCACAATTTTTGCTACTGGAATATAGTGCCATTGTCTCACTGGGAATTCAAAGAATATATTGGGGTTACGTGCACCCACAATTTTTGCTACTGCTATATAGTGCCATTGTCTCACTGGGAATTTAAAGAATATATTGGGGTTACAAATACCCTCATTTCTTGCTACTGCCATATAGTGCCAGTTTCTGACTGGTAATTCAAAGAATATATTGGGGTTACGTGCACCCACAATTTTTGCTACTGCTATATAATGCCATTGTCTCACTGGGAATTCAAAGAATATATTGGGGTTATGTGCACCCACAATTTTTGCTACTGGTATATAGTGCCATTGTCTCACTGGGAATTCAAAGAATATATTGGGGTTACGTGCACCCACAATTTTTGCTACTGGTATATAGTGCCATTGTCTCACTGGGAATTCAAAGAATATATTTGGGTTACAAATTCCCTCATTTCTTGCTACTTCCATATAGTGCCAGTTTCTGACTGGTAATTCAAAGAATATATTGGGGTTACGTGCACCCACAATTTTTGCTACTGGTATATAGTGCCATTGTCTCACTGGGAATTCAAAGAATATATTGGGGTTATGTGTACCCACAATTTTTGCTACTGCTATATAGTGCCATTGTCTCACTGGGAATTCAAAGAATATATTGGGGTTACGTGCACCCACAATTTTTGCTACTGGTATATAGTGCCATTGTCTCACTGGGAATTCAAAGAATATATTGGGGTTACGTGCACCCACAATTTTTGCTACTGGTATATAGTGCCATTGTCTCACTGGGAATTCAAAGAATATATTGGGGTTACGTGCACCCACAATTTTTGCTACTGGTATATAGTGCCACTGTCTCACTGGGAATTCAAAGAATATATTGGGGTTACGTGCACCCACAATTTTTGCTACTGGTATATAGTGCCATTGTCTCACTGGGAATTCAAAGAATATATTGGGGTAACGTGCACCCACAATTTTTGCTACTGCTATATAGTGCCATTGTCTCACTGGTAATTCAAAGAATATATTGGGGCTACGTGCACCCACAATTTTTGCTACTGGTATATAGTGCCATTGTCTGACTGGGAATTCAAAGAATATATTGGGGTTACGTGCACCCACAATTTTTGCTACTGGTATATAGTGCCATTGTCTCACTGGTAATTCAAAGAATATATTGGGGTTACGTGCACCCACAATTTTTGCTACTGCTATATAGTGCCATTGTCTCACTGGGAATTCAAAGAATATATTGGGGTTACGTGCACCCACAATTTTTGCTACTGGTATATAGTGCCATTGTCTCACTGGGAATTCAAAGAATATATTGGGGTTACGTGCACCCACAATTTTTGCTACTGGTATATAGTGCCATTGTCTCACTGGGAATTCAAAGAATATATTGGGGTTACGTGCACCCACAATTTTTGCTACTGCTATATAGTGCCATTGTCTCACTGGGAATTCAAAGAATATATTGGGGTTACAAATACCCTCATTTCATGCTACTGCCATATAGTGCCAGTTTCTGACTGGTAATTCAAAGAATATATTGGGGTTACGTGCACCCACAATTTTTGCTACTGCTATATAGTGCCATTGTCTCACTGGGAATTCAAAGAATATATTGGGGTTATGTGCACCCACAATTTTTGCTACTGGTATATAGTGCCATTGTCTCACTGGGAATTCAAAGAATATATTGGGGTTACGTGCACCCACAATTTTTGCTACTGCTATATAGTGCCATTGTCTCACTGGGAATTCAAAGAATATATTGGGGTTACGTGCACCCACAATTTTTGCTACTGGTATATAGTGCCATTGTCTGACTGGGAATTCAAAGAATATATTGGGGTTACGTGCACCCACAATTTTTGCTACTGGTATATAGTGCCATTGTCTCACTGGGAATTCAAAGAATATATTGGGGTTACGTGCACCCACAATTTTTGCTACTGGTATATAGTGCCATTGTCTCACAGGGAATTCAAAGAATATATTGGGGTTACGTGCACCCACAATTTTTGCTACTGGTATATAGTGCCATTGTCTCACTGGGAATTCAAAGAATATATTGGGGTTACGTGCACCCACAATTTTTGCTACTGGTATATAGTGCCACTGTCTCACTGGGAATTCAAAGAATATATTGGGGTTACGTGCACCCACAATTTTTGCTACTGGTATATAGTGCCATTGTCTCACTGGGAATTCAAAGAATATATTGGGGTAACGTGCACCCACAATTTTTGCTACTGCTATATAGTGCCATTGTCTCACTGGTAATTCAAAGAATATATTGGGGCTACGTGCACCCACAATTTTTGCTACTGGTATATAGTGCCATTGTCTGACTGGGAATTCAAAGAATATATTGGGGTTACGTGCACCCACAATTTTTGCTACTGGTATATAGTGCCATTGTCTCACTGGTAATTCAAAGAATATATTGGGGTTACGTGCACCCACAATTTTTGCTACTGCTATATAGTGCCATTGTCTCACTGGGAATTCAAAGAATATATTGGGGTTACGTGCACCCACAATTTTTGCTACTGGTATATAGTGCCATTGTCTCACTGGGAATTCAAAGAATATATTGGGGTTACGTGCACCCACAATTTTTGCTACTGGTATATAGTGCCATTGTCTCACTGGGAATTCAAAGAATATATTGGGGTTACGTGCACCCACAATTTTTGCTACTGCTATATAGTGCCATTGTCTCACTGGGAATTCAAAGAATATATTGGGGTTACAAATACCCTCATTTCATGCTACTGCCATATAGTGCCAGTTTCTGACTGGTAATTCAAAGAATATATTGGGGTTACGTGCACCCACAATTTTTGCTACTGCTATATAGTGCCA
The DNA here is from genome assembly GCF_031893055.1 of Leptodactylus fuscus. NCBI lineage: Eukaryota > Metazoa > Chordata > Amphibia > Anura > Leptodactylidae > Leptodactylus > Leptodactylus fuscus. The sequence goes on from NC_134273.1 coordinate 41,339,874, forward strand.
TTGTCTCACTGGGAATTCAAAGAATATATTGGGGTTATGTGCACCCACAATTTTTGCTACTGGTATATAGTGCCATTGTCTCACTGGGAATTCAAAGAATATATTGGGGTTACGTGCACCCACAATTTTTGCTACTGCTATATAGTGCCATTGTCTCACTGGGAATTCAAAGAATATATTGGGGTTACGTGCACCCACAATTTTTGCTACTGGTATATAGTGCCATTGTCTGACTGGGAATTCAAAGAATATATTGGGGTTACGTGCACCCACAATTTTTGCTACTGGTATATAGTGCCATTGTCTCACTGGGAATTCAAAGAATATATTGGGGTTACGTGCACCCACAATTTTTGCTACTGGTATATAGTGCCATTGTCTCACAGGGAATTCAAAGAATATATTGGGGTTACGTGCACCCACAATTTTTGCTACTGGTATATAGTGCCATTGTCTCACTGGGAATTCAAAGAATATATTGGGGTTACGTGCACCCACAATTTTTGCTACTGGTATATAGTGCCATTGTCTCACTGGGAATTCAAAGAATATATTGGGGTTACGTGCACCCACAATTTTTGCTACTGGTATATAGTGCCATTGTCTCACTGGGAATTCAAAGAATATATTGGGGTTACGTGCACCCACAATTTTTGCTACTGGTATATAGTGCCATTGTCTGACTGGGAATTCAAAGAATATATTGGGGTTACGTGCACTCACAATTTTTGCTGCTGGTATATAGTGCCAGTTTCTGACTGGGAATTCAAAGAATATATTGGGGTTACGTGCACCCACAATTTTTGCTACTGGTATATAGTGCCATTGTCTCACTGGGAATTCAAAGAATATATTGGGGTTACGTGCACCCACATTTTTTGCTACTGGTATATAGTGCCATTGTCTCACTGGGAATTCAAAGAATATATTGGGGTTACGTGCACCCACAATTTTTGCCACTGGTATATAGTGCCATTGTCTCACTGGGAATTCAAAGAATATATTGGGGTTACGTGCACCCACAATTTTTGCTACTGGTATATAGTGCCATTGTCTCACTGGGAATTCAAAGAATATATTGGGGTTATGTGCACCCACAATTTTTGCTACTGGTATATAGTGCCATTGTCTGACTGGGAATTCAAAGAATATATTGGGGTTACGTGCACTCACAATTTTTGCTGCTGGTATATAGTGCCAGTTTCTGACTGGGAATTCAAAGAATATATTGGGGTTACGTGCACCCACAATTTTTGCTACTGGTATATAGTGCCATTGTCTCACTGGGAATTCAAAGAATATATTGGGGTTACGTGCACCCACAATTTTTGCTACTGGTATATAGTGCCATTGTCTCACTGGGAATTCAAAGAATATATTGGGGTTACGTGCACCCACAATTTTTGCTACTGCTATATAGTGCCATTGTCTCACTGGGAATTCAAAGAATATATTGGGGTTACAAATACCCTCATTTCTTGCTACTGCCATATAGTGCCAGTTTCTGACTGGTAATTCAAAGAATATATTGGGGTTACGTGCACCCACAATTTTTGCTACTGCTATATAGTGCCATTGTCTCACTGGGAATTCAAAGAATATATTGGGGTTACGTGCACCCACAATTTTTGCTACTGTTATATAGTGCCATTGTCTCACTGGGAATTCAAAGAATATATTGGGGTTACGTGCACCCACAATTTTTGCTACTGCTATATAGTGCCATTGTCTCACTGGGAATTCAAAGAATATATTGGGGTTACGTGCACCCACAATTTTTGCTACTGGTATATAGTGCCATTGTCTGACTGGGAATTCAAAGAATATATTGGGGTTACGTGCACCCACAATTTTTGCTACTGGTATCTAGTGCCAGTTTCTGACTGGGAATTCAAAGAATATATTGGGGTTACGTGCACCCACAATTTTTGCTACTGGTATATAGTGCCATTGTCTCACTGGGAATTCAAAGAATATATTGGGGTTATGTGCACCCACAATTTTTGCTACTGGTATATAGTGCCATTGTCTGACTGGGAATTCAAATAATATATTGGGGTTATGTGCACCCACAATTTTTGCTACTGGTATATAGTGCCATTGTCTCACTGGGAATTCAAAGAATATATTGGGGTTACGTGCACCCACAATTTTTGCTACTGCTATATAGTGCCAGTTTCTGAGTGGAAATTCCCCAAATAATTTGGGGATTCATTCACCCTACATCTCAGGCTCTTGCCATATTCACCCAGGTTGTCAGTGCTGCACCAGCTCGTTCCCAGACAGCTTGGCCCGAAAAACACATTACCTATATAGAGGATTTGGACAATGAAGACAACATGTTCTAAATCTAATGTCTGCACCTTCTCCAGAATTAAAATAAAGGCAGCGTTTAACTTTCAAATAGCACTGCACAAAGGAAGATCTTATCAGCTTGTCTCATGACATGCTACTAAAAAGTGTCATTTGTGTATCTTAATGTAAATATAGTTGTATAAGCTTTTTGGGTTTTAGGCACTGCCAAGTTATTTATTACCACCCGCTCCCTTATAATGATGATGACGCCAAAGTCACTGTGGGTGTTCAGAGCTCACAGCTTTGGTTGACATTTGTCTTGCTCTCTGTCGGTACCAGCTGTCTTTTTGGATACCGTAAAGTTATGTTGACTTTATTACCAGCTATAGAAGCTTTAGCCAGGTTGTGACGGTGTGTAACCCAAACAACACTAAGTGGGATACACATTAATAGTCAGTCTATGTATGTTTTTTCCCTCTCCCCTAATATAAGAAAGGAACAGACATTAGACCTAGACCGGGGTTCGAGGCTTGTAAAAATCCAGTATTATTTGTTCTTCATGATGTGAAATATGTGTTGAAAAGCAACCCAAGATGAAGTCAGCCATGTGTGCCAGTGTGTTACTTGGCATGCCTTTGCTGGCCCCAACTGTAAGGGTCACTCTCCATTTCCTCCATTTTCCACTCCCCTTCACACCACTTGTGGTGAAGCAATGGGATGCACTGAAGTGCACCCTCTAGCCTCGTGTGGGACAGGGACATCAGATGCCACTCCAACCCCCTCGTCTTCCTCCGCCAGCCAACGGTGCGAAGATGAGAGGAGTGTGCTCTGAATGTTTTCTGCCTAGCAGAGGCTAGTTCTCACTTACGAAAATGGCCCCACTTTGACCTGTATATCAGGCACAATGGTGTAGGTTTCAAAGAAACATGGCACCAACAAGTTGAAAAACGTGGGCCATGCGTGGACCGTGTTTGAGTCTGGCAAGCTCCAGATCTGCTACCAGGTTCCAGCCATTATCACAGGCGCAAAAATGCCAGGCCCCAGGTGTAGCAGGGAAAAAAAAATGCCATCTCAGCCAGGATGGCATCCCTGACCTCGGAGGCACTGTGCTGTCTGTCCCCCAAGCTGATCAGTTTCAGCACGGCCTGCTGACATCTCCCCACGCCAGTGTTACAGTGTTTGCCGCTAGTAGCTGGGGTGGAGGTTGCAGCATCGTAGGGTTTCAGTCTACTCCTGCCATGAATTTTGGCCTGGGAGAGGAGATAGGCCACCCCAGTTTGCACCCGGGGACCAGACTCCACTACATTCACCCTGCCTGTCATTAAAGATAAGCACTGCAGCATCCCTGACCACAGGCGCTTGTCCATGTGTCGGTGGTCAAGTGGACCTTGCAGCAAAGCGCAGAGCTCTGGGCCCGACTGATGTTATGGGACACATGCAGGCGCAAGGCAGGGACAGCACACCAAGAGAAGTAGTAACGGCTAGGCCCAGCATAGGGAGGTGTCCCAGCTGCCATCTGCTGACGGAAGGCCTGGGTATCCAGAAGCATTCTAAGATCCCAAAGGAAGCAGGCAAGAGATGTGCAGTGCAGAAAAAAAGATGAGAAAATAAGTGTAGGCTGTAGAGCACAGAGGGATCGGAGAGGACAGAGCTGGTGTCGGCCAGGTATTCCCACAACATGCGCCTATACTTGTCCCTCCTGGTGACACTAGGCCCCTGAGTGGCAGTAATTTGTCCAGGGGGGCCATTAACGTGTTCCAGACCTAGGAATAAGTCTTCCAACAGGGTAGAGTTTTGCATGCCTTTGCTTCTACCCACTGTTTTTGCTGCTTAGCTTCCCTCCACATCTACACTGCTTTCGCCCCTAAACATCACCCCAGTTTATGCATCTGCTTCTACCCTGTTTTTTTGTTGAATTAGCTTCCCTCCACATCTACACTGCTTTCACCCCTAAACATCACCCCAGTTTATGCCTTTGCTTCTACCCTGTTTTTTTGTTGAATTAGCTTCCCTCCACATCTACACTGCTTTAGCCCCTAAACATCACCCCAGTTTATGCCTTTGCTTCTACCCAGGTTTTTTGTTGATTTAGCTTCCCTCTACATCTACACTGCTTTAGCCCCTAGACATCACCCCTGTCCATGTGGGGTCGGTGGCCTCGTCATCCACCAACTCCTCTTCCAATTGCGCACTGCCCCCTTACTGCAAACCGCACATGACCACAGCTTGCCCTGATGGCAACTGTGTCTCATGATCCCCACTTAGGTCCAGACAAGTCGGTGGCGGGTCCAAAACCCCAAAATTGGAAGGAAATGGCGGATGCTGCAGTATTTCTAACACCTGTTCCTGGTGCTCGGGCCTGGTCTGTGTTGTAACCTGCACCCTGCTTAACGCAGCTGCCATATCCGGAGTTGTGATGAGCGCATGCTGATGTTTCGTGTCCAGTGCAATGGATGGGATGGGATTTCACATAAGTCTGCCACCCATGGCCACTCATGGTTGAGCAACTGAGGGAGTTGACTTTGACAAACCCGAGGGTTTTGGAGTTGGAACTACATCAAAGGTCTGTGCTGCTCACACACTCTGCTCAACACATGATATGTTTAGTCCCAGCAGTGTGGAGACGTCGCACAACAGCCGTTGTTCCAGCAGGTACAGGCGTTGTAGGAGTGCATAGAGGCTAGCAGCGGCAACTATAGACTTTAAAAACTATCCGCACAAGCGCCACACTTTCACCAGTAGCTCAGGAACATTGGGGTACCTTTTTAAAAAGATTAGCAGCAATGAGTTAAAAACGTGGCCCAGGCATGGAATATGTTGCAGGCTGCCAAGCTATAGAGCCGATCCCAGGTTACGGCCATTATCACACATGACAACATGCCTGGGCCCAGGTGCAGTGGCAAAAACCACATTGCCGTCTCATCGAGGATGGCATGACTCACTTTGTAGGCAGTGTGCTGTCTGGCCCCCAAGCTGATGAGTTTCAGCACGGCCCGCTGACGTCTCCCCACACCAGTGTTGCAGCGTTTCCAGCTCGTAGCTGGGGTCAATTTAACAGCGGAGGAGGGTGGTGTTTCAGCCCTCCTCCCAGGAATGTTGTGTGGGGAGACAAGTCAGGCCACCACATTTTGCGACCCGGTCCACGCCTCAACTACATTCAACCACTGTGCCAAAATTGAAAGGTAGCGTCCCTGTCCGCATGCACTTGTCCATTCGTAACTGGTCACGTGGAACTTTAGGGCTAAGCGCTGAATTTAGGGACCGCCTCATGTTTGGGGGAAAGTGCTGGTGTGGACGGCACAGTGCGGTGGCGCAGTAGACACTCTGCCCAAAAAGGGCAGAGTGTCCCCCAGCCGGGATTCCAACATCTCCTGAGCCAGATTTCTTGAGATGAGGCCGTTGAAGCCTTGGGCATGTGGGTGGGTTGCGCTGTACTTTAGCATGAAATGAAAGGCTTGGGAGATGGGGAGTTGCTGGGAAGAGGCGCATGATGGCGCGGGCAAAAGGAGAAATGGCAGGAAAAGGTGAGGATGAGGGTGAACTCCCCAAAGTGTCAGAGGCAGATGTGGAGGTGTCCTGGCTGCTGGTCTGGACTGCAGCGCCAGCCCTGTCAACAGTGGGAGAGGCAGTGGCCGCCAGGCCAAACAACGACTATCCTGCGCTTGCTCTCACCCACTGAGCCCAGGGCTTGCCTTCCAAATGATGGCACCCGCAAGAGGTAGTGAGATTCCTCTCTGCAGATCTCCAACCCATCTTGGACTTGCAAATTGCACTAAATTTGTCATGTAACTGACATGTATATGATGAGTCTATCCATTGTCTGTTCATTTTGGTGAAAGTCAGCCTGTGAGCTGACAGACAGCTGTGCTTGTCAGTGATGATGCCACCGGCTGCTTGTACCCCCAGTTTTTGCTGCTTAGCTTGCCTCCACATCCACACTGCTTTTGCCCCTACACATCACCCCTATCCATGCCTGTGCCTCTAGCTATAAGTCTGCCACCCATGGAAACTCATGGTGCAGAAAGTGAGGGAGCTGACTCTGAGGAACCCTTGGGTTTTGTAGCTGGTACTCCATCAAAGGTCTCTGCTGCTCACACACCCTGCTCAACATACGGTATCTAGGGTTTGAGCGTGTGGTGACCTCGCACAACAGTAGGTGCTTCAGGCAGATGTAGGCCTTGCTGGAGTGTATTGCGGCTAGCTCCAGGTACTGTAGACTTGGGAAAGTGGGTGTCCAAGTGCCGCACTTTCACCCTTAGCTCAGCTAATTTGGGGTATGTTTTTAAAAATCGTTGCACCACTACATTGAACACGTGGGCCAGGCATGGAACGTGTTGGAGGCTGGCAAGCTCCAGAGCCCTCCAACAAGACAAAAAAGCCTGGCCCCAGGGGCAGCGGGGATAAACAAATTGCCATCTCATCCAGGATGGCATCCCTGACCTCAGTGGCAGTGTGCTGTCCGTCCCCCAAGCTGATGAGCTTCAGCCCAGCCTGCTGACGTCTCCCCACACCAGTGTTGCAGCGTTTCCAGCTCGTAGCTGGGGTCAATCTAACAGCGGAGGAGGAGGGTGGTGTTTCAGCCCTCCTCCCAGGAATGTTGTGTGGGGAGACAAGTCAGTCCACCACATTTTGCGACCCGGTCCATGCCTCAAGTACATTCAACCACTGTGCCAAGATTGAAAGGTAGCATCCCTGTCCGCATGCACTTGTCCATTCGTAGCTGGTCACGTGGATCTTTTGGGCAAAGCGCTGAACTTAGGGACCGCCTCATGTTTGGGGAAAAGTGCTGGTGTGGACGGCACAGTGAGGTGGTGCAGTAGCCAGCAGGCCCAAAAAGGGCAGAGTGTCCACAAGCTGGGACCCCAACATCTCCTGGGCCAGAATTTTTGAGATGAGGCCGTTGAAGCCTTGGGCATGTGGGTGGGTTGTGCTGTACTTTAGCCTGGAATGAGAGGCCTGGGAGATGGGGAGTCGCATTGCAAAGTGTGTAAACCACACTCAGTTTGTCCTCGACCTATACATTTAGAAATTATCTCCCCCAGCGAGGAACGTGGCCTCGATGGGGGAATTTTTCTAAGGAAGTTAGAAAAGAGGGCATCTTGGGCCTTGCTGGCTCAGGTCTAGCTTCTGTCATGCAGCTGTCTTCTGCCTCTGGACATCCCTTTGCCTCTAGCCACCTTTTTCCCTGCTTAGCTTGCCTCCACATCCACACTGCTTTTGCCCCTAGACATCACCCCAGTCCATGCCTTAGCTTGTACCCCCAGTTTTTGCTGCTTAGCTTGCCTCCACATCCACACTGCTTTTGCCCCTAGACATCACCCCAGTCCATGCCTTAGCTTGTACCCCCAGTTTTTGCTGCTTAGCTTGCCTCCACATCCACACTGCTTTTGCCCCTACACATCACCCCAGTCCATGCCTTAGCTTGTACCCCCAGTTTTTGCTGCTTAGCTTGCCTCCACATCCACACTGCTTTTGCCCCTACACATCACCCCAGTCCATGCCTTAGCTTGTACCCCCAGTTTTTGCTGCTTAGCTTGCCTCCACATCCACACTGCTTTTGCCCCTAGATATCACCCCAGTCCATGCCTCTGCTTGTACCCCCAGTTTTTTCTGCTTAGCTTGCCTCCACATCCACACTGCTTTTGCCCCTAGACATCATCCCTATCCATGCCTCTGCCCCTAGCCATAACTCTGCCACCCCTGGAAACTCATGGTGCAGAAACTTTGGGAGCTGACTTTGAGGAACCCTTGGGTTTTGTAGATGGAACTCCATCAAAGGTCTGTGCAGCTCACACACCCTGCTCAAGATATGGTATTGTAGGGTTTCAGCGTGTGTGAATGACGGACAACAGCCTGTGTTTGGACAGATGTAGGCCTTGCTAGAGTGTTTTTAGGCTAGCAGCGACTCCTGTACACTTGCAAAAGTGGGCGCACAAGCGCCGCATTTTCAACAGTAGCTTCGGTACATTTGGGTATGTTTTCAAAAAACTTTGCACCACTAGGTTAGACGTGGGCCAAACATGGAACGTGTTGGAGGCTGGCAAGCTCCAGAGCCGCTACCAGGTTCCAGCCATTATCACAGGCGTAAAAATGCCAGGCCCCAGGTGTAGCAGGGAAAAAAAAAAGCCATCTCAGCCAGGATGGCATCCCTGACCTCGGAGGCACTGTGCTGTCTGTCCCCCAAGCTGATGAGCTTCAGCACCGCCTGCTGACGTCTCCCCACACCAGTGTTTTAGCGTTTGCCGCTAGTAGCTGGGGTGGAGGTTGCAGCGTCGCAGGGTTTCAGTCTACTCCTGCCATGAATTTTGGCCTGGGAGAGGAGATAGGGTACCTCAGTTTGCACCCCGGGACCAGACTCCACCACATTCACCCTGCCTGTCCTTAAAGATAAGCAGCATCCCTGACCACAGGCGCTTGTCCAAGTGTCGGTGGTCAAGTGGACCTTGCAGCAAAGCGCGGAACTAAGGGCCCACCTGATGTTGAGTGACACGTGCTGGTGCAAGGCGGGGACGCCACACCGGGAGAAGTTGTGACGGCTAGGGACGGCATAGTGAGGTGCCACAGTTGCCATCAGGTCCGGGAAGGCGGGAGTTTCAACAAGCCAGAACGCCAACCTCTCCTGGGCCAGCAGTTTAGCGATGTTGGCGTTCTAGGCTTGCGTGGGTGGGTGGTTAGCGGTGTATTTCTGCCGCCGCTCCAATGTCTGAGAGATGGTGGGTTTTTGTAAAGAAGCGCCTGATGGTGCCTTTGATGGTGCAGGAGAAGGAGATAAGACAGAAACAGGGGAGGATGAGGGAGAAGTCAACAAAGTGGCGGAGGCAGATGAAGTGATGTCCTGGCTCGTCCTCTGGAGTGCATCGCCAGCACTGTGAGCAGAGGCAGTGGCATGAACGGCGGGCGACGTTTGTCCTGCCGTTGCTGCTTGCCACTGATTCCATTGCTTGGATTCCAAATGACGGTGCATTGAAGTGGTGGACAGGTTGCTCTTCTCAGGGCCCCTACTCGATTTCGAGAGGCAAATTGTGTAGACGACACTATATCTGTCCTCGGCGCATTCCTTGAAAAAACTCTACACCTTCAAGAAACGTGCCCTCAATGGGGGAGTTTTTCTGGGCTGGGTACAAAAGGGAACATCTTCGGACATTCCGGGTCTGGCCTGGCTTCGGCAAAGCAGCTGACCTCTGCCTCTGGACATGTCTCTGCCTCTAGCTACCCTTTTTGGTGCTGCACCTGCCTCAACATCCACACTACTTTCCCAGCTTGACATCCGCCTTGTCCAGGTGGGGTCGGTGTCCTCGTCATCCACCACCTCCTCTTCCAACTCCTGTCTCGCCTCCTCCTCCTGCACAATGCGCATGTCAACTGGCTGCCCTGACAGCAACTGCGTCTCATCGTCGTCGATGAGGGTGGGTTGCTGGTCATCCGCCACCAAATCGACCGGAGATGGAATGGAGGAGACTCTAGTGTTTGAGCATCTGGACACAGATACTCGTCTGTTAGGTCCGTGGAATCGCGAAATGGAGGGGCAGGTTGCGGTACAGTCAAAGGAACGGAGAACAGCTCTGGGGAGCAGGGACAGTTGGGGTTATTGTTCTGGGAAGATTGGGAATTTTGGGTGGAAGGAGGACAAGACTGTTGGGTAAGAGGAGGTAGAGGCTGACTGGCTGGTGGACAATGTGCTTTAAGCGTTATCCGACAGCCATTGCAAGACCTGTTCCTGGTTCTTGGGCCTACTAATCTTTGTACCATTCAGCCTAGTTAATGTGGAACTTTTGTGCAAAGCGCAGAACTTAGGGCCCGCCTGATGTTAAGGGACACACGCTGGTACAAGGCTCAACTCACCCTAAGTGCCAAAAACACTGCTGGTGCAAGGCTCTACTCATGCCAAGGGCCTCAATCTCTGCTGGTAGCTCAGCTTAAGGTCCTGCAACTTTGTTTGGAAGGGCTCATGTTAAGGGCTAGAAAAGTGAATTTTGGAAGGTCTTACCACATCACACACACACACACACACTCAAAATGACAGTTAATGGTGAGGGCTTTTGGATTTCCCATTGTCTATTCCATCCGTGGTTGTCATGGGGAACGTGATTTAAAGGGGTGGTTGTTACTGTTTGTTGAGCTTAAATTGGGGTTTGTGTCCATCCATTTGGGGAGTAAAGAAGGTTTCCAGGTATTTTCCCACTTTGATAGAGGTTTTTTTGAATGTGTAAAGTGTGTAGTTGTTAGGCTGTGATGTTGGGGTAATAGAGGGTCTTTGGTGTGTTAGATGCCCCCAGACATGCTTCCCCTGCTGTTCCAGTGTCATTCCAGAGGTGTTGGCATCATTTCCTGGGGTGTCATAGTGGACTTGGTGACCCTCCAGACACGGATTTGGGTTTCCCCCTTAACGAGTATATGTTCCCCATAGACTATAATGGGGTTCGAAACCCGTTCGAACACACGAACATTGAGCGGCTGTTCGAATTGAATTTCGAACCTCGAACATTTTAGTGTTCGCTCATCTCTAGTTAGGACCACTGCTGGTTAGAAGTGCTACTGAGTGTGGGAGAACATCATGCCAGCAAGTGTCTACCAATTCTGGAGTTAAGCTAAATAAAAATGATAATTTCTTCCAGGTAGTCAGATTTTCCTGTACGCTCCATGGTAGGACCAACAAGATCTCCCCACCTTCAAAGAAATAGGAAACAGCAGCGAAGTACTTTAAATTGCGACTCCTACTTACCATTCCTAGTTAATACCCGAGAGATTATCATCACATTATGATTTGCAGGCTAAAAATATAAACTATATTACTTGTTCAATATGAAGTAAAATATAACAGGGAGGAAATCCCTAAGCCACTGAGAAGGTTACAGGAAAATCTGAGTAAGTGATTATATTTTTCCGTACATTTTCTCGACGCATTAATAGTTAATTGGACTTAGTTGGACTTTACATCCAGTCAATAATCCTGGTACTTGGTACTGGTGTTTGGACTTGGCTATGGCCTTAAAGGACTACTCTATAGATGCAGAAGCTCTCTCAGCCCAGCAGAGAGGAAGAGCTTTGAATAAATGCATTTATGTTGAGAGAGGGGATTCATGTCACCATAAGCCAGTATGAAACAAAATAGCTTTATCAAGAAATTGAAATCTTGTTTGCTCTGTATGTCTTGAAAATGCATTAGCTTATGGTTCTGCTTTTATCTTCTCCAGATAGCTGATGACACGGCCCCTTTTTAATTTTTAGAAATAGCAAAGAGAAGAACGGGATACTATTTGCTGGCAACAGAATCTAGATATTAGTTTATGAAAGAACAGTACGATGGAAAAAGTTATAGAATATTCAGATCCAGAGGTCTGGATGAGAAGGCTTGCATTTTATAAACTATGAACCAATGTTATTGCTAAAAGGAACACAGTTTTGGAAGATGGGAATTTTATTAAAGAAAACAAGATTGAGATCCCATGGTGGACGTTCTGTAAGACTGGGTTCTGCCATGCTAGATGTGGCTCTGAAGAATCTTTTAATTCATGGATCGTCCACCTATACTTGATGGTCAAAGACATTTTTTAGTCAGAAACCTAAACCTGTAAGAAGTCAAAAATGTTAGATACATTATATTGCAAAGTATTGGGACACTGAGACATTACATCTACAGGAGCTTTTAAGACATCCCATTCTGAATCCATTGGCATTGCTATGGAGTCGGTCCCCAATTGCAGTTAAACTAGCTTCCATGTTCTAGAGAGGCTTTCTTTAAAGAAAAAAGACAAACCTCGGTGTGGCCTAAGCTTAAAAGTGTCCATTTAAGGAGTATGAAGAAGACCAAAGCTCCTAAGTGACTGGATTTAATTGTACTTGAATGATTTATATGGTCTGCAGAGTGCCTGTACAAGACTGGTATCTACCACTACATGGTCCCTGCATAGTGGTCATTTTATCTTTTGATTTTGTATATATAGCAAGCTTTCAGTCAGTGACAAGATGACCAAATAGCAAAGTAAAAAAAATGGCAGCCTCTTTTGTTACTTATATATATGTGTATATTAAAAAAAAACTTAACACAGAAATGTTGGCCAAATGAAAAATCTGTCCAGTAAATGCCCTCAATACCTGGTGGGGGCCAGCCTGTGGCACTGCAGAGGTGTTATGGAAGCCCAGGTTGTATGATAGCAGCCTTCAGCTTGTCTGCAATGTTGGGTTTGGTGTCTTTCACCTTCCTCTTAACAATACCCCACAGATTCTCTATAGGGCTAAGGTCAGGCGAGTTTGCTGGCCATTCAAGCACAGTGATACTGTGGTTATTCAACCAGGTCTTGGTACTTTTGGCAGTGTGGACAGGTGCCAAGTCCTGTTGAAAAATGAAAATTTCATCTCCAAAAAGGATATCGGCAGAGGGAAGCCTGAAGTGCTGGTAGATGGCTGCGCTGATTTTGATCTTGATAAAACACAGTGGACCTACACCAGCAGATGACATGGCTCCCCAAACCTTCACTGATTGTGGAAACTTCACATTAGATCTCAAGCAGCTTGGATTGTGTGCAGTCTCTCCACTCTTCCTCTAGTCTCTGGGACCGCGATTTCCAATTGAAATGCAAAATTTAGCCACTGCGCAACAGTCCATAACTTTTTGAGGATATTCTAATTAATTGAGATGCACTAGTGTGTCATTTTCCCCTGCCTCTGCTTCTACTAGACGTGGCCACTGGCGACTGAATGAGTCTCTTCTACACTCAGTGACCTCCAGTGACGCCCTTCATACCCAGCTCCAAGATTACTTTACCCATAATACTGACTCTGTTTCATCTCTTGCGAGCAGGGCCCTCAGTCCCATTGTGTGAAATAATAATAATAATAATAATACATTTTATTTATATAGCGCCAACATATTCCGCAGCGCTGTACAATTTATAGGGTTCAGATACAGACATACATAACAAAGAACGTCATTTCACACAATGGGACTGAGGGCCCTGCTCAAAAGAGCTTACAATCTATGAGGTAGAGAGGGTGACACAAGAGGTAGCAGGGGCGGCATTGCTTATACAGTGTTCAGACAATTTTGTGCATTAGGAATTGTGATAGGCCTGTCTGAAAAGATGCGTCTTTAGTTTGCGTTTGAAACTGTAGAAGTTGGGAGTTAATCTGATTGTCCGGGGTAGAGCATTCCAGAGAAGTGGTGCAGCTCGGGAGAAGTCTTGTATACGAGCATGGGAGGTTCTGATAATAGAGGATGTAAGTGTTAGGTCATTGAGTGAGCGGAGAGCACGGGTTGGGCAGTAGACAGAGATGAGGGAAGAAATGTAGGGAGGTGCGGCATTATGGAGAGCCTTGTGGATGAGAGTAATAACTTTATATTTTATTCTATAATGAATAGGCAGCCAATGTAGCGACTGGCACAGACCGGAGGCATCGCTGTAGCGTCTAGCCTGATAGATGAGCCTGGCCGCTGCATTCAGAATAGATTGTAGAGGAGAGAGTTTAGTGAGGGGAAGACCGATTAGTAAGGAATTACAGTAGTCAAGGCGAGAATGAATCAGAGAGACAATAAGTGTCTTTAGTGTATCTCTGGTAAGGAAAGGGCGTATTCTGGAGATGTTTTTGAGGTGGAGGTGACATGAACGTGCGAGTGATTCAATATGAGGGGTGAAGGAAAGGTCTGCGTCAAATATGACCCCAAGGCAGCGGGCATGCTGCCTAGGAGTTATAGTAAGGCCTGAGACTGCAATGGATATATCAGGGACAGATCTGTTAGATGGTGGAAACAGTAGTAGTTCAGTCTTAGAGAGATTTAGTTTCAGATAGAGCGAGGACATGATATTAGAGACAGCAGAGAGACAGTCACTGGTGTTCTGAATGAGTGCAGGGGTGATGTCACGGGAAGATGTGTATAATTGGGTGTCATCAGCATAAAGATGGTACCTGAAGCCAAATCTGGCGATGGTTTGTCCAATGGGGGCTGTGTAGAGAGAAAAGAGCAGGGGGCCGAGGACCGAGCCCTGAGGAACCCCAACAGCAAGGGAAAGAGGAGAGGAAACAGAGCCCGCAAATGATACACTGAAAGTGCGGCCTGAGAGATAAGAGGAGAACCAGGAGAGCGCAGTGTCATTGAGGCCAACTGAGCGGAGCATAGTGAGGAGAAGTTGATGGTCAACAGTGTCAAAAGCTGCAGAGAGGTCCAGAAGAATAAGAAGAGAGAAGTCACCATTGGATTTAGCCTTTAGTAGATCATTAGAGACTTTTGTGAGAGCTGTTTCAGTAGAGTGCAGAGTAGAGTGAAATGATTTTCTTTGTAATGTATCGTTCTGTCTGTATTTGAACCCTACAAATTGTACAGCGCTGCGGAATATGTTGGCGCTATAGAAATAAAATTTATTATTATTATCTGTTTCTATCCTGTGGGAGGCCCATAAAGCCGTTGTGCGTGGACACTGCATAGCTATAGCAACTCAGAAAAGAGACAGGAAAGCCAGAGAAACGGAGTTGCGGTCGCAGATTCGGTCTCTTTCTGGTCGATTAGCTACGTCCCCATCAATATCCGTCCTCTGTCGGTTGGTAGCGGCCAGAGCGGATCTGTACGCGCCAGAGATACTACAAGCCTGCATACTACATACCCTTCTAGCTAATACTTTGCGCAACCATCAGGTTTCCTCTGTTCCCCACGCACTCCATGACCCTCGCGGCACCCTACATCATCATCCTGACTCTATCGCCTCCCTGTTCCGGTACTGTTACTCTAAACTATATAATCTTCCATCCCGCCTAGGTCCTGACCCCACTTCTCGTGACACGGCCCTTCGCGAGCACATTGACGCTTGCCCCCTTCCCAAACTCCCGCCCACTGCGGCTGCCTCCCTAAATGCCCCTATTTCTGAGGACGAAGTATCTGATACTCTCAAAAGTTTGCCGAATAGCAAAGCCCCGGGCCCCGATGGGTTTACGTATCTGTACTATAAAATGTTCAGTTCTGACCTCCTCCTTCACCTGTCATCTTTTTAATTCCTTTCCAAAAGGAGACCCCATCCCCCGGTCCATGTTACATTCCCATATTACCTTAGTCCCCAAACCTAATAAGGATCGTGAAGATTGCTCTAATTATCGTCCAATTGCTCTCCTCAACACTGACTTAAAACTCTTCACGAAAATCCTTAGTAATCGACTCAATGCTTGGCTCCCCTCTTTGATCCATAAGCATCAATTATGTTTTGTACCCTGTCGTCAGGGGGGAGACAACACTAGAAAGGCTGTGGATCTGATAGATGCAGCCAAGCATTCTGCCATCCCTACCCTCCTCCTGGGGCTAGATGAGGAAAACGCATTTGACCATTTGGACTGGTCGTTTATGACTGCCACCCTCAGGAGGTTTGGGTTCTCAGGGGTGTTCCTCACAGCAGTCGGTGTGCTATATTCTGCCCCCTCTGCGGTTGTGAAGCTCCCCAATTCAATCTCTTCCCCATTTGATATCTGCAATGGGACTCGCCAGGGTTGCCCCTTGTCCCCGCTCATTTTCGCACTGTGTATTGTGCGTTTAGCATCTCAGATTTGCTCCAACACCGATATATCTGGTGTTATGGTTAAGGATAGGGCCTTTAAAATTAGTCTCTTTGCAGATGATGTCCTGTTGACTCTCACCAACCCCCACATGTCCCTCCCTGTTCTCCTCCGTGAATTGAACTCTTATGGGGTGCTCTCAGGCTATAAGGTTAACCCCACTAAAACGGAAGCCCTCCTTATAAATATACCTGATGGGACCCTTAGACTGCTTAAATCAAACTTTGACTTCCAATGTCACACCCATTCCCTTCGTTATTTGGGGATTCAGCTTTCGCCCTCCTACTCTTCCCTTACTCAGCCAACTATCTTCGTCTGTTTAGTGACTTGCGTACCCTACTTGATAAATGGCGTTCTCTACCCCTTTCCCTCATCGGTCGCATTACGGCAGTCAAAATGACTCTCCTTCCTAAACTATTGTATTTTTTTGAAACCCTTCCGATTCCTTCCCGTTCTCTTTCTTCCTTTTCCCTTCCCTTCCGTTCTCCCTCCCCCCCTTCCCTCATTAATTATTTTTCGGTTGTTTTATCATTGTCTGTTTTTTTTTGTCTCACCTTGCTGTATTACGATCTGACTTTTCCTTTTGTTCTGGTTTGTTAAAATTTATAAAAACTTTCAATAAAAATTACAGTTTAAAAAAAAAAAAAAGAAAAGCTGACCAAGGGGGTACCAGGAGTTGAAACCTAAGGATAGGACTAAGGTATATTAGCAAATGAGAATATTTCCAGTGTTTTAATGATAGAGTGGATGAGTGAGGTTTCCTATGTTGCCCAATGTGATATGATGGGGGAAAGTCGAGCCCAGGAATATATAGTTTTGTATGTTTTGTCAATATTTTCATGCAAACAGTTCTGCTCTCCCGAACCACAAACAAATTGATCTTCGTCCTATGTGTGCCGCTAGAGATGATGGCGGGGAAGCTTCTTTCAGTCAAGCCACTTTGTAGTTCCGTTGCTTCAGTGATTTTTTGTTTTGTTTTTTTTTCATCGATTTCCAGCTGATTCTTAGAGTTTTCTTGGCTTTCGATACTTCTGCTGCTGGTTTTTGTTTGGGCCAGACAATTGTTAATACAATAAATCAAAAACTATAGATTTGTCTGTGTTCACCGGCCTGACAAAAGAAAGCTAAAAAAATATAGTTTATTGAGAATAGCTAAAAAATGCCCAATTCTTCCTATATCAGGTTGCTTTATGTGGGACTAGAGGTAGATCTGAACACACATAATGGCTGCTACCACCAATATCAGCCCACCGAGGTAAGAAAAGTTAGGGTATGTTCACACAGAGTTTTTTGGAGTGGATTTTGACACGGAAACCGCCTCAAAATCTGGCTCCAAAAACGGCTCCCATTGACTTCAATGGGAGGGACTCGATTCTTTTCTCCGCTAGCTAGTAGCAGGAAAAAGAAGCGAGATGCCCTATCTTGCCGCGGTGTCCGTGGCACAAGGCTCCCTCCTGATTAGGCCTATTCTTCTGGCTTAATCCAAAGCGGAATTCCGCGACGGGATACCGATGCACTGCACTGGCATCTCGTCGCGGCTAACCTCATGGAAGTGTTCTCACGCGTAATGCAAATTCTGCCGTGTGAACATACCCTTAGAGTGGTTGAGCACTACTGTCAGTTGAACATTATGTAGCCACTATAGGGTTTATGGTAAACAGCACCCTATAGATTACCCATAAACCACTCTCCTAATAGTGCTGGTCACAAGTGTTAGAAAATGTAAAAGCCTATTCTTATACTCCATAAGCCTGCTATTACTAGGCAGAGCACTAAGCACTGAAACACCCGACACTCTAATTAGTAAGTGTTTCATTAGAGGTGTGTAATAATGATTAAATTCTGTATCATTGTGACAGCAGATTATGCTTTATATAGTTGGTGTTCCCACCAGGGAAGACACAGCCACACATCAGTACCGGCAGGGTGGGCAATGGGGCAGAATCACTAAAATCTACTGTAACAATGATACAGAATTTCATTATTATTACACACTTCTAATGAAACACTTACTAATTACAGTGTCGGGTGTTTCAGTGCTTAGTACTCTGCCTAGTAACAGCAGGCTTATGGAGTATAAGAATAGGCTTTTACATTCTATAACACTTGTGACCAGCACTATTAGGAGAGTGGTTTATGGGTATTCTATAGGGTGCTGTTTGCCACAAACCCTCTAGTGCTACATAGTGATCAACTGACAGCAGTGCTCCAGAACTCTACCTTCTCTTACTTAGGTGGGACTGTATTGGTAGTGCAGTCCAGCAATCTGTGGCTGCTATATGTGTTCAGATCTACCTCAAGTCCAACCTACAGCAGCCTGATAGGAGTTTACAGGGCCTGAGTGCCAGTTTGTAATGATTCTCAATAAACGATATTAATTTAAGCTTTGTTTTGTCAGGCAGGCTAATACAGACAGCTGTTATGCTAGGTTCACACTTGCATTGCACTCTCCGTTGTTAAAGGGGTATTCCCACGTCGCATACTCACCAGTCTTCACTCCTGTAAAATCTTCTTTCTTCCTGGTTTCTTGCATCATTTGGTGGGCGGGGTTTCACACGCAACCTGCCGTCTAGCTCCGCCCACACATATTGGACTATGAAGTACAGGCAGCAGCAACTCCATTCTGTGCTACATACAGAGACTGCCTGTCTCTGCCATAATGAACACAATTGAATTAGCTAGCCTGATAACTGGGAGAACAGAAGAAATGAAAGCATCTCCTCTCCCCTATCTGAGTACAGGACCTAGGCCACGTGGTGTAGACACAGGAATAGCTAGATACACAGGCTGGCTCCCGTACACTTAGCGGAGCCAGCTTTATATTTGATTTTGCTGTCTGACATGTGACCTGACACATTTCCACAATTGCTATATTGAACAGGGTCACATTTACCGCATATGACCAACATGAACGTGAGGCTGGCTCTTTAATAAAGCCACTGCAACACATAACACCTTACCTGTACAGACTGCAAAAGGGATAGATGTGGCCTAGACTACAGTCGTACGTAGAGACTGCTACTCAAATACACAGTGTACGAAATAAAATTCACCCCTTACCTGCTGGGCTGCCCCAGGCACAAACCACTTGTGCCTAGTGAAAAATACGAACCTGCCTATACATGCATTGGCACACTAATATACATCTCACGCTGAAAACAAGTGTCTTACAAATGTATTAGACAGCTGTCATATGGAATCAGCACATCCAGTCTGTAGGTGTGACATACGCAAGCGGCACTGACACATTCACAAGACAGAAACCAATTAATATTGTAGAATTTTATTTATTCATTTATTTTAATATATTTATATGTTTAAACAATGAGACTCCAAAGAAAATCTGTCAAGATTCCTAAAAATGATAGAAAAACCAGGGCGACAAATCTGTCTTTCTAGTACGTTGGATGTTTAAAAACAGCAATGAGATTTACAGACACCAAGAAACGTGGAAAGTCAATCATATAGAGAAGCAAGAATCACGGCAGCAGCTGCATTGCATATTACCTTACCGCAAGGTGTCCCAATGGTGTGTCTAGAAGATTCATCATTCATAGGATTCTCCATCTCGTCCAACAATTTTTTAGTATGTTATAAGTGGCTGTGGGGGCAGGACCATGCAAATAATACCTAACATACATACATGAAGATAAATGCTGACCTATAAGGGTCACCGTCAAAAAATAACCTAGCTGTATTAGTATTGTAAGCGGAATAACAACTCTGATAGCACAGTATGATTTACAGTCTACAATAATAGGAGCTACAACTGGTTTCTTGAATAAGAGGCAACTTTGTAATATAAAGCTTATTTCTATTCACTTAATTGTTTAGTACACTGAATGCAGGCAACAATGTATCAAGAGATTCTGGATACTACATCCAGGGCATAGACGTAAACATTTTTGGCTATATTCACACTATTGTCACAGCTTCTGCTGGTAATGGGGCCATGACCGATATGAAGTGATCTGCATGAACCAACATTGTCAGATCTCATTGACTTATTGTAGGGTTTCTGATGTTTTTGACAGACTAAATTGTCATAAATGCAAGAGCCAAGATGTAACGGAACAGAAAGCTAATGTGAAGAGAGCCAAAGTACAACATAGGAATACAGCGAAACCTCAAAACTGCATTATAAAGTGGTCTTCTAGGGGGCAGATGTTCTCAAAAACAAGATAGCCAGTATGCAAAATATGTAGTAGGACTGGCTATCAGTCACAAACGCTCTCATTGGGATTTCGGGGAATGGTCCTCTCATAGAAGTGGTCTTTTGTAGGAATTTTACCTGGATTTACTGCAATACAAATGTATTATCTTGGGTTTTATGTGCTGCCGAAAGCCACTGAGACTTATTCTGTTCCATTTTCCCCACAATGAACAAATACCTGATAAACTGTTAAAGAAATGTGAGCGAAGTAATGGAAACGCCAATTCTCACCCATTTAGTCATTAAGGCAGTTCATGGCCCAGTCTTACTCTTGTGTAGGGAGAAAAGTAGCAAGCAGCAGTAAGGACCTCAAGACAAGACGCTAACTTGGTTCAAGACATTCGTTTCTATCTTGTACAAAACATTAAAACCCATATTGAGGTTTGTGTCTCTTGGGTTTACTTCAGAACTAAGATGAATATATTTTAGAAAGCAGCATATTCCTGTACCTAAACATATAGTGCTGAAATAAACCGTGTGCTATTCCTAATCTGTAGAACGACATCTCGAAGACACACCAACTTTTTATCTTTTAGTAAAGACAAAGCAAGTCCAAGAAGGCACTTTAGCTGTTAAGGAAGCTGGTGGTGAGAATATGGTCATCGTATTAGGAAGTCCCATTGTATGCTTAGTTGTATACTCTCTCTAGTAGTGCAATTTGTATGTGATGGGGGTGACTATTGGAGGAGGCACATGTGGACAGCTTCAGGTTTGTAGTGCTAACTGCTCCACTTCAGATGGTTATCCAGACATGGTACACAAGAAAGCAAAGGTCCAACCAACAAGGTCTACGGTGCAAGGAGGCATCAAAAGACATTTCAATCAATAGAGTAAAACAGCTGTGTAGTCTGGTATTGCTCATGGCATCCATATTCCAGAAGATCCTAGTACCACAAGAAACATTTTTCTTAGTCTCAGAAGAGTTCCCCATCGGACAACTCCATCTACATCAGTTTGGAACATTTTTACAATTACAGATGTCCTGAACTTCCAGACTGAGAAATAAGGGTTTACAAGGCAAAGAGGGCATCTTCATCTTTCTGCTTCTTATCCCGTCCTGTACTGGAGGTTGCTCTAGGGGCATCGGTTGGAGGAGAAGGCAATGGCGGGATACGGTCTGCTGCCTTTGCACGTTCCTCTAGGAACTTATCAAATTCTGTGGGAAAAACAAGAGCAATCTCAGACCCAAAAACAAACCTTGTAATATATTATCTCTATTTAAAAAGGTATACGATGACATTTGGCAAAAGAATGAGTCACAGGAAGGGCAAATTAGATTGTAACTGAGGTGTAATATTGTAAGCTTATTCATTTTCAAGGTCTCCTCAAAAACATCCCTACTAAAATTTGTTACACACTGTCTACCAATAATTATTTGGACACCCAGTAAAGTTCTGCAGAGGAGAGTTATGGTCTGGGGGTGTTTCTCCTGGTATGGACTGGGACCCTTGGTTCCAGTGCATGGTAAACTCAACACCGACGTCTATTGCACTATTTTAGGTAAAAGTGTGCTTCCTATATTATGGCGGTTCTATGAGTCGGACCAATGTTACTTCCAGGATGACAACGCCAGCTGTCATGTAGCGAGGTCTACCATGGCTTGGTACAGTGACAATCAGGTTAACCGACTGGACTGGCCTGCCCAGAGCCCAGACTTGAACCCTATCGAGCACCTTTGGGACAAGTTGGATCTCCAAACTAAGGGGTGCAGCAGCCGACCAAAATCGGTGGAAGAACTTAGCTGTCTTCTCTAAGCCAAATGGAATAAAATACCACTAGCCATCATACAAGGACTTGTGGAAAGCATGCCCCGGAGGGTTGGGGCTGTAATTGCTGCTCGGACCACAGGTGTCCAAATACTTATTGGTAGATGGTCTTCACATACACTATCTGGCAGCTTAACCTCTGGCCAACCTTATCTGTAGAAAGCTGTGCTAAGAACCTGATAGACATAACTGCGAAGCTGCAAGTATACAACATATTGACCCCAACCTGCTTTCGCCATTTATGAAGAGGTTGGAGTACAAAAAAAAGAGAGTAGTGGTCTGATTCCACAATACTAGTGAATAGCAGACCATTTGAGGGGGTCTTCTTCAACCTTGTTAAAAGCTAAAGAAGTGCAAAAGGGCTTCAGTCTATGGAGGGTCAGTACATTTTTTTCTCGAGGTACATTTGTGAAAAAAGATACTCCTCTAACCCAATCTGCCACATAGTCCAATGCAAGTGCATATAGCCTATACATAATACTTATGTGGTCATGTTGTAAATTTAAAATCTGCAGCGCCGGTCCATACGGTTTACGGTTAGATCCTACACGCTATTTTACTACTGTGAATGCAGTAGATTTTCCAGCTGCAGAAAACATATACTGTATCCATCCTGTGTGAACATATGCCAAAGCAAACATATAACTTAATATCAAATCTGTCTTTTATGTGACAAAATATGTGCATTGTCCTAACATGAGGAGCCGCCATAACTCTATGATAGTGTGTGGTCGGAGAGGTTTTCTTCATAGCAGAAGATGAAATGCTGGCCACTTACCTTCACTTGTGACTCCATCCTCCCCCTCGATCTCATCTCCCTGTGTGTGGGAAGAAAACATAAGTATCAGATTCAGTACGAGAGAGCAAGCGACAGATGACATTTCTAGAGCTATAGCAATGACACCTATTAAAAAGTATAAACTGTAATCCCAATTGTCAGAAGAGATTTGACACTGGAAGCTTCGGAGCTCCTTACAGGAACCTTTCACAAATCTGAAGTCATGGCAGGTTACAGACTTCTGAGAACCATTTTCATGTACTGACAGATAGACTTATCACAGACGCAGAATATTCCACTTCTATTAGGCTCAGAAAAATTCTATTCGGCAGCATCTCGGTGATACAGTTATTCAGAAAGATGGGTGACAACCCACCAGGTTACAATGACAGATAACACATGACAGGCCCTGCCACCAGAAAGACTTGTCTGCTTAGTTATGATACATCACCATTCCCATATCCATGGATCACAAAGATCTGCTGGTCAGGACACTGGGTGACTACCACAAAGACGCTGTGATCGTACTTCGGCTCCAGGCATATGACTGTAGTTGTTTTCAGTATATTGTGCACAATTGCAGACGGACTCATTAATTTCAATGGCTCCATACACATGGCCGTAGTTCTTACTGATCAGTATCCAGGCCGAAGAAAATATCAGCATATTATGGAGCAGATCCTACTCCTGTCTGTGTTTGTGACATGGACTCCCAGATACAAGTCTTTCTGCAGATCCATGATTGCGTATGACACATTGATGCAATGCGGACATGACGTTGTGGATCGGTTTTTGCGGACAGTAAAAATTACTATGCCCATGTGCATGTAGACTTATACATTGGTTGCCACCCAGGTTCCCTAAAAAAGCTAAAACTAAGAAAAGGATAAAAGATATTTGAGGCCACACGTTGCAGTGGAAAAAAAAATGCCGCTTTGTACAGATTCCACAAAGTGAAGGAAATTTTATTTCATTTCATAGCTGCAGTGTGGAAAAAAAGGTGAAAGTGAAGCAAGTGGAAAAATGGAGCATGTTCATTTTACCTGCAAAAATGCTGCATTTTCCTAATAAACTTATATGGGAGGAGGAAAAAAAAAAAAAAGGAAAAAAACAAACAAACCTGAAAACCACAAGATTTTTGGGTGTTCTGCTGAGTCTTTGCTGTGTTTGCTTCCACAGCAGTTCTTGAATTCTGTTTCACTAGGTGTGGTCATAGCCTAAAGCGGCATTACAAAAGGAGGATCTGGGGTGAGCTAAAATAAAAAAACAAAGCAATACTCACCTACCCCTGAGGCTCCCATCAGGCATCTCATCCCACATTTCACTGGCTGGGCTGGAAATACACAGTCGGGTGACTACCGCAGCCATTCACAGGCCTCAGCGGTCACTTGATGGGTACAGGCAATGCCGATATACAGTCCTATGAAAAAGTTTGGGCACCCCTATTAATCTTAATCATTTTTAGTTCTAAATATTTTGGTGTTTGCAACAGCCATTTCAGTTTGATATATCTAATAACTGATGGACACAGTAATATTTCAGGATTGAAATGAGGTTTATTGTACTAACAGAAAATGCGCAATATGCATTAAACCAAAATTTGACCGGTGCAAAAATATGGGCACCTCAACAGAAAAGTGACATTAATATTTAGTACATCCTCCTTTTGCAAAGATAACAGCCTCTAGTTGCTTCCTGTAGCTTTTAATCAGTTCCTGGATCCTGGATGAAGGGATTTTGGACAAACAATTCAAGTTCAGTTAAGTTAGATGGTCGCCGAACATGGACAGCCCGCTCTCAAATGATCTGAAAACAAAGATTGTTCAACATAGTTGTTCAGGGGAAGGATACAAAACGTTGTCTCAGAGATTTAACCTGTCAGTTTCCACTGTGAGGAACATAGTAAGGAAATGGAAGACCACAGGGACAGTTCTTGTTAAGCCCAGAAGTGGCAGGCCAAGAAAAATATCAGAAAGGCAGAGAAGAAGAATGGTGAGAACAGTCAAGGACAATCCACAGACCACCTCCAAAGAGCTGCAGCATCATCTTGCTGCAGATGGTGTCACTGTGCATCGGTCAACTATACAGCGCACTTTGCACAAATAGAAGCTGTATGGGAGAGTGATGAGAAAGAAGCCGTTTCTGCACATACGCCACAAATAGAGTTGCCTGAGGTATGCAAAAGCACATTTGGAGAAGTCAACTTCATTTTGGAAACAAAGATTGAGTTGTTTGGTTATAAAAAAAAGGCGTTATGCATGGCGTCCAAAAAAAAACAGCATTCCAAGAAAAACACTTGCTACCCACTGTAAAATTTGGTGGAGGTTCCATCATGCTTTGGGGCTGTGTGGCCAATGCCGGCACCGGGAATCTTGTTAAAGTTGAGGGTCGCATGGATTCCACTCAGTATCAGCAGATTCTTGAGAATAATGTTCAAGAATCAGTGACGAAGTTGAAGTTACGCCGGGGATGGATATTTCAGCAAGACAATGATCCAAAACACTGCTCCAAATCAACTCAGGCATTCATGCAGAGGAACAATTACAATGTTCTGGAATGGCCATCCCAGTCCCCAGACCGGAATATCATTGAACATCTGTGGGATGATTTGAAGCGGGCTGTCCATGCTCGGCGACCATCTAACTTAACTAAACTTGAATTGTTTGTCCAAAATACCTTTATCCAGGATCCAGGAACTGATTAAAAGCTACAGGAAGTGACTAGAGGCTGTTATCTTTGCAAAAGGAGGATCTACTAAATATTAATGTCACTTTTCTGTTGAGGTGCCCATACTTTTGCACCGATCAAATTTTGGTTTAATGCATATTGCACATTTTCTGTTAGTACAAATAAACCTCATTTCAATCCTGAAATATTACTGTGTCCATCAGTTATTAGATATATCAAACTGAAATGGCTGTTGCAAATACCAAAATATTTAGAACTAAAAATGATTAAGATTAATAGGGGTGCCCAAACTTTTTCATAGGACTGTATATCACAAATCTGCACCAGTTGACCACTGAGGGCAGAGTATGGCCACAGTGGTCACCGAAATCTCTGCACTTCTATCCTGGTCAGCGCCAGCACTAGATGGACTGGAAGACACAATGTCTGAACAGAGGTCTGTGGGCAAAATTACTTTTTTAAAAATTTTTTTTAGTTAATTTCACCCCACCCTTTCCCCCTCCTGGGTTTCCCAGTGATCCAGAATAACTCAGTGACATTTTACATTAGGAAAGGTACTTATAAATGGCATTAAGCAATGTGCATAACCGTAAAACCGATGACGGATTTCATGTTCAAGGCAGGGCTACAGAATAAAAGATATGATTAAACTGGTTAGTATGGGTTCACCGAACCATGTTATTACAGAACATAATCTCCAGGAGGTGTCATCTGAAATCCTCAAATAAGTTATCCCTGACTGAAGCCATTATTCTGCCAAAACGAGAAATACAGCAACTAAGTCAAAGGAAATACGGCACGTCTAAAGTATGTGCGACAATGAACAGAAATACTACAGTATATATTTAGAAGGAAATACGAGATGTAATGGACAATATTCCTAGCGGAAATAAATGGTATTTTCCAGAGCGATGAATCGTTTTCCACTATAGAGTCTGACAGACAAATCTGGATTGCGTAGACGCTCCGAGAATGCTATCTACAGGAATGCACAGTGCCTACTGCAAAACCTACAAGAGGAGGACGGACAGTATACAAACGTGTTTTAGGGTTTGGACTAGGCCCATTATTATATAGTCGAGAATAATGTTAAAAGGATTCTGTCAGGAGGAAAATCGCCATCAAACTAATGACAGTATCTAGGGCAACATGGTGGCTCAGTGGTTAGTACTGCAACCTTGCAGTGCTGGAGTCCTGGGTTTGAATCCTGCCAAGGACAACATCTACAAGGAGTTTGTATATTCTCCCCGTGTATGCGTGGATTTTCTCCAATACTCCAAAGACATACTGATATGAAAAAAATTACAACACAAAACTAATGACAGTACCTTGTAGGGTGGCTTCTACTCTTTCCAAAGATGTCTTATTCTGCATTGCAGCTTCATTATCATGAAAATCAGTTTTTATTTTTATGTAAATTATCTGGACACAGCTTTAGGGGTGTTCCTTCTCCTATTGGGGCTTCCCTCTATGCTCTCGATATCCACCCCTAACTGCCATCCAGCACTGCCACCCACTGCTCAAGCCACATTTGTCACTTTGACTGCAGTTAGGGACAGTGATGTAGATTGCAGAGTGATGCCCTTGCAGGAGAAGAAAAACCCTTTTCAACTAATTATATAAGTATAAAACACTGATTTTCATGAAAGTGGAGAAGCAATATGGAATAAGAAAAGCATCTTTGGAAAGTTTAAAAGCCGCTCTACAAGTACTGTAAGTAATTTCATACTGATTTTACAGCTGACAAACTCCCTTTAAATCATATCTCCAGTATTTAGACAAAGTTTATTATTTTCACCTATACTACTAACTCATGAAAGGTTGTTTATAACTAGGATATACGATTTAAAGGGGCTCTATCATTGGGAAAAGTCATTGTTAACTAAGCACATACTTGTATAGCCTTTACAAAGGCTATTTCACATGTAGCTTTTGTATGTAAATCGCCTCAGTAGTTTTTGAATGAGCCCCTTTTTATGTATAGGCTAATTAGCCAGCAACGAGCATCGGAAGTCTCAGCGAGCACTGTCTGCTGTGTGTAAAGCACAGGCTGCTGCTGCTAATGACTCATGTCCCTGCTCTCATACACAGCAGAGAGACAGTGCTCACTGAGACTTCCGGGTGCACACTGGAGGCTAATTAGCATATGAAATAAAACAGGCTCATTCAAAAACTACTGAGGCGATTAACATACAAAAGGCATGTGTGGAATAGCCTTTCTAAAGGCTATGCAAGTATGTGTTTAGTTAAAAATGACTTTTCCCGATGAAAGACCCCCTTTAAGCAAACACAGACATAAAATGGGTCCAGTATTGTGGTGCCACTTTGGGTAAGACCCTTTCGAGTTTGACTGTGCCCCTGTGCAGGAAACAAGAACCACCAAGACATAGTGTGAGAAGTCTGACATGGAGGACCTCTAGTGGCTGACGGCAGCCTAGCCCTGCAGCTCTATCAAACACTTTTAGGATGTACTGAAGCACATCGCCAGACAAACGTTCATATCCAACAATAGTGCCTGACTTTACAAATGCTCCTCTAGCTGAATGGACACATATTTCTACAGGAAGAAAATCATGCAAGAGTGAAGGCTGTCATAGCTGCAAAATGGGCTCATGTCCATATTATCGCCCTTGGTTTCTCAATGGGATGTCCAGCATCCTCATATAGGTGTGATAGTTAGGTGTCCACGTGTCCACTGTAACTAATGAAATCCCAATAAAAATAGGATGTAAAGAAATACACTAAGTAAAAACTAAACATACAAGTCATGTCATTTAACTAGAACTGTAGAGTTCAATTTACCATTTACTTCTAGTTTTAAAGGAGGTTCCTTCCCACTACATACATTTATTAACTATCATCTGAAGCCTCCTGGCTGTATAACCTTTCTGCATTATAGTGAATGTGAGCTATGGAAAGAGCAGAACGTGCCCATTCAATTCAATAGTATGTTAAATATCAAGATAACGTTTGCTGAGTAAAGTTAAAAAGAACCTGTCGTCTTGATTTGGGACACCAAACCATCCACAGGTTCTTATAAACCAGGGGTTGTGTCCTAAATCGCCCTGTTTTAAATCCATTTCTTCCGCAATAAAAAAAAAAAAAAAAACCTTTGTACTTATCTAAAAAATTAGTCATCTGACTCTCTTCGGACTCATCTCTGGTGCTCCCAGCAGGGAGTGCAGCGGCAGGGTGAGTATAAAGCTTTTTTGTTTTTATTGCAGGAATAAATGGCTTTTTAACAAAGCAATTTGGGACCACTAAACCCCCGTCTAGAAGGGCCTGTGGGTGGTTTAAATCGACCTGATTGGTTCCTTGTTCAATCTGTATGATGCAGGCGGTGACAGAAACCTTTTCGGAAAGTCTCTCAGACACCTGGCATTGTTCATACTTCCCAGGCAGATTCCTATTCAAGCAGAAGCACAAACATGAAGGGGCAGAACCTGCGCCATATCATTGAAAGCAGAAAGGCTTAAAAATGAGACTTCTCTTCACATTAGTGTATGTTGTGGAGGCAGCGCTAGTGACTATGGTAACCAGAGGATTCTTAAGATAGAACAAGGTTCCTATAAGTTACTTAGAAAAAGCAAAATGATTAAGTGGCCGCACTCCGACCATTCAGTGAAATGAAATAATCAATTTACACTTTCATGAGCCCGATCACTCACAAGATGTCTACAATAAATCACAACGTACAATTAAAACTTCAAGGTCCTTTACATTTATCATTATTATGACGCTTCCACAATATCAAGTGACTTTTGCACAGGACAGGCCCACTAGGCTGCAGTACGTACCCCATCAACAGACAGCCATTTCTCTATGTCATCCATGAAGTTGTTTTGAGTGGCTGGAATCTGATAAGAAAATAAATGGAAAATAAAAATGAGCTGAAAAAGCTGCTGGAGACTCCAGTGCAGTGCCTGACAAAAATTGGTAGAGGAAAAAGTCCGGCAGTTTCAGTTAAAAAAAACAATGGGACATCCACAGGACCCCATTGTAGTCAATGAAGTCTGCTGGGCTCAGTGTGTTACCTCGACAGGCCAGAATTAAAGAAAGTCGATGCTAGTACGAACCATCATAGCACATCACACCATAGCATCACACACATAGGTCATCAGGTACTGACTGATGGAAATCTAATAGCCCAAACACACATTGATAAGCTAATGTGGGTGCCTCTTGGCACTGGAAGGTACAGTCATATAAGCAGCTGGAAGCAGCTCTGTTTAAGTCATAGGATCATGTAGACTTACCATTACCCCAATGTCACCGCTATACAGTGGCCTGAGCCTACTTGAATAAGAGTAGAGCTACTACCTGCTCCAGCCATCACTGGAGCCAACAATGCCCAGAGTAGCCACATCTATTGATCGGTGTGGGCTGAGGTGCTGGACCCATAGCGATCAAATACTTATTATCTGTTTCATGGATAGGTCATCAATATTAAAAGTGTCTGGAGAGATGAAAAACCCCTTGAAGCCTGTAAACCTGTCAATATGACATTTACAAATCTTGCAATCAGATTTAGCCACCAAGTCAATTATATACAACTGCATGTGTATGAGGGGGAAGAGAAGGTGTAGAAAATAGCTGTCAGCTGAACCTTTGGCTAAAAGCCATCTAATGTGTATAGGCCGGGCTTAATGTATGGACACTATACTTGATAGCACTGATACATTTTTACACATCTGAGAATGCAGCAATAATCCTTAAAGGGATTCTACCACTAAATATGTATTTTTTGTGCTTTAGATGTCGGAATAGCCTTTAGAAAGGATATTCGTCTCTTACCTTTAGACGTGGTCTCCACACTGCCGTTCCTTAGAAATAACGGTTTTTACTGGTATGCAAATGAGTTCTCTCGCAGCAATGGGGACGGGCCCCAGTGCTCTACTAGTGTCTCACTGGCAGAGCCGACTGCGCAGGTGTCGGAACTGACCCAGACCGAAGACGACAAGGGAAGGGGAGGATGCAACTGAAGATGCATCCATTGCCATTTGAGCGCTGGGGCTCACCCCCATTGCTGCGAGAGAACTCATTTGCATACCGGTAAAAACCGGTATTTCTAAGGAACGGCAGCGCAGAGACCACATCTAAAAGGTAAGAGACGAATAGCCTTTCTAAAGGCTATTCCGACGTCTAAAGCACAAAAAAAAACATATTTAGTGGTAGAATCCCTTTAATCTAACAATACATGTTGCTTCGTCTGCTTTAAGCACTAGAAAGCACTGATATTTTAACCCTTTGGTCAATGAAGCATTTTAAAATCGCTTTTAACCAGTGGAATAGGATCATTTAAAACTGAATTAATTAAAATGAAAAATAGTCAATTGAGAAAACTATCATGAGGGTTGGCCTATAACAAATTTCTTGTGGATAGGTGATAAATATATGATCACTAGGAGATCCAGCTGCTGGGACCTTGTAACGTGCACAACCTCTTTGGCATTGGCACACAAGTACAGCCTGGCTATCTCAGTCCCATAGACCTTGAATAAAAAATTAGGGGACATACGTGACTACTGATGCATTCAAACAGTGGACAACTGTACTTGTGATTGGTGGGAGTCTTAATGGGCAGACCCCTGGCAATAAAGGGGCTAACATATCAAAAAATTCATACAGAAAAATTTATTTAAAAAACTACCTACCGCGCCAGTGTTCTGCTGCCGAGTATCAAGCGCTACTGCCAGTCCATCTGCTGCCTGAGGATCCTCGTACTTTACACTAGGTGACAAGATGGTGAGAAAGAACTTTAGAAAAAGAATGTAAGATAAAATCATAAAGCATCGAGATACAAGGACGAAAGTGGAAGTGTTAAATTACAGGAATCCAGGTGTACAGAAAAACTGGAGCAAAGAACAGCAGAAGAAGAGATATTAAATTATGTAACTAAAGTCGCTGCACATTCCAATATGTAATGCCGCTATAATACAACCTTGGTGATGGAAATACATGCTTCAAACAACTCTCTAGAAAAATGATTCACCATGAGCCCTTGTTCTACAGACTAAAGTTTAACTCACGATTAATAAACAGCAAACTAAACTTTATGACCTGAGAAAACCTTGCAGGATAATTTCTAGCTATATCCCAATTTTCCCATGTACTCCACTAGTCACTTGCCCTAAGCCAACAGGCACATGCCGAATGAATGGGTAACCTGATGCTGTCGGGAGTAGCTGAATTCAGTCCAGAGTTTGTTGATATTGGCTTAGGTAGGTGTAGGTCAATCCGATCAAAGAAATGCTCATCAGATAGAGGTCCGCTATACACAATGGCCTCCAGGATGAAGTAGATGCCCACTATCATGCCACTAATCAAGAAGAATGGCACAAATGCCCTTAAGTGCTTGCACCAGCCACAGAAATCAGAAGGGCTCATGGTTTGCTAGAAAAACGGAATTGCTGTAGGATAAAACTGACAAAAGCAGATTTCACATGAATGGAGAAAGCAGAGATGTAGTCAGAAGGAGAAACACGTGAGATCAAAAATAGTAGAAAGTTGCAGTTCCAGTGAATACGTCATCTTGGAAGCCCGAGAAGCGTAAATGCAGTCAATAAGAAGCCCAGAGACTTGAAGTAGATATGTACATGCCAGTAGAGAAGCAGAAATAGACTCTACACCCAGAGGAGAGAGTAACTTGATGTCACCACCCACAGTCATGCACCCAAACTAAGCTCGAAGACTTCTCCAGTAAGTAAAGATCAGATTATACGAAGAGTCATCTTACATCTTGTGCAGCACCCTCACATGACCAGCCTAGCGGTTCTCTTAGTTCATGGAGCTTTGATTTACAACACCTGGCAAAGGGGCTGATCCTTGCGGCCTACTCACAAGGATCGAGACCCCTGAATATCATAAGACAGGCGATAGTCCTTTAATGCTCTCTGAAGATAACCAAGAGATTATACACCTTCCACTTCTGACAATCCCCAGGATTAGTGCTCTTCCACTTATATTAGGTCTAGCACAGATCATTGACTTTGTGCTAATGCCAAAGCATTAGGTTTTCAACTACAATCTTAGAACCGAGAAGATCTGCATATACTAGCGCAGTAGGAAGGGAAAGCAAGGCAGATACCGAGGCTATAAACAGACAGCAGAGAAGGAGAACGGTACGTTGTACTCACACCCATCACATCAAAGTACTATACAGATTCCCCAACATAGAAAGTGAAGGGCTAATGCTAAAATATACCATTACTATGTATTACGTGGTGTCTGACTGCTGGGACCCACTCTGATCTGTAGTACAAAGAAGACCTGATACCTACAAGCACAATGCAGCTCCTAAACAGGTGCACAGAAGGCAATCAGAACATGAAAGGGTCATCCAGCTTTACTTGACGGAGGCTCTTTCAGGAGAGAACCACGAGACGGTATACCTAACACTTCTCACAATCCCTGGGATTATTGCACTTACAGTCTAGCACAGTTGGATAGCATTGCTGCTTTGCAACATTATGGATCTGAAATGAAATCCAACTAGAGCAACCTGTCCGCGGAGTCTGTGTGTTTTATTCCTACGTACGTTTCCTTACGGATAATTGGTTTCCTATAAAACTAATCCTACTGTGGGTGGAAGTGTGAGATATTATGAGTCATATCGGAGACAGAGATTGATTCAAGTAACTGAAATCTAATTACCATAAGAACATGGTAGTGATACCTTAACATATGGCACAAAGCAAATGTAACTAACTTATAGACCACGCCATTAAACGGGTTCCTAAAAATATGACAATTGACAGACATTCTATAATATACCTGCCCTAAAATGCTGGTTTATAGTACATGCACATGCAGTTTAGTATACAGTACATGTACATCCAGTTTAGTATACAGTACATGCACATGCAGTTTAGTACACAGTACATGCACATCCAGTTTAGTATACAGTATATGCACATGCAGTTTAGTATACAGTACATCCACATGCAGTTTAGTATACAGTACATGCACATGCAGTTTAGTATACAGTACATGTACATGCAGTTTAGTATACAGTACATGTAGTTTAGTATACAGTAGAGGCACATGCAGTTTAGTATACAATACATGTAGTTTAGTATACAGTACATGCACATGCAGTTTAGTATACAATATATGCACATGCAGTTTAGTATACAGTAAATGCACATGCAGTTTAGTATACAGTACATGCACATGCAGTTTAGTATACAATACATGCAGTTTAGTATACAATACATGCACATGCAGTTTAGTATACTGTACATGCACATGCAGTTTAGTATACAGTACATGTAGTTTAGTATACAGTAGAGGCACATGCAGTTTAGTATACAATACATGCAGTTTAGTATACAGTATATGCACATGCAGTTTAGTATACAGTAAATGCACATGCAGTTTAGTATACAGTACATGCACATGCAGTTTAGTATACTGTACATGTACATGCAGTTTAGTATACAATACATGTAGTTTAGTATACAGTACATGCACATGTAGTTTAGTATACAGTATATGCACATGTAGTTTAGTATACAGTACATGCACATGCAGTTTAGTATACTGTACATGTACATGCAGTTTAGTATACAGTACATGTAGTTTAGTATACAGTACATGCACATGCAGTTTAGTATACAATACATGTAGTTTAGTATACAGTACAGGCACATGCAGTTTAGTATACAATACATGTAGTTTAGTATACAGTACATGCACATGCAGTTTAGTATACAGTACATGTATATGCAGTTTAGTATACAGTACATGCACATGCAGTTTAGTATACAGTACATATACATGCAGTTTAGTATACAGTACATGTACATGCAGTTTAGTATACAGTACATATACATGCAGTTTAGTATACAGTACATGCACATGCAGTTTAGTATACAATACATGCAGTTTAGTATACAATACATGCACATGCAGTTTAGTATACTGTACATGCACATGCAGTTTAGTATACAGTACATGTAGTTTAGTATACAGTAGAGGCACATGCAGTTTAGTATACAATACATGCAGTTTAGTATACAGTATATGCACATGCAGTTTAGTATACAGTAAATGCACATGCAGTTTAGTATACAGTACATGCACATGCAGTTTAGTATACTGTACATGTACATGCAGTTTAGTATACAATACATGTAGTTTAGTATACAGTACATGCACATGTAGTTTAGTATACAGTATATGCACATGTAGTTTAGTATACAGTACATGCACATGCAGTTTAGTATACTGTACATGTACATGCAGTTTAGTATACAGTACATGTAGTTTAGTATACAGTACATGCACATGCAGTTTAGTATACAATACATGTAGTTTAGTATACAGTACAGGCACATGCAGTTTAGTATACAATACATGTAGTTTAGTATACAGTACATGCACATGCAGTTTAGTATACCGTACATGTATATGCAGTTTAGTATACAGTACATGCACATGCAGTTTAGTATACAGTACATATACATGCAGTTTAGTATACAGTACATGTACATGCAGTTTAGTATACAGTACATATACATGCAGTTTAGTATACAGTACATGCACATGCAGTTTAGTATACAATACATGCAGTTTAGTATACAATACATGCACATGCAGTTTAGTATACTGTACATGCACATGCAGTTTAGTATACAGTACATGTAGTTTAGTATACAGTAGAGGCACATGCAGTTTAGTATACAATACATGCAGTTTAGTATACAGTATATGCACATGCAGTTTAGTATACAGTAAATGCACATGCAGTTTAGTATACAGTACATGCACATGCAGTTTAGTATACTGTACATGTACATGCAGTTTAGTATACAATACATGTAGTTTAGTATACAGTACATGCACATGTAGTTTAGTATACAGTATATGCACATGTAGTTTAGTATACAGTACATGCACATGCAGTTTAGTATACTGTACATGTACATGCAGTTTAGTATACAGTACATGTAGTTTAGTATACAGTACATGCACATGCAGTTTAGTATACAATACATGTAGTTTAGTATACAGTACAGGCACATGCAGTTTAGTATACAATACATGTAGTTTAGTATACAGTACATGCACATGCAGTTTAGTATACCGTACATGTATATGCAGTTTAGTATACAGTACATGCACATGCAGTTTAGTATACAGTACATATACATGCAGTTTAGTATACAGTACATGTACATGCAGTTTAGTATACAGTACATATACATGCAGTTTAGTATACAGTACATGCACATGCAGTTTAGTATACAATACATGCAGTTTAGTATACAATACATGCACATGCAGTTTAGTATACTGTACATGCACATGCAGTTTAGTATACAGTACATGTAGTTTAGTATACAGTAGAGGCACATGCAGTTTAGTATACAATACATGCAGTTTAGTATACAGTATATGCACATGCAGTTTAGTATACAGTAAATGCACATGCAGTTTAGTATACAGTACATGCACATGCAGTTTAGTATACTGTACATGTACATGCAGTTTAGTATACAATACATGTAGTTTAGTATACAGTACATGCACATGTAGTTTAGTATACAGTATATGCACATGCAGTTTAGTATACAGTACATGCACATGCAGTTTAGTATACTGTACATGTACATGCAGTTTAGTATACAGTACATGTAGTTTAGTATACAGTACATGCACATGCAGTTTAGTATACAATACATGTAGTTTAGTATACAGTACAGGCACATGCAGTTTAGTATACAATACATGTAGTTTAGTATACAGTACATGCACATGCAGTTTAGTATACAGTACATGTATATGCAGTTTAGTATACAGTACATGCACATGCAGTTTAGTATACAGTACATATACATGCAGTTTAGTATACAGTACATGTACATGCAGTTTGGTATGGATATGATATAAAAAAACAATGACAATTTTGGTTCCAAAGATTTCAGCTAAAGATCTAATGCAGATGTGTTAACAAACCATAAATGAGAGCAATCCAGTAAACATACAGTAAAACAGTAATTCGGATATAGGAGGGCCAGGAGCTGAAGGAGTCTGCACCGTCACTCACCTCTTGCGTTGCTCAGCCAGAGAGCTCCCTCTAGTAAGAGCAAACATATCAAAGTCATCCTCTTGTTTCTTCCCTTCTTCCAGAGACTTCAGGGTTCCACTCACAGACCCAGAACTCACATCTTAAGAAAAGAAAATAAACAATGAAAAAGACTACACACACGTTCCCTTCAGCAATATAAGACTTACAAATATAAATACACCATATTTAAATATATTGAGATCTACATATAATAAAGCAGCAGGAGAGAAGGTGAGGAGGGCAGACACATGAGAGAAGGAAGTTCTCCAGCCCTACCACTCACATCCATCATGTCCATTTACTACATGGGAATTCCTCCCTATAAGAAGTGTTTGGTCCACTCATTCCTTAAAACAACCAAGCCTTTCCCATTGAACAGAAGAGAACTGGAACACAAGACCAAAGTAACTAATCTGGTCTAATCTAAGTAGGTTGAAAATTTAGCAAAGTGACTCATTTTGTGTGATAAATTTGGGACATCTTTTAGACATTTGTATAACTTTATGCTAAGGCCCCACAGGCCGTAATCGCAGAGCTAAAGCGCTGCGGAAAGAACCGCAGCGTGAACGCACTGCGGTTCTTTCCGCAGCACTTTCAACAGAAAGTTTGCAGAGTTTTACTCCGTGGACTTTCTGTTACAATTATATCTATGAGAAAGCTGCCGGCGTTTCCGTAGATATAATTGACATGCTGCGATTTGCAATGCCGCAACGGCTTTGCAAATCGCAGCGTGTCTGCACAGCGTTCTTTTCCGCAACGTGGGCATGGGATTCACATGCATCCCATCCCCTTTGCTTGCACTGTAAAACGCTGCGATTTTTCCCGCAGCGTCTCCACTGTGGGCAAATCGCGGCGTTTACGTCCCGTGGGGCTCCAGTCTTACACCCATCTTTTTCTTGGTTTACTTTGACATACCCCTTCCACCTAAGCCAAGTCACCTCTCCCGTTAAACCACAACCTCTGCAAAGAGAAGTTCCTAAAATGAATAATAAATGTAGTGCAAGGCATATAAACCATAAGAGGGGTTTTCCAGGTTAAAGAATTGATGACCTACCCTCAGTATCCTAAGTAATAACTTATCCAAATGCAACCACTTGGTAGCCACATTTTATCAAAATTCAAGCTGGGTCACACTCGCTCATTTGAAAATCTTTGCAGAATCAATAAGGGTGAACTGAGGGTAGAGGA
This sequence comes from Leptodactylus fuscus, assembly GCF_031893055.1. Taxonomy (NCBI): domain Eukaryota; kingdom Metazoa; phylum Chordata; class Amphibia; order Anura; family Leptodactylidae; genus Leptodactylus; species Leptodactylus fuscus. The sequence continues at coordinate 41,377,406 of NC_134273.1, forward strand.
GAGAGACAATGGGAGACTTTATATCCCACAGTGACAGGTTATCATAATATGTTCAATGCATATATTATTCTACTGACAATTCCAGAATAATATGATATTTCGGAATCATCTATAGGGAACCATATGGACCCTATAGCATCACAAGCCAATTTAGTTAATAGACACAGTAGTATGTAATCTTCATGCAGAGCCGCTCTCTGCAAGGAGTGCTCTGAAGTGTTATTCCCCAACTTATTTCAATGATTATTGTCTTGGAAAATGAAGTCATCAATATGCCGCAACGGCTAAATATGATCCGGTTATGTGGTAGAACGCTGGAAAACTCTCTGAAGACAAGCTGTCATCAGAACTGTGAGAACCAAGGAAAAACAGGCGAGACAGCTGAGTGACAGAGATAAATGGAGCTCCGTGTCATCGTCTGCAGCCACACAAGACAACAATGTGACAGGGAAAGAAAACGAGGAGGAGGCGCAGAAACGCAAACTTGGAATATATGAATTGTAAACTGGATGACGGCTCTCATAGCAGCGTGACTACCATTGTGTATGGTGAAGAAAGAAAATAATCATCAAATATACATAGAAGCCAAGGCGTAAACATCATGCGGCGAAGATTTGTAAGAAGCTAGTATTGTGCGTCACTAGTATTCCTACAACAGAAGAAATACAAAAAAAAAAATACCATACTTCAACAGCTTTTCTATGTTTCTTAATAAAAATTTTACAGAACAATTAAATACATGTTCTTTTTCTTGGCCAAAGACAAGTCAATAGCACCTAGTGATCTATTGCATGGCGCAGACACCCATTTTATTGGCGGAGAAAATATGCAGCCTTAGGGTGGGTTCACATAGTTATATAGTAGATGAGGTTGGATAAAGACATTAGTCCATCTGCATCTGGTCTCCGCTTTAGCCAATCCAGCGGGGTTCCATCTTCTGCCCCGAGAAACTGGACAGGGGACGGAAACCCGGCGGTCAGTTTTCAAACCCATTCACTTGAATGGGTTTGCAAAGGTGACTGCCCATGTGCGTCCTCTGCTTGTCCGCGGCAAAACAGTTTTTTTTAGCCGGACACAAAGTCGGACATGCAGGACTTTGTGTCCAGTTAGAAAAAATGGTTTCACCGTGGAAAGGCAGAAGTCGGACACGGGCAGTCACTTTGCAAACCCATTCAAGTGAATGGGTTTGAAAACTGACCTCTGGGTTTCCGTCCCCTGTCCAGTTTCTCGGGGCAGAAGACGGAAACCCGCCGGATTGCCTAAACCGGACACCGGGTGCAGATATAAACCTGCCCTAAGGCTGAGGTCACACTAGCGTCACCATTTGAGGCCTCTGTCTCCCAGTTCTGCAAGCAGGATTTTTCTCTCTGCCAAATTCAGGCAGAAACCTTGTGTATCCCATAATAGTCTATTGGGTCCATGGGTTTCCACAAGTAACCACTTTTTAAGTGGATACAGTTTCCGTTTTTCAGGTACCCAAGTTTTCCATCTATAAACAGTTTATTTAATGGAGGAGGCATGGAAACAAGTAAAAGGTGCCATATACTGCACATTAGAAACTATATACTTCATGTTTGGCTGAGACTGGAGTAGAAAAAAAAAACAAGGTCCAAACTTTATTGGGAAGAGTGAATGCATATTAGGGTGTAATAGGGTGATAACTAGAGACTGATGGAGTTAAAAAATCTGGGGACCATAGGATACATTAATAGGGAAGTCATCCCACTCCATCACCTGCAAGAATCCGTCAGGGTTGGTACCCTCCCATTCCCCATATTCCCTAGATTTGCTTGGGTATGGTAAAACCTATCCATAATATATCAATGTTACTGTGAGAGAGGTGATTATTTTCATTCTATCTTTTAATGGCCCATTATATTTATATAATGCATATCATTAAAAGTAAAGTTTTAGAAAAGCTTCTTCTCCTTTCACGTCATTTTATTTATCAGTCTTCTTTTCCAGAAACTTCATTTATTCACTCCCAGCTCCTAGCTCTCCGAAGCTTCATGGACATGGGTCAATGTGCTAGCTCTATTTTTATCAGCTAGTATACAGACCTGCTATATTCTATGGTCCCATATACTGTGTACTATCACTGGTCTATGTAAAGGAAAGTGACCCAAGGGGCAAAAATCTGGCAAGTCCATTTTGCAGCCTGGGCTCGCTACCGTTAAGGAATGAGTCCGTGGAGGGGATGGGCAACACACGAATATCATCCATATGCCGTCCATGGCGTTGTTCCATGGACCTGCAGATGTACACATTTTGTGCCTATAGCCTAAGCCTGGCAGATTCAACCTTCTGAAACAGCAAATCCAAACAGCAGCCATCTCATCTCTCTCTGGGCTGTCTTCATGACAACTTGGCTGTGCATAACCTACCATGGACTGACACATTTGCTGCACAGTCTACAGGGAACCCTTGGTTTTTTTAGACTTCTGCTTAGGACTTGCATCTTGGGGCCCTGTCAGTAGCCTGCTACGTCCCTGCTTAGCTCTGTGACCCTGCAGTGTGGCTGGGAACATGGGGCCCAAGGAGGAAGGATAATCATTGGCCTGGCTCTGCACCTAGATATCATCTACCATCGGAACCATCCAGTCTGTCCAGCGTATAGATATTGGGAAGTTTTAACCAACACAAACCTGGTTGAGATGATGTATGATAAGAATCTGTAGGAAGTATAATAATTGTACTGTGCCATGCCATGGTGAGCTGGGGGCCCGCCTTCATCCTGAGCCTGGTATGTGCCAGTTGCTCAGATTATTGCGACACAAATTGTTCATCCCTATACAGTTTGCACCCGGCATGGGGTGACCTGGATCCTTTATGCTTCTTTTGCATATTATCAGGAATAACAGTCCCTAGGCATGGTAGTTCCAGATAACTGGCCCGATAATGGGACTTTGTAGAAGGCCTTTAATTGTTTGGTTCACATCCCTTCAACTGCACAAAGATCCCAGGCTAATGAATCCTAATTTCCTTTGTAAACAGCTCAGCCTTCAGTTAATTAGAGATATTAATTAAAAGCGTCTCAGGAGAATTTCACAGCCACCGAGACATATTCAGTCACATTGCTTGGTAAAATTTGCTTAGTATGAAGAAAAGAATTTTATGCGGACACACTTACAAGTACTACATAATGGTTTAACCCTTGATTGGTCTTATTTAGCATATCAAGGCCAGATGCTATATAACTCTTTAGGACTACATCATTATACGGTCTCTCACAACAAATACACTAATACATGTAACTACATCTCTGCTTCAGAGATCAAAAAAAGGTGCAAAATGTATGGGATAATGTATTCCTGCTATAAAGTATATTAGTATCAGAAGAAGTCAAGGAGTTTGGTGATGTGGAGGAAGCATGTTACACCAGAAAAATCCCACATTGTGCTGTCTGCAAAAGAGATCACAGCAAGTACTGTGCCTGACTGAAGAAACATAAAGTATATAACGGAGCGTGGATGGTGGATAACAGTCCATGGGGTTTCATCTTTCCCTCATTTGGTGGTCGGTGGGCACATGCTGGGCAGCAATCTCCACAGCCAACTCCTCTTCTCCCGGTAGGATGTAGAGTTTCCTCTTCTCATCAAAACAAATCAGCTCAGAAGAGCTTTATTGGTACCAAAAAGAGTGGTTGGTCTACGTGTGTGTGTGTGTGGGGGGGGGGGGGTTGGATGGGTAGCTAGAGAGGGAAGTAATGGGACGATCGGATGTGGATGGGTGGTAAGGAGGGGTGGTAATTTCCAGGTGTGGATGGGTGATTAGAGGGAGTGATAATGGGGTATAACAGTCCATGAGGTCTCATCTTCTCCTCAGTTGGTGGCAGGTGGACACATATTGGGCAGCGATCTCCACAGTGGTCTCCTCTTCTCCCAGTAGGATGTAGAGTTTACTCTTCTCATCTGCAGATGTGAAGTCTGGGATGTGGGCAGTGAGTCTTTGGAAGTAGACAGCCCTCACAGCTGAGTATTTGGTGCAGTGTAGCAGGAAGTGGGTCTCGTCTTCTAGGGCCCCCTGGTCACAGTGTTGGCACAGTCTGTTCTCCCGTGGCTTGTACGTCTGTCTGTGTCACCCCGTCTCCATCTCCAGGCTGTAGGCACTCAGTCTGTACAGGCTCAGGGTCTGTCTGTGTTTGGGGTGGTGTAGTGTATTTTCTCCAGGTAAGTGGCCATGGTGTAGTCCCTTTGCAGTGACTGGTACATGTTGAGTTTCTTAGAGTTATTTATTACTCTTCTCCATTCCTCAATGTACCGCACTTTGTTGTCCTCTTCCACAAAGGAATACCTCTGGTCCAGCTGTTGACTATGGTCCAGTCTATATCAGATCAGTTCTCAACACAATAAATCTAACCAAGACCACTGGTCCCAGTGAACCTTACCCAGCTAACTGTGTTCCCAAAGTTGGAAGATCTCTTCTAGCCCACCATTGCCCCAAAGCTAAAAATTCCACATGAAAACTTTCTCCTCTTTTTATCTTGCACCCACTTCACCAATGAGTCCTATAATATGGACTCTTGTGGTGGCTATTTGTTACAGAATGGTTCCTGGGCTTCCTCAAAATTTCTACCGTTAGTGTATTTTGGCAGTTTTGGAGGGTGGTTTGGAGAAATACCTCCACTTAATTGATAACTCATTTTCATTTACACCTGCTTTGTCACTCCTTCATCTAAGAGACATTCCCCTGAAGACTTATCTTGTGTCCACTGTATGACGCGTGGTCAATACACCCACGCTTGCATCCCCACTTTGTGGACATATCCAACCAAAGCTATGGATTCAAGAAATCAAAAACATTAGACAATTGAAATCCACTATGACAAAATTATAGCGCTCTCACTTTATTTCAAGTACATGGGTAGATGAGTTGGATAGGGACTGCCAGCTGGTCTTGGGGTCCTCTCCCCCCTTTTTTTCTTCTCTTCGGTTTTCTGCTCTTCTCTTTTTCTTACCACTTCTTTTTTATTTCCTTGACTTAATTATAGTCCCATGCACAGTTAATTCCCTATGGCATCGATTTTCCAGGTACTCTCTATTAGCTCACTATCAAAATTGCTGTACACAATACATGTGTAATAATGCCATCGATCAAGAGCAGCCCATATGCTAGCAGCTCAGAATAACTCAGAGACAGCAGGGGCCTTACACATCCAATTTTCCTGGCAGTGCCCACTGGAACATATACAGGCTTTATCATCTGTTCCATAATACGTTACAAGCTCAGAAAACTCTATGGTTGTAAATATGAGCAAAATCCATGTCATCGGTTTGCAAACAAATTGTTCTTCATTAAACTTTGCATTACATTATCTGGAACCTTTGTAAACTATTCTTTGCCAACCAAATGCATAGAACAGATGTTCTGGCATCAGTACGAACATCGTATTTGGCTCATATTTATTTTGACCCTGCTTATATAACATCCTCTGCTGCTTTCGCAAACATATTCTGGAGCACTTTCCCTTTTCCATGCCCTTGTTGATCTTGATGGACATATGTCTTTTTTTCAACCGTACTATGTTAGGGGGCATTCACACGGAGTAACGCCGGGCGTGTATCACAGCCGTACACGCCGGCGTTACGGTAGACTGCCGAACACTTCCCATTCACTTCAATGGGAGCACTCGTAACAGCGTCGTTTACGAGCGCTCCCATTGAAGTGAATGGGAAGTGTTCGGCAGTCTGCCGTAACGCCGGCGTGTACGGCTGTGATACACGCCCGGCGTTACTCCGTGTGAATGCCCCCTTAGTATATCTCTAGAGTTTGGGGGGAAAAAACAACAAAAATATGGAGAGCACATACAAACTCCTTGCAGAAGTCACTCTTGGTGGGATTCAATACTAGGACTGCAAGGAAACAGTTCTAACCACTTAGCCACCATGTTTCAGGTTTCATTTACTAGGTTTACCATTTTCTATTAAATGTTCCACTTAGGATAGATCACTGTCTCAGATCTGTCCAATACCCAAACCCCAAACCAATTAGCTGTTCTAGGCAGGATTTGGAACCTTTACAGGAAAAAAGGTCCTGTCCAAAGTAACAGTGTCCATTCAGACGACTAGGGGCAGAGCAGCCTTACTCAGGGACTGCTACTACAGGATCGACCTCTTCACGCGTCGTCTTCCGGTGCTGGGGGTCAAACTTCTAGAGTCGACTGCGCATGCCCACAGGTCACAAGAAAATGGCCGCTTATTTACTGTGTAAACAGTCATTTTTCTTGTGGCTGTGGGCATGCGCCGTCGGCTCTGCCCGAGGCCTAGAAGTAAGACCCCCAGCGCCGGAAGAAGACGCGTGAAGAGGCCGATCCTGAAGAAAATGGAGGCGGCGCTGGAGAGTTCTTTCGCAGCATTGGGGATGCCACCTGTGCTATTTGAGCGCTGGGGACCGCCCCCAGTGCTGCAAGAGAACTCATTTGCATACCGACGAAAACCAGAATTTCTATGGAACGGTGACGCAGAGAAGACCTCTAAAGGTGGGAGAAGAATAGCCTTTCTTAAGCCTATTCCTACGTGTGACCGACAAAAAATTTGATTTTAATGGTAGAATCCCTTTAAGGCTGATCCCACTTATTACAGAAAAGCTGCATTTTTGCAGATTACAAATTTTGCTGCCGTTTGTTTTTATAGCCAAGAGTGGCTGCAAAAGATATGGGGAATCTAAAGCAAGTACTTATCATTCTCCCTTCTTAAATCTACTCCTGGCTTTGACTCAAATAAATTACAGCAAAAACTGCAACAAAAAACACGGCTTTTCTGCATCTTGTGGCCTCAGCCTAATAAATGAGATGCTTCCTGTGACTGTTAGGATTCTGTGGTAAGCTGTATGTGCCTAGTGACCACTCAATGTCTAATATACATAAATATTCATTAGGATTCTATGTTAATTGCATTTACATATTATATAAATGAATGCAGATGGTGACAAATCAGATCTACATGGAGCCCCTTGCCCAGCATGCCCACATCCCACTGAAGTAATTTCATATATAAGCCACTTGCAGCTCCAGATGGGATACGTTTCCAATACAACTCTCCAAACTGAGAAGTAGCTGTGAGGTGAGTGAGTGTCAGGTATCTTAAGATGCATCTGGAGATCATATTGTTTGGCGCCTGCATATGCTTTATCATAAAGAGAACATTACTGGATTCTGGTTGGATTCCAGTACAAGTATCCATGTACTTGAAGACATATACCAGTGGTATCACACGCTATTGATACCAGACCCTGGCCTACCCTCCACTAGATTGCTTCTGATGAAGGTCGTATGACCGAAACGTTAAATCATTTGATCTAGTCTTTCTGTATGCCGATTTGCTCCATGTCCATCGCATAGCAATTGTTAAAAAATTTTTTTGCTTCTTCAATAAATTATTGCACCTTCTCTAAACAAGTGTGTGCAGCGACATTTTTCTAGCTTTGCTGTTGGAGCTGAAGGACCCTATTTCTGCTAGCACCACACTGTACTATAACTCTGAGTGTGCGGTACCATTGTTTTTCTAACACAATAATGGAGTCTGCCAACCCCTCCATACCTGTCATACCAAAAAACATGGATCGGAGGGAAGAAAAGAAGAATGAGGGTGGCAGGTGCTGTTTCTGATCATAACCAGCTTGGTGTCAGAACCAGCCAGGAGGCTCAAGGTTCAGCACATAAAGGACCCATGCAGGCAGTAACTTACAGACACCCTGGAAACCCGACACACTGAACCTACATAGGTCAGCTTGTCAAAAAGCCTCCAGGTGACAGAAGCTGGTCCAGTGGATTGTGAGTGTGTGCAGGCTGCTCCTATTCAAGTCCAGTCCAGCAGAATGTGGTGCAAATGGCCGCTACCAGTTTTATTAGAACTTGTGCAGGCAGAACAAAAAAGCATACAAAAATAAAATCTTAGCCGTCCGGCTTCTACTTTTAACAGGTTTCCTAATTATGAGAGCTGGGCCTTCTGCACAGCTCCCAAAACACAGCAGGTTAACTCACAGTTGGTTTCCCAGAAGCAGAGAGAGCCATATACCTGTGGGCATTCTGCCCTATTATACACACTTCAAGAATTAACCCCACGCATCTCAAAACCTGGAGTGGGAGTAGAGACACACCCAATTCTGCTATCTCCAGCAACCAGACGTTTTCTCGGCTTCATTAGATTGTGTATGACAGGAACCTGGGAGAAATGTACACTCCTTCTATGACTTTGCCCCTGGTCCTGTCACATATATATATTTATATATATATATATATATATATATATATATATATATATATATATATTTAAAGCTCTATTCCATTGTTTAGTATTCTATTCTCAACTCAAACAAGGCTGTGTGAATATAGCCTGAGACAGATAAGGGACAAGGAGGACTACTGCTGTACCATAGATAATTCTGAATTTGGATGCCACAAGATTAAAGTATTTTTGCATTCATACACAAACTGTGCAAAAAATGTGAACAGAGCCTTACACACTGGTTCATAATGTAGAGTCTATGGGCCTGCATTACATACTGAAATCTATGTAGAACATTCCTAATATTGTTTGTGTGTATATATGAATATACAGTGTGTAACAGCCATGGTGCCCAGGTTTTCAGCACAGGGAAATAATTGGTGTGTAATACACACACACACACACACACACACACAGTGGGTGAAATAAGTATTGAACTTGTCTCCAATTTTCTAAGTAAATATATTACTAAAGGCTCTATTTACATGGAATTAAATTAAATAGGTTGTTACTGACATCGGGAGAGAATTTCAAGTCAATAGAACCTTTAGTAATATAATGATCTGGTAACGTATTCAATACTTATTTCACCTGCTGTATACGTAGACACACACTAACACTATTGTCTGCATTTTTTGCCTCTTAAGTAATAAGGTTGCAGTAAGATCACCGTTGTCAGAACTATACACTCACCGGCCACTTTATTAGGTACACCTGTCCAACTGCTCGTTAACACTTAATTTCTAATCAGCCAATCACATGGCGGCAACTCAGTGCATTTAGGCATGTAGACATGGTCAAGACAATCTCCTGCAGTTCAAACCGAGCATCAGTATGGGGAAGAAAGGTGATTTGAGTGCCTTTGAACGTGGCATGGTTGTTGGTGCCAGAAGGGCTGGTCTGAGTATTTCAGAAACTGCTGATCTACTGGGATTTTCACGCACAACCATCTCTAGGGTTTACAGAGAATGGTCCGAAAAAGAAAAAACATCCAGTGAGCGGCAGTTCTGTGGGCGGAAATGCGTTGTTGATACCAGAGGTCAGAGGAGAATGGCCAGACTGGTTCGAGCTGATAGAAAGGCAACAGTGACTCAAATAGCCACCCGTTACAACCAAGGTAGCCAGAAGAGCATCTCTGAACGCACAGTACGTTGAACTTTGAGGCAGATGGGCTACAGCAGCAGAAGACCACACCGGGTGCCACTCCTTTCAGCTAAGAACAGGAAACTGAGGCTACAATTTGCACAAGCTCATCGAAATTGGACAATTGAAGATTGGAAAAACGTTGCCTGGTCTGATGAGTCTCGATTTCTGCTGCGACATTCGGATGGTAGGGTCAGAATTTGGCGTCAACAACATGAAAGCATGGATCCATCCTGCCTTGTATCAACGGTTCAGGCTGGTGGTGGTGGTGTCATGGTGTGGGGAATATTTTCTTGGCACTCTTTGGGCCCCTTGGTACCAATTGAGCATCGTTGCAACGCCAAAGCCTACCTGAGTATTGTTGCTGACCATGTCCATCCCTTTATGACCACAATGTACCCAACATCTGATGGCTACTTTCAGCGGGATAATGCGCCATGTCATAAAGCTGGAATCATCTCAGACTGGTTTCTTGAACATGACAATGAGTTCACTGTACTCCAATGGCCTCCACAGTCACCAGATCTCAATCCAATAGAGCATCTTTGGGATGTGGTGGAACGGGAGATTCGCATCATGGATGTGCAGCCGACAAATCTGCGGCAACTGTGTGATGCCATCATGTCAATATGGACCAAAATCTCTGAGGAATGCTTCCAGCACCTTGTTGAATCTATGCCACGAAGAATTGAGGCAGTTCTGAAGGCAAAAGGGGGTCCAACCCGTTACTAGCATGGTGTACCTAATAAAGTGGCCGGTGAGTGTATAATGCCTACATATGGCTTCATGAACAGAGGGAAAAAACACAAATTACATTTTTCATTCCCTTTAAAAATGAGTTTATGCAATGACTTTGAATGAGCATTTTTTTGGCCAGGATATCTTATGAAAAAGTAATTTCCCAATAGAATTAAGATTAAAAAAAAAAAAAAAAAAAAAAAAAAAAGGTCAGATCCATCCGGATGTCCGGCTATCGCTTGATAGTGAAAGATCTAATGTAATTTTGTGAATAATCAATTACATATACAGCACAGTTTTTATGTACGCCCCATTACCATGACCTCTTGGAGCCCTACTGATTGATTTTAACTATCGAGCTGCCACTGCGGTGCGATGAAATACACTGGAGTATATGCAGTCTTCTGGCCGCCAGCTGTCACTCACTATTTAAAATCAATGAATAACAATACAAGAAATCTCTGTGCAGCCCAAGGCTATATCTGCGTCCACATACTGTGTACACTTGTCAAAAGCTTAAAATATACCCGTCATCTCATTTGACATTTCAAGATAAGCTGTTGTATATGTACGAGTATGTATGAGGAGTAAGCTGTACCTATTTCCTCAAACCCAATCACTCATAAGTTACACGTATGGCAATTCATCTGAATGGTGGGTATAGGAAACTACATTTCATCTGTGATAGCCTGCAAGTCAAATTTCTTCATGCTACAACTGCTTTAAAACTAAAAAGGGGTGAACAGGAATTACAGTTTTCTGCCTTAGGCCACCAACGGTCATGTCCGTGGAGGATTTCCACCGGAACAATCCTTCAGGTGCCCCTGGATTGGGCAGGGGTGGGAGACACTGGAGAACTGGGGAAGGGCAAGTATGTATAACAGATATGCACACTATCTGGCCCTGTCAGTCATAGCAAGGTGGTAGCTCTTTGGTAGCTGATCAATGGTGACATCTTCATTAACATATCAGGAAAAAGCCAAAATATCATCGAGAGAGACACCGATTGGAAACAAAATAGAAGTGTTTTACTTGCATGTACCCCGACTATCCAGCTGTGTGCAATATGGACTAGTGACAGACTCTCTTTAAAAAAAAGAGGCAAGCACAACAAGACTCCCAAAAAACTGGAGTTTTCATTGTTTTAGTTTAAAGAAGAAGCATGGCACAAATGCAGAGACTGTGAGATAACTTACTGATATTGGCTAGTTGTGCAGATAGAGAGGAAACAGGTTCTTGGGCAGCCATAGCGGTTGTCCCTAGGTCGATAAGTGATGGCGATGCGGCCGCTGTGTTGGTTGGGGTCTAAGATAAAAAGAAGAGCGGTTAGTTAAGAGTTGGTCTCGGAATAGAATATATGCCATATCCATCAGAAAACCTGCAATATAGAATAACATAGTGGATCAGTACATGGCAGTTACGTGAATACATGGCATATGGATTATAATGATAGTAAAGCTAGGTAACAATAGGTTCACACTAGCGCCTGAGTCTCTCTGTCTCAGATTTCGCTTAAGGCTCCATTCACACAGGGCATGGGATGGCGTATTTTGACCTGAATTGGACCAAAATACGCATGCCATGACTGTCGCAGCTTCTGACAGTCGCGGCTTCCCGCTCAGGAGTAGGCTCAAATGAATGGGCCTAGCCCGGAGGGTGCTGCTGCGAGGCGGACGTCCCGGCAAAATCAGCCACAGAATCCGCCTGAAGAAAGGGCAGCTCGCTTTTTTTTTCCGTGAGCAGTATGTAAAAAAGGAAGCTAGCGGTCTGCATAGACCTCTATTGTGTTGGGGAAGATTCTGACGGTGATTCAACGCCAAAATCCGCCCCCTCTTGCCCCGTGTGAACAAGTCCTAAAAAGAGCGGAAACTAGGGGAAAACCCGGTGGATCCCATAATAGTCCATGGGGTCTGCGAGCTTCCGCCTGTAACTGCTTTTAAGAGGATTAGGTTTCCATCTTTCAGGTCCCAATGTGGACCCAAAGGACAGAAACCCAAACACCAGTGTGAACCTATCGTAAGATACATAAACTGGTGTCTGCAGGTAACAGAGCAGTACAAATCCTAAGATAACAAACCTACAAAAACATAACGTAGATATACACCGTACATACACACGACAGAGAACACCTACATGGTGGCACAAGACCACACATAAATTACAGGTGTTATATACCATGCTGTATCCCCAGGGACTGCATCAATGGAATAGTAATATGTCTGCACAACAAATACACTTGTAGAAATACCCTATTACTGTGCAGCCGCATGGCAAGGTCAGCTATGAAAGAATCTTTCCAGCAGAGATAATGTTTCATTTTAGAAGGATTACAAGAATGGACCGCGCTCACCACAGGCGTCGGCTAAACCACAAGCAGCAACCTCCATAGGACAAACACATAAATTAGATTCATGAAGCCGCTAATAACCGAAAAAACAAATTACTGGTTGCAATACAAAATCTCAGGCGTCATGCATTACCCACGTTCCCAGCAGTATTCAGCTCTCCTCCTCATATTGTCTTTGAACAGAGGCAAATAAAGAAGAAGTTTAGGTATGTAAATATTAAACCACAAAGGATTGGCGGATTATTCTGACCTAGGAAAAATGGCATTCAAGTAATTGGTTTAGCGTGCAATAACCAACCATAATACATATCAGAGCTCCGAGAGGTGATACCGCAAACACTAGAGCAGCCTGCAGGGAATACAAAGTATACTGTACTTTATTAAGCTTTATTCTTAATAAACCAGGATGACAGAATTGTAGCCCCGGCAGGTCTACACTATCCTGGCACAATGAAAGATTTTATGGGCTAAGTCACAAGCTGCAGCATTTGGTTCCTTCGTACTATCACAGATATTATGCACTACAGAAATGTGTATATAAAAGGGATCATTTTAGAATAGTGGAATTTGATGCTAAACGTCCCAGAAATAGCTGGGACAAAGGGGCAGAAATAAGCAATGCGCCTCATTTGGCAGGAAAAGGCATAACAGGCAGTAAATAGGCTCATAGAAACTCTATAAACCCATACGCTGCTGGAGCCAAGCAAAGACAGTACCAACCAACAGGGGGCATCACTAATTTCAATAATTTCAGCAATCCATGGGTAACTTAGCACAGGGACAACTCCAGTAAAAATTTCCACCAGGTCACTGTAACAAGTTTTCTTACAGTGTAAACAGTTTCTATGTGTCAATAGTGCAAGCAAATATAAAAACCCTTGTAGACACAAATACCCTTCTCTCCACTTATCAGGACCCTTTGCTCCTTATGCCTGCTTCCTATACTGCTCACTCACTCTGAATTCACTGCTAAGTCTACAGAGAGGAGAGGGGGGAGGAAGTCTATGGAGAGGAGAAGGGGAATAGTCTACTGCTGGAATTAAACCGCAGCACAGAGACATGGTTGCAGCTTGTAGTGATCGCTGTGCCTTCCCCCCCTCCCACCCAGGGCTGGATACACAGCTATATTGATGTATAATGTTCTCTATGCTGCTGCTATTTCTGAGATTGCGCTACAAAGCGATATAAAAATAAAAAACTTGAGAGTCTTAAGTAGTTGATATCTTTTTTTAATGGCTAACTCATAATAATGACAGATTACAATGTTTCAAAGCTCTTGGCTTCTTCTTCTTCAGGTATATCTAAAAACTATTTCAGAAGGATGCATATTTATGTACAGAGGGACACATAGGAATAGGAATTATCAGTGTACAGTGTATGGATACGTTCACACAACTGATTTTAATGCAGATTCCATCATGTATTCTGCACCAATATCAGTGTATACCATGTCCCAATGTTTTCAATGGGGATGTGTACTGTAGCTCACCAGCATCACAAAAGAAAAATGAAAACTGATACGTATTTTATTTTCCTGAAACCTGTGTGAAGGCAGCCACAAGCCCCCCTACATATGGCTAAGCAGCATAAGGACCTACTACAAAGGATCCCATTGGAAATGCATGTCAGATTGTTCTGATGTGTATCTGAAATTGTGTGACTATGCCCTACAAGAGATATCATAGCAATTATTCTCTGCTCACTAGCTCAGAGACGGAGCCTGCAGAGGGGAAAACTGGTGAAAAATGACATATTTTAGTCATCTATCAGCTACAAGTAGTGTTACTCCACATGTACACACAACAGGTTATTCTCAAAGGTCAACTGCATAATACTGCAAATGCATTTTTCTGTTTTGTGTTATTTCATGTTGTGCTACCCATTCGTAGACATTTCTGCTAGATGCATAAGGACCAACACAGCGGTTTAGCTCCATTCTCATGTGAGACGTGCACTTCCATCTGAACACAACAGTTACCTTGTGGATTGGCACGTAGACCTAATGCAACTAAAAAGCACTACACAAACACCTAAAGCAAAGTACTTATAGAGCTACTAAACTGTTCACGTAGATTGTGTGAAGTTGGATGCTGTTACTGTAGAGTCAAGAGGCTACAAGACTAGAGGCATCCCTTGTGGCAAGAGCTGTCTGCACGACACATGGCGGCTGTCATAATGACAGCGTTGTGAAGAGAGACCAATGCAGAACGCTAGACAAAGCAGCTGGCAACAGGCTTAAAGATGCTAACCAAGGGTGTGTGATGAAAACTGTAGGAGGTGGGGTAAATATGGGGGGGGGGAGGCCTTAGTGAGACAACTGGAAAAGGGGTCCTATGACTTCCCACTGAGCAAGGGTAGAGGGGTGGTCCTGATGTAATCACTAGTGAAAATGGACAGCGATGACCATTGGAGGGCTGTATGTAGTGTCTATTCGTGAGGTGGACATCTATTAACTGGGGGAGATGGTGGACAGAGGTGGATATAATTACAGATAAGGAGAAGTTGGTTTACTTTAGTAACGGAAGATAAAGTCATGCATGTAGTTTTGTGAGCCAAAGTCAAGAAAATATCCAACAGGAATTATCATATTATTCCTTCCCTTATAATCTATATTTTTCAACCCAATCACAAGTTTGCTTTTTTGTGCAGGTTTTGTGTCTATGAAAACCCCCTAAACTACTACAATGCACTGATAGAAGAGACACAAATATCAATAATGTAGTTATTATCTCTTTTTTTCTCTTAATGTAGATTGTGAGCCCCATATAGGGATCGCAATGTACATTTTTTATCTGATCAGTATGGCTTTGAAGAATGTGAGGAAATCCACGCAAACACGGGGAGAACATACAAACTCCTTGCAGATGTTTTTCCTGGCAGGATTCGAACCAAGGACTCCATCGCTGCAAGACTGCAGTGCTAACCACTGAGCCACCGTGTTGCCACCGTAGTTATCTCTGAACTCACTTTCACTCTGCTGCAAACAGTCTATGCTCTGTATGCTAACAAAGCACCTAGGAGTCCAATGTGCTGCTTCTCTGAGCCTTGGGGGTGGATTACAATATGGAGTCGGGACTGTTTACTAGCTTACTGCTAGTGAGTAAGGTGAGTAAGCGAGTTCACAGATATTAAATACATAACTAGAATCTGTGTATGATCAGACCATGAATATACAATTATCTATATGAAAGCAGATGAGACAAGTATAGTATATGCTGCACAAGTATAACAGCCGGCATAGGAGTCCTGGGGGTGCATTACAATACAGAGCTTGGACTGTTTGCTAGCTTACTGCTAGTGAGTAAGGTGAGTAAGCGAGTTCACAGATATTAAATACATAACTAGAATCTGTGTATGATCAGACCATGAATATACAATTATCTATATGAAAGCAGATGAGACAAGTATAGTATATGCTGCACAAGTATAACAGCCGGCATAGGAGTCCTGGGGGTGCATTACAATACAGAGCTTGGACTGTTTGCTAGCTTACTGCTAGTGAGTAAGTTCACAAATAATAAAAACATCACTAGAATCGGTATATGATCAGACCATGAATATATAATAATATATATGAAAGCAGATGAGACAAGTACAGTATGTGCTGCACAAGTATAACAGCGGGCATAGGAGTCCTGGGGGTGCATTACAATACAGAGCTTGGACTGTTTGCTAGCTTACTGCTAGTGAATAAGTGAGTTCACAAATAATAAAAACATCACTAGAATCGGTATATGATCAGACCATGAATATATAATAATATATATGAAAGCAGATGAGACAAGTACAGTATGTGCTGCACAAGTATAACAGCGGGCATAGGAGTACTGGGGGTGCATTACAATACAGAGCTTGGACTGTTTGCTAGATTACTGCTAGTGAATAAGTGAGTTCATAGATAATTATTACATCATTAGAATCTGTGTATGATCAGACCATGAATATACAATTATCTATATAAAAGCAGATGAGACTAGTACAGTATGTGCTGCACAAGTATAATAACGGGCATAGGAGTCCTGGGGGTGCATTACAATGCAGAGCATGGACTGTTTGCTAGCTTACTGCTAGTGAATAAGTGAGTTCACAGATAATTATTACATAACTAGAATCTGTGTGTGATCAGACCATGAAGATACAATTATCTATATAAAAGCAGATGAGACTAGTACAGTATGTGCTGCTCAAATAATTATATTGGCGGGCAGGGGGTGAATGACATTAAAATCTAATATATTCATAGATAAAGAGATTTTAATGAGATTGTTCCATTTTTTTCCCAGACAGAACAGCAACTCATTTAGCTATGCTCTGACTCCCTACATCCTGTACGAGAAGCCGAGACGAGTACATATAAAAAGTAGATAACCCGTATTGCGACTGGAACTGCAGTAACTGAGAAGATAATCATTCACACAATAGAAAGTGGATGCATGTTGGGACAAAAAAAAAAAAAAAATGAAATTCACAGCCTTGTAACGTTCCGATATAGATGAAACATCTGATTCACATTTTCATGTGTAGACGGCATCAAATGAGGGCCACACATTCAATAGAGATAGATGGCAATGAACTCTCGACCTCATGTGGAAATGAAAGCCATTAATAGTATAGCATCAGATACCTGAGCTCCATTGTCATATAGAGCTTGTAAAGGACATGTCCAACTTACACTACATTCACATATGGGCTTTGTTTTCCAACGGACCAGTAGAAGGGAAAAACTGACCCTGAAAATAATGGACACAGATGGAAGCCCGAGAGACCCCATTGACTTTAATGAGGTCCAAGGACTGTTTTTTTTTTTTATTTGCTTGTTTTTTTAAATGGTCAATTATTTTTTGAGACAACATAGTCTTATTTCATAGAACAAGTGATTCTGGACCAAAATGTAATGCGCTTTCATTATAAATTAGGTTGTCTTCTGCCTCAAAAACCTCTCTAAATTTCCTGTCTCTATGTGTCTCCCTTCTAGCTAATTTGTGGTTCACTCCTTTGTTACTAAGGAAATCCTGTCCATATATATTAATTAGAAGCACGATGTCTTGAGGAGGTGGTTCTGTTCTGTCTCTAGCCAGTGAATGCATGGGATGGGAAATGGGAGGGGTTGGTTGCCTCACAGTCTGCACACATGTCTGAAAACTGTTGCTCTATACAAAGGACTGAATATTCTGCAAATCTCACATCTTACAACGTAAGAAAAGTCTTCAATATACTTGTTTCTATGTATGGTTGCAGGTGTGACTATAGATGGGATATCACTCACAGACAGCAAGCAGCTTTACTTACTGTGTTCATATATATTTTTTCTTGTGTCTTAGCTGCTTGGCTTCGTGTATTTGTAATCTGTGTTCCTTAATATTCTATATTATGGTCAATTGGGCTTTTCTCAGCTATCTATTTGCTATTATATAGTTGCTCCTGGCAGAGATACGTATGAAAAAAACAGTAGTATCAGTGATAGCTATAGGAGGGGGCAGACTACTTTTATTGTACATGTCCGCAGCCAGAGCAATAAATGTAAACAGTGTTTCAGTTATAATGTGATTATTAGCAGCAGAAATACAGATAGGACACCATGTATGAAGGCTTATATAGCCCGGGACCGGGATTCCCAGCAAGACTCTATACAGGTTTGTACTTTTCATGCTCAGGTACCATTTAGCTGAAATTTCTGAAACCAAACGTCAACGAGAATGACCAATGTTCAATTTGTTTATTTCGGTTCCAACCGAACATTTCCAAAGCTAAACTGCTATTATTATACATGGGGGACTCGTCATATCCCAGAGTTTAACGGTCGGAGTTCCCGGGGAGGTAATCAGATGTAATCCATGTTACTCACTTCTCCTGCTATCATAGATGTAGGCAACGCAACGTCGCATGACCCACATGACCGCTGAGGCCCAATCGTAGGCCTCGGCAGTGACGTGACATGGTGCATGGATCTAGGTGTCACAACACCATGCGGCGCTGAGGCCCAATCATAAGCCTTGGCGGTCCCTGATGTCAGTCAGAAGTGCTGAAGACAGCTGAAAGTCACGTGGGAGCCCAAAATCGATGAGTAACTCTGTTTTTTCATGTTTGATCACCACCCTGGGGCACTGGCGCCCAAAGACAGTATAAAAGCACTTTCGGTTCGACTGTGTTTGGCCTAAATGAAATGAATGAATGAATGAAAAGGGGGCACAGTTTAAAAGGGGTGTGACCTTAATAGCTGCCATTAACCCGTAATTGAGGTATTTTTGCTGCTTCGCTGATGACAGACTACGAAAACAAGGGAGAGCATTGCATGTAGTGGCCGTGTTAAGAGGCACCTTTATGCTAAGACTAGCTTTGCCAGGCAAACTACTGTACAATGTGACACGATACATTTGATATTTCAAGGTATTTTTTCTCTAGTCATTCTGGATAATCATGTAAGAAATACTTGCCTGGTTTTCTGCAGCTCTACCAGTCTGACCAGCAAATATTCTCTCGAACCTGAAAGCCAACAGAATTTCATATTTATGTAAAAATGGTCTTCAAATTACTAAAAATCTAGCGTATACTTTGCATAGTGAGAATAAAAGTTCCAAATGATAATAAAAAAAAACCATTTCAATTATACACAGACAACAGGTAACAGCATAGGAGAAGAAATACAATAATAAACTGCAAAAAATGAGAATTTGCACTTGTGTCTCAAACATGAGATAGAAAACAAAACAAAATACACAATTGTTTTAAGTGTTTTAAGGCGTTATACCAAAATGTAATTGTGTTGAATACATGATGCTGAATAGGAACTGAAAAGCTCTTGAAAACAGATGGGTCTAGAGAGGTCATTTCCAGTTGATTCTAGGCAGCCTCTCTCGGTACAGGGATGTAGCCGCTTGCCTTAGAGAAAGCAACACATTCACTTTGGGAGAACAGGAGGTGACTTTGGACAGACCAAGTTAAAATCTGCGAAATTCAGATTAGAATTTCTCCAACTAATGAATTTTGCTTGCGGTCTAGAAAATTCAACATGTGCTCCTGTTACACAGTAGAGACATATACTAGGCTTTGGCTGTGTTCACTGTCAAACAAAGCTGAGAAGGCAGGGCAACATGAATGGACAGGAGACCACCAAGTAAAATGCAGGGATTTCTGGAATCAAAGAGCAGAGTACATACAACAAAATGGTAAATTTCTCACAAATCTGTCTCTGTAGCTTAAAGAAGACCTTTCATGTCATCGGGGCACGTGCAGTGTAATACACTGCTGGAAAGCCGGTGCGCTGAATTCCCGTTCTGTGCCCCTGCTGAAGAGCTATCAGTGCCGTAACTGTAGCTCTTCAGTGTCAGTGTCACTGTCTAACAGTCAGTCAGGAACACCCCTCCTCACAGTAGCGTCTGCTGGGCTGTACTGTGAGGATGGTGGGGGGGCTTCCTTACCACCCAGCCATGACGCTAAGCGGTGAGGAATGCCCCCCCAGTCTTTGTCTAAGGACAAGTACCATGAGGAGTAGGGGAGCCGTTCCTCAGCGTCATCACTGGGCGGTAAGGAATGGCCCCCCTCTCACAGTACGGCACAATAGACGCTACTGTAGATTCAGCGCACTGTCGGCTTTCTAGCGGTGTATTACACCGAATGTGCCCAAGGACTTGAAAGGCCCTCTTTAAAGGGGACCTTTCACCACTTGCACCAACTCACACACTTTACATTCTCTAATTCTGACTAAGGGGGGTGGTCCTAGTCTCCCTGCTACTGCCCACCAAACAGCAGAGAACATAACTGGGCTGAAATTAACAGCAGGCATTGCTCCGGAACTGTAGGGGATATAGAAACAGTTTCAGCTGCTCCAGAATCAATGGAGTGGCCCTATTGCAATACAAAAAGAATTAGATGGGAAGGTCCGCTTTAAATTTCAATATCACAACATGAAATTTATCTCACAGGGAGACTGATAAAGAAAAATAATCATTATTGTCTTTTCTAGTAATTAATTACCAATATATTGTAATATGTATACTGCTAATTCCTGTATTCTTCACAGTTTCACGTATGACTTTGTCATATGAACAAGAATGTTCAACTATGACCGTTACTTGGAACAGCGAGCCCAGAAATACTGTTTTAGATAAAGGAATCAAAATAATTTGATAGGGGCTGCCTTAAAGGGAGACTGGCCCAGTAAATTATAGGTTAGCGTTAACTATAAGCCACACGTATAATTATCAGAGGGACGTTGCTTGTAAGAAGATGCTCTGATGACTGGTTGCCAGAAATTTGGCTTAAGAACCCCTGTTTTGGGACATTTTCCAGACTTCTCTGTCATATCAGTGTTCTTTGCAGCTACTTTATTCAAACTTTATTGGTGCTGGTAGTCAAGGGATTAGCATAATGCTAGTAGAAGGTAACTGATGACTATACATTACAGTATATCCATGTATTTGGATCAAATGTGCAATGCACATTAAAAAATATGTTTAAAAAAAAAAAAAAATCAGGACAGATCACAAACACACAAAAAAAAATCACAATAAAAAAAAGCATAAACTTCACCCTTGTACAAAGACAGCGTACACCATAATTTTTATTTCTTCAAGGTATAAGTCTAAAAATTCTAACTTTTTTGTAAAGTGTAAAGTGAAAATTATGTATAGAAAACAAATAAAAAAAAGAAAGAATCTGGCCAAGGTCATGCAAATACGTTGGCTACAAAAAGATGTTGCTAGTCCACCATGAAACAAATGTATGCTAAAAATGGATAAAATGCGCCTGGTCCTGAAGTTCAAAACGACTCTGGACCTGAACCTGTTAATCATTACTGTCTTAATACTAATCCCAGAACCATCAGAAAGAGAAGAAGAGTTGAACAATCCGTATTTACCTCTCATAGCGAAGGAAAACATTGTTAAGGTTGTCATTTACAATAAGAAGCTCCTCTGTGAGTTGCTCATGGGTCACTCGAGGTATAAGCTCCAGAACTCTCTGCTGCATGGATCGGCATGTACGGTTCAATTCCTGGGAAGAAAACAAGCAATCATCAAGTCAGTGAAAGTGACAGCACTCAATGAGTCACAGCACCGGGGATCTTATGAAATAGTTTATCCTGCTATTAGGCAGGACACAACGTCACAAAAATATCAAGTGGCAGTGGTCGGACCTCAATGTTACAGGGCAGCTTAGCCACATAAAAAATCTCTCCTGAGATTCCCACTAAACTACGTTTTCTTCTACTGTGAAAAATTGTTAAAAAAGCTTCTCGGCCATTTTCTTAGCGTTAACTGTTTCTGTGGAAGCAAATATGTCCACTGCAGTCAGCTTCACCCACGCCACTTTGTTAGAGTAGGCAAAATGAGGACTGTGGAGTCGGGACAAATTTTGGGCGAAGTCTGAGTTGGAAAAAAGTTACCGGCTTCAAAATAAAATGAACTATTTTAATTATATAATTAATTAGATACATAGCTTGTTGCATATTGATGCAAGGTTCACACTAGCGTTGTGGTCTTCAATGTTTGGGTCCTCTGCCAGACGGCTACAACAGCGGTTGCACACAGACTTCATGGTCAATCAGGTCCGCCATTTTCAAACTGAAAACGGTGCAGAGAAAAATCCTCTAGGCAGGACTTTTCTCTCTGACAATTTTAGGATGTTTCTGCATTGGACACTCGGCGATTTGGTCACTCAATTGGCAGCTCTGAGCAAAACAATTTTTCACTTGCAGTAATGCACCTATGTCTAGATAACGTGGCCACATACTTGTTATGAAGGCCCCTGGTGGTGGTCTTTTAATTCCCTCTTTTGCATACACCTAATGTGTACAGGGCTGGAGAAAATAAGCTGCATCTAGACCAGGGGTAGGGAACGTACGGCTCTCCAGCTGTTGCAAAACTACAACTCCCAGCATGCATACTGGCTCTGCTGTTCTGGGAACTCCCATGGAAGTGAATGGAGCATGCTGGGAGTTGTAGTTTCACAGCAGCTGGAGAGCCAAAGGTTCCCTACCCCTGATCTAGACTGTGGATTTTTACTGACGCAATAGCAGGAATTACTTTGCCACTTGTGAACAACAGGATTCAGACAATGGGAATGTGCTACTGAGCATGTGTGACCATAAGCATTAGGTGGACATTTATAAAGGAATTCAAAGGTTGCCATAGCTAGTATGTGACAGCAATATCTAGTCATAGGAGGAGCATTTCGGAAAAATTATTATGTTTTGTGTGATCTAAAAAGGTTAAGTATTAACCCTTAACATAAATTAATTTAAAAAAAAAACAAAAACTGGTAAATTTCCTGCTTCTCCATCATGGTGGTCACAGACAGTTTTTATTATTATCTCAGCAGCAATAATGTGACATACCAATAAATAACTAATGTGGTCAGTAACTGGAGCTAACAGATTAGTATGGTTTTTATTACATTATTGGTTACTTGAACAATCCCTTCAAGCTTTAGCTGTTCCCCAGTATGGGCGATAAGTGTCTAAGAGCTGGGAGTCCCATCACTGACAACATATGGGCATTCCATGTAGCTTGCCTGAATAGAGCAGCATTGGGGCATGCTAACAACTCCTTTCAAATACTTTGAATACTGAACAGAGTTGCTTCATCAGTAGCAGCCATCTCAGACCGTGAACGGAAAAGCAGCACACATGCATGACCACTGCTGTATTCAAGGGGTGACACGGAAACCTCATATGCATAGCTGATGGGGGTCTCTGAGATGGTCAGCTTTCAAATACACTAAAGGCCTGTCAACTCTGGCTAGTATCATAATTCACTCACTTCCTTTCAATCATATCAGTAACTGGTCAACAAAGTCATCAGTCTTATAGATTAACCCAAATCACTGCGGTTTACTGCACCTCTCCTGCAAGAATCCTACTGACTACATACATGCTTTAAAATGTTCACCAGATTCTTATCCACAGTACTGTAGAAAAATCGTGCAGCTTACACACATGTTTAAAACACATCAACAGTCATAAAAGTATAAAAGAAGAGCCTTTTCCATTCCTACCTGCAGTAGCTCCAGATCAGATGGTGTTGCCTTCTGGGGAACCAATTCTGTTAACATCTCTGACATAACTTTAACATTTCCATTCACCACCTCCAACTCACTGCGCAGCTTCGCCATCTATCACAAACACAATGTAATAGTATATTAGTATATACATGTAAATTTACACACATTCTATTTGTATGAGTGTATATGTACTGTATATACACACATATACATAATATGTGTATTAACCCCTAGACGTTGCTAATCTGGCTATTTACACCTGATGCCCGGAGCTGCAGTCACGTTAATTAAAGTCAAACACCTGTGACTTATAGCTGCTCCTCTAGGAGTGATAAGCCGACATCTCCATGCTGAAGTGAGAGTCTGGGAGTTACACTGTGATGAGCAAAGTTTTTAGGACTTTTATCACCACGTTTATCTACAAAATTTAACCCTTCTACCATCACTGTTTGCGCTGTCTCAGCTGGGAGCCTAGCTAGAGATAAAAAAAAAAAGTTTACATCCCTCTACTACACTAAACTACTGGTTAATTTATACAAGGACAAGGTGTCCAGAAAATAAACCATGCTGGTTATAACACCATATGAAACCTATTTTTTTTGCTGTTGAAAAACTATATATATATTATATATATGTGAAGCTCCTGTGATCATGGAACCAGAAAATCTAATTTTAATGTTTACATGTAATGTAATAATATATATAAAAACAATTTTATTTTGTTTCTAACCGCCTGACGATGATGTTAAGGCAGTAAGTTCCGCCCATCTGGCTGTGAAGAGACAATGGTGCCAAAACCAATGGCATTGACATCTCCTGGGCGCACATCAGGAAAGCTGACAATGCGCAAAAGTCAGTGCAATGTATCTGCATAGATCTCCACATTCTATGTAGATCATGGGTGTCAAACACAAGGCCCATGGGTTGAATCCAGCCCACCGCCTTGTTTTATCCGGCCCAGCACTTGTTTTTGAGCCGAGCCGCCAATGCATTGTTCATGGACCACGTTGGGTTATGTTTAGAACGATAATTACTTTTTGATGGTTTGATAATATTTTTAAAAGCCTCGGCCATCAATGAGTAAAAAGTCTCTAACCTAGTGATGGTTGGGTAAAAAAAAGGACTTTACTTTTAAGTCAGTTTTACGGGGGTGGTGAGTTCGGGTGAGTTTGAGTGAAGCATTTTACATTTAACTACTTGCTCCTCTGAAGGGGGAAATTCTAACTTGGTATCGGATTGTGTTTGTATTCTCTCCATTATTTTGAAATGTTGCTTCAGTGTCAGTTTACAAGTAAAAAAATGTAAATCTAAAAATAGAAAAAATTCATTAAAAATTTTTTCTGTAGGGCAATATGACAGACCTTTTGCCAGAAGGCTAATTTCGAAACTTGGGGCAAAACGGTGACTCAGTGATTAGCACTGCAGCCTTGCAGCGCTGGAGTCCTCGGTTCAAATCCTGCCAGGAACAACATCTGCAAGGAGTTTGTATGTTCTCCCTGTGTTTGCATGGATTTCCTCCCATACTACAAAGACATACTGATAGGAAAAATAAAAAAAATGTACATTGTGAGCCCTATATGGGGCTCACAATCTAAAAGAAGAAAATAAAAAGCAGCTAATTTCAGAACTTGACAACGTCTGTGTGAATAAATTAAAGATTTTTACTATTGACTCCTTTGTTCCTTTTTATTTTGGGCCTTTTTTTCTGGGAGTTGTTTAGGATGCCTATTTCTAGGTCTCCCTCCTCTACGGCCTCTTCTGGCCTTCTTTTTAGAGGTGATAGTATAGAATGGAAGTATTGGGTTACTTTGGTTGTGTTTTTGAGAACAGGAGGGTGAGAAGCTGTGGCTTTCATGGGAGTTTAGATCAGTTCTTTGGTCAGAAACGTTATTTGTGGTGAGAGGAAGTTCTAAAAAAGAATCCTTGACTGAGGAGGTACTGAGGTGAGAAGGAGTGCGGAGATGGTTTCCCAGGGCTGTGTTGGAATGGCTGTCATTCGTGTGGTTATGACCTCCCATCCCAGCGACGAGGTAGTCGCCTCACATCTCCCACCCTCCCCACCGAGGAAAGAGTGGTGTTGGCATGATCCAGAGGAAGGATCGTTGCGCCACTACATTACACTGACTATGGTTCCTCCATTAGAAAGCACATACCCTCCATTGTCCATTTCCTCACTCAGCACTAAGGCTAAACTGTGTGCGCAAAACTTAAGAAGTCAAAAGTTTTTTTCACAAAATTTTTTTACTTGCACAAAAAACTTGTTACATTTTTAATGGCTTGTTGGCCCTGGTTGTACATAATCTTGACCCTTCAAGGTACCCCGTGAGGCTGAAGTGGCCCCGATGAAAGTGAGTTTGCCAACCATGTTGTACATTATATCTAAATATAAAGCAATAACGTCAGGGAGGCAGTTCAATATGATCATAATCTGCAATTTTTGGTAAGAACAAAATGTTACATTACTCTCATTCACTTTTGTAATAGGGGGATGTTACTTTAAAACAGACAGACATTCTGAAAGACTCGTTTTACATCATCTCTGAGTCATTTTCTTAGGGGTTAGAATACATACAGGTGCCCTCGGAGTATAAAAATCCATATCTCAATAAGTGATGTGGTAGACGGCCTAGAGGTAGCAATAAATGACTAGATGTGGCAATCTCATTTCATCTATTCAATCTCTGGAAAATTAAATTACTAGAATGTCAGGGAAACTGAAGACAGCGGGGAAGAGGAGCCGGCTGGCTTATCTCATAATGTAAAGCATACAATGTATGTACCACGATGTCAAAACTTGGATTCCCCTTATACAGTAATTTAGAGATCTTTATTTAAAAGATTTTCCAGGCTAAAAATATCGATGACCTATATTAAGAAAATGTCAATATATCAATATCAGATCAGTGGGAAAGGGGCAACCCCAACTATAATCTTTTTCTGGTCGGAAACCAAGCCGTCTGCTTCCTGCTCCATTCTCTGTGTGCCAGATTCTGAGAGGGTGTTGTTACCGCCCAATTGGCAATATACCCATACAGTTCTAAGAGGAATAACAGAGGATCAGCATAAGGCAGAGTACTGAAAATGTGCTTATAGCAAAACTAAACTTCGGACAACTTTTGATTTTCTGTCAGTATTTGCGCCACTGGTAACTTTAGTAATATAATTTATTAACAAATCTAAGATCCTTTCTGTGAATCCTGCATTTTCCCCTTGTTTCTGTATTGAGAGTAGTTCCTGCCTCTCACTCAGTAACTGTGTATGGAGTTCGGGGATGTGTAACATGTAGAGAAAATGAGGGTGGTGGAGGGTCACTTGAAATAGTTAGATCTCAGACATTATAAAATGGACAAACTTGTATTAGGTGTCAAATGAAAAAGGAGATTCTCTTATTTCATATCACACCACCAAGGTTACATATCCAAATTATTTCCAGAGATTTCACTGGTTGAAAACACAGTGCTGTAGATAGGCCATCAATCTCAAAAACTAGATAACTCCTTAAAGTGTAAAGTCAGCCATACACAGATTTTAGTTGGACAAAATTACCAATTTGGCCATTTCAGGAAAGAAATAGCCTGGTACCTGATATGTACAGACTGATTGGAGAAGATTTGTCATGTCTTGTATGACAGTTTTCTGTTATACAAGCCATAGCTGCAAATTTTTGCGCAAATTGACCTTTTTCTTTTTTTATGCTGCCTTTGCCATTTTCACAAAAAGAGGGCATGGTGAGGGCAAGCAAGAGGCATTTGGTGTAAATGATACTAGAAATCCAGGTGCAAGGCTCCAGAGAGGTGTGCACTTGTAGTGGGGTTATAAAGACTGGCGTTGATAATGCCAGTCTTCATAAACCTTATCCACTGCGGTTGCTTTAACAAGCTGTCCCATGACCAGGCAGGTTAGATGTTAAATGTGGATTGTGGCATTGTATGTACAAATGATCCTAATCATCAATTGTGCCTAATGTGTTTCGCCAGCCTAGCTGTTTTTTTTCACTATTGTGTAGGGGGTGTTTAATCAACCTATTTTACATAAATAGTCGGTTTTCTACTAAAGAAAGCAAAATAGGCTACGAGGTATATTACAAAAATGTTCCCTCTACACTCCCCACACACTAGTGAAAAAAAGAGTGAAACAGCACTAACACTTCAAATTTATTTTGGTTTTTATTTTCATACTTTAAGGACCACTACCCTTTTATTGTTCAGTTGATATAGCTGTATGAGGGCTTGCTTTTCCAGGACAAATTGTTTAACGAAATAGCACCATGTTTCAGTACATACAGCCTATTAATCAACTTTTATTAACGGTTTGTGGGAAAGAAAGTTAAAAAATAAATAAATCCCAATTTATTTATTTTTTTGCTGTTAAAAATGTAATTTTATTACAGGGTTCAATACAAATTTACCAAATGTACCAAATATGTGCTACTGATTTTTTTTTATTTTTTATTGAACTTTGACTTACTTGTCCGTTTGTTTTTCACCCATAACAGAAAGTTCAATTACCTGCTCAGATGTTGGGATTATCGGAGCACCACCTGGAGTTTCCGTCTGAACCTGGCTAGAGTAAGAAGGTGGTCCAGGGCGACTCACTGAACCACCTCTTTGAACTGTATCCTGGGGTGGCAAATCTGGTCGCAGCGCAGGTTCAGGTTTCACAGAACTCTGTGGGGGAAAAAAAAAAGAAAAATTGAATAGTAATTTTTTTTGCCGTCTTGGAATATATAAACATTACCGTATAATTAATGGGGGTCATTTACACTATCGCTGGTGACCATCAGCAGTGTCCGTTGTTATTGTCCATTACAAGATTTCAGCAACAGACACTAACAACCGTCACAAATCTGTTAAACACTCCATTGATTTCAATGGGATTTTATACAGTATGGTGTCCATTAGTGACTGTTAGTAACCGTTTACATCAAATCCATCATTTTTCGTGGACAAAAAGTCGTGTATCCTGGACTTTTGTGTCCATGAAAAATAGCGGTTTCATGACGGATGTCAATCGTTCGTTATTTTTTTAATATTAAAGTGTATGCGTAATGGACGGTAACAGACAGCTGTTATTACTGTCCATAATTTTCTGCGCATGCTCAGAAAGTAGAAAGAAAAAAAAACAGACAGTATAATAATGGACACTAACTGATTTAATGGATCAGTTAAAAAAAAAAAGACACTTACACCAGTTACGCGTCCGGTCTCCGTTCTGAGGTTTCCGTCTTCTGCATGCAGAATATGGAAACCTGTCAGACCGGGTCCGGCCTTGAGCGCCGGTGAGCGTTTTGAGGTCTCTGCGGTGAAACCGTTTTTTTTTTTTTAAAACTGGACACAAAGTCCTGCATGTCCGACTCTGTGTCTGGTTAAAAAAAAATGGTTTCGCCGCAGAGAGCTCAAAACGCTTACCGACACTCATGGCCAGACACTTTTCAAACCCATTCATATGAATGGGTTTGGAAAATGCCGGCAGGTTTCCGTCTCCTGCCCAGTTTCGGGCAGGAAACGGAAACCTGAAAGTGGAGACCCCAGGCGCAGATGTGAACGAGCCCTTGGTGTCCATTAATGTCCGTTATGATAGGTATCCGTTATTTGTTTTTTTTTTTTTTCTAACAGACACTATCTAGACGTACATCCAGTGGTAGTGTGACCGAAACATAGTGATCACATGATTATTATGAGGAAAATGCTGGATTAAAAAAGAAAAAAAAAAAGCAATATTGGTTTAGCTTTATGCTTATTTTCTACGCTGTGCAAGTAATTGACACATTACATTTATTGTTACAGTTACATTATGGATTTAATGTTCTCAACTTACAGGTTGCGGTGTGTGAATAGGAGACAGTGTGTCCAGATCTGTCATTGGAAACTCAAGACCTTTCCGTCTCAGGTCCTCATAAACAGCGACCACCCCTGTTAGATCTGGACTGCTGCGGAATGCATCTGCCCATGCCTGCGCAAAAAACAAGAAAAGCATAAAATACAAAGTAAATTATATATTTTTGTTTCCGCTATAGGCTTGCATATGTAGTTGTACATTAACTGAGCAGGTTAAGCAATGTTGACCTAGTATATTGGCATGCGTCCTGCACTTGTAACAGGTAGTCCAAGGTAAGTACATAGGAGAACCAGCTGGAAAATCCAGCATCACATAGACATCCTAAGCACTAATCCATTCAGGAGACTTGGACTCCTTGCAACATCGGGACCTAGGATACTAGGAGCCACTGCTTCATCACAGCACTACTGTCCATACAGTCCATACACACTGTCGAGACTCCTAGTAGCATCACAGTTCATAGTCCAAGGAATCCCAATCTCCAGCCTGGATTCCCTTGTGTGGATGAGGACTAACAGAACCTTATGATTTAGAAGGTACAAATGGAAAGTAGATATTAGATCTTAAAATTCCCCAGAATGGCTGATGCTGGATGACAACTCTTGTGCATCTTTACACTTTCTAGTCTAAATTTATACCACATAGTAGTCCACTTACTTTGCGCCAGAATCATGGCGCAATTCTGGCAAATGCTTACTTCGCGGTAAGCTTCAATCCCTTAAGACTTAAAGGGGTTGGCCACTTTCAGACCAATATTGACAAACAAATGTACAACAAAAAGATATACAATTTCCCAATATACTTTCTGTATCAATTCCTCGCAGTTTTCTAGATTTCGGCTTGCTGTCATTCATTCTGTTACTTCTAGAGCAGGGGTAGGGAACGTATGGCTCTCCAGCTGTTGCAAAACTACAACTCCCAGCATGCATACTGGCTCTGCTGTTCTGGGAACTCCCATGGAAGTGAATGGAGCATGCTGGGAGTTGTAGTTTCACAGCAGCTGGAGAGCCAAAGGTTCCCTACCCCTGTTCTAGAGGATAAAACTCTGACCATGGTCATGTGACTTATGGTCCATGGTCATGTGATTACACAGGTGCCGCTCGTTACAGTCACAGCACAGTAATCAGACATCGG
The DNA here is from genome assembly GCF_031893055.1 of Leptodactylus fuscus. Classification (NCBI taxonomy): domain Eukaryota; kingdom Metazoa; phylum Chordata; class Amphibia; order Anura; family Leptodactylidae; genus Leptodactylus; species Leptodactylus fuscus. Next base: position 41,407,829 of record NC_134273.1, read on the forward strand.
CCTGGTAATCAGCTGTGCACCTGTGGGCTCATCACATGACCATGGACCGTAAATCACATGACCATGGTCAGAGTTTTATCCTCTATAAGTAACAGAATGAATGACAGCAATCAGAGATCTAGAAAACTGTGAGGAACTGATACAGAAAGTATATTGGGAAATTGTATATCTTTTTACTGTACATTTGTTTGTCAATATTGGTCTGAAAGTGGCCAACCCCTTTAAATGGTGTCCAAAACACATAATAAATGTACTGCACGTAGGCCAGTTTTAGTCTAGTAAATCACCCCATTATTTAATTTCTGACAGCTTACATCTAATTAATGCACCCAAATTTACATCCATGAGACATTCCCTTTAATAATATTTCATTTTAATCTAATACGACTTTTATAAATCCATATTAATACATAAATTTAGTCTTCCTGTTTCTTGCAACCCATTGCTGCCATCAAGTGGCAACCAGAAAAAAATGTGTCTAGTTTTATATACTGGGTATACCACAAGTTGACACAATAAAAGGGGTTTCTCGTCTCATTAAAGCAGCTGTTCTCAACCTGTGGGTTAAAACCTCTTTGGGGGGTAAACTGGGCAATTGCACAGGGTCCCCGACCCCAAAGGGGTCTCAGGGATCCAGAGCATTTTTTAGCATGATGTTCCACATCCCGGCAGCTCCACAGCTGTATTGGCATGATGTGCACACCAATACTGTTTAATTCTATGACAGAGCAGGGAGCTGAAAGGTCCATGCTCTGCCATAGAAGAATGCCAGTGGCACACAGGACGTCGCAGTGCAGGTGGCGTGATGATGTCACTGCATCGCGCCACCTGTGCCCCTACTACAGGGAAAGTCTACAGCTGCTCCGCTCATCGTGGGAGCACAGTAAGGTAAATACAAGATTTATTGTTTTCTGGTAAGGGAAAGGGATCACCTGCTAAGGGGGGGGCGGGATACTATTATTTATAGGGGGGCTAATATTTATTGTGGGGGAACCGTTAAATATAAGGGAGCTAGCATTTATAATAGAGAAACTATTATACATAAGGGGCACTATTATAGGAGAGAAATTATTAACGTATATAATCGAGTATGTCGACCCGAATATAAGCTGAGGCCCCTAATTTTACCAAAAGAAACTGGGAAAACTTATTGACTCGAGTATAAGTCGAGGGGGGAAATGCAGCAGCTACTGGAAAATTTCAAAAATTAAAATGGCCGGACTATTTGGGTGCAGTAGATGCTGGGGAAGGGGAGGGGGTGTTTTGGTTGTCTGTCTGCCCCTTCCCTGAGCTTCAGGACTTGAGGTTTTTCCCCCCACTTGGAATTCAGCCTGGCTGAATATAGGGTATCTGCAGTGCTCCTATTAACCTCTTCACGACAGAACAGGAGCACTACAGATCCCCTATATTCAGTAAACTGGGCACTGTCAGACACAGGGATTCCTAATGTGTATGTGTTTCACAGTCATTTTCTACTTTGAGGACAGGTTCACACCAGTGCCCAATCTCAGTTATGCAGGTTTCCGTTTCCTGCCCAAGAAACTGGGCAGGAGACTGAAACCGGCAGGCAGTTTGCAAACCCATTCATGGGCTTGAAAAGTGTCCGCCGGTGAGCAACTTCTACTCTCCGCAGTGAAACAGTTTTTTTTTTTTCAACCAGACACAAAGTTGGACATGCAGGACTTTGTGCCCAGTAATAAAAAAAAAAACAAAAAAAAACGGTTTCACCGTGGAGACCAGAACATGTTCCCAGGCGCTCACCGGTGGACACTGAATGCCGGTTTCCGTCTTCTGCTGACAGAAAATGTAAACCTGCATAACGGAGATCGGGTGCTGGTGTGAACCTGCCCTGATATGTATTCTAGGGAAAGGAGTGATTTACAACTTTTATTTATTTTATTTTTTATTACATTTTTTTTAAACTTTTTTTTTTTCCATTTTATTAGCCGTCTATGGGAGATTCTATACATTACTATTGCGGAGGGTCATAGACCAGCCAATAGTAATATAGTAATAGTAATATAGCGATGACAGGCTTTAAACTTTTTTTTTTTTTTTTTTTGGGGGGGGGGGGGGGCGACATCTCCTGAGGGCATCTCCGCAGTTAACCCTTACAGCGGAGATGCCGAAGCATAAGCAGGCATAGGTTTCGGTATTACCGCTGTAAGCACTACAGCGAAGGTGCCGATTTCTATGGCGTCTGCTCTGCAGAGCTATGCTGTACATTTCAAACTGCAGACGTACTAACAGTACTTCTGCTAGCACGCCGGGAAGCAGTCACACGTCGGTGCGGGCCTGAGCTTACGTGGCCACGTCACCCCGTGTGGGATGGAGTAGTGGGGGGCGGGGTTTGCGTTCCCGGCCTGCTAGCAGAAAATTACCGTAATGACCCTATAGTATAAGCTGAGGAGCACTTTTTCAGCAGAAGAACTGTGCTGAAAAACTCGGCTTATATTCGAGTATATACGGCATATATAAGGGGGGGGTATTAAATGGGGAAACAATAATATAAAAGAGGACTGTTATAAGGGGGAGACATATATAAGGGGGCTATTATTTATAATGTAGGAACTGTTTTATATAAAGAGCGCTATTATAGGAGAGGAATTAGGAGCACTATTATAAAAGTGGGACTGTTATATATAAGGGGGCTATTATAGGAGAGGAACTATTATATATATGGTTGGCTGTAATATGGGGAAACAGTTATATATAAAAGACTTAAGGGTACTATTCCGTTATCGGGCCAGCAGCAGCGCATTTCAGCACCAGCTTTCGGGACAGCAGTTCAGTTCAGCAGCGGGAATTACAATGACATCCGAGGACTGCTGGCCCGATGCTTGTGCCCAGTAGCCAGTACATCAATGACCCCCCCTCCATCTCCTCCTCCTTCCAGTGCTGCCCCCCAGCTCTCCTTACATCTACCCCGTACCCTCTCCCCGCCACATGACTAAGCCGATGCTGGCCCGATGATAGAGGCCGTGCTTGTGTGTAGTAGGCAGTACATCGATCGATGCCCTCATCCTCCTCTTCCTTCCAGTGCTGCCCCCCAGCTCTTCTTACATCTGCCCCGTACCCTCTCCCTGTAATAGGCCTCACCGTAAATCTTGAGCAATGAATGCTACTAGATAGCCGCCGGACGCTGCAGAAAGTTTGTCCCTCCGGCTCGCTGTAGCTCACCGTTCCTATAGTCGGCGTGTTTCTTGTCAGGGCCTGGATTGAGCCCCGGTGTCTTTCCTTTCGGTCTCGGTACTAGCGCTGAGGTGAGGCCTAGTCGTGTGGCGGGGAGAGGGTACGGGGAAGATGTAAGGAGAGCTGGGGGGCAGCACTGGCAGGAGGAGAAGGATGGGGGAGGGGGGTCATCGATGTACTGGTTACTGGGCACAAGCATCGGGCCAGCAGTCCTCGGATGTCATTGTAATTCCCGCTGCTGAACTGCTGTCCCGAAAGCTGCTGCTGAACTGCGCTGCTGCTGGCCCGATAACGGAATAGTACCGACTTAAGTATAATGGAGGAACTGTTATATATAAGGAGGTGTCTGTTATACATAAATGGAGAAACTGATATTCATAAGGGGAGACTATTATATATAAGGGGGCTATTATAGGAAAGGAACTATTATATATAAAGTGGATTGTTGTAAGAGTGATGTTACATATAAGGGAGAAACTATTTATAAGGAGGCTACTAAATGAGGAAATTATTATATACAAAGCAGGCTATTATTTATAAGGGAACAACTATTTATAATAGGCCTATAGTAAGGGGGACATTATATGGACATCTATTATAATGTGGTCTCTTATTTAGAAGAGGGAAACTTTTTGCCCAGGGCCACAGTTTGTCTAAAACTGGCCCTTCCTCTATCCGTCTCCAGGTGGGTCCGCCCACATGCAGATATGCCCATCATATACACCCCTGTACAAATACAGTTGTATGTGACAGGGTTGGCACCATAATGCACTTATGCGGACCAGTCACACATGTGTAGAGAGCAGTTATTGTGTTTAAAGCAGCAGTATTGGAGGTAAAAAAAAGTGTTATGGTTTGGTGGCCATCACAACACGAGGAACTGTATTAAAGGGTCGTGGCATTAGTAAGGTTGAGAACCACTGCATTAAAGTATCCTTTATCCACAAGCATCGGACCCTCACTATCATAAGAACAGGGGTGTTTTGCTCCACTGTTCTGACTAGCGGTTTTCAAACACGCATGCCCTCGCTCCATTCATTTCAATGGACCCCCAGATAGAAACGAAGCACAACGCTCCTGCGCATAGGGTTTAAGTTGAAGAGAAGAGAAAACCCTTTTAAGTCTACAGCAAATTGATAATTTATGTTTTATAAAAATTTCCTACAATATAACTGGATTTACATAATTTGGCAGAAAAAAATATGGCTCCAAAGATTTCAACTAATAAAACCTTGATGATCCAGAGATAGACATAAAAACATCAAACTATATCTACTTGATGTGCTATATCTACATGAGGCTTGTACTAGCTGGTCATGCCCTCTTAATGGGAGTGTATCACCAGAACCCAGCATATCAACCTAACACCACAGTCATTTCCTATTCACACATTCAGCTTTTTCCATGCAGATTTCCTGCTGTTTTTCCAAATAGCAAAAATAGAAAGAAATAAGACAAATAAAACAAATAGAAGTTTGTGATGGCTGTAATAAAGCTCAGCGTGAATCCTTTCAACTCAGTCTTGTCATGTAATTCAATCTCACAGCCATCTATACAAGATGCTTAGAAGTCCAGTCACATCCATGTAACAAGTTCACCTTTTACAGTGTTCGGAGTCAGACGTACCTGTATCAAATTGAGTACTTTATCATGGACTATGGCAGGTGGGTTGTTTTTAGGCAGAATCGTCTTTACTAGCACTCCCTCAACAAATTCCTGGTTAGCTGCCAAGACATGAAACCTGTGGCCACAATTCTTCACACAAGCCTCAAGTACCTGGAGGACAGAACAACACAGTAGGGTTATAGTTCACGTGCGATTACTAACATAATATCATACAATATGTCTGTCCTTCTTTACTATTTCTCTTAGTTTGAGTTGATCCTAAGATGACTGGCTTAGAATGACCAACTTTTTTAAAAAAAATTACTGAATTACTCAAAAAGCTCAACAGAGTAAGGAGTTGTCATCTCACACTACTCAGAATATCTCAAGGCAAGGTAAAGAACCTCACATCTGTATAAGGGCAACCTATAAAAAGAGTGTGCTACTTTATTGTACAGATTGTTATGCTGATACCAAATACCTCAATGTACATAAAAATATATCTACATATATGATTTTATTATTATTATGCAATATACTGGCAAATAGAGAAATTACAATCATCAATACATCATGCATATAATATCGTTATGTGTTATCACCAGCACATCATGCATGTAAACATGGAATATACTATTGAGGATTTTAGTCACAGAAAATCCTTTTATTTACAAATAATGAACTGAACTCAGCCGGTGGAGTTTCTGCCTTGCATATGTAAGTTCCAGACAGAAAAGATGCAGAAAAAATAGATGGGGAATCTTCCAGTGTCAGGGTACACACCTCTGCACTGTGGCATGAGGGCGGCTTGTCTCCGCTCTGTAGTAGTCCCTATTCTGCTGTAAGGAGTACTGGGAATTGGGTGAAGGAGTGGGCTGGTCTCTGGACTGTAAGAGTCCCTGCTCTGTAATAAGGAGTCCTGGCAGCTGAGTGAATGAGTGTGCTGGTCTCCGTTCTATAGGAGTCCCTGTTCTGCTATGCTGTAAGGAGTCCTGGCAGCTGGGTGAGGGAGTGGGCTGGTCTCTACACTGTAAGGTGCGTTCACACGATGTAAAGTGGAGCGTGATCTGGCACCGCAAAATTAAGGGCGCAAAATAACGCGGCGTATACGCTCATAACGCCCATTGAAATCAATGGGATCTTTTTGAGCGCTCAAACTCTGACACACCGTATACGTGCCAGATCACGCTCCATTTTACATCGTGTGAACGCACCCTAAGAGTCCCTGCACTGCTATAAGGAATCCTGCTAGCTAAGTGAGGGCTGGTCACTGCTCTGTAGGAGTCCTGGCAGTTGGATGAATTAGTGACCTAAGCTGAGCTCTGTAGGAGTCCCTGTTCTGCTGTGAGGAATCCTGGCAGCTGGGTGAGGGAGTGGGCCGGTCTCTGCACTGTAAGAGTCCCTGCTCTGCAATAAGGAGTCCTGGCAGCTGAGTGAATGAGTGTGCTGGTCTCTGCTCTGTAGGAGTCCCTGTTCTGCTGTAAGGAATCCTGGCAGCTGGGTATGGGAGTGGGCCGGTCTATGCACTGTAAGAGTTCCTGAGTCCTGGTTGCCAGCTGCAGAGCTTAGTATGGAAACAGAGTAAAATCAACATCAGTTCATAGAGCCGAATTTAGTTTTTTTTTAAATTATTTCTGGTTTTTTTTACTTATTTCTCGATAAACTACATAGTGCCTGTAAAAGCTCCAGCTCTGATGGCCCTGCCAACTGCATGAATATACTTGATATGCAAAGTGTTACAGTACATGAGCTGTACTACAGACTCTTTTGATCTCTTAACACAAGGGAATTGAGACATAACTCACCGTTAAAGCCAACATCACCTCTTGAAAGTTCTTATTTCCCACAATCTTCTTCTTTAGAGCTCTGATTGAATCCTTAGGTCTAAGAGAAAACATAAGAGTCATTGATTAGCCAAAGATATGGCGCAGTATAAAACAAAGTACATCTAGTGTTATGTAGTGTAATATCATTACCCTTCTTCTGTCTCGTTGATAATATCACATATCTCCATGTTCAGTGCCCAATCTTCAGAACGAAGAGATCCATCTGTTGCTTTTTCTGAAAGATTAAAAGCAATGTAATATTTTTAAGCGTAATGAAGTTTTATTAAAATTTTATATGGAACAGAACAAATACAAAATGTAAAACACAGGAAAGAGTGTAAACAACACTATTAGCTGGCGCATGGATAAACTATCAAGCCTGAAAACAGGCATATCAAGGGGGAAACAGGTATGGGAAAAAGGGAAAATAGAAAAACACTAGTGGGATACAGACAACAAAGGAGGAAACAGGAGTGGGGGGGGGCTTGGCGAGTGTGTGTGTGTGGAGGGGAGAGACTTAGGAGAGACTGGTAAACTCTGAGGATTCCTGAAACACTGCCCACAGCTACCAGAAGGCATCAAACTTAGAGGAGGCAGGGGAGTCCTTCGCGACAATGAGGAGGAACTCCTTTAGCCATTCCATCAATGAGGGGGATTTTTCTTTTGGGTGCTACAGGGCAGTGTCAGTTTGTGTGCAAGAAGGAAGGAACGAGCCCAATGAGTAGGAGAGAGATGTCAGTCAAGGTCCGCTTCCCATAGTCTGGTGTAGGAGGGGAGACCCAGGGTAGCGGCCGTCAGTAAGGTGCCGTAAACAAGCGAGAGGGTACGCGTCAGGGGCTTGACCCGTAGGAGGAAACTTTTCAGGGAAGCGGGAGTAGAAGAGAGCAAAGGCAGCAAAGAGAACTTGCGGAGAAAGGCAGTGAGTTGGTTGTACTCCAGCCAAGAAAGTGGTGTATCAGGAGAGGACGCTTGCAGTTGACTGAGGGAGGGGAACGATGTCATCCCTGCAATCCTGCCTAGCCTAACATCGTCGCTAGCAGACCATCTCTGGGACCCTAGCCAGTGAACTATTCTGGCACACGCAGTCCCAGACAAAAAGGAAATGCGAGGAGAGGAGTGAGAGTCGTCTTGGAATGAATCAACAGTGGGAGGGGATCCATAGCAAGGAGGGGAGCTAGCCAAAAAGGAGGTCTGCTTCTAAGGACACCCATTGCTTATCCAAAGTTCTATATCTTCACTCAAAGAGGCGCAATAGGACAGCCATAGGATAATACAGAAAAAAGGTCTGGGAGACCCGCTCCACCGTCAGATTTATGCCGGGTTGGGGACCGAAGTTTCAGTCAGCAATGTAATGTTTTAACTTGTTCTCCAAGGGGTCTTAAACTTTTGTTTTATCAACAAACTCCAATACCAGATTGACAGGAAATTATCTAGAACAATGGTCAACCCTGCTCCTGATGCTAGGTTCACCCCTGCGTTGGGGTTTCCGTTCTTTGGGTCCACTTGGGGACATGAAAAATGAAAACCCAATCCACTTAAAAAAAGTGGTTACCCATGGAAAACCACCAACCCCAAAGATTATACTGGGGTTCTCCGGGTTTCCATCCGAATAATGCGGAGAGACGAGCTTTTCAAGTGGAAATGGAGACGGGATTCTCGAACGGAAATTGATCGCAGATGTGAACCTAGACTTAAAGCACTAATAGACACTTTTAAAAAAAAAACATTTTCTGCCCGGAAAACCCCCTTAAAGAAGCACCCCAGAAATATTGTTAGTGTTCTCTCTGTGTGTAGTGTTATGTTACTGAATAATGTGCTAACAGCTTTATTGACTTCACGGTAATACAGGAAAATCTGTGCGCATCAGAGGAAAAGAGAGGTGGTCAGTGCTCCAGATGGGAGCAAATAACTTCACAATAAAATTGTCAGCAAGCCATTCAGTAATATTTTACTACATGAAGGCCCCTTTTCAAGTGGAGGGGACAACATAAAATTATTGGAGTGTTTCTCTAATCTATATTACCAGAAAGACAAGATATTAGATCTCCAATATATATACTCAAGTATAAACCGACTTTTTCAGCACAGTTTTAATGCTGAAAAAGCCCCCCTCGGCTTATAATCGAGTCAGGATCCAACTCAGGGTCGGACTGGCAAGGACCTACATAAATTAAACAAAGGAGGAGGTCCTTTAGTGCTACAGTAATGATATAGGACACTCCCCCTTCTCTAGCAAGAGAGATGAAATCCTGGGAGGCACCTTCTGCATCGAGGAGAGGAAGCTACAGCAAGGTGAAAGTAAAACACACAGGTACCTGCTGGAGTTACTATTCCTATTAATTTCAGGCATTTGAGGTTATTAATTTAGTTTCAGTAACTCCATGTGCCTCACATTAATAGCAGTTAACCCCATCATGTCCCTCATATTAATCCCTGTGTGCCCCATATAAGGCTTACTAATATGTGAGACACATGGGGGTACTAATAAAGGACCTTAATTATGAACATACCTAATTATTACCTCCATATGTCTCACATATCAGTAACTCTTATGTGAGGCACACAGGGGGTTAATGTGAGGGACATGAGGGGGTTAACTGCTATTACTATGAGGCACAGGGAGTTACTAAGCTATAATGCACATGACCATGATGTCTCAGCTAATGTCATTTTATTGGTAACTATTTTGATTTTTGAAATTTTCTAGTAGCTGCTGCATTTCTCCCCCTAGGCTTATACTCGAGTCAATAAGTTTTCCCAGTGTTTTGTGGTAAAATTAGGGGCCTCAGCTTATATTCAGGTCAGCTTATACTCGAGTATATATGGTAATCTGAACATTACAGCATATTTGCACACTAGTTTTTTCAATGAGTACTTAATATTTACGGTATATATCTTTGTACTGTTTTTTTCTGCATTATAGTCTAAGAAGGGTAGATTGAAAAATTGATATAGACCAAGAGCCACACAGTTTCACATCTGAGTCATTTAACCTTTCATTTTCTTTGCTTTACATTTTTCAATGGACATTTGTTTTCAAACCACTTGTAAAGAGCCATTCACACTGAACAACAATCGCCAAAATCCATTTATTTTTGAGTGATGGTAACCATAAATGGCAGCGTGAATGAAGCAGAAAACCCTTAATGAAATTATTGTGCATCATTGATCTTGTGCTACAAGCAGTAAATGTATCTTGAAGAGCTGTCCACTGCATCGCACTCATGACAGCTGCTGCTCAGTGACAGTGATGCTCCTCCCTAATGTCTGTGAGGATAGCGCTAGACATGGCCAATCGGTTCTGGTTGTACTACTACTGAAACCCCCAATTGTTTATTGACAGTATGAACATTCTAACCACTAGAGGATAACCACAGGAGGATAACCACAGGAGGATAACCACAGGAGGATAACCCATTGGATTTGGATAGAACATTATGTCCATTTTAGTGGTTTGCTACAGTAAATGGGTGTGCAGTTACATCCATGACATGGTGCATGAGCAGCACTTGCACTATCTGCAGCTAGTATGGGCTGTTACAGGGGTTTACACATGAAAGACTCCACAGTGATGAGGAGAAAGGGGAATGACACTTAGAAAATGATCCGTTTCAGTGAATGGAGCGCAGGTCACTTAATTCAAATGGAGAAGGCATAAGGGACATGGATGTCGGAATCCCAGAAATCTGACACTTATCCCTTATCTTGTGGATAGAGGTTAAGTGTCCACTTTTAATTCAGCTGACAACTGCCTTATTCAAATAGCTCTACAATTCCATTAGTTTAACCCTTTACTGTCACTTTCTGAATGGTATTTGAACATTACTATTGATGACCCATGAATATCAGATCAGTGAGAGGCTGACTCCTGGCACCCCCACTGATCAGCTGTTTGAAAGGTCTGCTACGCTCCAAAACAACACATCTCTGTACACTGAGGGGTGGCCATGAAAGGTATTCCAGCATTAAACAAAGGATAGGTCATCAATATTAATGTACTGGAAAACCCCTTTAAAAGGAGTCTACTATCACCAAAATTACCACTTATATGTTGTTGTAGGGGTGGTTAGTGACACATTGAATATACCTTTCTTTCAATTTTGCTGCTGTAATTCAATTTTTATTCCATATGCATATGAGTTGACTGGTGTTTGGACCTGCCCTGAGTGTGCAAAACAACTTATCTGCTTAATAACTTAATAACTTATCTTTCTTTTAATCAAAAACAGGCTGTAAAATTCTCCCTAGCAATCCAGTGATATGTAGCAAGGAAACATCCATAAAGTCCATACTAAAGTCATATACCACAAACCATAACACAGAAGTGCTGCCACCAGATGGTTTAGGACTAGAGTTGAGCGAGTACTGTTCGGATCAGCCGATCCGAACAGCACGCATGCATTGAAATCAATGCACGCAGCCAGCATGCGGCGGGTTAAGCGGCCGGCTGCCGTCAAACCGGAAGCACCAGGTGCTTCCATTCATTTCAATGTGTGCGTGCTGTTCGGATCGGCTGATCCGAACAGTACTCGCTCAACTCTATTTAGGACCCATGTGTTTACTGCTATTTCCTGGGACGCATGTGTGTGTTCCATTAGAAGCGATGAAAAAACATGTACAGCCCCCAATTAGTGGTAAATGAATGCGTCCAGAAGCACCGTATGGCAGGAGCCTTATGGTAGAAACACACTATGTATCTGGATGCAAAAACACACCTTTATACAGAATAATGTCCCATAGCGGCCCCTGCACACGGTATTATGTCCCATAGCAGCCCATACACATGTATTATGTCCCATAGCAGTTCATACACACGTATTATGTCCCATAGCAGTCCATAGACACGTATTATGTCCCATAGTGGGCCCTGCACACCGTATTATGTCCCATAGCCGCCCCTGTATACAGTATTATGCCCCAAAGTCACGCATACAGGACTTTTTCTTCCGTTACAAAAGTAAATGAACAGAAGACAGCGCCTGTCATGTTGTTGACATTAGTGTCAAAAGGAACCGACACAGATGGAGAGGGGCCATCTGTGACTTGTTACTCTGCTACAGTTAATGTCTAATGCTGTCATTCTATAAAGAAGGTTTCAACACACTTAATTCTCATGAAAATTACTCCAAGTTTTAATAAATCCAGTTACAAATTGACGTTTCAGTCCATAAGACCTTCATCAGATATCTGTGGCCGAAACGTCAATTTATATCTGGATTGGAGTAATTTCTATGAGAAGTGAGAGTGCCGGAACCTTCTTTATATTAATATATGGATTTAGCCCCTCTCTGAGCACCTCCATATTCTATAACAGATGAGAGCATATGATTAACTGCCCTACAACAGCATATAAGTGGTTTAGAAGCAATTTTGGTAAACTGCCTTTAAAGCCAAAGTTGTTTTAGTCATGAAGGGGTTAAACATCCAATAATTTTGTAGCACGAATATGGTAAATCCCGCAGATTCCTCACTCCATGAAGGAATGTCCTTGTAGGAATCCATAAGAGGTTAACTGATTAATACGGTTCGGGGAATTCAGCTGACACAGAATGAATGAAAAGCATTCAATACACAATGGTTAACCATACCACACCCTGGGCTGAAAAATGTTCATCATTTCCCTTTAACAAAGACTTGGACCCAGACAAGTTTTATGAGCTACCGAAAGGGCGGCTGCTAAACTGAAAACAACAAACTGAAGACTGGCACCAACCGGGGAACATTCCCGCAACTGGATAGTCCCAGATCCAAATTATATTCTTAGAGCAGTCTGCAGAAGTCGCACAGGCTTGTTTACTTGTAAATGTAGAAATGTTACTAAGCACAGAATGTGGCAGTGCAAAACATAACAAAAGTGGTTGGCTGTCCCTGTCCTCACCTCTTATTTTAAAGAGGACCTTTCATCACCTCCATCAAGTCCAGCTGCTGCTCCACAAATTCCAGCACAGTTGGAATTTTCTCTCTAGCCCCCACCATTCCCAAGCAATCAATGCTGTTAGTTTTGGTAACTGATATACTGTCAGGAGGGCGGTGTCAGGCTGGAGCAGACAAGGGGTGTAATTTTGAGCTCTGACACTGGCTGCTATTGTTGTGAATGGAGGGTGGCCTAGTGGTTAGACCCCCCCTGACCAATCACCTAGCCTGTAGGTAGTGTATTTGCATTTAATATATGTACCTGTGTGCTTTTTTAATAAAGTATATTGGAGTCCATATATGCTATTTGGCCTTACAAAAAGAAAAAAGGTAGACTGAAAAAGAAATAAGTACAAGAAAGCTTAAGGAGGGGGGGTATTATCAAGATTAACATTTTCCACACTGGTTTTACTAGTGCACGGCTTAGACACATCCTCTGGTGGTCGATGGGCTGGATAAAAAAGAAAATCACGCGTATGCCCTACCCACTGTACATCCTCACCAAACCCGCTTTTCAGATGTTGAGGCTGACATAAAAACAGGATTTGCAACTCTTTTGGTTACATTTGGCATTTACAAAGTCACAACTTTCATACCGGAAAACTGGCGTAGAAGCATCAGAAATCTGCCCCTATGTGTTTTCATGTATCCATGTATAGATAGGTGTATGTGTAGACAGATGATAGATGTCAGGCAGGGCTTTCATGATGCCACATTCTCTTTAAGAGTGTCTTATAAGTAATTTCCACTTAAGCTTCTGGCCCAGAATTCATCAGACACACCTAGTCTGGTATGTCACATGTGCCAGTGCTGAGAGTCCTCCATACAAGTATCTAGAAGGAATGCGTCATCTGTAAAGGCCATCTTCACCTTTGAACATATTACAGTAGAATAATCTTTAGACATTGTAAATTTACTGCAATATACTGTACAGATTGTATCACAGTCCAGAACAACATTCAGAAAGCTGGTTGCCATGATAGGCCTCATGTCCTTCATTGAGGTCAGTGACGTGTGGTATACATCTATGTCACCACTGCAGCAAGTCAACAGAGACTGGGAGAGAAGGCTGTGCTCAAATAATGCTTCTTTTTTATTCATTCATCACATTTTTTGCCCAGCTCAGAAACAAATACTATCACATAAAGATGTATAGGGTTAACCAGAACTCCTGCAATTGGTTGGACAGATTGTTGTCTTCTGTGATGATAAGATATCACGCTACAGCATATTAACCAGTTGCGGAAGTTCAGGTTAACTCGGCTACATATGACTGCAAAGTCAGGGCACCTCACCCACGCTATCTAAATAATAACTTCCAAGTACACAAGGCAAGTGCACACTCCTGCATGCAATGAACATAGAAAGTGTTGAGATAGGCTCCATCTGTATGCTCCACTATCGCTGTTAAAAGTCCATTAATCTCATCCTATGATGGATAAGAGCAAAAGAAATTCACAATGGTAACTTGAATATGAACTGTGCACAATCTCCTCACAATAACTCCACTACAAAGCATACCTCCAGTTATAAACAAATTTTTATCAATGAACACTACAGGTGAATATAAAAAACTTTTCAATATATCTTATTAAGGAGATCTGCTTCCTTCTCCACTTAAAGAGGACCTTTCACCATTTTGCCCACATGCAGTTCTATATACTGCCGGAAAGCTGACAGTGCACTGAGTTCAGCGCACTGTTGGCTTTCCCGATCTGGGCCCGGTGTGAAGAGCTTACGGTCCGGTACCGTAGCTCTTCTATGGTCAGAAGGGCGTTTCTGACTGTTAGCCAGAGACGTCCTTCTTCACAGCACAGCCAATCGCGCTGTGCTGTGAGAGCCGGGAGGAACGCCCCCCTCCCTCCCTGATAATGCTCGTCTATGGACGAGTACTGCGAGCAGAGGGAGGGGGCGTTACTCTCGGCTCTCACAGCACAGCGCGATTGGCTGTGCTGTGAAGAAGGACGTCTCTGGCTAACAGTCAGAAACGCCCTTCTGACCATAGAAGAGCTACGGTACCGGACCGTAAGCTCTTCACACCGGGCCCAGATCGGGAAAGCCGACAAGTGTGCTGAACTCAGCGCACTGTCAGCTTTCCGGCAGTATATAAAACTGCCTGTGTGCAAAATGGTGAAAGGTCCTCTTTAAGCTGTTCTCCTGCTCCTTGTCTTCAATCACAATGCTTGTGTTTACATAAGATTAGTCTCCATATCCAGCCTCACACACAGAGCTCTATGGAGAAAGCACAAGTGAAGTAGAGGGTTGCTGTCGGCTGGTTAATTGATTTATTGCCTTACTCTGTGCACTGGTAGCCTCTTATGTACAACCTAGCAGTGTTAAAAGAACACAGAATAGCATTCTCTAGCAGCCTCTTCATCTGTAGAAATTAACTCAGCTTGAAAAGTGGAAAAGAAAACATTCCTTTAAGGGTATGTTCAAAATGAGTTTTTTGCAAGCGGATTTTGACGCGGAATCCGTCTCAAAATCCACCTGCAAAAACATCTCCCATTCATTTCAATGGGAGTCACTCGCTTTTTTTTCCCCGCTAGCAAGAAAGAAAAGCGGCATGGCCCATCTTCACGCGGATTCCACGGCTGAGTCAGCCTCTGCATCCACAGCGCGAGACTCCCACCTGATTAGGCCCATTCATGCAGGACTAAACAGGAGCAGGATGCCACGATGAGATGCTGATGCACGGCATTAGCATTCCGGGGCAGGTAGCCGTACGACGGAAAATGTTTCCGCTGTGTGAACTTACCCTAATAAGGTATATTACAAAGTTTCTTGCGTAATATTCATTTATGTACAGTTGTTTATAACTAGAGGTACACTTTAAGGGCTGACTATTATCATTTACAGTTACAACACCAAATCTTTATCCTCCTCTGTTGTGCAAGATTAATATTAGGATGCCAACCCACACGCATCCTCGGCTCTGCCTTTGACCTTCTCCTCTGTACTACATTAATCACTACTGTCAATAACTAGAACGTTGCCTCTGCTTTTCTTGTCATTTCCGTTTTTGTGTCATTTGCCACTCTCCCACCCTCTGGAATTGTAATATCAATGGCCTATTGTTAGGATTGCGATCAATATCTGATCAGTGGGGGTATGACACCTAGTACCCATCAGCTTGTTGTCTGTGCACTACTTCATAGACTTATGGACAGGGCTGTGGAGTCAGTAGTTCAAACCACCAACTTCGACCACTGGCTCCTTCCTCAATGGCTGACATGACCCGTCAGAAGCAGTAAAGATCTTCTAATTCATTAAGAAGCCAGTGATTGATTCCTATGAAAGAAAATACGTAACACTATATAGCAGTGGCTTTGCCATGTGACCAGTGGACATGATGTCACTTATTGAAAAGAAGAAAGCAGCCATGTTTTCTAAGTCCTGCACAACCCCTTTAGACTGGACAATAATCAGATTTGGTATTGGGATTAAACATAACCTATAAACGTTGACAGCCATCTCTGTATGTACACTGATATAGGGAATAATCAGTCAGCCAGTCACGTGCCACCAACAAGCAATGACATGTTACATTGTCCTGTTGGTACACAGCATCCCCATCAGGGAACTCCAACACCAGAAAGGGGTGCAGATGGTCTGCCATAAGTTGCACGTTTTGAGCAGCGGTCATTGATCCCTGCACCCGGACAATGAGGCCCAATTACAACCACATGAACACATCCCAGACCATGACGGAGCCACCTCCCGCCTGGACACGTCCCTGTTGGCATGCAGGATCCATGGCAACTTCATGGGGCATACGCCACACTCTCACACGCCCATCGGCTCTGTACAACTGGAACCGTGATTCATCAGACCATACCACATGCCACCACTGTTCCATGGTCCAATGACGATAGTCACGGGCCCATACCAGTCTTCGAGCTCTGTGTTGCGGCGTCAGCAAAGAGATACGGATCAGGCATCGACTGTTGAAGCCTACGCGGTGCAGTTCTCAGCGTACAGTCCTGGTAGAAATGGAGTCCTGGCGCCCAACCCCAATCGGCAGCGATTTATCCCATAGTAGACCATCAAGAGCCCCATACGACTCTGTGGAGGTGACGTGACGTGCATTCATTGAACACTCGTGGTCGACTATTGCGCCAGTTTACGCAGCTGCCAACATTGTCTCTGCAATATTGTGGGTCCAATCGAGACACTGTTGACCTCGGAAACCCAAATTCCCAGGTAATATCCAAAATGCTACGCGCCATGCGTCTTGCAATGATTTTCATCTCACGTTCAAAGTCACTTAACTCGCGACGTGCTGCCATGTTCACGAGACACCTGTCTGTACATCAGACTGCTCAGATATCCTGGTGACACTAGCACCATAGGCTGCATCATGTAACACTGTTTGAGCATCATATTTGACACAACTGGCACTGGGACACACGTGCATGTGTGACCTGTTGCTCCATCAAGATGGGAGAACAGGGCCCCTGTTCTCGAAATCGTGGGGGTCCCAACAGTTGGACACAAATTAATTATGAAGTTATTCCTCATCAAATTCATGATCAAACGCAGGGCACTGTCGTGAATGTAGCCTCACTCAATGGTCTGGAGAACGGAGTATGTTTCTGTCCAAAAATTATACATCTATGTAACACAGCTCTCTATTGCAAAACCATACTGTCATGTAACCCCAGCCCTACATGTCTCCATGTATCAGACACTCCAAACAGGGAAGTTCCTCTCCTGACATCCCGCCCCACATCTAAAACGGTGAAAATTCTTCTTGTGAAATGAGTAACTGGTTACACAACCTAAATAAGCCTGGCACAAGCCCAGTAGGTCAAACAAGAAAATGATGCCATCGGTTCCAGTATAACTGCAATTCATGTCTCCCTGTTACTGTAAGGGTCGAGTTCAGATAATCCTCAGAGTTTACAGGCTTTATAGACTCATGTGGGTATAATACAGGAAAATATTATACTCTGATATACATACTGCCTTCTTCGTTTTTAAGCAGGCACAGTGATCGTTATTTAACCCGAATGGTAGTGTGAATCTAACATAAGAAAAGTGGAATAAATGAAATACACGGCAATGTAGGGTATACGGTATATAGTGATCAGGGTGTAACCTGTATATGGTTAATATAATAATCAGGTTCATATACAGTAGTTGGTGCGCTCACCCGATCAGGCGCAAAATCACAAAACATATGTCTGAAAAATCAGTGCTTGCCAACCTTTCAACCCCTGGAAAATATTTTCCTTTTATTTATTTATTTTACGAAAAAGGCAGCTTTGATGTGGTTTTTAGCACAATTTTTGAATTTATAGCTGAACGGTTAAAAAAAATTTCTTCACTTGTAAAATTACCAAACTCTCGCCTGAAACTATACAAAAACTGCATTTCTCCAGCGCAGCTGGGATACAGGTTAAACTGCCCCAGCAGCCCTTACACATGTGATAATGCTACACAGTGTTCCCACACATTATAAAGCCACACAGGGCCCTACACATGTTCTAACAGTCCTCTCGTTGGCCCCTATATAGAGTATAATATTCCACAATGCCCCCACATTTTATAATGGTAACCAGGTTCTAATCTCCTACAGAAAGTCTCTGCATATTATTTGGCTTAGTGGCAAGAGTCAGAACTGTGGGATTTATAGAATTTAAAAAAATATATAAATAACATATAAAATGTTGAAAAACCTGACCCAAAATTAATTTAAAAACTATTTTATCATAAAACTTGGCTAAAAATTAGGTCACTTCTGACACTTTCCCTTTAAAGAAATACTCTGGTAACATAATAAAAAGACTCTTCTGATATCCTCACTATGTCATATACATTATTTCTCCGTTTTGCAATGAATGGCCATCTTTCTAGAAGAATCCATTAGCACAAAACAGCTGTACCAAGTTTCTTATTAGACACAGGGCATATGTAATGTGCTTATAATATGGGATGAGCTGAAAAGCCTGTTATGAGCTTTAAATCTCTTGGCAGGCCAATGTGGACAGGGTGCTATTACTTCTGTGACCTTTGTGAAGACCACGATCTGCAAAGGCCAGATGAGATGATAACTGCTGTAGAAAAACCAGATAAGAGAGCTAGTAATGTATGAAGGTAAACCACAATATTAATATATATTAGAAGACCGGACCACCAACTCCTATATTGTTCTACAGTTAGACTCCAACTTACTCAGACACAATAAAAATCCTCCTACATATTCAACTGTCCACATGGCACTACATCCTCAGTTCCTTTCCTAACGACACTGACTGGCCTAAGCATTCACCTACGGATCACAACTTTCTGTGGCGACTTCATGGGCTGTGCCAAACAAACAGCGGAGGCGGACGCCGGAGTGCTGGAGACATTTTTTTTAATGTTTTACTTCCCCCTTCGTCCTCCGGGATTTCTGAAATTCCTGGACAACCCCATTAATAATTGGATACTGTAATTAAAAATAAATTATTTTATTTTTATAAATTCGACTCCCCCCAAAACTGGTCCTGTCAACAATTTCACAGCCCTGGTTGACATAACACCATAAAAGAATATTTTAGGCCGAGGCACCACATGGCGTAAACGCTGCAATTTGCCCATGCCTGAAAAAACATGTAAAAAAATTGCGGTATTTTACAGTCAGAGCAAAGTGGGTGGGATTCTAGCAAATCCCATGGCCATTTTGCAGTATAAATCACAGTGCGGACATGCAATGATTACCAAAAACGGTGCAGTTTTGGAAATTGCAGACTCTCATTTATACCTATGGAAATGTTGGTGGTTTGCTCTGCGAACTTTCTGTCTAAAGCGCTGCAGGAAGACCCACGATGCATTGCTGCCGCGGTTCTTCCTGCAGCACTTTTTTGCTGCAGGACGCCACGTGGGGCTTTAGTTTTAGACTGTTCCTTGTGGAAAGGCAGCTGGAAAAAAAACTGTGTTTCACAGCACCAGCAAGGTAAATGAGATTCTGGCTAATCCCATCCACACAATGCAGAAAGAGGGCTTCAGAAAAGTTGTGGTTCTTAGAAGAACACAGCGGAAAAGAAAGGTTACATTTTTTAGCTGTGGTTTGTTACTTGGGGCCTCAGGCTGTATTCACATGACAAAGTTCCATCTGAGTTCTACCTCATAGATTGTAAGCTGTTGTGAGCAGGGCCCTCAGTCCCATTGTGTAAAATGATTTTCTTTGTAATGTATCTTTCTGTCTATATTTGAACCCTACTAATTGTACAGCGCTGCAGAATATGTTGGCGCTATATAAATAAAATTTATTATTATTATATTATTATTATGCGGACTGTATTTTCCAGACTTAGCAAGAATTCACTACATTATAGTGAGTTATGTCTACAAAAAGGCAGAAAGATCCATGGAAGAAAAGAAATACCGTATATACTCGAGTATAAACCGACCCGAATATAAGCCGAGGCCCCTAATTTTACCACAAAAAAACTGGGAAAACTTATTGACTCGAGTATAAGCCGAGGGGGGAAATGCAGAAGCTACTGGAAAAATTAATATGGTCGGAGTTTTTGAGTGCAGTAGATGCTGGGGAAGGGGAGGGGGTGTTTTGGTTGTCTGTCTGCCCCTTCCCTGAGCTTGAGGACTGTTTTTTTCCCCCACTTGGAATTCAGCCTGGCTGAATATAGGATATCTGCAGTGCTCCTATTAACCCCTTCCCGACAGAACAGGAGCTCTGCAGAAACCCTATATTCAGTAGACCGGGCACTTTCAGACACAGGGATACCTAATGTGTATGTGATTCAGTCATTTTCTACTTTTACATGTATTCTAGGGAAAGGAGGGATTTAGAACTTTTATTTTTTTTTTATTATATATATTTTTTTTAACTTCTTTTTTTTCCCACCATTTTATGGGAGATTCTATACATTACTATTGCAGCTGGTCATAGACTCCCCCACACACACACACCAAACAAAAAAAATAATATATATTTTTTTTTATTTGCCTGACTCGAGCAAAAAAAATTGGCTTATACTCGAGTATATACAGTACATACAAATATAAGCACAGAAACAACATTACAAACTAATAGACCATGTGTATGTGTGTGTATATATATATATATATATATATATATATATATATATACACACACACAGTATTACAGTATGTCTGGTGAGCCTTATATATACAATGTAGTGTATACAAACAGTAGAGTTCTTGCCTATGGCAATAACACGTCCATCTATGTCACACTGTATATTGCGCCAGCCTTGTACATGTTGTCCTCCACTACAGGCTACCAAGCAGCGCAGTAATAAGGTGTAGTGTGAACTGTAATCAGAGACAGTCAGACAAACATGCAGAACAAAGTCCACAAGTATGTGCAGCAATTGGCACATACGTGTTTACCCAGCGGCTGACATCATAACCTAAAATACCGCACAACAGTACCTGGCACTGAGGGACGAGTAATAACACACTGCCGCACAGGGCTAGAGATGGCAACTAAGATCTTTAAGGGAAATTCTCAAGTCCTGAATTCTCATGTGACATGCTGCAACGCGACAGTAGTGCAAAAATCCACAATCTTGAAGTATCCCGACTTTTCTTAGTCGCACAACTAATGTCGCAGTGTAGTCCTCGCCATATTTGCACAATTCTTTTGTGAATTTCAGATAATATCCAATAATAACTGTATTTTTTATTTTATTTTTTGCATCGTTCATAGCCGTTTAACCCCTTACTAGTCAGTAACTCGCCCCTCTTTGTGGCCAGGACACACGGTCAGGTTTTCGGATGCAGTTTATTGCACAAAACAAAAACTGCATTAAAAAAAACTGCAGGTGTGTCCTAAAACCAAGGAATTCTCGCTAAACATTAGTATGAGAAAAGTAGAAGACGCAGAAGAATTTCCCAACACTTGTCAGAGCAAAGTGAAGACATAGACGACTCCATGTATATATTTACAAGGAGGAACTGAAGAATGACTGAGGCCATTGGCCCCGCCCACCGCAGAAATCCGCACACCGGATTGGCTACTAAACAGCTGGCCCAGGTCAGCCCGTACGCTGATTGGTCAGTCATTTAACTAGCTTGCTGTCCATTGGTCAACCAAGTTCCTTAAGCTAGTAGTAATAGGCTTAGCCCCCAGTTGTTAAGCAACTTCTCATTGGCTGAATGGGAGAGAACAAGTGGTCGTAAAACAATCGCCCTGCGCGCGTATACGTCTCCACAGCGAGCACTCACCGATCCGCTGTCCCACCGGGGTCGCAAACGGGTTGCCTAATAGGAAATCCATTGTGACAAGGCGGCGGCTGTGGCTCCTCCAGACCAAGCAGCGCTTGTGATGCGAGACGTGATCACATGACAGCCAGCCGACCGCCACGCCCACTCCAGATTGCGTGCTTCTGACTAGCCCCGCCCTCACAGGAAGCACGTGGTGGTCGGTGTGATCAGTCAGCTGAGCCCGGGTTGTGAGGCGTGGATGTCGCACAGCTATGCAGGCCGACCTGTGTGTAGTGGAGGCTGCGGCCGGCTCTTACACCGCGCTGACAATTGGGTTTAGTTTCAGCTTTTTATTTCGCATTATATAACTACATTACCGCATTTAGGACGCTATGTATGAACGTGCTTGCGTTCACTTTGTGCGGTAATTTCAGGAAATGGAATGCCATACGCTGACTTGTAATGGTGTGAGAACCAGTTACATTGGTGTATGGACTACCTTAGCATGGAAGCCATTGCAAGGGCCTATGGGTACTGAGGGAAGCAAGCTGTGGTGGTGACTGAATATTGTCCATAGTCCTCCCATCCATAGGGGGCACCATGTGGTATTGTTTAGTCTAGGCAAAGAAATGGGTTGCTATGGCAAATGGTCCATCATGTCTAGCGCTAGGTTCACACCAGCATCCGGCTCTATATAGGGACCTAAAAGACCGAGAGTCTGCCGTCTTAAAAGGCGTTTTCCCACGAACCTCATAGACTATAATGGGGGCTGTCGGGTAGCTGAAGGTTTTATAATGAAACTGGTGGAAAGAAAATAACTTCGTGCAGGACTTTTCTCTCCACCAATTTTATTTTACAGCTGGAAACTCCAACACAGATGTGAACCTAACCTGTAAACTTGTGGATGTGAACTGAGCCATAGGAGCCTTCACACGGAGTAAATGCGCGTGTATTTTTGCAAAATACACGTGTAAAAATAAGACTCCCATTGACTTCAATGATATTTTTTACACGTGTAAAAATACGCCTGTAAAATGTCATTGAAGTCAATGGGAGTCTTATTTTTACACGTGTATTTTGCAAAATACGTTTACTCCGTGTGAAGGCTCCCTTACTTGGTGTTTTTGGATATATAAAAGCTGCATCTTGGCCAAGTGACCCATCCCTGCCAGCAGCTGAAAGCTTTTTAACAATATGTGCGCTAAAACCACTTCACCATGGCAAGTGAAGGCTGCATAGGGTTAAAAGAAATGCCAGTAATATAAGAATGCTAAAACCATCAAATTTATTGGTAACCTATTAAACGGCTAGCATTGCCCTTTTTAAAACGGTCTGACCTGACAGGCTTTTTTACATTGCCCATACCCTGGAGTGTATTTGCACCTTTTTTGTCTCTTTTAAAAGGGGCTCTATCATTGGAAAAAGTCATTTTTAGATGAGCACATTCTTGCACAGCCTTTAGAAAGTCTATTCCACACCTACCTTTTGTATGTAAATTGTCTCAGTAGTCTTTGAATAAGTCTGTTTTTATTCATATGCTAATTAGCCTTCTTCATGCATCACAAGTCTCACTGTGCACTCCTCTCTGTTATATTGTATATGTATGCACAGGAGAGGATGATGTGCTGATGTGTCCTCTCCCTACTAGCATACACAGAGAATAGCAGACACTTCTGATGCACGGAGAAAGCTAAATAGCACATGAATAAAAACGGACTTATTCAAAGACTACTGAGGCAATTTACATACTAAAGGTAGGTGTGGAATAGCCTTTCTAAAGGATGTGCTTATCTAAAAATGACCTTTCCCAATGATAGCCCCTTTAAAAAAGACAAATCATCAACTCAGCATGGAAAGAATCTCCATATAGGCCACACCCACTTTCTTCAGACAAAAAGCAAAAGTAACAAGGGCAACATAACATCTGGAAAAGAAAAGGCGTAAGTGCTTCATAAATAAATCCCCAGAGGACGACATGGTACGCCGAAACGCGTGTTGGGGTGGCCCTACTGACAGTATTGTGTTATGCTGTAACATAACATGTTTTTACTGCTTTTTCCACGACACCTTCATGCGTTCTTATCTTTATATTTGTCACCTACTGATGTTGCTCGGCCACTGGGATGCACCCTGTGTATACATAGCACATATTTACTATTCCTGTTGGGGTCTGAACTAGTCATTTGTACTTTTGAGGATAGGTATTAGGTATGATGCTGTCCAGTTATTGGGATTTATAGATATATTTACTCTGTGCGTATTTAGCACATACTCACTATCCCTGTTCCTCTCCCCATACTTGGGGTTTGAACTAGTCATCTGTATTTTAATGGATAGGTACTGGCATCTTCAGATATATGGGTGTTCGTCATTTGTTGAATATGCATCATTTTTCTATGCATGTCTGTTGTTACATTTGATACATTTATTGGAGTATATCGATCATGCAGTTACTGTCCTCAACCCGGTCAGTGGCCTATTTTTGCTGTCTATTTGTATGTGTTTCCCTAATTTGTTTTTTGTATTTATTTACCGATTAATAAAATATTTTTGTACATTTTTACTTATGTTGAGCACTTCTATCCTTTTTTGTGTGTGATGTATTTGGTAGGTTCTTGGAGTGTGATTTTGTTATTATACTGACATACATTGTTCTTTGGGCCACATGTGGCTATAGAGGATTTTCTCCCTATTTTCCCAATTATGCCATGCTGTTGTTGCTATTCAGAAATAAAGCACAGGGCAGAAAGAGCCACAAAGAGCCCCAATTTAAGCCAAAAAAGAAGCAAATGGCTTAATAAATGTGTCCCATTGTGTTTGTCCAGAAACGCGTTAGAGCAGTGATGGCGAACCTATGGCATGCATGCCAGAGAGGGCACGCAGAGTCAGCCAGATGCCTTTTTCTTGCCATCATGAGCTATCAGTATTCATGTTTTTAATGGACTGCACTATGTTCCTGAAAATCTGAAATAAAGGTTAAGTTTTATGGACGGGATCGACTACTGGATACATTATTTTGACTTGTTGATCTTTGCCTGTTTTCTTTCTTTGACACTGCCCCAGTATTTTGTGACAATAGCACTGATCATTGATTTATTAGTGGCAGGTTTATAACATACAATTTTCAGACTACTCTGTGGCCAAAAATCTCAAGAAACTTTTGAGTTCTAATAAATCCTATATTTAGACTGTAATCTGACACACAGTTACTATCACTAGGTAATAGACACATTGAACTGTGCTCAGGAGAGGCCTAAGCTATAAGAAGTGCATGTGTCTATACAGATCTGCTAACACATAGTAACCTAGAAACTGCACAGGTAACCCCAGCTTACATACTTAGTAAGCAGCGCCGCACCTCCTATGAGGCGACCTGAAGCGAGCGCTTCAGGCGGCGCTATGCCAGGGCCTCAGGGAGGGCGGCATTTTTGGTTACCTAAGCCAGTCCAGGACAAGCTGTCCTGGACTGGCTTAGCACCGAGCGGTGGTTTGGGGAGGCCACTGGAGCAGCGCTGCTCCAGCAGCCTCCTCTCACGCTCAGGCAGAGAGCAGGTCGTCTCCGTGCCTGCTCTCTGCCGGCGAACGGCGATAAGCCCCGCCCCCTGCACTTCGCAACGCCCGCTCCGCCACACCCCCTCTGCTCCACCCCCTCCTCCCGGCTGGGGGGGCAGCTTTCTGTAGGTCGCCTCGGGTGGCGAAAGGGGCAGGTTCGCCCCTGTTAGTAAGTCCCCATTTGCCTTGGCTAGTGACCAGAGGGAAAATCATGGACATGTTGACAGCAAACGGATAAAATATGGACATACATGTGTGAATTAGGCCTTTGCTGCATACATAAACCCTGTAACTACTAGAGTAGCAGGCAAGTCACTGCTGTGGGACCCTATAACTACCTTAAAGGAATCCTATCATTTAAACAGAATTTTTTCTGCTTATCACATAGAAATAGCGTTAAGAAAGGCTATTCGTCTCCTACCTTTAGATCTCCTCCATCTTCTTCAGGAATGGGTCTTCTTCGCGTCTTCTTCCGGGGGTTGGCTTCAAACTTGTAGGTCTAGGGCAAAGTCAACTTCGCATGCCCACCAGCCACAAGAATATGGCCGCTGTGCAAGTGGCCATTTTCTCGTGGCCTGTGGGCATGTGCAGTCTGCTCTGCCCGAGGCCTAGAAGTTACAAGCCATCGCCGGAAGAAGGAGGCGGCGCTGGAGAGAGTTCTCTCGCAGCATTGGAGCCACCCCAAGTGCTGACTGAGTGCTGGGGCCCGCCCCCAGTGCTGTGAGAGAGCTAATTTACATACTGACAAGAACTGGAATTGTAGGCGAAAAGCGGCGCAAAGAAGATGACGAAAGGTAGGAGATGAATAGCCTTTCTTAAGGCTACTCCGGCGTGGTACCTACAAAAAAATTGTGTCTGACTGATAGGATCCCTTTAAGGCTATTCCTACGTGGGCCCAGAAAAAAAAATTGTTTAAAGCTGCCTTGTGCAGTATAGTAGTGGCACTGATCTTCTACAAATACTACCGATCTCCTGCATCATCAGGGAGTTGTGGCAGAGCGTCACCCAACTAGTCACTAGCTGTTACTTAATACTACAGTAGATGAGGCTGGAGGAACACACAGGTCCATGCCATTTGCCTCATCTCAGGGGGAAAAATGCCTTCCCAACTCCATATTTGACAATACAAACCCTGGTTCACCTTTCAAAATCAGTGTCCGGGCCCCTCTTAATCTTGTCCAATGAATCCTCTTAGTAAGGAATCCCCTTTCACGAGTTGTGGTTCTGGGGGAACAGTAACTGGGATAGCCCATATGGTAACTTCCTGCTCCCACTACAGACCCCTCCTCTAGAAAATCCTAGGTATGTCCCTGTGTACATTATGGAAACCAAAATAATCATGATGTAAATTTGCTGTGGACGGTGCTTATGCTGGAGTGAAAATCCATGGTTATGTAGTGTCATGCAGTTACCCATCAGCGGCAACATCCCGGTTGCTTGTGCACCTTTTTTTCCCACACTCTTTCCTTCCACTCAACTTTCCATTAATATGCTTACATACAGCACTCTGTGATCAGCCAGCTTCTTTAGCAATGACCTTTTGTGGCTTACCCTTCTTGTGGAGTGCGTCAATGACTGCCTTCTGGCCATCTGTCAAGTCAACAGTCTTCCCCATGATTGTGTTACCTGCTGAACCAGACTAACAGACCTTTTTAAACACTTAGGAAACCTTTGCAGCTGTATTGGGTTAATTATTCTAATTTTCTGAGATAATGACTTTTGGGTATTCCTTGGCTGTAAGCCATAATCATCAACATTAACAGAAATAAACACTTGAAAAAGAGTTCAATCCGTAATGACTCAATATACAGTAATATATTGTTTTATCATTTCCAGAAATATGTTATAAATGATATTAGAGAGCTACACCAGCTATGAACAGGATCGGCAGAGGGTGTCCCAAACCCACAATGTAGGGCTTCGTAAATGTTCTTGGTGTGAATAGTTGGGCCAGTGAATGGGACAAAATATGGCCCTGGGAATGGAGAATTTATTTATTTATTTATTTCGTTGTTATTTAGGTGTAGCTTTAAATAACCCTCCATTCACAGGATCACACTTCCTAAAATGTCTGAGTAACTGGAGTCAGCCCTGTCATTTTGCTTCTATGAAAGGCAGTAATCATGGAGAAGGATGTTGTCACATCTTTGCTTCTGTATATGACATAATAGTGATGGTCCTAAGTGCCTCCAAATCCTAATACTAGATGTCAGCACAGTCATAGTAAAACAACTGCCATAGCACTGTATAATATGCATATTGACAGGAAAGAAAGTGCAAAGCAGGTAAAAAGTTTTCAGTTGCACCTTAGTGTTTATAACATACCTACATAACACGTAACAATTCCTACAATGAATGAAACGTGTGAACGATCCCTACTTGTTGGTAACCTACTGTACATCTTAAGTCTTGCCTTTTATTGGAGGCAAAACCTGGCGAGTTTTTATTAGGAGTAGGTCAATATTAGATAAGTGGGGGTCTAAAACCCAGGACCCACAGATCAGTTGGTTGAAGTGGCAGAAGTGCTCCAGTGAGTGGCACACATGCTCCACAGGCTATATGATATCAGGTTTATCACACGACCTGTCTTCACATGTCTTCTTCCGGCGCTGGGGTGAAACTTCTACGCATGCGCAAGTTGGCTCTGCCTGGTGTAAATGTCCATTTTCTTGTGGCCACTTACACAGAAGCCGTTCTAGAAGAAGATAGAGGCGTCGCTGGAGAGTGCTCTCGCAGTTTTGGGGACACACCCAGTGCTGTTTGAGCGCTGGAAGCCGCCCCCAGTATTGCGAAAGAACTCATTTGCATACCGAAGAAAACCAGGATTTCTACCAAATGGCAGCGCAGAGAAGACATCTAAAGGTAGGAGAAGAATAGCCTTTCTTAAAGCTGTTCCTACGTGTTAGGGTCCCTTTAAATGTATTTTATTGAGACTTTAAATGATAGACCAACACAAAGTAGCAGATAACAAAATCTATAAATCTTATACACTAGATATAGCAACTGCCAAACATTCCTACCAATATAAATTACACTACCTACCAGGAATGATCAAGTCAAAAAAATAAGACAACGCCCATAATTGTATCCAAAAATCTCAATATTTATTAATCCCACAAAGGAAAGTTTAAAATTATATTTACAAAAAAAAAAAAAACACATCAGGCAAAGTAGCAGATAGATGGTTATCAAAATTGTAATAAAGAAAAATCTGAAAAAAGTGTGACATGCGAACGTATTCGGCCCTTATATCAATACCTTGTACCTTACGCTGCAATTCAAGCTTCAAGTCTTTTGCGGTCTATCTGTACCAGCTTTGTGCATTTAGAGACTGAAATCTTTGCCCATTCTTTGCAAAATAGCTCAAGCTCAGCCAGATTGGATGGAGAGCGTCTGTGAACAGCAATTTTCATGTCTTGCCACAGATGTTCAATGGGATTTAGGTCTGGACTGTGACCGGGTCATTCTAACACATGAATATTCTTTCATTTAAACTCGTAGCTCCGGCTGTATGTTTAGGGTGATTTTTTTTTCAAATGTAGATTGTGAGCCCCTTATAGGGATCACAATGTACATTTTTCCCTATCAGTATGTCTTTGTAGAATGGGAGGAAATCCATGCAAACACGGGGAGAACATACAAACTCCTTGCAGATGTTGTTCCTGGCAGGATTCTAACCCAGGACTCCAAGGCCACAGTGCTAACCACTGAACCACCGTGTTGCCTCTATATATACATGGATTAATCCAGCACTCTCCAGACCAGGAATGAATAAAATCTTCAAACTTTATTTCTTCATTGTATAAAAATTAAATCCAAATTCATGAAGATGTTGCAACGGCAGACTCAGCGCATCACTGATGGATATTGCTACGCGTTTCGGAACATCGTTCCTTCCTCATGGCCCGTGTTGCCTCTATGTTTAGGGTCATTGTCTTGCTGGAAGGTGAATATCCTTCCCAGTCTCAGGTCTTTTGCAGCCTCTAACAAGTTTTCATCCATCTTTCCATCATCTCTGACCAGCTTCCCTGTTCCTGCTGAAGAAAAGCCTCCCACAGCATGATGCTGCCCCCTATGTATCACAGTGGGGATGGTGTGCCCAGGGTGATGAGCAGTGTTACTTTTCCACCACACACAGGGCTTTGCATTTAGGCCAAAAAGTGCAACTTTGGTCTCATCTAACTGGAGCATCTTCTGCAAACGGCACTTATGTATTTCTTTCAATAAGGGTTTTCTTCTTGCCACTCTCCCTTAAAGGCCAGATTTGTGGAGTGCACGACTTCTGGTTGTTCTGTGGACAGATTGTCCCACCTTAGCTGTGGATTACTGTAGCTCCCTCCAGAATGACCAAGGACCTCTTGGCTGCTTCTCTGACAGTGCTCTCCTTGCTTGATCAGTTAGTTTAGGTGGACGGCCATGTGTTGGTAGGTTTGCAGTTGTAGAATATTTTTCCAGTGCTCCCTGGGATGCTCAAAGCTTGGGATATGTTTTTATATCTGAACCCTGCTTAAACTTCTCCACAACTTTATCTCTTACCTGTCTGGTGAGTTCCTTGGACTTCATGATGCTGGACTCAACTAATTAAATGACTTCTGAAGGCAATTTATCACACTGGAGTTTATTTACGGGCCTCAGACTACAGGGAGATGAATACTTTTGCAAGTCACTTTTCAGATTTTGATTGGATAAAATTTTGAAAACCATGTGTCATTTTCATTCCACTTCACAATTATCTGCTACTTTGTGTTGGTCTATCACTTAAAATCTCAATAAAATACATTTAAGATTGTGGTTGGAAGGTGACAAAATGTGAAAACGTTCAAGAGGTATGAATTATTTTTGCATGCCACTGTATATTGTATCTATGCCACCAAATATCTCCATTATGTGACATACAAAAGAGAAACTTGCTATGAGTCCAAACCCAGTATGGGCTAACAGCAAGCTACAGGCACCCTATTACAGATCTTAACACAGATATGTAATATAAATGTGTGCATGAGGCTTTAAAAAGAGGGCGATGCAGGGCATCAGTATTCCCCTGCAGATTAAGTGCAGATGAATGGACCTAATCTGCAAGAAGGCTTGAGCCGCAGAATCTGCAGCATGATTAGGCAAAACGCTAAAGCTTCATGCTGCAATCTCTGAGGCAATGGAAGCCAGATTCCTATGTGTGAGAGTACCCTAATGTATCTATGAATGTGTCAAGCTTTGATCGCGTCTATGTTGAAGCCAGATAAAATAACAGAATGTTCAACTTTCTTCAATAAACAAAAAAAAATTGCTCCTTGACAAAAACGGAAGAAAATCTATTATTGTCAATTTCGCCCACTGACCAGCACTCAAGTCTGTCATTCGTCTGTGCATCTGTTTTGCACAGTTATAGGAGCAGATGTGAACAAAGAGTGGCATTTTCATGTAACTTACCTAAGACATTCACACTTTTTTCCCCCACATCTGTATGCCATCCTCATTTAGCACAGACAGTATAAAAATCCATTAATTTTCAATATTCATACATTTTTTGCAGACTGTGGTTCCATTAAATAAATTGCTGCAAGTCTTTGGGTTCATGAAAAATGGATGACAATCTGTGTGTGGTCCAGAGAAACACTTTGGAGGAAGAAAAAAAAAAAATGAAAAAACTCAATTTGTTCTTCACAGATGTGTAAAAAAATAAATAAATAAATAAATAATAATAATTAAAAAAAAAAAAAAAATAAAAAAAAAAATCGATCAACCATGGACAGCTCACAAACAAGGATTGTGTACAGTCTGTGATTAACGGTGATATAAATAGAAACCAGAGATCTAAATTACACCTGCTATAATAGAAGGTGCTACTGGTCACCCCAGTAATGGAGTCTAATACCGCTATTATACGCAGGCCACCCATCAATTACTACACAAGGTAATACTCAAGAAAAATTAGACGTAATAACTTAAAATACTTCTTAAAAAGACACTCCTTTAATATACAACAAGCAGAAGCGCCGTATAGCTCACCATTTATTTATAAAAATCACAACAGTTTAGAAACCCGCACTAGAGACCATACACTTTACACATAGAACAGAGCTTCATATTTCCCTGGCAGGTTGTTATTTTGGGATGGGTATTACTGCTGTACTTGATACACTTTTCTCTTAACAAGTCAATAATGCTGAAGAAAATAAAAAGGCATTATAAACACATCATTTACTTCTGCATATGTCCAACACAACATGAGTAGATGTATTCTATTACACCTGGACATGCTACTTAGACTAAGAAGCTGCCAAAGCTGCACAAAATGATCCATACCCCCCCCCCCCCCAGTGCGTTTACTGTTAAGATGCAAACTTACAATGCAAAAGGAAAACTTTCCCTACATTATTTTTGTTTTTCCAATGCTCCACATGATTATAGTAGAAATCCTGCTGTGAAACTGTGCAGCTCTATGTAATGCATTGTAACCTGTAAATGGCCCTATCAGATTAAGAGATCACTAGAATCTGTGGGAAAGGCTGTGTGGTCCAAGTACTACAGTCCTTGTGAGGCCGGACCAACCATGGCTCAGCAGTATGAACTCAATGCATCATTGAGTACAGGACAGTAGACCTGTGGTTGTGCCAAAACTCACACTATCATATATCACCATGATGCATGGAGTTCAGTTCATTTGAGCCATGGTTATTCCAAGAAATACAGTCATCACATTACTACTCAGACATGATAGACCTTAAAAGGGTCTTTCTATATATAGTGGCCCTATAAGAATTGTCCAATTTTGTACTGGTGTATTTTGTATGTTGTTTGTGCGTATGTCCATAAGCGTCATGTGATTATGTGTATCTCATTTTGGATATCAGTGAAAAACCTGTGATCAGTTGCTATGGATACCTGGAGTAAAGCTGTATCTAATCCTTCCCCGTGAAGTACGGTGTTTAGACGCAAGTATCTAATCCTCCGGCGTGTGGTACTGTGTGCAGATGCACATATCTAATCCTCCGGCGTGTGGTACTGTGTGCAGATGCGCATATCTAATCCTCCCCCGTGTGGTATTGTGTGAAGAGGCGCGTATCTAATCCTACAGCGTGTGGAACTGTGTGTAGACGCGTGTATCTAATCCTACGGCATGCGGTACTGTCTGCAGACGCACGTATCTAATCCTCCCCTGTGTGGTACGGTGTACTGAGACGCGTATCTAATTCTCTGGCTTGTGGTACGGTGTGCAGAGGCATGTATCTAATCCTCCAAAGTGTGGTACTGTATGCAGACACACATATCTAATCCTCCCCTGTGTGGTATTGTGTGAAGAGCTGTGTATCTAATCCTACGGCGTGTGGAACTGTGTGTAGACGCGTGTATTTAATCCTACGGCATGTGGTACTGTGTGCAGACGCACGTATCTAATCCTCCCCTGTGTGGTATTGTGTGAAGAGGCGCATATCTAATCCTACGGCATGTGGAACTGTGTGCAGGCGTGTGTATCTAATCCTCTGGCGTGTGTATCTAATCCTCTGGCGTGTGATACTGTGTGCTGATCTGTGTATCTAATCCTCTGATGCGTGTATCTCAGTTTGGATATCAGTGTTGGATTGTGCATGTGGAGTGACCGTGACTTGCAGGTTTGTATTAGCTAAAGGGGGGGGGGGGGCATTGTGTTTGGAATGCTGTATTTCAGCAACGGTACGTCCGAGCAAGTTGGAGTCTCGTCTTAAACCTTCCCGGATACCTGAAGTATCTCTGTACCAAATTTGGTGAAGATCGGTACAGTCGTTTGGTTTGCAATAGAGAACAGACAAACAGAAATTCATTTTTATAATATAGAGAGGTGTGTGTGTATCTATCCATCATAGCTAGACAAGATGTGCCATAAGTGCCCTTCCCAGACTAATCCCACTTGCTACTGAAGTGCGTTTTCTCCATTCACTTCTGCAAATAGCTGGGCTTCCCTGCCAAACCTCTTATTTTCCGTGGAGATAAGTTATTAGTGACTTACCACACCATCCGCAAACTCAACTGAACTAAGCATGCATGTGTATAGGGGAAACAGGTGAAATGCTCTATTACAGAAACGAAATGCCTTTTTCTCCACTTATGAACCACTTCTACATCCCCTCCTGCACTGATCATTCACCTTTAATTCACTGCTAAACTCTGTCTTAAATGGAGCCTGCCACAAAGAATGTATAAATGGAAGTAAACATTTCTGATGTCAGGCTCCCTTTAAGAGACGTACTATTACCTCACTAAAGTACCAGGTTACATACAGATCACAGAATCAAGGTAGAGGGGAGAGGAAGCAGCTGCAAAGAGACAGACATAGATGAAGCTACAAGTTCTAGTAAGTGCTTTATCTCACCCCAGTGCTGGATTTACATCTACACTTCTCATTACTATTGTATCATGTTCTACATTCTGCTACTTCCAAAGGTGTGTTACAGAGAGGTAGGAGAGCAGGATCTTCTGTTCTAGGAGGCATCAAAGCAGTTATTCTACACCCACCGTGAAGCTGAGCCTAGGAAATACTGACACAGAAATAGTTTGTAGAGGGGAAAATGTGATAAACGCTGGACACATCATATATTAGACAGTAAGTATTATCATACTCATGTATACATGTGAACTTATGAAAAGTCACCTAACTTGTTTGTTTGGTTTTTTTTAAAGTGTGTAATGTGTGTGTATATATATATATATATATATATATATATACACTCACCGGCCACTTTATTAGGTACACCTGTCCAACTGCTCGTTAACACTTAATTTCTAATCAGCCAATCACATGGCGGCAACTCAGTGCATTTAGGCATGTAGACATGGTCAAGACAATCTCCTGCAGTTCAAACCGAGCATCAGTATGGGGAAGAAAGGTGATTTGAGTGCCTTTGAACGTGGCATGGTTGTTGGTGCCAGAAGGGCTTGTCTGAGTATTTCAGAAACTGCTGATCTACTGGGATTTTCACGCACAACCATCTCTAGGGTTTACAGAGAATGGTCCGAAAAAGAAAAAACATCCAGTGAGCGGCAGTTCTGTGGGCGGAAATGCGTTGTTGATGCCAGAGGTCAGAGGAGAATGGCCAGACTGGTTCGAGCTGATAGAAAGGCAACAGTGACTCAAATAGCCACCCGTTACAACCAAGGTAGCCAGAAGAGCATCTCTGAACGCACAGTACGTCGAACTTTGAGGCAGATGGGCTACAGCAGCAGAAGACCACACCGGGTGCCACTCCTTTCAGCTAAGAACAGGAAACTGAGGCTACAATTTGCACAAGCTCATCGAAATTGGACAATTGAAGATTGGAAAAACGTTGCCTGGTCTGATGAGTCTCGACTTCTGCTGCGACATTCGGATGGTAGGGTCAGAATTTGGCGTCAACAACATGAAAGCATGGATCCATCCTGCCTTGTATCAACGGTTCAGGCTGGTGGTGTCATGGTGTGGGGAATATTTTCTTGGCACTCTTTGGGCCCCTTGGTACCAATTGAGCATCGTTGCAACGCCAAAGCCTACCTGAGTATTGTTGCTGACCATGTCCATCCCTTTATGACCACAATGTACCCAACATCTGATGGCTACTTTCAGCAGGATAATGCGCCATGTCATAAAGCTGGAATCATCTCAGACTGGTTTCTTGAACATGACAATGAGTTCACTGTACTCCAATGGCCTCCACAGTCACCAGATCTCAATCCAATAGAGCATCTTTGGGATGTGGTGGAACGGGAGATTCGCATCATGGATGTGCAGCCGACAAATCTGCGGCAACTGTGTGATGCCATTATGTCAATATGGACCAAAATCTCTGAGGAATGCTTCCAGCACCTTGTTGAATCTATGCCACGAAGAATTGAGGCAGTTCTGAAGGCAAAAGGGGGTCCAACCCGTTACTAGCATGGTGTACCTAATAAAGTGGCCGGTGAGTGTATATATATATATATATATATATATATATATATACACACACACACACTAAAACAGATATACCTAAAAGAGATTATCTAGGCATTTGGAAATTATGACCTATTATTAGGATACCATATTAATATAAGAATTCTACATGAATAGGAGCTCCCTATTTTCCAAATTAAAAGACATATCCAGTGGTTATGCCATAAATGTCTAATAGGCTGTGTCTCCTCTCTGAGGTCCACACATCTCTACAATGGGAATTCCCTGCCCCCATCCCAGTGGTCACACTGCTGCTGTGAAAGGAGAGGTGCTTTAAAATAATCATGACTGCACATACATTGCAATCCCTGGTGCAGAGAACTGTAATTCACTGAACTTTACAATGACATCTAGACATAGTGGATTGATGCTAAACTAGAATATACTGTATAACACAAAGAAAAAAAAATCCAATAAGCATCATGATCCCATAACATGGCAGCATGCATATATATATATATATATATATATATATATATATATATATATATATATATATATACACATACATATATATATATACACAGTTGCTTTACATAGAACTTTAAAACAGTATTTCTTCTAGTCAAAGTGACTTCAAAGGGAATGTGTGACAGATTATTTTTTTTTGATGCCTCATTGGCTTACATATAGAGGATTGTTCTACGATCTGTGCAGGGAGCGGGAAGGAAGTGAGCAGCAACATCACTGCTGAGCACTGAAAGGGAGGTGTGAGAGCTATAGGGAGCAGTGACATCACTGCTGAGCAGGGAGGTGTGAGGAGCAGTGACATCACTACCGTGCAGGGAGGTGTAAAAGCTATAAGGAGCAGTGACATCACTGCTGAACAGGGAGGTGTGAGGAACAGTGACATCACTGCTGAGCAGGGAGGTGTGAGGAGCAATGACATCACTACTGTGCAGGGAGGTGTGAGCTATAAGGGGCAGTGACATCTCTGCTGAGCAGGGAGGTGTGAGGAACAGTGACATCACTACCGTGCAGGGAGGTGTGAGAGCTATAAGGAGCAGTGACATCACTGCTGAGCAGGGAGGGGTGAGGAGCAGTGACATCACCAAAAATTCTTTAAAAAGTGTTTAACCTAAAAACAAGATTTACTTTACACTTTAAAGGGATATTTCAGAAAACAAAAACAACAGTCTATCCTCAGAATCAGAATAGGTGATAAATATTAGAATGGTGGACCTCTCTGTTTGTTAGAAAGTAGCACATCAGTCCCTTCTCCCTTCCACAATGAGGAGCAGAGTAGTGGTGGTTGGGCATCTATCATGCTGGAGTAAGAACTGTCCATGCCCCCCTTCTAATAATTTGTGAGGTCTCAGTATTAATACGGATTTAACATTTATCACCTATTCACTGAAAGAAAAAAATAAAACAAAAAAGTTTGCCGCTACAATATTATTTTAAGGTCTTGTTCACACAATACTGTTTTACAGCAGATACTGCACATTTTATTCCAAAACAGCAACAGAACTGTACTAAGACCTTACAACCTGAAACAAGATCATAAGCCGTCTGTATACTGCAGAGGACCATGTGCTTGTGCTTAGTCTTAAAAGAAAAGTGTTGTGCAGTCTAACCACCCATCCTGTAATAAAATGACAACGATTTCTCCAATACACGATCAGAGTCTTTTTCATCAAGCTAAGCAGTGGGGTTTTTTTCTTTGCTCAATACACTGCAATTTCATTTTTAAAAAAATCCTAAAAATTATGAAGGGATATAAAATAGTTTAGACATTGTATACATATAATACAGCATGTACATATATAAAACACACGTGGCTCCAGACGCTAGCATGTATCACTTCTGCTGTCACAAGCCGGGCATCACGTAGGCAATGTTATCCAATGTGTTGGACTAGAGAAACAAAATAGAGAATTACAGATACAAAGAAAATATAGAAAAAATATATAACATGAACAGTCTATCCAAATACATACTATAATGTAGGTTTCTACTATTAACAGATTAATACCTAAACTTTGGTTATTACTTACCAAAACTTGCTTTGGGCAGCCATTTAACTCAGGAACATGGCTAGTGAGGCATGCCAATGGGCTCATAGCACAAAGAATGGAATCTAACAGAACAGACAAGCTTCCAGACACGGCTACCATACCCTAAAAAGAAAGAAAACAAGGCAATAAGCAGGGAGAACAAACATCTTATAGGATACATCTACCATTAGTAGAGACATCCATAGGCTCATCTCTGAAACCCGGACAAATTGTTTAGCCTCCAGAGTTGCCGGTACAGAAATGCTGCACATCAGGCTAGAGTCATGTGGCTTTGCTTGACAATTAGCCTCAAATACAATGGGGGTAGTGAAGAAACAATGAGGTAGATTCTAGCTACAATTTGCAGCCGATTTTTAAGGCTAAATTTGTTTCATAATCTGTGTCCCCTGTACGTGACTCGTTCCTTTAATTCACGGCCGAATAGAAGCATACGGTTGTCTGCAACCAGCCTAAGGGTAAGTTGAAGAGGAATCTGAGGTAGACATCTGCTTCATATTCCCCTTCATTCTCCACCCAGAGGAATCAAAGTATCAGCACCAGCATATAAAAAAAAATTATATGCTGGTGCTGATACTTTTATCGCTATCTTGGAGTTACGCAGGTTTCTTGTCTTGGACCTCCATTCGTGCCTCGGCTTTTGCTTCATATGGTTCTCGGTGAGCTGTGCGGTTTCTTTTGTTTGGATTTAAGAATAATCAAAAATAGTTTTCTATTTTCCTGTAACTGTCAGTGAGACTTCTGCCCCTCTCAGCAGGTTGTCTTGGATTTGAAGGGTTCCTTTTCCAGACGGCATGTTTCAGCTCCTTCCAAAGATGCTCAATAGGATTTAGGTCAGGGCTCATCGAAGGCCACTACAAAATAGTCTGTGTGTCTTTCTCTATGTAAAATGCAAATAAATCTATAAAAATTTATACAATGGCATTTTCTGGATTTTATTTTTGGTAGTCCACCGTTAATATTACGCCCTTAAAATTATAGACTGTTCATGTCCTTGTCAGTGGGAAAACTTATAAAATCAGCAAGGGATCAAATACCGTATTTTTCGGACTATAAGATGCACCGGACCATAAGACGCACTAAGGTTTTAGAGGAGGAAAATAGGGGAAAAAAAAATTTAAGCAAAAAAAATTGGTAAAATATTTAATAACCTAATAATATAATATTTCACCAATGTAAATAGAACCGGGGGCTTTCAGACACAGGGATACCAAATGTGTATGTGTTTCAACAGTAATGTTTTTGTTTTATATGTATTCTAGGGATATGGGGGTGATTTGAACTATATATATATATATATATATATATATATATATATATATATATATATATATATAAAAAAAAAAATCATCCATGGATGGAGAGAGACATCCTGCAGTGAAGCTATTCAAGAAGAGAAAAAGGGGCGGGCCAGACGGGTGAAGGAGGTGTGGTTTTCTAAGCAAACTTGAAAGCACGCCTCTTTCACCTGTCTGGCTCGTCCCTCCTTCACTGCCTCTCAGATCTTGCTCCTGCAATGAAGCCACACAGGCAGGGAAGTAGGGGCGGGCCAGACGGGTGAAGGAGGCGTGGTTTCAAGCTTGCCGAGAAAACCACGCCTCCTCCTCCCGTTTGGCCCGCCCCTCCTTCCCTGTCTGTGTGGCTTCATTGCAGGAGCCAGATCTGAGAGGCAGTTAAGGAGGGGCGGGCCAGATGGGAGAAGGAGGCGTGGTTTTCTCGGCAAGCTTGAAACCACGCTTCCTTCACCTGTCTGGCCCGCCCCTACTTCCCTGCCTCTCATATCTTGCTCCTGCAATGACGTGACACAGACAGTTAAGGAGGGGCAGAGCAGGCAGGCACCGTGCTGCTCTCCTTTTGATTCTCATAGACAGGACACAGACGCTGCACACGCTGCATTCGGACTATAAGACGCACACACATTTTCCTCCCATATTGGGAGGAAAAAAAGTGCGTCTTATAGTCCGAAAAATACGGTACTTTGTGTGTGTGTGTGTGTGTTGTGCTAGTATTTCAGCTCATTCCAGTTCACTTAGTGTACCTAAAATTTTCAACAAATTTAGATTTTTTGACAACATTTGTGTTACTGTTAAGTTTTGCAATATACTTTGACAAATTTTGTCTCCTTTCAATAAATCCCTGTGCTGAAATCCTCTAGCCCCTCTTATGTGTGTTATTAACAGCATAAATGCTCACTGCTACTCACTGTGAGTATGGGTGTAATACAGAGAAGCTGAGGCTGGGGGAGACAGGTCACTTCAAACACATGTCTAAGGCATTATAAAACAAGGAACTGTGGTTCTGGTGTTACCTGAAAGATGAAGTATTGCAGTACTACCTTTATTATTTTCAGATACCCACAGTTTAAAACACTAGGCGGGATTGGCATATATACCGTATTTTTCGGACTATAAGACGCACTTTTTTCCCCCAAAATTTGGGGGGAAAAGAAGGGTGCGTCTTATAGTCCGAATGTGGCGCCTGGCACCCGCTGTACTAGAGAGGCGGAAGCCGGAAAGGGATAGACGCCGGGGCCTGAGACATCGCTGTGCTCCTCTGCCCTGCATGAAGCCAGCAGCGGGAGGAGTGATGCTATTCTGCTCCTCCGTCCCCCCGCCGCTGGCTTCATGCAGGGCAGAGGAGCGATGTCTCAGGCCCCGGCACCTGTGATGGCGTCTATCCCTCCCCGGCATCCGCCTCTCTAGTACAGCGGATGCCGGGTCAGTATCGGTGGCCCCTTCTCCCCCGGGGCCGGTCCCCACCGGCCCCGTACCTGTAGAGTTGCAGGCCGGCTCCTGCGCGGCGATATCGCAGGAGCCGACCTGTTCGGGTGACAGCCGGGAGCCTAATGAGGCTCCCAGGCCTGTCACTGCTGTATTAGTATTGCGGCTGGTCTCTATGACCAGCCGTAATACTAATAGACAGAATGTCCCATAGACGGCAATACAGTTGTATTGCCGTCTATGGGACTTGCAATCAAGCGACCGCAGGTTCAAGCCCCCAGGGGGGAATAAAATAGTAAAAAAAAAAAAAAAAAAAGCTTTAAAAATATAAATAAAAGTTCTAAATCACCTCCTGTCCCTAGAAAAAAAAAAAAAAAAAAAAATTATATATATATATATATATATATATATATATATATATATATATATATATATATATATATATCTCTCATAAACCACCGGGTTATTTTTCAATACAAGGTGATCTAAGCAATAGATATTCCCCAAAATGGTATAACTAAAAAGTACAGCTGGCCCCGCAAAAAAAACACTCTATGCATCCCCGTACAGCTGCAGGGTCACCTGTCAATGTGGCCTTGCAGCTGTTGCAAAACTACAACTCCCATATATTAAACATTTTACCATTTTTTGCTTCAAAATTTTTTTTCCCTATTTTCCTCCTCTAAAACCTAGGTGCGTTTTATAGTCCGAAGAATACGATATATATTATTTATATATATATATATATATATATATATATATATATATATATATATATATATATATATATATATATATATATATATATTCAGCTGCTCCAATCCCGACTGTGTCTTCAAATGATACAGATAAAACTATGCTCTTGCTACATACAATGTGGGAAAGAAAAAGCTTTTTTTCTAATCCTACAGAAATGACGAATGACATTTTTTTAATTTATTTTATGACCCATCAATCAGACCTGTTAGAAAAGGTCACCGTCTGAAACTGACATATTCACAGCCACAAGGTGGAAAGCCAATTTTCTGGCATAAAATTTACATTAAGATACAGTTCAGTCAGTCTGGCATTTTCAAAGAGATGATGTGTCAGAAATAAGGCAGAAAGTATTTCATCAGGGTAAACGCCACAGAAGTGGTCATAAATTATTTATCTACATTTATCACATTATTATGCAAGATTTGTGAAAGACCACTATACTTCTGCAGAGCATTACCTCAGTTTCTTGAAGTCGGTGCCCGATCAGGCTCAGAGACTCTCCCAAGAGCTGTAGATGGGCTGCTACATCAATGGGTTCAGTATCAGGGACTTTAGCTGGAGAAGAGGAGAAGGATACAAGACTGCTTGGTGACTTTTTGTGTGGTGATGACAGCCCTGAGGACGATCCTAATGAAGGTAACAAAAATACATATAGAAAAATCTGGTTTATTGCAAAAAAAATCAAATAAAGGCAGACTGCAAATGAAAAATGCAGTTGACCTTATACCTTTAGTCTTTGAAGAGGATTCTGAAGGACTTGATTTCCGTTTCACAGTCGTGGCCTCAGCTTTGTTCTGTTTGTGCTGGAGATACTGCGCTTTCTGCTTCCAAACCTGTAGTCCGTGTAAACCAGAATATCACACATCAGACAGAGGGATTAAACTTTTACATTGCAATAATCTATGTAATGGTCTGCATATTGGATTTGTTCCTTGATCCTTTCATCACATGTACAATACTTTAGCAGTACAATATATTGTGTTTTCAACATGTTTTCATTAGGCCCTGCTTAGCAAGAGTCAGTGATCAGGGGTCCGAGCTATCCCCCTTCCTTTGACTAACCAGTCAGATGCTGCAGCTGCTATTGACTCCAGCATCTGATGGGTTAACCATCCAACCGGGACTGCTATTATTAGACTGAGATAATATTATGCCTAAATAATAGTAATACTCAAAATAGTCAATAATCAAAACTGCCATTGGGTTTTAGCTATGTATGTATGTATGGCATATATCTGGAAGAGTCTATTCTGTAAAGTACTAAATTCTTAGCTAAGAGTTAAAAAAAACAAAAAACACTGCAAACACCACATAAATGAGGCTTAGTTTTACATTTAGATACAACTTATGTTACAAAGCACACATACTAATGGAATTATTACTGATGCTCAGTTCTCTGTGACAAACGTGTGTCTCCCATACACAGAGAAACTAATATTTACTGTAGTGTATATTACATTAGAAAGTTTTTGGTGGTTTGTGGAGGTTTCAGAACTTTTTGTAGAGAGCCTGCGCACAGGAAGAGAGAAACACAGGCATCTGAAGTGAAGATGGTATTTTATCATAAAAATAATTACAAAGCTATATATCTTCACAAGAACTGCCGATTCATGCAAAACATGTATAAAGGATAGGTAAACTGTAACGTGGTTGACAGACTCATTTCTATTGTTTAATAGGGCTGCAATGATAAATTAACACAACTTTACTCATCTCTCCCCGGCCTCAGATTCCAGCAGCAGCTCCGTCTGGTCTTCAGTCTTTGTGCTGTTTGTACCAGGTGAGCTCTGCAGCCAATCACAGGCCTCAGCAGTCACCTCTTTACAGGCGGTATGGAGGCCTATGATTGGTTGTGACCTAGCCCAAACAAGATGTCACTGGTGATATCAATCAAGTGACCTATATACAGAACAGTTTATGGCTTCTTCGGCAGCCCTACTAAGCAATAAAAAATAGGAGTCAGAAAACCCCTTTAACTTGTGGACTTACAAGTTTGTCTTTCTCTGGCAGTTGTTTCCACACTTCAGCCAATTTTTTACTAAGTTCCCCAAAATCTAAGAATAAGTAAAAGAAAAGTAATAATAATAATAATAATGATGATAATATCAACTTTATTTGTATAGCACTAACATATTCCACAGCACTTTACAAATGAGAAGGAACATGAACAGTATCTGACATTACAATGTGACAAATAACATATCAAACAGTAGGAGTGAGGGCCCTGCTCCTGAGAGATTACAATCTTTTAGAATACAGGGAGACAAAAGTAGTAAGAGGGCTTGTGTGGTACAACAGTTCAACCATTTTAATAAATAAGCTGTATAAACCTGTCACCGTTTCTATTAATACACAGATACTAAGTGTATGGAGTGCAGTGTAACTTGTAGATGGAGGAGTCAGGATCTGAGGAATAGAGTAGGAAGGATAGTGTAGGATAAGAAATGTTAGTGTAGTGGGTGGAGGTGTAGAACAATGTGATCAGGTCATATGATAAGCCTGCCTAGACAGATGTCATTTTAGGACAAATTTGAAGCAACCGTAGTTAGGTATTAATCTGATTGTCCGAGGTAAAGCATTCCAGTGCACCAGTTCAGCTCAAGAAAAGCCTTGTAGACAGGAGTGCAAGTCTAAAGTCATTGGTAGAACAGAGAGGACGGTGAGGGCAGTAGACAGTCATGTGGGAGGAGATGTAGGGAAGTGCAGAATGTTATGGATGGATTTGTGGGCATGTGTGATAATTTTATATTGTATTCTATGGGGGATGGGCAATCAGTGCAACGACTGGCACCGGTTTGAGAGAAAGAAGAGTCTGGCGGCTGCATTCAGGACAGAGGGGGACAGTAAAAGGGACAGATTGTAGTGAGGAGAGTTTAGTAAGAGGTAGCCCAATTAGAAGAGAATTGCAATAGTCAGGACAAGAGAAAATCAGAACAACAATGAGGGGTTTTGATGTTTGTGCAGTGAGAAAATGGGGAATTCCAGAGAAGTTTTTGAAGTGCAGACGACTAAATCATACAAGTGTCTGAATATGTGCGGTGAGATCAGAGTCAAATACAACCTCAAGACAGCGAGCATGAGGTTTCAGTGTTCTAGTAAGACCACAGGCAAAAATGAAGATATGAGGGTTAGGTCAGTTAGTAGATGAAAGGAACACAAGAAGTTACATTTTTGAAAGTTTAAGATAAAGAGAAGACACGATGTTAAAGACAGCAGAGAGAAAGTCACTGGTGTTCTGTAGTAGTGCAGGAGTGATGTCACGAGATGCGGTATATACAGTAGTTGGGAAATCAGGAAATTGTTGGAAACTTTTGAAATAATGAGTTAATAAACAAGGGTGTAGGGAAACTAAATCATGTAAATACTTAAAGGGTCCCCACTTGTCAAATTCGATTTTTAAAAAATGGGGAAATTTTGAGACTAGGAACGGACACAGACTTGGTATATAGGGGGGGAACCAGCGGTGAGATATAGGTTAATGGTGGAATGACTGACTGCTAAGTGCCCACCTATGTGACTAGAATCAGATACCTACTCACTCCCCCCACCCCCTTTTTAGCCAGAGGGATTAGTGCCGTTCTAACATTGTATCTGTTATGTATCAGCAACTTCATATACAGTGATGGCACTCCTAAAACAAGTGGATGTGGAGGCAATGTAATTTAGATTGGGGTATTGTAGACAGAGGGAATGCTCACCTGCTAATGCATACCTAGTAATACTTACCTCCTGACCTGGGTAGTCACAC
Source organism: Leptodactylus fuscus (assembly GCF_031893055.1). Classification (NCBI taxonomy): domain Eukaryota; kingdom Metazoa; phylum Chordata; class Amphibia; order Anura; family Leptodactylidae; genus Leptodactylus; species Leptodactylus fuscus. Next base: position 41,452,276 of record NC_134273.1, read on the forward strand.
AGAACATGCAACACACCCTATTTGTTACCAAGAAGAGGTTATCTTAACCCTAAGAGGGACTGAATAGGGACGTTTTTATACTTCTATTTATTAAACGTTAAGTTTTAAAAATCGAATTTGACAAGTGGGGACCCTTTAAGTATTTACAAACTTTTGAAATACATCAAAATATTCAAGTACATAGCATCACCAAATAAACTCTAAAAATAAACTGTGCTTATCTCCCAGCCTGAAAATGAAGGGTTAGTAAAAGTATAAGAATAATTCTGGAATATTATTTGGTTATAATAGGTTTGAAAACAACCCGTCAGCAGACAGACCCCTTCATATTTTGGCTTCTAGGAGATCCAGCTCATGCTAAGTTCACACTACTGTTAATTCAGGTTCATTGCTGTCATCCTTCACCTTCCATCTGCATTTATTTTCTTGTTAAAGGGATTCTACCATTGAAATGAATTTTTTTGGTGATCACATGTCGGAATAGCCTTTAGAAAGGCTATTCGTCTCTTACCTTTAGATGTGATCTCCGCAGCACCGTTCTTTAGAAATACCGGTTTTTACCGGTATGCAAATTAGTTCTCTCGCAGCAATGGGGGCAGGCCCCAGTGCTGAAAATGCGATGGGGGCGTCCCCACTGCTGCTCGAAAACACACTCCAGCGACGTCTCTATCTTTGGCTGGATCCTCCCCTTCATCGTCTTCCTTTGCGTCACCTCCGATGCCTGCGCAGTTGGCTCTACCAGTGAGACACCAGCAGAGCCGAGTGCACATGCCGGCCGGCGGCCATTTTTGGGAGGCCACTCTTGCTCTTGTAGTTCAATATAGGAGCGGCCTCCCAAAAATGGCCACCAGCCGGCATGCGCACTCGGCTCTGCTGGTGTCTCACTGGCAGAGCCAACTACGCAGGCGTCGGAGTTGACGCAAAGGAAGACAACGAAGGGAAGGATCCAGTCAAAGATAGAGGCGTCGCTGGAGCGTGTTTTCGAGCAGCAGTGGGGACGCCCCCATCGCATTTTCAGCGCTGGGGCCCGCCCCCATCGCTGCGAGAGAACTAATTTGCATACCGGTATTTCTAAGGAATGGCGCAGCGGAGATCACGTCTAAAGGTAAGAGACGAATAGCCTTTCTAAAGGCTATTCCGACGTGTGATCGCCAAAAAAATTCATTTCAATGGTAGAATGCCTTTAATAGTAAAAAAACCCAAAAACATATGTTTCTAAAGTAAACAAACGACACAGAAGAAAGCTTCCTCCATGTTTTTTATGAAAGGAACAAATACAGATGGAGGTGACAATCATAGGCCATGGACCTCTCTGTACAGGTGAAAGCTCGTATAACAGCTTAACAAATTCTTACCAATTCCTGGATGTTCTGCTATGATGCTGCCTCTATATTCTTTAGAGAAAACTTGATATGCAGACATATTTTTCTTCTTAGGCTGCGAAAACACACACACACAATATAAAAGGTAAAGTACATTATTTCATTTTACACCACACTTACTGCCCATTTATAACCAACAAATATTTTCTTAAAAGGGTTTCTGAAAGTTGGAAAAATCCAATGAAAAGTGATACTGATCACTCTCTATATTCATAAGCAGAGCCCAAACATCAAATGTAAAGAAACTGCTATTAAAGGCTATGGACACCTTTAGGATATCTTTATTTAACTGCATGTATAGTGGAGTACCGTATTTTTCGGACTATAACAGGGAAAAAAAATTTGAAGCAAAAAAAAAAAAAAAAGTAAAATATTTAATATATAGGAGTTGTAATTTTGCAACAGCTGCAAGGCCACATTGACAGGTGACCCTGCCGCTGTACGGGGATGCATAGATCTTTTTTTGGCAGGGCCAGGTGTACTTTTTAGTTATACCATTTTGGGAAATGTCAATTGCTTAGATCACCTTTTATTTAAATCAGAGGAAAAACAGTGAAAAAAAAATAAATGGCGGTTTGGCCCTTTTGATTTTGACGTTCGTCGTACAGGAAAAATATTAGTAGACCGGGCATTTTAGGGAAAGGAGGTAATTTTGAACTTTTATATTCTATTCTTTTTTAAACTCTATTTTATTAGCTCCCAAGGGGCTGGATAGACAGAGATGGGCAGGAGACAGAGCCATCAGACAGCCAGTCTGATGGGTTTGCTTGCTGTGTACTACAATACATGCAATTTGCAGAAGCCAAACAATTCAACCTATAATAGAAATATTTAGTACAAAATATAAGTAATTAGATAAAACATTGATCTAAAAGGTATTCAGAGCCATCAAACCTTCTATTTAATATCCAGTAAATGTAACTGCAGAAGTATTTGTGATAAACCATAAAATGTTATATTCCATATTATATAAATTATATGCACTCCTATTGCAATGACATTCCTGGTATGAGAAATTTCCTGACCTAACATGGTTAAATTATAGTAATAGTTGTAGTAAAGCAAGTTATGGACATCAAATTCTGCACCAGATGACAATATAATGTGGGTCTAGACTGGCCAGAATGTATAGTATCATTCTATGCCAGGGTTAGGCAACCTTTTTTTGTTCACCGTGCAGATTTAAATTTTTAAAAAAAGAAAAAAGAAAAAAATCACAGATTTCCTCAAAGTGACAGTCAATAATTGTAAGGCTGGCAACCCCTATACTAAAGTCATACACCACAAACCATAACACAGAAGTGCTGCCACAAGATGCTTCGGGACAAATGTACTTACTGCTATTTCCTGGGATGCAGCTGTACTGTTCCATTAGAAGCAATGAAAGTCCATGTGCACCCACAATTAGTGGTAAATGTATGTGTGCAGGAGCACCGTATGGCAGCAGAATTATGGTGGAAACACACTATGTATCTGGATATCATGTCCCATAACGGCCGCTGCACACAGTATTATGTCCCATAGTGGCCCCTCCATATAGTATAATAATCCAACTTTAATATTCCAATTTTTGACATTCACTAGCTATTATTACACTGTGGGAGTCTCTTCAGACCCAAGAGCATAATAAGCGGAGCCCTAGGGAAGGTGATGAAACATAAAAAAAAAAAAATGTTACTCACCTTCCCTGCACTCCGTTCTCTTTGGCACTTCTGCCTGAAGTCATCGACCGCTGATTTGGTCTCAGGGGTCACGTATGCGTAATGACGCTCACATGACCCCTACGGCCCTATCAGCGGTCTCTTATATTGGGCAGAAATGTCGAAGAGAATGAAGTGGCTCCAGAACGCACGGAAGGCAAGTAACATTTTTTGTTTCATCACCTCCCCTGGGGCTCCGCTTATTATACTCTTTGGTCTGAAGAGACCCCACAGTATAATAATAGCAGTTTCGTTTTGGCGAGGACTCGGGCTGCCGTGCCAGGGAAATAAGCCTCACGTCCCATTCTTGGCACGTTTACTGGGGGTTGCAGACCCCTGTTCTATACTATCCCTGAGCTGAGTAGCACTACAGATAACACCCCTTTTGAAATAAGATGTTCAGTATAGAATATCTGGACTGTATACATTGTATTTGAGCCTACTGTTGAGCATATACACTCAGGGTTTATACATCCAATATAGCCTCAGGATAGGTCATCAACAAATATCAGTGGGGGTCCTACAGACGATAGACTGTTTGAATGGAACATAGCGCTTAAGTGCGTGATGTGACCTCTTTGCTGATAACATTACATGTCGTCTGTTTAATAGCAGCTATGTGATGTAGTAACAGTTCTACAGAAGTGTATGGGACGAGGGTGTAGTTACAATGCACAGCTGCTATAAAACAGACAGAACGCCATGTAAACAGAGGAAGAGGTTACAGCACTCACACAAGCGTTGTACCCCCTTCAAACCAAGGCATAAAAAAGTCAGAAAAAAGTTGCCCGTTCCAAAATAAAATGATTAATTATATCATGTTATAGAATTAATAATTAAATGTGTTTGTTATATATTTACTTTCGTAGGAATTCAGTCACTATCTATAGAAAGAATTAGAGGATTTTTACTGCTTGTGACTGTCAGACATTTATGAATTACTTGGACTCAAGTTGTGTAAAAATAGGAGTCAGAGTTCAATTTCAAACAACTGATCAGCAGGGATCACAGGTGTTGGACCCCTACTGATCTTTTATTTATAACCCATCTTTCTCATCCTTTTAGCCTCTGTCTGGGAAACCTATATTTTAGCCCAAAATAGGTTAGATGCCTAGACCAGTCAGGATTGTACAGTTATATGACATCTGTAGTCATCTTTACACACTAGTTTTCTTACCTTGTCGGTCTCCTCCTTCTTCTTTTTCTTATCTAATGTACCCTCAAGCTGGGTGAGAACGGGGGCTGTAGTCGGTGTTGGTGCTGCTGGTTGTGCAGGTACCTGAGGTAACCGCGGAGCTGGAGGAGGAGAAGCTGCAGCGATGGAAGTTGGTGGTGAAGGAAGCAAAGGAGTTGGAATAGATGTCGGGGTGCTGTCCATCCCATGCTCTCGTTTGCTTTTACTATGTTTCTTGTGTCTTTCTTCTTTGTGTTTGTCCTTCTTCTTCTTACTCTTTTTTGATTTCTTTTTCTTCTTTAGCTCCCTAAATGAATCATCAATTACCAATTCTCCGGCCTCTAGCTCCCCTCCAGAGGATGAAGCAGAATCTGGCGTTCCACAAGGCCGAGGTGCATGGCTTTCCTTTCGGTGTTTCTTATGGCTGCTCCTCTCCATTTCATCCCTGGATGATTTCTTGCTGCTCTTCTTGGGAGATGTGCTGTCACTAAGAACTGGACTTTCTTGTGGTGGGAACGTGCGCTCACTTGTTTTCTCCTTGGGAGAAAGAATAAGTTTCATCCGTAAACCATCTGGTTCGCGGAGAGTTAGAGGCTTAGGTTTTTTAGATTTGTGTGAGAGGTCCTCTGCTGTTTCTTCTTTTTTCCTGTGTTCTTTACGGGGTATTTGTGTAGGAGACTGCAAATTTATAGGTGCACTCACTATTTTCTCAGTTTTCTTAGTGGATGATTTGCTTGAAGAAATTAAAGGAGAGGAAATAGAATTAAGCAAGTCCATAGCGGTATCTGAGGTAGGGGATGACGAGCTGGGAGGAAGCTTCTTTTTCTTCTTCATGTCTGATGAAGATAATTCTACAGTGTATAGAAGGTGAAATATTAATAGTTTAGCCTAGACAGAGTTGCAATACATTTAAGGGGGTTTTCCGGCCATAAGGTGTTTATTTTATCCAGTGAATAGACCATCAGGACTTATTAACTGATCACCATCCACTTTTAGCAGGATTGGCTTACTAATGTGTATAGAGCCTCCTAACTCTCCCCAACAGCAGATCTCAGACAAGTGACGTGTGGGGCATGTTAGATTTCAACATGTCCAACCCCTTTGTTCTAATGTAGACAAGCCCCCCGCCAAATGCCTCGCTGTACCCTTCTTTCCTTTCCCAATTCAGAACATATGGTGAGCATGTGTATGTGAGGACAGATGTAGAACAACAGGAATCTTATGTTTACGGGCAACCTAAAAAATATGGGAGTACTGCAGGGAAAAAACACTGCAAAAAGAAGACCTTCATTGGTATGCAGGGCCAAACAAATCCACATTTTAAGAGAAGATTTATATAAAGGAATAAAACTAAATGGTGGGAAATAAATAACATGCAAATATAAACTAGATACACACACACATTGCAAATCAGATTGTAACAGAGTAAAAGTTAGTACTGTCAATGGGTTTACACACCTGGGTAATAGGAGTCATCTGAGGAATGCTTCTTTTTCTTCTTATGCGACTCAGACCCCATAACCAATAAGTCTGTGTCCTAAAATCACAATCACATATCAAGTGCATTAGCCAATGCATAGACTTGGTTTATAGATACAGATGTGTGGAGTCATAGTACAATTACAATTACTATTGTTCACAATCCATAAGGGGATACTAAATCTTAATTTGTAATAAACTAAAATGGTCTCAATATTAAGAACCACTCAGCTGTATCAGCAACACCAGCAAAAGTATATGTGATGCAGGTTTCATGGGAATAAGTGATAAGTTTCAAGATTGAAACAACCCCCTTAAATGAATGTATTGATGACAGGGCAGAGAATGCTCTAACTGGAATATTCAAAATGTTTCGGATTTCATGATAAATTCTAGATTACTAAGCAAATTGACAAAAAAAAGTTCACTTAGAGACCTCTGTACATAACTCGTCCATGAAGAAATATGTTGTAGCCAATCCAAAAAAATAATACAAATCAATGCTACAAATAAATTGCTACCAATGCTACTCTTTGCTATACGACGAGTCAGGGAGCTTTTCTGACCCTGGCTTTATCACTCCACAAAATGAGGCTATAAGATGAGTTATAGCAGCCTCCCCCTTCCCTTCTCCATAGAGTTTTGTATAGGAGGTTGTTATGGAGAGGATCTCTATGTAAGTATACAGTCTGAGAGAAGATAAGGAGTAGCCTAATAAGTGGAGAAGGAAACACGTTTTTTAATAAATTACATCACAGGGATTCTTCTATTCACTTGCTCCATTCAATTATGAAAACTTGTTTTATAACCAGGAATCTCCACCTTATCAGTCATTTCCCAGTATGTACATAACTTATTTTCACAAGTAAGAATAACTTGGACAAGAGAGAAGTGGTTGCTGGAAACTAAATTCCCCCCAGATGTCCTACTGAAACCATGATAAGAGCCATATATAAGTATACGCCATATAAGTGCCATTTATTACAACAATTATGTTACTGCAGAAACAGAGGTTTTTTAGTACATGACAATACACTGTAGAAGTGAATGTGTAGTGGAAAGATAACTGTTCCCTCATTGCAGCAGACAATATTGCATGATACTATGGCCTCAACATTACAGTATTGTGTCATGACCGACCTCTATGGTCAGCTAATTTGACCACGTGCAGATGTCAAGTTGCTACCCATCTTTGTAAGAAGAGGACTGGCAACAATTAAACAGTAAAAATAATTGAAATATTTTTATTTTCCCACTAAGGGAGTTTTCATAAATTTAATTGAATCTCAGAAAATTCTCTACTGTATATTTATTTCAATAACCTTCAAAATAATGATCAAGGAATGATACATAAGAAATGTAACACATGACCTGGTGTCCTCAAACACATTAAATATTTTATATAGAAAAACTGGCAAAAGATAAACATAACGCAAAAATCCACAGCAGCATTAGAAGCTTTCACTTATGATTATTATTAGTCTATCAAGCGGAGGAGGCAGGGGAGCACAAGGGTACGGTTCACGATTCTTCACAAAGAGCTTGTTTTCACCAGTATGTAAGGGAATCAGAAGTGCTAGCTGGGTATAAAGACAGCAACACCTCTGTTGGTCTATCCATAGACAAAGTAGCCCAGGTAGACTAAATATTAACGATCACTGGCATTTCAACGAACTTGTGCTCATATAATAGCCAATGTGTTCACCATTAAAAATACAAATTATTTCATTTACCTAAAATTATTTTTTTCTGCTGAGAAAGTGCTTCAATGTGCTGATCACTAGGTGTCTGCCTACTTTGCTGTCCTCTGCCCGTCAGGGCCTACACACAAGACTTAATGTCCATAAGAGATGGCCATGTCTGTTCACAGATGGCACTTATTCACATGACAGTAAATAATGGCCATGTGATAGAGGTTTTCTAAACAGTCATCACATGGCCATTTTAGAAGACATTACATTGGATCTATTCACACTGCCCTCTCCATGCCTGTTTTGACAGCTAAAGTACATGCCAATTTAATTCAAATGGTCATATGTTGGACATTGAAAAAATGGCCGTAGCACAGCCATTTTTCACAGCTGTCTGAATAAGCCCCTATGTGAAGTCTGTCTCCAGTGGCAGACACACTAAAACAGATTACAGAAAAGGGGGTGCTTTGGGTTTTTTTTTTATTCACCAGAAAAAAGGGAGAATGCAAGAAGAAAAACAAAAAAACCCTGAAAACTGTAAAAAAAAAAAAAAAAAAAAAAAAAAAAAAAAAAAGAGACAGAAATTGCCTTAACACAAAGCTAAGCATGTCAGAAGCCTACACGATTTCATGCATTTTTGCAATAAACTTTCTCACCTTCGATCTTTTTTTTGAAGATTTGCGAACTTGCTCTGCAATCTCCTCTTCCTCACGTAGTAAGTCTTTATATGAACGCTTTTTTTCACGCTGACTTCTACCAGCAGCTAAGCTCACATCATCCACTCCACGTTCCATATCAAAACTTTCTAATGGCAAAAGACAAATAAAATAAACTTAAAAAAAAAAAAAAATCAGATGCAGGAGATTCATTTATTTTATGCTCTATATCTTGATAGATAGATAGATAGATAGATAGATAGATAGATAGATAGATAGATAGAAAGAGAGATAGAAATATAGTTAGAGAGATCTCTCTATATATGTAAATACACACAAGCACACATACACTATTACATCGCTGCAATGTTTAAAGAGATAAAGGATAATATGCAGATTTGCACTGCCCAGCCACTGCTCCATTCTCAGTTTCAACATGCAGTGGCCCTATTGGAAACCTCCTGTGCAGAAAACTGGATCACAAATCCTTTCTTGTGAACAGGATAGTACTGCAGTTCTCAGCAAAGCTGCCAGACAAGGGTCCCTCTCCTGACATAAGGAGCAGACGGGTAAATCCGGCCTACACATGGACCAAGTTTTATATCTGAAACTCTGTTTTGTAAATGCGTCCTTATCCTCTGGACAGGCCATAAACACCTGGCCTATCGTGAGGATAAACCATTAAGAGCTTAATCCCGGAAAATTAAAAGGAGTCTGTCACAAGAACCCAGCATTTCAACACAAACCAATGGTGTTTTTCTCTTGTGAATCATTGCCTGTATTGTCAAGATTGCCCTTTTTTTTTAGTCAACACACAAATGAGCTCTTTGGAGAAACAAGAGTATTGTCATTGATCCAAAAAGGTTAGCAGGAACTTGGTCATTGCTCCTAAGAAGTCACTTGTATATTGATAAAAATGGTGATACCTTAGCAATGGAAGCAGATTTACAAGAGGAAAATGCTTTGATTCTGGTGACCCCAACCTATCTATCTGTGATGCTGCATTGATATGCTGGGTTCTGATGAAAGAATCTCTCTAAGATATTCTGAAAGTTTCAAAAATTCCAATAAAAACAGATTATATAATAAATAAATAAAATCAACCTATGTGGTACTTCTGAACCAGATACCATGCCCCAAAATCCAGTTTCAGATGGGTGTGATTAGATGGGGGCAGCAGCAGTGCGATAAGGTAATGACTAACAGCATCATAGATGACTATAAGGCTGTGACTTCTAGCCTGTGGACAGTGTTCACACCAGAAAATACAGTCAACATACAGTCTGTAACCTCACAGGTTGAACATGCCCATTGGAAATTGTTCCATTCTCATCAGAAACCTTCTGCTGTTACTGAATTTATGGTATCACAGTAACAAAAAGGTTCTTTCTGATGCCAGTGATGACGTAAGAATGGAGATATTTGACCAACCCATCTCTACTGTTTGCTCTGTGTATAGGAGGAATCTGTATAAAACAATGGCAGCTGGTAACAGTATACTATAGAACTCCCAAAAATGGCGACACATACACTAATCCATTCCTACCTCGACTGTCACTGTACGCCATCTTCAAGTCTTTTCATCACACATACAATGGGAAGTGGCTGAGGAAAATTTTAGCGCTCCCAACCTGTAGAAAATTAGATGATTTCAACACATTATTGTTATATTCTAGATTTTTTGTAAATCTCATAGTCAGATGGGTCCTAAGTTTAGTCAACAAAAAACAGAAAAAAAAATATTTCATACTATTTAAACCATTCCTGGCAGTGAAAGGGAGTGAGGGGTCAGTGTCAGTTTCGTATTTTAGTGTAGATAAAGGGGGCTATTATCTAGCAGTCAGCACACACAGCACACATACACTACTCATGTATTACAGCAGGCAGTATGACATTGATGATAGAAGGGCTATGATATGGGACCCCGGCTGTGCTAACTATGTACTGGCACCCCTGATCACAGCATGATGGAATCATGGCAGTTACTGGCAGGAACCTTAGATACTGCGGTCACCATTGACTGTAATATATTACATCTGACCCCTGCTGCTGATGGTTACAGCAATGCTCCACAGCTGTTAATTTACGATATTGTGCAGTAAGATCCACCTTGCCGTGCCAGAAACATAGAGCATGATGTGAGAACAGGTTAAAGTGCATTGTCTCATGATGGGGCACCTAGAAGAAAGGATAATCTTTATATAACACTGACAAATTCCACAGAACTTCACAATTACAGAACAAATTATACAATTCAAAAGCCCTGCATAAAATGTAGTATTTGAAAGGGCTTTGCAGGACTGAAAAAAAAACAAAACGCAACACATAGCTGCCTTATTCCAGAAGCAGTGCCACATCTGTCCATGGGCTGCAAGTGGCGCTGCAGCTCCGCTTCCCTGAAGTGACCTCTCCTGACATGTCTATTTTACTTCATACCTGTACCCATAACACAATGATTCTGCGCCTCTTCCTAGAACTCTATGTTGTACTGTTCTTCTATTATCCTTCCAACAATCCTAAGAATAAATAAACAACTGGGTGTCACCATTTTTTATTGCCCAAAGCCTGAAAGCACTGACTGCACGTCAGACGGCATAGGGACTCAGTCCTAAATGTTAACACCCAGTTGTCAATTCATTTATAAGTTTGTAATAGTTAGAGCTGCATTCACACTGTGCAGTTTCAATGCAGCTTTTTGTGCCATTTCTTAATTTTACAGATGAACTATTTAACATATTGCACCAACCGATCTCTACGACATCCAAAAACTGAACTAAAATTGCATTAAAACTTTTCTCCAATGCAATTTCATCACTGAGTATACACTGTTCAATGTGTGTGTGTGTATATATATATATATATATATATATATATATATATGCTCACAAAGTAAATATACGTTGTATTTATTACATACAGAGATAGACCTAAAGGGTGGGTAGATAGATAGATAGATAGATAATACACACATATCCTTGTACTGTTTCTCGCAGGTCTCTAATACTGAGGTCGCTGCTTCTATGGCCAGATAGTCCAGTGTGTGACCCGGGCATACAGACAGGCAGTGACCAGCAGGGCTATTGGCCGCTTGTGTTAGTACTAAGTCAGTGACACACCTGGCACATTGAGCAGGTGACAGGCAGCGCACACAGCAGGGTCAGTATCACACCACAGCTATCCAGGAGCAGGGCCCCATCACACAGCGCTCACTCCCCACCTCAGTACTCTCGCTGCCGGCTTCATTCCGCTGAGCTCCTCCGGCTTCCCGCCATCATGGAGGAGACAAACCGAGCCATGGACGTACAAGCGTCACGACGTTCGCTTCGAACAAGGGGTGACACACGGGCACCTGATTGGTCAGTGTGACTACACCGAGCGCTCTGATTGGACGGCCGCAATGTTTACTTCCCGCCCTGCGTGTAATAGGGAAGACAAAACCCTTCAGAATGTCTGTGGAGAGGAAAGCCGAGAGTGAGCGGACTGAGCGGGAGCGGGGGTGACGGCAACCTGTTGATTGCTCATGGCAACAATTCGCTTTGATCTTATTCTCTGGTGATGATGATGGTACTTGAGTAATGTATGGTAAAACACATAGCTAGATATTGTATGCTGTCCTTCTGCTGATCTCCTCCATGCTCAGCACAGCTTCAGGGTTTCTATCATTTCTTTTATACTTACACTGTGTTCATACCTTTGTTCAGGTTTCCGTTCTTTGGGTGCGCTTGGGAACCCAAAATAACGGAAACCCAATCCTTTTAAAAAAAAAAGTGTTTACCTCCAGAAACCCCGTGGGCCCCTTGGACTGTAATTGGGTCCCCCGGATGGGGTGCAGTCACACGGAGGAAAATGGCGCTGAATTTGGTGTGGAATCCGCGTCAGATTCAGCATTGAAAAAAAGCCTCCCATTGACTTCAATGGGTTCCTTTACCAAATTCAGCGCCATTTTCCTCCATGTGAGTGCACCTTTAAAGGGACTTTTTTCACTTCATTTTTGAAGTGCATGGAGAACGGAATTGAGGCGCAGGTGTGAACTTGCATCAATGCCAGGTATACCTTCTTCTGGTAGCCCCATAAATGATTGGTGATAGATCAGGTATGTCAAGGAAGTGTTACACTCTGGTAGAAACATTCCTAGGAAATCCCTGCTGTGTGTAGGTGAGCATTATCCTGCTGAAAAATGCCAGTAGGAAGCGTTACCATGAGAGGCAACACAGGTGAATGTCTTGAACATATCGCTTCTGGGGTGCCCAATTGTCATATGTGGCGGCTCCCCAGATCATCACACCAGCAATGGAAGGTTGGAAGTGCTCATCATGAGGCGGTCATACTCGAACCCAACATTATTGGATCCCAAATAGAACCTGGATTTATTGCTAATTATGATCTAGTTCCAGTCTGTAGCAGTCCAGTATTTACAACACTACCGGAAACAAAGGCAGCCATAGCTGGCTATCATTGGTGGGGCACATAGTAGGCGCAGTGACACCAAATGACACCTGGAAATGGTCTGTGCAGACAGTGGTGTGAAGTAAGGTGTCATCAGTGTCTGGAGAGTGAACCAGCATCTGCCATCTGCTCATGATTGTCAGCATTTGAAGTGATCCTCTACTCGTGGTCTGTCTGGGCCATCCGGGGCCTGTTTGGCGTGTGTGCATACCCTCCTATAACCACTACTTCCAATACTTATTATCCGCTAGGTCAGAAGAGACCAAATGGAAGGTACTTGGTACCATTTGCACTTTTTTTTTGTGGATTTTGTTTTATGGTGTACACTCTGCAGCCGAAATGACTTTACCTATTTTCTATGGGTCATTACAATTATGTCAATAACAAATATATAATATATAGTTTTTGTTATGCTTTAACAAAAATCCAAAACTGAAGAAAAAATGTTCTTGAAGTCGCCATATTCTGACAAGCATAAGGACTGAATGTTCTCATGCAGGAAGAATTAAAGGTAAATGTTAAAATATATGGTATTGGGGGAATGCAGGTCCCTAAAATAAAAGCATGGGTCCACCTAAGGTAAACACACACTTAGGCTAGGTTCAGATCTGTGTTGGACTCTGCTGCAGATTCCGCCTAAAATCAGCAAAGAGGAAGATCCTGCGTAGAGAATTTTTGTCTCTGCTGGTTTCATTATAAAACTGGGTATCCGTGGGTAACAGGTTTTTTTGTTGTGTTTTTTTTTAAGCGGATAAGCTCTCCGTCGGTCGGGGCTCCATGTAGTAGTCAAATAGAGGTTCTGGTTAAGCCATGTTCATTTTAAAAGGGGCATGACCTAAATAATCACCAATAATCAGAGGTAAAAGTCCTGATTAATTACAATTTTAAAATGGGTCACAATCACCCGGCACTAATCATAACACACAATATAACATGATCAATAAACTCTGCCATGACAAGTTGTGACACACTCACTTGGCCAACACTAATGGCATTGTCAATATGAATGTAACCCTTCCTGGCTACTCGTTCAAGGTGTGTGTACTTACCCCCTAGGTATATGTACAACAAAGATGAATATATTTGTAGGCTTGACTTCTATACCTTACACACAAGATTTGACAGATGGCATGGCTGAAGAATATAAGGGTTTTGCTTCGTTATCTGACGTTGGTTTATGTGGTGAACGGTTATGTAGGTAATAAGAAAAATCACACATTTATTCAAACTTTATTCTTAGAATTCGTAGAAGTATATATTCGTATAAGTGCTCATATAATTGATATTACTTTCTCTTGCATATTACCACAAATTGGAACATAGCCATGAGTTACAATAATGTGTGTATAAGATCTAAAGAGAGGTAATGGCAAACCAAGTGGTACAATTCCCTATTCCCTTACTCCCTTGATACAGCACGTAGACTGTAGGGCTCAGGACTCAGAGTTAAAGCATAGAAAGGATTTTCACTTGGACAAGGTTGGTCACTTGGTATCTCAAATGTAAGTTTTTGGAGAAGAGTTGTAAAAAACAGGAAAAGCTCCATTCTAGCAAGTTGTTCTCCTAAACAAACCCTCCGACCTACAAGACAAAAATCCACAAATCACAATTTATTTATTTTTTTACATTTTTACAAATAAATTCCTTTTTGAGAGCTTGGTGGTACATAAAAGAGCATCATCACAAGAGTATGTTCACACAGTGGTAATACCGTATTTTTCGGATTACAACTATTTATTAGCCCCCCTAGGGGACTTGAACCTGCAATCATTTGATTGCAAGTCCCATAGACGGCAATACAAATGTATTGACGTCTATGGGAAATTCTATACATTACAATTGCGGATGGTCATGGACCAGCCACAATAGTAATATAGCAGTGACAGGCCTGGGAGCCTTCAGTTAGGCTCCCGGCTGTCACCAGAACAGGTCGGCTCCTACGATATCGCCACGCAGGAGCCGGCCTGCAACTTTACAGGTATGGGGCTGGCATTAGCTGCGGGCTTCCACGGATAGCAGAAACCCGGTTGCTATGGTGGCCGCTCTGCAGCAGAGCAGCCGCCATTACAGACCCGGCAACTGCTGTAATAGAACGACGGATGCCAGGGAGAGTTTTAGATGCCAACACAGGTGCCGGGGCCTGCGGCATCGCTATACTCCTGTCCTGCAGGAAGCCAGCAGCAGCAGCAACTGTGTTGATGCTGCAATTCTGCTCATCCACCCTCCCTTATTGTAACAATGTTTTGAACTTCTGGCTTTCAGGCTCCATATCTCACCATCCACTACAGCTTTGAAGGTGAGACTCCCATCATTTATAGACAATTATCTTGGCTATCTCATGCATAAATTTGACTTGCAACTATTTAGCATATGATTAGTTATGAAGATTCTTGTCATGTAACTGCATTGTTACTGTTTTGCTTGTAAAAAATCTTAATTTAAATTCTTGTTATTTTGTAAATCCATATTTGGCTTTCAACACTGACTGAATCCTTCATCAGATTGAAGCATGTCTCAACTGAAATATGAATCCCAGGTCTCTTCTACCACGTTCCCAATGTTGGTCGACTCAGGTAGGAATATAGCTTTTTCTTCAACTCTACCCACAAGTGTCTAATTAGATTGAAGTCTGGGGAGTGTGGGGGCCAATACAACAACTCTACGTCATTGTCATTGAACCATTTCTGCACTAATTTCAACATATGCTTCAGGTCATTGTCCTGCTGAAATGATTTGTTGAACTTTTCATTCCCATAGTGTACAAAGTAACTAATATTGTAGCATGCACACATATATCTCAGCATTGAGACCAACATCGATCCTGGTCAAGTATCCAACGCCTTTTGCTGTGAAACAACCCCATACCATCAGGCTTCTTCCACGAAACTTGACAGTTCCTTCAATTTCTCGACCCATTAGCCCCCCTTTTACAATTACAGAATGTGAGAACAGGTTGTAATATGTAGTATACAAGAAGATAAACATTTTTCCACCACCAGGAGCAGAACCGTAACAATGCAGTTACATGACAAGAATCTGCATAACTAATCATATGCTAAATAGTTGTCAAATTTATGTATGATTGTCTATAAAATGATGGGACTCTCACATTCAAAGCCGTATTGGATGGGGAGATATGGAGCCTGAATGCCTGAAAGTGTTCAAAACATTGTTACCCTTTTGCTCATCAGTGTATATCCTATTAGAGAATTCTGAGTTAATAGAAGGGATCCTTTCTTCTTCTTTATAATCAGATTATTTTCAATAGATCTCTCTAAGGTAAATTGACTACCCAAAGTGAAGAACTTCTTAAAAAATAAAATATCTTTGTTAGTATTTTTTTAAATTTCGCACAGTAATTGTGATATGTGATTGGTGTATAAAAAAGTAAAAGATTTACAGGCTATATCCAACTGGTTATAGGGTTGAAGAGGTTGTCAGGGCAAAAAATGTTGTTTTTTTGTTTTGTTTTTTAAATAAACTGAGGCAGATGACAAATAATAAAATCCTACTCTCCTGTCCCCTGTGCTCCAGTGTCCTTCCAGCCCAATTCTGAGGTTCATCTGTCTTCTTGAAGTGAAATTCCTCGCCAACTGTGATGTCGCGGTTTCCTTTCCCTGAAGCTGCTGACTGGCCTCAGAGGTCACGTGGTTGGGGCTTGTACCGGAAGACAACAATGGACCGGAAGGACTGGACTGTGATGGGAGGCACCGAGGGACAGATGAGTATGATTTTTTTAAAAAAAAATCACCTCCCCAGACCGATTTAAAAAAAATAAAATTTTTGCCCAGACAACCCCCTTTAAATCCTTTGTGTACCGCAGACTACTCACATTTCCAGGCTTCAGTTTTGTGCCCTGCTGTAGGAAATAACTGGAGCACTCACCTTCCTTCTGACTTACTTGACTTTTGGCTGGGTAACATTAAAAGGAATAGTTTCATAACACCTACATTATTTATGATAGATTTATAAAGTTACCTGCAGAAAATGGGATAAATGCTTCTCGTTTTACAAACTTGCCGTTCTCATCCAAGAAGTGCTTTGGGTAAAATTGGAATGGTTTCTCCCATACATGTTGATCTTTGAGCACAGAAGACAGGTTTGTGATGATAGTGGTACCCTATAAATACAAAACATCAAAATCTATAGGCGTGATATACAATAAGAGTGCTGAGCACACAGCATATGCAAAGGCTGGGGGACAGATCTCCCCATCTATTTATAGAGCATTGGGAGCTCGCACGCAAGGACAGCGGCATAGAAACGATGTCAACTCACCGCTGGCGTTGCGTATGAAACCCCGCCCACCAATTGACGCAAGAAAACCAGGAAGAAAGAAGAGTTTACAGCAGTGAAGACTGGTGAGTAAGGGCCTCGCGCTTCTAACCGACCGACCTGACCTGCGTTTTGTTAGGTCCGGGCCGCGCCGCGGGGCCTCGCTCCCGTCCCTGGATCCGCCCCTGAGCTAGATTGTCAGGAGATATTTCATGTTTGCACAACAATCCATACTGTAAAAAACGTCACTCTGTGATCATATGGCTTTTTGCAGTAAGTGAATGGAAAATAAGAAAAAACATTGAGTACACACATATTGAGGTTATGGTCTTTAAAAAGACTCCAGAAAAAAAAAAAATAGTGGAGTGTCCCTTTACAGTAAAGCTTGTCCTTTGGAGTCACATTGCTACAGTGACTTGTAAAAGTATTCAACCCCCTAAGGATCCATTATTTCTGCTGCCCTGTTCCCTAACATAATGGATGGCACAATGTAGAGCCCTAAGAAAAAATGCTCCAGAATTGTGGTATCATAGGAAATACAAGTATTTAATAAATAAAAGATTGTACATGGCCCCATCACTTTACCTTTGGTATAATGTATCCTTGAAATTCTACGTCCCTGTAGGTCATATGCGGTATGGACAAGGGAATAATATCCCCACATCGTTGTATTTCATGGATCACAGCATTAGTATATGGCATGTTCAGCACGTCGCCCATTGTTGGTTTCCTCTCTCTTCCAATCACTTGATCAATTTCCTCTTGAACTTTGGCTGAATGGTAAGATATCAATAATGGGAAAACTTATTCTGTACATTAGTTTTTGTTGGGTGCAATGAGAGAGAGAGACGTATGTGCAAAGCATTTTGATGACTAGTAAGTTATATAGCATCCCACATAGCCCCACTGTAGTGTGACATATGCCTCCATACTAGGATCAGAAAACAGAATATAAAAAAATGTCACTGGAATTAACTTGCCTCTAGTTTATATGAAGGGGTGTCAGGACGTGGGCATCCGTATGTGGCACAGTTATGACATATATTTGCTGCGTCGCTTATTTTTGGAAAAAAAACTGCGCGGTTTTCGCCTCCCATTCACTTCTATTGCTTTCTTCAGGCGGAAAACGCCTGAAGAAAGGTCATGTCGCTTTTTTTTTGTGCTAGCTGAAAAATAACTAGCAGGAAAAAAAAAGCTAGCAGAAAAAAAAAGCTAGCTGTTCACATAGGGCTCCATTATAAAGGGGCTGATTTTGACGCGAAATCCGCTGTCAAAAACCTCCCCTTCGCCCATGTGTGAACTAGCCCTTTCGTTTGGGAGGCATTTTGGACCTGACAGATTCCTTTTACTGCTCTCGGATTTGTTTCCTGCCTAATTTCTATATGGTGCACATATGTTTTTTGATTTTTATACCTCTTCCTATTTATGGTAATTATAAGAGGAAGATATTTCAATTTAAGGGGTATTCTCATACAAGACCTTTCCCCACTTCCACCAACTCCAGTTCTTTGCATTCATTAATAGGCGCCTATGCAAAGATTCTGGCACAGTTGGAGTTTTTTCTGTAGCCCCTACCATTCATGAGCGATCAATGCAGTTAGCTTCAGAGCCTGATATGCTAATTTGTCTCTCTTCTGTCAGATGGGCAGTTCTGGGCTGGAGTAGATAGCCTGGAACTGCCCACCTGACAGTAGAGAGTAGGTTCCAAAACAGAAATAATTGCTTGAGCACAGTGGGAGCTAGAGAGAAACTGTGCCTGAATCAGTGGAGCAGTGCCTATTAAAAATTTCAAATAACTGGAGTTAGGGGTGTAATAGGACTTTTTTTTTTTTTCACAAAATCATAGTATTTTATTGATGTGAAATGTCAGGATGTAGGTTTTTGCTGTCCGCTTGAAAAGTCGGACATCTTTACAAATGGACAGTGAAGGACAGGCACGGAGTGCAAAAGAACGCACCCGATCGCCATTTACATGAATGAAAAGTGTTCGCTGCTAATATCCGTGCAAGATTTTGAATGGACACTAGGAGCGGACACTACCTGTCGGACACTGACAGTAGTGTGAACGCCCCCATACTAACCAGTCTGTATGTATTTCTTGTCCATCTATAGCTGTGTTGGTGAAGCAATGGCATGCGTGCCAGAGGGGCACATAATGCATTTCTATTGGCTCATGCGCCGTCGTTGAAGGGAAATATTAAACTGGGGCAGCTGGAGAGGGTCATTAAACCGTGGGGGCAACTAGAGGGGGACAATGTCTTCCTCCAGCTGCTCCGTTTAATGTCCTTCTCTAATTGACCTCAGTTTAATGTCCCCCTTCAGCTGCCCCCAGCTTGATGTCCTCCTCCAGCTACCCCCAGGATTAATTTTTTTCCCTCCAGTTGCCCCTAGTTTAATAACCCCCCCATCTGTTCCCAGTTTAATGTCCTTCTTCATCTGCCCCCAAAGTTTAATGTCTCCCTTATATGCCCCACCCAGTTTAATGTCCCCCTTCATATGCCCCTCAGTATATTGCCCCCCCCCTAGTATATTGCCCCCCCTAGTATATTGCCCACACCTCCATCTGCCCCCACAGTTTAATGTCGGTCTTGAGCTGCAAAGGTTTAACATAAAAAAAAAAAAACCCTGATACTCCCCTCTCCTCACTTCACTGCTGCACAGTTGGCAGGCTCTTGTCCTGGGAGCTGTAGGCGCGATGTGAGTGACGTCATAACATCGCGCCTACAGCTGCCAGAGCATATAGGCGGTAAAGTGGTTGAGCAAGGAGCTGTCCGTTCCTGCTTCACCACTGTATTCAACTCATCTATATCCTCTCCGGACACAGATTATGAATCCGGGACATACTTCCTGCCGACTGGAACCATGGGACATGACCCAGAATCTGGGACTGTCTCACTAAATCTGGGACAGTTGCATCTTCCATTAGGTGGCCTGAGGCAATGTTGGCGGCACCTCATGGAATAAACTGGTCGGTGGTATTTTTTTTTTTATCAGCTGCTGCTTATTGTGTTATTACAGTAAGCAGCGGCCGATACTTTTTACTTACCTGTCCAGCTGCTGTCCAGGCCCGCCTGTAGGCAGCAGCACAATTACATCACAACTCTGAAGAACGTTGGGACGTTACGTATAGTGTCCTGGCGTTCTTCAGTGTCTGCTACAGCACACCCTGGAGTTGGCAGAGGAGGGCGGCCAGGACAGGAGCATGAAGAGGTGGGCAAAAACTATCAGCCGCCACTCTGTGTGGGATGTGTGTCTTATACTGAGGGTGGGCTTTAAAAAAAAAAAAAAAAAATCAAACATTGTGTGGTGAAGGAGGTAAAAAAAATGGGGTCATATACCATGTGGAGGCCATAAAAAGGTGTTAGCAAAAAAGGGGTAATATGTTGTGAAGGACCATAACAAAGGGGTCATATACTATGTTGGTGGCATAAAAAAGGGGGTTATATACTGTAGGAGGCCATAAAAAGAAGTGTGATATACTGTGGGGCCAAAAAAGGGGTCATATACTGTTTGGGTGAATAAAAAAGGGGGTCATATACCATGTGATGGGCCAGAAAAAAACAGGCTACGTACCGTGTGGGGAGCTAGAAAAATGGGGTTATGTATCGTGTTGTGGGACAAAAAAAAAAGGTAGTCATGTATTGTGTGGTGGGCTAAAAAAATGGGTGTATACTGTTTGGGAGCAAAAAAGGGGGTAGTTATACTATGTGGGGCCATATAAGGGGATTTTTTTGATCTGCTAATGGGGGTCCTAATCTACCAATGAGAGTTGGGTGGGTATCTCTTTTTGGGTATTTTTTGGGGGGTATTTGGATATTGAAAAAGTGTGTGAAGGTAGGTCACCAAATAAGGGCTATTAAAATGTTAAGCTTTATTAAATATCGGCTAAAATCCACAAAATATATATATTTATTTTTGTGTTTTTGGTTTTGTAGGCTTCCTCCTATGGGAGCACATTTTGTGGATTTTAGCTGATATTTAATAAAGCTTAACGTTTTAATAGCCCTTATTTAGTGACCTTCACACACTTTTTTGATTTCATACCTTTGAGGATCTACCCTTTTATAATTTATTTTTGGATATTGGATTAGATTTCACCATCTCGTTTTCATGCTGCAATAAAAAATCTGCACAGTGGGGAAACCCTACCACCTTAGTGGAATAAATAGTTGTGGAGCTTTTACTTTTTATAAAGCACACTTTAGCCGGTATTTACAAGCATCACTTTTCTTAGACTATCCAAAATTTATGCAGTATTTTGTACTAGGCTGAGGATTAAAGAATCCCACACATCACATATCACCAGACGTTGCTTATCATGTTCTCATTATTATAAGGGTACACTATAAATGAGGCTACTTACACTGAATATCTGGGTAGAGGATCATATACAACAGCCCCCATCTTAGGGTGGTGGTTGTAGTTTCTGTGCCAGCTCCAAATAAGTCATTTGTTGTATAGATTAGGTTGGCCTCGGTTAAAGTGCAGCTGCCATCTTCTTTTACCTAGTAGATGAAAACACTTGGACTATATAGTAAAGGGAGTCTATCATTGGTGTCAGTGGTTTTGAGATAAAGACATTCCTGGATTGCCTTTACAAAGCCTATTCTACTACTACCTTCTTTTTTTCGATTCTCCCCGCCGTTCTGTTGTAATCCTGGTTAATTACTTTATATAAATGAGCCCACCGAGCACCCTGGGCGTTCCCTAGGGCCTCCGAGCACCCCCCACGTCATACCTTTACCCACGCCCCTCCATTGCTTGTGCCCCATCTGACCCTCCTCCTCCTCACTGGATGTTCTTCCAGCCAGATCGCGCTGCTGCATTTGAATTCTTGGGCATGCGCATTTCCGCTCTGTTAAGAGTGGTACTGCGCATGTCCGAGCACCATTTTGGTGTAGTTTGCTATAGAACAGCATACTGAGCAGTATGCTGAGTTCTATAGCGAGCTACACCAGCGACTGTACTATAAATCTCTATTGCGCAGGCGCTGGCAAAAGTGATGGAAGTATTGCTTCGTGCCAGAAGACTGAAGATAGGTAAGACTTTTTCCTGCAGACTTTCTGTGAAAAGAGCTACAGGATAAAACATGATGCGTTGCCGCCATGTTTTTTTCTGCAGAGCTTTTTTGCTGCGGCCCGCTACATGGGGCCTTAGCCTAAAAGAACAATTCTGTAACATCAATATATACAAACAATTATGTTTACTGGTTTCAAGATTTATAAAACAAATGCATTTGCAGACTATACCGGCCTCTCCATGTGGATTTTTCTGATCTTTTTAAAAGCAGCGCCTTATTTCAGTTCTTAGATTCTTAAAATTCCAATCCAGTTGCCAAAGCAAGTCCCAGTTACATATATACCAGCCAAAAGCAATTTTACCTGATGGCATTTTGTGCCTACTGGCTCCTGTATACAGTGCAAAAGCGGACTTACCTTGGTCATCTCGAGTAAGTAGGAATCAATAAAATCTCGGATATCATTTGGATTCCAAGTTTTCTTATGTTCCGAAATGACTTCCTTTAGAAACGCAATGATTTGACGCTCTGGCTGAATAACGCGATCAATAAGCCATGGAATATTTGTAAGGAAAGGAATTTCATTCAATATCTAAAAATTAAAAAACAAAAACAGATACTAGAGAAAAATGGATGGACAGATGCAAGGCTGCTATCCGGAATTTTTAGATCCTATCCTGGTAAAATGTGTAGGCTCCCTCCTCCCCAATGTATCTTACAGTATTCTGTCCTGTGGCTCCTACACAATATATATAATGTTCCCCAGTGCTCCCCACAGAGTATAATGCTCCACAGTGGCCCCACATCGGATAAAATGCTCCACAGTGGCCCCACAATGGATAGAATACTCCCCTGAGCCCCACCCTCCAGTTTAATTCTCCACAGTATCTCCAAACAGTATAATATGTTCCATACTGCCCCCTGGTATAATGCTCCACAGTGGCCCCCATTCAGTATAATATGCCCTCCAGACTCCCTCACAGTATAATGCTCCACAATGGCCGCACACAGTATAATACTCCACAGTGGCCCCATATGGCTGGGCCACTGTATAAGCAATGCTACCTTCTATGCCGCCCCTGCTACCTCTCGTGTCACCTCCCCCCCCCCCCCCCCTCCACCCTTTAAATGCATGCGAGCAGGGTCCTCAGTCCCATTGTGTGAATGGCTCACTACTCTGTCATGGTTCATTTTGTCTGTACTTTAGCCCTACAATTTGTAAAGTGCTACAGAATATGTTGGTGCTATATAAATAAAATTATTATTAATATTGAATCACCTGGCCTAGAAATCCAAACTCCGCCTTTAGCGCTGCATCAAAGAAGCTTAGAAGTTTTTGAAATTTCTGGTCATCGTACTCAAACCGGTTTCCAAATGCGATAGAACAGATGACATTACTAACTGCATTGTTTATTAGGAAATGAGGATTGAAGGGGCAACCTGTAAAGAAGAAGCCAATATTACATTTCAAGTTCTTACATATACTATACATTGTGACGTGAAGTCTTATAATGTAGAATGCTTGAGTCTAGTGATTAGTATTATTTGCTATGGAAAAGAAGCTCTTGCTTTTGATCACTGAGGATTTGGTACTATGCAGAGGCGTACAATTTGCATTATGGGGTCTATGTTCTTCCATTCTCATGTACATGAAGATGAAATGTGGCACCAAGAAACCTAAAATAGGATTCCTATACCATGCAGAATCCTAAAATAGAATTCCTGTTGCTTGTCGGACTGGAATTGTAGGTGGCAAAAGTGATGAGATGTCCTCTTTAAAATAGAAGTCTTTAAATGTGCATTGAAACCTACCTTTCTTGGACTCGAAAGCAGAATACAGACACTGGGCTTCTTCTGTCACTCTCTCCTCTAGGGATTTCTTCCCCATCCCAAAGTTTCTCAGCGTTGTCAGGGTGAACCTTCTGCTGTCTCTCCATGTATTTCCATAATGAGCCAACACTATTCCTGGTAAGGATACAGAAGATTTAGTACCAAAAAGTGCTAAAGGTGATGTCATTGCTTGTTTTGTGTTCCAGATTGGTCCAAGATGGAGACTCATGTCAGGCATATAGCTGTTTCCCTTTATTAATAACCCCATTTTTATTGATCAGTGGTTTTGTGAGGCCTGTGGAAGAAACACACCGCATTGACAGATTGCCACAATGGTCGCAAAGAAGGTCCAGACTTGAAGATGTGAGAAAATCCACTTTTTATATGTAATGTCGTCCAGTATGACTACACAGTATTGTAAGCGGCCATTTTCTTGTGGCTGGCGGACATGCACAGTCGGCTTTGCCCTAGGCCCGAAGCCTAGAAGTTTGAAGCCAACCCCCAGAAGAAGACGCGTGAAGACCCCGTCCCTGAAGAAGATGGAGGCAACGCTGGAGAGTTCTCTCACAGCATTGGGGATGCCCCAGTACTGTTTGAGCACTAGGAGCCGCCCCCAGTGCTGCGAGAGAACTCATTTGCATACCGGCAAAAAACTGGATTTTAACTGAACAGCAGCCCGGAGAAGACAGCTAAAGGTAGGAGAAGAATAGCCGTTCTTAAGGCTATTCCTACGTGATAGGCAGAAAAAATTGAGTTTAAATTATAGGATCCCTTTAAATTGGTGCTAAATAACAATTTTCATGTAATGTCATGTAATACTCCCTTTGCTGGCCGTCATAGGGTAGAAGGGGGTAGAAGGCCCACTTTCCTGGCTTTCACGCAATGTAACACTCCCTTTCCTGGAACCCACATGGTATAATGATCCTTTTTCTGGTTACTACACAGTATAATGTCCCATTTCCTGGAAACCACATGGTATAACACCCTTACAGTAAGTTCTTAACAGGCACCCATATAGTGAGCGTCCCTTTGCACAATCCCATACAGTAAGTGCCCCCTGGATTATTCCAGCAGGTAGCTGATAACACTTACCTATCGCACTCCTGCTCAGGGACTCTTCTGCTTTGGCTCCAGCATCTTGCTACATATTACGTCCCAAAGCTGAACAGCACCAGGACACAACAGCACAGATCGTATTCAGTGTCAGAACACAATGTGCGGAGGATGGAGCTTAGGCAGAAGTGGCACAGGGCAAAGTGAAGATGGGCAAGTGACTATCATCCGTTACCAGCTAGAATGGTCCAGTAGGTAGTGGCCTACCAATGCCACCACTGGTATTGATGTTATTTTTAATTATAACCTGGTTTGTAATTGTTTTTCACATGTGTCTGGCAGTTATTGAGTTAACATGCTTCTTGTATAAATGTGATCGGGGTGGGGGTTGCAGTCTATGACCTGGAAGTAGCTGAATAAGGTGAAACTTGAGTCAGGCCGAGTTCTTGAGCCTAGTTTTCATATGATATGGTTGCATACAATCTGCTTTTGTGAGTGTAATAAATCCTTTCTTAGACTCATATTAATCATGGGTGACTGCACTATGTCCTCTCTTTCATTCCTATGAATATTTGTGCTGGACGGGATATATGACACTGACCCATTCATTTCTATGGTCCAATGCTAACAACTATATATTTTCACATGTCCAGGTGGGGGCCATGAACCTGGACCACAAAATTGTTGTCTGTTGTGTGTTCTGGGTTCACTGATTCAGTTATATGTAAAACCTAGATGGCATGTGAATCCATCCATCCACGTTTTTCATGGAATCATGCATGCCAATGAATGTGTGTATGTAACCCAAAGGTTCTGGAGCACTGAATATAATGTAATATATACAATACATATAAAAGTAGGTGGATTGGAGAGCAAAAACACAGATATGTTTGCGCTCCTGTTGGGTCACCTCACTAGTAAATTGTTCAAAACAGTAGCTCCGTCCAACCCTCCCAGTTAGACTGCAAGATAGCCATCGTCCCAAATCTGGGGAGTGCACAGTCCAATGAAGAGTTGTATTAGTCTGAAATGAGGGTCATAAACACCCCTGGCGAAACAATTGGCAAACTGAGGCTGCGGGTAGTCGGTGGTGTAGTGCTGAAGAGTACACTGGGGCACAGTGAAAAAAAAAAAAGGGTGGCGCTCTCCTCAATGGCACAAACACAGATGAAGGATGGAAGACACTATTGGATAACGCGTTTCCAGGTTTGTGCACAATACCAATGCCATATATGCTGCTTCTCTTGGTGCCAAAAGCATATTGTGCTTTCTACATAGGAATCTGCTGCACCACATATCTGGAGATCTGACGAAGGGGTGCGTTCTTATTACGCCAAACCCCAAAACACGTTATCCAATAAAGTGTCTTGCATCCTTCATCTGTGTTTGTGCCATTAAGGAGAGCGCCACCCTGTTTTTTTCTTCACTGTGCCCTAGTGTACTCGTCAGCTCGACATATAAAAGTAGAGTATACACAAATCATAGAAGCTAGAACATTATTTGTGATAGTTATTTCATGGAAAAAAAACAAATCTTCAGTATGTGTCTGCTCTGCTATTCATACATTGTAATCGATACCTTTTTCATATAATGTATTCTGTCCATAAATACCAACATCCACTTCAAGGAAAACTGTCACCATGCTTGGGGCCGCTGAGGTTAGGAGGCCAAATGTTAGTTTTGGTCTTTCCTCTGTTTTGGGGTAACCTGGGATTGAACTGATACAGGGAATCACTGGTGGAGTAACTATACAATGGAAGGAGATGGCTCTGTCCACTGAGTAATGGCTGTGCTAGGTTACTGCAACTCCGTCTCTGTTCACTTAAACAGTTAATGTTGTCTACTGTTTTTTTTTTGTAAATGAATAGTTCAGATGGATATAAGAAACTTCTTAAGTGCTCGCTAAATTCCACTTGTATAAGGACGTGCCGGTGGCTTACTGGCCTCAAACATGGTGACCGGTTTCCCTTAAAGAAAGTCTATCACCTCCCCCAAGCATATTAAACTGCCCCCACTGTGTTATAGAGCTCACTACGGTGACAGACAACATATCTACTGTATTATTGCAAAATTCCATTACAAGCACCTATGGCATTACATAGACGTTACCTTTGGTATCACCAATGTATCCTACTTTTTCAAAGATCGGTAGTCGAGGGCGATCTGCTGTGTCTTCAGACTTGTCGATTAAAACTTCCTTCATTGCGTTAAATCCATTGACTATCACCATTTTTTTCCAGAAGTACTGCAGAGTAAAGACACTGCCATACTCCTTGCTCATCTGGCGACAACAATACATGTATTATGGAAGTGTGAAACTATTTCAAGTGCAAAACCACAGTTTCAGTAATTTACTATATGTAATGGTGCCTATGTTTGTGTCTAGGTTCCCTCTAGGTTCATGCACCCACATAGGGACTCGAAAGATGGAGAACTTGTCCACTTAAAAAGTGGTTACCTGTGGACCTCATAGTCTATAATGGGGTCCCCCTGGTTACCAATGGTTTTATACTGAAACTGGCGGAGAGAAAAGTCCTGTAAAACACCACGTGGGCCCCGGCCTCAAACTGGTTTAGTGACACAGGGGACCCACACCTGTTGTGTTACAATATGATAATAAGGAGGCACAGGCAGGATCAGCCTTGACTACAAGTAGAACAGCAGCAGTGACTGTGACCCTTATATAAATAATGGAGAAAGCAAAACGAAGAAAAGGGGTAAAGGTGCTAAGCACTGATCTGAGAAACGGGAAGCTCTAGTGTGACAAGTAGCCAAGTACGAGCAGCCAGTTATTTTACTACTAGGGAAAGTAGAGTAGAGCGGTGGGGGCGCTACTGAGATGACTTAGGGTTAGAGGGGTAATACTGGAAGAAACCTGCTGTTCTGTAGTTAAGACACAACTGAGATTAAGATTATGGACACAAAATTGACTGCAAGCACTACTGAATCTACTGGAGGTGAGGGGGGGTGGACACCACTCAGAGTGCCAGAAGGTATAAAGGAAATACTGCTATACAATCTTATAGTGAGGACGGACAATTCTGCTCCCAGTTTACAGGGTGGAAAGAATCTGCATTTTGAATTATCTTATGAAAATAGACAAAAATCAGCGTGTACTTATGATAACGGCATAGTTTATGAGTGTGAGCGATATCTATGATACAAGGAGCGACATTATATGTATTTAATATTTTTAATCTAGTTTTATTTTTATTTTTTTTTTCATCAAAACAAAAAAACCTGATGAATAAATCATGTTAAAGGGGTATTCCCACCTCACTCCCACCTCCCAGCAGTCTTCACTCTTGTAAAATCTTCTTTCTTCCTGGTTTCTTGCATCCTTTGGTGGGCGGGGTTTCACAGGCA
Organism: Leptodactylus fuscus; assembly: GCF_031893055.1. Taxonomy (NCBI): domain Eukaryota; kingdom Metazoa; phylum Chordata; class Amphibia; order Anura; family Leptodactylidae; genus Leptodactylus; species Leptodactylus fuscus. The sequence continues at coordinate 41,480,345 of NC_134273.1, forward strand.
ACCTGCCGTTTAGCTCCGCCCCCAAATTAACGTGTAGCTCCGCCCACCCACATTGGACTATGAAGTACAGGCAGCAGCAACTCCATGCTGTGTTACATACAGAGACTGCCTGTCTCTGCCATAATGAACACAATTGAATTAGCTAGCCTGATAACTGGGAGAACAGAAGAAATGAAAGCAGCTCCTCTCCCCTATCTGAGTGCAGGACCTAGGTCACATGGTGTAGACACAGGAATAGCTAGATACACAGGCTCGCTCCCTGCACTTAGCCCCTCCTCCCTCCCCCCTGAGAGCAGCAGATACATCACTTGACTCAGGAGCAGCTAAGTCAGGGCTGTGGCCACAAAAAATTGAATAAAGTAAGATAGTGGACAAAGCAGTTTTGCTGAAGCAGTGTATTTAGGAAAAGTCTTACTTCCACATTAACAAGCAGTATAGATAGGATCCTTGTGATGGGACAACCCCTTTAGGGCTAGGTTCACACCTGCGCCTGGATTATGTTCGGGGGTTTCTGTCCCTGAATCTGCTCAAAAAATGCAGCGAGAAAAATCCTGCAAGCAGGAATTTTCCCTCCACATTTTTCAGGCTGAAATCAGGTGGAAACCTGGTGGACCCCACCATAGTCTATGGGGTCTAAGGGATTCCACAGGTAACCGATTTATAAGAGGATTAGGTTTACGTTCTTGACCCAAAGAACGGAAACCCAGGCATAAGGTGAACCTAGCAACGGTATTATAAAATATGTTTGAGTTTTAATAATGGTAACCGATATATACTTACTTGCCGAAACGTGACTTGTGGATTTTTTAAATCCACTTGCAGAATGTTACCCAAAAACGGCACACCTTTAGGACCTGGAGGAAAGGATGAATATTTTTTCCTGCTATTCAAAAAGTCCAATAGGAGTAGACATATAATGAAGGAGATTCCCAAAATGAATACATTGGAGAACAAAAAACTAAAAAAACCCTCGAGCATAGCCATCTCTTCAATGTGTAAAACTAAACCCAAATTGTTCAGTCCTACTGCAGTGTTAGCAGACGGATTGTGCTGACTCATTACATGTATATATATTGTATTCAGGCCCCTCCCTATTAATCCAAAGTACACTTTTTTTCAATCAAACAAAACAACTTTTGGCAAGAGAATTAAAGTAAATAATATTCTGCAGCTACAAACAAGTAGAGACATGTTCAACCCTTTTGGGGCCTCAGATATGGTTGTGGATTGCTATCAAAACTGCCTGTAGGAAGCCGGCTACAAAACTCTCTTCAGAAATATCTATTTTCTGTCTATCTATAGGTGTCCCCCAAGGCTCCTTCCTAGGACCTCTCCTGTTCTCCATCTACACCCTTGGCCTGGGCCAACTCATAGAATCTCATGGTTTTCAATACCACTGCTATGCCGACGACACCCAAATATACATCTCTGGACCAGACATTACCTCCCTGCTGTCCAGACGGTTTAACGGCCGTAGCCTCCTTCCTCTCCTCCTGCTTTCTCAAACTCAATATGGAGAAAACTGAGTTCATCATCTTCGCCCCACCCCGTATAGCCCCTCCACTTGACCCATCTATCAAAGTTAATGGAACCACAATTACTCCTGTCTGATGGGCCCGATGCCTTGGGGTAACCCTGGACTCCAACCTATCCTTCAAGTCGCACGTTCAAACCTTCAACACTTCTTGCCGCCTCCAACTCAAGAACATCCACCGAATTCGCTCCTTCCTCACCCCTGAAACTACTAAGATACTCGTCCAGGCCCTCATAATTTCCCGCCTAGATTACTGCAACACCCTTCTCCATGAACTCCCAGCAAACACCCTCGCCCCCTCCAGTCCACCTTAAACTGTGCTGCTCGCTTAATTCACTTCTCCCCCCTCCTATTCCGCTCTGCTCTCATCCGCTCCTCACACAACTGTCTCCAAGATTTCTCCCGTGCATGCCCCATACTCTGGAACTCCTTACCAAGACACATAAGACTGACCCCCACAATCACAAGCTTCAAGAAGGCCCTGAAGACTCACCTATTCAGGAAGGCCATTAGCAGGAGGTCATTGGAGGATCTGAGGTTACGTGTGGGCAGGTAGCAGGGGGTTAGTTCAGAGATATATGGAGGGGACAGGTTGTGGATGGCTTTGTATGTTAACGTTAGTAGCTTGAACTCAATTCGCTGGGCTATGGGTAGACAGTGGAGAGACTGGCAGAGGGGAGTAACTGATTTGTCTCTTACCTTTAGACGTGGTCTCCGCCATGCCGTTACTTAGAAATACAGGTTTTTACCGGTATGCTAATGAGTTCTCCGCAGCAATGACAGCAGGCCCCAGCGCTCAAACTGCTGCCCGAGACCCTGTCTCCAGCGACGCCTTCTTCACCTGCATCCTCCCCTTCTCTGTCGTCTTCCTTCTTCGTCAGCTCTGACACCTGCGCAGTCTTTCCTTGCGGCCTCAAAAATATTGTCGCCGGCCGGCATGCGCAGTCGGCTCTACCAGTGTCTCGCAGGTCCATTAGTTCTATTAATGGGTTAATAAATGCACCCAGTTACCTTTATATCCATCTGGTGTGAAGTGTTTATAAATAGATTAATACCTATGCTGGGAATAGTGTTACTACTTTGGAACTATGTGTTTTTTGGCTCACTAAAAAGAAAATGTATTATAGTATTGGGGCTCTCTCTTTCCATTGAGCAATTTTTAGTTTTTTATTCATTACCTAAGCCACTCTATGGTATTTCATTTGTCATACAGTTGCTGTTCGTTATTATTTTTTATTCCTATTGTTTGATGATTTTTAATGTTTCTTATGTATATATATCTATGTTGCTTGAAGTGACTGTGCACTTGAGGAAGGACTACCATATGTCCGAAACGCGTTGTGCTGTTCCATTTATTATTAAAGAAATTTCTGTCATCTTCTGGGTGAGCGCTGTTCTTCAGGCCGATCATTGTATCAGGCCGGCCCCAATTTTTCGTTGTACGTTCCCGTACGTGTAACGGTCCTGCAGCTGCTGGCCTCCACCTTATTCTATATACCCTGAACTTGCTTGCTCTCAAGGCTATTTGGGTTGTTGTGACCTCCTCACAACCCACCCAGGTGAGCAAGCATTTGTCTCTCCATTTAAACCACATTTTCTTCTAGTGGTAATACACGAGGATTGACTCGGTGTTGTTTGTTTTTTACTCTCCTCAGTTGGGCAGCCCAATAATAAAGGACAAGGTGGGGGAGGGCAAGGCCCCCTTTAGCTTTCAGTAATATCATAATTAGTCTAGAAAGCCTTTGTCTCAGTGGAGCCCAAATGACCTGCAATATGGAGTCCTGAAATGGCCAGAGAGTCATTTTTACTGCTTAGATCTGTCCGAAGAGAAACAGTGGCAAGGTCAGCCATTTGTCGCAACTCAATGGAGGGAGCCATAGCATGGGAATAGTAGTGATGGTGATGTGACAGGGTAAACCAAGTGCATTCAACTGAACAGCTCCAGCTTAGCTCCCAGGCCGAACACTGACGAGAGGGGCCTGCGTGGTACCTGATGGTGGAAGTTGTTGTTCTCCAGGTCTCATCCAGTTGGAGACCAGTCCTCTCTCACCCTGAGCTATATGGTATTTGCAAGGGCCCTGTTGGTAAGCACTGGAATCACTCAGGAGGCAGTGGAGCAGTTGAACTAAAGTGAACTTTACTCATGGAACTCTGAACAGTGAACTTGTGCAGCTAGGGGTAGTAGTCTCCTGGTTAGGCTGGACCCAGGCTTAGGAAGAGGGATGCCCAGACCTCTGGTGATGAAGGGGTGCCTTTATTCCACGCCAAATAACTAATATAATTCACCTCTCTCAGTGTGTTGACCTGAGGTCTAACCACAATGAAGCCCAAAGGGCCCAAATGGGTTCCAGAATACAGCTTCCTAAGAAGCACAACTCCTATCCTCCTCCTAGTTACACTTAACAGTCTCTGCATAACGGACAGTAGTATCTTCCTTGCCTTTGGGTTGTCTTCATTCGCACTAACAGTGAAAAAAGGGCAGTGACAACCAGACTAATGGTACATTATTCCACCGCTTCTGTACATCCATTGGGCCTCTGTTTTCATAAATCCGTCATAGACATGAGAATATATTGGGGAATCCACGAAAACTGAGGAAAATGGTGCATTTTTTTGTAAAGTTCGGCAATACGGGCGAGCAAATACACACCTTGAGACAGATATACTAAGACCGGTGTTTCATACTAGTCATAATACTTGCCCAACAGGCACAGTGCATGGCTGATTTATGAAGAGGCTCTGGTACCCTCAAAAAAAAAAAGTCAGGCATACTCCCATTCTCAGTTAGGAACTAGTGCAGATTTACACTATAACTCAGTTATAATGATTATGTTGGGTCAAGGGATCCCCACCCAAATCCAAACAATTTGGCAAGCAAGACGCAGAACTGGGGTTGTTGTGTATGTTTGGCATAGGGGGGATTGATAAATAAGGCCTTATTATAGAAATCTGATACAGGGATCTGTCCAATTGTCAAACAGGGTTCAAGATGATTTTTTTTGTTTCCATAGTATGGCAAATTGGATCTCAAGCCAAACTACTTTGTTTATGGCATTCTCTGGCTAAAACGAGGTTTATAAGTATAAAATGGCTGAACTTGCTCCCAGTGGGTGTTATCATATGACAGCTGTTATGTCTTCCTTACCTCTGCCTGGTACTTAGTCTGGTCTAAGTCCCATGCCCCCTTGCAAGGCGTAGGGGCCGTTCACATGGAGAAAATTGAGCAGGAGGTTTTTTTTTTCAGTATCCTGCTGTGATCTCTGCCTCTAATTGTTTTCAATCGGAATCTGCTGCTGATTTGGATGGGGGGGGGGGTAGGGGAGGCACAATTCGCTCCCAAATCAGTATCAAATTCTTACGTGTGAACAATGGAATTATTACAAAGCATGCAATGGTGTTATAGGGTAAATATATAATAGTAAGTAGCATAAAACAGCACAGACCGGGTTTGCATTTTCTTTTTAATAAGAATACAAATGACAGAACATTAAATGACATTACGGTCACAGTGTCTGTAGAACATCTAGAAAGACAAAAATGGACTAGTTCCTCCAGGGAGGAAAAGACAGATTTGATTGGTCAGAAAGCTCAGACGTTCATAGACGGATGAACAGTGTGGAGAAAAAACGTCCTGAAACCATCCATCACGTTCAGCAATCCTACTGCATAGTAAGCGATACAGCTTTATAACATCACAATCATTTTACAGAACTTTATTCTTCATCCATGAATGGTCAGAGCTTGCTTAGCTCTCATTCCAGATATCACTGTATGAAGAACAGCTTTCACATGCCATATGAACAGAAATAGTCACCTTATAATAGTGCACTAAAGGTAGGCAATGCTAAAACACGGAATAGAAAAAAAAAAAAAAATCTTAGCTTCCAGCAAAGGTAAATTGCACATCTAATCTCAGTACATTGTCACACCCACAGAGATGAGATTCCTCCATCCGCTCGGAGAAAACTGCTTAACAGGATTCATTCTATGGCCCTTCCTTAGGATAGACCATATCACCGGTGAGGCGCCAACAACCATGTCCCTGCATAGATCAGCTGTTCAGGGCCTGCTTGTGACCTCCATACTATACACAGCACAGAGCGCTGGCTTCATGTCCTGTTATATAGTGGACTGATACCTGTTCTTCAGTGCAGCTTCCTACAACTTCAATGGTAGCTGAGCTGCAGTACCAGCGCCCCACCACTATACAGGACCTGGAGACAACTGCTTCCAGTACACGTATCAGAAGTGACCCCAAACAGCTGATCCATGCAGGGGTTAACTGCTGGCCCCACTGATCAGATATTTAAGGGCTCTCTCTCGAGGATAGGCTGTGAAAAAGAAAATCCTGGCCTTGTTCACACTGACCCTTTCCAACTGCATGGCAATGGGTCACCCCAGCTGTTTGGGTACTATGTAGATTGTTTTCCATGACAGACGGTACCCAGTACATTTTCATAACAGAAGCAGATGAAGTGCACTGAGGCAATCCCCTACCATGCAGTGGTAAAAAGGCTTGGCATCACTGACTGTCCCTCAGTGTGTCTGATATTTTCAGAGCAAGAATAGCAAAGTCAAAAGAATCTATAAAAATCCTTTGAAAAAGTGTTGTGTGGAGATGTCACTACTCTGGAAGCCATGTAGCTAGTATGAACAGAGCCTTAGAGACCACATCTGTTTTTAGGGAGAACCTGTCATGCTGAACATGTTTGATCTGTACTCACCAAGGTATAAAGCAGGAGGCGCTGAGCCGACTTAAACAGTTTTGTGGGAAAGGATTCTCCATAACCTGACATTTTTCTTATGCTTCACTGTAGTCATGGGGGTTGGTCAGATGCTATATCTGCATCCACAGGCATATACGGAGGGCTGTCAATCATTAATTAGGACCACCCACAACTCCCTTATTATTTCTAAGCATAGAAAGTGCTAATATGTAAGTGAATCAAATTAAGTTATACGGAATCTTTTCCCACTAACTATATAACATGTGATCAGCAGATTGTGCATTTTCATTGTGACAGATTCACTAACCTTTTATTCTGCATGTTATAGGGCAGGAGGAGCTGAACAGACTGATGCATATAATATGCTCTAAAAGATTTTGGAAAATCACTACATGAATAGCAAAATTCCTTGAGGGGAAGAGTTTCAACAATTTTTTTCATGCCAATTCTGATGGGAATTTTTTGCGTACTAGTAGGAAAAAAGCCTTGCTCTCTGTGCCATAAATATTGCTAGAACCCCTTTATGTGGCCACATACTTTAGCTCAACTGAATGCCAGCTCCACCTCGGATTTGTGCTATAGGCTCCATGGTAAAGATACTGTGTATATTGCGGACATATATGCCAAACCACATATTGTCATGTCAACATACATTACAAGAGATCACACAGACAGAGCAATCCTAAAACCAAAATGATTTTTTTCCCACAATTGTATACAGCAATCCTTAGCTCCTCCTATCCTACAATATCCTGCTTGCTGATTGGACTACATTTTGCAACGTGACAGGTTCCCTTTAATGTCAGCTGCCTTGTTAAAAAGGATCTATATTCACAGTGCTGCCTCCAAATTAGAAGGACGGGAATCTCACAAAACAAATAATGGACACAATACGCAGCAGACATAATATCAACAGAAACATCATAATACATCACAGCTCTAAAAAATAATGAAATTCCACAAGAATGTATGAAAATATAGCACCGCAATTCAGGAATGAAAGACACTTCAGAGAAGATTGTCACAATAGCACATTACCCCTTACTGTTCAGTTTCTTCAAGAAAGTTCTTTGCCTTTCTGCATGTAAGTGGTCTATTAGAGTATGCTTCGCTCCTGGAAGTCATTTCACCTAGAAGGCAAAACCTGAGTTTGTGGTTAGTGATGGGTAAACGACGCTAGAGTGGTCTTACATATCTGTGTACAAGGTAACCAAGGTGCAGGATGGTCACATTCTTGTGGCAGCAAAACGCCCCATTCTTGCTCTGACGTCACCGTTCAAGGCTGCTGATGCAGTAGACTGGTAAGGATGACCTCTATATATGTGGCTACCTGTTCTCCATGTTCTGCATCTGGAGACTGAGTGATGTGAAGCTAGCCAGTAACTCCGTCACCTCATCCACCTGGAGTAGAAAATAAATCTGCTCATTTTATATTTGATATAATGTCAAATAGTCAAGAAAGACAATGACAAAGATTTGCAATGGGATTTTCTCACCAAGGGACTCATAGTGCAGGGAGCATTGTGGAGTAAGGAGTTAGTGGCTGCCATACTGGCGGTCATCCCTTAACAACCACAAGAGTCAGTTGTTTTATAGGAAGCCAATTAACCTATCAGTATATTTTTGGCACGTGGGAGAAAGCCAAAGCACCTGGAGGAAACCCACACAAACAAAGGGAGAACATACAAACTCCATGCAGATGTTGTCTTTGGATTCAAACCCTGGACCCCAGCACTGCAAGGCAACAGTCCCACTATGCTGCTTGAGTGCAGGTAACCAAAAACAACAAAGTTATAGTAGCAGATTCTATTTCAAGTTGCCTTCTTGAAACTATATTACGTCATAGAGCATGCTGCCTGTACGCCAAACAGTGACCGACAACCAGGTTCCTGCTGTACCGACCAGTCAGAAATAACTCCAGTCCAGCCAATTTTCACCTTGAGATACTGCTATCAATAGTGATGGCAGCATCTAAGGAGTTTAATAGAGGGTGGGGACATCCTCTGTTTCTTCATCAGTATTACTTTACAAGCAATGCTTTACATGCAATACAAATCAAAATTCCACATGAACCTATTGACAGGACTATAAATTGACAACAGAGTTGCATATTATGAGTCTAACTTGGTTCAGAAAAACAGAAGTGATAGTGAAAAAGTGCAATAACCTGTTCCTTGGTGCTAGTCCTCTGTAGTCTGGAACAGATATGATCCAGCTGCTCTGTCTGCTCCTGCTGACCCAGCCTTTCCAGGTATTCCCGTAACATCTGGATAATCTACAGGCGGCAAAAACACAATCGTGATTATTCATTTACTATCTGGTATTTTGATTCTATGACCAGAGTCATGCAGTATATGAACACTAAGGTCCAGATTTTGTTTTTGGTTTTTTTGGAGGAGGGGGAAGAGGAAGGCTCCATCAGTACAGGGGAATACTGAATACATCAACTGGGTAAATAATTCTCTTTTGGTGATCCTAGGCATTGTGTATGTCTGCTGATTGGTTATTTATATACACAGGTATAGGAGGATAGGTATAGGAGGATAGGTGTATGAGGATAGGTATATGAGGATACGTACATGAGGATTGGTGTTTTATATATACACGGTATAATATATATATATATATATATATATATATATATATATAAAATACTTTTTACTTAAAGCTGAGTTTTAGTATAGGACCTTTTAGGTGAACATGTTACATTGTGTGGTCCTAGATCACGCTATATAAACCAACGTACATGGTGCAGTCAATTGCGAATTATACACAGTCCAGTCATATTAATGTGACCACCACCTACTTTGGAAGTCAACGTTAAATAACCATTTGCAGAAGACACGTGTCATCAGCCATCTGGGTGCACTCATCATTGTGGAAGGCACGATGGAACAACACAAGTATGCATCTATCCCTGTGGACCATGTTCATCCCTACATTGCGAATTGTTTTTCCTCAGGATGATGCCATCTACCAGCAGGACAATGCGACATGTCATAAAGCTCACAGTGTATGTATGTGGGTCGAGGAGCACCAGGATGAGTTTACCGTACTCCCTTGGCCAGCAAATTCCCCAGACTAGAACCCAATTGAGAATCTGTGGGACCACCTCGATTGGGTTGTTCGCACCATGGATGCTCAACTGCGTAACCTAGAGCAGGTGGCCACGGCACTGGAGTCGGCATGGCTAAACATCCCAATGATCATCATCACAACATCCCCACTCGTCCTGCACGTCTCCCAGTGGTCCGCTCTGCGAAAGGTGGTTATTCTGGATTTTGACAGGTGGTCACATTAATGTAGTTCCTGAAGTCTTACCTGTTTAACCTCTAGTCTCAGCGATTCCAGAGTCTGTGATTTTCCATCTTGTAATATATTCAGCTTGGACTTGGCTAAATGAAGAGGTGTCCGGCCTGCACGGTCTAAAGCATCAACTCTAGCACCTTATAATAAAATTCAGAAAAATAAATAAATAAAAAACAACATTAAGTTTACTAGTATGTGCACATCTTTCTGATGAAGAATTGAATAGGTTTCTTACCTCCCCGTAAAAGGGTTGTAATAACTGGCACATGACTGGTGCAAGCAGCTAGAAAGGAAAAGAAATAAATGCAAGAAACAAGTACAATAAAATAATGCACGTAAATGTAACAAAAAGTTTCTTATAACACGTACCCAAGTGCAATGGCGTGTTCCCTAGCCCATCTCTTTGATTTGGATCAGCACCATGGTCCAAGAGCAAACGCACTAAAATAAATTGAAAACAGACATTTTTAGTGTGTACATAAGTACAGTGAATATGATCATGACTTATTCTGCATATTCTGCATTTCTGAAAGCTGTATAAGTTATTATAGTGTAATGCCCAACCTGTACAATCTTATTTTTTTTCTTTCAATAAGAGGCGAAATAGGAGCAAAGATTTGGGAAGGAAATGCTGATCTTATTCCTTTCACAGTATGTTCCCTCTGGTGTCTTAGCAGCCAGCAAGTCTGTATATAAAATACCTGCATGGGTTTTTGTGCACCATTTTACTCATTGAAAGCGTTATCTAGTTTCCAAAAAGTATCTGTTAATACGTCCACAGCAGTAATAAATCCTCCCTGTTCCCTTGTGCAGCCTTTGCTTGGCTTTATTTTACTTGCTGCACCTTGTATCACTGTTATTTACATGCAGTGACTCTTTGAACAAACTACATTTCCCATAACTTATCTGCCTGCTCTCACTCTCTGTGTTTACTGCTCAAAGGAAGGAGGGGGAAGGGGGTGAAGAGAGAGAGAGTTTGCAAATGAAGTACCACAGCATAATGTGACCTCAGATGTGGGAGCGATTTATTATCTATGATTTCAATGCAGAGGAGAATGGAGAAGCGAAGGGCACACAGAGTGTTAACACACAGATAACTCATGGGAAATGTAGTTTGTCCACAGATTCACAGCATGTAAATAACAGTGATACAAGGAGCAGCAAGTAAAATAAAGCCAGGCAAAGGTCATAGAAGGGAATAGTGAATGTTAAGCACTACTATGGATGTATCTGCAGATAATTTTCAGAAGCTGGATAACTCTTAACTGAACCCATGACCATTTGGTATTGAAGAATTCATCTTCATAACTACATTTTTTTCACAAAACAGTAGATCTAACATAAGTACCATCACTAAAGCTCTCATGGCAATGCCAAAATGTTCGCAGATCTGCAACAAATTCCTCTGTGAGAACACAGCCTAACGGTATGTTGTTTTTCACACTCGCTGGGCTTTCTGCAGCAAATACGATCAAATCTGCAGGGAAATCCACAATGACAAATCTGCACCTAATCAGGTTTATCCACATCTACAGATATTGCAAGTGGTGCACAACACCTGGGTTGTGTTGCAGATTTTGACTTCCTGATTAAACTCAATGGGGAAGATTGGCTGCAGAAATTGAATTGTTCACATTTTTTGCTGCATCCACATGGCACAAACATAAGATCAGCGGCATTTCTATCCTTTGTGGAGGCACCGGAATTCTATAAAGGACATTCCATGGAATCTCATACCAATTTTGTCATTTCCATTGCAAGATGCAAAGTGCAATGCTGTACGCCCCTTGTCATCAGCTGCACAAGGATCTGTTCCTTCATCTAGCAAACGCTGGACTAAAAAAAAAAATATTACAAACAAGCGTAATATCTATATTATGTATATATGTTGCAAACTATAATCATGAGAAAACACATTGAAGTGATATACTGGTATCAGTGCTTAGCCACCAGCAAAGAATTTTATTTTAAACACACAATGTTTCAAATTCTATTTTTCTTATTAAATAAGAAATATTTAATCTTGGAGAAAGTCTTTAAAGCACAATGGGAAAGAAAAAGTAAGACAGTACAAGGTTAGACTATACCTACTTTCTTAAACTGCACCAGATTTATCATAGTGTCTAATGCCGTTTGATAAATCAGGCACATTGTTACACTGTCTAGCGTAAAGGGAGTCTGTCAGCAAGAAAATTAGTATCAGACTAATGTCAATAGCTTGTAGGGCGGCTTCTACACTTTCCAAACATATCTTTCTTATTCGTTGCATTTGTTTTATTTTTATGCAAATTAGATCAAAAAGCCTTTATGGCCGATTCTTCTCCTGCTGGGGCTTCACTCTCTTCTCTAGATAACTGCACCAACTGCTGACATAGTATGACAAAGTGGGTGATGTCACGTCAGCAGATGGGTGGCAATTATGGGCGATTATCTAGAGCAGAGAAAGAAGTCACAGCAGGAAAAGGAACATCCTTTTTAGAGAATTGGCATAAGAATAAAAAACTGATCTTTATGATAATGGAGCTGCAATGCAGAATAAGAAATTTGGAAATTGCAAGTATGTAAGCCCAAACTCAAAAAGTCTAAGTGAAATATGAATATACAAACACAAAACTGGAACAGGCCAGATGGTTATCGACACTCAACATATCCAACTACAGGTTCAAGTATAAAAAATATATACCTTTATTAACACAATGTTAAAAATTATATACATCAATATAGAGAAATACACATATACTGGACAGATGCAAAACACCGTATAAAACAGTACACATAGATGAATCTTAGTGAAATAGTATTGCACATATATATATATATATATATATATATATATATATAGTGTAAGATGAACTACACCTGATGCAACCTCCACAAACAATTTATTAAATAATCACACTACCCGAATGCAGCTAAACTACTCTCCTAGTATTGACTAAGCATGTATATAGTCATAATATCCTGATTACAGAAAGAACACTCTCCTTAATTCCACATAAAGTCAGAAAATGACCAATAATATGTATTTCCGAAGCAGGAACAGGGATAAACCCATGTTTACAACATATTGTCATCAGGGAGGCAGAGCCGCAGGTATAATGCACACATAATGTAAAATACAATAAGGATAGGTCTACATCAAGAGGAAATATGCCATCTTACCCATATAGAATCACTGTGATGTAAAGCAAGAACACCTAGTGTCTGTTTGTCAGCCCGACGCACGTTTCGGCACGCTAAGCCTTCTTCCCGGACAAACAGACACTAGGTGTTCTTGCTTTACATCACAGTGATTCTATTGGGTAAGATGGCATATTTCCTCTTGATGTAGACCTATCCTTATTGTATTTTACATTATGTGTGCATTATACCTGCGGCTCTGCCTCCCTGATGACAATATGTTGTAAACATGGGTTTATCCCTGTTCCTGCTTCGGAAATACATATTATTGGTCATTTTCTGACTTTATGTGGAATTAAGGAGAGTGTTCTTTCTGTAATCAGGATATTATGACTATATACATGCTTAGTCAATACTAGGAGAGTAGTTTAGCTGCATTCGGGTAGTGTGATTATTTAATAAATTGTTTGTGGAGGTTGCATCAGGTGTAGTTCATCTTACTATATATACACTCACCGGCCACTTTATTAGGTACACCTGTCCAACTGCTCGTTAACACTTAATTTCTAATCAGCCAATCACATGGCGGCAACTCAGTGCATTTAGGCATGTAGACATGGTCAAGACAATCTCCTGCAGTTCAAACCGAGCATCAGTATGGGGAAGAAAGGTGATTTGAGTGCCTTTGAACGTGGCATGGTTGTTGGTGCCAGAAGGGCTGGTCTGAGTATTTCAGAAACTGCTGATCTACTGGGATTTTCACGCACAACCATCTCTAGGGTTTACAGAGAATGGTCCGAAAAAGAAAAAACATCCAGTGAGCGGCAGTTCTGTGGGCGGAAATGCGTTGTTGGTGCCGGAGGTCAGAGGAGAATGGCCAGACTGGTTCGAGCTGATAGAAAGGCAACAGTGACTCAAATAGCCACCCGTTACAACCAAGGTAGCCAGAAGAGCATCTCTGAACGCACAGTACGTCGAACTTTGAGGCAGATGGGCTACAGCAGCAGAAGACCACACCGGGTGCCACTCCTTTCAGCTAAGAACAGGAAACTGAGGCTACAATTTGCACAAGCTCATCGAAATTGGACAATTGAAGATTGGAAAAACGTTGCCTGGTCTGATGAGTCTCGATTTCTGCTGCGACATTCGGATGGTAGGGTCAGAATTTGGCGTCAACAACATGAAAGCATGGATCCATCCTGCCTTGTATCAACGGTTCAGGCTGGTGGTGGTGGTGTCATGGTGTGGGGAATATTTTCTTGGCACTCTTTGGGCCCCTTGGTACCAATTGAGCATCGTTGCAACGCCAAAGCCTACCTGAGTATTGTTGCTGACCATGTCCATCCCTTTATGACCACACTGTACCCAACATCTGATGGCTACTTTCAGCAGGATAATGCGCCATGTCATAAAGCTGGAATTATCTCAGACTGGTTTCTTGAACATGACAATGAATTCACTGTACTCCAATGGTCTCCACAGTCACCAGATCTCAATCCAATAGAGCATCTTTGGGATGTGGTGGAACGGGAGATTCGCATCATGGATGTGCAGCCGACAAATCTGCGGCAACTGTGTGATGCCATCATGTCAATATGGACCAAAATCTCTGAGGAATGCTTCCAGCACCTTGTTGAATCTATGCCACGAAGAATTGAGGCAGTTCTGAAGGCAAAAGGGGGTCCAACCCGTTACTAGCATGGTGTACCTAATAAAGTGGCCGGTGAGTGTATATGTGCAATACTATTTCACTAAGATTCATCTATGTGTACTGTTTTATACGGTGTTTTGCATCTGTCCAGTATATGTGTATTTCTCTATATTGATGTATATAATTTTTAACATTGTGTTAATAAAGGTATATATTTTTTATACTTGAACCTGTAGTTGGATATGTTGAGTGTCGATAACCATCTGGCCTGTTCCAGTTTTGTGTTTGTATATCTATGTTTGTGGTTTAAGACATGCTAGGTTTGAAGGGCTTAATGAGGGAGGGAGGTAGGATTGAATTATGATGGGTTATACCTATTCCTCCAATAGAGGTGCTATACTTTTGGTATATTTACGGTAAGTGAAATATGAGGCTACAGACATACAGATAATATACAAAGATCTGCTTTAAAGGGGTTGTCCCACGTCGCATACTCGCTAGTCTTCGCTGCAGTAAATTCTTCTGTCTTCCTGCTTTGTTGCATCATTGGTGGGCGGGATTACATATGCAAAGCCAGCGGCGAGAAGTCGTCGCTTCTATGCCGCTGGCCCTGCGTGTGCGCTGCCGATGCACTAGGCATCGGACGTACAGCCTTCACAATGTAATACAGACCCGGCATCCGCTGTAATAGAGAGGCGGATGCTGGAGAGTGTAGACGCCGGCACAGGTGAAGCCAGCAGCGGCAGGACCAATGCTGCTATTACGCTCCTCTGCCCCACCCCTCCCCTCTGGAATAGCAGCATCGCTCCTGCCGCTGCTGGCTTCACCTGTGCCGGCATCTACACTCCCCGGCATCCGCCTCTCTATTACAGCGGATGCCGGGTCTGTATTGGTGGCCCCTTCCCTCCCCCCAAAGTGTAAACTACCCCCCCCCCCACACACACACTAAGCTCGCTCCCCTGCACTTAGCCCCTCCTCCCTCAGAGCAGCAGATACATCACTTGACTTATGACCAGATAAGTCAAGGGATGTGTCAAAATAAAATGAATAAAGTAAGATAGTGGACAAACAAAGCAGTTTTGCTGAAGCAATGTATTTAGGAGAAGTCATACATTCACATTAACAAGCAGTGTAGATAGGATCCTTGTGATGGGACAACCCCTTTAAGGATATATGTATTAGTGTATGATATATGTAAAGTACCTGTGTCTATATCATTTCCATTGGCCGCTTCCCGCAACTTCCGAAGAGCTGTTAGAAGAGAATTTAAACCAAGTTTAATTAAGAATAAGCTTAAATAGTTTGAGAAAAAAAAAATCACAAATCACAGATTGTCATTACAATCTTTAGGTCTGTCATTCTTATCTACCAGGGGATCACAACAACAGACATTAAAGGAATCCTATCTTTTAAAGTTACCAGACTGCTATGCTAGTTTTGGCATGAAAAAAAAAACAAAAAAAACCAGAACTGGAAAGTTGCTTCTGGGACTTCCCAAACCAGACCCATCCATGGCAAAAAATAGCTGGTTTCACCTAATTCCAGGGCACCTCGTGTTGGCTTACAACCTTTACAATACATCCAGAAAATCTGTACATAAAAAAGAAAGAAGGGTAGGGGGGAAGGGCGAATGTTTAGCCTAAAGGGGTTTTCTCACTGACAAGACTTGTTCCCTACACACAGAATAGGGAATAAATATCTGATCTCTGGGGGTCCCACTACTAAGACCCCCGGTGATCGTGAGAATGTGGCTTGTGTAAATGGAAGTGTAGTGTGTATGACTGACCGCCATGACGTTTGCTTCTATACGTCACAGTGCCGGAGAGGTGAATGTCGCAGTGGTCACATGTGCACACTATTTATACAGGGGTCACGGGACCCTCCTAGTGATCCTGAGGAGTTATGTTCTATCCTTAGGGAAAGGAATATCTGTTACCCCTTCATAGTAATGTGTTGTATACAACTATGTGTCAGTAAGGGGCGGGGCCGGCATTTCCACCTGACAGTGACAGCTTAGTATTACTGACTCCTGATCACTTCACCAGACACAACTACATCGTGTCCAGACGGCTCCATTGTCTTCTATGTGGATAATAGGCGGCGTAGACACGTACAGACGCCTCCCGTCCCTGACAGCTCACCGTAGCTCTCCCTGGCCAGCGGGCACAGTCTGTAGCGGTGCTGCCTGTGAGACCTTACGCGGCCCCCAGGACTCCGCCTTGGTTTCTCGGGCTCTTCCCATAGGGCTCTCAGTAGCTCGGGGACCCCCGTGCCCAGCTCCCCGGGAAGAGACGATTTGCTCTGTTCTTCCAGCTCCATTCTCTCCACAGGCTCCAGACAGGCCACCAGGCCGCAGTCACCATAACAACCGGCTACCCCAGCCAATCAGCAGTGAGCAAGCGTGACGTCACACGTCCTACGCGCAAGAAAATGAGTAGCCCGTACGGATAGGACGCGGCATTTACATGTGGTCTGGCAGCTTGTTCAGTACAGCGGAGGCTTCAGAATGGTTTAGTGGCGCCGCCTGCTGGTCTGTAAGGAAAGAGGGAGAGAGCGCTGCTCTGTATATACGGCCTGACCTGCAGCTCCCAATAACCCCAAATCAGCAGAGTATTCATCTCTATACACATTTACCCCGCCTTCTCACTAGGCACAGCTCTGATTTTTTTTTTTTAAATTTTAACAGACTATTAAGAAAAAACACCCCATCATGTCCTATTTTTACCTGTTTTTAGGAATCCATCAATAGACTCATTCATGAGGGATCTGTGAGAACTGCCTCCCATTGGATGCAAAACAGGTGACAAAAATGACAAATAACCCAGCATTCAAGAGAACATAGGTGATGACTGGGGGCCTGACTGCTGGGACCAATGTTCCCTCTAAGCCCTGGAAGCTGCTGAGCGGAACAGCTAGTGAGCTGGGCAAGGCTCCATCAATGATGGGCGACCTGATGGCCAAACAGTACCACCAGTAGTAAACAAGAATACGCTAATCTAGTGTATGGATAGTATAATGATCCTTCCTTAGTCACCCCTCCCCCACACACAGATTGGTGCTGAGGAAAGTGATGGGCCGACCCGCCACTCAGGGCTCAGGGGGACAGACAGCAATATGGTGGGTGCCATATTAAACAACCATTGGTTGCTGCCTGTCCTCCTGAGTGCATACCTCCCAACTTTTGAAAAGTCGAAAGAGGGACAAAATGTGTGTCGCGTGCTGCGGCAAATTTAGCTCCGCCTACTTTTATGTTGACTCCGCCCATTCTCATACATTTTTCACGTGCTCCTACAGTCACCCGTAAATTATATGTCCCCCCTCTATCTCTCCCCCCAGTTTCATATACACCCTTCATCTGCCCCCAGTTTCATGTCCCCCCTCCATCTCTGCCCCAAATTCATATCCCCCCATCTCTGGCCCCCAGATTCATGTCCCCCCTCCATCTCTGCCCCCAGATTCATGTCCACCCTCCATCTCTGCCCCCATATTCATGTCCCCACTCCATCTCTGTCCCCAGATTCATGTCCCCTCCATCTCTGCCCCCAGATTCATGTCCCTCCATCTCTGCCCCCAGATTTATGTCCCCTCCATCTCTGCCCCCAGATTCATGTCCCCTCCATCTCTGCCCCCAGATTCGTGTCCCCTCCATCTCTGCCCCCAGATTCATGTCCCTCCATCTCTGCCCCCAGATTCATGTCCCCTCCATCTCTGCCCCCAGATTCGTGTCCCCTCATCTCTGCCCCCAGATTCATGTCCCTCCATCTCTGCCCCCAGATTCATGTCCCTCCATCTCTGCCCCCAGATTCGTGTCCCCTCATCTCTGCTCCCAGATTCATGTCCCTCCATCTCTGCCCCCAGATTCATGTCCCTCCATCTCTGCCCCCAGATTCATATCCCTCCATCTCTGCCCCCATATTTATGTCCCCCCTCCATCTCTGCCCCATATTTATGTCCCCCCTCCATCTCTGCCCCCAGATTCATGTCCCCACTCCATCTGTGCCCCCATATTCATGTCCTCCCTCCATCTCTGCCCCCAGATTCATGTCCCCCCTCCATCTGTGCCCCCATATTCATGTCCTCCCTCCATCTCTGTACACCTGTACCCGAGGCTGGTACCCCAGTGCCATTACTACTGTTCTGAGTCTCCACTAATGTACAGGCATCATTGAATGTGACACCTTCCTCTCCCAAAGTATTAGAAATGCCTTGGGCCAGTCCATGACGCCCCCCAAAGCAAAATAACAATCCCCAGGGCCTGTCCCCACTGGGCCCGTACCTTTCTAGTTGCAGGCTGGCTCCCTCCCTCCCTCCTAATGAAGGCTCCCAGGCCTGTAATACGAATATTATTATTCAGGCTGGTCATAGACCAGCCTGAATAGTATATGGAGAATCTCCCATAGACTGCAATACGTAGAATTGCAGTCTATGGGATGATTGCGGGTTCAAGCCCCCTAAGGGGAATAAATATTAAAAAAAACAAACCAATATATATATTATATATAGAATATATATATAAAAAATCAAAGTTCCAAACTGCTGTTTTTTCACTGTTTCACCTCTCATAAAAATTGAAATAAAAAGTAGTCAAATGTGTGACTACTTTTTCATGGAAAAAATTAAGACCTATCCTGAAAATAATCCCTAGCTCTTTTTTTTCGGTGAAAAAATAATATAAGACCCTGTCTTATTTTCGGAGAAATACGGTATTAAGTTGCACTTTGTTGTGGTCATGTTTCAGTGCCCCCCTTTTCTTTTCTGTCTTTGTTGTCTTTAATTTAATAAACGTGTTTTATTGGAATGTGCTGTCTAGTGAGTCTCTTGTGTTGTTGTAGTCATTTCTACTCACAGATGATTTTTGGGCATTTTTGTATTTGCCAGGGCCCAGTGATAAGGTGGGGGCCCTCTAGCAGTAGATCATAAGATTTACATCTACATCTGCTGTTCAGTGCTACACATCCTGGACTGGTCATACTCAGATACTTCTGGTTTAGGAAGACATATTAACTGAGTGAGGGACCAGTCCAGGATGTGTAGTTCTGAGCAGCGCACAGCGTCAGCTTTCACATGCACTTACTTACTTTCCCTGCTCAGTCTCACTTGTTACTGGCTGATTGAGGTTGAGCAGGGAAAGGTCCCTGCAGCTACCGTGTTTCCCCCGAAAATAAGACAGTGTCTTATATTAAATTGTCGCCCTAAATATAGGACCTGTCTTATTTTCGGGGGGACGTCTTATTATAACCGGCGGTCATGCCGGCACTTCCTTAGCGGAGCGTCAGCATAACTGCCGGTTGTAGGTCGTGTAGGGGGGGTGGGGGAAGGTATCCTACTTACCTTTCCCATCTTCCTAGCAGCGCTGGTACTGCTGTTTGTCCCGGCAGTGGTGGGCGGGGCTTGGCAGAGCTTTCATGGGCGGGGCTTAGTGATCCTCACTTCACTGCTGTCTCTTCTGTATGGCGGCTGCTGCCTCTGGGATGAGCTGGAAGAGCTCATCCTACAGCAGCAGGGACAGTGGACACAACAGCAGAGGCAGCAGCCGGCTTTGCTGTGCACATGATTTTTGTGCATGCCTTATTTGCGGGGGGTGCCTTAAATTAGGCAATTCAACAACCCCCCCCCCCCCTGTATGCCTTACTTTCGGGGGTGTCCTACTTTCAGGGAAACACGGTAATTAGAGCAGAGTGTTGGCACATGACACACAATGCGCTGAAACTCCTCCCCCTGTTCCCTGCCTGTGCTCCATGTATTAGCCAAACTCCTCCCCCTGTTCCCTGCCTGTGCTCCATGTATTAGCCAAACTCCTCCCCCTGTTCCCTGCCTGTGCTCCATGTATTAGCCAAACTCCTCCCCCTGGTCCCTGCCTGTGCTTCATGTACTAGTGATACTGCAGAAAGTAGCTACAGGTTGTTCTGCAGCTGTGTCCTCCACTTCAGGGTCCTTCTAGGCCAGGCAGCAGTTTCATGTGGTCAGTACTAGGTTTAATAGGCTGTATTTGTGAGATCTTATCCCTGTAGAGCACACTGTTAAAGGAGTTGTTTAGTTCTGAAAATATTTGATACTGATGGCCTCTCCATAGGAGGTTGCCCCTATCCACCACTGGGACCCTCACCAATCACGAGCAGTGGGGTTTGCACCTTAGTTTTAAATGGAGCGGCTGGTCGGACAGCACATGCTTCTCCCTTTATTTGAATGGGACTGCCGGAAATCGTTTAAGCAGTCTACTCAACTACCTCTGGTGCTGCTATCAAAATTAATGAAAAGACACATGTTGAGTGAGCTACTGCTCCATTAAAACCCTGGATTGCAAGGCACTACAATTCTCCTATCCAGTCGGGGTCCCAATGGGGAGATCCCCAATAAACAGCAAGTTAGCCTCTTATCCTGTGCATAGAGGATAAATAGGTGTGACCCGACAACCTCTAAGGGTGCATTCACACTGAGTAAACGCTAGCTTATTTTGTAGAGTAAAATTACACTTGTAAATTTTGCTATCCCATTGACTTCAATGACATTTTACAGGCGTATTTTTACAGGCGTATTTTTTACAGGCGTATTTTTACACTTGTAAAAAAATATCATTGAAGTCAATGGGATAGCAAAATTTACAAGTGTAATTTTACTCTACAAAATAAGCTAGCGTTTACTCAGTGTGAATGCACCCTAAGTCAGTTTTCAGTCGGGTTGTCCCATCTCAAGGATCCTATCTATAATGGTAGTGTATGTAAATTGAAGACTTTTTCTAAATATATTGCTTTAGAAACGCTGCTTTGTTTGCCTGCTATGTGAACTTATTTCTCCCATTGATTACACAACGTTTCTATAACCACAGACCTGTGAGATAGGACAAGTGATGTCACTTACTGCTCTGCCAACAGGACAATCAGCGAATTGCAGTTTCTCTGTATGTAAACACACAGATAACACTGAGTCTCTACAAGAATGTGCATACAGTATTATCTGATCACCAGAAGTAGTCTGATACTTCATAGAGTGCTTGTTCAGCAACCTGGGAGGAGGAGGGGGTAGTACAGGGAGTGAGAAGAAGAGAGAGCAGGCAAACTGCTGAAGCCTAAAGTATGTTCGTATTCACACATCACGGGTTTGCTGCAGTATAACCACTATGTAGAGTTTATCGCTTTGGTATCGCAGCATCCGCACAGCCGGCTATAGATAATAATCATCTCCATGTGCAGGAGCACAAACACGCGAGAACAGCTTTTATAAGCGCGATCAGCAACAGCCAATCAGATGGAGAATGACATTGTAGCACGAGAAAGCGGGAAGTAAGGGCTGCGGTGATTGGCTGAGAGCGGCGCCGGACCCGGGCCTACAAGCCGTCACCGGAAGTTGCTTTCTCCTTTCCTCCCCGTGCGTGCTGCAGGTACCGGTGGACCTCCGGTGTAGTCTGCAGGATTCATCATGTCGTACGAGGATTATGATGTGAGTTTTGTGCGATGTCTGAGCATCATCTTCAGGCGAGATGCATTGTGTACTAGTAATACTGTGTAAGGCGGTACCGCGAGGATATGCATGGAGTGAACAGAGTCCTGGGCGGTTGTGGTCTCGTCTTCCATGTTTGCTGTACTCACGTCCTTGTCTTCTGTTATTATAGACCCCGTATGATCCGTACAGCTACCAGGCGGACTATGACATGCACACAGGTATGTAGCGGCCTGACACGTCCGTATATCATGAGAGTCAGTCATGTGTTCACCTCAGAGGCCGAGGAAACTCAGGCTGGGTTTAATTCTATTAAAGGGGGTTTCCAGGCTCCACAGAGCAGTTGGTGGCAGAGGCTGCTGTGTCCAGTGAGCTCTGCACACTCTTCACTACTTACAAGCACAATGGCTGTGCTAGAATTACCGCATAGACAATTCACTTGAATGGGACTGAGCTGCGAACAGGCTATTTGATGAATGGGACTTCACATAGCCTGAGACCTGTAAGCAGAGATCACGGATCGCCATTTCCTCCAGCTGATCATCAATATTAATGTGTCTGAAAAGGGAACCTAACACTAGGTTTGGGGTCTCTAAACTAGAAGTATGTCCTTATGCTGTTATGGTGTTCAGGGTCCGAAATCTTGTCTCTAGTCCCATCTGTTGCTCAATTCACCATTTACAGTTTTAGATTGCTTGGGGAGTGTTAGGAGTAAGCTCAGGCAGATCACGAAGCTCGTGAATACATAGGCTTAGGGCTAGTTCACATGGGGCAGGTCAGGATTTTGATGCAGAATCTGCGTCAAAATCCTGTCGCCTCCCATTGAAATCGGTGGGAGCTGGTCACTTCCTTTTTCTGCAAGCGGTTTGTTCCCGCTCGCGGAAAAAAGAAGCGAGCTTCAGGCAGATTCCGCGTCTGAGTCAGCCTCGCAACACCACCCTCCCGACTAGGCCCATTCATTTGGGCCTAATCCGGAGTGGAAAGCCGCAACGGGATTCCAGTGCACTGCACCAACAGCTGCGACGGAATGTGTTCACATGGAACCCCGTGTGAACTAGCCCTTACACTCACCAGCTTCAATTTACATGACACGTGTTGAGACTGTCAGAACTTACTCTTCTCCGAGGACAGAAAAACAGAGCACTGGATAGCATTGGGACACTGAAGTTGAGCAGCATAAGGTACACTGTACAGGCAACAAACCTGCTGACAGGTTCCCTTTTAAGGTTGTGGTTCCTGTCCTGTCATAGGAGCAGAGGAAGGAAAATGCCAGAGACTTGTCATATGGTGGGCACTTGTAGAGCCTAATGGACCTCATTGTGAATTCTGCATTATTTTTGTTTTCTCTTTTTGCAGACTCTGCTTTATTACTCTTCATGGTGAAATACACTATATTCTGTCTGGCAAAAAAAAAATTGACAGGAAGGAGTCTTGTTCCAAGGTATCAATTCATGGGGAAAAAAACTTTTTTTTTTTTCCTTTGCCATAGGTGACCCCAAGCAGGACCTGGCATATGAGCGGCAGTACGAGCAGCAAACGTATCAAGTCATTCCTGAAGTGATTAAGAACTTTATTCAGTACTTCCACAAGACTGTGTCTGACCTGATCGATCAGAAGGTGTATGAACTCCAAGCCAGCAGAGTGTCCAGTGATGTCATTGACCAGAAGGTTTATGAGATCCAAGATATCTATGAAAACAGGTAATGATCTGCGGCATGGAGATTCCTATTACAGATTGTACTCTGAACCTGCCTGCGTGAGCTCCTTGTAGCTATTTCCTTATAAGACTTGGATGTTATATTTTAGTTTTTCCCTGCTAAAGTGGGTTTTGGTTCCTGAATTGAGGGTGTTTTCTTGTCATTTTATATAGATGCCTAGGATAGGGCTTCAATATTTGATATGAAGTGACCCATCTCCCCTGACTAGCTCTTTCAGCAGCTGTGAGAATATACATAGAGAACAGATTCCAATACAAACTGCTGTGGGTTACAGGTTGGGTTAGAACAGCTCCAATTCACTACAATGTGTGCAGAGCTGAAGTGGCTTAGCTTGACTTACACTACTATTCTGTGCTGGCCTTCTGCTTCACAGGTGGCTTATGAGGTGACTGTAAACTGCATAAACAATGACCGTTCTCTATTCTCGTTGCAGCTGGACAAAGTTAACTGAACGTTTCTTCAAAAATTCCCCATGGCCTGAAGCAGAAGCAATTGCTCCCCAAGTTGGGAATGGTAGGTGTCCTTTACTGTGTGTTCTGAACAATTGTGTGACTTATGAAAGTAGGCACACTCATGTCTAGACGCTGAAATGTTTTGCGTGGCCATGCAGAATTACTGGGAGAAGTGAATTGGTTGTCCATAGCAATGATCATGTACCAGCTGTCATTATCCATAGTGTGTCCGTACACAGAGGGCTGAGATGTGATTGTTATTGCTCCACTCTTCCCTTGGTTTTGATAAATCTCTCCCTCTTTATTATACAGTACAATAGATGCATGGTGGTTCTAACCAGTTTCCTTCTCTTTTAGATGCGGTCTTCTTGATTCTCTATAAGGAGCTTTATTACAGACACATCTATGCCAAAGTCAGCGTAAGCATCTATACAGCTTTCTTTCACTCGTCAGTGTGCGTGTTGTACTTTGTATGATACATTAACCCTGTGTTTGTTGTCATTTCTGTAGGGAGGACCCACACTGGAGCAGCGCTTTGAGTCTTACTACAACTACTGCAATCTGTTCAACTACATTCTCAGTAGGTTTCTGTTTTTATTGCTAAATGTTTAATCAGATGGATTATCCAACGTATCCGAATTAAAACTGATGGGCTATCCTTAGGCCTTCCTCGTCCTTATTAGATCAGCGAGGTCTGACTTTTTGTGCTTTTAGTATTAAAATTTAGCATTTGTTCCATGTATGGATAGTGGGGGGAATTTATTGAAAAGGTTATACAGGATAAAAAAAATTTAATTATAGCGGGGCAGGTGAAAAAACAAACAAACAAAACACTCAACTGTCCCTGGTGCGCCGGTATCTCCCAAGCACGGTCAGCTCCTACTGTTTAGATGGGTTTTTTTTTTTTTTGTTTTTTTTTTGCTGGGATAGTCCTCACCAGCTGTGACATCCCGGGTCCCTAAGGGGACACCTCAGTGGTCATGTGTGGCAAGGACTTTTGCACAAAGAAAACATTGGAGCAGCAGGACCGGACCGTGCTGTGAAGCACCAGGAACTGTTTGTTTGTTTTTAAGACTCCCATCATGCACCAGTTTTTAATATTCTGAGCACTTTCAGCAGATGCACCAGAATTTGTAAGATACTCTAGCATCTTAATTCTGGCACAGTGTGGAGAGTCTTCTGCACCAGAATTGAAATGTATGCAAGCCAGCTAGTGGTAGTGGTGTAGATTCCAGGTTATAGAACTCATGCAAGGAAAGTGGAAGAGCTAAATCTGTTGGGCCGAGATGTCGGAGAGCCTGCCTGCCTCTTAAAGGTGGTGAGCAGATCTGAAGCTAGATAAAGTGGCACATTTTGGTTCTGTTTTGTGCTCCAAGAAATGTGCCACTTTTTTTCTGGAAAACTAGCTTGGCCAGATTAGTAAAGTCTGCTAATTATGTCCACATCCAGTTACAGGTTATAATAGTTATTAGGATGAGTTTATCTGGCTCACATGGCACTGCATAGAATTACATGTGGTTTGTATCACTAGCTTAACTCTGATGATTTCTTTGTAGATGCAGATGGTCCAGCACCCTTGGAGCTGCCTAACCAGTGGCTGTGGGATATTATCGATGAATTCATTTACCAGGTAGATATTTTTCCTGCTTTGCCCTTCTCAAACCCTTCTTTAAAGTTCAAATGTTTACATTTTGGGCTAAATTGGTCTATTTCTGCACCTTTCAGTTTCAGTCATTCAGCCAGTATCGGTGTAAGACCGCAAAGAAGTCCGAGGAAGAAATTGAATTCCTGCGTTCCAACCCCAAGATCTGGAATGTTCACAGTGTCCTAAATGTTTTACATTCACTTGTAGACAAATCCAACATTAACCGCCAGCTGGAGATTTACACCAGTGGAGGTGAGGGAATGGATGTGTTCATTTGGTGGTTTCTATTTGGCAATGCTTGTTTGACATGTCTACCTTTTACAAGATGGAACTGTTAGGATATTTGATGTCCATATGGTTTCTTTGGCTTGTGTGCCTTTCCTGTCCCCAACCATGGGATAAAGGGTTTTTCTTCTCCTGGGGCATTTTGATGCTGCTAATCTATCCTCAGGTCATCAGTATCAGTTGTTTGGGAGTTGTCACCAAGCCCCGGCATGGTCTGTTCCAGGCAGCTTCCATGAGCCAGAACTGTATATGTACGGAGCTGAAACCGGAAGGCTGGCTAGTGTCAGAAGTGCTGCAGCTGTTCTCTACTTCACATAAATGGGTGTCTTCCTACTCAGTGTTTCCTGGACTTTTTAAACATTTAATAGTTAGATATAGTAGTTTAATCCATGACCACTACATAGTTGCGTTTTTGTTTTTTTTAATATATTCTTTGCCCTTAGGTGACCCTGAAAGTGTGGCTGGTGAATATGGGAGACATTCATTGTACAAGATGCTGGGATATTTCAGCTTGGTTGGATTGCTGCGTCTGCACTCACTGCTTGGGGATTACTATCAGGCTATTAAAGTGTTGGAAAACATCGAACTCAACAAGAAGGTATCATATACCATTACTTCCATCGAGAATGAATGACTACTGGCTGTAGAGAAAGCCAAACAGAAACAGAGGTGTAACCTGCCTGGAAGCTCCTCGACCCCAGTTTAGAATAGTGGTATATTTTATGTGGCAGATGGTGTTACTCTGGCAGGGGATAGTAGGGGTCCTACTAAAGTTGTGAAAAGTATGACATTCACAAAAAGGGCGACTACTGCTTCAAAGCCTATGTTTGTAGACCACAGTCTGTGTTCTCTAGTCCTTTAGCTTCTTAATCTTTGTGGGACATGAATCATTAATAGATCTTCTGCTTGCAATTCTAATACGTTTGTGATCTTTCTCTTGCAGAGCATGTACTCTCGAGTTCCCGAGTGCCAGGTGACCACATACTACTATGTGGGTTTTGCATACCTTATGATGCGAAGATATCAGGATGCTATTCGTGTTTTTGCTAACATCCTGCTATATATTCAGAGAACAAAGAGTATGTTCCAGAGGACCACATACAAGTATGAAATGGTAAGCGCCTTCTGGTGTCTGTGCTCTCACCTCTTATTACATTGGAAATGAAGGTCCAAACCTTGTATGTATCTCTTCTATACAGATTAACAAGCAGAATGAGCAGATGCATGCTCTACTGGCTATCGCTCTCACCATGTATCCCATGCGCATTGATGAGAGTATTCACACCCAGCTGAGAGAAAAATATGGTGACAAAATGTTGCGTATGCAGAAGGGGTAAGGAAATTTAAAGTTCCATTCTTTACTTCCAAAGTTTGATAGATTTTACTGTGTTCTGTTTTTGCACATTCCAAATGTGAAAAGGTTACAAATATTCAGTATCTGTAAAGCGCTCCCTTTCTGGGTAGACTGTGCATCCCCATAATAAAATATGCCCAGAGGATCTCTCAGCCACTTGCCTGTGTAAGGAGCTGCAGTTGGCCCAATTCACGTGTGCTGCGGCTCTACTTGAATGACTGATGGACACATGAGCCATAGCACTGCAGTTGGAGTACAGCCTCCTATCATGGTCATGGTGATGTCATCTTGTTACCATGTGCCAACCCTTAGAGATCAGCATACCCCTTTTTAACAGGTTCTGTCACTGCTCTTGACATGTCTGCCTTAGTTGCATTTCCCATGAAATAAAAATTCTGGAGTAACTTTTCTCATAGCTCAGTTGTCCACTCCACTGTAATATGCCCTGGAAATGTATGTACCGTATTTTGCGGACTATAAGGCGCACCGCCCATGAGCGCCTTATAGTCCTGCCTAGGTCCATATATAAGGCGCACCGGACTATAAGGCGCACCGAACTATAAGGCGCAGCGCTGTCCGGTGCGCCTTATATGTGATGGAAAGCGGCGGCACGCCGATTTTGCCGGCGGCCGCTTAACCCCCCGCGTGCCAGCTGCTTCTATTCACTTCAATGGCACGCTTCCATTGACGTGAATGGAAGCGCTCGGCACGCGAGGAGTTAAAGGGATTCTACCATTAAAAAGTTCTGTCCTCTTGACCACGTCGGAATAGCCTTAAAGGCTATTCGTCTCCTACCTTTACCAGCGCCGCCTTCTTCCTGAGCTGCGTCCGCCCCTTCTGTGTTGTCTTCTTTGGGCCTCATGGATGACACATGCGCAGTCGGCTCTAACAGGCTCTCGCAGCCAGAGCCGACTGCGCATGCGTCATCCATGAGGCCCATAGAAGACAACACAGAAGGGGCGGACGCAGCTCGGGAAGAAGGCGGCGGCTGGTTATGGTAACAGGTAGGAGACGAATAGCCTTTAAGGCTATTCCGACGTGGTCTGAGGAAAGAACTTATTTTAATGGTAGAATCATTTGAAGCGGCAGGCAGACTTTGCCGGCGGCCGCAGCTTAACTCCTCGTGTGCCGCTGCTTCCATATATAAGGCGTACCAGACTATAAGGCGCACTTACGATTTCTGAGGAAATCGTAGGATTTTATGTGCGCCTTATAGTCCAGAAAATACGGTATGAATTGACAACTTGCTATCATTCCACTTGTCAAAAGTTGCATGTCACATGACCATATGATACTGACTGGTCATTGTGTAAGTGTTTGGGTCACACCCCCAACTAGTAACACCCAAGTTGTCAATGTTCTCTTCAATTTCTATTATTAACAGAAATGGCTCAATGCAGTTGAGTGGCAAATGTAGGTACTTGAGCTCTGTCCAGTAGAGACTTCTTAGTGATAGTGTCTAGTGCCTTGCCACTACAGTTTGCACAGTGAGTGACTGTAAACAAACATTTCAGAGTGCTGCTCTGTCTAGGTACAGGTGGTCTGCAGGGATCCCGGGTGTCAGATTCCCACATATCTAATACTGATGGCCTAGCCTAAGGCCATTAATGTTAGAAACGGGATAACTCCTTTAACTGTGTCTGTCTGGCCATGACTATTAGCCATTTCTGAAGGAAGCAGAACAGGTGCAGTCAGTGCTTTTCTTACCGACTCCATCACCCTGCCTGGAATAAAAGGACCATAGTCAATTTCATTAAAAAAAATGGTGCTATGCAGGTGAAAAAATACAAGATAGCTGCTGTATTTGACTTAGGTTATCTGTTAAAAGGGTTGTCCACAATATTTTATTATTGCGGCAGGAGGTAGGGCAAGGTGATATATGGAAGGGGGAGGGGGAGCCACAAAAAAACCCTCACCTGTCCCCACTGCTCCAGTGCCCATGGCTCCTTCCTTTACCTGTAGTGAGGTCCCTTGTTCTTTCCTTAAGCCGCTGATTTGTCTGAGTGGTCACGTGCAGCAGAGACTTCCACGAGAAAAGCTGCAGGGGCCGGACAGCAGCCTGAGACACCACAGCATCGGCGACAGGAGAATATGTTTGTTTTTTATTATTATTATTTTTCACCTTCTGCCACAATACAAAAATATCATGGATAACCCTTTTTAAGGCAAATGGAAGCCGGTCCACTTCTTCTGACCATTCTCCCCATCACCCTCTTTACATTACATTTGACTTGTAAGCCCAGCCTTTAATGGTTGGAGGAATTCGCCTCACTGCTCAATGTAAACTTGCACATATAAATATCCCAGGGTTCAGATCATCTGTATCAATTGGGTATATGGTATGGAAACGGGTCTGGAATTACAAGTGTTTCAGTAGATATATCTTGTAGTATTTTTTTTTCTTTAATAATGCTAACTGCTTTATTTTCTTCTACTCCACAGTGACGCACAGATTTATGAAGAACTTTTTAATTACGCTTGCCCCAAGTTCCTGTCACCAGTGGTCCCTAACTATGACAACGTTCACCCCAACTATCACAAAGAACCATATCTTCAACAGCTCAAAGTCTTCCTTGATGAAGTCCAGCAGCAGGCCCAGTTGTCCACAATCCGCAGGTGCGGCCCCTTCTACTAAGATATTGTCACTTTTATCACTTAGGGCTCTTGCACATGAGAGTATACAGTATAAGAGTGAGTTTATGCCGAATGATCCATCATATATGGAGAACACCTTGGCAGAAAACGAAGCATGGGGGACATGGCACAGACCCCCAGGCAGGCTTACACTGTTGTGCACCTGATTTTTACACACACTTATTTATTTTTTCCTTTCAGTTTCCTGAAGTTATACACCACTATGCCAGTAGCTAAGTTGGCAGGTTTTTTGGATTTACCAGAACAGGAATTTCGCATTCAACTTCTTGTGTTCAAGCATAAGATGAAGAACCTTGTGTGGACCAGTGGCATTTCTGCACTGGAGGGAGAATTCCAGTCTGCATCAGAAGTGGACTTCTATATAGATAAGGTACAATATTCACCTGCTATTTGAATGTTTTTTAAAATTACTCTAAGGGAACAAGAAAATGACATATTGGTTAATTTTTCATTTTTATTTTTTTGTGGCCACAGACCCACATAACAAGTGCTGCATTTCTTTTTTTTTTTTTTTTAACCCTTTTCTGCCTCAGCCACTTTTTAATCCCACCCATTGGCAATTTATATAATTTTCTCACTGATTTTGTTTTTTCAGCATTCGCTGTGCAGCCAAAATGACACACTGCTTGTGATCTTTAGGTTGTCTGAATCAGTGATACCAAATCTATATAGTTGTGACGGAGTTAAGACATGCAGGTTTTATTGAATCTCCATATTAGTATTCCTATATGTCTATGGATTAGGAGTAATACAATGATATTCTGTCTGTGATGGACCTTCTACAACTAATACTATAATTTTCTTCTTTAGGACATGATTCACATTGCAGATACTAAAGTTGCCCGACGCTACGGAGACTTCTTTATACGACAGATACACAAGTTTGAAGAGGTGAGGACTTACTGTACCAATCTGGTCCACCAAGAACAATTGAATTCTTGATTGGCTCCTATGGCTGGTCTGACTCTAATGTTGACAGTGCATTTTTTTTTGCTTTGATGTACATCTATAACATTTTATTTATCCCTTTCCCGACATCCGCCGTACTAGTACGGCGCATGTTGTGTGTTTAACTATGGCGACCGCCATAGCCGCCGGGTGTCTACTGTTTTACACTGTAGACACCCAGCGCTAATGCCTCCGCTCGGTCCCCAGACCGCTCGGAAGCATTAACCCCTCCGGCACCTACGTCAAAGGCACCGGAGGCGCCATTTTCCTGGCAGTGCTCGCTGGCACGTGGTGCAAGCTCCAGGGCCAACGTCACGTTTCCATGGGCCAGTCTGCAGTCTCTTTCTTTTGCAGGCTGTTCTATGCAGCCTGCAAAAGAAATGATGATTTTTTTTGCAATGTATTAGCATTGTAATGCATTTCATTAGTGATCAGACCCCCTGGGGTTCAAGAAGGGGATAGAAGATGCACCTATTTAGGATGGATATGCCATTCATTAAATGAGTTGCCAGCACAGGAAGTGTGAAGACCGGCGATGCATACAGTGGTTTTCATAAGTGTTTTTTTTTATATATATATTTCCCGTCCTTCTTCCCCTTCACTTTCTTCTGGACTTTCCCTTTTAGCACTCGTGGGGTATGTCCCATAGGACAGCTCTGCTGCTGAACTTCTGTCATGAAAATTCAGCAGATTTCTGTGAAAACCACTTACAAAAAAGAAAATAAAAATCCAAAATGTCTGTTTTCATAGCAACATTCTGGCAGTAATTTGTATTGCAGAGATGGAAGGCTGCGAGTAAACCCTGGGCATAAACTGACATGCTGTGGCTTTAAAGACTGAGTTTCCACCTTCTGGTTAAATCACAGCATGTGGATGAAATTTGGTAAAACTTTATCCACATAACCCGCTAGCAGCTTTCTGCTGGTCCCATTTGGACATACCTTATAGAGGTGCACAGATCTTCAGACAGATTAACGTGGTGCAATGAACATGTCTGGCACAAGAACCC
This sequence comes from Leptodactylus fuscus, assembly GCF_031893055.1. Taxonomy (NCBI): domain Eukaryota; kingdom Metazoa; phylum Chordata; class Amphibia; order Anura; family Leptodactylidae; genus Leptodactylus; species Leptodactylus fuscus. The sequence continues at coordinate 41,512,189 of NC_134273.1, forward strand.
AAAAAGCATTCAGAAGTCTTAAGACTGTCATGTTGGATGCTGTGCTTGCTGTATGTAATGTAATATTCCTTTTCACCATAGAGATGTCTTATTTTGCTTCTGGGGAAACACTTGAAATACCGTTCTCAGTTATGTAATTGCAATGTATATTTTTATTTTACAGCTAAACAAAACTTTGAAGAAGATGAGTCAGAAGCCTTGAAGGGAAATCCAATAGCGAAGATATTTATAGGGACTAAAGGTCATCGTACAGCTACCACCACACTGCTGTCACCAGCAGACGGACTTAAATGTTTTAATAAAAGTCTAAAAACGTAAAATACCTGTTGTCCCAGTTTCTTTTTTTTTCCCCAGCACAAATGTGAGTGTTACACATGTTTGCATACAGTACATTTGTTATGGCTTTAGACCTGTTTAAGCAACATGACCGCCCAAGCGATCTCGGTAATTTATAGATTTTTTTTTTTTTTAACCCAAATAAATTAGAAGTTAAGTGGGGGATAGGGAGTATAGTTTACACTTATACTAATACACTGATTTAATACAGATTTAAGATGGGTTTCAAGGGAGAGCAGTTTTTAAAAATGGGTTATAGTGGGTTAAAAAAATGTAAGATGCTTCTGTACTTTCTGCTGCTATAATATTTAGGAAATGCCCTGAGATGGCTGCCCAGTCACTGGCCGAGGTGAGTAAATACTGCCGCCAGTCACTGCCTGAGTTGGCATCTTCGGACATTTCCTGTGTGTTAAGTGACACCATCCAGTAGAAAACTGGCAGTGTGAACAAGACTGGCAAGGGAATAGTGAGAGGTGAGTTTGTCTTCAATGATGGTTTTAAAGCAATTTTTTTTATTTATTTCTATGATAGTCAGTAGCAGATTTTTTCCTCTAGCTTGTGTATATAAACACACACATATATTATATACACATATAATGCATATGCTCTAGAGGGGGAACAAAAGGTGTCATGATCTATCCTTAGACATTTTCCACCTTGCAAGCTCCATAGAAATAAATGGGATGTGGAAAAAAAAAACGTATTAGTGGCTTTTGAAGTGGATTTTCCAAGTGTTGCAACAAAAAACACTTCCCAATTCCTTTAAAGGAGCTCTATCATTGGGAAAAGTCATTTTTAGATAAGCACATCCTTGCATAGGCTTTAGAAAGGCTATTTCACACCTACCTTTGTATGTAAATTGGCTCAGTAGTTTTTGAATAAGTCCGTTTTTATTCATATGTTAACCCCTTCCTGCGACGGCATTTTTTTGATTTTCGTTTTGGACTCCCCTCCTTCCAAACCCCATAACTTTTTTTTATTTCTCTGCTCAGAGCCATATGAGGTCTTAATGTTTGTGGGACAAATTTTTCTTCATGATGCTACCATTATTTATTCTGTACTGGGAAGCTGGAAAAAAATTCAGAATGTGTGTGTGTGGGGGGGGGGGGGGGGGATTTGAAGAAAAACTGCATTTGTGCGACTTTCGTACAGGCTTTGTTTTTACGCCGTTCACTGTGCAGCCAAAATGACATGTCCCCTGTATTCTTTGTTTCTCAAGATACCAAATCTATATGGTTTTATTTACATTTTAACCCCTTAGCAAACATCCAAAACTGTGCCAAATTTTTTTTTTTTCTAAAAGTTGCCATATTCTGACACTCATAACTTTTTTTTTTTTTTTATACTTCCGTGTACTGGGATGGATAGGGTGCCTTTTTTTGTGGGGCCGAATGTCCTTTTAGCTATACCATTTTGGGGAATTGCTATTGCTTTGATAATTTTTTTTTTTTTTTTTTAATTCAAATTTTTATCAGAGGCAAAACAGTGAAAAAATGGCAGTTTGGCACTTTTGACTTTTCCCGCTACGGCGTTTACCGTACAGCAAAAATATTTTTATAGATCTGTAGAGCGGGCGTTTTCAGACACAGGGATACCTAACATGTATATGTTTTACAGTATTTAACTTCTTTTATATGTGTTCTAGGGAAAGGGGGGTGATTTGAACACTTTTTTTAAAAACTTTTTTTTTTTTTTTTTTGCATTTATTAGACCCCCCAGGGGTCTTGAACCCCAGGGGGGTCTGATCACTAATGCAATGCATTGCAAAAAAATTGTCATTTCTTTTGCAGGCTGCTTCTTTACAAGGCTCCTGGCTGTCATAGCAACGTAATGTCGGCCCTGAAGCATCACCGGAAAAATGCCAGCACCCATGCACCGCTGGGAAAATGGCGCCTCGGTCAGCTTTGACCAAATCTACTGAGGCGATTTACATACAAAAGGTAGACGAGGAATTGCCTTTCTAAAGGCTATGCTTATTAGAGATGAGTGATCACTATTCGAAACAGCCATTTCGAATAGCACGCTCCCATAGAAATGAATGGAAGCGGCTGACATGCAGACTTTTCCGGCAGCCGGCCGCTTAACCCCCCACGTGTCGGCTACATCCATTCATTTCTATGGGAGCGTCCTATTCGAAACGGCTGTGGGAGATCTGCAGCTGAACTGGGATTGTTTAGTTTGCAGAAGAGAAGGCTGAGGGGAGATTTAATAGCAGTCTACAAATATCTGAAAGGTAGTCACAGTGCAGAGGGATCTACCCTATTCTCATTAGCACAAGGAAGTACAAGAAGCAATGGGATGAAACTAAAGGGAAAGAGATACAGATTAGACATTAGGAAAAACTTTCTGACAGTGAGGGTAGTGAGAGAGTGGAATAGGCTGCCACGGGAGGTGGTGGGCGCTCCATCAATGGAAATCTTCAAGCGGAATCTGGATAAACATATAGCTGGGATGATTTAGGAAAACCTGCACTCGCAGGGGGTTGGACCCGATGGCCCTTGAGGTCCCTTCCAACTCTACCATAAGAATAAAGAATAAGAATAAGGAATAGTGTTCACTCATCTCTAGTGCTTATCTAAAAATGACTTCCCAATGATAGCCCCTTTAAGCTACATTTACAGTGAAAAGTTGCCGTGTGACATTTTTTAATTTCAATGTCAGTAAATGGGGGCTAGACACATGATCGTTATTTTGACAATCCATTGTCTCAAACCGTTAAAAAACAGGTTATGTCCTATTTTTAGTTGTTTTCATGGATCCCTCCGTACACTTAAATGGGTGCAAGATGTAAGTGTTGTTTAACTATTTTGCACTATTGTGTAGGTGGGTGAATAGTGAACATTTACATATACTTCCTTTTGGTAAAAAATAATAATTGATCCTTCACAGCTCTGTAGCTAAGCATTGCTAAGAGTCTGTCTAGTAGCCGCCTCTTCATAAAGCCTGGGTACATTTCAGTAAGCTGTTGTAAATGATATTTTAGTGGTGCTGGGGGGGGGGGGGGGGAGCACAAAAACTCCTGTTGTAATAACTGAGATTTAAAAAGTTACAAACCCAAGATCTGTATTTTTTTCTTTTTGCACCAGAAATCTGACGTAGCTGCTATGATAAATCTCCCCTGCTGTCTTTTAGGCTCTGCAGTCCTTTACACCTCCAATATGCATATATGCTGGTTTATCGGTTATGCACTACTTGAGGGGGTCAGTCACTTTTTTTTATCACATTGTATGAGTAGGCAGAACACATGAATACATGTACAGTACTGTGGGAGATCTGCAGCTGTTCTGTCTCGAAGTAAGGCCTGCAGGCGAGAGAAAACACAGCCACTTCCCACACGGCACCTGTTCTGGGCATAAGACAGGGTGTTCAGAGACCTCTCCTGCTAGTAAAGCTGCTTCCCAGTAAGGTCTCTGAGCTGCTTATTCTGCTCCTGACAAATTTCTACATTTCATTTCTCAAGAGGAAAACTAGGTTAATTCAAGCGATAAGACTATGGCCCTGACTTACTATAGTGCACTGGTGTAAATCTAGCACAATTGTACGTTTTGGTTTTTTTTTAAACTTGCTAGACATATGGGCTTTTTCTCAAGAAAAGGTGACATGGCTTTTTCAGCAGCACATGGATGGGATGTTTCAATTACATGGCTACTGTATAATGCAGGTGGTTAGGTGGCACATCATGTTGATGGACACCAGAACATAGCACACAGCAGAAACCCTGGCAGTATGGTCCCCAGAGGGGTCAGGGATTAGGGAGAAATATCAGGGTCCCACTATTTTGATGACTTTGGAATTTGTTTAGGGTTTCCTTTATGGCAATATATTGATACTTTAGGTTAAGGACCCTTCAGGGTGATGCCACACACATTTCAAAACCCTGCCATCTGCAGCAGACCAATGGGCACACAATGTTGTTGTTTAAACATGTTATTACCTGACAAATCCTGCTCTGTGGATGCAAAGGTTTTGGCCATTTCCTGACTTAAGGTAAGTTCACACGTGAGTTTTTTTTGGATCGGAATTTTATGCGGAGGTTGCCTCAGATTCCAGTCCAAAAAACAGCTAGCTGTGACTGGATGCCGATGAAGTGCACCGACATCCAGTTGTGGCATTACACTATGGAACCGGCCCAAATGAATGGGCTTAGTCGGGAGGGAGGTATTGCGAGGCTGAATCAGCCGCAGAATCTGCCTGAAGAAAGGGCAGGTCGCTTCTTTTTTTTCCGCGAGTGGGAACAAACTGCCCACGGAAAAAGGAAATGACCGGCTCCTATTGATTTAAATGGGAGGCGGTTTTAGGAGCCAGATTCTGATGCGGATTCCGCATCAAAATCCGGCCCAAAAAACGCTGTGTGAACCCGGCCTTACAGGAGGCACGAATGATTGTTACTACAGTAGATCAACACTCAGTGCCAGACTGGGTTTACACATGGAAGAGTCCATGGAATTATGTTATAAATGGAGAGCAAATATTTGTGCAGGAATAGGACTTGTCAGTACGGGGTCTAAGTTTTTTCCTACACCAGTCTTAATCCATTCCCCTGAAGGAAAACACAGTGGCACAGTATGGACTGTGAGCAAAAATGTGTCACATCTGCACCAGTTTTCTGGTTAGAACTAAATTCTTGCTGTATTAGTTTGATGGTTCATGTAACATTTCTCTTTTTTTTTTCTTTAAGAGGTTTTTTTTTTTTTTATTCAGAAAACAGATAAGTAGTTTCCTTTTGATACAATGCAGATACTTTCTCCAGAAATGGATTGTATTCAGTGCTGCGTCAAGGCCTCAGTCACATTAATGGCCTGGGAACCACATGGCGTGAACGCCGCAGTTTGGCAAATCCCATCCACATATTGTAAAAAATACCTGCAGCGGAAACGCTGCAATTTCCAAACCACTGTGTTTTTGGAAATCACAGCATGTCAATTATACCTACGGAAATGCTGGCGGTTTCCCAACTATAGTTCTAATTGAAGCAGAAAGTTGCAGAGGAAAACTGCAAACTTTCTGTGAAAAGCACCACAGGAAAAAAAACGTGGTACGTTTCCGCTGCGATTTCTACCTGCATTCTGCTAGCGGGCCTTTGCCTAAAGGAGTTATCCACTATCTAATATTGATGGTCTATACTGAGACCCCTGCAGATCAGCTTTTTCAGAACATGACTCACTAGAATTTGTAGCAGTGGCTTTAGGTACTGCAGCATTACCTCATTGAAGTCTATAGAACAACACTGCAGTACCCAAAGCCACTGCTACACTTTATTAGCAAGTAAACAATATCAGGTGCCATGCTGCCCTAGAAATGCTGATCTGTGGGGTCCTGGGTGTCATACTCCCACAGATATAATATAGATTAGCTATACTAAGGATAGGCCATCAAAATTGGAAAGTGGATAACGCTTTAAAGCTGAAGCCCCACGTTGCGGAAACGCAGCTTTTTTTCTTGCAGATTATATTGCAGTTTTTGTAGCCAAAGCCTGGAGTGGATGGAGTAGAAGGGAGAAGTATCAGAACTTGCTATATATTTCCTATTTCTTTTGTAGCCAATCTTGGCTTTGGCTGTAAAAACCCGCAACAAAATCTACAACAAAAAAAGCTGCTTTTCTGCAACGTGAGCCCTTAGCCTCAACGTGACTTTCAGTCTACAATATGGAACCATATTTCAGTTAGTACTCTGCCACACAGTACTAAAACAGTGCTCCAATATGGGAATATGACCCATTATAGTACATTATGAAAAATATGCAGTGTGCGCAGGAAACTACAGAATGCCGAGTCAACACCGGGAAGGACTAAGGGTGTTGCTCTAATGATTTTGTCCTGCTAGTTTCCTCTCATTGCCTGGCCTGACTACACTTCTTTGCCTGTAAAACACTACATAAACCCTACCGCCACACTTCATATGACTATACGTATGCCAATACCTCTGTCAATCCTGCAGCAGACTTGAACTCGTTCCGAACAGCACGCTCCCATTCATTTCTATGGGAGCGTGCTGTTCAGATCGGCTGATCCGAACAGTGTTCGCTCATCTCTATTATGAACTCCTCTCTCTATAGTTTCTTTCCGCTCTCCATAAACCACACAATCCAATGGATTTTTTTTTCCTATCCATATGATGAAATTTTCAGTTTTTTTTTCATGCCTTGTGTTCTGTACATTTCTAGTAATATCTACAATACTGGACACAAATCTTCCCCTGTGTATAGAATCAGGTAGGAGTATGGAATTCAAGATATGCCATCACCATCCCACTCCATGTCTTACAGTGCTGTCCAGATAAACATGCACCATCTACTTATACTACTACTACTTATCTAGTGACTGGGCTGAGAAACTTGGCCTAAGGCTCTGGTGTGCTTCCCAGCCAGATCTCTGCTTGTAGGAATACAGGAGTTTATGATTCTGGGAGTATGAATAACCACAATTCCACTGTACAGTATTCACATGATGCTATGAGTACTGTTGCAGTAATCTGGAAGCTTACAGGCTCATAAACCGCTGTGATGCATCAACACATGGACAGTATTTCTTGGCCTGATCAAAGAGCATAAATGACAATTGATCATAAATCCATCTGATCACCCATGATGCTATTAAATGAGTTCACAAGGCCAGGGGTCAATACTTACATCGCACAGGTTTTATTGTGGACAAAAGGAGGAATTCTGTGCTGGTTTCGACCCCAGGTTATATGATCAGAGCCAGCACCTGACCCAAACTCATTCCGCCTACTCTTCCATGGTCACTGCTAATTACATGTGCTATATGGGCTGGCTGAATTCATCATTATTAGGCGGCTTTCACACGGATTAACGCGGTGCTGATTCTTGCACGATAACTTGTGTAAGAATTAGCGCTGCAAAACAGAATCCCATTGACTTCAATGGGTTCTGTTTAATGCACGTAACACATTGAAATTAATGGGTTAAAAAGCATCTCATTAATTTCAATGTGCTACACGTGTTTTGCAGCGCTGATTCTTATGCGAGTTATTGTGCCAGAATCAGTGCCGCATTACTACGCGTGAATGCCCCCTTAAGGTTCCTCTAGAAGCTTGTTGGGGTCAGTCTTATGTGTGCCAGAGTATTGGGGATGTATGAGAGAAATCTTGGAGACGGTTATGTGGCGAGCAGAGCGGAGGGGAAAGTCTTTAGAGGGAGTCTATCATTGGCATCAGTGGTTTTGAGCTAAACCACTCATGTCTGAATAGTCTTTATAAATGCTATTCTACTACTACCATTACTCGTTATGTTGTCCTTGCCGTTTCTTTTTAACCTGCTTTATTTCTATATGTAACCCCACGAGCACCCGGGCGTTCCCCAGGGCCTCCGAGCACCTCTGGCGTCATACCTTTAATACCACCCCTCCATTGCTTGTGCTCTATCTGCCCTCCATCTCCCCGGCTATTCTGCAGCATTGTTCCAAGTTCAAATCTCAGTTCTCCAGAGAATTACACCAAAATGGCCGCTCAGACATACGGCACTACATGTGGAAAAGCTTTTTCTGTGAAAAGTGTTGCCGCCACAGTTTTCTGCAGCACTTTTTGCTGCGGTCCACTATGCGGGGCCTTGGAAATAGACAGATTTTTGGTGCAGAATTCTGACAAATTTTAGATCACTGGGACCGCCGCAGATCAGTGGTTTCCCCGTGTCGCCACAGCGCTCACTCACCATACTTGTAATATTGGCTGCTGTGAGCATTGCAGTGGTTGTCCCATAGACAGGCTCCGAGCTAAAATTGAGGACTTATCCTAGCTGTAGATAATACATCAAGTATAAAACTCTGGATAACTCCTTTAAGTGTTTTAGTTTGGAGTCTGGAGCTGGTCATACAGGCGCGCTCATGTCTGCCATGTACCTGATGCTGAGCAGGAGCGGCCCCTGGTAACCAAACCCATCCTGTACAGAAGCAGATGACTGGTTGCTATGGGCAAAGTTTCCCTAACTCTCCCCCAGTGCCCACAGCGACCAGTCCGATCATACTACTAATGTACTAGTCTGCAGTACTAGTACTAGTCCCCCCCCCCCCCCCCATGTGTTTGGCCCCAGCAGTTACACGGGGCCCATCCTGTACTGGGAGACCTACAGAGGCGGCGGCCTGGCTGACAGCACTAGATAACGCGTGTACCTGTGGTGTGGAGGCGCCCTGCGCTGCCTGCAGCTCCCCCTGCCTCTCCCTCTCACTTCGGGGAGGAGCAGTGAGAATAGGCGGCCACTCTACAGCAACAGACACCGCCCGGAAACGACCAAGGAAGACCTGGGGTGAAATCCTGAGATTCGGCGCCCAGGAGCAGCTCAGCAGTCCCCGGACGTGACCTCCACCTTGTCAGGCCCCCGAGTAGCCTCTGCCGTCCTGTATGACTGAGCCTGCGACACAGCAGTGAGCCCTCACACGGTGCCTGTACTAGGGTCTCCAGCCATGTCTGCCTCCCGGAGCCTCCAGCAGTGGTGTGCCCAGCAGTGTGAGGGCTACCCCGGAGTCCGCATCTCCGACCTCAGCTCCTCTTTCCGTGATGGACTGGCTTTCTGCGCTCTTATTCATCGCCACCGGCCTGACCTCATGTAAGTACCGCCCCCTACTGGGCCCAAGAGCTGACAGTCTAGGGGGGGAGATAATCTCTACAGTGGGGGTAATACTGAGGCAGGGCTGCGCCTGTAGACATTACATGGTAGTAATAAGGCGCCCATCACCTGACCCATAACTGGTGACATTTTCTGAAATAAATTAGTTGAACTTACATTAAAATGATTGTTGGTCACCCGTCGTTAACCCTTTATCTACAGGGTATGACCACTGACTATTGTCTGGGCTCAGGGAGGATGTTTGGCGCTGCAGTTGGACGTTTCGCCATTTCTAGCCAGATATCTGCACGTATGTGGCAGAACAATCCAATGTTGAAGCAACTATGGCCACCTATATGGGTATAAGAAGAGGTGTGGGTGCCAAAATCTAGAAATCACTTGTAAATGTAACCCCCCAAAATTGCTTTCGGCACCCCGCCAACGGCTGATCAGATGAGCGCTGTGGCCTCTTCAGGGTTTACGTTCATCCATCTACTGTCTATGTGGTAGTGGCGTTTATACGGTATTGAACTCTGACCCCTTCCCTTGAGTATGATGGAGCAAAATCTCCACCACTGTATAGATGAGGAAGGTATTCAGAGCAATGTAAACAATGAAGAGATGACAGCAAACACACAAGCACCCCAACTCCTACCTGTCGGACCCCCACCAATCTGATATTGGTGATCTTTGCTGGGGGCGGCCATCAATATCCTGAACTCAGAAAACTATTCTGTAATACCCACAAGTATCCCAATAGCAGCAGGTACAGCAATGAACCCACTGCAATATACAGTACCAGGGGATGGGTTGTAAACAAAAGCCAAATTCAGGAGCTTATTGCTGCTAGTTGGTTCACTGTGGGATATCTGCGGAGACCCGACACGTGGCCTTAGGGGTTTTCATAACTAAGGCTAAGTTCACATTTGTGCTATAGTCTCAGTAAGCTATTCTGTTGCAATGTCCACTTTCAGTTTTAAAACAACAGATACCTGACAGATCCCATTATAGTTGATGGGGCCCACTGGGCTCTGTATATAACCCCCGTTTTAGTGGTCAGCCCGTCTACTGTTCTGGTCCTCTGACAGACCAGAATAATGGACAGCCAACGCTAGTGTGAACCTAGCATCAGATGTTCATGGCATATCCACAGGAACGCAGCTCAACTGACATAGGATTGAATGGAGAGAGCCACCCATATGCAGTCTCTTCTCCCATCACAGGGGCTGAGGACCCAAAGACATTGAGGTAAGGGCCACACAGTGACCATGACTCCTATCAAAAACCAAAGCTTGGTCATCCTGTGACTCTTTAACCAATGTAACACTAGGTTCACACTAGCCTTTGGGTCTCTGTTGTTTGGGTCCACATGGGGACCCGAAAGATGGAGACCTGTCTGCTTAAAAAGTGGTTACCCAAAGACGAACGTGGTCCCCACAGATTGTAATGTATAAAACCGGTGGAGAGAAAAGTCCTCCTTACTTGACTTTTCTATCCATCAATTGTAAGCGGAATCTGTGGCGGAGTCTCATATAGAGAATCAAACGTAAATGTGAACCTAGCCCTAGTGAAGGGAGTCTCGTTTCTACCCCTATGGTGTCACCACTTCTAGTTGTAACAAGATCTGGCCCTGCTAGATATGGCATAAAGGAGGATTTCCATGTTCTCCCTAGGATATAGGGTCACTTTCTGATGAGTGTATCTGGATCTGTACATACATATACATTGTAGTCTGTATTTGCCTTGTGCTCTTGTGATTCACACTCATGTGTTATGGGGCGGTGTTGCTTTGCTTGATCATACATGAATCTACAGTAACCACGCACATTAACTATGTGTCATATTGTACATTTTGCTGTATTATTACTGGGTATTGCTCATGACTTAGTTACAGTTTACACTCTGAAATATTCTTATCCCATCTAATAAGGAATGTAAACTAACAAGAATTATCTCTCAGCGATTTCTCTCCCAAACCCTTCCTGGTCTGCCACGTGTCAGATCAGGGGAGGTCAGAGGTCAGAATTTACAGCAAAGTTCAAATACTATTCTAAACATTTTTGGGTGTTTTTGTTGATGTCTGTATAAATATATGCAATAACACATTGTGAGTTAAACTACAGATGTAGCTGAGTTAACCTGGACTTCTGCAAATGGTTATACCGCTGCGGTGCGATATCTGTCTATAAAGAAGTAGTGATTCTGAGAAGCCCCTTTAATTTCACTCCATTACTGAGCTGGCAGTGCTATCCTCCTCCTGACCATTCACTTTCATGCATAGAAGTATGCCAGCGACTGACTGCAAAGTGTGCAGGTGCCTGTAGAGGCGCTATTATGACCTGTGTGTATGGGAATAATAGGACCAGTCTATATAAATAAGCCATCCTAGTATGGTTACCAGCCTCTACAGACCTGAATACATCTTATATCATAGGGCTGTTGGGCCCAGTTTACTGTCGGCCCGCTCTGTCACACCTGACCTGGAAAGAGGTTGTACCCCTGTGAGAAACATTCAGTATTCTGATGGTTGTGGGGGATGTTGGGTGAAATCTCCAGGGTAAGGGTTAATTTTCCAGGTTTTGGCCGGAGCTCATGTAATGTGACATTCCTCCTCCTTCTGCTGACTCTTATGTATTTCTTCTCTCATTTCTTCCTCAGAGACTTCGATTCACTATCAAAGGAGAAAGTCTTTGAGAACAATCGCCTGGTGAGTAGTGGGCAGGACATGGAGGCTGGCTGAGAATGAATGGTGGAGCGGATTAGCTGAGAACACTGTTCTTGTCTTTTCCCTAGTTTTTCTCTATGTCTTCATTAACTCTTACATTTTGTACAATTGGGGTGTTCTGACTGATGTCTGATACTTCTGTAGGTTTATATATAATACGGTACAGTCCTATTGATATCTGCAGTATTCCTATGTTCTAGATCTTACACAGGAGTCAGAGATATGGTCACTTTTCTTTAATAAAGTAAATTGCAAATGCTTCGTTCACACTTGCGCCCCTGTCCAGTGTTTGCCATTCCGCTGGGTTTCCGTCCTCAGCCCCGGTGACAACCCACAGACGGACACTGATTCAAGTGAATGGACTTTAAAGCTGACTGCTGGGTTTCTGTCCCCTGTCCAGTTTTGACAGGAATGCACATCCAAGCCACCGTACGCAAGTGTGAACCGCCCCTTAGTTTGTTTTTTTTCACCCACAGTTTGGATTTATGAAAAAATAAAAGTTTAGTTATCCTTGAAGAAAAAGGATTAAAAGAACTACACACACCTTCACTTCCTTCAGCCCAAAATACTCTCCTATTTTCATATATAAGGGGAATTGATTCTAGAATATACCAGAGCGTAGCTTACACTTTAATAATAGCCAAGCAGTGGGCAGAGGAGCGTGGCTTTGGCCTACTTTTGATTGTTAGGTGTCTATATACTATTCAGTGGCAGTGTGATCAGAGCCAGACCGTCTTTTCTCTTGCCAGTGTGTGTTGCAGGTTGTATATGAGTCTGTCTCCTTATGTCTAATGAATTTTAATAATTTAGTTTCTGTGGTCTACACCACCCTACTTAATCTGAAGGGGAGAGACAAGGGAATAGGGTCTGGTCTCCCACTGTATGGATTGGCCGGGGTCCCAGTAGCTAATCTTATAAATAATAAATAAATTATATAGATTTATAAATAAATAATAAATGTTTATAATTGTGACAACTTTCACACAATTTATATTCTTGTGACAATTATTTGTAGGTATGATTGGAAAAATCCTATATTGTAAACCCATTGATATACTACAGTGCTTTCTGTCTTACATTGGCTTATAAATCTGATTTTCCTAGGCTAAGTTCAGAACTGTATTAGGAATTATATATTTTTTGTTTCGTCATATAAAAATGAAGCATAAGCAGTGCTGGATCCATCATATGATAGACACCAACACCGAACAAAAGACCCCATTAACCTAAAATGGATGTCCATCATTTTACTTGGGGGAAAAAAAACGTAGTTCTGTGTGCTACACAGTTTTTTCTGCCAAATATATGAAATCTGCAAGGTTGACTCGCCTCCGAGCCTCCAAGGTGTATGTCTAGTCTACCTAAGGTTAGGTTCACATCTGCACTGGAGACTCCGCCGCAGAAACTGCCAAAAATCACTTTTCCCTGTACCCCATTATAGTCTATGCGGTCTGTGGGTAACCGCTGTTTTAGTGGTCTGGCATCCGTCATTCCGGAGAGCCCAGTGCAAGTGTGAACCTAGCCTTATAGACAGTATTGGTAAATCTCAGTTACCTGAAGAGCATGACTTTGGTGTTCATTCGATCCCATACATTGGACACAACATTAAATATCATCATTTGTAGAATAGTACGGCTATGTGAACAGGTAGAGCCATGATATGACTAATATCAGTGACCTGCATAGAGAGGAATGCAGGGAATGCACCAGTCCTGTCTCCACTGAAACTGCCATACATATTTTATTTCTTGTTTTATAGCTCTGTATAAATCTCATCTCTGACCGTACTTGTCCCCGTTAGGATGTACACACTGAAGGAATGCTAATCTCAGAAAATGCACATAAACAATCAAAAAATATTCCAGCTCTTTCTGTTTTTATCCCTTCCTTCCGCCATAGTAAACTAAACAAGGATATTTCCGATATATTATTGAAGCAAGGGAAGAAAAGTGCAGAACCTTAGTGAGAATCGATCACAGGGCCCCAACCCTGACCACTGAGCCGCCATATTGCCTTACACATGACATTGTTACTGACACAGGTTTTCCAGACAAACAGCTGAAGTAACAGCACTATATAGTTGGACTCAGTAGAGATTTTAGTGACCTGAAACTGGCCATTTCATTTCCCTGTTACAATAGTTAAAATTAGACTGTGACTATTGCAGTGCAGCCATACTAATGATATACCTGGGGCGTGAATAGTCAGATCGTGGATACAAAGGGGTTAAATGGGACTGTAGAAATATTGGGGAGATTTTTTGATTCACAGTGTCCATGTGCGCTCGGCGGAGGTGTAGACATTCAAGGCATTGTTAGTATCACTTACATTTTTTTGCACAGATTATGAATATCAATGCAAATACAAAAATATTCAGGAAATGTTATAATGTTATTACTTCCGGTATCACACACAGTTGGAAAGACAGGTTTGGATTTTTTTGGCAGACGTCTGGGTGTGTCTGCATGAAACATGTATCTAAACTGGAGAGGTCAGGATTAGCTAAGAGCAGGATATCACAAATGGAGTATGACACACGCATCTGAACAGACGCTCATGAAGGAACATGTTACAGACAGTCTTTTACCTTAAAGCATGTCATTTTCTGTTTAATCCACTTTTAAAGATAGGGTTTACATATAAAATAAAGCACAATCCAGCACAAAAGGTAATAATCATACAACATGTACAGAAATACAAATAAGTAGGGCGTAAGACAGCGTAACAAAAACTCTATTGTTAAAGGGAAGGGCATATTGCTAGGATATGACATCACCTTTTTGATGAGTGGGGGTCCAGTCTGTAGCATCGCTCAATGATCCTGAGAATGAAGCGGCTGCAGTACTGGTCCAGTGTAGAAGGCCTTCCATGGTCTTTACCTGCACAACATCCTCCTGCCAACTACATTTTAGGGGGAACTGCCGCACAGGTTCATTGAAGTAAATGGGGCTGAGTACAGATCCATGTATAGCTGGCCGGCCCAGGAGGACATGGTAGAGGAGACAAGGTGAGCTCTGTGATATATAGGGCTATATGATATTGGAGAGAAGCTGAGCTCTGTGATATATAGGGGTATATGATACTGGAGAGAAGCTGAGCTCTATGATATATAGGGTTATATGATACTGGAGAGAAGCTGAGCTCTATGATATATAGGGTTATATGATACTGGAGAGAAGCTGAGCTGTGTGATATATAGGTATATGATACTGGAGAGAAGCTGAGCTCTATGATATATAGGGGTATATGATACTGGAGAGAAGCTGAGCTCTATGATATATAGGGGTATATGATACTGGAGAGAAGCTGAGCTCTGTGATATATAGGGCTATATGATACTGGAGAGAAGCTGAGCTCTATGATATATAGGGTTATATGATACTGGAGAGAAGCTGAGCTCTGTGATATATAGAGCTATATGATACTGGAGAGAAGCTGAGCTCTGTGATATATAGAGCTATATGATACTGGAGAGAAGCTGAGCTGTGTGATATATAGGTATATATGATACTGGAGAGAAGCTGAGCTCTATGATATATAGTTATATGATACTGGAGAGAAGCTGAGCTCTGTGATATATAGAGCTATATGATACTGGAGAGAAGCTGAGCTCTATGATATATAGGGTTATATGATACTGGAGAGAAGCTGAGCTGTGTGATATATAGGTATATATGATACTGGAGAGAAGCTGAGCTCTATGATATATAGTTATATGACTATAACTTGATAATCCTTTCAGTGTTGCTGCATATACAATATATACAGGATTTCATTTAGAGTCCTGCCTTAATCCGTCTGTCCATAAAACAGCAATATATTGTATTATGTTTATTGGGGTACATTCACATGCAGATGTGTGCAACTGTATAAATGAGGCATGGAGACATCGATGCATATTCTGCATATGTGATGAAGCTGCCACATATGAATATATCCGTTCTAATCCTTTGTGCTAATATGTGGCGTTGCTCTAAACATGGCCTCCAGATTCTGAGTGATCGATTGCCAACCATGTGAGTGCTGTAATTCCTAATTATAAACATCAGCAAAATGCGATGATGTCAGGGCAAGACGATAAAACCACACAGCGCTTTGTTAACAGTACTGACTGTTCTGCAGCAAGTCTATATGTGACGGGGTGAATAACTTCACCGTATTCATGTACCAAAGACTATATGACCTGAAAATGGACATCCATGACCACAGGAGACCGCTTATGGTTGAGTTTTATGATTCAGCTTCTTAATTGCCAATTGGTTTAGTACTAATTGTTGTTATGAAAGGGAATATATACAGTCAGAAGTGTTAGATATATAGATAAATGAACTAAGTTTCCCAAAACTCCGCTATCTGAACCCAGGGCTGTGGAGTTGAAGCCTGGACCAATTTTGGGTAGAGTTGTAAAAAAGTTACCGACTTTGGCCTAATGATACATTGATTATTTTTAATTAGATTATACAATTATGCTTGTTGTATGTTTCGTTTCATGGGAATTTATTATTTGTTTCATGAATTGGATTTTTATTGCCGTCAGACATTTATGAAGGAGTTTGTGCAGGATAGTCAGAGTTGATATTGTAAAAATCCAGGCACCTCGGCCTACAGACTCTACAACCCTGTGTCTAACTTGCCTCGGGGAACCTGTTTGAGTAAAGATGCTACTCAATCTGCTGGCAGCGTATTATAGAGCAGGAGATGCCAATGGAGGCCAAAAAGTGCTAGGCTGCTATACGTGGATATACTGCAAAAGTAAAAATGATATGGAGCGCAGCTGACTACGCTATCGTATATAATAGTATATTGTGCAGTATATGTTGCTTTTTACAATAAGGGCCTATGGATGATGCTTATACAGTGGGATCTGCCGCAGGCTTCAGCTGGATGTGTATATGTCAAACAGGCTATTAAAAGGGCTGTCTGTCGCTAGTAATTCTCATCTTACTGATCCTCTGCTATTCCTTATCAGCAATTTTATGGTGTAAAGTATACAAAATGTCTATGTAAGTGACAGATAGTGCTGCCAATAGTGCGACATGACCTTGAAAGCTGCTGAAAAGCTCAATACACCGTCATGTAACAGCAAAGCTCCACTCCAGGTCAGACAGAAGATATAGCTGCGCCTGGTCCTGTAACTGTAATAAGGACTGTATTACAAAGGTACAGCTTAGCCCTATGTGCTGGTACATGAGCTTTACTTACCTTACTGGCTAAGGTCATGTTCACACAGTTTAATATAACAAACTGAAAAATCAGACAATGAATCTGCATCCAAAACTCAGCTTGTTTCCCAAGGTAAATTGTAATATTACTCACTGTTTTGGTGCTGACCCGCCTTTATTGGACAGGATTGTCAATGCTGATTTATAGGCTTGCTGAAAAGCGCCATTTAATAAACACCACTAACTCTCACGAAATCCATTGCCAGACAAGTTTGAGGCATTTTCGACCCTGATTCTGAGACTAAAAAAAAAACCTCATTGTGAACATATGGCTATGGTCCCTCAGGACATGAACAACGGATTAGCTGCTATAAACTTGCTGGCTGTAATCCTATGTTGATGTACAGCCCTAGTAACTGGATGAGGCTTAAACAAGTCTTCTGACCAGCAAAACTGCTTTTAAAGGGATTGTGCAGGAATGGGTAGGACCTGGGTAGCGATTGCTGCAGCAACTAGTGAGTGACATGAGACTGAGCTCTGTCCAGTGACCGCCGTGGGGTAAAGGTGAGAAATGAGTCAAATAAAGCCCTCAGACAGCGGGCATGCCGCCTCGGTGTAATAGTAAGGCCACAGACAGAAATGGAGATATCAGGGTCAGGTTGGTTAGAAGATGGAGGGAACACAAGAAGTTCAGTTCTTGAAATATTCAATTCCAAGAGAAGACACGATGTTAGAGACAGCAGAGAGACAGTCACTGGAGTTCTGTAGTAGTGCAGGGGTGATGTCACAGGATGAGGTATATAGTTAGGTATCATCAGCATAAAGATGGTATTGAAAGCCCAGTCTGTTGATGGTTTGTCCAATTGGGACTGTGTACAGAGAGATGAAGAGGGGGCCTATGACTGAGCCTTTAGAAACCCCAACCTTAAAGAGGACCTTTCATGGTTTTGGGCACAGGCAGTTCTATATACTGCTGGAAAGCTGACAGTGCGCTGAATTCAGCGCACTGTCGGCTTTCCCGTTCTGTGCCCCGGGTAAAGAGCTATCGGTCCCGGTACCGTAGCTCTTTACAGTCAAAAAGGCGTTCCTGTCAGTCAGGTAGGACCTTCTTCAAAGCAGCGCCTATCGTGCTGTACTGTGTGAGCGGGGAGGAACGCCCCCTCCCTTCCTAATAATACTCGTCTATGGACGAGCACTGTGCTCAGAGATGGGAAGAAAAACAACATAGAGGGTGATCACTGAGGCCAACAGAGTGGAGCATAGTGAGGAGGAGTTGGTGGTCTACAGTGTCAGATGCTGCTGAGAGATCCAGAAGAATGACGCTGGGTTCACACTGGCGCCTGGAGTCCGTTCTGAGCTTTCCGTCTTCTGCATGCAGAAGACGGAAAGCTGTCAGACCGGGTCCAGCCGTGTGCGCTGGTGAGCGTTTTATGCTCTCCACCACAAAACCGTTTTTTTAAAACCGGACACAGAGTACTGCATGTCCGACTCTTGTGTCCGATTTTATAAAAACTGTTTTGTGGCGGAGCGCATAAAACACTCACTGGCACTCACGGCCAGACATCTTTCAAACCCATTCAAATGAATGGGATTGAAAGAGTCCTGCAGGTTTCCGTCTCCTGCTCAGTTTTGTGCAGGAAACGGAAACCTGCATGAACGGAGACCTGGGCGCAGATGTGAACGAGCCCTGAGTGAATAGTTCCCTTTAAATTTAGCCATCAAGATCGTTGGAGACTTTTATGAGGGCCGTTTCTGTAGAGTGCAGGAAAACCTAATTGTAAGGGATCCAGAAGAGAGATGGCGGATTAGGTGGGAATATACCAGGCGTACCAGGAGTTAGAGATGAAGGGGAGGTTAGAGACGGGTCGGTAGTTGGCAGAACAGGATGGGTTGAGGGAGGGTTTTTTCAGTAGCGGGGTTATAACAGCATGTTTGAAGGAGGAAATGATTCCAGAAGAAAGAGAAAAATTAAAAATTTTAGTACGGTTAGTTGTAACAATAGAGGACAGGACCAAAGGAGGGATGATGGGATAGGAGCACTTGTGCAAGTAGTGGGGCGAGAAGAAGAAAGGAGCTGGGAGACTTCTTCAGGTACAGGGTCAAATAATGAGATTCACAATAAGGAGTAAATGGAGGGAAGGGAACAGATACTGCTTGGAGATTGGGTTATTTCCTGATGGATGTTGTCAATTTTGTCTTTAAAGTACGTGGCCATGTCTTGAGCACTGAGATCTGTGTCAGGTACCCGCACCTGTGGCGTGAGGAGGGAGTGAAAGATGTCAAAGAGTCGTTTAGGGTTATTGGAGAGAGAAGAGATGAGAGCGGTGAAGTAGCCTTGTTTGGCGAGGTGAAGTGAAAAAAATCTCGCCATAGACATTTGTCACATCTTGAGCATCGCTGAAGAAAACGTGTTTGAGGAGTGTGCCAAGGTTGTCGGTGTCTGTGTTGGGATTTTCGGACAGTCAAGGGTGCTACTTTATCCAGGGTGTTTTTTAGTGGCATTGTAGTGTTTGGCGTCCAGTTCAGGACAGGAGTGAGAAGAGATGGGAGACAGTAATGACTGTAGGGTATCTGAGAGGCGCTGTGTGTTTACAGGCAGTAAATTTCTGTATGTGCAGTAGGTCGGTATATTTTGCGAAGAACAAAAGCCTTTGATGGTAAAGGAAAGAAGGTTGTGCAGATAGCCTTTACCAAATCTCCACATGCTACATTAAACACCCGCTACATACATTCACCTCCACTGCACGTTTTCACTATAGCTTGTAACCAAAGTAAGTTCCAAAAGGAACATTTCAGCAAAAACTGTTTCAAAAAAAGGGGGAACTCTGAAAAACCTGCTTCTATTTCCCCCCCCTGTCCTGTGTTTCTAAACTGTGTAGCTGTGCTTTCAGGTTTGCCAAATCCATGGCATTGATAGGAGCTCCGGAGAAGCGGTGTATGGGGCTGAGAACTATATTTTGTGTCATAGACTCACAGTGACATTACACATGCAGAGCAGATACAGGAAGCGTACTGCATGAAACATCCTGCATCGTGACACATGGCTGATCCCGGTGTCATACTGTGCTTATGACTCTGAGACTAGATAATAGATGTGCAAAAAGGAAGTACAATGGAGATTTATCAGGAGGAAAAAATATAAAGTCAGTTTTACAAAAGTGTGCATTGGTGTGTTTTGTGCCAATTCATCATACATTACACCATTTTTGATACATTTGGAGCATCTTCAAAAAGGACCTTTCACCCCCTCCACCAACTCCAACTCTTTGCAACCATCAATAGGTGCCGCTCTACTGATTCTGGTGCAGTTGGTATTTTTTCTCCAGCCCTTATCATTCTTGAGCTATTGGTGCAGTTACCGTAATTTCTGCAACTAATATGCTAATTAGGTAATATACTGTCAGGTGGGCTGTCCTGGGCTTGAGCAGATCCGCCCACTTGACACTACAGAGCTTATTTAACATTTTAAGTGCTGAAATTAACTGCTGCAGTTGCAGGGACGTTTTTTGCTTAAGGAAACTAAAAAGTTGAGTCAGCTAGCACAGTGAGAAGAAGTCCGATATATCTGGTGGAGGTTTCCTTGTCCTACAACCTCGTGATCATAGCTTGAGGAGAGGAGGAGAAAGTTGGCTTGGAATATATCACAACCTAAGGCAGGGCTGACCGCAATTTCATGACTCTGCCACTTTTGCCTTCAGAGAAAACCTTTATCTTGCACTGCACCCAAAAAAAAAATGTGATACTCTTCTTACCAATCCCCCTGGATGTTCCCAGATCTCTACTGCTTGTTTGCATCTCGACACTTAAGAAATGCCTCCCCAAGCACTGGCAGAGGGTCAGCTCTGCAGCCACTGACTGAATGGGTATTTCCTGTATGATGGGACCTGAATGTAGAGACCAGCAGGGATTCAGTAAGCATCAGAATAGGATGTCAGTATCACATGTTTTAATTTTCAAAACTAATTGTGAACCCTTTGAAAAAATTTTCACTGTTGCAAAATCCCATTAAGAAAGATATTTTATCAAAAAATGTAGGCCATCTTTTTATTTTTTACTTTGTGTCACCCCCATCGCCACTTGTGGATATACTACTCATCATCATTGCAGAAGTCAACAAGAACAGTGAGGACCTTCCGTTCTTAATAACACTAGACTTGGGGAATTGCTACTTTAGTGACTGCCCTTTAAGGAGTTGTCCTGCCTGTAATGTGAAAGAATGGGATTAGTATGGAGAGATGATGGTATAAGTCATTACTATTCCTGACCATTTTAGCTTTACATTATATCTAAAAAAAAAAAACAAACAGAACTGCTTTTTCCTGTTTTCTCAAGTCAGCAGATTTGCAGACCAAAACAAAAGATGCTTGTGTGAGGCGACAGAGCGTGCGGGATTCTGAGCGTGCAGTAATTCCACTTGGCCTTGGAAGGGAAATATTAGCAGTGTGCTTGAAAGCAAAATAGAGGCAGGGCATGTGCCAATATGAATCGGGCCATTGTTTCCAACTGTCACAATCGCTGCACTTTATTCCACAAAATGTGACATAAGGAGCGACTCAGCTGCTGCAAATTGTTTCCTGATGTGTAAGGCTTTGTATCTTGTCTGAAAACAAACCCTGTGAGACAGGAAGAGAGAGGCAGACCAAAAAAATAGTGCCATATGAGTGCAGGATCCGATTGTACACAGTTTGTTTATAGTCTGTAACCATGGAGACACATAGCTTATCACAGGAGCTGCATATACACAATCTACTGTAGCTTTAATGAAGTCTATTTGCACAGCTTCCTTTTTTTTTATAATAACGGTTTGGATATTATAGGCTTTATATGTGAGTTTTTTTTATTGGAGATCCTAATAGAGGTTTTCGGGAGACCTCAACTTCATATTAATAAATCTTCAGTCTTTTTGTAATATTATATAGTATATAAAGTTATGTTGTCATCAGAAAATGTATTATGTGTAAGCGAAGGCAGGCAAATATATATTTCTAATATGGTTAGATCTTGCCTCCAGTTTCCAGCGTCGTCTGACTTCCTTCCTAATGTTTCCTGTATACCTTAATAAGGGCGTTCTCGCCGCTGCACATAAATATGTATGACTGTCCTGGGAAAACAGTGGTGGCGGCAGAGTTTATAGAAAAACAAGCTCAAGTTTGACTCCGTATTTGCTGAGATGTCTATTTCTTGTCATGACCTTGCTTTTCTGATTTTTCAGCTGTTTTTGTACTATTATTAGTGATGAGCGAACAGCGTTCGATCGAATATCAGGCTGCTCAAGATATTCGATTCCAATCGAATACCACAAGGCAAACGCACTAAAAATTTGATTCCCCTCCCACCTTCCCTGGCGTTTTTTTGCACCAATAACTGTGCAGGGGAGGTGGGACAGGAACTACAACAACGGAGGCATCGAAAAAAAATCGGAAAAAGTGATTGGCTGGCTAAATCCAGTGACCTCCACTTCATACGAATGGTCGATTTCAGATTCGGTTCATATGAGATTGTGAACTATGTGACTGTGAGACAGGGATAGATGTACTGGCAGGGTTAGCAAGGGATTACCTTTATTTAGGTGGGAATGTTACTCAAACAGCTCTTTGGGGCTCTATCTGGTCGGGATCCCTGTCAGCTTGTGTTATGCGGGAGCTGACTTTTTCTCATAGGAATCATTGACCAGCGTTGATTGGCCGAATTCCATACAATCTACAGCATTCGGCCAATCAACGCTGGTTCTGCCGGAGGAGGCGGAGTCTAAGATCGGTCCACAGCAGTCTCCATTGTGGTCCGATCTCAGATGTAGCAGAGCTGGCCGTGCGCTGAGCTCTGCTGCATCTCAGATGTGGCAGGGTTCAGCACACACTCAGCTCCGCTACATCTCCGGTGTAGCAGAGCTCAGCGTACGTCCAGCACTGCTACATCTCCGGTGAAGCAGAGCTGTGCGCTCAACACTGCTACATCTGAGATCGGACCACAATGGAGACTGCTGTGGACCGATCTTAGACTCCGCCTCCTCACAGACGAGCCTCCGGCAGAACCAGCGTTGATTGGCCGAATGCTGTACTCTGTATGGCATTTGGCTAATCAACGCTGGTCAATGCATTCCTATGGGAAAAAGTCAGCTCCCGCATATCGCAAGCTGACAGGGATCCCGTCATAATACAGGGACTTGGGCATGTTAGATGCCCCCAGACATGCTTCCCCTGCTGTCCCACTTGCATTGCAGAGGTGTTGGCATTGCAGAGGTGTTGGCCTGGGGTGTGATAGTGGACTTGGTGACTCTCCTGAGTCGAAGAGTGGGTTCCCCTGAAACGAAGCATTTTCCCCCATAGACTATAATGGGGTTTGATAATCGTTTGAATAGTTGAATATTGAGGGGCTATTCGAAATGAATCTCAAATATTTCACTGTTCGCTCACCTCTAATTATTATCTTATTTATATTGTCCATTATCTTGTCACTAATTTCCAACCGTTACAGATGTTCTTTGTTATCCTTCTCAGATGTGTGTGTGTGTATATATATATATATATATATATATATATATATATATATATTTATATATATATTTTATATGCATTCTTATATGTGTGTGTGTGTATTTGTAGGCTTTTGAAGTGGCAGAGCGTGAGTTGGGAATCCCAGCGTTACTCGATCCAGAAGACATGGTGTCCATGAAAGTGCCAGACAGGCTCAGTATCATGACCTATGTATCCCAGTACTACAACCATTTCCGTAACTCTAACCCAGGTGATAGCATTGTAGGTAGTGATGGTGGTAAATTCCTAAATACCATGACCATATGCATGACCTTTAATTCATTTTTCCATCTACAGCAGGTCTCCCTCAGCTGAAACAAACCTCCCCGTCGGAACCTGAACATAGCCAAGATACAGTTCCCCAGGTAAAAGAAGGGACTGGTTTACACATGGGAGTAGTGACAGTGCACATAGAAGCACCGCAACGAAAAATAACATGTCACTACATGCAGGTGTTGCTGTGATATCAGTAAGGCTGGGAAATGATGACTGTGGACTAATATATTATGGTTTTGACATTGTAACTAGGACAATCTGGATACCACTAGTACTGCCACTCGTGTGGCTCTGAGCAGCACCTGTGCCATATGCCAGCAACACGTACACCTTGTGCAGCGATACCTAGCAGAAGGAAAGCTGTACCACCGGCAGTGCTTCAGGTAGGCGGCAGACTTATTTTTGCATGCCATTCCTTGTTGCTATTTCTAGATATTATTGCTCTTTGTAGATGTTTTGCTTTACAACCATTGAAATCTGCAAGTTTTGAAGATGTCATTTTTCTGCATTCATCTATTCCTTGCAGCTCCATTATGTCTCACCTATGGCTTCAGTATATTTGAGAGCTTTGTCCTATCACTAGTATGTAGTAATAGGTTTATCTGATACGTTAGAATGAATGCACATTCTTTGCTTTGCAGGTGTAAGGAATGCTCTGGTACTCTACTTCCTGGCTCTTACCAGCCCGGTCCTCAGACTGGCACATTTGTGTGCACCCATCACTACCGGCCGCGGCCAGGCACCAACAGTCCTGAGTCTGTAGAAAAAGGTTCTGTGGAAAACAAAGCTCTGTCTCCTCCAAAGCCACGCACACCACCAAAGCCACCGCTTCCCAGCAAACCACAGAAAGAACCAGATAGTGACAGCTTATCAGATACACGACCAGTGCCAGCACCAAGAAGAACAAGTGATGTGACACCACAACCTCTGCCACGAGCACGAGCAGTCACAGGACAAAGCCCAGCAAGACCAACAAGTCTTATGAATGGTATTATAATAAAATCTTACTTTGCTGAAGACCTATTAATCCCATACTCCTGATCCAACTGTTCATGATCACTTTCTGTGTCTACTTCCTGGTCCCTCCACCATTCTAATGCTAGGTTCACACTAGCGTTCAGGTTTCTGGCCTTTGGGTCTCTAAGGACCAAACTAAGACCCTATCGCTTAAAAAGCAGTTACACGTTGAAACTCATGGACCCCATTGACTATAATTGGGTCGCCAGGTTTCCGACGATTTTGCAAGGAAACCGGCAGAGAGAAAAGTCCTCCTTGCGGGACTTTTCTCTCCGCTGATTTTATGCGGTGGAGTGCTCAAACACTAGTGTGAACCTATTGTAAGCCTTATTGAACATCAGTTTGATCAGCCACATAACCCCTTTAAGTACAGTATACTTAACTTTTTTTTTTTTTTTTAATCCCATGAAGGTGACCAGCAGGTGGCGACTCCCCCAGTTCCTAAACCAAGAGGCAGACCAAGGTCTTCAGATAGGTAAATACTACTGTTTAGAAGTTAAAAAAAAAAAAATCAATGTCCACAAGCTCAGGATGTTGAAAATAAAACAATTATTTGGGGGCAGTTGCCCCATGTGATCTCTCTGAGGATTAAGAAAGTATATTTCTTTTTTTTTCTTTTTTTTTTAAGTCTTATTTTATTAAATTTTTACAAATTTTTTACAAGTACAACTAGAAAACAATATCAGAAAAGTAATTGAGAACAAAAATCAAGAAAGTATATTTCTGTGAACCAGAATTCAGGGCTCTCAATCCATTCCTGTGGCGGTCAGATCAAGGCTCACATAGGAATGCTTTGAAGAGTCTTGATCTCTTATTTACTGAAAAACAGTTTGTGAATCATCAGGTAGGAAGGGAGGTCATGTATGGCAGCGGCAGTCCTAATATCTACAGAGTAAAGGGAATTATATGGTTTTCACACAGCACAGCAATGAAGTACCCATTTACAAATAGGGGACCTCACAGTAATTGGGTAGGGGGCTTCTTTAAGACGTCCATGTGAGCAGAGAGGTGACCTAGTGGACGTTTGTGCGGTGAGCACTGAATACATTACTAGATACAATGCATCATAAGGGAAGTTATGTCAGCCAGATGCTCTATTTAGTATGCCTGGATGGACAGGGGGGCTTGAGACCAAATAAACTGATGACAACCTTTTCTGACCATGCTTTTAATGTCTTTTAAAAATGACAAATGTTTTTAAAATGGACTACCTTGTAAATCATAGTTATTCCATGAATTATTGAGTGTTTGTGATGTCCTTTAGGGAAGAGGAGGGAAAACGTCATAAAGATCCACCTTGGATTTCCTTGGTGGCAGCATCTGAGCCTAAAAAACGACCTCCCCCACCCCCTCCACCAGCAGTACGGAAACAGGATGATTTGGAAAAGAACACCAAATCACCAGAAGAGAAAACCAATGATTCTTCTTCACAGTCCAAACACTACAACCCCTTTGAGGAAGAAGATGAAGAAGAGGAAGGTGACAGTATTTTAAAACCAAGCCATCCATGGTATGGAATTACCCCAACCAGCAGCCCAAAGAGTCGAAAAAGACCAGCACCGAAGGCACCAAATGCTTCTCCTTTGGGTAAGAAAGTCTCTAGTTCTCCTTGTCTTACTGCCAGATATTTTTACTTCTTATCTAGAATATTCTTTTTCTTTTAGTGAATGATGGTTTTAGTACCAAATTTCAATTTGTACTTGTCTTATTTCTGTCTGCAGCTCGCCATTCTGGTCATCTTACTTCTCGGCTGTCTCATTCAGAGCCTCCTTCAGGCAGCCCTTCACCAGCCTTAAGCACAGAGAGCCTTCCGACAGCATCTTCTACAAGTCATCATGATTCAGAAAGTGTCCCTAAGAGTTCTTCAGAACCGACTATTAACTCCCCCACTACATCTGAACCACCACATGAGGGGGGCACAGAACTCCTCAATCATTCCACAAATAGTAACCATGATCATAGTCATTTATCAGCCAACACTAGCCTTTCATCGTCAGGTGATCTAGCCAGTACTAGTGAGGTACATGAAAGCCAGTCCCCTGAAAAGAAAGACTCCTCCTGTGATAGCCTTCAGACTAGCCCAAGCAGACCGGCTCCACAGCCCCCAGATCCAGATACAAGTACACCGCCAGAAGCCAAGCAGCCACCAAAGGTATGGTTATTAAACACATCCTCTATAGTGCTGCAGTAAAGTTTTTATTCTATCACTTTAGTTTCCAAGGTGTCCATGAATAAAATAAAAGAACTAGACATCTGTTTTTGCTGTAGTAGCAGATTAGAAAACCTTTTCTATAAATACGTCTGCATTAGTCTGACAGGCAGCCTGTAGGCGTAAGACATATTGGAAAACACATCTAGTTTACCAGTAATACGCATCATTTATGCACATCAAGCAGCTGCTCTGTGAGCCAAGACTTGTTAAGTCTGTCATTTTCTCAGTACTGTCTCTTTCAGGTTTCATGCAAAGAAAACCCTTTCAATAGAAAATCCTCTCCAGTCACCTCTCCCACTAACAGAAAAAGCAAGAAGGGTCCAAAACCTGCTCGTCCCCCTGCACCAGGGCATGGCTTTCCACTTATCAAACGCAAGGTGAGGCAAAGTAAAGTATATTCTGTATCTACTGTGGGGAAGGTAGCGCGCGGTAGAAGCAGTGGAGGGGACCCAACCAGTCAGAGACAGGGACACAAATTTTGCAGCAAAGCGGTTTATTTAAGAAAAAAAGCTAAATTAATAAACCTTTATGTCAGGTACAAAAACGAGCAAAATAAAATGCAGCCTTAACTTCAGGCAAAATAACGTCAAACAAAATCCTGCTCGTCTGAGCACTAACTAAACAGAAAATACTAACTTTACATGTGGCTTACTACCAGCCACACGAATCAACCAAAAAAACTACTGTACTGTATCAAAAGGCTCTCAGTATCAGGACAGACCCAGGCACCTCCTCTCCTCCCAGGATCTGCCCTGAAGTGCAGGCTCTACAGCATTTTATGGCCCAGTAACGAGCCTATGACCCACTCCTGGGGATGAAACCTATTCCAGACGGGCACTGGTCTACACATAAGTCAGGAATCTGGGTCTGATCTAGGAGGACTCCAGCCCTTTGCCTTTCACCTTCTCATACTACATAGAGCTATAGTGAGGTATGTATCTAAACTGATCCCTGTCGACCTTCAGGTTCAGGCTGATGACTACATTCCAGAAGATGAAATTCAGATGGAGATGGAAGCCATTGAGATACGACTAGATGCCCTCGAACAGCAGGGAGTGGAGCTTGAGCAAAGGCTTCGCAGGCTGGAGAATGGTGAGCAGGAGCAAAATGTGTTAAACATTGAATGGATGTATAGTAGGTTACAGGCTGTAATCCTCTTCTTTTCTTTTTACAGAGTCGGAAGAGGACAGTTTGTTGGTGGACTGGTTCAAATTGATCCAAGAGAAGCATACACTGGTACGCCGAGAATCTGAGCTTGTGTACACGTGAGTATATTGGATGTGAATCTGTGTGTTGGGTCGTAATGGGGGGGATGGTGGAAGCCTGTTTACTTTACAGGATGTTGAAATGGGAAAAAAAGCTTCCAATAACCCTTTTTAGTGTCCTGATCCACTCCCTGCCCCACCAAATATGTCCTATCATTTGACCATAAGTGCCAATAAAGACACTGCCCTGCAGTTTTGGAAAGAGTCTTTTTCAAGTCTGCCAATATACTGACATTTCCAATATTCATTAACTTAATCCATCCATGTCTATTCAATGACCTTTCCATGTAAGAGTTGTTTTGTACTATACTCTTTGTAGTACAGCATTACTAATACTGGAGACTGGATGGTAGTAGTAAGGGAAAATTAAGATGATCTGTCGGCACACTGTGTTAGACAGAGCCCTTAAGGGTAAGTTCACACAGAGTGTTTCGCAAGGCAGATTTTGACGTGGAATCTGCCTCAAAATCCACCTTACTCCAACTTACTCACATTCATTTCAATGAGAGTCTCTAGCAGTTTTTTTCCCGCTAGCAATTCTTTTCAGCTAGTGGGGAAAAGAAGCAACGTGCTTTATCTTCGCACAGATTCCGCGGCTGAGGCTCAAGTCTCACTCCGGATTAGGCCCATTCATCCAGTCCTGATCGGGAGTGGGATGTCACGAAGGAAGCTAGAGTTAACACTATGCTGTGGATAGAGAAGTATGTGTACTAGAAACGCTATACCCTTAAAAGATTTGACGACCTGTGATCCCTTTCACTGGACACTCTGGGCCTTACCCCAAGGGTGCTCCTTGCGGAAAGGTTGTTTTTAGGACTCGCTGACTAGAGCAGGTAGGATCCTGGTGGTTGGTAGCGCTTCTTTACTTTCCTATTACTCATGCTTTGCCTCTATTTTTCTACTTTGACTGTCATGTTTTTTCTGTATACATATGATATGGCTGGCCCCCCTAGGCTTATATTTTTCAGCCTGAGCTGTACTAACCTCATAGGTCCGGCGACACAAGAGACCTTTGCCTTGATTTGTACAACACTTACCTTGAGCTATGGTTTATTGGAGAGGCGGAGAGAAGAAAAAGTATGCATGGAAATACAACTTCATAAAAAATGCCTAATTTTAAAAAAAAGTGAATCCTTGCCCACGTAGCCTGACTGACAAGCTCCTTTTAATGTAGCTTGTACGGAGTAGAGTGAGACTTCAGCAGCAGCAGGGATGGAGCGACGTGGACAAGAGCCTTCCCCACCCCCACCAATTCTAGTTCTTAGCATCTGTTAATAGTTACCGCTCCACTGATTCCAGCACAGTTGGAATTTTCTCTCTAGCCCCCACCACAAGCCCAGTCGTTTGGTACCTGGTATACTATGTAAGCTCTGTAATGTCAAAAAGGTGTTGTCAGGCAGGGGGCATGATTCAGAGCTCCAATCAGAGGCAGCCAGTGTCAGAGCTCAGAATCACACCCCTTGTCTGCTCCTGCCGTGACGCCGCCCTTCTGACAGTACAAAGACTAAATAGCACATCAGGCACCAAAACTAACAGCATTGATTGCTCAGGAATGGTGGGGTTTAGAGAAAAAATTCCAACTGTGCCAGAATCAGTGGATCAGCAACTATTAATATGTAAAGAGCTGGAGTTGTTGGAGGTGGTGAAAGGTCCTCTTTAAGTTAGGTGGGCAGAGATTAAGTTGGCACAAAAATGGATTGAGATTTAATTTGTGAATATACTGGACACATGAGCCCTCGTCTTCCCTTACTGAAATCATAAAATACTTTAATATCTGGGGTAGATAACCATCCTGACATGGATTTTCAAGTTTAAAATATCTATTTAAAAATCTATGCATATTTGTATTGTGAAACCTGCTGACATATCCTCCATAATGTGCATATAGCCCGTGGTCTATTACCTTATGAAGGGGAGAAAACAGGTATCATAGAATATATTACAGGGTGTATCTCGATGGATTCCTGTTCATAGTGTAGGCTGTCACTCGATGGGAACAGAAGGATATCTGCATGCTTTAAGGATATTTCTGTTTTGTGTTTTTAGCATGAAGCAGCAGAGTCTTGAGCAGCGTCAGGCTGATGTCGAATATGAGCTTCGTTGCCTTCTCAATAAACCAGGTTAGTCACTAAAACTCTACAAAGTGGTTTATTTCCTAAAGTCTATGATTATGTGAATTTTCCTTTTCTGTTTGGCTCTGTTCACACTACCGTCACTGGCCATGATAGCAGGTTCTGGTATTTCTGATGGCACAAATCGTGAAATCTCATGGCACCAATGTCAATAGAACCTCAAAATAATATATTCACTGCATTGGAGTTCCTTAACATATGAGCATGGCTTGTAAAGTGGTGTGTGTGTGTGTGTGTGTGTGTGTGTGTGTGTGTGTGTATATATATATATATATATATATATATATAATAAACTACATTACTGTTGCTTAACTTTAACACTCAGTGACATGCTTGGTGGCTACTAAAAACCTGGTTACTCTCTACAGAGAAAGACTGGTTGGATGAAGATAAGGAAAGAGAGCGGGTACTAATGCAGGAGCTGGTGACTCTCATTGAGCAGAGGAACGCTATTGTCAAGTGCCTGGATGAAGACCGGCAAAGGTATGAATCCTAGTATCGTCTAGAAATATTTCTGCTGTACAGATGGACTTTGGGGTGTTCATAAAACGGAGGGTTGTTGGCTTAATTCATGCTGCACCTTGTCATGAGGTAAGCCCATTTTCATGCCTAAGTGCAAATCTATGCCGCCTCCATGCTAGCGTTGATTTTAATGTCATTTACTCGGCTTATATGATGGTGAATGTGGTGCGGATGACGGCCCAGACCACACTCACTTCTGGAAAAATGGCAAGGCTGGCGCAAACAAGGCCACTTGGAAGTATTTTGGTCAGAGGGGTCCCAAATCACATATCTTGAAATAAATATGGCATAAGCAGAGTGTGTTCCCCCTGTACAACGCCCATAACTATACCTTATAATACCTACAATTTCATACAGTTTTTCTACATCCAAAACAATCATCTATCGTGCAATATTCCACTGGAAACATATATGTCCACGTGGAACATGGCATGTAAAAGTTTACCCTAGGACAAGACATCCTCCATGATACAGTGTAAAACAGGCACCACTCAGCTGTAGTAACTTTCTGCATCTCCTTGCATGCCCTGTGATATAGGCTTGAGCTCACCTTCCCCCTTTTTGGCTCCTGGTTTGGTTATATAGGGCACTGCATGTATTACAACACCACTTTGTCTTTATATATGCCTTGCACGGATCATAACTGGTTAGATCATTACAAGTCATTACCTGCTTAATATAATAAGTATTCTGGATCTCCTTTGTAATTACAGACAAATGTAAAATCATTTTACAACCTAAATGCTCAGAACACAGAAACCGGTCATTAAATCAGCGCATGGAAGTGTCACCCGCCTATTAGTTCAGGATGAACTGATCTATAAGAATCTGCGGGAATGTCCGCACATACCAGAAAACAAATCTGTCCTAGATATATTACATGCAGATATTCTGCGGACTCGCTTGGCATTTCATGTAGCTATGTGAAGTGCGCAGTCATGTGGATGGGATTTGTTCCAATTTTTTGACACTGTAATACTCACAAATCTGGATAGAAAATCTGTTTCACATGAAATAAGGGAATGGACATTTATACATATTGGCTCATCTCTGCTGGTATATCATGGCAATAGTAGAGAAAACCTACATGCTGGACCATAGGATGATTCACTGACATTGTGTGCTGTTGTGATTGTTCTGCAGGGAGGAAGAGGAGGACAAGTTAATAGAGGCAATGCTCCAGAAGAAAGGTAAGTGGCTTAATGGAAGTGCAATTGTCTGCTTCTAAGAGATAGCAGCTGTGTATAGTAATGGGTAAGAACACAGGATATTACATAAGCTATAGGTGGTGAAGATGATCTGTAATGGGCTAGTGGAGAAGGTGACTGGACATAAAAACACATAGATGTCCCCGCAATGCACTCATGACATGAACCTATCCTGCCGATGCTGCATTTCATTATGTTACATACTGTTCCATACACATTTATGGAAATGTATTTTTATGGAAAGATGGGTTTCACTTAGATGGGCAGACTTCTTGCACCTCCTCCTTAAAGAAGTTGTCTGAGCGCTCCTTTATCATGGTCTCGGCAGTGGAGAATCTGCTGTAAGTAATGACGTACCAGGACACGACGTTCTTCCCTTCTCTGGGTTGTCGTTGTGATGGAGGATTGGAGAAAGCTCTCTGCCAGTGACGAAATATAACGTACAATACAAGCTCTAGGACCATGGTGACATTTAGAAAGTATGTGAAAGTAAATTTTAACTTTTTTGCTTCATTTCTCAGACTTTCACACAGATTCTCATAAGAAGAAGAAAGGGAAGTTCAAACCAATGAAAGTCCTCAAGCTCCTGTCACCAAAACAAGACTCAAAGACAAAGAGCCCAAAGGACAAATCTCGGCAGTCGGAGGATGGGGCCAAGAGGTAGATCAGGATTGAAGTGGAGATGAAAAGCAGGACATTCTCTCCATCTTTGTTGAGCCTCCCCTTCCAGCCAAGACTGTGCTGACTGTCTCACAAGGCACAGAAAGGCAGTCTCTTAATACAGGACTTGGAAGTCCAGGCAGATGTAACTACACTGAGTCATGACTTGGCAGATGAGGCTTGTACGCTGCATGGGAGTTATATGACGTGACATACAAGTAATCGTATGTGCAGCGATTGCCAGAAGCCGCTTCTTCACTAACTGTATGATTCTGTTTGAGGTAAAATGAGTTGGCACAGCTTATATACAAGAGTATATACTGAGATTTAGCCACATCTTTATGTTTGTCTCAGAATAACTACATAACTATGGACGTAAATTATTCCAATGATAAGGTCAGCAGAAGTTGATGATTGGTGCGTGTACGTGTTCCAGTCGCAATCCTTGATTTATTTTCGCTATTAGAACTTGGTTAGCGTTCTACTAACTTGGAACTTGTGTCCATTGAAGTCATTGGTGCAGCTGAATAATACATGGACAGGCAGGTTCCTCCAGAGCATTGGGACGCATAGGTGGGTTATGAGCAGGGTTCTGTCCTAATAGGGCATATTACAAGGGGTTGTCAAAGACGGACAACCTTCATATTTATTATGTCCAGAAAATCCCAATATGTCATCAGACCACATTACCATCATTTGTTTCCGTAGACGCACATATGGCCACCTTTATGTATATAGATATCCACTTTAAATATTATATTCAAGGCGCTTGCATGTATATACATGAAAATGAGATCACGCGACTGCCCATTGGTCCCCTCCTGGGTGACATCAGAGGCGGTGTGGCCGATTGCAGACTACCACATTCCTCTATGATAAGTAGTGGATCCTCTGTTGTCATGGTAACCAAAATGGTCCCCGCACTTTTACTGACATATGTTACCCATGATAAATGTATTTTAGGACCTGATTTGACTTGTTCCCACACCTCCGCGCTTAGCTTCTCTGGCTTCCCATGGATTTACTTCTACTGTATGTGAGTCCTTGAGATGCAGAAGCAAGTTTGTGATCCCCTTGTGAACAAGGACTGATGTAAATATAGCTCAAATGAACATTTTGACACTAGAGAAATGCCATTTTGGGTATTTT
Source organism: Leptodactylus fuscus (assembly GCF_031893055.1). Classification (NCBI taxonomy): domain Eukaryota; kingdom Metazoa; phylum Chordata; class Amphibia; order Anura; family Leptodactylidae; genus Leptodactylus; species Leptodactylus fuscus. Next base: position 41,545,946 of record NC_134273.1, read on the forward strand.
TCCGCCACCATCTAGTATTTGCTGCTAAGTTATTAAGCCGATTGCCTTATGAGAGCTTTTTTAGCTGAGATGAAGCCATACCAGTAGGCTTATTGGACATGACCTGTAGATTTCCGCTGCCTTTATCCAGATTGCTTCAGTAAAGGATAAGTATAAGTTACATATAACAGGCTGGGGGCGATCACATTTCCCCAACATCGGGAGATCATCCCAAACCAGCTGCAGTGTAAGCTCTCAGCATTGTGTCATGTGTTGGGACGCAGTCTCCTTCACGCTGTGACTTTCCCGGTTTGTGCCATGTCATTTTACTTCAGTTTTTTCCTTCTACTATGTGGTTTTTAACCATGTTCTTAACTAGAGCTGTAGCCGAACAAGTTATGCTGATCACTGTCTAGCACAAGCTGCCTATGGAAAAAGTTGAGGCCAATTTAATGATAGGTTATGGAGCCAAATGAATAATGAAAAGCTGTGTGTACTGCAATGTGGCCGAACTAGGGTTCCTCACTGTGAAAGCACAGCTTTGGCTAAACATTAACATTTGCTCTGTGAGCACAGCTATTTAGCCACAAGAGTATGCAGATCTCATTCCACACATCCCATTAAAAGGGATTCGCAGAAAAAAAATAAAATTGCATTTTGCCAGGAACAGCACCACTCTTTGTCCGCAGGTTGTATCTGGCATTGCAGCTCATTCCTATGTATTTGAATTGAGTTGCAATGCTAGGGATAGCCCATCGACAAGGGTGGCAGTGTTTCTGCAACAAAGCAAACTTTTTTTTTTTTTGTAAATCGCAGACCAATGAAACATTTACAATGTTGAACGATTTAATGTATTTCTCTGAAAGTATATTTGTAAACTTTGTAAGGTAAATCATTAAGATATTTCACATGTTTAATAACTGTTCTTCATGGTGACTGGTACGTTGATCCGCACTTCATTGTTCAGTGCCAAATATATTTGGTATGTGGCGGATGTCTTGTCAGATCTTGGACAGCACACATTGACTTCACCAGTGCCATTGGTATTCTATGGGGGTGTTCACACATAGGAGGTTGATGCTGAATTTGTCAAGCACAACATTTCTGCTGAAGGAATTTGAAGCAGATTTTTTTTTACTTGACAAAAACATGCGCAGATTTTATTCCTCAGTTTGAAGCAAATTTTGATGCTGAATTTAAATTCCACATCCAATTCTGTTCCGACGGAAAAGGTGTATTATCCACCTCCCATTCATTTTAATGGGAGTTCTCAGGTGTCCTGAAGAATGGACAGGACATTTAATTTTTTTTTCTGCTAGCTAAAAAAATTAGCTACTGCCTCCGATTGAAATGAATGGGAGGCAGATTTCAGGTGGAATTTGAAGCAGATTCTGTCTCAAATTCAGCATCTAATTCCTACATGTGAACAGCCCCATCTTCTTTTCTGTGTGAGTCAGCCTGTAAGTGCCAAGGACGCTTGATGTGAACGTTCAGCTCTGCCATCACCAGCTTGTGATAACACTGAATCGCCTGGCACTTCCCTCTGTTACACTGTGCTCGCTTTGTAGCTGCCTGTTTGTGTTTATTTTTATAAAGATTAAATTATTGCACTGTTTGGAGAAGAGCCTTGTGTATGTGAATAAAGAGGAGTGCTGTGTAGTCAGTGACTACAGTAACTCCTGTTACTGTGAAGGGCCGAGACATAACATGTTTGTGCCTATCCAGGCTTTACGTATACTGGCGCGCCTCCCTACTGAGTCAGAAAGCATCAGCTGCTAAGTCTAATAGTGCCGTAAAGACTGTCTGCATATATTTTAATGGTATCAGATAATATATGGACATCACCCGCTCTCCTCCCTGAGAGAGAGGTGCAAGAAGTGAAGGTGATGATGGTAAAGGAGCCCCGAGTAAGCCAAATCTCAACCGGGCACAGTCATGATAGATAAAATCCTGAAGTAAGGTGATATGCCAGATGTAGTTATGGCGATTGTTGTTATGACTTTGACTATCGCTTCTTTCCTGTGGCCCTATTGCAATACATTTTTTGTACCCACTAAGCAATTTATTTTTTTAAAGGGAACATGTCACATTAAAACTGCAGTCCGATCTGATAGCATCATGTTATAGAGCAGAAGAAGCTGAGCAGTTTGATATATAGGTTTGTGGGGACAGATTCATTCTAAAATGGATAATGTATATAAATACTGTTATGCTTAGGAGTCCAGTGGGCGGTCCGACTCAGTGTTGGACAACCTTCTCCGTATGTATTCTCATAGAAAGCGCAGGGAATTCAGCGAGAGAGGTGACGTTAACTCAGGGCTGTGGATGGAGTCGGAAACAAGTTGCCAGCTTTTAGAATTAGATGCTTAGTTACATATTTACTTTCATAGTAATTCTGATCTTTCCCCACAAAACTATATATATCAGGGCCAACATGGTGGCTCAGTGGTTAGCACTGCAGGGGATATATCAGGGGCAACATGGTGGCTCAGTGGTTAGCACTGCAGGGATATATCAGGGGCAACACGGTGGCTCAGTGGTTAGCACTGCAGGGGATATATCAGGGGCAACACTGTGGCTCAGTGGCTAGCACTGCAGCCTTGCAGAGCTGTAGTCCTGGGTTCAAATCCTGCCAGGAACAACATCTGCAAGGAGTTTGTATGCTCTCCCTGTATTTGTGTGGATTTCCTCCCATTCTACAAAGGCATACTGATAAGTAAAAAGCAAAAAACTATATATATCTGCTCAGTTCTTTCAGCCCCATAACGTCATTCTGATAGCTTGGACACCATTTTCACGGTCGCAGGTTCTCTATTCTCAGTTGTGTTACTATAAAGATGTTTCTTTAATATAAAGACAATTATTGGTGCATTAAAATCACAACACAAAGTAAAGTAAAAGTTTATATTTTAATATATATTAAAATTACATCCAAATGTGAAAGAATGGCATTGTGCTGCTAGGGCTGTGCATACACTGGGCAGCTTTCCCCATGATCTGGCTGAGTGGTAACAATAACACTAGGGCTACACTGTAGTGACTTCTAGTTGTGCAACATAAGACTTTAATGTTACATTGCAGCTAATGATAGTGAATGTTTTGTGTCTGTCAGTTATCATCATTCCAGTCCTGCTGCATTTCTGCATGACTACATTCACTGTCATGAGTTGTGACATTTGCCATCTTAATGTAGCACTGCTCAAAGATATCCTATAGTCCTAATTCATACTAAATATTCAGGTCCGTTCAGCCTTCAGACACACATTGTTTGCATCTTGTGTATTCACGATATGTAGGGAAGCTGTACGCAGAGGCTTTTGTTGTTGGATACCACATGAGTATCGTGCATGTGATTCTGTTGCCCAACGTCTTGGAATTTTCTTTTCCTATTGTTTTATTAATTACATCTTCTATAGATAATGTAATGCCTGGCAAATCACAAGGACACAACTCCGCACACCCAACAATGCTTATGATATAGGTGCTTTACGAGATCCAATACAAGTCCAGACTGGTCTATCATCATGTCTCTTAGCGTGTATCTCATAATTTAGTCTCCCAGCAATGAAATCCTAAAATCTCACGTGGGATTGAAGTTACCCTCAATACCGCCCAGTCACAAAGATCCAGGAAGCTTTGGTGTGCCTGTGACACAGAGGAAGCATAGTGGTAACAAGTATAAGACAATAGATATTGAACAGTGGATTACTTTGAATCCTTCCAGGCAGGCATTTTGTTAGTTTGTGAGAAGATCTCACAACTGGTCAGTGTTACTCCATGTCACAGGGGCAACTAGAGAAGCTGTAGGGGGAGTTCACACGGAGGAAAGTGGAGCACAATCTGGCATGTATACACGTGCCGGCAGATGACGCGCTCAAAATGCTCCCATTCATTTTAATGGGAGTTAGGAGCCATGTTATTTTGCGCTCCACTTTCCCCCGTACAGTGTCAGGTCCCAGCAAACAAATCTTATATCAACTTCCTTGACGCCTTCCTGTGATATACATGTATGGATATGGGAGTTAACCACAGCACATTTGGAGTGGAGTTCTGCTTAATTCACAGTTCGGTAGGTGTTTACATACTGTAGGAAACCATTGTATGAAGTACATAAGACCTCAGCCGTTTTTCATGAACATGTATGAAGTGAGGTAGTCGGGGCTGTCGTCCCGTGTTCTGACCTTTGAAGGGCTTCCCGTAATTCTGAGCTTCTCCGCTTATCAATTATTTCCATCTCTCTCAGTTTCTGCAAATGAAACAAACAACAAGCTAAAACTGATCTAGAAAGCCAAGATAAAGATAGCAACATAAAGCAAGACCTAAAACATATACGTGTGTCATATTAGGAAATAAGATTGTACCTGTGAAATCTCTGTATTAATAATATTGGAGTACTGCTTCCCCCGGCCCAGTGCTTCCATCTCTTCTAGAAAGTCCCATCGCTCTTGGATTTCTGCAACCACTGAAAAACAGTCATCAGATTACAAGAGAACTACTCAATTCAGGAGCCTTAAAGGGATCCTGTCATGATGAGCAGTGATAAATAGATCTGTGGAAAAAGTGTCAGTATATTTTGGATTTTGTTCATTTTAATCGCTGCATTTTAGGTGTAGTAGTCATGTGTGGGCCCTTTTCTCCATGTTGGACAGTTATCTCTGTATGCACACTTTGATAGTCAATAAGTAGGACCGCCTACTGGACTCCCAAGCATACAGTTTAGGTTTACATGAAAGAAATACAACCGAGGCTAGGGCCCCACGTTACGGAAATGCAGCTTGTTTTGTTGCAGATTTTGTTGCGGTTTTTTGAGCCAAAGCCAAGAATGGCTACAAAAGGAATAGGCAATATATTGGAAGTTCTTATATTTCTACCTTCTGCTCAATCCACTCCCTACTTTGGCTCAAAAAACTGCAGCAAAATCTGCCACAAAATAAGCTGTGCTTCCGCAACGTGGGGCCTCAGCCTTAGGCTCTATTCAAATCACGTTTTTCACATCCGTTTAATGGATCAAAAAACTGACACAAATGGATGGCCAACTGTAGACATCAATGTACAAAAAAAAAACAAAAAAAAACTGGTCCATTGCTGTTTGCATTTTTTGTTTTTAAATATACCACACTTTTGTGTCCATCCAAAAAAAAAAACAGTCGGCAACAGATCCATTTTTAATTTTTTTTTTAACTTTTATTTATTTTTTTCCACTACATTGTTGGAGGGAGTGTTTGGTGACCATCTTTGTGTTATACTTCATTACCCTATCTAACTTCCTTTTTATTATAAAACAGGCTGTACCATTCTCCTTAGCAACCCTCTAGCTGAGCTGTTACTAGGGAAAGTTGTTACACAGCTGAAACGTTTACCAGGGAGGGAGGGAGGGGTGAGTGGTCACTTCAAATGGCTGTATCTCCAGTCTTATACCACTTAGAATAATGGTTCTGGTATCAGAAGACAGCTGAGATATTGAAATACTAGCTGTAAAAAAATGTGTTATCACAAGTTTAAAAACACAGTTGCAAATGTGATTTAATATGCAATTCATGTAGCTTATAAAATCACATACCTGACTGTGTTAACTAGTGATATCTCATTATTTTACAGCTAGTACATAATATGTAATAATCTCATGTTTCATCTCTACAGCCTACATGGAGTACAGTATGGATGAGTCTCCTGGCAAAGCTTGGTTAGAGCATATATTACAATGAGGTCCACCACAACCCCCGACACAATAGGATATACTGTATATACTGTATATTATAGATAGATAGATATATATATTGTTTTTTAACTAAATGAAATGGAAGTTACACTAATAACATTGATGTCTATGTAAATGGATGGCCGTCTGCTTGCATGTATTTGTGTCCATTTTTTGCATCCATAAACAACATGATCTGACTAGAGCCATAGACTAATTTTTTTTCCCCACACATCTATGTATCAATTTGCTCAGCTACCCCCTGCAATAATAGGCTACCTGCAGATCAGCCACCATGTTTAATATGACAGGTCCTCTGTCAAGTTGTACTTGGTGAAATAAGTACATGTGGTGCCTTCACTTGTTACAATATACCTACAGCAAGGTGTATTCCGGTGTAAATACAAATGTAACAAAGCTAACCCAAACTTCTACAATTGGTTAACCAGCTGCAGCGTGATATCACTGAAGACAACAAAAAACATTAAACATCATTAAAAGGTATTATTTCATTGGTGTTTCTTGTCTTTTGTGATAAGATGTCACGTTGCAGCTGATTAACCGATTACAGAAGTTCAGGATAACTCTGCTACATCTGTACATTCAGGTTAAACGGTCACATTTACTAGGCCGCAACGTATCTGAGAAAGTGGGCATGACTTAGACAGATCTCTCCATCTTATCTCTACAGACTACTTATCAGCATGTAAATGATCCCCCTCTGATACTGCAGTTCCCAATAGGTACAAAATCCTAATATACATGGGGGCAGTGGCTCAGTGGTTAGCACTGCAGCCTTGCAGCGCTGGAGTCCTGGGTTCGAATCCCACCCAGAACAACATCTGCAAGGAGTTTGTATGTTCTCCCCATGTTTGCGTGGATTTCCTCCCATTCTACAAAGACATACTGATAGGAAAAAAAAATGTACATTGTGATGTGATTCCTATATGGGGGACACCATCTACATTAAACATTATACATCACATCACATACATTTGTGACTGTAAACCCCCCATTAACAATTCTTTGTCTAGAACTTACACTCATCAAACCTGTCCCTCTCCTCCTTGTCCTCTTCCCCCATCTGTGGTGCTGGTACTTGTGGTACATCTGGCTCCTCTTTCCCTGTAGCCATAAGGTTTTGCAGTCGGCTTTTCTCTTTGTTAATGTCTCCTGGAGAGTTTAAGAAAAATATTAAATAGTAACAAAAATGTGCAGTGCGATAGATGAGATATTATAAGCAATCGTATAGATTTTGGTCAGAATATGTAAGTTTTGCTATGTAAAGAGAATACGGGGAAGCAAGTGATCACTGACTGAAGACGCACTTCTCCATGACTTCAGTGCTGACTATACCGCTCATGGTCCTGACCAGGTCACATACTAATAAGTGACAGTGTAAGCATACTATATTCATACTCTACTTACTTGTTGCTCGAGGTTGAAACTTTTCCCTCATGTAGGCGTCACCAGCTCGGCACCTCTCTGCAGGACGTAAGCTTGGTCTTGCACCTAGAGTGGAGGTTTTTGGCTGCAATGCAGACACTAGAGGCTTACTCTGGGTATTGCTGGAACTAGGGTGACACTGGATCGGGAGGGCACCACCACCTTTAGTAATAGAATATGTATTTTACATCCCACCTTATTATTCACATACAGATCACTTACTATACTGTACAACTTTACTAACAATGGGGCCCTGGACAGCAAGCTAATGATGCCGCCCCCACACTTGCTGTTTTTAGACTGTTTATTCTTATTTTTAGCCCACATAATACCACAATATAGTCAAGACAGTATTGCCTTATAGTCCTCACTATATAATGGTAAATAATAATATACAACATAAAAGCCTACATAATAATACAACTAAGTTCCCAAAAAACACCATCAGTTGTAACATTGTTGGCTTCAGTTCAGTCGGGGGGTTCCCATCCTCCTTGGCCTTGATATAAAACAGAGACATGTGCTGGCCCCAAAAGCAGACTTCACTTTGCTGGTAATCCCCCCTGGCTCCAGAGATATCTGTCCCATTAATTTTGGCTACTAATATCCTTGCCTTATAGCTCAGCATCATCCCCCTTGACGGTATGCTTCTATAGTTTTGTACTGTTCCCTATAAGGTTAAGGCCCCACATTGCGGAAATAGTGTTTTCTGCTGCAGATTTTTCTGTGTTTTTTTGAGCCAAAGTCAGGAGGGGATTTAACAGAAGGGAAACGTATACGAGCTTGTTTCGTATTTTCTATTCTTTTTCAAGCCACTCCTAACTTTGGCTCAGAGTTTTGCTTCTGGGCAATGAAAAGGGTAATAGACTTAACCACTAATGTTGTCCCTAGTGTTACCCCATCCTGTGTTATTCCCTGCACTGCGAAGCACATATTATATAATAACGGGTATAAAGGACGCACTTTTCAGTTGTTCTCGGATCTGACGCTGTTGGAAGTTTGTCAACTTGGATTCTTGCATCATTACTGAGGAAGAGAGAGACATGTTGGTTTACTTATCAATTCCAGAAGACTTTGGAACCAAATGTGCCAAGCAATATTCAAGACGCCATTCTTCAGTTTCCTCAAGACCATAATAAAATAACAAATGTAAAATTATATGTTTCTAAATGAATGGCGCGTTTACGCCGTGTGAAGGGGCCTTACTACAGACAACTTTAACCGGTTAAGGACCAGGCCCAGAAGTACATTAAGGACCGGGCCTCTTTTTTCAAAACTGACATGTGTCACTTTAAATGGCAATAACTTTGAGACGCTTTAACTTACACAAGTGATTTTGAAATTGTTTTTTCGTAACACATTATACTTCATGTTAGTGGTAAACACTAATCAATATTTTTGTATTTATTTATAAAAAAACTAGCAAATTTGATGGAAATTTGGAAAAAATTGCAATTTTCAAAATGTGAAATTCTCTGCTTTTCAGGCAGATAGTCATACCATCCAAATACATGAATAAATATTATCTCCCATATCTCTGCTTTATATCGGCATCATCTTTTGATCGTCTTTTAATTCATTTTGGATGTTACAAGGCTTACAAGTGTAACAGCAATTTTCCAGATTTACAAGAAAATTCCTCAAACTAATTTTTTAGGGACCACTTCAGTTCTGAAAGGAATTATAAAGGCCTATATAATAGAAACCCCCATAAATCACCCCATTTTCAAAACTACACCCCTCAAATTATTCAAAACAGCATTTGGGATGTTTGTTAACCCTTTAAGCATTTCATAAGAATAAAAATAATATGGAGGTCAAATTTAGACATTTCATTTTTTTTCACTAATACATTCATTTAGACCTAAAATTAACACATTCACAAAGGGTTAAAGGAGAAAATGCATCTCACATTTTGTTATGCAATTTCTCCCGTGCACAGAAATACCCCACATGTGGGTGTAAACTGATTTTTGGGCACACGGCAGTGCACGAAAGGGAAGGAGTGACACTGGGTGTTTGAACAGCATATTTTACTGGAATAATTTTCAGGCACCATGTCACATTTGCAGAGCCCTTAGCGTACCAAAACAATGGAAACCCCCCAAAAGTGACCCCATTTTAGAATCTACACCCCTCACGGAATTCATCAAGGGGTATAGTGAGCATTTAGACCGTACAGTTGTTTCACAGATTTTACTAACATTGGAATGTGTAAAAGAAAAATTACTAAAATGTCACTTTATCCCCAAAGTTTTCATTTTCACAAGGGGTTAAAGGAGTAAAAGCCCCCCAAAGTTTGTTAAACAATTTATCCTGAACACGGCAATACCCCATATGTGGCCATATTCTGCTGTATGGGAACATGGCGGGGCTCAGAATGGAAGGAGCGCTATTTTGCTTTTGGATGGCAGATTTTGCTGGAATAATTTTTAGGTGCCATGTCGCATTAGCAGAGCCCCTAGAGTACCAATACAGTGGAAACCCCCTAAAAGTGACCCCATTTTGGAAACTACACCCCCCACAAAACATATCAAAGGGTAGAGTGAGCATTTTGACCCTACAGCTGTTTCACAGATTTTATTAACATTGGGACATGAAAATGAAAATTTACTTTTTTTCCAACAAACTGTCAATTTAGCCCCAAATTTTTCATTTTCACAAGAGGATAAAGGAAAAAAAGCTCCCTAAAGTTCGTTACACAATTTCTCCTGAACACAGAAATGCCCCATATGTGGTAATAATCTACTGTATGGGAACATGGCGGGGCTCAGAATGGAAAGAGCGCTATTTGGCTTTTGAAGGGCAGATTCTGCTGGAATATTTTTCAGGTGCCATGTCGCATTTGCAGAGCCCCTAGTGTACCAATAAAGTGGAAACCCCCTAAAAGTGACCCCATTTTGGAAACTACACCCCTCATAGAATTTATCTAGGGGTTTGGTGAGCATTTTGGCCTCACAGCTGATTCACAGATTTTATTAACAATGGGACGTAAAAATGAAAAATTACTTTTTTTTCCAATTAATCGTCCATTTAGCGCCATATTTTTAATTTTGCAAGTAGCTGAAGAATTAAAAGCCCCCCAGAGTTTGTTACACAATTTCTTCTTAACAATACCCCATATGTGGCCATAATCTGCTGTATGGGTATACGGTGGGGCTCAGAATGGAAAGAGCGTTATTTGGCTTTTAGAAAGCAGATGTGGCTGGAATAGTTCTCAGGTGCCATGTCGCATTAGCTGAGCCCCTAAAGTATCAATACAATGGAAACCCCCCATTGTGACCCCATTTTAGAAACTACACAGGTGACAGTAAACTGGAATTCACCAAGAAGTGACCCCATTTTGTAGGGACAATTTTAGGGCCTCTGCAAATGTGATGTGGTGTCCAAAAACAAAGAATATAAATCTGCACTCCAAAAGCACATATTGCTCCTTCACATCTGCGCCCTGCTGGGTACCCAAATAGCGGTGTATGCCCACATGTATGACACTGGTGTACCCCGGATAACGGACTTAATGCCATATGTGGGTATAAATGGCTGTTTGGGCACAGCCGGGCACAGAAGGGAAGGAGCGCTATTTTGGTTTTTGGAGCACAGTTTGGTTTTAGGACACCATGCCTCTTTTGCAAAGCCCCTGAATTGCCAATAAAGTGGAATCCGCAGACATGTCACCCCATTTTGGACACTAGCCCACTGATGGGATTTATCAAGTGGCGTAGCGAGCATTTTTAACCCCTGAGTGTTGCATTTATTTAGTTTCCAGAAATGAAATCACAGCTGATAATGAGAAGTTAAAAATGAAAAATTTCCAGAGATTCGCCATTTTAGTGCCCGATATGTTGTGCCCAACTTATGTCAGCAGAGACACTCCAAAAACTGGTAAGCGGGTATCCCGGGCACAACAGCTTTTAGAGCGTTCATCTCTGATACAAGGCGGGCACAACATATTACGCACTGAAATGACGTATTCCTGGAAAAATGGTCATTTTCACCTTTCACAATCAGCTTCGTATTCATTTATGGATAATAAGTTATAGCAACACTTGGGGGTTAAAAATGCTCTCTGTACCCCTGGAGAAATCCTTCAGGGGTGTAGTTTCCAAAATAAGGTCTCATATCAGGGGATTCCACTTTACTGGCGTTTCAGATCTACAAAAGTGTCATGGCATCCAAAAACCAAACCGTCTGTGCTCCAAAAACCCAATAACCCTTCTTCCCTTTTGCGTCCAGCTGTGCCCTAATATCAGTTTATACCCACATATGACATTACGTCCGATATAACGGGTACACCAGTGTCATACATGTGTCATAAACTGCAGTTTGGGCGCACAGCAGGGCGCAGAAGCGAAGGAGCGCGATGCGGCTTTTGGAGTACAGATTTTGATGTTTGGTATCTGGATGCCATGTCATGTTTGTAGAGCCTGTAAGGTACCAGAAAAGTGGATTCCCCAAAGGAGTGACCCCATTTTGAAAACTGCACCCCTCAAAGAATTTATCAGGGGGTGTAGTGAGTATTAGTATCCCAGACGTGACTGCACAGTGGATGGCGAAGAGGGAATATATAAGCTGTGCGGAGAACATTGCAGACACCAAATTCCCTACTATGTCCCAGTAGCTCCTATGATTGGGGGAGTCACTCTGGGGGTCACTTTGGGGGTCACTTCTGGTGTTTTTTCGCTCATAAGCTGTAAATCTGGGGTGTCCCCTGATATTCGCTCGCACAGCTTATACATTCCCTATCTGCCGCAGCCAGTTGTGTTCTAATAATTTGGCGATTTTTGGGGGGTTTTGCCTTGACATTGCTAGATGCTATATTTTCTTTATTTTTCTGGTGACATGGCCATATAAGGGCTTGTTGTTTGCAGGATGAGATGCATTTTGTAATGGCACCATCTTTGGGTGCCTACAACTTACTGATTACATTTTATTAACTCTTTCTTGCTGGATTAAAAAAAAAAAAAAAATCAATCCTGCATTGAGTTTTACATTTTAAATTTTTCGCCATGCAGCGTACAGCATAAGTAACATGTGTCCTTTATTCTGCGGGTCGGTACGGTTACGGCGATACCTCATTTATGTTATTTTTTTTTGCGATACTAATTCTGCAGAACAAAAACACATTTGGGGACATAAATCAGTGATTTTTGCATCGCCATCTTCTGAGAGGCGTAACATTTTTATTTTTCGGTTGACAGTGTTGGTTGAGGGCTTATTTTTTGCGGGAAAATGTGCGCTTTTTATTGGCACTGTTGTGGGGTGAATATGACTTTTTGATCACTTTTTATAGCATATTTTGTAGGATGAGATGGCAAAAAATCATTATTTCCGGCGAGTTTTTTCCGTTTTTTTTTTCCGACGTTCACCGTGTACATTAAATATTATTTCAGTTTTATTGTACAGGTTGTTACGGACGCGGCGGTACCAAATATGCATTGCTTTTTTTAATTTTTAGTGCTTTTTTTTATATAATTCATTTTGTATAGAAAAAAGGGATTTTTGGACTTTAGAACTTTATTACTTTTTTCATACACTTTATTTATTTTTTTTTAACTTTTTTTTAACTTTTTCATGTGTCCCTTTAGGACACTTGAATCAGTTGATGCTTTGATGAAAGCTTCAGCTGATTCTACACAGTAGCAGACAGGACACGAGCAGGACATGAGCCTGCTCGTGTCCTGTAAGCTGCAGAGGAAGTGAGACACATCGCTCACTTCCTCCACCGCCTGGCAGGATCACCAGGTATGTGGGGGCTCCGGTAGTCTGGGGTCACTGGCCAGACCCCAGACTACCTTCTACTGCCATCGGCACCCCCCGATCTCGCCGCGGGGGGTGCCGATCTGGTTAACTTGTCGGCGGATCCCTTTCGATCGCGCCGCGATGTTTGACGGCGCGATCGAAAGGGTTAACACGTCCAGTCGGACTCAGTTCCGACTGGACGTTATGGAGGAAGGGGTTAGGTGTTAGTAACACCTAACCCCTGTCCCCCCCGCACCCCTCCCCCCGCCAGAAAGGTACCTAAAGGCCGGACGTATTTCGGCAATAGTCCGGTCTTTAGGTACCAGCACATGAGGCCGTAAATTTACGTACGGCGGTCCTCATGTGGTTAAGTAGGAGAACACGCCATGTTAAGAAGTAGATATCATCTCTGGCTCTCAGTCATGATTCTGAGAGAGCAAAGAGGAGGGAGGGGATACATCTGTCCATCAGTCTGGGGTCAGACAACGCGGACTGTTTTAACCCTTCTCATACTACAAATTTTAACAATAAGTACTACATAGTGACCATTACCTTTTAGTAGATCTTGAGTCTCTTTGCTATACTGTGGTTGCTTAGAACTGCTCCAAAACCCAGTGCCCATCGGAACTTGTACATTTCCATCCTTCCGAGACATACTGGGACTTCTGAAAGCCATAATGGTAGGTTAGGGCAATATGAATGAATTTTATTTATATAGCGCCAACATATTCCGCAGCGCTATACAATTTGTAGGGTTCAAATACAGACAGAGAGATACATTACAAAGAAAGTCATTTCACACAATGGGACTGAGGGCCCTGCTCGCAAGAGCTTACAATCTATGAGGTAGAGGGGGTGATAAAATAAAGACTAAATTCATCCACTGTTTCATGGAGATTTTCTGGGTAGTTTTGTAAGTAAAACATCTGGCAGCTGTCAATGGGATAAGTCAAGTAAAAAAGTCCCAACTAGAGATGAGCGAACACTGTTTGGATCAGCCGATCCGAACAGTACGCTCCCATAGAAATGAATGGCAGCACCTGTGACGCCGGCCGGACGCCGGCAAAGTCAGCGTCACAGGTGCTTCCATTCATTTGTATGGGAGCGTGCTGTTCAGATTGGCTGATCCGAACAGTGTTCGCTCATCTCTAGTCCCAACCTGTTAACACTCATATAGCTCCGGTTATCCGGTTCACCTTGTGTACCACCACTCACTATCAGCAGCAATGCTATCATTGAGAGGTGAAGAGAGACCAGCAGGGACCACCGGAGAGACAGAGGATTTAGAAGCATTTATCTTAGATTTATTTGTAAAGCACAAAAAGTCATCAAAAGATGGAATTTTTTAGAGCCCAGTTCACAACATTCACTTTATAATGTGAGGAGCAAATTCCATCCAGCTCTTGGTTAAACAATACCTCTGCCAATGGCTTATACTGAGCCGTGCCAGCGTGTCAAGCACCAGGCGAGTGTACGCTCAGGCAAGAAGATCCCTTCAAACATTTGTTGTCCAAGTATGGCGTATTAAGCTTCTCTAGTGCAGGGGTGCCACATGCCAGAAAATGTACCCCTGCCAGCTGCCACCTTGTAGCTGTGTGTGGTACTGCCACATGCACTGGTGTGCCTGAGTAGACAATGGACAGACATGTCATAAAGACTAATAGATCAGAGAAGTTTATAGTCACAGGTCATGGAGGGTCAGGAGCAGAATAAAGGAAAGTAATCTCAAATGTAACCCAGAAGGATTAAGAGGAAAACGCAAGTTAGAGGGGTTTTCTGGCCCCAAATTGAATTTTCATACTGACGACCTATCCACAGGATGGGTTATTAGTATGAAATCTGTCAATGTCTATCACCAAGATCCCTCATCTGTTCTAGCAGCCTTCGGGTGCAGGAAACTGTGTGTGTTGCGCTGCTTATAGTAATAGGAGAGGCTCAGCAGCCCCATCCACTGCATTGTGGTGGTTACGGTGAATTGCAGCGCTACTCCTATTACTTGACTAGGGATGGTGCTACATGCAGCTAATGGCACCAGGAGGGTCCTAGGACAGCAGATCTGTGCAGGGTCCAGGTGTCATTCCCCAACAGAACACCAATCTGTGTGGTTAGGTCATCACTATGAAAATCTGCTCACTGATAGGACTGCCTCCTTGACTTCTCAGCATAGAAACGTCAATGGATAAATGACTGATTCATTTTCCAGGAACCTATAAATATATCTTCTCACCTCCTCCTGCTCTATAACATGATGGCTGCAGATTAGACTGCGTTTTGCATGTGACAGACATGAAGTCAAATGCAATGGACTCCAGACACTATAAGGACCAAGCAATTTCTTCTAGAAGCTGCCGGTTACATATCTTAAATATCTTAGAAAGTCGCAGAATACATACAGCGTGCTAGATCATACAATATATGGCAGGGAACCCAAAGAACAGTCCACAAAAGCACCTCAGATAAGCACATTGTGAGACTTTATATAAGAGTTTAGAGTAATGAAGGAAAAGAGGTGCTTGCAAAGGAAGGGGGCGCAGGTTGGGGCACAATCTAAATATATACCCACAGAAGTCTATGGACAGGTGAGCTGTAAATCCTTACAGGATGGCTAGAAGAGAAGATACATGATTCCATTCATCTGATATACTTGTGTATAGATTCCATTAAACACTTGTCGTAGGCGGATCATAAGACCTGGTGTTTATGAGGTAATTTTGAGAGAATTGGGAGAATTTACTGCCAGAAAACAGACATGGGCTAAGGACCCGCATCAAATCGCTTCCAAACAACAGTGACTTAAAAAGTCTTGAAAATATTTGGCGGACACGCATTGCGCAGAAAACAGAGTTTTCCTCTGCAGATTTTCAGCCTCTATTATACCTATATGGAAAACTCCAGAATTTCCTATATTTGACATGATGAGATTTCGTTGCAGATTTTTTTCTGCAAATATGTGAATGGGATTAGCTAGATTCCTATCCACTGTGCAGGTAATGCAAAACGCAGCGTTTTTTTGCTGCGGCATTTCCACCACGGACAAAACGCTGCATTTTTACAATGCGGGGGGACAGCCACAAATGGGAAAAGTCTGTCACATCTTTGGGCACACAGATCTTTTCTGTTCCACAGTTGGTCTACTTCTCTCCTTCTCACAACTTTTTACAAAACTGGAGCGAGCACAGCAAAGACCAAAACAAGACTGGGATGCCGCGGTCCAACAAATTTGAGAAACTGGCTTAAATTATACAGGAAATTTACGCCAGCTCCTCACTTGCATAGACTTCTATTCCCGTGCATGCAAGTTCACCTGGACTAGGGGGCGTTCACACTTGTGCCTACTGTCCGTCTGTCGTGAATCAGGCGAAATTGCAGAAAACTAGTGCCAGTCCAAAGCCATAAATAGTAGCAACATAACACAAAAGCCCTGTATATTTAAAACCTATCCAGCCACTCCAGCGCCATTGCTCAATCCCTCAATCCTCTGCAGCAGGTATTGAATACTTGGCTGCAGAGTGTCTGCGTTTCCTATGTAACCACTGGCATTGAGAGTATATGTTACATGACCACTGGTGCTGGAGCGGCGCGGACGGTATTTTTCATTTTATAACATTTACTGCTGCTATATTTTTTGTTTTTCCTCTCTCAGACTATCCCTTTAATGCTGATACCAGTTTCTTCTCGTAGGTCGGCAGTGAATCGCTGCTTCATTGGTAAATTCTGGTCATTGTGTAAATTGTGTTTAATAAATTCCAGACTAATTCTTAGGGTAAGTTTACATGGCGGATTTTTTGCCAAGCGACACCATGCAAAATCCATCATGGAAATCTTCCTGATGTCAGTGGAAAGATGTCTTGTATTCATTCACTTTCATGGGAGGTTCGGGCGAAATCCACCTGAAGATCGGGCAGGACACGTGTTTGTTTTTCCCAGCTAGGCGTAAAAATAAGCGTATACCTCCCATTGATGTGATTTTTTCCAACGGATTCCACCATCTGTTATGTAAACTTACTCTTAGGGTGATGGCTGAAATCCCACCCAGGCAATGGCCAGTGGGCACACAATGGTTGCAGCTAAAATGAGGTATTACCCATATCATCTTATATCTATTTGCTACAGTGGGTGATTAAGGTTTTGATGGCTGCGCAGACAGCTGGTAAGAGTGCCAACACCCTTAGAGAAGTGTATACACAGTAACTGCTTCCATCCGAACACTGTCATAGTTGTGCAAATAACTATGTCTAGTCTAGACTGTACCTTTAATAAATCCACACTTTTCCTTGGCAAGGGTATATTCTACAGATGGCTTTTAGTCAGCGCACGGCCAATGCTGCCAACTTGGAGAGAAGGCATCACGCGTCCACTGACTAAACATTCACATTAACTACTTGTGGGCTTGAGCGTTAACAGGCTGAACATGATTTCTTCTGCTGTCATACTGTATAAATAATGTGCCAATCTCTTCCCCAGAGAGGTATACACACGATACAGATCAAATACTGTGCTGAGAGATCTGTCATGGAGAGAACATTGCCTGATTGGACTGGATGTTGTTCTTCAAGACTTCTATAAATTAGAAAAGTGTATATAATCCTTAGTAATATAATGTTGTAGTGTGACACTACAGTATTAAGGGGTCGCGCACACTGTGAGGGTCAGTGCAGCCCTATGTACATGTGTATTGGGGAATTTCAGGTAATGGAGAATGTACAAGTTCTGTATGCAAAGTGTTAATGAAGTGCATCATTGGTGCTAAGTGCGCCTGAATTATTAAGAAGCTCCAGTCTCTTACTAATGCCTCATTCACACTTGCGCCTGCTGTCCGTCCGTCGTGAATACGCCGAAATTGCAGAAAAACAGATTGGTAACGGTTTACAAACGGTCCATTTAAAAACACATTCACTTCAATGGGTGTTCAAAACAATCTGCTTTTTTTGTCCATTTACAGCTTCTCCACCGGGAGTCCGCTTTTTTTTGGATGGATGTAGTCGGACGTGCAGGACTTTGAGAATGAGGTATACAGTCATAATAAACAGCCATGTAGATGATGAGTTAGAGTCAGAGGACGGCAGTTAAGGCCCCGTGCACACGACACGACCGTCTGTTAGTTCAGTCTGCTAACTGGATTTTTCCTAGTGGCCGGCTATAGGCGGCTCCTTATTTGCATGTGGCGACCACTGCGTTGGAATTTATCTCTATATTTAGGTTATTTCTATATTTTTCCTTTTTCTGTAACTCCCTACAGACATGGAAATCAGCTGGAATAAAAGGCTGAAAAAAACACAGGTGTCACCAGGTATCGCGAGGAGAACAGCCATCGATATGCCGTCATCCATTTATCTGAGAAAGTCTGTGATTCTGCAGGTATGTCGTCCATTATGTACAATTGCTGCTGTGAAATCTTCCAGGTGTCTTTAATACTGAGTATAAATATCTCTCACTGTCTTCAGACTGACTCCAAGACACACTGATACATGAGATGTGTCAGGCTGCCTATTGGGTCATCAATGGAGATCACAATGCTTGCCATGGATGGTGCCGGACGTTCTTTTGTGAGACAGCTTCCCTGACTCATCCTGAGCTCCCAACAATTACCCAATACCATGAGTTTGAGATCAACTACCCGGTGGTCTATGAATGCTCAGGCTGCTAACATAGGTAAGATGCCATCTGTTATATCAACCCAGCTTTGTGTCAAAGACATGGAAAGACCAGTGTGATGTTGGATGGATGCTGTTCTTGTATCTTAGGGCTTTTCTATGCTATCTATGTAGGTGCAATGTGTTAGTTACCAACACTGCTTTATTCACTGACGTCTACAGAATTAATTTGGACGTTTGTGCTTTTAGGACTTGTCTTTAATGTAAGCTTTTTCAATCATTCTAGACTTGGACGTTGGAAAGCTTCTCTCAACACTGAGAGGATTGTGTGCGGCCGTTGCTCCAACAAAATGGTTCTCCTAAACTCCACCTAAAAACTTCCATCAGAAACCATGAAAATCCATGGTCAGTCAGAAAAAAGACCCAGCCATGATAGCAGCACATAGAAGTCATCCAGAAGATCTGTGTAAAGTGAAGCTTGATTTTCCACCAGAACAGCATCTTCTTACCAATTTTGGGGCAGGAGGGGGGCTCAGTGGCTAGCACTGTACCCTTGTAGTACTGAGGTTCTGGATACAAATCAACCACTGACATCTTCTGCAAAGAGTTTGTATGTTCCCCCATGCTCGTGTGGGTATGCTCCGGGTACGCCGGTTTCCTCCCACACTATACAAACATATTGATAGCTTAATTGGCCTTAATACAAATGCTTAAAATTGGCCAAAAAAACACTTTTCGTCTGCTACTGAGCAAAAACCACTTGTTCTATACTAAATCGAGTATGCGGATTCCAAATTCGAAGTCAGAATTGTTGTTTCAGGAAATTTTGCTACGGTATGCATAAGTATTACCTAAATGATTGAAGCACTTGGAAAGCATTGAATAATTTAGAACAGAATGAGTTTTACTCCAACAATTTCCTGATCTACATCAAAGTTTTTGTAGTAAACAGTGTATGGAAATGTAATGGAATAGAAAAATTTCAAAAAGTTTTGTTTTTCAGTTTAAAAGTCTTACTTGAGCAGGGCCCAGGACTGTTAAAAGTGCTTCAGGCATTTGCTTTTGTGTTTGTGAACGGTCATATTTTCCCATTGCAAAAACCAGCAGTAGTCCCCCATCATGTTGGGATTCCTGTGGCCTAGATCTATTCTCCATTGTAGAAATATCTTTATGGAACCGCTCTCCGTGTTTGTGACTTGTGCTTCCCAAATTGGGCGGGAAAAAGTCAAGATGGGAATGTAAGAAATGCATTTTCAATGACATTCGGCAGCCAAGTTGTTCTTATGGTGTAAGCCTGTTATCTACTAATTCAGCAGAGTTTTCAGCTCATCTGTTCCCAAGTAAGTTCTGCACTACTAGCACAAATACATCCCAAGCTGTAAGCTCCAGAAGGTTGAGTTTTGTTCTGAATGTGACATCATCGCATTAGTTTGTTGATTTCGGGGCCAATACAAATTCCAGCCTTTTTTTTAGCCTCAGTTTTCGGTGTGTTAAACCTCTCCTTCAAATACTGGAAACCATTTCCGTCACAATCAAGTGCAATTACAACATTATTCATTGAACCAAGTTTATTGTGAAGTGGTGGAAGATAAACTTGTAGTGGATTGACCAGTGACTTTTGTTGTACATTGTACTGACCAACTGTGTGCTAGAATCTGAGACGCCACTGTCTCATTTTGTAATGGTTGTTGTCATCACGACTGATCCATAGGCACAAGAAACACATCTGCTTTGTGTACCCTAACTGTAGGCCAAGCAGCAGCGCTACCACTTCAAGATCAGCAGAAATTGTCCTTTTATGTTATGAGTATTTCATAATTTCCAATTAGCCTCCATTCATCGGGAACATGTGAACCATCTAACGCCATCTTAAGATCATTTACATCAGTACAGAAGCAGACATCGCTTTTCATTGCATAGTATACAGATAACTTGATGTGTCGATGACAAAATTGTGAAGTTTTGGTGGCAGACTGGTCTAGGCACCTCCATTGGAATATTTCCAATATATAATAAATTAATATTATAACTGAATAAGCTTTGCTAGTATGCTGTATATACTTGAGTATACGTCGACCCGAATATAGGCCCCTAATTTTACCACAAAAAAATGGGAAAACTTATTGACTCGAGTATAAGCCAAGGGGGGAAAATGCGTGACATTCTGTTTGTGCTCAGGTCACCTCTGGCCTCATCAATGTCCTATACACAAATGGATTGTGTCCCATTGGTCTTAGCAATCAAATAACATTTGCGTACATATCACTGCTGAGACCAGTAAGTGCTCGCAGTGGTGATCTAAGCACAAACACAGTGTCATCAGGAGATGTCATCTGGGACCAGGAACACCCGGTGCTGGGGCAGGGGAGGGGGTGTTTTGGTTGTCTGTCTGCCCCTTCCCTGAGCCTGAGGACTGTTTTTTTTCCCCACTTGGAATTCAGCCTGGCTGAATATAGGGTATCTGCAGTGTTCCTATTAACCCCTTCCCGACGGAATAGGAGCACTGCAGATACCCTATATTCAGCCAGGCTGTAGTCAGGCTGAATTCCAACTGGGGGAAAAAAAAAACCAGTCTTCAAGCTCAGGGAAGGGGCAGACAGACAACCAAAATGCCACCCCCCCCCCTTCCCCATGAACTATTATTATTCTCAGGGGTCTTTTCAGACCCCGAGTATAATAATCGGAGCCCCAGGGGAGGTGAGGGAACATAATAAACAGTGTTACTCAACTCACTGGGATCCAATGTTAATCCTAGCTGGCTTTGGGCCTATCTGGTAATGCCCGGACGTCATGTGGTCTGGGATATTACCATATAGGCCCAAAGCCTGTGCTAGCAGTACCATACAGGCCCAAAGCCTGTGGTAGCAGTAACAGCCTGTTGCCATACAGGCCCAAAGCCTGTGCTAGCAGTAACAACCTATTACTACTAGCACAGGCTTCGGGCCTATATGGTAATATCTGACGTCTGGGACATTATCATACAGACTCAAAGCCTGCTAGGATTAGCATTAGATCCCGGAGAGGTGAGTAAAATTGTTTATGTTCTCTCACCTCCCCTGGGGCTCCAATTATTAGACTCGGGGGTCTGAAAAGACCCCCGAGTATAATAATAGCGGTAGTGGGATCGCAGCCTGGACTCGAGCTTGCTCACTGCCGACCTCCACGACCTATAGTAGAAAGGGAAGCGGGGGTGGCAGTGAGCAGGCCCGAGGAGGTAGGTAAGGCAGAGAAGACGCTCTGGAAACATTGTGGGGCGGTCCTAGAGACAGCGCTGCCCCACCACTCACCTATTGGCAGCAGCACTGCTCCAGTGGCCGCTCACAGGTGTCTTGCCACAGGTGTCTTGCCGCTTGACTCAAGTATAAGCTGAGGGGAGCTTTTTCAGCACAAAAACTGTGCTGAAAAACTCGGCTTATACTCGAGTATATATGGTAACTTAAAATCTAGACGTGTCAGGCAAATTCGGAGTTCATGTTTGGAATCGGGATGCGCATTTTTGTGTGAATCATGTTTTTCTCTCAGTAGCAAAATCATTGCTGCGCCTGAAGAAAGGGCATGTCGCTTCTTTTTTCCGCGAGTGGAAAAAAAACACTCACGGAAAAAGGGAAAGGGAATGGGGTTTTTTTTAGCTGGATTTTGACGCAGATTCCCTGTCAAAATCTGGCCCAAAAAACCCTGTCTGAACCCAGCTCAAGTGTAGACATAGTCAGCCAAGAGTCAGAGACAGCCAAGTCAGTGCATAACACACTGGATCTCAAGATGATTCCTTATAGGCGGAAGACTTGCACCTGTGAGTGGCACTGCTGCTCTCTTGTGCGGCAATCTGTTGATGTCAGATGTTACTGGCTACTCGGGGCAGGAGAGGGCTCAGTATTTAAGGGCTGTTCCCGTGCATTTTAGGGGACAAGATGGAGAGCTGGCTAGTGGGAAAAGGAGGTCCTCTTGCTCCTGGAAGGATGTTTGGTGGAGACAACAACTCTCAAAGGCAGATGAACTGGGAGAGCCACACAATCTGCTAACATCTAGAAGAGGGAAACCTATGTTTAAGACATCAGATGGTTCAGTGAACTAACTAGTGACTGGGAGCCTGAGATCTGTGGTGTTGGGTGGTGCACGCCTTGTGACAGCGGATGCGCTTCATTTGTAGCTGCAGCCTGCAGGCCTGTTCAAGTTTCACTTCTATACCCCACTGTGAGAGTCATTCTTGTAGATCTGCTGTGTTGTAAGAACTATAGTAGAGAGAAACCCACAGTGTGCGACCAGATGTCTCATGTGTGTCCTTTCTGTGCCAGCAGAACCCCTAGTGACCTGCAAAGGATGGTGTGTCTGAGAGACAGCACATTGACTGCGGTGGGTAGAAGTTGTGCCAGTCACATGAGCGCCATACTGACATCCCGTGCCAAGGGACTCGTGCCCCCAGATTACAGCATGATATAATTTTGTCTGCCTGCAGATTCCATTAGCGGGGATTCACATTAGAGACAGTCAATATGCAGCCACTGGGGCTATAAGCTGTTTTGCCCAGGTCCCACTCCTCTTATCGCCAATAATTAATTTTGCCAGGGCAAGCCAGAGCTGACCAAGTATTACTCCTGCTGCAGCCGTGGCGGAGAACTGTAATGTTACATGGAGGCCATTTGTGTAATACAAGAACAGCTCAAGACCGCAAGAGCTGCTTGAACAGAGTGTCAGTCTGAAATACACCAGATTTATCACAGTGACTGATGCTGGATGATAAATCTGGCGTATCTCAAGACTTGCATCCAGAATTTTATGACACAATTTTTTTTTCTGAGTAGCCACATCCACCTGTCTACTTTTGTGCAATCTACACGTGTCAAGAAGTGCCAAGTTTTACCGCATTTAGCACAGTGTCTAATTGTAACCACAATAGTAAATATGGCCAACTGCTTCAGCCTATGATAAAAAGGGCAAGATTTTTTTTTCTACATACAGTCCTATGAAAAAGTTTGGGCACCCCTATTAATCTTAATCATTTTTAGTTCTAAATATTTTGGTATTTGCAACAGCCATTTCAGTTTGATATATCTAATAACTGATGGACACAGTAATATTTCAGGATTGAAATGAGGTTTATTGTACTAACAGAAAATGTGCAATATGCATTAAACCAAAATTTGACCGGTGCAAAAGTATGGGCACCTCAACAGAAAAGTGACATTAATATTTAGTACATCCTCCTTTTGCAAAGATAACAGCCTCTAGTCGCTTCCTGTAGCTTTTAATCAGTTCCTGGATAAAGGTATTTTGGACAAACAATTCAAGTTCAGTTAAGTTAGATGGTCGCCGAGCATGGACAGCCCGCTTCAAATCATCCCACAGATGTTCAATGATATTCAGGTCTGGGGACTGGGATGGCCATTCCAGAACATTGTAATTGTTCCTCTGCATGAATGCCTGAGGATTTGGAGCGGTGTTTTGGATCATTGTCTTGCTGAAATATCCATCCCCGGCGTAACTTCAACTTTGTCACTGATTCTTGAACATTATTCTCAAGAATCTGCTGATACTGAGTGGAATCCATGCGACCCTCAACTTTAACAAGATTCCCGATGCCGGCATTGGCCACACAGCCCCAAAGCATGATGGAACCTCCACCAAATTTTACAGTGGGTAGCATGTGTTTTTCTTGGAATGCTGTTTCTTTTTGGACGCCATGCATAACGCCTTTTTTTATAACCAAACAACTCAATTTTTGTTTCCAAAATGAAGCTGCCTTGTCCAAATGTGCTTTTTCATACCTCAGGCAACTCTATTTGTGGCGTACGTGCAGAAACGGCTTCTTTCTCATCACTCTCCCATACAGCTTCTATTTGTGCAAAGTGCGCTGTATAGTTGACCGATGCACAGTGACACCATCTGCACCAAGATGATGCTGCAGCTCTTTGGAGGTGGTCTGTGGATTGTCCTTGACTGTTCTCACCATTCTTCTTCTCTGCCTTTCTGATATTTTTCTTGGCCTGCCACTTCTGGGCTTAACAAGAACTGTCCCTGTGGTCTTCCATTTCCTTACTATGTTCCTCACAGTGGAAACTGACAGGTTAAATCTCTGAGACAGCTTTTTGTATCCTTCCGCTGAACAACTATGTTGAACAATCTTTGTTTTCAGATCATTTGAGAGTTGTTTTGAGTAGCCCATGATGCCACTCTTCAGAGGAGATTCAAATAGTAGAACAACTTGCAATTGGCCACCTTAAATACCTTTTCTCATGATTGGATACACCTGGCTATGAAGTTCAAAGCTCACTGAGGTTACAAAACCAATTTTGTGCTTCAGTAAGTCAGTAAAAAGTAGTTAGGAGTATTCAAATCAATAAAATGATAAGGGTGCCCATACTTTTGCACCGGTCAAATTTTGGTTTAATGCATATTGCACATCTTCTGTTAGTACAATAAACCTCATTTCAATCCTGAAATATTACTGTGTCCATCAGTTATTAGATATATCAAACTGAAATGGCTGTTGCAAACACCAAAATATTTAGAACTAAAAATGATTAAGATTAATAGGGGTGCCCAAACTTTTTCATAGGACTGTATGTACGTGTTTCAATGCTACACCCAGTAACCCAGGACCTTATGGCAAAGTCTTCCTACCCTTAAAGGGGTTGTCCAGGATAACCATTTTTTTGCCAGAAAAAGGTAACCCCCCCCCCCTCCCCCCACAACCACCCATAATCACCGGTCTCCAGTGCCCTGGTTTCTCCCACTGCGGTCTGGTCCTGCTGCTTGTTTTGACGGACATCCCTGTGCGGAAGTTACTACAGAGACCAATCAGCTGCCTAAGGAAAGGAACCAGGATGTCACTCCCAAACATCACCTGTGACGTCACTCGCATACATCACCTGTAATGTCACTCGCATACGTCACCTGTGACGTCACTCCCATACATCACCTGTAATGTCACTCGCATACGTCACCTGTGAGGTCACTCGCATACGTCACCTGTGATGTCACTCGCATACGTCACCTGTGATGTCACTCGCATACGTCACCTGTGATGTCACTCGCATACGCCACCTGTGATGTCACTCGCATACGCCACCTGTGATGTCACTCGCATACGTCACCTGTGATGTCACTCGCATACGTCACCTGTCACGTCACTCGCATACATCACCTGTGACGTCACTCGCATACGTCACCTGTGACGTCACTCGCATACGTCACCTGTGACGTCACTCGCATACGTCACCTGTGATGTCACTCGCATACGTCACCTAATAATAATAATAATAATACATTTTATTTATATAGCGCCAACATACTCCGCAGCGCTGTACAATTTATAGGGTTCAGATACAGACATACATAACAAAGAACGTCATTTCACACAATGGGTCTGAGGGCCCTGCTCAAAAGAGCTTACAATCTATGAGGTAGAGAGGGTGACACAAGAGGTAGCAGGGGCGGCATTGCTTATACAGTGTTCAGACAATTTTGTGCATTAGGAATTGTGATAGGCTTGTCTGAAAAGATGCGTCTTTAGTTTGCGTTTGAAACTGTAGAAGTTGGGAGTTAATCTGATTGTCCGGGGTAGAGCATTCCAGAGAAGTGGTGCAGCTCGGGAGAAGTCTTGTATACGAGCATGGGAGGTTCTGATAATAGAGGATGTAAGTGTTAGGTCACTGAGTGAACGGAGAGCACGGGTTGGGTGGTAGACAGAGATGAGGGAAGAAATGTAGGGAGGTGCGGCATTATGGAGAGCCTTGTGGATGAGAGTAATAACTTTATATTTTATTCTATAATGAATGGGCAGCCAATGTAGCGACTGGCACAGACCGGAGGCATCGCTGTAGCGTCTAGCCTGATAGATGAGCCTGGCCGCTGCATTCAGAATAGATTGTAGAGGAGAGAGTTTAGTGAGGGGAAGACCGATTAGTAAGGAATTACAGTAGTCAAGGCGAGAATGAATCAGAGAGACAATAAGTGTCTTTAGTGTATCTCTGGTAAGGAAAGGGCGTATTCTGGAGATGTTTTTGAGGTGGAGGTGACATGAACGTGCGAGTGATTCAATATGAGGGGTGAAGGAAAGGTCTGCGTCAAATATGACCCCAAGGCAGCGGGCATGCTGCCTAGGAGTTATAGTAAGGCCTGAGACTGCAATGGATATGTCAGGGACAGATCTGTTAGATGGTGGAAACAGTAGTAGTTCAGTCTTAGAGAGATTTAGTTTCAGATAGAGCGAGGACATGATATTAGAGACAGCAGAGAGACAGTCACTGGTGTTCTGAATGAGTGCAGGGGTGATGTCACGGGAAGATGTGTATAATTGGGTGTCATCAGCATAAAGATGGTACCTGAAGCCAAATCTGGCGATGGTTTGTCCAATGGGGGCTGTGTAGAGAGAAAAGAGCAGGGGGCCGAGGACCGAGCCCTGAGGAACTCACCTGTCACCTGTGATGTCACTCGCATACGTCACCTGTGATGTCACTCGCATACGTCACCTGTGAGGTCACTCGCATACATCACCTGTGATGTCACTCCCATACGTCACCTGTGACGTCACTCGCATACGTCACCTCTGACGTCACTCCCATACGTCACCTGTGAGGTCACTCGCATACGCCACCTGTGACGTCACTCGCATACGTCACCTGTGACGTCACTCGCATACGTCACCTGTGACGTCACTCCCATACGTCACCTGTGAGGTCACTCGCATACGTCACCTGTGATGTCACTCGCATACGCCACCTGTGATGTCACTCGCATACGTCACCTGTGAGGTCACTCGCATACGTCACCTGAGATGTCACTCGCATACGTCACCTGTGATGTCACTCGCATACGTCACCTGTGATGTCACTCGCATACGCCACCTGTGATGTCACTCGCATACGTCACCTGTGAGGTCACTCGCATACGTCACCTGTGATGTCACTCCCATACGTCACCTGTGAGGTCACTCGCATACGTCACCTGTGATGTCACTCCCATACGTCACCTGTGAGGTCACTCGCATACGTCACCTGTGAGGTCACTCGCATACGTCACCTGTGATGTCACTCCCATACGTCACCTGTGATGTCACTCGCATACGTCACCTGTGATGTCACTCGCATACGCCACCTGTGATGTCACTCGCATACGCCACCTGTGATGTCACTCGCATACGTCACCTGTGATGTCACTCGCATACGTCACCTGTCACGTCACTCGCATACGTCACCTGTGACGTCACTCGCATACGTCACCTGTGATGTCACTCGCATACGTCACCTGTGATGTCACTCGCATACGTCACCTGTGATGTCACTCGCATACGTCACCTGTGATGTCACTGGCATATGTCACCTGTGATGTCACTCGCATACGTCACCTGTGATGTCACTCGCATACGTCACCTGTGATGTCACTCGCATACGTCACCTGTGATGTCACTCGCATACGTCATCTGTGATGTCACTCGCATACGTCATCTGTGATGTCACTCGCATACGTCATCTGTGATGTCACTCGCATACGTCACCTGTGATGTCACTCGCATACGTCACCTGTGATGTCACTCGCATACGTCACCTGTGATGTCACTCGCATACGTCACCTGTGATGTCACTCGCATACGCCACCTGTGATGTCACTCGCATACGTCACCTGTGATGTCACTCGCATACGTCACCTGTAATGTCACTCGCATACGTCACCTGTGATGTCACTCGCATACGCCACCTGTAATGTCACTCGCATACGTCACCTGTGATGTCACTCGCATACGTCACCTGTGATGTCACTCGCATACGTCACCTGTGATGTCACTCGCATACGTCAAATGTGATGTCACTCGCATACGTCACCTGTGATGTCACTCGCATACGTCACCTGTGATGTCACTCGCATACGTCACCTGTGATGTCACTCGCATACGTCACCTGTGATGTCACTGGCATATGTCACCTGTGATGTCACTGGCATACGTCACCTGTGATGTCACTCGCATACGTCACCTGTGACATCCCATGTCCATTACTTAGGCCGCTGATGGCTCTTGGTGGTCATGTGCAGGCAAGAACGACTGTCAAAACAAGCAGCAGGACAGAGCGGGGTGGGAGACCCCGGAGCATTGGGGACAGACAAGTACGGGTTGTTGGGTGTTTTTTAGTTTTTTTCACCTTCCCCGGCTTCCTTGTAAAAAATAAAACCAGTTTCCTTGACAAGTCATTTAGCACACTGCAGCCCACACTCAGGACCTCAGAAGAGAAGGGGCCGTGCACTGAAGATGCGCCACAATTACACCCGGCTACACCAGACAACTGGTGACTATGAGAATCCAATAGAAGAGAGGAGCCCTCACGTAATAATCTCACTATAGCGTTACCGTACATGGACAGACGTCAGTTCACACTACCACACACACATTTTGCTTCCTATTACATCTTACCGTAGCCGATAAGAAACGCGCAGTGTGCACCAGGGATGTTTACTGTTCCCATAGAAACAGGAATAGGGGCGGGGTTAGCAGAGGGAGGTGTTAGTTTGGTAAAAAGGCGTGTCTTTTTGGGAGTAGAAGGCGTGACCATATTACATACATCCGGCCAATACGTGACGTGGGCTATTGCGTATTTCCGCTTCCTCCCTGTTGTGGGCGGGGATTAGCGGCTTCTGTATTTCCGGTCTGTAAGGCAGGCGTGCGTAGCTTGTGCTAGACAGTGAGTGACTTGTACGTTACCGGCTGTAGCGGAGCAGAGGCGCCATGTCTGACAACGAGGACAAGTAAGTGTATTGTGTGCGGTAACGGAGGTGCTGGCGCCATCAGAGCACTGTGTGAATAGGGATGGATTCGAGGGGTTTTCCACTAACAACACTTATCTACAATTACAGGACAGCGGGGGTGTGGGGGATGTGTGTGGTGACCACTGTACAGTCACATGGCCAGTCCTGCCCCCACCATAGTGAGCAGGGCACTATGGCTACATTCACACGTGACCATGTGCTGGGTTGGTCTATTACCTGGTCAAGGAATCGGATCTGTGCTACGTTTTCTCCCAGTGTGTCAGCCATGTACACGGGAATGTGTATGAGCCCATAGAGATGAATGGGTCAGTGTGCTGTCTATGTAATCTACAGCAGTCCACACATGATTGTGTGCACAGGGCCTTATTGTGGATATGACTGAGCTCCCGGTGGTCACATTACTGCTTGGTATCAGTTCAGCGCTGTATCTGCCGGCGCCCTGAGCTTCATCCACACATCCATAGTCTATTTGGGGAATGTGGCCTATATGTGGCTTACTCTTCATGGACTGGAAGTTGTGATTGACCTTTGAGGCTTTGTCACATCATTCTGTTTTGTGACAAAATAACGGGAACTCCATGTACTCCTTTATAGTCAATAGGGTCCCTTGGGTGCCAGTAATATCCGCCTGTGTTACATGCACACCTTTACTTTATACATTCCTAAGGGTGAAATCCATGGTGGAAATTGTTACCACACTGTCTGGCAGATCTAATCTGTATTGCTGTTCTCAATACACTGTCAATCTTACATGGATTTTGTTTGGATTTGTGGTGTATCTGCTATAGGTGTAGGACTGAACAATTGCTGAGCGCTGCCCTAGGATATTGAAATCCAGAAATGAAGAAAACTCATTCCAGCCCATTTAAAGAGGAGCTTTAATGTTCCGGGGCACAGGCAGTTCTATATACTGCTGGAAAGCTAACAGTGTGCTGAATTCAGCGAACTGTCGGCTTTCCCGATCTGTGCCCCGGGTAAAGCGCTATCGGTACCGTAGCGCTTTACAGTCAGAAGGGCATTTCTTACAGTTAGCCAGGGACCCAGCAGCGCCTATCGCGCTGTACAGTGTGAGTGGGGAGGAACGCCCCCTCCCCTCCTGATAATACTCGTCTATGGACGAGCTGTGTGAGCAGAGGGAGGGGGCGTTCCTCCCCGCTCACACTGTATAGCGCGATAGGCGCTGCTGGGCAGAAGGGCGTCCCTGGCTAACTGTCAGTAACACCCTTCTGACTGTAAAGCGCTACAGTACTGGGACCGATAGCGCTTTACCCAGGGCACAGATCGGGAAAGCCGACAGTGCACTGAATTCAGCGCACTGTCATCTTTCCAGCAGTATATACAACTGCATGTGCCCGATCTGATGAAAGGTCCTCTTTAAACTTTTCTGCACCACAACCAGTTTAGATTGTAGTCCTAAAAAGAGGGGGGCTGTGTTAAATTTCCGCTAGCCCTGATGTAGATCACAGAGTGACTGTTTTAGGCTGCACCTGCGTGTATGGGTCTGTGACAACTGCATGGACCTATTCATTTCATTAACTCTTTAACAACTTCATGGTGTCTCTAAGGAAGTATGGAGAGGGCTCTGCCGCTGAGCCCTCGCCATATCCTGCGGGTACTGACTGTATCATACATTAGACTCCCACTGCTAACAGTCACGATTGGTGCCTGCACTGATTGCAGCTGTTAATACTTTAGATGCCGTAGTCAGTCATGACCAAGGGAGTTACATAACTGCCATAACATCATTGGTGGGCGGCGATCAGTAGTCATGACAGTGTGTACTAGAAATGAGTGAGTTTCACCATATACTGCAATATCGTTTCATCTCATCTCTACTGGTGATACCTTCAGAAATAAGTTAGAACCTTGTTCTTGGTGTCATATGAAAGCTGAGACTCCCATTTTTCATATGATAACAGAATCCCTGTTCTTCAATTTACAATCTCCAAGATATTACTATTTGAAGTAACCCTCAGCAATGTGCAAGAACCTGTCCAACTTTACCCCAGTTTGCATATTAAACCACAGAAGAATAAAGAAGGGACAGAAGTGGATTATCGGTGCAGGGTTTCATGGAAAGGAGCCACATTTCATTAATAAAGTAGATTACAACATTTATTAATGACACAAATACTGCCAGAAAATCTAACTTTGTCTTAAAGTTAGTTAGGGCGGGTTCTCACTAGCGCCCGATCTCCGCTTTCAGTTTCCATCTTCTGCCCAAGAAACAGAACAGGAGACGGAAACCAGCAGTCATTTTTAAAACCCATTCAAATGGGTTTGCAAAGTGTCCTCCCGTGAGCATTTTATGGTCTCCATGGCGAAACCATATAAATAAATAAATAACGGTTTCACTGCGGAGACCACAAAATGCTCAAGGGCGGACACGGTCTGCTGGGTTTCCGTCTCCTGTCGGCAGAAGACGGAAACTGTAAGCAGAGACCCGGGGCGCAGATGTGAACCCACCCTTACACTGACTGTTTTGTCGAAAAAAAAAAAAAAAACTATTTAGGGCTGAGGCCCCACATTGTGGATACACTGCTTTTTTTGTTGTTGCAGATTTTGCTGCATTTTTTTAAGCCAAAGCAAAGAGTGACTACAGGAGGAATGGAAAATATATCGGAAGTTCTTATACTTCTACCTTTTGCTCAATCCACTCCTGGCTTTTGCTCAAAAAAAAAAAAAAAAAAATCTGCGTTTCTTCAATGTGGGGCCTTAGCCTTAAGCTACAGACACTCATGGCTTATGTTTGCTGCTTTCTGGAGACAGATTTTCCTGCAGTTTTTTGAGTAGGCTAACAAGGAGAGTAGTTGTAGTGTTCCTGCCGGCAGAATCCACTGCTGCATTTGGTTCAAAAAACTGCTTGTAAATCTGCCTGAATGTAGCCAATAAAACTATTGAGTCCTGGAGGTGCAAATCACCCTGGACCTGACTTGGTTATAATCTTTTCTTAGAACATGTGACTGTATATCCGCTTCAGTGTTACTTTCTGTAAATGCTTAGTGAGATTAGACGACTTGATCTCTCTTAACTTACTCTTGTGGGGTCCTTTTCCTTGTGTGTATCTTTTTGAAAACCTGACTGCCAGTAGAGGGCAGTAGAGCCCGGCTTCCCATTTGCTGTAGAAATGTGCCGTAAACCTAGAAGAAATCAGATATATATTAGCATAGTCTAGGAGTTAAATGGCTGTACCTGGACCCAGACACGTGTTTAATCTTTAATATTGAATGTACAAAATATTGTCTATGTGAGGAAGGGCAGAAATAAGTGTCTTCTACATCCTGCAACCTCAAATGCTGCCACTAGGGGGTGATATAACAATGATGATCAGACCCTCAGTGTTTGTACTATAAGTGGAGGAGAGTACTGCATCGTTTGTAGTTACCATGCCTGAGGGCGCCATGGGGGCACATGGGAGGGAGGACATTCTGGAATTGCTTTCATCTTGTGACTGAAATGCCTGCGGTGTCAAAATGGATGCCTGATAATAGTTTTACACTTGTAGGCTGTTTGCGTCCAAGCTTTTTGTAGTTGTGTGTGTGTGTAATAATTGTATCACTGGGGGATCCGAGTAAATCTGATATCAGTCATTGATGTGAGGGGATATGTTGTGTAATTTTATGGTAAAGGAAAGATGAAATGGTTTTCTTACTTTTTTTTAAAGTTTTGATGGAGATGATTTTGATGACGTTGAAGAGGATGAGGGTCTCGATGACTTGGACAATGCAGAAGAAGAAGATCAGGAGAATGTAGCCATTTTACCTGCTGGTGAAGGGCAGCAAGCAAATCAGAAGCGCATTACCACAAATTACATGACCAAATATGAACGGGCCCGGGTCCTCGGGACTAGAGCGCTGCAGATAGCGTAAGTATGGTACAACTGAGTACGTAAACATCTGTATACTGTGACTGAATGACTGGAGGGTGCGCCATCTGCAGTCATCATTCTATCAGCTTTTCTATCTGTGGTTCTCATCCTATGAAGGAGCAGAACAATGGACAGAGGGACTGAAGTGTGAGTGGAGCCAAAGAGTCATTTCTTTTCCATTAATGTATAGTAACTCCTCGCTGATGAAGGATTTGTAAAATGTCAAAGTCCAACAACAGAGAACGCATAAATGCCCTGTGTGAATACTACCTCAACTCTGCTCTTTCTATAGACTTGTATGGGCATGCTCAGTTGTCACTTGATCCATCTCTTCCTGATTGGGGAGGGGGGCTTTGAGACTCGGCTCACTCCGTGAATTAGTGATGAATGTTTGTCATTGGAAATCACTGGGTAGAATGTATTAAGACTGGCATTGTATACCCTGCCTTAATATGAAGTCAAATGCACCAAACTTGTATGACTGAAAATGCATCTTAGTAAATTGTC
The DNA here is from genome assembly GCF_031893055.1 of Leptodactylus fuscus. Taxonomy (NCBI): domain Eukaryota; kingdom Metazoa; phylum Chordata; class Amphibia; order Anura; family Leptodactylidae; genus Leptodactylus; species Leptodactylus fuscus. The sequence continues at coordinate 41,579,532 of NC_134273.1, forward strand.
ACAAAATGAAATCTGTGCGTACACCAAACAAGTATGGACACCCTTCCCCCCCATACCCTTCACTGGCATCACAAACCTGTGCCGAGGGTCATCATTGTTCTGCAAGTCCCAATGCTAAATTCAAAAGTGAATCACTGAAAAGGACATTAAAACTGCAAAATACTACTGAAATATGGTCATGCATAACTGATCTGTATGGCAGTCCAGGATCCTTAACTTCACCCCACAATTACTGACACCCCTTTCTTCCACAAAACAAGGCCTGGTTGCATCCTCTAAAAATAACCACAGAGCGTAAGTTCATGTCTTGGACATAATATACAAGCTTAAAGGGGTTGTCCCATCACAAGGATCCTATCTATAATGCTTGTAAATGTGGATGTAAGACTTTTCCTAAATACACTGCTTCAGTAGAACTCCTTTGTTTGTTCACTATATTACTTTATTCATTTTTTTGTGGCCACAGCCCTGACCTAGCTGCTCCTGAGTCAAGTGATGTATCAGCCTGATCTCAGGGGGAGGGAGGAGGGGCTAAGTGCACGGGAGCGAGCCTGGAGGGGGGGGGGGTAGTTTACCCTTTGGGGGAAGGGGACGCCAATACAATATTAGACGCCGGCACAGGTGAAGCCAGCAACATCTCTATGCTTCTGCCCTGCATGAAGCAAGCAGCGGCAGAAGCGATGCTGCTGTTCCGGGGCGGAGGAGCGGAATAACAGCATCGCTTCTGCCGCTGTTGGCTTCATGCAGGGCAGAAGGATAGAGATGTTGCTGGCTTCACCTGTGCCGGTGTCTAACACTCCCCAGCAGCCGCTGTAATAGAGGCTGTAATAGAGGCGGATGCTGGGGACTACGCCGGCACAGCTGAAGCCAGCAACATCGCTATGCTTCTGCCCTGCATGAAGCAAGCAGAAGCAATGCTGTTATTCCGCTCCGGGGTCACATATATGCAAAGCCAAGCGGCGAGATGCCGCCGGCCCTGCATGCACGCTCATACACCAGTCTAACCTTCACAATGCGAATGCAGACCCGACACTCTATGAGCGCGCACGCAGGGCCGGCGGCATCTCGCCGCTTGGCTTTGCATATGTGACCCCGCCCACCAATGACGAGACAAAGCCGGAAGACAGAAGATTTTAGAGGAACGAAGACTGGTAAGTATGCGACGTGGGATAACCCCTTTAAAGGGGTTGTCCCATCACAAGGATCCAATCTATACTGCTTGTTAATGTGAATGTAAGACTTTTCCTAAATACACTGCTTCAGCAAAGCTGCTTTGTCTGTCCACTATCTTACTTTATTCAATTCTTTGTGGCCACAGCACTGACTTATCTGCTCATGAGCCAAGTGATGTATCTGCTGCTCTCAGGGAGGAGGGGCTAAGTGCAGGGAGCGAGCCTGTGTATCTAGCTATTCCTGTGTCTACACCACTTGACCTAGCTTCCTGCACTCAGATAGAGGAGAGGAGCTGCTTTCATTTCTTCTGTTCTCCCAGTTATCAGGCTAGCTAATTCAATTGTGTTCATTATGGCAGAGACAGGCAGTCTCTGTATGTAACACAGAATGGAGTTGCTGCTGCCTGTACTTCATAGTCCAATATGGGTGGGCGGAGCTACACGTGGATTGGGGGCGGAGCTAAACGGCAGGTTGTACGTGAAACCCCGCCCACCAAATGATGCAAGAAACCAGGAAGAAAGAAGATTTTACAGCAGTAAAGACTGATGAGTATGTGAGGTGGGAATACCCCTTTAACCATTTTTTTTTTCTTTTTAGAATGTGTGCACCTGTCATGGTGGAGTTGGAAGGAGAAACAGACCCTCTTCTTATTGCTATGAAGGAACTCAAGTATGTGTTAAGATTGTATTGGCCTTTTTATCTATTTCAATGTACCAATACCTCATTCTCATCAACGTCACAAGGCTTTCATACCCCCTGCATAAGTATTAAACATAAGTAGTACTAGTTTGATCATTTGGACAGGCTTGCACCCCCTGTCAAGGACACACTGTCTTGTCCCCTGTGCAGGCATTTCACTGCAAACTATAAGACTCCATTTATATTATTGCTGCATGAGGAAGTATGTTTCAAGTGAGCGGCTCAAGTTTAGTTGCACTTTAAGGGCACATTCACACAGCTGAGTTTCAGCCGTAAAACTCAATCCCTATGTTGGCCGGATTTACTGGCCTAATTAGTATGTCAGGAGAGAGACCCCTAACAGAATTGGTCTCCTCTTCAACTCCATGGCCTTGTGGGGGGAAAAAAAAAATCCAAAATATTAAAAAATTTAAAAAGTCGCCATATTCATATAGCTGTAACTTTGTTTTATTTTATTTCCATTTACGTAACTGTGTAAGCTTTTGGGGGTGTTTTGTTTGCTTGTTGTTTTGCCAAGCAAGTCCTACTTATTTATACCATTTTGGTGATTATCTCAGACTTTGCTGCAAAATATAAAAAAAAAAAATTAAAATTTGGACGGTGAAATTGAGGAACATCGATATGGCCACTTTGGTGTGGGTTTTTTGTTTTTTTTTTCTGCTACTACAGTCATAGTATCGGATGAAGGCAAAAAAAACCGCAGCATGTTAATTTTAGCTGTGGAATCACAAGTTTTTTCCCTAAAGATTTAATAGGGGGAAGAAGAAAAAAAAGCAGAGAAAAATGCAGCAAAAACTAAATGGAAAAACACTGCGAAGTAAGCTATGCATTTTCATTGAGTTTTTTTTGGGTTTTTTTTATTTATTTTTTTCACTGTACTTTGCTACATGTGGTATTAACCTGAATGTCAGTTAGTGGTGGAGGGGACGGCCGGCTGTCAGGAAAAGAGCCTGATAAATGGAGAGAAGTGTTACAGAAATTGTTTGCTTGTATTACTGACTTGTGCAGAGTTTGTTAAACAATGACCATTTAACCAACCTTTCCTCGTATTTTCTGTTGCCACAGAGCCAGGAAGATTCCTATCATCATCAGACGCTATCTCCCTGATGGAAGTTATGAAGACTGGGGGGTGGACGAGCTCATCATTACTGACTGAGACATCTAGACCTCTGCAAAGCCCCACTGAACTTCTATTTTACCATCTCCCCACCTACTGTTGTATATAAGTATTTTATAGAATGTGTAAATGAGTTGTATTTAATAAAAAATAGAAAAACACAACTCTTGTCATGTCACTATATGTTACTGCCTGCTGTGTCAAACCTGTTTCTGTCTGTCTAGTGTTTGAGGTCCTCAGGATAATATCATGATGGGTGACAATGTATGATTCTGTGTTTGTGCCGTTATCACTTGTCTCCCTAAAATGCTAAATTATTAAAGGAGTTAAGCTGTGAAAAATACTTATTCTCTGTTCATAAGATAGAGGGTAGACTACAGAAGTAGTGGAAGTCTGACCACTGAGATGTCAGTCCTGGAAACTGGGTGTGTTTTACCCCCATTGTATATGAATGCAAGCACCCAAACCCATGGCGGTGCACCCATGCTCCCGTTCATCTCAGTAGGAGCAGGGGTGTGTCATTCTTCACCAGGGGTTTAACTGCATTCACAAAGTGGGTAAAACAACCTGGTTTCAGAGCTTGGAAACCCACTGATCAGTAATTTATCATATAGATAGAGGATAAACATATTTCATGGTATAACCCCTTTAGCAAGAATATTTCATAGAAGCAGCTAAAAGTTTGTCATATTGTATCTTGATTGGTGGATTTACATTGGGTTGTGGTTGGTCATGTTAAGAACTCTGGTTTCCCCTTCTAAACTACTGCACAGATCAGCCATACTGGAGTCAGAAGCCTGGAAGACAGCCCAGGGCTGCGCATTTAGAATTATGAGCTCGAATCAGCAGGGAGCATGCTTCTGTTTGGAGTCCATTTAAGCTAGTAAAAATACATTAAAAAAAAATCAGAAGTATGCTATAAAGGACTCCAGCTTAAAAAAAAATATATATAAATTATTTTATTTTTTTTCTCTCCTATCATTACTTTTATTTTCCTAAATCTAAAAGCTCTCAAGTGTACAGCCAGGGAGGTTTCATTGCTTTAACTTTGTGACATGAGTCTGTGAGCTGAAAATACAGGAATAACTAAATGATGCACTACTGTTATGTGTAATGGGGCAAGAGGTACATAAAGAGACAGCACTTACTGGAGTGACTAAGAAGGGAGAACATGATGCAAAGAGAAAATCACAAGTAGGTTTTAGAAACAAATATTTATTTCCCATTGCTTCAGAAACCTATCCAATTTAACCCGTGGCAAGATTGGCATGCTAGCCTACTTACGTGATCCTGCCTAATCTCACTGGAAGGTCTGGTCCCACGAGACGTAAACACAGCGATTTGTCCACAGCGGTGTTTTACAGTAAGGGCAAAGTGGATGAGATTCTACCGAATCCCATGTCCACTGTGCAGTAAAAACCACGGTGCGGATACCGTGCAGTTTTGGAAATTGCATAATGTCAATTATACCTACGGAAACATCAGCGGTTTCCCCATAGGTATAATTGTAACATTCCGCGGAGGAAAACTGCGTGCTTTGTCTAAAGTGCCGTGGGAAGAACCGTGATGCGTTGCCGGCGCAGTATTTCCCGCAGCTCTTTTTTGCCTCAGGACATCCCTTGGGGTCTTAGCTGAAGAGATTGGAGTGCCTGATAGATTCCAAACAGCACCTCTCTATCTGTCTAACCCAGTGGTTCTTAACCAGGGTTCGATCGAAACCTAGAGGCCATACGCACAGTTCATTTTGTGTACCAGTAAAAAAAACATATACCTATGTCTTCAATTTGGAAATAAATCATATTTGAGTTATCACTAAAGAGTTCGGGGAATGTGCATATGAAACTGGAGGGTTCGGTACCTCAAACAAGGTTAAGAACCACTGGTCTAACCCCTATGGTCCACCCTGTGTGCCGATTTGCTAACCTCCCCATGGAAATTTTTTTTAAAAAAAAAATATTAATCTTGCACATAGTATTGACTGCCAATGGGATCTGGATAACGCCCTCTATCCCAATACTTAAAATTAGAGATTCAATGGTTTGTAAGAATAGTGAGCATTCTAGAAGGCAGTCAGCCCAAATACGAAGCCCAGTGGTCTGATGGAGTGGATCATTGTAACATGCTTCCCACCTGAGACTTCATACAATTGCCTCTATGTTATGACTTTCACCTCCTCAACCTGACATGAGCCTTGTAGTGACACTTTAATGACACACTTGTGTATTTGTTTGTTTTTGCAAATTGAAACCTCAATGTGAAGAGAAATGCTCCTCTGACCTTACTGAAAGAGACTTGTACCTCTGACAACTTGATCTATGTTCTAATTTTGCACTTCATCCATTTGCCCCTTCTCTCTCCTCCTATTTTTCCAGTCCATTCTCACATCCACCCCCCCACACACACCTTTTTGTGCAGGCTCTGTATAGCTTTTATATTCTGGATTGTGGGATATGTTATGCTTCACTATTGAAACAAAAAATAAATTTGGAAAAGAAAAATATCCAATTATCCAACCAGGCTGGAATCCCACATTGGCCCAGATACTGTCTAAGGGAGCCTTCACACGGAGTAAACGCACATGTATTTTTGCAAAATACACATGTAAAAATAAATGTGTAAAAATAAGACTCCCATTGACTTCAATGATATTTTTTACACGTGTAAAAATACGCCTGTAAAATGTCATTGAAGTCAATGGGAGTCTTATTTTTACACGTGTATTTTGAAAAAATACATGCGCGTTTACTCAGTGTGAAGGCTCCCTAAGGCCCCAAGTTGCGAAAATGCATCATTTTTTTTGTTGTTACAGATTTTGCTGCATTTTTGCTGCATTTTTTTGAGCCACAGCCTAAAATGGCTACAAACGGAATGGGAAATATGTAGGAAGTTCTTGACTTCTCCCTTCTGCTATTCCTGACTTTGGCTCAAAAAAATGCAGCAAAATCAGCAATAACAAAAAAGCTGCGTTTCCGCAATGTGGAGCATCAGCTTAAAAGCTAGACTGTGCAGACTCAGTCTGGACAATCCTAAACTGCGCCATATTTATCAGTGTAAAGGGGGTATCGTCACTCCTTGGGGAGAGACCACCATATAGGTGTATGGAGACTTATTAAGCCTTTAGCACTCCACTTTGCAAGGGACTATGGGAAGAATATGCAAATCTGTCTTCCATGATGTAATTAGGAAGTCAGGTGCCTCAGTGTCGCAAACCAATATAGGGCGCTCACTGGAATGAGCAAGCCTGTCTTCCCTGATGTAATTAGGAAGACAGAATCTCAGTGAAAATAGCCCAATAAAGGCTGCTCCCTTTAACAGCAGCCTTTATTGGGCTAATTTCACTGAGATTCTGTCTTCTTAAGTACATCAGGGAAGACAGGCTTGGACGTTCCAGTGAGCGCCCTCTATTGGTTTGCGACACTGAGGCACCTGACTTCCTAATTACATCATGGAAGACAGATTTGCATATTCTTCCCATATTTATCAGTGTGAGAGATGCTATTTGATAAATCTGGTGTATTCTGTCTAGTCTAAGTCTACACCTCCTATTAGTTGGACCAGTCAGGAAAAAGTGTGGGAGCCAAAAGCACTATGCCACCCATGTAGCCACCAGAAAGTACGTAAGTAAGAGAAAAGTCTTATCATGGATGTATTCACAAGGTAGACAACTCCGGGGTAGTCAGGACGAATGGAGGATAGGGATAACAGGGATACTCCACCACAGGCGTGGGAGTCACTGGTCTCTGTGCTGACCCTGTTAGACCCTTGCCCCCCAAATATAACTCCCACCCTGACAAGGGCAGTCTGCAAACTTGCCCTATAAACAATCTTTTACCCCCCTGTCCCATTACATATTTTGTCCTAGGAGTCATCAGGGAATATCCTATGTCTGGGTTAAATGTAGCACTCTGAAAAACAGATGCTGACAAAACCATATACCGTAACACAGTGAGGGCCTGTACCTATATCAAAAAAGGGCTTAGGAACCACGGCTTTGTGACTACAGTGAGATGTGGCCATGCATGCATTTCTACAGGACTTCAGAAAACAGCTTTGCGTGCCTATCTGGCTATTTTCTCCATTTAGTGTGTGTTCACTGTCTTGACAAAGGTGTGGGGGGCATCCTAAAAGTGGGACTTACACCCAGGGTCCCAAACCCCTGAGGGGGCCCATTCGGCAGTGGCATAAGGTACAGGGGCCCGCAGCCAGCTGGAAATGGCTGGGACTCCAAACCAACATGATTGTAGGTATCAGATCGTAGAAAAGAAGTTTTCCGGCAGCTCTCCAATAGCATAACATTTTACTTTTAATAGGTATTATAAAATGACAAAAAATAATCCATATTGAAGAACAAAAAATAGAAATGAAATAGAAATAGCATAAAAATAGCATAAAACGCTCACCGCCGCTCACGGCCGGACATCTTTCAAACCCATTCAAATGAATGGATGAGAAAGAGTCATGCAGGTTTCCATCTCCTGCCTCTGTTTTGTGCAGGAAACGGAAACCTGCAGAACGGAGACCGGGTGCAAATGTGAACGAGTCCTAAGCAACGCAGATGTGAATGTGCCTCCAATGAACCCTGTTGCATCTATAAAATAATAATACTCAAACACTGCTGGTTGTTGGTCAAAGTACCTAGGCATTTCACACACCAAAGTAAAAATGATCAGCACCGAAGCAAAAAAATTAGGATTAAAATAAAATATAACTTTTAATCTTCATGTTAAAAAAAAAGTATATCAATTTAGTAATGCTGAAAAACTCCCACGCGTTTCAAGACACATGTCTCTTAGTGATGCCATGTGTCTTAAAATGCAAAGGCGTTTTTCAGGGTTACTGGAACCATGGATATACTTTTTTTAACATGAAGATTAAAAGTTATATTTTATTTTAATCATAATTTTTTGTTTGTGCGCTGATCATTTTTACTCGCATGTGTTAACTACTAGAGATGAGTGAGTACTGTTCGGATCAGCCGATCCGAACAGCACGCTCCATAGAAATGAATGGATGCACCTGGTACTTCCGCTTTGACGGCAGCCGGCCGCTTAACCCCCCACGTGCCGGCTACGTCCATTCATTTCTATGCGAGCGTGCTGTTCGGATCGGCTGATCCGAACAGTACTCGCTCATCTCTATTAACTACTTATTGCCCCCGGGTCCGGGCTTTACCTGTTTGTTTTATGCACCTTAATTCCGAGGCGTGGATTTTGGCTCTGGACATTGTTGGTGAGCGGTATATCCTTTTCCTTCTCTGTGCCTCATACCTAGGCATTTTGTATGGATGTATTTCTTTTTTGCCACCTATACATCTATATATACATGCAGAAAACGCATATTTGGCAATCGAGAATCGTTTTGGCTCCCTGAAGACCATGTTAAAAAAACTGATTAGTTCTAAAACCTGCCTAGTCCTCCAGCAAACAGAGGGCTCATTGTGTGCCTCTACCTCTGCACCTGTTACTATGGAAATGGCCTAGGTGGGGACACATTTCTCAGGAGTATCAGAAAGCTGGATGAATCCCACTCTTTGTTTCGCTCAGATCCGTGGTCTGTTGCTCCTGCGTTCCTGTCACACCTGGGAGACAGGTTAGCTCTGATTCCTGAGCCACATTCATGGATAGTCAGCATAGCTACAGACTCAAATGCCAGACTCAAAGTTGTAGCTTGCAGGTCATCGGAAGAGAAAAACTTGCCACTTGGAAACCAGACATATTTTATTGAGGGCGTAGTTAAATCGAGTGTTTAGGACCTTGGACCATACTTGATCTTTAGTTTTCCACCATTTACATGTAATGTAAGATGGTTAATAACACTAGATATTTTTCCATCTTATCTGTAATCTGGTAGGTGTGGGCTGCACTATTATCAACCCCAATGTGCACCCTCACAACATTTAAAGGGAATGTCCAGGAGTAGAAGAACTAGAAAATGGCTGCTTTTTTTCCCAAAAATTGTCACACCAGTCAGCAGGTTGTCTGTGGTATAACAGCTTAAGCCCATTCACCATATTTGACCTGAGCTGTAATTCCACACTCAACCTGTAAACAGGTGTGGCACTGTTTTTGCAATAAGGCAGTTATATTGTTATAATCCCCTTTAATGCTTTAATGACTCATTACAGTAGGTAGTTACCTTGAGGATGGTATTAGGCTTGGTTCACACGTAACTGCAGTGTGCTGTGTAGCAAAACCACACACCATTTTACAGTGAATTGCAGCATTATGAAGGTCGGGGCCTCACATGGCAAAAACTACAGCATTTATAGTCCTTGTAAAGTGGATGGGATTCTAGTAAATCCCATCCAAACATTGCAGAAAAATATATACACAGCAGAAATGCTGCGATTTCCGAAACCGACACGTTTTTTGAAATCGCAGTATGTCAATTATACCTCTGAAAACAATGACAATTTCCCTGTATTGAAACAGAATGCCCGCAGAGGAATACTCTGCAGATTCTCTGTGAAAAGCACTTTGGAAATAACTGTGGGGCCTTGGCTTAAAGGGAGGTAAATATGAATGTGCTATCCTTAGGATAGGTCATCAACATTTCATTAGGTTCAGATATCTGGGACTCCCACAGATCAGTTGCATGAAGTGTCTGCGCTACTTGGGTTATCGTTGCATCTGCTTTACAGGCCAATGATATACTACAATGCCAAGCACAGCCCATAAGTAACATATAGCACTATACTGGGTATCCAATGAAGGGTCTCCTGAATGCCGTTGTCTGATTGGTGGAGTCCCAGCTGTCGGATCCCCATTAATGCTCCATAGTAGGGCACAAGTCTTAGTATTAAACCCTAGCATTTGTGGTGCAATTCTCCCCCATTTTTCATCAGCCACTTTCCTTTCCAATCCCTTTATTGGCTACCCATCGCCCAGTGAATAGAGTTTAAAATGTTAACACTAACCAACAAAGCCATCCACAACCTGTCCCCTCCATATATCTCTGATCTGATCTCCTGCTATTTGCCCACAAGTAACCTCCGATTATTTCAAGACCTCTTTCCCCGCTCTGCTCTTATCCGCTCTTCACACAACCGTCTCCACGACTTCTCACGTGCGTTTCCCCTGGAACTCACTACCAGGACACATAAGACTGTCTCAAGAATCAGAAGCTTCAAGAAGACCTTGAAGACTCACCTCTACAGGAAATCATACAACCTTCAATAACACTACTGCCACCTCACCACTATCCGAACTGCTTCTACCCTAATGTCTCTATCCCCTTCCCTTATAGATTGTAAGCCTTTGCGTGCAGGGCCCTCATTCAAAAGTACCAGTTGAATAGGCAACATTCACATGACCAAGTTGTAAAACAGTCATGAAAAGTGTCCATTTTTCACTGCTGTCTTGCACTCGAGGGGGAACCTGTATTCACAGATCCCCCATACATGTGAGTGTAAAGAGCAGTCCATTAATAACATAGGATATGACCTACCGTATTTTTCGGACTATAAGACGCACTTTTTTCCCCAAAAATTTGGGGGAAAAAGAAGGGTGCGTCTTATAGTCCAAATGTGGCCGCAATACAGACCCGGCATCTGTTGTAATAGGAAGGCGGATGCCGGGGAGGGTTAGACGCGGCACATGTGCCAGAGCCTGAGACATCGCTACAGTCCTGCCCTGCATGAAGCCAGCAGCAGCAGGAGTGATGCTGCTGTTCCGCTCCTCCGTCCCTCCCCGCAATAGCAGCATCGCTCCTGCCACTGCTGGCTTCATGCAGGGCAGGAGTGCAGCGATGTCTCAGGCCCCGGCACATGTGCCGCGTCTAACCCTCCCCGGCATCCGCCTATTACAGTGGATGCCAGGTCTGTATTGGCGGCCCCTTCTCCTCCCCCCCAAAGTGTAAACTACCCCCCCGGGGCCGGTCCCCACCGGCTCCATACCTATAAAATTGCAGGCCGGCTCCTGCGTGGCGATATCGCAGGAGCCGACCTGTTCGGGTGACAGCCGGGAGCCTAGTGAAGGCTCCCAGGCCTGTCACTGCTATATTTCCATTGTGGCTAGTCCATGACCAGCCGTAATAGTAATATACAGAATGTCCCATAGACGGCAATACAGTTGTATTGCCGTCTATGGGACTTGCAATCAAATGACCACAGGTTCAAGCCCCCTAGGCACTAATAAAAGAGTTAAAAAAAAAAAAAAAAGCTTTAAAAATATATAATGAAAAAATGAAATAAATAAGAGTTCTAAATCACCTCCTTTCCCTAGAATACAATGTGGCTTTGCAGCTGTTGCAAAACTACAACTCCCATATATTTTATATTTTACTATTTTGTGCTTCAAAATTTTTTCCCCCTATTTTCCATCCTCTCCTGCGTCTTATAGTCTTATGGTCCGAAAAATACGGTATATTTTGACAGTCTGTTACAATGGACCGTCAAAATAATGGTCATCTGAATAGCCCCCAATCACTTGAATTGTATTTAAGGCTGCCGTGTGACGCCCCGTTATGTAAGTATAACTTTAGGATTGTACTTGTTTTGTGTTTTCTGTGTATTATATGTAAACCCTCAATTGTACAGCACCGTGGAACTAATAATAATGTGCAGCACCATGGAACTAATAATAATGTACAGCACCATGGAACTAATATCATAATGTACAGCACCATATGGAATTAATATCATAATGTACAGCACAATGAAATTAATATAATATCTACACCATGGGACTAATACAATAATGAACAGCACCATGAAACTAATAATAATGTACAGCACCATGGAACTAATATCATAATGTACAGCACCATATGGAATTAATATCATAATGTACAGCACAATGATATTAATATAATATCTACACCATGGGACTAATACAATAATGAACAGCACCATTAAACTAATAATAATGTACAGCACCATGGAACTAATATCATAATGTACAGCACCATGGAACTAATATCATAATGTACAAGCACCATGGAATTAATATAACAATGTACAGCACCATGGAACTAATATAACAATGTGCAGCACCATGTAATTAATGGTGATCTATAAATATATAAATAAATAATATAGCATTTACATTTTACCGTGTTTTTCTGCATGTAATTTTCTGCAGAAATAAAAGTGACATGTGATGGAATGGGAGGTGGAAAGCAGTGTCTGTTTCACTCAATTTCTTCAAGTAAGGGTTAAGGATATATAATCATCTGACTGTCTTATCTGGAGCGTGGATACAATTTGCTTATTATGACCGTGCTGTCATATGATGGGTACATTGAGCCATAGCAGGCGGTCCTCCATGGATATTAGCGCTGCTCCTTTTTGTTTTTTGTCATTCTGTACTTACATTCTATACTGGATACGAATCGACTTTTAAATAGAGAGAAATAGAGATAGATAGATAGATAGATAGATAGATAGATAGATAGATAGATAGAGTGAGAGAGATAGCTGACTGCTATGTATGTGTATATGCTTACATGAATTTATTAGGTGAATTATTAATGACAAGTTCTTTTCACCATATGCGGTAAACAATAAAATTACTTTTGCTAATGTTAAACACAAAGTGAAGGGATAAAGTGGGTGACATTGCAGGACTCCTTAAGCTTATCAGCATTCTACAGTGTGCAGGACACACACACACACACACACACACACACACACACACATATATATATATATACACACACATATAAACACACATGCATATATACACACACACATACACACAAATATATATACACACATAAATACACATATACACACGTATACAAATATATACACACATCTGCTCCATATCCTATTGTTACCGTGTAACATACAGGCACATCATCATCTGACATGATCAGCCACAGTCATCTGACATAAATACCCAAATCATCTGACAGCAGAGGCAAACAAAGTCATATGATGTGCGAAATTCTATCATCTGACAGTGAAGCACATCCCAGCCCTTGTGTTATCACAGCAGGATACAGGGATAGGGTTTGTACACTCCACTTGTAACTCAGAAGACTCTGTCATTATTAGTGTTCTCTTATACCATAATATGACTTCAATATTCAGATCCGTTTGGGTCACAGTTTTGCAGAAGATTCAATGGAAAATCTGACAATGCCCACATAATGAGTTATATCTATAAACATGATAATATCATAAGCACTTTTTGTCTGGCTTTGAAGTCACAGTTTTAATAATATCTTCTATACCTGACCAACAAATGAAATTTACTACATAAAAAACATGTATAATATTGTTAATTGACCCATCTTCTGAATGCAATGTGACACTCAATGCCAAACAAATACATCAATCCAGTATCCAAACCACAGTATGTTCAATAAATGCCTCCACACATTGCCTACTGCTTATAGTAGCTGTGGACAGGGAGGTGCAGGTCAGATGGTAGTACCATCAGGGGATAAAAGCTGCCCAGGCTATCATATACTGCTGTCTGCGATCGATCCCAATACATTTTGAAGGTCTTGTACAATCTTTCAATATTGATAAACTATCTTTAAGTTAGATCATCAATATCAGACTTAAGTAGCTGCCGGCACAGGAACTACACAGTGGATGGAGGGAGCTGTCTCTGTACACTGTGTAGTGGTCAAGCTGCAACTCTGCTCCTATTCAACTCAATGACATCTGAGTTGCAGTAGCCCGATATGGCTAGTACCAGCACCGCACCTCCCATGAGGCGACCTGAAGCGACCGCTTCAGGCGGAGCTATGCCAGGGCCCCGGGGAGGGCGTCATTTTTGCTGACCTAAGCCAGTCCAGGACAAGCTGTCCTGGACTGGCTTAGGGTCACCGTCACTGAGCGGTGGATTGGGGAGGCCGCTGGAGCAGTGCTGCTCCAGCGGCCGCCCCTCACGCTCAGGCAGAGAGCAGGTCCTCTCCCTGCCTGCTCTCTGCCTGCTAAAGACGCTTGCGTCGCTCAGCCCTGCCCCCTTCTTCTCAGCCCCGCCCCCTTCCGCTCAGCCCTGCCCCCTCCTCCGGGGGGGGCGGCTTCCTGATGTCTGCCTCAGGCGGCAGACACCAATGGTTCACCCCTGGCTAGTACACAATGGACTCTGTGCTCACTGTGGAGTTCCGATGGCTGCAAAGGAAGATCATAAATATCAAAAGGCTGGACAACCCCTTTAAACATTATTGGGCCTCATGTATTAAAGTTATTCAGTATAAACTGTCTGTTGTCCTCTGAAAAAGAAAACGACCATCAGAAACATATTATGTTAAAATTGTACAAATGTCATCTCTAGGGTTTAGTTTTGAGAAATTATTAGTAGATTATTATTTATATTCCTGCAGGAAACAAATGGTTTCACTAGTGATTGTCACTACTGTGACATTGAAACTGTCAATAGCAAGCTGTGTACATATGTATACCTCCCAACTTTCAAAGAACAGAAAGAAGGACAAAATGTGCGGTGCGCTATGCCTGCCACAGCAAATTTAACTTCACACGCTAGTTTGTTAACTCCGCCCATTCTCATCCATCTTTCCATGTGCCCCCACACAGTATAATGCTCCTACAGTTACCTGAACACCATATACCCCCACATTATAATGTTCCCCCCTAATTGCCCCACAGTATTAAGTCCCTCTCCTGGCGCCCCAGTTTAAACTGACGGAAACTAGAAAGGGACATAAAGCTGGGGCAGCTGGAGGATATACATTAAACAGTGGGGGGAGTTGGAGGGGGACATTAAACTGGGGAAGCTTAAAGGGGACATTAAAAAATAGGGATAGCTTGAGGGTGACATTAAACTGTCTGCTGAGGCTCCTGCTTCATTCACCATTGTATTCAACAAATTTGCGTTCCATAATCTGGGACTGTCCTGCAGAATCCGGGACAACTCAATATTCAATTTTAGGCTGAAAACACGTTGAGTTTTAGGATTTATGCTGCAGATTATGCTGCCGTTTTGTTGAGCCAACAGCAGGAATTTAAAAGGAGTAGGGAATTTAAAGGTTAATTTAACCCTTTAAGGATGGAGTGTAGGTTGTATGTTAATGCTTGGCAACTTTTTTCATATTTTCTTTTTCCGTCTTTTTTATTTTACAGGGCTCATTTAATTTTGCATATAATGTTTGATTAGCTTTTATTAACATTTTTGTAAATCTATCATTATTTTTTTGCCTTTTGTTTCTATGGTGTTCACTCTGACATTGCTTAGCCTCCTGGCTGCCATGGACCTTTTGGACCCCACAATCTCCTTATGAGGAATCTGAGGGGTTGGAGCGATATTGGCCCTGAATCATCTAGATGCCCTGTTTTCTATTGATCACGCCATCTGAGGACTTAGGCTGCTGGAGTTAGAGTGTTTTATGACTCCAGGGGTTAGCAATATACACCCGAGACCAGGAAGTAATTCCATAGGCACAGGACCCAACCATATTATTACGGTGCTGAGGGTTAACTTTACGTAAAAGATGTAATAGGATGGTGCGGAGTGGGAAGAGGTTAAACCTCTCATTCCCGCTTAATCCACTCCTGGCTGTGGCTCCAAAAAATACATTAAAATCTTCATCGAGAACATGTCTTCAGCTTTGGGTCCACCTCTTTACATGAGGTTATACAGTGGTTATTTCAATCTATGTCATAATCCTTGTAGTACTTGTAAAAATTCATAAAAAGTTTTTCTGGCCCCATCTTTGAACTTTGTACGTAGGACAGCAGGGTCATGTGAATAACCACGTGGACAATCCACGCCAAGAAAAGCTGTAGCTGTGGATGAAAACTGAAGGTATTATGTATGTGTCATCGCTACTGTTCTACATGGTGGTTATTGCTGACGTCAATGCCATAATTCTCCAGTAAATGGGCTCAGGTTCTGAGGGAATTTTAGTTTTAGACCCTGCACACGGAAATGATATAACTTTGTAAAGCACAGTCCCATCACATTCAGTGCATTGCTGTGCTAGCCCAGGGTTGTGCCTAATTTGTCCTTATGGGAGCAGACAAAAGTAAATTCAGGAGTGAATGGACTTCATGCCATGTTATATACAGTACTGTCATGAACTGCTGTATTGCAAAGCAACTTACAGGCAATGTTTTGTCACTTCAGCACATGGGTGTAGCTATAAGGGTTGCAGTCACTACTGGTCCTGGACCCTGAAGGAGGCCCCAAAGTTCTCTCTGCCGGATGAAATATTTCACTATTCTACATGGTAGAAGGTAGTTAGGGGCCCAGGAGTTTCAAGATACGCCTCTGCTTCAGGCGTACGTGTGTGCTACTTGTATAGAGGCATAAACATGTTTACTTGATTTTTTCGGACATTTTTGTTATAGTTTAACACAGTTATTGCCTAATATTCTCTGTAAAGTAACTGGACAGGCACTATATAGGGTCTACTTATGGGGCAGTATATATGATCTACTTATAGAGTCTATTAATACACAGGAGGATAGGAGAGTTTAGATCATGTATGTGACAGTTCGGTTGCAATGCTGTTATAAGTGGCGCTATATATCTCATCATTTTATAGATCTGTTGTCATAGAAATAGGATTGGATGACGTTTATAGGACATATTATGGGGAATATATGGTCCGGGGAATATATGGTCTGCAAAATTTTCATGCTCAAAATGAGTATTGACTAGGTGACAGACAGTAGAGATAATAGTAGTGGTTTTGCTTGTGGTATAAAATTTTGCACAAAAGTTCCTGGGGTTTCAGCACTAATAGTTCCATATTGAGTTATAGTAAACTTATCCTATATGGGAACATGAGTTTTAATGAAATTACTCAGAAGACGCTTCAAAGGCTTGTTTACTGGTGAAGTAAGGGTCGGCCAGTCATGTTGTTGGTAACTGTGAGGTTAAATTTGGCCAAATAGGGTTAATGAGCTAATCAGGCCAGCGTCCCGCAGCAGAATCCCTTAATCACATTGGGGATGTGAAATTTCATCCGTGCAGACGCGGCTTTGTGTGTAAATCTGCAGGAGCAGTTCTGGCTTTTCCGGGGTCAGATTCTCAAGAGCTCCATTAAATAGAGCCTTTGTTTTCCAGGCTGAATGATACGATCATGAGGAACCGGAGACTGTTGGATTGGTCCTGGGGAGGGGCCGAAATGGGAGGGAGCACAGAAGACGCCATATTTAACCCGTTACAATTCTCAGTTTATCTGGAATTGCTGGTTGTATATTAAAGTATTGAAGACTTTTATCTGCCGTCCCCCAAGACAATTCTATGTACTCTACATTTAAGTTCCTTGAATTTTACTAGGAAAGGTGGAGAAGGAGGCTTGTTATTATGTTATTGCTGAGTGGCCCACTATGGCTGCCAGGTTATATGACTTACATGCATTCACATGCTGCACTTCCATCATACATGCTTCCATTCATACCGCTGACTACATCTGCAGCCCACTGTTGGTAATAACCTGGCTAAATGAAATATTTGATGTTAAAGCTGTTTTATTAGTTTATAATAAATACTTCTATAGTGGCCACCTATACTAAGTGACTATAGTGCATTCCTATTGCACCTATATCTGATAACCATGTATTATGATGAATTTTTACTCTTAGGGTATATTCACATGAGTGTGGCCAGTGCTTGGCTATTCAACACGGATGCTTTGTCTGTTTTTTCACAGTTGATTTGCATCTTTGTGGTTTCCCTTTTATCACAGATCCCTATTGTCTTGAGTCTATAATTGATCCATACAAAGACTAGGACATGCACTTGGAGAATGTGCGCTCAGATTGAACACACAAATTGTTATAAAAAAAGGCTATGTGATTAGATCCATTGACTTCAATGGGTCTGTGTGTGTCCATTGAAAGAAAAAACAGACTGTGCATAGTTGTGAAAGCCTGCCATGTGCACAAACCTATCTTATGTGAACCCATCAGTTTGGGTGTCATATACACTAAAATCAAGTGACATGACAATAGGATTGTGTGCCCTGGTCACTTCAATGTCTTGAAAAGTGACTGTTCAGTGCTTAATATAAATGTAATAATAATAGTATGATGTTGTGGAAGTTTAACTATCATCTTAAAGGAGTCTTCTAGACTTATATCATTGATGACCTATCCATTTGATAGGTTATGAGGTTAATATCGGCAGGGGTCTGACATCCAGGACACCAGACCACAACATTCAGACAGTCACTGTTGCCTCTTCCTTATATTGGCTGTGCTTGGTATTGCAACTCAGCCCTGTTCATCTGAATGAAACATGCCATGTATAAGTAGCACTCATGGAGTGTCAGTGTAGCTTAACACAGCTGATCCGCAGGTTTGTTGTACCTGGTGTCAAACCCTTGCTGATCTTTGAATGATGACCTATCCAAAGGATCAGTCTTATAAGCCAGAAGAATCAATAAGCAATTGAACCACCTAGTGTCAGATCGGAGGAGAGAATATGGTCAGAGGGACACTTTAAGGCGTGAGTGGACTGAAAATCTAACATTCAGTATAAAACATTTTAGTAGAAAGAATGCTTGCATAAAACCAAGGCCCTTGTACCGAGGGCTTGGAATTTTTAAGTCCTCTCTTAAGAATCTGACTCACTACATGGTCCATTTATATAAAGTGGAAAAGACACACAACATTAGATATGGTCATTGAAATGTTTTCTAGTGCTACGCTGGTGTGTCACAATGTATCTACGCCATCCTGCCATCTTAGAACCTCTACAATGTTCCTATCAGGTTTTATCCTTTTCTACGTCCCCTCTACTGACACCATGTTCTGGCTCTGAACATATTTCCAGCCCTTATTATACAATTTTGAAGACACCATTAGGTCCTCAATCTCATTTTTGTTGTCAAAGGCACTGAGAGAGGAGGAAGTTCCGTGCCTGACGTCAAGTCGCTTCAGGTTCCTATGATAAGACAAAAAAATAGAAAGCAAATCAAATGTATGTAAATTATTACATTGAATATTCCAGAAAACTTAACTTTTTATTTTTATATATTTATCTTGTATAAGCTTATGCACAATTAAAAAGAATGACATGTCAGAAGAACCGGGTAAGATAGTATGATATTTACATAAATAAGATAGATACAATTACACGTAATGAAAAAGAACCGACAAACATTGAAAACAGAACCTTAAGCTGAATAAAGACCGATGGAGGAAGGGACAAAATGTTGTTATACACTAGGGTTAATCTGGGCATAGGACAAAGCATCAAATAACTTAACCCCAAATGGGCTCATGGATTTCTGTCCCTCTTCATTTCAAAAACCCAAAATTGAAACAAAAATGATTAAACCAAAGTCTACCGAGACATTATTTGGTATAAAAGCACCTGTCTCGCCACACCTGTCAAAAACAAAAATATATATATTTAGATATATATTTTTATATTTACATATTGCCTTTACTGTTTCCATTTTTTTCATCCTGATGAACATACTTCATAGTATCCTGTTAGGAGAAATGTCAGTAAATAGTGTCTTCAAGGAGGATCTTTCACTCCTGCACCAATTTCTACTCTTTGCATTCTTGAATAGAACTGACTCTGACACAGTTAGATTTTTTTCTCTACCCCCACTGCTCCTGAGCAATCTTTGCTATTAATTTCAGCACCCAATTAGGCTATCTACTGTCAGGTGGGTGGTCCAAGACCATGTTCTCCAACCCAGGACTGCCCTCCTGACGGTAGATAGCTTAATTTGGTGCTGAAACTAATAACACTGATTGCTCAGGAATGGTGGGGGGATAGAAAAATAATTCCAAATACACCAGAATGAGTGGCATGGCACAATTTAGAAGATTCAAAGAGTTGGAGATGGTGGCAGTGGAGAAAGGTTCTCTTTAAGGGAAAGGAAAATGGCCACCATCAATATGGAGTGGAAGAAAACACAGAGTTGACTGTCCTCTGTACTATTCCCCAATGTTACTGAACTCACATTGTCTCTTGTATAGATTATTTTAACTTGGGATGCTAGAATTAGGTAGCCAAATGGGCTTGTATAGTGCTAACACGTGGGAATGCTAGACATCTACAAGAATATTGTACGATCATGTTCACAGCTATCACTGACATTCTAAGACATTATAAAAATATGTAAACTTCCACACAAGGTTCCTGATTAAAGACAGGAATATATTTCAGATCTGTAACATGACTTGTTACTTATGACAAGTAGAAAGCTGTTACATCCATTCTACAGTAGAGGGACCGTGAAGTCCAAGTTTATCTATTTAAGGCAATTATTTGAGCAATCTGAATATTTTTTGTGTTCGGACTTGATATTCTCTACTTCCTCTAGGTCATGGTGACAGAATGACCCCTAAGGATTTATGTAGGAAGTGGACAGCCCAGGTACTATCAAATCTGAAAAAATATAATGACCATGTTTTTAATAAACATGGCTCTGCTCATTCAGAATGCATACCATTAGCAATACCATGTAGACAAAGTATTAAAAAATGCCATATTGTACAGGACATTTTCTGAGCATTGCACAGTACTGTGGATGAATATGCAAGCCAAATGTTGGCCATCTTGAGACACCCAACACTAACTCCAACTGGAATTATTTGTCACCTTATTGCGCTGACCACTACACAATGAGTGGATTACTTTAGAATGATTTATCTCCTGCCTTCACTTGCTCTAGTTCTTCAGGAATATCACCATGCAGCTCTGTTCGCTCACCATCCATGCAGATGGGATTACAAGAACCGCATCAGCTCTTCCATCATAAACTAATATTCGTCTTAGTATGTTGTGGACAAGTCACTTGGAGAAACTAAGAATCAGTTTATTCCCAAGATGTTAAGTTTATTAGTGATGTATGGACTATCCCTTCTTTCAAACTGGTTAGCAGCCCAGGTCAACTGGATGAGAAAGTCAAGCTGCTTTCAGACAGATATTTGCTTTTTTTGCAGCCATTGGCTGTGCATAGTCAATAGTGCCAGCCAACCTGGCGCCTAAAATCAAAGCCACTACAAAGTCAGATGTTGCAGCTTCCTCCTCTAATATGGGAGACACTAGTTCATAATCAGTGTATAATCTTTATTCCCTTCCCCCATCCCTGCATTGCCCTGCTATTCTAGCCCACCATTTGTACACTGGAGTTTTGTTTTTACTTAGGAGAATAGGCCCATTTTTCCCTGGTCACCGTCTTTCTCAGTGGCCCGTAGAAACCAGTTACAGTTTCCTGGTGCTCATGGAATCCGGATTCTACCTGGGATTTGAGCTGTGGGAGCACCCCATCGGAGTATGGTTCTCTCCGAGAGATGTCCCTCCTTTGCCTGTTTCTCAGTAATTCTCATGGTCTCGACAGGGTGGTGTAGACAGGCTGTTCCCAATGTGTTGGGCTATGTGATGGAGCCACGCTAGGTGGATCAGAAATTGCAGTATAAAGAGGACGTTGTGGAGGGCCCATATAGGAGAACGCTGAGTAGAGCCCAGATGCCTGACTAGAATGGCTGTAATAAGAACTTGTTGGTTGGTGGTCTGAGTAGTCGAATTGTGGCCTTGAGATGGAAGGGAAGGCTGAACCGTAGTGTGGCAGCCCCAATGAGGTGTAGGTCAGCTGTGATGTGGACGGTTGCTCTGTATAGTGGCTGGTGCTTGAGTTTTCTGTCTTCACCTGAGCTTTTGAGTCTGCCACATTGGGAGCATGTTGCTTTGCCAGGGCCCAAGCAGAGGGTCCAGCAGCTAAAGCTCCACTGAGACCATAGCTGGAAGGATAACTCGCAATATGACTTGGGTGCGCTGCATGACCATTAGGTGGAAGGTACTGGTCAAATTCATTGACATCGAACGGCTCCATATTTGACATAACATCATGGCTTATTTCCCCAATATCAACGTTGCCAAAATCGATGTGTGGTTTCCCTCCATCTGCAAGAGAACGAGATCCATCTCTCTTTCCCTCAGACTTTCCACCTTGAAGTTCTGTTTTAGGCGTTGTTGGTGGGGTGGGAGGACCATGACTTTGTCCTAAAATAAAGTAGAGATGGATGTTGTTAAAAATTGACATTACTATCACATCTTTTCTATTATTTGATGCTGATACAAATACTGATGAGCACTATGAATATAATCGTTATTAAATTGAGATATAACTATGTTTTATGACTTTGTATCTATATTCTAATGTTCACATTATGGAGTTTGATGTTAGATTTTACCATGGCACTGATTTGTATTACCTGCAGAGTGTTCTGAGTTCCCATCAGACATGGGGGAACCATGTCTATGGTCCAGATGTGAATTTTTGTAGTGGGCTTGTATGGACGCAGCACCCCCCTCATTTTCAGAGGAACCATCTCCCTCTCCAGAGGTGGGCTTTCCATTTTTTCTTCTACGAGGCTGATATTTATAATCTGGATGGTCCTTCTTGTGCTGCATCCGAAGTCTCTCAGCTTCTTCGATGAAGGGTCTTTTATCATTTTCATTTAACAATCTGTGAAATGAAACCCAAGAAATTGTCAAATTTTCTTAATTGTTTGCAGGCCTTTTTTGATGAAAAAGACTATATTACTTCTTGACCTCAATAAAAGTAGATACTTTGAAGTTACAGTGATATCTTTAATTGGCTAACCTTATATATTGGGAGTTCACTGTAGAGATTTTACTTAAACCAAAGACCTTCTGCTATAACCCCACCAAAAAAATCAATAATGTAAATATATATATTGATGTGATCCATCTGCTTTAAAAACAGTCTCACATGAATAAGTAAGAATATGCAAAATGAAGTTCAAAGTGTTATAGATAAAAGCAAACTAGTAATAATTAAATAATTAAACAGAGAACAAGAGATACCAAATTTTTCTAAACTCTTTGAAAAAATTGTGCTTTTTAGGCCTGTAGAATTCTTACCTCCAAAGCTTGCCAAGTGTCTTGCTTAGCTCTGCATTGTGTAAGTGTGGATACTGATCAGCCAACTTACGACGAGCAGCTTGTGCCCATACCATGAAGGCATTCATAGGCCGCTTCACATGAGGTTTAGACTTATTACCACCATTGACCCTCACTGGCATAGGAACTAATGTCCAGTCATAGCCACTCAAGACTTGGGAGACAGCTTCACGAATACAGACAGGAAACCTTTCATCCTCGGAATCATGCTCTTTCTTCACCTTCCCATCTTCATCATCATCTGGACCAGAATGGGCATGAGATGCCAGAGGCTCAGGTGTTAGAGAAGGATCTTCAGACCCAACTGGGCTCATCTCAACCTCTGACAGACTCTGATCGTCACTCATGATGTGTCTTTTTACCAGGGAACTAGAACAGTTAATAATAATATTATTACAACACTTGCCCTGAAGATAGCAAATAAAAATATAAAATACCATCCAAAGAAAAGTATTGAAGGGGAAAAAATCTTTCCCTTGAGGACTTCCAGTGCATCATAAAAGTTACACAAGTCTAACACGCGCCAAGTTTCCATCTACAGTGTTTACAAAATATCATAGCACAATATATACTTAAGCCTATGTAAAGCTCGGGACCTTTGTGGTTATCTACAGTTACAAGGTAACACACGCTTGTAGAATTTACGTTAAGCTTGGCTTTGAAACATATAAGTAAAGTAAATGATCTCCCTGATAATCTTGTTAGGTGGTCACTTGTAAGAACTTACCCTGGGAAATTAGGTTATTTTTTTGTCCAAAGGAACAGATCAATCTACTTGTATTTTGGTGACTTCACAATGGACAACAGAGAAGTAAGATAAGTGTTGCCCATGACCAGTCCCTATATATACTGTCTGAATGCTTCTAGCTATAATCTTGGTACAACATGTAATTAGTAACCACATGAAAACAGATTCGTGCTGACTTAACAAGAGGCATACAAATCCTTCCTGAAATCTTTCTAAGCAGGGCAAAAGGGTTTAACGAAATCTCGACAAATTGCACACGTATCAGCTATTGTCCTAATAAGTTTTAGCCATTTCCTGGGAAATAAATACTCTTATTTTGTTACTGCTTTTGATACTCGGTCATTTTTATTTAGAATAAATAAATCACAATTGAGAAAATACAAGAAAAAACTAATACTGCAAAAAGACCATGACATGTAAAAATATATCCAAAAGTTTATTTTCCCATCAAAGCAAATGTAGATATGAAGCTAAAACAGTACAATAGTTCTTATCCATATGTAACAAAACAAGCAACTTCCAAGGCAGCGTGATACTGCTACAAAAGAGAAACATAAAAAGTGTCATATAATTCATATATATTATAAAGGATATAGGAAATATGGGATTTGGATATACAGATATTTGGGTATGAGGATGGTAAGTGAGTTAAAACAATATTAGATCTGAAGTATCCAAAGTAATGTTACTACGGTATGTAAAGTGAATATTGTGAGTAACAACGAAATGGTCATCAGTGACAATAAAGCTATAACGTTGATCGCTATGTGTCCAAATATTGAAGGTTATACAGAAGCATATCATAAGAATTTGTAACCACTTGAGCAGTCTTATGTGACCTTGAGCTGTCCCTGTTTCATACTTACAGACTTATCATTGGAATTCTTATATTATATCCACTTTTTTAACTTCTAGTTACATTGAATGCATGACAAGGAACAGTATATGACAGAATGTCATGTTTTATGGTATACAGCTAATAAAAATCTTACTTCTGGAAAAAACCCAATCACAGCAGGATTACATTTAGCCATTGCTAGTTACAACAGGCAGGTCCAATACCTATTATATCATATCCAAATAAGGACACAGTTGATGAGCTAAGAATCGGAAACTTGTGCTCTATAGTATATAGGAAAGACGGTCAGGTATATCGTGAGGGTCAGGAAAAAGAGGAATTTCTATATCCAGTTACTCCTAATGATTCAGACTATTTTACTAACAACAAATCAGTGCAAGTAACTCCTTGACTTTGATGGTGAATTCTGTTCCAAATACACATTCAGATACTAATTTTAATATAAGGTTAAATTATTTTCAATTCATTTTTTGAAAGTGAGTAAGGCTAATAAATGGAAATTTAGAAAAAAAGGAATCCAACAATCGATAATGAAACAAACTCAACAAGAAATATTAAACTATTTATTTATCTATTAACAACGGGAATAGATTATGAAATATAAAAAGGGACAGGCGCCCCCCACAAAGAAACAAACAATTCAATACATAGATTTTATAAATGATGGAATCCTTCCGCCATGTCAAAAGTGTAAAAATAATATTACAGCTAAAAATAGATATTCTCAAAAAGCTAAATATTAATATTTCATATAGACATTGAGCTTTCTTTCAGTTTCTTAGTCCAAAAGGTGAATATTATCCATGGAAAAAGAACAAATATATTCTCCTTTAACGTCTCAAAGTTTAGAGAATATGAGGAAAGACATTCAAGTAATCGATGAGATCGATAAAAGACAAAATAGCAGAAAATAAAAATGCAAATGAACTTTAGAAAGAAAAAAGGAAAGTCTCATATTAGGGGGAAAAAATCAAGAAAGAGACTAATTAAATTTTTTGAAAACTGAAGATTTAATAAATTAATTAAAATGGTATTTATAGAAAAAGACTGATATTGTATTAAAATAATAATGTATAGAATAGAGGAAAATATGAATAAAAAACAATAGAAATATGTCAATTGATTTTGAGTGTTAGGACATAACAAGTCAAATAAAGTTGTTTAAAAATTAAAAAGATCCATTCTTGCAGACGTAACAAGGGGAACGTGAGTGAGGATTAAAAATAAAGTTATACATTGTATGTAGTATTATGATAAAGTTATGTATATATATGTATAGTATTATTAGATGGGACTGCTAGGTAAGTAGTATATAACAAGTAGTAAAGTTAGGAATTAATGTATAGTAGTATATGGCGAGAGTGAATATAAGGCTAAGTGAGAGGCAAAGCAGGAAGAGTTGGAATGCAGAACGTACCTACTGAGTCTTAGTGGTAGGAGGTGTGCTGGCTCGATGCTGTGTCAGTAATAGAGGCTCTGTTCTCCTATCTGAATGATGCTCTGTTCGCTGCCCTGATCACTTCTCCCCATGCATTTAAGGCAAAGCTTTTCTCAAACAGTCCTTGGCCTTTCTAATTGGCTGCAGCCAATGTAGGGGTGGAGACTAAGACGAAACGTACCTATTTCTGCCAAGAAAATGAAAACAAAAAATACGAGATTCTCCACTTTTAAATGGCCTTGAAACATTTTTATGGGTTAAATCTTAAAGCCCTCAATCCAACATTCCTTAAGTAATGTATTATCATCGTCTATATTCTAAATTGGCAAACCGCACGTTACCTTTACGAAAACCAGAAATGTTAGAGGAAAATATTAAACATTTTAAGATTCTGCTTAAGCCAAGTCACACAGGACTCTATACATACCTACTCATATACTATAGTGCTCCCACCTACATGCTATATATAACTCCTGGAATGAATACTTCCTATGCTATGTACTCTCCCTACCTAAGTGCACTCATGCACAGTGTGATAGCCAAGTATATTTGTGTCCTGCACACAGC
Organism: Leptodactylus fuscus; assembly: GCF_031893055.1. NCBI lineage: Eukaryota > Metazoa > Chordata > Amphibia > Anura > Leptodactylidae > Leptodactylus > Leptodactylus fuscus. The sequence goes on from NC_134273.1 coordinate 41,605,947, forward strand.
ACAACCATTGCATGTCCCCTGTGCTCCTGTACAACTAATCCTGAGTTACAGCTCTCACAACACCTCATTCATTCACTTCTAATCCAAACCTGATTCATTAATCCACGGATCTTATTCTCTGCTTTGGCACAGCACTAAATACGCAATATAAACAGGTCTCCTGTGTACACCACACACATGTGCCTGCACCAAGTTACCTCTGCGGCAAAGACATTTGTGGTTATGAGAATGCTGCTCTGCTAGAATATATGGTTGCTAAATGAAACATCAATATAGTCCAAGTATTTTGGTTCTTTGAAGTGTTACTCTACATGACTAAACTGAAAATATATATTTTTCCTTGCAGCACTAAATTTTTCTAGCTTGGGGTTCAGATATCTGTGGTTTTTGGATCTTATATCCTCAATTTAAAGGCCTGGACAGAATTGTGCCGTGTTATCCCAAACAGGTAATATCTTGTATTGGAGGGATTTCTTCATACAGAGGAAGGGGCAAATACCAAGTGCAGACAAGCAGATCCTTGGAATCTATGAGATCTCTGTAAGTCTTGATCTCACAGTCTAATATGTTATTTACTGTCTTTCTATCCCACTCCTCTTTCCCATATGATGACCCCACCTCTTCACGGTTACCTATTAGCCTTGATATTTCTCATACTACTTCAGCAATGTCTCTGACATGACAGATAGTGCCAGGCTTCCATACATTGTTCTTGCAGATGTTGTGTGATGAGCCTGTGTAGGTATGGTCTGTAGGAGGAGAAAGCAGACAGAGGATGTCATGCATAGCCCCAGGGTCCCTTGTCCTCATCTGTGCAACTGCTTGAACACTGTGCAATTGTTGGTCCCCTCTATTAGGAATGAAAAGCTCTACAACTGGCAACTGTCTTCCCATGGAAGCAAAGTTATAAAGTCACACGGATACATTAACTATTTTAGTGCTACAAGCACTATCCCAGGGGCTGGTGGTTGAGGAGGAGGGGGGGAGAATGCAACTACATTTCGGTTGGGGCTTTGGAATAAAGACTGTCACCTATGTAGCGTTAAAAAAAGTTGGATCAGTAGCAGTCCCTGAAGGTCTCATTGAAGGTGTCTACAGAACATTTGATATTAGGAGTTAATGTTGAGACTTTCCTAGCATAGAGGTTGTGGTAGTTTAGTAATACACATTCCAGGGCTACAGAATATTTAGTGCAATGCATATAGTTCTGCGTGAGCTGCGTGCTTTGTTTCCTATGAGGGGTGGGTTTGGATCTGAGGAGTTGCCAACTTCGGGTATGAGCATGGGTGATATCTAGCCTGCTGACTGCTTACAGGGGCTTCACCTTAGAAGTAGAAGAGCTGCTCAGATGAATTTTTGGTTTTTATTCAGTTTCATGTTGAGCAGCTCTGCAGCGATCCTCACCCCTCTATTACCTGAGCTTTTTCCCTCCCCCTTCAGAGACAACGCAGGCTTTTGTCCTGAGGGCAGGCCGCTCGCATATAGACCTTCCATTGTCCTGCCTTATTGGCGTAGCCAGGCTAGGCCGAAAGCCTGCACAATGAAATCTTACATACAGTAAAAAGGGGACATTAAAAAACTCTTCACAATAACTCTTGTGTTTTAAAAAAAGGAGCAATGAAAGTTTGATAAGGGATACACAGGCCCCCCTCCTCTTCCTCTCCTCCCTCCCTGGGATTGAAAACACTGAATATCTTTCTAGGCCTGGCTCATGGGTCTTTTTTTTCTTGATTTTCGGCTTGTCTTTGTGTATACACTCTTTGTTCGTTCCAGGTGAACCGAAATCATGTGATATGAAAGGGGGACAGAGCGGGTTATTATAAAGAGTTTTCGGGCTCTGCCGAGGGCTGTCAGAGAGAGGATGCAGGCTTGGGGGAAACACAGCTATCTGCCTGCAGGGCAGGGTCTTCTCCCATCTATTGCCTCTATATCCAGGGCATCTCGGCATCAGGAGGGGGAGCTGTTCTTTCATCTCTGTACTTGTCAAATGTCTTGCAAAGGAGCATCTTACTAGGTTTGGATATCCTCTACAACCTATGGAATATTTATGGAGGGTGAATGGATTCTGTGGTGGAATGTTCTCATGAACATTGAAGATCGGGGCACAGACCCTCCATGTGATACCTGGATATTTTGGGGAACCTCATTTATTCATTTTGTGTCAGGTGTATTGGATATATGCCTTTACAGTAAGATTACTAACATATTGAGGATCTGAAAAGTTGGACTCTCTTCATTTTCAACTTTGTAAGTGCTTATTTTTGGACTTCTCAAACCTGGGACAGGTGAAACCACTTCATTCATTTTTAGGAAAAAAAAAACCCAGCAGCGGGGGAGGGAAACTTGAAAATAGCTTGTCTTTCTGCCCATGAACCTGGTTGGTTCTCATTATTCAGGCAGTTAGAGATGGGCCCTAGTTTCCAGAGACCCTGCATGTCACCATTATGGGAGGAGCCTTATGGCCAGATATGCAAGGATTATATCTTTTTAAAGCATACATGTGCATTGTATCTGGATGTATATTATTGCTGTTCAATAACTATTATATGACACATTCTCACAGCCTAATGACTAGTGTATATTTGTGATTGCATTGGCTGAACTATAATGTTTATGACCATACCAAAAGTATACAGAATAATACAGCATATACCTGAGCGTACCGCATATTGCTACAGGATACAGGGTATGTCGAGATTCTGTATAGAAATTGAAACATGGCAATTATTATGAAGATGAATAATATCTGGTTTACAATTGATGCAATACTTCTTATAAAGAGTCGCTACTAAGATTTCTATTCAGAATGTTAGATTCTTTCTTTCTTCCTTTCTTTCTTCCTTTCTTTCTTCCTTTCTTTCTTTCTTTCTTTCTTTCTTTCTTTCTTTCTTTCTTTCTTTCTTTCTTTCTTTCTTTCTTTCTTTCCTTCTTTCTTTCTTTCTTTCTTTCTTTCCTTCTTTCCTTTCGTCCTTCCTTCCCTCTCTTGCACTCTTTCTTCTTTCCATCTTTCTTTCTTTCTTTCTTTCTTTCTTTCTTTCTTTCTTTCTTTCTTTCTTTCTTTCTTTCTTTCTTTCTTTTCTTTTCTTTTCTTTTCTTTTCTTTTCTTTCTTCTCCCTCAAGGGTTGTTATACAACTTTCTCTAGTCCTGTGTGCCCAATTATGTATCATTACAGGAGGGAACAATGTGTAATGGTAGCCATACCAATTGCCACCCAGCTTTCCCAGAAGTAGATTGACTGTAATTCAGCATCATCTGAACTGATTGAGAGGACGCCACAATTCACAGATTCTGAGTTGCGGGTGATTTTAGCCATTTTAGGGGGCCCTTGTTATTTTATAGTACATTTTTTGTAGATTGTGAGTTCTTAATCTTAGTACATGGAAATGTCCACTGGAGCAGAAAGGGTAAATTTACCTGCCACTTCCTTCTGAATTCCTCTATGGTCTCTTTCCTGGCGATGACAGTGTGTAATCTTGTCCCATTAAATCCGGCCTATGATCAAAGGTATTATTCTGGATGGGACATCTCAGAGCTCCCTCTCTTATGCACCTGCTATTAACCCTTTCCCGGCTGCACACAAGATATCCTCGCATATACATTTAAAGGGGTGGTTGACTCTGAATTGTTAAATTTGCAGCCTGTAATTAAATGAAGAATGAACTATTGAATAATATATAAGCCATTAAGAGGAATGCTCATGTGCTGAATACCCCAACCTATTTAATAGTGTTCCTTGTGTTCCTTTAGTGATAGTCTTACACACAGTTGTGTTAACTAAGCGCTCATTTAGCCTTAATTAATGACAGATTGCGTTTAGGCCAGGTTCCCGCACAGCCATTGTAGTGTGATGTAGCACATTTCATGCCTGCGTTTTATTTTCGACCCTAGTATTGAATCTAGAAGAGGAGAGAGGTGTTAGGAAATACACGCTGGTGCAGCCCTGTTGGCGATGAGAATAGATCACATAAAATCAGCCTAAATTCAGCATTGCAATACTACAAATAAATGGCCATATACATGAAATAAACGTTGGCCTAAAATGATCAAATATTACAAATATTTCTCAATATAAAAATACTAATTTCCATACACTTTCCCATAAAGCATTGCTTGAAAATAAAGTCTCTCATACCAAACTGTAGTACCTAAAGAAGTATGTTTGGCTTTACCATGACATGTTCTGGCAGAGGGGTATAGCAACCCTCATGAACCTTTGTAGATATTGGATCCACTAACAGGCTCAATTTTACTATATACAATGACAGTTGGTTTCATTTGATTGAAAGGTTTATATATACTAAAATATATAGGGAAAACATTATATTATGTATAAAATAATCTTCTGTAATGTTACTGTGACATGTCAGAATATGTTATCAGTGAAGTCCATAATCTGGGATCCCTGCTACTCTGTAGCGCCCCCTATCCCCTTGGGACTTAGTCAGAAATTTAACTGGAACTCTCCAACATAATTCCCACGCTTCTACCCTAGTGGTTACAGTGAGGTTATAGTACAGGAACTATGACGGAGACTTACAGTTGGGTAATCTGGCTGTGCCTAAAGACATCTGGCCATTTTTTGGAACCCTGCAATAAGTTATTAAATACAATTGCAACGTAAATTTACCCAGCTATTAGACTGCTTCAAAGAGCTGGGACGGTGACCTACATGTGTACTTAGCACTATATATATATATATATATACTATGCACTATATACATATGTACTATGCACTATATACATATGTACTACGCACTATATACATATGTACTATGCACTATATACATGCGTACTATGCACTATATACATATGTACTATGCACTATATACATATTTACTATGCACTATATACATATGTACTACGCACTATATACATATGTACTATGCACTATATACATGTGTACTATGCACTATATACATATTTACTATGCACTATATACATATGTACTACGCACTATATACATGTTGATTTTTCAAGCTACCCGTCTTTTATTTAATCACCGTACAGCCAGGGGCAGAAGATGTCTAGAGCTCTAGTCATAGATTTGTAGAAGAAATCCTCTACACTATATACTACCGATATACAGCTAGATATGTTCATTCAGTAAGTTGTAACTTTAGTGTATTTAGCAGCACTTGGGATTCTCATATACACCCCACCTGGTATTGCACCATGCAAAAATTGCAATGATGTTAAAAACCATTCCCTCCCGACAAGAGTTCTGTAAATAATATTATTTATTGTTTCTTGAAGCCCTGAGTGAAACTGATCGGACCAATACGACATGGATGTTGTCACCCAGCTCTCCAGACTCATGAATGGCAAATATAATTAACAATGATATAACTAATTCTGTATCCCTGCATGGCTAGTGAGATTTCACATTCAGAATTATGGAAAAGTGTGGTGACAAATAAAATATAGGAACTGTATTCAAAACTGTAGTAGTTGTCACCTACATTTCCCAGAGGCAACAATAACCATTAAAAATGTCTTATACTAAGGCCCCACATAGCGAAACGCAGCAAAAAAATAAATACAAATCATGCGGAAAAAAAGGGCGGCTTTTTTTCACAGCATTTTTCATTGCATTATGGCAGAGTTTTATTCCATGGACTTTCTGCTTCTATTATACCTATATGGAAAAGTCACTGTTTCCGCAAGAATACGTGACATGCTGCAATTTGGTAGGTGAGAAAACATTTGCTTCATCTGTGTAAGCCACACATCTTAAAAGAGCAGTGTGAAAACGCACCCGGCATCTTGCCAACCAGTCTTAGGCACATGTGTAACACTGCCCTATGGCTATATCAGGTACGTGCGACCACTTATAACGGTTCCTGACAGTGTCACTCACCTGTCATAGCCATGGCAGACTTCAGCTGCAAACTAGAAGAGGACACTTTAAAAATATATGAGGCAAGTAGAGTTCTGTGACTATAAAAAAAATGCATTCAGAGTTTTTGCTTTGGTTAAGGTTTCATGCACATGGTAGAGGTATAAGGATCAGGTACTACAGAGCTGTGGGCATTACATGTGTCACTGTTCTAGGCTTCTTGCAGACGACCGTGGCTGAGATCAGTGTGCTATCCATGTTAGCACACTGACCCATTCATTTCTATGGGCCCATACACGTGACTGTGAATTATACGTGTGCGGGTCGACAAGTTATAAAAAAAAAGGTCCTATTTCAGTGGCTACTATTCATTTAATGAAAGGGGCCAGGGAAGCACCGCTGGTGCACGGGCATTACACAGGTGATATCCGCATGTCCCCCATACACCGCCCAGGCCTTTAATTTACGGCCAGCCAGAAGCACGCAGTCATCTGCAACCGGCCTAAGGCTCCGTTCCCACGGAGTAACGCGCCGCTCATTCTGACACGTAAACATGTGTCAGAGTGACCACAGTAAAACAGAATCCTATTGACTTCTTACGCGCACTACACATTGAACTCAATGGGAGGCTTTTTTACCTATTGCTTTCAATGTGATATGCGCATTTCACATTGAAAGCAATAGGTAAAAAAGCTTCCCATTGAGTTCAATGTGTAGCGCGCATAAGCCGGCACCCATTCTGTTTTGAAGCGCCTCACTCTGACACGTGTTTACGTGTCAGAGTGTGTGGCGCGTTACTCCGTGGGAACAGAGCCTTAGACTGAGATTATACGTAATGGTAAAGCTATATTTTTTGTTGCAAATTTTGCTGTGTTTTCTTTAGCCAAACCATGGATTGAGCAGAAGGGAGAAATATAAGTTCTTCCTTTATATTTTTAATTTCTTGTAAAGCCACTCTTGGCTTTGCTTAAAAAACTCAGCAAAATCTGCAACAAATAACACAGCTTTTCCACAATGTGTGGCCTCAGCTTAATACAATGGTTTTACACTACCTAAGTAATATGACATCTGATGGAGTATATGGCAATTTTTAGTTCTATTTATATGGAACCCAACAGAAAAAAAATGCTTTACATGTCTCACTTTGAAGTTAGAGAGACACGAAGGTACGCTAGGACCCCACAGACTTCTATAGAATTGTATGGAACTACAACAAGTGAATTTGATGGGGGAGATTTATTATATCTTGTATGCAGTTTTCTGTGGTACAAGGCATAAAGAAAAATTGCAAATTTTTGTGCAAATCAAAAATTTAAGCAAAAATTTGCTTTGAACTGCCCTCACTGCAGCTCGGTGAAGGGTGTTGGGCCACTAGCCCTGCCAAGTTTATGATAACGTAAATGATCTCTGATACCTATACTAGCTACAAGCTTGCATCGGTTTAGTTTAGAGTGTGCATCTGATTTATGAGGAGGTTTGCGCCTCCTCATAGATGCAGTGAACCGTTCGCCAGTGCAGTGGATATGAACACCAGTCTTCATAAATCTGCTCCTATGTCATTGTAGAATTGCAGTGGGGTTGCCAGATTTACAGATTATTATAGGTATTGACCTTTATGATGTTACTGACCCTTACAGACAGAATATTTTAAGAGAGGAATGAGCCGTTTCACGTACCACACATTGCACTTCTCTGAGTCTTCATTCATCTAGTCTAATTCGTAAAACTAATTTTCCTCTTTGGGTTGTACCATTTAATATCGTTGTGGTTTAGAATTTCCTTTAATTCTAATAAGATGCCATTTTTGGGCATATGCTTCTAGTTATCTGACATCTGTCCTACACGTGGATCTTATTGGCAACATCTGGCCTTTGCATGGTCAGCATCCTATCCCGGATGAGCGCTATATATACGTGCAGCCATAACAGTAGCACTTGTTGTTAACCAGCACCTGTCACACAGCTGGAGCCCGTTCTTAACAGCATCACATCTGCAGCTGGTTACATGCACTGGCACCTGCTACACATGTGGAATTAGTTATTGGCGCAGAATATTGGATAACAACCCCCTGTCCACAGCAAATATGTATGTTAAAGTAAAGAAAACAGCAGCGATGAATGAATGGCTTGACTTGTTGGTAGAGAAGCTAAACTGTGACATATTCAAAAAGATAAAAAATGACCAATAATATAAAGGATTTGTCTTCAAGAGGAAACATAGAAATGTTTTAGAAGTGCAGGTAACTAAATTATAATGTTGTTCTATGATGCTTACATTTTAAAACATCCAGGACTGAAAGGGTTACAGATAATTTCTAGACCAGTAATTCTGTAGGAAGCAAGAGAACAAGGGACCTATTCTACCAAGAATGAATTCATAGCAAGCTCATCTCTTGTGTCACCAATCCTGATCAGATCTCCCTGGAATACTCCGGACCCGTCAGAGCCTGGGGGCAAGATGCTGAGCCATTTCGGTTATTACAGAGCAAGGGGGGGAATGGTGGATTGTAAATTGGAAGAAGAAAGGAGGGGGCAAACTTGAGGAATGTATGAGAGTGTCACACAGCTGTGTCCCCAAAGGGTTTGTTTATATCGACAGACTGAGTCGTGGGTTAAAAGTGGCATGATGGCCACAAACTGATCATTAGGAACATGTTAAATTATGGCACTGAAAAAAAAAGAACACATTGTTCAGTGATAATCGAAAATATAAAATTTTTTGAAAATGACTGGATTTCTTTTTATGTTTACAAAAATGTCTCTGTTCACATTACATCCTATCACATCCCAATGTATATCACCAACAGAAGGCTGCAGCGCATTCTACTGTAAAGGCATTCAATGGGAAACTTTGCTATCCTACTATTATAAATGTGAAAGTTTGTGTGTTTGGATGTTTGTGTGTTTGGATGTTTGTTCCCTAATCACACCTAAACGACCAAATGGATTTGTGTGAAATTTTGCATATACTTACCTTGGGTCCAGATTGAAACATAGGCTACTGTGTAGAGCCCTACCCCACCAGACTTCACAGTAAATTACGCTGATGTTCGCTCCAGTATCCGCTTGAGGACCTGAAATGACGTCATCCCAGGCTCTTGATAAGTCAGCGGATTGGGTCGCGCTGCAGTGTGGGTGGAGCTATCGATCGGGAGAGGACCGCACGTACAGCCTGAGTTTCCAGCCGCGCGCCCGGTGTTTCGCCTATGGCTTTTCGGTGACTACGCCGGGACACTGCCATGTTCAGCCGAGCCTGGGAAGGGGGGTGCCAAGGAAGGAGGAGTGGGGGGGCTGAGGAAATAGGGTGAGAGGTGGGCCGGGAGGGGAGGCAGGAGGAACCGCAGGAGGGGATGCCGTGGTAGGAGGGGGAGGGGGGGGGAACAGGGGAGTGGGGTATGCGAGAGGGGGGGGGGCAGGGGGTGAGTGCAGGGGGCGCCGGGGGGCAGGAGGCCGGGGGATTGGGGGTGGCAGGGGGGCCGTGGGATTGGCGGGGGTTGGGGCAGGGGCCGCCGCGGGGGTGGGGGGGTTCCACATGAGGTGGTCCCAGAGGTAATCGCGGGGGTCACCGCAGAAAGGGAGGCCGGGTAGGGAGGGGGTGCCACGGGGGGGAGGTTCAGAGATCAGTGTTGAGGCCGAGAGGGGACGGGGGTTGCCGTGGGAGGCGGAGGTGGGTGCTGGGGCTGCCACGGGAGGGGGGGCGGTGGAGGAGAAGGGGGTGCTGCCGGAGCTGGGTGCCGTGGGATGGGGGGTGGCCTAGGCACGGCGTACCATAACCAGCCCCAATTGCCTACATGTACGCGGCTCAGCACCAACGTTGACCCGCAGACGAAGTCGCGGGCAGATGCTAGTATACAATATACGAGTTCTTACTGAATGCAGTTCATTCAGTGTTGTAACTCTGTATATAATTTTTAGGGATTCTCTAGTGACTGGTACAAGGCCACAGGGCTGGCACAAGACAAATGTGGCACTTATTTCTAAAAGGGCTCAAGATCTTCCCTGTGCAATTCCAGATGAGTGACTTGACAGCTATTGTGGGGAAACTATTTCAGGATCTTTTAAAGAGCACCTTTCACCACCTTCACCATCTCCGGTTCTTATCACCTGTTAAGGCACTGCTCCACCGATTCCAGCACACTTGGAACTTCTTCTCTAGCCCCCACTGTTCCCCAAAAAATCAGTGTAGTTATTTTTGGTGCCTGATATGCTATTTGAGCTCTCTACTGTCAAGTGGGTGGTGTCAGGTGGTGTTCAATGGGATTTAGATTCAGACTCATTGCTGGTCATTTCAAATCTCTGCAGTACTTTGTTGCCATCTATTTCTTGGTGTTTTTTGAAGTCTGTTTTGGGTCATTGTCCTGCTTGAAGATCCATGACCTTGGACGCAAACACTGGGCCCTACATTGTGACTCAAAATCCTTTGGTAGTATTCAGATTTCATGATGCCTTGCACACATTCAAGGCACCCAGTGCCAGAGGCAGCAAAACAACCCCCAAACATCTTTGAACCTCCACCATATTTGACTGTTAGTGCTGTGTGCTCTTTTCTTTGTAGTCCTCATACCTATTTCAGTAAACGGTAGAATGATGTGCTTTACCAATAAGCTCTAGCTTTGTCTCATTTGTCCACAAGACGTTCTCCCAGAACGATTTTGGCTTACTTACGTACATTTTGGCAAACTGCAGTTTAGCTTTTTATGCCTCTGTGTCAGCAATGGGGTCCTGCTGGATCTCCTGCCATAGAGTTTCATTTCATTCATATTTGGATGGATAGTCGGCTATGGCGTGTCAAAGTGATTGCAATTGTTGGACCAATGTCAAATCCAATGGTTGAAATGGAGAAACTGCACTTACCCAAAATTCTTCCAAAATAAAATTTTATTCCAAAAACCAAATACAGACACACAGTGTCTGGGGGTATTTGATTTTTGGAATAAAGTTTACTGTCGGAAGAATTCTGGGAAGCGTGGTCTCTAATTTCCCCCATTAGACTATTTCGGCATCCACATGGCAAATGAGGTTCAATGTGGATAAATGTAAAGTTCTGCATCTGGGTAAAAATAATCTGCATGCAACATATGTTATAGGGGGAGTAAAGCTGGGAGAGTCACTGGTGGAGAAGGACCTGGGTGTACTTGTAGATCATAGAATAAATTACAGCATGCAATGTCAATTAGCTACTTCTAGTATATTGCCATTCTAGTATATTGCCATGTACTAAAAGAGGTACAGACTCACATGACAGGGATACAATATTACCACTTTATAAATCCTTGGTGCGGCCCCATATGCAGGGGCGTAACTACCAGGGTAGCAGCGGTAGCAGCTGCCACAGAGCCCAGGACACTAGGGGACGCGGTGGTAGCTGCTACCACTGCAGATTTTTCTCTAAATAGGCCGTTACTTGCTGGAGTAACTCTATTTACTATTTACTGCAGCATCAGGTGCTGCCTGAAGATGGAGAGGAGGGGAGCTGCTTCCTCCACAGTCCATCTTTTAACAGTAGTAAAACCAGCAATTGCTGGTGTCACTACTGTACTCAGGCAGGGGCCGCCTGCTGTTCGGGGCCCCTGATGGAGAGGAGGGGAGCTGCTTCCTCCACAGTCCATCTTTTAACAGTAGTAAAACCAGCAATTGCTGGTGTCACTACTGTACTCAGGCAGGGGCCGCCTGCTGTTCGGGGCCCCTGAATCCCGGCACTTGCATTGTGACAGCAGGTAGGAGAAACTTTTATCTCCAACTGCTGTCCCAAGCCCTGTGCCAGCATCTATACTAGTAGGTTACAGGACCTGTGACATAACGTCATCAAAGTTCCGTTACCTACTAAGATAGAATCAGTCTTTTGTGGGTGGAGCTATCCGGATTGTACAGGTCAGTGTACAATCAAGGGGAATGAGTTGTAGGCGGTGAGGAAGAGAGGTACATGAGTGTGCAGGCTGTGAGCAAGAGGAGGGAATGGGGGGGTGCAGACTGTCAGCAAGAGGGGTACATGGATGTGCAGGCTGTGTGTGAGAAAGTCTGCACCCCCATTCCTTCATTTCTCACACACAGCCTGCACCCCCATGTACGCATCTTGCTCACAGTCTGCACCCCCCCCCCCCCCATTCTGCCCTATGTGAGCAAGAGGAAGGAATAGGTGGTGCAGGCTGTGTGTGAACAAAGAAGGTGACGTGAGGGCGCAGGCTGTGTGTGAGAAAGAAGGGGGAGTGGGGGTGCAGGCTGTGGGTGAGCAAGAGTGTGGTGGAATGGGGGTTCCCCCCTCCACATCACCCTCTTGCTCGCACATAGCTTGCAACCCCTTTCCCCAGTCTTGCTTGTACCCCCATTTCCCCTCTTGCTAATACACATCCTGCACCCCACGTCACCCTCTTGTTCACATACAGCCTGCACACCCATATACCCCTCTTGAGGGGGGCCCCATGTCAAAAGTTCACCACGGGGCCCCACCATTCCTAGTTACGCCACTGCCCATATGGAATATGCAGTTCAGTTCCGGGCAACAGTTCATACAAAGGAAGCCTAGAGTTAGAAAAGCTACAAAGTACAGCAACAAAGTTAATAAGGGGCATGGAGAACCTCAGTTATGGGGAGAGAGTGAAAGAGATATCTCATAATAAAATATAAGGAGAATCTGTTCCATACAAAATCCTCTTAAGGTTAAGGCCCCACGGGTTGGAAACGCCGCGCTAAAGCGATGCGGGAACAACCGAGGCGGGAACGCATTGCGGTTCTTCGTGCAGTGCTTTGAACAGAAAGTTCACAGAGTTTTCCTCCACGGACTTTCTGTTACCATTATATCTCCGGGAAAGCCGCCGGTGTTTCCGTAGATATAATTAACATGCTGTGATTTCCAAAACCGCGGATTTTAACGCAAAGTGGGCATGGGATTCGCATGAATCCCATTCACTTTGCTGTTACTGTATAATGCCGTGAATTGCTGTGTTTCTGGCCCGTGAGGCTCCAGACTAAAAGACAAGGGGGCACTCCCTTTGTCTGGAGAAAAAATTGTAATCTCTTCACCATAAGGACTATGAATCTGTGGAATAACCTACCCCAGGAGCTGACAGCTTCATAAAAGGCTTAGATACCTTCTTCTAGAAACATTACATTGATGCTTATGTTACTGCGCATAATTGGTGAACTTGATGGGACTTATTTCACCCATACTATGTAGCCATGAAACGAATAATGGGCTCCATATACCAACCTAACAATGTCAAAAAATATATTTCTTTGGTTTCTATTGGTTGAATCAAGCCATTTGGATACATTTGGCATACAGTATATGACTGGAACATACACCAAAAGATAAAAAGCATAATGTGAACAGAGTACTAGGCTGAGTTCACACAGAGTGTTTTTGGAGCACTTTGAGTTTCAATTATAGAACTGGTTTTTTCAAGGTCAAAATTGGTAGAATACACAAAAATAACAGAATAAAAAACTACACCGTAAAGACATGTAAAAACAAAAAAAAACTGTGAAAAACACTTGAAATTCAAGGCGCCTAAAAATGTTGAAAAAATCTTGTGTGTGAAGGAATCCTTCTGATAATAAAAGCGTATCTAAGTGTAAAGAATGCTGCTAATACATTGTGAGCCCCCATAATGTCAAACTGTCTTCTAGTTAACAGGAAATATAGTAATAACGTCAATGTCCTGTGAATAATTGTATTTTCTGGATATTCTAGCTATTGGAATGTGTCATTCTGGAAATATCTTCATAGCTCATTAGTGACATTGAGCTTTATGTCTTAGGTTACGGCCCCACATATCGAGCTGCAGCCAAAAAGCGCTGCGGAAAAGACCACATTGGAAATACACTGGGTTTTTCACAGAAAGTCTGAAGAGTTTTCCTCTGCGGACTTTCTATCCTTATGATACTTATATGGTATACGCCAGTGTTTCCCTAGGTATGAATGATATGCTGTGGTTTCCGCTGCAGATATCTTTCTGCAATGTGTGGATGGGATTAGCCAGAATTGCATCCACATTGAAGTTCCTTTATAATGCTGCAGTTTTTGCTGTGGCCATATTGCGGTGTTTTCACAACGTGGAGTGATTTTTTTTTGTCTGTTGCCAGGGTTAAGCTCAATCTGTAACTTCCCCAATATTTTACTCTTTGTTTACATCTGTGTTTGGAATTCCATTCGGTATCCCCGAACAGAATACCGAACGCAACTGCAAGCGGTGTGCAGTAAAAGCACAAGGACCCCTTAGTCTATAATGGGGTCCGTGTGCTGGCCACGCGCTGCCCACACGAATCATGTGGACAGGAAAGTAGATTGTGAACGACTTTCCTGTCCGCATGATGTCGGCAAGCACATGGACCCCGTTATAGACTATGGGGTCCATGTGCTTTCACTGGCACACTGCTTGCAGTTGCGTTCGGTATTCCATTTGGGGGGTCCTCATGCGGACTCCCCCGGATGGAATCCAAATGCAGATGTGAATGAGGCGTTGCTTACACATATCTAGCAATGGATTTATTTTTTTCTGCTTGCCTTCTATGGATCAGCACCTACATAGAGAAGTGTCATGATATAAATGAATACTCTATATACCAACAAAAAAAGAGAGAAAAAGCAAACAGCACCATATTCTGGGGATCACTCCTTCAAACTCCATGGTGGTATTTCAATCTTCAGGTGTAGTCAATGAATACTTAACCACCGGCATCTTCATACATAGATGGAGTTCCTTTTATTGGAGGTATTGCACTTGAGAAATACTCCTGTGAGATGACACGTGGTGTTTCTGGCTCTAGTGTAAGGCACTCCGTCTATGTATCAAGATGTTGGCAGATGAGTACTCTATCTGCTAGATATTATACGGTTCAATAAAGGGAGTCATTTTCTATACAGATGACACTGGTCTTTGAAGATGCTTACCAGGAAGAACTCCCATCTTCTACGAGAGATTATAGGTAAGTGGAAAAATGTCAAAATTTAGTCTTTGTCCAGAGAGTCACTTTACATTGTTAGACTACATTCACATTTGCATCAGACTCAATATTAATGCACCCCCCCCCCCAATGTTTTTCAAAGACACAGCATGCTAATTTTACCTGCAAAAATGTTGTGTTGTACCCATAGACTTATATGGGGGATGGGGGGTGGAAAAAATGAAAAAAGGAATTGGAAAAACAGCAAAAAATGTAAGTCTTCTCGCTGTTGTTTTTTCACTTGTGACTTCATTACCAGTTGGAATTGTCTGTACACATGAGGACACACACTTGAGCGAGTGGCACATTAGAAGCTCCATGCAGTCGAGTTGGTAGATAACTGCACGTTATTGTGGGCAAAGTCTCAGTCATGGTTTGATCAATGACCAACTTGGGTGGCTGGGGCTTCAGATGTGATGGTGGACGTAGCACCATTCACAGAGTATGTCCTCCCTCCCAGAGAACTAGTAATGAGTGAACATTTCCTACTATCTGACTACCGTAGTCTATCTTAGGGCGGGTTCACATCTGCGCCCATTCTCGACTTCTGCCCGAGAAACTGGACAGGAGACAGAAACCCAGCAGTCAGTGCCTGCCCATGAGTGCCCATAAGCGTCTTCTGGTCTCCGCGGCGAAACAGTTTTATTTTTAACCGGGCACAAAGTCCTGCATGTCCGACTTTGTGTCCGGTTTAAAAAAAACAGTTTCGCCGCGGAGAGGCAGAAGACGCTCACGGGCGCCCACGGGGAGACACTTTGCAAACCCATTCAAATGAATGGGTTTGAAAACTGACTGCTGGTTTCCATCTCCTGTCCACTTTCTTGGGCAGATGACGGAAACCTGCAAAGCGGAGACTGGGCACAGGTGTGAACCTGCCCTTACCGGTGGTCAGGTTTTTTCACGCACTTCTCTGCTGAACTGCCATTATTCAGACACATTTATATACTTTCGTGCTTCAGATTCTGCTTTATCATTGTTTATTTTTTATACTAAATCGTAGAGATTGTCCTATAGGTAGACATGTTTGTGTGTTTCTCCACAACCCAATAACATGTCAGTTTATGGGATAATGTCTGGACATTCTCAATGTCTTAGGTTCACTTTAAAGACCATCCTAAGAGACCCCGTCCCAAGATTTCTTCTTTCCTCTCATGTATTCATAGACTATTGCTTCAGATGGCTGGTTTGATCAACTACTGATACTAGATAGCCATGGTTTCTTTTGCTTCTCTCCAATTAATTTCACCGGTCTACAGAGCCCTGCTGTTCTTTGGATGTTTTTCTGCGATATTTTGTAGATCAGGGTTGCACAGTCACATGTACTTTGGAGTTATTTTGGCAGGCTGACCTTTCTCAGGGAGAAATGAGACTGATCCAAGTCTTCTCCATTTGGAGACAAAGGCTCTCACTGTGGTTATATGGAGCCCTGTAGCCTGAAAAATGGGGTATCAAATTTTCCCAAACATTTTTTGACTCTGACTTATGGAATTTGTGTGTCATCATTAAAAATGTTAGATTCAACATGACAGGCTACAATCTTAAAGGGGTAATATTTATGGCATTATTCATAGGATGTGCAGTGAAAATGTAATAGAAATGAGACAGGGCTCACCCAGGCAGTTAATGAATAGAAAGATGCCATGTCCACCTCTCCATTTACCTCCTTTATCTCTTCATCAGTTCCTGTGACTCCCATAGAAGTAAATGGAGTAAGCTGTGCATATGTTTAGGGATACATCTTTACCTGCAGGGGAAGGGGCCATAAGCAGGATGGGTATTTGGGGACGCTGATATGGAAATAGGTGCAGGTACCAGAAGGTGGGACCTGCACCTTTCAGATATTTTTGGCATATTGTAGACTATGGATATGGGTGGCTGGGATTATATAGGTTCTTTGTCTAATGTTATTGTTTAACATAAACTGGAGGACTTGACCGCTAAAACACTGGTTACCCACGAACAACAGTAGACTCCATCATATAAAATAATGGCACAGTGCATTTCCTCTCCACCGATTTTTGGAGGTTTCTGCAGTAGAGTCTACTGGCACAGATGTGAACATAGCCTAAGTCTAAAAAAATATACCATATAACGCATACTATATATGTCTGTACCAATATACTATACTATGGTAAATCTACAATATGCTGTGTTTGCTGGTGACTACCTATTAAATAACGTCCCACACCACTTGACTGATGAGATAAGAGGTGTACTCATTTTTCTCTCTCTAGGCTAAATTATCATTAGTTGACCTTATAGCGGCCCCTGCACTGCAGGACACATGGCGAAGCATAAGTTACACGGTCTCATAAATTCCATTATCTTCCTTCTTCAGCAAGGTGAGAAGATATTTTTCTTCTGTTATACCAAGAGTATGGCAAAGTTTCAAGATTTTCTGGAATTTTCTTCTACCTGTACTCCAGCCCCAGATTCAAGATTGAAGATAATGAATATATTAGAAATTTTTTGCCGTAACCCCTTCATTCCAAGGGAATGATTTTTACCTCCATTTCAAAGCTTACGGCCGCTTATAACATGACAAAAGGAGCAACACTCACCTTACCAATGCCCTGCCACTCTAGTGCCCTCTGCCAGTCTCAGTTGACTGATGTGGGATGATAATCCTTGGCTACTGGAGCCAGTCACTGACTGTAGTACTAATATGCGAACACCACGAAGGTCACCGCTCTGACCATTGGTTGACTGTAGTGGTCACAAGACTTGCCGCCATGATAACACACCCTGCACTTGTGGAGAGACAGAGAATCCTCTTATGTGGGCCCACATATAGCTAGAGATGGCCTATCCAAGAATATTGTATATACATTGGTACTGCCAGAGTGTTCTATATTTCTCTAAACGTAAGATTTCCACACAAGTGAAGAGTTGAAGCTGTTTTGTACCAAAGAGTGGACTAAAATTCCTCTAAGCCGATGTGCGGGACTAACCAACAACTAATGGAAACATACGACAGATATTCCTATAGATGGGGGTCACACAAGATAGTAGAAGCAAAGGTTCAGATACTTCTACCACTCACAGATATGTGATATTGGATCATTTTCTTTCAAGAAATAAATAACAAAGTCTAAAATCTTTGACGCCTTTGTTTGATTTTGGTTCTCTGCATCTACTTTTAGGGTGTGTGTGAAAATCTGAAGTAGTTTTAGGTCAAATTTATGCAGTAAATTCAGGAGGGTTCACAAACTTTCAAGCATCACTGTATCTGTGAGGTTATTAGGATGACTGTTTTCAATAGTAGGCCACAATGGACCATCGTTTCTAATGGGTTTTTATATCCAATTCCTCCAAGTGTAGGATGGTTGATGTTTGGTTAACAAGGACTGTTCTTCATTCTTATAGAATTACTCCTTGGCAAGCTCACTTGTACTTGTAACTCATATTGATGGAATGATCAAGAATAGAGATGAGCGAACACTATTCAAATCAGCCATTTCGAATAGCACGCTCCCATAGAAATGAATGGCCGCTTCCATTCATTTCTATGGGAGCATGCTATTCGAAACGGCTGTTTCGAATAGTGTTCGCTCATCTCTAATCAAGAAGTATTTTTTTTTCAATGAACCAATACATGTAATAGCTGAAAGTGTCTAATATTATAAGAAAAGAACTGCGAAAAATTAGATAGGTTTATACAGAATTGACAATCTAGACCAGTGTTTTTCAACTTTTTCTTGCGAAAATAGTGAGAAAATAGCTTGGCCGAGTAACCCTAAGGTAGTGATAAATGTTAACGAAATAAGGCTTCACTTGGAGCCTCTGATGTAAAGTTATGAAATTGACCCCTCAGTAACCCACATGTAATATTTGGCCCTACAGTGCCTCCACGTACTGTATAATATGATGGCCCCTACAGTGCCCCATGTAATATAATAACCCGCACAGTGCTCTACATGTAATATAATGGCCCTAACCATGCCCCATATAATATCCTATCCCCCACAGTGCTTCACATGTAATATAATGGCCCCAATCATGCCCCATGTAATATAATAACCCCCACAGTGCTCCACATGTAATATAATGGCCTCCACAGTGCCCCTTCACCATGTATACAATAATGCCCCCCACATATAGTTGCTTTCTTTACTGCTCTACCCTGCTTCTTGATTCCTCTTTACAAATGCATTGAGCGCCACTGTAAAATAAAGGTGACTGTTCATCCCTGAAGGGGGGTAGTGGTCTCACCGTGGTGCTTAGCAGATAGCAGAATGTTCCCCATGGAGTACACATACCTCAGGTTGAAATTCACTGGTCTAGACTAGCATACAATAGCCATGATTATTATATCAATTAAACACTATTGCATCATATACCATCACATTGCCAAAATACTTTTGTTTTTTTCTAGAAACTATTTCTTATCACATCCAAGATCTGTATAAAATGGTCTTTGCAATTCACTAGTCTACGTTTTGTGAATATATCTATAATATATATATTATATCTGTGCAGAGCATATCCATGTATATAACTTATCCTATGCACACTATATTTAGGGGGTCTGAAGAAGGTCTGGAGTTGAGCACCTAATTCTTATTCATTTCAGAGTCGGAGGCTCTATTAGAATCTTTGTCACAGAGTCCATTAAGAATTGCAGATGGAAAATTCTGCTGCAAAATAATGGGTACCATAGTGGCTATCCATCAGACCCCATTATAGTTAATGGGGTCCATAAGGATCCTTTGGTATCCATTGTTTAATAGATCCGTTTATGTCTGTATTTCCTTTTTTCTGTTGCTATAATAAAATCCCGAACAGATGAGAACTTACTGCTTTTATTAAATTAAAAATCACTAAGTATCTGAATGGCTGAGCTCTTTTCTTAAATGGGTTGGGTTGGACTCTACTAAGACACTGTACTATGCATTTTGATTTTAAGTGTCTAATAGATAGGGGGCATTCATAACATACCCATGTTATATATAATAACAGTAGTAGAAGCAAAAGAAATATCTATGACCAGTTATGAGATTACAATGTAAAAAAGTCACTCACTAATCCATGTCAGGCATTCATTGACGTCACAGAATGTAAACAGCATAAAATAGGAATAGTTGAAATTAACAGAATTAATATGCACAAGCTAGTGACAGTCCATGCTCTCTACGCTCCTTATTCTCCAGTCCTTGTTTTATCTTGTGCTTTTATGGCATGGTGACCAGAATGGAAAGAAGACCACAAACAGAGGGCTACACCAGAGTAATTTAAAGAAACACCCAGAGAATTTTTTTATTTTTTCCCTTGAGTTTAAGCTGTGTAACAGACAATGATTTATGGAATCACTTTTTCACCAAACCAGCTTAGCTTAGGATCACTTCAAAGAGGGTTGTCTAAGTGAACCCTTTGGTTTTCCATCTTTAACCCTTCTTAACCTCCCTTCACTGCAGGAAGACCACAAAGCTGGTGCTGGTGAAAACTGATGAGGCAGATCACAAACTATGGCAAAAGCAAAGTGTGAATACAATCCAAGGCTTTTGTTGGCTGCACAGGTGTGATGGTCAGGAACAGGCCAGGTCAATGAAAGCTAATCAGATTGGTATGCTAGATCAGTAGAAAAGGAACAAGGTCAGGAACAAAAGCCGGATCAGATACATGGTAAATCAGGCAGTAGAATACAGGTATACCTTAGCAGGACACTAGAGAACTAGGAACCTTTACTCAAGCATGGTGTGGCATGTTTGACTGTCTTTTGGATGAGGAGTCCTGGAAGTGATGATATGGCCCCCACAGTGTCCTGATCTCAACATCATCCAGTCTATTTGGGATTACATGAAAAGACAGAAGGATTTGAGCAAGCCTACATCCACAGAAGATCTTTGCTTAGTTCTTGAAGAGGACTGGAACAAAATCCCTGCCGAGTTCCTTCAAAAACTATCTGTAAGTGTACTGAGTAGAACTGATGGAAAGCAAAGGGCAAAGGTCACCCCAAATATTGATCTGACATAGATTTCTATTTTGCTCAGTCACTTTTCATTTTGTTCATTGACAAATATAAACTAGTAACACTTCTGCAACTTTTTGTAACAGTCTTACTTTACAGCATTTTTCCACACCTTGTCTAAAACTTTACTGATGACAAATTTCTCAATAGATTTCTAGTTGTATGATAAGTTATCAATTTCTATCAGCAATTCCAAAAATAAATGACTACTAATGGAAACAACATTTACAGTGCCTTGCGAAAGTATTCAACCCCCTTGAACTTATCAACAAACACAGACAAATAGTGTCTACAACTTGCCAAAATATAAACTGAATCCAGGTCAGATCAGTGTATTAGCTAGAGGCCTCTCTTTTTGTCCCTCCCAAAGGCCAAATCAAGTAGACCTGTTTGTGGATCTTAATGCGTTTATCCGAAGGTTAACCCTCAAAATACATTTTGCTATAGTGGGAGATGAATCTAAAAAGAAAACAGGATATAGGGGGGCTACTATTTCACTGGTTGCATCCAACACACTGGCCAATACATGCAACACCCCAGACAGTACTTCCATTAACCACACAACCACTGTCCCAATAGATACCGGTCTCAAACCTAAATCCAACTTTTATCCCTCCCATCACAAGTGCAGTAATAGTGAAGTTTTTTATTCATTAGTAGCAGCCGACCTAAGATATTTGAGTGCGGCCCCACCACCACTTACTCATAACCTTTCCTCTAATGAAAGACGTGTGCTTAACAACCTCAGAGATAACCCGGAAATTGTAATCCGCAATGCGGACAAAGGGGGCGGGGTGGTCATTCAAGACCACCCTGTCTACATCAAGGAAGCTCTATGTATTCTCTCCGACACTAATTATTCTAGATTAGATATAGACCCCACAGATGACCATCTGAGAGACTACAAAAAGCTCATTTTGGATGCCAATGTGAAGGAATCCTTACGGAAAAAGAATTCTTATTTCTGAACGTGAAAAACCCAACCCTAGCTTTATTTTATCATCTTTCAAAATTACATAAAGATTCTATTAACCCCCCGGGGAGACCTATTATATCCGGGCTAAACTCCATAACCAGAAACTTGTCCCAGTATATTGACACCATTCTACAGAGATATGTCATTGATTTGGCATCCCACCTTAAGGATTCCACCAGTCTCATAAAGGACCTCCTTCCATTTAGATGGGAACCCACTTTTCGGTGGGCCACCCTTGACATTGGAGCCCTTTATAAGAACATAGCCCAAGACTTAGGTCTCTCTGCTGTCAATCAGTTTCTCCAAAATGATTCCTCAATACCAGTTAAGCAAAGGGAATTTATATTACAAGGCATTTCATTTATTCTGCAGCAGAATGCCTTCGATTTGATTCCCAAATATATCTACAGAAAAAGGGAACAGCTATGGGCACCCACATGGCCCCTAGTTATGCTAACTTATTTATGGGTATTTTCAAGAACAAATACATTTACTCCCAACATCCCTGGTCTTCCCATATCAAATATTATAAAAGGTACATCGACGATTTGGTGTTCATATGGGATGGACCCCAAGAAATCTTTGACATCTATTGTCGATTTTTAAATAATAACACACATGGGATTGAACTTTCAGGAAAAACTGACAGAAAATCTATAGAATATTTAGATCTCCTTCTCATTAGTGAGAATAATAACATATATACAAAGACGTATATTAAAAGCATTGACTGCAATAGCTGCTACACTATGGCAGCCTGCACTATACCAAATGGAAACAAACATTCCATTTGGTCATTTCTGCCGGATCACGCGAAACTGTACAAAAGATTCAAACTACAAAGCCCAGAGTAAAGGTCTTGTCAATCAGTTCAAAGAAAAACAATATCCACCACAGATAATGCAAGCAACTAAAACTAGAGCAGGAGATCTTTCATAGGCTGACTGTCTCTTATCTAATCCTAAGACTTTGGATGGGGATCATCATTGCAATTTCATTACTTCTTACAGCTCCTCTCATAAGGAGATCTGTGACATTCTCAACAGACATTGGCATGTCATCCAGAACGACCCCTTCCTGAGGGGTATTCCGCTTGTACAACCAGGAGAAACCTTCAGGAGGGCCAGGTCCCCAAAAATGTTCTGGCTCCCAGTAGATTGAGACCCTTAGCCTCAACTAATAATTCCCCAGTGGAAATTTCCAAGGGCGGTTACAAGTGTGGGGGCAAACGCTGTAAGTGTTGTTTATCCATCCATCATCCACTATCCATTATAGAAAGCTGGAGTATTGCTAAAGGTTTTCTATACAAAATTACAATGCATTTTAATGAGATGATAATATAAGTCTCTAGGGAACTGTGGTTACATTGTTGTATGGCTAAAAGTTTGATTTTTTAGGATGCCACTATCCTTAACATTGTTGTTTGTACCCAAAGGCCACCTAATTAGCCAGGTAAATGATATGCCTCAGTAGATAAACTGTTTGGCACTGCAAAGGTTGGATTATTATTCTGATTGACACTTGTTTTGTTATTATATATTCTTTATGCCTCTTTCTTATATATTTAATCTATATTTATTTTATTCAGATATCTATATACTGTTTTTATAGAGCATTTTATTTTATCTAATATATTGATTCATACTTCCATATATGGTAATGAATTTTAATGGGTCAGATGCTTTTATTTGTGTGTAGATATTCTGGCGGTCCGAAAATAATTTCGTCTTCTTTACTATTTTTATTACATTATGTTGCAGCTTTCTTTTTGCACTTGAGAAAGGGCCATTGTAAAGCTCGAAACGCATCGTGCTGTGCGCTGTGCTGTTTGTTAACCAATAAATAATTTAAGTTTGGATCTTGGTCTACCATCCTCATCTGTAAACCAGAGAGCGCGGTTCTTCCGCAACGGATCTTTGGTCCTTCATCTCTGTGAAAGTATTCGGCCCCCTTGAACTTTTCAACCTTTTGCCACATTTCAGGCTTCAAACATAAAGATATCAAATTTTTATTTTGGGGGGAAGAATCAACAACAAGCTGGACACAATTGTGAAGTGGAATGAAATTTATTGGACATTTGAAACTTTTTTAACAAATAAAAAACTGAAAAGCAGGGCGTGCAAAATTATTTGGCCCCTTTACTTTCAGTGCAGCAAACTCACTCCGTTCAGTTCAGTCCTAAATGACTGATGATGATAAATAGAATCCACCTGTGTGTAACCAAGTCTCCGTATAAATGCACCTGCTCTGTGATAGGCTCAGGGTTCTGTTTAAAGCGCAAAGAGCATCATGAAGACCAAGGAATACACCAGGCAGGTCCGAGATACTGTTGTAGAGAAGTTTAAAGCCGGATTTGGATACAAAAAGATTTCTCAAGCTTTAAACATTCCAAGGAGCACTGTGCAAGGAATCATATTGAAATGGAAGGAGTATCAGACCACTGCAAATCTACCAATACCCGGCCGTCCCTCTAAACTTTCATCTCAAACAAGGAGAAGACTGGTCAGAGATGCAGCCAAGAGGCCCATGATCACTCTGGATGAACTGTAGAGATCTACAGCTGAGATGAGAGAGTCTGTCCATAGGACAACAATCAGTCGTACACTGCACAAATCTGGCCTTTATGGAAGAGTGGCAAGAAGAAAGCCATTTTTCAAAGATATCCAAAAAAAGTCTTGTTTAAAGTTTTCCACAAGCCACCTGAGAGACACCAAACATGTGGAAGAAGGGGCTCTGGTCAGCTGAAACCAAAATCCAACTTTTTGGCCACAATGCAAAACAATATGTTTGGCGTAAAAACAACACAGCTCATCACCCTGAACACACTTGCCCCACTGTCAGACATGGTGGTGGCAGAATCATGGTTTGGGCCTGCTTTTCTTCAGCAGGGACAGTGAAGATGGTTAAAATTGATGGGAAGATAGATGGAGCCAAATACAGAACCATTCTGGAAGAAAACCTGTTGGAGTCTGCAAAAGACCTGAGACTGGGACGCAGATTTATCTTCCAACAAGACAATGATTCAAAACATAAAGCAAAATCTACAATGGAATCGTTCACAAATAAACGTATCCAGGTGTTAGATTGGCCAAGTCACAGTCCAGACCTGAAACCAATCGAGAATCTGTGGAGAGAGACGAAAACTGCTGTTCACAAACGTCTCCATCCAACCTCACTAAGCTCCAGCTGTTTTGCAAGGAAGAATAGGCAAGAATTTCAGTCTCTTAATGTACAAAACTGATAGAGACATACTCCAAGTGACTTGTAGCTGTAAAAGCAGCAAAAGGTGGCGCTACAAAGCAGGGGTGCCGAAAAATTTTGTACGCCCCACTTTTCAGTTTTTTTATTTGTTAAAAAAGTTTAAAATATCCAATAAATTTCATTCCACTTTACAATTGTATCCAGCTTGTTGATTCTTCCCCCCAAAATTTAAATTTGATATCTTTATATTTGAAGCCTGAAATGTGGCAAAAGGTTGAAAAGTTCAAGGAGGCCAAATACTTTCACAAGGCTCTGTAGAAAGACGGAGTTTTGTTTAATAAAAAAATATAGGCAGAAGACAGTACATGGTTCTCTGTAATATAATGCTAATGGTCTCTCCATGGGCTTGAATTGAACCTGAAACTTTGAGCATTCAATAACCCACAAAACGCTATTATACTCTGGGGTCTCATCAGACCCAATGCATGAATGTCGTGTTAAATGGTGCCATAGAAAAGTACAACTTAACACAAAAAAACAAGCCCTCATATAGTTATGTTTTTATCAGTGGTAAAACATAAAAACTTTATAAATTCGGCTTCTCTGTAATCATACTGACCTGCAAAATACAGGTCATTTTAAAGGGATATTCCTACAAATATAACATTATTTAGATTTGTAGGCTATTAAAATGTAAACTTTTCTGCAAATTTAATAAAAGAGATTTTTTTAAAGACTTTCTCCAACCATAGTGACGACAGTTTGTTGTCTAGATCAGTTGCCAATGGATATGACCAATAATAAAGTGAATAGGCCCAGGCCAGTCCACGATCCCATTACCGCTATTATTATATTTGGGGGTCTTTTCAGTGCTACGGCCCAGGCCCCGCCCACAAGAACTGGGTAGTAGATCTTTTGCCTTGGTCATTTTATAAGTGTGAGCACCCCTGGTATAGAAAGTCCTTGCATGTATGAGCGTATTCATTGCCAATCAATTAAGACAAATAAAATAAATTTGAGAAAATCTTTCAAATTCTGCAAAATTTTTGATTATTTTATTTGCAAAAATGTTTATCATTAAATTGTCTACAGATTTAAGTATTTAATGGGAAACCCCTTTAATGCCCTAAAACTGAAATACAATATTTCACACAATAAATATTTGACTTTTCTTGGGAAGAAAACATAAGGTAAGGCCAGCAGGGCTTAGCCATTTGTAATCTGTGATGTCATACCCAATACTGGTTAGTTTTTGTTGGCTATGTACACATATGTATACATAGTATCAGTAAAGAAGTAAATTTTATTGTTAAAATCTCTATTTACCTTTATATTTTATCACTTAGAGTGTTAAAGATTTTGATTTGCGGCTCAGGATCTTAAATTTATACTTACTGGATAGGTTGGTGGCTGAGACTAAGAGATGGATAACTAGATGGAAAACCCTATGGAAAGAAGAAAAAGAGGACGGACAGCAACGTTATGAAATTGTGATATTAAAAGTGAACGATCACATGGGTAATAATAGGAAAGAAGTACAAAATGGAAGAGCAAGGGTAACAATGGGAAGGCAATGGTTTTGAGCCTTATAGTGGTAGAAACAAAGAGAATGTAATGTAAAACTCAAAGGGACATATTTATAAATCTATTTTTGCAAATCCCCATTTGTCAGGAGCCCATCATCATCTTGTCGAAATGGATGTGCGGCCAACAAATTGGAATTGTATAAACGTTCTCAGCAGCCATTGTTCCTCCTCCATGCAGTTTGCATTAGACTCATTCCAAACTAATATCTTTGTAAAAGGGCCTTGAGAAGGGTTTGCCCACTAATACATCAGGATAGAGGATAAGATATAGATCTGTGGAGTTTCACATACTTGGACCCCTACTGATGACAAGAACAGGAGTTCCTTGTACCCCTGTCAGAATGACGCTATGGTCACACATGTGCTTTGCTATTCTGTTTATCTCTATGGCACTCATATATACAGTAGATTAGTGGAAGGGAAGCGTACCTGCTCAACCACCTCTACATATCATTGGGAGCACAAGGGAACAAATTCTCATGATTTGTGGGGATCCCAACGGTCTGACACCACCAGTCTACTACTTATCCCCTATTCTGTTGTATTGGTGGGAAAAGGAAGGTAAATAGGATAATAAAGTACATTACAAAAATGGTCACCATATAATTCAATAGCACAGAAAAAAAATTGGAGTTACTCTTTAACGTTACATTCCAGGCAAAAAAAAAAAAAGAATATATATATATATATATATATATATATATATATATATATATATATATATATAGCGGTAATTAAATGGGTTTTAAAGTTTCGGCAAATTAATGTTATTTTTATATAATAAAAAGTTATACAATTTTCCAATATACATTCTGAATCAATTCCTTCTGGTTTTCTAGATCTTGGCTTGCCGTCATTCCTTGTCTATCTCCAGGCCATGTGATGGACACACAGGTGCACAGCAAGTTACAAGACAGATATTTTATTACTGTCACTATTTATGGCAGACTGGTTAAACTCAAGATGCTGCAAATGAAACTCTATTCTCACTGCTAAGGATATGGATCCACACCAATAATTCCTATTAGGGAACAACTATTTAAGGAATTTTCTAGTAAAGAGGCTTGAAACCAAATCCTCAATTTAAAATGGCCTTCGACCTATATCCTGGTTTATTTCTGTCTTTGGTCCTTGCTCTGCATTGTATAAGTTGTGTGCAGCATTTTACGCTCACATCATGCCTGTTACATGAAACAATCATTTTTGATACACTTGTATGTACCGTATATACTCGAGTATAAGCCGAATTTTTCAGCACACTCGAGTCAGCAAAAAAAAAATATATATATTTTTTTTTTGGGTGGGTGGGGTCTATGACCAGCCGCAATATTAATGTATAGAATCTCCCATAAAATAGTGGGGGAAAAAAGAAGCTTTAAAAAAACCTAAAAGTTGTAAATCCCTCCTTTCCCTAGAATACATACAAAAGTAGAAAATGACTGTGAAACACATACACATTAGGTATCCCTGTGTCTGAAAGTGCCCGGTCTACTGAATATAGGGGATCTGCAGAGCTCCTGTTCCGTTGGGAAGGAGTTAATAGGAGCACTGCAGATATCCTATATTCAGCCAGACTGAATTCCAAGTGGGGAAAAAAAACAGTCCTCAGGCTCAGGGAAGGGGCAGACAGACAACCAAAACACCCCCTCCCCTTCCCCAGCACCTACTGCACCCAAAAACTCAGACCATTTTGATTTTTGAAATTATCCAGTAGATGCTGCATTCCACCCCCCACCCCCACACACACACCCCTTGGCTTATACTCGAGTCAATAAGTTTTCCCAGTTTTTTGTGGTAAAATTAGGGGCCTCGGCTTATATTCGGGTCGGCTTATACTCGAGTATATACGGTAGTTAGCGTCTCCATCCTAAAGGAGGTGACACTTCCCCAAGCACAGGGCTAGATTTTTATTTGTGGTGCCAAATGTATAACTCTTTGCATTTATAGTGTGTTGTATCCAGATGTATCCATCATATTTCCCATGGTTGGACTATTATAGGATTATCTTATCTCATCTTATATATTGAAAGGAGTTATCCAGCTTCCAAAAAATATCTGCAAATACATCTAAATACTCCCTGTTTCTTTGTGCAGCCTTTTCTTGTCTTTCTTGGCCCCTTCTTCCCGGTTCTGCTGATCCGCAGTGGCGGATCCAGGCTTTGCAGGGCCCTGGGCAATTGACTTTGGCGGGGCCCTACTTACCGGGGGGTCTGGGGGTTATGGTATATCCCACAGGGGAACGGGGGTCTGGGGGTCCCCCCAGGAGTTTTTGAAAAAATTAGCCCTAAAAATGCGTTTTTCAAATGCGATTCATATTTTCTGCCATTACATTCTGACATTACGAT
Organism: Leptodactylus fuscus; assembly: GCF_031893055.1. Classification (NCBI taxonomy): domain Eukaryota; kingdom Metazoa; phylum Chordata; class Amphibia; order Anura; family Leptodactylidae; genus Leptodactylus; species Leptodactylus fuscus. Next base: position 41,634,802 of record NC_134273.1, read on the forward strand.
AAATACAATGCAGTAATACTCACAGGAGACGTCTCCCCACATTTCCAGTCTCTTCCCTTTGGACCGCCATGACCACTTCTTTCAGCTGTGACTTGACTCTATAAAGTTTGAAACATAGACATCTTTGACTCCTCACTTCTCCATGCACCCAACCCACATATATATATATATATATATATATATATATATATCCCACAGCGGCCCCTGCAGCCTATATTATGCCCCACAGTGGCACAATAGACTGTGGGGCATAATAGAGGTTGCAGGGGGGCCGCTGTGGGGTATAATAGAGGTTACTGGGGCCACAGTGGACCCTTCAAGCTCTATTATTATACTCAGGGGTCTTTTCAGAGCCCCAAGTATAATAATCTGAGCCCCAGGGGATATGAGAGAACATAATAACATTACTCACCTCTCCGGGATCCGATGTTAAAGAGGGCCTTTCATGGGTTTGGGCAAAGGCAGTTCTATATACCGCTGGAAAGCTGACAGTGTGCTGAATTCAGGGGAAGCGGGGACGGCAGTGATCAGGTCCGGGGAGATTGGTAAATAGGCTGCTACCTGCTGGAGATACTCCAGCAGGTAGCAGCCAATTATAAAACAAAAAAATGTTATTATACTTACCGATCGCGCTGCTGCTCCCACTGCCTCCGCGATCCTCTTCTCTTGGCAGATGTCAGACATCTACGTATCAGCGTAGGCGGCGTGATGACACCGCCTACGCTGATACGTAGACGTCTGAACCAGCGCACGGAGAGTGGTAGCTCTCCTGCGCTGGTTCAAAGAAAAAAAAAGTAAAAAAGAAAAAATCGCCCGGGCTGCCGCCCCCATTAGAGGTGTGGCGCTGGGTCCGGGCCGCGCCGTGGGGCCCTGCTTGGCTCTGGATCCGTCCCTGCCGATCCGGTTATAACAACCAGATGGGCAGAACCTGTGGAACCAGGCAGAATTCACTTACCGCTCCTGCTTGCAGCCTCCTCTTCCCTCTTCAGCTTTCAATGGGCTGTCAGCTGTACAGGGCACAATGAGGTAATTTGTGGTGCACATGGTGGGGCCCCTGGTGAGTGATGAGGCGGGGATAGGCAAGTTAATAGGGACCGTTACCAGACCCCACTGCCTATTTAAAAAGCAGTGGAGTTCCGATAGGGCAACAATGCTGGCAGGACTGTGGAAATTTGAACACAAGCCACATTTGGCCAGTGGGCTGGACTTTGGACATGCCTGGCTTCACCGCTATCCCACCTATGTCTTATTGCTCCTAGTTAATCTGACCAATCCCGTTAATAACACAATATTAATAGTTCTTTACAGGTAATCCCATAGTATATTCTAAAGTGAGGTTCAATCCATACCTATCCATATATATTAAATGGAGCCATCCACCCTCAGGAAGCCATATACTTCTAAGGTATATATGATCAGAACCCATAGCTGAAGATTTACTTAGAGATACAGATAATGTGAGGTGTGTCATTATTATCCACCTATCTGATGCAAGTAGCAATGAACCTTTGCAGCAGATAGCTCTCCGACAATGAACGCGTTAATGGTTTTTGACTTCTGACCTTTCTGTAGGCCACAAAGTAGGGTCATACAGCTGCAGCGCCACCACACTGACATTTCTCCCCACCACCCAGTGATCTAAATTATTCCATTGTCTTCTCTCTGGTTTGTCTGCTTTCTCCTGTTGACAGCAAAGGACGATTGGCAGAAAGCAGAGAGAGAGGGCGAAGGAGGGGGGCAGAGTGCTGGCACGCAGCACCCTATCAATGCTTCATTGTGTGCAAGGGGACTAGTTATACTTACCAGCTGTAGAGGCAAAACAAGTGCTACATAATTGCAGCTTACCCACCTAAGAAGTGGAAGCACTGGAATGCCTTCAGAGGGTGAAACACGCAGGATTTCCAAAAACTATTCCTAGAGTGATTGGTGCAGAACAAACATACACAAAAAGACTAATAAAAGAAGACTGGCCACAAGGTCATTGTATCAGTACCATTGTTTTCTAATGCCACCTGTGGCACCCAGTAGAGGACTACAACCACCACCATCCTCTGGTTGGCAGGACATTAGTAGCAAATTTAATATTCCTATGAAAGTGACTCGACACCTGCCAAAAGAACTCAAGGACACTCTGTTATAATCTGCTTCTATTTCCGGACTTGTTTCACAATTATAATAACTTGGAGGAAATAAATTCACTGATATAAATGACTTTTCTATTGTTAATTGTTTCTGTCCATGTTATAAATAAGGAAAGACATCAAAGACATGTTTCTAAAATCGAAAAATTGCAAACTTTTTGTTATGGGGGTACTCTGATCCTAGGCATTTATGGCATATCAACAGGATATTTGGTAGATACTGCCTACACCTCTTGTGCCTATCTCTAGAATGAGGATTCTGCAAACAACCCGTCCTGCCTGGTGCTGCGGCCATTGAGGATAGAGATGGGGCCACACGTGTGAGACGCTTTCAGCTCACTTCTATGGAACCTCAACTGTGTTTAACTGTAATTCAAGAGTTTTCATAGACGTGAAATGAAAGAGCTGCGTACCTCCAGGGATCCCAGTAGCAGGCAGAATGGGGAGTCTAGTGATCCTTATTCTGCAGAGAAGTGACATCTGTCAGAGATTTCTAGCATATCCTTTGGACAAAAGGATTTTTCAAAGACAAAAATACTGCTTTGATGCCAGTGTCTGTGGATCTTCAGTTCTGAATGGTTCACAAAAATACAGTGTCACCACAGTGGGCAGCAATGACCTCTGTGGTCAAGGAGACCCATGAAGACTCAGTAGAAGGGCACAGGAGAATTTAAAAAGTATCTAATGTTACGTTCACACTAGCATTCGGGTTTTTCATCCTTTAGCTCCGACTGGGGTCCCAAAAATTGGAAACTCTCTCCACTTAAAAAACGCTTACCGTATTTTACGGACTATAAGGCGCACTGGACTATAAGCCGCATTGCCCATGAGCGCCTTATAGTCCGTCTCGGTTCATATATAAGTCGCACCGGACTATAAGCCGCAGTCCGGTGCGCATTATATCTTATTGAAAGCGGCGGCAGGCAGACTTTGCCAGCGGCCGCTTAACCCCCGCGTGCCAGCCGCTTCTATTGGAAGCGCTCGGCAGGCGAGGAGGGGCTCTATCAGCAAAATCATGCTGATAGAGCCCAACCGTAAACGTTAGATTAAACTACACCCCCCCCCCGTTTTAAAATAAAAGCCTGAAACAGAATGTGAAACTTACCGAGCGGTGCAGGGTGGGCGGGCATTCAGGCCTCCTCTTCCTCCGATGTTCCGTCCTCCTCCGGCGCTCGCAAGCTGATAATGGCCAGGGCACATGCGCAGTAGAAGCATTATGATATTGCGCATGCGCCCCGGCCATTATCAGCGAGCGCCGGAGGAGAAGGACGGAACATCGGAGGCAGAGGAGGCCTGAATGCCCGCCCGCCCTGCACCGCTGGATAAGTTTCACGTTCTGTTTCAGCGTGACAGCAGGGCTGCCGGACACTTCCTATTCATTTCTATGGGAGCAGGCATGCGAGCGCTCCCCATAGAAATGAATGGACTGCTTTTTTCCATTCATTTCTATAGGGAGCGCTCGCATGCCGGCTCCCATAGAAATGAATGGGAAGTGTCTGTCCATTCATTTCTATGGGGAGCGCTCGCATGCCTGCTCCCATAGAAATGAATAGGAAGTGTCCGGCAGCCCTGCTGTAACGCCGGCGTGTACGGCTGTGATACACGCCGGCGTTCGGTAGTGTGAATGCACCCTTACGGTGCCTTTTATGTATGTATGGAAGCGGCACGCAGTCTTTGCCGCCGCTTCCATCCATATATAAGCCGCACCGGACTATAAGCCGCACTTACGATTTCTGAGGAAATCGTAGGTTTTTATGTGCGCCTTATAGTCCGGAAAATACGGTACACACGGAAAACCGTGGACCCCATAGACTACAATAACAAAAATGGCGGTGAGTAAAGTCCTCCTTGCAAGACTTTTATCTCTGCCTATTTTAAGTGAAATAGGGGACACAGTCTCGTACTGAGATTCTAACACTTTCCGTTACACAAGATTTCTACCATGATCAGGTTTTCCATTTGGAGGGACTACTTTAAATGGTTATATGCTCCTCCTATATGCAACTGCATACCATTAGCATTGCAAGCCTTGGCAAAAATTATGGAATCACGACAATTAGAGGATGTTTACAGAGCAATGTTATTTCGTAGCAAATACACAAATCACAGGTACAACACAGAACAATGTTTGTTTAATGACCGAACATTCTGACTTCGTAAAACTTAAATAAATATTAAATGTAAAACTTAAATGATTCATCTTCTTGTTCCCACTTCCTGCTCCCAGGGGGAGGGGGAGCTTGCAAACGAAACATCACAGTATCATGTCACCTCAGATGTCGGAGCAATTTATTACCTGTGATTTCATTGCAGGGAAGAATGGAGAAGGGAAGGATAAACAGAGAGTAGGGAGAGGAATCATGGGAAATGTAGCTTGTCCACAGATTCACAGTGAACAGTGATACAGGGAACAACAAGTAAAATAAAGCCAACCAAAGGGTGCACAAGGGAACAGTGAGGATTTAGCCCTGGGGTGGATGCATTTGCAGATAATTTTTGGAAACTGGATAACCCCTTTAATGGTCCCTCAAGTGGCCTTCACATAATTTAACAGCCCCTCAAGAAGTCCTCCACATAATTTAAGAAAAGCTGAGAGCTCCATGCTTCACTATTGTATTCAACTTTATCTGCACCCTAAGGATGCAGATAGAGTCGAAGTTGGGCCCTGTTGCCCAAAATAGCAGGACCATAGTGCCTGGTGCAAGTGCACCATATGATCTATGGTTGAAGCGGCCATGTCAATCACCAAGTAAATGGCTTGAATATGAGCAGTTATATTTTTTGTGAGAAAGAACAAAATGCTCCGCTCTTCCAGTACTGCAACAGTCTTTCCCACTTAGCATAGCCCATGTTTACATGCTATGTACTGGCATACATTCTCGTGATGAGATATGTAGTATATTGCCCAGAGTGATGTATTTTGTCCAGATAGTGTTATATTGTGGCCACATAAAGCCAAACTATTTATATAGTGCCAAACAGTGCCCAGAAAGTGGCATATGCTGCCAAGATAAATAGTGCACTGTAGCCTCCATTCAGTGCTTACAATCCTGCAGTAACCTCATCCACTCCTTACCTGAGTCTCCACATGCTGACAAGGATACTGCCCCCTGTCAGTACAAGCAGCATTACCAACCTTTCAATACTGGAGGATTATGGGTTTACCTAGTAAATAGGGCTAGCTAGACAATCTCAAAGAATCCCATTGACTATAGCATTCAGCTAGATTATTACTCAGAATGTCCAACTGAATCTGCAACAAAGACTCCTAAAGAAACATCCATTACTGATGTGAACATAGCCTTGGACCAGCTTTACATGGGTGTATTTGGTCTGTAAAATATGGACCAGAAATTGTCTGGGATTTAACTCAAAGCTGGGACCTGGACTCCAAGCACCTTTGTCATCCGTGATGCTAAGAGTCTCTGCCTACCTGCAGGACTACTGACCTGTACTGGAATCATATTTTTGTATGGAGAGGCAGGAAGTCCTAAAATATTGGTGGCTCAGTGACTAGCACTGTTATATTGGAGTCCTGGGTTCAAATCCAACCAAGGACAACATCAGTGGCGTAACTAGGAATGGCGGGGCCCCGTGGCGAACTTTTGACATGGGGCCCCCCCCCCCATCCCAACTGACGCCGAAGACCTCGACTGACCCCCTCCTCCGCACTCTATTATGTCCCTTACTTACTTGCCCCTGCACACACAGTATTAACCCCAATGGTGTCCCCTGCACACACAGTATTAACCCCAATAGTGTCCCCTGCACACACAGTATTAACCCCAATAGTGTCCCCTGCACACACAGTATTAACCCCAATAGTGTCCCCTGCACACACAGTATTAACCCCAATAGTGTCCCCTGCACACACAGTATTAACCCCAATAGTGTCCCCTGCACACACAGTATTAACCCCAATAGTGTCCCCTGCACACACAGTGTTAACCCCTATAGTGTCCCCTGCACACACAGTGTTAACCCCTATAGTGTCCCCTGCACACACAGTGTTAACCCCTATAGTGTCCCCTGCACACACAGTGTTAACCCCTATAGTGTCCCCTGCACACACAGTGTTAACCCCTATAGTGTCCCATGCACACACAGTGTTAACCCCTATAGTGTCCCCTGCACACACAGTGTTAACCCCTATAGTGTCCCCTGCACACACAGTGTTAACCCCTATAGTGTCCCCTGCACACACAGTGTTAACCCCTATAGTGTCCCATGCACACACAGTGTTAACCCCTATAGTGTCCCCTGCACACACAGTGTTAACCCCTATAGTGTCCCCTGCACACACAGTGTTAACCCCAATAGTGTCCCTCTGTGGACACCCATAAACAAATATTATACTCTGGGGTCTTTTCAGACCCCAGAGTATAATAATCGGAGACTAAATCGGGAATAAAAACATTAGAAAAAAAACCACTGTTGCTTCTTACCTGTTCCCCGACTCCTGTGCTGTCCTCCTCTCGCGTCCTTCGTTAATGACGTCGGACGTCACATGACCCGGGAAGCATGCCGGGTTCATGTGACGTCAGACAACAGTAGGACGGAGGCCTGGCAGGATCGCGGAGAGGTAAGTAACAGTTTTTTATGTTTATTACCTCTCCTGATCCGCCGGTCATTATACTCGGGGGTCTGCAAAGACCCCCGAGTATAATGATAGCCCCTGTGGGGCCCGCGGTGTCACTTGCCGATCCCGGCCCAGCCAGGATCGGCAAGTGAATAGGGCCCGTAACTGCCTATTGAAAAAAAACCGCAGCGGTAGCGGCTGTCACCGGGCCCCCTAATGGCCCGGGCCCTGTGGCAGCTGCTACTGCTGCTACCACGGTAGTTACGCCCCTGGACAACATCTGCATGGAGTCTATATGTTCTTTTCGTGTTTGCGTGGGTTTCCTCCCATGACCCAAAGACATAGTCATACATACTGAGTTTACAATGTGAGTCCTAGTTGAGACAGTGTTGACTATCTGTAAAGTGTGAATATGCCTATGGGAAGCCAGGCAGGCTTGTTACTCAAGCAAGCACTGCACCTCTAATGAGGCGAGGTGAGGCGCCCGCCTCGGGCGGCGCACGGAAGGGGGGCAGCAGCCCGGTCGATTTTTTTTTTTTTTTACTTTTTTTTCAGATGTCTACGTATCAGCTGGAGTATCTCCAGCAGGTAGTGACCTATTTACCAATCTCCTTGGACCTGCTCACTGCCACCCCCGCTTCCCCTTGTACTATAGACCCAGGCCAGGCCGCGATCCCACTGCCGCTATTACATACCTCCCAACTTTTGAAGAACCGAAAGAGGGAATTTTAGCCCCGCCCACTTTTGTGTTGACTCCGCCCGCTCGTTAATTTTTCATGTGCCCGCACACAGTATAATCCTCCTACAGTCACCCGTAAATTATATGTCCCCCCTCTATCTCTCCCCCAGTTTCATATACACCCTTCATCTGCCCCCAGTTTCATGTCCCTCTTCCATCTCTGCCCCCAGATTCATGTCCCTCCATCTCTGCCCCCAGATTCATGTCCTCTCCATCTCTGCCCCCAGATTCATGTCCCCACATCTCTGCCCCCAGATTCATGTCCCTCCATCTCTGCCCCCAGATTCATGTCCCTCCATCTCTGCCCCCAGATTCATGTCCTCGCCATCTCTGCCCCCAGATTCATGTCCCCCATCTCTGCCCCCAGATTCATGTCCCCCATCTCTGCCCCCAGTTTCATGTCCACTCCATCTCTGCCCCCAGATTCATGTCCCTCCATCTCTGCCCCCAGATTCATGTCCCCACATCTCTGCCCCCAGATTCATGTCCCCACATCTCTGCCCCCAGATTCATGTCCCCACATCTCTGCCCCCAGATTCATGTCCCCACATCTCTTCCCCCAGATTCATGTCCTCTCCATCTCTGCCCCCAGATTCATATCCTCTCCATCTCTGCCCCCAGTGTCATGCCGTCCTCTCCATCTCTGCCCCCAGTGTCATGCCGTCCTCTCCTTCATCTGCCCCCAGATTCACGTTCCACCTCCACATTAAACTTACCTTCTCCTCCGCTCCCTCGCCGCTCTCTGCCCGCCTCTCTCGCTGACACATGCGGCTGAAGGAAGGAGCTGACACAGGTCAGCTCCTCGCTTCGCCGCTGCCCGCCTCTCTCCCTGACACATGCGGCTGAAGCTGCTCGCGTGCTCGCTTCGCCGCTGCGTCTCTCTCTCGCTGACACATGCGGCTGAAGCGAGGAGCTGACCTGTGTCAGCTCCTCGCTTCGCCGCTGCCGCCAGCTCCTGGCTTGTACATCGCGTCTACAAGCCAGGAGCCGGCGGCAGCAGTGAAGCGAGGAGCTGACACAGGTCAGCTCCTCGCTTCAGCCGCATGTGTCAGCGAGAGAGAGACGCAGCGGCGAAGCGAGCACGCGAGCAGCTTCAGCCGCATGTGTCAGGGAGAGAGGCGGGCAGCGGCGAAGCGAGGAGCTAACCTGTGTCAGCTCCTTGCTTCAGCCGCATATGTGTTCAACTCAGATCTGCGTCCTCTGGACGCAGATCTGAGTTGAAATCGGGACATACCTCCCTCCAACCGGGACCGCGGGACATGTCACCCAAATCGTGACTGTCCCGCGGAAATCGGGACGGTTGGGAGGTATGCTATTATTATACTCGGGGGTCTTTTCAGACCCCCAAGTATAATAATCAGAGCCCCAGGAGAGGTGAGGGAACATAATAAACAATGTTACTCACCTCTCCGATGTTAATCCTAGCAGGCTTTGGGTCTATATGGTAATGCCCAGACGTCACGTGGTCTGGGATATTACCATATAGGCCCAAAGCCTGGTAGGATTAAAGAGGACCTTTCATGGGTTTGGAGCACAGACAGTTTTATATACCACTGGAAAGCTGACAGTGCGCTAAATTCAGCGCACTGTCTTCTTTCATGATCTGTGCCTCGGGTGAAGATCTATCGGTGCCAGTACCGTAGCTCTTCACAGTCAGAAGGGCATTCCTGACAGTCTGTCAGGAAAGTCCTTCTTCCCAGCAGCTATAGCGCTGTACAGCGCAATAGCCGCTGCTGGGGAAAAGGACGTTTCTGACTGACTGTCAGGAACGCCCTTCTGACTGTGAAGAGCTACGGTACTGGCACCGATAGATCTTCACCCAGGGCACAGATCATGAAAGCCTTTTCCCAAACCCATGAAAGGTCTTCTTTAACATTGGATCCTGAAGAGGTGAGCAACAGTGTTTATTATGTTCCCTCATCTCCCTTGGGGCTCCAATTATTATACTCGGGGGTCTGAAAAGACCCCCAAGTATAATAATAGAGCTTGAAAGGTCCACTGTGGCCCCTGTAACCTCCATTATGCCCCACTGTGGCTCCCCTGCAACCTCTATTATGCCCCACAGTCTATTATGCCACTGTGGGGCATAATATATGCTGCAGGGGCCACTGTGGGATATATATATATATATATATATATATATATATATATATATATATATATATTATATAGGGGTTGGGGGTGTGGAAAAGTGAGGAATCAAAGATGTCTAGGTTTCAAACTTTACAGAGTCAAGTCACAACTGGAAGAAGTGGTCATGGTGGTCCAAAGGGAAGAGAGGGGAAATGTGGGGAGACGTTCCCTGTGAGTATTATTGCATTGTATTTATTGCAATGATCCCCCCCGCTGTCTGAGGCGGACGATCAAAAGATGAACAAAAAACCCCAGCCCCCCCTCTGGAGTCAAAATGGGAGGGGGGGTTGTCTTTCGATCGTCCGCCTCAGGCAGAAGAGAGGCTAGGTTAACCACTGTACTCAAGTGTGTAGGAAAGCTGGTGTAGCTAGCTAGGGGGCAGCAGCAAGTGCAAGTTACACAATCAACTTCATTGGCTAACTTGTAAGCCGATAAAGAGCCCAGAGACGTCCACCCCTCCGCAATGATGTCACTGTAATGTGCCCTCCATGCCAGGATGTAAAGAGGACAGTATTAAAGGGGTCATGTGACCAATTGTCAAGCATCAGCCAGTTCTGGCCTCCCCGGTTTTTCTCTGCAAATGTAGTAAATGGGGCTCTGGTGACTGTGGTGTATATTAGTAGTAAAGTATAACCATTACAGGGTATCCAATAGTAAGCTTTCTTATTCCTCATATAATCCCTCTAATACAAAGAAGTTTTCATTCCCCCATCTGTCTTAGGCTATTGTAATGGAGTTAGCTCCGGATCCTACTTACCCTGAACTGTGTAAGCCTGGTTTGGGTCAAAGAGAGGTATTTTATTTAGTGTAGGGTCCCATCTAAATGAGATCGCCTTGTCATGGCAGGTGGGCTTTTTACTGTTTGATGAAATGTGTATAACAAAGAACCTCTAATTTGTAAGTATTAGTTTATAGTAACAATAGTTGTAATGTTTTTTCTATTTCTTATACCTTTGGGCTGTGTGCAGGGGGCTACTACATAACAAAATTTTAAAAATAAAAAGCTCAAAAACACACAAGTCTAGCCTCTGATAATGGTAATAGGTTCCTAAAGACGCCAATGTCCAAAATGTCTCCTGCAGAATAAAGGACAAGTAAAGTTATAACATAGAGCGCACTAAGTAAATCACCACTGAAGAGTCATCTAGGCGGTCATAACATATGGTTGAAACTTACATTTCAATTACACCTAACTACATAAATCACTAGCACAGTACAGTATGTACTCTGCATACTATCTCTGCAGTTAGTATTTCACTCTGAACTGGAGGGTGCAGACTAGCTGCCATTCACTTTGCTCGGTGAATAGAGGAAAATCTGTTCCATAGATGTCTCTTCCTCTCACTCATAAAAAGACCCAGGGCCATGCAGGACCTATATAGAGAAGTATTGGCCTATGTAAATAAAGTAAAGTAAATAAAGTTTTCAGCTTGTTATGGAAAGCTCCTTTTTAGCTCCAGCATCAGACTGAGTATCTGCTTCTATCTCTCTTCCTCTGCTCACCCTATTCTTTTCCCTACAGATTTCTATAGGAATACATAATCTGAGCCATGTGACCTGCAGTGTGCTTCAAGATGGACATAGCAGAATTTCCAGAGTGAAAGTCAGTTTAGTAGTAGGGAAGGGGAGCAGGGAAACAGCCTCATAAGAGCAGAAAAATGCATTTCTGTCTGATAAGATTTTTTTTTTTTTATCACCTGTATTTTTCATTCATGTAAAACTTCTTGAAAAGTTATTGACCTCTTTAAGGTCACAATTTTTGGAATGGACATCCAGATGTAATGTGCTCTTTGACCAACTATTTGGGTAACCTCTGAACAAATAACGACCTGTGGATAACCCGATATACCTGGTCTCTTGTGTCTCATGTACTGTTAAGGTATGTTGTAAAAACATGTGCTACGTACTGCAGTATATTTTATAATCCCATAATCTCTATCTGGAAATCAAAGACTGATTTACTATAAAAAGCTGGAACAAAAAATAGCATTCAAGAATTATACTGTATATCAATGCCTACTTTGTGTCACATTGGTCACACTATAACAACAAGACAATCTTGGCAAAGCTCAACATGACTGATGTACAGGTAACTTTATCCAACAAGGGTGCCTTCACACATTACTGATTTTGTCACGTAAATTTTCTGAAAGAGGTTTACAGAAATTTGCTTGCTCCCAAAACAACCTAAATTAGATACATTTGAGATTACTTCATTTTCTGTGGCACCTTAGTGAGTTTTCATCCTGCAGTAGACTCTGATAGACTGGCTGCAATGGACTGATTCTGGCTCAGTTGGAACTTTTTCTCTACCCTCCATCATACTGAGCAATCGATCCTGAGTGCAGTTAGCTTTGATGCCTGATATGCTGACTACACTCTCTAGTGTCAAGTGGGTGGTGTCAGACGAGAGTAAACAAATCATGTCCCCTTGCATTCTCCTGCCTGACACCACCCACTTGACATAAAGATGATTCTAGCATATCAGGCATTGAAACTAACTGCACTGATTGTTCAGAAAAGATGGGGCTGCAGAAAAAAATACAACTGTGTGGGAATCGGTGGAAAATCACCTACCAAATGATGCAAATACAGGAGTTAGTGGAAGTGATGAAAGGTTCTCTTTAAGGCTCATTTACATGATAGTTAACTGAATAAATGTTTGTACGGTATGCACATTCTTTGCCCTATTGTCTTACTATGGACAGTGTTCAACTTGTTTGTCACAATGTATAAATACATGAAGGGAAAGTACACAGAGATTCCTAATGATCTTTTTACTCCTAGGCCTGTGAAAGTGACAAGGGGACATCCGGTTTGCCTAAAGGAAAGAATATTTCACCAGCATTATAGATGGGAATTCTTTACTGTAGGGCACTGACACTTCGCTGGAATTCACTGGCACAGGATGTGGTGATGATGTTGGATTCATTGTACAATGTGAGCCTGGATGCCTCACTTGAAAGGAAAAATATTCCAGGTTATGGATATTATATGACTCTAGTAACACTACTGCCACCACACTGCCACCTGAACAGTCTCTCCCACTCACCTTCTGCCTCTATCCCTCTTCCCTCATAGATTGTAAGCCCTTGCGGGCAGGGCGCTCTATCCCACTGTGTCAGTAGGTCATTGCTAGTATTATATTTGTTTTGTATATTTTTGTTTTACTGTATGTAAACCCTCAAATGTAAAGCACCATGGAATTAATATAGTAATGTACAGCACCATGGAATTAATAAAATAATGTATAGCACCATGCAATGAATGGTGCTATATAAATAAATAAATAAATAATAATAATTATGTGGGTATGACTATCGTTTCGTAGCGCATGTAAAGTAGGGATGTGCACATCTCCTCATGTAAGCTGTATGGGGCTGACTGATTGTACTAAGGGTTGTCATACCCACATAGTTCACATGCTCGTGATGAATGTATCTATATAAATGTAACTGAGTGGGCGCAGATTGGCAAGCTTTTCATTATTTTCCTGTGTAAATTTTGCCCAAAGCTATAAACTACGTTTTAAATTGGGCACATGCTGACATACCTGCAGATAGACCTGCTTTATAACAGCAAAATATCCTGGCCAGCAATGAATTACCTTGACAATCACTGCATTACTATGCTGCACATCTTGTTTTAGAAAACCTGCTTCTAATGCTCTTCACATTGCTGGCCAGCTGATGAACCTGTGGATGGATGGATGGATCGATGGATGGATCGATGGATGGATCGATGGATGGATCGATGGATGGATCGATGGATGGATCGATGGATGGATCGATGGATGGATCGATGGATGGCTTCTAAAACCTAAAGGCTGAGACATTGGATTAGGAAAGGGGGTGTTCACACTACCGTCGGTGTCCGACAGCTAGTGTCTGCTGCTAATATCCGTTCAAAATCTTGTGCGGACATTAGCAGTTCCCGACATGTAGGTTTTTTCTGTCCGCTTGAAAAGTCGGACATCTTTAAGAACGGACAGTTAAAGAGGACCTTTCACCATATCTGGGCACAGGCAGTGTTATATACTGCCAGAAAGCTGACAGTGCGCTGAATTCAGCGCACTGTCGGCTTTCCCGATCCGTGCCCGGTGTAAAGCGCTATTGGTCCCGGTACCGTAGCGCTTTACAGTCAGAAGGGCGTTTCTGACCATTAGCCAGAGACGTCCTTCTGCCTCGCGGCGCCAATCGCGCTGTGCTGTGGAGCCGGGAGGAACGCCCCCTCCCGCTCCTGATAATGCTAGTCTACGGACAAGCTGTGTGAGCAGAGGGAGGGGGTGTTCCTCCCCGCTCCACAGCACAGCGCGATTGGCGCCGCGAGGCAGAAGGACGTTCCTGGCTAATGGTCAGAAACGCCCTTCTGACCATAGAAGAGCTACGGTACCGGGCCGTAAGCTCTTCACACCGGGCACAGATCGGGAAAGCCGACAGTGCGCTGAACTCAGCGCACTGTCAGCTTTCTGGCAGTATATAGAACTGCCTGTGCCCGGATATGGTGAAAGGTCCTCTTTAAGGACAGGCACGGACAGTAAAAGAACGCACCCGATCTCCATTTAAATCTAGGCAAAATGTCAGGGACACAGCTAGTGTCCGCTGCTAATGTCCACACAAGATTTTGAACGGACATTAGTAGCGGACACTCTCTGTCGGACACAGATGGTAGTGTGAACGCTCCCTAACCCATAGGAAAAAAAGGAAAGAGAAAAATTGCATCAGTCATTCATATGGAAAAGCTGAATGCTGGCTCAGAGTTCTTAGAAACTGATACTTGTAAATATAATCTAATATTATTATTTATTATGCTTACTTATATAGCGCCATCATATTCTGCAGCGCTTTACAGATATTGTCAGTCACTGTCCCATATAGGGCTCACAATCTACATTCCCTATCAGTATGTCTTTGGTGTGTGTGGGAGGAAACCGGAGTACCCGGAGGAAACCCACGCAAACACGGGCAGAACATACAAACTCCTTGCAGATGTTGCCCTTGGCAGGATTATGAACCTAGGACTCCAGCGCTGCAAAGCTGCGGTGCTAACCACTGAGCCACCGTATAGTATAGTGTACTATAAAAGCAGTTAATCTAAAAACCGCACCAATACGTAGTGAAATTAAAAAGGGAACCATCTATAGAGGCACAATACTAGCATATAGGGAAAACTCTGACCATTGCATGCCCAACTCAAAGAAATGGAGTCTATGTAGGTGACTATGCAGCAAACACAGTGCAATTTATAAGATTGTTATATATAGCAAGTATTTTGGTAAGGCTACATCCACATGTCCATCATTTCCTTAGTTTTTCCATTCTACTACAGGAATGGAAGAATAGAAAAAAGTGGGATCTGTTACAAAGTCTATTTAGTTGCCATTAGGGCTATCATTTTGACCATCCATATAGAATTTCCGATAGTTACTCCTAATGGAACCACCTAAGCCGACGTGAACATAACCGTAGTATGTACTTTAATGATTTTATGCAGGTTCCCGCCATTTCTTTACTGTACAAGATATAGCATGGATATATAATTTTATGAATGAGCAATATACATGAAATATGATCAATTTTTATTTTAGACTTATAGACTCTATACAGTCCTTCAAAGACAAGAATCCTACTTTCAACCCTTGGCATGCTGTAGATATGTTGGTGTTAGCGAAGCTATGGAGCTAGTGTAATAAACCAATACAAAAATGGACATAAAACTAGACGTAAAATCTGGAGTTGTTTTCTTTTTCTAAAGTTTCGCAGCTGGGAGACAGATAAATAGCCTAAACTTGTTTGTGAGATTAACATGACCCTCTCCCTTATTCTCTTCTTATGAGGATGACTGCAGCTGCAGGCTATGTGAATAGGTTTTCATGCAAACTTTGAAGACAGAGGGACAAAGGGACCATTCTCTACAGGTCCCCAGACTGCAGCTGGACATCCCCCCTCTTTTTATGCCCATCTCTCCCTTATCGCTGCTCCAGACATGATGGAGATCTGCATTCCAATACTCAAGGACCTGTTGGCATTCTGGATGTTCGGGTGCTGTGGGGGCTTTAAAGATGGCTGCCAAGGGACTACACACAGTCCTTTATTATAAGAAGAAGTCATTTCTAGTTGGAAGGCCTGGTCTTGGAAGAACCATTACTAAATCTACAGATGTCACTGTCAGCGTAATAAATGACAACAAAACAACATTGCACTGATTCATGGGATTCACTCGCGGTTAGAACCTTTGCTATAATGAAATATATCAGTATAAAATACTAAGAAGTAAAGACTTATTACAATCGGTCCTGTCGTATAAGCTCAGATGGCTGATGTATCTATAGAGATGTAATTAGAACATTTTGGAATCTGACAACAAAACATTGAAATCAAAGGCCTATGGAGATACAGGAAAAGCCTATATACTTGTATGTATAGTATCTTGCAGTTCGGCACAACTCAGAAGTTGTATGGAGCAATAGGATGGCCAAATGAATCAATTTGAGAACTATTTTACTTTTTTTTCACCTATAGGATAAGGCAGCCATGTCAACCATTGTATTCCATTAGTTTATTACAAATTGGATCCTTATTGAGTATTTCCAGTTAAAGGCTATGTAGTTTTATGGATAACCACAGGGCCATTAACTAGATACACCCTGTTTGGAATAAGCTAATGGAATACAATGGCAACTTGCATGGCATCTAAGTTTTTGGCTACACCACGTGGCTTTACCATTAAAAAACCTGTAGGGTCCAAGCTAAGTTCACAAATGAAGAGGGTTTCCACTGTTGGATGCCCATATAAAAATGAGGACACTTGTGGAATAGTAACTGCAGTGGGTTGGCTGCCACAAATTTGCAGAGGTTTATGCAAATTTGCAGAACTTTATGAATAATGAATCATTAAGTATTAATGAATAGTACAGGTGAGTGTAAGACACTTTATAATACATCTTATGACTCTTTCTGCTGTTATAATGCTATTTCCCTGCTCCCCCTTTCACTGCTAAACTACCTTCATTCTGAAAATCACAGATCTTGAGATTCAACTTTATATAAGTCTATGGAGAGGGGAAGGGGAGTGAGCAGGCGACACAGGAGATAACAGAAGAAAGACAGGTTATGTCATATGCAGGAGCTTTCTATCACAACCAAAGTACTTTACTCATGTCAGTTCAGGTCTTTACTTCTCTATATATATTCTGCAGGGACCTGTTTCTGAGTGTGAGACATAAAGTTACAGAGCATCTTCTCTACTCAATGTATGTAAGCTTATGCAGCTCAAAGAGAACTACAAACTCCAGATATAGCATGCAGGGATGAAAACTGTTAAGAAGTGCAAAATATAATTCATATATAGTGGTACTCCTCATGTACACACATATAACAGCTCATAAGTCACATGAAAAGACAAGTACACTTTAAACAGATCATATCCTCATAGTGTAACTAAAACCCACAGCACAAGGTTTTAAGCCTGCAGCATGTCAAGTATTACTCCATGTTCTATCCAAAGCTTTCAACCTTTGCAATGTTATTTATAAGGTAAAATGGGTCATGAGAGAGACGTTATATCCGGCTCTGCGTGGGTTAATTGAGACTGGCCAAACGCTGAGAGACAAGTGCTAATAATAATGAGCCTAAGGGAGAATGTGCTTTGTTTATCCGTGTTTGCCAAGGACATCATATGACTAGAGCCAGGACCTGTCTGACGGAAGCAAACCCAATGAAATGCGTAATTGTTCTCCAGCTTTGACATCTTGTGGAACGGAAGTTTGGGACCACAAAATATGGAGGTTCCAGCACAATAACACCCTAGTTTCACTTGGCAACCTCATTGTATTTATAGATTAGCGTTTTCCTTTTCATTGTTTTTCCCTGACCACATAACTATAAGTAGTTATTATAGTAACAAGTGGTTTTCCACAAAGGGAAGACATCAAGGATGAAACCATGTGCAGGATTATTAAAAATGTCAATATTTCTAATTATCCTGTCCCTGTGAAGTAGGTTCTGTTTGGTGCTGGCAGTCTTGGTATTTCCTTATTCAGGGTCAGTGGACAGAGGTGACCCCCGATTTATTCTTTGTGGGGCCCAAGAGTTCACACATTTACCCTGTGCATAGGTAATAAATGTCTTTTATGGGACAACCCCTTTAACTTCTTAGCATTTACACAGGGACAATATGACATAACCTCAGGAGCCGAGCTCACTCCATACATAGTGGGCACCAGCTGGGAT
The DNA here is from genome assembly GCF_031893055.1 of Leptodactylus fuscus. Taxonomy (NCBI): domain Eukaryota; kingdom Metazoa; phylum Chordata; class Amphibia; order Anura; family Leptodactylidae; genus Leptodactylus; species Leptodactylus fuscus. The sequence goes on from NC_134273.1 coordinate 41,652,625, forward strand.
CGGAGATAATTATGGTCCTAGTTGTGTATACCTTCAGATGCAATGAATATCGACCATCTGAGTAGTTAGACAGAGGGAAGGAGCTCCGATCAACACCTTAGCAACATAATGAGGTGCCCCGGGGGGTGTCACGTCAGGGGTTGCCATTCCAGACTTCTTTTTTAATGTTAGATTTGGACCACCATAAAAACCTTATAAATTTGATATTGAGATAAGTGTACTAAGCTGCAGAATAATGTTATCATGTTATTTTTATTTATTATACAGTCAACACCAGAAATAGAACTGCCCCCCCCAAAAAAAAAAGGCTTCATAAAAATTTTAACATATTGTACCACAAATTATTTTATTAGCGTTTCACAGTGCATTGTATGCTTCACTAAAAGGTTATTCCCATCTCAAAAAATCACTTCCTAGATTGGAATGACCCTATCTAATCCCCCTAGCATACAACCATATGAATGGTCAGTGTGCTATCTGGGTTTGTTTCTATGTGCCCATACACATAACCGTGATTTACATGGTCACATGTGTAGGATAACAGTCCGGTCCGCAAAATATGGAACAGGTCCTATTCCTGTCCGATTTTGCGGCCCTACTTCTGCAGCTCCTATACATTGTATGAAAGGGGCCACAGAAGCACGGTCGGTGCACGGGCGGCACACGGATGACATTCACGGCACCCAGTTATCACACGGTCGTGGGCAATCGGTCCTGACCCTTAGCAGCTGTTTCCAGAAGTCCATCTCTGCCATGTTTGGCTAAGATGGGAATACATTTTTATATGGTCCCATTACAAAATAAAATTCATTGTGCATAATAGGCTTTGAGTTGACCGAGTAATGAAAAAGTTACTAAATAGAAATGAAAACTAGTCATATCCTTGAAAGGTTAAATAACTCCTGTTTTCAATATCTAGGAGATTCACAAAACATTCAAATTTATGCAACCTGATGAATTCCTTTTTTAATACATAGGACTGACATATAGTAAAAACAACCTACTCCTATAGGGTATCTACAGGGATACTACTGTATATCTACTAGTCTATCAGTTACTACATTTGCCTTGCAACGGAGTGATTTGTTATAACCTATAGTACAGAATATGTTATTGACTTGTTTTTTGCACAAATTTTTGGGTCCAATGTGGGAGGAATTGCATTAAAACATTAGAATACTAAATATAATATGTAAGTTAAGACTCGAGGCAAACTGTTACACTGTGTGCAGGACCTGAAAGCGCGGTGCATGAAAAGGGTCTTCAAAGAAAACAAAAGACCTCTGACCCTTGACAAGACATATGACTGGGTGCTTATGTTTGTGTCCCAGTTGGATGTTGATGCTCCAATACAAGTTGGGAACACATAAGAACAGTGTTTTCAATTTTTTTACCTAATCCTAAACAGGGAGTTATTAGAGAATGACTGCTCTTTAGAGAGATGGATTACTGCACCTAGCTTTTTTAATATATCACTTGCCCCACGTTGATATATATTGGTTGATAAGGACCTGGTAGCGTATCCACTGTACCATGATGGGATTGATGCAGGCTATTTGGGGTGCAGAGCTTTAAGTAAACTTCACTGGTATTTAATGCCGCCAGGTTACAGTGGCTGGTCATGGTTGCAGCCTCATCTTTAATCCAAATCCGCACCCTCATTGCTCAGTTCTGGGACGCGGTCTCCCTGGTTTTCTGCAGTTGTTACTTAACACGATGCCTCCAAGTGACATCAGTAGGTTGTTCTATTTAAAGCAGAAAGGTACAGCTGGACATCACCTAGTGAATCAGGTATACTTCCCTGTCTGATTTCTTCTCTGTATCATTGTTGCCATTGCCTTCTGACCTCAGCACTGTTCCTGATCGAGTCTTTGCCTAGTCCTCTTGCTTAGGTTTCCTAGTATTTGGACTGTGGATTTGATCTCTCATTCGCTCCTGACTTTGCATCTGTCCATCTGTGTGTGATCTTACTGAACCTGACCTCTGGCTTAACCCAGACCTGACTGATTCCCTGGTTATGTACCTGGCTATAGTTCCTGACCACACAATTTATGTCTACAGTAACACTCATCAACCTAAGACTATTCTGGGTGTCATGCCCTCTAGATTCCTTAAAGTCCAGATTCCTATATGGGGATTAAAGTCTGAATACCAGGGGATTCCATATACAGGTCTAGTCTACACCAAATTAGATTGTGGTTTAGAGAGTCCACTACTTCATTCTCTGGTACATACATTGTAGCATCTTGTATCATATTCTCGTCTCAAAGAAGACAAAATGAATTACTTGAAGGAATCTCTTTAAGGAAAAATATGAAATTAATCAGCACAGAATTTTGAACCTATAAACAAATCACGTTCTCATTGGAGGATGACTACAATCTGCATCTGTTTAGAAGCATGTCCTGAATGGTAATTTCATGTCATACTCAGATTTACTCATGTGGCAACAACAACTACACTTTGCAAACAGAAGTGTCTGGGACAGAACAGGATTGATAGATACAGAAAATTCTTTATTAAATATAATTTTTACAAGGGCAAGTTGTACTACTTTCAGCTATGTGATTAAAGAGCACCTTTCACCACCTCCACCAATTCTAGTTCTCAGCATCTGTTAATAGGCACTGCTCCACCAAGTGCACTTAGTTTTGGTGCCTGATGTGCTATTTAGTCTCTGTAATGTCAGAAGGGCGGCGTCAGGCAGGGGGTGTGATTCAGAGGTCCAATCAGAGGCAGCCAATGTCAGAGCTCAGAACCACGCCCCTTGTCTGCTCCGGCTTTTCATTTTTGTTGGCACACCTAAGAACTGTGTCAGCCCTGTATTCTGTGCAAATAAATATGCTTAATAGCACTGAACATAATCAACTATCTATGCCAGAATCAGGAACATAGATGTAGGCAAAGGCAGAGTATAATAAAGGAGAAATGTGTTGTTGGCCAGGGGCTGTAAGGAGGCCCAGTGGTAAGTTATTGCCCATTTGCCCCCATTATAATCCAAGCTTGTAATCATTTGTATTGCTGGATGAGTATTTGTTGGTCGAACCTCATGGAATTCATCTTACAAATATTTGTGAGGTTTGTCTGGCAGCATCTAATCCAGAACTCAGAGCTGCTTTAACCATAGGGCCAATGGTAGCAGGGACCCCCCTGCATTTATATCACTGCATCCTCTGGGTGCAGATGAATGGAGTACAATGGTGATGCAGGAAGCCGTCCGTTCCATGCATGACCATTTGGCAGCTCTGCTGTTTTTTTCTCCCAGTATACTGTTTGGGAGCTATAGGCGCCAGGTAGTGATGTCACTTACATTGCATCTGTTGCTCCCTGTTGCTTTCTGTATTTGATTGATACTGGGGTGGGGAAAACCTGGAAAGCAGATGTGATACTGGGAGGGCGGCCATCTAGAAAGGGTACTTTATACTGTTGGGACAATCTGGAAAGGGGACATTATACTGTGGGGGCATATGGGGTTACTTCTGACACTATACTATGTGGGGTCCACTATAGGACATTATACTGTGTGGATGGCTGCTTTGGGATATTACTTTGTCACAGGGATGGATTCTGAACAGCTATGGGCCCATGATACACTTAATCCACCCCTAGTAAGGGGTTAAGAGGTAGCAGTTACATCCATGTCTGGTGCATGACAGCGACCAAAGTCCCCTGTGGCTCATCACAAAACATCACTATTATAAATGGCACAGTGTACAATTTTGCATTGGGGCCCAGGAGCATCAAAATATGTCCCTAGTCAGAATGTTGCAGTTTCAGGGCATATACATATGAGCCATAGCAAAGTGGATGAGCTCTAGAAAAATCCTATTCACACATTCACATGGAAAAAAACAGCAGCCAAAATGAAGTCTTCAGCGCATTAGTTTGTGCTGCTGACTCCCCTTCTTTCAATGAGAGGAGTGAAAGCCATGGTAATTACACAGCAAAACCCAAGACAAATCCAATTGTAACCCTTGCAGATTTTGCAGGGGATTCGCCCCGGATTTTTTTGTGGCAAAATACCTCTTGTGTAGATTTAACCCAGCTGCATACTATTACATCACACTGAGCAGGTTTTTAATGCTCCGTGCCATGAGAGTATGGTATTGTGATGGTGCAGGCTGTGCTTCAAAACATGTATAAAATTAAAAAAATATATATATTACAAGATTAAGAAAAATTCCCATTTATCATATTAAAAAATGTACTAAGCAAATTGGTATAGTCATGTTGTCCATAGAGTCCAAAGTATCTGCGTTTGGTAATTTTTTCGGGGAGTCCGCATGGGGACCCCCTTAAATGGACTACCGAACGCATTGGCAGGTGGTGAGCTTATGAAAGCACATGGAGCCCATAGGCTGTAATGGGGTCCATGTGCTTTCTGCGCGGGGTCCAAATGGAACATGTGAACAGAAAAGTACTTCATGATCTACTTTCCTCTCCACGTGATTCGTGCAGAGACTGCATTGTCAATGCGTTCGGTAGTCCATTTTGGGGGGTCCTCATGTGATTACCGAACGCAGATGTGACCCGTTCCTGAAGTTAAAGCCATCTGCATCTTTACATTCACAGCATTTTATTATTACATCGATATATCTACAATACCCATCACTTTGAGTCCATACCAGCTATGTAGACGGACAAATAATAACCCTTTGTACTCTGGTTCTGCAATAATATTCCTATCCATTTATTCCCTACTACTTGCTCAGGGCTCGTTCACATCTGCGCCCGGTCTCCGTACTGCAGGTTTCCGTTTCCTGCATAAAACAGAGCAGGAGACGGAAACCTGCAGGACTCTTTCTCACCCATTCATTTGAATGGGTGAGAAAGCTGTCCGGCCGTGAGCGGCGGTGAGCGTTTTATGCTCTCCGCCGCGAAACCGGGTTTTATAATCCGGACACAGAGTCGGACATGCAGTACTTTGTGTCCGGATTTAAAAAAACGGTTTTGCGGTGGAGAGCATAAAACGCTCACCGCCGCTCACGGCCGGACCCGGCCTGTGCTTTCCGTCTTCTGGCATGCAGAAGATGGAAACCACAGAACGGAGACCAGAACGCAGGTGTACCGTAAGATATATTTGGTATATTAGCAGGAATAAGAGAACAGTATGAGCACAAGATCCGCGTACACAGGGCTTGTTTGTTGTCTGTTACCATGGAGATGAATAAGTCTGCATAGAAGCTGTAGATAGAAAATGCTAATAAATGTTTAATGCATAAAATTGCTTGTAAAAGTGCGCGTAGCCTTTAGATTGACTTCATATGACAACACAGCGGTATACACTCACTGGCCACTTTATTAGGTACACCATGCTAGTAACGGGTTGGACCCCCTTTTGCCTTCAGAACTGCCTCAATTCTTCGTGGCATAGATTCAACAAGGTGCTGGAAGCATTCCTCAGAGATTTTGGTCCATATTGACATGATGGCATCACACAGTTGCCGCAGATTTGTCGGCTGCACATCCATGATGCGAATCTCCCGTTCCACCACATCCCAAAGATGCTCTATTGGATTGAGATCTGGTGACTGTGGAGGCCATTGGAGTACAGTGAACTCATTGTCATGTTCAAGAAACCAGTCTGAGATGATTCCAGCTTTATGACATGGCGCATTATCCTGCTGAAAGTAGCCATCAGATGTTGGGTACATTGTGGTCATAAAGGGATGGACATGGTCAGCAACAATACTCAGGTAGGCTTTGGCGTTGCAACGATGCTCAATTGGTACCAAGGGGCCCAAAGAGTGCCAAGAAAATATTCCCCACACCATGACACCACCACCACCAGCCTGAACCGTTGATACAAGGCAGGATGGTCCATGCTTTCATGTTGTTGACGCCAAATTCTGACCCTACCATCCGAATGTCGCAGCAGAAATTGAGACTCATCAGACCAGGCAATGTTTTTCCAATCTTCAATTGTCCAATTTCGATGAGCTTGTGCAAATTGTAGCCTCAGTTTCCTGTTCTTAGCTGAAAGGAGTGGCACCCGGTGTGGTCTTCTGCTGCTGTAGCCCATCTGCCTCAAAGTTCGACGTACTGTGCGTTCAGAGATGCTCTTCTGGCTACCTTGGTTGTAACGGGTGGCTATTTGAGTCACTGTTGCCTTTCTATCAGCTCGAACCAGTCTGGCCATTCTCCTCTGACCTCTGGCATCAACAACGCATTTCCGCCCACAGAACTGCCGCTCACTGGATGTTTTTTCTTTTTCGGACCATTCTCTGTAAACCCTAGAGATGGTTGTGCGTGAAAATCCCAGTAGATCAGCAGTTTCTGAAATACTCAGACCAGCCCTTCTGGCACCAACAACCATGCCACGTTCAAAGGCACTCAAATCACCTTTCTTCCCCATACTGATGCTCGGTTTGAACTGCAGGAGATTGTCTTGACCATGTCTACATGCCTAAATGCACTGAGTTGCCGCCATGTGATTGGCTGATTAGAAATTAAGTGTTAACGAGCAGTTGGACAGGTGTACCTAATAAAGTGGCCGGTGAGTGTATATAGACTGGGATAGACGGGGGCAGAGTCGCCATTGCCTTATGCAGTCAACAGGTGAGATTAGAGGTTTTGTTTGCAGCTGCAATAGTTAAGGCAATGAGCGGCATTATGCCAGCATGTTTTGGAGATAAGTCTCAGAACTCGTCTCTAGTTTCAAACCCAAGCCCAAGGGCTTTTGGTTATGTCCCCTCCGCCTCTTCAGTACTCGGCCCCCCTCCCTATACTTCACTGGGGCACAATGGAGTCTTTTGTGCCCAGTGATGTGGATGATGTGGAGCAGCCAGCAAATCACATTGCGGTTAAGGAAACGTGTATGATACAGGCCTCAGGCGTAGGACACCTCCCACCTAATGTGACAGGGACAAGGTGACAAGGAACTGTATTCTGGGAAAGTGCCCCATGATACCTCGGTTCCCAGAAATGTACCATTATATACAACATGAGCTGCAGAACTACAAAGTCCAGCATATACTACAAGCTAGGAATAGCGAATATCTAATCTTTTGTACCTGGTCTACAAGTATTCTAGGCATGAGTCTAAATAGTTTAACTCTTTAGACCTGTCCTAGCATTGGGTAGCCATAAAATAACAAATCTTATTAGGAGAGATTCAATTATTAGTTTTGCTTAATTGTACATTGTTTTTTATTAAGCCGTAAACTCTGGACCCAACCATCATTTACATATATGTTAGATAGACACGAGGCATAGCTGCTAACAGGACACCAAGTCTGAATGAAGCTTTAAGACTTGTTTTAGCCGTAATATCCACCTTGGTTTCACTAGACAACGATAGCACAGGGCATCCCCTAGTGGGCAATGTCTTAAACAAAGAATAAGCTTACCTTTCATATGGAAAGAAAAGCCCTAAGAATACGTAGACATTAAGCAGACTGGAAAATCACATCAATGAATGTGGTTGTTTCTGCAGCAAGTGCATTTATTTCTCTTAGGCCCCATTCAAATGAATAGGACGGTCGCAGAAAGTTCGGAAATAATCCTGGCACAGGAGAATTTACCCTTAGCAGCACCTGCAATCCTTGTCTAAAGTTCCTCATCTATGGGATTTCTCCATGTAAATGAAAAAAGAAGCATGTGTGACCACAATCCCAAATACTGTCTCTCTCTCTGATTCATTCTCGCCTTGACTACTGTAACTCCTTACTTATCGGTCTTCCCCTCACTAAACTCTCTCCTCTACAATCCATTCTGAATGCAGCGGCCAGGCTCATCTATCAGTCTCTACACGCTACAGCGATGCCTCTCGTCTGTGCCAGTCATTACATTGGCTGCCTATTCATTATAGAATAAAATATAATGTTATCCCCCTCATCCACAAGGCTCTCCATAATGCCGCACCTCCATACATTTCCTCCCTCATCTCTGTCTACCGCCCAACCCGTGTTCTGCGTTCACTCAATGACCTAACACTTACCTCCTCTATTATCAGAACCTCCCACGTTCGTATATACTGTAAGACTTCTCCCGAGCTGCACCACTCCTCTGGAATGCTCTACCCCGGGCACTCAGATTAACTCCCAATTTCTACAGCTTCAAGCGCAAACTAAAGATACATCTTTTCAGACAGGCCTATCACAATTTCTAACATAAACCCTTAACCCTCCTCTGTCCCCACTCCCACATTACCCCACATGATATGATGTCATCTCATGCTAACTTTATAGGTCCAAGCTCCATCCACATGTTAAAGGACACGACTTGTGACGGCTCATAAAGTCTTATGTTTGTGTAATGACAGTCACGTCTATTACAAAAGTGTCTGACCTCTGCATAAGCAATGCTGCCCCTGCTACCTCTTGTGTCACCCCCTCTACCTCATAGATTGTAAGCTCTTGCGAGCAGGGCCCTCAGTCCCATTGTGTGAAATGATTTTCTTTGTAATGTATCTTTCTGTCTGTATTTGAACCCTACAAATTGTACAGCGCTGCGGAATATGTTGGCGCTATATAAATAAAATGTATTATTATTATTACTGTTATTGGGGATGGGATTGCTCCATTGAGTAAATAACATTACATTATGACGTGAATTATAGTAGGACGGATAGAAGAGGAAAGTGGTTTGTGTCTGTTACTAAGAGAAGCTTTCCTTCCTGATTTTCTGTTCCTCTAATGGATAGTAACAATGGCTGTGTGAACATCGCTCAAAATGTGGCATTACAAATAATACAACATAATCTGTGTGTCCAAATAAAGGGATAAATTGTCTCATAGGACCATGACATCACAAATATAGAAATGTGGATATAAAGTGGTCACACCTAACCCATTCTTCATGTTGTCTATGCTTTCATACTGTTTTGTTCTAGAGGAAGGTATTGGCACTAAATCCCAAACAAAGATTTGGGTAAAGTTTCTCTTTAAAACATCCTGCTTCACTCGCCACAAATGAATAATATGTGAAATTTAGATGATTTGTTATCAGATGTGCTTCCCAGGGACATACAGTAATGAAGTCTAAGGCTGGGTTTCAGTCCGTTGGAGACTCCATCGTAAAAACCACTGAAAATTAGCAGAGAAAAGTCCTGCATGGAAAACTTAGGACTTTTCTCTCCACCACTTGAAGTTTTGAAACAGTGCACATCTAATAAACAGCCGGCGGACTCCATTATAATCAATGGGGTCCACCAATGTCCATGTGTAAATGCTGTTTTAGCAGTCCGGCTCTCCACTCAGCGCCGCACCTCTCATGAAGTGACTTGAGGCGACCGCTTCAGGCGGCGCTATGCCGGGGCCCCGGGGGGGATGGGGGGGCGGCATTTTTACTGACCCAAGCCAGTCCAGGACAAGCTGTCCTGGACTGGCTTAGCGTCACCATCTCGGCAGCCCGGCACGGGAAGCGAGCGGTGGAGTGGGGCGGCCCTGTGGATGCAGCGCTGCTTTAACTTACCTATTAGCAGCGCTGCTCCAGCCGGCAACCCTCACACTTAGCAGAGAGCAGGTCCTCTCCCTGCCTGCTAACGCCGCCCCCTCTGCTCCGCTCCCTCCTCCCCACACGCCGGGTGACGTGGCCACGTAATCAGGCCCGCACCTGACGTGTGCCTGCGTCCTATGCGGGGGGGGGGGGAGGGCGCTCTGAAGACCGGACAGAGGACCGGACCAAGAAGAACAGGGAGCTGCAGGTAAGCAGACACCAGTGGGGGGAGGGGGTTAATCCCTACACAGCGTGGGGTCCAAAAATGTAAACAATTTTTGGACTACATGCTGTGTAGTCAGGGGTGAACCTAGCCTTTTTGCCATGGGGAGGGGGGGCGGCTTGAGACCTCAGCAATAGTGTGAACCTAACGTAAGTACATAACTCCATTCCTCAATATTGAAATTTCATAAGTAACATAGTAGATGAGGTTGGACAAAAACTATGAAGTCCAACCTATAAATCTATCAAGTTCAATCAGGGGAAGGCAATAACCCCATCCCCCTCCACAGGGCTGACGGCAATTGTCACATCAAAGGAGAATAAAAGACAGATTGAAACTGACTTTTTATCCACATAAAACCTCAAAAATTTGACCATTTGATGCGAAATGATTGTGAACGTGCCAGTTATCACCACTTGTCACAAACTGAGAGGGACAGAATCCTCCAGGGGTCAGCAACCTTCGGCACTCCAGCTGCTGTGAAACTGTAACTCCCAACATGCTCCATTCACTTCCATGGGAGTTACAAGAACAGCAGAGCAAATATGCATGCTGGGAGTTGTAGTTTTACAAAGCTGGAGTGCTGAAGGCTCCCTACTCCTGCTCTAGTAATAAGCCTTGGTATATTGCTATGGCAGATGGCTAAGTGCCCAGGTTAAAGGGGTTGTCCCATCACAAGGATCCTATCTATACTGCTTGTTAATGTGGATGTAAGACTTGTCCTAAATACATTGCTTCAGCAAAACTGCTTTGTTTGGCCACTATCTTACTTTATTCAATTATTTGTGGCCACAGCCCTGACTTAGCTGCTCATGAGTCAAGTGATGTATCTGCTGCTCTCAGGGGGGAGGGAGGAGGGGCTAAGTGCAGGGAGCGAGCCTGTGTATCTAGCTATTCCTGTGTCTACACCATGTGACCTAGCTTCCTGAGCTCAGATAGGGGAGAGGAGCTGCTTTCATTTCTTCTGTTCTCCCAGTTATCAGGCTAGCTAATTCAATTGTGTTCATTATGGCAGAGACAGGCAGTCTCTGTATGTAACACACAATGGAGTTGCTGCTGCCTGTACTTCATAGTCCAATATGGGTGGGCAGAGCTACACGAGAATTTGGGGGGCGGAGCTAAACGGCAGGTTGCATGTGAAACCCCGCCCACCAAATGATGCAAGAAACCAGGAAGAAAGAAGATTTTACAGCAGTAAAGACTGGTGAGTATGTGAGATGGGAATACCCCTTTAAGCACCATTTTCTGTATTAGAATAGAGCCCCATATTGTAGAAAATCAGCTTTTTTGTTGCAGGTTTTGCTTTATTTTTGGTTGACTCAAAGCCAGGAGAGAATTTAGCAGAAAGGAGAAGTGTAAGTGTTACCTTTATATTGCCCATCCTTTTTCAAGTCACACTTTGATAAAAAAAAACAAAAAAAACACTGAAAATGTCTATAACGAAAAAGCAGCTTTTTGGCAATGTATGGCCTCAGGCTAAGGCTCCATGTTGTGGTAACACAGTGTTTTTTGTTGCAGGTTTTGCTGCAGTTTTTTGAGCTAAAATCAGGAGTCGATTTAACACAAGGGGAACCTCTGAATGCTTTATGTATATTTCCAGACCTTTTCAAGACACTCGAATGTGAGGCCTCAACCTTAAGGCCGGGACCCCACAGGATGTAAACAGTGTGAGAAAAATCACAGCGTTTTACAGTCAAGGCAAAGGGGTTGCGATTGTAGCAGTGCAGTTTTGAAAATCACAGTATGTCAATTATACCTACAAAAACGTCGGCGGTTTCCGTATAGGTAAAATTTAAACAGAAAGTTTGCAGAGAAAATCTCTGTGAACATTCTGGCTAAAGTGCTACGGGAAGAACCGTAATACGTAATACGTTACCGCTGTGGTTTTTCCCGCAGCCTAAAGAGGCTTTCTGGTTAATAAAGCTAAAGTGGCCATCTGAAGTATAGTAAGGCTAGATTCACTTCTGCGTTGAAGACTCCGTAAGAGAGTCTACCACAGATTTTGCCTCAAATCGTCAGAGAGAAAAGTCCTGCATGGAGCAATTTTATCTATGCCAGTTAAAACCAGCAGAAACCCGACAATCATCAGGCAGACCCCATTATGGTTTATGGGGTCCATGGGTATCTGTGTGTAACCGCTCTTTTAGTGGTCAGGCTCTCCGTTGTTCAGGAGACCAACGCTAGTGTGAGTTTATCGCAAGATGATTCTCCTTCTAAAGGCCCCCATTTCAGCCTTGAGGATCTAATCCCAGGGTCTTAGGTCCCTGTAAGGGTCAGTGCACACTGAGTTTTTTGGCGCTGATTTTGACGCTGAATCTGCCTCAAAATCAGCCTCCAAAAAAAGCCTCCCAATAGAGTTCTAGAGTCTTAAACTGTGGCAGATTTTCCTATGTCTAATGCTATGTGTAAACCTGACATACTTTTAGACTGTCTTGTCAGTTCTTTACACCACTTATTAGTTGACTTAGTTTTGGTGCATTTTATGGTGCACGGTGCTGCATATTAAGCTCAGCCTCATTTTTAGAATCCCTACCCCTCTACCAATAAGCATACCTCCCAACTTTTGAAGAACTGAAAGAGGGACAAAATGTGCGGCGCGCGTAGCGTGCCGCGACAAATTTAGCCCCGCCCACTTTTGTGTTGACTCCGCCCACTCATTAATTTTTTCATGTGCCCGCACACAATATAATCCTCCTACAGTCACCCGTAAATTATATGTCCCCCCTCTATCTCTCCCCCAGTTTCATATACTCCTTCATCTGCTCCCAGTTTCATGTCCATCTTCCATCTCTGCCCCCAGATTCATGTCCCTCCATCTCTGCCCCCAGATTCATGTCCCCTCCATCTCTGCCCCCAGATTCATGTCCCCTCCATCTCTGCCCCCAGATTCATGTCCTCCATCTCTGCCCCCAGATTCATGTCCCCTCCATCTCTGCCCCCAGATTCATGTTCTCTCCATCTCTGCCCCCAGATTCATTTCCCCCCATCTCTGCCCCCAGATTCATGTCCCCCATCTCTGCCCCCAGATTCATGTCCCCCCATCTCTGCCCCCAGATTCATGTCCTCTCCATCTCTACTCCCAGATTCATGTCCCCACATCTCTGCCCCCATTGTCATGCCGTCCCCTCCTTCATCTGCCCCCAGATTCACGTTCCACCTCCACATTAAACTTACCTTCTCCTCTGCTCCCTCCGCTCCTGGCTTGTAGACGCGAGTCACATCGCGTCTACAAGCCAGGAGCCGGCGGCAGCAGCGAAGCGAGGAGCTGACACAGGTCAGCTCCTCGCTTCAGCCGCATGTGTCAGCGAGAGAGACACGCAGCGGCGAAGCGAGGAGCTGACCTGTGTCAGCTCCTTGCTTCAGCCGCATATGTGTTCAACTCAGATCTGCGTCCTCTGGACGCAGATCTGAGTTGAAATCGGGACATACCTCCCTCCAACCGGGACCGCGGGACATGTCACCCAAATCGTGACTGTCCCGCGGAAATCGGGACGGTTGGGAGGTATGCAATAAGCCTCAACCCCATAACTGTTAGAAATGTCTAACATTTAGAAACTGAGGTATAAGCATGGCCGACAGTTTTTTGGCTGAATTCGTTTATCTGCCCCAAAGTTTTTCCAAATACATCCACCTATTCCCAAATGTTTCCTATGTACTGCTTGGTAGTTATTGGACCTTCTACATGATGAATACATTGACATTGATGCGACACAGTTCTCTTAGGCTTTGGCAGCTAGTAACATCATATGTGACTCCATATACTTCTCATTTCGTACTAATGTCTTGGTTGGATTCTCTGTGTACCCAGTAGGAAAAACATGGCACACTCCGTCAGATCCTCACCTCCCATATCCTGCCCTAGAAACAAAGGACATCTTTGCAGATGTGGTACCTGAAGAAGCCAGTATAGCCGCACATGGGGGCTGTACAGCCTCAGACAAGAGAGCTCTATGACCCCTGCACAGTCTCCACGCACATGACTCCACCATGTGTATGAGCCCTTAGTCAGCTGGAAATTACCCTAAAACACTGAAATATAATTCTTTACATTATGTATGGTGGAACTGAGCTGGAGAAATAAATCCTAGAAAGTAATGTTGCTAATACGGATGTAAGAATATTGTTAAGTATTTCCAGTACTAGGTCTAAATTCATGGAAATCAGGAAATCTATCAATGAAACCGTAAGAAGAAATCGGAAGACACAGATAAACACATTTTACTGACAAGTGTCAAGATGTCTTATAAGGAGAGCAGGCGTGTCAGGAAACCTCCTTAGCCGCACTGAAGGAATCAATAGAGGAAAACAGGGATTGTTTAAATGGTTAACTCCAATAAGTCTCGTATTGACTGCGACTATGTGTAAACAGAACTGCAGAACTCGGCCATGTTGGGACGTGAAAAAAGTAAGGGTGGGATGAGGGGGACAGTGAGATGGAAGGAATGCAAGAGGGGGCATTGTATGGGGGGAGAGGGAGGGCAGGGGTGCTTGTGAGGCTAAATTAAATTCAATGAGGTCACATGCTCAGCCTGCTTTCATCTGTTTTTCGGTTCCCCCTTTTTAAAGAACAAGGAAATCCATTCATGGTCCGGCATCTGAGTTGGCGGGACACAAGGCCCCCGGCTCCTTCCCCTCGCTTTTTAACGGCGATGTTCTCATTGTCAGGGACAAGAAGGAAATAAATATGGAAAAAAAAAGAAATATGTAGCGCATGATTCCATGGGTGATTCATACATTGCCCTGCAGGGGGAGGACAAATGGAGGGGAGCCAGGAATAATTGTTCATCCTGACAGAGGTCAGAGCTGTGGTATAGCAATGAAATAGTTATGTCTTGACCTGTCAACCCCAAATCACCACCTGCATGGATGTCAATGGCTTTCTATCACCAGACATTCATGCTTCACTGTCAATGCCGCAGCGACTTGTCACGGGATATATTAGCGTTGTTGTTATGGCCAAGTTGATTTTTACTTTCGGGGCCATATCAATGATGTTTCTTCTTACATACAAATGTAGCAGAGTTAACCCGAACTTCTGCAACTGGTTAAATTGCTGCAATGGGATATCCTATCACAGAAAACAACAAAAACAATGAAAGTCATAGGAAAAATTCTTTTTTTTAATGTAGATTGTGAGCCCCACATAGAGCTCACAATGTACATTTTTCCCTAACTCTATGTCTTTTTTTGAAATATGGGATGGAAATCCATGCAAACACAGGGAGAACAGATGATTGCAGATGGTTTTTTGCCCTTGGCAGGATTTGAACACCAGGACTCCAGTGCTGCAAGGCTGCAGTGCTAACCACTGAGCCACCGTGTGGCCCCAGAAAAATTATTTTCAATGACTTTTCATTGTTTTTGTTATTGTCTTCTATAAGAGATCACGGTGCAACAGTTTAACCAATTGTATGTATCAGTGTTTGGTGTGTAAATAGTTAATCCAGGGGGGAAAACGATTAAGGACTTGCATTCTCAGCCATGTTGGTTGAGAACTATTGAAACTATTGGTTTCCCCAGGCCCAGTTGTCAATGCAAAGAAGGGGACTAATCTGTTTTTCTAATAAGGTGTGTTGGTCGTCTTCTTTATCAGAAAAGTAAAGGTTAATAATCTTGGTTGGGTGAGCGTCATTGTATAATCCATGAAACAAGGAATAGATCAGACACAGCACCTTTGATAGTGTGATTCTATACTATTGGAAGGGAATTTCACCATTGTACCATGTACTGATCTACTTTATCATGGAAATGTGATCTTTCCATGAGATTTCGTCACCACTATAATTTTCCTAAACTATAATTTGCAGCTTCTGTTTGCAGATTGTTTCTAGGTAGAGAAAATATTAGATGAAGTTGTAAGAGGTAACCACAGTACAAATATCCTGGGGCAGCCCCAGTCGGCCCATGTATTATACAGTCAGCCACTCTCTAGGGGTCAGACCAGAACGACTGACATTGCTTTTTAATTTTTCTGGAAAATGTATCCAAAAATCACAGACAGTCAACTTAATAAATCATAAAAATCATAAGAACTTCTACAGCTGAGGCTTATTGTGGCCTATACAATGATAACAACTACAGTCATGAGAACCGACACACATTCCTCCATTTTATCAACAGTGTTTTACTTACTGTCCAGGAGTTTATAGTTCAGCCAGACCCCATAAAGATCAGCCAGAGTCAAGTAAAAAGAGATGGTCATGATAAGGTAATTCCTCTAATAATTGTATAATAAAAGTACTGCACGTTTCCAATATATTTTGGGGCCTCTTCCAAATGAGAAAAAAAAAAGGTACCAATTTTTTACAGCGAGTTGCGCACAATTACAATTGCTGTTTTTACAATCTTTGGTGCAATTTTGCATACAGATTATTAGAGATTATTATTTTTCTGATTATTATTATATATTTTTACTTTTTTAGTTGAGCAAATGTAGTCAGCTAATTTGTATATTTAATGTATAAAAAAACCAAAACATTTGCATGTCGTATTGAAATCACAGCAAATTTGGATGGTGCGACATTAAAGTTGCATAACTTTTGTTGCATGATTTTAATGCCATTTTTAATGACGTGACTAATGTCCCCATGTAGCCCTAGCGTTATAGCTCACAAAGGATTACCTAGACTAGATACAATTGTAGCACATTCATAGCTGTGAGGGATTAAAGGATAGAAAGAAGAGTGTAGTCTGTAAGTGACAGACGCAGAGATTTTCCAGAATCGTCAATTATAATATAAATGGATGATGCAACTTTATTCTCAGAAAATCTGTAAATCCTATAAAAAAAGTTCAGATTTGGGTTATTGTCATAATTTGTAGAACCGTTTCATTGCTTTGCCTCCTTTGTTGTTTGCTGTCCATAGAATACAATGGAAGAAGATATTTGACTTTTATGCTCAGAAATTCATCAACGTTGAGTCTTAAGGCCCCACTTTGCGGAAACGCAGCTTTTTTTGTTGCAGATTTTGTTGTATTTTTTTATGCCAAAGTCAAAGCCAAGAATGGCTACGGAATGAATCAGATATAAGAGGAAGTTCTTCTACTTCTCCCTTCTGCTCAATCCACTCTTGGCTTTGGTTCAAAAAACTGCATCAAAATCTGAAATAAAAAAGGTGTGTTTCCACAATGTGGGGCCTCAGCCTAAATTTGTTGGATTATTTCACCGATGTATCTGAATGAGCAAAAAACACTTATGGTGCTTCTAGCCAATAAATGGTATCAACTTTTTAATATCCCATGTAAATGCTCCTATACTAATAGTATAGAGAAGAGTCCAGCTATGTATCGTTTCATGCGGTCCAAACCCACGGTGGTTATTGAGATCAGAAACGTCATTTCTTTACTGATTTTTTCTTTACCACCACACTTTGGAGATGAATGGCTCAGCTTGCAGCCATATATCCTTAGTTCATTATATGTGATACATTCCAATATAGGACAGAGAGATCAGCCGGGAGCATCATGTGATGATATTTGCCAGGGTAATATAATTGTAGTAAGTTGGATAATGGTTCATGGTCCATCATTCGTCCTCAGATCTATTAGGTCTCTTGTGGCCTCTGACCTGTAGAGGTTTACTGGCTAATTACTGTCTGTGATCTAATCCATAGGATGTCAGGGCGCAGACTCCCTACAGTGCCAGGGCCCAGGCTCACCATTGTCCTCCACTACAGAGACCTAATTAAACTGCTGTAGTGTAATTAGGGAGAACAATGACTGTCACTGACACTTCTATACCTTCACTTATGGCCCATGTATCACTTTATACCCTTTGTATAAAGTAAAAATACACAATTATAACTAACATCAGGAGCCTATTCACACCTTTCATTTAGAATGGTGCCCCAAAAAACATGGCTGATCCTCCAGTGTGCCCAAGATCTGTACAGGGTCTAGGCAACTCAGTATGGATAACCACTCTCTGAAGCTGACAGTAGAACATGTGTCTTCCTTATGAGGATATTCATTGTTTTGGGTCCCATACAGTTAGGTTACTTTCACCATCACTGAAACCAATGGTTGTGAATACCGGACAAGAGGTCCATTTTTTTCACGCCCTCTTTGTATTGTAAGTCATCAGTTTGCAGACTTGGGGGATCTGTGAAAATGGAAAAAAATAGGACGTTTTATTAAAATGGACCAACAAAAAGTTGTAAACAGCGGTCACGTAGCACTTTTTGACATTCATGTGAGTAAGGGCTTACGATGCAATTCAAGGAGACGTATTCTCATATGCGCTGCGTGCTGTAGTAAACTATATGTCATCCATTGCTATATTAATTATATCTCCATGCCATTTGTCATTAGAGAGACTTCCAGCCCTTTTCTTATTGTCAGTGTCAGCCTTTACTGGTGTTTTCTGCAATGGTTATTACAATTACATGAGGTTATTATTCTAGGAAACCACTCACTGCTTGTCATGTGCAGTTTATTATTTTTTAAATTATTTATTTATTTTAATTACTTGTATAGCGCCAACATATTCCACAGCGCTTTACGGTCATTGTCCCATATAGGGCTCACAATCTACACTCCTTATCTTTAAGTCTTTGGAGTTTCCCCTCCCATAAAAAACAATAAACATTCCCCAAAATGGTATAAATAAAAAGTCTGGCCCTTGCAAAAAAAAAGACATCTTATGCACATGGGACGCCCTGTACATAGAAATATAAAAAAGTTAAGAATATGGCAACTCCATTAAAAAAAAATTAATTAATTAAAATTTTTGGATTTTTTAAAAGTGGTTAAAATGTAAAAAAAACCTATATAAGGGCTCGTTCCCACGATGTAACATGGCGCTCATTCTGACACGTAAACACGTGTCAGAGTCAGCGCTTCAAAACAGAATCCCATTGATTTCAGTGGGTTCCATCTTACGTGCGCTAGACATTGAAATCAATGGGTTAAAAAGCCTCCATTGATTTCAATGTGTAGCGCGATTAAGATGGAACCCATTGAAGTCAATGGCATTCTGTTTTGAAGCGCTGACACGTGTTTACGTGTCAGAATGAGCGCCGCGTTACATCGTGGGAACGAGCCCTAAATTTGGTATTGCCACAATTGTACTGACAAGATGTAATTTTGGCTGCACAGCGAGTTTCATTAAAATGAAGTACGTAAGAAAGTCAAGCAGTTTTTCTCTAATTCCACTCCATTCAGCTTTTCCAGTACATTGTACTGGATATTAAAAGGAAGCATTATGAATACAATTTGTCCTGCAAACATTAAGCCATTATGTGGCGTGGTGAACGGGAAATAAAAAAGTCATGGCGTTTGGACAGTGTGGAGTAAAAAAAATTTAATCAAAAAATTGCTGTGGCGGGAAGGGGTTAAACAACTGTGTAATAAAATACACTGCAGGACTCTTATATTAATATAGTGGACTTCACATACATAACATTAAAAATATCCACCTGATTATGCAAGGGACTGCCGGAGATAGGACATTTCCATAGACTGTGAATGGAGTGGTGGAGCACATACTCAAGTAGCTCGCCATTGAAACTTCTTTGCACGATAAGGAGGTACAGAGGACACAGAATTCCCATGATTTTGGGGAAACGCCTTTAGGCTAAGGAAAAACTGTGACGGCAATGCATTATGGTTGTTCTCTCAGCACTTTTAACTGAAAGTCCACAGAGGTTTCCTCCATTATACACATAGAGAAACCACCAGCGTTTCCATAGGTATAATTGACATGCTGAGATTTCCAAAACTGCAATGTTTTTGGAAATTACAGCATGTCCACTGCATGTATTTTTCAGCAATGTGTGGATGGGATTCACTAGAACACCATGCACTTTGCAGAGACTGTAAAATGCAGTGGTTTTGCCGCGGTATTTTGGCCACGTGAAGCCCCAGCCTTAAATAGATGGGGGGGGGGTTCTGTTAAAATATACAATAAATGATACATGAAACAAAACAAGTAAAAGCAAAACGTATAGAAACATAGCATAGAAACATATACGTACGAAGTTTGACTTATCGTCTAAGAGACTGAACTGTCAATATGAAGACAAGTCCGGATATAGGATCTGTGTAATATATAAAGTAATACTAATGACCGCCTTCAATGGTAAGAAATGAAACAGCATTTAGGAATAAAGAAGTATAATTAGAGCGGGGACAAGATCTTATCTGGTATAAGAGAAGTAAAGGAGCGGGCTTGTATACCACTGATGGGCTGGCACTGCTTGGCTAGAACAATTGGGCATCTGTAGGACATGAACAATAGGAGCACACAAGCAGTAACTAGGGGATGCAGGGGGCTTGTGCTCCCTTTCATCCCCTGCCTTTTTATCACCAGAAACCCTCAGGCAGTGCTGTAAGGTCGCAGGGTCATCTCAGCATGTTAAAAATCCCACCCCCTCACCTCTCTGTACCAGTGACGCATGGAGAACTATGACGTCTCATATAATGCTAATACATAGCAGAGGGCAAGGGTGCAAAGTGACAGCCATCATTTACAGGGCATTGCTTCCTGTAAGCGGCAATACCAATCTGACATGCATTGCAAATTCTTTTCTTCTTCATAAATTCTTCATGTCCTGGAAAAGCCCCTACATAACTAAGATATGTATATCCGGTGGTCTCCTTGTTACAGTATGTGACAGTTCTCAGCACTGATCCTGTATACTCTACAGATATTACACAGAGTATGCATACAGTGTTGGCCAAAAGTATTGGCACCCCTGCAATTCTGTCAGATAATACTCATACTCAAATTCTTTGGTATTATTATCTTCATTTAATTTGTCTTCAATGGAAATCCACAAAAAGAATTGTCAAAAAGGCAAATTGGATATAATTCCACACCAAACATAAAAAAGGGGGTGGACAAAAGTATTGGCACTGTTTGAAAAATCATGTGATGCTTCTCTAATTTGTGTAATTAACAGCACCTGTTACTTACCTGAGGCACCTAACAGGTGGTGGCAATAACTAAATCACACTTGCAGCCAGTTGAAATGGATTAAAGTTGACTCAACCTCTGTCCTGTGTCCTTGTGTGTACCACATTGAGCATGGAGAAAAGAAAGAAGACCAAAGAACTGTCTGAGGACTTGAAAAGCAAAATTGTAAGGAAGCATGAGCAATCTCAAGGCTACAAGTCCATCTCCAAAGACCTGAATGTTCCTGTGTCTACCGTGCGCAGTGTCATCAAGAAGTTTAAAGCCCATGGCACTGTGGCTAACCTCCCTAGATATGGATGGAAAAGAAAAAATTGACGAGAGATTTCATCGCAAGATTGTGCGGATGGTGGATAAAGAACCTCGACTAACATCCAAACAAGTTCAAGCTGCCCTGCAGTCCGAGGGTACAACAGTGTTAACTCGTACTATCTGTCGGCGGCTGAATGAAAAGGGTATGGGAGGATATCCAGGAAGACCCCACTTCTTACCCAGAGACATAAAAAAAGCCAGGCTGGAGTTTGCCAAAACTTACCTGAGAAAGCCAAAAACATTTTGGAAGAATGTTCTCTGGTCAGATGAGACAAAAGTAGAGCTTTTTGGGAAAAGGCATCAACATAGAGAGAGTTTACAGGAAAAAAAAGAAAGAGGCCTTCAAAGAAAAGAACACGGTCCCTACAGTCAAACATGGCGGAGGTTCCCTGATGTTTTGGGGTTGCTTTGCTGCCTCTGGCACTGGACTGCTTGACCGTGTGCATGGCATTATGAAGTCTGAAGACTACCAACAAATTTTGCAGCATAATGTAGGGCCCAGTGTGAGAAAGTTGGGTCTCCCTCAGAGGTCATGGGTCTTCCAGCAGGACAATGACCCAAAACACACTTCAAAAAGCACTAGAAAATGGTTTGAGAGAAAGCACTGGAGTCTTCTAAAGTGGCCAGCAATGAGTCCAGACCTGAATCCCATAGAACACCTGTGGAGAGATCTCTTGATGGCAGTTTGGAGAAGGCCCCCTTCACATCTCAGGGACCTGGAGCAGTTTGCCAAAGAAGAATGGTCTAAAATTCCAGCAGAGCATTGTAAGAAACTCATTGATGGTTACTGGAAGCGGTTGTTCGCAGTTATTTTGTCTAAAGGTTGTGCTACCAAGTATTAGGCTGAGGGGGCCAATTCTTTTGTCCAGTCCATTTTTGGAGTTTTGTGTAAAATGATCAATTATAATTTTTTTTCATTTTCTTTTGTGTTTTTTAATTGCAAGCAAAATAAATGAAGATATTAATACCAAAGAGTTTGTGCTTGCAATCATTTTCTGGAAGAAACTGAGTATTATCTAACAGAATTGCAGGGGTGCCAATACTTTTGGCTAACACTGTATATATGAAGAGAGGTGAAGAACTTAAGTAATGAAGATACACCGTATACCCATAATGGGTTAAAATCAGAATTAACGTATTACAAGGTCAGAATTACTCCTAAATCTTAAATCCTGATACACAATCCGTACCAAGTCCGCTACTATAATGTATTGTTCTGCTCATATTGGGAAGAGACAATTTATGGGCCCCCCTAAGGCTCCAGGGCCTGGGAACATAAAATAATGCACCTACGCTAGGGTGGCATGAGAGTGGTCTGGGCTCCTAGGTGATAACCAGAGTCCAATACCAACCACCATATTGTTGATACATTTGGGCAGGGTTACCACAATGGCTTTGAGCAGCACATACATTACTGTAAGTCACTTTTTCATTTTATAATCTACATAATTCTGACACTGTTTTTTCATGTCACATTATGTTGACTTGATGTTGGTGATAAGTTATTCATTTATTTAAAAAACTGAAGTTTACAGAAATTTTTCAAAATTCCAGTTGTTCTGTTTTTAAGCCACATTGTTATACAACACAAGTCGGGAGGAAATGAACATTTACCATATTGTCTACTTTAGGATGACATCATTTTTTAACCCCTTCAAGACTAAGCTTATGTTGGATTTCAGTATGTGGCAACGTTTTCTTACTCCGTATTTCAAAAGCCATAACTTTTTTTGCAGTTAACTATTACACCAACTCCAGACATTCCTGATTTTTTTACGGAATCAGCATTGGAATCGTGTTCATGTGAAGTGACAAATCACACTCCTCTGTCCATCGGATTTTGGCTAATGCCAGGAGAATTTCACCTACCTATATGCATTATTCCAATTTTAAATGTTTGGTGGAGAAGGGATAATACTATGTGGTTGTTTTTCAGGGATCGGCCTAGGCCTCTTACTTCCACCTAAAGGCCTAGGATGTTTCAGCACACCAGGACATTTTGGACAATTATATGCTTCCAACTTTGTGGGATCAGTTTGTGAAGGACACTTTCTGTTCTAGCAGGCTTAGACTGTGCCCCAGTACCCAATGCAAGGTCCAAAAAGACATAGTTGGGTGAGTTTTGTGTGGAAGAACTTGACTGGCCCACACAGAGCCCTGAACGCAACCCCACCAAACACCTTTGGGATGAATTAGAATCGATTGCAAGTCAGGTCCTTTACTCCAACATCAATGTGTGGCCTCACAAATGCTCTTCTAGATTGAATATGAGAAATTCCCACAGACACAGTCCAAAAACTTGTAGAAACCAATCATAAAAGTGGGGAAGGTGCTTTAGCTGCAATGTGGGGACAACTGCATATTAATAGAATGGGATGTCCTGTGGGTGTAATGGGGAGGTGACCCAATACATTTGTCCATTTAATGCGTAAATATACATATTTATAAATTTACTAGCCTCTGCCCGCAACTTCGTCTGCGTGTTGTTGGCGTCGATGATCCACCTATATTCAGCAAATTGCTGCCGTCGATGGTTTGCTTGCTCTGGCATTTCGGCAGCTCTTAAGCTGTCCTGCTGTTG
This sequence comes from Leptodactylus fuscus, assembly GCF_031893055.1. Taxonomy (NCBI): domain Eukaryota; kingdom Metazoa; phylum Chordata; class Amphibia; order Anura; family Leptodactylidae; genus Leptodactylus; species Leptodactylus fuscus. Next base: position 41,676,091 of record NC_134273.1, read on the forward strand.
AACTTGTTCCTCACGCCGAGCCTGTGATTGTTCCGGCATCTCAGGAGCTCGCTGGGACGCCATATAATGAGCGTGTTATTGGCGTTGATGATCCGCCTTCTCCAGCGTTTTGGCAGCTGTCAAGCTGGCCTGCCGCTGAACGCATTCCTCCCGCTGTGTCCGTGATTGTTCTGGTATCTCAGCATCTCACTGGGATACCATATAATGAGCAAGTTGTTGGTGCCGATGGTCCCCGTCAGCTCCACTTGAGGAGAACTCAAGCTGTCGTTGTTTTAGAATTTTGCAACAAATTAGATTTTCTTTTTCCCGGCAAAACTGCCAATTTGGATTAAAGGTGTTTTCCCATCCAGTGTGTCAGCATGTTGCCTGGAGCTGATCAGATAATATGCAAATGCATGTACAGAATGGACTGAGGGTTAGCTGAGTGTTTCCATAGAGAGATAACAGACCTGGCTTTATCAGAACCTGAGATAAGCTGCTACAAGAGCAGTGTAATATAGTATGTGAACATAAATTCCTAATAGTCATGAAGTAGCCTATGTTTTAATCAAGGTTATAAACTATCTATGTGCCAAATTTCATTCAAATCCGTTCAGCGGTTTTTGCATCCAAACACACAAATTTTCACATTTATAATATTAGTAGGGATTTATAATATTAGTAGGGATTAGTAGGATACACTGGTCACTATAGTTTGGTTAAGCTGTCAAGTCATTTTTAGTTTCTGGTGACATTAACTGAAAAAAAAATTTAGTGATTACAGTAGAATCTGATATTTTCCATTTTTAGAATGTTATTTATCAGAAGTGACTGATTTGTAAACTAGCGAATCCCATCCACACATTGCGGAAAAATACGCGCAGTGGAAACGCTGTGATTTCCAAAACCATCGCAGTTTTGGAAATCGCAGCATGTCAATTATACCTATGGAGACACTGTTGTTTCCCTATAGGTGTAATGAAATGTGGGAAAATTCTGTGGACTTTCTGTGAAAAGCGTTGCAAGAAAAACCACAATGCGTTGCCGCCATGATTTTTCCTGCACCACTTTTTTGCTGCAGCCCACTACGTGGGGTCTTAGCCTGACACTGTTTTGGGACAAATAAACAACCTCTTTTATGGTGTTGTACAATGGTTAGAAATGCACGTCTGCAGTTCTCCAGTATAATATTAGCTAAGCCCTATAAAGGTTAATGATGCTGAGATGCAACACAGAACAAAGACCATGAACAAGAGTGGCACTGTTTCTAGAGGATAGTGGCCATGTTTTTCTAACCTATACAACCTCCTTAGGCCATGTTGCCATCATGTGTCTACTCTGTGGGAATCCTCTCCTGCTCACTCAGCGCTCTCACCCTATTACATCTAGCAACCAATCTATCATACTCCAATCTTTCCATAAGTTTCTTCCCTGTGGCTACTGAGGCTGCTGTTTGGTCTCAGTGGTCACATGCGGCCAGGACTTCTGCCTTCTGGTAAAGGTACAGCGTGCTGGACTGGAGGGAGGCGTCGGACATCCCTTCCTGACCTCTGAAATTGCAGGACACCCTTTTAAGGCCCCTTTATATGGTGTTCTGTATATTCGTTCCCGACTACTGCCATCTGTATATATTGACTTGATGAACCATGAGTAAAATGAGTAAACTCTGGTTTGTCATCTGATCACATCTTTTAAAGGAGGTGAAACAATTATGGGATGCTGGCTGCATGTCTACTGTGTGTAAACTGGGAAGTGCTACAATAATAATAAAACTGTATGTGATCACTTCATATAAATGATGCTAAGTGTGCATTGATCTATTTGCTGTGTCATAAGTCTTTTCCAGCAGACAATCTACCCATGTGAATGGACCCTAAGGAGCCTTCCCAGCTGCATCCACTAGGCACTATTTGCTGGGACACACAAGTACTTTCCATTTAAAACAATGGAAAAAGTAGGGCACAGCGAGCACAAGCAGTTACCTCTCATTGCCTGTCTGCATCTGTGCTTGTTGTTGCTTCAAGTCTTGCAGCAACTAGAACATAGCAGATGCAGCAGGGACGTACCAGCTATAAACTCACATAATCTGAACGGGAATCCTGAATCTGTGACACCTGTTCTCCTCATATGAAGCATGATCTAGCAATAGGCCATAAAGGTCTCCAAAAGGAAAATCCTTGAATTCTTTCAAGTCCTGCCTGTAACAAAGGGCAAGTGGTAGAACATGCTATAGTTTAAAAGAATTTGCAATCTGTCCTATATCATGATGATTTTTTGGATCACATTGTCTGAACAACGCTGTTTTTCTCCTAAGGGTATGTTCACATGGCAAAACATACAGAGTGGAAAATTCCAGCTTGTGTTTTTGCTGTGGGGCCGCTATGTTTACTGCCAAGGGTCAGCAACGCCGATCAACCCTAGAACAGTTTCTAATACTGCAACTCTAGTGAATTAGGGGAGAACACTTCTTTTCCAATTACCTATCCATCACTGACTGCCATTGTAACAAAGGGACATTAATTTGAGGCATTTTTCCCACTGGAATTCAGTATGAACATACCCCAACGTCTGGTAAAATTCAGACAGTATTCAGAATAGTCAACAATATGCAAGAACTAGAATGGAATGACCTCTAATGAACCAGATTCCTGAGAATATTGAGAAAAGGAATCTCACTAAATATAAAAAGTGGAATTTACTTTCACCAAATTCCAGTGTGTGCGAAGAAACACCAGGAAGTAGAGACCAGCAGGGATCCAGGTAGAACTGGGATGATGCAGAGACTGGTGGGGGTGAGAACCACTATTTTTTTTTTTTTATCTAACGCACCAATTGTACACAGTTTTCAATATTTTTTTTAAATTTATCTTAAAAATCCATTCAAGGCTGGGGCCACACAAGGCGTAAACACCATGGTTTGGCTGCGTCGGAAACGCCAGGGGAAAAAATGCAGCAATTTACAGTCACTGCAAAGTGGATGGGATTCTAGCAAATCCCATCCACACATTGCAGAATGACACACGCAGCGGAAACACTGCAGCATAAATTATACCTACAGAGACGCCGGCGGTTTCTCTATTGGTATAATGGAAGCAGAAAGTCCACAGAGGAAACTTCTGTGGACTTTCTGAGAAAGGTGCTGCAGGAAAAACTGTGATGTGTTGCAGCGCTTTTTTGCTGCGGCCTGCTACGTGGGGCCTTAGCTGAAAAAAAAAACTTTTAGATTAAGGCCCCACATTGAGGAATGCAGTGAAAAAAATGCCTTGGAAATGCACTGCATTTTTTTTTTTCACTGCGTTTTTCATTGCGTTTTTACTTTTGCATTTTTTTTTTTTTCAATCATTAAATCTATAGGGAAAATGTGAGCATTTCCGCAGGTATAATTGACATGTTGAATTTTGAAAAAAAAAACCACATGCACATTTGAAAACGCAGCTGTTCGGCTGCGTTCTCCCCCCCCCCCCGCAATATCTGGATGGAATTAGCCAGAATCTCATTCCCTTTGCTGATACTGTAAAACGCAGCGATTTATTTCAGCTGCGTTTACACAATGTGGGAGCTTAGCCTTAGAATAAATGTTACCTAAACTACAATAACTTCACTGTTCACTAGATGGCAGTACAAGAAAACTTTTTGTTCTTTACAGCCATTTGCAGCTGCAACATAAGCCTTCCAGACGAAAAATTAGTCACCCCTAAATAAATCATGAAAATCATCATTTAATATCGTGTACCTGTGCCTCTGGCCTTGATAACTGCCTGGATTTGGTTAGGAAGTGAGTCCACAAGGTTTTGCAAGTACGTCGCATCCAGTTTAAGCCACTTGCTCAGGAGTTGATTGCGCAAATCCACCAAATTGCGGGGATGCTGATTGGCGGTGTTTTACCCGCTGTTCCAACGTGTCCCACAGATTTTCGATGGGGTTCAAGTCAGGTAATTTTGCAGGCCAATCGAGATGTTAGGGTCCATTCACACGTAGTAATTGTGCGCTCATTTTGGCAAAATACACGTGTAAAGAATACACGTGTAAAACTCCCATTGACTTCAATGACATTTTACATGTGTATTTTGACGTGTATTTTACACGTGTAAAAAAATGTCATTGAAGTCAATGGGAATCTTATTTTTACACATGTATTTCTTACACGTGTATATTGCCAAAATGAGCGTGCATTTACTCCGTGTGAATCGACCCTTAGTGGTCAGCTCAGTGAACAGGCCCAATCCATAATAAAAAAACAAAAAAAACAAGACATAACAGAGCCACCTCCGGCTTGAACCTGACCTTGCACATATTCAGGATGAAATGCTTCATTTGGCCTTCGGTGCACTCAACCACGTGCATCAATGGAATAAAGGCAAAAACATGATTCGTCAGACCACATTACAGTCCGCCAGTCAGCTACAGTCCACATTCAGTGATTTCTAGCCCATTGAAGACATGCAGCTTTATGTGCCTGTGTGAGCAATGGCCTCTAGAGGTGAACGACTCCAAATGTTCATTGCATGCAGTTCCCATCTTAATGTTCACTTGCTCTCAGTTACGATCCTTTTCCGTCCACAATTCTGTCGTGTTTTGTGGCCACTTGTATTACACCACTGCTTGTAGACATGTTAAACAGTCCGCTGCGATACAACAACAAATCCAGCAACTTCACTCACCGTATAGCCATGGGCATGGCCAAACACAATTGCAGTGCACCAGCATCCCGTCAGGCATCCCACATTGAATGGGCCTAATCGGCGGTGAGTCTTGTGCTGCGGATGCCGCGGCTGTCTCAGCTGCGGAATCTGCGGCAAGATAGGGCAAGTCGCTTTTTTCCTGCTAGCTGAAAAAAATCGCTAGCTGGAAAAAGAAGCAAGTGGCTACCATTGAAATGAATGGGAGCCTTTTTTACAGACCAATTTTGAGGCGGATTCCCTGTCAAAATCCGCCTGCAAAAAACTCAGTGTGAACTAGCCCTAACTGATCCCTACTGACTTATGATCACATAGGTCACATAGTTGAGGACGTGACTGGACCACTGCCCCAACTGTACAGGCTTTACGATTCATCTGTGCTTGCGCACTAGGGTGACAAATTTTTTTGTCCAGTGAGCTTATCACCACACAGAGTAGATAGAAAGGCCGGACCCGGGGCACAGCATAGGGGGAGGCCGACATGACAGGGCAGAGGGGTCAGCGGGAGGTGGTTGTCAGGGAAGGGAGGGGGAGCGACTGGCCAGCGGCGGGAGTCGCTAGGGGGAGGTGATAAAGCCCCCTGCGGCCTCCGCCGGTGGTCAGTCGCGTAGCAGAGGAGGAACGGTGTGGGAGCTGACTTACCTCCCATGGAAGGCCTGGAATCCCTCCTTACGCAGCTTCGTGCTGCCGCCAGGAACGCGGACCCGCGGTGGCTACAGGCGCAGCTGCAGGGGATTGTTCCTTCGGACCCCTGCGCTGAGGCAGCCGGCACCTCCGGACGGCTTGAAGAGCCGGCTGTCTCCCCTCCTCCTGCTGCAGCTCCGGTGGGCGGAACCTCGTCCCGGCGGCAGCGTCGGACGCGGCCGCCCGAACGTCTGAGCCCGGAGACGCCAGCGCCCAGGTCCCGACGTCGGCTCAGGGGCCCTCCAGGCCGGCGAGCGTGCCCTTCTGTTGGGGGCAGCAGCACCCGGCCTGGGAGGCATCCAGCAGAGCGGTCGGGACCAACGGAGGTAAGGGGGTGGAGCCTGCGGCCTGAGCAGTCCATCCCCTTCCCCTCCCCTCCCTGACTCCGCCCCTTTCGTCTTCCCTGGGAACGGTGGCCCCGCCTGGCGATGCTCCGGTCGGGGGGGCCCCCCTCTCTTCGAGTGACCCGTGGCGTCTGGATTCGGCGGCGTGCCACGGTGTGGGCGTGGCTGGAACATCTGCTGTGCCCGTGGACGGGCGGGCTCTCCATGACGGACGTCCTGCTGGGCGTGCCTCTGCATCCTCTTCTTCGGTGACTCCTCGCCTGAATTGTCCTTCCTGTGCGGGCTGCGGCGGCAGGGCAGCGCCTCCTATGGATTGTCGTGATGCTACAGCGGACGACGTCGTGCCTCCTTCGCAGCGGGTGGATTCCGGATCGGCGGCTGGCGGGATCGCAGTTCCTGAGCAGCCTGGTGAGTGTTTGTCCATGTCTTGTTCTGTCCCGGCGATTTTTAGGTCTCAGGGGTATGGGGAGGGGCGTGACGGGCCGCGTGGGGGGGACGGTGTGGTGGCGTCGGTTTCGGATGATGGGTTGCGTCAGGAGTTAAGGGAGTTGTTGGGCGGTTTACGGGAAGTGTTGTCTCGGTCAGGCGGGCGTGAGGGGTCCGGTGGGTTCCCAGTGTCGGCTTGGGTGGGGGGCTCCCCGCCCCCTCCTGTCTCTGTGCTACCCCCTGATGGCGTGGTTCGTAGGGATTCGGGGGTGGCGGTGTCTGTCCAGACGGAAGGGGAGGGGGATAGTATTCGTTTGGACGATCGAGCCCAGGGGGAGGTGTATCTTTGCTATGAGGGCGCTTTGGGGGCTCATTTGAAAAAGGAGGTTAAGGAAAAAATATGGCGTGATGAATACGTCGAGATTTTTTCCTTGCTTCCATTGGCGAAGTTTAATTTGGATAAGGGGAAGCGGGATGAGTTTAAAAAAGAGGAGGAGGAGAAGCGGCGTTGGCGCTTAATTCCGCAGACCTTTACTAATTGGATGCAAGCCTTCGCTATTCTGGCTAGCGTGGTTGGGGAGAAGGCGCCGGAGAATTGCTCCGGCCTCTTCTGTTATCAGGATGCTATTGGGGAGGCGTATTGGGTATACGGGGGTCAAACATGGCTGCGATATGATGAACAGTTCCGTCAGAGGAAGGCTGTTCGTCCCTCTATCCGGTGGGATCAGAAGGACATTGGGTTGTGGCTTAGAGTCATGGCTCTGGCGCGGTTAGGCCAGTCCTTTCAAGGGGGGGCCGGATCTTCCGGCCAATCTAGTCAGGGTGCCGCAGGACAGAGCGCGGGGGGTAAAGCGGGACAATGCTGGCAATTTAACGAGGGCCAGTATAAGTTTGGTGCGTCCTGCAAATTCAAGCACGCCTGCTCGGTGTGCGGTGGAACCTCGCACGGAGCCTCCGTTGTTTTAAAAAGGGCAAGGGTAAGCAGTCTGGAGGGGGTTCTGGCCATGGGACAGACTCCGGTGAAGCTGGTAGAGATGGAGCCCTTTCTAAGTCGGTATCCTGACCGCCTTGGGGCTCAATTGTTGAGGCAGGGTTTTAATCAGGGTTTCCGGATACCGTCTTCGGCTCGGGGGGGGTTCTTTGTCCAAACGGAATTTGGCTTCTGCTTACCAGAACTCGAAGGTTGTACGTGAGAAGTTGGACAAGGAAGTGTCTCTCGGGCGGATGGCGGGTCCTTTTCAGTCCCCTCCATTGGTTGATTTGATTGTTTCCCCGTTGGGTGTGGTTCCCAAAAAGGAACCTAACAAGTTTCGGATGATCCACCATTTATCGCACCCCATAGGTGGGTCGGTAAATGATGGGATCGTGCCCGAATTGAGTTCTGTCGTTTATACCTCCTTCGACGCGGTGGTGCAGTGGGTACAACGGTATGGTCGTGGAGCGTTAATGGCCAAGACAGACATCGAGGCGGCTTTCCGTCTCCTCCCAGTGCATCCTGAGAGCCTTCGGCTTTTGGGGTGTTTTTGGGATGGGTCGTATTTTGTGGATCGGTGCCTCCCTATGGGGTGCTCGATCTCTTGTGCCTATTTTGAGGCTTTTAGCTCATTCCTGGAGTGGGTGGTGCGGGACCTGGCGGGTGTCGGGTCCGTCATTCACTACTTGGATGACTTTTTGTGCCTCGGCCCTGCCACCTCGTCTGTCTGCTTGGCTTTGCTCCGGACCTTTGAGTGGGTAGCGGCGCGTTTTGGGGTCCCTTTGGCGCCAGAAAAAACTGAGGGTCCAACCACGTGTCTGAGCTTTCTGGGGATCACGATTGATTCTGAGCGCATGGAATGCCGCCTGCCGGAGGACAAGCTCTTGGCCCTTCGGCGGGAGGTGGATTGTGCCGCTGGATTGCGTAAGATTACCCTGCGGGATTTGCAGTCCCTCTTGGGTAAACTCAATTTTGCGTGTCGGATAATGCCAATGGGGCGGGTTTTCTGCCGGCGGTTGGCGGGGGCTACGTCTGGTGTGTCGTCCCCTCGGCATTTTTTGCGCTTGACTCGTGATCACAGGGAGGATCTTAAGGTGTGGGCCAGATTTTTGAATGAGTACAACGGCCGCTCCTTAGTTATGTCCCCTGTGGCTGATGTTTTTGATTGGGACCTGTACACTGATGCATCGGGGGCGGTTGGTTTTGGGGCTTATTGTCAGGGCCAATGGTGTGCGGGTCGTTGGCCGGCGGAGTGGGTTGAGGCTGGTCTGGTGCGCAATTTGTGTTTGCTGGAACTGTTCCCCATCGTGGTGGCGTTGGAGATTTGGGGGGACCATTTCAGCAACAGGAAAGTGCGTTTCCATTGCGACAATCAGTCCGTGGTTTGCGCAATTAATGCTTTGACGGCCTCCTCCCCTCCAGTGGTTCGCTTGCTGCAGCACTTGGTCCTTCGTTGTTTGTCCTTGAATGCGTGGGTGGTGGCTGTTCATGTCCCTGGTGTTTCCAATGTCATTGTCGATTCTCTCTCTCGGTTTCAGTGGGAGCGGTTTCGGCAGGTGGCACCCGAGGCGGATGACAGGGGCTTGCAGTGTCCGGATCACCTGTGGAGCGTGGTCTTGCCGCGGCGGGTGAGCTGATTCAGTCCTCTTTGGCGGTTGGAACCAGGGCTGCGTATGAGTCGGCTTGGCGGGAGTTTGAATCGGTTTTGCATGAGTTGGGGGGGGTGAGTCTGTTGACCTGAGACGTTCCGCGGTGTTAGTGCTGGTGGGTCGTGGGGCTTTGGAGGGTTGGTCGGTGTCTAGGGTTAACCGGTTGGTGGCGGGGTTGGCTTTTGGTTTTCGCTTTAGGGGTTGGGTTGATGTGACGAAGGATTTCCTGGTGGGTCAGGCATTGCGGGGTTTTCGGAGAGGGAGGTCTCGTCCGGACAGGAGGCGTCCCGTTTCTTTTCAGTTGTTGGAGCGTTTGGGAGTGATGTTGGCATCTGTGTGTTCTTCTCCTGGGGAGGTCTTATTGTTCCGTTTAGCCTTTTCCTGGGCTTTTTTCGGGGCTCTTAGGGTGGGGGAACTAGTTTCGCCGTCAAAATCGGTGGGCGGTGGGGTGTTGTTTCAGGACGTTGTGGGGGGTGAGTGGGAGGTGGAATTTTTAGTGCGTCGCTCTAAGACGGATCAGTTTGGTAGAGGGCGGAGGGTTCGTCTTTTTAGGGTGGCAGGGTCGGAGATGTGCCCGGTTCGTTGTTTCAGGGAGTTTTTGGGGTGCCGCGGTGAGTCTGGTGGCCCCCTTTTGTGTCATGGGGACGGGACTTATTTGTCTCGTTTCCAGTTTACGTGGGTTTTTCGTCGGTGTCTGGAGTTGTTGGGTTTGGATCCGTTGAGTTTCGCTCCACATTCATTCCGCATTGGGGCGGCTACCGAGGTGGTGGTGTCCGGTTTGGGTACGGATGTGGTGCGCCGGATTGGTCGGTGGGCGTCGGGTCGTTTTCTTTCGTATGTCCGTCCTCACTTGTTGTAGGTTCCCGTAAGGGGTGAGGGGCGTGTTGGGGCGTTTTTGGTGGATGGTTGGGGGTGCTGGGGGTTTGTTGTTTGGGGAGGGGGCGGGGTTTGCTGATTTTTGTTTGATTGTTTTTGTTCTTCTCCTAGGTCGCCCCCCGCGTTTGGTTTGGATTATGGGGCATTCGTCAGGCCCCACGGACGTCAGCTTGGGCTCCCCAGGTCGGTGGCTGTGGTGCGTTGGTTGGGGTTTCGGGGTATGTTGTGGGGTCGTTTGTTGCGGGAGTTTAATAATTTTTCGAGGCTCGACCGGCACCCCGATGTTTTGGTTTTGCATTTGGGTGGGAATGATCTTGGTTCTCGCCCTTCCAGGGAGCTGGTCCGGGACATTAAGCATGATTTGATGCGTCTATGGTTACAGTGTCCGGGGTTGGTAGTGGTGTGGTCGGACATGGTCCCTCGTCATGCTTGGAGGGGTGCTCGGTCGGTCCCTAAGATTAATCGGGCTAGGTCGAAGGCAAATCGTTCAGTTGGGGCCTTTGTGATTAAGCACGGGGGGGTTGTGGTGCGCCATCGGGAGTTGGAGGATCTGCAGGGTGGTTTTTGGTTAGCTGACGGGGTGCACCTGAATGCGGTGGGCATTGACTTGTGGTCCTTGGGCATTCAGGGGGGCGTAGAACGCGCATTGCCTTTGGTGGGGGGGTCGCAGCCTTGAGGGGGTCAAGGGCTGCGCCTGGTGGCGGGGTGGGAGGTCCTTGGAGTTGCAAAAACCTTGGGGGTGGGGAGAAAACACATGGGGTGTATTTCTCCCCAATTATGTAATCACTGTGTATGAGTGGTCTGGCTGCCTCTGGACTCCTGCTGGGTGGCGTCCCGGGGAGTGATTTGCGCTTGGTACTGCCATCAGTTTATGGTGCCCCCGTGCCTGTGGTTGCAGCTGGGGGTAACTTGTTTATGATGGTCAGTCTGGCGGTCAGATCTTTAGCTCCAAGGGCTTTCCCCCCTCTTTGTTACTTGCACTAATATTTATATTAATTATATCTTATTTAGATAAGAGAAGTGGGGTATGGTTAGTTAGTTACTCAGAAAGGATGTTTTAATAAAGAAAGGTTAAAATTTTGATGTTTGTATTTTATGTAATAAAACGGCTGCTGTGGCCAATTTATCCAACCTCTCTTGTTTGTTTTTATTTAGGTAAGAAGCAGGGGGAAGGTGGGGGTTGAGAGGGATGGGGTCAGGGGTTGCAGCAGTGGTAAGTATGAAGATCAGGAGGGAGAGCGGACATCCTCAGTGCCATTGTCATGAGATGCGTAATATATATTCACATTATTAAACAAATTAGTCTTAGGCAAGCAATTCAGGCAGCAGACACATTTCCTAATATACTGATCTGGTTTATTTACATTGTTCGCTAAGTATTCTGACGTGATCTCTTCCCAGTATATATTTACAAAGTATTTAAGTCACCAAATCTATTATATTTCTGCCTACACCTCAAAATGGATGTTTTTACAGAAGCAACAAGAAGATGACGTCATTCACAAGAAATCCAACATTAGGATCGGATACAAGATATTTACAAGAACGGGAACATATACATGAATACAGACTGGATGCAGGTTTACAAGTCACTGACAGTAGGATTCTGATGGTCCATCTTAGAGGAGCTTCATTCATTGCTGCACCCACTGGAGCCTGGTAAATGGTGGCGGCAGGATTCAGAATATAAAGCTGTTCTTGTCTCACCGAATAAGAGGAGCAGATCGATCATTGGTCACAGTAGGACGAAGCTTAACTGTTGCAAATGGATTTGTTCCCCTAGTAGACAGTAAAAGTAAGTTAAAATAGTGTAGTCATTATATTTGATGCAGGATAGGTGGATAGTATGTTATGTAGCTTTATATTATTATATACTGGAAATATGTGTGAGCAGAGGCATAAACTGAAGGTCCTGGGGCCCAGTGTAAAATATATAATGTGCCCTATTCTACCTTGTTCCATCTAGAATAGTGGTATCTCATATATATATGTCTGTCCATCTGTCTGTCTTCTATGTGCGAGCAAATGACAGGACCGATCTTCACCATATCTGGCACACAGATACATCAGGTGTCCGGTTTATAACTGGGCCACAACTCTCTTGGACGTACCGTTCCAGAAATACAGTATTCCCGAAACAATTACCTGCATTAGCCAATACAATCCTGCAAGTCTTTCAGTCATATTCCAACTGCCACATACACAGTCACTCCACATGCACAATCTAACACTGATATATTATCCAAACTGATATCCAAACTGAGATATACACATCAGAGGATAAGATACACAGCTCAGAACACAGTATCACACATTGGTGGATTAGATTCATGTCTGAAGATTAGATACACAACTTAGCATACAGTATCACACGATGTAGGATTAGATACACAGCTCAGCATACAGTATCACACGACGGAGGATTAGATACATAGCTCAGCACACAGTAATACAAGTTGGAGGATTAGATATACAGCTCAGCATACACCATCACACATCAGAGCTTTACTCCAGGTTTCCATAACAACCCAGCCATTTTTCTTCACTGCTATAGGTCAGCTTTAAAGGGGCAGGGCGCTGTGGATGACAGTGTTTCACAAAGTCACATTCACGCAGCTTTACTCCAGGTATCCATAACAACCGATCGAAGGTTTTTCACTTATATCCAAACTGAGATACACATGATGCTTATGGACACACACACACAAAAGACATACAAAATACCCCAGTGCAAAACTGGACAATTCTTATGGGGACACTACACAAACAAAAAATGAAATATACTTGTGCGACTCTGGATCATTATGCTAGTATTTACCGTATTTTCCGACGCATAAGACGACTGTTTAACCCCAAAAACTTTTCTGGAAAGTTGGGGTCGTCTTATACGCCGGGTATACAGTGGGGCAGGAGGCGGAGGAGAGGGATCGCAACGCTCCTGCCGCCGCTGACTTCCTACAGCGGCAGGAGTGGAGCGATGCTGCGGCCGCAGCCTACACAGCATCCGCTGTGCTATTACAGCGGATGCCGAGTATGTAAAGCTAATTGCGACCACTCTGCTGCAGAGCGGTTGCCATAGCAACCGGGTCTCCGCTACACGCAGAAGCGCGAAGCTTATGCCCGCAATCAGAATGCATTTTAATTGCGGGCATTAAAACTTAACCCCCTGCCCCTCCCCCCCCAAAAAAAAAAGAAAAAAAAAAAGAGCAAAAACACCCCCGGGGCCGGTCCCCACCGGCCCCATACCTTTAAAGTTGCAGGCCGACTCCTGAGCGGCGAGTTCGCAGGAGCTGACCTGTTTTTATGACAGCCGGGAGCCTACTGAAGGCTCCCAGGCCTGTTATAGCAATATTAGTATTACGGCTGGTCTATGACCATCCGTAATAGTAATGTACAGAATCTTCCATAGACGGCAATACACTTGGGACTATGGGACTTGCAATCAAATGATTGCAGGTTCAAGTCCCCTAGTGTGGTTAAAAAAAATGTAAAAAATAGTTTTAAAAAACATATTAAAAATTATTTTAAAAAAAGTTCTAAATCACCTCCGTTAACTAGAATACATATAAAAGTAGAAAAATACTGCGATACACATACACATTAGGTATCGCTGTGTTTGAAAATGCCCGGTCTACTAATAAAATATTTTTCCTTTACGGTGAATGTCAAAATTAAAAGTGCCAAACTACCGTTTTTTAAATGTTTCACGTCCGATTTAAATATAAGAAGATCTAAACAATAGACATTCCCCAAAATGATATAACTACAGTAAATCTGGCCCCGCCACATTGTCCGTGCAAAAAACGTTTTCCAGGCGTAGAGGCCTCAAACAGACACCAGCGGTTTGCTTTACCACCCATTTAAATGAATGAGTTGTAAAACAGACCACCGGCAAGCCGTCGCCTGTCCAGTTTCTTTGGGGTTTAGGACGGAAACCCCAGGCATACAGCGGCGGTAGTGTGAAAAAATGGTTCAGGACTGGAACGCAAATAAAAAAGTATTAAAGAGTATGCTAAGAGGTAAGTGTGCATTAAGAATAGGTACCTAACAGAAGAGGTAGTCTTATACGGCGAGTATATCCCAAATTCTTTATTTTAACTGGAAAATTTGGGGGTCGTTGTATTCGCCCAGTCGTCTTATACGCCGGAAAATACGGTAATAAAAAAGAGGGAACCTTGGGGCCTGAATATGCTGCATCCCCTATGCGACTAAGTGTGAGGTATGTAGTCTGCACTATTTTTTCTTGCCATTTAGAACAGTACAGCATATTATAAAAGCATCAGATTTATACCACACGTATAAGGGCTCGTTCACATCGGCGCCCAGGGTCTCTGCTTTCAGGTTTCCGTTTCCTGCCCGAAACTGGTCATGGAGACGGAAACCTGCCGGCATTCATTTGAATGGGTTTGAAAAGTGTCTGGCCGTGAGCCCTGGTGAGCGTTTTGAGGTCTCCGTGGTTAAATCGCTTTTTTTTTTTAACCGGACACAGAGTCAGACATGCAGGACTTTGTGTCCGGTTTAAAAAAAACGGTTTTGCCACAGAGAGCTCAAAACGCTCCCCGGTCTGACAGGTTTCTGTTTGGTATGAACCCAGCGTCAACAGTGTATGCACCTTCCTAGTTCTACTGCCTAAAGACTTCTCTCCTGACAGGGCCCCCCCGAGCAGACTTGCTTGGGAGACACATAGCACCACAGCACCCTATGTTTTTTGGTAGTAAATTATATGAAAAGTTTGTGAAAATTTATGTAATGTTTAAGTAATGTTTTTATAACTTTCTTCCTTTAGGTATTTATTAAAGTCTTAGATTTGTGGTGTTTTTCCCGCCTTTTTACCTCAGCTGTTGGTCCAGGGTTTATCAGCAGGTCACTCCCTCCAGCTGATTCCACTTCTGGAAACTTCTAAAGGGGCGTGTACCGCTAACAGCTGATTGGCTGATTACATTTATGATTTATTTATTATTTATTGCATTGATTGTTAACATTTGGTTTACCTTAATAAACGCCGTGGCCAATATTCACCATTAAAAACTTGTGTCTGTGTATTATTTATTATATTGTATTAGTGCTTGTGGTGCCACGTGCTGCAGCTGTACTCTGGAATGCTCCATGGATCCAAGCATACATGTTTATGGAATAGGTGTGAGGGATAGCTATCACCTAGTTTTCTTAATACGTGGAGACAAATATACATCAGATTCTCACTTCCTATTAATATGGTGATACAAGAGAATTTAGCAGGACTTACTTAGGAAATAGCTCTCCGCGCATCACTCCTCCTTCAGACTTCTGTGATCAAAAACAGCACGGTTACATACAGGTAGACATGTACAGAGCAAACACATGCAGATGTACGTGAGAGGAGGACTAAAAGATGCAGGCACTGCAAAACACTGTCTAGTCCAGAATCTATGGCGTGGTCCCTACTATAGGGAAATACATGCATTGAAGGGATAACAGAAAACATTACTTTTGTCATAACTACGAGCCCTGTGATGGGAGAGATCAATGTAGCATGCTTGGGATTAAGGGATGGTTGAGCTATTAAATCCTTTTTTCTATTACATAGATTCTGAAGTTCTCCCTTCTGCATTGTGGGTCATTCAGTGTCAGTAACGTCATCTGTATGTAGGTATATACTATATTTACCTATCCCTTATGCCAAGCACACACGCACAACCTCAACCCACGCCTTGCAGTGAATTATTTCCACACTATATATGCAGATATCTAATCCCCCTTCTACTACAGTGTAGGGATCTCCCATGCAGGGTTGGCAGGGGCCACAATGATCATACGTTTAACAGTCAGAGCTGTCATTCTGTATCCACCAGAAGTGTGGCTCAGGTGTCATGGATGTGAGGATGGAGCTAAAGGGACCCTGCTGGGAAGAGAGACGAGGGTGAGCGTATGCGGCCACAAATCATTGTGACGATGAAATAAGAGGTAAAAGATGATATACTCTATAATCTACTGGTACTTACTAATGCCAATTGTAGGGTTAAAATCTCATTTTGCCTATGTGCTTGAGCTTTTGTAGAAAACTTAAATTAAGAGGAATCTCTTACAGGATCAAAGTGTTTAATAACGTGGCGGAATGGGTTAAAAATAATAAAATAAGCCAAACACACCTTTACCGATCCCCCTCCTCTCCTCTGCCATTGCAATTACTTTGGTTTCTATTTTCTGGTTCAATGTCAACATCAAGGATTTGACTAGATATGCCCTCATAGCCTGTCCCTGGGACTAGAAAGGGTAGGTAAGGAAGAAGAGACCAGCTGGGACGGGGTAAATGTTGGAATGGCAGCGGCGATACATGGGTGAGTATTGCTTATTTTATTTTTTAATCCCTCCTTTCCCCTTATCAAACATTTGTATTCACACTAGAAAACCCCTTTAAGAGTAACAACCGGTAACCACATCAAGCTGATCGGTCTGATGGGTTCAGCAACACAATATTGTATACAATTTATATTGAATACTCTTTATAGCCCAATAGTTATTTCAGGTCATTTGTGATTTTATTTCCTCCATCTATATTCTTCAGTCTCTAGACTGAGAGGATCATTGTCAGGGAATATGCTTATTCTACATCTTGTAGTTTTGGGTCTACGGTCCATATTTTAATGTAGTGTATATTGGCCATTTCACTGCAAAGTATGGCTTGTGGACTAGTGAAGAATTAAAATGATTTAACACATGTGATTTTAGTCCATATTGTGAAGACTGGTGCCCTTACTTTAACACTGTTGTTCATCGGTGGTGGTGGAGGAGCTTTGCCAATAGGCCTCTCATCTGCGACATTCTGCCGGTAGTCCGGCGGTGGGATGTCATCTGAAACGTCCAGGAGATCATTGGTACTGTGTGCACTACGCAACACAGAGGACCTGCACAGACAGATCAATACTGTCATTATAGGACTGCACATCATATATAAAGCTATACTTACTGTAGTATCATATCATTTGTGTTATTCTAATACTCTATTGATGTAAAAAATGCACCTATCATTATAAATTATACATTGTATCTTACCTGGGATTAAAGTCTGTATCCATTGGTTTTACATATGCCTCAGGAAACCAGCCAGTCCTGCGAAGACAAAGGGAGGAACAATTGGGGATCATATTGCCTATTATATCTATTGCTTACAGGACTATAAATGTCAGTGTTGTAGTAAAAAATAGGTTCTCTTTATTATCTCTAGTTATACGACAGCGTTGCTCAATGTTCCCTCATAATGGTTAACCAATATTACTGCCACAATCTTTTACTAGTTACAGGTTTACATTATATATAGCCAAATGGGACAAGGAGGATTGGGTATGTTGGATGAGAGCTTGATAGTTTAAAGGAGTTGTCCAGCTTCAGACCAATAATGAGAGACATTCGTTATCCAAACAATAACCTTTGTCTCTCAATATTGGTCTCAAACTGGACAAACCCTTTAAGTAACCTGATAAGTGCTTTACTCATCAACAGATACTTATTGATCATTGTTATTTCTATGAATATCCACGAGGTTTCATCAGTACTATAATACATTAGACTGACCAATATACAGTATATTGCTGCCTTACGTGGACAAAGCATCCAGTCTTCCATATAGCCAACCATTCCTTGCTTCTGACACCATTACAGTGATAACATTGCCTTTTGAAAATTGCAGCATTGTAGGGTCCCCTCTTGGTTTGTGGTCTACAATGGCTTGGACCTTCCTATTTCCAACATTAGTCGCTGCTGCTACAACCGCAGCTACTGCAACCTCACCAAAGGAATTAGAACGAGCACGAAAACTGGTGGTGGCCCCTGTAAGAGACGCCATAAAAAAACTTATTTATATCTGGTCAAATGATGGCAAGAGAAGTGAGATTAGAGCTGAAAGCGTTAGTTACCATTAGATGGTGTTCTTTGCAGACCTCTTGTAGTACTTTCAACTGGACCTCTGATGCTGTTCTGTTCTTGAAGATTTACCATGGTTAAAACATCTGACACAGATCTTGGCGTCTACATGAAAAGTGATTACATTCGCTTTAGGTATATACTTTATTCTATTCTATATTTTCAATCGAGGATCCTAAAATTGTCCATTGTGAATCGTGACTAGGCCAGATTTCAGTTTAGACTTTGCATATTTCTTAAATAGAAGTATGATGTTTATTTTTTACAGCTGAGTCAAAAAAAAAAAAAAAATCTGAGCCCTAGAGTTGCCACTTTACACCAAAACATGGTGAAGAGGATCAGAAGACAAGTAAAGCCTGGTTCACATCTGCGTTCGGTATTCCATTCAGGAAATCCACTTGGAGATCCCCTGAACGGAATACCAAGCTCATTAAAAAGCGGTGAGCAATGAAAGCACACAGACCCAATAGACTATAATGGGGTCCATGTGTTATCCGCGCTGTGTCCGCATAAGTCATGTGGAGAGAAAAGTACTTTCAGAACTACAAACTTCCGGAAAACACACGGACCCCATTATAGTCTATGGGGTCCGTGTGCTTTCATTGCTCAGCGCTTTTTAATAAGTTCGGTATTCCATTCGGGGGGTCCACAAGCGGACTCCCTGAACGGAATACCGAAAGCAAATGTGAATTAGGCCTGAAATATACCTTTAGATATGGTTCACAATCTAGAGTTCATTAAAGATGTTCCTGCTTAAAGGAGTATTTCCCATCCCGATAGTAAGAACGTGGGACCTGCACATGTTCTGTGAACAGCTTTTGGGCCCCAACATCCAACGCCCAATGTGAATGAAGAGGTGGATACATATGACTACCTCTCTCCATTCACTTCTGAAACCAGCCATATAAGCATGTTCAGCTGTTTTGGAACTCACACAAAAGTTAATGGAGAAAGCCATACACGCACATCCACCTGTTTTTTTCACAGTGGCTGTGGGACACCCTTGTTCTCAGGATAGTAGCAAGTCTCAAAGGTGGAGATTTTGTGGATATGCTATTAATATCAGTGATAGGAAAACCCCTTTAACAGAAGACTTACCATATTCATTGAGTCCCTTGGGCTAGTTGTTGGCCTACCAGATGTATAATTCTGAGTGGCTGGGACTGTCTGACCTCGGCTTGCATCAATCTGCTCTTTCCAGTTAGGCAGTCGTCCATTAAGCAGACCATGAGCCTAAAAGCATAATGAAATGTAAAGGTTTTAGAAGGTAGGAGGTCTGATCAGAATGGATCACGTACTCTGTGTGCTGAGCCAAAGCATCATTGTGTGATTGATCAGAGACAATGATAATGTTTCAATAAAAAACAATTGAACAATTGAAGGTCTTTGACCAAATCCTAAGCCTACCGTATATACTCGAGTATAAGCCGACCCGAATATAAGCCGAGGCCCCTAATTTTACCACAAAAAAACTGGGAAAACTTATTGACTCGAGTATAAGCCGAGGGGGGAAATGCAGCAGCTACTGGAAAATTTCAAAAATTAAAATGGTCGGAGTTTTTGGGTGCAGCAGTTGCTGGGTGCTGGGGAAGGGGAGGGGGGGTGTGTTGTCTGTCTGTCCCTTCCCTGAGCTTGAGGACTGAGTTTTTTTCCCCCTCTTGGAATTCAGCCTGGCTGAATATAGGGGATCTAGGGAAAGGAGGGATTTAGAACTTTTATTTACTTTATTTTTTTGTTATATTTTTTTAAAGCTTTTTTTTTCACTATTTTATGGGAGATTCTATACATTACTATTGCGGCTGGTCATAGACTCCCCCTCCCAAAAAAAAAATTAAAAAAAATTATTTTTTTTTTTTGCTTGACTCGAGTATAACCCGAGGGGGGCTTTTTCAGCACAAAAACTGTGCTGAAAAATTCGGCTTATACTCGAGTATATACGGTATATTTGCCCAAATGAATCAAATTGCTGACTCATTGAAGTCCACTATCTTCAACACGGTAATGTTTCTAATCTTAGATTTATGTGACAAAGCTTTGAAATAAACATGAAGAAACTTCTTACCCGATTGTGATATTGCGTGAAGGAGCTGCACAATAACCAATGTCGTTCTGCCAGAAATCGGTATCTGCGCTTCTCCTCCAGCTCTGCAGCTCGCTGGCTCTCTCTGACAAATACAAGCATGTCTGAATGCAACATGTTCACTTTTTCCTGCATAAAATGGAAATAAAGAAACACACACCAAATTTATTGCATGCTTTCACTTATTGAACAGTCTCCCTGCAGTGGCGGAGCAAAGCCTAAGTCCAAGTCATACTACAGGTCCCCATGGTTCGCTCTTAATAAAAGACATACATTGCATGTGTCTAAAG
Organism: Leptodactylus fuscus; assembly: GCF_031893055.1. NCBI lineage: Eukaryota > Metazoa > Chordata > Amphibia > Anura > Leptodactylidae > Leptodactylus > Leptodactylus fuscus. The sequence continues at coordinate 41,695,970 of NC_134273.1, forward strand.
TTATAAGGCATTGTGCCTTTATACCATTACATAGGCATAGAACAGTAAAGGGGGTGTCTAAGACTATCAAGTACCGTAAATAGGAGCTGAGCTGCAAGAGCACAGCATGGCCACTATGCAGTGTACAGAGCCATCTGCTTCTGGCTCCATACACTGTGTAGATAACAACTGATTAATAGGGCTGCTGGTGTTGGAAGTACACAGATCTTTTTGTTGACCTATTATAAGGATGACAACCATTAGGGGCATGAAGACCATGAACAATGCCATGGAATGGCGGAGCATTGATTTATTGTGGTTCACATCTGACAGTCTGATGGAAAAACTGAGGGATGAGCAGTCACTAGGAAAATACTTCATAACTGAAATTACAGAGCTGTAGGGATCAGAGAGGGAGAGGGAAGGTAGGGGGCTGCTTTACAGCATAAAATGGACAACAGAGAGCCGTCACCTTTCAGGTCTGTGGGGGTAATTTTGGGCATGGTATCTCCTGTTTGCCCCAGGCACAAAGGGAGGCAAATACATTAGTTTTGTACAGTCAGATTATGACAGACAGGCCAACACAAAGGCATCAAACACATTACCTATCAACACGTCAGCTCCAGATAACCAATACTCTGACACATCAGTGTACCCATCGTGTCACTGTCTCTCTGAACAACAATGACTATGTACAACTACACAGTAATGCCAGCACAGAACAGATTTCTACTACATGGTATTGCCATTGTACTGGAAATAGCAGTGACACAAACAGCAGTGCCCATACTGCAGTGCCCATAGTGTTTGGGTAACTGTTTGTATCTTGTCCTTACTTTCATACTTTGCAGGTTACGGTCTCTTTGTCTTTCCATTTTCCAAGCGTCTGACATGCATTTATCAAGGGTGGCCGCTCTCTGGCGATACTCCATTTCATAACGGCTTTGGCTGTCCTATTAGAAAATACAACAACAAACCCAATATGAGCAATAAAATGATAAAACTAAAGTCTATTTCTTTACAAGTAGGAGAAGTTCTGGTCATAGGGGAAGCAAGGCAAGTAAATCAATTGTCAATTGTCATATCATGAATGTTGTGATGGCTTTAGACTCTCTGTTGTCACCTTACACATGACATTAACAGCTAGTAGTAACTGGAGAACACATTTTCTATATGGAGAGCTATGGCTTTGTGAAGTATCATGAGAAAATGCAGCTAATGTAGTCTCCTTATATTCAAGTACAGGATATGGGGTTGTTCGGTTTAGAAAGCCCATATCACATGCACTGTTGGGAATTTGGAGTTAAAAAAGTGGGGTCCCATGTTTAGGACCGAAATATCTTGGGGAGCAGTTAAAGAGCGACTTACACTATAGAGGAGCCGTCCTGTCCTGCATTACACATCTGAATGGGTAAAGCATCAATGTAATGAATGTAATGTTTGGGGAAGATGAGACTGTTTCAATGAAAAAACTCTTGTTGCTCACACTAAGATTAGGTACGAAGGACAATAAAGATAGCGTATTTGTTAGACAATTTTCATGAGTGCCCCCTCACAAGGAAAATATATTATACAAAAGTTATATGGCGAAACCTCATTTACACAATAATTTGCAGTTGTGCGTTTCTTCTCTTCACACTTTTTGAACTTCCTCCTGCTCAGTGTTGTACTTTTACGTCATACTGAGCATATATTTAGTACACAGTGCCGTGATAGTATAGGGCTGAGATACAGCAGGCACAGAAGCTAGATTTACTACATCTAATCTGGACTCCTATTATACAGCTTGGATGCAGCTCTTGTTGCCGGAGTCAAAAATAACTACAAAATATAATGCATAAGCGAGCAACAACAAAATTTAAAAAAGGCTTTAAAATTATTTTAAAATTATAATAAAAATTAAATACATTTTTTTTCTTATTTCCCATAGTTATAAAAATAAACATAATTGGTATTTTCTTATGCATAAAAAGTACAGAATATTAAAATATGATGTCTCCCCCCCAAAAAAAGGACTCTCATACGGCTTCATCAGCGAAAGAATAAAATATGTTATGGGTCTCAGAATACAGTGCTCCCCAAGCAAAGGGAAATTACTTAGTAATAGTGGTAAAATATAATAATGACCCATTGAAAAAATTATATTTAAACAATTATGATGGAATTGTCTTTTTCACGCTTGTTACTGCCTTGTCTGAGATTACCTTTAGTGAAGTCAGTAGAAGACAGAGGGACATATGTAGGATGTGAAGAACAGCTTATGTTCTGTATATACTCACTCGTATAAACTGCATATCCAGCTTTGTGTTTTTGTCCATTTGTTGGACAATTTCACCATGTAATGTCTGAAACTAGAAAACAGTCACGTGTTATTCTGGCTCACACATGATCTTTGTATATTTGGCTAAGGTTTAAAAAACTAATGACACGTCTATAGAGCAGAAATATATAAGGGAGTTGTCTCATGGCGGTTTCTAAGAGCTTATGTTGAACCTGTTAGGTGGTTTGGGACCAATAAATCGCCTGCATGCTATTACGTAGCTGGGGCTATGGGTCTCAATACTGTGGGAATGACTGGCCTGCTCCTGAGATGACTAGAAAATGCAGTTATAATTCACGGGATGATGAGCTTGTAAGATAGGGCAACAGGAGTCAAATCAAGAATGAAATTCACCAATGAATCTGATGTCCACTTCATGTTGCATGCAAATACAGCTACAGCATCTTCATAGTGTTTGGGACCTCTATAGTGTTTGTAGCTTCTCAATATCCGTAAATCAGTATTTATATAGTAACAAATGGTGTCTTGGTAGATCTTTACCCAAATCGTAATAAATGAATCATATACTGGTTATATTGAGTTTAACTGTAAAGTATGGGCTACTTTCCCACTGTCTACTCAGGCTATATCAACTTGAAGATGTTTTATGTCCTCAGGCACATGCGGTTTTATATACAGCTAGAATTCAACGCACTGTCAGTTTTCTAGCGGTATATAAAACCGCATGTGCCTGAGGACATGAAAGGTACAATTTAAACAAAATGAACCTCCTACCCAAGAACCTGTACTTATTTTGGCACATGCTACAAAACGGAACCCCAAATCCTTCTTTAACACTAAATTGCGTCATAACCTCCTTCATACGGGGTAGTTCTAGGTATAAGCTGAGTATGGATACTTTACAAAGACCCAGAACCCAGGGAGCAATAGCCCTGCCAGATTTCTACTTATATTTCATGGCTTGCCACCTATGCTTCCTTAATACCTGGACATGAGGCACGGCTTCTGCCTCCACAAAACATTATTTAGTCTTCCATTTGGGCATTAGTAGATTGTGGCCAATGCTGGAAAAACCAAACTTGTTCCCCAGCTGTCTCCTCTTACTTCACAGGTATTGACGGATACCTAGGAGATATCTCAGTACCATGGTCTTTCCCGCATATATTATGGATATGCCATAATGTCCTTATTTTAGGAGATTTGTATTGCGAGGAACCCTCAGATCCTATCCCCAACTACAAAACATTTATCAGTTGCCTCAAACCTTTTTTTTTATAGGCCTCTTGCACTCAAGTCCGTTTCCAAATGTGCAAATGAATGATATATCAATAAACTGGAAGGTGAAATGATTCCTTAAAACAACCCTCCATGCAAAAGACACAATTTAACTATATAAGTCATGTATTAGTCAACATGCCCAATACAATACAGTCTGCTCCTGGTGTTGTGTTTCCGTTGCTCTATTCGGGTTCACTGTCAAACAATGGTCACTGATTTCATCAGGAAAAGAAGGCACCAGCCATTTTAGGATAGAGCTAATGGGGGAGCTAAACAAGCAATGGAGAACTGTGAGGTTAGATGATCAAATCCAATCTAAACAGAGTGTGGTAGATATGTTGACAAATGACTAATGTATTGTCAAATGGTGTCTTCTGCTTGGAATGTTGCTTTAAGTTTGGTATTTTTTTTTATTTTGTTTAATTACTGTTACAATGACATGCCTGTTCTGTTGTGGGAGCTATTTTTGCCATTTTTTTTTTCAATAGGGAGGTTCCATAAACATAAACAACCAAGTGGGCCATCCCATGCTCCTCTGAGGGGGAGTCCAATGATGAAAATAAAGCAGGTCTCATCCCGCTTTATGTCATCGCAGAGAATGCAGAATGCATCTGAAGCCCCCATAGAGGTTAGTACATCACTGAATGCACACTTGGTTGTGTGCTACCACAATTTACAGTGTCCCTCCAATTCACAATAAAAATTTCACAATAAATGTATAAGTACCTGGTATTTTATTTTCCAGAATTTGCTCAATTTCCCAGCCCCTCCCTCAGTTCTTTATACAGACTACTCTGTATACACTGTGCTTTGGTAACTTGTGAGACTCCCCTCCTTTCAGTTGGTCTGTCCAAGAGCAGGGGGCGTGTCTCAGACTACTAAAGAAGTGTGTACAAAGAGTAGCTGGAGAAGCTGGTGGCCATGTTATAGAAATAAAGAGGGGACTAGGAATCGGATGAGAAAGAGTACAAAGGAGAAAGGAGTGCATTGGATATTTTAACTATATATTATGCATTTTTGTGATATTTTTTTATTAACAGGAGGCTATTTTAATAGAAAAAGAGTGTATCCTTGCAGGTAAAAGTAAAATAGTTTCCAAACTTGACTCTAGCTCTACATAGCAAAGCAATATTTCCCTTATAGTGGAAGCATTTTATGTAAAGCTCCTTACCACTACATTGAGCCCAGCACTGGCATTTTTGCAGCTATCAGCCATCTGGATAAGCAACTGGCCTGAAATGGTAAAGGAAGAATATACAGTTATGTCACAGAATATCTCAGCTCTGGATACACCAGTTAGTGTCCATTATCCAGAATTCTGCAAGATGTACTTCCCTGACTTCAACGAAAGGCTATACATGCAACATTATCCAATGAGACTCATCATACTCATCTCCAGGTCTGTATAAAGGTTTGGGTTTTTTAATGTGGCCATGGACAGAATAGGCGTGGGCTATTTGGGACATTAAGCCACTGATCTATAAGGACCTGGGGGTGGTTTAGTGCCCCAAATAGCCCTGATAGGTTTCCTTTAAAGGGGCTTTCTAGGATTTAAAAACATTTTCTATGAGCAAGGAATGCTATATAGTAAAAAAAACACCCATTATATCCTCTACAGCTCCAGCTCCACCATGCCAGAGGTCCTTGGTAGGCTTGTTGATGATGAGCTATACATGTGCCCATGACTGCTGCAACTAATCACTGCTGTTCAGTTATTGATGGATTGTGACTAGGGTTGAGCGATCGGGATCGGAAAAGATCGGATTCCGATCAGCGATCAAGTAAATTTCACGATCACGATCGGAATTCCGACCCGATCTTTTCCAGTGGGATTGAGATTGGAGGTTATCTCAAGATCGGCTCAACCCTAAAAGTGACTTTTCCCATAGAGAAGCGTTGACTAGGCTTGAGAATTGTGATTGGAAAAGATCGGATTCTGATCAGCGATCAAGCAAATTTCACGATCGAGATCGGGATCGAGATCGGCTGGAAAATGATCAGAAATCGGATTTTAAAATCGATCTTGAAATCTCAAGATCGGCTCAACCCTAACTGTGACAGCTGAGGCCTGTGACTGGCTGCCAATCATGTGCCAATGTATGGCATATCATCCCAGCAGCACAAGTCTAGGGGTCATCAGAGAGTGACACAGGGGTGGCAAGGTATTAAACAGGAATTATAAGCATGTTAAATCCTGGGCAATACTTCATAGATTCAATGTAGAGACTTCTATGGGGATCTAATATTCCTCTGTATTTAACATGCATTACTGAAAGGAGTTCCTATGGGTTTCCAACTGTCCAGAATTAGCTGAGGTTATCCCGACTTTTGGGAATCAATCTAAGAAAATTTGGTAAATTGTGGTAAGTATGTACCTCGTAGCCATAACATGAGAATCTGAACATAGGCGATCTTACAATTATAGTATAATGTGAGTATCTGCCTTCCTTTTATTGGCAGATATGTGTTTGATGGGTATTATTAAAGCAGATATGTGGGTCAGTTCTTTTCTAACATATTTGAACAAACTGAAGTTGACGGCATGAACTAGGAATGTAAAAAGTTGCTTTAAAATCTAACAAAGAATTGACAGTCTGGGTGTACGTCACCACAAGGAGGGTGTGAAGGAAGTAAGTGTGCGCTTTTTTCTGTTCTTTTAGTGTCAAAGTCCTTTGTCATTTGAGTGAATCTCTACAGAGAGACAAGATAAGCGCTGACATTACAATACTTTCTTCCTGGAACAGATTTGTGTTACAAGATCAGAACGCGATGTTTGGTTCTCTGTCAGTTCTGATTGTCACAAAGACAGACATCTGGAGATAAAGGAGGGTGTAGAGATGGCATGGTGGCCAGATAAGCTAATACTTTGGGGTGCAGAGTGAAGAATAATAATATTGAAGTTCATCTTAAGATATTGTCTATTAAAGGGAATATTATTGCATGGGGCGACTGAGGGGGCATTTCACTGAGATGAACCACTGATGGACATTATATTCTATGGCGCCACTGTAGGGGGGCCAAGTGAGGAGGCACTGAGGGGGTATCATATTGTAGGGGCCATTTGGTGGCATTGAATTATGGAGGCCACTGAGAGGGCATCAAATTGTGTGTGGGTCACTAAGGGGGCATAATACTGAGTGGGACCATTTAGTGGACATCATACTGTGTGGTGGGAACTAAGGAGACATCACCAATGTATGTTATATATTGAAGGGCACTATTACTGTGCCAGGGCACAAAGGTTAGGGCCCAGCTGATTTATTAAAACACATGCCAGTTTCCTGGTGTGACTTGGAGAGGGAATCTATGCCACTTCCCACCTGTCAAAGATTTCCATTCTGGTACTGGGACCCCTAACAGATTTATGCAGCCTCTACATGAATCTCTCAGTCCCTGTGCCATTCAGGTTTTTTATCAAGAGTGGCGTATGATACACTAGTCTTAATAAATTTGCTCCAATGTGTATAGCACACTATACATGTGTACAGAACAGATTGTCCTTAGTAATGGCTATTGGCAAAGTGTCCAAGACTTTCCAGTCTACTGTTAAACATTTCTGCTATCACTACAGAGATAAAATAGACAAACTGAGAGGGGAAAAAAGGTCCTTCATGACCTGATCACCAATAGTCCCACTGCAACTTTTCCCCGCATAAGGTGTTATTCTCCTGAAAGTGCCACTGGCCCAGATAGGTGCATGTAACAAGGGGGATGAGAATGATGGGAACCTGTTGTGAGTGAGTCTTCATGGTGGTCTGGGTCCAAGAGAAGAAAAGGGAAATATAAATGCTGCTAAAATATATGAATGAGTTGTGGCTGACAGTTGTGAAGAGAAATTTTACATGGGGATCTAAGCTGAGCTTCTGTACCAGAGCCCTTGAGCCTTTACGTATGCCCCTGACAGGACTCTGACAAGGACTCTGCCCTACGTTCAGTATACTAAGTAGGAAGTTCCTGGATTTGAGAGGTGACAGTGCTGATCCTGATCAGCACATTATTCTGCAGAAATGTTTTATTTATCATAGTATCCCAGCAGCGGACTTGGCTTTATAATAAAATAAATGCCATTTACAAGAATACTGGATGCAATAGATCACTTAGTTAATGAGCTCAAAGTGCAAGGACTTTTATAATATTGCACACATATCAGACACCTTCCATTCAGCCTCACTGAATGCCATGCTCTATATTTGTTGGGCATTTATTTGGTTGTCGTACTAATTATGTATCCAATATGTTTTTGGGCCGAAGTCACTGATAAATCGCACAGATAGAGCCCCAGTCCTTGTGGTGTCGCTCTTTTGATTTTTGTCCAGATTCTACTTTATCTACTACCCTGTTGGAGAAAGACAGTGAGCATTACCCTTGGGGAAGCCAAACATACTAACAGCCCTGATACTGTGAATATGAAAGACACCGAGCTTATGCAAGACCAGCTCAAAAGTGGGCATTTTTGAGGATATTCACTGGATAGAATTTAAGGTTAAGGCCCCACATTGCGGAGACATAGCTTATTTTGCTGCAGATTATGCTGCAGTTTACTGAGACAAACCCAAGAATAGCTACAAAAAGAATGGGAAATATATAATAAGCTCTTATACTTCTACCTTCTGCTCAATCCAATCCTGGATTTGGCTCAAAAAGCTAAAACAAAATCTGTAACAAAAAAAGAGCTTAAAGGTTCCCTTGAGATATAAGTTTTAGGATGCACTTGAGACTGTAAATGTTGATTGCCGAGGTAGCGCATTCCAGAGAACTGGTGCAACTTGGGAGAAGTCTTGGAGATGAAAGAGGAAGGTTCAGTGCAACCAATGCTTCCAATGGAAGACTCTGACATGCCATTGTAAAAACATAAAAAGGCATAGGCATCTCCCAAATACTATATATATATATATATATATATATATATATGCACTGCATAGAAGTCTACTGTATATAGACAATATCAGTCCATTAAATACCAAAAGGGACACATTTTGTGCCTTTGTTAAATAAATGGGGCAATATCTATATACTAGAAATGGACGTTGGAAGTTTTCATCAGCATGTAGTTAAATATAGAGTTCAATTTGATGGGAACAGAGCCATAGAAGCTGTATATTAAGGGTGTAATGTATACAGATATTTATATCATCGTTGTTAGTTTATTGTTGTAGCAACCGTCTCTGCCTTGTTATAACTCATGTGCAATCCAGAACAACGTTCCTAAGATATGGAATGGCAGGAAGAAAACAGCAACCGCTGACCTCCTAAACGCTTCATATATCAGCTATTAGACGTCACTGCTGAAATACTGATGTCATTTAGTTAGGTGTGATACCTCTCATAAACTGTAGTCATAAAGGCAGCTGACTATCTATTTTCAAGAATATGCAGTCAATAAACTTTGGACAATCAGCCTGATCCAACACGATATTTCACAATATGTAGTTCATGGTGGATACATTGAACACACTAGTGTAGAAACTATTGCTGCAAAATCTCCAGAACATGACTTATATCCATTCAAAAAACTGAAGTGCAAAAGTTGTGTCCGGCACAGGTGACATCATGATCCGCTATATATTGACACCATATGGTTTAAACAACTATATACTGGACACTGTAAAAACAAGATATTAACTTGTATCCATCATTTTGTAGACATCTTTATATCATTGAGTAAACCTCATCGATTCTCTACATTGATTTAACTCAGATTTTATTTGGGGGCTCCACAAGTTTGAGTTCCAAGCTAAGACCTGTCAACTTTACTCAATTTGAAACATGAGCTGAGGATAAAATCATCTAAAGTACACATCAATCGCCAGAAGTGCCAAAATGGCTCCAATAACACCACCAGAGTGACCCCTTTAATAGAGTTGGCAGGGTGCCTCTGCAAATACAGTGGTCCAGATTTACTAATAGGGCTGCATGAAAACTGTCCGAGACTAAGGCCCTATATTTTGCCCCCCCCCCCCCATTGGTGCATTTCAGGTACATGACAATGACAAACATTTGTAATATGGTTTTCTCACCAAAGGGCTCAAAACGCAGAGAAAGTTGTGGAGTAGAGAGGTAAGTGGCCATACAGGTGCTCATCCCCAACACTCACAAGGGATGGGGATTGGGTTTTTTTTTTAACAGGAAGCCAATTGACCTATCAGAATATTTTTGGTATATGGGAGGAAACTGGAGTACCCAAAGGAAACTCATTGCAAACATGGGGTGAACATACAAACTTCATGCAGATGTTGTCCTTAGTCAGATCCAAACCCAGGACTCCTAACCACTGAGCCACTATGACACATCCATTCTCCTGTGCCCTGCTCAACACTTTTTGTGACAGTGGGTGGAGTGTGGAGAGAATCTAGGTGGGCAGGAAACAAGATATTTTGGTAGACAGATTTATCATAACTCACACCAGAAAAGTCTATACCAAACTTCAGCAGCTTTGAGACCAGGTGCACAGAACCTTCCAAAATGCGCTAGAATTATAAAGAGGATGGAGCTTATGAATAATTATGGCGCATCTAACATCTGTAGGGGAATGAATTAAGAATCTCATGAAAACATGAGTCTTAATAAATCTCCACCCCATCCCAGCGTCTACAGAGTGTCACATAAAAAAAAAGTGGCAGGAGAATGCCCCCCCAAAACACAAGCACACTCTAAACACTTATCGCTATGCTCTAGAACTCTTTGCACTTACCCAGTCCATAACATGCAGTGTTCTGTAACGCTTGTTCACCTATCTTCTTAATTGCATTATAATACGACTCAGCAACTTCGGACAGAGCTGTGGATAAAGAAGACATATAGACACATTATTATATGATATGCACCGATTCATAAATTCATGTACAGTCTGTAAATATATAGTATTAATGTTAATATGATTTTACAGGTAAACAGTTGTATTAACTACAAAACCCCATGACCATTAACAATGATTGTTCATTCCCATGCATTGTCAGAGTTAGGTTAAGTCTAAGTCTGTAGTGGGTTACCCGCCAGGTCACGGACGACCTTCTCCTATATTGTATATCTCACAACCGCGGGTGTTGTTCCCGGCCATCCTCTGTGAGTTTGCCCGTTTTGGACATCTTAGCAATTTTAAAGTTAACCTCTCCAAAACGGAGGCTCTTAATGTTTCTCTCCCCCCGGCAGACGTCACTCACCTCGTGCATGAATTCCCATTTCGTTGGCAATCTTCCTCCTTCAAATATCTCGGGATACATATCCCGCCTGACCCTTTCCACCTGTTCCGACTGAATTATCTCCCACTCCTTGACAGGGTTACATCCGATCTACGCTCTTACGGCGCCAAGTCCTTATCCTGGTTTGGCCATATACATGCCCTCAAAATGGACATTCTCCCGCAGTTCTTATATTTGTTTCAAACTCTCCCTATTCCGCTGTCCCGCGATTTCCTCAATCGCGTCCAGTCCCTGTTTGGGAAATTTGTTTGGGGGTCGTCAAGGAGTAGGCTCAGTTTCCGTACTCTTTCCCGGCGTAAGCACAGAGGGGGAGCAGGCTTACCCGACATTCGGTTGTACTATCGCTTCTCAGTCTTGCTTTGTCTCTTTGACTGGCAATACCGACGTTGTGACAAACAATGGGTCGCTATAGAGGCTGATCTGATTTCTCCCTCCCTCTCTGCCTTACCATGGATCCCGCTGCACTTCCGCCCTAAGTCTTTCCGGATATTCTGTCCTCTCCTTGCATTTTCTTAAGGTCTGGGATCTGGTGTGCTCCACCGGGAGGTTGGCGCGAGTTCCGGGCCCACTGACTCCTTTGTTTGATAACTCTATGTTTCCCCCCGGGTTGCTCAGTGTCAAGATTCCTCTGCTGGGATAAGAATGATGGTGTCCGTCTCCGGCAGGTTGTTGGAGATTCCTCCCTCCTTCCTTTTACTCAGCTGTGTCTATCCCACCCCGACCTCCACCACTCCTGGTTGGAGTATGGCCAGCTTTCATCCTTTCTGAGAAAGTTTGCTATCCTGCCCCAGCTCTCTGCGCCCTTGTTGGCCCTGGAGTCCATTGCTGCTTCCTCAAACCCTCTCCAACGCACGTTATCTCTTTTGTATGACCTCCTCCTGAATGATGCTACGCCTGGGTCTCCCCCGTATGTGGCTACATGGGACGCCGAACTTCCCTTGGGTCTGCCACTTGCTGATTGGGATAAGGCTTTCACCCTGTCTTATAAATTGGCACTGCCCTGTAGTGCACAGGAGAGAAGTTTTAAGATCCTTACCAGATGGTACAGGTGTCCAGACCTCCTTCATAGGGTCTTCCCCTCCGTTTATGACCATTGTTGGTGCTGTGGTTCCGAGAGGGGAACCATGCTCCATGTTTGGTGGGAATGGGCTGCTCTCCGGACATTTTGGGACGCAGTCTTCTCCCTGTACTCTAGAGTGTGTGAGAGTACTGTTGTAGTCTCGCCTCAACTGGCCTGTTATCGGTCATTCCTGGTAAGATGTCTGCTATTAAGAAAGACCTTCTGGGGCATTTCCTCACGGCCGCCAGGGCTGTCATTCCGAGGCATTGGCGCAGCCCCACTCCGCCTACTCTTCTCAAGTTCCTTCAGGAATTCTTCCTTATCCGGAGAATGGAGGTACTGGTTGCTGAGGACTCTCCCGACCCCTCCAGGTTTGAATGGTTCTGGCGGCCCTGGGTGTTATTCCAGGAGTCTTCTGACTTTTCCTCTTCTTTCTCCTGAGGGGGGGCCTGGTTGTGTTCCTGACCTTCCCTTCTCTTCTTCTTCTCTTCTCTCCCTTCCTGGTTGCCCTTCTTGCTTTTTTGTCTTGTTTTCCACCACTTGTCCGTGTTTGTGGCTCTGTCGTTCTGTTTGTATGTCTTACCCTTTCGGGGCCTTGCCTCCTCTGCTTGTTCCCTTTGAGTGCTTTTTTTTTTTTTTTTTTTTTTTTCCTGCTTATATTGGTTGACCAGTACAGTCAGTTCGTATTTTGTCTATATTTTGTTTTAGTAATGATAGTTCCTTGTATTATACTGTGCCTTATCAGTCGGGGGTGTTTCCCCCTCGTCTCCTCACGTCGATTGGGGCCTGCATGCCCCATTTGCAGATCTCCTTCTTTGTTTTTGTTTTTTTATGTACAAAACCTTCAATAAAACCCGATTATACATAAATATTCTTCATGACCCCTCTACTCACTTGTTTTACACTCAATAATGTTAGTTTTTGGATAGGCTTTGAAGTTTGCACTACTTGGATTTTTCAGGTCTTGAGATTTCTAGATTTTTCTGGTTGGCTCTTCAAAAAGATCCAAAACCCCATTTCAGTGGACATTCCTTTTCAGTGACAGTTTCCACAAACCTTTCTGTTCATCCTGTGAACCCATCTCATTGTGTGAGACCTAATGCACCAGAACATTAGTTACCCATTAAAGTAGCGTTCGGCCTACAAGTGCAGCTTCACTAATGCTGACAATACTCTCCTCAGTCCTGTGAGTCATTTGTCTTTGTGCCAATAAAGATCATTGATTTATGCAGGTGATAACTATTGTATGTCATTGCTTGACATATTGGCCTTGTTTTATCTAGGTACCAATAATGGCATGTGACCCAATAATAACCTTAACATGCTATTATCATACGACTGAGAACTTATTGTACTATATATTACCTATGTACCTTACTTATACCATAAAATATATATTATTGCTCTCATATTAAAGTAATGTTCACCTTCTGTTCACATCAAGCCTATAAAGAGTGTGGACCTTTCAACACCATCTACTTTTTAGATCTATAGGTAGATACTTGTGCAAGTGCTGTGACCCCTTCACAGTTTACGTTGCACGTCATCTGTTTTATAATGCCCATGCAATATAATTATATAGAAATGGAGGGGTGTAATTACATTGCAGTTAATACAGAGCAGACGCTATGCCATGTAAATGGTAAAGGGATCACGGCACTCGCACAACAAGCCCAGCCTCTTTAAACAGCTGATCGTCAGGGGGTTTAGATGTTGGACCCCCACTGATCTCTTATTGATGACCTATCCTGAGAATAGGTCATTAATACCAAGGAATCAAAATAACCCTAAGTGGGTTTTTCATTTTTTAAAACTCTATTGCCTACCTTTAACATCAGTCATCAATTGTAGAGTGGCAGGGTCTGACTATAAGAACTCCTTGGAGCACGTAGCTCCAAGCATTTATACGCTGGACATTGAGCTGCTCACTCATCAAATTCTTAATAATAGCGGTTGTGGGTACTATAGCTTTATCCCTTTCAAGTTTATGGGGCACTGCTACAGCACCCATGCCCATCACTATCAAGAATATGCCACAGGGATAGAGGAGGGGGCCTGGTCTCTTTAGTTAAGCAAATGAGTGACATGTGCTATATGTGTCTAATATGTGACTGACGTGTGCTTCATGTTTGGTGGGGGAAGACAAACTTCTTGCACAGGGACCCTTAGCTGTCAGGGTCTGCCCCTGATTAGGAAACCACAGCATTCATAGATGGTACCTTACAAGGCGTAAAAGGCACCACTTGCTGCACAGCCAATAGGTGCAGCACGTCAGAGAATCATCGGACTGCCTCATGTGCAGGAAATACCAGAAGCAGCGTGATGACTCAACAATACATTTAAAGTGACAGTGACACAAAATATACAGTGCAACAATGAGTTATCATTATTGGCATTAGCTGAACGCCAATGCTAGTACACAAAAAAATGCACATAAGGGTACAAAAGGCCATCTTGAGTGGGGACTTAACATAAGGCCTCTAAACATGAGGGGGGTTACTTGCACCACTTTAAATGTGGCTGCAGTGAACAAAGAGCTATCTACGTATGCGTGGCTTTCTCCATTTGCTTCTATGAGAGTTTTGAGAACAACCTAGCAAGGATGCTTGACTATCCATAGATGTCCCATAGAAGTGAATGGAGAAATACGCACATTTGCAGCCACATCTTTGCAGTAGTGAGACAGGGGATGGGAATACGCCTTTAACCACGGTTCAGCTGATAGCTATTTGTATGTTGTGAGTCTGGACATGAATTGTTTGAAATAGTGTAAAGCAAAGAGTGGCTGCCATCCAATACATTGCTATCAGAACCCCTAGAATATACTCTAAAGTCTATGTGCAGTCACAAGACATGACAGGTGACATTTACTCTGGTTACATCAATATCATATATCTAATTTATGCTGGAAAATCTTGCCAAGAATTAGACACTAGTGGTAGACACTCACCATTTAACGCCCGTAGGTAGTTATTACCTAGGTATACAAGGTTTTCCAGAGCTGGATTAAATTGACCTAAAATTTTCTGCAAAAAATAAATGAAGAATAAAATAGACCAAACATGTCTTTAAGATTTGACTCTTTAATGTATTATATTTATTCATGGAAATACAAGAACATAATAAAACTAAGTACAATTTATATGTCACACTTCGCAGCAGAAGTCATAGATCTTAATGCTTATAATAAGACATCCAGGGGAATTCATCTACTCTGCAGCTTCTGGAGAATCCCTGCCTAATCTCAAGTCTATGAAGTAGCAGATATTGGTCTTTATAAAATGTCTTGTGTCAAGATGACAGGGGATTCCCAGCAACTTCTCTGACGCATATCGCTTCTGCTTCGAATGCGAGCAAGTCCAAGTAAAATTACATATTAGGGAATTGTAGTAAACCCGAACTTTTTTCTCTAAAAACTGTGAAAAATTACCGATAATTCAATTTCTGATTACAGAACAGAAAAGACATAGAATTCCCTTCATCTGCTAAATGTGATCATTTGTGAACAGGGTTATAAAGCAGGACAGATGTCTTCTAATTCTTTTTATGTATCTATGAGATATCACAAGAGGAGCAGGATCTCACCTTATATGATGCAATTGTAGAAGCATAACCTAAATCCATTTCTTGAGCCATGGCTGCTCTCCTGGAGCCAGCAAGGAGAAGAAGAAGGGTATCTCGAGCAGCGGAGTTTGAACGTTGACCATAGGGAGAGGGGAAGAGAGGATGGTTTAATAATTCACCAGGTACAATGATACCTGATCATGCAGGTAACAGAACACCTTAGAGTTTAATAAGTGCTCTGGTAAGGAGTGCACCACTCGATTATCTAGGAACAGATGACAGAGACATAGAGTCTGTGCCTTCCACTGCAAGGTGACGCGAGACCAGCTCCTGCCCCATCACATCTGCTTACAACAGGGGATAACTGATAGGAGTTAATACATGTACAGTCTCTAAAAAGGGTTACAACTATTACATACTCAATAGGCCAGGCTGGTTAGAGATGGACAGACGGCAGAATTTAAATGCATTCATTTCTTTTTGTATAGGCAAAAACCCTGTTACAATTCACAACCTCTCCTTGTCCTTTAAAAGGTACTTCCAATTATGAATCAACTTTTTATAGATTAATAGTACAGGTGAATATAAGAAATGTTGTCACCTATCTTATTAAAGAAAATGCTTCTTTCTCCACTTATCAGTGTTTTCCTTTATCCTACTTTTGAACATAGAAGTCTATGCAGAGGGGAGAGGAATGGAGGAGACTACAGGAACGAAAAGGAAGATACAGCCGATGGCTGGTCAGGTAATGGAGGGGGTGTACATCTCACCCAGACTACTAAGGTGGGTGAGCTCCAGAAAGAACATTTCTCAGCAGATAACTATTGTCTGCTGAGGGTTATTTCAAAGTTCCAGTTACTGGGCTGGATTTTTAGGAATGGCAGGTAGGATTGGTAGTGGGACCTGTCATTCCACCTCCCCTCCAGTCCACACTTTGGGGATGTTCCGGCAGCGACTCAGCTGTAGAGAGTCTCCTCGCCAAGGAGGCTTAAGAAGTCAGCTCCAGCAGCAGACAGTGGCAGAGTTTGGCTGGAGAGCCAACAGAGAGGTCATATTTTTAGAACTGTGTCCTGAGTGATTCTACTGGCTTTTGATTTCTGTTATTCTAGGTGAGGTAACCTATTCTATGTTTAGTTAGAGCCTAGCCAGGCAGGTATTTATTTTAGTATTGTTTCCTGCTGCACTACCTTTTGTGAGTGAAAATAAAACTCCACTTTTGTTTTGGACTAAACAAACTGGACTTGTGTGTCTATGCCACCCCACCTAGCAACCCCAGACCCTGACCATATGTATATATATATATATATATATATATATATATATATATATATATATATATATATATTATATATATATACACACACACACACACATATATACTGCTTTTTGCTCTGCTATCCAAAGTATATAAACTGCTGTTTGCTCTTCTATCTGTACGGCAGTGAAAGACTACCCAGTCCGCGAGTATGGTCTTAGGAGGTCAACCCATAACGATGCTCCTAACCAGACTGAACTAGTTGCGCCTATTGGCTGTGCAGTGGGTGGTAAAAGGACGCCATTCCGTGCTTTTAGCGTCTTTCACGTGGAACTCTGTTATATCCGAGAAGCAGCACTCATTGGAGTTGAACACAATTCCCTGCAAAAGGTGGGCAATTTCTGTATGTTGCCACAGGACCACTGATCTCACACTGAAAAAAGATTGCTTAGTGTTCTAAGTAACATCTGTCAAGTTTGAGCCACTGGAGATAGCCAGACCTGTGTTAGTTTGAGTGTGCTTTCTTTAACCGTATTTCTGAAAGCACAGAGGGACCCAGCTGCCCTTTCCTTGGGTAAGGTGGCAAATAGAAGTCTGTCTCAGCAATCTTATTCATATTAGCTATATATATAGATATATCTTTAGTGGATTTTTTTTGTGTATGTTCGGGTTATCAATCTACCTCAGAGGTTTGTGGGTATATAAGAGGGTGGGGGTTGGAGGGGAAATTGGTTTTCTCTGGCTGTACATAACCAGATGTTATTTTATAGTTTTATGACATTTTGGTTGGGCAAAGAGTGGAAGGGGCGTACCCCTGGGCTGACCTCCAGAGCCAGCAGAAACACACAGCTCTACAAAGTATTGAAAGGGATTTCTCTCTCCTAGATAAAGATGGGTTGTTCCTCCCCCACCTCAGGGAGTAAGAGGAATGAGGCACCCTGTCAGGGAAATATGGCTAAAAAATGTCCTTAAAGAGGATCTTATACATCATGGGGCACATGTGGTGTAATATACCGCTAGAAAGCCGACAGTGCGCTGAATTCAGCTTTCATTTTCTGTGCCCCGGTGAAGAGCTATCAGTGCCGGTACCATAGTTCTTCACTGTCAGAAGGGCGCTTCTGACAATCAGTCAGAAATGCCCTTCCTCACAGCAGCTTCTTTAGCGATGTACTGTGAGAGGAGGAATTGCTTACCGCCCAGCCATGACGTTGAGGACCCCCCCCCGCCCAGTACTCGTCTATGGATGAGTACTATCATGAGGGGAGGGGGGCGTTCCTCACTGCTCTCACAGTACAGCGCAATAGACGCTACTGTACGGAAGGGCGTTCCTGACTGACTGTCAGAAACGCCCTGATAGTGAAGAGCTACGGTACTGGCACCGATAGCTCTTCACCAGGGGCACAGAACGTGAAAGCCGATACCGCAATAAAGCCGACGTGAATTCAGTGCACGGTCAGCTTTCTTGCAGTATATAAATCCGCATGTGCCCAAGAAGGTGAAAGGTCCTCTTTAAGAGACTATGAGGCTGGGTTCACACGGAGTTACGTGCCGCGAGATTTGGCACGTAGACGCCGCGTGACCCTTTGCGTGCCGTACACGCTCCCATTAATTTCAATGGGAGCGGGGAGCGTATGCGCCGCGCTAGTTTGCGGCCGTGCATTTATTCACGGCCGCAAACTAGCGCGGCGCATACGCTCCCCGCTCCCATTGAAATGAATGGGAGCGTGTACGGCACGCAAAGGGTCACGCGGCGTCTACGTGCCAAATCTCGCGGCACGTAACTCCGTGTGAACCCGGCCTGAGACCTTAGAATAGATGTCACATCTGTTGAAGCCAGCTAAGAGAGTTGGATGTGTCCATCTCCAACAAAAGGTCTTCCAACCTTCCTGAAATCAAGATTAAGTATTTTTATTTTCTCCAATTTATTTAAGGCTATTTGCATACTGTGTCCTTTGTTATTGTTTCTTGTACATACAGTACTGAAGCCTTTGGACATTAAATTGTTAAATTTAAGCTTACTTTGTGTTGCTCTATAAACCCATTACCCTATTGCAGTGATGGCGAACCTATGGCACGCGTGCCAGAGAGGGCACGCAGAGCCCTCCATGCTGGCACGCGTGTGGTCGCCCGGATCGCTCACCAACAGGGAATCCGGTACAGGATTCCCCGTTGATGAGCGATCACTGCCTTCAGTTGTATGTGCAAATGCACATACAGCTGAAAGCTGTCAGGGTAGGCCGCGGATCGCGCGACCGCGGCCTACACTGGCTGCAGAGTTTGACCTCTGCCCCGACGCGGGCGCGATGACGTCATCAGCGCCGCCAGTGACAAGAAGGTGGATGCCGGCGGCTCTTCAGGGGTGAGTATGAGAGTGGCTCACTGTGTATATGATGTTGGGGGGAGCGCTTATAATACTTGGTGGGGTGTATGATACTGGGGGGGCTTATAATACTGGGTGGGGTGTATAATACTGGGGGGAGTGTATAATACTGGGGGGAGTGTATAATACTGGGGGGAGTGTATAATACTGGGGGGGCTTATAATACTGGGGGGTGTACTAAAGAGCATATAATACTGGGGGGGGGGCCTATTTATAAGCACACAATACTGTGTGTGGATGCCACTGTGGAGCATATAATCCTGTGGGGGGGGGGGACACCTACTGCGGAGCATATAACACTGGGGGGCTACTGTGGTACTGTGGAGAATATAATATTGTGTGGTGGGCCCACTGCAGAGCATATAATACTGTCTGGGGTCCCCTCACTATTTATATCACACAGTATCTGTTTTATAGCAGACGTGATATTAGTACAGGATGTAAGAATATTACACGGTAACTATAAAACAGATCCTGTGCGATGTAAATAGTGAAAATTAATTGTTCAAAGTACCAAATGCCGAGACCTTTACATTTCAGTACAACGTTGTTTGTATTATTGAAAGCTCTGTAAAGCCCCACATGACTGTAATTTTTGGTCAGTAACTGTCCGCAATTGTGGATCCGCATAGTATTAAGTCTATATTGTCGTGTTGGCACTCCGCGAAAATTTTGTGGGTTTTGGGTTGCAGTTTGGGCACTCGGTCTCTAAAAGCTTCGCCATCACTGCCCTATTGAAATGTGTTTGCACCTGACTGCTGTGAGTGACTGCCTGTAATGGCTAGATATTACTCAGAGTGGGTCAAATGGTGAACCTTGGGTACTGAACGGATATGTTCAGGCAGCAGAATTTGGCACAGATTTTGAGATAGAATCCTCCTCCCTAATCTGATTCCCACAGAGGTTGAGGCAGAAGCTAAAAAAAGTACCCTACTTGACTTTGACATAGATTCTGAGGAAGATTTAGCGACAGAAGTCGTACAGCATGTGGAACAGAGCTTCAGTATGGGAGAAGCTGCTGGGTGAACATTACATAGGTGAAGCTATAGAATGCAGTAAGTACAAGAGACAGCATTAGTCTGTGAGGGAGTGAGAAGACCACAAGATATACCGTATATACTCGAGTATAAGCCGACCCGAATATAAGCCAAGGCCCCTAATTTTACCACAAAAACCTGGGAAAACTTATTGACTCGAGTATAAGCCTGGGGAGGAAATGCAGCAGCTACTGGGAAATTTCAAAAATTAAAATGGTCGGAGTTTTTGGGTGTAGTAGTTGCTGGGTGCTGGGAAAGGGGAGGGGGTGTTTTGGTTGTCTGTCTGCCCCTTCCCTGAGCTTGAGGACTGTTTTTTTCCCCCACTTGGAATTCAGCCTGGCTGAACATAGTGTATCTGCAGTGCTCCTATTAACCACTTCCCGACGGAACAGGAGCACTGCAGATCCCCTATATTCAGTAGACCGGGCACTGTCAGACACAGGGATACCTAATGTGTATGTGATTCACAGTAATTTTCTACTTTTGTGTCTATTCTAGGAAAAGGAGTGATTTAGAACTTTTAATTATTTTTTTTTTAAACTTCTTTTTTCCCCCCACTATTTTATGGGAGACTCTATACATTGATATTGCAGCTGGTCATAGACCTCCCCCCGTCCTAAAAAAAAAAATAAAAAAAAATAATTTTTTTTTTTTTTGCTGACTCGAGTATAAAAACTGTGCTGAAAAATTCGGCTTATACTCGAGTATATATGGTAAGTGCCCCAGGCTATACGTGCACCTCACTGTGAGTTGATTTCTGGACATGAAGTGCTAAAAATGATATTTCTCTGGCTAGATACTTGTAAATCCTCTTATCTAGTGACAAGGCTGAAATTACATTAGCCCCTTCCCACCTTATACTGAACTACGGGTTCATCTGATAAATAAGACGCGTGTTTTTTTAGTCTTATCCTCCTCCCTTGTACAATTTTTGTGTGGTATTTTCTGAAGGAATTTATCAGCATTTTTAATGTGCCAATCTTGGTATTATCACATCCTAGTAGGTACTTGTTTGACATCTTCCTTCTAGGAAACAAGCACTTTCCATAAAGGATTTTCTCTCGGGGATGAGGAGTGGGAAAAAAAAAAAGCAAAACAACATGTAATGATAATGTTTTAATTTTTACTACATTATATAGTCACTGTTATACATGTTAATAAGGATTACAATAAATAATTTCTAAAGATTTCAGTGCATGTTGAAAAAAAGAGCAGCAATAATCCAGTATTAGATTATAAATAGTCAATAGACAAAAATGACAACTTTCAAGTGCAATGTTACCGTTACATAAACCTAAATGAATGTATTACATAAAATAGCGCTTCAGTATTAGTCTAACAAATACATATCTGTGACAGTAGCTGCATTACTGCAATATACACTCAGGGGTTCCATATTCTCCACAGCAATACCCTCATACATGGATTTACAATTGGTGTCCAAAGGCAGACTATGGGCTGCTGTAAACAGTAGCCTGCAGTCTGCTGACAGATACACACTGCAATCTTGGAGAGGTTTTGGATTAGATGACCTGCATTTTACCTCCCATATTAAACCTGCAACTCCTAGCCCAAATGCAGATCTAATGACCCAAACTAACAGCACTATAGACCCTAAAACACTATTTGGGGTCCTTAGAACCATGTTCAAGCTCCTAATACAGATGCTAAAATGTGACCACTTTATGGCTGTCTCATACAGGTCATACTTGAATGCGCTCTTTGCAATTCCAATGCTAATGCCAGAATAGTAAGTTTCTAGTTAGGCAGCTCCCTGATATATTCATGCCGGTTAATAAAATACATAGCTACACTAGTAGAAGTATACTGGTTTGCATCATCATGTGTCAATTCCACATTAAGGCACAGCAAGGAATCATTGCATTTAGGTTACTTGATCACAAAGTCGTACACTGCAGATTTATCTGGTAACTAGAGAAGGCAGTTTTAATCCACACCAAATTTCATTATATAACAGGGTTTCCCAGTCTTCCAATGAACAGCACTTTTCCCCTATCTACAGAATATGGTCGAAATGTTCAGCGATCACAAGAGTTGGGGGTCA
The DNA here is from genome assembly GCF_031893055.1 of Leptodactylus fuscus. Classification (NCBI taxonomy): domain Eukaryota; kingdom Metazoa; phylum Chordata; class Amphibia; order Anura; family Leptodactylidae; genus Leptodactylus; species Leptodactylus fuscus. Next base: position 41,718,068 of record NC_134273.1, read on the forward strand.
AGTGTCCTTCAATGGAGCGGTGGTGATGCATTGCTGCTCTGGCTAACTCTATGTGACTATTGGAGATATCCGAATACAGTGACCGGCTATTAATAGCAGCCACATAGAACTAAAAGGAGCGTCAGCAGAGATGTGCGGCCGCTGTTTTGTTCAAACAAAAAAAGATACCTGACCCCCTGTTCTCATGGTTAGTCAGACCCTCGGCAAACCTATTCAAAAGAAAACAAACTTATAACTATTTAATATGTTCTGATAAGTAAAACAGTACTATTATATTTATTATCTCACTTTGATGTAAAGGATTACTTCCAGAGCCTGAATACATGTTCAGATCCAAAACGCCTTCATCTGAGGGTTTGTTACGGGATCTCCTGTATCTCTAAATACATCAGCAGCATAAATTTCCCTCCTGTCCTGAGTCATATACAGTGCAACACTGTAGATGTATTAGCTTAAAGATTTGTTCACACCGTGCGCTTTGGTCTGTCCATACACTTCACTATTCTATTTATTAAAATAAAAAGTCTTCAAGTCATTCACTCAAGTCAATGGAATCAATTAAGAAATGGATCATAACCAATTTACCGCATCCATCATTGCACTTGAAGTTGATGGAGAGGGCACATTATCTAGAGGTTCCTTCTAGGTATTGACTGCATAGCAATAGGGTATTTTATCAATGTCTGTGGTGGAAAAAACTTCTTTTATTGTGCTGTTTAACAAATACAACCAAATATTTTCAGGATCCATCTTTCCAAACACCACCAAGAATTGGCCATTTCTCCAAAGTTATAGAAAATATGGCCAAGAAGATGAAGTCCAAATTTTAGCAGCTAGGAAGTGCAGGAGAAATCCTAACCAGTCACTTGTAAGATGGAGATGTCTGACATTTCCATGCCAAAGGCCGATTACCGTTTACCAATGAACTGTATAGTTTCTTTATGGAAGACGCTTAGATTTTTCATGTAGGAGATTGTTCATTGATTGAGGGGGAACATATAGCAAATAACTGTAGGGATCAACCACAAGCAGTAAAGATAGACAGTTAATGCTAAATGGGCCGTCTGACTGGTGAACTTCTTCAATGGTCGTCTGCCAATCCGTACAATCCATTCCATTTTTCACCGAAATTACATTTTCATCAATATCTTGTCAGTCATTACACCTGAAAAACATATATCATGGTCACAATTTATTTACATATTATTATGACTTCAAAGTTTAAATATTTCCCAGTGGAATCAGGTTTAGATAGCTATGATCAAGGATTAATAATAATAATAATATAAATAAAGATAGATAGACGTACAATTTACAGATCTATAGACAGATACAGATGTCCTCTTTCCATCTAACATGGGTATATTAGTCTGAATACAGCCAGAGAATGCAGCACATGTTTCTGTCAAGGCGTAGAGAGCTACTACTGTACATAGAACTTACTGTTAGGATCAGTCGTCAGGGCGCCAGTAATAGTCTCACCAATCTGTGTAGTTCCTCCCTCTGCTGGAAGATGTAGATCTGGGTGTCCCACAGCATGTTAACTAGCACAGCATCACTGACTTCATCTAACATGACATCTGTCTGTAGTTGTGGGCTCAATCTACATTTAGGATATCAAAAAGGTAGTACATTTTTATCCTGCATGCTTTCAAGAAGGAGCATGTGGTAAATAAAGAAAATTATAGAAAACGTACGCCCAGGCTGCAAAATATGGACTAGAAGAGGTATTTATCCAGCCATGTAAAGGGATCTCCGTTTCGGGCACAGAACATAATATATGGCACAAGACATAGATATTGACGTATACGGTACTATCTATACAATGGTAGTCTGGGACTCCTGTCGTATGCCCACTGTTAATGAAGACGTGGCCATGAACACATAGTTCTCTTTACTCACTTCTATGGGAATCCAGAAAAACAGCCAAACATGTTTACTCCAATGTTTTAGATGCCCCATGTTAATCACAGGAGAGAGCTAAGCAGGCAGCCATCTTGTCATTCACCGTGTCACCTATTCTCTTAAATGTATATAGCAGAAGCTGGATATATATAGCATATTCTAGGGTGATGCCATAAATGTCTGAGATGACTGAACTCCTTTACATAGCTTTATGTTTACCTCTGCTACTCCATAGTGAACAGAAATATTGAAAATTTCTTCAACTAAAAGTCCGTCCACAAATATCCTTTATGCCACGTTCAGACATTGGGCCAGTAATATGGTGATCATCACAAAGAGAAGTGCCTATGTAGTCACCCAGAGGTAACTGGAAGCTACAAAACCCATCTTCTTCTATAACTCCCAGATTATTTATATAGCATATTAAAGGACAGATTCAACAACATACTAACCTGAAGTATGGGACATCTATCATTTCACACCATGCCTGGGCCCTATTTACAGCTGGACCATCTGAATCTGTGCACTAAAAAGACACAAATAATAAGAGTAAACCTGTGTACACAAATTGAACATATATGAGGAATGCTCTGAATAATGGATACATACACAGTCTATAACCATCTTGCCCAGTTCTCTTGCGCCAACCACAGTCTTCATCACCTCCCATGGGTTAGATGGCCTGAACACATCAACAGAGCTCACTTGTATCTGTGGAGGCTTCCCAGTGCCCAGAGATACCACCACACCTAATTTTTTTACCTGCTCGCCTTTACCCTGGATAGAACAGATAAAGAAATGATAATATTATTTAAAGGGATTTTAATCCCTTTTACGTTAACACTTTTTTTGTACAATGTAAAAAATAACAAGGTAACATTTCCATTCACTGACAGCTAGTTGACCTGTGAAAGACTAATACATAAGTTTCATTTTGGAAAGACTGGCCGACATAAAATGTGTTATGGGGATGTTTCAACTCTCTCCTTGACAGCAGACGTCAGAAGAAAGATGGATCAGGTGTGTGGATGGAAATATGTCAGATCCTTTCCACTCCATAATCTGGTGCTAGAGGTGTCTGGAAATGGCTTATTCCCTTTTCCCCATTGAGATCACATGCACCCTTGGCCAAGTCGGCTTAGAACTAGACAAGATGTTCCAAAACCTCATGCAGAATGATAAATTTGGTGTTTCTTTAACAAATCACTTTTCTCTAGATTTACGCCAGCCATCTTTTTGTAGCAAGATTGGCGCAAAGTGGAGCAACTTAAGCTGCACCCCTTACCTATTAAGTCACAACCCCTTCAGCCCAAACTAAGCCACAACTGTGGTGCACTTTGATCGGTAGATCTACCTCATAGTTTCTCACTGCATACTCACTAGAGAGAATACGTCACACGTTAAACTACTAACATTTATTCATATTAGGTAGCGCAAAGAGGATTGCAATAGCAATGAGGCGGCTGAAAGACCCTAAAATGAGGAATCCAAGCACCTAGAGAAACCTATAAAGTTTCCAGCGGCCAACTCATACTTCAGTATCTTTGATATCACAGATACTTTCCGCTGTTGTCATCTATAAAGCCTCAAAGCTGTAAAACAATCGCAATGATTTATTAATTTTCTATGTAAATTAAGGTTGGGCTCCAAGAGTCCTCGGGTCGGGATTGATCTCAGGGCTGCCTGGTGCTATACCACAGCATTCAGTTCTGTATGGCAGTATTTAATAATGTCTCACTTGTAAATTTCTAGAAGATTTTCCTCACCTGGCGTTTCATGCATGTATTGTAGTCATGTATTTCAGTCATGGCATCTAAAGTGGGATTATTAGACAGCAGCCCGCCATCCAGGAAACGACCCATAGGGCGAAAATAGGAGGGAGCAGCACCACTGGAGCGGGCAGCGCGCCATACCAACTGCTCTGTGTTCAGGAGAGAAGAAAACAGCAAAAGAAGAGAAAGAAAGGAAAGAGAGTGGAGACAAAAAGGAGAAGTAAACAGACAGACAGGTAGACATCCATTAAAGTCATCTGCATGAGGACATTACATTATACTTTATGCATTGGATTCTTCTTTGTTAAGGACTAAATAGTGGGTATTAAATGATGGCTAAATAAAAGGACCTAGAACTACTGTGATACTACTGTTCATACACTACAAGTGACTACATTAATCCAGCACCTAGAGCGTGTCTGAGTGGGGTAAGCTGGTGAGATTTGCGGGCAGACACTGCTCATACCTTCCCACGACAGCTCAAAACTTTCTCCCTCTTCACCTACAAGTGGTAAGCAAGCAAAGTTATACAACGTAAAGCTCCAGCGACAAACCACTTCTATACACAAGTAAAGATGACTGAGGTGGACAGTGCAATGTATGGGCTGTCAATAGGAAGATTTTATCTTAGGATAGTGGTAGTACCCAACACAGCTACACCACAGTATACAGAGCTGTCTACTTCTGGCTCTGTACACTTTCAAAGTTGACAGGCATGGCATCTGATCAGTAGAGGTGCTGAGCGTCAGACCACTGCTGATCTGATATTGATGACCTTGATCAATATCAAGGCTTGGACAAACCATTAATGACCTAGTATAAGGCTAGGTCATAATACCCTTACATAATACCCTTGGAAAATCCTTTTATTGCTGGCCAAATCCACTAGTACTGATGGAAACAAGCAACCTGTATATGGGGGCTCCCCAACCCTATTGTTCTAAGAGGAGATAGACAGCTACAGAGGAATGTGGCAGCAGCTTACTCCAGTTTCCCCATTGAAAACACATGAATGCTTGGTTTGGTGGAAAGGTCACATGCATGGGTAGATGGGGGAAAAAAATCATATAGGAAGAGCTGTTGGCTGAATGAGTGTTCGGCTGACAGCTACTGGACGTGTATGGCCAGCTTAACCATAGCTTCTGTTTACATACAGCAGTCTTACTTCGTCTTACTTCTATACAAATGGAAACAAGCAAACTGAATATAAAAGTTTAGTAGTTTTGTAAAGTATTTTTGCCTAAAAGAAATGTCTTCTCACAGACATATTGAATAACATGTCTGCAATAGCACGTTCTGGTGTTCAAAATGGTCTGGTCTGTGGATGTCATTCTAGTTAGGCTCTAATGATCATGCATGCCTGGGAGAATACAATACAGCTTCTGCTGTATCCTCAGTGATAGGATTCAGGCTGGACATGGGCTTTACTTCTATCTCCCAGGGAGAAAGCCCAGCATGGGCAGAGGTATTTATAATAGGAACAGGTACACTAAGCAGTAACGGGAACTTAATACGACAAGCACGTCACCTCTCTATGCTGCTCTCCTCCTTATCAGGGACTGAGTTGGAGAAACTGTAACATAATAAATATATTCCTCTGGCGGCCCTGGGTGGTGTTTCAGGAATTGTCCACGTTTTCCTCGTTCTTCTCCTGATTGGAACAACTTTCTGTTTTTCCTTCCCTCCTCAAAGGTTCCTTACCCTCTTCCCGATGTTTTCCCTTCCCCTTTTCCTTTCCCTTATATGTCTTCCTATGTGTGTTTTGTTTGTCTTTTTTTAGATATACCTTAAGCTATTAGTTTTATGTTGTCGTATACCTAGGCCCTCGCACTCTTGTCAGTGTATCATGCCCTAAACCGCTGGAGGGGTCCTCCCCTGCCCTTTTGTTCATTGGCAAGGCCTGCACGCCTTGTACCTTTGTTTTGTTTCTATTGTGTTCCTTTTTGGTTTTTCTTCCTTTTCTTATTGTTAACAAAAAACCCTTAATAAACTCTGATTACACATAATAAATGTACTCTAAAGTGCATATTCAGTTTACTTATTGCCATTTTTATTGATGGTACAACCTTTTAGAGAAAACTGATTAATGGATCAAACATTGCATGAAAAAGAAGGAACTAACTGGACTTCGTGTACAATGTAGCGTGCACCTGTACACCACCCTACCATAAGTGAAACACAATGGCTTTACCATAGGTGCAGTTCAGTAGGAAAAGAGCATTGTCTTTCCTACTGATATAAACAGAAATATTTTGGAACGCATATCTCTCTGATTTACTAATTTACCTTCTGGTCCTGTTACTGGACGGAATGAAGCAAGCCTCTTGAATGTTGGTTGCTTGCCTGTATCAGGAGGTTCATAGTTTCGGAACAGATGCAGTTCTGCAGGATGCCTATCTGACAATGTACCAGACACAATTACCCTGGTGAGAGGGAAAAAACATATATTAGTCACAGATACAGTACAGTTGCAAAAAAAGCTAGTGAACCCTTTGGAATAACCAAATTTGGTTCATTTAAGCTACACCCCCTTTTAAGGAGATTTCACGCCCACACATTGTGTATGTTAAAAAATTGTAGGCCAACCTGGATCCGTCACAGTGTGCCAGAGATGCAACACATTACGACAAAGATGTAGTCGTAACCACAATAGTAAATGTGGACCAATGTAACTACCAACTACCAATAACCAATGTAACTAAACACACAATCCATCACTTTTCTTTGAACCCTTGAATTTAGTCACCTGTATTTTGGGCCATTCCTCCCTGCAAACTTGTCTCAGTTCACCAATATTTTGGGTAAGCTGCGGTGCACAGCCCAGTTCAAGTTGGACTTGCAGGACTTTGCGTTTGTGCAAAAAAAATGGTTTCACAGCAGACGGCTGCATAGGGACACTGGCGGTTTGCTTTAAAAACCCACTGAAAAGAATAGATTTCTAAACTGACCGCCGGCAAGCCATCCCCAAGCTGTTTTTCAAGGCTTTTTGGCAGAATCACGGCGGGTGGACAGCGGAGCAAGTGTGAACGCCCCCTAAGATTGCATTATTGGGTCAAAGCTACAACACCCTGTAAAGTCACTACAAAGTAGCTGTTGTGCATATACCACATATAGAGCAGAAAAAACAATAGCAAGGCTGCTGGTCTTTCTTGACTTCTGCAGTCTCCAATGTAAAGTCCCTATTCTCAGGGTGCCACAAAGGACATGTACATATACGGTACTTCCAAAACCCTTTCAAGAAAACTCATAGAAGGAGGACAATTTCTGTTCTGTAACATAGACATATCTTAAGCCCAGCCCAGGAGTTACTCAAGAGATGTTCACAGATGTAAGTGAGAGACCTTTATACCACTCATGTATAGCTGGTAGCTCATAAGGATAAAACATGCTTTCACCCTCCCTCACTCCAGAGACTTTATCTTTCTGAAGGGCTGTAGAGTCAGAAAGAAGTTACTATGACCTCAAAATAAAATGATTAATTATATAATTATTAATATTGTATCATTAGGTGTATAATTTGCTGCAAATTTGCTTTCTAGAAACTCAATCACTGGCTTTTTTCATGATTTAGAGGAGCTTTACTGCTGTCAGCCATTTATGATCAGAAGAAAGGGGGGGGGGTCTAGAAACCCCCCAAGAAGGAGAGGAAGTCCATTCTTACCAAAATAGGTCCCTTTATTAGTCCACAAACACTATGTGTTGCAGGAAACAAAACACCCCTTTATTAAGTGCATATATGGTATGATCATATAGCAGTATACTGAGCAATTTATAAGAACACATACTAACTCCTCCCCTCCCAAAATGTGGAGAAGCAAAAGCATACCACATTAAGCATGGGGGAAAGGTGAGGCTTTTAGTGTGTGTTCTTATAAATCATTCAATATACTACATGTTCATAATATACACTTGATAAAGGAGTGTGTTGTACCCCAAAACGCTTTCATTTTTAATTACAATAGTTATTTATGAAGGAGACGGAGGCAGACTGTAAAAAAATTTGGAGTAGTTAGAGAAGGGGGTTTGACTCAACAGCCCTGTTTTTAGGTCGACAAAGCTATTACAACCCATGTTTTTTCAGTAAAGTAATATTGAGTTCAACGGGTAAAAACCGAATAAAAATATATATATATATATATATATATATATATATATATATATATATATATATAGGAAAACAAAAAAACAAATGCAGGCAAAAATTAAAAATATAGGGGTTAAAAAAAGAAGAAAGAAAATCCACTATGGGACACAAAAGTAATGAGGAAGAAACTGACACAAGAGTCAGAATAGCGAGATGGTAAGAAGAGAAATAATGGAACAAAAGCATTTCCTTTAGCCGCTACTCACTTGGGGTGCGTCACATCTGTCATCTTTGTTTGCTCTCCAAATTCCTTTTTTAAAAAGTCCTCCAGAGGTCCAGATTCATAAGGTCGGGAGCCTCGAAAAACCTCATTCTTCATGCGGAAGTACAAGCAGCGCAGGTATTCCATGGACTTTCCTGCAAGAAGAAATATGTACATACATAAATACACACAATGTCTTGCAAAAGTATTTAAACCACCCCCCAGGAAACAAAATTATGGCTATAGTAATTTTAAATATTCCACAAAGTACGGGGGAAGGGGAGGTAGTTGAGACACTTTGGATCTCAGATAAGATATCAGAACAGATGGAGGCTTCCTTTGTCACCTGATGGTCAGCCCCATTGACAGGAATCAATCGTACCGAGGGTTTTAAGGGACAGCCCTGGGCCTAACAAAGGTCTTAAAGTGATTCAATCACTAGAATCCCATTTTTAGCTAAACCCACGTTGGAATAGCCTTAAGAAAGGCTATTCTTCCCCTACCTTTAGATGTCTTCTCCGTGCCGCCATTCCTTAGATATCTTGGTTTTTGTCCATATGCTAATTAGCTTTCTTACAGCAGTCCCCAGCACTCAAACAGCAACAGGGACATCCCCAGTGCTGTGAGAAAACTCTCCAGCAGCGCCTTCTTCTTTTCATCACCTCTGCCTCTTATTTCCTGATTGGTCCCAAGAAAGTGGCCAACTGCGCATGTCTGTTGGCCATTTTCCTCTGGCCTCTCCCATTCGGCCACAGGAGAATGGCGATAGGCATGCGCAGTCGGTGCTTTTTGAAGAAGGCGTGATGGCACAAGGAAGAAGTGGCAGAGGCGATGAAGCCTGGCTGAATATAGGGTATCTGCAGTGCCCTATTAACCCCTTCTGGACGGAACAGGAGCACTGCAGATTCCCTATATTCAGTAGACACATGGATACCTAATGTGTATGTGTTTCATAGTAATTTTCTACTTTAATATGTATTCTAGGGAAAGGAGGGATTTAGAACTTTTATTTACTTTATTGTTTTATAATTTTTTTTTTTAAAGCTGCTTTTTCTTCCCACTATTTTATGGGAGATTCTATACAATACTATCGCGTCTGGTCATAGACCCCCCCCACCTCCCCCTACCAAAAATAAATAAATAAATAAAAAATATTGTTTTTTTTTTGCTTGTCTCGAGTATAAGCCAAGAGGGGCTTTTTCATCACAAAAACTGTGCTGAAAAATCCGGCTTATGCTCGAGTATATACGGTAACCTGCCGATTTTGTAAAGACTGTCCAACTATCTAATGTTTATGGGAGCCCCCTCCCTCTGACATCAGGAAAAATATACATATGCCAAAAGAAACAGAGGGACCTATACATGGGTTGAACCTGCATGTGTACGAGAGAGTTGGCCAAATGAGTATCAAGCCAAGCATTATCTGAAGTGTCTGGATGACTTAAAGGCTTTTCTACATGGTCCAAACATCTCTAACTATTGGCAGGCGTCATTAGGGGAACGATCTGCTAATGCAGCAGCAAAAATGACCGGCTGCTGTCAAACTATCTTCCCATGTGAACAGGGTATGAGCTGTTGACAGAATGTAAACAGTATGGAGACAAGTGATCGTATTATAGGATTGTATTAGCAATCGTCTGTTCCCTACAGTTTACAATGGACGGTGTAAAAGGCCCTTTAAAAGGAGTGCTGATCAACTTTCCTGATCAGTTTACAGTATGGCATACCCGCTTGTGTGAAAAAACCAAAACTCTTAGTTTACATACAGATGTATCAGAGTTATCCTGAATTTCTGAAACTATAACTGCTGAAGCGTGATCATAGAAGACAACAAAAACCTATGAAAAAATCATTGAAAAGTGTTTTTTCCAATAACTTTTCATAGTTTTTTTTTTCTTTCTGTGATAAGATATCATTCTGCAGAAGTTTAACCAATAGCAGAAGTTCGGGTTAACTCTAGAGATGAGCGAACACTGTTCGGATCAGCCGATCCGAACAGCACACTCCCATAGAAATGAATGGAAGCACCTGGCACGCAGATTTTGCCGGCGGCCGGCCGCTTAACCCTCCCACGTGCTGGCTGCTTCCATTCATTTCTATGGGAGCGTGCTGTTCAGAACGGCTGTTCTGAACAGTGTTCGCTCATCTCTAGTTAACTCTACTACATCTGTAAAAAAAAGTTACCCTAACCAAAAGTTTACAGCTGGCTTCATCTTGAGAATCAATGGGAAATCAATCAATTAATTAATCAATCAATCAGATTTTCTAGATAAAAGACGCCCTCATTCAAGGACTATTGGTCAGATTATAATAAAGGATTGGGATATGCTGGAATCCAAAGAAACTAGAATATCAGGCCAGATGGCACGATGTACATAATGGTTATAAGGAAATGAGAAGCAAGGAGGATGCGCTTAAAGTGTAACAAGGTTTCAAAGGAAAGTCATATATACTGCAGTTAATAATAAATCCTTCATTCCTTGTACAAAGTCCTCAAGTCTTCAGTGTTAGCTCAGCCCATACCGAAGTAAGTACTGTGCAACAGTATGTATAAGGCAAAAACCGGGGGGGAGGGGGAAGAATGCATAGAGTAAAATATAATGGAAAGATCTGCGCCTCTTGTGTATTTTGGACACACTCCTGGTTTCGGCTTACAAATGCTGATTCAAAATGCTGGCCAGAATACTGTCAGGTGAAAGTTACTGGGACACTGCCAATATATAGATATTATGCAAGTGCATTTGGATAAAAACGTATAAATGAATTGGCAGATGGGCCAGATGTTACCATCTGGGTGGAGTGTGCTTACGTACATCTGTCCTAACAATGCTGCCGATGTCAGGACAACCTCGCTATAATAAGTAGAACAGTATCACCCAGTTGTCAAATTTATTCATAAATCCTTTCTGTGATATCCTGCAGTTTTTATTCTTTCCCATTGCTCCTTTATTGAGAGCTGTTCCTACTTATTATGGTGTATGGGCTTGTACGTGTGTGTAAAGCAGAAAAAGGTGAGGAGGGTCTCTTCATACAGTTATATCTTGGCCATTATAATCTGGTCTCTCAGCCTCTCACTTCTACCAAATCAGTTCTCTCTAGGCTGCGCTGATGAAGTCCAACCAGACAGAAACGTTGCCGTCCGTAGCTGAGAAATTGATTTGGTTATAACATTGCATTATGCAGTAAAGACTTCTGGGAAAGTCGGGCATGATGTTCAGGGTGCTTCCCATAGAGGGCGGCATAACAGAGGCACTGTCTCCCTATTTACATCTTGGGAGACAGATTTGCATATTCTTCCCATGTTCCTTTGCAGTGGAGCGACTATGGCTGTATAAGTCTCCACACACCTAATAGGTGGTCTCTCCCTAAGGAGTGACATTATCCCCATAATCTAGTTGAATACAGTCGGGATTGAGAGCAGCTGCATAAAAATATCCCAATCCTGACTGTATTTTCAAATTTATGGGATGTTCACAAGGAGGATCTTAGAGCTGATTTTAAGGCACATTCTGCCTCAAAATCTGCTCCAAATTCTGCCTCACATCTCAAAGGCAATTTCTTTAAGAAGTGTCTTCAAGAAGTGTCCTGTTCATTCTTCAGGCGGATTTCGCCTGAAAATCCCACTGGAAAGCATGAGCTGCAGATTTTGAAGCTGTTTTTTGAAGCAGATTTTGAGGGAGATTTTCATAATCTGCTTCAAATTCCAGAAATAGAAATTTTCTACCTGACAAATTCAGCATGAAATGTCTGCGATATAACTATTTGAAGTGACCCCCTCCCCACCCTTATTTTCTATTTTCCCAGCCTCACACACAAGCCTGTACACAGTGAGAAGCAGGGCACAGCTCTAAATAGACAAGGATGGGAAAGAATAAAAGGAATGCAGGATTTTACAGAAAGGAGCTAAAAATTGTTAATAAAATACATTACAAAATATATTAATGACATAAATACTGTCAGAAAAGCAAAAGCTGTTGGAACGTTTAGTTGCACTTTTAATGCAGAGTAAGTATCTGGTCGGGAACTGGTGTGACTTCATACAGTCGCTCAATCGATAGGCTTGTGCTGCCCTCTGGAGGACATCAAAGAATTTCTGATCCTTAAACAGCTCCTTACTCCCTAGTCCATATTGCGAACACATGCATGCTTCGCGAGGACATGGAGGAGATAGCTCTTGATTGAACAAGTGTTCAGCCAAAAGGCATCTTATGTGTATTGTTCGCCTTTGGACTTGAAGTAATATAATTATGAGGAGTGGTAATCTATTCCATGGACATAGAACAATGGATCATCAGTCTAAACATTACAATATACAAATCAAAAACCAATAAAGAAAGAAACAAACAAAACATTTTGGTAAAATAAAAGGAAAATTGAGACTTACCATGTACTATGGCTAATGCTAAGATACCACCAGTACTGGTACCAGCAACCCAGTCAAACAGCTCTCTTATGGGCCGGCCTGCTAATTTCTCTATGGCAATAAGCAGCTGTATAAGAACCAGTCCACGAATTCCACCGCCATCCAGGCAAAGAAGACGATCCTGCCTACAAATACAAACGTGTTTTAACCTGTTCTGTGTGTAATATTTCTACTGTCTCATCATCACAGATACAGGTATTTGGGTTACTAATATTTGGGTGACTTTTAACAGACTGCCTGCAGGTACGTGAAAAACTAGGCTACGACCTAAGACTTTGTTAAAGGGATCCTATCATGAAAACTCAATTTTTTTTGTCCCTAACACATAGGACCTACCTTTAGATGTCGCTATGCAAATGAGTTCTCTCGCAGCACTGGGGACGGGCCTCAGCGCTCAAACATCACTGGAGGTGTCCCCAGTGCTGCGAGAGAACTCTCCAGCTTTGCCTTCAACTTCTTCAAGAACAGGCTCTCTTCGCGTCTTCCCTAGTAATCTCACATCACTCAGGGTGACCCATGTTCAAGCCACAATGAACAAACCATTAAGTGACAACATGGAGACAACATCTGTTCTCTAAAGTGTCACTCACGTTCTCAGGCCATCTCCTGTAAAGTCCACACAGTCTTGTGACGCCAGCATACTGCTTAATGCAGTGGAAACATAAACCAGATCCTGGAAACCTGGGTAACAATTACATTACAATTTTAAGGTTACAATAAAAGATCTAAACGGTGGAAAAAGTAAATGAAATAAGCCAATGTACAGAATAAAGGATCCTTTCACCAAATGATTAAAGTTGGTGAAAATATAGAAAAGTGATGAAAGCAATAGAAAGTCAGAACTGAAACCTATTCCTGAAAGATTTATTTAGCAAAGGACATTATATATTGGAAGTAAAGGAATTCTGTAAGTAGATTTGATCCCTCAAAATATACACATGCTGTATATAGAGGTGCTATCCAATATGGAGGGTGTGCAGAGAAGAGTAATTTTACCTGGTATAATGGTCATGTAGATTGGATGAAATCCTTGTTTTACCATCCCCAGCCCTACAAGAGCAAGTGGCCACTAGGCAGCTGCTCTATATACAATGCCCAGGGCTCTATGTAATAGTGCCCACCTCTGCATGGCCATGATGCCAGGCATGTTTAGTGCGCCTTCCCCATTCTCTATATATCTGAGGGGTCAGAACTTGTGACAGAATCTCATTAATTAGGTTCCTATTTAGTACATAGGTACATCTGAGCTTTTATATACATACAAAGCTCTACAAACCTACAGATATAGATTGTAAAAAAAAAGAAGCTTACAAAGAAGAAATGATTTGTGCATTAAAAGAGAAGTTTCCACAGCAAAGGGTTGAACACAGAAAGAGCACCTGGAAAAAATAAAAGGAGCGGCAGAGGTTTGGAAAGGAAGTTAAAAAAAAAACATAAAAGGAGTAAATGGAGGTAAAATGAGTCAGGGTCAGGTAACCGCCATTATTGAGACCTCAGAACCATAGCAATGCATAACATATTTTTTCAGGTTAAGAATATCAAGAATTAAACAATGCAAGCCAAAAATCAAGTTCTGAGTTATCATTAAAGGTATGACTGCAAAAGGGAAGATCTGCAGGAGACAGACAGGTTACCTATGCTGCTAGTTCTGTCCATGGGTGGCGCTGTTGTAGGGGAGGATGCAGCAGGTGGGAGCTGGGTGTCTGGGGGAAAACAGCGCTCTGCTCCTACGTTACAAAGCATGTCGAGTAGCACCTTGCGATTGGATCCTTTAAGAGGGGGAGGGGGAGAAAAACATCATATATGGATGGATGAAACTCTTGAAATGGTAACGGAAAACGTGATCCGGCATAGAAGTAACTGAAGTGGATCATGGAGAGGAATGAAAAGGTTATAGAACATGAAAAATACAATAATACACTGAAGGAAACTCAACAACTGGTCTGAAGAGACAGCACAGAGGCTCTGTGAAACAAGACAAATAATGAATGGATGAGGCTTGTTCAATCCCAGGTACGTGTTTGACTTATATTTTGCTGTCAAGCTGTTGGAATTCTATTTTGGTCTGGGTGACAACCAATAAAAAGGCAAATTACTGATCCAATAACAAGTGTGAAATGGCTACACACGAGATGGCTTTCTCTCCTGACTACTCTCACACATAAATGATTGGGTGGGCCAGGGGTGTATGTATTCTAAAGGGGAGAGGGGACAGAGTTCCTGCCCTTTAATGAAGGCTGATTTCCCATAAATCAACCTCTGTCATCAGGGGAAAACCAGGAGGACCCCAAAATTGTCTGATTGAGCCAACATTTATCTAACGTGTCTGGCCGCCATCACTCAATGGAAAATCTGCTTAGACATACTTAGGGGGCGTTCACACTACCGTCGGTTCCGACATGTAGTGTCCGCTCAAAATCTGTCACGGACACTAGGAGCGGACACTAGATGTGTCTGTGACACCTGTCATTCACTTGAATGGGCATCGGGTGCGTTCTTTTGCACTCCGTGCCCGTCCTTCCCTGTCCGCAAGAGAAGATGTCCGACTTCTCAAGCGGACAGAAAAACCCTGCATGCATGCACAGGGCAGGACAGGGAAGGACGGGCACGGAGTGCAAAAGAACGCACCCGATGCCCATTCAAGTGAAGGACAGGTGTCACGGACACATCTAGTGTCCGCTCCTAGTGTCCGTGACAGATTTTGAGCGGACACTAGGAGCGGACACTACATGTCGGACACCGACGGTAGTGTGAACGCCCCCTTACAGTTAAAGTTATCAAAACATATTACCTTTACTTGACCTGGCTGCAAGGAGTCCTGGTGTTTCCCCAAAATCATTAGCCTGCTCCACATCAGCCCCAAAAACCATAAGGGCTTTAATAAGCTCCAAGTGATCCTTCTGTTGAGGAAAAGCTATTCAGATGACAGTTCTTCACACATATCATGGATGGATTCACATGTGGCAGACTTTGTTGCAGAAATTTCTGCAGCTTCCCCATTCATGCAAAAATTCATGTGTTCACCACCACAACAACCCTGTTTAGATAATTGGGATGGTTACTAGTTTCAGCAATTTCTGTTGCATGTGAATCCATCTATAAGAAGTCATTATAATATTATCTGTGATTTTGGCCATGACTATCAGTTCTGTAATATCATCTGAGCAATGTGCTAATAGTTATAAGAGCAACCATCTAAAGATGCCCATACCTATGTAGGAAGAGAACCACCATTGGGGTGTGTGGAGTCTTATTAAGCCATGAGCGCTCCACTGTGCAAAGGAACATGAGAAGAATATGCAAATCTGACTTCCATGATGTAATTAGGATGCCAGTGCCTCAAGTATGCACACCAATAGAGGACGCTAACTGAGAATGTGCGCCAAGCTGATGAGATGCAAATACATTGAAATAGCGGTCCTGGACTGAGAGACTGTATCTGGTAAAATCCCAACATCATTGCAAACAAAGGTCTCTGAGAAGGTCGGCATGATGTTAAAGGGAGTGCCCTCTATTGGATGTCTTGACTGAGACTGTCTTCCTAATTACATCATGGAAGATAGACTTGCACATTCTCAGTCAGCGCCCTCTATTATTACATCATGGAAGTCAGATTTGCATATTCTTCCCATACCTATGTAAAAAGAGAAACTAACAGGCACAATGCCACCTAGTGACCAAACTGTGGTAACTACTGTAGAACATTAAAGGCAAATCCTGTAGACATAACACTTTTGGCGGATTATGTAAAAACTGTAAATTGACTAGAGCTGCAGGTCACTCACAGACCAGATACTTTCCATCCTGTGTCAACAATAGTGTTCTCAAGGCCAGCCAAAGAGCTCAGACCCAGCCATAATCTATTTCTCCACCAAATACCACTGCAGAGTACCCTGGAGAAGGTTTAGCATCATGCCTGATCGATGTAGAAGTAAGACGATAAAACTATAGTACATGAGCAGTATTCAGAACACTTGCCCTTTCAGCTTTTATGCCATTTCTACAAAAAACCCACAAGAACCAACTGCCCATCCCCTTTGGCAACAACAGCATTAGGAATTGTCCTTACCTTCATAGCAAGGTGCAGAGCTGAATTTCCATGTTCACCCTTTGCATTTGGATTTGCTCCATTGGTCAAGAGCACCATGACACAGTCAAATCGGTCCTTCCTGACCATAATGTGTAAAGGGGTTTCTGCTGTTTTACTTACAGCATTTACTCTACTACCACGCTCCAGCAGTAATGCCGCCATCTACAAAAAAGGGAAATTAAGAAATCATTAGGCCTGCCAGGAACAGGTTTGGCTGATATGACCCCCATTCCCTACACTGAACGGACTGCTGAAAGTGCAGAGGGTCATATGACTGCTACGGCCAAACACTGGCTCAAGATGCTGGGTACTGGTGATGTATCAGCAATGACGCCACTAGTACCGAGCTTGTGACCACTGAGGTCAATGATTGGCTGCAGCAGTCACCTGACTTTGGGCCTGACAGTTTGTTTATCAAAGAGCAGTCTGCCCAAACTGAGAACCGGGGGAAGATGAATATTATTTCTATATTTTCCATTTTTTCTCCATTCCAGCCCCATTGAGATTTTATTTTAGTCCAGACAACCCTTTAATGATAGGCCAAACAATTTTAAAAGGTGGGTAACTTTTTTTGAGGGAGAGAGAATGGAAAAAAATTCCTCTATGACTCCTTGACATTTACTGTTATAGCATTCACTGCCTGGAATAAATGATGGTCATTTTAATTTGCAGATCATCATGGTTACCGGCATACAGAACACACACAGTTTCTCTTTTAATAATTCTGCACAATTAATTTTTTTAAAATCATTTTCATATTTTTATTATTCCAACACTAGGCCAGTATGAGGACTTGTTTTTATTGCTATCATTCTGGCATAAATATGACTTAGGCCTAACAAGCTTACATACATGGTGGGCCTTGGGGTATTTGATACCGTTTATTCAAGCCCATAAAGTGCTACAATCACTACAACACAGAACCTAAGGGGCTAAATGGCCAGGATCGGAGCTGGCTTCAATCTCGCCTCTACCAACAAAAGCTCAGCTGCATGTTACATGTGACACTGCTGCGGGCTCAAGAACACATCCAAAAAGATTCCCGGTCTTTACATTTATGGCACTGTACAGGAACTAAATGGAAATAAGTGTGAACAAAACCTAACCAGTGCCTATTTGTCTAGTTTCTAAGTCTATCCTTAGAGATTGTGGTCACCTATCTCCATGACAAAGATGATCTAAACTCACAAAAAATGACAAAAGATTTTATATTATTTTTATGTTCAACCACAGCATACCTCAGCAGTCTTTGCCCAATGTAAAGGGATCGCCTGATATTTAGGATCTTCCACGTGGGCCTGACTTGCGGAAACATCCAGAATTGCTTCAGCACATCTAGGTAAAAGACATGTTGGTTGTTTTTACCGGTCTTGCAAGAGAAGCCTACTCAGAGACAAACTCCGACTATATAATTTTATTGCTTTTATTACAATATTTTAGATATTATATCAGCACCTTGGAAAAGTAGAACAGAACTAATGTGATTTTTTATATCCAACAGTGGTTGTTACTTTTGGAAATCCAAAACACCTCAGAAACAGCTTAAGGCTAAGGCCACATGGGACGATATGCAGTGCTAAAGCGCTGCAGGAAAAACTGCAGCTGGAACGCATTACGGTTCTTCCCGCATCGCTTTGAGCAGAGAGTTCACGGAGTTTTCCTCCACAGACTTTCTATTGCAATTATATCTAGGGGAAAGCCACTGGCGTTTCCGTAGATATAATTGACATGCTGCGATTTCTAAAACTGCTCCGGTTTTCGAAATCACAGCGTGTCCATGCTGCGGTTTTAAACATACAGTGAGCATGGGATTCACATTACTGTAAAACGCTGCGATTTTTCTCGCAGCGTTTCCAATGGGGGCAAATCGTGGTGCTTCTGGCCTGTGGAGCCCCAGCCTAAAGCTGAGGCCCCATGATGCAGATTTTGATGCAGTTTCTTGAGCCAAAGCCAGGATTGGATTGAGCAGAAGGTAGAAGTATAAGAACTTCCTTCATATCTCCCATTCCTTTTGTCACCATTCCTGGATTTGGTTAAAGCCCCCCCCCCCCCCCCCCCGATATGGAATGTACTTCCGCAATGTGGGGCCTGAAGTATGGACACTATGAGGCTCAACTATGTACAGAGAGAGAAATGTTAATGGATGGATGTAGCTCTGCTTACAGTAAATATAGTATATGTAATAGCACAAGCTTGTGACACAGAGGACAATCTTATCATTGTCAGAAGTAGTATCACCTCACCCTTTCATTGAGTATTTCATAGCTGTGTGAATGGGGTATCCATTCTTTCCAAGGATATCACAACGTGCATGGCAACGCAAAAAGGCTAGTGCCGCCTCAGTTTTGCCCATGCGACAAGCCACATGCAATGGAGTTTCTCCAGAGTTGCTCAGGTGGTTAATACCAACAGAAGGCATGGAACACAGGATCTGGACGTGTAAAAATATATAAAGCAGAAAAGATGTAAGACAAAATGTACATAAATAGAAGCACACAGAGGGTGATTCAATGGGTGGTCTTAAAGTGACTTTTATATCCTATCCACAGCATAAATGATAAATGTCTGAACACTAGGTGCCCCAAAACTTGGACCTCCACAATCACTAGAAAGGAGTCCCAAGCTTTCCCGCTCATCCCCATTACATGGCTTGAACTGAGGTGTCACTACAATCACTTGCTATCAATTGCCACTCCATACAAAGTTCTTCTCATGGCAATGGCACTAGGACCTCTGATCTTGGAAATCAGAAATGTATTAGATATGTTAATGGCGAAAAATCTCTTCAAACAGTAGTGCATTCACAGTTGTAAAACCTTGTTCACATAAGATAGTTTTGGTGCATAATATCTGGAGCGGATATTTTTGGCTGGTGTAAGTCTTTTCTGCTTGTGTTGTTGTGAATCAGCTCTTATATTTACCTAGCCTAATATATGAACCCTTTCATGACAACACCATATAAATGAATACATGGTAACTAGTCCTTGTACTTTCAGCCGGCTGGTTTACATGTAGAGCCCCCTCCAGTGCACAGAGACACTGACAACCCAATCCTGTACTGGGAAAGGACACACAAAAAAAACCCTAAACACGGCACTCAGATTGATGTCTGTGTTCCCAAATACAGTATATAAGTATAGCTTTCACATCGAAGTTTTAAATAATAAGAAAGTCCATTTCCAATTAAAAAAAATAAAAATAGAAATATCATCTTCTGGCATAGATTAAGAAAAGAAAGGAAAATTTTACCTTTAAAATATAGCACTCCATTTTGCTCTGACATGGAGGTTGAAAACACACAGACACGAAAGGATTAACAAAAATTTACCAAACCTGCAATGTGTGAACAAAGGCTAAAGTGACCCTGTCAGGTGATTCCTGCTGCCCTATGTGACAGCAGGACATGATGAACAGAGAGAGTCTGAGCTCTGCCATATACTTACCGTATATACTCGAGTATAAGCCGACCCAAATATAAGCTGAGTCCCCTAATTTTACCACAAAAAAAAACTGGAAAAACTTATTGACTCGAGTATAAGCTGAGCAAAACTGTGCTGAAAAATTCGGCTTATACTCGAGTATAAACGGACTTTCTTATTTAAAACTTCAGTAAAATATTTATTTGACACGGAGCAGGATTTCTGCGTATTTCCTATTAAAGACAGTGCAGGCCCACATAAGATGATTGACAGCTTTCCCTGTATCCGTGTGTGCACACAGAAGGCTCTCAATCATCTTGTGTGGGACAATCGGGACTCTCACTATCTCTTCTAGAGCCCAGCTTCTCACTCTCCATCATATCTTGCTCTCAGATAAGGCAACATAAATCCCCCAACATTAGCATTAATGGTAAGGCACACTAACACGGCTTGGTGTAGCTACAGTGAACATTACTCAAGCACAAATCAGAATGTGCTAAAGAAAACTCAATATAGGACAAAAATAGTAACCTCAATAACACGGGGATTGTTTTGTCGAGCAGCATAGTGGAACACGGTCTCTCCATTAGAGTCAGCAATATCCTGCCGAGCCTGGCACTCTTCTACCAGCTCCTGTATGCATTCAGTATCCCCCTTCTTGCAGGCCAGGTGTAGTGGGGTGCAGCCCCCATCACATTCTGTACTATTAACACTTCTGGAAAATATATAAAACAGACAGTGTACTATATACAATGTATGAGAATTGAGTTTACCATAAAACATGATGTATAGTATTGCCTCAAATAAGTAACAGCAGAAACTACTTCAAGCGGTTATCTAAGGAGTTAATTCTACCCTCTTGCTCCGGTAGTTTCTCCACGTTGGACCCAGGGGTTCAGGTCTAGTTGCGACCCAGTGTCACTTAATTTGAACCAGCCTTCGATAGCCTTCCCACCGACATAACACAGGTAAATACCTGTGAAATCAGAAGAAGGGGGGGGGGGCTGTTTCCGTTCATGTAACCCAGGCCAGTACCCCCGGGTCCAGCATGAAAAAAAATCCGCCAGAGGTAGGACAGTAAATTGAATTCCCAGACAGCCCCACTTAGAGAGGCACAATGTACCATTATCTTCTCCCCACCTGAGAATGCCATTGTGCTTAAAACTTTCCCGAAGACCCATCTCTACGGCCACATGTGCCAAAGACCAGTTGGGGTGTCCACGCAGACAGTCTGTAAGTAGCTGAACAGTCTCAAGACGGAGACCCTGTCTGGAGCTCTCATAAAATGGACGCAGTTTGGTTGCATATTCTTGGAACTGCCGTAAAGCTTCAGTCTCTGAATCCAGTTGAAATAGACTAAAAAGAGATTTAAACCAATAAATTATTGCTAAGAAAGGTAAAACAAAGAAAACCACTTCTTAATCCTCTGTGACTGGCCTTTATCAGTGGAGGAAGTTGCTCAGAGAAAGTTTAGCCTTGATGTCAGCCATGCAAATAAATGGACATCCGTATAATGCATGGATATAATGGGATCGCCAGCACAAGAACCGTTCTTCTGGACACAGCAACAATTTATTGACTGGGACCAAAGTCTCCAAGATTACCATTAATAACACACTATGCCGTCATGGATTAAAATCGTGCACGTGTTCAGACCCATGTGAAGTTCAGCAATAACCATCTGGATGATCCAGAGGAGGCATGGGAGAAGGTCATGTGGTTAGATGAAACTAAAAAAGAACTTTTTAGTATCACCTCCACTTGCCATGTTTGGAAGAAGAAAAGGATGAGTACAACCCCAAGAACACCATCCCAACCGTGAAGCATGGGGGTGAAAACGTTATACTTTGGGGGTGCTTTTCTGTAAAGGGGACAGGACGACTGCACCATATTGAAGGGAGGATGGATGGGGCCATGTATTGTGAGATCTTGGCCAACAACCTCCTTCCCTCAGTAAGAGCATTGAAGATGGGCTGTGGCTGGGTCTTCCAGCATGACAATGACCTGAAACACACAGCCAGGGCAACTAAAGAGTTGCTCCATAAAAAGAATTTGAAGGTCCTGGAGTGGCCCAGACAGTCTCCAGACCTGAACCTAATTGAAAATTTTTGGAGGGAGCTGAAACTTAATGTAGCCCAGCAAAAGTCTCGAAATCTGAAAGATCTGAAGAAAATCTGTATGGAGGAGTGGGACGCAAAATTGAGGGCGCAAAATTACGCGGCGTATACGCTTGTAACTCCCATTGAAATCAATGGGATCTTTTTGAGCGCGCAAACTCTGACACGCCGTATATGTGCCAGATGGTGCTCCACTTTGCTACGTGTGAACGCAGCCTAATTCCACTCCTTCATAAGTGGCTGCCAGAAGTAGTAAAGCTCCTCTAATTCACAAAAATGCTAACAACTGAATTCATATGAAAGTAAATATGGAACAAACTATGCATCTAATTCATTACACAATAATAATAATTGTATAATATAATTAAAAATAATCATTTTATTTGGAAACTGAAAGTGGAGTTGGTTAATTTTTTCCTGACTGCACGCAAAACTGGCCCAGACACTAAGGCAGAATCTGCCTCAAAATCCTGACCAAAAAAAAAACAACTCCCATTGAAATCAATGGGAGCTGGTCATTTCTTTTTTCCGTAAGTGGTTTGTTCCGGGTCTCAGGAAAAAAGAAGCAACATGCTCATTCTTCAGGCGGATGCCGCGGCCGGACGTCCGCCTGAAGACACTCCCTCCCGAAAAGGCACATTCATTTGAGCCTAATCTGGAGCAGAGTGCTGTGACTGGATGTCAGTGCACTTCACCAGCATCCAGTCGCAGCTACCAGTTTTTTTGGAATGGAATCTGAGGTGGCTTCCGCGTCAAATTCCAGTCCAAAATACTTTGTGTGAACCCAGCCTAAGTCTGAGTTGACACAGAGTTTTTCGGTCAGGAATTAGGTCAGGAAAATTCATGAGGTGTTTTTTTAGGCATTTTTTGAGGCATATTCTGCCTGAAAAAAAACAATGCAAGTCAATGGAAGGCGGAAAATCCGCCTGGCATTTTTCTGCCTCCAATTGACTTGCATTGATTTTTTCAGGCGGAAAACGCTTGAAGAATGGACATGTGTAGAGATGAGCGAACACTGTTCGGATCAGCCGATCCGAACAGCACGCTTCCATAGAAATGAATGGAAGCACCTGTGACGCTGACTTTGCCGGCGGACAGTGTACGCTCATCTCTAGACAAGTGACTTCTTTTTTCCGCTAGCAGAAAATCTGCTAGCGGAAAAAAACCCCCCAGAAAACAGATTACATAGGACTGTATGGTGAGGCGTTTTTTGGAGGAGGAGGAATTTGAGCCGGTTTCCTGACCAAAAAAACTTTGTGTGAACTCAGCCTAACGCCAACTCCACAGCCCTGGTTAGAAGTGATGGCATATAGGCTATCCAATAACTTGGTGACTGGTGTGGGTAAAACAAAAATTTTCACTAATACTGCCCGGTCACAACAGTATATAACAGGTATATATGGTTGAAGTCTATATCTGAGAGATGATAATTATAGCTCTCATTCTCAATCTGCCTGGACTCCCTATACCAGATGTGCATGGCAGTTAGAGCTCTGAAGCGGCAACCCATGTATTATGATGTGTACAATGTTGTAGGAACAATGTATCCCCTCCTGTCCTGAGGCTACTGGCCTAATGCCACACCAACAGGACTGTGAAAGGAAACAAAGCCCAATACAAATGGGTATAAACCACTTCAGCGCTGCAACTGGCATTTATAACTGACTAAACTGCCAAACTGGATAACCCTACGCGTTTCCTCTATTAGATTCATTGGAGGCTCTCAAAGTAGTAGACAAGTAGTAGTAAAAACAGTGGGGGTGTCATATGTCAGCCTTCCACTAATCTGATATAAACGATCTATCCTATGGACAGAACAATAATGTTAGGTCTTGGAGAACCCTTTCAATGGTTTGGCCGACTGTCGCAGCAACTGCCACATCCATCACTCCCAAGATGGCAGTGGTCAAGTCATTTACCCATGTGACTGCCTCCTGGGCTGCATCCTGTGCTGATGAGAAAAGCCGAGATGTGGAGTTGATGTCTTAACTTTTTTGGGTGGAGTCAAAGTCCCAAAAAAATTAAGACATATGTTTCATTAGAAGATCATGTCAGCCATTTACGAGGACGTCTGAGATGAAGCGGGAGTCGAAGTCGTGCTATGGAAAAATAGAGGAGTCAAAGTCAGAGGTTTGACCTACTGACTCTACAGTCCTGACTAAAAGTGTTCAGCTCAAGCTCAGATACCGGCAAGTTTTTAAATAGGACACGGCAGCATAGGGTGTGGGAAGGGTTTCCAATGAAAATTTAACCCTGTTTGGATTTTGTGCTGCCTATGGTTCATGTAGCATAAACCTTCTTAACAATGTAATGAGTGTAGTGAGATGCTGTGAAGAAAGTCAAGTAGATACCAACCGAAAGGCATTCTGCGGAGTAAGTGGATTTACTAAGAGACATTCCCACAATTTTGCAGTCTTGCTCTTGTAAAGTAAAATCCGCCCATCTTCTCTAATTCGAGGGCAACCAACATAGTCCAAAAGTGCCACCTCCCGCACTCGGTAAGGATTTGTGAACAGGTTGCTTACTGCGCTCACAGTATTGAAGATTTTTCCAAAGAGATCCATGGAAGTCACTAAAAACAAGATTATCAGAAGTTATGGGTATTAAAAAAGAACAAAACCTCAAATAGTCAGATGAGAAGGTATTTCCAAATCCATCCATAGAGAAGTCTGCACCACTTGGCATGTGATTTTATTGGACATGGGATTTTTAACCCAGTAATAACCCATCAACCAGGCAGAATTGCTAATAATAATTATGGGGTAGAATTACTAATTCCGCCTGGTTATTAAAGATCTACGAATTCTAATTTCTGCCTGTTTGCATGTCCGTCTGTTCTTTATGAGCGACCAAATGACTGGACTGATCCTCACCAAATTTGGCACACGGATACATCAGGTGTCCAGGAAGGTTTACACCATGTCTCAGCTCTCTAGGATGTACCGTTCCTGAGATACAGTATTCCCAATAAATGACCTGCATTCGTCAATACAAGCCGGCAAGTCTTTCACTCATATTCCAATTGCCATACACATGGTCACATGTCCTTTTTCAGCCAGTAGAAGATCGCAGGCGTTTAGTCTCCACATGCACACAGCTTTACTCCAGGTTTCCATAACAACCGATTGCAGGTTTTTCATTGATATCCAAACTGAGATACACATGATCACATGACACTTATGGACCAATGGAAACTCGCAGGTTCTTCAGTCTTCACATACACACAGCTTTACATCAGGTTTCCATAGCAACCAAGATATTCTTATGGGGCCATTACACACACAAAAAATGAAATATACCTGTGCGAAGCCAGGTCCTTCTGCTAGTATAATAACAGATGTGGTGCACAGCATTTAGGCCATTTTTGTCTCCAATTTAGCCAAAATTTGGTGCATTTAGCTTAGCAAATTTTTCCTACTGTACTGTTTTATAACAGATAACAATGACGATAATAAGGCCCGTCAGGTGTAATTTTATTTAAGTTTTCCAACATGTACAAAAACAAGAAATAAAAATGCGACAGAGTAAAAATGAGAAAATGCCCATATACAGTCCTATGAAAAAGTTTGGGCACCCCTATTAATCTTAATCATTTTTAGTTCTAAATATTTTGGTGTTTGCAACAGCCATTTCAGTTTGATATATCTAATAACTGATGGACACAGTAATATTTCAGGATTGAAATGAGGTTTATTGTACTAACAGAAAATGTGCAATATGCATTAAACCAAAATTTGACCGGTGCAAAAGTATGGGCACCTCAACAGAAAAGTGACATTAATATTTAGTAGATCCTCCTTTTGCAAAGATAACAGCCTCTAGTCGCTTCCTGTAGCTTTTAATCAGTTCCTGGATCCTGGATAAAGGTATTTTGGACAAAAAATTCAAGTTCAGTTAAGTTAGATGGTCGCCGAGCATGGACAGCCCGCTTCAAATCATCCCACAGATGTTCAATGATATTCAGGTCTGGGGACTGGGATGGCCATTCCAGAACATTGTAATTGTTCCTCTGCATGAATGCCTGAGTTGATTTGGAGCAGTGTTTTGGATCATTGTCTTGCTGAAATATCCATCCCCGGCGTAACTTCAACTTCGTCACTGATTCTTGAACATTATTCTCAAGAATCTGCTGATACTGAGTGGAATCCATGCGACCCTCAACTTTAACAAGATTCCCGATGCCGGCATTGGCCACACAGCCCCAAAGCATGATGGAACCTCCACCAAATTTTACAGTGGGTAGCAAGTGTTTTTCTTGGAATGCTGTTTCTTTTTGGACGCCATGCATAACGCCTTTTTTTTTATAACCAAACAACTCAATCTTTGTTTCCAAAATGAAGTTGGCTTCTCCAAATGTGCTTTTGCATACCTCAGGCAACTCTATTTGTGGCGTACGTGCAGAAACGGCTTCTTTCTCATCACTCTCCCATACAGCTTCTCCTTGTGCAAAGTGCGCTGTATTGTTACCGATGCACAGTGACACCATCTGCAGCAAGATGATGCTGCAGCTCTTTGGAGGTGGTCTGTGGATTGTCCTTGACTGTTCTCACCATTCTTCTTCTCTGCCTTTCTGATATTTTTCTTGGCCTGCCACTTCTGGGCTTAACAAGAACTGTCCCTGTGGTCTTCCATTTCCTTACTATGTTCCTCACAGTGGAAACTGACAGGTTAAATCTCTGAGACAACGTTTTGTATCCTTCCCCTGAACAACTATGTTGAACAATCTTTGTTTTCAGATCATTTGAGAGCGGGCTGTCCATGTTCAGCGACCATTAAACTTAACTGAACTTGAATTGTTTTGTAGAAAGAAATGGTCCAAAATACCTTCATCCAGGATCCAGGAACTGATTAAAAGCTACAGGAAGCGACTAGAGGCTGTTATCTTTGCAAAAGGAGGATGTACTAAATATTAATGTCACTTTTCTGTTGAGGTGCCCATACTTTTGCACCGGTCAAATTTTGGTTTAATGCATATTGCGCATTTTCTGTTAGTACAATAAACCTCATTTCAATCCTGAAATATTACTGTGTCCATCAGTTATTAGATATATCAAACTGAAATGGCTGTTGCAAACACCAAAATATTTAGAACTAAAAATGATTAAGATTAATAGGGGTGCCCAAACTTTTTCATAGGACTGTAGGTTGGACATAGATAAGAAAGAGTTAACAGCGATGTTTTTATTTTATATTTTATTTTGAGACGTTACTGCACAAAAAAAAAAAAAAAATCAGGCTTGCAAGATGTTTTGTTTGAGATCCACAGCATGGATGACATCCATGTGCCACCCATGCCTCATTCATTGAGATCAGTGATCATGGGCTGCAAAATGGACAGGAATATCAGTGAACCCAAAAAATACATGGTTGTGTGCATGGTACCGTGGAATTGAATGGGTCAGTGTCCTTACTGTGAGAAACAACCTTTTTATGAGCCCTAAAGTCAGGCTATAGCCGCATCCAGTGCTCTGTGTGTCACCACTCAAGGTGCTGGCTGATTTTAACTGCAGAAATGACCATCAACTATTTTAGCACAGTCAGTGAAGAAAGGAGGGGAGGGAAATATGGGGGGGAGGGTGGCAATTTATGGAGGTTCTTTGAACCCAGTGTGCAATTTTTATAATGTCTTTCAACTAAATTAAAAGTTAAGTTTTATGGAGTTGCTGATTGCTGGAATTTATCTTCATGATCAACTATTTTAGGCGAAGGTCCCACGTGTCATCCCGCAGTTGAAAAAAAAAAGCACTACAGGAAAAACCACAGTGGCAATGCATCATGGTTCTTCCTGCAGCGCTTTTGACAGAGAGACTGCAGAATTTTCCTCTGCGGACTTTCTATTTCAATTATAGCTATAGGGAAACCACTGGCGTTTCCTAGGTATAATTGACACACTGTTATTTCCAAAACTACAACGGTTTTGGAAATCGCCACTTGTCCGCAATGCCTATTTTAACACAAAGTGAGGATGGGATTCATGGCATTTCCGCAGTGGGCAAACAGTGCTGTTTACACCATGGCTAATGGCTATTTAAAGGGATTGTTCAGGACCTAGCAAAGTTGGATACTGAGGAGCTATCCACAGGAGAGGTTATTAGTACAAGATCAGTCAGGGGTCCAACACAAATACTACATTTGGAGTTTCGGCCCCCAAACCCACTTAAAAAATTAATAAAAATAACACTCACTACTCCATTTTTGTTTAGATTTTTGTGGGTATTACAAAAAATGCAAATCTAAAGATGGCAAAAAAAGAAAGCCATATGTGTCACTAAAAAAATATTTAATAGCTCTCAAAATATCATGTATGAAAAAAATCCAAAACTGTGTCCGGTCATGAACCAGGGTGAACTGCCCAGGTATAAGTGGAGAAAAGTTTTGTTCACCTTCCAATTACAGCAAAAATGGGCTGCCAAGATGGCAGCTGCCTTCTCCAGTGTGCCCGCACTAAAAGGGCTCGGAGCATGCTCAGATACAGGGTGTCTATGGGTTCCCAATATAGTGCAGAGGTCTCCTTTACAACTTTCAGGACAGGTGCAGCAGAGAGAGTAGCCGCCATCTTGTAAACTTAAAGATGCCACGGATTGTTTACGCCATCACCCACGGACAGATTTGCCCACAAGGACAGCGGGGGAAAATTTGCTATGGACAAATGTTATGACATTACATATCAGTGTAAGACATTCCTGGAATTTGTTAGAAAAGTGGACAACCCCTTGAAGCTACATAAATGATGAATAACAGACTGAGAAGATACAGTACAGAGGGAGATCTATTATTCAGGACTATAGAACAAGCAGGAGCCTATCAGACACCCCGGCCCATGCCCTCACACATAGTCACACAAGGAGCCATTGTATGGTTTATATAGGGCCCTGTAGTCACTCACGTGATCCTGCACTTCACGACAAGCCGCCAGCACGCGCCTCCTGTTCACGCCCTACCGAGCTAGGCGGACACTGACAGCTGACAGCCAGGCTCCCCGACCAATCCCCGCTCTTCTGTATAAGCCTCCGTCAAAAATCAACCAATAATAGCTCTGAGAGGGCGGGACATATCGAGACACGAGCCAATGGGCAGCGCAATGACTGATCCAATACAATAGTATACGGAAACAGCTGGAGGGAAGTCACATTGAATCAATACGAAGGCCTCAGGAATAATCCATGACGTGGCCGTCATGGATTGGCTTCTCCTCACTGCTCTAAATGCTCTCTGATTGGCTGCCATAAATCCTCTCTGATTGGCCTTGTGGGCGGAGCTATTCAGAACAGTGCCGAGTTACCCAGGAAACGGAAGCTGCAGTGAATGGAGACTGGAAGGTAAGATGGAGGGAAGAGACAGCAGGTGTAAGCAAGAGGGGGGGAAGGGAGATTCAGGCTGTGTGTGAGCAAGAGGGTGACATGGGGGTGCAAGCTGTGTGTGAAAAAGAAGGGGGGTATGAGGGGTGCAGGCTGTGTATAAGCAAGAGGGTGATGCCCGGTTGCATGCTCTTGCTCGCGCACAGCCTGCGCCCCTATTCCCCCTCTTGCTCATGCACATCTCGCACCCGCATTCCCCCCCTTGCTCGCGCACAGCATGCTCCCCCATGTACCCCTCTTGGTCACGCTCAGCCTATGCCCCTCTATGTCACCCTCTTGCTCGCGCACAGTCTGCACCCCAACTCCACCTCTTGCTCATGTACAGCCTGTACCCCCATTCTCTTGCTCACCCCCATGTCACCCTCTTGATCACACACTGCCTGTAAAGGTTTATAAAATAAGGCTTTGTTTGGAGCCTTCAGTAACCCTTATTTGATGGCCCCCTCAGTGCCCCCACACTCAGGGGAGTGCCTACATGTTATATAGTGGCCCTTACTCTGCCTCTACATGTCTGCAGCCTGCAGTAGAAGTACTAATATTTTGTAATGCATTACATAAGGGGTCTAATAAATGCAAGAAAAAGAGTAAAAATTAAAGTCAAACATTAAAGGAGTGGTCCAGGATAAAATGGAATTCCTATACTAATATAAGCACACCCCCCCCGACTACTTTCTAAATTACATAATTTATCAAAAATATATATTTACCCCTATCCCTGGGGCTGTCATGTGACCGCCCCAGGGACATTTTCTTGTTTCCGGTGATGTTCCGTTTTCAGAAACAGAATGTCAGTACTACTCCCCCCACCACTTCACCCTCTACCCCATCATACTTGCTTCTCTTTTCAGACTTCCTCCTGTGGGATGTCTCCTCCCTCTTTGCTGTCAATCCACCTCTACTATGCAGGTGTGGGAGCAATAGCCTCTGATGCCTGCGTTGTAGAGGTGGATTGATGACTGTAGAGCAAAGAGCAGCAGCGGGATTATTGCGTGCTCCGGCAGAGTCAGAAAAGAGGGAGATGCTACCTCACCGGAGGAAGTCTGGAAGTAAGAGAGAGGCAAGTATGATGGGGCAGTGGGCTAAGTTAGTTGGGAAGGTCTAGTAGTGGGCTGGATAGCTAGCAAGACGGAGGGGGAGGTAGTGCAAGTCAGCCTGCACGTACCATGATGCATTAGCTAAGGCCTGGTTCACATCAGTGTTCTGTATTCCATTTGGGGAGTCTGCTTGGGGACCCCCCTCCCGAACGGAATATTGAATGCATTAAAAAGCGATGAGCAATGAAACTACATGGACCCCACAGGCTATAATGGGGTCTGTGTGTTTTCCGCACGAATCGTGCTGCTTGCAGGATTTTTCTCTGCGCAGTTTTCAAGCGGAATAGGGGACAGAAGCCTCTAAAGGAAATATTGCAGGTGTGACTCCACCTATTGCTAGTAACAACCAATCCCAGAGCAGTGTAGGTGCGACCCCTCAGGATCTAACACTAGCTGTTACCGCGGCCCCATGAGATGTCCATTATTAAGTATATACTCTTTTAACGTGATGTGGTCTAGAATTCCCTTCCCCCGCCTCTCCCCTTCCTATTCCCATTCCTTGTTTTATTTGGGTCTTCCCCTCCTCCTCAGTCTTTCTTTTATAGGTTTAAAAAAAAAAAAAATCCTTAAATTATGCTGTACATTATGGGTTTTTATATGTGATCTTTATTTGTATGCCTCCTGCACAGGGTTTTCTATATTTTGAACCTATATTGTGTTTTCTTTGTATTTTAATATATACATTTTTGATACTAAATATGAAATTAAAATTGATTTTTAACTAAAAATATTCATTGTCCGTTTTCTCTGTGGTCTGAAAAAAAAAACTTTAATCAAACAGGTTTTCTGGGCTGATTTCCCCCCCTCTCCCTTAGAATAGGGTCACCGGTATTGCATCAGTAGGGTCCAGAACTCAGTGCTTCCAGCCAGTCTCCAGTGCTAGAATCTTGAAGGCTCTGTAGACTGTATATAGGTGGTTAATACTGCAGCTCTGTACACTGTATATAGGTGGTGGTTAATACTGCAGCTCTGTACACTGTATATAGGCAGTGGTGAATACTGCAGCTGTGTTCACTGTATATAGGCGGTGGCTAATACTACAGCTGTGTTCCTAGTCATTGGAGGCAGGGCTGTATTGCTTCGGCAGCACCACTATACCAGGGACACAGATGTCGGCTTCCAGCACCAGAGGCAACAAGCTATTCCCTGTAGGAATAAAAAGTAGATCACTGGGGATCTGACCATTGGGACCCCCACTGATCACATGTCCTGTTTCTCCCCTATATGATCCACAATGTGCGCTGCTGATTCGTTCATCTCTTTGAGACTGCCAGAGATAATTCTGATCTCGATTTCTTTTCAGCAGTCCCATAGAGATGAATGGCGCAGTAATACAAATACAGGACCCCTGTTCTGATGATGGTGGGGGTCCTAGTGGTCAGGATAGATTAGGTTGAGTTCACACAGAGTTTTTTGGTCAGGAATCTGCCTAAAAAAAAAGCCTCCCAATAGCTTTCTACTGGGAGGCTTTCTTTGGAGGCTGATTTTTGAGGCGGATTCCTGACCAAAAAACTGCGTGTGAACTCAGCCTTACTGTCAGAGCTGTGGGGAATGGCCGCTGTAAAAGATAATAAGCTTAAAATAAAACCCTGGACTATATTTAAATAAATAAAAAAATTAGATTTCTGTATATATTACATGTCCTTTAGCCAAATAGGATTTAGCTTTCTTATATAAAACAGTCTAAATCCTAGTGGGCTAAAGGACCTGGTCCCTCTGCTCAGTAGGTTTTAGCTTTCTTATATAGAGCAGGCTATCAGCTAGTGGATAGAAGGACCAGGTCCTTTAGCCCACTAGGATTTAGCCGGCTCTATATAGAACAAGCTAAATCCAAGTAGGCAGAGGGACCAGGTCCTTTAGCCCACTAGGATTTAGACTCAACCGATGCATCATGCAACAAGAAGAAAACTGAGAAGAAATTTGTGGCCCGGGAAGAAGCCAAACTGCTGGCGAGTTTTATGGGAGTGAT
The DNA here is from genome assembly GCF_031893055.1 of Leptodactylus fuscus. Lineage (NCBI taxonomy): Eukaryota > Metazoa > Chordata > Amphibia > Anura > Leptodactylidae > Leptodactylus > Leptodactylus fuscus. The sequence continues at coordinate 41,750,561 of NC_134273.1, forward strand.
GAATATCATGCGGAAGCAGGTAAGCAGTGATCAGCTGCCTGCAGAGCAGTGTCTGCTCTGTCCTCTATTGTTGTGTCAGCTCCAGCAGCTGTAGTGGATCAGCCCTTGTGGGACTACAATTCCCAGCCTGACCAGACTCACCCTCTATAGCTGGAGTACAGGTGACACCTACTTGTGGGTGCTAGAAAACTTTTGGGGAAATTCACAACAAAATTCCTCGCAACAAAATTTACCACAAAAAAAGCTGCGTTTCCGCAATGTGGGGTCTTAGCCTCAGGATGGAATTTGGTGCGGATTTTGAGGTATAATCCGCCACAAAACCACTGACAAGTTACACCGTGTGAACATACCCTTAGGGCTATGTGATGACTTTTCAAGTTGTGAGCTTGAGGCTGGGGTCCCAAGTGGTGAGTCCCATTCACACAGTATGGAAAAATATGCACAGCTGACACCATGCAATTTCCAAAACTGTTGCAGTCTTAGAAATAGCAGCATGCCAATTATACGTACGGTAACGCCAGCAGTCTCCCTATGAGTATAATGGAAGCAGAAAGTTTCCTCTATGCAACAAGACCCACCATATTACATTTTTTGCAGAAATCTTCCAGTCATTGGCAGAGGGATTTCCTACTTCCGTTCACTTCAAGGGGTTATCCAGGAATTTTTTTTTTTTTCCTGGCGGCCAGTGTCCCCCCCACTGTACTCAGCGGTCATATGCGGCGAGGACTTACATGGGAACAAACCCTGGGGGCCGCTGGACCATACAGCAGCCTGGGATCACCAGGGACAGGGGAGTATAGGGGTTACAGGAGAGTATGGGGGGGGGGGGGTTTCCCACCTTGCCCAGCCTCCAGAAAAAAAAACCCTATAATTCCTGGGCAATCCCTGTAAGGCAGAATGTGCCTGAAGATCGCCCAGGACGCTTCTTCTTTCCCCCACTAGATATTTTATTAGCCTGCAGAATAATGGAACATCTGCCTCTTTTTTGCAGCAAATTCTTCTGTGTGAACTTCCCCAGAAGTTTTCTAGCGCCCACAAGTAGGTGTCACCTGTACTCGAGCTATAGAGGGTGAGTGAGGACAGTCAGGTCAGGCTGGGAATTGTAGTCCCACAAGGGCTGATCCACTACAGCTGCTGCTGCTGGAGCTGACACAATAGAGGACAGAGCAGACAATGCGGCAGCCTCTCCGGCTCTGCAGGCAGCTGACCACTGCTTACCTGCTTCCGCATGCTATTCATCACTCCCATAAACTCGCCAGCAGTTTGGCTTCTTCCCGGGCCATGAATTTCTTCTCAGTTTTCTTCTTGTAGCAGGATGCATATTCATGTTCTTCACTGCACAAAAACGAAAGTGGGAAGGAAGCCAATCACAGAGCACTGACACCAGCCAATGAGAGAGCGCATTGACACCAGCCAATCAGAGCGGATTTGTGGCAGCCAATCAGTGAGCATTTAGAGCAGTGAGGAGAAGCCAATCCGTGACGGCCACGTCATGGATTATTCCTGAGTCAAACGCTTCGTCTGTAGACAGCCATCTTGTGGAGGACGCTGGGAGAACGACGAGCGCCATCTTTACTGTGGGAACAGCTAGTCTTTCCAGTAACAGTAATGGAAGGCACAGTGGCGTAGTTATTCCTCAATACATAAACAGTGCGAGTTATATTGGTGGGGAAGAAGTCTTAGTGCATACAACATGCATTGACTGTGTTTGTCCATCTATTAGAAGAGAAACACAGGAATGTAGGAAGAAATGTAATAACAGGACAGCTGCCATTATACAAGAGATATGGAAGCTTGTTTCCCCCTACGCCAAACAGCAGCACAAGATGGGGTATTCCTGCCCCTGTGTGCTGTTAGGACAGGTGGAACTTTTAATTAGCTAATAGAGATGAGCGAACAGTGTTCTATCGAACTCATGTTCGATCGGATATTAGGCTGTTCGGCATGTTCGAATCGAATCGAACACCGCGTGGTAAAGTGCGCCATTACTCGATTCCCCTCCCACCTTCCCTGGCGCCTTTTTTGCTCCAATAACAGCGCAGGGTAGGTGGGACAGGAACTACGACACCGGTGACGTTGAAAAAAGTAGGCAAAACCCATTGGCTGCCGAAAACATGTGACCTCTAATATAAAAGAACAGCGACGCCCAGCTTCGCGTCATTCTGAGCTTGCAATTCACCGGGGACGGAGGTTTCCGTCCAGTTAGCTAGGGGTTAGATTCTGGGTAGGCAGGGACAGGCTAGGATAGGAAGGAGAAGACAACCACAACAGCTCTTGTAAGAGCTAAATTCCAGGGAGAAGCTTGTCAGTGTAACGTGGCACTGACGGGCTCAATCGCCGCAACCCAGCTTTCCCAGATCCCCGTTCCAACGGTGTGCCCCCCCACCTTCACCTCAGAAATACCCTGCAAGTCCCCTAGCAATAGAATTGGGGCTATATACACCCACAATTTTTGCTACTGGTATATAGTGCCATTGTCTGACTGGGAATTCAAAGAATATATTGGGGTGACGTGCACCCACAATTTTTGCTACTGCTATACAGTGCCATTGTCTCACTGGGAATTCAAAGAATATATTGGGGTTATGTGCACCCACAATTTTTACTACTGGTATACAGTGCCATTGTCTGACTGGGAATTCAAAGAATATATGGGGGTTACGTGCACCCACAATTTTTAATACTGGTATACAGTGCCATTGTCTGACGGGGAATTCAAAGAATATATTGGGGTTATGTGCACCCACAATTTTTACTACTGGTATACAGTGCCATTGTCTGACTGGGAATTCAAAGAATATATGGGGGTTATGTGCACCCACAATTTTTACTACTGGTATACAGTGCCATTGTCTGACTGGGAATTCAAAGAATATATGGGGGTTACGTGCACCCACAATTTTTGCTACTGCTATACAGTGCCATTGTCTCACTGGGAATTCAAAGAATATATTGGGGTTATGTGCACCCACAATTTTTACTACTGGTATATAGTGCCATTGTCTGACTGGGAATTCAAAGAATATATGGGGGTTACGTGCACCCACAATTTTTGCTACTGCTATACAGTTCCATTGTCTCACTGGGAATTCAAAGAATATATGGGGGTTATGTGCACCCACAATTTTTACTACTGGTATATAGTGCCATTGTCTGACTGGGAATTCAAAGAATATATTGGGGTTATGTGCACCCACTATTTTTAATACTGGTATACAGTGCCATTGTCTGACTGGGAATTCAAAGAATATATGGGGGTTATGTGCACCCACAATTTTTACTACTGGTGTACAGTGCCATTGTCTGACTGGGAATTCAAAGAATATATGGGGGTTATGTGCACCCACAATTTTTACTACTGGTATATAGTGCCATTGTCTGACTGGGAATTCAAAGAATATATGGGGGTTATGTGCACCCACAATTTTTAATACTGGTATACAGTGCCATTGTCTGACTGGGAATTCAAAGAATATATTGGGGTTACGTGCACCCACAATTTTTACTACTGGTATACAGTGCCATTGTCTGACTGGGAATTCAAAGAATATATTGGGGTTATGTGCACCCACAATTTTTACTACTGGTATACAGTGCCATTGTCTGACTGGGAATTCAAAGAATATATGGGGGTTATGTGCACCCACAATTTTTACTACTGGTATACAGTGCCATTGTCTGACTGGGAATTCAAAGAATATATGGGGGTTACGTGCACCCACAATTTTTGCTACTGCTATACAGTGCCATTGTCTCACTGGGAATTCAAAGAATATATTGGGGTTATGTGCACCCACAATTTTTACTACTGGTATATAGTGCCATTGTCTGACTGGGAATTCAAAGAATATATTGGGGTTACGTGCACCCACAATTTTTGCTACTGCTATACAGTGCCATTGTCTCACTGGGAATTCAAAGAATATATTGGGGTTATGTGCACCCACAATTTTTACTACTGGTATATAGTGCCATTGTCTGACTGGGAATTCAAAGAATATATGGGGGTTACGTGCACCCACAATTTTTGCTACTGCTATACAGTGCCATTGTCTGACTGGGAATTCAAAGAATATATTGGGGTTATGTGCACCCACTATTTTTAATACTGGTATACAGTGCCATTGTCTGACTGGGAATTCAAAGAATATATGGGGGTTATGTGCACCCACAATTTTTACTACTGGTATACAGTGCCATTGTCTGACTGGGAATTCAAAGAATATATGGGGGTTATGTGCACCCACAATTTTTACTACTGGTATATAGTGCCATTGTCTGACTGGGAATTCAAAGAATATATGGGGGTTATGTGCACCCACAATTTTTAATACTGGTATACAGTGCCATTGTCTGACTGGGAATTCAAAGAATATATTGGGGTTACGTGCACCCACAATTTTTACTACTGGTATACAGTGCCATTGTCTGACTGGGAATTCAAAGAATATATGGGGGTTATGTGCACCCACAATTTTTACTACTGGTATACAGTGCCATTGTCTGACTGGGAATTCAAAGAATATATGGGGGTTACGTGCACCCACAATTTTTGCTACTGCTATACAGTTCCATTGTCTCACTGGGAATTCAAAGAATATATGGGGGTTATGTGCACCCACAATTTTTACTACTGGTATACAGTGCCATTGTCTGACTGGGAATTCAAAGAATATATGGGGGTTACGTGCACCCACAATTTTTGCTACTGCTATACAGTTCCATTGTCTCACTGGGAATTCAAAGAATATATGGGGGTTATGTGCACCCACAATTTTTGCTACTGCTATACAGTGCCATTGTCTGACTGGGAATTCAAAGAATATATTGGGGTTATGTGCACCCACAATTTTTACTGCTGGTATACAGTGCCATTGTCTGACTGGGAATTCAAAGAATATATGGGGGTTATGTGCACCCACAATTTTTGCTACTGCTATACAGTGCCATTGTCTCACTGGGAATTCAAAGAATATATTGGGGTTATGTGCACCCACAATTTTTACTACTGGTATACAGTGCCATTGTCTGACTGGGAATTCAAAGAATATATGGGGGTTACGTGCACCCACAATTTTTGCTACTGGTATACAGTGCCATTGTCTCACTGGGAATTCCACAAATAATTTGGGGATTCATTCACCCTACATCTCAGGCTCTTGCCATATTCACCCAGGTTGTCAGTGCTGCACCAGCTCGTTCCCAGACAGCTCGGCCCGAAAAACACGTTACCTATATAGAGGATTTGGACAATGAAGACAACATGTTCTAAATCTAATGTCTGCACCTTCTCCAGAATTAAAATAAAGGCAGCGTTTAACTTTCAAATAGCACTGCACAAAGGAAGAGCTTATCAGCTTGTCTCATGACATGCTACTGAAAAGTTTCATTTGTGTATCTTAATGTAAATATAGTTGTATAAGCTTTTTGGGTTTTAGGCACTGCCAAGTTATTTATTACCACCCGCTCCCTTATAATGATGATGACGCCAAAGTCACTGTGGGTGTTCAGAGCTCACAGCTTTGGGTGACATTTGTCTTGCTCTCTGTCGGTACCAGCTGTCTTTTTGGATACCGTAAAGTTATGTTGACTTTATTAACAGCTATAGAAGCTTTAGCCAGGTTGTGACTGTGTGTAACCCTAACAACACTAAGTGGGATACACATTAATAGTCAGTCTATGTACGCTAAACGTATCACTGAAGTAATTTTTTTTCCCTCTCCCCTAATATAAGAAAGGAACAGACATTAGACCTAGACCGGGGTTCGAGGCTTGAAAAAATCCAGTATTATTTGTTCTTCATGATGTGAAATATGTGTTGAAAAGCAACCCAAGATGAAGTCAGCCATGTGTGCCAGTGTGTTACTTGGCATGCCTTTGCTGGCCCCAACTGTAAGGGTCACTCTCCATTTCCTCCATTTTCCACTCCCCTTCACACCATTTGTGGTGAAGCAATGGGATGCACTGAAGTGCACCCTCTAGCCTCGTGTGGGATAGGGACATCAGATGCCACTCCAACCCCCTCGTCTTCCTCCGCCAGCCAACGGTGCGAAGATGATAGGAGTGTGCTCTGAATGTTTTCTGCCTAGCAGAGGCTAGTTCTCACTTACGAAAATGGCCCCACTTTGACCTGTATATCAGGCACAATGGTGTAGGTTTCAAAGAAACATGGCACCAACAAGTTGGAAAACGTGGGCCATGCGTGGACCGTGTTTGAGTCTGGCAAGCTCCAGATCTGCTACCAGGTTCCAGCCATTATCACAGGCGCAAAAATGCCAGGCCCCAGGTGTAGCAGGGAAAAAAAAATGCCATCTCAGCCAGGATGGCATCCCTGACCTCGGAGGCACTGTGCTGTCTGTCCCCCAAGCTGATCAGTTTCAGCACGGCCTGCTGACATCTCCCCATGCCAGTGTTACAGTGTTTTCCGCTAGTAGCTGGGGTGGAGGTTGCAGCTTCGTAGGGTTTCAGTCTACTCCTGCCATGAATTTTGGCCTGGGAGAGGAGATAGGCCACCCCAGTTTGCACCCGGGGAACAGACTCCACCACATTCACCCTGCCTGTCATTAAAGATAAGCACTGCAGCATCCCTGACCACAGGCGCTTGTCCATGTGTCGGTGGTCAAGTGGACCTTGCAGCAAAGCGCAGAGCTCTGGGCCCGACTGATGTTATGGGACACATGCAGGCGCAAGGCAGAGACAGCACACCAAGAGAAGTAGTAACGGCTAGGCCCAGCATAGGGAGGTGCCCCAGCTGCCATCTGCTGACGGAAGGCCTGGGTCTCCAGAAGCATAAACAAACACCAACATCTCCAGGGCCAGCAGTTTATCGATGAGGCTGTTACAGGCTTGGGCATGGGGGTGGGTTGTATTGTACTTCTGCCTGCAATGAAAAGCTTGGGAAATGTGGAGTGGCTGGGAAGAGGCGCATGATGGTGCAGGCCAAAAGGGCGCATGAGGGTGAACTCCCCAATGTGTCAGAGATAGGTGTGTAGGTGTCCTTGCATCATATACTTGCACCATATTTGGCTTTGGAAGTTAATTTTGTGCCAAAAAGTGGTTAAGACAGCGATCCCTCAGCTACTCCCGTTACACTGTCTATTGAAGTTACCATCTGTGGAAGTGGACCACCATTTCTAAGATCCCAAAGGAAGCAGGCAAGAGATGTGCAGTTCAGAAAAAAAGATGAGAAAATAAGTTTAGGCTGTAGAGCACAGAGGGATCGGAGAGGACAGAGCTGGTGTCGGCCAGGTATTCCCACAACATGCGCCTATACTTGTCCCTCCTGGTGACACTAGGCCCCTGAGTGGCAGTAATTTGTCCAGGGGGGCCATTAACGTGTTCCAGACCTAGGAATAAGTCTTCCAACAGGGTAGAGTTTTGCATGCCTTTGCTTCTACCCACTGTTTTTGCTGCTTAGCTTCCCTCCACATCTACTCTGCTTTCACCCCTAAACATCACCCCAGTTTATGCCTTTGCTTCTACCCAGGTTTTTTGTTGATTTAGCTTCCCTCTACATCTACACTGCTTTAGCCCCTAGACATCACCCCTGTCCATGTGGGGTCAGTGGCCTCGTCATCCACCAACTCCTCTTCCAATTGCGCACTGCCCCCTTACTGCAAACCGCACATGACCACAGCTTGCCTTGATGGCAACTGTGTCTCATGATCCCCACTTAGGTCCAGACAAGTCGGTGGCGGGTCCAAAACCCCAAAATTGGAAGGAAATGGCAGATGCTGTAGTATTTCTAACACCTGTTCCTGGTGCTCGGGCCTGGTCTGTGTTGTACCCTGCACCCTGCTTAACGCATCTGCCATATCCGAAGTTGTGCTGAGCGCATGCTAATGTTTCGTGTCCAGTGCAATGGATGGGATGGGATTTCACATAAGTCTGCCACCCATGGCCACTCATGGTTGAGCAACTGAGGGAGTTGACTTTGACGAACCCGAGGGTTTTGGAGTTGGAACTACATCAAAGGTCTGTGCTGCTCACACACTCTGCTCAACACATGATATGTTTAGTGCCAGCAGTGTGGAGACGTCGCACAACAGCCGTTGTTCCAGCAGGTACAGGCGTTGTAGGAGTGCATAGAGGCTAGCAGCGGCAACTATACACTTTAAAAACTATCCGCACAAGCGCCACACTTTCACCAGTAGCTCAGGAACATTGGGGTACCTTTTTCAAAAGATTAGCAGCAATGAGTTAAAAACGTGGCCCAGGCATGGAATATGTTGCAGGCTGCCAAGCTACAGAGCCAATCCCAGGTTACGGCCATTATCACACATGACAACATGCCTGGGCCCAGGTGCAGTGGCAAAAACCACATTGCCGTCTCATCGAGGATGGCATGACTCACTTTGTAGGCAGTGTGCTGTCTGGCCCCCAAGCTGATGAGCTTCAGCACGGCCCGCTGACGTCTCCCCACACCAGTGTTGCAGCGTTTCCAGCTCGTAGCTGGGGTCAATTTAACAGCGGAGGAGGGTGGTGTTTCAGCCCTCCTCCCAGGAATGTTGTGTGGGGAGACAAGTCAGGCCACCACATTTTGCGACCCGGTCCACGCCTCAACTACATTCAACCACTGTGCCCAAATTGAAAGGTAGCGTCCCTGTCCGCATGCACTTGTCCATTCGTAACTGGTCACATGGAACTTTAGGGCTAAGCGCTGAATTTAGGGACCGCCTCATGTTTGGGGGAAAGTGCTGGTGTGGACGGCACAGTGCGGTGGCGCAGTAGACACTCTGCCCAAAAAGGGCAGAGTGTCCCCCAGCCGGGATTCCAACATCTCCTGGGCCAGATTTCTTGAGATGAGGCCGTTGAAGCCTTGGGCATGTGGGTGGGTTGCGCTGTACTTTAGCATGAAATGAAAGGCTTGGGAGATGGGGAGTTGCTGGGAAGAGGCGCATGATGGCGCGGGCAAAAGGAGAAATGGCAGGAAAAGGTGAGGATAAGGGTGAACTCCCCAAAGTGTCAGAGGCAAATGTGGAGGTGTCCTGGCTCCTGGTCTGGACTGCAGCGCCAGCCCTGTCAACAGTGGAAGAGGCAGTGGCCGCCAGGCCAAACGACGATTATCCTGCGCTTGCTCTCACCCACTGAGCCCAGGGCTTGCCTTCCAAATGATGGCACCCGCAAGAGGTGGTGAGATTCCTCTCCGCAGATCTCCAAACCATCTTGGACTTGCAAATTGCACTAAATTTGTCATGTAACTGACATGTATATGATGAGTCTATCCATTGTCTGTTCATTTTGGTGAAAGTCAGCCTGTCAGCTGACAGACAGCTGTGCTTGTCAGTGATGATGTCACCGGCTGCTTGTACCCCCAGTTTTTGCTGCTTAGCTTGCCTCCACATCCACACTGCTTTTGCCCCTACACATCACCCCTATCCATGCCTGTGCCTCTAGCCATAAGTCTGCCACCCATGGAAACTCATGGTGCAGAAAGTGAGGGAGCTGACTCTGAGGAACCCTTGGGTTTTGTAGCTGGTACTCCATCAAAGGTCTCTGCTGCTCACACACCCTGCTGAACATACGGTATCTAGGGTTAGAGCGTGTGGTGACCTCGCACAACAGTAGGTGCTTCAGGCAGATGTAGGCCTTGCTGGAGTGTATTGCGGCTAGCTCCAGGTACTGTAGACTTGGGAAAGTGGGTGTCCAAGTGCCGCACTTTCACCCTTAGCTCAGCTAATTTGGGGTATGTTTTTAAAAATCATTGCACCACTACATTGAACATGTGGGCCAGGCATGGAACGTGTTGGAGGCTGGCAAGCTCCAGAGCCCTCCAACAAGCTAAAAAACCTGGCCCCAGGGGCAGCGGGGATAAACAAATTGCCATCTCATCCAGGATGGCATCCCTGACCTCAGAGGCAGTGTGCTGTCCGTCTCCCAAGCTGATGAGCTTCAGCCCAGCCTGCTGACGTCTCCCCACACCAGTGTTGCAGCGTTTTCAGCTCGTAGCTGGGGTCAATCTAACAGCGGAGGAGGAGGAGGGTGGTGTTTCAGCCCTCCTCCCAGGAATGTTTTGTGGGGAAACAAGTCAGGAAAATTCTTGAAACGGGAGAGTTTTGCATCTTTGCCCTTGCTGCCTATGGACATCCCTTTGCCTCTAGCCACCATTTTCCCTGCTTTGCTTGCCTCCACATCCACACTGCTTTTGCCCCTAGACATCACCCCAGTCCATGCCTTAGCTTGTAACCCCAGTTTTTCCTGCTTAGCTTGCCTCCACATCCACACTGCTTTTGCCCCTAGACATCACCCCAGTCCATGCCTTAGCTTGTACCCCCAGTTTTTCCTGCTTAGCTTGCCTCCACATCCACACTGCTTTTGCCCCTAGACATCACCCCAGTCCATGCCTTAGCTTGTACCCCCAGTTTTTCCTGCTTAGCTTGCCTCCACATCCACACTGCTTTTGCCCCTAGACATCATCCCTATCCATGCCTCTTCCCCTAGCCATAACTCTGCCACCCCTGGAAACTCATGGTGCAGAAACTTTGGTTGCTGACTTTGAGGAACCCTTGGGTTTTGTAGATGGAACTCCATCAAAGGTCTGTGCAGCTCACACACCCTGCTCAAGATATGGTATTGTAGGGTTTCAGCGTGTGTGAATGACGGACAACAGCCTGTGTTTGGACAGATGTAGGCCTTGCTAGAGTGTTTTTAGGCTAGCAGCGACTCCTGTGCACTTGCAAAAGTGGGCGCACAAGCGCCGCATTTTCAACAGTAGCTTCGGTACATTTGGGTATGTTTTTAAAAAACTTTGCACCACTAGGTTAGACGTGGGCCAAACATGGAACGTGTTGGAGGCTGGCAAGCTCCAGAGCCGCTACCAGGTTCCAGCCATTATCACAGGCGTAAAAATGCCAGGCCCCAGGTGTAGCAGGGAAAAAAAAATGCCATCTCAGCCAGGATGGCATCCCTGACCTCGGAGGCACTGTGCTGTCTGTCCCCCAAGCTGATGAGCTTCAGCACCGCCTGCTGACGTCTCCCCACACCAGTGTTTTAGCGTTTGCCGCTAGTAGCTGTGGTGGAGGTTGCAGCGTCGTAGGGTTTCAGTCTACTCCTGCCATGAATTTTGGCCTGGGAGAGGAGATAGGCCACCCCAGTTTGCACCCGGGGAACAGACTCCACCACATTCACCCTGCCTGTCATTAAAGATAAGCACTGCAGCATCCCTGACCACAGGCGCTTGTCCAAGTGTCGGTGGTCAAGTGGACCTTGCAGCAAAGCGCGGAACTAAGGGCCCACCTGATGTTGAGTGACACGTGCTGGTGCAAGGCGGGGACGCCACACCGGGAGAAGTTGAGACGGCTAGGGACGGCATAGTGAGGTGCCACAGTTGCCATCAGGTCCGGGAAGGCGGGAGTTTCAACAAGCCGGAACGCCAACCTCTCCTGGGCCAGCAGTTTAGCGATGTTGGCGTTCTAGGCTTGCGTGGGTGGGTGGTTAGCGGTGTATTTCTGCCGGCGCTCCAATGTCTGAGAGATGGTGGGTTGTTGTAAAGAAGCGCCTGATGGTGCCTTTGATGGTGCAGGAGAAGGAGATAAGACAGAAACAGGGGAGGATGAGGGAGAAGTCAACAAAGTGGCGGAGGCAGATGAAGTGATGTCCTGGCTCGTCCTCTGGAGTGCATCGCCAGCACTGTGAGCAGAGGCAGTGGCATGAACGGCGGGCGACGTTTGTCCTGCCGTTGCTGCCTGCCACTGATTCCATTGCTTGGATTCCAAATGACGGTGCATTGAAGTGGTGGACAGGTTGCTCTTCTCAGGGCCCCTACTCGATTTCGAGAGGCAAATTGTGTAGACGACACTATATCTGTCCTCGGCGCATTCCTTGAAAAAACTCTACACCTTCAAGAAACGTGCCCTCGATGGGGGAGTTTTTCTGGGCTGGGTACAAAAGGGAACATCTTCGGACATTCCGGGTCTGGCCTGGCTTCGGCAAAGCAGCTGACCTCTGCCTCTGGACATGTCTCTGCCTCTAGCTACCCTTTTTGGTGCTGCACCTGCCTCAACATCCACACTACTTTCCCAGCTTGACATCTGCCTTGTCCAGGTGGGGTCGGTGTCCTCGTCGTCCACCACCTCCTCTTCCAACTCTTGTCTCGCCTCCTCCTCCTGCACAATGCGCATGTCAACTGGCTGCCCTGACAGCAACTGCGTCTCATCGTCGTCGATGAGGGTGGGTTGCTGGTCATCCGCCACCAAATCGACCGGAGATGGAATGGAGGAGACTCTAGTGTTTGAGCATCTGGACACAGATACTCGTCTGTTAGGTCCGTGGAATCGCGAAATGGAGGGGCAGGTTGCGGTACAGTCAAAGGAAGGGAGAACAGCTCTGGGGAGCAGGGACAGTTGGGGTTATTGTTCTGGGAAGATTGGGAATTTTGGGTGGAAGGAGGACAAGACTGTTGGGTAAGAGGAGGTAGAGGCTGCCTGGCTGGTGGACAATGTGCTTTAAGCGTTATCCGACAGCCATTGCAAGACCTGTTCCTGGTTCTCGGGCCTACTAATCTTTGTACCATTCAGCCTAGTTAATGTGGAACTTTTGTGCAAAGCGCAGAACTTAGGGCCCGCCTGATGTTAAGGGACACACGCTGGTACAAGGCTCAACTCACCCTAAGTGCCAAAAACACTGCTGGTGCAAGGCTCTACTCATGCCAAGGGCCTCAATCTCTGCTGGTAGCTCAGCTTAAGGTCCTGCAACTTTGTTTGGAAGGGCTCATGTTAAGGGCTAGAAAAGTGAATTTTGGAAGGTCTTACCACATCACACACACACACACACACACACACACACACACACACACACACACACACACACACACACACACACTCAAAATGACAGTTAAGGGTGAGGGCTTTTGGAATTCCCATTGCCTATTCCATTTGTGGTTGTCATGGGGAACGTGATTTAAAGGGGTGGTTGTTACTGTTTGTTGAGCTTAAATTGGGGTTTGTGTCCATCCATTTGGGGAGTAAAGAAGGTTTCCAGGTATTTTCCCACTTTGATAGAGGTTTTTTTGAATGTGGAAAGTGTGTAGTTGTTAGGCAGTGATGTTGGGGTAATAGAGGGTCTTTGGTGTGTTAGATGCCCCCAGACATGCTTCCCCTGCTGTCCCAGTGTCATTCCAGAGGTGTTGGCATCATTTCCTGGGGTGTCATAGTGGACTTGGTGACCCTCCAGACACGGATTTGGGTTTCCCCCTTAACGAGTATCTGTTCCCCATAGACTATAATGGGGTTCGAAACCCGTTCGAACACACGAACATTGAGCGGCTGTTCGAATCGAATTTCGAACCTCGAACATTTTAGTGTTCGCTCATCTCTATTAGCTAACAGTTTTTCCCCCTATAAGAGGCCAGAGCGACCTCCTCCCCCCTGTGTTTTTTTCTGTCCTGTGCGACTGGACAGGTGGAGGAGGCTGTGGCCTCCTCTATGGTTTAGAATAAGGTGTCTTAGATCCTTTCTTCTCTTTCCCTTCTTTCTGAGTGAAAGATCTAGGTTTATACTGCAGTCTTTTGTCTTACCTGCCTTGTGCAGGTTACTGACTTTTTCAGCTGCAGTTCATTGACTGCCCTGCAGTAAGGTAAGCCGTGTCCTCTTTCAGCTTTCCCTCTGTGTTCACTGCAGAGACTAAAAGCACTAATTTCTATTTGCTATGGGCACTCTGTCAACTTCACAATATCGAAGTCGATTCACCGCCATTATGGTAAGATCCAACCAAATTTTTGTATTTCTTGCGGTTTTTCAATGTGCATTTAATTCCTAAGCGGGGACTATATGCTGTGAACCTAAAAGAAGGGTTCATATACCTATGTACTATCATTACTTATTAGGTGCATATTTGCTTATTGCTCACATGATGGTGGATGCTCTAAGGCAATTTGTTGTAAGGTTATGCATGTCTGCACTGCTGTCAGTACGGGGTCCTCCAGCTAGGAGCCCTTCATTTATTGTTGTCATCTCCTGGGTGAAGGAGTACATGCAGATTTCTGGTAAGGTTCTCTCTCCCAGTTTTCATAAGAGGTCTTACTTAGAAATAGAAGCCCTAGTGGCTCAAGCTGTAGGGTTACAGACTTGTATGCCTGAATCCACAGTATCCTGGGTTCAATCCCAGTTGCACTTTGCATTTGTGATATAAAAAAAAAAAAAAAAAAAAGTTAATAAGGTACTTGTGGTTCTCATGGTCCATTCACATGGAGAAAGTCCCTAAACTTCATGCTGGACTCTGTCTGCTTGAAAATCTCCCTCCTCTAGGTGGGAAAAGATCATATCAGCAGTGCATTATCTATAGGTGATACAGCGGGTTTCCATCCTAACTGCCAAAGGTTACTGGATCTTATGTCAGGGTCTGCAGTTGCAGTCCCTTGGGCCATATAGCGCATGCGGCCTGCAGAAGGTAAGTCTGAGGCCTGGAATCACAACCCGTGGGGCCTGGAGGGGCTTCATTTTAAGGGCTGGATGTCCATGTCCAGATAGTCTGGACCCTGTTGACCACAGAGACAGCCCTCTCCGGTAGAGAGCGCATCTACAGGAGATTCCCATACGGGCAATGAGGAATTGGATGGAGGAGGCTGTGTCATCCAGCTGACAGAAAACTCAGCAGTCTGGGTCAAGCCAATTTAGTTATTCCTCAAAATTTGTCTTTCATCCAGGTGGTGTTCCATCTTAAGGACGGGATGTCCATGGTCCAGCTAGCGCTGGACCCTGTTGACTATAAACGCCCCTCTCTCACTAGTGGGGCGAATCTAGAGAAAAGTTCCATAGGAATAAAGTGGAATTGGATGAAGAGTTCATGGTCCAGTTTACCTGGACCCTGTTGCCCACTGATGCATCCCTCTCTGGTGGAGAGTGTCCACGGTCCAGCTAAGGCTGGAACCTGTTGACTACCTATGTCTCCCTCTCTGGTGGAGAGCACATCCAGATAAGCGTTCCATAGGAGGAACATGAAATTGAATGTAGAGTCCACGGTCCAATTTATCTGGACCCTGTTGACCACTGATGCATCCCTCTCTGGTGGAGAGTGTCCACGGTCCAGCTAAGGCCGGACCCTGTTGACTACCTATGTCTCCCTCTCTGGTGGAGAGAACATCCAGATAAGCGTTCCATAGGAGGAACATGAAATTGAATGTAGAGTCCACGGTCCAATTTATCTGGACCCTGTTGACCACTGATGCATCCCTTTCTGGTGGAGAGTGTCCACGGTCCAGCTAAGGCCGGACCCTGTTGACTACCTATGTCTCCCTCTCTGGTGGAGAGCACATCTAGAGAAGCATTCCATAGGAGGAACATGAAATTAAATGTAGAGTCCACGGTCCAGTTTACCTGGACCCTGTTGACCACTGATGCATCCCTCTCTGGTGGAGAGTGGCCATGGTCCATCTAACGCCAGACCCTGTTGACTACCTATGCCTCCCTCTCTGAGGAGAGCACATCTAGATCGGCTGGGTAGGCTATTTGGTCTCATCATATGTCCGCCTGATCACGGCTTATCCAAGATCCATCGGTCCTTCAACTTGTTCAAGCCAGACAAATACGTAAGGACCCTCCCTCTCCAGGGCATCAAGCAACTTTATCTAGACAGCTCTCCCATTCGGCAAATCCTTGGCCCCCCACACCTTCACAAAGGTAGTGGCCCTGGTCGTAGCCGCCCTGCGCCTCCAAGGGATCTTATTGTCCCATAACTAGACGAATGGCTCCTAAAAGCCCGGTCAAAGGAGGTGCTTGCCACACAGTTGGAATCCACTGTGGCTTTCCTAAATGAGCTGGGCTGGCTAATAAACTGGCAGAAGTCGGTAGTGGTTCCATCTACCCCGATTCAATTTCTGGGTTTATCTTGGATTCTCTCAGCATGATGATCTCCCTGCCTCCTCCTTGGAAGGAGAAGATTAGTCAAGCGGCTCATCACCTATCCACAACCCGGAAGGTTACTATCAGGACCGCCATGAAGGTCCTAGGTCTCATGTCCGCAGCCATCAAGGCAGTTCTGTGGGCCCTATGGCACATGCGCCCCTTACAGTGCGAGATCCTGAGAGTCGGGAACCACAGTCCTTCGGGGCTACAGAAGCCTATCCAGTTATCCATCAGAACCCGTCGATCACTGGCTTGGTGGTCCCAGCTCAGAGACGGGAAATCCACGGTCCAGACATCCTGGACCCTGTTGACCACAGATGCCTCCCTCACAAGATGGGGAGTGCTTCTGGGGGAGACCCCGGTACGTGGGACCTGGAACCAGCTTAGAGAAGGCTCATTTGTCCAACTGGCGAGAGCTCACTGCGGTGCACCGTGTGCTTCTAATGTTTGCACCCCACCTGCAAGGGAAAGCTGTGAGAGTGAAACAGACAACTTAACAGCAGTCCGATATATCAGCAAACAAGGGGGGAACCAGATCCCCCTCGCTTCTGCAGGTGACAAATCTAATATTCTCCTGGTGGAGAGGAATCTTTCACAACTATCAGCGGTTCATATTCAAGGTGGGCTGAACATCCTTGCGGATCAGCTAAGCAGAGGCCTGGTGATGACAGGCGAATGGTCCCTAAATCCGGACATCTTTCATCATCTCACTGAGATGTGGGGTCTCCCCGAGGTGGACCTGATGGCCACCCAGTACAACGCCAAAGTGACAAGGTTTTGCTCCCTCTACCGGGAAGACAATCCTTTGGCGGTAGATGCCCTGTCAATACCTTGGAGGTTCAAACTGGCATACGTTTTTCCTCCTATTCTGATGATTCCGAAGGTATTGGCGAAACTCAGGCAGGACCAGACTTAGGCAATAGTGATCATGCCGTTCTGGCCAAAAAAGGGCATGGTTTACCCACCTCATCCTAATGAGTCAAGGGACCTACTGGAGGCTTCCACAAGTCCAAAACCTGGTAATTCTGAACTGACAGCTCTGCCAGGACCTGGACAGGTTCAACCTCATGGCCTGGAGGTTGACCGCATCGTATACGGAGATAGACGATTATCCCAGGCCGTTCTAAGAACGTTGGCCCATTCAAGAGCGGATTCAACTAACAGGAGTTACCAAAGGATCTCGGATAGGCAGCTTAATAACTCTGCTATCGAATCAGTCTTGGAGTTCCTACAGAGTGACCTGGATAAGGGGCTAACTCCAGCTACCCTGAAGGTTCATGTTTCAGCACTTTCCGCTCTTCTAGGGACCTGGTTATAACAAGATCCTCTATTAAAGTAATTCCTTAAAGGGGCCTCTAGGCTCCGCCCTCAGATGCAGCCCCCTGTCCCGCAATGGGACTTGGCTGCGGTTCTTCAGGGGCTTTGTTCTCCCCCGTTTGAACTCTTAACAGAAGTGGACTGGAGATATCTCTCCTACAAGGTAACCTTCTTGTTGGCAATTACCTCTGCCAAAAGGATTGGAGAATTACAAGCTTTGGCTTCCTCGGAGCCATTCATTACCTTTTTCCCTGATAGGGTTCAACTTGGGTTCATCCAGGGATTTTGTCCTAGGGTCGCATATATCTGCGCATATATTTGGATTGTACAGCTTCCTTTCGAAGAACCTGCTCATCAATACCTACGGCCGTAACAAAGGTGTTAAAGCCACCCTGTCAAGATGGATCAGGGAGGCCATCGCTTGCTCTCTTCGCGCTCAAGACCTACCAGTACCAGAATTGGACCAACTTCCCGGTCAGAGAGACGCTCGCTCTCCTTAGAGCAGATATGTTCCGCTGCTTCCTGGAGTTTTCATCTGATGTTCGCCAGACACTGCAGATTGGACTGGCGCAGCTCAGAGGCCACAGCCTTCGGACATTCTGTCTTGGCATCTGCTTGCCAAGATCTCCCACCCTAGTTGGGATTTTACTTGCTAGATCCCCATCTTGTGCTGCTGTTTGGCGTAGGGGGAATGGAAGATTATAAAGATAATCTGTTTTCCCTTAGCCCAAACAGCAGCACAAGGCTCCCTCCCATTGTTTATGGTAATGTTTGTATTGTTATATTGCCTTTTATACTTTTTGACTAACACAGGGGGGAGGAGGTCGCTCTGGCCTCTTATAGGGGGAAAAACTGTTAGCTAATTAAAAGTTCCACCTGTCCTAACAGCACACAGGGACAGGAATACCCCATCTTGTGCTGCTGTTTGGGCTAAGGGAAAACAGATTATCTTTATAATCTTCCATTACTGTGCTCTATTCACATTGTGCTGAAGTTAGGGTCTGTTCACACGGAGTATTTTGGCAGCAGATTTTGACGCGGAATCAGCCTCAAAATCTGCTGCCAAAAACAGCTCCCATTGACTTCAAGGGAAGCCGCTCGCTTCTTTTTTTCTAGCTAGTAGCGGAAACAAGAAGCGAGCTGCCCTATCTGACTCAGCCGCGGCGCGAGGCTCCCTCCCAATTAGGCCCATTCATTCGGGCTTAATCCGGAGCGGAATGTCGCGACGGGATGGCGGTGCACTGTACTGGCATCGCGGTGCACTGTACTGGCATCCCGGTGTAGCTAGCCACACTGAATGTTCACACGCAGAATGCAAATTCCACCATGTGAACATACCCTTAGAGTATGTCTGCAGACTTTCTGCTTCCATTATACCTATAGGGAAACCTCTGGAGTTTCTGTAGGTATGATTGAAATGCTGCGATTTCCAAAACCATGACAGTTCTGGAAATCAATGTGTGTCCACTGTACAGATTTTTCCATGGTGTGTGGATGGGATTTGCTAGAATCCCATCCACTATGCAGGGACTGTAAAACACCACGTGGGGCCCCAGCCTAGATTCCTGCCCTGTGGATTGCATAGCAGAAAGCAAATTGCTGCAGTCTCACCCCACAGGTCCTGCAACTGAAAGAGTAACGGAATTTGGGGTGAGATGAAGCAGAACGATTCTTTTTTTTCAGCATCCTCAAAATCAGAATCCTCTTTTGCTGCCTCCCATTGAAAACATGTAGAATACAGTAGGAATTCGGAGGAATTCACCTTAAAATCTACCAAATTCCTCAATGTGAATGTCGCCTTAGGCTCTTTGTACACGAATGTGGCTAGGTCATTCTGCCATTCAGGTTTTTCCCGGATAGCACAATGACCCATTAATTTCTGTCTGCCCACGAACATAATTGTGTATTACACGGATCTGTGTGCTGGCTGACAGATCAGACCACAAAACTCAAGACAGGTCCTACTCCTGACTGGTTTTGTGACTGTGCTTCTGTGGCTCCTATTCATTGATATGAATGGGGCTGCAGAAGCATGGCTGGTGAATGGATGACACATGGATGACATCTGTGTGCTGCCTGTGCACCAGCATACCATTCAGTCACAACCAATGGCCCGCACACAGTCGTATGTAAGTAGGCTTATGCTGGTGAAATAATATTACCACCACAGATTGGCTAACATTTGAAAAACTCAATAAAAACTTATTGATAAAAAAAATCAAGTGCAGATTTATTATTGCTGTCGACTATAGATGACGCGTCAAAGCCACATTGGTGCACATTGTGCAGTAGATTTGCTACATCTTGTTAGACGCTTGTCCTTACACCAGCTTCCGGCTGACTTTCTTCACGCCATGACACCATTCATGACATATCCATGTTATTTGGAATAACCTAAATGAAAAAAAAAAAGCAGTATAGCTTTCAGAATGTACTAACAAATCAGAAAATCTGTCTGCTCATGAAGTGGGGAAAATTGCGCAGTCCTATTCTGGTTGATAAAAATCTGCCTGCAGATGCCACAAGAGGGAGCTCAGAGTATATGGCTACGTAATACTACTATAGAACCTAATAATACATCAATACATAGTGATCTCCTCCTAGTGGTGGGAGGAAGTATTTTATCTCACCAGCCGTATGAATCCATGGGAAGCCCTCCATGTCTCAGAAAAGAGGGTCTCTCTGAGCACTTCTTGTTCCCCCTACACCCAACAGCAGCACAACTGGGGTATTTCTGCCCCTATGAGCTGTTAGGACAGGTGGAATTTTTAATTACCTAACAGCTTTTGACCCCTATAAGAGGCCGGAAGACCTGCTCCTCCCTTGTGTTTTTTCTGTCCTGTGGGACAGGACAGGTGGTCAGGGGGGGAGCAGGTGTTCTGACCTCCTATAGGGGTCCACTACTCTCCCCCATCCGTACCTGACAGCGGAAGATCTTTTTCTTGGACATCCTTATTCTTTTTTCAGCAGGGGTCCTCTTCTCCCGGCGGGGACCCTGCCGGCTCGTGCGAGCTCCTGTCTGGCTGTCGCGCCGGGTCGGGGCTTTCCCCGGGTATAGGAACGCCAGACCTAGGAACCTTTCTCAGGTTGCTCGGGTCCGCCGTCTAGCAAGGTCCGCCGCGCAGTGCGCAGGTCTCGCGGCGGACGGAAAGAGAAAAACCCCTAGACACGAGCATTGCCGTGGTAGTTCGAGGGGGGGGGGGTCCCCCGGTCCCCCGGTCCTTGGGACCATACCTGAGTCGGATTCCCCCCCCCTCCTCCCTTTCTTCCCCCCTCCCCTTTTCTCATTGAGATTCTGGCTCCGTTGTAGCCTCTGCCCCCTGGGCGGGGCTCCGGGCAAAACCCCGCCCCCTGGCCTATTTAAGTCCCCCTAGAGCTTCAGTTAGTGCTTGTCGCTCCGGTTGCAAGCACATCAGTTGGTGAAGCTCCCTGGTCATTTCATTGCTGGAGAGCTGTCTTCATTGACTAAGGTTTGGTGGACATGGCCGGGGAGGGGGGGGCAGTAAGTAGTTAGTGTATCCTTTTCTTCCTCCTCAGAATGTCTTCTTCTTCCTCCACTGTTCCTCCTAGAAGGAAGGCTGCTTCCAAAAGGAAGCATCTGGCGTGCGCTTCCTGTAGAGTGCCGCTGCCTGATGACTCCCAATATCGGTTCTGTCAGGGGTGCAGGGCCCCCTCTGTTGAAACAACTCCCATGCGAGAGATGGTTTCCTGGGTGAAGGGGTATGTACAGGACTCCATGGAAAGGATGGAAGCCGTCTCCCTGGCCAAGAGGCCACGGCTGGATTGTGAATTGTCCCTGCCGCCTCTGGAAAAGCTGCGCCTCAGGGATGTGGAGTCGTCTTCTAGTACGGAGGAGGAGAAGGAGATTTTTCCCCTGGACAAGATGTCCAGAGTATTCAAGACCCTGCGATTCAGAGACCGGGAAGGCGGGGAAGGCTCTAGCCGTAGGTCTCGTACCTTCAGGCCCTCTTTGGAGATGCTCCGCCTGATGGAGGGCGAATGGAGGCACCCGGAGAGATCCTTTGCGCCATCCACACGCTTCAAGGCACTTTTTCCCGTCTCTGAAAGTCAACTAAAGGCGTGGGGTCCTCCACCAAAGGTGGACGTCGCCGTGGCCAAGTTATCAAGGCGCTCCATCCTTCCATCAGAGGACGGCTCGGGCCTCAGGGACCCCATGGATCGCCGAGTCGAAGGATCTTTGAGGCGTGTATATTCGTCCGCCTCTGCCCAGGCCTCTTTGGGCATGGTTGCGAATGAGGTAGCAACTGGCTTATGCGCAGAACTGTCATCCCTGGCCAAGGACATCGATTCCGGCGTGGATCGTGATGATCTCCTCGCGGCAGTGTCCGACATCACGCTGTTGGTGGATCACCTGACAGAGGCTACCCATTTTCAGACCCGTCTGGCAGCTAGATCCATGGCACTGGCTACTGTGGCTCACCGACCCCTATGGCTGAAGCCCTGGAAGGCTGACCTTACTTCCAAAAATAGCCTGTGTGGTCTCCCCTTTGAGCCCGGACGGCTGTTCGGAAAGGGAGCTCGACCACATCATGGAAGGCTGGGCCGACTCCAAGGGCAAGAACCTGCCACAGCCCCTTGAAGGTCGGAGTACCTCCTTTCGAGGAAGAGGCACCCGGAGAGGCACCAGAGGCCAGCGGCGATCCGGGAGAGGAAGAGGTCAGGGCTCATCTCGTGGCCATAAGAATGCCCCCTTCTAATTCCCTCTCAGTACACCCCCCCCCTCCCCTGGGGTGGGCGGTCATCTTTCCCACTATGTGGAGGCCTGGCGGCAGAATATTCGGGACCCCTGGGTCATCCAGACGATCCAGGAAGGCTATAAAATTAATTTTGTTTCCCAGCCGCCAGAGAAGATGGTAAGAACCCGCCCTCTTCAGGGCCCCAAACAACTTCATCTGGAGAGATTGATTCAGGAGTACGTGGACAAGGCCACGCTAGAGGTGGTTCCTCGCGCAGAGCAAGGCACAGGCGTCTACTCTCCAGTCTTCTTGGTCCCCAAGCCATCAGGCGAGTGGCGTATGATCATCGATCTCAGGTATCTGAATCACTTCATCCGCAGGCTGCGGTTTCACATGGAAACCATAAGGTCAGTACTACCTTTCATGCACCCTGGAGATCACTTTGTCACTCTGGACTTGAAGGACGCCTACCTCCACGTACCCATCTTTCTGGCACACCGAAAGTTCCTAAGGATTGCCGTAGACATACAAGGGAAAGAGGCGCACTTCCAGTTCGCAGCCCTCCCGTTCGGCATATCCTCTGCCCCCCACACCTTCACAAAGATTATAGCTCCGGTCGCTGCCGCCCTGCGCCTTCAAGGCATATTTATAGTCCCGTACCTGGACGACTGGCTTCTGAAGGCTCATTCAAAGGAGGTTCTTACCACGCAGGTGCAGACCATCGTAGCTCTACTAGACAAGCTGGGGGGGCTTGTAAACTGGCAGAAGTCAGTGATGGTGCCATCAACACGAGTTCAGTTCCTGGGACTTATTCTAGACTCTCTCAACATGACGGTCTCTCTACCCTCTCCTCGCAAAAGGAAAATTGCTCGGGCGGCGCATCATTTGTCTTCCACACGGAAGGTCACCATCAGGACGGCTATGAAGGTCCTTGGATTGATGTCTGCTGCCCTAGATGCAGTTCCTTGGGCCCTATGGCATATGCGCCCTCTACAGAACGAGATCTTGAGAGTCTGGAATCACAGTCCTTCAGGTTTACAGAAGCCAATCCAGTTAACCATCAGCACCCGGCAAACCTTGCCCTGGTGGACCCATCTGCGAGATGGGAAGTCCTCGGTCCAGCCCGCCTGGACCCTGTTGACTACAGATGCCTCCCTCACAGGCTGGGGAGCTCATCTGGGGGAGACCCCGGTTCAAGGTACATGGAATCAGCGGGAGAGGATGCACTCATCCAACTGGCGCAAGCTTACCGCAGTTCATCGAGCCCTTTTGTCATTTGCACCACTTCTACGAGGGAAAGCGGTCAAAGTAAGATCAGACAATCTGACGACAGTCCACTATATCAACAAGCAGGGAGGAACCAGGTCCCCCTCGCTCATGCAAGTCACCAACCTGATCTTCTCCTGGGTAGAACGAAACCTCTCCCAGCTGGCCGCGGTACATATCCAGGGCCGCCTGAACATCCTAGCGGATCAACTCAGCAGAGGCCGGCCGACCGCAGGCGAATGGTCCCTGAATCAGGACATCTTCCACTACCTGATCAGGAGGTGGGGTCTCCCCGAGGTGGATCTGATGGCCACCCAACACAATGCCAAAGTAGAAAGGTTTTGCTCCCTTTACCGGGAAGACAACCCTTTGGCTGTGGATGCCCTGTCAGAACCATGGAGGTTCGAACTGGCATACGTGTTCCCTCCCATCCCGATGATACCAAAGGTATTGGCGAAACTCAGGCAGGACCAGACTTCGGCAATAGTGATCATGCCGTTCTGGCCAAAAAGGGCATGGTTCACTGACCTTATTCTTATGAGTCGGGGGAACTACTGGAGGCTTCCACCAGTCAGGAACCTGGTGTCACTGAACAGTCGGCCTTGCCTGGGCCTAGACAAATTCAACCTCACTGCCTGGAGGTTAACCACGCCATACGCGCAGACAGAGGAGTGTCCCAGGGAGTGCTAAGTACCTTAGCCCACTCAAGAGCAGAGGCAACTAATCAGAGCTACCAGAGGATCGCCCGGATATTCCGAGATTGGTGTACAGGCAGCCACCGCGATCCTGACAGAGATGCAGTCCTAGAGTTCTTACAGAACGGTCTGGAAAGAGGACTAGCACCTGCCACCCTCAAGGTTCAAGTGTCAGCTCTATCTGCTCTTCTGGAGACACGGTTATCACAAGATCCTCTTGTCAAACAGTTCCTTAGGGGGGCTGCCAGGCTCCGCCCCCAGGTACGGCCCCCTGTCCCAAGGTGGGACCTGGCCGCGGTTCTACAAGGGCTCTGTGCGCCCCCCTTCGAACCATTATCTGAAGTGGACTGGAAGTACCTGTCATTTAAAGTGACCTTTCTGTTGGCAATAACCTCCGCCAAGAGGGTTGGCGAATTGCAGGCTCTAGCAGCCTCCGAACCTTTCATAACTTTCTTTCCTGACAGAGTACACCTAAGGTTCGTCCCAGGATTCTTGCCGAAGGTACCCACACTTCAGAACAGCAATCAAGTGATCACCCTACCGGGTTTCTTTCCCTCCCCTGCCACTGAGCAGGAGGAGAAGCTACACACACTGGATCTGGTAAGAGCACTACGTATCTACCTGGACCGTACAGCACCATTCCGAAGATCAGAGAATCTTCTGGTTAATGTGTTTGGCCACAATAGAGGCGCTAAAGCATCAAAGGTAACCCTGTCTAGATGGATCAGAGAAGCTATCAGCTGTTCCCTATGGGCTCAGAATCTTCCTGTTCCAGATTTCCTGCGAGCCCATGTCACCCGATCAGTGGCGACATCATGGGCAGAGACACGGTTCCTCTCTCTAGAGCAGATATGTGCTGCAGCCTCTTGGAGCTCACAGCTGACTTTTGCCAAACACTACAGATTGGACTGGCGTACGGCCGATGCTACAGCATTTGGGCACTCCGTCTGGGCATCAGCCCGCCAGGAGGTCCCGCCCTAGGGGAGATAATACTTGCTAAATCCCCAGTTGTGCTGCTGTTGGGCGTAGGGGGAAAGAAAGATTATGAATGATAATCTGTTTTCCCTTAGCCCAAACAGCAGCACAAGGCTCCCTCCCTAAGAGGTGCTATTGTACAATATGTGATGTATATGTGTGTGTCACCTTTATGAATTGCTCTGTAGATCATACTTGTTACTAACACAAGGGAGGAGCAGGTCTTCCGGCCTCTTATAGGGGTCAAAAGCTGTTAGGTAATTAAAAATTCCACCTGTCCTAACAGCTCATAGGGGCAGAAATACCCCAGTTGTGCTGCTGTTTGGGCTAAGGGAAAACAGATTATCATTCATAATCTTTCTTTCTTTACAATTGAAAATTTATTAATTCTCAGCATGATACTATTTCTATGTGATGCCCTCATTGCTCAAATACAGATTAATAACAGCAAATAGCTGTCAAGTGAATGGGTTTGAAAACTGACTGCCGAGTTTCCGTCTCCTGTCCAGTTTCTCAGGCAGAAGACGGAAACGTGCAAAGTGGAGACTGGGCACTGGTGTGAACCCGCCCTAAGCTACATTGAATCCAACTAATCGGCTCTTCTACACTGCCACTCTCTGTCTTTGTCCCTTTAGGCTTCAGTAGAATTATCAGCTTAGCGGATTCATCACACCCAGTTGGAATAAAACAGGAATCTTTTGTGTATATGCAGATTGGCCTAAATGACTTGTTGTAAATGTCAAATTGTTTGAAAGCTTGATGTGCAGAAGTGTCCCAGGAGCTTTCTTTCCATCGCCATATTGTGACACCTGTAACTTTCTAACCCCTTCCCGACATCCACCGTAATAGTACGGCGCATGTCGGGTGTGTAACTATGGCTACCACCCGGGAGCTGGGCGGCCACCATAGCCGCCGGGTGTCTACTGCTTTAAGCAGTAGACAACCGGCTCTAATGCCTCCCTGGACCGATCAGAAGCATTAACCCCTCCGACGCCATGGTCAAAGGCACCATTTTCCCGGCGGCGCATGAGCGCCGCCATTTTGCCAGTGATCGCCGGCTCCTGGAGCATGCTCCAGGGCCAACGTCACGTTGGCATGACAGCCGGGAGCCTTTACAAGGCTCCCAGGCTTGTCTGCAAGCTCTTTCTTTTGCAGGCTGGTCTATGCAGCCTGCAAAAGAAAGGATGATCTTTTGCAATGCATTAGCATTATAATGCATTGCATTAGTGATCAGACCCCCTGGGGTTCAACACCCCTAGGGGGTCTAATAAATGCAAAAAAAAAAGTAAAAAAAATATATATAAAAACATTCAAATCGCCCCCCTTTCCCTAGAACACATATAAAAGTAGTTAAAAACTGTGAAACACGTACATATTAGGTATCCCTGTGTCCGAAATCGCCCGCTCTACAAATCTATAAACATGTTTTTTCTGTTCGGTAAACGCCGTAGTGGGAAAAATAGTCAAAAGTGATCAAAGCAATAGCATTTCCCGAAAATGGTAGAACTAAAAAGTACACCCGGCCCCGCAAAAAAAGACACCCTATGGATCCCCGCACACTGACGTATAAAAAAAGTTACGGCTGTCGGAATATGGCGACTTTTAGAAAAAAAAATTTTTTTAACACAGTTTTGGATTTTTTTTAAGGGGTCAAAATATAAATAAAACCATATGAATTTGGTATCCCTGGAACCGTACCGAAACACAGAATACAGGGGACATGTCATTTTGGCTGCACAGTGAACGCCGTAAAACCAAAGCCCGTAAGAAAGTCGCAGAAATGCATTTTTTCTTCAAATCCACCCCATTCTGAATTTTTTTTTTCCTGCTTCCCAGTACATTATATAGTATAATTTATGGTGGCATCATGAAGAAAAATTTGTCCCGCAAACATTAAGACCTCATATGGCTCTGTGAGTGGAGAAATAAAAAAGTTATGGGGTTTAGAAGGAGGGGAGGCAAAAACGAAAATCAAAAAATGCGGTGGGAAAGGGTTAATACTTCCATGTACGATGCTCTGTAAGGGATGTTTTTTAGTGGGACAAGTTGTAGTTTTTATTAATAACATTTTGTGAATTGTATGACGTTTTCATCAGTACGTATTCAATATTTTGTGGGATGGGAAACAACGATCAAAATGGCAGTCTGCGTATTCTGATTTATTTTTCCCACTACATTGTGCACTGTATGGGATAAATATAATTACATTTTTATTTTTATGGTTTATTTTTATTTTGTTTGGCTTTTATTATTAGACCCCCTACTTGAAACCTAGGGGGTCTGGTCACCCATACAATATACTACAATACAACTGTATAGAAGTTTATTGTGAAATTCATACATTTTTGATAGGCAGTGTGTAATGGAATCTTAGCAATGACAAGCCTGATGGCCTTCAATTGGTCCACTGACTGTAACGACAACCAATTGCCACCCAATGGGTATGTCAAGTGTTCCTATGGGGTTAAATAGACACTGTTGTTTCAAAAAACTTTGGATAAAGGAATAGAACAAGTGATTTAAAAACCTTACCCCATTTCTCCAAAAATAAGCCCTACCCTGAAAACAAGTCCTAATTATAGTAAGTTCCTCCAGCGCTTGGTTATGTCAGGTGAGATCACGAAGACAAAGAATAGGCATACTGTATCTCCCAACTATCCTGAACAAGTGCCCACTAACATCCACCATGGCAGGGCCAAATCCGCTCTCCCGCTCCCGAGTCCCACCTCCCGACCGCTACTATCCTGTGGGTTTGGCTACCTACATGATCAGATGTCAGGTGCCACCCCTGCTCGCTCCTACAGACATAGCCACTCTACTACAGCACCTCCTCCTTAGTGTAAATGAGAGGTGATAGAGAGAGCACGGGGCCATACAAAGTGTTCAGAGAGAGCGAGTGCCAATAAATTTAACACCCACTGACCCTGCACCATCAATGGTGAATGTAAGTTAGGGTTACTAACTAGAGATGAACGAGTACATAAAAATGAATGGACGTAGCCGGCACGTGGGGGGTTAAGCGGCTGGCCGCCGTCAAAGCGGAAGTACCAGGTGCATCCATTCATTTCTGTGGAGCGTGCTGTTCGGATCGGCTGATCCGAACAGTACTCGCTCGTCTCTATTACTAACCCTAACCAATTTTACAAGATTCGTCCGGAGCAAATCAGAAAAGATTTGCTCAGGTGCCTGAAAAATAAGACCTACCCCAAAAACAAGCCATGCCATTTTTTTTTTAGAAAAAAAAATAACAGAAGACCCTGCCTTATTTTTGGACAAACACGGTATATATCTTAGCAGAGAGAAATACAAAACTGGGTTTTACCCCCAAATTTTGCTTTCTTTCAGTTCAAGTCAGCAGATAGGTAAATAGCCTTGTCTCCTTTTTGGACTGGCCCACCTAGGGAGGGTATGCATTACTGCCTTGAATTTCAGGTAAAACCCAATTTTGTATTTCTTCTGTATTTGTTCTGCAGCAGCAGAGATGGGTTTTCACTATCTACCTAAGGGGGGGAGATTATTATTTGGAAACTGTATTAAGTGCTGCTGTGCCAAAGGCTGGACCCTCAGAGTGGATGTCCAGACAATAACACTTGATGAATGTAGAACAGCAGCTCCAAGAAGCAGCATTCCAAATATCCAAGATTTGAGCATTTTCAGCCCATGAAGTTGCAGTGGAGTGTGTAGAATTAGCCTTTAACTATCAACTATCAACCAATGTAGCATGTAGTGGAAAAGAGATTTTTGCTAATTTGTAACCTTCAAATACAGTGGACTTCATCCATCCAGCCAATGTGTCTTTAAGGGATTTCATCCCTTTCCTAGTGAATGAAAAAAGTACAAATAGATTTTCTTCTGTCCTGAAATCCTTGGTTTTATCCAGGTAGGCCGAAATAGCTTTCTTAACCACTTCCGGACCACCCATAGACTATATACGTCCGGGAAGTGGTTGCCTTGTTCTGTCAGGACGTACCTGTACGTCCAGTCAGAACACAGCAGCTGCACGGAGATCGTGCAGCTGCTTTCAATGGGAGCTGGCTGTAACTTCAGCCGGAGCTCCCAGAGAGGTGGCAGGGAAGATCTATTACCTCCCCTGCTATCTCGATCGCTGTGTATACAGCACTCAATGATTGCTGTATACACAGCTATGGATGCTGCCATAATTCAGCCGCCCTCTGACCCAGCGGACACGTGATCGACCAGGAGCAGAGTCTTACCAGAGCTGCTGGGTCCTACAGAACCCAGATCAGCTCAGTAAGCTGTATATACAGCGTGCAGGAAGCTGTATTTCTCCTGCAACTGGGGTTAAATGTAGCAGCCTCAGTTATAGGAGAAATCAGCCTCCAGTACAAAAAAATAAGTGATCAGATGTCCCCAAAGGTCTCTTATCACCTTATGGGGACACAATCTGGAACAAAATATAAAATAAAAATATAATAAAAAAAAAGTTTTTTCAAAAATGTAAATAAAATAATAATAAAAAATAAATAATACGCTAATAAAACGCCGTTATTAAAGGTTATAGCCCCACCCCCGACGACACCATACAAAATAAAAATTACCGTAACGGAGAGGAAAAACTATATTATTAAGTTTTTCAGTGACACTTTGTGTTATTAAATAAAAAAAAAATTATACATTGAAAACCAGACACAATTTCCCTCCTATTTTGTTTATATTTTCCTGGATACAAAAAAAATTAAAACACATTTGAAAATAAAAATAACATAAAAATAAAGCCGTATGTGTCCCCAAAAAAAAGACGCAAAAATTAGTTGACTGAGACATACGAGAAAAATTTTACAGACCTCAAAACCGCACATACAAAATAAACCTAAAATGTGTCTGGTCCCGGACCACAAATTGGCCCGGTACTGAAGTGGTTAAAGGGATTCTATCATTAAAAAAAAGTTTTAAAACTATAAGCACGTAGGAATAGGCTTTAGAAAGGCTATTCATCTCTTACCTTTATTTTGCAGATCCGCGCCGCCATTTTTGAATTTTTCTTCTTTTCTTCATTATGCTAATTGTGCTCAGAGGACACAGCTTCATCATCGATTCCAGCATTGCCTCTGTCTTCTGTTCCTGACACGTCTCCTCCTCTTCACTCCTCTTACACAAGACTACTGCCAACTGCGCATGTTCCGTCGACCATTTTTCAGTAGTCTCTTACATTGTGATTTTCTAAATCTCATTTTTCATATTCTGTCGTTCACTGTTAAAATTAACCTACCCTTAAAATTATAGACTGTTCACGTCGTTGTCAGTGAGCAAACTTACAAAATCAGCAAGGGATCAAATACTTATTTCCTTCACTGTATTTGTTCTTCCGTCTCAGGATGAGGATAGAAGACTGGTAAGAAGGATTCTTTATTGATATTCTGTAAGGAAGATACTTTAGGTAAAATTTTGCAAAGTTCTCAGAAGAACACCATTGGGTAGGATTCTTAGATGTGGTCTTTTTGAAGATAAGGCCTGTAGTTGGAGACAACTAACGCAGCGTTCATGTTTAGTCTTCTGCTTAGGACTGGTAGGAGAGGCTTAACTCTGAGCACAAACTTATACATACGTCAGGCGCATGGTTATCGGGTAACAACTGCTGACATTCAATACAACTCCTATGATTCCTCTTAGGGTGCATTCACACAAAGGAAAATGGTGTGGAATCCACGTCAGATTCAGCGCTGAAAAAAAAAGCCTCCCATTGACTTCAAAGGGTTCCTTTTTCTGCTAGCACACCACACCAAATTCCTCACCATTTTCCTCCGTGTGCATGGACCCTTAGAGAGTTATTTTACCACTGGACATCTGCAATACATAGAAGAGGACTGTCTTTAGTATATAGACAAGAGGAGACATAGTGCAGGAAAAGCCATAGGATGGCATTTTTACTTTATATCTCTGAGGGTCCGGCTTGCTAGACACAGTGTAGTGGCCCTCCTGGCATCCTGGGCATTTGCATTACACGATAGGGAATGCTGAGCTGGTAGACGCTATAGCCTCATGATGCAAGTAACACGGCACATTTCTTCTTCCATCATCTTGCTAGCACCGCGCTAGTCTTACAGCAGCTCACACTTGTTCAGAGGAGCCTCCAGGCGCATAAAACGCTATCTGAGAACCTAAGACCTATCCTGGGAACATTTTTGGAGTAAAAATCATAAAGCCTGTATCCCTTTGGCCTAAACTCAGTAAAAAAAAAAAGAGAACAAATAAAACCATAATGAAGTAGTAAAAAAAAAGGGTGTTCTTATACCATCAAATGATATGGGTGTTCCCTTGCTCCCCCTCCCTTTGCCAACGTGAGTTTCATTGTAAAAATCCCTGCAGTATCTGTCTCTGACCCTTTTTATCACAACCAAAGTCCTTTACTCACATCTATACAGGTCAGTACTTCTATGTATGTGTCCTGTATGTTCCTGGGACCATTTCTGAGTGTGAGAAAGACTGTTATAGGCTGAGGCCCCACATTGCGCAAACACAGCTCTTTTTGTTGCAGATTTTGTAGCAGTTTTTTGAGCCAAAGTCAGGAGAGGATTGAATAGAAGATAGAAGTATAAGAGCTTCCTATATATTTCCATTCCTTTTGTAGTCATTCTTGGCTTTGGCTCTAAAAACCACAGCAAAATCTGTAACAAAAAAAGCTGCGTTTCTGCAACGTGGGGCCTCAGCCATAGAGCAGATTCTCCTCTATTCACTGTTCACAGTGTATGGTAGTCTCCACCAACCAGCTCATAGAAGGATGAAATTTATAGATACAGAATGGCCCGGTGGCCTGAAAATGAAGAGGAGTCCAAGGTGGATGTCCGCTTCTAATTCCTATTCATTTTCCACTATGTGAATAGGCCCTAATAGTACGTCGGAGGTTAAGAAAGGGTTAGTATTGTACATTGCAAACAGCCAACTAGATCCAATGAACCACCTTCTACTAAATTGTACTTTGTCTCTGCACACATCCTCCACTGAGATCTCTGTCCCCAACCATTCTCTCTATCTCCATTCTCTTCAGGCCACCACGCAACTACATGTTTTCAGGCACACATTCCAGTCTAGGCATTATCCGACCGTACCAAACCCCTAGCTCACGCAAACATTATCTAGAGAATTGCAATAGTTCTCCTTGTTTCTCCTTGTCCTAAGTTCCCAGCACTTTTCGTTCTTTTGAGATGTTGTGAGACCTTAGCTCACTGCCCCACCTTATAGTTGTGGCCTTGGGCAAAACTGTGATGAAGTCGTGTTTAGTAAGGTTCATCAGGTTTATCAAAGTTCTGTAGCAAGGTGTCTTATGGATAAACAAAGCTATCAGGAGTCAGTAAGGGGCATTGGAGGTAGCACTTGCTTAAAGGGGATTTCCAGAATATGTTAGTATTGCTAAATCAACGTCACAGTTGACATACTTTGTCCTTTCCATAGGCCGACGATTGGTCTCAGCAGTCACAAGTGGCCGGGACTTCCGCCAAAAAAAGACTCTAGCAATAAATCTGGCTGCTAGTGCCGCAAAAAGCTGCTAAAAAGTACTGATGGGCCAAGATGGGCAAGAGGAAATGTTGAAACTGTAACTTTGCACTGAGGCCTGATGTCTTTAGCTATGCCCTTGGTCAAAGAAATCTCCAGAGGCATTTTGTCAATGGAGAAAATGTGTAAAGAGAAGACGTCATCTGTGAGTCATAGGGATGTGAATTGTTGTATATTCTATCTGTGACAGCTTTTCATTAGTACTATACTTGGTGTACATAGTGTCCTCCATAGTATTACTCTGTACAGAGTCTGAGTGCAACTGCAGTCTGACCACTATGCAGTATTTTTACTATACTAGTGGTATTATTCAGTTACAGTATGGTAGTTTTATTTCTTTTCAGTATGGTGTTATTATTTATTTACAATATGGCAGTATTATTTTATTTCAGTATGCTGTTATTATTCAGTAACAGTATTATGGTGTTAATTAGTTACAGCATGGTAGTATTATTTCTTTTCAGAACTGTGTTATTAGAAAGTAATATTACTGTGGTATTATTTAGTTATAGTATGGTAGTGGTATTATTTCTTTTCAGTATACTGTTATTATTCAGTAACATTACTGTGGTATTATTCAGTTACAGTATGGTAGTATTATTTCATTTCAGAACAGTGTTATTATTCAGTAACATTACTGCAGTATTATTCAGTTACAGTATGGTGGTAGTATAATTTAATTTCAGTATTGTAAGCCCTCGTGGGCAGGGCCCTCTACTCCACCGTGCCAGTCGGTCACTGTTAGTATTATATCTACCTGTATATTTTGTGTATTGTATTTAACTCCCAAATGTAAAGCACCATGGAATTAATGGTGCTACATAAATAAACAACAATAATAATAATAGTATGTTGTTATTATTCAGTAGCTGTACTGCAGTATTATCAGTTAGATATGGTGTATGATTAAAACCACTGAATTGGTTTACATGTCAGAGTGATTTGGGATACCAGCCATCTACATGTCCTTATGGACCATCGATTTAGTGTCCTAAATAGCGCCCTTTTAATGCCATCCATGTCTGCAGTAAAAATAAAAACATTTATACTTATCCTGGCACCAGCGCAGTTCTTCAGTAAACCCATAGGAGTACACCCCAGCTTCACTGCACATGTGCCAGACCTCAGATCCATGCACAATGAAGAACTGTGTAGATGCCAAAAGCATCAGACTCATCTTTAGATAAGTATGGAGGTTGCTTTTTTTTAATGTGAGCACAGATAGCATTGCAAGTAATCCAATTGGCAAAAATGGCAAAAATATTAAAATAATTAATTTTTATTGATATGCGTTAAAAATGTATATCCTGGGTATAAATATATTATAAATATGTCATTCTGAACATTGACCAAAAAAGACACCGATACACTATCTGGAGAGAATATTTTAGTAAATTTAATATATTTATACCCAGGATATACATTTTTTTTTAACGCATATCAATAAAAATTAATTATTTTATTATTTTTGCCATTTTTTCACGTAAAATTGGATTACTTGTATATCATTAGTTGATTGGGATTGACACAGCTTGCATTGCTACAGACCTACATGGGACACTAAACCGCCAGTCTATAAGGCCCTGTGAGCTGTTTAGTGTCTCATATTGACAAGACAGGTTTGCGTTAACACTTTCCTATCGCAGCCATTTCTCATTTTTGTTTATCACTCCTGGTCTTACAAAAGGCATAACATTTTATATTTCCCTGTTTTTTTTTTTCCCCAAATCAATTGTACTTTACGATGGTATCATTTAATATTATGTACAATGTAGCGGCAAGCTGGAAGAAAATTCAGAATGGATTGGAATCAGAAAAAAACTGCATTTGCACCATTTTCATTTGGGTTTTATTTTTAAGGTGTTCATTGTGCAGTAAAAATTGTTTGGGTTGGTATCATCACTGTGATGCCAAATTTATATGATTTTTTTTTTTGTTACTTTTTTCATTACAGAAATAATAAACTTTGAAAAATTAAAAATGATACTAGTTACCATATTCTGACACCCTTTTATATGTTTTCTTTTATAGAGCTGTGTAAGGTGTCTTTTTTTTATTTTGCTGCACAAGATGTCATTTTAATTTATACCATTTTGGGAAATATCTGATGTTTTGATTACTTTTTATTAAACTTTTGTGGCAAAATGGTAGAATAATAGCAATTCAGCTGTTTTGATTTTTTTTTTTTTTTTTTTTTTTTTTTTACCACTACTGTGTTTACTGTGTGGGATATGTATTTTTATATATTGAGCAATTTTAGATACAGGAATACCTAATATGTTTTGTTTTATATGTATTTTAGGAAAATGGAGGTGGCCACATCACACAGTATAATGTCTCGTAGTAGCCTCCATACAATATAATGTCCCACAGTGGCCCCAACACATAGTATACTATCCCACAGTAGCCCCTCCATGCAATATAATGTCCAATAGTGGCCTCTCCACACATTATAATGTACCATGGTGGCCCCTACTCTGTTCATTGCAAACACTGCAACAATTTCAGGCTCAATTCACCACTCACAAATGATTATTATACTCGGGGGTCTCTTCAGACCTCAGAGTATAGTGAGCAGAGGCCCAGGGAAGTAACCAAGCATAAAAGATTGTGTTACTCAACGCTCCTGGGCTCCAGTCTTTGGGCCTCTCCAATGACGTCACAGATGACTGAGGCCTGTAATTGGGCTTCATTGGTGACGCCAGGTTCATTATGTGTTATGACGGTGACATGAATCAGGTGACCATTGAGGCTGAGTTAGAGGCCTCAGCAGTCTGTAACGTCATTGAAGATGCGAGAAGACCTCCGATTATTATCAACCCCATAGTATAATAGCCGTTTCATTTTGGTCGTATTCGCCTAACAAATACCGCGGCCCTACTTACCAATCCCCACTCCTACCTCCGCTTCGCCTTCAGCCCTCCAGAGGGCCATTTGCATCCCATATCACATCGCTGTCATCGACATCCTAACACTGTTCAGTACCGACAATGTAATATTGGATGCACAGAGCACTCTGGAGGGCTGAAGGGGAGGTAGAAGCCTCTCTAGGGAGAAACGGGGACCATAGTAAATAGTGGCTGGAAGTAATGAGAATGAATGACAGCAAGCAGAGATCTAGAAAACTGTGAGGAATTGATACAGAAAGTATATTGGAAAACTGTACAACTTTTTATTATACAAACTATAACTTTTATTTGCTGAATCTGAACAACCCCTTTAAGGCCACATGCCCACAACAATAGATGTACTCCGTGTATTGGGGGGGGATTTAATATCCCAGTTTTCTAGCATAGATGGGTAAAATTGTGGCACAAATGTGACCCTATTTTACATGAAATGTGCGCCACATCCCCCGTTCTGCGCCAATCTATGAATGTGGGCAGAGCCGCAGAGAGAGGGCCGGGAGCCCCTCATATTTGTTATGACTGGTGTACAAAGCTCCAATCTTAATACATCTTCCCCAGTGGGTCCATTTGGTGGGGTCTGTCAGACTGTAGAAGACCCTGCCCTCCTAACTGAGCAGCCTGCTGAGAGCCATGGATATCCTGCAGACACCTGCACAGCAATGTAGACATTACAGCCCTGCAGCTCCATCGCCCCTTTAACACTCAGCCAGGCATGTGGATGACATCACTGCTCCCATCATGTGACAGCCGCAGGCCCCTCCTCGGGGATGACGTCAGCGCATGACTGTGTTTTTATGAATGAAAGGAATCTGTGAGTGAGTAATTCCAGGAAACTGTAACATTACAACTCAGCAGATCTGAGCACTCCCTCCGTCAGGCACAAGGCTGCTCCAGGGACCTCCAGGCCCCTCGCCCCACAGCAGTGCAGGTAAGGCGGCTCCGAGCCCCCCGTGTGCCGCCCTTCCACTCCGTCGGGTGGGGGCTCAATTGTGTGCTACTGAAGGCGGTGCGGGGGGGCGCTGTGTCTGTTTACAGGGAGCTGGGTGTCTGTGATGTGTACATCCGGGAACGGCCATGCTCTGCAACCTGTGGCTCCCCAGCTTTTGTTTAGTCATAGTGGGAGTAGTGATCCGGCAGCAGGCTCAGCCTGGGGGCTGGGGGGCTAGTAGCCATGGCCATGCTGTTATTCTGCTGGATCAGCCCTCTATAGTCCTGGAATGCTGTTAGTAAACATTGTGTTGTGTGGCCATAGAGCAAGGCCTTTCCCAGGACGCTTCCCTCTGTGCTGTTTCCCATCTTTCCTCCACCGTTGTCTTGGCCGTCTTCGCCTTTACTGTGTCTCGCTCCATAAGATGTTGAACCTGCTTTGTATTAAGGGGGGCTCTAGCCTTTATTTCAGACCCACTAATGGCTCCGATATGTCTTTTTTTTGGTGTTAGAAAGAGGCGTGGTTACAGAATGTAGTGTAATGCTACTTGTTTATCACAGCGAGACGTAATATCCTTCTGCTGGGTATACAATATATGGGGGTGCAGTCAGAGTTGTCATAGTCCCAATACAGATGTCTGTGACAGCTCTGGCTGGTCATCCATGTGCGGTGTAAATGGTGATAACACTGGGATCTGGTGACAGTATTGGTACGTGCTCCCTAGGCCTGTGCGGTGTATCTGGGCATCAGGTGGCGTATGTAGGTAGTACAGGTAGGTACGGCCAGGTGGCACAATGAGACAGTGACGGTTTCCATTGTAATCATTGTATAACATAGAGGAGGGAGGATCTGCTGGCTGCGGCTCTGTTTTCCTTGCTGATTGCTCCCAGATGAAGTCATGTTGTTAGCGCTGTCTTCCGGAGAGGAGTGTGTGTAACATTCCTTACGTAACATTCCTGTTTTTCCTTGGGTGTTGTCTGTGTCTTATTGTAAGTAACATGCAGGAGGCGGGTATGTTTAGTAGAAGGACTTTCTGAGCAGTCTCAGATCTGCAGAAAAGGAGAAGAGGTTGTCCCTCCAAGGGTGTCACATTCTTATTCCCTTCCATATTTTGTTTCCGAAAATGGGAACATACTGAGCACAGCGATGATGGGGGGACCGATACTGAGGAAAAGTTTCCCGTCTTCTACTGGTCAGAAGTGATCCCCGGCATGAGATGCCTTCATATATACTGTACAAGACCTGCTGGAATATCCTATAAGCCAGTTATGTGGAGTGCCATCTATAGCAGCGGTGTTTAACCAGTTCTCTGCCATGGACCCCTTTGTCAGTCCGACATCTGCAGACTCTTATGTTTTGTTGGTTTTTTTTTATACCAAAGTATTGCTGACTACAAATGAAAAAATATTATACGATTCCTGCTATAATGATGTTAGACTTTTTTCCTGGAAACTAGAAAAGATTTGCAAGGTCTCCTCTGCAGATATTTGGACATCAGCATCAGGTTGTAGGGACTGCAGCTACAGATGCTCTTGTATTCGTCTACATATCTATGGTCCGTAAACTATATACAGGCTATAGATTCCTAGAGAGTGACTAGCGGTATGCAGGCTGCTTGTGTATATGAATCTAGATTTCCAATATATTGCCAGAAGCAACTGGAGCTCAGGCCTTGTGCAGCTTTATAAAGGTGCCCTGTTGTACCACTGAATGCCTCTGTATTGATGTAGAGGGCTTTACTAATCCGATTGAGATTTAGCACACTTCTTCTCATACCCTTATGTACGTTTCATTGCAGAAGGAGGGATAGTATGAAAAGATGGAACCCAGTGGAGCATTGTATAGTGGCACACAGAGTCCTTGCCGTTTAGGCCCTAAAGTCACGCGCTGCAAAGTTAGAATTTGCCTTGATTCCATATAATCTACAAATAAAAATTAGATTTTACATAAGGTGTGTATATAGCTATATTATGATTCCATTTTGTACAGATCCATCATAGGGGGCTCATAGAATTGTGTGTAGGCCTTTCTGCATCTCTCTATATTTCCCAATCCATACAGACTTTTAATTTTTTTAAACAGTTTAGATGCGAGTGCAAAAGCAGATGAAAGACAACCTATTTATCTACGGAGATGTGCAAAAAAGGTCTATACCTGCAGCTTGTTGCCCCTAGGTAAGACTGACAACTCGGGGAGCAAAGAATGTATCATAGTGGTTGTCACATCATAATAGTCCCACAGTGTGAAAATTTCAGCATGTTTACAGCAGCATAGTAATACAGATACAGGATAATACACAGTAGTATATTACAGGACACACACAAGCTGAGAAGAAAAGATATACTAGGAGTCCATAGCAGCTAAGGAACAGAAGAAGAAAGAAGGAAGACTTCATAATAGAGATGAGCGAGTACTGTTCGGATCAGCCGATCCGAACAGCACGCTCCATAGAAATGAATGGATGCACCTGGTACTTCCGCTTTGACGGTGGCCGGCTGCTTAACCCCCCGCGTGCCGGCTACGTCCATTCATTTCTATGCGAGCGTGCTGTTTGCATCGGCTGATCCGAACAGTACTCGCTCATCTCTACTTCATAACCATAAAAATCCGGTAGATTCTGGCAGAATAGTTTTTTTTATATTTCATAACCATAATCATTCAGTTTTCTGTGCGGAGTGATCTTTGCTTGGACTGATGTAGATTATACAGCCTGGACTTGCGATAGCGCTCCTTCTCACTCTTGGGGTGAAGCAGGCGGTTACTTACAGTGCTGCCAAGTCCCATCAGAGTCCCATACATGGGGTGGGAATTGTTCTCCTGCATGCAGGTCACCACGGACAGTATCCTTCTGTCACCCACCACCTGTACTGGGTCCAAGGGGCTCCCCAGAACAGAGCTGGCCCTTCTGATCAGCCTGTCAAGTCTATTTCTGTCCCTGGTTGATATACTGCTCCCCCAGCAGGCCACACCAAAAAAGATGGCTGAAGCAACCACAGAGTTGAAAAAGGCCCTAAGAAGTGGCCCCTGGACTCTGAAGGCCCTCAGCCTCCTGAGCAGGTAGTCTGCTGTGACCCTTTCTGTGCAGCGCCTCCAGGTCATCAGCCCAGTCTAGTTTATTATTGAGGAGCACACCCAGGTACTTATAGGTCCTGACTATATCAATGCATGTCCCTTGGATCTCCACCGGGGTCGGAGCACTTCTCTGTTTACTAAAGTCCGCCACCACCTCCTTTGTCTTCCCAGCATTAATCCTGAGCTGGTTCCGCTGGCACCATTCAACAAAATCCCGGTTTAAGTCTCTGTATTCCCTATCATCGCCATCAGTGATAAGGCCGACTATAGCAGAGTCATCGGAGTACTTCTGTAAGTAACAGCTGGATGAGTTGTGCCTAAAGTCAGCAGTGTACAGTGTGAAGAGAAATGGGGCAAGAACTGTACCTTGTGGTGCCCCCGTACTACAGATCAGAGTGTCAGACACACCGTCCTGGGCTCTCACATACTGAGGGCGGTTTGTCAGGTAGTCTAGTATCCAGTTGGACAGGTGATGGTCCACTCCACCAAGGTTCAGCTTCTCCCTCAGTAGCCCTGGCTGAATGGTGTTGAATGCACTGGAGAAATCAAAGAACAACATTATTCTCACAGTGTTCCCGGGTTTCTCCAGGTGAGAGAGATCTCTGTGAAGAAGGTGGATGATGGCGTCATCTACCCCAATGCTGACCGATAGGCAAACTGGAGGGGGGCCAGAGCGGAGCTCACTAGGGGGCATAGGTGTGTCAGGACCAGTCTCTCTAGGACCTTCATCAGGTGGGATGTCCTTGCTACAGGTCGGTAGTCATTGTAGCCCATCGGGTTGGGTTTCTTTGGGACTGGTACCACACAAGATGTTTTCCACAGTTGAGGTACCACTCCCAGCTTTAGACTCATATTGTACATGTATGTAATAATGCCACATAGCTGGTCACTGCACATTTTAAGAACTCTTGCGCTTAAACCATCGGGTCCTCCGGCCTTGTCTGCTTTAGGCTGGTCTTACACGACCGTAGTTTAAGACCGCAAATGGTCCGCAATTGAGGGTTTTCAATTGCGGACACATTATACTCAGTGCGGCCTCTTACACCACCGGATATTTTATCCGTGTTGTGCCGGGCCGCAACCGAGGTCCGCACTTTTTAGAACATATCCGTAATGGCCGCAATTCATGGCACTGCACGGACTCGCCCATAGAACTCTACTGGCGAGTGCGGCAGTTTACGGGCATCTGTGGAGTGTATGTTGATGATCAGCAACTAGTGTTGCTGATCAGCAACATGCGGACCGTAAAAGCATTACGGTCGTGTAAGACCAGCCTAAATCCTCTTGAATTTTGAAGTTTGAGTTTGCACATAGCACAGGCACACCTGCATTGTCCTGCCTATCTGTTACGTTGCAGGACTTTATTGTCTGGGATTTCTGATGGACACTACAATGGAGACTCCAAATAGAGACTCTGATGCAGATGTGAACGAAGCCTTACATGGCAAATAAGTGTTTGTCACCAATCATTGCCGTGTATAAACATGCCACGATCACCCATGCCAGGTTTTGGATTGTTTATGCAGACAATACTCTTAGGCAGCATCAATTCTCTTTTTGTAAATGGGATATGCTTCCTAAAATGCAGCTTGTAAAAGATCGTGTTACCTGTTGTGCATCTCCATACTGATTAAGATTGCTGCAAGATCTCCTGTGTGTTCTGTGTATATAAAGCACTGGTATAAAGCCCATTACTTTATTGGGGCTTCTTGAATGCTGATTCCCTGTTTTCCTGATGGTTGAGAGTCCTAGAGATCAGACACTCAGTATTCTGGGATATTTGCATCTTCTTGTGGATAGGGTATAATTGTCTATGATGGTACAGCCTGACTTCAGGGTCCATGCACTTTCTGAGTGAGTATAGGACAGGAAGGATTGGATATCAGAAGACTCTGCTGTCACATATTGTAATAGACTATGTGATTATCACATATCGGTCTGTGTGTGACCCGCTACACCTGAAGTACATGATGTGGTTGTCACATATTGGTCTGTGTGTGACCTGCTACACCTGCAGTACATGATATGGTTGTCACATATCGGTCTGTGTGTGACCTGCAGTACATGATGTGGTTGTCACATATCGGTCCGTGTGACCCGCTACACCTGCAGTACATGATGTGGTTGTCACATATCGGTCCGTGTGACCCGCTACACCTGCAGTACATGATGTGGTTGTCACATATCGGTCCGTGTGACCCGCTACACCTGCAGTACATGATGTGGTTGTCACATATCGGTCTGTGTATGACTTGCTACACCTGCAGTACATGATGTTATTGTCAGGCTTGGTTCACGTCTGTGCCCGGTCTCTGTACAGGGATTCCGTTCCCCTCTCCACGTGAGAAATGTGGACAGAAACGCGTTGCGAGCAGCGCTTTTCTCTCCACATGTTTTGCCCTTTTCGAGTGGAAACTGAACGGAAACCACGCAGACCCATTATAGTCTATGGGGTTCCCAGGTTACTTAAGCTAACTGCTTTTTTTATGCGGATTAGGTTTCCGGTCGGAGAGGGTGGGCGTCCCCAAGCACAGATTTGAACCTAGCCTTAGGTATTGGCCTGTGTATGGCCATCTACAAGTACTTGCTCCACCATTGTCACTGTGCTGATAAAATCGCTTACTTACAATTATCATTATATTAATAACCATCATTTCCTTTACCTGGAGCCAAACTATTATGTGTAAGTGAAGGAGGAAATGTAACCAAACGCTATCTCCACCTCTAATAAACTATATGTGTTACCGCTTCAACCTTGAGACTGAAAAACCTCCTCTGCTTGTTTATAACCAAGAAACTTAGAAGTATGAGAGATTAAATAATCCCAGATCTAGAGAATTCCACAGGAGTCATCGCTTTCCCCAACTCCAGACTATCCAATCTGTCTGCTGATGCCGTATTACCTCCTTATACCATGGTATTACTATGTGACTAACCGAATACCGAATATGTCATTCAGGACTGTAGCAAAGCTGTGTGACAACCTCTTAGGAGTTGTAAAGTCAGCTTTATCGGTTGTCACCCCCTAAATGGAATATGAGAAGACTTTGATTTCCCATTTTGGTACAGATGGTTGCCTGTAAAACATCCCTGATAAAATATAAGAGCGGTGGAGTGCTCTTTTATATCGCTATGTACATGGCTACTTGTTTTGCATATTGTATTGTAGAATAAAACTTTTTCTTTTCAATATACTTCCGCATAATCCACAGTTTCCATTTCTTCCTCTGGTCTAGTAACTTCCTTTCTAGAAAGAATGCCTAACTGTTTGCAGGTTAATGTTTAATAACAGAAGGCTGACCATCCTGACTCCAGCTCATGTGACAGGCGGCAGGAGGTAAAGGCCACTGTACAGGTGGAGGATGATGATATAGCAAAATATTACAAGGAAGCAACAACTGCAGCTTTATAGGACTGGAGGGATGTTCTGAGCATTGCATTTCTATTTATAGGGGTTGTCTAGCCACTATACTTTTCATAAGCAATAGGTTCAGAATACTTGAAATCACAAGGATCTTCACACGTGAGCATAGGGGAGGTTTTTGACAGCGGATTTTGCGTCAAAAACCTCCCCTTTACAATGATGCTCTATGCAGACCACCAGGCTTCTTTTTTCCGCTAGCGGCAGGCTGCTGCTAGCGGAGAAAAGAAGCAACATGCCCTTTCTTCAGGCGGAAGCGGAGGGGAAAGCCGCGACCACTATGGTCGCGGCAGGCGGGTTTTGACGAGCCGCGTCTCTCTTGGTGTCAAAACCCATGCGGGCAGTTCACGTATGAACTAGCCCTTATATTTTGCTGGTCCCTGATTCAGTAGTCTTGATCCTTGCAAACCACTAGCCCATCGCTGGTTATAACAGGCCACCATCTTTTCTGACTCTTTGATGGATCGTCTTATAATCAAATGCAAAATTAATAACCTTAAACACAATAAAAATATACATAAATGAACCCTAATATCTATCCATAGCTCTAGTTCGAACATCAAAAAGGTTACTCTATAAGGCTTTTACTGCTCCTGTCTGACCATGGCTGTCAGCCATTTATGAAGGAGTAGGAGTCAGTGCTTTGGCCTACTCACTCTATAGTCTTGCCCTTTGGCTAAGGAACGAAATCTCAAATATGATTGCAGACATGAATGTTGCACTCCATTTGTACCCCTCTACCCAGGATCTTCAATTCAGCAGAATTGGCCAGCTGAAGAATGAAGTAATGACTTACACTAGGTTAAGACCAGAACAACGGACAGTGGACTGCTAAGGGTAAGTTCACGTGGGTTTTTTTGGTCAGGATTTTGAGGCCATATCACCTCAAAATCCTGACCAAAAAGATGTCTCCCTTTGAAATCAATGGGAGCCGTTTGTTTCGGCTCCCGGAAAAAAGAACAGACATGCTCATTCCTCAGGCCAATTCGCCTCGCGATTCGGCCTGAAGACACTCCAGATTAGGCCCAGTAAATAGGCCTAGGAGGGAGTGGAGTCGTGGCTATCCGTTTTTTGGTCCGGAACCTGAGACAGCCTCCGCCTAAAACAGCAGACACTTACAGAGCCTATGGACTATAAAAGGGTCCTTTGGGTATTGTTTTAAACTGAAAGCGCTGGCGAAAATTTTTTATACTTTGCAGTTGTGAACCCAGTCATATAGTGTGCTTGGGGTAGTCTGAGAAGTGCTCCAGCCATTTTGTGACAACACAGTGTGGCAGGGCTAACATGGCAAAAATACATCAGAGGGGCACAAAAGTATCACACCTGAACAATCCTACAGCCAACATCTGTTCTACCTTCTTTTCATGATTTTGGCTGAGCATGCATGTGTTTTGTATAGGGCAAGGGAGAAGGCTGCTGTGAAACCCCTGCTAACAGATGGATAGGTAGTGCTTGGTAAAAATGACATGACATGAGGAAAGTTGTAAAATGACAGTGTGGAAATTTGGAGCTCTGCACAGAAATCCATTGAAATATCCTAAGGCTGCGTTCACATGGGGATTTCGTGTGTCATATTCCGCCATGGCTTTCTGCACCGGATTAGGCCCAAATGAATGGGCCTAGTCCAGAGGGTGCTGTCGCGAGGCAGACAACCACGGCTGAATCAGCCTGAAGAAGGGCAGCTCGTTTCTTTTGCCACTAGCAGTATACATAGACCACCATTGTGAGGGGGCGGATTATGACGTGGATTCCGCGCCAAAATCCGCCCCCTCTTGCCTCTTGTGTGAACGGGGCCTTATTATTGATAGCTGGCTGTAGATTACAACATACAGGAAAACAATCAGCAATTAACAGCAGTGTGATTATATATATATATATATATATATATATATATATATATATATATTTATTTATTAGTATGTATTCCTGTAGCAATGGTAACACCAACCTAAAAAGTGATGCAGAATAATAGTAACAACTTTGTGTACCATAAACCGTTTCGTTTTTCTAAGACTGCATGATCCTCTCCATGACTATCCAAACCACAATTTCCCCTATCATGACAAGTGTTTGCTG
This sequence comes from Leptodactylus fuscus, assembly GCF_031893055.1. Lineage (NCBI taxonomy): Eukaryota > Metazoa > Chordata > Amphibia > Anura > Leptodactylidae > Leptodactylus > Leptodactylus fuscus. The sequence goes on from NC_134273.1 coordinate 41,795,268, forward strand.
AGGCAGTTTGTTATTTTGTGTGGAAGATGATATGACTTGAAGGCTGTTCCTTATACTGTAGGCACATAAGCTGACCAAGCACTCTAGAGCGAAGAGGGCTGTGCGGAGTCAGAGTCCGAAAATAGTTCCCAACTCTGGCTTCAAAATAAAATGATTCTTTTTAATAATATTCTACAATTCTCAGCATTATATAATTAATGTATAGCTAGTTACATATTTACTCTCATACGAATTCAATTTGATGAATTAGAGGATCTTTACGTCTTCTATTATTATTTATACTAGGCCTATAATAAGGGGGACATTATATGGGCGTCTATTATAATGTGGTCTCTTTTAGTTCTAAGAGGGAAACTTTATCAATAGGGTATTGTGAAAGAGGCTATTTATAAGGGGGAACTATTATTTATAAGAGGATTAATATTGATAATGTGGACTATTATTTTATAATGTGAAATATTATTTATGAGGGGGCTGTTACTAATAATAGCTGAACTATTACTGATATAGGACACTGTTTAGAAGCATGGACTACTATTTATAAGGAGCTGGTGAAGGGGTGCGAAAACCTTTTAGGCAGTACAAAGATGGTTATTTAAAGAGGACCTTTCACCTCCTGGGGCACATGCGGTGTAATGCACCACTAGAAAGCCAACTGTGCGCTGAATTGGCTTTACCCGTTCTGTGCTCCCGCTGAAGAGCTATCTGTGCCGTTACCGTAGCTCTTCATTGTCTCTTCAGTCTGTCAGGAGCGTCCCTCCTCATAGTAGCGTCCATTGCACTGTACTGTGAGAGAGAGTGTTCCTTACTGCCCAGCCATGGCGCTGACAAGTGCTAGGGAGGCATCCCTCACCCCTCAGCATCATGGCTGGGCGGTAAGTAACACTCCCTTTCACAGTACAGCGCAATAGACATTACTGTGAGGAGGGGTGTTCCTGACAGATTGTCAGAAATGCCCTTCTGACACTGAAGAGCTACAGTAACATCACCAATAACTCTTCACCAGGCGCACAGAACGGGAAAGCTGATAGTGTGCTGAATTCAGCGCACTGTTGGCTTTCTAGCGGTGTATTACACAGCATGTGCCCCAGGAGGTGAAAGGTCCTCTTTACATTGTGTGTTGGCATAAGAGGGGTGGTTTTACTGTTTTGGAGGAAGAAAGGGGAGGTATTAAAGGGAAATATGATGATGTTGTTGGTATATCAGCATTTGGGCACCCGCTTTTAATTTTGGTCATGATCATAGTTTGACTAAAATTGTCCCTGACTAAATGGACATAATGAAGCTGCTGATTGGTGCTGCAGGTTCTGCTGGGACTTCCTGCTGGGGGAGAGGAATAGACATCAGGTTTATTCATTGTTTTGGCCAAGATTGTAATGTTTACGTTTCTGCTACATATAAATACATATAAAGTGAAAGCATAACCTGTCCATCTTGCATGAGATTAAAGATAGATCTCATTATATGTGCTGGCAATGTGGTTTCTCTTTCCTAGGATGCACATGTGTTGCTTTAGTAAATGTTGCTGAGGTTTGTTTGTTTTGTTTTTGTTGTTGTTTTTTTTTTGCCTTTGGATAAAACTATTCCAGTATATCTAACTTTTGCTACTCATTGAAATCTGGGGACACAATTAGAAGCAACAATTTTTCTGGTACGTTTTTGGGGTTGGCGCTTGGAGGTGAATATCCTTTCAAAATGGGTCTTACAAACAAAGAACGACAGAGTGCCAAAATAATGCCACTACACTTTACACATAATGCCCTCTCTGGCAGCACCAAATACTGAAGGGCAGCAGAAAATACTTCTCAGAACAGCGCAACCTCTCACCCTGGTAATACTTAACGAAATAACTGTGATTTTATTTATGTCCATTGTTCGGTTCAGTTATTACAATATTTACCTGCAGTTTCGTTCAGACCAAACACGTCCAAACAAACCTGCTATTATACTCTGGGGTTTCTTCACGTCCCACAGTATAATAAGGGGAGGCCCAGTGGAGATGAGCAAACATTAAAAACAGTGTTTTGTGCGTTTTGATGTGGACACACAGACCCGTCATGATACATGGACATGTGATTTGGCCATAAAAAAGAATGGGTCTGTGTGCTAGTCGTGAAAAACACAGTCACTGACACAGCACACCGTCATGTGCATGGAGCCTTATCCTTAGCAAAACCTCATCCAGTATGTTATGTATCTTTACATATACAGATATATATTATTACCCAACTGTATGTTCTATTGCTTGTTTGTTATTTTGTGTAGGCCTCCTTTATTTGAGAACATGCAATGGGGAAGCTCGAGTGGTGCAGGTGACATTTTGGGGAAGTAAATTTCCATATATCCTCTCCAGTAGTTGGAAGCTCTCCTTATGTATTACCGAGTCCAGATAATGTAGCATGGCAGAGAGGAGTTCCTCCAGTACTTCATATGGCAACCATTGTGTTCTAGTTTATCATATATTGCACTTCCAGTTCCCAGCAAGTTCATTTTTCAATATAGTCTGTATCCACAATGACTCCTCTGTAAATGCCCTCAGGGGCAAACACAAGATTTTTCAGATGCTGCGACATTTCTACTGCGTCCATACAATGTGACTGTGGGCATGTGATCGCCGCAACAATGTAAACAAATCCGGCAATGAAACTGTTAACCTATGACAAGTGGAAAATTAAAAAAGTGCATTTCCCAGCTGCAAATCATGTCAGGTTTCAGTCCCCTCCCCAGGGCAAATAAAAAGCATTGAATTATGCAGAGAAGTTAAAGCAACTTTTTATTCCTTCAAATAAATATATACCTTATATAGGACCAGGGATGCAGAGTCCTAAAATCATCAAAAAATCCGTACAAATCCCAGATTATCAAAAATTAATAGAAACCCCAGAAATAAGTACAGACACTTGACGAGATGTCACTCAAAGAAAGGGGGGGGGGCAATTGGAAAGCAAAGCCCTGGCAGAGGAAACGCCCCTAAATCCCTTTTCATCTAATGTGCATTAAAAATAAAATCTTGATTTTAATGAAAATGGAGCTGCAATGCAGAATAAGCAAGCCATCTTTGGAAAGTTTAGAAGACGCTATACGAGGTACTGTCATTAGTTTCATACCAATTTCCTACTGACAGACTCCCTCTAAATCAAATTGACTGCATGATATTCATTAAGTTGAGGACAGGTGACTGGTATGTCTAAAGTTGTCCTGGAGCAGCTGATCTGCAGGAGTCCCAGGTGTTGGAGCCTCACAGATCTAATATTGATGACCTATCCTAAGGATCAGTATCCTAACCATCAGAAGAACATGGATAACCCCTTTAATGTTAAATGAGAATCTTACTTATTATTAATAATTAATACATATAGTGCCAACATATTCTGCAGCAATTTACAAATCGTAGGGCTCACGTACAGACACAAAGAGACATTGCAGAGTAATAAATGTATTCACACAATAGGATTAGGGCCCTGCTCACAAGAGCTTACACTCTATGAGGTATTTAACAGCTTTCACCTGTAAAATTAAGAAATTGCACCAAAATCCACATCAAAACTGCAATTTTTTTTTTTTTTTTTCTTCATTGCATTGCATTGCAATTCTTCATTCTCATTGTTTGCCATGGTTGGCACTGGATAAAGGTTTATTAAGCTTATTGTCTTATTCAGTATTTGACTCTCCTTCCAAGCAAGGTGAAGTGCGGGCAAACAAAGCTCTTGACGTTCTGTGGAAACCTGACCCGCAGGTGCTCCACTCCTTTGTATAACATGACCGATCTATCCAAAGTAGCCAGTAACAGAAATATTTGCCCTGAAATGTTTACATGGGATTGGCGTCATGACGGATTTTCCATTTCTGCTACACAGCAGTTTTTGCTTGGCCTAGGTACACTGGGCATGTGTAGTGCGGTATCCCAGTGCTCAGCATTATTGGCGTCTAGTAGGGCTCAGCATCTTATGGCTTTTGTACTTTCGGTTGTCAATGTATTCTTTATATATTGTGGTGACTATAGGATATTAAAAGAGGATTTTCACCCAAAATGTGACATTACCAACCAGTATGGCAATACTTCATCTTAAAAAATTGGGAAAATACCAGGCTGTAATTTAATGAAACATTTACTGACCATTAGCTACCGCTCTTACCCATAATTTACTAATAATATATGGTCAATGTTTTGGGTAGAAATCCTTTATTTTGCCTTCTATATAATAAGGGTTTTACTTACCTATCATTTTTATTTGAATTTTCCAGACAGCTCGTGACCCCCAGGTGACAATGTCGTCTGATGGACTGTCATCCAAGGCATTGAAGGTACGACCTTTCATTCTTCTCTGGAAAGATGGGGGGGGGATACAAATATGACTTTTACTGTTCAGTCTTAGAATATTCCATATCCACAAGATCACTGGGACACCCACCCGTCATAAGAATAGGGATCTCTTGTTCCCGTATGAATGGGGTAGTAGGTTGTGCATGTGCAGATCTGCTCCATACATTGCTACGGACTGGGGATCATATAATGGGTCAGGCTTACTAATACTTTCTCGGGCTACGTTCACATCTGCACTGGAGTCTCCATCAGAAACTGCATCGCAATGTCCGACAAAAAACAGGGAGGGTAAAAAGTTCTGCATGGAGGACTCTAGTGCTCTGTATAGGTGGCGGATCCCACCTGTACAGGGGCTCTTTCTGTGCTCCGTCAGAAGAATATGGGTATGTGGATCCATTTACTGTATGACAAAGGGGTTTTCTGGTGAATATGGTAAACTAAGTTAAAAAACAACAACTTTTTGTGACGATAGCCTTAGAGTACTCACATAGCAAGAATGAAGTAAAAATGTGAGCGGGGAAATGACCCAAAATATGCAGGTTACACAACATTCTGGCTGTCCGAGGCTTTACCACTGCCTAAGGAGAGAGTATCTGTGTTTTTCTTGTTTTCTTCCATAATAGGCATGCTTTAAAAACCCTAAAATGCAAATCCAGCAGAAGTCCCCGCGCCTTGTCCTCAGTCTGTTCAGCAGTTTATCTAGAAAAGATCTCAATATCTAAGAAGTGAATGGAGAATTCTATCTTTGAGGGACTTTCCACTGTAGAAGTGATTGCATATATTTAGGATATGTGATCACTTCCTGGTCAGTAGGGTTCTGAATTCCATAACCCCATGATCCTCACAATGGAGCCAACCCTTTATAGGTTTTCTCTGCAGTGCAATGCTTCCAGCCACCCGTTTTGTTGTAAATGCCTTATGTTCACATTTGGGCACCATTTTACATATTGATCTAATCTATATGACTACATAAAATACAATGGGGGGAATTTATCATTCCCTCTGCATCAGTTTTCTGGCATAGAGGGATGATATTGTGGCACAAGGCTGCCAATGTGAGTGGGCCGGGACGGGGACATTTATTATAACTCATGCTAGTTTTCTGGCACCTGTCTTAATAAATTTGCCCCATGAGGTGTAGCAATGCAATAAATTGGATTACGTATCTTGTAATGTACCGGATTCTACTTTACAGACTATTAGGGTATGTTCACACACTGGAATCTGGTGCTGATTTGGAGTTGACTTCCATTTCAATATCAGTGGTTGATTCTGCCTCTCAATCTTTTTATAGCTTTTGGCTGTGGGAAACTAAAGGGCAGGAGAATGAAGAATGATCGAGGCAGAAGTCTTTCTCAGGTCCTCTTAATTTTTCGACACCTGAACAGTTCCTTACAGGGAAGAGGATGTCTTCTCAATTCTTTAGACATCAGAACGAAATCTCCCGGCATTCCTTAGACTGTGGTGACATATGTCCAGTGCACAAGTTACAGAAATGCCAATGGGAAACTAATGCTGGACCTGATCCCTTGGTTTTCTGTGGCTTAGTTGTCAGTATTCAGTGCATCAGTTTTGAAAGTCTCCCTGCACCAGACAGAAAATCATTGACCTTGGACGTCAGACTGGTGCACCATGTACACAAACATATCATCCATGATGTCCTGCTCATGCATAAAACTGCCCAGACACGTGATGTATATGTGAATACAGCATTAGTGGCCCAATGGCTGGTGGTTTTCTTTACGTGAAAAGAAGTCCCAAAACATTATAGTAGTTCAGCTAAGATTGTCAAAAATCTGTCAACAAGCTTGCTAACTATTTCTCTGGTCAACCAGCAGAATTGTGAATGCAGCTCCAGGCTACGGTACAAGATGTTACAGTAGTACAGTAAACGTAAAGCAATATATATTTACAAGGTTACTCAACTTAATGTAGATGATATCTGTATATAATCTGTAAAAGGCTGTTGAAATGTGAACAAATACTGACTATATAATGATGAAATCTGTGTAGCAGAATAATACTGCCATGGTATACTGTAAGAATACCTTCAGCCTCTGCAGGATATATAGCGTGCGTGTGTGTGTGTGTGTGTATACATATATATTTACATACACCGTGGCGTAACTAGGAATGGCTGGGCCCCAAGTCGAACATTTGATATTTAACTTTTTCAGACCCCAGAGTATAATAATCGGAGATCCAAGGGAGGATACAAACATAAAAACACTGTTACTTACCTCTCCTGGGCTCGGGCACACTCCTTGTTGATGTTGGCCATCTTCAATGATGGACCAGACGGCACTTGAGCCGACCTATGTCTTGACGCATAAGAATGCAAGTCACCAAGTAGGCCCGTAGTCTTCCGGAGCCCAGGAGAGATAAGTAACAGTGTTTATTTGGGGGGGGGGGTTGTGTTCCCTCACCTCTCCTAGCCTTCTGATTATTATACTCGGGGGTTCCTTCCCCCGAGTATAATAATAGTGGTTTTTGGTGGGCCAATGGTCTTACTGATCCCTTCCCCTGATCACAGCCTCCACAGCTCCTGTCGGGCCCCCTAATGTCCCGGGCCCTGTGGCAGCTGCTGGTCACACCCATATATATATATATATATATATATATATATATATATATAATTAGGTACACCATGCTAGTAACGGGTTGGACCCCCTTTTGCCTTCAGAACTGCCTCAATTCTTCGTGGCATAGATTCAACAAGGTGCTGGAAGCTTTCCTCAGAGATTTTGGTCCATATTGACATGATGGCATCACACAGTTGTCGCAGATTTGTCGGCTGCACATCCATGATGCGAATCTCCCGTTCCACCACATCCCAAAGATGCTCTATTGGATTGAGATCTGGTGACTGTGGAGGCCATTGGAGTACAGTGAACTCATTGTCATGTTCAAGAAACCAGTCTGAGATGATTCCAGCTTTATGACATGGCATTGCATTATCCTGCTGAAAGTAGCCATCAGATGTTGGGTACATTGTGGTCATAAAGGGATGGACATGGTCAGCAACAATACTCAGGTAGGCTTTGGCGTTGCAACGATGCTCAATTGGTACCAAGGGGCCCAAAGAGTGCCAAGAAAATATTCCCCACACCATGACACCACCACCACCAGCCTGAACCGTTGATACAAGGCAGGATGGATCCATGCTTTCATGTTGTTGACGCCAAATTCTGACCCTACCATCCGAATGTCACAGCAGAAATCGAGACTCATCAGACCAGGCAACGTTTTTACAATCTTCAATTGTCCAATTTCGATGAGCTTGTGCAAATTGTAGCCTCAGTTTCCTGTTCTTAGCTGAAAGGAGTGGCACCCGGTGTGGTCTTCTGCTGCTGTAGCCCATCTGCCTCAAAGTTCGACGTACTGTGCGTTCAGAGATGCTCTTCTGGCTACCTTGGTTGTAACGGGTGGCTATTTGAGTCACTGTTGCCTTTCTATCAGCTCGAACCAGTCTGGCCATTCTCCTCTGACCTCTGGCATCAACAACGCATTTCCGCCCACAGAACTGCCGCTCACTGGATGTTTTTTCTTTTTCGGACCATTCTCTGTAAACCCTAGAGATGGTTGTGCGTGAAAATTCCAGTAGATCAGCAGTTTCTGAAATACTCAGACCAGCCCTTCTGGCACCAACAACCATGCCACGTTCAAAGGCACTCAAATCACCTTTCTTCCCCATACTGATGCTCGGTTTGAACTGCAGGAGATTGTCTTGACCATGTCTACATGCCTAAATGCACTGAGTTGCCGCCATGTGATTGGCTGATTAGAAATTAAGTGTTAACGAGCAGTTGGACAGGTGTACCTAATAAAGTGGCCGGTGAGTGTATATATATATATATATATATATATATATATATATATATATATATGATGTGTCCCTGTAAAATCCTTTATGCTGAGAGCTGCCGACACCCTGAGTAGAATATCAGGAAGTGAGACGATTTTGGCAAACCCCATCTATTGTTAAATTTTCACACTGAACAAGCATCACAGAAACCAAAATAATACCCTTGTCACTATGGAAGCATGTGCCAGCTCCGTGCCTTATCTTGCTCTTTATCTGGTTTCTTTTTGCATGGGCAGGGCATGTGAATGATCATAATTATACGGTATGGTAATGACTCGTGGGTGTGGAGTCGCAGATAGCATTCCTGACTCTTATCATGGAGTGGCCCAAGTGTTGCGTTTTGTCTCTTGTCAGCAACGGAAGCATAAAAAACTGAAGGTTTACATGTTTCAGCAAGTCTTCTGTAAGTCTCTGCCCATGGGGTTAGAACACTTGTACTAGCCACGGCAGCCACATTAAAAGTACACTACGGCCGTACATCCTATTAAGAAAGGTTACATTAGAAAAAAATCTTTTTTTTTTCCCCCAGAAATAATGCCACAGAGTATGATGGCTAAGTAATTGCTTTAATATATATCAATATAATCTGTATTTCTCATCAGCCAATTCCAGCATTAACCCTTATGTGACACAGATATTTTTCATTGTTGGTATTTGTTTTTTACTTCCTGTATTCCAAAAGCCATAGCTCTCTAACTTTCCCACTTACCTAATCATATGAGGGCTTGATTTTTGCGTGACAAGGTACCGTATATTATTCTGTAAAATGCAGTGCGAACGGAGGGAAAAAAATTCAGAGTGAGGTGGAATTGGGGGGTGGGGGTGGGGTATGTGCTGCAGCAAAAATGCTGTGTTAGCTGCATTCTCCGGGTCGGTACGATCACAGTGATACCAAATTTATGTCATGTGTCCCCCCCCCCCCCCCCATGTTTTAATAACTTCAAAAAAAAAATTAATTTTTTTAAAGAAAAAAACTAAATAAATTCGTTGAATCACCATATTCTGACACCTGCAACCTCTTTTTGTATATTTCAGTGTTTATATACTATGTTATATTTTTGCAGGAAAATATGTAGTTTTTATTAATATCCTGTTGGGGAATTTTTATTTTTTGGGGGGAGGCAAATCGGGGGGAGGGGGGGGGGGGGACGCCAATTCAGCCATTTTAGTTTTAATTTTTTTTTTCTGTTTCTGATATGGGACAAATAATTTTATATTTTAATAGTTTTGCAATTTTCGGACTTAGGGATGCCAAAGGTGTTTGTTTACTTTTAATTTATTTGTGTGAATGCTAAACAATTTTTTTTTTTTTTTTATTTATTTTTTTTAGCCTTCCTAGGTGGCTTGAACATACGATTTTAAGATAGTTTGTGCCTTAGACTGCAATACTGCTGTAACTATTGAAGCCTGCTGCAGGCAGACTTCAGCAGTCACTTTACTACGTTAGGCCTGGGAACCTTCAGAAGGCTCCAAGCTACCATGGTAACTGCACGACTCCCATGATCGTGGGGTGGGGAAGAGGTGGGGGGCACTGGGCATCCCATTACCAAACATGAAAGAGAAGAGAAAATTCAAGTAACCATGCAGATACTGTGGTTGCATTTGAACATGGCATCTGAGTGGTGATGCAGCTGGGTCCCAGCTGCGTAAAACAGCACAGACCCAGCAGCTAGTTAGTCAACTCTAAAGAGCGGATACCACAGTTAGTCACATGCACCAGGACGTACATGTACGTCCTGGTGCCTGTAGGGGTTAATGGAATTAAACTATTTTGGGTAATGTTTATTGCATGGGGGAACTCAATGCCTGCGATCAGTGTGGGTCTCTCTAAATACCCGACATCCGCCATACTATTACAGTAGTTGTCGGGAATGGGTTAAGGAGAAGTAAAAGTCCTTCCTTTTTAATGTACTTCTAGCTTTGACTTCAAAAATTGCATTGGCATTTTTCCAAAATACACTTTCCTTAAGCAATGCCCAAGAGTGGCGCTTGATCTGGTACTATATGTGACAGGTGAGATCATTGGGAGGAGCTGTCAGTTCACCTGACATGTCTGTTTTAGTAAATGCCTTATCGTAACAATTTTGCAACATCTTTTCTTAGAAATCTGGGTTGTGCCATTCCTGTGTTATTCCTCCTGAATAAATTAACTACTGGGCGTTTACTGTTCCCTTTGTCATAGAAATGTGTCCCTACTTACCCTGAATCTGTCAGCTTTGGTTGGACAGCGCCACACTGTAGGGTCACACCCCATTGAGTTTAGTGACCCCCGAATGGTAACGTAATGTCAGCATTGTGACATCATGGGAACAGATTTTTGTCTGGAGAGCAGAGCAGCGATTTACCATTAGAAGGTTGTAAGTGTTAAAGGGAACCTGTCTGGCTCTTTGGGACCTCTAAACCACTAGCATGCCATTAAGCAACCAAGGTTTAGGTTCTTAAACCTCTATATCATACTGCCGTCTGCCAACAGTATCCTTAGGTAACCAAACTTGAAGATGCCAAGTTTCTAAGTACCTTCTTAGATTAGTCCGTTCAAGGACTCTGGTACATGCAGATTGTGGGCATTGAAGCTGAGGTCAGTAAATCTCACTTCATGGTGCGTGCGTCCAAAGTGCAGAGCGCAGTTCACATGTACCACAATCTCTCAACGGAGATAGATAAATAACCCAGACGTATAATCAATAGGTGAAGGGCAAATTTCATCTGCTCCATAGAACTTTAGTGAGATAACATTTGGAAAACTAAGACTTCAGATGTTCCAAATTTATCACAGTGCCTTTATGCTGAAAGGTATAGTTCTGTGCATCTGTAGACACCTGTGCCTAATCTTATGCCATGTCTTGGTTGGCATACTGTACATTAGACAAATTTTTTTTTTTTTTTTTTGTAACTTGCAGGCCACAAGACACTGAGTTACATACCTTTCTGGTTAAGTCCCAAATCCGCCTAATTTTAGCCAGAGTTGTTGTGTAATTTGATAAGCAAATCTGCCCCATTGTGTTCAGTTCTGGGGATTTTACCTAACAAAAGATAGTGATTACAATGCAACACATCTGAAGATAAAAGGAAGGTGCTTTCCAAGAGTTACAGGCCACGTGACGCCAACTTGACACACTGGTGTGTAAAACAGTAGTGGCCTTGCCCAAGTGCTGCGGCTGCTACGAGCTCAGATGAGTTATTAATAACCTATCCTAAAAATATGTAACTCCAGAAAAATTCCTTTAAGGCTAAGGCCCCACGCAGCTAATTGCTGCCAAAAAAAAAAAACACTGTGGAAAAGACCTCAGCAAAAACGCGCTTTTTTTCACAGAGTCCGCAGAGTTTTCCTCTGCAGACTTTCCGTTTTCTCATACCTATATGGAAACCGCCAGCATATTCGCGCAGGTATAAGCGATGTGCTGCGATTCCAAAGCGTTTTTGAAATCGGAGCTGTTCTGATGGAGATTTTTTATTTTTTTTGCATTGTATGGATGGGATTAGCCAGAATCCCAGCCATTCTGCAGCCAATGTAAAACGTGTTGTACTATATTTGTATTAGCATCACCTCTCTGCTGTTTGGGTCTGTGGAGGGACACAAACAGAGAGGCAGACCCCTGAAACAGCGGTGACAGAGGACAAGCCCCATCAACTATAATGGCGTCCGTCAGGTGTCCGTCCTCTTTAAACTGAAACCGATGGAGATAAGTCCTCTGTCTGGGACTTTTTCTTTTGCTAATTTTTGGTGGACACTGTGATGGGACCTCCTATGGTGCAGATGTGAGCATAGCCTTTGATCGTGTTTTCAGGCAAGAAGCTCTTATCAACTCTCTACTGTATGTGGATTAGTGAGATCTACCGATCGCCACAAGGAGAGATCCATTCGCCTATCATAAAACTGCAGCTAGGAGTAGGTTATCTAGAGCGCCAGTCAAACATTCGCCCGGCTACATTTTTCATATATTTTATTATGGTTGTTATTGACATCAGAATAATATAATTTTCATTGCATTATAGGATATAAAATTTTAAAATAAAATGTAAAAAAACCTTATTCTGTTCTTTCCTTTCAGGTGAAAAGAGAAATGGGAGAGAATACACCAGTGCTCTCGGATGATGAATTAATGTCTATGTCTGTGCGGGAGCTCAACCACCACTTACGTGGTCTATCCAAGGAGGAGGTAGTCCGGCTAAAACAGCGAAGAAGGACCCTAAAGAATAGGGGCTATGCTGCCAGCTGCCGTGTCAAGCGTGTGTCGCAGAAGGAGGAACTGGAGAAGCAGAAGAATGACCTACAGCAGGAAGTCGAGAAGTTGGCACAGGAGAATTCCACCATAAAACTGGAACTGGACGCACTGAGGGCCAAGTATGAGGCTCTGCAAAACTTTGCTCACTCAGTGTCCAGAGGCGCCGTCACTCCAGCTAAAGTGGCCGCCACCAGTGTAATCACCATTGTGAAGTCCTCTGGGAATTCTTACTCTTAACACAGGCAATAAAACATTGCTCGAGAACCCAAATCCCATCTCACCTTGACAAGACCTACAAGCCACGCACCAGATAGCAGTCTCCCAAAGACTTAGAAGTTCATCAGTAGGAACCTGTTGTTCCCGTACGCCTGGACATCTTTTCATTGCAGAAAGCGGTGGGTTTTGTCTTAAAGTAAACCTGACCCAATAATATGTTGACTATAATTCTGATTTATATTTTGTACTGGTTGTTTAGCGAATGCAGAATCTTACCATGATTATTATATGGTAAGGAACATTTAACATTCCGTCTCTGAGAAGATCTATAAACCCCAAAGTTATATATTATATAACATTAAGTTAATATTTAATTTATTTTTACAATATTTATTCTAATAAAAATGCTACAGATTATGTATATGACAGGTTTACTTTAAGAACCTACCTACCTGCTCTGTTTTCTTTGCTAAATCAGAAAGTTCCACTTACACAAGAGGTTAAACCTTTAGCCATAGGCCTTGCTGGTCCTCGTGGAGTTTGCTTCAGAATTTTTGATCCTTTTAGGATTTTGGTCCAAATGAACGTAAGGAACTTTAGTGAAATGGAGAAAAAGGTAAAGTGAAGGTGAAACGGGAAAGAAAAACAGGATGTGGTAAGTGAGAATGTGGAAGGAGAGTTACACAAGTCAAAGAGGAAGATCAAATATTAAAGTACTAAGAAGGTTAATTCAAGGAAAAGAGATTGATCATGTGTTAGAGGCTTATTCAGTGCCCTGGGGATGGTAATAGGGTGGGACTATCCGATCAGACATCCCCCAACACAGCAATAGAACTTGGACCATAGAGACGGCAAACTGGTCATAACTTCATTGTCTGGTTTGTTAGGCATCTTCAGTCCGTCTTAAGACGGAACCTGGTGGCATGCTAGAATTGTAGTATGCTCTGCCCACCCCGCCATAGAGGATCTATGGAAGTGGAAACTGTTCGGGGATTCATCCGAGATGAGGAAAAGTTTGTGACCCCTGGTGTTGATAGTTGTATCTGTAGATGGGGTTAAAGTGGCAAATAGAACAGTCTACAGGATATATACAAATCCAAACCATTGGCTTTATGCTCTGGTACCTACAAAAGAGTTCTGCTATTGCCAGATTCAAGACGCAAAATCTCTGTCTTGTAAGGGTTTAATTCCCTTAAATCCTTTATGATAATAGTTGTGGATTTTTTTTTTTTCTTTAAAAATGAAAACTTACCTGGTAGGTTGTGATGGGATTTCCATCTTAATAGTAATTCTTAATATGACATATTGCCCCCCTGTTTGTAAGTATCGTAGCCAAGGGATGTCACCTATAACCTTATATAGTCCATATATCAGATTACGGGTGATGTAGCAGGTGGAGGGAGATTATCTCGCTTCTCTTAACCTTGTTAGTTCTTTCTATAATGGATAGGAACAGAAATCAGAATGTAATACACAATATGTGGTATTCACAATGGCCTCAGCAATAGTGACCATTATCAGAAGTGAGAAGGAAGAAGAAGGAAGAAGTAGGTAGGATTGTTAAGGCGGCCATACACAAAGGTTGGCCAAACCCACCAACTTGGGCACAGCTAACTTACTGTATAATGTGTATTGGACATTTAGTTGGAATTTGTTCAGCAGATATTTGGGAAATAAAGAATAAGACATGCTAAATTTTAACATGTCCAGTCCTTTGTTCTGAAGGGAGTTACAGCCGCTGCCAGAGCTATTGGCGGTGACTTGCAACCTCTTTACCATAGGGAACACATGCACACTCGGACGATAGCTGAGTTGCCATGTATATGGGGAGGTCTGGAGGAATAGCTGACAGTTATAGAAGGTGTGCGGACAGTAACAAGGCAGAGCTAAAATCCTATTGGACCAGATGACTGAGCAATCTCCACCAGGACCCCAAACCCTTCTTACCACTGCTGTGTGAGGCTATGTGCAGTGTCCAGGGTAAGTGACTCGTGCTGATACTGGTGCAAGGTACTTCATGTCCTTTGGACATCATGCTATGATATTACTGTAAGTTTCAAAGTGGCCAGTTTTGGGCATACGACAAGTACCCACTCCCACGTGTAATGCTACTTATGGCGAGATGGGTCTGCTCCACTCTTTCGGAGAAACTCTAAAAAATACTTTATTAGCTGCTTAAAAAAAATTCAGTTTTGACAAAATATGGGACAGAGAATTCACATTGAGTCACAGACCTCAGTTTTCCAGGCCATTTCTCTCTGATTCTCCCGGTTGCCCTCATTTGCTTTCTTATTTATGTTTGAGACGTTTATTTTTCTGCATATTTATATATTTTTATTTTAAAGAATTTAGGGTAAAAGGTGGGAAATGCTTATTTTCAATGTTTGCTATGTCTCATAGGATGATTGATTTCTGTTAATGGTTATTGATAATGATAGCATTACTACTTGAGCGTATAATTTGTGGGATTCACGAATTCCAATATAAGTGACAGGCACAAGTCCAGACACTTTGATTCCTCCTTTCCATCATGATCTAGGTATTAATAATAGTCAGATACTCTATACCTGCTCACTGGGATTGGTAACCTATTGAGCAATATACAGGAGCTCTTAAGGCTTATTCACATGAGTGGTTCTGCTGCTTGCCAAAGGCAGGTCTGTCTAATAAAAGGTTGCATTGCAAAAAGTTCAGTGGGGTTTAGAGAATGGGGTCTGCTTTGCTTCAGAAATGGGACCACTCTCGTCAATTGGCAATGTTGCAGCTTGCTTGAAAGGAGATGAGCCGCAAGACAACAATGCAAGATACGGCCTATGGATAAGAGCGGTACTGTTTTTAGGAAAAGCAGACCTTTGGATTTTTTTCGGATTCTGGACTATCCATTTAAGTCGACTTTTGACACCCAAATAACAGACACTATATGATGTGCCTAAAGCTTGGTGCGTTCTCTTGATGTCCAGATGAAGGGCTCTAGGTTCTATTAGTACAGACCTGCAGTTAAAGGGCTTCTCCGCTTCCTTTAGATAACCCCTTTTCCCATTTTCCCTGTCAAGGCATGTCTATTTATTAAAAGCGAATCCTCTGTATCTGGAGCAGAACAGGGCTATTCCCTGCATTCTGCACTAGATGTACGCTTAAGATAGCATATCCAAGAGCCATTGATGCAGTAGGTTTCTTAAATATCATCCCTCACCCCAAAAAATAGGTGTGCCTTGATGGTGGACATAGCTGAAGCTGCCCCGCATATTGCAGCTGGCGTACTGTGGAGCGGTACTCCAGACTTCAGACACCATTTCTTATTTTGACTAGCAGATGTGACTTCTTTGGCCAGAGGAGGGTTGCCCATTTCCATACATTGCTAGTTTCTGACCGTGTGCCCACCCGTCCATGGCTTGCTCAGTGGTGACCCAGCTCCTTTATCGATCCTATTACCAGCTGAGGTGTGTGGCATATTTCAGGTGTAGTATCTGTGTGTGGGTCAGATACAAGTGCACAGTACTTATTCTGTATTACGAGTCACATGTATTGAACATTTTCATATATCTAATATATGTGTGTATATAAATATAGTGAATGCTATTTATTTTTCTGAAGCATTTTAAAGTCCCTTTATAAGTGTATTTTATATTGTTTGAATAAAGCATTTTTCATGTAAATGGTGTGTTTGTCTGCTGATAGTTTCCTCTGGGTGGGTGGGTGGGTGTCTATCTTTCTAATTTACATTTTTTGCGTCTATTATTTTTGGTTCCGAGTACATAGCCCTGACTCACCTGTACTTTCTAATACAGTTAAAGGGACTCTATCATTGGGAAAAGTCATTTTTAACTAATCACACATTTGCATAGCCTTTAGAAAGTCTATTCCACACCTACCTTTAGTATGTAAATTGCCTCAGTAGTTTCTGAATAAGTCCGTTTTATTCATATGTTAATTAGACTGGTGCACGATGCATCGTGCACCCCCTTTGCTATTGTTTTCTATGGCACAGGCTGCTGCTGATAATGATGACTCAGCTTCCTGTTTGCACACACACATAGGAGCAGAGACGAGTGCTGCTGGGAACTTCCTGTGCTGGCTGGAAGCTCATTAGCATATAAATAAAAACAGACTTATTCAGAGACCACTGAGGCAATCTACATACTAAAGGTAGGTGTGCAATAGACTTTCTAAAGGCTATGCAAGGATGTGTTTAGTTAAAAATGACTTCTCCCCGTTAAGCAAAAAGGAAATTTACTTAGATGTCCTAAACCGGTAACTGAAAGGCCTAATGAAGGACAAATGGGGATTTTCATCATAATAAAAATCAGTGGAAATCATGAAATTAATAAAACTACCCAATGGTCCTTGTAAACTGGGTGTTTAGTGTCCCAAATAGCTCTGTTGTGTGTATATATCCATGCCAGAAAAAAATAAAAAAAAATTCTTGCCCATCTTCTGTATGCTTGGCTCCTGAGCAATGGCTCAGAGAATGGGGGGACCACATGGTGGCTCAGTGGTTAGCACTGCAGCCTTACAGCGCCAAGGGCATAAAACCATCTGCAAGGAGTTTGTATGTTCTCCCTGTGTTTGCATGGATTTCCATCCCATATTCCAAAAGACATACTGATAGGGAAAAAAATGTACATTGTGAGCTCTATGTGGGGCTCACAATCTACATTTTAAAAAAAATAATTAGAAATCAATGGGATCTGGTTTTTATGCGCTCATTCTGAACGAGTTTTACGTTCAGAATGAGCGGAGCGGAACTCCGTGTGAAGGCAAAGGTTTTTTTTATGTTTATGATGGTGCTGAATGCTTTACAACAGGACTATTTGGAATGCAACCACCCATAGGCCCATATGGATTGAGGGTTTTATGTGTCCCAAATTGCCCAGATGGGTTCCCTTTAAGACATTTTACTTTAAAATAGAGTGAAAATCTTCTATTGTTTAAACCTTCTATTTAACTTTTGAATTATTTGCTTAGGGAAAAGCTGGATTACAGCACGTGCAGATATTATTTATTAGCCCAATAGGGCCGATCACCCAGATTCCCCAGACTCCTGAATGGTAAATCTCTCTAATATTGCAGCAATGGTAGCTGTAACACATTATCGTTGGCTACCTGCTTTGACATATGCAAACTGTTCTTGTCCGTTTTGCGGACTGGGCTCACTGCAGTAAATAAATGGGTCTGTGGAGGTGTGGGTGGCGCCTCACAGATATCATCATCCATCCATTTTCTGAGTGCATATTCCCTTTAAAGGACACCTTATTTGTCAGAAGTTCAATTCTCTGCAGGGTCTTGCTGAGCAGTCTGAACACCTCAGCTGAGTGTGCATGTCATGTACCTCCGGCACTTTGTCAGTGAAGTCAGGGTGTACATCCTTGGCTTCACTGAAGGACTACGCAGGTGCTGGGTGCACCAGAGATGAGTCTGAAGAGACTCCCTGGACTTCTCTCTAGTATAAAAGTTTATCTTTTTAAATTGTGGGTATGGATGGTTTTGGACACTAAACCCCCAGTTTATAAGAACCTGTGGGTGGTTCAGTATCCCAAATTGAAGTGACAGGTTCTCTGTAAGAAACAGGGAGAGTTAGAAGAGATAACTACAGGATCAAACTATACAGGGTTTATCTGTAGTCTAGTAGACATGAGCAAACATCAACCTGCATATGAGCTGTAAACACTAAGCGGTAGTAGATTTATAACCCGTACTTTGCAGCGTTTCGTCTGTTTGATTTTTGAATACCTGCAGCCAAACTAAAGTCTGTGTGCGCTGTATTATGACGCCACATCGCACAGAGACCGTATTGTCATAACAGGCATAACCTGTAACGCAGCCCCTGTCCTTCAAAATGCCTACCAAGTAACATAAAAATACTATATAGTGTAATATTAGCCGTCCCTCCACCACCTTGTTCCAAAACAGTCTACAGGTTTATTATTTTGACTGTATTATCAGTAATATTGTCCAACCTTCACTTTGCGACATATTGTTTAAATCCTGAGAACACTTTGTGTTAACCATACGGCTTATGTTATGGAAAACTCTGCTCAGAGCATGGCTGACTATTTATAGACTAGAATAGGTGCTTTTGAGAATGAGCTCTTTCACTTCAATTTTCTATGTAAAAGTTATTTCCTCTTTCGCTAGTATACGCACACCCACAGCCTGAGGGCCGGACTTGTCACAAAGCTGCTGTATCACAGTGACTGTGCGCTCTATAACCTCTGGCCCGCACACATAGCAGACACAAGAATCCGTAAGAAGCATCAATACGTCATGAAAATAAACTCCCAAATTCACAACCGGAGTTTTTCTTGTTGTCTCCTTTTATAGCAAGTAACCAGAAATAACGTAAAACTCTGAATCTCATGACTCTTCAGGAACTGAACTTTTCTGTATTCAGATATGCCATCAATTTGAAATTGAGGAATTCCTCCCCCCCCGGTGAATATAAGGTATCTTGCTGACCAACGTTTGGATTGTAGAAGGTTCTTGGGATTTTCAAGAAAGGAGAACAAGCAGTTTTGCTGTGGTTATCATAGCGGTGCAGCTATTTCAGGGTCTGGATGTGGCTATTTTCTATCTAGCCCTAGCTACACTCACTGGCCACTTTATTAGGTACACCTGTCCAACTGCTCGTTAACACTTAATTTCTAATCAGCCAATCACATGGCGGCAACTCAGTGCATTTAGGCATGTAGACATGGTCAAGACAATCTCCTGCAGTTCAAACCGAGCATCAGTATGGGGAAGAAAGGTGATTTGAGTGCCTTTGAACGTGGCATGGTTGTTGGTGCCAGAAGGGCTGGTCTGAGTATTTCAGAAACTGCTGATCTACTGGGATTTTCACGCACAACCATCTCTAGGGTTTACAGAGAATGGTCCGAAAAAGAAAAAACATCCAGTGAGCGGCAGTTCTGTGGGCGGAAATGCGTTGTTGATGCCAGAGGTCAGAGGAGAATGGCCAGACTGGTTCGAGCTGATAGAAAGGCAACAGTGACTCAAATAGCCACCCGTTACAACCAAGGTAGCCAGAAGAGCATCTCTGAACGCACAGTACGTCGAACTTTGAGGCAGATGGGCTACAGCAGCAGAAGACCACACCGGGTGCCACTCCTTTCAGCTAAGAACAGGAAACTGAGGCTACAATTTGCACAAGCTCATCGAAATTGGACAACTGAAGATTGGAAAAACGTTGCCTGGTCTGATGAGTCTCGATTTCTGCTGCGACATTCGGATGGTAGGGTCAGAATTTGGCGTCAACAACATGAAAGCATGGATCCATCCTGCCTTGTATCAACGGTTCAGGCTGGTGGTGGTGGTGTCATGGTGTGGGGAATATTTTCTTGGCACTCTTTGGGCCCCTTGGTACCAATTGAGCATCGTTGCAACGCCAAAGCCTACCTGAGTATTGTTGCTGACCATGTCCATCCCTTTATGACCACAATGTACCCAACATCTGATGGCTACTTTCAGCAGGATAATGCGCCATGTCATAAAGCTGGAATCATCTCAGACTGGTTTCTTGAACATGACAATGAGTTCACTGTACTCCAATGGCCTCCACAGTCACCAGATCTCAATCCAATAGAGCATCTTTGGGATGTGGTGGAACGGGAGATTCGCATCATGGATGTGCAGCCGACAAATCTGCGGCAACTGTGTGATGCCATCATGTCAATATGGACCAAAATCTCTGAGGAATGCTTCCAGCACCTTGTTGAATCTATGCCACGAAGAATTGAGGCAGTTCTGAAGGCAAATGGGGGTCCAACCCGTTACTAGCATGGTGTACCTAATAAAGTGGCCGGTGAGTGTATATCTTGGTCATAAATCAGACATAAGATCTCTCATCATGTGTTTCTTTTAATTTAATTTAATTTATGTCTATACAAGCATTAGGGCTAACCTTAGGTAGAATGGTCCCCATGCAGCCCCTTCTACTGACACTCTATTCATTGCTCTACCCCATCAATAACCCAGGCGATGTACGATTACATTTACACATACAATTATTAAAAGTTTAGTCTCCAGCTCACATTTTTGGGGTAAATAATGAAGCTTAAATCACTAGTATTTTCTGGTCTGAGCTCTGAAATTGTCACTTGGATCCATTATCAGAACTCAGATGCTTCATAGTCCTTGGCTTCTGGGACCTAAAGTAATGAGCAAAAACAGGATCATTCTAAGTGCCGAGGATAAACCAGTTGGGGGCCTTTTCTGTAGTTTTTAATCCTCTGCCTCCTCCATTGGCTTCCTCAACTCAGACACTGAGGTCTGTTCTGTAACAAAGGGTTTTGTAACCTTCACTGGGTGAATGGTGGTTTATGGATCCATTCAGTGGCGTAACTAGGAATGGTGGGGCCCTGTGGCGAACTATTGACATGGCCTCCCCTCCCGCATTCCTGCACACAGTATGATGCCCCACAGTAGCCCCTGCACACAGTATGATGCCCCACAGTGGCCCCTGCACACAGTATGATACCCCAAAATGGCCCCTGCACACAGTATGATGCCCCACAGTGGCCCCTGCACACAGTATTATACACCATAGTGGCCACTGCACACAGTATTATACACCATAGTGGCCACTGCACACAGCATTTTATTCCCCATAGCGGCCCCTGCACACAGTATTGTGCCCCATTATGGACCACCCAAGACTTTCTCTGCACAGCTACTCACAAACCTGCAGGCTTTCCACCCCAGACATCCCCCCCCCCACACACACCCTTTCCTACCTACACCTGCTGGCCCTCTCCCTGCTGCTCCTTACTTCTAGTGATATATCTTCTAATCCTGGACCACCCCAGCAAATGCCTACTTTCGGCTTGTTCCCCACCCCTGGCATCAGCGCACGGAACTCATTAAATCTTAAACCTATCTCACTCACTCTTGTCCCTCCCCCTGTCCTCTCCAGTGCACTACGGAACACTCGCTCCACACGCAATAAACTCGACTACATCCACGACATTTTCATTTCTAATGAATTTATATTTCTCAGCATCACAGAAACATGGCTGACACCATCAGACATCGCCTCCACTGCTGCCTTCTCCTATGGGGGTCTACAACTCTCGCACACTCCCTGCCTCAACAATAAACCTGGTGGTGGTGTAGGCGTCCTCCTGTCAGACAATTGCTCATTTGCCCCTATCCAAGCACTAACTGTCCTCACCCCCCCCCCTCCTCCTTTGAAGTGCGCTCTGTTCGTATCTACTCACCCTCCAACTGGCCGTCATACACTGACCACCGGGACCTACCGCTATCTTCATCGACCATTTCACCACCTGGCTTACACACTTCTTATCCACAGACACCCCCACCATCATCATGGGTGATTTCAACATCCCCATTAACACAGACCACGCCGCCTCCCCTCATTTGCAGCCTAACTCTAACTCTCCATCCACGCTCTCTGACCACAACCTGCTGACATTGTCTGCCCTGTCCTCTCTAATAGACACCCCAACCTCTAAACTAACATGCCCCCACAGGAACCTCAACCACCTTGACACCAGCACCCTCTCAGACTCTCTCCTACCACTGACTGACATATCCTCACTCCAGGACGCAGATGCCGCTGCTGCCTTCTATAATACCACCATCACCTCAGCCCTTGACTCTGTGGCCCCTTCACAACCATTAAAGCCTGACCAATCAACAGACAACCCTGGCACACCGACCTGACTAAAAAAACTGAGACGTGCCTCACGGGTTGCAGAACACCTCTGGAAGAAAAGCTATTCCCAAGAGGACTTCCTCAGTTACAAAGAGACAGTTCTCGTATTCAAGAACACACTCACCTCTGCTAAGCAGGTCTATTTCACCACACTCATATCTGCCCTATCCCGCAACCCCAAACAGCTATTCTCCACCTTCAACTCCCTCCTATGTCCTCCTGTGCCCCCTCTGACATCACTTATCTCAGCTGTTGACTTTGCCTCTTATTTCAAAAGTAAAATAGACACCATCAGAGACAGCCTCTCCCTACACCCCCAGCATCCCCTCCACCCAACCGCTCGCTGCTCCTCATCTTTAACCTGTTTCCCCACTATCACTGACGAAAAACTCTCCTCCCTAATTTCTATATCTCACCTCACCTCCTGTGCGCTTGACCCGATCCAGTCACATCTCATCCCCAAACTCACTAAAGTCATCACCCAAGCCCTAACCCATCTGTTCAACCTATCCCTAGCCAATGGATCCTTCCCTTCCAACACGCCACTGTCACTCCTGTACTCAAAAAACCGTCCCTCGACCCGTCCTCTCCAGCCAACTATCGTCCCATCTCACTGCTCCCGTACGCCTCCAAACTGCTTGAGCGGCACGTCCACTCAGAACTCTCCTCCTATCTCTCGTCCAACCTGCTCTTTGACAGACTCCAGTCAGACTTCAGACCCCAGCACTCCACTGAAACTGCCCTAATAAAAGTCAATAATGCCCTTCTAACCAGCAAAGCCAAGCACCATTACTCTGTCCTCCTCCTCCTTGTCCTCTCCTCTGCCATTGACACAGTTGACCACTCCCTCTAACTAGAAACGCTCTCATCCCTTGGTATCTCAGTCCTGGCCCTTTCCTGGATCTCCTCATACCTCACCGACCGCACATTCAGCGTCTCCCACTCGCACACCACCTCCTTACCTCGCCCTCTCTCTGTAGGTGTCCCCCAAGGCTCCGTCCTAGGACCCCTCCTGTTCTCCATCTACACCCTTGGCCTGGGCCAACTCATAGAATCTCATGGCTTTCAGTACCACTGCTATGCCGATGACACCCAAATCTACATCTCTGGACCAGACATTACCTCCCTGCTGGCCAGAGTTCCAGATTGTTTAGCGGCTGTAGCCTCCTTCCTCTCCTCCCGCTTTCTCAAACTCAACATGGATAAAACGTAGTTCATCATCTTCGCCCCACCCCCTACGGCTCCTCTGCCTGACCCATCTATAAAAGTTAATGAAACCACTCTTACCGCTGTCCCACGGATCCGATGCCTTGGGATAACCCTGGACTCTGACCATATCCTTCAAATCGCACGTTCAAACCCTCAACACCTCCTGCCGCCTCCAACTCAAGAACATCCATCGAATCCGCTCCTTCCTCACCCCAGAAACTGCTAAGACGCTCGTCCATGCCCTCATAATCTCCCGCTTAGATTACTGCAACACCCTTCTCCATGAACTCTCAGCTAACACCCTCGCCCCCCTCCAGTCCACCTTAAACCGTGCTGATGGCTTAATCCACCTCACCCCCCCCCCCCCCCCCCCCGTTCTTCATCGGCTGCTCCCCTCTGCCAATCCCTTCACGGGTTATCCATTGTCCAGCGTATTGAATTCAAGCTACTAACGCTAACATACAAAGCCATCCCCAACCTGGCCCCTCCATATATCTCTGACCTCATCTCCCGCTACCTGCCCACACGTAACCTCAGATCCTCCAACGACCTCCTACTCTGCTCTGCTCTCATCCGCTCCTCACACAACCGTCTCCAAGATTTCTCTCGTGCATCCCCCATACTCTGGAACTCCTTACCAAGACACATAAGACTGACCCCCACAATCACAGGCTTCAAGAAGGCCCTGAAGACTCACCTATTCAGGAAGGCCTACAACCTCCAATAACACTATCACCGCACCACCATCTGTACAGTCTCCCCTTCTCCTTCTGTCTCTACCCCCCTTCCCTCATAGACTGTAAGCCCTCGCGGGCAGGGCCCTCTACCCCACTGTGCCAGTCAGTCATTGTTAACTATATCTGTTTGTATATTCTGTGTACTGTATGTAAACTCTCAAATGTAAAGCACCATGGAATTAATGGTTCTATATAAATAAATAATAATAATTATTATTATTACTATACTCTGGAGTTACCTGAGGAAAAAAAAAAAAAAGCAGTAGTGGCCGCCTCCGGGCCCCCTAGTGTCCTGGGCCCTGTGGCAGCGGCTACCACTGCTATCCTGGTAGCTATGCCCCTGGATCCATATACTATAGGTACCTGGAGCTTTCCAGGCATATACAGTCATTGGAGAGTATAGCTGTAGTGTGTATTGTATTATATATAGACCTCCTATGTATGTGTCTTCATGGTAACATATTAGAGAACAAACTGTTTTGTCTGAGCAGGCAGTCATGTGTCACATCATTCCCTAGAAAGGAGGAAGCGGATGCACACTTGTCATACATGAGTTGAGGAAGTATTTGCAATGTTCTTAATTTTTTTTTTAGATACATTGGAAGAAAAAAAACAAAACAAAAAACATGATCTAATATTAGTAATTTACACATTGCTTTGCTCCAAATATCATCCACCACTAGGAGTTATAAAGCTGCGTTCACATGAGGCATTTTTTCATCACAACTGAAAAACACAATGAGAAAAATACAGGGTTTTTTTTTAAAAAAAAAAAAAAAAAAAAAAAAGGGCAAATTTTGTCTAATTCGTACACGCTGAGGTCTTATTCACACAACAGTGCCATTTTTTACAGACCTAACATACATGAAAACAGTCATATCAGTCTGTTGAAGTCCATTGAGGGGTCTCATTCACATGACAAGGAGTAATGCCGGTATGATGGCCATTTTGCAAAAGGCCACTTGAATACCCCATGAATGTCTATTGGTCTATTCACAAGGCTCTGTCTGTCAGTATATGCCAGGCTCTATCTTTATTCACATACCTCTTCACACCTAGGCCGGGATGTGCGTCTGTACCCTGTAAATCTACGCTGGCTTGTAGCTGGCGTAGCTATCAGGCGTCATATGTGCCAGTAAACTGACGTGGATGATAAATCTAGTGCAGTGGCATTGGCGGCACAAGCCAGAAAAATTGCCAAAATCTGATTTGCACAAACACTTTGTGACTTATATAATGACTTTTATGTCTATCTGGTGTACAAAGCAAGATACGTCTGCCCCAATGAGAACTTAAAGCAAGCTCCTGCTGGGGTCTTCACCTTCTGTATACAGCAGTGAGCAGACAAGCAGGCTCCATAGCACAATAAGACATCCCACAAGTGTTCATGGGAAGATGAATCAATCTGAAGATACAATTACATGTAATAAAATGTGCAATAAGTACGGGGTAAGATCTAGACAACCCCATGAAATGCCAATGCCCTGGGCCGCTAGAATAGAAATATAAGGGTTTACTTTACTGGCCGATCCTGCTGTATAGTGATGTATCAATAATCAATATAGAGATTGGGCTGCCACTATATTAGCCTATCCTCAGGTAACTCCCCCCCCCCCCCAATAAATAAAGTGAAACAAAAAAAAAAATACTATATACAGTGCTCGGGGGGGGGGGGGGGGGGATTTTGTAATTGTAAGTTTTGGCACAGTTATGTCCTGCTTGACAATTTTCCCAAAACCTGGGGGCATTTAGGTTTATCAAAAGGAGGCATGTCCTCCAGCAAACCGGCATCTACTGATATTTACACCAGATGCAAGCTACATACATTTGAGAAGGCACAGGATCTTTCTAATTTATTAAGGGTAGGTTCACACTACTGGTATTAATGTTTGCCGCTCTCATCCATCATGGGACATTAAGGCCCCGGTTCCCACGGAGTAACGCGCCGCTCATTTAGACAGGTAAACACAGAGCGAGGCGCTTCAAAACAGATCCCATTGACTTCAATGGATGCCACCTTACGCGCGATACACATTGAAATCAATGGGTTATAAAGCCTTCCATTGATTCCAATGTATAGCGCACGTAAGCCGGCACTCATTGAAGTCAATGGGATCTGTTTTGAAGTGCCGCGCTCTGACACATGTTTATGTGTCTAAATGAGCGGCGCGTTACTCCGTGGGAACGGGGCCTAACAGTAGTATGAGCGATGCAGAAGGAGTCCCTTCCATGAGGTATTGCTAACATCCATTCTCATCCTCTTAAAAAAATAAAATAAATAAATAAAACTTCTGCCTGCAGGACTTTTTCTTCCATATAGAAAAGATAACAAATGTGACAGAAGCTTCCATCATGTTTTTTTTTTTCTACATTATGAGTCTATGTCAATAGACACAGAAAGAGGCGGCTCTGTCTGCATCTGTCACTTTACTACTGCTAAAGGGATTGTCCTGCTAGGGACACTTATTCCCTATCCACAGGACCTTGTCCAACTGGGACCAAAAGATGGAGCGCCAGAACACTTGCTTGAATGGCACTCAATTCACTTCTGTGATTCTGCCAACACCGTAACCTCCAGCAGCGCCTACTGCGCCTTAATAGTGAAAGGAGAAACAGTCATGCAAGTGCACTGGCTCTCTGTTCACAAGGAGTCCTTAGGATCAGTTTACATGGAGTGTTTTGCAGGCGGATTTTGACGCGGAATCCGCCTATAAAAACGCCTCCCATTCATTTCAATAGGAGTCACTACCAGTTTTTTCTGCTAGTGGAAAAAGAAATCAAACTACATGACGTACCTTCACGCGGATTCCACGGCTGAGTCAGCTGCTGTTTCTGTGGCTCAAGACTCCCATTCATCAGGGCCTAATCAGGAGCCGGATGCTGTGATGAAATGGCAATGCCCGTCACGGCTAGCCATGCGAAAAAGCCGGCGGCGGTAAAGGAAGAGGGATTTCCGCTTCCTTTTCTGCCGTGTGAACAGGGACTAATGGGAACATTCACCCCCGCCCCGATCACCTTTAATGTCCAATGTCCAACCGGATGTTCATGACTCTTCTTGCCAGCATTCAGGCCATTGACATGAAAACCTATGATGTTGTGATGATACAATGGAAGTACAACTGTAAAAGTTGGTTCCTACTAAGCTTGAAAAGCACCTGAGAGGTGCGAAACGATAGTCGCTGGCGTTTTTTTTATCTCTGCATGTCTCTCTCCTGCTGTTGCTTTTAATGAAGTGGAATAAAGCCTGAAAAGTTTTAATGACGCCTTGGGTGCGTGCCCCCATTATTTCTATTTTTGCTGTGTTATTTATCTGGAAGTGAGCACCACTCAAATTAGGCCTGGATGGATGCTGGGATAAGACACTTCAGGTAAATAAATGGAAACCCCCTATCTTAAAGGGAAAGTTTTGTCAGGAAATTACTCATTGTTTAAATTGTGGTTTTGGTTTTATATTAAACATAATTTATAAGAATTTTTGGAGGTTTTTATTTATCATATTATTTATTTTAAAAATAAAGGAATATCTTGAAGTGTACTGATAATGTACAGAAGAGCCTGAAAAAGAAGTATATGGCCGACAAGCCTGGGCTTCAATAGGTTCCCGGCTGTCATGGCAATGAATCACCAGCCCGGGATCTCATTCCAGGCGCCTGTGATCCTCCCCAGAATGGCAGAATATGGTCTCAAAGCTGAAAGGCCCTGGGAGCTTTAATGCCCACGATCAGTGACGGGAAAGACCCGTAAACATATTTAAATACCCAACGCCCACCGTAACAATATGGTAAATGTCAGGAAGGGGTTCAAAACATTAGAAAATATTCTTTAAAAATATGTTTAACGTAAAACTTGATTAAAAAAAAAGATAAACACGCCATCTTCTGGCGATAAAATAAGTTGTGATATAAATGTGGTGGAAGTAATATTAATATTATGTTTCCACTCCGGCATTATTCTGGAAAGGCTTATAGGGGTTGTCCAGTTGACAAAAAAAAAAAAAAGTTTTTTAAAAAATTCTCAAAATGGTGTATAGATAGAAGCACAAAACAAAGTGATACCTCCCCCTGCTGGCCACATTCCGAGGACACCCAATCTCCGGTAGTCTCTACTTCCTGGTCCAGTAGGGATGTATTGACAAGGGACATATAACTGCTGTAGCTATTCACTAACCACAGCAATGAGCACTATAGCAAGTAACTGGTCGCTGCTGGACCAGGGAGCCGAAACTAGGGGGTAAACGAACAGCATCAGAACAGGGCGAGTGAGAGATCACTGAGGAGAGGATCCACTTCCAGACCACCCCTGGGGTTTTTACGTCTGGGTAGTATCTTCCTTGTAAAGCAAGAACGAGCCATTACATCCAAGCAGTTTTCAGCAGCTGCATGATTTCCTGCAGCTGCTGAAATGGGGAGCCGGCTGTAACTGCAACTGGAGCTCCCATACAGAAGGCAGGGAAGGTTTATCACTCAATGACCGCTGTATACGCGCAGCCATGATGTAGCTCCCCTCCAACTCAGCGGTCACGTGATCCACTGGGTCTTTTAGAGCTGCTGGGTCTTACAGGACTCAGATCAGCTCTATAGTTATGGACAGGAGGCTGCATTCCTCCTGCAACTGGTGCTAAATGTACCAGTCCCAGTTACAGGGGAAATCAGCTTCCCCCACCATAAAAAATATGGATAGATGTCTCCAAAAGTCTATTATGACACAATGTTTTTAAAAAAAAAATAAAAAAATTTTAATAATTAAAAAAATAAAATAATATGTCACACCTTTAATACAGGTTTCTAACCCCACCCCCGAAGACACAATACATAATAAGAATTACCTAGAGGAAAAAATATTTTTAAAAGATTTTTAATAGCAATTAGTGCTGTTAAATAAAAAGAATGAAAAGTGAAAAACACACGTTTTTCTCCTCTGTTTATATTTTCCCTTATGTAAAAAAAATTAAGACATATGCAAAAATAAAAACGACACAAAAATAAAGCCCTGTATGTCACCGAAAAAAAGATGCAGAAATTAGTTGAATAACCCATATGATAAAAATGTTATAGCCCTCGAAACAGAACATACAAAAACACAAAAATGTGTCCAGTCGTAAACCAGAGAATGGCCTGGTATGGAAGTGGTTAAGCAGGTTTAAAAATATTTTTTTTTCTAGGCTGGAAAAAACCCTTTAGGCTAAGGCCCCATGGGCCGTATCCGCAGCACTAAAGCGCTGCGGGAAGAACTGCTGCGTGAACGCATTTCGGTTCTTTCTGCAGCGCTTTTAAGAGAAAGTTCACAGTTTTCCTCCATGGACTTTCTCTTAGCATTATATCTACGGGAAAGCCACCGGCGTTTCCGTAGATATAATTGACATGTTGCGATTTGCAAAGCCGCAACGGCTTTGCAAATCGTAGCGTTTCCACGCTGCGATCTTTTCCACAAAGTGGGGATGGGATTCGTGCAGGCAAATTGCGGCGTTTCCCGTCCGTGGGGCCCCAGCCTTAAAGGGGCTCTATCATTGAGAAAAGTCATTTTTAACTAATCACATCCTTGCACAGCCTTTAGAAAGGCTATTCCACACCTACCTTTTGTATGTAAATTGCCTCAGTGGTTTTGAATAAGCCAGTTTTTATTCATATGCTAATTAGCTTCCAGCCAGCACAGGAAGTTCCCAGCAGCACTCCTCTCTGCTATTGTCGCCTATCTAGGTATACAAGCAGGAAGTCAGCAGCAGCAGCCTGTGCTGTATACATACATAGGAAATAATAGGCAGATCGGCAATAATCCTAGCTGTACTACTAGCTTATTTAAATTGAAGAGTTTTCCTAAATACATTGCTGTAGAAATGCTGCTTCATGTACCTGCTTTGTGAGATTATTCCTTCCTGTTGCTTACACAAGTTGCCTAGGTCCCTGGCCTGGTCTACCTTCTTATCTAGCATCTCAGAACGGGTGACATGGCTCACTGCTCTCGGGAGGAGAGGGGGCCTGAGTTCTTGCATTAGCTCTAAGAACAGTTACCTCCAACTTAGGGGCTGGCAATCAGGTCAGCTAATTGTATTTTGCTGATAAGAGCTCAGACAGAGGTTTGGCTTAGTGCTTGTGCGAAGAAAAGACAGCAGGCAAATTCCATCCAAGCATTGCAGAAAAATACTTGTAGTGGAGATGCTACAATTTCAAAAATTGTTGCATTTTAGGAAATAACAGCATGTCAATTACACCTACAGAAATGCTGGCAGTTTCCCTATAGGTGGAATGGAAGCAGAAAGTCTGGAGAGTTTTCCTCTGTGGACTTTCTGTGTAAAGAGCTGCCGGACAAACTGATGCATTTCCGCCATTTTTCCCGCAGCACTTTTTCTCTGATCTTCTCCTTAAAGACTTGGAAATCCCTCTATTGGTATCTGTGATTAGCAGAGCGTCCCCCACCCTCTTTTTCCCCAGAAACGGCTCCCCCTTTACCCCCTAGGCTGTGTCTAGTATCGCAGCTGATGTTCAACTCTGCATCTGAAAAATAGCAGGCTTCCTAAGTGTCCTGACTTTTGTCAGTAAAATCCCTCATAGGCCTGTGTCTCCTGTCTGCAGCCAGCCTGTAGTCTGCTGCCCACTGCCAGTCTGTCTGTCTGCTGTGCCAATGCCTCCTACCAGCTACGTGCTCTGTTTTTTTACCCGTCTGGAGTAAATTTCTCTTGGACCTAAATAAAGCTGTGATTGCAAAATAAAATCATGACGCATCGATTTCCAGTAATTCCTACGTGGTCTACCATTTCTAAAAGACCTTTCTTCTGAAGAATGGCGGCTCATAACTTCTTACCTTCTTTATTTATTTTGGAAGGAAAGCTGATTTGAGTATTGCCCTCCTACGAATATTTGCAGCAAAGCTCTGGGAACAATTTACACAGTCCATCAATAGTTGAACTTTTTTTTTTATTTAAAGAAACACAAAAAATAAAATTCCACACAATCGCCCAACATCTCCCAGTCCAGACTTATACATAATATTGCACCTAAATGGGATCGTTCAAGGATCCCTCGATCCAAGCAGTTTCCACAATTTCTCTACATTAAAGGGATAGTGTTCTATATAATGCTTTGCTAGGATACACGAGTCCTGAGGTGCGTACGGCTACTTCCTCCTTCACTGCAAATATCTCATTGCAAGCCACAGTCACCACATAGAGCACCTACAGGTGTATAGGAAGATTACATGTCTGCAGTGACTACATACATCGGAACGGTTATTATCACTGCAACATAATAGAGAAAAAAATATCTACAAATATTTATAAAAATATACCCGATTTATTTATTCCTCCGCTATCAGAGCAGACGAGGGCTGCAGGCTGACAGTGAAAGAGTTAAATAATGCAGGGGAAAAGCGAAAGGGCATAATGGGTCATTTATGTCTGTTCGCCACTTTTTAATTTTTTTTTTTTTTTTTAATAAATATAAATATTTTCTAACACAGAAAAGCAAATGTAAGATGCAGGAAGACAGCCTGACTGTAGGTGATGCAGCAGTTATGGACCAGATTCTGATCTCCTGGGTGGTCCCACAGATTCCAGCATTTGTCCAGTATGGCAGGAAACAGCGCCCATTGAGAAGGGCTGCTATCTTAAAGGGAGTCTAGCATTAGAATCCCATATTTTAATACTAACACGTAGGAATTGCCTTAAGAAAGTCTATTCTTCTATCTTTAGAAATCTTCTCCACGGCACCGTTCGGTAGATAATCATGGTCCCCTGTGCTGCTTGAAAACTCGCCAGCGTCGCCTCTATCTTCTACTGGCACGCCTCTCCGCAGCATCCTCTGCAATGTCTTCTTCCGGCGCTGGTCTTCTAAATCCCAGGCATGCGCAGTTGGCTCTGGCTTCGGGCACAGCCGACTGCGCATGTCTGCGGCCATTTTCTTATGGCCGCTTACACGAGCGTACTGCATTGCACAGTACACTCATGTAAGTGGCAACAAAAAAATGGCCACAGACATGCACAGTCGGCTCTGCCTGAAGTCCATGCATGGGATTTAGACACAGAAGACAGAATCGCTGGAAAAAGACACGGCAGAGAAAAGATGATAAGGCAGTGCTGCAGAGTTTTCAAGCAGAGATGCCCCCATTGCTGTTTGAGTGCAGGGGAACGCCCCCAGTGCTGCGAGAAAACTCATTTGCATACCGAAGAAAACCAGGAATATCTACTTAACGGCAGCGTGGAGAAGACATCTAAAGGTAGGAGAAGAATAGCCTTTCATAAGGCTATTCCTACGAGTTAGAATTCCTTTAAAGGGGAACAATTCATATAGATTATATGTGAGCTGTCAGCACAAACACAGGGCAGACTAGATCTGCAGTCTGTCCTGTGCTCAGCACTGATGCTCACAAAAAGCCTCCCAACTCCTCCCCCATTTATTTCAGCGGGTGTCAGGCAGATTTTTTTCCCTCTAGTTGATTATTTTTGGCTAAAGGCAAAAAAGAAGCAACATGACTAGTGTTGAGCGAGTAGTATTGGATCGAATACCTCGTCGGCATAGGAATGCGTGTAATCGGCCGAACACCAAGCGGTTAAACGCTTCAAATATTCGAAGCGTTTAACTCCTCGGTGTTCGGCCGATTACACGCATTCCTATGCCGGCAAGGTAATAGATCGAATACTACTCGCTCAACACTAGTCATGACCTTTTTTTAGGCTGAAGTTCTATGTTGCAAAAATGCAGCATTTTACAGTACCTGCAAAGTGGATGGGATTCTGGGCTAATACCACCCACATACTGCAGAAAAAAATCTGCACTCTCAAAAATTGCAGTGTCAATAATACCTGCGTAAACGCTGGCGTTTTCTGGCAGAAAGTCACAGAGGGAAACTGCAAAATCGCAATGAAAAAATGCTGAGAAAAAAAACGCAATGCATTTCAGCCACATTTTTTTCCTATACTTCGCCACGTGGGTTCTTTGTGTTAGCAGATCCCACCTTGTAAAGCCCAATGAAATAATGAAATGAATGGAGGGCAGAAAAAACTGCTACAAAGAATGAGATTTTTCTCTGCCTCTTATTCATTTCAATCGGCTTTGCAGGGCAGAAGCCACCTAAAGAAAGGTCATGAAGCTTCTTTTTGCTTATATATATATATATATATATATATATATATATATATATATATATATATATATATATATATATATTACACACACACTGCAGGAAAAAAAAATCAGCCTGACTCTTGCTAAAATGAATGTTCCGACTCAGAATCCACTTTCAAAAAACTCTGTGTGAACATACCCAAAGGGGAATACCCATACTCTGGATATATTACAATAGATAGGTACCGTAGGTGAGAAGTGTCTGATCAGGACTGATCACTCGGTCACTTATTTGAATGGAGCAGTAACTGAGCATGTGCACTGCCACTCCAAAATCTGACTGTCGGACATAACTAAGTGGTCTAAGTAATCTAACTCAGACTAGACACTTATCTCATGGAATAGGTGATAAGTTTGGAATATAGGAAAATCCCTTTAAATATATTATGAAATATATAAGCCAGAAAAGTACTCAGATGCAGCTCATCCATCACCACTCATCTAGACTGTGACGCTTTGTGCCAGTGGCCCGAAATTAGAAACTGACAGATGTATTCTATCCTGCCCTGCTGTCACTGTCCAGTCACTAGCTGGAGATCAGAGTACTTACTATACATATACAATACTATACAGCACTGAAGCAACATCAGAGCAGTTCCTGTTCATAGCAAGGCCAATATGTATATGTAATATGGCCCATAAAACTAGAAATTATTATTATAAAGTTAGAAATAAACAACCAGTCAGCTGCTCAGAGCCGTGCAGTGTGTGTGTGTGTGTCGTGCTGTGGTCAGATGACTTTTAGGTCTATAGCAAGTTATAAAGCCTACAATTTGCAGCCTGCTCAGGATAGGACTTTTTCTACAGCCTGATGCTTCGTTCACACTTGTGCCTGGTATCTGTCCAGCGTGATTCCGCCTTAAGATCAGAAAAACAGATTTGGAACGGTATGCAAACAGTCCATTTATAGACCCATTCACTTCAATGGGTTTTTAAAACAATCCACAGGTGTCAGTTTTCAGCCTCTCCGCTGTATATCCTTATTTTTTGGACAGACACAAAGTCCTACATGTCTGCCTAGTTTATGTCCAAAAGGGTGGATACACGGCGAAGAGGCTGAAAACTGACACCTGCGGATTGTTTTAAAAACCCACTGAAGTGAATGGGTCTATAAATGGACTGTTTGCATACCGTTCCAAATCTGTTTTTCTGATCTTAAGGCGGAATCGCACCGGACGGATACCAGGCAAAAGTGTAACCCCTCCCCCCCCCCTCCAAAAAAAACAAACATTAAAAATACCTGACATTGCGGGGTTTTTTTTGTTTTTTTTGGGGGGGGGGGGTTTGTTTAAAGATTTTACAAACAATGTGCGAGTGCCTGTGTGTGTGTGTGTGTGTGTGTGTGTGTGTGTGTGTAGGAGACCTCGGGAGTTTTCCAATTTCTGCAAACAAAAAGCTCCCCCTACAATAAATTGTTCTTACACTTTTATATCCACAGATGTAATAACAATGCACCAGAATTCTCACATCATTTGTACCAATAACCCACTTTTTGCACCAAAAAGTGTGAAAAATGTTGGCTATTTTGCTATTAAGCCAATAAATACCATATTTTCCGGACTATAAGGCGCACATAAAAACCTACGATTTCCTCAGAAATCGTAAGTGCGGCTTATAGTCCGGTGCGCCTTATATATGGATGGAAGCGGCGGCAAAGTCTGCGTGCCGCTTCCATACATACATAAAAGGCACCGTAAGGGTGCATTCACACTACAGAACGCCGGCGTGTATCACAGCCGTACACGCCGGCGTTACAGCAGGGCTGCCGGACACTTCCTATTCATTTCTATGGGAGCCGACATGCGAGCGCTCCCCATAGAAATGAATGGACAGACACTTCCCATTCATTTCTATGGGAGCCGGCATGCGAGCGCTCCCCATAGAAATGAATGGAAAAAAGCAGTCCATTCATTTCTATGGGGAGCGCTCGCATGTCGGCTCCCATAGAAATGAATAGGAAGTGTCCGGCAGCCCTGCTGTCACGCTGAAACAGAACGTGAAACTTACCGAGCGGTGCAGGGCGAGCGGGCATTCAGGCCTCCTCTTCCTCCGATGTTCCGTCCTTCTCCTCCGGCGCTCGCTGATAATGGCCGTGGCGCAATATCATAATGCTTCTACTACTGCGCATGCGCCCAGGCCATTATCAGCGAGCGGCGGAGGAGGAGGACGGAACATCGGAGGAAGAGGAGGCCTGAATGCCCGCCCACCCTGCACCGCTCGGTAAGTTTCACAACATTACGGTTGGGCTCTATCAGCATGATTTTGCTGATA
Organism: Leptodactylus fuscus; assembly: GCF_031893055.1. Lineage (NCBI taxonomy): Eukaryota > Metazoa > Chordata > Amphibia > Anura > Leptodactylidae > Leptodactylus > Leptodactylus fuscus. Next base: position 41,830,902 of record NC_134273.1, read on the forward strand.
GAGCCCCTCCTCGCCTGCCGAGCGCTTCCAATAGAAGCGGCTGGCACGCGGGGGGTTAAGCGGCCGCTGGCAAAGTCTGCCTGCCGCCGCTTTCAAGAACATATAATGCGCACCGGACTGCGGCTTATAGTCCGGTGCGCCTTATATATGAACCGAGACGGACTATAAGGCGCTCATGGGCAATGCGGCTTATAGTCCAGTGAGCCTTATAGTCCGTAAAATACGGTAAGTGGTATAACATTAGATAGTGTCTAAAGATGTGTTATGTTATGAACTACTGAGATAAATCTAATGCATGTTTAGACTGACTGGTCTAAGTTTACACTGTCTAAATGTAAGACTGGATAAATAAACCTGCCCCTGTGTCAAGTCTGTTATCAAGATCTCTGCTTGTATACAGTGAATGGGAGTCTTTATGGTTTATCCTCAGAGGATGCAAAGTTGTCCTGGTCATGTAATGGACGTACATCAGATCTTTACGGTAGAGTCACATGGCAGAACAGCTTTATATCCTTTGATGTACACGCTGCTGAATTTCTGGAGTGGTTTATACTGTAGCTCACCTATAGGAACCACTTCCACAGGTTTCAAACCCGCTGGTAAACCCAGCAATCATATGTGACATGCAGTCGTCATGCATCACTTTGCCTTGTGGATTTTATTTGCAGGATATGGATGAAATGCATAGACCTCATCCACTATGCTGATATTGTACAACACAATGGAGTGCAACTGACCAGTATACTGTGTACGCTGCCAGTGCACCACCAAGCCTAAAGATTCTCATTCAATGGTTACAAGGAGAGATCACAATAACATACCACACAATATGGTGTTCAAACAAAAAGTGTCCCCAGTAACTGCATAGCTTTTCATTAAACAATAAAGCTGCTTTATTTCTTGAAACTGGAAAACCCCTTCAAAATTTTTTATAGGATGTGTAAATAATGACATAGGGAAATGGAAAGGGATATGTGAAGTGACCCCAGTGACCTTCCTAGACAGCACTGTTTTTGGGCAGTGTTCAGAAAAAAAAAATTGCCGCAATCAAAACCACTACATAACTAAAGAGTTAACCTGGGAAATAACCCAGTGACAACAGAGTCATAGGGCAGAATGGTATCCGCCGTTTGTAATGGAAAGCCACAGAGTACAAAGCTGCCACACTAAGGGTATGTTCACACATTCAAGATTTCGATTTGCAAGAGAGTTTACTATAGTAGCAGCAAAGTGGACTAGAGTTTAAAGAGGTTTTCCCAGCTAAAAAATATAGATGATCGATCCTAAGAATAGGGTTCCTCGATATCAGATTGATGGGGGTGCTGGGTGTTAGACCCCCCACCAATCCGCTATTCTCTGTAGGTGATATGCAGGCAATTGAGTAGGCAGCAGACAGTTCTGTTCAAGGTCTAGTGGGAGGAATGAATCACTGCAGCTAAGCTCTTATTCAAATGTATGCGGTACCTGATCTGGCCACTACACAGAGACCAGAGCTGTCTGCTCCCTGCTCCATTCTCTGTGCCTGCTGATCATTGGGAGTGCTCGGGATGGACCTTCAATAATTTAATATTGATAACTAGAGATCAGCGAGTACTATTCGAAACTCCTGTTTCGAATAGCACACAATACAATAGGAATAAATGGACGCAGCCGGCACGCAGGCGGTTAAGCGGCTGTCCGCCGGCAAAGTCTGTGTGCCGGCCACTTCCATTCATTTCTATGGGTGCGTGCTATTCGAAACGGCTGTTTCGAATAGTACTCGCTCATCTCTATTGATAACCCATCCTTAGAATAGGACATCAATATTTTAGCCCTGCAAAATCCTTTCAACAAATCTTATCCACACACAGTGAAAACATTTCTGCGCAAAAATTTACACGGTCCAAATCTAGAGTTGGTCAATTCTGTTTGTGGATTTTTCACAGTGGATTGTGCCCTTTGTGCTGAATAAGATGAAGTATTCTTCAAATGTACAACAAAATCCACATGTAAAGGCCTGTTCACATGGGGGAAGTTGGTGCTGAATTACAGGTAGATTCTTCCTCAAAATCAGCTCCAAATTTTGCCCTTATTCTGCATCCCATTGTTTTCAATGAGAAGCAGACACCGAAGCAGGATGCCGAACAAAAAAATAAGCGTCCTGCTCGACCTTACAGTGAATTCTGCAGCCGATTCAGCCGTAGAACCCACAGCCTGAGCCACTGTAATGATTTGCTCCTCCATCTGAGAATGAGAAAACCACAGGGGAAAACAGAAGGGGGGATGGAAAAGGAATTTTAGACAGAAGTTTCCTCAAATTCCTCCTCCATGTTGCATGCCCTAAAACATGTGGATTTTACAACAGATATTCTTATGTACCCCCTGTGGACGTATCTTAAAAGGGCAGGAGGGAGAAGTGCTACAAATGTTTTTAGATTTGTTGCAGGTTGTGATCCATCCCTCAGCAGATAAGTATGGAAGCTATCCAGACCTATACTGAAACATTTCCATAGGCTTCTATAGAGCAGATGGATGCCAAAAGGGTCCTTGTACCTAAAATGACAAAAAACACCAATTCACGCATCAAGCATGGTGGGTGATCTCCTAGCGCTATAAGATCATGTTGGTTCCAGAGTTTTGTTGCAATATAAAATCCAGCTACAATATGGTCCTGGTCCTTACAGCGACTAATATAAAACATGAAATTGGCAGCAGGAAATGTCACACACGGCATCTCTTTAGCTTATACAAAAATATGATCGCAACCTACAACAAACCTTCGTCACTAAAAACCCCTATAATGCCTCTCTATACTGATATTGCCGATTTTCAATGGACTCCGTAAAGAAAAAAGGCAGCACAGAATTTGGTAAAAGTAAACCAGAAATCTGAAGAGTCTTGCAGCCAAGTCCTTGCCCCTAGAAGTCAGTCAGGCCGTCTCTTCTTGCAGATCAGAATTCATCATCGGAGCTCAGCAGTAGGGTCTTCTCTGTGTCACGGGCGCCTGACAGACTCTGGGAACGAGAGATTATTTGTCCATTGCGCCAGCTTGAGCCCTGCTCCAACGTAGACTGCTGTGTGTACTGCTGATAGGCCGGTGAGAAGTTATGGATGGCGTCCTGGACAATGTCATGAGGATTCATAGTCTCCTTCAGACTACTTGAGATGCTCTTCATGGGGGCGCAGCGGCCTGGAAAGCAAAACACAATTTAAGATGAAAATAATTAGGCAAATTAAAACCGTATCGTGTAATCCCTCTGTTATTACTACCAATAAGTCATGTTTAAATTGACAGCTGGGTGTCACAATTCTCTTTCTCTACACAGACACCCCCCCCCCCCCCCCCCCAACAAGTAACACTCAATCTACATTTCTAGTAGGAATAACAGAGGACCGGCACAATACTGAGTTTTGAGAAAAACTATCCACAATGGTTATTTCATGGAGAATACGAGTAGAGGTGACGGTCACTCTTTACATATAGTCGTTGATGTGATATGACCGAAATATACACCCCAGTTTCCTTAATATGTAACCATGTGTGATACTAAAATAGGATTGGCTTGGGAATAGTGATTGGCAGCCAGACATCCCCGCTAGGGTTTACCCCTAAAGGATCAGCTTAATAAAAATCAAAAACAAAACCCAACTGGTCTCATCTACATCACTTCTTAAAGTGCATTGTTTATTTCTTTTTTTTCCTCCTGTTTAATACTACTCTGTAGGAGGATGTATGGGGAACATATATGGCAATATCCTTTGTTAACAGAGTTTACGGTACTTCCCTTTATTAAAAGTCATCACTATAGTCTCTGCTTATCAGCGCACTTCTTCCCATTGCTAAGGAGAATGTGTTCTGGCTACGGCTAGTGTTACTTGCAGAAGCTCCTTAACCTGTTTCTACCATCCCGCTCTATAGTCATCAAACCTACTCCTTTTTTTATGTCTGCGCCTTACTCTTTATTCACACAAACACTGAAATCAGATATCTGACGGCTGTGTATATAACGGCCATCACGCGGCACCATTAGTATTTCTTTATGTGAATGGGGACTATTTTTTTTTAACCCATTTTCATGGATCCCTCCATACACTATAACTTATGAGTGATCCGTGAAAACAGGTGCGACTCGGTTGCAAAAAGACTGTGAACATGGACGTTTTTCAAAGCTGTATTGCACCTCAGTCGTGTGAAAGTCGGCTAACGGTGCCTGTAATCCCTGAGCCCTACATCGCTCTGCTATAAACCCCACAAATCTATACCTGGTCACTATCTGGCTGACAAGAACACAATGTGAAGGGGTACACGAGAGGGATTCAGTACTGCAATGCAGGACTCAGTAACTACAGGTGGGGACATATAAAAAAAAAAAAAAAAAAAAAAAAAAAAAGAAGAAGTTGTATTAGGGTTTAATAACACTACAGACTGATATAACAGAGGACAAGGACAGTAGAAGTACCTGGGGTTAAGAAGCCATAGACAGTGTGTATAGCACAACCTTAATAGCAAAATGTGACCTTATAGGGGCCAAAAAAACCCCCCTAATTTTAATGTAGATTATTCTGATTTACTACCTCATTGAAACATAACTTTTATTGCACCTTCACCAGCAAGATTAAAATACAGAATCGGTGCCGCAGATGTAATCTCACCTAATATTGTATTTCTCACATTCCACCTATGTAATGTATGTAGAGCACATAGGTTATTACCACAGCAACAATATCTGCAGATCACTGTGCTAACAATGGAGAGAAAAGGGTCAATTCCCCATAGTGAGAACTGCCAGACACGGCACAGACTGCTATTAAAATCAATATTTGTGCCCCCCCCCATGGATATGTTTTGCCGTACAAGGCATCCTGAGGGGTCTATGGGGTACTATGGGTATATTAGGTAGGAACATCAACAAAAATGTGATTTTATTAATACTATAGACTGATCTGAAAAGAGGGCAAGGCCAGCAGAGGCCAGTTAAGGAGCCTGCAAGTAACAGCAGCCATAGGTAGTGTATATAGCAGAACCTCTACACGCGGTACATTACTAGACATTGATACAAATTAGGCCATCTGCCCTTTTTACATGTTTTTTTTTAATCTAAGTAACTCTTTGTCAGATACATTATGAATATGAATTTTTTTCACATTATTTATATTCCGTATAATAACATAACAGCTATAGACAGCAAATGTATTATACTTATTGGCCATCGCATGTTTTGTGTCTTAATGACGTCAATGATTTTGCCTTTGCAGTTTTTTCTCTCCTATTTTATCCGTAGTTAATGGTTTGTATACGGATGCATATTTCATTTCTGGGGTTTTTCCCATAATTTTTTTGGTTGGTTTGGCCTATGCACACATGGAATGGAGTCTCTTTAGCAATGCTCAATAAGGACCTTGCTAAGGAGAGGCTTTACAGCACGCCTTCTTTAATAAAAAGGAAGTAAAATTGGTAAATAAAATAGAAATAAAAACACAATTATTCTTTGAAGCTCTAAAGACATAAGAAAATCTTCAGAATGTATGAGCATGTTAACCATGCAGAAAGCTATGCTTATGGGTAGGATTATATAGAATATCTTAGAACACATCATAAAAAGTCAATGGCAATGCAGTGTAGAGAAACAATATTGTTAGCGGAGCGCCCTGTCCCTTATGGGCACGGTCATATGATGTTAATGTAAAGAATGGACGGCAGTATGAAGTCATTGCTGGTGCAGATCAGGTGACATGTTGGTAATGTCAGATGTTAAATGTCTTCTCATGCATTTCACTTTCCAAAAATACACCAGCCTAATGCAAGATGACTGTCAATAAGAAGGAAAGGAAGCAGTAAATAAAACAGCAGATTTATGAAGCAGACAGAGCTGTACCTACCATATGGACCGTAGGTTGGAACGGCTGCAGGGCAAAAGCAAGGGAAACAAAAGAGAGAAAGGACAGGATCAAGAAATACAGAGGTTATACAGAGATCGCAAGTGGAAGAACTGAGTGCACATCATATGAGGCTCATACATTGATGAGTCACACAGAGAATGGGCTAGGATCACAAGAGACTCCCAGGCAGGACGCTCACAGTCAGCACTTCTCCACAACCATGGAGAGGTGTCCAACATGAAGTCTACACATTCTTTACATATTCCCCGGGATTAGACATTCAGCACCAGAGCAGCTGAGAAAGGTTTAACCCCACTAAGCACACGACTGCTGACTAGGCAACCTAGAGCTGGAAGAGAGCCCGGCACAGGAGAAATGCTGAACAAGATCAGAAAGCACGGTCATGTCCAAACTGCTATAACAGGGAATAATCTGTAGGGTTTATAGGTAGGGTAGCCCTCCCCCTTACCGAATATACTGTAGAACAAAACAAAACAGAAAGTGTTTAATGAACACTTAAGGAATAGGTGTCATTGTGACGACAGCCACTAGGGGGCAGAGTGCCTCTACCACACAAGAAATATGTGGCAGAAACATAACATGTCTACTGTATGAACAGACACCCTTGGAAAAGAGGTCCAGAAATGACACTAAGATTGTTCCTTGTACATTTTACTTAAAAGGGGTTGTCCACAGACTCAAGGAGGAGGTTGGGGAAGGTGAGACATTAAAAACCAAAAAAAAAAGCAGCAAACAACAGACATATATTCACCTGTACCCGACCCTCCAGTGTCAACTGCTTATGTCCGATCCAGCAGCGCACTGTGCCTTTGCCAGTGGAAATCCTGAGGTGCACTTGACCTCTGACCAACCAGCAGTGTCAGGAAAGGAACCAGTGATGTCAGTGAATATTGTCACTGTTTCCTTTCCTATGGCTACAGATTGGCTTCAGCAGTCACATGGGGAGCAGGAATTCTAGTAGCAAAGGCATGGCACGCAATGGACTGGACAGTGGCGGCACACGCTGGAGCGCAGAGGACATACATAACTTTTTTTTGTTGTTGTTGTTCACCTTCCTGGCCCCTTCCCTTTGTCCTGAAAATCAGGAACAACTCCTTTAAAGGGGTTGTCCAGTATCAGGCCAATACTGAGAGACAAATATTATTGTTTGTATAATAATGGTTGTATAATTTTACAATATACTTTCTGTATCAATTCTTCACAGTTTTCTAGATCTCTGCCAGCTGTCATTTATTCTGCTTACTTCCAGTGGTCATGTGATCTACGGTCCATGGTCATGTGAGGGACACACTGGTGCACAGCTCGTTATAGTCACAGCACAGTAATTAGTCATCTGCCTGGTAACAAGCTGTTCATCTGTGTGCTCATCACCTGACGATGTACCATATATCACATGACCACAGACTGTAGATCACATAACCATGTACCATATATCACATGACCACAGACTGTAGCTCACATAACCATGTACCATATATCACATGACCACAGACTGTAGATCACCTGACTATGTACCATATATCACATGACCACAGACTGTAGATCACATGGGCATGGGCTGATTTTTATCCTCTGTAAGTAAGCAGAATAAATGAAAGCAAGCAGAGATTTAGAAAACTGTGAGGACTTGATACAGAAAATTGTACAACTTTTAATTATATAAACAATAACATTGGTCTGAAAGTGGCCGGCCCCTTTAAGGAAGTGATGGCAATAGGTTTTGATTACTTTGCTATAACGTCTGTATTGCTTTACAGTGACATATTGTAATATTCCATTTATTATAAAGGAGATCTCAGGATGGATCAGTAGGATTTCTCTTTCCATAGCTTTTCATTCAGTGCCATGTTGGAGTCAGCCCTGTTGCTGGTAGAAGGCTTATTATTTAGCCCCTTACTACCAGTAACACTTAAGGAGGTTGCCCAAGAATATGGAAAAAAGTTTGTTTTCTTTCCCAGAAACAGTGCTATGCCTGTCCTTGGGCTCTGTCCAGTATTCACCTAAGTGGGGGAGGATGAGCTTCAATACCGAGGAACGGCCCATACACAGGTTTCTGGAAAAGAAGACTTTTTTGGGGGAGTCCCAGGCATCCACTTTAACTTTTACATCACTGGACGTGAAAGTGTTAGCTATAGTGAATAGAGAGCACTCTATCTTTTTGGTCAAGATAGCTTATACTTGTTATTGTAGTCATGTATCCAGCATTGCTGTAGAGCTCTATAGATGAGCTAGTGATTATACTGTAAGTAGTTCATTATATCTATGCAGATACAGGTCACATATTGTCTGCAAACACCTCTCTCGTCCCCTTGTATGGCATCAATACTCAATAACCAATGACCTATCCTGAGGAAGGACATTGACTGAAGGTCAGCAGGACTCTGACACCTGCTGTATGTACAATGTTTGGGTCCTCTTCACACACCAAGCAATTGTATTATGGCTGTGTCTGGTGCTGCAGCTCAACCCATTCACTTGAAAGGGACTGAGTTGCAAACAGGCCATGTGGCCAACAAGTGTGGCGGCACATGGCCTGTGAAGCAGAAGCAGTGCTCAGAGAGAACCACTGCAAATAGCTGATCTGTGGGGGTCCTGGACCCCCAGTGATCTTCAATTCATGACCTGTCCTGAGGAAATGTCATCTATTAATAAATCCCATACAAACCCTTAAAGTGTGAGCAATACTACTCAATCTGGAAATATATGTATATTAATAATGGAAGCGGGAGATGGCCGCACTCACCTTGGGCATCCAACCTCTTGTCTAGGTATACTTTATAAGTAAAAGCATAACGCAGAGCTATTGCTGCAAAGAACATTTCCACACAGATAATAAAGTTCTGGTACCCAGCAGCGACTGTGCCCTCCCCCACAGTAACCTCCGCTGAATGGATTTTTGGGATGGCTCCACACTTTTCCAGTATAGCCAAAAGCATCCCTGCAAGACAAAAGCAAAACCACCATTACAATGTAAACACAGATATGTGTAAGAAGCACAGGAGACAGGATCTGCCTTTTCCACAATCCATAACCTACAGCTGAAATGTAGGCCCTGCTAAAAGGAATTTGTCTTCAGCTAACTGACTTGTGGAACAGTCACGGAGTCAAGGTTTCAATGGTCACAGTGCTAAGGTATATAATGTATGTAGATTTTATTGTGGAATAGTCATAGATTTATGCTGAGAGCCCCAGTAGCCGTTTTCTGCCATGTAAAATTTATGTTCTTTTTGAATACATTTTGTCTTTATATTCCTCACCATCTTCAAGAAGTGCCAGTTGTCAGTGGAAGGAAACCTTCTTTATAATTCATGGTTGAAAGCACATCCTGACTTAGTCCTACTTTTACACACTTGCAGTTTGTTACAGTGTATCAGCTTAGGTAACCTTTCAGGATTTAGACACATCTACAACACAAATCCCTACTGTGACCTGGATTTGTGTTCTTATGGTCACCTAAAACTTGACCTAAGTTATCTGCATTTTAACATCCATATTACAGGCATACTATGAAGACTCCCCATAGTTCCACTGAAGCAAAGCATAAGTGTATGTGAATATTCACCTGTATGGTCGTGACATCAAGATGTTTTATCTCACCTTGCCAGAAGGAAAGGAAAATCACTGACTTCACCATGAAGAACTTTAACACAGGGCTGTAGGGGCTAAGCAGCTCTCGTGTGGCAAAGTAAAACAGAAACAGAGCATAGAGCGCCAGGCTGACCGAGATGTTGTATATAATTGTCACATAGAGGTAACCACTGGCCACACTGCAATGACAGGAATACTACGTTAGAAGTAATACAGGTACAAAATGCAACATCTGCATCTACACCCAGCAGTAATAATAGAAGAAGGATTATTCTAGATGCTCTAACCACAGCTGTAATAGTTTATGGATAACTAGCAGTTACCTGCGACTTCATCTGCGGGTTGGCGGTGGCGCTGAACAGCTTATATTTCTTGTCCCCGACATCTCTGCCCCCTGTTTCTTGTTCCCCCCATCTCTACCCCCAGTTTCTTGTTCCCCCATCTCTGCTCCCAGCTTCATGTCCCCCCATCTCTGCCCCCAGTTTCTTGTCCCCCCATCTCTGCCCCCAGTTTCTTGTCCCCCCATCTCTGCCCCCAGTTTCTTGTTCCCCCATCTCTGCCCCCAGTTTCGTCCCCCCCCCCATCTCTGCCCCCAGTTTCTTGTCCCCCCAACTCTGCTCCCAGCTTCATGTCCCCCCCCCCCATCAGCCCCAGTGTAGTTGGACTCACCTTGCCACGCTCCCCCCGCCGCTCTCTCCACATAGTTGTCAGGCGGCGGGCTGCGTGTGGCATATATGAGGCAGAGCGGGGTCGGCGTCAGGTTGCTATGACAGCCGGAAGCCTTGCGCTGCCTCCCTGGCCTGTCAGTCTTTTGCTTCTATTGCAGCCTAGGCAGGTAGACTGCAATAGAGGCACTGGTATTTTGCAGTGCATTGCAGAATACCGGCGCCTCTATTGCAGTCTACCTGCCATATGCAGCCAGCCGCCCGACACCTATGTGCAGTGAGCGAGCGGAGAGAGTTGCGGGGGAGCGTGGCAAGGTGAGTCCAACTACACTGGGGCCAATGTAGGGGGGGGACATGAAGCTGGGGAATGTGGTTGATCCCTGGGGACACCGACCTAGGGACACTCCCCCCGGGACACCCCCTCCCCAACCCCCTGTACCCGCTGCACTGACCTGTTATGTGGTGTTTCGGGTGCAGCAGCCTCCTCCTTAGCCGTCCGCGAAGTGTGTAGGCGGTGTGGGATAGCTGCGGCGTCAGGACCATGTGGGCTGCCGCCATCTTGCTCACTGTGTCCCTGCTGAATCAGCACGCCCACCTTCAGCTCCCAACCTATGGTGCCGCAGCCCTGGCTCCAGAGCCCGCCCACAGCCTGCCATGCACTAATAGGAGGTGCGTGCACAGACCAGCGCTGGCGGAATGCCAGCTGCTACAGCCGTGCAGGAGGGTTCTTTGGAAGGTCACGGTGGCGATTTGGGGTGAGTGACCCACATTTAAAGTAGCCTATTACATTTTCCTGGGCAATATGTGTGTGTGTGTAATTTGCCCAAAATCCATTCAGCCGTTTGGCTGTGATTGAGGAACAAACATCCAAACACACAAACCCACAAACATCCAAACTCACAAACTTTCACCTTTATAATATTAATAGGAAACACATGAGCCAGGATGTCAGTATTCAGATAGAAATATATCTACAGAACAAGGATATAGAAATATAAGCCAAGTTCTATTTTATCCAAGTAGTCTTAGGTCCAATAGATACAGCTTTGTGCAGAAATGGAGCAGAAATCCCATTAACGTTTATGTGTACTAAATTGTTGTACATGGTTAGGCCTTTAAGATGAGCATTTTATACAACAAGGGTACTCAACTAGTTTTAGTAAAGGTCCACTGACAGGGTTCTGCCATCAAGTAAAGGTCTGAGCTGAACATGTCCAATCTTTACATTAATTTTAAGATAAAAAGATGCGTCTGACTTTATGGGGGAATGGGATGACTATTATACTGTGGGAGGGGGTACTAAGGAAATTTATACAGTGAGTGGGGGCATTAGGGAGCATTATACTGAGGGTGGGGGCATTGAGTAGCATTATACTGAGAGTGGGGGAACTAATGGGACATTAGTGTCCCCCATACAGTATAGTGCCCTATTATTGTGCCTCCTCACTGTATGCTCCTTATCCCCCGCCCCCATACACAGTATAACTACTGTCGCTACACAATTAGCTTTAAACAGTGCTCAGGAGTAACATTCATCTCCTGCCCACTGTCCCTAAGCCCTGATCCCTTTAAACTAAGCAGCAGCAGGGATCAGCAATCGTCCCTGCTTCTTGCGCTAAAGCCCACACGTGTGCAGGCAGCAGAGATGATCACCGGTGAAATGATGGTTTCTACCAGCCGCTGTCATAATGAGAGAACTCAGAGGGCAGGAGTCTGGACAGCTGGTAGCCGTGGTCTGCCAGTTGAGTATCCATGTTATATGGTCTATATTACGAGTAGCTGGTGTAGATTTCAGGGATCATTTACACCAGGAAAGCGGAGAGGGCAGTGCAAAGCAGAAAACACAATTTGCACAAAAAACATGCAACTTTTTTTATGCCTTGTATGCCAGAAACCTGATGTACAAGGTATAATAAACCTGCTCTATTGTTTTCAGTGTTTGTTTGGAGAAACATAGCGCAATATATAGCTACTAGTACATCAGACAACTAACTGCAATGTGATCATGTATTGGGCACTGTATGAAAGACATAACAATAAGCATATATCCAGTACTTACTTGAAATCTCCATCCCGATATTTGCCAAAAGCCTGAAGTATTACAGTGATTGCTGCCATTAATGGCTTAACCACACAAAACTGCAGGGTAGCCTGTGCGGGGACAAAGAATACACAGATATAACGTAACACTGCTATAGTGTAACACTGGTGATGTGATCTAGGTAACACAGTGTCTGTGTTCTACAAGTCTATAAGTAGACCACTCTTTGTAGCACATCACATGGAAAGAATTTTAAACATTTGTTATATAGAAATAAATTGTGAAAGGAACAAAATGGTAAATATGGACAGTGTCTTTGTACAGTTACATTAATAATCCAGCATTACTTTTAGAAGCTCACAAACTGTGCCGGCAGGATTATAAATCAGTGTAGAGGAAGAGAAGTAACAAGCGGCACCTCATTCTGTACTAGCGATGTGTAATCTATGAGCCATCGGTCCTGAGCTCTGTACACCGGCAGTTTACCTGTGTCTTACTAGTAATATTGCCACAGCCCCCCTCCCAATCTAATAAATCAGGATGCAAAGAATCTATCAATGATATCCAGCTTTCCTTCCACCGCAATGTAACAGTCTGAGGTCAGGGGCCCTTGTTGTATGTGTGTATAAATGTACACATATTAGAAACAAAAATATATGGTTCCCTGCTCACAATGTGTCATCCCCTACAAAAAAGAAAACTGCCTTGAGCAAGAGTCAGCGCCGCACCTCCCATGAGGCGACCTGAAGCGACCGCTTCAGGCGGCGCTATGCCAGGGCCCCAGGGAGGGCGGCATTTTTGCTTCCCTAAGCCAGTCCAGGACAAGTTGTCCTGGACTGGCTTAGCACCGAGCGGTGGTTTGGGGAGGCCACTGGAGCAGCGCTGCTCCAGCAGCCTCCCCTCACGCTCAGTCAGAGAGCAGGTCCTCTCCGTGCCTGCTCTCTGCCTGCAAACGGCGCTAAGCCCTGCCCCCTTCACCATGCCCCCTCGCGTCACCACGCCCCCTTCGCTCCGCCCCCTCCTCCCGGGGGTGGGGCGGCTTTCTGTAGTTCGCCTCGGGCGGCGAAAGGGGTAGGTTCACCCCTGGCAAGAGTGTATGGAAAAAGTATGTTTTTGTACCATACCAGTGGGTATGAAATATAAAAAGCAAAAAACTTGAGTCTTCAGTAGTTGATACCTTTTTTAATGGCTAACGAATAGTGATGACAGATTACAAGCTTTTGAGGCTCTCGTCCTCTTCCTCAGGTCAACAAGGAAAATTAGGCAAGACAAGAGGTGTAAAATGGGTAAAGCAAAGACACAATGAAAAAAAACCTGCTAAAATCAAAGGGGAATCAGTCATTGTGAACTGTAAATCTCAAAATAAAAGGTCTTATCTAAGGATGTACTCACCCCAGAATAAGAACAACATTAACAATACATCACCAAATACAAGGGTAGGGGGCTACACAACACCCCACACTATTGTAATACTATATGGTATTGCTTTATCTTTATCCTAGTGTAGGTATATTAACTCCGTCTCACTAGTGGTCTTCCCAACCACATAGCTTAGGTAAGGGGCTCTATTTTGGGGTTGCGCTCCACCATGTATTGTATCCAGTAGAATTTTGCAATTTTTAAATGGTTTTATTCTTATTTCTGTGCTTTCCATATTCTTGAATAAAGCTTATTTCTTCATCCATATCGTTTTCGGTGCATTTTATTTATGCTGGTTATAGATTGGTCTGCCTGTTTTCCAGTGTATTACTAGAATCCATATTCTTACCATATTAGTTTCCACATTTTTCCCTCTTTGCATGTCAGTTACCTGAGGCATTGAGGTAGAATAGTAGTACAAGGCCTCAACTAATACTTGTATTAACAAAAATGTGTAATTCTCTCTGTATGGAAAAGGAGCAAACAGGACGACTGAGTCCAGAACTTCATGGAGAACTCACCTGTTTACAAAACCGTAAGAAGCCTATAGAGTAAGTCTTCCCCCAAAGACAGCAAGTACCATACATACAACTAGACCTGCAAGTGGGGAGAGAAAAACTAAATGTTTAAGAAGAATAAACCACGTATCAGTAGTCACAACTTTTTGGAGAAAATTATTTTTACACATAGTAGATTTATTGCAATGGTCAACTTCTTCCACACATGTAAGTAGGATTGTTACTGCAGCCTAGATACTGTAGCTCTCTATTCAGTAGAATGGGACAGGCGCAAAAAACTCATGTCATGTGTGAATGTAGGTTTGGTAGAAGTTCTTAAGATGTAATCCATTTGGCACGTATGGAGAGGGGTAGGTGGGATTTCTTTTCATTTAGGAGCATTCTGCATGTCAACTATCTTACACGTTTCAATGAGACTAACAAAGCGTCACTTTATTATACTTTGCCAATGAAGGAAAATCCTTTTGACATTCATGCCGTGCAGGATAGGGCTGCCTTTAGCCACAGGCCCGCTTTGCCTAAAAATAGAGCCAGCCCTGGGATTTCTGCAACCTTTTGAAGAACTGTCTGAAAACAAATAAATCACATCATTGCAGTGCAAACTATTATCCTACTAAAATTTCTTACAAAAGTCGGAACAAGTGGCAACCAATTTCACAAGAATGCCAATCCTGGCTTTCATAGACAAATCCCTTCCTGTAGCCAGTTATCAGCTATCCACGGGATAAGCAATACATTTAGGGTCACTATGGATCTGACTTCTGGGACCCCACAGATCACAAAAATGCTCCATTCAATCTCTATGGGCCAGATGGAGACAGACAAGTATAGCACTGAGCTGTCTCTAGCAGAGGACGTGTGCGACCACTGCTCTATTCACACAAGAGCTCCTATTCTCGTGACAGGTAGGGATCCTAGTGGTGAAAATCTAATATATATTTATCACTTATCCTGTCTCCCAACAGGCCAAAATAGGCCATGCCCCTTCAGGCTTAAGAGAAATTTGACTTCTTTATAATGTCAGATCCTGGAAAGCATGTCCATTAGTTGTGAGACGGTACCAAGCTTTCCTGAGGTTGGCCTTACTATTCTTTACTTTTCAATTCTTGCCAGAAGATACGCGTCTCCTTTTGGAATTACCTCTTGTCCAAAATAAGATTGCTTCAGTCTGGCCATATGTGAATCAAGCAAAGGAATGACGGCTGTGTTGTCACCACTGCTTATGGTGTATATGTGTATCTGCCAAATCTTTAGATAAAGGCACATTTGGACATTAGAGAGACCTGGCTGACCACAATTTTTAGTACAAAGGGTTAACAAAAAGCAAAAACCACGGAACAAAAAGACACAACATGAAAATCACAAGAAGACCCTTCACCTACATCAATAACTACATGTGTTTTTGTACTGCAATTTAGGATGAGGTGGTGGCTTTTACAGGTAAAACTAATATTGTTTTACCACTCCTCTTTAAAGGGAGTCCATCATTGGTATCAGTGGTTTCGAGATAAAGACATGCCCGGGATAGCCTTTACAAAGGCTATTCTACTACTATCTTCTTTTTGTATGCAGTATGCTTAGTTCTATAGAGAGCTACACCAAAATGGCGCTCGGACACGCGCAGCAACGCTCTGAACACAGCCGAACTGTGCATGCCCGAGAATTCAAATGCAGCAGCGCGATCTGGCCGGAAGAACATCCAGGGAGGACGAGGTCAGATGGGGCACAAGCAATGGAGGGGCGTGGGTAAAGGTATGATGTGGAGCGGGTGCTTGGAAGCCCTAGGGAAAGCACAGGGTGCTCAGTGAGCTCATTTACATAAAGTAATTAACCAGGATTACAACAGAACGGTGGAGAGAATTTAAAAAAAGAAGGTAGTAGTAGAATAGCCTTTGTAAAGGCAATCCAGGAATGTCTTTATCTCAAAACCACTGACACCAATGATAGACTCCCTTTAATGCGGAGGACAGCTATACATAAATATACTGTCTACATGACTGTAGTATTCTTGATTGGCACGGATATAGGAGACACTGTATAAACATGCAGCTTACTGCTGGGCTCCTTATAAAGGTTCTGTACGCCAGCAGTTTTTCTTGTTCTAGCTGAGAGGCTTTTGAACAATAAAACTGTAATAAGATGTGCTAAACTTGTGGCGGGAGATGTGGCTGGCAACATTAATGGAGGTAACAATTAAAGGGGCTGTCTGGCAAGCAGAACTTGTTCTAAAGGGTCAGTTTGGTTGATTGTTCTTTCCTGTAAGTCAAGAGGTAGCAGAAAGTAGACACTAGCAGTATAACAGGTAGTGGAGTATGTTGTAAGTGGTATTACTACAATACTAAAGACTGGATACATTGTGAAAAAGGAAGGCCCTTCATATTAACCACATATCGGTTTATTTAAAAAAAGGGGACACAGGGAGTGTCAGGGCAGGGAAAGTGAAGGTTTGGTGAAGCCCTTATTATTAGCATTAGGTTTTACATTTCTGGCCAGACAACCCCTTTATTTTATGCTATGATTGCCTCATTTCCATACAGTTATATGGCAGGTACTGAAATGGGTATCTGACTTGGCAGCAGGCGCTGAGCCTACAAAGCCAGGATAACACAGTCCACAGGCTACTACGACTTCAGCTATGTAAGTCTATGACCTGTTATTTTTTTTCTTTTCAGGATGGGAATAAGAACACCTGCATGTGCTTTTACATAAAAAATATATCCTAGTACTCACTCAATGGGTTTCCCCCGAATCTCAGTCATGATATTGCTCTCTCCTCCAAGATACTCATAGCAAAGGCTCAGGAAATTGTAGATGACAAAAGCTGTAAATAGAAAAGTGGCTTAATGTACTAATCCAAGCACCACAAGAGGAAACAGAAATGACCACAATAAAGACTCTATCCAGCCAGACGTGTTCATGAATAAATGTAAAAGCTTGGAAGACATCAATAATAAATAGAAGATTAAAAAAAGGCAAATGTGCAACCGCGATTCATTATGTCTTAGCACTCCTAAGACAGTCTTCCAATGATACAATATTGACCTATTGTCAAAAACTCCTATTTCATTTACCTTTCTTTTCATTCTTTGTTATTGTGTTGGGGGGTGGTAAACTTTTTTTTTTTAATATACTTTATTAAATCGATCAAACTTCCTTTTAATAGAAAACAGACTGTAAAGTTCCCATTAGCAATGCTCTAACTAAGCACTGCTAGGGAGACTGTCGGTACACATGTACTCAAAGTGGAGACAACAAATGCGCTTTTCTCACAATAGACTCAAAGTGCAGTCCGGGGGTCAACTACACGGTATTTTGCAGTATTCTATGTATAGTGAGGGTATTGTTTGCCCTCACATGCCGGACTGGAGAGATGTGTTTTGAGGTTTGATTTACCATTGTCCAGGGATAAGACCTCTCTGATCAGTCCAGGTAATGCGTTCCAGAGAGATTCTGAGGATGGACAGTTTACTTGAGTCTGCTGATCTGATTGGTTGGCAAGGGTTATGGCGCTGCAGAAGTGATAAGTAGTCAGGAAATATGTTGTCCATTGATTGGAAAGTCATCATGCAGACTTTAAAAGATATTCTCCATTTTATAAGCAAGCAGTGCAGTGAGGATGGGGGTTATGAAACATTTTGGACTAGCTGAAGCCAATGGAAGAACTACATATAGGGAATTACAGCAGTCCAGACGTGAGATTATGAAGACATGACCAGAATGGATAGCTCTTCTGTTGGAATAAGGAGTTTGATTTCTGCAATGTTCCTCTGGTGGAATGACAAAGATTTGATCATGGAGGATGCCTGGCTGTAGAGAGATAGTTTTCCCACATAGTATGAGCTTTGAAGGGTTGTGTTCCTCAGGGATAGAGGTGGTGGATGTATAAGTTGCCATTTTGCCACTAAGCACTGTCCTCCAACAAAAAGAACTTCAGTTTTGTCGGGGTTCAGCTTTAGCCAGCTGGCATTCATCCATTCTTTTTGTTTCAGATAGGCATAAATTTATAGTTGGAGATGGGTCACTGACTGATATGTATAGTTGGACATCATTTGACTAGCAGTGAAAGGCAAATTAATATAGAGTCATGGCCGAACCTAATAGAAGCATGTAAACAGCAAACAGCATTGGGGACAAAACGGAGCCCTGTGGAACTCCATATGCTGATGACGATGATGAGCCAAGAGATATTCTGTCTGTCAGCCAGAAAGAAGCTAAACTACTGAAGAACCGGGCTATAAATTCCACAAAACTACATGACTCTATGCAACATGTTGAGCTGAATCATTTACCAAAGGGGGAATTGGTCACGTCAAATGGGTGTATTTCCGGTTTTATACTACCTAGAAAAATGGTTCAAGTATCACAAAAAAAGAGGAGATTCAATGTCAAGATTGAAGTACTAGGTATAAAAGAACTAGAGCCATCACTAGTTAACAACACAGTCAGGAATGTGAATGTATAGACATCATGTATTGCATCCAGGCGTCTATATAAGCGGCATGCGCTTCTTGGAGAGAAGCAGTGAGGTTCTCGATGGTGCTAATATTCTCTACCGTATGGATCCAGTGACGAAGAGAGGGGGGTTGGGTGATTTCCAAAGGGCTGGGATGCAGGCCCTGGCTGCGATAAGCATATGATGCAGGGACGATCTGTGGCAAGTGCGGAGGGGGAAATCCGAGAGGTGGAGCAACACAGGGATGATATTTGTTTGCCACCCGTGCACCGTGTCATTCAATCTCGGCCAGTGGCTAGCACACACGTTGTGTGCAACCGGCCTAAATCACAGACTGAAATAGGACATATCTGTTTTTGAATAAACTCACAATCTGTGGAAAAAAACAGATGTGTGAATAAATGCAATACATTCAATGGATGCATGTCCTTGAAAAATTGACATGTGTAATCTGGAGACATTGCTTGTCTACAGATACAGTTAGCAGCATTTTATCAGTGAAAGTTGACATAAAAAGAGGACTTGGCCACTTAGTCCCTATTTACATAGTACATGTAACGTGTCACGCTCATGTGGAATGTAAGAAGGCAGCGAGATCAGCAGAAAGTGACTGCCCATCTCTCTTGGTATAATCTGCTTATCCCAAGTGATTGCTACTGTAAAAAATAAAAATACTCAAGACAAGGCAAGGACAGCACAAGAGCAAGAAGATGGCCTATTCTGGAGTGAGGTAAAGAGGCAACACATGAAGGGAGAAATCACTAAGAGAAACAAAGTAAAACTAAAAATAGCACAACTAGAAAGTCATGGCATGGATTCAATTTCATCATATTTACTACTTTAAAAAAAAAAAAATCACAGTAATATCACAAAAAGCCAATGTTCTCAGATTTTCTGGATCCAAGAAATTGCAGGCACATGAAATAGCATGCCCCCTGCCCCCCACATGGTAATATTATTATAACGTAAGTTTGCAATATTATAAGGTGTTTTCCGGATAATAACAAGTATATTTACAAGAGCTAAGAACTGGGGTCCTAACAAAAAAAAAAAAAAAAATCCCCCACAACTCCCAACACAGACTGGATTCCATTGACCTCTAATTCCTGGGATTTCTCAACACACAGGAAATACCCACGCAGTAGGGGCCCATTCACACTACGGATACGCTGACTGATTTTGAACGTTAAAACACGTTCAGAATCAGCGCGTATAAAGCAGATCCCATTCATTTCTATGGGAGCCGGCATACGAGCGCTCCCCATTGAAATGAATGGGCTGCTTTTTTCTCTACAAGCACTCCCATTGAAGTGAATGGGAAGCGCTCGCGTGTACGGCTCGGAATGAGCCGAGTGAGCCGTACACGTGAGCGCTTCCCATTCACTTCAATGGGAGTGCTTGTAGAGAAAAAAGCAGCCCATTCATTTCAATGGGGAGCGCTCGTATGCGCTGCAATGGGGAGCTGCAGCCACTCCCTGACCTCTATGGTCTCACGTCACTGAGGTCAATGGTTGGCTTCAGCGAACACACAAAAACGGGATGTGATCAGTTTATACAGTGGGTGACTATTTTTTTTTGTTTTATCTTTATTTAAAAACATCCCCTTTTTTCTTTAAATAAAAAAAAAAAGGTATATCCTGCACATCCCCAATTGTTAGTGCAGATCGTTATGCTGAAAATTTCTAGAATCTCACCTTCGTAGCAGTCCCGAACAGTGTCAAAGTACACATAGTACTGGTCATTGGTGAAAAATAGGAGACTGAGCCACGAATCAAAGGCATATATGGGAACGATGAAGAGGATTCGGACAATGTGTCTCTGTTCATTAGGGCAGCTGTAGGAGCGCAGATGCATGTATATCTAAAGGAGAGAAAAATAAGAAAAAGAATACATCTATATTCTCTGCATATTTAGCACCAGTAGTGTTGCACAGAGAGTGTCAAGAACTACAGATAACTATAAGATACAAGTTTTTATCTCACTTTTATCACGTGTATATATTGCCACAAACCGCAAATAAGATAGGCAACGCACAATCCACACAATACTCTGCAAACTCAAAAGAGCTTTAAGTAAGAAAAACACCCAAAAGTAAACAAACAAAAAAAACCACTACAGGAAATGCTTTCTATGTTCCACATGTAGGGCGGACCGTATCTTTTATAAAGCAGCTGACTGTTCTCACCACAGACCGCACCTCTAAGTTATGAACAGATGAAGTGATGTCGATCACATGGATTTTAATTAATATCGCTTAAGCTTAATTATCTGAACATGTAACACGAGTCTTTCTGCTTTATCACACATGTCCTGTTATGTACATGGGCAGGAAACATGCAAGAGCGGGGGTTCAGTACCC
The DNA here is from genome assembly GCF_031893055.1 of Leptodactylus fuscus. Classification (NCBI taxonomy): domain Eukaryota; kingdom Metazoa; phylum Chordata; class Amphibia; order Anura; family Leptodactylidae; genus Leptodactylus; species Leptodactylus fuscus. The sequence continues at coordinate 41,851,825 of NC_134273.1, forward strand.
CAATCAGGACACAACAGAAAGACACTATAGGAGTGTCTCCCACTTGGGAGATGACCATGTATTACATGCTGGCTATAGATGTAAATGGCCACCGAGTAAAGCTACATGTTCCCTGCTTCTACGCTATTCTACAATTGTATATCCACTCACTGACACTGAAAAAATAAACAAAACCAAACACTGCACCCCGGCAGAAATGATAGATTCCTGGTTTTGTCGGATTAGATGCTTGGTCTTGTTACACGAGGGTGCTTCCCCGCTGTCCAATAAGAACACTCAGATGCTACTTTTGGGTATTGAGAGATCACTGACTGCTAGACATTCCCTTTACAATGCACTCAAAGATATTTTGCCCAGCTGACAGACTGGGGGGGAAAGCACGCAACACTGGACAGAGAGAAGCAGGATGGCCGTTGTAATGAACGACCTACCATCTAGGCTGTTAGGAGATGAGGTTTCTCAGTTCACCATCCAGGTGGCACCTTCACACCCCTATCTCTGCCCAGACCATTTCCCCAATGGATATTTTTTTTTATACACACGTGCAATCTATGTACCAGCGCAGGAGAAAGAATGGAAACTTGCTGGATCAAGCTGAGCAGGTTACATTTCTTTTGTACTATGTAAAAATGCCGTGGTGTGAACTGCAGCAAGTACTACTCTGGGTCTTTTTGTTGTCCTGAATTAGACTCATCAATCTAAGTTTCTGAACCACAGCATATTGGTTTGTAGCAGTAGACACTAAATATCCAGTTATGCCTCTATGTAGTCATATCTCCCGTTTTACAGAAGGGTCAGCAGTTAAATGGTTAAAGCACGTCACCTCCACCACACCTGTCTGGTGTTGCTGGCTGCTTATTATGTTGCTAAGGAGGCAGCAGAGTTATATGACACAAAGACGCACCTGCCTAAAGACCAAGTGGAAAGAAAGGTGTTTACAATCATGGAAAATACAGATGAGAGATGAATCCATACTGAACGATGCCATATATGATGTTCATTTAGATATTTTACACATTATATATTTTAATAATTTACCTGGTGACAGGTGATAAGTAACGCAGTCCAGACAAAGAACCCCGAGATGGCCTGAGCTGTGGTGGTCATAAGGAACATGGGCTGCTCCAAGGTGAAAGGTTCTTCCTCTGGCGTCCTGGACAGATTGGGGCTTACAGGGGTTTCTGTACCAGGAATGGTAGCAGCAGGCAATCCTGTGATCATACCCGTCCCCTCCTGAGAGACATCACCTAAACTGGACATCGTCATTGTACCCTGTAAGGAATAAAAGTAAAATAGTGAAAAATAAAAATCTGCGAGTGAATGTCTGCCAGTGTACTGAATACTTTTTGCTCACAGAATGAGATGTGCAGGCTATTATAGAGGAGCCGTCATGGCAGACAAGACTTTAATCGATATGGTTGCTTGTACAAGCGCTTACTCAGAGGCTGGTGAGCTGACACTACAAGCAGTGTAAACACCGGGTCCCAGGCACACACAAGGAATATACTCTGCCAATGCTAGATGAGGTTATTCAGCATTCTCTCAGTGACCAGAGGACTCCATTCATGTCGTCTACATATCCCAGAGTAAAAGGTGGGCAGCAAAGCCATACAATATATGCTCCATGAGAAGGTTGCGGCAATGTCATCCGCACCAACACCCTCCTGGTACAATCAATGTCGAGGACAATCATTTACAGACGTCATGAATGGTTTTTAGATGACAACTCAAATAAAGTAATGATCAACTCAATAATGGATGTCTCATCATAGAGTACACACTGGAAAAACAATGACGTACTGCTACAAAAATGCTGACAGTATATACAGGTAGATAGTATATACAGGTAGATAGACTCCTAGAAAGTAAAGGGACCCATGTTTATAATGTCAGATAACCCTTATACCCCATCAAGAATGTATGGAATAGGACAGGACTTTACACATGTACCGGAGCTAGAATATAAGAATGAAAGCTTAGATCTTGGGATTAGATCGAAAACATTAACATTTCCGTTTTCTTAGATGGAAAAACTAATCCTCTGACAGATGAGAACAATGGACAGACTGCTGGCAGTGAGAACCTAGCCTCAGGAGCTTTTCTTCATGTTGTCACCTCTTTACCAACCACAGAATATAGATCTCCGACTGTCAATTTTTTTTTCTTTTTTTACTTTACAATTGAGGATAAAAAGAGGTGTAGACCCAAATCATCCCCGACATCACATCAGTAGATTCTATTCATCTGGACTCTCACGTTTACCAGCATCAGGATCACAGAAATGTATTCATCTGTCTAGTCTAGGTGGATCTATGAAGATACTTGAATGGAAGAACTGTGCACTTTATTATTAGGAAATACAGAGAACCTCCGACTCTGCTTGAATTAGACTTCTTTTATTTTTAGTCTATATATATATATATATATATATATATATTTTTTTTTTTTCCTTACAAAACGTTGAACTTTGATGCAAAATTGTATGACAAGGTCCATAACTGTAAAGTGCTTGTTGTTAGCTTCACAATCGGCCGTCAATGTCGCCAGTTTTCATGGCCCCTGAGCTGGCAGAGGGTGCGTCTCCTATATGACAAGGCGCTCTCCTCTTCTGAAATGAAGCAAACCCACCACCGGGCTGTACGTCTGGGGGAAAATATATGCCAGCTCGTAGCATTCCTGGCATAGATGATAAAGCTGCATGACCTCTTTTCAGGAAAGTAATGAAAGTGGCACAGAGAGAAAACTGGCGCACAAAGCAGAATACATTTGCCCCATGTGTCTTTCTATTTTCAATCCAGCTTTTATTTGAGTTTGCCAAAAGAAAAATTGTCCTGGCAGCAACATGGTTCAAAACCAAGGCATTGTTAGTGTAGAATAATGGTTTATGGGAGTCCCCGACCTTGCGGCCTGTAAGATCTCTTCCCATACACTTCTGGAAGTACCTTAAGAAGATAAGTCTATAGACTAATTCCTAAATGTACTAACCCTTTCGCAACATCTGCTGTACAACGGATATGGCTGCTGCTCAGGAGCTGAGTGGCCATCATAGGCACCAAGTCTCTTCTGTATTATACAGCAGAGACACGGCGCCAATGCCTGTACTGATCACGAGTATTAACCCCCTCAACGCTTTGGTCAAAGCTGACTCTCATTATATACTATTGCACAGACTGCAATAGAAGCACCTTTATTTTGCAGTGCAATGCAATACATGGGGTCGGGGGATACAGATTGCGGGCATTAGTGCCACGTTTTTAAATACCTGACATCTGATAGGTAATAAGAGCTTGAATGGAGAGGCCACCACCGATCAAGGGAAATAAATCAGAGGTTAAGCATGTGCGCTGCCACTCCATCTGAACTCTATGGAACTGCTATGGTTTAGTTGAGTATAGCATTTTGCATCCTTAACTGCTGTTCCATTTGAGTGTGTGTGTGTGTGTGTGTGTGTGTGTGGGGGTCCTAGAGGGATTTAGGACCAATCGGGGATTTAATACCTATCAAATATAATCCCTTTAAAGACAGTCTACCACCTCCGCCAAACATATTGAACTGCTACTAGCACATTACAGTGATAAACATCTCTTATCTATGTCACTTTTATTATTTTTTTTATGCTAATTTGTATAGTGCCATCATATTCTGCAGCGCTTTACAGACACTGACAGTCACTGTCCCATATAGGGCTCATAATGTACATTCCCTATCAGTATGTCTTTGGAATGTGGGAGGAAACCAGATTATCCGGAGGAAAGCCATGCAAACAGGGGGAGAACTAACAAACTCCTTGAGAGGATTCGAACTCCAGTGCTACAAGGCTGTAGTGATGTGCTTACTAAGCCACCATGCTGCCTACTGGAGAAAAACAAAAAGCAAATGAGGCAGTAAGTGCACTGGGGGCGGGCCTTCAGCTCTGGGAGAACTGCTCAGATAGATGAGTGAGGGGGAGGATCAACTCCTACTGCATGTGGTGGTTACACGCAGGAGATGGTAGGGGTCTCAGGGTGCCAGATCAGAGTTGCAGGAAGCAAGTTCTGCGCCGAGTGCACTGACTCATTTGCATAAGAAGTCAAATCTGTTTTCCACCAAATCAAAGGAATATCTCCTCAGTATGTGATCTGTGGGAGTGCCAGAAGCTGCTGGTGGACAGGCCGCGTGTGTAGAGGTGCTTCTATACAAGTAATAAGAGAAGTGCAGTAGTATGGATCCTAGAAGTAGTGCTGCAAATGCCACTAGAAGCCAAAGGCTTCTGTCCGGGGTCCGGAGGTCAGACCCCATAGATCACATATGGATGACCTATTCTGTGGAGAGATCATCAGTATGAAAATTCAATTTGAGGCCGGAAAACCTCTAAGCATGAACAGAGCCTTGCCTCGAGTTTTTTTGTGTAGAGTATAATTGGCAGAAATGTGTCTCCATATTGGTTTGCCTGATTCTGTGTTCTAGCACAGCCTGGCATGGTTACTATGTAAATCACATTTGTCCCTTCTGAATAGAGCGAGCAGCGGTGTAGAGCCTCTAGGAGTGATATTTATAGCCTCATAAATGTTATTTGCAGGAAAGTGGTTAAGATAAAGCCAGTGTTAGAGAGGAGATTACTACAATACCATTTGGAGAGGGGAATAATCAATGATCTAGAAAGGTCATTCACTCTTCTGCGATTAATACGGTAGGAATCTCAGCGGAGGAATTCTCGGCGCTATTAATTAATCCTTCTGAGAGATTTATCTGGAGCTTTTAATGTGCGCGGAAAGGGATTGTGGGATTGTAAAAGGGAAAGACTGTATTTTATCCACTGAGAAAAACAAGACATCATCCCCCTCTTTAAGAGGCAGACATCTTCACTGACAAAAAACAAACGCTGTAAACAGAACGGCTCAACTCTAAGGGAATGCTTCCGGTTTGCCATCCATAAATCAACCCAGATTTGTCAATTACAAAATTTGTTAACACAATTATTAGGGTAATAACATGTTATCCATTCCCATGACACATGGGGGAACCGCATGATCTATCAGTGATCCCCTAATCTAATGGACAGGGGATAATGTACCAGAACACATCTTTAAAGTGTTATCCGTCACAAAACAGAAGACATATTGGGTCCTGTTTCACTCTAGCAAATTGAAGGAACGTTTTTTGTAAGTGTAAGGTACTAACTCCAAGCTTAATAACGCAAACCTTCATGGACCGGACACTACGCCATAATAAAGCCTCCACTAATCCAGCCTTGGGTATAGACATAGAAAGGGTTTATGTCACACTCATACTCCACTGAGTAGAATTACAGTAACCTAGTGAGAGCTCCTATGGGAGATATAACTGCAGCCTTCTCAGAAAGCAAACTAATTAAAGACCTGTTCACATGATGTGGTTGTAAATTATAACCAGAAGGACTAAGAGCCGAAGCAGAGACATTGGGGTTTCTTTGCTTTTAGAGAACAGCTATGGGAATTTTGCCCTTGAGTGAAAGATCTCTACCACTTCACATTAGCATCATTGCATATAGACCTCATGCACACAACAGTCTTTTACATTAGTGTCACCTGTGTCTAACAGATAGCCCACTCCCCTATTACCTTCTATGGATTAATGGGCAGTACTGGGATTTTCACCGGTGCGTATAGAGGCTATAAACCAGAGCCTCAAAGCACAGGACCTACAGCACATATAGATACCATTGATGCGGTGTCTGATCCGTTTTTCATAGACATGGACGTGACAAGAGTCCTGTGTGTGTATACAGCCTTAAACTGAAAAATAAGCAAATTTACATATCATCTTAATTGTAAGTTTCCAGTTGCTTTGTATCTACTGATCCAATGCAGACCTGTGTTTCCAAGGCAGCAGACCACAAACAAACCCTTTGTAGTCTACTCCTACAGTGACACCGCTTTTAATGTGACCTGTATGGAATGGTAATGTGAACACAGCCTTAAAGCCATTTCACTTATCCATGTCCTGGCTGGGAAATCATGTATTTGCAACAGCCACATTTATTCAATTTAGTGATTTAGGATGCCGTGAGTACTGAGCAGTACAACATGGTAGCTCTGGAACAACTCAGTATGATACATCACTAGGATGCTGCGAGTACCAAGCAGTACAACCATGGTAGCTCTAGAACAACTCAGTATGATACATCACTAGGATGCTGCGAGTACTGAGCAGTACAACCATGGTAGCTCAGGAACAATTCAGTATGATACATCACTAGGATGCTGCGAGTACCGAGCAGTACAACCATGGTAGCTCTAGAACAACTCAGTCTGATACATCACTAGGATGCTGCGAGTACCGAGCAGTACAACCATGGTAGCTCTGGAACAACTCAGTCTGATACATCACTAGGATGCTGCGAGTACCGAGCAGTACAACCATGGTAGCTCTGGAACAACTCAGTATGATACATCACTAGGATGCTGCGAGTACCAAGCAGTACAACCATGGTAGCTCTGGAACAACTCAGTATGATACATCACTAGGATGCTGCGAGTACCAAGCAGTACAACCATGGTAGCTCTGGAACAACTCAGTCTGATACATCACTAGGATGCTGCGAGTACCGAGCAGTACAACCATGGTAGCTCAGGAACAATTCAGTATGATACATCACTAGGATGCTGCGAGTACCGAGCAGTACAACCATGGTAGTTCAAGAACAATTCAGTATGATACATCACTAGGATGCTGCGAGTACTGAGCAGTACAACCATGGTAGCTCTGGAACAACTCAGTATGATACATCACTAGGATGCTGCGAGTACCGAGCAGTACAACCATGGTAGCTCTGGAACAACTCAGTATGATACATCACTAGGATGCTGCGAGTACCAAGCAGTACAACCATGGTAGCTCTGGAACAACTCAGTATGATACATCACTAGGATGCTGCGAGTACCGAGCAGTACAACCATGGTAGCTCTAGAACAACTCAGTATGATACATCACTAGGATGCTGCGAGTACTCAGCAGTACAACCATGGTAGCTCTGGAACAACTCAGTATGATACATCACTAGGATGCTGCGAGAACTGAGCAGTACAACCAAGGTAGCTCTGGAACAACTCAGTATGATACATCACTAGGATGCTGCGAGTACCGAGCAGTACAACCATGGTAGCTCTGGAACAACTCAGTATGATACATCACTAGGATGCTGCGAGTACTCAGCAGTACAACCATGGTAGCTCTGGAACAATTCAGTATGATACATCACTAGGATGCTGCGAGTACTCAGCAGTACAACCAAGGTAGCTCTGGAACAACTCAGTATGATACATCACTAGGATGCTGCGAGTACCGAGCAGTACAACCATGGTAGCTCTGGAACAACTCAGTATGATACATCACTAGGATGCTGCGAGTACCGAGCAGTACAACCATTGTGGCTCTGGAACAACTCAGTATGATACATCACTAGGATGCTGCGAGTACTCAGCAGTACAACCATGGTAGCTCTGGAACAACTCAGTATGATACATCACTAGGATGCTGCGAGTACTCAGCAGTACAACCACGGTAGCTCTGGAACAACTCAGTATGATACATCACTAGGATGCTGCGAGTTCAGTCTAGACTAGCTGTCACAATGCAAGACCATGTGAATTTGCTCTTATAGACATATAATCTGGTAGGTTAGAAAGAAGAAGGGACAGATGTGAGTGTAACTACAAGTCCAGGCTACACCGGGTTTGTTTGTTACCATGAGGATATATTAGTCTACATATTGAATCAACATCATTTGGAAATGTCTTCATTTTTCATTAAAATGATTTAAAAGAAAACAAAACAAAAACCTGTAGTGAAGGTAGACCTTTCCTTTACGGATTTTTTTTTTTTTTTTTACATCAGAAGCTACAGTCATGTTTGATGGGAAGAATAACAACATGCAATCCTATTTCTTCTGCAATGTAAAAAACCCATCAGATACCAGAGTCAGCAGGGTCTATCAGGCATGGATGGGGTCAGTTTTAAAATGGCTATGACATGTTTATTTGTTCCTATGCTGGAAGAGAAAAAGGGAGAATGTGATAGAAGTGTAAACAGAGGCTAAGCATGAGTAGACATAGCTCAGCATTTATCACATCGCCTTTCTTTCCTTCTTTTATTGGACTTTCTTTATTTAACATACAGAATTGTTACACACCGAGTCAGTTGTATGGGGATAACCCAGTAGCCTGTCTACTCTTTCCCTCCTCCCTCCATCCATGGCCTCCTTTAAAATAAATTTTTACACAACTTACCATGTCTGCGCTCACATTTTTAGAACAAAGCCACTGTATTTGTTCACACAAAGGGGTGGATTTATTTTATTAAGTTTATTCTGTTTGCATATATTGTCAGCTTATTCCACAGCACTTTATAGATATCGCCATTATTCACTGTTTCAAGCAGAGCTCACAGTCTAAATTGCAAACCAGAATACCCAAAGAAAACCCAGACAAACACAGGGAGAATCCTAGGAAACAGCACAGCAAGTCAACCTAACAATGTACATGTAAGCTGACCATACACATTAGATTTACATCAGTCAAATCTGCTGATTTCCATGGGTTTGGCAGACCATGTAATGTGTATGGGGGTCTAACAACTCTCCCAAGACTGCAGATGCCAGGTAAGATAACAGTCAGAAATTTGGACTATGTTCTGAGAAAGTAATCCACCGACAGAACGAAATGCAATAGAAATGCACCGCCCGGCCAAACCGAGCATGTACGGGTTCAGGGAAGTGGGTGAGATAGCCGTTGGACACTTGGCATGTTGTTATTCAGTAAAGAGCTATCTAAAGCACATCCGATTATACCACGTCTTGGTTGACTGACTTTGTGACAAGATGTTGTCACATGTTGTTCACACACAAGAACTGTTTTAGGCTAAGGCCCCATGTGGCAAATTGCTGGTAAAAAAAGAAGCAAAAACACATTGCATTTTTTTCCTTAGTATTAAATCTATAGGGAAAATGCTTGGTAAAATTGACAAACTGCATTCTTCAAAAAAGCACTCTCTTTCTCTCAAGTTCACTCTCTTTCCTAGTACTGGAAAAACCTGTGTTTTTTATCCCCACTACGTTGTTGTAGCAGCTAAAAAAAGGCTTAGCTTTAAAGTAGTTTTCACAGACTAAGATATTGATGACCTATCCTTAGGTTCGCGGGCCTACGGACACCCAGCACCTCCAGCAAGCAGCTGTTTAAAGATACCGCAGCTTTGGGCAAACACCGCGGTCTCTTCACAAAGTACAGAGCTGTACATTGTATTGCGGCTGTGTGTGGTATTGCAACTTAGTCACTCCACCGGATTGCCATTGCGCAGCAGTCAGGCCACGTGTAGAATGCATGTGACTTCACTAACCTGTAAAGCAGAGGTGCTGCAGCGTCAACCAGCTGATCTGTGTGGGACACCGGTGTCGGATCCCCTCTGATCAGATATTGAAAGCCTTTCCTGAGGCTAGGTCATCAATACTTCAGTTCTGGAAAACCCCTTTAGGCCGGAGCCCCACGTCATATAATGCCATGATTTGGCTGCACTGGAAATGCCGTGGAAAAAATTGCAGCGTTTTACAGTCACTGCAAATTGGATGGGATTCTAGCCAGACATTGTGACAAAAATACGCACAGCGGACATGCTGCAATTTCCAAAACCATTGCAGTTTGGGAAATTGCAGCAATTCCATTACGCCAGCAGTTTCTCTATAAGTATAATGGAAGCAGAAAGTCCGCAGAGGAAACCTCTGTGAAAGGCACTGCGGGAAAAACACCGCCATGCGTTGCCACTGTAGTTTTTCCCGAATTGCTTTTTTTGCTGTGGCCCGCTACTTGAGGACTTAGCCTTAAGAGCAATTTCTGAAAATGTGCAATACTGTAAGAACGAGCCAAAAACCAAACCCTTGGATCTTCTCAGACTTCCCTGTACTAATGTATAGCCACAAGATTATCCTTCCCAAGGCCCTAAGCACAAGCAGTCCATAATGAAATGGACACACAACACGGCTGTGACTACATCTCCTTTACAGAAATTGAAAAAATAAGCAAACACAACAGGACCTCTGAACATTGTGAATGAGACTCAGCATGAGGGGATTAAGTAGAAAGCCTGGCTTGTGTCAGGGCTGATCAGGGTTTACAGTGCTCACAAAATATGGGTCAGAACAAGCAAACAAAAATTATTAGAGCAGAAACACAAAGCACAAAAAGGGACGCAGGTTCTTTACATCTCCTTTTAGCTATAGCACCGTTACAGTAAGAGCTCACACAAAGTACATACATTACAAATACAACCGCTAAACACAGATATATCTACTGCCCAATCTGTTTTACAGCTATATACTACAGATAGGTGGCCATAGACATTACATTTTTTTCATTCACATGGCAACATAAGGCCTAATGTTATGCAAAGAAATATTTTTTCCTCAGTGTGGAAGTATACATATCATATTAAGCTTTATAACCCATTAGATCCATCTTATGTTTGCTATTATGGTTATGTACCTAGTACGTTTGCTCTCATATTATGGCACCTGTATCAGTGAGCGCTCACACTACCGTTATTAATGTCCGTTACTCTCATCTGTCATAGAATGAGAGCAACGGACACTAAATGACAGATGCACATGGAGCCCGTCCGTCTGGTGTCCATCTGCATTAACCTCAATGAAGAAACAACACTTTTCTGATGGAAGAACAATTCCAGCATGCAGGATTTTTCTTCTGTTGCAAAAGAAAACAAACATGACAGAAGAAAGTTTTACGAACAATTATTATTATAGTCAATAGTAACGGACACAGATAGATGTGGCAGCATCTGTATCCATTACACTGGTATTCTCAATATCCATGCAGTCATCCTATGATGGATGAAAGCAATGGACATTAATAAAAGGTAGTGTGTATGAAGCACCAATGTATTCCACATATGGTGTCATCACTTACTGTCCATTATCCATTATGGATGGAAACCCACACAAGCATAAGAACATACTAACTCCATGTAGCTTGTACCCACCAAGCCACCATGCTGCCCCAGTATATCTTAAACTAAATAAAAAGTTGTAATTTTTTTCCCGCAGATCACTCATACACAAGTCTATAGGGGATCTGTGAGAGCAGGTGCCATACTGATGCAAACCTGCTGCGTGAATAAGCCCTAAAGGTATTACTGTTCTACATATTAGGTTAAATATAATGCATCAGCATAGTGGTTTATGCCTGTAAATTATCCTCTTTAGGCCTGCTCCAATAACAAGCTTATTGTACAGACTGCCCTAGGGTCCTTTCTAAGTCAGCACAGCAGACCGCACAGCTATTCCCCATTCCCAGTTGAATTGAAGGTAGTGGGGAGGTAGAGCCCCTGTGATCAAGCTGCAAGCATTCTGGACTGTGGTTAGAAAAGGGTTAAACCACCATTATAGAAATCTTGTCTGATGCAGAAGGCTCGGCTGCCATTAGATTTGCTCTATTCAATTACTATGAAATAGATGAAGACAGAGCACAGCACTTGTCTCCACCAGTCCCATAAACAGTAACCGGACATGTTGTAAGAATGCATGACCACCACCCCATTCTGCCCCGCATTTTATCCCAGTGATCAACCCCCCAGCTATCATATAGGTATAACTTGTCCTGCACATAGGTGATATATTGTATTTGAGCTGACGGTAGTGACAAGTTGTTATGGCTGGTAATGAAGGTGTTATTTTACAACAGAAGAAAACAAATCTGAATACAAGCAAGCTGATGGGTGACATTCCTCTGCTGTCAGTGATGCTGTCCAGAAGAAATCCTACCAGCTGTCAACAGAGCTTGTGTGATGAGAAAAGACAAGTCCGGACTAAAGGACCTTTCACACTTGTTTTTCTGAACGTTTGACCCATGTACTGGGACTGCACCAAGGAACCGGACAAAAACCATCTTCAACTAGGTGCCTGTTTTCTCAAGATCTTATATATACAGGTCCTCCCCTATAGTAGAGGGTAAGGGGGGGGGGGTCCTGTTATTAACATATAATATGGCAAAACAAAAAACAGAATACGACTGGGGCTGTGTGGAGTCTTGTGGCTGCATGATATAATGTCACGCTGCTACATTGCCACTAATGATAGTGATGGTGGCTGCGACAAGTATCAGTAACTACGACCCAAAGTTGGCAGAAACCCAACCTGCTGAATGTGTGGCGACCACTTTTATTTTCATTATATGACCAACCCTGACAATCTACAGGTCATGTGTCCCCCCCCCCCCCGCCCTATCTAGTCTTATACCTATAGGGTATATTATGTACACACGTGCTTTATGGCTATGTGTATGAGCTAAATATTCGGCAACAGGGATGGGATCTGATCCTATCCTGGGATACTGAGGAAGTCTTTTATCAGAGCTGTCTTCATGAAATGGACTGGAAAGTGTTACCTAACTGGAATGTCAGGCATGGAGAGGAGATATTCTGCATTCCAGACCCTGTAAACAGCTGAAAATATAAGGAGCCTACCAGGTGTGTCCAAGTCACTAAACAGTCCAGATAGATCCAGCTTTATTAGTAAGAAAATCCAGAATCAACCATTTTCCTGGTAACTTGTGTTAAAAAGCCTTATCCCCTCCTCCAAGAACTGCAAAGAAAGCTTTCCCATACAGTACAGAGTCTTAACAAGTCTCATGCTTCAGGCTTTCTTCACAATAAGCGCTGGTGCAAGCATTTGTTAGCACTGAAGCATTCACTAACTGAGAATTGGGCTAATAAAGAGCTTTGGAGATGACACTAGGAATGAGCTGCAATGACAGAAAAAATCCTATTAGTTATTTATAAGTTGACTGTTGTATTCACCATTCAGAAACCCCCGGTTGAAGTACATTCACACGCACTGGATTTGATGTAGTTTTTGTCAAAAAAACGACAACTAAAAAACGACCAAAAACAAACCAAACAAATGAACTTGAAGCCCCCTTCATTCCTTTTTTTCTTCTGACTTCTCCATACCACTATCTTCTTTTGTGGCAGCTGCAAATCGCTGTCCATGAAACAGGTCAGTCTTTCTGTTTTAAAGGCAGCACTGGGGGAGACTTCAAATAAAAGCGGGGGCTCCGGCAGAACATTGGCATCCTATTGTGGCTCCAGCCGTAAAATGCATGGCAAGATTGAGCAAGAGACTTATTTTTTTCAGCATTCTGTTGCAATCTCTGCCTCCCGTTTACAAACAATAGGAGGCAGAATTTGGGTGGAATCTGCCACTGATATGGGGGCAAATGCATCCCCAAAAATCACCAGCAAAATCCACTTGTGTGAACATAAACTATGAAGCCTAGAAGCGATTTTGGTGGTGGAAGGCTCATCATCAATGAGTGTTAAAGAAGTTCTCTTTTTTTGTTTAGTTTTTTTTTCTACAGTAAACAAGAGTATAATTCACTCTCAAATAAGATACAAATCAACAGAACATAATAGAGAACCAAAATAAAAGAACAAAAAAACCAACACTAAATAAAACCCATTCCCCCAGCCCACGTGTCGACCATACAAGAGCTCCACACAGTACCAGGGTCTCTGGCCTGAGCTGAAAGAATCGCCTTATCAGTTTGTCCTTATTTGAAGTTATATTCAACCAGTCCGTAAGAAAAAGAAGTTCTACTTTTGCAAGGACCAGAGTGAAAGGGACCAGAGTAGTCCAGTATCAAATGATATCCTTTCATATGGCACCAGCCCATAAAATCATGGCATAGCTCTCTGAAATCGAGTAGCTGCACTTGTCTGCATCAGGATAGGATGTTAAAAATTGGCCATTCAGGAGTCAAATGCACACAAATGTTAGCGCTATGAGCAAAATAGTCTGAACCAGGGTCCACAGATCTGGTCTCTGGGGCAATTCCAATAATTATGTTAGATATCAGAGATTTGTTGTTGACATTTGGCACAAGAGTATATAGTTTGGGGTGACATTTTTTATTGTCATGTCTTCACAAGTCCTAAAAAATTTTGATAAAAAGCTCAGAATGGGTTAAAATGACTGTTCAGCCAATCACTGGCCATAGTAGACATGTATCAGTCAGTGACTGGCTAAAAACAGACCAGATAGTAAAAACCAGAGGCGGACTTGGGCAGTGTTCAGCAAAATGCACGAGGAGAGTATTGTCTTCAAACTGTTTCCCAGAAAACCTCTTTAAAATAATTGTGGTTGTTACATGCCACCCACTGAGGATCTATCCTTAGGGTGGGCCATCAAGATGTGATCGGAGGAGTCCAATAAATACAGAGCAGCGGTTTGAAGACACCACAGCATTCGGGTGAGCAGTGCGGCCTCTTCACTGACTACCAAGTACTGAGCTGTATACTGTGTATGGGCTGTACTTGGTATGGCAGCTAAGCACTATTTATTTACTATGGGACTGATAAATGTGGCACCATTGCTGCAGCGGAATATATAAAACTTTACTTTTATTAGATACTCTAAAACATATAACAAAATGTTTAAAACATATCCTACACCATAACCCGCTGTGTGATGACAGGTAAGTGTATAAGGAGGAGAGCTGGATTATGAGGGACTTCGAGTTCTTGAAGATCTCCTTGAGGAATCAGAGCGAGATGAGAATAAAGGTCCTTTTACAAACCTGAAGCCCCTCAGTAAAACGTTACCTCCTCCAGGTGACTATACTCATATAGACCTTTTTGTGGAGCTAGTGACAAAGGAATTTAGGAGGATGGAGAAAAACAGAAAGAACAGCCGATCCTCTAACCTCAGTAAAATGGAATTGCAGGCCCTCCTTTGTCTGGAAAAGGACAATAAGTTAGTCCTGAAGCCGGCAGACAAGGGGGGGAATGTTGTTGCCCTGGATAGGAAGAACTATATAGAAATGTGTTGGGCTTTGCTTAATGACAATCAATGTTATAACATCATAAATAGGGAACAGGTATCAGGATTCATAGCTGAGATGAAGAGGATTCTAGAGGAGGCTTTCCAAAGGGAATTGATTGATAAAAACGAACGGGATTTCATGTTGCCCCGTCACCCAGTAATGGCCTCCTTTTATGCCCTGCCCAAGATTCATAAAGGGCTTGTCCCTTTAAGGGGCAGGCCAATTGTGTCCCAGATAGGAAGCCTTACCCAAAATGCGAGCAAATATCTTGATATGGTGTTGAGACCTTTTGTGTTGGGTCTGGCTTCCTATACGAGGGACAGCATGGATGTGCTAAATAGATTGGAGGGTATAACACTGGAGGAGGATGTAGCATTTGCCAGTTTAGATGTAGAGGCATTATATTCCTCCATCCCGCACAACAAGGGGTATGAGGCTGTCAGCTATTATCTGAAAACACGCAGAATGGGATTACAAGGTCACAACGAATTTGTGTTAAAACTGTTAGCTTTTGTGCTGGAGAGGAATGTCTTTGGTTTTGAGGGGCGGACCTTCCACCAGCTGAGGGGCACGGCGATGGGGAGCCCTGTGGCTCCCACGTACGCCAATTTGTTCCTCGGCTGGTGGGAGGAAACCGTTGTCCACTCTGAGGAAAACGAGGTCTGGTCAGGTCATATTGACCTATGGATTAGATATATTGACGACATCCTCCTGTTATGGAGGGGATCGAAGGCACAATTTGATTCGTTTGTGAAGGCTCTGAATGGAAATGATTTGGGCCTGAAATTCACTGCTGAATTTCAAAGAGAATCCATTACATTCTTGGATTTAAAACTGACTAGGCAGAAAGATGGAAGAGTTTCTACCAACATATATAGAAAGGCTACATCCACGAATGGTTTTCTTAACTGGCAGAGCTGTCATCCACAGCCCTTGAAACGTGGCATACCAGTTGGCCAATTTATTAGGGCTAAAAGGAATTGCTCCTCATATGGAGATTTTTTGAAAGAATCAAAGAACCTCTCAACTATGTTCTCCCAAAAAGGTTATCCCGAGAGAGTGGTGAATAAGGCGTTTGGTAGAGCCAAGGGAATGAGTAGAGGTCAACTCTTGGTCCCAAGACAAAAAACTGAACAAAAGGGCCCCACAAGGATTGTTGGGACATTTGACGTCCGACATATGGAGGTGAGGGATGTTCTGCAAAAATATTGGGACATTTTGAAGGCTGACTCTGATTTAAGTGAGGAGGTGGGCACGGGGCCAATGATTACCTTTAGAAAAGGGAAAAATCTTAAGGATCGGCTGGTCCACAGTAATCTACCTACAGACAGTGAGGAGAAAACGTGGTTGTCCCAAGGGAGACCTATGGGTACATTTAAATGTGGGAGATGTACTGCATGCCCGTTTGTAGATAAGAAACCTCAGTTCACAAGTGCAGCAACGGGTGCCACATTCCAATGTAGAAGTTTTGCCAACTGTGAAACGATGGGAGTGGTCTACCTCCTTAGCTGTCCATGCCCACTAAATTATGTGGGCAAGACCATCAGGCAGCTAAGGAGAAGGATTAGGGACCACATTTGTGATATTGCAAATGGGAGGGACACTCCGGTGGCACGACATTTTGTGAACTTTCACTCAGGTGACACGTCTGGACTTAGGGTGCAGGTTATTGAAGTAGTGAAACCTCACCCTAGAGGAGGAAATTGGGACAATTTTGTTCTAAGGAAAGAAGCACAGTGGATCTATCGTATGGAGAGTTTGTCGCCTAAGAGATTAAACGAGCAGATGGATTATACGTGCTTTTTGGAATAATAATTGACCCAAAATAAAGGGTAATGTAAAGGGTCAGTCTAACTCCTTTGGCATATGAATGACCTTGTTCACTCAAAGTTCATTTTTATGAACTAGACTATTGTGAACTTGTTTGGGATATACTCATGAATAGACACATTTCTTGTATTTATAATCTTCTATATTACAACTCATGCCCTGATGTAAGAATGGATAGGTAATACCTAGAGATTATGATTGGTGCGAAATACACCACTATACGGACCCTGTTGGGCAAAGAAAAACTTTCTTTGTCTGGTTCCCTTATGTACCAACTACCTCTCCCATAAGCCCAGTTCCACTGCTCCACGAGTGCATCTATAAAAGAAATAGGAACAATTAACGCTCCCAATTACATTCCGTATAGTGATGTTTTGAAAATAATCGAAGTAGCTTATAGCCATTCATGTACTGATACGATACTTACCGTTAAGGATATAGAAATGATTAAGTCGAGGTATTGGAGGATGGCTATGTAGCTCGTTTGATGTAGGGGCAGATGCCAGAGGAGGGTATCTGGTTCGTTGTTAACTAGCGAGCGCTATAGATCTGACACGATAAGAGAAAAATAAGTGTCTTTATTCGAACCAGGCGCATGCGCTAGTGTAGAGTATTAGGTAGAATAGTGGAGGAGACCGGTACGATCCTCGCGCATGCGCACTGTGTTTCTATTGAAGGTATCTATGGAATGTTGCGTATGACGTATAGGCCTATGCGTAGGTGGGCGCACACGTCCAATGAAAGAGATTGGTTGGGAGCAGTGGAGGGGCGTGGTGTAGGGTTTAAATACCTTGAAGAGAGCAGGGCAACTCACCGCTGGGAGTTGAGCGGCGGTCCTGCTAGCGGTCAGAACACCTACCGCTGATTTTTCTTGCACGAAGTGTCCGATGTTCAGGACCTTGTAAAATAGACCCCTGATGAATCACTTTGAGTGAAGAAACACGTAGGGTCAGATAAAGCAGTTATAGATGTAGCACCCACACGCAGATAATTTGAATAGTGACCAAGTCAGTGGTACCTTTCCTCCTCTGTTGGTGTGGCGTTAGGCCAGTATCCTCGGAGGGGTGGGGGAGCATTCCATTGAGCTTTTCTCAGTATTGTTGGTCACATTCTTATTTAAATCTGTGAGGTTCTTGGTGCACATCGTGTATTGGATGAGGGAGGTAGAGACAGGATTGAAATAGGGCGCAACAGAGATAGCGCTTCCAGCTCTCCTCCTTATACACTTACCTGTCATCACACAGCGGGTTATGGTGTAGGATATGTTTTAAACATTTTGTTATATGTTTTAGAGTATCTAATAAAAGTAAAGTTTTATATATTCCTTTTCTTTGGTGGATAAGTCAAATCCCCTTTCAGTGACATATGTTTATAGGAATTTATTTATCTAAAGTTACGGTGATTTTTACCATTGCTGCAGCGTTTACAAGCACTGATGTCATTGCTACTCAGTGGGGGACCCAAGTGCCAGAGCCACACAGAACTGTTATTGATGACCTAACCGAAGGACAAGTCATCAATATTTAAAGGGGTTGCAAAGGAATTAAAATACTAGGCCAAGGAAGATGAAACAAAAAAAAAAACAAAAAACAAAAAAACACCAACACCACACAATACTGACCTCTCCCCATTGGTCCAGTGTCCCCCACCACTGTCAGGTCTAGCAGCACCTGGGGGCTTCTTCCAGCAGAATTTCTTGCTGCATGTGTCCACTGAGGTCAATCATTGGCCTTGGTGGTCACAGGAAAGGGCCCAGGACATCACTCACATACAGTAAGTCACTGGTAACATCCCGGGTCATTTCCTGTGACCACTGAGCTACTGATTCCTGACTGACCCCTTTTCCAGCAGAAAAGGGGTCAGTATGGAAGCATATGAGACACTTCTTTCCCACGAACACATTTGATGTAAACAAGAGGTGCAGCCCCTGTAGCCACAGATCCTAACATCTTTTGGCCACACTGTATACAGCATTACATACAGGACCAATTACAAGCTCATCAGTCTCACTAGATACAAAATGTCATCTGTTCTTTTCCAGCAGCACCGGTAAAGGTTTGGTGACTCATCCCTCTAGAGGAGCGATGCCGGAAACTGAGAGGCTGAATGTTATCAGAATAATAGCATTAGTACATAAAATAACCGTGCAAGAACCCAAGGCACGAGTAGTACACAATGTAACGTGAACAAAAATGTAGCTTTACCAGAAAATGACTGCAAGAAAAGCATCTGTGTATTGTTTGTTGGTATATATAGAAAGCACCAAAATCTGTCATATCCCTATAGCAAGCGTGTAGTGAACGCAGCATGCTCACGCAATATCTTTGTCACTCCATCAATTGCTATGGAGACTGGCTGTGTGGTCAGCTTCCCGCTGGTAAGGAGTTGAATGTTACCTCCTCACTGCAGAGGACGCACAGCCAGACATATTTACTGCATCAATTGTCATTGTTCTGGAGCAAGTGCCATACTTATCATGGCTCACTATCACCATCCTTGTCTGTGATGGCTGGCTTATGTAAAAACAGCCAAGCTCTCCGAGTTTCATTGCATCTGTAACTGAAGTGGATCATGCCTTCAGGAAATTTGGAAACCACTCCTCTGGGGTTCTGACCTCTTGGCCATGACACATCCAAGCTGGCCCACCTAAGTTTGTGATTAGACCAAGGAAATTCAACAGAAGTAGGGCATGATGTCTTAAGCTGTAGGATAAAGTAGATCCCTAATAGGGCACACTGCCACAAGATATTAAACTGTATACTTAAGCCTTGCCATTGCCGAGCACCAAGATGTTATAACTTGCATGCCTGCCAATAGCAGACATTCCCAAGGACAAAATGCTCTGCCATCTATCTCATACTACAATACTGCGCTGGATCAAACATGGCTAAATAGAAGAACTAATATCATTTGGGATTTTTACAGAACTAGATCCTTAAAGGGGTTGTGCCACAAAGAAAATGTATTCTCTATCTATGGGACAGAGGAGAACTAGCTGATCAGTGGGGGCCTGTGCAATGAGATCCCTACTGATCCTGACAATGGGGTTATATTACTCCCCCCTATCTCACACACAGTCAGCTACCCCCAGCGCTCCCACTAAAGGGAATAGGAGCAGGGATTGGCACTGTCCACTAACTCCTATGGATAGTGTTTGGGCTAATGGCCAATATTTTTCATGACTGTACTTATGTATTGCTGCTGTGTATTTTTCGTCCTCCTGTGACAATCTTTTTTTTATCTTGATTGTTTTTAGATTTTTTTTCAATAATAAGGTTGTACCTGTTTTATTAGGATTGGCTCTTGTACTCCACTTTTCTTTGTAAGTTTCTTATTTTACAGTCCAAGCAAAGTAAGTGAGATTTTATTTAATCCCAGCCTCACATTGTGGAAAAAGATGCTACACAAAATGCTGCTATTTTCAGAAAGGCGTGCTTGTTTGAGAAACACCATGTTAATTTTACCTGCAAAAACAATGCATATTCTCCATGGACTTGTAGAGAGAGAGGCCAAAATGCAGTGGAAAAGCAGTGAAAGACACAAGAAGTTTTGTGACTGTTTTCACCGCAGTTTTCTCTGCAACATATTGCTAAGTGTGGCCTTAGCCTAAAGGTGGTTACAGAAAATATTTTGGGCTGCACTTTTATCCCCTCTTCCTTTTACAGGATGTCATTCAAAGAAGATATTCTAAGTTTTGCTTCTGTTAAAAAAATATATTACGAGCTACAAATTACAAAAATATCACAAATCAAACGGTCCTTTGTTGCTCCACTACATTATTCTAGATAGGAACAATGGAAAAGCAGAGTAAAGGAAAAACCCGCTATCCACACAAAGAGCTGGGATGAAAGAAGCCCACACACACACACACACACACACACACACACACAGTATTAAGTATACAGGACTCTTTCTAGTCTGGTCACAGTTCATCGCTCAGTATTTACACAAACCCTGGTGTAACTTATCCAGATGTCTTCCATATTACCTCCGAAGCCGGCAGGTAATAAAAGCTACAGGACTGCAAACAGCTGACAGGTGAGCTAAAGCCACAGCAAGACAAATACACGGGAACAGATCGCTTGTACGCAGCCTCATCCTCACACAGGAAGAAATTACACAAATATAATCTATATTTCTATAAAAAGAAATTTTTTATGACACTGGCAGTCTCTCATTTTAGAACTTTATAATAATAAAAAAGTAATTACTTATTTTAAAAAACATATATATATTGCTTAAAAAGCACAAAAGTATAATTATATTAGAAGAATTAAAAGTTGATTTACCAATGATTCCCCCCTTCCAGAGCAGACTGGATCTCCCAGTTACCGAGCTGTGCAGTGCACTGCAGCCCACTACCCTCAGCAGTAACACATGGAGCCTGGGCAGACCCCATTGACTATAATGGGGTCCGTTGTTTTTAAACTGAAACTAGTAGACGAAAAAGTCCTCCATGCAGGACCTTTCCTCTGCCGATTTTCGGCAGACACTGAGACAGAGTCCCAAACAGAAACCCGGCGCAGTTGTGAATGTGGCCTTACTGATCTATAACAGAAGGATGTCTTCGAATTAGAAGATGTTTGCTATGGTTTCTACCATGTCCAAATGCATTGGAGATTCCCACACTTTGTATCTACGACATCAGCACAGTGTATTTTAAAGAGCAGCGTTTCCCAAACTTTTTGAGTTGCGGAGAACTATTGAGGACAGAAATTCTGTAGGGAGCACTAAACATATTTTACCTAAAACCTACATAGGTGCCAAAGATAACGAGCGATATTAACGATGGGGCGGGGGGATTTCTAACGAATTGATATTAGATATTACATTTTCTATTAACTTTATTCAAAAATTTTTCTTTTTCAGTCAAAAAATAAGGAACTTAACTGTGGTTTGTTGTCACTGGTCTCAGCGAATCCAATTTCCAAGTAGGAATCATGGCATTTCCATTGATGAACAACCAAATGTTTTTCGAATAACACGTGGCAAATAACTGCAAATACTGCGCAAACTAAAATGACACAGCAAGGATCAAGTGACCGCACAATACGAGTGTGAAAGATGACTAAAGAATTTCTGTCCGTAGGTACAGTTTTTTCAGCGAATATACAAGACCGGTGTATTAAGCTGGAAAGGGCGGTCTGAGACCAGTTTGGAAGTGCCGTCCGACCGTGAAGCGTTAATCCGCCGGCCTCGTATATATAAGCCGAACAGACCATAGTGCTGCGCCAGTAGAATATTAGGAGTGCATGTGAACCACTATTTTAATTTTAAAACCCTTCACATTTAGCTGTTTTTTTTGTTAACAGTTTCTTATTGCCATATGACAGAGCACCTGTAGATGGTTCGCGGAGCACTTGGTGCTCCCCGTAGCACAGTTTGGGAAACGCTGCTATAGAGCATTTAGACTTAGGTGTGACTTAACAGTATCTAGTCCCAGTTTTGTAGCTCTCTGTAATAAAAAGAAGTCCATTTGCATTGAATACATAGCCATGAGCTGCACTCACTATTCTCTTAAACTGAAATTTTAACTGCAGAATAAAGGAAGCGAAAGTGACAACCTCATGACAAGAGCTTGGAGCAGGAGATGTCCCTATTCCACAAGGTCATGTCATTCTGCTGAACATGTGTCATTCCCAACACAAAGTGTAGGATGTCTTACTACAGAGTAAATACACATAAACTGCTTTGTATGGATAAGTCAGAAAAGTGGAGAATGGTTCCATCTAGACACACATAGCAATGTCCTGAGGTTTCAAGAGAATCATCACAGGGCACTGATGCCAATGCTGTCAGGCTCTAGAGAAGATATACTATACAGGCGCACTATCAGTTTCTGGCATTATGTTGCAAACACTGTGGCCTTGCAGCACTGGGACCGCCAGGCCTGGGCATCATCTGCAGGTGTTAGCGCCTTCTGTGTTCTCTCTTTTCTTGCCACACTCCAGAAGCTTCACGATGGCTTACTATTACAGACAATCAATTAACCTCTGTGAGTTAAAGAGTGTAAGCTCCAGTGACTAAAGTGAGGGATTACACTCTGTATGAGCACGGAAGAACGTGTATAATAAATAAGAAATAATCAAATTGATGATAAATTCTATTAGGGCATATGTCTCATTCTCACGATCAGTTTCTTAGGAGGGGGCACAGTGACGCATTAAATACGGCCACATGAGGCTTCAGATTTTTAATTAAAGGGGCTCTATCATTGGGAAAAGTCATTTAATTAAGCACATACTTGCATAGCCAATGCTATCTCACACAAACTTTTTGTATGTTAATCGTCTCAGTAGAGTTTGAATGAGCCCATTTTTATTCATATGTTAATTAGCCTCCAGCGTGCACCGGAAGTCTCAGTGAGCACTGTCTCTGCTGTGTGTACAGACAAGGCTGCTGCTGAGGACTCATCTCCCTGCTCTCACACACACACATAGCAGAGAAAAGCAGAGAGTGCTCGCTGAGACTTCCAGAGTGCGCGCTGGAGACTAATTAGCATATGGTTAAAAATGGGCTCATTCAAAAACTAATGAGGCAATTAACATACAAAAGTTAGGTGCGGAATAGCCTTTCTAGAGGCTATGCAAGTATGTGCTTAGTTAAAAATGACTTTTCCCAATGATAGAGCCCATTTAATGGCTGCAAGATTTCATATTAACACCTCGGTTTTACCCCCAAATCATGCGGCTATTAACTAACAACCTGAAAACCGCACCCACTGCATTTGGACATGGCCTTGGGTGCTATTACATGTATTAGCATTACAAACCGTCCCGATTTATCTTATGACTAATATTGACCAAAAGTGCAAAACACACGATTTCCAAAAATGCACGCATTAATGCAAGTAAAAGCGGAAATGTGTTATATATAGCAGCTTAAGCGGCAGCCACAACCTGCACCCTATCATTATGGTCAATGAGTAATTATAAAGTCACCTTAGTTTATCATCAATATTTCAGCTAGGCAGGGCATGTGACAATTGTGCCATGTGACTGGAAGCCATGTTGTTTACCACAACCAGTGAGTAAGGGTAAAGCTCAAAAATAAGGAGAGGAATTGGTCAAATGTTTTAGCCACTTTATGGCATAATATGTATGAGCTAATTTTACCACACAACCAACTGCCCTTTTTCTCACCTTACATGCCATTTTCCTGACAAGTGGGAATGTCAGAGACGATGGGGAGGGGAAAGGTTGCCCACAGTCAGGCAGATTTACATTAGAAGCTGGCATAAATTATAGCTCAAATCTATGGCAGCTCCAAGCTGGCGTAAATTTGCAATTCTGGGCACCTGGTTGGCATATCTACACAGGGAAAGACCAATGTAAGAAATGTTAGTTTTGACAAATCTCCCCTATTGTGCTACCTCTGTGTTTTCCCAAATCCACTACCACCCTGAAGCTACAGCTTGAAAACCCAGCCTTAATCAGTTTATTCAGGCAACGTCTGCAGCTTCATATACACACAGAGCTACCTGAGGAGGACACATAGATACAGCTAGTGCCTTAAGGTACACACTGTACGTGGAGAACACATCTGTTGTGATGTTACGACTGGGACTTACCTGTGATTCTGGGTGCTCAGCTAGTCCCAACAAAGCAATGAAGAAAAGCATGAGTTAACCCTGCCAAGAGCTGATTCTATGCCTCGAGTACATCAGGGCCCCATCACTGGGGGCCAAGGTATCCCCTTTCTTCAGGAATCTGTTCTTGGTACCTAAACAAAGACAATATGTATAAAGATAGGAATGAATAAATGAAAGAAGTAAATAAAAAAAATCAGCTTAAAGAAAGAAAATGACTAGAGGTTGGATGTAACCTGGAGAATGGTCCTTGGATCCAAATGTCATGGCAGAGATTTCCACTGACCAAAAACTAATAGGCCTTGAGAGCATTGCAGATTGTTCATGTGAAGAGGCAGAACTGAGCGGTCTCCAACGCCATCAGACTGTTCTTCAGAAGAGACAGTCAGGTCAAAGTTTAAAGAGGTATTTTCCATCTGGACAAGATGTTCCTAATGGTACACATGGAGTTATAGAGGTGTCCTCTATATGCCACAGTGGGGAGCTGTTAAGTCTCTCACCAATTTGGATACCATAAAACTTTGTATCTCTGTCGCTACATCATCACATGAAGGCCATTAGGTTCTGAATTTCTGAAGGACAGAAACCTAAAAACTGTGTGAAAACAACAGTGCAGTAAATGTAGTCTAACTTTCTATTGTACCGCCTGAGGAATTTCCAACGTTCTTCGATGTACGTCTCATCCCTGTCCACTGATACCACCATGTCCAGTCCCACAAGACCAGCGTAAATATATTAGAGAATTAGCTCTCAGCTACTATATAAAGGGACAGCCACAATAAAGGGATAGTCCAGTATTAGAAAAACATGGCTGCTTTACTCTACAGTGACATGCCTGATCATGGATTGTGCTTGGCGTTGCAGTTCACTTTCAGTAAAGTAAATGGAGCTGACCTGCAATACCACACACAACCTATGGACAGGTGCACGCTGTTTTTAGAAGAAAGAAGCTGTATTTTTTTTAATCATTGTAACCCTTGCTAAGAACCAATAAGCAGAATCCATACATCTGGTGCTTTCAGAAAACATTCTGACATTGGCACATTGCAGTTGAAGTTTACATTCCAGAAATCTCGCTCTTCTGTAACTATATGAGGTTTCTTCTCTGGTCACACTTAAAGCTAAGTTCAAGATTCTACCTTGTTACAGTAGGTGAAATGATAGTCAGCTACTGATTCTCTATCCTCTCCAGTATTTGGCAAATACTAACCTGCATAGACAGAAGGCCAGCAGAGCAGTACATATGCAGTCTTAGGATTCCCTTACACATCTGCACTAGGCTCGACACACACACATACGTTTTTTGATACATTTTATTAGGCCTCACACAGGAGAGGATCTTAAAGTGACGTATCAGTCTTTCCTAACTTCTTGAATCCACTCCCAAATGTGCTAATAAAAACAAACAAAAAAAACATCAAAAAGGCATGTGAGAGTCCAGCCTCAGGGAATATTCACATGTGCAGGGTTTTTGATGCATATCCAAACCAAAAGTAGGTAATTAAAAAAAAACAATTACCGTAAACAGAAATAGCTTCAGTTTTTATACTGTCATTCCGTTTATCCACATTCAATTTTGGCTTGAAAAACCTAACCAAAACCTGTGCATGTGAATATACCCTTCGAGTCCTCTGTGCAAGTTGCACATTCAGAAAAACACATTGGACTGAAAACAGGAAATCGTTCACATGGGGATTGTGTGTGTACGGCATGTCTCCTGCCATGAGATCTGATACATAACAGGGGGGGGGAAGATGAGGAAGTGAACATCTGTGTTACATAGGTAGCAGGATTTTTGGTGACTAGAGTAGATGATACACCTGTTCTGCTTCCCCTATATAGGTATCCGGATTTATAGGTGGCAAGAGTAGACAATACATCTGTAACACGGTTAGAAAGATTTATAGAGAACTAGAATGGAAGACACATCTGTGGTGCAGGTAGCAGGGTTTATAAGTGACTAGAGCAGAATATACATCTGTGCTGTTTCCTTTATGCAGGATTTAGAGGTGACTAGGGGGGAAATTAATCTGTATTACTTCCTCTACACAGATGGAAGAATTAATAGGTGACTGGAACAGTAGACACACTGGATGACTACAGTCATGGCCAAAAGTTTTGAGAATGATACAAATATTATTTTTTTACAAAGTCTACTGCTTCAGTTGTTCTAATGGCAATTTGCATATACTCCAGAATGTTATAAAGAGTGATCAGCTTAACAGCAATTACTTGCAAAGTCAATATTTGCCTAGAAAATGAACTTTATCCCCCAAAACACATTTCAACATCATTGCAGCCCATCATTGCTCAGGAATGGCAGCAGGCAGGTGTGAGTGCATCTGCACGCACTGTGAGGCGGAGACTCTTGGAGCAAGGCCTGGTCTCAAGGGGGGCAGCAAAGAAGCCACTTCTCTCCAGAAAAAAAACAGGGACAGACTGATATTCTGCAAAAGGTACAGGGAGTAGACTGCTGAGGACTGGGGTAAAGTCATTTTCTCTGATGAATCCCCTTTTCGATTGTTTGGGACATCTGGAAAACAGCTTATTCGGAGAAGACGAGGTGAGCGCTACCACCAGTCTTGTCTCATGCCAACTGTAAAGCATCCTGAAACCATTCATGTGTGGGGTTGCTTCTCAGCCAAGGGAATCGGCTCTCTCACAGTCTTGCCTAAAAACACAGCCATGAATAAAGAATGGTACCAGAATGTCCTCCAAGATCAACTTCTCCCAACCGTCCAAGAGCAGTTTAGCGATCAACAATGCTTTTTCCAGCATGATGGAGCACCTTGCCATAAAGCAAAGGTGATAACTAAATGGCTCAGGGAACAAAACATAGAGATTTTGGGCCCATGGCCTGGAAACTCCCCAGATCTTAATCCCATTGAGAACTTGTGGTCAATCATCAAGAGACGGGTGGACAAACAAAAACCTACAAATTCTGACAAAATGCAAGCATTGATTGTGCAAGAATGGAAGATTATAAAGATAATCTGTTTTCCCTTAGCCCAAACAGCAGCACAAGATGGGGTATTCCTGCCCCTGTGTGCTGTTAGGACAGGTGGAACTTTTAATTAGCTAACAGTTTTTCCCCCTATAAGAGGCCAGAGCGACCTCCTCCCCCCTGTGTTAGTCAAAAAGTATAAAAGGCAATATAACAATACAAACATTACCATAAACAATGGGAGGGAGCCTTGTGCTGCTGTTTGGGCTAAGGGAAAACAGATTATCTTTATAATCTTCCATTCCCCCTACGCCAAACAGCAGCACAAGATGGGGATCTAGCAAGTAAAATCCCAACTAGGGTGGGAGATCTTGGCAAGCAGATGCCAAGACAGAATGTCCGAAGGCTGTGGCCTCTGAGCTGCGCCAGTCCAATCTGCAGTGTCTGGCGAACATCAGATGAAAACTCCAGGAAGCAGCGGAACATATCTGCTCTAAGGAGAGCGAGCGTCTCTCTGACCGGGAAGTTGGTCCAATTCCGGTACTGGTAGGTCTTGAGCGCGAAGAGAGCAAGCGATGGCCTCCCTGATCCATCTTGACAGGGTGGCTTTAACACCTTTGTTACGGCCGTAGGTATTGATGAGCAGGTTCTTCGAAAGGAAGCTGTACAATCCAAATATATGCGCAGATATATGCGACCCTAGGACAAAATCCCTGGATGAACCCAAGTTGAACCCTATCAGGGAAAAAGGTAATGAATGGCTCCGAGTTAGCCAAAGCTTGTAATTCTCCAATCCTTTTGGCAGAGGTAATTGCCAACAAGAAGGTTACCTTGTAGGAGAGATATCTCCAGTCCACTTCTGTTAAGAGTTCAAACGGGGGAGAACAAAGCCCCTGAAGAACCGCAGCCAAGTCCCATTGCGGGACAGGGGGCTGCATCTGAGGGCGGAGCCTAGAGGCCCCTTTAAGGAATTACTTTAATAGAGGATCTTGTTATAACCAGGTCCCTAGAAGAGCGGAAAGTGCTGAAACATGAACCTTCAGGGTAGCTGGAGTTAGCCCCTTATCCAGGTCACTCTGTAGGAACTCCAAGACCGATTCGATAGCAGAGTTATTAAGCTGCCTATCCGAGATCCTTTGGTAACTCCTGTTAGTTGAATCCGCTCTTGAATGGGCCAACGTTCTTAGAAAGGCCTGGGATAATCGTCTATCTCCGTATACGATGCGGTCAACCTCCAGGCCATGAGGTTGAACCTGTCCAGGTCCTGGCAGAGCTGTCAGTTCAGAATTACCAGGTTTTGGACTTGTGGAAGCCTCCAGTAGGTCCCTTGACTCATTAGGATGAGGTGGGTAAACCATGCCCTTTTTTGGCCAGAACGGCATGATCAAATGCAAAGTGCAACTGGGATTGAACCCAGGATACTGTGGATTCAGGCATACAAGTCTGTAACCCTACAGCTTGAGCCACTAGGGCTTCTATTTCTAAGTAAGACCTCTTATGAAAACTGGGAGAGGGAACCTTACCAGAAATCTGCATGTACTCCTTCACCCAGGAGATGACAACAATAAATGAAGGGCTCCTAGCTGGAGGACCCCGTACTGACAGCAGTGCAGACATGCATAACCTTACAACAAATTGCCTTAGAGCATCCACTATCATGTGAGCAATAAGCAAATATGCACCTAATAAGTAATGATAGTACATAGGTATATGAACCCTTCTTTTAGGTTCACAGCATATAGTCCCCGCTTAGGAATTAAATGCACATTGAAAAACCGCAAGAAATACAAAAATTTGGTTGGATCTTACCATAATGGCGGTGAATCGACTTCGATATTGTGAAGTTGACAGAGTGCCCATAGCAAATAGAAATTAGTGCTTTTAGTCTCTGCAGTGAACACAGAGGGAAAGCTGAAAGAGGACACGGCTTACCTTACTGCAGGGCAGTAAATGAACTGCAGCTGAAAAAGTCAGTAACCTGCAGTATAAACCTAGATCTTTCACTCAGAAAGAAGGGAAAGAGAAGAAAGGATCTAAGACACCTTATTCTAAACCATAGAGGAGGCCACAGCCTCCTCCACCTGTCCAGTCGCACAGGACAGAAAAAAACACAGGGGGGAGGAGGTCGCTCTGGCCTCTTATAGGGGGAAAAACTGTTAGCTAATTAAAAGTTCCACCTGTCCTAACAGCACACAGGGGCAGGAATACCCCATCTTGTGCTGCTGTTTGGCGTAGGGGGAATGGACTGCTATCAGTCAGGATTTGGTCCAGAAGTTGATTGAGAGCATGCCAGGGAGAATTGCAGAGGTCCTGAAGAAGAAGGGTCAACACTGCAAATATTGACTTGCTGCATTAACTCATTGTAACTGTCAATATAAGCTTTTATTACTCATAATATGATTGCAATTATATTTCTGTATGTGATAAAAACATCTGACAAACACACAGAAAAACCAGAGGGCAGCAGATCATGTGACAATAGAAGATTTGTGTCATTCTCAAAACTTTTGGCCATGACTGTAGATACTTGTCAGTCTATTCCTACATAGAGGACACAGCACATATGTATTTTCTGCTCAAGCCACCTGTAAACCCTGCTAGCTGAATAGAAGATGCTGAATATAAGTATCTTCTAGTCACCTGCAAATCCTGCTAGCTGCATAAGTAGAGTGACTTGAGAATAAGATACCTGTGTGTTGTGTCCTCTATGTAGAAATGGATTGATGTGTGACTAGAGTATAAGATACCTGTCTGCTGTGTCCTATAGGTAGGAATGGATATATGACTATATAAGATACCTGTCTGCTGTGTCCTGTATGTAGGAATGGATTGATGTGTGACTAGAGTATAAGATACCTGTCTGCTGTGTCCTGTATGTAGGAATGGATTGATGTGTGACTAGAGTATAAGATACCTGTATGTAGGAATGGATTGATGTGTGACTACAGTATAGGGTACATACAGTAAGATAAGCCTATTCTCTGGGTTCACATCTCTTAGTAACCAGCGGGCAGTGGAGCTCAGGAGACACCCGGAGGACTCCTCAGAAGATGGCTGGCCCAAAGGACACCACCAAAACACCACCAAACTTCGTCCTGAGCTGAGGGGGTGTGCGAGGAGCCAAACTAGGCCATCCGCAGTACAGGGCAGCGCAACAGGCGGGGTCAGCGGGAGCCAGCCAATCACAGCCCAGTATCCAGGGCACCCAGACACCTCCAGACCCCAAATTAGAGCGCCAAGAGGTCGCGTGCCCGGAGCAGCCAATCAGGCGCCGTCACCCGGTCTGATCCCTCACCTGAGCCCGCACTATGTCTGTATGTCCTCACCCTCTCCAGCAGACGCACCGGGCATCCGGCTCCACAGCAGCTCTGTTCACACCAGACTGCGGGCTGACACGGAGTAGTAATCACACTGCGGTACCGGCTA
This sequence comes from Leptodactylus fuscus, assembly GCF_031893055.1. Classification (NCBI taxonomy): domain Eukaryota; kingdom Metazoa; phylum Chordata; class Amphibia; order Anura; family Leptodactylidae; genus Leptodactylus; species Leptodactylus fuscus. The sequence goes on from NC_134273.1 coordinate 41,882,456, forward strand.
CGAAACGGCTCATACAGGAGACGGGCAGCTGTGTGATGTGCTGCTCTGGATCCGCTATTCCGCGCATGCGCCGCAAGCTGGCATCCTAGCCGTGCCTGCCTGGCTCTGTGTACACGGCGACGTCAGGGGAAGAGGGAGAAGTGTGGACGTCATCGATTCCCTGCAGTCTCCGCCCATCTGGATGGATGGGCGTGGCCAGAGTGTGACGTTAGTTTCTATTTAAAGGGATGTTCCCGTTGCTAGGTCTGCTCCGTGTCGTGGCGTAATGTAGTTATGTGGCCGGACAGGCGGGATGTCTGTGTGTATATAATGGGGCTAATGGTGGCCGGTCAGTACAGTGCATAACTGGAAAAGCCGGAGTCGTGTACTACATCAAGTCACAGGTTGTCCTACCAGCACTATAGCTCTAGGCTATGTTCACACATGGCGTACATGCAGTAGATGTTTCTCAGCTGAAAGTCCACAACATATTATAAGGGAAGGTTCACACGTTCCGGATCTCTACAAAATCAGGACAAAAGTTTGCAGCACACCTGTAGATCTAGTCCCAAAAGGATGCAATTTTTTTAAAATTTTCCATAACATTTTTTTATTTTTTTTTTCTGTTAACAGAAGTGTATGAGGACTCCGGGGCCCCAGAAACACCGAATCCCATCCAAACCTTGCGGAAAAATATGTGCAGCTGTCATTTCCAAAAACATTGCGGTTTTGGAAATCGCAGATGTGAATTATACCTATGGAAATGCCGGCGGTTTTCCCATAGGCCTAATGGAAGCCGAAAGTCCGCAGAGGTTTCCTCTTTCTGTGGGAAAGATATGTGGGAAAAACTGCAATGGGTTGCCGCTGCAGATTTTTCCCGCAGCCCTTTTTTGCTACATGGGGCTTTAGCCTAAGGATACTACAGGTATTTAATATTCTGCAACTGTTCTAATAAGCTGTATAAAAATTCCGAATTCTTTCGAAAGAAAGAAAGAAAAAAAAAAAGAGGGAGGGGTGAGTATAGCTAAAGGGTATGAGCAGGGGGGCGAGCAGAAAATAAACCACATGAGCGCCTGGGGAGCCAGCCATGTCAGGTCCCCATCACAAGGACCAATAATACAAGGACTATGAATAGCAGATCAATAACAATATCACCTTGGCAAGCAGTGGAAACCCTGCACAGGGGACAACACTGAGGCCTAAGAGGAGGGTCCAGAGCCCAGAAGCGTCTGATATTCACCAGAGTGTTGAAATTCCAACCAAGATGTCAACCGTAACATGCAGGAAGGAAGTGAGGTTTTCCATGTACATGATGTCATTGACCTTTAAAATCCAAAGAGAGAGAGGTGAAGGTTCCAATCGCTTCCAGTATTGCGGAATGCAAGCACGGGCGGCGAGGAACAAAAATCATAGTAGAGAACGCTTATAAGTTTGCACCAAAGACTTGCAGTGCTGGAGAAGAAACAAAGCACGGCTCAGGTTATGAGATGTCTCTGTAATTTGCAAGATGATCCGCTTAACACCATCCCAGAACGGGGACCGGATAGAACTAAAAGATATGTATAATGTCACCCTCTCCCTGTCCACACCTCCAGCACATCGGAGAAACCTGCAGGAAAAACTAGCTTCGTGGGCACCCTATACCAACAGGACAGGATCTTGAAGCAGGAACTGACAGAGGTCTCATGCGAGAGGCAGAAAATAAGTCTCCTCCGCTCTTGGGAGAGGTAAAGTGACAAATCCACTTCCCATTTCAACATGAAGGGTGGAACAAACCCTTTAATGGAGTCAATTAGAGCCTATAAATGACAGAGAATGGTGGAAAAGCCCCCCCCAAAATTCACCCCTGAAGCTTGGGCTCAGACCTATATTTTGTCAGGATGGGGAGTGAATTCATCAAGGATAGGTAAGTCGGGTATTGAGTGCTTGGTGTTGTTCGCCACCCAGAGTCGTCTCGGAAGTGATATGCTCAATAGACTCTCTGGCGATGCCAATTGCAAAACACCCTATCGAAAATCCCTGGTGAAAACCTAGGATTCCACAAAACAGGATAGTATGAAGAATCCAGAGGGAGGAAATAAGAGCGGATTAGGCATCTGGAGCAGAGTCTAAGCATAGGGCCGATGGTTGGGTGTGAACTGAGGGAAGTCAAAGAAGAGGGCTCTAGCCAAGAGGATGTTTGCAACGGAACCATGGAGAATGCTTGCTATATATAAACTCGAGATTTGATTGTGCTATGTCTACACCAGTCAAGTACATGGGCCAGATGAGCAGCGAGGTAATACAACTTCATATCACAGAGGGAGAGGCCACCGCAACTTTTGGAGTGAAAGAGGAGTGATTTACTAACTGCATCCCAGACGCTTCTATCATCCAATTTTTGTCTCATTTGTCTCGTTCACGCAACCAGCAGCCCATAGAAGTTCACTGCACTTGAAAAAAGGCAATTAGAGGCCAGAAACGCGTTGTGTTTATTCTGAACTTTAATAAAGCAGGTTTGATTATTTATACATTGGGTGAAGCATGGTGATCCTTAATCTTTGGTCTTCTTGGTATTCGTTTCACACTGTTGATGGTATAGATTCTGCTGCTCAACATCACCCAGGGAGGAATCCCCTGCTATTCGGTTCTGAGGCACGTCTGATAGTTGTGAATCTTTCACCGCTTACCCAGGTGAGAGTTATCTCTGTTTAACTGCACCATCACATCATCTGACAATACTTCACCATGTACAGCTCGGTGCTTTCTCTGCTTTTGTTACCACCTGGATAGTGTTGTTGTTTTTAGAAGAAAGCAGCCATATGCCGGTGGCTAGCACACTGTCATCTGCAGTATTAGATGGGTGGTACAGTAGTAGAACGGTGGTTAGTTTTTGCCGTTTTTAGCATTTATCACTTCTATCAAGTTTTTCTTGATAATATTTTAAAGATGTGGACTCTCGGAATGTCACATAAGTCGTGGATTTTGTAGTACGCAATCAAAAAATCTGCCACTGAGTCGGGGAAATCAGTTGACCCAGCAAGTCTTCTTCATATTTAAAGGGGTTTTCCCATCTTGTTTCAGCAGTTTGCCTGCTGTCACTTCTTACTTCCTGTATCCCCCTCCTCCCTTGCTGAAGAGGACACTGCAGTATCACAATACTAATGCAAATCAGACAATATGCACAAGCTTGTAGAGAACAGACTCAGTGCTATCGTGTTTCCCCGAAAGTATGACACCCCCTGAAAGTAAGGCATGCGGGTGTTTCTGTTGAATTGCCTAATATAAGGCATCCCCCGAAAATAAGGCATGCCGGGCAGTGGTGTGTGGGGTTTCGGGGGCGGGGCTTAGCGGAGGTTTCGGGGGCAGGGCTTAGCGAGCTCCACTTCACTGATACAGCAGCCATGCTCTGTGCTCCGTGTGCACAGCAAAGCCGGCTGCTGCCTCTGCTGTTGTAGGATGAGCTCTCCCAGCTCATCCCAGAGACAGCAGCTGCCATACAGAAGAGGCAGCAGCCGGCTTTCCTGTGCACACGGAGCACAGAGCACGGCTGCTGTGTCAGTGAAGTGGAGCTTGCTAAGCCCCGCCCCTGAAACATCGCTAAGCCCCGCTCACCACTTCCAGGACGAACAGCAGCACCAGCGCTGCTAGGAAGAAGGGAAAGGTAAGTATGATACCTTCCCCCCTCCCCTACACTACCTACAACCGGCAGTCATGCTAACGCTCCACTAAGGAAGTGCCAGCATGACTGCCGGTTGTAATAAGGCACCCCCCGAAAATAAGACAGGTCCTATATTTAGAGTGACAATTTAATATAAGACACTGTCTTATTTTCGGGGAAACACGGTATTTGTGTGTTTACATAGAGATAACAGACAAGGCTTTATCAGTAAACTGCAATTAGTTGAACTGATTGTCCTGCCTACTGAGTAAGTGACGTCAGTTGTCCTATCTCACAGGTCTGTGGTTATAGCAATGCTGTGTAAACAATGGGAGGAATAAGTTCTTATAGCAGGCAATCAAAGCAGCATTTCTAAAGCAATATATTTAGGAAAAATGTTCACTTTACATAAGCAACCAGTATAGATAGGATCCTTGAGACGGGACAACCCCTTTAATCATATATTTGTGTATTGGAGGGAGAGGTCATAGGAAAGAAGTTGGTATATAGTGGTGACCAGACCCTTCGTAGAGGTGTCCACCTTGCATAACCCCTAGCCGGTCTAGTATAACTTTACACCTCCTAGGAGTTGGCTTAGTTTATTCCAGAAAAATGCACCAAAGGGTCGGCACATGTCTGGTATGTACATTCGCTGTAATGTTAAAAACAAGATAGAAGCTTTCTATTATCTTGTTTGCTTCCTATTCAGAGCAATACAGAATTACAGGTCCAGTAAAGTAGGATAAGATATTGGCAGCCGTTCTCTGCCCTGGCTAGTTGAGGGGGCATATGGCCAGGGTTTGTTCAGCTGCACAAATACTACCCCCTTTAGGGGCAAATTCACACTTCCAAGATGTCTTAAACTGTTCTATACATCTGATTGAGGCTTCCTGAAATAAATCTTCTTGCCATGTAGATGTATGAAAATAATTTTCAGCCACAGAACTTTTTCCAATAAATCTGTCTGTGACAAAATTGAAATAGCCAGAAAGTGCCCCCCCCCAAAAAAAAAGCCCCAAACCATTTTGACCCTCTTTACTTGGTGTCCAGTTGTGTCTCATGATACAATCCTCTCTCACACTAACAGAACGTTACTTGTGAGTTACATGCAGCATGGAAGACAAAAGAGCCGCCATCTTCTGTATGGTTTCCATAGCTACCGGCACCTCCATTTGTTTATGTCCTTGCTATATATGTTATAGACGCTCTGGGGGTTTATTATTTTCGCTAGTTCCCCTCCTTTGCTTCGTATTATTAGATTTCTTTTTCCTACAACTTCCGCTACACTATATGTAAAAGAATACCTTGGAAGCCATGATGATTTACTCATAGGGTGGCCTTGAGGTATTGTATTCTTCCCTGTAAGTAGTTCTTCTAGGGAAGGCTACCTCCATGAAGTAGTGTATGATGAAGCATGTTATAAGGCGCTTTCAGACTCTCTGGGGGATATTTATGAAGAGCAGTGTATTCCATGCCAGTCTTCATAGCGCCAGCGAAACAGCCACAACATTTATCAAGAGGTGCGCACTTATTTATAAATGCGATGGCTCTTCTGGTCGGGCCGTGTATCGGTGATATAATGAATACCAGTTGTAGATTTCACTCATTTGCTCCTGTTAACAGGAATAAATGATGGTAAGTTTAGCAAAACTCCCACAACACAGTCATGAAAGTGCTGCGTGAGCCACACAAATGCCAGTTGCGACAATGTTTGTCCCAAACCTGGCTTTATATCTGGTGTAAAATCATTAATATGCCCCAACGTGTACCGAGATTTTCTCCCTTATAATTATCGTTATCATATATATACAGTGTATATATATATATATATACACACATATACAGTGGCCCAGATTTACAAATGTGTTTATGACTAGATATGTGCTTGCGCCTTAAAATACATGAAAAGTGAGTCAGAAAAATTTTCTGAAAATTCTGTCTCAAAGTAAGCCAACTTAAAGATGGTATAATTATAGACTAGAGGGTCTAGAGATGTGCCACACTTATCCTTCAGCATCAGTCACTCTGATAAATCTGGCCCATTTTCACACTGCCTGTCTAAGGCTAGGTTCACATCTGCACTGGAGTCTCCGCCACAGATTCTGCTGAAAATCAGTAGAGAGAAGAGTCCTGTACGGAGGGCTTTTCTCTGTCAGTTTCAGTATAAAAACAGCAGGAACCCAGCGGACCCCATTATAGTCTATGGGGTCCACAGATAACTGCTGTGTTAGTGGATCACACACTGACGACACAGTTTTTGCAGACATACGCCACTAATGCTGAAGACACACGGTCCACAAAAACTGAATGCTAGCTCACGGACCACAAAATACACAGTCGTCTGCAACTGGAGTTACAGAAACAACCTAGCGCAGTGAACTACACCACTTCTATTCCTGCTATTGGAGCTGTCACATTTATTTTTTTTTTATATAGATTGTGAGCCCCACATAGAGCTCACAATGTACATGGAATATGGGATGTAAATCCATGCAAACACGGGGAGAACATACAAACTCCTTGTAGATGTTTTTTTGCCATTGGCGGGATTTGAACACCAGGGCTCCAGCACTGCAAGGCTGCAGTGCTAACCACTGAGCCACCATGTGGCCCAGTAACTGTCACATTTGACAGTTTCCATAACTCCCACAGGAGAAAGTGTTGCCAAGATGGAAAAACCTTGTTACAGAGAGCGTCACCAGGAAACTCAATATCAGACCAGCCACGTTATGCTCAGCACCACCACACCTTTAGATAGTCTCTCACCCACCCCCAACATAATCAGCTATTCTTAGCATAGTTTATGGAGCAGACTGCATTCCCAGATTATATTATAACATGTCATATCCCATTCATTTTTCAGCAATTTTAAAAAGTACCTTTCACCACCGCCACAAACTCCAGCTCTTACCATCTGTTAATAGGCACTGCTCTGGCAGAATTGGAATTTTTTTCTCTACCCCTCACCTTCCTGAGCAATCAGTATATCATGCATCAATACTAACTGCATTATCTAGACTCAGGAGGGAGGGTGTCAGACAGGAGTGTGACTCTTATGGCCCTGCCTGAAAATATAAAGCCTAAGGCTTGGTTCATACATCAGTATGCCATCCGTCAGTTTGAATTCAGTTTGAGACTAAAAACGGACTGATGCACATACTGATTGTATACTGACACCTTTTTATGCTGATAGCAAACGCTGTGCGTCCCCTAGAGGACAGAAAGGGGATTAAAAGTAGAAAATTGTAAGCAGTAGCGATAAGGACATTTATTATATGAGATAATGACATGTATTATATGTCCTTATCTCTACTCTGTTTACAATTGCTACTTTTAATCCCCTTATTTGTCCTCTAGGGGGCGGACAGCATTTGCTATCAGCATAAAAAGTTGTCAGAATACAATCAGTATGTGCATCAGTCTGTTTTTAGTCTCAAACTGAATTCAAACGGACAGATGACATACTGATGTGTGAACCAAGCATAAGGGCACAATTACATGGTCCGTGTGTTGCTGAGATTTACCTGTCTGTACCTTATGACGAGAGAGGGTTAGTTATTAGAGATGAGCGAGTACTATTCGAAACGGCCGTTTCGAATAGCACGCACCCATAGGAATGAATGGAAGCAGCTGGCACCCAGACTTTGCCAGCGGCCAGCCGCTTAACCCCCTGCATGCTGGCCGCTTCCATTCATTCCTATGGGTGCGTGCTATTCGAAATCATGCCATTTGGAATAGTACTCACTCATCTCTATTAGTTATCTATGTTGCTAGGAGTCCCTGCCTTGTAGAGACATGTTGTCCTATACCGTAATTGGTACGGGACAATATATTGCTGGTAGGCAGGTAGTCAGTCATTTCAAGCTGGGTTGAAGTCCAACCCCTCGTTCATATCTGCATTGGTATTCCATCTGGGGGAGTCTGCATGGGAACCCCCCCCCTCCCGGAATACGAAACGCAATTGCAAGCACTGTGCAGTATAAGCACACAGACCCCATAGACTATAATTGGGTCCGTGTGCTTGTCGTGCACTGCCAGCACAAGTCATGCGGACCAGAAGGTAGATTGTGAACTACTTTCCTGTCCGCATGTTTCCTGTTGAGATCTGGCAGCAAGCACACGGACCCCATTATGGTCTATGGGGATCCATGTGCTTTTACCACAAAGCGCTTGCAATTGCGTTTGGTATTCCGTCCAGGGGGGTCCTCATGCGGACTCCCCCAGATGGAGTCCCAACGCAGATGTGAATGAGGGGTAAGGGTCCATTCACACGGAGGAAAATGGTAAGGAATTTGGTGTGGAATTTCAGCGCTGAAAAAAAAAAATCCTCCTATTCATGGGTTTCTTTTTCTGCTAGCAGTGGGTGCTAGCAGAAAAAGGAACCCATTGAAGTCAATGAGCAGCTTGTTTTTCAGTGCTGAAATTCCACACCAAATTTCTCATCATTTTCCTCCATTTGATTGGACCCTAACTTTTTTCTGACTTCTCCAAAAACTAGCCCTGACTGGTAACTTCACAGCCCTGACCCTAGATAAGAAGCTGTGAGACCTCAGAATACTCAGCTTTACTAAAGTTAACAATTCTGTTTCGTGTGTGGACCAGATCTTCAATCCTTATGTTTTTCCAGGACAGAGGGTTGTAAAGTATTTTTTTCTCGCGTTTTTGGTGGAGACGACTGGTTTATAATTACACGATCTATGGTCGAGACAGATATGGATAAGACATACAGCTGGTATTTTTAGTGACAGAAGGGGTTTAAAAATAGCTGTGCCTTTGTGCTGAGACGCACATGTATAACACCATGGCCTCACTGTAAGCATGTGACAGGAGCGTCTTGTAGGAGCACAGGATATGGAATATTATAAATGTAACCGATATTCATACACATTTAGAGCACTAAAAAGCAGACACCATACAGGGGGACAATGTCGAAGGTGACACTCACCAGTCATATTAAAATGGGAACATTATACATTCACAAAAAGGAAATCCATTTCGCTGTTTTGGTTTTTTCTTTAAAAGATACAAGCTCGGGGGCAACACGGTGAGTAGCACTGCAGCACTGGAGTCCTGGATGCAAATCCCGCCAGGAACAACATCTGCAAGGAGTTTGTATGTTCTCCCTGTCATTGTAGAATGGGAGGAAATCCATGCAAAGACATACTGATGGGGGGGGGGGGGGGGAAACATTGTGATCCCTATATGGGGTTCACAATCTACATTAAAAAAAATAAAATATATATAAATATATATATAAATATATATATATATATATATATATATATATATATATATATATATATACATATACACACAAGCTCCAGTAATATAGCGAGGAGACTACTAGAGCCCCCTCTTTCTGATATTTTGTGGAACCAGATCCCCACCTGCAAAGCAGCCGTGAAATATTACACAAGGTGTTTTTGTAGCATAATATATTAAGTCTTTCCGTGCGGAGTCTACAGTGACATTTGCTATATATGAAAAGCGACTAGTGCAATACATTAAACGGACTCATATGCCCCCATTTTAAAGATGGAGGGCAAACAGGAGTTTATCTTTCAGCGGGTATATGCTAGGGTTCTGCAGAAAACAGCACAGTGGGCACTGCATATACACACATAGGTCCTCTTCTTTGGATATTGGTCATAGCCTATCTAAAGATGTTGTTATTGATTATAGTACTAATTCACAATGAGCTAACATGGGGGATGGGGGCTATCGGGGGGACGTCTGGTATACAATTCTAAACTGATCCTCCATGTAGTCCACACAGAGAAGGTCACGTAACATAGAAATACAGGGGACTTTCCATTTCCCGATGACAGGGCTTCAGCTGTTCCGGTCTTATTTTTATTTCAACAATCTTTTTATCTTGTTAGTCTAGTAAGAGCTAAGCTTTATTCATAGACACTGATCTCTCCCTTTGCCTACAATACATGTTCCTGTTGCTGCTTTTTTTTTTTTTTTTTAATGTAGATTGTGAGCCCCACATAGAGCTCACAATGTACATTTTTCCCTATCAGTATGTCTTTGGAATATGGGATGAAATCCATGCAAACACGGGGAGAACATACAAACTCCTTGCAGATGGTTTTCTGCCCTTGGCGGGATTTGAACACCAGGACTCCAGCGCTGCAAGGCTGCAGTGCTAACCACTGAGCCACCGTGTGGCCCCTGTTGCTGCCTTTTTGTGATATCAGCATAGCATAAAGTGGTGAACACCCAGGTAGATCTGAAATTTAAGGGGGAAAAATCTTATTAAATTATTAAAAATCTAAATATAGACTTTGTAGTATACTTTATTATAGAAAATTGTTGTTTTTTTTTTTCATTTAGTTTCCTCCTACTGCCAATGATCAAAACTGTACATTAAAAGTCTATGGAGAAGAGAGGGGGAAGAAGAGAAGAGCTTCTCAATGCAGAGAGACGTGCACTGTAGAGAGACAGTTTTCTTTCACACCACATCTTGGTTATCAGGACTTGCTAGCCAGCCTTCTCCTGACATTTATAGATGACATTTCATGTCCTCCTGCAAATGTGTTTTTATATACCGCTAGAAAGCCGACTGAATTCAGCGCACTGTCGGCGTTCCTGCTATGTTGGCTTTCCCGGGGGCTGGAGATATTGGTGCAGTTATAACACTGCCAACTGTCAGAAGGGCGTTCCTGACAGTCTAGCTGAGCTCCTCCATAGCCCTGCACTGTCAGAGAGGACGTTCCTTACTGCCCAGCGATGACGCCAAGCTGTGAAGAACGCCCCCCAGTACTAGTCTATGGACGAATGCTGTCAGGAGGGGCTTTATAGCTATATGCATCCATAAAAACATGCCCATACCACACTACCCGCTTTCCCAAATAAGAAAACCATTACAATCCAGTTGAATATTATGAAAATAAGTCACAACACATTTTGATCACTTCATCATTTTCTACTTTATTACCTCAAATTAACAAACACATTAAAGCTGAAAAAAGTCTATATTTACACAGGAAGTACAAAAACCCCCCAAAAAAGTTGCGTATCCCCTCCCCCCAAAATTGGATTTTTTTTGCATTTTTTTAAAATTATAAAGTAATAAAAATTACCACAAATAAAAAAAGAAAACGTAAATATATAGTAAATAAATTAGGAAACCAAACATTGTTAAATATTGAAACAGTTTGGAGGGTGTGTAAGAGTACTAGTTACATGGCGCCATCTGGTGGTACAAGGTTGACACTGTCCAGGACACAGTGAGAAACAAGAGCTTCAACATTCGGTACCCCACCATCCGGGACCATCCCAACCATTTACAACCCTCACTAAATATTGTATGCACCTTCACAGTCTTCATCAGGAAAGTCAAAAAGCAGCCATCTCAGTCTCTCGTCACTGCAGAAGGGCAGGGGGGGGAGGAGCAGATTGATGTGCATTGGTGTTTTTTTTTATATATATACTTTTTTATGTTTCAAAAGAATTTGACCACAAGCCACTAGCAGCCACAGTGGGAGATACCCAACAATAAACCTACTACTAAAATACTATGAACCTATAAATAAAACAGCCAGTAACAGCTGAGATCACCCACCGCTCAGGCAACGCCACCTTTGTCTCCAAAATCTGCATGATACTTTGGAGCAGGTGCACACTAAAAGCAAACTAGGCCTCCACTGTGGATCACTTTGGGAAATCAGGCAGCGATCCTGCCCCTCTCCAGCCCGGAATATTCAGTGACCTTTAATAACCGTAAAGCCCCATCTATCTCTTCCATTGTTAAGTCAGAGGAGGCTGGAAGGGGGAACAGAGCCCGACCTAGGCTCCTGTACCCAGGAAAGGCTTCAGTCTTGTAATGGTGACCAGTCCCTTAGCTAGCTCTTCTCATCTTTAAAGGTCATAGAGAAAAAAAAATGTACAGCTAAAAGTTTACATTTAGAAAAATGTAAAGTTTTTTTTTTGGGGGGGTGGTGGTTTGGGGAGGTAAGCTAAAAAATAAAAAGAATATATACAGTATATATCTATATGTAGTGTTCAGTTTAGACGAAGCAGGAAGAACCTCTGCCGTTTCGGACTGCCAGTATATCTGGTAGGATAGGGGAGAGGCATATCCCTCCTTGACGCACAAGTTCTCAAGTCTGCGCTGGAACCAGCATCTTCAGCGTGGCTCTCTTCATTGGCAGAAAATAATAGTTAAAAAAATTAAATTTTGTCGTCTTTAAAAGAAAATGAAATACAGTGAAGACACTGAAAAGAGAAAAAAAAAAAAAAAAAAAAGTGTGTTAATAGTATAGAACGTTACGGCAGAGATTTTCTGTACTTTTACCCTTTCACACAAGCATGACACTGTATGAGCTACATACATAACACTAAGGAGGAGGAGCGGTCTCATCCTGAAAGCTTTGGGAGGCCTTTTCCAAAGGTTTTTATTTTTAATTGGTAATTTTAAGCTTGGCTCTAAACAATGGCTCATATACATACAGAGCCATGTTACACCATCATACCTGTACTACAGACCGGCCCCACTTAAAAACACTGCGGGCCATTACTGAGCCGAAAATGATCCATAAGGAAAGAGACCGTATAGGTCTGACTAGGTTAAGACTGGGAAATCTGGATGATACATGGACCAGTTGCTATTCTGCTGTGTGAATAGGGCAGCAGCATACAAGCTCTTTTTTTTTAATCCAGAAAATATAGTCTGTATCGCCCCTATTGCCGGGACTGCACTGCTGGAGATCCGAACTCACAATATAATAATGATCTATGATGTTGAGAGTCTCTGTAACACTACTGCCCCATATAATAATAATAATAATAATAATACATAGTCACTCACAGCATCACAGGTCACTAGGATACTCAGAGTCTGGGTCTCTGGACAGACTGCATTCTGGGAAACAGCTGAGATAGACTGTACTTTCCAGATGGAGAAAAACTTGTATGCAGCAACTTTATAGAACACACAAAGCAGTGTGTATACTCTTTAAAAACAAACCTTGATACATTATTGTTTGTCTTACAGGTAACAATTGCCATTTTTTTCCCCATCATATCTGGTGTAAAAAAATAAAAAAATTAGGATCTCACCTAAGCAAACATTGGTCCAGTGACAGCCTTCATTTTCCAAGATGGTCAAACGGTACGCTGGCCTACAAGACGGAGAACACAGATCATCAGGAAGCTCCAGAAAACGTACATTGGTTTGTTAAAGCAGTTTTTAACGTTACAATTATGGCCGAAATCACACTACATCTGTGTCTGATGTATAAGCTTGAGGTAAAAATGACAAACATATACCTATGACCCCATTCACCCAACAGAGGACTAAAGTGTGTCTTTTTGGCATTCAGTAGCGATGAGCGAACACTGTTCGGATCAGCCGATCCGAACAGCACGCACCCATAGAAATTAATGGAAGCACCTGTGACGCCGGCAAAGTCAGCGTCACAGGTGCTTCCATTCATTTCTATGGGTGCGTGCTGTTCGGATTGGCTGATCCGAACAGTGTTCGCTCATCTCTAGCCTTCATCAGTCTGTATCTATACTTCCAACTGCATAAAACAGCCTAGTACAAAGTATTAAAACATAAGAACTATATAAAGTCGGTATTGTTGGAAGTGTACGGATCTGTAAAATAAAGGTAAATGTAAAATCAAAAAATGGTGTAAAAAGATTTTTTTTCTCAATTCTGCCTCTTTCAGAATTTTTTTCTGCCTTCACAGTACATCATGTGGAATACTAAAAGATAGGAAGTACAGTTTCTCCTGCAAAAAACAAGCCCCTGTGCAGCTAGGTTTATGGAGAAATAGAAATGTGAAATTTTGCCATGGCAGCAGGGGTTAAATAATGAAGTAAGACGACTAGCAGGACCACCTACACAATTCTCCACTTTTCCCTGGCGGCATGTTAAGTCATTTGTTAAAACATCAGAAACTTTTTTTTAAATTAAAGGAAATGTATGTAATTTTTATACAACTCCGTAATCTACTCTTACGATACCTGGCCTCACTGGGTGTAATACATGATATTCAATAGTGTCATATTAACTTATTGTGTGCAGAAAAAAAGCTAAAAGTGGTTCATCCACTGGGTGAGATTTACTTAAATGACATGGAGCCCCCTCCCCCAGATGTTTGAACTGGAGGGGGATGAATCTACTTAAAGGCCCTCTCCTGTTTCTGCATCTATGCAGCATTTATTGGGTTTGTAGAAAAGGTGTGAAGCTGGGGAGCTGTCCAAGAACACGTGCCATGCTTGCCCAGAAAACCCCTTTAAAATATTGATTCAGTAGGAGCCGCATAAGGACAGTCTCACCTGTGATGCTGAAATTCGTGACACTTCTTGTCGCCCTGTGAGATCAGAGGAAGAGACATTTGCTGGGGCTCCTCGATGTAACCTCATGCTGACCTTGCGTTCTCTGTCCACTCGTGAGATTGCTCGAGGAGAAGTGTTACCTGGTGCAAAAAGAGACAAATCAAAGTGTCATTATTGTAGAAAACTCTGATTCATATTTGTGAGAATCAAATGTATCCCCTTCATATCAAGAGCAGACAGCAAACAAACTCACCTGTTACACTGTAGTAATGAAGCCGAAACAATAGGGAAAGATTTACGCACCCAAGAAACAAAAGTAAATGCTGGGAGGGATTTATTCAGCCTTTAAAACACCTTCTTTGCCTTTTGGCACAAAACTGTCATCTAAAGTATTCCAGCCAAGTCACAGTATTAGGGGAGAGTGTGTCTAAAATGTCTATAGAGTTGTGCCAATGTATCGCGCTGAACGCACCACTGGGTCAGGGTTATACTCACATTTCCCTGCCTCCTCTACATTGAAGTAGTCTGTGCCCGAATAGGTGGCAGTAAGAACAGAATAACCATTATTTTAGATTACTCTGGGGTAAGCATGGTGGCATTGTACCACTGTGATCATCATTACTAAAATATTGCCTACTAGCTTTTACCCGCGACTTCGTCTGCGGTGAGTTGAGTATTGGGCGGACAAAGACGTGTGAAACTGTAAAAGTGCTTTAAAAAGTTTGGTGGGCTAGCAAATGTGATGTGATGTGTTATATTGTGTATGTTGTGATACAGACAATGTGATGTGTTATACAGCCTGTGTACAGGAGTATATATGTATCAGGTACTGTATATAGCAGTGATAGGAGATACATGTAATATATAGTATATACAGCCTGTGTACAGGAGTATATATGTATCAGGTACTGTATATAGCAGTGATAGGAGATGCATGTAATATATAGTATATACAGCATGTGTACAGGAGTATATATGTATCAGGTACTGTATATAGCAGTGATAGGAGATACATGTAATTATATAGTATATACAGCCTGTGTACAGGAGTATATATGTATCAGGTACTGTATATAGCAGTGATAGGAGATACATGTAATTATATAGTATATACAGCCTGTGTACAGGAGTATATATGTATCAGGCACTGTATATAGCAGTGATAGGTAATACATGTAATTATATAGTACTAGCTTTTACCCGCGACTTCGTCTGCGGTGATTTGAGAATTGGGACGACACAGACGTGTGAAACTGTAAAAGTGCTTTAAAAAGTTTGGTGGGCTAGCAAATGTGATGTGATGTGTTATATTGTGTATCTAGTGATACAGACAATGTGATGTGTTGTATTGTGTATGTCGTGGTACAGACAATGTGACGTGTGGTATTGTGTATGTCGTGATACAGACAATGTGACGTGTGGTATTGTGTATGTCGTGATACAGACAATGTGACGTGTGGTATTGTGTATGTCGTGATACAGACAATGTGACGTGTTGTATTGTGTATGTCGTGATACAGACAATGTGACGTTTTGTATTGTGTATGTCGTGATACAGACAAAGTGATGTGTTGTATTGTGTATGTCGTGATACAGACAATGTGATGTGTTGTATTGTGTCAGACAATGTGATGTGTTGTATTGTGTATGTCGTGATACAGACAATGTGACGTGTGGTATTGTGTATGTCGTGATACAGACAATGTGACGTGTGGTATTGTGTATGTCGTGATACAGACAATGTGACGTGTGGTATTGTGTATGTCGTGATACAGACAATGTGACGTGTTGTATTGTGTATGTCGTGATACAGACAATGTGACGTTTTGTATTGTGTATGTCGTGATACAGACAAAGTGATGTGTTGTATTGTGTATGTCGTGATACAGACAATGTGATGTGTTGTATTGTGTCAGACAATGTGATGTGTTGTATTGTGTATGTCGTGATACAGACAATGTGATGTGTTGTATTGTGTCAGACAATGTGATGTGTTGTATTGTGTCAGACAATGTGATGTGTTGTATTGTGTATGTCGTGATACAGACAATGTGATGTGTTATATAGTGGAAAGCTATATGTAAAATGTGAGTGAGTAGAGTGAGGGCTACTCCTGAGGTGACAGTAAGGAGTGTGCAGGCAGGTTGAGCCAGGAAATGCCAGGCAATGTGTGTGAGTGTGTATCTAGTGATACAGACAATGTGATGTGTTGTATAGTGGAAAGCTATATGTAAATGTGAGTGAGTAGAGTGAGGGCTACTCCTGAGGTGACAGTAAGGAGTGTGCAGGCAGGTTGAGGCAGGAAATGCCAGGCAGTGTGTGTGAGTCTATAGCTGGGGCTAGGAGTCCTGCTTTTGTGAGTCTCCTGCTAGGAAGCCATGTTCTTTAGTGGCACCAAAAGTAGCCTGTGACTCAATCCTGAGGGAAAACTATGTTTGTGGAAAATTGCACGCAAATCCGTCCAGGCGTTTTAGCGTGATTGAGGAACAAACATCCAAACTCACAAACATCCAAACACACAAACTTTCACATTTATAATATTAGTAGGATAGAGTCCTAGCAGAAATAAGGAAATATAAGACGATTTCTGTACATCTAAGTATATTATGGTAAGTTTCATTTTGAGTCTACATTGGAGTTGAATAATGTATCGTATTTTCAATACTGATGGTAATATCAACACTTCAATACTAAGCTGCTCCAACACCACCGTACACCATGGGCGATAGTAAGAAGTGCCTAGCAGCACCAGGTCCTATCTCAGTTGTGCTGACACCATGCACCTCCAGTGCTCACCATGTTCTTTGCTCAGTGCCCACCACAAACTGCAATTTGCAGGAAAGCAGCCATATTACAAGAGGATGCAGGAACAAGCTTCCATCCTTTTCCCACTTCTCCCAAGTACTGAGAGCAATGGTAAGGACTTGCTATGTATGAAAGGAAGGAGAAGAACTTTGCAAGTGGCAGAGGCAGTGCCATTAGACTTCGGAGTCAGGAACGTGTGCGCCTCCTTGTTTCGCAAAGCTCTGTATTGGTATTGAGAATCCTGATACTACGCTAAATATTGGTACTGAAGGTGAAAATTCTGTTTTTTGTCCGAATGCTGGTGTAATGTTGAGTTCTGTGCCAAGCAGTCTGACTATTACAGGTAATAGAAAGCCTATAAACAGCAATGGCTACCCCTTCCTCTTCAATAAGACCTGAAAAAGTCTGATTAATGTGATCAGAGCAGAGCAGCCAACTGAGTGCTCCTGGCCTTCACTGAAGTAATCTGTAGGGGGTCTCACATTCTTAATACATTAACAAAGCACAACTTTTCCCCCCATTTCTTTTCATACAATATAGCGAAACGCCAAACATTTTTCTCATTTGGGATGGGGGTGCACCTGTCTGCAGCTTCCCCTAGATATAAAGTAACTAGACCTCTAACACAGTGTTCCTTCATACAGGTGACAAATAGTTCAACCATGGATGGGGTCATGAACTGCTTTCACAGCCACATCTTGATACCTTGGCTATTCAGAATCCAAGATAAATAATCTTGTGAGCATTGCTTAGGCTTTGCGAAAAAAGCTGCATGCTAAAATGCATACATTTATAAAGCAACACTACGCTTGGTTTTAACAAGGTGTTCTCACCACAGGAAAAGTGCGGCCAGCATGAGACTAAGAACTATGGCAATGTGGAGATCAGCACAGTCTGATGCAACGGCCTTCTTTATTGGGATGCATGCTGTAACTTATGAAATAGAGGGGTTGGCTTGTTTCTACATATTTTTGGTATTGTGCTGTAAACAGAACATAATGAACCTCGCTATGATATAGGGTCCTCCGACTGCCTGCTTCCCCTGCTCTGCGTATGACCACTGCGACGTGCTAGAAGCGGCACCCTGATATAGTTGCTGAGGGAGGGTCATGTGACCGGCACATAAATCGGCATCCTCCATGGACTCAAGTTGGATGGAGCAGCTCATATGAATGTCTTTTGGTGAAGGGAAGTAGAGACTGCTATACAGAGTAGTGGTGATACACAGAGCAAGGAGCAAACAGCAGATAGTCCTATACAGCACAATACTGGCCAACCCCTTTAATGCTGACCATATATACGTCGACACGGTTTTCAAATAAATTCAGATTTACACCCTGGCACAGTTTTTGGTGGCACCCTGGCCACAGAACAAACACCCATCACCATTTATCATGTAATCGTGCCCCCGGTCAGTAGACCATCAGTTGTCTTGTCCGTATCACTTGTGGAGTACAAGGCTAGGGCCACATAGCAAATCTTTCACTCATGTTAGTGAATGGAGTCACATTGTTACCCAGAGTGCCGATTGATGTGTTTGTCATGGGTTGACTCTCGTCCTACCAGCCAGGGTAATAGGATCTTAACACAGACTGGAGAAGTTTAACTGGCAAGTACTTACCACTCTGCTGAATCCTTGAGGCTGGTGTGGAGGCTACGGGGTCTCCACCATTCCTTAACCGATTAGGGGCTGCACCTGCAGGAGGGCCAGGAGGTAGTGCTCGAGTGGTGGAACCTCTGAGCTGCCCCATTCTCTCTTCTCGATCGTGTTCTCGTCTTTCCCTGTCCATATCCTCTGGATTCCGAGCTGCGCCCTACAAACACACACAAATAAATCAGTAAAATGAATAGCAAATCAAATATCTTTGTGTGTGCACTCTATGAATCCGGTTATAGCAGCTTCATAGGCAATGGCAGAAGGCTGATCCATATATATATATATATATTTATTTATTTATTATGTATGTATGTATATATATATTCTGTGTATGGACCAGCCTTCTGCCATACACACCCCAAGCCCACCATGTAGAGTATACCCATGACGAACTATGTAATACTACATTTTACCTGAAAGGTATAAGAATGACCTAATATATAGTCTATAAAATAACTAATAAGGGCTCATGCACATCTGCGCCCGGTCTCTGTTCTGCAGGATTCCGTTTCCTGCACAAAACTGAGCAGGAGACTGAAACCTGCAGGACTCTTTCATACCCATTCTTAGAAATGGGTTTGAAAGCTGTCCGGCCGTGAGTGCCAGTAAGCATTTTATGCTCTCCATCGCGAAACCGGTTTTTTAAAAATCAGACACAAAGTCAGACATGCAGTACTCTGTATCCGATTTTTTTTTTAAAAAAAAAAACGGTTTTGCAGCGGAGCACATAAAATGCTCACCGGTGCTCACGGCCGGACCCGGTCTGACAGCTTTCTGTCTTCTGCATGCAGAAGACGGAAAGCGGAGAACGGACTCCGGGCGCTAGTGTGAACCTAGCGTTACCTGGTACATGGTAAACACAAAGCACATGAGCACTATAATAATAATAATAATAATAATAATAAATATTATTAATGAATTCCTTAACGGGGATTTCACAGTATCAAAATCAATGGTTTAATTAAAAACTCACAAATTTCAGCATATTCCAGTCAAACACATAGTCGTACGAAAAACCTTGTCGATGGAAGAGGTTACGGAAAAGTTGCCTCAGGTAGGAATAGTCTGGTTTGTCATCAAATCGCAGGGAACGGCAGAAATTCAGATATGTGGAAAATTCAGCTGAAAGAACAATACAGATCATGTGAATATCCCATGTTACTTCATATGTCCTGCCACCATTATACTAACAGCTGCCTACTGGATGGAACTGGGGTTCTGCGAGTATAGAGATACAAGGAGTCCCTGCGAATCTGCAGTACAGAGCTCCATGCTGCATCAGACTATACAATAGCACATGGAAACTGGTAGGGGTGAGACAGAATTTGAGTGCCCTGGCCCTATAATGGTCAAGGGGGTCTGTACCATGTCAGAAGATGTTTGCAAACCTTCCCTCTAAAGAGGGTTAGCCTCTCTAACTCAGATTTCCTCACCCAGAATACTTAGCAGGGCATTCACAGTGACATATCCTGACATCTGCCATTAGGAGTAAGAAGAGTCCGGCATTTCATCATGTCTAATCCTTCTGTTCATGTGCTATTTGCTGGTTTATTTTTGTTATATTGAGAACAATAGAGTTTGGGAGGGCCAGCTATCTGAAGTGTATGGCCTCCTTTATATGTCTGCATAGTGTGGCCCACCTACCTTATCTATGCATGCAGCAGTATAACAGTGGTGACATTAACATGCCCACCCTCTAATGATAAAAGTTGTGTTTCCTGTGGTTGTATAAACAGGCAGGCAGAGCAGAATGAGCAAAGAGATTTTTTACATGTGGACAAACACCAAAATTGGTTACAATGTATATAATAAAAACCTAATTTAGGCCATTACTAAACAGACTTTATGTAGCTCTACTACAGAATTGTAACTATAGAGTGTCAGCTAAAGCCCATGGATTTACATACAAGTCAGGCTAGGGTCAGACTTGCAGAGTGAGAACATTCGGGAAATCCGTCCTCCATGCAAGCAGGACTTTTCTCACTGCATTTTTTTGGGGCGAAAACCGAACGGAAACCCGACAGATCCCCTTATAGTCTAGTGGGTAACCCAGACCTGAAGAACAGAAACCTGAGCACAGGAAAGAACCTGGCGTCAATATTCATCTGGACTGCAGCTGTAGCTCAATAGCTAAAATTCAGTAACGCTACAAAAAGTCGTCTTAAGGCTAAAACCTCACAATGCAGAAAACACACTTTTTTTGTGGCAGTTTTTGTTGAGCTGTTTTGAGACAAAGCAGGAGTGGATTGAGCAGAAGTTTGAGAGCTTCCTATATATTACCTACTCCTTTTGTATCCATACTTGACTTTGGCTAAAAAAAAACTGCAGCAAAATCTGCAACAAAAAAAGCTTTGTTTCCACATTGTGGGACTTTATCCTAACCCTGGCCTTAAATATTGTAGTGTGTAATGCCAAGAAACGTGTTACACCTCTATCCATGTAACATGTTACCAGTCTGACACTAGGGTGAAGCATGTTTAGCCAAACACACAGAGAGATAGGTCAGGCTCACCTAAATGTAACTCCTTTTTCCCCATGAAAATTGGTGCCAGATATTTATTTCACAATATGCAAATGAGCAATCTAGAGCATTAAGGGTAAAACTAATGAATATCTGTGCAATGGAAACACTCATTTTTATGGGAGAAAAGGTCTTCCCTTCAGGTGAGCCTATCCTATCTAACTGTGTGGCTTGTTAGATATGCTTCACTCTGGTGACAAACTCCCTTTAGAGGGGTTGAATACATTTAAGTAGATCAGGGGGGGTTCAAACACCTGGGATCCCCACCACTCATCTGTCTAAAGAGACTACAGACTCTCGATTGACTACCATGCACAGCACCATACATTGTGTAGGCACTGTACTCACCTGAATGGGACTGAATTGCAAATAGGCCACGTGACATCAGTGGTTTGTGAAGCAGAAGCTGCGCTCACCCAAGTGCCACTGCTAAGAGCTGATGGGGACACTGATAATCAAAATGATATAAATGATCATCAATAGTCAACTCCCCGAAGGCCTCTAACATTTGAGGTGGGGTCTCCCTTCCAGAACCTCCATTTGAGCTAGAGTAGCTACATTTTGTCCATTCTGGAGGACCCAGCACATCAGTTCATGCTTTATTCACACTGCTGAAGGGCACCCAAAATCTTACCCAAACATTTGATTCCCAACATCTGCTTGAGAATATTTTATCTGTATCTGTGATCATCTATCCATTATATCAATGGGAATGTAATCATAAAAGCAGCCAGAAGAGGGCACTAGAAACTGCAGTGATGTATCACCAGGTCTGGTTATATGACTGTAAACCCTTGACAAGAACCCACTGGATGCAGGCATAGCAAGGGCTCACTCACACCACAGGATTCAATGACTGTATTATCTTATGGTCAGCACACAACCCCATAGACTTTAATGGATCGATTCACAGCACCATTGTTTTAACAGTCCATGTGAACAATCTGAGGGGGAAAAAAAACATGCAATTTCTCAGGCCATTTTTACTAATCCCTCATAGACTCATATCTATAAGGGATCGGTGAAAATTAATTACCTTCAGGTGCACAATCAGCCAAGAAAAAGAGTACTTTTTCATGGCCGCTTGCAAGGCATAGTCGTAGTATAAGCAAATATGTCAATACTCTTGTCACTTCCCTACACAAGGTTAGGTCATGTTTTCTAAGTACTGATGAAATAGAATCTATAGCAACTGCTACATGTCCTATGTAAGTAATAGACTGACTGCGCAGATATCCATCATTACATAGTACTTATATGATTGGGATATACTTACAGGGGTAGCCTTTGCACAGAACCTCAATAGGAGTTGACATCTTCTTCTCGCTGATCCGTTCATATTTCTGTCGTTTAGTTGCAGCTTTTAATCCCTGCCAGGGCAGCGAGCCGAGGTTAAAGTACATAAGAACATAGCCCAAACTCTCCAAGTCATCCCGGCGACTTTGTTCTACATGGACAAAAGTGTGACCAATAAGAAGCAACAATTCCAGATATACAAGTATATGAAGACCCATGGAAGTCCCATATACACCATATTTACATTACATAATGTAGTAAAAAAAACATTTACAGGCCTAACAACAGGCTAAGCAGCTCAACCTACACAATGCATTTTTCCATTTTATTTGTATTAATGGGGTCTTTTTATCTTTGACATTTAGGACATATTCACAGGCTATGCCATAAATATCCGATAGATGCGGGTACCACAGGTGGGAGGTTTGACTAGTCCCATAGAAGTGAATGTAGAGAGCTGCGCATGTGAAGTCAAAGTCAGGCCCACTTCACATCGGCGTTCGGGGGGTCCCTAAGCGGAAACTTATATGCATTAAAAAGCGGTTACCTGGGAAACCCATGGACACCATAGACTATAATGGGGTCAGTGTGGTTTCCGCACACGAAACATACAGAGAGAAAAGTCCTGCAAGCAGTACTTTTCTCTCCTTATGCTTCGTGCAGAAAACGAGCGCAAATCACACGGACCCCATTATTGTCTATGGGGCCCGCGAGTTTCCTTTAGGTAACCGCTTTTTAATGTGTACTGGTTTCCATTCGGGGGGTCCCCAAGTGGACTCCCCGAACGCAGATGTGAATAGGGCCTTAGGTGCTTTTGGTTTTCACTGGGAACGACCCTTTAAGGCCTCCTTCACACAACTGTAGTGGCTTATACAGTCTGCAAACACTGATCTACAAAAAAAAATGTTGGTATGTCACCAACAATCATGAATTCGGATAAGACTTGTATGATCTCTTACACTTGTATGTGCCCCAAATGCGGGCAGAAAATAAGACACGCTTCATAATTTGTGGTCCTTGATTATGGCACGGACATACAGCCGCAAAAAATGCAGTTGTGTTTCTGAGCCTATAGAAATACACGTGTCCAAATCCACAATTGCAGATCAATGTATGGTCACGTGAAGGAGGCTCTATTGCTAAAGGCTCGTCCAGGGAAATATATACAAAGCAAACCTTTAACTCAACCAAGGGCAACCCCTTTAAACACCAGCTGTCACCTCTGACTCATCTATTTTAGCAATTAATTGCATTCCCATTAAATAAATCTGGGGCACCTTTTCTTATAACTCTGTTTTGTGGTGTTCCTCTATTATTCCTCCTAGAAATTTCGGAGTAGTTAATCTAATGGGTGATACCAGTTGGGGGGTGTCACTGCAGTCTGAGACCGTCCAATTAGTGCTGACACTGCCAGACTGAGCTGGGACATATACGCTCAACTGGCACCTCCCAGTTGACTAACTACTCAAATTTTTGACAGGTACAGCAGAGGAATGGCACGTAGTTTTAAGAAAATAAGCCCCAGAATTGTTATCTCACTGGGAATGTAATCATTTAATAAAACAGACAAGTCAAGAGGTAAGATTTTAATTATTCTTTATCCACCAGGAAACAGGTTGGAGCTTTACAAACACCCAATTGCATCCATTAAAGGATTTCCATTCAGCGTCACCTCCTGATGCTACATTGCCTCTCTATTCTTTATGCATTGCTCATATCCACTTGAGACCCAATGATTTACTCCGGTCACAATACCAGAAGAAAAAAACCTTTAAAAGATAATTCCGTATTCAAGAATGCATCTCAGAAGAAGTTTAAACAATTTTCAACTATGTTAACTTTGGCCAAGAATGTGAATAGTTTCCCCCTGGTAGCCTTCAAGGCAGCTATAAGAATATACCGTATACAGGTTTTTGCACCTAGTTTCAAAAACTGTGGGAAGTGTAAACTTCAGAGACAAGGAAAGGCATGTTTCCAGACACTGACACTTTCACTGGAAAATACACAATTCAAGACTTTAAACACTTTCCTTGCCTAGAACAATATATCTTGGTATCATTTACATGCTAAGATTCTGGATCTTAATATGACACCAAGCTGAAAGTTCTAGGAGCAACATGATCGGTCACTGCCTGTTAATGACATCTTCTCCCCAGGATTCCTAGCCACAAACATGAATTTTTATTATGTGTTAATGCAAAATCTCACGAAGGCAAGTGGATGTGCCAGGTGTCTTATTTTGCGTTTATCAAAAGGAGTGAAGATTGCCCTAACAATAAAAGTGTTAAGGATGGACAAGAGACTGTATTCCTCCAGCAGTCGCATTTTGAGAAGACATGACGGGTATATAGTTCTAGTGGTACAACCACCTACCTATGCCCAGATGAGTATTTATAGATGCATATCTAGCAGTCCCGGTCAGGTTCTTGTTTTCTCGGTAGGGTATGTGTTGATGCGTCCGAGCATCACGATACTTCTTGGCTAGGCCAAAATCAATGATGTACACCAAATTTCCTTTTTTTCCAAGTCCCATCAGAAAGTTGTCTGGTTTAACATCCCGATGAATAAAGTTCTTAGAATGAATGTACTCAATGCGACTTATCTATAAAAAAAAAAATAAGAAAGGAGTCAGAAGTGGTCAAGAACTAAGACAATGAAACATTTGTAATGCATTTTTCTCACTAAAGGACTCAAAGTGCAGGGAGGGCTGTGGAGTAGGAGAGTTAGTGGCTGCCATATGGATGCTGCTCCCCAACACGCAGAAGGATCAGTTGTGCTACAGAAAGGCAATATTCTTATCTGTATATTGTCTTGCATGTGGGAGGAAATCAGAGTACCCAGAGGATACCCAGTACCCCAACTCTGTAAGGCAATAATGCCGTTGCGGTACTGTGCCGTTAATACCATATAAATGGAAATTACAGCGTTACAAATAACGTACGATACAAGGACAAAAGTTCTCCCATCTTAGGCCGGGCCAACCGTAGCATCTTACAGCCCCTACAAAGTGAATGGGATTTTAGTGAATCCCAACCACACAGTGCAGGAAAATACGTACAGCAGATATGCTGCAATTTCCCAAACCGTTGCCGTTTTGGAAATTGCAGCATGTGAATTACCGTATATACTCGAGTATAAGCCGAGTTTTTCAGCACAGTTTTTGTGCTGAAAAAGTGCTCCTCAGCTTATATTCGGGTCATTACGGTAATTTTCTGCTAGCAGGCCAGGATAGCAGACCCCGCCCCCCACCACTCCATCACATGCCGGGTGACGTGGCCGCGTAAGCTCAGGCCCGCACCCGGCGTGTGGCTGCTTCCTGGCCTGCTAGCAGAAGTACCGTAAGTACTTCTGTAGATCTTAATGTACAGCATCGCCGCGCTCCTAGCAGGAGCACGGCGATGCTTTGGGCCCCGGCACCCGCCCGTCTGGATGCCGGGTCCGGATGCCGGGTATGTAAGTGTAATGGCGCCGCTCTGCAGAGCGGTCGCCATAGAAACCGACACCTCCGCTGTAATGCTTACAACAGAGATGCTGAAGCTTATGCCTGCGATCTCTGATTGTAGGCATAAGCTATGGCATCTCCGCTATAAGCGTTACAGCGGAGGTGCCCTCCCCCTCCGGAGATGTCCTCCCCCCTTAGGCCTGCCCCATACCTTTAAAGATGCAGGCCGGCTCCTGCGCAGCGAGCTCGCAGTAGCCGACCTGTTCCGACGACAGCCGGGAGCCTAATGAAGCCGTAATAGTAATGTAGAGAATATCCCATAGACGGCAATACACTTGTATTGCCGTCTATGGGACTTGCAATCAAATGACTGCAGGTTCAAATCCCCCAGGGGGGGCTAAAAAAGAATTGTAAAAAAAAAAAAAGTTTAAAAAATATATATATAATAAAAAATTAAATAAATAAAAGTTCTAAATCACTCCTTTCCCTATAATTCATATAAAGGCGGGTTCACACCAGCACCTGATCTCAGTTATGCAGGTTTCCGTTTTCTGTCGGGAGAGGACAGAAACCGACATTCAGTGTCTGTTGGTGAGCGTCTTCTGCTGCCCATGGCGAAACCGTTATGCATAACGGAGATTGGGCGCTAGTGTGAACCTGCCCTCAAAGTAGAAAATGACTGTGACACACATACACATTAGATATCCCTGTGTCTGAAAGTGCCCGGTCTACTGAATATAGGGATCTGCAGTGCTTCTATTCCGTTGGGAAGGGGTTAATAGGAGCACTGCAGATACGCTATATTCAGCCAGGCTGAATTCCAACTGGGGGTAAAAAACCCAGTCCTCAAGCTCAGGGAAGGGGCAGACAGACAACCAAAACAACCCCTCCCCTTCCCCAGTATCTACTGCACCCAAGAACTCGGCCATTTTAATTTTTTAAATTTTCCAGCAGCTGCTGCATTTCCCCCCTCGGCTTATACTCGAGTCAATAAGTTTTCCCAGTTTTTTGTGGTAAAATTAGGGGGGGGGTCGGCTTATATTCGGGTCGGCTTATACTCGAGTATATACGGTATACCTATGGAAACAACCAATGGTTTCCTTATAGGTATAATGGAAGCAGAAAATCCACAGAGGATACCTATGCGGACTTTCTGTAAAAAGCGCTGCAGGAAAAAAGACATGATGTGTCGTCCCAAAGTTTTTCCCACTTTTTTTTTTTTTTTTTTTTTTTTGCTGCGGCCCGCTTAAAGGAACATTCCAGACAAAATTTGGAAAAGTTGACCGCTATTTTTTTTCCCCATTTGAGTTGATGAACACAGAGGTGCACAGCTCGTTACCAGTAAGATGTCTAATTACTGTGCTGAGAGTAACAAGCTGCGCTCCGTTGTGTTAATCACATGGACTGTAGATCACATGACCATGGACTGTAGATCACATGACCATGGACTGTAGATCACATGACCATGGACTGTAGATCACATGACCATGGACTGTAGATCACATGACCATGGACTCATTTTTGTCCACTCGGAGTAAGCAAAATGAATGACAGCAAGCAGAGATCTCAAAAACGTGAGGAATTGATACAGAAAGCATATTGGAAATTGTATAACTTTTCATCATACAAATAACATTTGTCTCTCAAAATTGGAAAACACCTTTAAGGGTACGTTCACAGGTTTTTTTGGAAGGTGGAACAAATCTGCTTCAGGATCTTGAAGTAGTTTTGGAAGTATTTTTTACCTAACACACAAGATTCTGCTTCTTTAGCCTAAAGAGGTTCTGGAGGTGGTTTTGGCAAAGTCCCTGTCCATGCAAAAAACGATGCATAAAAGACCGCAGCAGAAACGCATTGCATTTTTACACAGTGTTTTTCACAGAAAAGCCACTGAATTTTCTTCTGTGGACTTTCTGCCTCTATTATACGGAAAACACAAGCGTTTCCGTTTGTATAATTGACATATTGAGATTTACAAAAACTGAAGTTTTTTTTAAATCACAGCATTTCTGCTGTGGATTTTTTTTTCTGCAATGTGTGGATGGGATTAGGCAGAATTCCATCCACTTTACAGGTAATGTAAAATGCAGCATTTTCTGATTAAAGTAACTGCCTATGACGTACGGCTTCTCAATCTAAACCAGCAGGTGGAAAGTCGAAACTTTTAATCATATGTATAAAAAGTGGCACCAAAACATTGATCATTTCCACTCGTCCATCACTGTGGCTCATATTTACCATTTGATCTGCCAGGAGTAGCACCGTCTTCAGGCTGAACTTGCGGGAACAGAAATTAAACAGGTCTTCTAGGCTGGGGCCAAGTAATTCCATCACCATCACATTGTAATCTCCCTCGGCACCACACCATTTGATTGAAGGAATTCCCACTGTCAGACAAGACGTTAATGTAAAGAGACACAAAGGCAGATTGTCATCATCTGCTGAGCTCCTAATGTCATGACGTAGATATGAGCACTAGTACTTCTATATAGTACGCCGGGATTATGAGGCGCAGAGTCAATCAAAATGGAGCTATTCAAGAAGTAGAAAATAAATGCAAAGCAGGAGGCAACAACCACCCGATTTCGGGTGTAGGCAACCATTTTATAACCTCAGCCCATAGTAACATAACCAGTTCAAAAAGCGGTGGCCCTTATTCCTTAATGTCAGACCAAGACTACTTACCTCCCCCTTGCATCATCTTGTAAAATTTACTCTCAATATGTAACTGTGGGTGCTTTGTCTTCACACATTCCAGCTTAATGGCGACCTCCTCGCCGGTGGCAATATTTGCACCTGTGGAAACATGAGAAAACAAACCAATGTCTCCTGTTGTGTAAATCAGATCA
Organism: Leptodactylus fuscus; assembly: GCF_031893055.1. Classification (NCBI taxonomy): domain Eukaryota; kingdom Metazoa; phylum Chordata; class Amphibia; order Anura; family Leptodactylidae; genus Leptodactylus; species Leptodactylus fuscus. The sequence goes on from NC_134273.1 coordinate 41,910,938, forward strand.
TAAAACAAGTCCGCACAAATCTATGACAAAGTCAAAGTTGCCCAGTTTAGCTTTCCCTCATGCAAATCAGGTTTTTCTTTCACAGAGAATCCCTTCATGCATATCGACAAGTGGCCTCAGATTTATTTAGGACTATAATAATACTAGGTAAGGGTCAATGTCATGTGCGGACGGCCATAGAATATTTGCAAGATTAATGTATAAACAGAATACATTACTGGTAAATTTATATTATACGTAATAAAAGGGAAATCCTGGTTAAAGCTGATAGATCTGTGCTAGAATTTCTGCAAGCTTCTGAATAATCCAGGGGAGGCGACTCCCAGACACTTGCTTTTTGCAGGGCATAAAAATTTTCAGCTTTGTCTCCAACTTGGCCAGCTGTAAAAAAAACCCTGACATTTTCCATCTTTGTCCAGTTTCACAGACTCAATAGAAATAAATTTATCCATTTTTAACAAATTGATGTTGGTAAGGTCAAAAAAAGACCAAAGAAATTCATCAGTTTTTTTGTCCGCTTACAGTTAAAAATTCATATAAAAATTGATGTAAAAAAGGAAAAATGAATAATAAATTGTTCTCACTGTTTGCCACAAATCAGTGCAGCCTATTGCCCCCATCTTACAAGAATGGGGCATATTTCAGTACATAAAGATGATTAATGCATATATTTTCTAGAAATCAGGTCTAGTTCAAAGTCCCAGGATGTGTTGCAGCACAGATGGAAAGCAATTTCCTTCTATAGCCTAGAAGTAGTAAAGCTCTTGCCGTGCTTACACTGTCTAACCACAAAGCAATCAGGAATAGCAGTATTTCTAAATCTCCAGCTGAGCAATGGCTTTCAATTTGCTAAGTCTATTGTAAGACCAAATTTACATTGAGGCTTTCATAAACAAGCAAGAGAACAGATAGGTTCCTTCAAAGAGACCTCCAAAGAGGTTGCCCTAAAGCACCTACAGCAGACACCTTTCAGACCAGGGATAATTACCCAAGAGCTCCAGAACAAACCACACATCAAAAGCGGCCATTCTTAACCAGATGATCAATGTAGACACATCAACCAGAACAAGCTTTACATCCAATGATCAATGGCTTTCCTGTGTACTCAGACTAACCACCACCTGTGTTGTTTTGGCCTGATCTGTATTCGGCAGCACCTCTATTGATCGCTACTAAACACCTAATTTCCCGTCACAAATTCCACCCAGAACTCTATATGAGTGGTTCTCAACCAAGCAGGCTACCACACAGCGAAGACCACTGCTCTCCCCACCCTGGAGGAATCCCCACACATGGCCATGGACAACAAACTTACTTTATAAGCGCAGCAAGCACCCCCCTCAGTACTGATAGAGGTGCTCATTGCAGTTACAGGCGACTCGGGCAGTGAGCTGCATTTATTACTCACCGCTCTGCTCCGGACACCAAGTGCTGACCTGATAGCAGGGGGAAGTATTCAATGCAGATCACTACTCACTCTTTAGAAAACAACGGGTGTGAGGACCAATATACTATGTCGGAGCACTGAGGAGACGATCTACACTACATATAGGGGCACTGTGGGGACCATTATACTACAGGCAGGAGTACTGTGGGGACTATTATACTACAGGTGGGGGCACTGTGAGGACTATTACACTACAGGTGGGGGCACTGTGGGGACCATTATACTACAGGCAGGAGTACTGTGGGGACTATTATACTACAGGTGGGGGCACTGTGAGGACTATTACACTACAGGTGGGGGCACTGTGGGGACCATTATACTACAGGTGGGGGCACTGTGGGGACCATTATACTACAGGTGGGGGCACTGTGGGGACTATTATACTACCGGTGGGGGCACTGTGAGGACTATTACACTACAGGTGGGGGCACTGTGGGGACCATTATACTACAGGCAGGAGTACTGTGGGGACTATTATACTACAGGTAGGGGCACTGTGAGGACTATTACACTACAGGTGGGGGCACTGTGGGGACTATTATACTACAGGTGGGGGCACTGTGAGGACTATTACACTACAGGTGGGGGCACTGTGGGGACCATTACACTACAGGTGGGGGCACTGTGGGGACTATTATACTACAGGTGGGGGCACTGTGAGGACTATTACACTACAGGTGGGGGCACTGTGGGGACCATTATACTACAGGCAGGAGTACTGTGGGGACTATTATACTACAGGTGGGGGCACTGTGAGGACTATTACACTACAGGTGGGGGCACTGTGGGGACCATTATACTACAGGCAGGAGTACTGTGGGGACTATTACACTACAGGTGGGGGCACTGTGGGGACCATTATACTACAGGTGGGGGCACTGTGGGGACCATTATACTACAGGTGGGGGCACTGTGGGGACTATTATACTACAGGTGGGGGCACTGTGGGGACCATTATACTGCAGGCAGGAGTACTGTGGGGACTATTATACTACAGGTGGGGGCACTGTGAGGACTATTACACTACAGGTGGGGGCACTGTGGGGACTATTATACTACAGGTGGGGGCACTGTGAGGACTATTACACTACAGGTGGGGGCACTGTGAGGACTATTACACTACAGGTGGGGGCACTGTGGGGACCATTATACTACAGGCAGGAGTACTGTGGGGACTATTATACTACAGGTGGGGGCACTGTGAGGACTATTACACTACAGGTGGGGGCACTGTGGGGATCATTATACTACAGGCAGGAGTACTGTGGGGACTATTATACTACAGGTGGGGGCACTGTGAGGACTATTACACTATAGGTGGGGGCACTGTGGGGACCATTATACTACAGGCAGGGGCACTGTGGGGACCATTATACTACAGGTGAGGGAACTGTGGGGACCATTATACTACAGGTGGGGGCACTGTGGGGACTATTATACTACAGGTGGGGGAACTGTGAGGACCATTATACTACAAGTGGGGGCACTGTGGGGACCATTATACTACAGGTGGGGGAACTGTGAGGACCATTATACTACAGGTGGGGGCACTGTGGGGACCATTATACTACAGGTGGGGGCACTGTGGGGACCATTATACTACAGGCAGGGGCACTGTGGGGACCATTATACTACAGGTGAGGGAACTGTGGGGACCATTATACTACAGGTGGGGGCACTGTGGGGACTATTATACTACAGGTGGGGGAACTGTGAGGACCATTATACTACAGGTGGGGGCACTGTGGGAACCATTATACTACAGGTGGGGGAACTGTGAGGACCATTATACTACAGGTGGGGGAACTGTGAGGACCATTATACTACAGGTGGGGGCACTGTGGGGACCATTATACTACAGGTGGGGGCACTGTGGGGACCATTATACTACAGGTGGGGCACTGAAGGGGTCAAAACATAATGGTTGATCAAGGCTCCAAACAAAGTCTTATTTTGTTGATATTTCTAAGTGAGCAATACTTTGGGGGTATTTCGTTGGCAATTCTTCTCACCAGGAGATACTTTGCTTGAAAAGGTTAAGAATCGCTAGTCTACATTTACACGTGATCACTGGGTAACCAATTCCCTGTATAGATCATTTAGGGATCTCTGTAAAAGTCCCTCACCTTTTGATAAAACATACAAATATATATTACACTAATAGTTTGTTTTCACAAATGTTCTTCTGCCAAAAACCTAAGGGATACAAAAAGATTTACATGACATGTTTGGCAGATTCCACAGAAAATGTCTAGTTCAATCTTCATTCATGTATTGACAGCTTAAAGGGGTTGTCTGGGCTAAGTGATGTATTATTATTATGATTATTTTTATAGTGCCATCATATTCCACAGCGTTTTCAGACATTGACAGTTACTGTCCCATTTAGGGCTCACAATCTATATTTCCTATCAGTATGTCTTTGGAGTGTGGGAGGAAACCAGAGTACCCGGAGGAAACCCACACAAACACGGGCAGAACATACAAACTCCTTGCAGATGTTGTCCTTGGTGGGATTTGAACCCAGGACTTCAGCACTGCAAAGCTGCAGTGCTAACCACTGAGCCACCGTGCTGACGTATTGAATACGAATGATCTACCCATAGGATAAATCATCAGTATCGGATTGTTGGGGTCGGGTACCCACCAATAAGTTGTACCAACCAGTCTCCAATGCCAGACTTTACACAGTGGTCAGCCCATTGCCTTCAATTGTTTTCCTGCGGCACCAGAGTACTGCAGCTGTGCTCCGACTCAAGCGGTAGTGGCTTATATCTCTAAAGAACAGAAGGATCAGGTACGACATCTTTCCTCTAACATCTGCCATTCGGGAAAATTTGAACCACCACCATCCACATTAGATGGCCAAGTCAATCCCACCAAAATAGGCCAGATCAGCCAACCTTTATCCTACATGTATGACCCACTTCCATTTATCTTTTGGCCCACCTTGGCCATTTTTGGAATTCCCATTCACAGACATGAGATTTTGGATCCCCATTCTTGAGAAAAAAGAGGTGAATATGACAAATATTAGAGATGATACCCATTTTTCACCTCAAAACCCAATGCCCAGATATCAGAAGAAGGGATTGGTGGATGTACTGTACTATTTAACCCCTGATAAGTCATGTACTGTGGATTGCACACATACCATCATCATATTAGGTTCACATGAACAATTTCCGGGTATTTCTATTATAACTAGTGTAGTCTTCCTTACAGGTAATGTTCTGCCACTTCATAGAAATTGTATGCTTTAAATAAACAAGCAGTCATACGCCCGCCCGCTCTGAGTCACTTGTCTATAACTACATCAACTACGAGATAATCCAATATGTTTAACATAGCTGCGGATGAATCAGAAAATGTGGAAAAAAAATCTAGAAGCACAAAGTCTAAATAAAGGCAACGCAAGTGAAATAAAAGCATATCTAAGAACACATGTACAACTAAAGCAGATTATTACGGTGACTTTACATGGTCGTCGCCATAAAATTGTAAGATAAGTAATGGTATGATTCAGACACAGATCTATAAGAAATGGGACGCAAATAAGGCGGATCCACAAGCAAACAAGCAGCAGTCCCTATGGCTGGATTTCCTACAGCCCTTTGGCGATACTGCTTTGCATGTCTAATCAGAGATAAACCAGAAGCTCTTGGCCTAGCCCAGCAGATGGGGGGAGACGCAGCAGGAGACTACAGCCCAGGATGGGGGCAGGGATCTGCTCTCCTCCACATCCAAACATGTCCAGTCTACACATACATAGTCATGTCTCCATCTTTCTCTGCTCCCTTACACTCCATGAACAGCAGAGTTTAACCCATTACGAAGCACAAGCTTCACGCATCTGAGAGCTAAGGCGGCTCTATGAGCAGCTGCAGAGCCCCCAGCAAGCACCCCTTACGCTGCAGCTGTCTCCCCTCTCCTCGCCCAAGAAACATCCTGTTTTCCCTTTGCTGCAGCAAAGTCAAATCAGCAACTGAACTGATCACAAGCTCGGGGGAATACTCGGGATATCCTTCCTCTTACAGAGCCAGGCCTTGCATGAGTGAAAGCAGTTACATGTACCAAGCAGAGTAAATCCTGTGTTCAGAAAGCACTGACTATGGAGTATATAGTGTATAGGGGTACTCTCCGACCCAATCAGACAGTATGGCACCTGGCAAGTATAGTGCACAGGTCTTATTAACCTGTGAATAGCGTACAAGTGCCACCCTGACATTGGTTATAGAGCGTATAACTGGAGGTACACTTTAAGGTGTACGTGGGCATTATCGTCAGCAGGGTCTGCCAATGTATGAGTATCAACAGCGTCCTCCTGACTATTGCATCACGCCGTGTCATTTCTTGAACAGGAACATACTGTCAGGAAAGCTTGGCATCAGCTTGCCTGCCTCTCCCTTAGAGACTAAACGTGCATGCTTGGCCTGGTGTGTATCTTTACCGAGAGATCCAAAGCGTTCAGCCATGAGCTCTCCTACGTGTATGGCTAGCGTTAAACGCAAGTTAATATAAGCTGGCTGATCATTTTCCATGCCTGTCAATGCCAAAATGCAGTATTTGTGCTTTTTTTGTTCCAAGGGTAAGAGTAAATAGATTTAGGCCATGTTCACCTGAAGTGTCAGTATCACAGGAGTCAAAAATTGACGTATCCGTCCGTTTTTGTTGCCTGATTTGCATTCATGTGGCATCTGTTTTCCAGGGATCCTCAAAAGACTTCAGTCTATGAGGCTCAGTTCACATCTGTGTCCGGTCTCCGTATGTGGATACCTTTCCCCCACGCCACATTTTTCGTGCCAAAACTGAAGGAAACCACGCGGACCCCATTATAGTCTATGGGGTGTGCAGGTTCCCTAAGGTAACTGCTTTTTTATGCAGATTAGGTTTCACCACGTGGACCCCACAAACGGAAATCAGTGCGCAGATGTGACCAAGCCTGAGTGATCTATGAATACAGACCAGAAACAGGGCATGTCCTATTTTTTATTTTTTTGCTAAACTGTTTGCATAGGCCATAAAAAAATAAAACAAAAAAGTGACATGTGAATAGTCCCATAGATTCTCATTGTGCTGAAAACGGACATCAAAACAGCCGTTTTTCACTATTGTGTGAATAGAACCTAACAGTGTTATACAGGATTGGACATGGCTGCTTTGTCCCCAAAACAGCGCAGTGCCACACCTGTTTATGTATGGTATTGCAACTTAACCCCTTATTCACTTTAATATTTGGTCTACCAGATCTGTGCAGTATTGAAAAACGATCTGATAATCCATCACTTCCTTTTTATAGGAAGATCGATGATCAGTCTGTGACCCAATATTGGTAAATATTTTCTTACTATCTTAAGTATGTATTTTCTGTAGGTTTACCAATCTTAGTATGGCCAGATACTATAGCATGCACCAAGTACAGAATAGATATACATATATACAATTAACTGGCATGACACTGATATATACGGTATACATAATATTAAATATGGAATATATAATATAGATTTTCCGGTCAAGAGAAATCTGTAAAATTAGTGAAATCAAAAATGTATACTTAATATGGCTAAATTGTAATAAATAGAGAAAAAAGAACAGTCTGCATATTACATGCAAATATTACAAGGTTCAGGCCCAGATCACCATATAGCTTCCACCATGTGTTATAGGAACTTGATATATTGCCCCCAAAACGGAGATAGTTCTTAGAAAAACAGTATAGGATTCCAGGTATAGCAGCGGGGAGAAAGCAAAAATACCGCCACTTTTCCAGTCAAGTTATACAAACAGCTTAGCCAAGACTAGACTCTTTACAAAGTACAGATCCTCAGATTTGACAAAGAGTGTCTGGGAGGTCCAAGGAGTGCTTATCTTCTGCTCACAGTATTTCTAAGAACGTAATGAACTGTTTGTACTGAGCCAGGCAGGGGATGCAGTTACGTAGGAAAGGATGAGCCAAGTACCCGATTATGTCAGGTCTGAGCCGTCTTTACATTGCTTGTCCCTGTTCAGCAGCCAATACTTTAAGTCCAATGTCTGCACATGGAGTAATCCCAAGGGACTCCCATAACCCTCATAGCCGTTCTTTGAGGAGGTGGGGGCACAACAGCGACAGTGTTTTCAGACACAGGCAACCTCCAGCACCCAGGAATGGAAAGCAGTCAGCAGATGTTCCCCCACGAACACCCAAAAATAGAAACACTGACCCTGGTTGTCTGAGCCAGAATAACATCCGTGCATGTAACATGGGTCAACGTGTTATAGATCCCACCCTAAAACTAGCTACAGACATGGGATAACCTAATGCTGATCATTCTTACCACCAAGGTTATTCTGTTAAACACCTATGAAGACATTCCCTTTAACGCACATTACTCCTTACTGCTATCCTAGAACATTATGGATGGGATTTACAGGCCTAAAGCCGGAAGCAGAAATATTAGAAATATACTAAAAACAGTATCACTTTCTGATTTCTGAACAGTGAAATGTTTTTCTTGGTGAACTTTTCAGGTGGCCCGAAGGCCTTACTCACACGTAATTTTTATAGGAACACATTGATTTCATTGTAATTATTCATGTCAGTTTTTAAAGGGGCTCCATCACTGGATTTTCGCTATTTTAGATAAACATATGCCTGAACAGCCTTTAAAAAGGCTATTCAAGTCCTGCTAATCGTTTGTTAAAAGACCCCCGTTTTAATGACTAAACTTTTAAACGTATATGTAAATGAGCCCTTACGTGCACTGTGGGTGTTCCGTTCACCCCTCCACAACATACTCTGCTCACGCCCTCCTTTCTTGGTTCTTCTATATAAGTCCTCCTCCTGCTTTCGATTCACCGCCCCCAACTGTCTCTTCCTGGATGAGTAGAACAGGACCTGTGATGACGTCGCTACTGCTGTGTGACTGGCTTGTCCCTGTGATGACGTCACTACAGGGTCCTTCACAGTCTTCTACGTAGTGATCTATGCAGAGCACGGGCTGCAGCTCCCTGTGTCTGCACATGGAGATCTATGATAGACACTGGGAGCTGCAGCCCCTGCTCTTCATAGATCACTACGTAGAAGATGACGAAGGACCTTGTAGTGACGTCATCACAGGTCCTGTTCGACTCGTCCGGGAAGAGACAGTTGGAGGCGGTGAATCGAAAGCAGGAGGAGGACTTATTTTATATTTACTGTCAGTGAGTGAAAAAACATGCATGTGAATAAGGCCTAAATCTCCATTCGCATCAATATTTGCCCCTGAACTGATCTGCATAGTGGCAGGTATATATGTATTGTGGGTGCACTTATATCGCTGGCAATTCTGAGTGATTAGATCTTTATGACACTATAGCTCACCATACACATAAGATTCCTGTTGGCCCAAGCTTTCTATGTTGGAAGTTCAACATATATAGAAATAGACTATGGATGTCTAAAAAAACCAAAACGATTCTTTGTATTCTTGGGAGACAAGTGATAGCAGAAATCTAGGCTTAGGCCCTGTTCTGATCTATGTTGCTAACAGAGCCTCCATCTTACATGCAGTCAAAAACGCCAAACAGCACAGCATGCAGCACTATTTAGTCCAGTAAACCTCTAAACCCTACGACAGAAACCTGACAGACCCATCATAGTCAATGGAGTTCACTGAGCACCATTATCATCAGCACTTACATTATTTTCAATGTTTTTCTCCTATGATGGAAATAACCAATGTAGTGTGCACAGAGCCACATCATCCTTTACCTACCAAGACAAACACATGCTTGTGTAACCTGTTTATTGGGGAGCCAGAGGGGGCTGTTTGTACAAATGCAATCTCACCTACAATAAATACGAATGTCCAATTCATCCAAGCGTTCATGCATATTTTAATAGTGAAAGGGAATACCCTTACGCCCACAGGACTGGGGCCATTTGGACTTCAGTTAAAATATGAAGAACCAGGAAAAATGAGAAAAAAAAGACATACAAATAGGGAGCATGCCAAAAATGTATATTTTCACCCAACTGCTGACCAAACACATCCAACAGAGTTGTAATTCTATGGAATAAACATTCGCTGCATTTACATGGCCAATGAAAACCTGATGTGTATGGCCAGCTTTTCTGCACGGTGTTAAATAGCAGTACGCGCCAGCTTACCTAAATAGATGTCTCCAAAGGAGCCGCTTCCGATCTTCCTGCCCAGTCTGTACTTGTTTCCCACTCTGAGCTCCATCTTTTATCCTGTAATAAAGCAGTAGGACATTACATTTAGCTTCGTGTTCTTCCTCTCCCAGCAGCATTATTTATATGGCTAGTATTGCTACATTTAATGATTAATAATACTGAACATAATAAGAAGCAGAAAAACCAACACATTAAAGCTTTAACACCTGCTTACAGTCATGTGCCCAGAACGCATCAGACACCCAGCACACGGGGCTAGGCATTCCATACTAATGTGATGGTAGTTTTGCAAAAATAAAAAATTATAAGGTGTTTTCTGGGACCAGGTGCCTACACGTCCTAGTCACACATACCCTCATAATTCACAGGCTTGAAAATTGCTGTTACTGTGTAAAAACAAAATGGCCTGTACCTTCGCACTCTGGAGCGGTCGTGTTACCCGTCACAACTAAATTTTCCTACCTCCTGTGACATTTTGTTCTCCCACTGAAGAGAATGGGGACATCATACACAAAAGAGGTGGCCAGACCAGATGGAGGGGGCAGAATTTAATTTTCCAGCACATGCACTTTAGTTGCTCTCCACTGTGCCGTGTGGATAAAGCAGTCAGGCCAGACCGTAGGACAGAGACCTCAGTCACCAGGGGTTGGCTAGATCTGATTTACACAGACAGTATAAAGGGTCAAGTACTGTATAAGACTGCTTTGTACCATGAAGATGGTGCTTTGGAGGAGGAGTGGGCAGGAAGAATAAGAGTATGGGGGGCAAATAACTTGAATTTATGAACTTTACGGGGAAAGCCCACCTAGGAAACTTTTGAACTGGACCCTTTAATGTGTTAAAATGGCGCTGGCTACACACCAGTAACTTAACACAGATGAGCTGCTTAGGGTAGAACAGCAACATTGACAACAGGAGGTTGTCAGAGAGTTGATACCCAACAACCTATCTCAGATTATTTCATGTTAAGTTGGACCATTATGTGCTGGCCTATACTTCACTAGCAATGTGTGATGCATCCTGATGGGAACTGTATACAGCAATAAAATCTTATATCAAGACAAGGCCGGCCTGAACATCAGCCCATTACTGTAGGTCAGGGCTATATAGTAGCAGTGTACCTTCTCAAGCTGCAGCTGGACTTGCATCCTTCACGTTTCCATGTGTAATTTTCAAAGGGGTTGTCACCATTAGACAATCCTTTTATTAATATATAGCAACTTCAGCAGAAAGTTAAACATAGTAAGCAGGCTGACTAATCTAATACTGGGAATATAGACATTTAGAAATGAATATAAATCTTATTCCAGAGTATTTCCAGTTAAAGAGGACCTTTTACCACCTCCACCAACTTCAGTTCTTACTACCAGTTAATAGGCTCCACTCCACTGATTCCAGCACAGTTGCAATTTTCTCTCTAGCCTCCACCATTCCTGAATAATTAGTGCAGTTAGTTTTGGTGCCTGATTTTCTATGTGAGCTCTGTAATGTCAGAAGGGCAGTGTCAGGCAGGGAATGTGATTCAGAGCTCCAATCAAAGACAGCCAATGTCAGTGCTCAGAATCACACCCTTTGTCTACTCTTGCCTGATACCGCCCACCTGACAGTACAGAGACTAAATAGTATATCAGGCACCAAAACTAACAGCATTGATTGCTCAAGAAAGGTGAAGACTAGAGTAAAAATTCCAACAGTGCCAGAATTAGTGGAGCAGTACCTATTAATATGTACTGGACTTGTAGAAGGTGATGAAAGGTCCTCTTTAAAATGTAAGTAAAACAGCTTATGTTCTTCACATTTATGTATCTATTGCACTACTGCCAATGAACAACATATGTCACCATGGTAAGACAAGCTATACAGAGTACTGCTCCGCTGAGTAATGAATGGATATCCTCTTCCCCTATAACAATACATAATGTAACAGGATAGCCTGTCATACATAAGCCTTCCTCAAACCATAAACTACAGCTCAGAATGGACTCCTTATACTGGTATTCAGTTCGCCAAATGCGACTTGTAAAACCAAGCGCCACTTTTCAGTTACCTAAAAACATCATGTTCTCTCCTTTGTAGATGCCTTCGAGCACTACAGGATCACTATAACCGTCACTACATGAGTACACTATGATACCCTGATGTTTTCAGAAACCAATGCCGCCTCCGCCTAGAGTAACACAATGGCAAAACTTTATGATCTCTCCCTCCCCACCCTACTGAATTTCGCTGCCCACATTACACAGCAAAACAAGAGTACATTTCCACAAAAGTAACACCAGCAGAGGCACGTGCAGAATCTAAAACATTATGTGCAACACGCTAGAGCCATACATTTTGCCTCTAGGTTAATTATTTTTGATGATTTTAGCCACCTGACATATTTAACCCACTGTTTAACCCTTGGTCTACTGTTACAGGTACGCGATTGTCTAGTTTAACTAGGCAAAAAAGAGATACGGTAATGGCGGAAGGTCCTGATCAATAATCTGTTACGCTCCTATTTTATGTCATTCTTGTGAATGTTGTTCCCACAATTCCTTAAATTGTTACTCCCGTGTAACACAATGTACATGTAAATGGAGGTAGTGAGTATCACATGCCAACTAACATATCAGAGAAATACAAACAGACATACAGCCTCAGGTACAAATGAGAAATAATACAGTGGTAAAAAGTTTTTATAGAGTTAGGCTAAGTTCACATCTGCACTGGAGTCTCCACCACAGAATCAACAGGTCTAACTTAGGCCAAAAAAATGGTGGACACAAGGCAGACCCCATTACAGTCTATGGGGTCCACGAGTAACCGCTTTTTAAATTAATTTTTAACAGTCCGGTTCTCTATTGTCCTGGTGATCCGACAGACCCAAACAAAGGAGAGCCGTGTGCCGATGTGAACCTACCTCTATGAGCCTATCCTTATCTTATTTTTTTTTTTATGTCGGCTCTAAAAAACTTTATTTTTGTCCGAGAGTTATATTTTATCTATTTCAGGTGAGAAACAAACATCAAAAAAGCTCAGATTTTGAATCTGATTTGAATTTTTGTAACATGTAAAGATAGAAAGACAATATAAATTAATATATTTATAGGACCCATTTGGGAAACAAGTCCAAGAAACATGAGAAAGGAAAGAGGACTGTCCGAGGCTCCATACACTTAAATGCCTTCTCTATGGAAACCACAACACGGAACGTTTCCTAGAAACAAGGACACACTCGGCAGATACACAGAGGGAAACTTATCTAAAGGTAACTCATGCTTTGATATAAATCAAATGTGACAGCATACCATGAGATGGGATATCAGGTAAATGACCCTCTAGGACACCCACAACCTATAGATAAGGCTTCAGATATCATTGTGAGAAATTATCTATACTGTGCCTGTACTCTCCATTTACATCTAGACTTATGTTTTATTCCTACAGATCTGTAGTTGTTCTACTTCTACATAATGCCCATTGTGTACATGTGAGGCTTAGTTCAGTTCTGAGATGGCGGACACCCAATGGACCCCAATATAGTCAAGAGACTGGCATACATGTGAACCTAGCCTTGGAAGTAAAGTACAACTTGGCCATCCTATACCACCCCCAGGAATACATGTCCAAGATTATTAATATGGGTTAAACAGATACTATAGCATTTTATATGTATTTCTGGAGGGTCCATCTAGAAACGGTATAAAATACTCAAGTCTAACATTTCCACAGTACTACTGTCACTGCTGGACTACCCCAGGAGCCAAACAGTCAGCACTCCAAGACATTTACCAATGCCGTCTGTTTGGGCTGTTTTCTAATGCGGTCTTTCCAGCTACTTAAAAATTGGATGGGCTGAGAGGTCTGCCTGGCTCCTTAAAGCCTACAGTCATTTATCTATTCAAGGCTACAGAAGACTAAAATGCTGAGGATCTATAAAAGGTGGCACTAACCAGAGTCAATAAATTCACTTCCCCTCACCTCCACATTTTTGTTGCCTGTTCAAGAACTTTCTGTAAACATTTCGCAAGGTCTTGAGACCATATACTTTATAACCCTATATGCCATAAGCAAATAGTCTCATGTACAGGAAGTACAACCCAAGAAGTGATGTCGGCACCAGTCTATTCAATCTGTTGCACATGTGATAAATGAAAATAAAAAAGAAAGAAAAAATCCTGTATCAAATCAGTACAAAACAAAATTGGTGTCACTGGAGACAAAGGAAAGATCAGTTGTTCATTTGCCAAAGTGACACTGCCATCTGTCAAACAGAAAATATAGCCCCCCTCCACAAAGGAAAATGGACATCACATAAATACTGAACCCATCATTGGGATGAGTAGTAGGAGACGTGAGAGAAAGGCGCTGAAAATTAAATTTGTCCAATTTAACTTTCCTATTTATTAATTTCCAAAAATTCCGCACACTGTAAGGCTGGTCTTACACAACCGTAATGGAAGTCCGCAAATGGTCCGCAATTGAGGGTTTTCAATTGTGAACCATTTGCGGACACATTATATTCAATGTGGCCTCTTACACCATCGGATATTTTATCCGTGGTGTGGCCGGGCCGCAACTGTGGTCCGCAATTTATAGGACATGTCCGTAATGGCCGTGAATTGCGGCACTGCATGGACTCGCAAATAGAACTTTATGGGCAAGTACGGCAGGACACAGACATCTGCGGAGCCTATGTTGCTGATCAGCAACCTACGGACCGTACATTCAATACGGTCGTGTAAGACCAGCCTAAAGGCACTGTCACCAATTACATAAGTCCAGGTTTTCATTTGGGCTCTCAATTTATTTTTCTAAATCTTGCATAAGGGCCAGTTTTATTAGAAGACATCAAATTCAACAATATGTTTTTGGATTCTGGGAGAAAACTTATGCAAAAACAGGGAGAACGTTCAATCTCCAGGAGTGCCCCATACAGGAAAGACCACATGGTTGTGCCGCCGCAAACAGCCAAAGCTCCTGCTACATATGCAGGTCGGACACAGTGGTCTAGCTATAATGGCCCATCCAAAAGATAAGTGCACAAAGCTATTTAATGCTAATACAGCAATCTAACAATTCACATGGTACCAAGGAAGTAAAAAAATCCCCTAAGACACAAAGTAATAAGATGTTGTCCAGAATTTTTTATTCTTAATTTATGGCCTACCCAAATCAACTGTTTGGGGTCACATCTGACAGAGTTAGAAGCAGTTGGCTCCGTGTCCTGTATAGTGTCCAAGCAAAGCCACTGCAACTCAACTCCTGTTGACTTTAATGGGAGCTGTGCCAAGTTGGCCCCACCGATCAGATATTTATGGCCTTTCCTACAGATAGGCCATAAATAAATAATTCCTGGCCAACCCCTTTAATAAATTCCATAAAACTGGACACTGAAGTAAGAGCCAGTACTAATATCCTCATGGATCACTAAAAAGGCCTGACCGGATCTGACTGTATGGTAATACTGTGTCTGCATGTTGTCGAGGAAGTTCCAACTTAGGAAAGAAAGAAATTTAGCAGTGTCAAAATCTAAACCGTCACGTCCCTCTGCAAGGCTCACATGTTTTCAGAGATTTTAGTGAAGGACCCTTCACAGCAGTTTCATAAATAGAGCTGCACAAACAAGCCCAGATCTCAGGTTTTAGACTGCTGATAGGATCTCTTTGGTAGGAGTTGTAAAACCACCAAGGAACAACCTTACGTAAACAGATCCTATTCACACCACAAGCCCAAGGAACAGAACAAATTATGCTGAACAATTAAAGCTGCCTATGTGTAACGTTGTCTATGTATGTTATTTCACATTACTGAAAAAAACATCTGAATGCACAATTTTTGGGCATATTCACACATGTAGCACAAGTGCAACAAAAACTGCAGTCGAAAAGTGTGTATGTTGTGGTTGTTGATGCGACTGCAATTTTTTTTTTTTTTTTTAAATAAAATGAAGCAGGTTAAATATCTGGGTTTCATCTGATGGTTACTACCCATATTATTAAAGTATGTGGCTTCTGCCATGTACAGGCTTTGCAAAAAACCTCTTGACCCATATGACCCATTTCTGGTTTTCAGTGGGCATGCTCCAAAATAAAGTACTTGCGCCATATTGTTGAATGCCAATTATGTGCAATACCCAGTAAATTTTCTGCAAGTTTTTTACTGACAAAAGAAGTTGCACATTTATATTCAACTTCATTGCCTATTCTTGATTTCCACCAAAATCTGCCACAGGGGGAGAGTTGTTAGACCCCCATACATTTAATTCATCTGCCCCTGCTTTACTTGACATGGGTAACTTATGCTAAGGTCACATCTGCGCTGGAGTCTACGCTGGAGACTCCGCCACAGAAACCGCCAGAAATCGGTAAAGAGAAAAGTCCTGCTGATTACCGTATAAAAATGGTGGACCTCATTACAGTCTAGTGGGAAAGGCAGTGTCCCTGACAGACCCAAAAAAAGAAGACTGGCAAATATGAACCTAGACTTATAGTGGCTTTTAAAGATATTCACACCAGCCATGTACGTGATCAATAACAACAGGCAAAAGACGAATAAACTTTCTGGGAATGTTCTTTAAGGGGGCAGGTTTATACAGAGAAATATGATACTGAATTAGTCACGCAGAAAATTTCTACTTCAGGAACTTGAAGCATACATTTATGTCAATTCTGAAAATCTGCTCCAAAATCTTGCTTCTATTCTTTCCAATGGTGGTTTATGGTAGAAACTGAAGGTAGTAGACTTACTCCAGCATGCCACTTTAAAAAAATAAATTTTAATTCAAAAGGTTAAAAATACATGAACATGGTTCCCACATATGTACAAAAAAGGAGCTTTTTGCGTTTCGGGACTATACAATATGTCCCTTAGTCATAGCTTGTGATGGTAGAAACACCTGAAGTATGAGCAAAGTATAAGCCTCCCATTGAAATGTATAGGAGGGAGATTTCAGGCAGAACTCGAAGCTGATTTTGAGGGAAGGGGGGAATGTCAACAGACATGCCCCCACCGTACAGATCACCTGTATAAAACTGATCAGGACACCTGTACTGTACACAGTATGGAACCCCAAGCAGTTGGCTCCGGTCCTTGTATAGTGGCGAGGTGTCGGTACTGCAGCCCAACACTGACTTCAATGGGAGCGGAGCTAGAGTGACTGGGTCGGACTACTATAAGGGTGCATGCACACTACGTAACGCTGGGCGTGTATGAGAGCCGTACACGCCGGCGTTACAGCAGGGCTGCCGAACACTTCCCATTCACTTCAATGGGAGCGCTCGTAAACGCCGCTGTTACGAGCGCTCTCATTGAAGTGAATGGGAAGTGTTCGGCAGTCTGCTGTAATGCCGGCGTGTACGGCTCTCGTACACGCCCGGCGTTACTCAGTGTGCATGCACCCTAACACTGCTTTTGACCGTGTAGCGTTTTTGGTAAAAGCATTGGATGTGGGCCCCATACAGCTGATCTGTGCAGGGACTGTCTGTCAGCTCCCCACCAATCAGGAATTTATGGCCATAAATAAAAATTTCTGGAACGCCTATTTAAACAATTTGCATTATTGCACGTCACCCGACCTGTGATCATTTTGTGTGACACTACCTGTTGTGACCAACTTCAGGTTGACATGTATGACCACCTTAGCTGGCTGGTTATTGGTCGTGTCTGTGCCGCCTTACCAGCCAAGATGCAGAAATACATTTTAACCAGCGGTCTTGTTAGTGATGGACCTGGTATAGCAGCTTGTCCATCTGTATGATGGCCAACCTGGGACTGTGCACTTTGTGCTTGCAGTAGAGCCAGCAGCACAGACCAGACCTACAGACTTCCTTGTCTGCTCTGATCAGTCACAATGGCCTATGTTGATCTGCCATATAACAGATTCTTATAGGATGCTGACACTGTTAATTCATCAGATCTTCTGAACACGCATATTTATTGTCTCCATGATCTGTCAGGTTACATTTGCATGGGAGGATCACACATTGCAGTCTCCATCGCCTTTCTAGTCAGCCGTTGTGCAAGCGAAACACTAGAAAATGTGCTCGCCAGTAAGATACCTTCATTCCTGTCAGCTATTATATTGCTTCCTATGAAAAACACAGCCTAGGCCTTCAGCCCAAGTGAACGCAGCGGGGTAAATTACATCTTTTACCTCAGTCAATATTTGTCATTATTTCTGGCACACAAGCACACTGGGAAGGAATTAGCATTTCTTATATCATGTACTATCCAGTGTAAATGTCCCTGCCAAAAAGCGAGACTTCATCGAGCAGAAGATTGAAGAAAAAACAAAAAAACATAATGAAGAGAATTGAGCAACAGGAAGCTCTTCCGCTCTCACTCGGCCTGCCCTTGTAACCACTCACTGTTACGTATATTCTTTTCTCACAGGATACACGTGCTAGATTTACAACAACTTAATAAAAATCATATTTGGGACGGGAGGTAAAAGCCCAAACCTCAGAGGATTTACCCCTCGGGCACTCTGACTAGCCCCAGACAGGATACGCGTGTTTAGAAGGAACGCGGTTCCCACAATACATTTCTCTAAGTATGACAAAGACAAACCTATAATCGCACTACTGAATTATACATCAAAACTGTAAGCTCAAGGGAAACGTCTCTGTCAAAGATTTGCCTGGAATTTTTTTTTTTTTTTTTTTTTTTACTTCCCCCAGTTTCTTTTATTTTATATTTTTTGACAAGTGTCATCTTTGATGGAATATCCCATGATCTGTGGTGGTAGTAGGTCTTATTCCCATAAACATCAAAACCTGCCAGGTAAAGGCCCTTACAACGCTATTCTAAGGACACATTGATATAAACTGTGCTATTCTCATGTCTGTCTTCACAGATCCCTCAATAGACTCAAGACTACGAGGGATTGTGAAAACAGGAGCAAATCATGCAAACCAGTTCTGAAAGACAGTCCATTGCGTCCGTTTTTATCCACTTTCTGAATACAAGTGAGCAAAGATTGCTCTTTTATCCTCCTCCTCCTTTTCATGGTGAAAATAACATAATATTTGATATGTTTACGAATATTGATCCTGCATAAGACACAAGTTCTCAATGACAGGGTTTGTAGTTCAGCATTTTTGTGCGGATAAACCTGCAATATCCGAGCAACCAAGGCTGGCCATACATGTGAAATACCCGTCAGCCAGATTCTTGTCATGTGTTCTCTTTCCCGATACTCCCATGTACATGCATTCCCAATAAAGTGTGTGTACTAAATAAGGAGAGGGAAGAAGGCTACAACCAGACTGAAGTATCTGTTCTCAGAATAAAGGAGCCTTCACACGGAGTAAACGCACGTGTATTTTTGGAAAATACACGTGTAAAAATAAGACTCCCATTGACTTCAATGACATTTTATAGGCGTATTTCTACACGTGTAAAAAATATCATTGAAGTCAATGGGAGTCTTGTTTTTACACGTGTATCTTGCACAAATACACGCGCATTTACTCCGTGTGAAGGCTCCCTAAGATTCCACTATATGTCCAACTTATCTCTATACAGCTTAAACGTAAAGGTTTCCAGTGTATGGACTCTTCATTGTTTCTCACCAGCACGCCACGTCCCCTCAAAAGAGCTGGTCGTGGAGAAGCAGGGAGACTTAGCCCCATCGATTTGAGATGTCCCCCAACTAACATAGGCCATTAATAGTTTTTTCAAAAATCCCTGTAAGGCTCCGATCTGCCCATTGCACCGGCAGCACCTTGTGAAAAACCACCGTTTGCCTGGCAACCATTATACAGGTCACAACAGACAGTCCAATGTCTGACTGGTCAGGCAGGTTAGCTGTTATTTGTGCAATTATCACATACAATACACCGCCAGGAACACTATGAAGAAACCTCCATAGTAAACACACAGAAAAACGGATGTAGAAAAGACAAAGCAACTCAGTGTTTAGTGTATGACCACGTATACGTAGCAAAAAGCGCAGACCCTGCCATATAATGGATTCTAACAGCACTAACTAGGAATAAAAACCAGGAGATCTGAATGGTATGTGTCACACAAGCAAAGCCTAGAACGCAATATATATATGCTAATGATACATGCAGGTCACATCTTACTATGCAAGTCAAAACACAGGCTGCATTTTTGGAATACAGAATTATTAAAAAAAAAAAAAAAAAATATATATATATATATATATATATATATATATATATATATATATATATATTGATATACGATATATTCACAGAGCCCTTTTAAGAAAGAGATGGTCTGGCCACAAAAACTCACCGCCTCCTGCTTTGTCGCTAGCTTGAAGTTTCCCGAACGAAGACTGTCTGGAAAACCTAAGTAATAGGATTTTATTTCTAGACAACTTGTGTCCTGCATGCAGGTTGTGCCCCGCATTTAACTCTATAGCTCACGTGTTCACAGCTAAATCTTTTTACTAGCAAGAATGATTCTGACAGTATTTTTTTTATTTTTTTTTTATAATTTATTTAGATTTTTAGAAGTTTTTTTTTTCCCTTCGTTTATTTAGTAGAGATCAATGCTTGCCTTTGAGCAACACTGGGGACTCTGCCACAGGCCGTACTAAAAGGTTAAGAATGCACAGCAAGTTTCTAACCCTCCGCAAACAAAAGTTCTATCAAGTAGACACCATGGGAGCAAGTAAACATATCATGAACACAGAAGTGAACCGCTGACCCAGAGATGCTAGCATTAGGCTTGACAGGAAACAATGTGCAACAACCAAGAACTGATACACAGTCTAAATACTGTCACAACTACCCCTAATAGTAAGGTTTCCCATAATCACAGTAGGAGATTTCACATAGGTCCGTAGAAACCATATCTTCAATGAAAATACAAATAATGGAATGCACCGGAGCAGACCATAGTGTATTATTGTCAGGCAGTACCATAGAAGGTTTCGAAAAATAGGTATGTGCTCACCTGAGAAAGCTGTTACCAGGTGCAACCCCCATAAATGGCGTATTAGCCACACAAGCTTTGGGTGTTCAATAGCAGCAGAATCTAAAACCGCATCTATGGAGCGTCTAGTAGAATGCACAGTAGAAGGACCAAATCGTACATCCAATATGGATTTCAATTTAAAGGGATACTGCATTTATCTAGAATCAGTTAAAAATAAATTTATTGTAACCACAAAATGATAATACACTACGCTTTTCGGGGTCCTCTGCTCCTTTATCAAGTGTGGAGATGCTAACAGGCAGTGATTGATACCATATACTGTCATCCATCAACTACAGGCTCCCATGTTAACAAAAAAAAAAGCACATCTTTTTGCCTTGTAGTATATGTATACTGATAATAATACTCTTATAAGCCCATTGGCCTAATGAAAGTCTATGGACATTCATAGCGAGTACAAGGTGAGCTTTTCCCAGGGTACAAACTAAGGCCTCATGTATACAACCATGCATTTTATCTGTAATTGTGGTTAAGAAGCACGGACCCATACACTTCAATGGGCTCATTCGCACAGTTTCTGTGGCTGTATGCTCTGGCTGAATCGAACAGCTGCAAAATATGGAGCAAGTCCTGTACCTGCCCTTACTCGCGGCTCTTTCAGTTCATTTATAATGTATTAGTCAGTGAAAACCAGGGGCGTAACTTGAAGGGGTGCAGTCACACCAGGGCCCAGGATCCTTAGGGGGCCCATAAGCACTGGCATCAATATTAAGATCACAGATTCCATCTGGCCCCTAAACCAAGGAGACCCACAGATTACCCTAACCACACTAAACTCCTTAGCGCTTGTAACCATCACCATCAAGACTTCGCTGTAGGGATGAGGTAGGGGGCCCCAAATAAAAGACTACACCAGGGCCCACAAGAATTTAGTTACACCACTGGTGAAAACCACAGATGGCACACAGATACCAATCTTGCAATCCAAGCATACAAAAATGGCACACGGATGATATCCATATAGAGGCACAGGTCCATTCATTTCCTGCAGTGTGTCTGGGTTACAAAACAGTCAGGAATAGGACCTAACCCCAGTTTTGCCTGTGGCTCCCGACCCCCTACACCAACCCGTGATAATACATGGGCACATGTATGGGGCCAGACAAAATAATAGGTCAGTGTACTAGCAATAAAAAACAGGCCTATCACACTGACAACAACACAAGATTGTGTGCATGGAGCCTCAGGCTGGAATCACACGCACGGTTTTGTGGCAGATTTATGACCAAAACACTGAAATTAATACAAAGTAGAGAAAAAGTATCTCTAAACTTTTCCTTTTTCTGTATTCACTCCTGGATTTGGCTCAAAAACAGCTTCTGAAATTTCAGCCTTAGGACACATTCACATAGTACAGATAAAAACCTCATCTAAGCTACATTAGAGTAAACGGTATACAATTAATGTGGTTTAAGGTGAGTTTTTGAATTTTGCAAATGTTAAAGGGATCCTATCATTCAGATGCAATTTTTTGTCCCTAACACATCGGAATAGCCTTGAGAAAGGCTATTCTTCTCCTACCTTTAGATGTCTTCTCCACGCCGCTGTTCCGTAGAAATCTCGGTTTTCGACGGTATGCAAATGAGTTCTTTCGCAGCACTACTACTGCTACTACTACTGCGCATGCCCGCGGCCACAAGAAAAATGGCCGCATACACCGTACGTAAGGGGCCATTTTCTTGTGGCCTGTGGGCCTGCCCGAGGCCTACAAGTTTCACTGCCTGCGCCAGAAGAAGTCACAGGAAGATGGAGGCGTCGCTGGAGAGTTCTCTGGCAGCATTGGGGATGCCCCCAGTGCTGCAAGAGAACTCATTTGCATAACGGCGAAAACCGGGATTTCTACGGAATGGTAGTGCAGAGAAGACATCTAAAGGTAGGAGAAGAATAGCCTTTCTTAAAGAGGACCTTTCACCATATCCGGGCACAGGCAGTTCTATATACTGCCAGAAAGCTGACAGTGCGCTGAATTCAGCGCACTGTCGGCTTTCCCGATCTGTGCCCGGTGTGAAGAGCTTACGGCCCGGTACCGTAGCTCTTCTATGGTCAGAAGGGCGTTTCTGACCATTAGCCAGAGATGTCCTTCTGCCTCGCGGCGCCTATCGCGCTGTGGAGCGGGGAGGAACGCCCCCTCCCTCTGCTCACACAGCTTGTCCGTAGACGAGCATTATCAGGAGCGGGAGGGGGGAGTTCCTCCCGGCTCCACAGCACAGTGTGATTGGCGCCGCGAGGCAGAAGGACGTTCCTGGCTAATGGTCAGAAACGCTCTTCTGACTGTAAAGCGCTACGGTACCGGGACCGATAGCGCTTTACACCGGGCACGGATCGGGAAAGCCGACAGTGCGCTGAATTCAGCGCACTGTCAGCTTTCTGGCAGTATATAACACTGCCTGTGCCCAGATATGGTGAAAGGTCCTCTTTAAGGCTATTCTGACGTGTTAGGGACAAAAAATTGCATCTGAATGATAGGATCCTTTTAAGTAAATGTGTTTCATATACAAAATTAAGAAACTGATACATTTGCACTAGGTGAATGCTCCCTTATTCCAGTCTATGAGTAACTGCAAGGACTAATGTAGAGAGTAATGTGTGAATTTTATATACTATATCTGTACAATGCCCTACTCAGGCTGATAATTGTTGTAATACAGTAACAAGACACATTAGATACACTGTCTGTGGTGAGCGCCATGCTGGAGAACAACTCCCACCCCATGAATGAGACCGTGATAGTACTAGGCAGTACTGCCAGTGACCGACGGCTTCACCCCAAGTGTGAGAAGGAGCGCTATCGGAGGTCCTTCCATCCAACCGCGATCAGGCTGTATAATCAACATCAGGCTAAGTGGAGATCACTCTGCACAGAGAACTAAATGATCCTGAGTCCTTCTTTTCTTCTTAGTTGCTAGGACTCCTAGTATCTTTTCTATCTGCTATGAGCTTGTATGTGTTCTTTCTTGTAATATATTACTGTATTATCCATGCTGCTGTAATACACTACAATTACCCCATGGTGGGACTATTAAAGGATTATCTTATCTTAGCTATGGTCATCTGAATTAGCCTTAAAGGTGACCTCACAGGTAACCGATTTTACTTAATACATTTTTGGCCAAGCTAATTTTCAGCTAACAGGTATCCAATATACACGAACACTCGGCTGAGTGTGTATATGTTGTTAATAGAAACACGGGAGTAAGCTGCTGCCAGACTCCTCCACTGGTGACTTCTCTTCCGACAAAGGATTGGGACAAGATTGGTGGATTCAGCCAATATAACACCTACAGCAGCTTAAGAATTAGTTAGATCATCACCATCAGAATGAGCCATTTATAGAAAACACTCAGCACAAAACTATACATTTCTAATATTTGAAGTAAACATGTCAAAATGACATTTTAAGGCTGGATTATCACTTTCACAGAAATGACAACTGTTCAGAAAAGCAACCCACCGCAGACAATACACGACGTGGCAAAAATAATTATAACTGTCTTATACCTGACACTTCTCCATCAACCTGCCAAGGCTGCACAGGCTGTATTTTTAGACTACTAGATGGGGGGAGGTTTATATTGTATGTGGTAGCACATAAAACGGTTAAGAAGAATAATCTGGCCAGGGAAGACAAGTCGATAACAAGGATTTCCAACTTCCTGCGTGGACTGAAGAATGGAACTGTATTTCTATAGATTTTATTACACATTTCATGTCATCGCATACCGTATACAGATAATGAATATCATAAAAATTTTAAAATTCTCATTCAGAGAGGAATTTTCCGAGACGGATCTATGAACAAACCAGCTCACTTTATCCTGTACTTGGCTGAAGGGCCTAGGCCCAAAATTTAGGAATCCTGGCTAAGATCTATATGGCAGAACCTATGAGGACGGAGAGATTATTGTATATACAGTAACAATGTCCTAATATTCTTAGAATCATTTCATAACTGCATAAAGCAACAACGTAAGAAACAGAAACCCGACACCGTCCCGAGAGACCTTCCACAGGATTAAGGCCGCCATGTTGTTCTTCTGAGGCTTCAAGCATAGGCTGCCATAAAACAATCTTCAGTAGTTATTTCTAATAAGCAGGGCCATTGAGGACATCACACAGATTTGTTATAGAAAACATTAAATTCAGCATATGGTTATATTTTTAATCATTTAAAGGGAAGTGCCAATGTCTGAGTTTCTTATTGCTTTTGTACAATAGGGACTCAGGCCTGCTGCCTAGTAACATCAGCCATGATATGTGGGTGACACATCTAAACCACTATGCTCTTTAGTTAAAGAGCTACTGACATGTACACACATGGCTGTACTCCAGTAGCAATATCACTGCTACCGAGGGCTGGAACAAAACTTGGTTTGGACCAAATGTGGTTGTGGACTGAAGATGAGGAAGTGAGTCTGCTGAATGCTTATCTAACAGTGGACTTGATGTCCAAGTTCATTCACATGCCTTTATGATACGTCAAAAGATGTAATCGGGTTCATGAGCCAAGATCCCACCAATTGCAAGAAGTAAAGGTTTATAGAGGTCAGTACATCACAAACTTACTGGATGGCAGTGCTCCATTCCACTGACCACTGGGATCTCTGATCATGGGGAGCCCCCGATATCTTGTTATAGGAATCAGTAATGTCCTACATAAGGTTAGGTTCACATCTGCATTGGAGGCTCAGTGAGAAGCCTCTGTTGCAAATTCTACCGAAAAATAAAAATTGTACAGCATATTGCCTTCATTTTTCAGTAAAATGACAGGAATCCAAAACGGTCAGGCACCATCGTGTCCATCATGTAATGGATCCAGCAGAGCCATTGTCTGATTCTATGGGGCAGAAGAACGGAAATAGGAGCACAGATGTCAGCCTAGTCTAAGGGAAGCCATACCCTTTAACATGGTGGCCATATATTACTTTCCAAGCTAAAAAAAAGGGACCCAATAATAAAAAATGTAGGAACATATACATAATATTTCACTTCTATAGCCAGAGTGCATTTACATAGCCCACTGGCTGCTTGATGCCTGTCTGCCTTATCCATTGGCTGAAACCTATTCTGAGTATATGGCCCAAAGCCTTAATATGCCGGTCATTGTATATACAGCCAATAGTGTGTACGTGTGTATAATATACATGACATCAGATTTATGTACAATGCCACCTCCTAGATAACCTTGCTTGGCAAGGTTTACATATTTGACACATATATCTTAAATATACATACACTGACACACCACAACCTATTCTAACAACTGGATACAATCTATAGACATTATATCATTACAACAATTGTGTCATCCCGATGACTGGCGTAAGATATTTCACTACAAGATGCAATGAAGACTGGAGATCTCCAGGACAGGAAGCATAAATAAGATTAATAAGATTTATCATTCGGTTTATGGGATAGAACTATAAATTGTTTGCATTACATTGTAGCATTCACATGCATATACACACACACAGGAAAACACAAACAGAAACCAATACGTCACTCCAGTCGCAGAACATGCTAATAAAATGTGTAGGGTTGGGGGGATGGGTGACACTGATTGAATGCCCCTGGCTAATATCTTCAGTGGTGTACTGTGTATCTACTCTGTATCTGTTGACAAGTCACAATCGGTCCTCCTCTATGCTCTACAGATATTTTGGAAACATCTCATCCACATAGACCCATCCAGCCGCATACAAGTGATCCCATCCCAGACATGGTCCCCATAAAGAGCTGCCTGCACATATGTATGCATAGCTAGGGCATGACAAGTGCAGCATATTCCTAATAGCACACATTATTCACGCCTGAGCCCGCACCAGGACCAGGAGGCATCAGTGTGAATAACACTGTGGATTATGTAATGTTCAGGCTTCCTAATAAGTCCCTGCATGGAAATGTGTGATCCTGCTCGGAATAAACAGCCCACAATTCACATCAGCTATGTATTATCTGTATTTTCTGTCCAGCCGAGAACAAAGGGGGTGGGCTCTGATTTTTTTTTTTCCCAGGCCTTTACCCCACCCTTTGAATACAGAACAGATTGAATGATGTATTGCACTGAAGATATTGGGGGGTCACCCCAGAACCCCTTTACTAGTACATGCCCGTCAGTGCCATAGTGCCTGAGCTATCTAATGGGTTATGGACCGAGGACAAATCCTAGTAATTCATCACAGACACACATCCTTCTAATAATATATCCATTAAATATACAGAATATACATATAGGACGAGGGCTCAGGCCCAGCCCAGCAGCCCCCCCACTGTCATATAGCAAGAAAATAATAGATGCTCTCTACCCACCCCCATTTTCTATGATCCAGGTATTAAACAGAGGAATAAAACTAAATATTACCCCCCAGCAGGAGATCTGGGGCAGTCTACAGGAAGGGCACCCCAATAAATACCCCTTATTGTATGCTGCCTGTGCTCTATTACACCCATCCCCCAGCAGTCCACAGAAAACAAGCTCTAGGGGTACTGCATTTCCCCCTTCATTTCAGCCCTATAAACACACTAACCCCCCGCAATACTTATATGGGTGTAAAGCTGAGGGTCCCCTCTATCTGCTCCTGGGGGTGTCACCTCTTTTGGGTGCTTGAGGGGGGAGGATGACGAGGGATTGTGGGGAGCTGGGCTTACCTGCTGTGCCTGCGTCTAGCTGCTGTGCCTCTCTCCTTCCCCCTTCAGTCTGTGAGCTGTCTCTACTCTGTGTTACTCTCATTGAATCCGACTGCCAAACCCAAGTGCTGATGTCATCCCTGTGAAACTTAAAGAGACAACACCCCTTTTGTTTAATAGATGACAGTACTGACTCATTCATGGGGCTGAGAGCAGCAGGACCATCACAGGGGCTGCAATAAATAGGACAGTGCATTTTCTGCAATCATATATATGTATCTATAATGTGATATCTATGTAATGTGTGATATATCTGTAATGTGTAATATATACATGTTTACAAACATATGACACGTATACCCTATATTATTATAATCTTTTGATACAGATATCAATATATTTAATAATATTGCAACACTATATCATATAAGAGTCAGCAACCTTTGTGAAACTACAACTCCCAGCATGCTCTATGCTCTTATATGGGAGTTCCAAGAACATCAGAGCATGTATGCAATGTGGGAGTTGTAGTTTCACAACAGCTGAAGTGCTGGAGGTTGGTGAAGCCTGCAAATATAACACTTTTATATAAGCTGTGGCATGTTATATACCACTGCTAAAGCTGAGCGTTATATTGACTTTAGTGGGACAGCGCTGCAGTGCCTACATTCGCTGCTACAGTTTGTATGGGGAGTGAGTAGCGCAGCAGAGCCTTGGTACTGGTGATATGCTGCAGAAGTCCCGGGTGTAGGACCCCCCTGCAGATCTACACAGTCCAGTCACATTAACGTGACCACCTGTAACCACCTTTGGCAGAGCGGACCGCTGCGAGACGTGCAGGAAGAGAGGGGATTTTGTGATGATGTTCACTGGGATGTTGAGCCATGCTGACTCCAGTGCCGTGGCCAGCTGCGCTAGGTTAGGCGGTTGAGCATCCATGGCGCGAACAACTCGATTGAGGTGGTCCCACAGATTCTCGATTGGGTTCAAGTCCAGGGAATCTGCTGACCAAGGGAGTACGGTAAACTCATCCTGGTGATCCTCGACCACGCACGTACACTGCGAGCTTTATGACACGTCGCATTGTCCTGCTGGTAGATGCCATCATCCTGAGGAAAAACAATTCGCATGTAGGGGTGAACATGGTCCACAAGGATAGATGCATACTTGTGCTGATCCATCGTGCCTTCCACAATGATGAGTGCACCCAGATGGCTGATGACACGTGCCTTCTGCGATTGGCTATTTAACGTTGACGTCAAAAGAAGGTGGTGGTCACATTAATATGACTGGACTGTGTAATATTGATGGCCTTTGCTAAGGATACACCATCAAACCGTATAAGCCCTTTAATTAGATTGAATACTCGGAGCTAGGGAATCTATTTGTGAAAGGTTGCATCCTGAGAAGATCATCTTCAATGTTCTCCTTAAGGCTAAGGCCCCACATACCCTATTTCCCCGAAAATAAGACAGTTTCTTATAATTAATTATCAAACGAAATATATGACCTTTCTTATTTTCGGGGGATGTCTTATGCAGCGGCTGGAGCGGGGAACTATCGGCAGTCATGCTGATGCTTCCTTAGCGGAGCGCCGGCATGACTGCCGGTTGTATGTGATCCAGAAGGGGGGGGTGTCTTATTTCCAGGGAAACAGGGTACTTATCCCCAGACAAAAAAGACTGTGGCGGAAGTGCATTCCATTTTTTTTCCGCAGCATTTTTCAGTTTTCCTCTGTGGAATTTCTGCCCTTATTACACCTATACAGAAAAAGCCAGCGTTTCTGTATTTATAATGGACATGCTGTGATCGGAGCATTTCCACTGTGGATTTATTTCTGCCTTATGTGGATGGGTTAAGTCAGAATCCAATCCACTTTGCAGGTACTGTAAAATGCAGCATTTTTCTGCTGTGGCCAGAATGCAGCATTTTCACAACATGGGACCACCCGACTTAAATTTGTTAACTCTTTGCTCCTGGGTCTACAATGGTTATGTAAACATACTCCTGTTATCAACTGGAACTCCAGTCAAAATATCTGAGGAGGACCTCAATGTTATTCCTACTGTTTAGCTTTGACTTGTCCAGTATTTGTGTCTCCAGTACCATCACATCTACCAGGTTTGCACCCCAATATATCAAAGCTGTTTCACCAAAAAGGAGGTTGAAACTTCCCCCGCCCCCCCTCCAAGACGTTTGACTGCCCAACTTACCAACTTCCTAGATCCTCACTGCATCAAGGCTGAGTTTTTCCATTATACCTGCCACATACTTAAGCCATGTTTGACTATATCAAGAAGAATCTTGATAAAGGATTCATAAGTAGTCTGGTTAGTTGGGTTCTTCTTTGGCAAGAAAGAAGCGTGGTTCTTCATGACCCTATATAGTTATCAAAGCCTAAACAAGATCACAATTAAATATCTTTTGCATTTGGGCACAAAACTTGTTACAGGATTGCAGGAGCCATGGTATTCAATAAACTAGACCTTTTTGCATCAGGGAAAGTGACAAGCAGAAGAAGGCCTTTAACACTCTAGATAACCAATACGAATATCTCATAATGCCCTTTGGCACAAATAATGCCAAGCTGCCATTTTTGCATTGTCTTGATGTATCCAAGCCATTCCATTTGGAAGAAGACTCATCTTCCATAGGGACATGGGTTGTCATGTTCCAGAAAGGACCAAAGGCAAAATCCTGACCTGTAGCGCCTTCTCCCACTGCTTTTTTCCCAATGAACTTCTAGAAATTAAGTTGGCTCTTGCAGAAACATCTTTTTCAGAGAACTAAATACCAATAATCATCTACACAAACTATAAAAACCTAATAAACCTGGAAACCGCGTTGCATTTGAACCTTCACCAAGTCAGATGGTCACTTTTCTTCTGTATGTACTTTGTTCTTCATTTTTGACTAGCAGAGAAGAATCTTTAGGCAGATACTCTTTCTCAATCATTTCTCTGGCTGATCTTTACAAAGAACCACAGCACATTATAGATCCTGCTTGACTTGTTTTGATGGCGCCAGTTATGGTGACAATCCAATCTTTGTTCACATTGCCAGGAGAAAGAAAATTCTGTCTTGGGGACATAACACTAAACTTGTTGGGCACCCTGGTGCTCAAAAGACTACTATTCTGGTATCTTATCATTACCGGTGGCCTACTCTGACTCACAATGTTCGTGACTTTCTGGCATCCTGTCTGACCAATGCTTGAAAACTTTTTGTCAAAAACCTGCTGGACTTCTTCCTCTACCAGTTCCTGAGTCTCTATGGCAACACATATCCATGAAGTTTATTACCAATCCTCCCTCGTCCTCTGAATTCTGCATGTTCCTGGAGAATCAAGGTGATTGTGTGTCTCTACTCCATTTTGGCAGAGTTCCCCTGCTACAATCCACCTGGTCACCTCCAAAATCCATTGTTCATAGTCAGTGTTCTCAAGTTTATACTATGGGAAAATACTGTAGTTTTCAGACAAAAAAAAAACCTTGTTAAAAAGTTCCTGCATCTTATAATCCGAAGTCAGTGGGGTCCAGCAATGCAATACGTACATTTACCACTACAGTTGGTTCAACGAGTGAGCAGCGTGGCTTGTGGTATGTAAAAAATACCAAAAGCTGCGCCTTCTTGATATTGGTGACCTGCAGGGGCCCCAGTTGTTGGACCCACCGCAGATTTAAAAGGATCCTATCATTAGAATCCCTTTTTTTCTAACTAACACGTAGGAATAGACTTAAGAAAGGCTAGTCTTCTCCTACCTTTAGATGTCTTCTTCGCCCCGCCATTTGGTAGATATTCCGTTTTCCGTCTTTATGCAGATGAGCCCTCTCGCAGCACTGGGGGCGGGCCCCAGCGCTCAAACAGCACTGGGGGCCTCCCCAATGCTGCGGGAGAACTCTCCAGTGCCGCCTTCATCTTCTTCAGGAACCAGCGTCTATGCGTCGTCTTCCGGCCTGGCTTTCAGTCTTTTTCACATGCGCAATCAGCTCTGCCAGCGGGCCTCGGGCAGAGCCGACTGCACCTGCGTGCGGCCATTTTTTTATGGCCACTTACTATGAGAGCTCGCATAAGTATTATACTTTGTAGGGGACGCTCATGACCATTATACTATTGTAGAATTATACTGGGGGGAACTAATGTCCCATTATTGCCCCTCTGTAGTATTATGTTCCTTAGTGCCCTTTTTTAATGGATTGCTTCTGTAAAAAAGATCTTCATGATGTCAAAATAGTGGCTTTAAACATACAATTGTCCTGCAAACGTGTTACATATCTGGTGAAGTTAACCCCTCAAGGACACAATGATTTTGTTTGTTTCCTCATTTTCTTTATGCTGTATTTTTTTTTAGCTGTATGAGTGTTTGTATTATATAGGATAAAATGCACTTCCTAATGACACCATTTAATATTCCTTATTAACAGCTGCAAAAAATAGGCTAGAACTTGGAAAGCACAGTTGCACCATCTTACTAGGGGTTTTGTGTTTGCTGTGTTCTCTGTATGGTAAAAGTTACGTTACCCGTTTACAGTGTGAAATACTCTATGAAAGATTAGTAAAGCCATAATATAGTGCTAAATAGGTGCTAACTGAAATATATTTATTCACGCTGTCACGTCCAATACATTTTCCTTCTGGTTTTCAATGGGCCTAAGCTAAATGGTCTCATAAGTATGGAGGAACTTTTGTCCAGAGACCACTAATACAGCTTTATCTGTACATGGGCTTCCTGGAAGTCCTTTTGGTAGCTAGACTCCTTCCGTTCTCACCTTTCACATTCAAATGTTTCTCTAAACACATGTCATAGTTTCTATCTTCTTAAAGGGGTTTTCTGGGCAGAAAATCTATTTTTTATAAAGGCATGTTAGCGCTAGTGATGGGTTAATAAACACACCCATATACCTTAGCAGTTATTGGAGTGATTTCTGAGTGTCTCTAGTTGCTGCTGCATCCTCTGTGTTTGTTTACATGCTGTTTGCAGCTTCCTGTAGCTGCTGCACTAACTCCCTCTCACTCAGTTCCCCCCTCCTCTCTCACTCCATTGAAAAACCCTCCAGCTCACTAAGCATCCTGCCCATTAATAGCCCCTCCCACTCTCCCTGTCTCCC
Source organism: Leptodactylus fuscus (assembly GCF_031893055.1). NCBI lineage: Eukaryota > Metazoa > Chordata > Amphibia > Anura > Leptodactylidae > Leptodactylus > Leptodactylus fuscus. The sequence goes on from NC_134273.1 coordinate 41,943,237, forward strand.
AGGCTAAGCTATTCCACCTACCGTTAGAAGACAGGAAGAGGGGGAGGTCCTGTTCCCCCGACACAGGAAGGCTGGTAAGTTTTGCAGGGGATAGGGGAGGGGCAAGAGTGATGGTGACCTTCCATTTCCGAAGCAGTGAAACGGAATGCCACCAAATTATCAGAAAGTGTCCCTGGAGCAGTCACATGACCGCTCCAGGGATATGGGTAATTATACATTTTTTTTAAATTGAAGTAAATTAGAAGTTAGGTGGGGGAAGGAGTTTAGTTTAGGGGCTAATTATTAGTTTATTCTGAACAATCCCTTTAACCCCCCTCCTATTCTTGCCCCACTTGTCTTTTTTTTCCCCCTCCTCTTCCTCTCTCCCTTTTCTGCCTGCAGTTACCCCCTACAGGGCACCTTTCCTATCAAGTTGTTACAGTGTTTTACATTAACCATTAACCCATTGGAAGATGCTCCCACTATCACCAGAAATATATACCCTGGGTCTCATATGTTTATTCATTTATTTATTTATTATGTTTATTGCTATTGTGACTGTATTATCTTTCATTATCATCTTGTGATTTATAAACTGTTACTTATGTTATCACCGAGTTTTTTTTTTGTTTTTTTTTGTTTTTTTTTTAATACACTATTGCTCACAGTGTCTCCTACAGTAGACAAGTAACAAAATGGTGTTCATGACCATCATAGTCCTCTGGTAAGCTCCTGGCCAACTGCAGTGAGAAAACTACAGTGTGCATACTGTGAAGGTGCTGTGGTATCAATGTGTAACCAATGACGGGAGTGTAACAAAAACTTCAGCACTCTCTTGAGATAATGCGCATACTTTGTTTTTAATTCATAAAATTTATGGTCAGCACAAAAAAATTTGCAAAGCAATGCACTGCCAATATCAGGGCTGCAGCCTGTGTAATGTGACATTGCATTTTTACAGAGCGGCACATTGCTCCATTAAACACGCTAAGGCCCTGCTACTAGCATTGATTTTCTTTGCATTAGCGTACATTACTTCTCCATTGCACCTGATGCCATTTTAAGGGGCCTTCTTCATATATACCTGCTTGTGCTGCAACCTTTTTTTCTCATCTCCGGCACACATTACAGAGTCTGATGAAGACTTAATTAGCCAAATGTTGCTCTTAATTTTTTGTGTTGCCTGTAAATTATGAAAGAATTAAAGACCAAGTATTTGCATAATCTCAAGAGAGTGCCGAAGTTTTTGTTATATTCCTAATTGGGTTGGGACCTCCTATCAGCACCCAGATTGCAAAAAGGATTACTGATTGCTGCATACATCTGCTCTTCCATGACAGGGAGTGTGATGGAAAGAAGTGGAATCACATGGCCAAAAAAGGACTAGGTTTGATATCTACAGACAAGGGAGCAGGCCTCCTAGGCTGGAGAAAAGGCTCACAGCTGCATCCATTACACAAGTAGTGTGTTTCAAGGCCTAACTGCTGCTGATTAGGGTCCAGTCACACGGAGTAAACGCACGCTCATTTTGGCAGAATACTCGTGTAAAAATAAGACTCCCATTGACTTCAATGACATTTTTTACACATGTAACAAAGGCGCCAAAAAACGCGTCTATGTCCTCTGCTTTTAAAACCACTGACTGGCAAAATCTAACAGCAACTGTCATGTGGTAAATGTAAATGCTGCACAGAGGAGGATGACGACTGATGGATGAGGAAGAAGGTATCGTATATATTTATATAAATATATACGTACATATATTAATATCATAGATGTTTAGATTCCTGACAACCCTTTGCTGATATAGGGTCCGTTGAGGTTTTGGTTTGACTTTCTGATGTTTTTGGCATCAAGAGATGTGCTGTCCAGTGGTATAACTAAGAATGGCAGGGCCCTGTGGCGAACTTTTAACATGGCTCCCCCGACCAACCCCCGTCAAAGACCCCAACCGACCAACCCGACTTTCCTCCAAAAACCCCAACCAACACCGCTCCACATTCCTGCATACATTATTATGTTATGCCCCATAGTGGCCCCTGCACACAGTATTATTTCCCATAGTGGACCCTGCACATGGTATGATGCCCCATAGTGGCCCCTGCACACAGTATTATGTCCCATTGTGGACACCCATGAACAACTATTATATTCTGGGGTCTTTTCAGAACCCACTGTATAATAATCAAAAACGTAGGGGAGGATACAAACGTAATAAACACTGTTACTTACCTCTCCTGGGCTCCGCTGCAGTCCCCGCTGATGTCGGACATCTTCAATGACGTATGGGGCATCACTTGTGTCGGGGCTTGTGTCCTGACGCATAAGGACGTCACACAAGTAAGCCCAGAGCCTACCTGGAGTCAGAAGAGGTAAGTAACAATGTTTTTTTATGTTCCCTCACCTCCCCCGTGCTTCTGATCATTATTCTCGAGGTGTCCAGAAAGACTCCTGAGTACAATAATAGTGTTTGTGTGGCCCGCAGACTCACTTAATGATCCCAGCTCCTGCTTACAGTGGCCTCTGCAGATCGGGAAGCGACGGCAGTCGTAACCAGGAGCCAGGCTCGGTAAGTAAATAGGGCTGGTTACTTGCTGGAGTCACTAATGACCCGGGCTCTGCGGCAGCCGCTACCGCAGCTGCCCCAGTAGTTACACCCCTGGTACTGTCATCAACAATACTGGGATGTCAAAGGAACCCCAATAAACACCATCCAAGTCAATGGAATTCATTCCTATCCAGTCAAAAGCTGATCCAGTATAGCTGTCATTAATCTGTAAGACCAACTAAGATCACCAACAACTATACATTATACATATACTGTAATAATTTAGATTGTGAGATTACATTGCCTTACATATGAGCAGTGTCATATAACTACAACTACTCCTCTGTCCTATGCAGCAGAGGTAATCTAGGGGGGTGAACTCTATGTAGATCCTGGTGATCTGTGACACAAGATACATCTGATGGGATTTGTTTTTGGATGTCTGGATCACAGAGGAAGACATATTACCTGTCACTCTGACTCGGTAATATATATTTCCTAGTGTCTACTCGGGGAGTAGTCAGAAATATTCCCTGGCACCAGACTGAGAGCAATATTCACACAATATTCAGTGGTGACCAATCTGGAAAGAGTCCACTCGGTTAGTTACTCAGCGTTTGGTGGTTTTTGGTGGGGAGGGAGATTTTCCATGATTCTCTTGGGAAGTAGAATATAGGTTAGTTACTTGATGTCTAGTGGAGAGAAGACTATGAGGATTGTTGGAATAGAAATAGCTTACTGTATATTCCTGCTATCGGAAACCACCAACAACATAATTTACCTACATTAAAACTCAATATTATGTTTAATAGATACAGATGTAAAAGCCATTAAATGGAAGTTCATATTGCGTTAATAAAAGTTTGTTATGTTTAACTATAAATGTTAAACATACTACAATGAATGTTCTTTAATGGCTGCTACATATGTATCTATTAAAAATATCACTCAATTGATTCAATTACTAGATAACTGGAAAAACACATCCCCGCTGGCTAGACCACTCCAGATCATGGAGCCCACTGTCACACAAATAAACTACTATAGTCAATGTCTTGCTGCCACTTGTATCTCCATCTGGGTTTTGGCATGACAGAAAAAAATCATCATTGGGCCTGATAAAGCTAATAAAAGAAAAATAATAGACCTCTTATCTGTAGCATGTTACTGAACCCCTCGAGACAGAAGAGAAATCACCCCTAAAGGGGCAGATCCCCCCATAACAAATCCTTACAATGCTAAGCTCTAAACGCTTAATCTCCGGTTGGAAACTGCCACCAAAAATGTACAGTATATTAAACTCTGACTGCTCAAATATAATAGCTAAGTCATGCGCACCTGAACTACAGCAAGAATGATGATACAGGCTCCCTCTAATGGTCAGAATATAAATTGCATTTTAGAACTAAAGGTTGTTCCAGTATATAAACAGATGTATTGTAGTACCTTGCAATGGGGATAAAGAGATCACAGCTTCCGGTCCCCTGGGGGGGAGGGGGGATTATATATATATATATATATATATATATATATATATATATATATATATATATACATATACATATCATGTTTTCAAAAGTATAAAATAAAATACTAAAATGAATAACACTTTTTTAAAAAATTAGTTTTAGAATTAAAAAAGTCCAGGGCACCTCCCGGGGCTATTATGTTTAGCATATATTGGCACCACACAGTTTCACTTCCCTTGTTCTGCATACATGGATTCTGCACATAGTACCACTTCCCTTTTTCTGTACAGATAACTTCCTTTGTACTGTGTTTATGGAGCCTTGTTAGTACCACTTCTGTTGCCCTGTATATAGGTATGGACATTGCACAGTAGCATTTTCTTGTCCTCTGTGTTGTGGCTAATATATACGCACCTTCCCTGGGCTCTGATGCTGCTCCCTGTGATGTTCTGGCCTTCACGGATGATATTAGGTGTCGGTCTCAATAGTCATCTAGATCACATGAAGAAATTACACTATGTCTCTTTTTGCCACAAGACCCATGTGAAACACATGACTGCTGAGGGTCAACCCCAGGTCTCAGCAGTCTCTGCCATTACTTGTGGAGGCCAGAATAGCATGGGAAGCATCTCCAGAACCAAGGAGAGGTGAGCAACACATATTCTATATTTGCTCTATGAATACATGTTCTATATGTGCTCTATGAACATCTCACCCCAGGGTAGTGGTTTAGTGAGTGACAAACCCCTAAAGTTTTGGGTTCAGGTTGAGTTTGAAACATTTTTTGAATGTTTTGAAAACCTGGGTTGAATCCGATTTAATGCGAATCTGTTCTCTCACCCCTAGCCTTGAATTAGTCTTCCATGGTTTATTAAAACACAAGTACAGTAATACACAAGTCTGTCTGCTGTGCCTAATATCAGACAAGCTCCTGGGAATCTGTGTCCTACAACTGTTCTGGTCTTGTGATACAGAGGAGCTGTGAAATTGGAGGCGTCCACTAGGGAGTATGCGTGACTAATACTAAAGCTGGCATATGGCATGTGTAAGACACTCTCTACTAGAAAGCTACAGTAAATAGGAAGAACAGGATTTCCATATTCTTATGTTATATGTTGTACATGTCAGGTGTGTATTATAATGCACAGCAGTTTGTATATTGTAGATGGAAAGAAAAACTTAATTAAATCATCATTAATAGATAAAGAAAGGCCATGTTTGTAGCCTATGACTTGCATATGGCACAAATGTAATGTTAAAGAGCAAACATAGTGTAGACAATGTTGATAAAGTTGAAGGTTCTGTAGAGTGACTGCTGTCCACTCTCTTAAATACCTGATCAGTGGGGCTGACAGACTCTGCACCAATCCACTGTATGGGGCTACTTCCCATACCTACACAGTACACAACAGGGGACTAGAAGCAGATATCTCCAGGCCCTGTATATTGGGTAAGCTCAGATATTACAGATCAGCTCCCACTGAAGTCAAGTCCGTCCCCGGATGAACCTGCCCCAAGTTCTCCGGTCCATAGAACTAGATGGTATTTTTTATGGTACAGATGCAGCATCCTGGAGTAGCTGCTGTTTTCTTATGTTAGTATTTTGTGCCTCCAGGTTGTGTTGGTTTCTCCCATCTTATATGTTTTCTGTTATATGTAATATTTCCAGGTTCTTTCCCCCCCCCTTTGCCATTCAAACCACTGACTTGGTTCAGCCCTGGCCAATCACAGGCCACTGGGTTGTGAGGAGATTAGAGTCTCCTGAGTGGCAGTTGAGTCTCAGTCTAGTGTTGGCAGCCATCTTGTACAGCTCAGGGATTAGCAGACTGGCCTGTGGGGAGAGAGAGCCAAGACTGGGTTCCAACTGTCACCAGCACGGCCTCTAGGAGGAGGAATATTCATCACCCCAGGCTCATCCAGAGACAGCCCTGAGACTGGGAATATACTCCAGCATCTCTGAGAAAACATTTACCAGCTGTGCCAGGAGGATCAACGGAGGAACTGACAGGAGGTACGCAGTTGGTCCTAGCTTCCAGGTAACCAGAACCCTGTCAGCAACTCCTTGCCTGTCTAGAAACCCCATCTTACTAAATTGGGAGTAGCACGAGAGGAGGAACAGTGAAGGACTTTCACGTTAGAGCCTGTGACATCCCTGGGCGGCCTCCTATGAACAAGGCAGTGGGCCTGAACTGCAATTGATACCCCATCTGCAAAGTTGCTGATTCTATTGGTTGGATACAGTTGAGAATAAACAGTTTCTTGGTTCACTGCAACTCTGGATTCCCTGAGTTATTTGCCTGCATCACCATCAGGGCCCTTCTGAACAACACCACACCGGCTCAGTGTACAGAGGTCCCCTCTCCAACTAGGAGTGCTCCGGAGGAAACAAGATCACTATCATCTCCATCAGGTAGTGCTGCAGGACCCCCCTTGGCTGCGCACAACCCTGGAGGGAGTGAGGAGCGTCCCTGGCCTAGCAGGTGGCACAGCCAGTGTCATCTATACTCTCACTCTCTGGTCTCCTTCACTGGGTTGCTGCACAGAGAAGGCTCCTTTCTTGAGTTGGTCACTCTACAACAAGTGTTCCTCCATGGGAGAGTAACAGACAACTTCTTCAGTACAACTCACTGGTGCGCTGCATTTCATCTCTAAGGAGCCATCACACTATACAGTTTCCAGAAAGTAGCCAAACACTGACACATGCATCTGTACTACATTACATGAGGTCCAGGGAGATTGCCCTTCCCCGCCATCCTATCGCTAAGTCTAGGTGTTTTGTAGGAGTTCTGGTCAATGAGTCAGCAGCTGCCTGGGATATTAAAAGCCTATGGAAAAAACTCAAAAAAGCCATATCTAGAGTATGATGCAATATGAAAATAACATGTTATGGTCTGCTTGTGCTGCCATATTACACCCAAAGACCCGACTAACTGATGTCAGTCTAATGACTGACACTGACAGCATCATAGATCCACTCTTTTTTCCACTCTGTCCAAGGTAAAGTCCATACATAAAAATGAGTGAGATTTTCTGGGCCAATTCCCAAAACAGAGCACTTTCAGGCAGGGCTTGCAAAAACCCTGTCTCTTTTAAAATTGGAACAAGCTAAACAGTGGCATAACTAGGAATGGGCACCCCCCCATGACCGCCTTCCCCCTACAGATCGCCTTCCCCCCTGAATACCCCAACTGACCGACCCCCCCCCCCCACACACACATTCCTGCACACAATATTATGCCCCATAGTGGCCCCTGCACACAGTATTATGCCGCATAGTGGAACTTGCACACAGTGTTATGTTCAATAGTAGCCCCTATACACAGTATTATGCCACATAATGTCCCCTGCACACAGTATTATGCCCCACTGTGGACCACCCATGAACAATTATTATACTCTGTGTTTTTTTCTGAACCCAGAGTATAATAATCGGTGGCCCAGGGAAGGATATAAACATAAAAAACACTGTTACTTGCCTGTGCTGGGCTCCGGCGCACTCCCTGCTGATGTCGGCCATCTCCAATGATGGAAGAGACGTCACTTGGGGTGGGGCTTGCGTCGTAACGCGAAAGGACGCAAGCCCGGCCCACGTGACGTCTGGGACACAAGTAGGCCTGAAGCCTTCCGGAGCCAGGAGAGGTAAGTATAAGTAACAGTGGTTTTTAATGTTAATGCTGGAGTTACTCCAGCAGGTAACAGCCTATTTAAAAAAAAAAAAAAAAAAACCTGCAGAGGTAGCAGCTGCTGCCAGGACCCCTAATGTCCCAGGCCCTGTGGCAGTCGCTACCGCTGCTACCCCAGTAGTTAAGCCCCTTAAGCCAAATTTGCTGCTATTCATTAAAATCAGGTCTATCTTAGCAAATTCATTGATGTTGGCAACTATACCATTGATCAATATTCATGACTTAAAATTACCTCAATTTTAACATATGAATCATTAAGTTCATGAAGTCATTAAGTTATTAATGACTTATCCTTAGGATGGGCCAATTTTATTCAATCAATTTGGGTCCAAATCCAAACAAATCCACCAATCTGTTGAAGGGGCCATAGCATCATTCCATCACCCACTTCCCTTCTTGACTGTGACATCTATCAGTCACACAACGTTTCTGCAGCTTAGTCCCATTCCAGTGAGTTGGATAGCGTTTCAATACCAGATTCAGCTGTATTACAATACGCACTGCTGTGTCTTGTATACAACGGAGAAACTGTGGCGCTTTGCAGATTGTCAGGGGCCCTAATCAGGCTGGTTGGTGGGGATATTGGGAATTAGACCCCCACCGATTAGATATTGAGGGTCTATCCTAAGAAAAGCCTCAGAAAATCCCTTTTAAGATTTGTCTCCTGAGACCAGCGGAGCATTAAAATAAGTCTAGAAAAGTCAGTTTTGATACTAAACTAAGTGTGTGTGTGTATGTGTGTGTGTGTGTGGTGTGTGTGTGTGTGTGTGTGTGTGTGTGTGTGTGTGGTGTGTAAAGACATCATGTGGGAGGAAAGGTATTGGTGAGATCTCAGACAACATGCCATAGAGATGACTTCATTGACGTCATATGTAAATTCTGGGAAAGCAACACAAATACCAACCTGGAAGTATCTGTAATGTGTATACAGAGGAATGTATAAGTATTGTTGGAAGGAAATACATCACTGATTAGAAGTTTTCAGTGGAACTTGGTGACTTGACCTCTTGAAGTTCACAGCCACCGGGGTTATTACAACAGTAGATTGGGAGTACATTGCATGCGGCATTAGGAGGGGACTGAAGCAGCTTAGCCTGAAGGTGCAATAAGACACTAAGCAATGACCTGCCACTCATCCATTGACAGTGCACCCAGAGGCCACATCTCTATATCACATACACATCTAATGGAGAACATTTTTTCAGTTTCTTAGACTCTTAAATGGTAAATCCTTGTATGATGTGCTTCGCCATATTAGCCTCTTTTCCACTGCATGATAGCAGCTCATCTCAGTTTACTTCAACCCAACTACTGTATGTAGTTTGTTTTTCACTGTAGAAATCGTAGAAAGTTCATGTAGCTGGTTACCAATCAGCTGAGCAATGTTTGGGCACGTGACCTTGTAGTACCACTTTGGCTCACTCGGTACCTAGTCTTAAGCAGGTACTAAAAAGTGTCCAGTATCAAGTACACCACATTCGGTGCCTTGTTTGCAGTGTAAAAATTACAAAAGCAGGTCAAGGGTCGCTGAAGCAATTTGCTAGTAACAAAACTGAAATCTCAGTCAGGGCAGAAAGGCCTGGGTGCACTGTTTGTTATGTGGGCGGTCATTTGAAATATGTGGGCACCTTGCCCCTTGGACCTCCTCACCCTTCTTCCAGACTGCAGTGACAGGTAACCATTACAAGACACATTAGTTACCAGCCCCCCACAAATAAGGACACAACACATTTCATATTCCTGGAAAAAATGAGGAATGACCAGAGGTTTAGTAAGACCTATAAACTTTTGTTTAACCTCCTCTACATTTAGATCACCAAAACTTGCTTGAATCCTCTGTTATGTGGGTCACTGCTGCAGACATCAGGTATGTGGTGTAATTCCAACTCCTTCTTACCCAGCTGAGACATCTATATAAAAATCTGTCAGAAGCCCACCATAAAATTATGTCACCAAAAAAACAAAGTCCTGACTCTGCGGAAGGCCAAAAGATGCACCTCCTGTGTGACCAGGTATTTGAGCCCTTCCCAAAAACCTATTCCTTAACAACCTTTAAGCCAATGATATTAAAGTCTCTTAAATCAATTGCTTGCAGTGATCCTATATTCCTACTAACCTCTCTTCTTAAAGCCATGAAACACCTCTGCCTGCTGCTACTACTACTGTCATGGTCCAGTACCTTTTTCCATTGTGCAGGTTCATCCCTGCACCCCTTCAATTGTTTCCTGTGGTCAAAATCTGATGTGGAGTATAGCTGAAGGGACCATACCAGAATCCTATATTTGACGTTCGAAATGTACACAAATGGAGAGGGCTATATGGAGAGAGATGGTAATAGCTGAACAAGTGTGGTTTGGAGAGACGGCGGGAGCACACACAATCAAGAAACTGGATAGAATGTGTCTTCAGTCCAGAAGAGTCACAAAATCAAATTTTCATAGCAACACACCAATGGGACTTTTAGTGACTCAATCAGATAGACACGTTTACATCTGCACCGGAGTCTCTTTCAATCAATGGGGTCCGCCAGGCTCCATGTGTAACTGCTGTTTTAGTGGTCTGCATCCTGTTGTTCAGGACCTCCAATGGACAAAAAGAAAAAGAATAAAACAGTGGCACAACTAACGTCAGGATGGTCAATAATGTGACAACTTATCAATACCAGCCGGTGTATTTCAAAGAGCTATACATGGATTGCTGCATATCGCAACACAAATCCTACCGTAGGTGAGGGTGGCGTGGGACTTTATGCTGGAGGCTTTAAGCCGATTTGCGATACCGGACCAGTTTATAAGGGCAATTTTTTCTCTGTATTCGCAACCCACTGCCAAACTCAAAGTAAATGGAGTACTTTCAGACAGCTTTGCTATCACCAACGGCACCCGGCAGGGATGCCCCTTGTTGCAAGCCGTCAGACAGAACGAGGTGATCCAGGGGGTCCGAGTCAAAGATCTGTCCATTCAGTCTACAGCATATGCCGATGACGTCTTGTTTATTCTCTCGAACCCAGTAGATGGCTTGCCGATACTGATGAACATTCTGTCCTCTTATGGAGAGCTATCTGGTTATAAGGTGAACTTCTCGAAATCCGAATTGCTAAACATCACTCTCCCCCTACATATAGTCTCTTCCCTGAAATCAGCGACTCCCTTCCCGTGGTCCTCCAAACCACTCAAGTACCTGGGTGTACAATTGACCCCACACCTCGATGCCTTGTACACTGCTAATTTTCCTCCTCTGCTTGCAGACCTGAAAAACCGGCTGGCGGGTTATGACAACCTCCCTTTGTCCTGGTTTGGCAGGAAGAACCTTATAAAGACCTATCTGATCTCCAAAATTATTTATCTTATGGCGATGCTCCCTATATCCTTGCCCACTAGTTTCTTTGCTTCCATCCGACGCTTGTTTACTCAATTCATCTGGAGACATAAAACTCCGCGGATTTCCTGGCAACAATTAACCAAGCGGAAAAACCAGGGCGGAATCGGCCTTCCTGACATCCAGAAATACCATACTGCCATTCGCTTGTCCTGGTGGTCGGAACTAGCCTTCCCACTCAACTCGGAGTTGCCTGCGGCCTTCTTGCAGGAGAGCATAGACGCCCAGCTTACTGCTGTGCTTTGGTTCCCAAGATTGCACCGCATCTGGTCCACTTCTTCATGCCCCCTTCTTTTTAATCCTTCTGGTACTTGGCCCGACCTCCTGGAGGAACTGCTGCCTCAACCTTCTCCGATACTCCCACTGTCCTTGGCTCCTTACCTTGCGGACTCACGCCTTGCAGTATTTACGGACTTATGGTCTCGTTTCCGTAGCATGTCTCTCAAAGATGTCTTCTCTACGGAGTGCGTTATGTCTGAGGAGGAGTTGTGCTCCCTTACTCCTAATGTTGCTTTTACTTTCCTTCACAAACAGCATTTGTCTACTGTTCTCCGTCAACTCCAACAAAAATGTACGCCTAGATCCAACCTAACTGCATTCGAGAAACTGCTTCTTTCAGACACCGCCATGATCAGGAAAATATCGCTCTATCAGTCTCATTTTGTCGATCCACCTCGGTCCTATAGGCCGAAGTATGTTACAGCCTGGGAGGCAGAGCTTCAGGTTTCTTTAACTGATGACGAGGTTGATGTTGTTTTGTCACGCTCTCACGGTTTTTCTCCATGCATAAGGCTTCAGGAGAACAACTATAAAATCGTCTCACGCTGGTACAGAACCCCTGCATGGTTGTTCGCTAAAAACTTGCACACTACTGACCAATGCTGGAGATTCTCTGCCGCTATTGGTACCCATCTCCACATCTGGTGGTCTTGCCCTGTGATACAAGAATTTTGGCAGAAGGTCAAAAAGGTAATCCGTGAGGTCAGCTACCCGTATTTCCAGCTCACCCCTGAAACTGTGATTCTATCCTTGCCTTCTGGGGATTATACCCCAGGTAAAGATCGATTAGTTACCCATCTGTTGTCAGCTGCAAAGTCGTTCATTCCGTTATATTGGCTTAACTCGAGTGCTCCCCCACTTTCGGCCTGGATTGATAAAATAAATCAGATCTCCCGCTTTGATGAACTTATGTGCTGGTCCGACAGGTCCCATGATCGTTACGTGAAGACCTGGACCCCTTGGATCCTACATAGGCACTGAGCAGTTGCATGTCCATCAACCCGTTCCTGTCCCCCCTCCCCCCCCTTCCCTCTTCTCCCTCCCCTCTCCTTGCTTTCCTTTTCTCTTTCCCGTCTTTTTTCTTTTCCCTCTTCTTTTCCTCCCTCCCCCCCCCCCCATCTCACCTTCCCCCGGTCTCTTCCATGCTCCCTCCCTTCCCCTCTCCTTCTGCCTCCTGTCTCTCTTTTCTCTGTTCTTCCTTCTCTTTTCTTCTTGTCCATCCTTTATTTCTGAATGGCCGTTTAGAGCCTGATCTCAGGTTTGATCGCACTTTTAGTGGCTATCTTCACGTTCATTCTCGTAGTATGTATATTACCTACGATTGGTTTACTGTATCTGTAAGCTATATGTGCGTTTCTCCAAAGTCCTTATTTATCTTACATTGTTTCTTATTGCTATTAGATGGCTAACTCCATTTCTATCTTTATGTAGAACTAGCTGGTACCCGCGACTTCGTCTGCGGTGATTGTAGAAGTGGGTATATACAGGCGTGTGGTAAGGTTTTCGTAGTGTGTATAAGGTATGGCATATGAAATGTAAGTTTGTATCTTGTTTTTGCTGTAATTCAGAGAATACGTGAGACTTTTGTGTTGAAGTTACTTTGTATTTGAGCTGCTATACGGTGTTGTGAGAAAGTTTACCTAGTGACTTTGGGACAGAGGTATTTGAAGTTAACCCTTTCCCGCCGATGGCATTTTTTTGATTTTCGTTTTTGACTCCCCTCCTTCTAAACCCCATAACTTTTTTATTTCTCCGCTTCCAGAGCCATATGAGGTCTTAATTTTTGCGGGACAAATTTTTCTTCATGATGCCACCATTAATTATTCTATATAATGTACTGGGAAGCAGGGAAAAAATTAAAAATGGGGTGGATTTCAAGAAAAAATGCATTTCTGCGACTTTCTTACGGGCTTTGTTTTTACGGAGTTCACTGTGCAACCAAAATGACATGTCCCCTGTATTCTGTGTTTCGTTACAATGCTGGGGATACCAAATTTATATGGTTTTTGTTACATTTTGACCCCTTAAAAACAAATCCAAAACTGTTAAAAAATTTTTTTTTTAAAAGTCGCCATATTCCGACAGCCGTAACTTTTTTATACGTGCATGTACGGGGATGTATATGGCGTCTTTTTTTGCGGGACTGGGTGTACTTTGTAGTTCTACCATTTTCGGGAAATGTTATTGCTTTGATCACTTTTTATTCAAATTTTTATCAGAATCAATACAGTGAAAAAACGGCGGTTTGGCACTTTTGACCATTTTTCCCGCTATGGCGTTTACCGAACAGGAAAAGTATTTGTATAGCTTTGTAGAGCGGGCGATTTTGGACACGGGGATACCTAACGTATGTGTTTCACAGTTTTTAACTACTTTTATATGTGTTCTAGGGAAAGGGGGGTGGTTTGAATTTTTAATCCTTTTTTTTTTGTTTTTAATATTTTTTTTACTTTTTTTAAACTTTTTTTTTGCATTTTTTAGACCGCCTAGGGGTATTGACATGGGTGGGCGGTGTCGCGGATTGTCAGAGCGGTGGGGGTCGGCAAACATGGCTGCTCCGGAGCGTTAAAGAGAGCCTCCTGGAGTATCGTTAAGGGGAGGGGCAAAGTGGTAAAGTATATGTATATGTGATTGTGTGGGGTTAGGGGCGAGGCTGCAGAGGGCAATATGAATTTTGTGGCTTGCTATGGTCCAAAGTGTGTGAGATTGCAGAGATGGTGGTGTGAGTTTGGGGTTTGTGGGGGTCCTGGGAAAAACGTATGTGCGCTATTGTGACGAAAAGTAGCCTATTGCGCAATGGGGTGTATTAACTATGTTTGTGGAAAATTTCAGCCAAATCGGTGGAGCGGGTTTTGCGTGATTGACTAACAAACATCCGAACACACAAACCCACAAACATCCAAACTCACAAACTTTCACATTTATAATATTAATAGGATGTATTCTCTTCCATCCACACTCTGCAATATCTCGCTGTATCGTTCTTTTAAAAATGTAAAAAACCCAATAAAGCATTTGAATTAAAAACAAATCCTACCGTAGGTGGTGCTCGTTGGCGGGTGAGTGCCCTGTTCCTTTACATATTTTAGGACCTCCAATGGACCCCAACAATGGAGAAGCAATGCTAGTATGAACAAAAACAAAAGCTAGAGTAAAATTACATTTAAAGAACGATGGAAAGAGGCAGAGGACACTAAAAGAATACATTATTCATTTATTTATCGTGGCACTTGGGCTTTATTAAGGCCAAGACCCCACTTAGCGGGCTACAGAAAAAAGCACTTCAGGAAAAACCATGGCAGTAACGTGTCAGTTTTTCCTGCAGCGATTTTCACAGGAGGTCTGCAGAAGTTTCCTCTGAGGACTTTCTGCTTCCATTATACCTATAGGGAAACCGCGGTACAGTGGCAATAGGTGTGTGCGAGTGCGGTGTATACCCCATGAAGCCATGGATCCTGAATGCCAACAGGGACGTGTCCAGGCGGGACGTGGGTCTGTCATGGTCTGAGCCATTTTCACATGGTTGCAATTGGGCCCCATTGTCTGGGTGCAGGGATCAATGATCGGTGCTCGATACATGCAACTTATGGCAGACCATCTGCACCCCTTTCTGGTGTTGGAGTTTCCTGATGGGGATGTTGTGTACCAACAGGACAATGCAACATGTCATTGCTCATTGGTGGCACAAGACTGGCTTAATGAACACACCAGTGACCTCACAACCCTCGATTGGTCTGCCCATTGCACACAACTATGTGCTAGCTCAATGTGCTATCTGGTTTTTTTTTTTGGTTTTTTTAGAACAGGTCCTAATCCTGTCAAGTTTTGTGGCCATGCTTTCATGGCCCCCATTCATTGAATAAATGGTGCCACGGAAGCACGGCTGGTGTAAGGGTGCCATATGGAGGAGCGTAGTTTGCAATTTACCTTAAAACAGTTTGCCAGGATTAGAGAAACACTACTTTCTTCCAGAGACCACTCCAAACCTGTCCATGTGTTGTATGTAGGATTGCAGCTCTGGATATTTATAACAGACCATCAAAATGATGGTCATGTACAAAGCCCCCATTCAGTGATATTAAATTGAATTCTGCTGTGAGAATGTAGCTTTAGCCTCCACTGTCAACTGGGTGTGAACCTTCCCTGCTGCGACACTGTCCAATGAAAGAAGCAGGCTGATACCATGTGACTGACTCTCCTCTCTGTGCAGCAGTGGTAAAAGAAGCGCAGTAATGCTAGATTCACACATACAACAAGAAAGAAAACCTAATCCGCTTAAAAAGCACTTACCTGCAGAAACCTGCGAACCCCATAGACTATGCCCAAAAAATATGGAGAGAAAAGTCCTGCTTGCAGGACTATTCTCTCCTTATTTTTTATGCAGATTGAGGGATGCAAACCCTGAACATACAGCAGGCGCCTGTGTGAACCCAGCCTAAGAAGAGGTAACCCTGGAGATCATCTGTGTAGCAGGGAGAACCCCGAGGCAATGAGCAGTTCATCCTGCAGAGGCATAACGCCACACAAAGACAGGCACACACCAACAAACAACTATATCACCTGACAGAATAAAGCTTCTCCTACACCTGACTGCATTCCCAATAAGCCCTTCCTTCAAAGCAAATAGTAAGCCATAAGACACGCGATTCTCTGCAAAACCTGCAATGACCTCTCAGGCCCATAAATTCTCCTCCATATCTGCAATATTCTTTCAGACAAGCAATTCACCACAAATTATGCAATAAACTTCTGTTATGCTCCACAGCCACTGTGGGGCATAATAGTGGTTGTAGGGGGCCACTGTGGGACACACACACACATATATATATATATATATATATATATATATATATATATAGGGGCCGGGTGTGTGGAAAAGTAAGGAGGCAAAGATGTCTGTGTTGCAAACTTTACAGAGTCAATTCACAGCTAGAAGAAGTGGTCATGGTGGTCCAAAGGGAAGACGTCTGGAAATGAGGGAGCCTGGAAATGTGGGAAGATGTCTCCTGTAAGAAACAAAATATTACTGCGCTGTATTCACTTTAATGTTACCGCTAGCACCAACCCCCCTTCCCCACACCGTGCGTGATGCGAACGATCAAAAGAAAAACCACATTGTGCCCGTTCCCCCCCCCCCCGGGTTCAGGGGGAAGGGGGGTTTCATTTGATCATCCGCCTCAGGCAGCAGAGGGGCTAGGTTCACTACTGCAGTGGTGGAGCAGGAATGGCCAGCTCCTGTCTCACCACCGTACCCCTGCGCATTCTGACTCCACGAACTGTAGACGCGATGTGATGATGTCACTCACATCGCGGCTGAAGCTTCCTGAACAGTCTTGGACAAGAGACTGCAGACAGAGCATCAGGGGAGTAAAGTATCAGTGTTTTTTATGTTAAACTTTGGCACATGAAGAGGGACATTAAACTGTGGGGTAAGATCGAAAGGGGAGAAATAATCTGGAGGGGCATGCGAAGAGGGACATTAAACTAGGGGGAGCATATGAGGGGGACATGAAACTGTGGGGGCAGATGAAGGAGGGCATTAAACTGGGGTCAACTAGAGTGGGACATTAAACTGGGAGCAACTGAAGGAGGACATTAAATTGAGGGCAGCTGGAGGGGGACATGTTCCCCTCCAGCTTCCTTAACTGCTTAATGTCCCCCTCTAACTGCCTCCTGTTTAATGATGTCCCCCTCTAGTTGTCCCCAGTATAACTGTAGCAGCTGGAGGGGGACATTAAACTCTGTTTGCACCAGGAGAAAGACTTTATACTGTGGGGTCAATTTGAGAAGAACATTTTAACGCGAGAGAATATAATATTAGGATGACTGTAGGGGCATTATGCTGTGTGGGAGGCACAAAGTGAAATGGCTGAGAATGGGTGGAGTCAATTTAAAAGTGGATGGAGCTCAATTTTGCCATGGCGCACTATTTTTCTTTTACCTTTTTCCCTCCCTCACTTCAAATATTCTTTCCCTGCATAATATATTGATATATACAAATATAACTCCATATGCTGGCACACTATATGCCTTTTTGTAAGAATACAATGTACTGACTTAGAGAAATAATTCTATGTACAAAAAAGTATGCGGGAAAGAAAAATACTATTGAAGTTTGGCAAGAGAAAATACGCCATTTTAAAATAATGGGGCAAACTACTATCCTATATGAAGGTGTAAGGCAGTCTATTTCCCCCTCCCTCCCTTAAAGGGGTTGTCCAATCACAAGGATCCTATCTATACTGCTTGTTAACGTGGATGTAAGACTTTTCCTAAATACACTGCTTCAGCAAAACTGCTTTGTTTGTCCACTATATTACTTTATTCAATTCATTGTTGACACAGCCCTGACTTATCTGGTCAAAAGTCAAGTGATGTGTCTGTTGCTCTCAGGGGGGTGGGAGGAGGGGCTAAGTGCAGGGAGCGAGCCTGTCTTTCTAGCTATTCCTGTGTCTACACCACGTGACCTAGCTTCCTGTTAGCAGATAGGGGAGAGGAGCTGCTTTCATTTCTTCTGTTCTCCCAGTTATCAGGCTAGCTAATTCAGTTGTGTTCATTATGGCAGAGACAGGCAGCCTCTGTATGTAACACAGAATGGAGTTGCTACTGCCTGTACTTCATAGTCCAATATGGGTGGGCGGAGCTACACGCAAATTTGGGGCGGAGCTAAACGGCAGGTTGCATGTGAAACCCCGCCCACCAAATGATGCAAGAAACCAGGAAGAAAGAAGATTTTACAGCAGTAAAGACTGGTGAGTATGCGACGTGGGAATACCCCTTTAAATCCAGTTTCTCACATGCAACTGTATGTATTATTTGGATATAATACTGTGTTGAGTCTAACAATCAGTCATTTTCTGTTATGTAAACCTTGTGGTGACCATCACAATAGTGTATTAATGAAAACTATTGAAGCAGAAAATAATAGAGGCAGGAGCTTAGCCAATAGACTGACAACCTTCCATACAACAACATTAGGTGTCGTTCTGGGTCCAAAACTCCATACCTGAATAAAAAATACACATAATAATAAATGGGATGATTCCCTTTGTATATTATTTGAAATATATACAGACACAAAAATTCAGGTGCAAACAGGTTTTACCCTGTACATTTAATATGCAAAACAAAATAAGCCTTAACTTCAGGCAAAACAATAACTGAAATCCTTCTCGACTGAGCTGCTAACTATACAGCAATTACCCTAACTACCGGTATGTTTGAAGGCTCCTCTTTAGTAGGACAAGAAGTGGTTAATAGAAAGACCGTCTCACAGCTGAGGTTTTGTTACAGACGCCTGTGTTATAACCTCACTTACCACACATAAGGGTCCATTCACATGGAGGAAAATGGTGAGGAATTTGGTGTGGAATTTTGCTCACTGAAAAAAAAAGCCTCCCATTGATTTCAATGGGTTCTGCTAGCTTTTTTTTCCACTAGCGGAAGTTTCTGCTAGCAGAAAATTCCGCTAGCGGAGAAAGTTCACAGAGTTTTCCTCTGCAGACTTTCTGTTAACATTATATCTACAGGAAAGCTGCCAGCGTTTCCGTAGATATCTATAAGGATCCTATCTATATTGCTAGTTTATGTGGATTTAAGACTTGTTTGGCCGCTATCTTAATTTATTCACTTCCTTGTTTACACTCGGTTTTTATGGCACTTGGGATTATCTGCTCATTTGTCAAGTGATGTAGCTGCCTGCTCTCAGAGGGAGAGGGAGAGGTTGGGAGCAGCTCTGAGCTGTTTGAGAAGCTCTGCTACTTAAATGACACAGATAGGGGTTGGTTATTTGAGCATAAGGTAATTTGATTGACAGTTAATGGGTTAACCTAGTTTTTGTCTCCCCCTATTTTCTGAGGTGAGTTATGAGTTGATGCTTACCTGTTGGAGGTCAAGCAAGGTCTGGAATTCTGGAATCTTTTGTGTAGTCTGCCTGGCAACGAGATTGATAGCTGATTGGACAGCTGATGGAAAACGGTGGGAAATTTGAACATAAAAGGAGCCATCAGCTGATAGTTACCTGTCAGTCTTCAAGATCAGCTGGACAGCGGACACCCGTCCTCCCCCCCCCCTTTTATTTAAAAACCCCCCGAACTTGTCGCGATGCTTATTAGTGGGGTTTTAGTCTCCCAGCTATTGCTGAGAGGACTGGAGTTTATTAAAGTTTGAATACATTTTATTTGGTGTTTGTTTATATGGTTTCATATTTATTGATTGTTTATTGAAGATATTTATTTATTGAAGTTATTAATTTTGGTTTATTATGTATTTATTGATTAAAGTTATAATTTCAGGTAACCCTTAATAAAGCATCGTGGCCATTACTTCCACAAGAAACTGGTGTCATTGTCTTTATTTTAGTAACAAGTGATTATGAAGATAATCTTGTTTCCCTTAGTCCTAACAGCGGCACAATGTGGGGTATTTCTGCCCCTGTGTGCTGGTAGGACAGGCAGATTTTTAATTAGCCAATCAAAAGCGTGGCTGGCCCTATAAGAGGGCACAAGAACCTCCCCTCTGCGTGTCAATACAAAAGTACCTCCATATTTATACACAGTTTTATACATAAGATATGATTCCCAGGGTGGGAAATCTTGTGCCGCTGTTAGGACTAAGGGAAACAAGATTATCTTCATAATCACTTGTTCCCTGTCGTCCGTACCAGCGGCACAATGTGGGGATATAGCAAGTAGGCCCAAAGATGGGCGGGATTACTCCATGACAGAGCTCAAAATAGTTTGGGCAAAGGCAGAGGAATCGGACACCCGGTCCCTCAGGCGGTAATGCCGAATGAACGTGGACTCAGATGCCCAGGAGGCAGCTGCACAAATCTGATCCAAGGACAACGCACTCCTCTCGGCCTGAGAGGTGGACACTGCCCTGGTCGAGTGGGCATGAAGAAAAGATGGGACCGGACGCCCTTGGGCGGTATAGGCGACTTTTATGGTATCGGAGACCCAGCGGGATATCGTGGCCTTGGCGGCCTTGGCGCCTTTATTCTTCCCCGTATAACTAATTAACAGGTTTTCGGCCTGCCTAAAAGGGCGAGTACGCTGCAGATAAATTTGCAGACATCTGATAACATCCAGCCTGTGCCATCTTTCCTCTTCAGATGAAGAGGGGAAGGGAAAAAATGCTGGAAGAGAAATAGTTTGGTTCCTATTTGCAGCAGATGGAATCTTGGGACGAAATCCTGGGAGGAACCTAAGCTGCACATGGTCCGGAAAAAATATAGTATATGGCTCCTCGGCAGACAAGGCTTGTAGCTCACTAACTCTTTTGGCAGTTGTAACTGCCAATAGTAGAGCCATTTTGCCAGTTAGTAACTTAAGTGAGACTTCTTCCAGGGGTTCGAATGGTTGGTCGCAAAGAGCGTTCAGGACCGGAATCAGGTCCCATTGGTGGACAGGGGTGTTCACCACCGGTCTCAGCCTAGTTGCCCCTTTAATAAAGGTGCTCACTAAAGGATCCTGAGACAAACGCCTCCCCAGATAGGCGGACAGGGCCGCTACGTGTACTTTGAGTGTGGCCGCAGCCAGACCTCTGTCTAGTCCGTCTTGAAGGAAGTCCAGGATCGCCTCAGTCGGGGGACCAGTGGAGTCCACTTGATGCTGCAGACACCAGGCATTAAAGATGTTACTAATTCGACGGTAATTCCTGTTAGTCGAATCCGCTCTGGCGCTGGATAGGGTCTTCAAGACGGCTTGTGACAGTCCTCTATTCCTCAATAGGGACTGGTCAACCTCCAGGCTGTCAGGTTGAGTCTCCTCAGATCCTGGCATCTCAGCTCTCCTTGGGTTACCAGATCTGGGAGAGGGGGAAGCCTCCAATATATGCCCTGACTCATTAGTATGAGCTGAGCAAACCAAGCCCTTTTTGGCCAGAACGGGATTATGGCTATTCCCGAGGCTTGGTCCTGTCTTATTTTGATCAATACCTTCGGTATGATTGGAATTGGAGGGAATATGTAAAACAGCCTGAACCTCCATGGGATGGACAGGGCATCCACTGCCAAGGGATCGTCCTCCTGGTATAGGGAGCAGAAGGTCCCTACCTTGGCATTGAGTCGGGTAGCCATTAGATCGACCTCCGGGAGACCCCATCTCTGGACGATCTGTTGAAAAACGTCTGGATTGAGAGACCATTCTCCTGATACGGTAATACCCCGACTCAGATGATCCGCTACTATGTTCAGGGAGCCCTTTATGTGAACAGCGGATAACTGGGCTAGGTTCTTCTCTGCCCAGGCAAATATAAGATTCGTCTCTCTCAGTAAGGTTGGTGACCTGGTGCCCCCTTGTTTGTTTATGTAAACAACCACCGTCATGTTGTCTGACCTGATCTTGACAGACTTGCCTCTCAACTCCGGGGCAAAGTGCACTAGGGCCAAGTACACAGCTCTGAGTTCCTTGAGATTGGAAGATCCCAGCTCCGGACATCTCCATCGTCCTTGTACAGTCCTGTCCTGGCAATGGGCTCCCCATCCCACTGGGATGCATCTGTTGTCAACAGGGTCCACAATGTTGGGACCGTGGACCTTCCGTCTTTCAGGTGTATCCACCATCTGAGGGAAAGACGGGTAGCGGGAGAAAGGCAGATCTTCTTGTGCAGTCCCCGTGGAGACCTGTTCCAGGTTGTCAACACTTCCATCTGCAGGGGACGCAAATGCCATAAAGCCCAAGGGACTGCTCTGGCCGAGGATGACATTAGGCCGAGGACCCTCATGGCGGTGCGGATAGTTACCCGCCGGGTGTGTAATAGAAACCGTGCACCGGCCTGGATCCTTTCCTTCCTTGGGCTGGAGAGGAAGATCTGCATCGTTTCTGAATCCACTATGAACCCGAGGAACTTCCTCCGTGTGGAAGGAACGATTTCGGACTTCTCCCAATTGATGATCCATCCTAACTCTTGTAGGAAACTGATGGCAAGGTTGAGCTGCTGGAGGAGAGCAGCCGGAGACTGAGCTTTCAGAAGCCAGTCGTCTAGGTAAGGAACGACGAAGAGGCCCTGTAGTCTGAGGGCCGCAGCAACCGGAGCGATCACCTTGGTAAATACCAGGGGGGCGGATGTGATGCCGAACGGCAGAGCTGTGAATTGAAAGTGCTCCCTGTGGCCGGCCATAGAAACGGCAATCCTGAGGAATTTCCTGTGGGAGTGAGCAATAGGGACATGAAGGTAGGCGTCCTTCAGGTCGAGGGTAACCATCACGTCTCCTGGCTGGAGAAAAGCAGACACGGAATCCACGGTTTCCATACGGAATGACCTCTTCTTGATAAAGCGATTGAGATACCTCAGGTCTATTATCATTCTCCAGCCCCCGGTGACTTTGGGGACCAGAAAGACGGGGGAGTAAACTCCCAGACCGAGATCTGAGGCTGGGACCTTCTCCAGGGCGCCTTTGATGACATACTCGGCGACCAAGGCCTCTAAACTGGCCTGTTGGGAAGGTGGAAGGGTTCTGGTGACAACAAACCGATCTGGAGGTGGAAGGTGGAATTTGATAAGATAACCGTGCTGTATAATTCTTAGCACCCATGGATCTTGAATATGGGTGACCCAAGCTCTGAAAAAAACCGAAAGACGTCCTCCCACAGGAAGGGGGGCCACAGGGAGCTGCCACGCGTCAAAATTCCGGCTTCCTCTTGGTGTCCTCCCTGGAAGCACCACGTCCGGAACCTCTAGGACGATATCTGGGACGCCTTTGCTGGGTTGGGCGTCTATAATTAGAGGCGGAACCTCTGCCTCTAGAGGGGGCACGTCTGCCCCTGGCAGCTTGAGGTAAGGACTTCCCCTTACCTTCAGCTAATCCCTCTATGATAGTATCCAAGCCTTGCCCAAATACTCTTCCTGGCTCAAAAGGGAGCGCGCAAAGAGCAGCCTTGGATGCGAAGTCTGCACGCCAAGGCTTTAGCCACAGGGGTCTGCGGGCCGCAGTGGACAACGCCATCGACTTGGCTGAAATTCTCAACTGATGGCGAGAAGATTCTGCCAAAAAATCTGCGGCCCTATGAATATTCTTCATGGAAGCCAAGATGTCATCCCTGTCCACACCGGAATCAATATCCCGCTCCAAGGTGGCTAGGCGGTTACGAAGAAAATCGCCCACAGTGGTAGAGGCTATGGCTACTGAGGCTTGGGCAGAGGAAGCAGAATAAACCTTCTTTAGGGTGGCGTCAGCCCTGCGATCCAAAGGGTCCTGAAGATTTGATCCATCTTCAAGGGGCACCAGGGTTCTACGAGACAACTTCGCCACGCTAGATCCACCTTCGGGGGAGGCCCCCAGGAATCCCACTGAGTTGAATCCATAGGGAACAGGTGCTTAAAGATCCTGGATAATGAATGTCCTTTTTCTGGCTGCTTCCACTGCTGCACCATGAGGTCGGTCAGCGTGGCGTCCGCATGGAAGGCAATATGTCCCCCAGAGGCAGACGTGGAGGCTTCCCCGTCAACATCTCGGCCCACTGTAGACCGGATGGACTTCAGCAGCCTGCCTGTTTGTTCATAGTGGAACACAGGTCTGCTGGAAACTACAGAGTCGTCCTCGGAGGAAACATCCTCTGCCACCCGTAGATGTTCCAGGGGAGGGAGGGACGAGGAACGATGCTCTGTGCATGGTCTCTTGGCGAGCTGAGACAAGGTAGACTGTATGCCTTTGAGGGAATCATCCTGCAAAAAATAAAGAGAGAGTACAAGCAAGGGAATTATCCTTACCCAAGCGATGCCCAACTCACCATCTCCTTGACCCAGGCCATCATATCTCTAGGAGAAGGCTCCTCAGGTGGGGGGCCTCTGCAACCACGACAACGGGCCCACTCATAGCCTAAAAATATTTGGCGGGTTATAGGGCCGGTAGTACCCAGAGGGATAACCTCTTAAGCCGCTACCTACCATCAGGGAGCGGTGTGTCACAGTCAAAACAGGAAAGGTGCTTCCTTTTAGCAGTAGATTTCCTCCTATAATCCCCAGGGGGGGTAGTAGAGGAAGACATATCCTACAGAGAGACCATAGACCATGCAAAATTGTCACCAACATATTCTACCCAATATCAAAAGAAGGGGTAGATCTTACCGTGTCCTAGACCCGGACAGCAAGGTGACAAGAAACTGAAGATTTGGTTTGGAGGCAAAAAGAGACCTGAAGCTAAGCAACAACCTCTGATGCACAGCCTTCCGCCTTAGAAAGGAGAAGGTAACTAATAACCGGCCGGCCTGACCTTTAACCCGGCCGGCCGGAAATGGGAGGGGCCATAGTCACATGAACCCTCCAGGAAAAGAGAAAGGTTACCCCCCCCCTCTTCATACAGCCCCAGCAGGGGCGCCTACCCCCTCAATTCCTGGCCCGGACGTGCGTGCAGGCTAGATTCTGCAATAAGCAGAAAGCCGGAGAAAACATCCTTCGCCGGCGCCAGGATCTTCAATGGCGCCGCTATACTTCCGGGCACAACAGGAAGTGTGCGCCCGGCAAATGCGGACGCAGGAAACTCTCCGCCGGGAACTTTAGTTCCGGCAGAGCACGTCCGCGAGCGACAGCGAGAGAGCCCCGCGGCAGCGTGCCGGGCCAACTCACCAGCACGAGATGTGCTGACAGGTGAGCCAGAGGGAGAAGGAGGGGAAGGGGGGGAGGGAGGGAGGAGGGAAGGAAAGAAGCCACGCAGGCTAAAGAGAAACTTTTTTTTTTTTTTTTTCCCAGACAGGGGAAGGGACCTTCAATCAAGAAGGTCAGAAACTGAAGAAAGAAGAATTATGCTCCAAAGGTAGGTAACCCATAGAGCCTAAAATAAGAGGACACAAGTCCTCCCCACCTGTCCTTGACCACACAGGACAGAAAAAAACACGCAGAGGGGAGGTTCTTGTGCCCTCTTATAGGGCCAGCCACGCTTTTGATTGGCTAATTAAAAATCCGCCTGTCCTACCAGCACACAGGGGCAGAAATACCCCACATTGTGCCGCTGGTACGGACGACAGGGAATAAGTGTTAGTTGGTTATATGTTATTATTTTGATTTGTTGGGTCTTGTGCCACCATGTCATCTGGTCAGACGAAACCAAAGTGGAACTGTTTGGAGGGGAAAGAATACTGAGTTGCATCCCAAGAACACCATACCTACTGTGAAGCATGGGGGTGGCAACATCATGCTTTGGAGCTGTTTTTCTGCAAACAGACCAGGATGACTGATCCGTGTTCATGAAAGAATGAATGGAGCCATGTATCATGAACTTTTGAGTGCAAACCTCCTTCCGTCAGCAAGGGCATTGAAGATGAAACGTGACTAGGTCTTTCAGCATGACAATGATCCCAAACACACTGCTAGGGCAATGAAGGAGCAGCTTCGTAAGGAGCATTTCAAGGTCCTGGAGTGGCCTAGCCAGTCTCCAGATTGCACCTCTATAGAAAACCTTTGTAGGAAGTTAAAATTCAGTGGTGCCCAGGAACAGCTCCAAATTATCACTGCTCTAGAGGAGATCTGCATGGAGGAATCGGCCAACATCCTACTAATATTATAAATGTGAAAGTTTGTGTGTTTGACTGTTTGTGTGTTTGGATGTTTGTGTGTTTGGATGTTTGTTCCTCAATCACAGCCAAACGGCTGACAATGGGTTCACACCAGCGCCTGAACTCTGTTTTCACGTTTCTGTCTTCTGCATGCCACACATACCTCCCCAGTATCTATATGGTGATTGCAGTGGGCCAGGTGCTGGTCCACAACTGCCTTGCCTCACAACCTTGCGCGGCCAAGTCTGGCGTCTGGCAGTGCTGAGACGCGCTGTGTCGGCCTCGGGGTGGGGGTTGGCGGGTGCAGGGAATAGGGGCTTTGAGGGTGCGGTGTTTGGGGGGGGAAGGGGAAGTGTGAGGGGAGGTGGTGGGTTCAAGGGTAGGCCTGGGGGTTTGTGTGAGTTGAACTGGAGGGGCCGTTGTTGCGTTCCGCGGAGGGGGTGGCCTCGAGTGCGCCACGGCGGAGGAACGGCCTTGGCGCTGCCGCACAGGCGGGGGGAAGAGGACAGGTGCGCGGGGGAGGGTGGGGCTGCACTGGAGATGAGTCGCGCAGGGAGTGAGGGGGCCGCGGACGTAGTCGCGGGTAATGCTAGTTAATAATAATAATAATAATAATAATAATAATAATATTAAAAAATAAAGTGGGAAATTGCAACAGTGGTGATGCACCAGAAATATTAATAGACTCTATCCTTTTAATAATTTTGGCACATCTTGGGAGGTCCTGTGTCGGCCTCGGGGTGGGGGTTGGCGGGTGTAGGGAGTAGGGGTTTTGAAGGTGCGGGGTTTGGGGGGAAAAGGGGAAGTGTGAGGGATGGAGGGGGGTTCAAGTGTAGACCTGTGGGGGGAGTGGGGTGGGGTGGCCCCGGGGGGGTTTGTGTGTGTTGAACCGGCGGGGGCCGTTGTCGCGTACCTCGGAGGAGGGCGGCTGCTGCGTGTGGGCGAGATTGGCGGCAGTGGGTGTGCCACGGTGGAGGAACGGCCTCGGCGCTGCCGCGCAGGCAGGGGGTAGAGGACAGGTGTGCGGGGGAGGGTGGGGCCACGTTGGAGATGAGTCATGCAGGGAGTGAGGGGGCTGCGGACAAAGTCGCGGGTAATGTTAGTTAGTAACAATAATAATAATGATAATAATAATAATACAAAAAAATAAAGTGGAAAATTGCACCAGTGGGGATGCACTAGAAATATTAACAGACTCCATCCCTTTAATAATTTTGGCACATCTTGGGAGGTCCTGTGCACCAGAACTGAATCTACACCAACCAAAGTCCCTGTCTCTAAATGTCTGCCATTAAAGTCTGACAAAAAATAGCAAAATGTAGACCCGAATACGTGAAATATTTGGCAAGGAACCTTTGGTTGCACAATCTATTAAAGAGTTATACCAAGAATTGGGCAGCAGTATGAAAACAGCATTGTACAATCCAGTCACATCATATAAAGAGGTGGCCAAATTGGCCAACATCCAACCATTCATTCATAGGCGAACCGTTCCGACATAATGAAGTAAAGTTCAGAACATCAAGCATAAGAACAGACAGTCAAGACTAGAGAGGGGAAGCAAGGTGAGCACAAGTTCTTGCTGATTCATTTTGGGATGTTATACAAAGCTAGGTTCACACTCCTGGTGAATCTCCATTCTCATCTATTAGAAGCTTAAGAGTTTATTTCAGGACAAAAAAGCTTATCAGTGCATGGCAATAATTCAGTAGGTAGTGGCCTAACATATCATTGTGTGGGGGTTATATACTACGTGGGTGTAAAAAAAACAGGTAATTTATTGTTTGGGGGTCAAATACTGTGTGGGGGCAAAAAAGGCTGACATATACTTTGTGGGGGTAAAAAAGGGGTTATATACAATGCGGGGAAAAATAAGGGGGCCATGTAGAGTAGGAGACAGCATAGCCGGAAGGACATTAAAAGCGGTGCACAGCCGGGAGCCACCGAAGTACTTTGCAGCAAAAAGAGGCAAGTATGAAATTCTCTACACCTGGAAACAGTAGTCTGGTGATGGGGTCCCCTTTTTGCCTCCACACAGTATATGGTCCCCTTTTTTATTGACCTCACCCACTATATGACCCCCTTTTTTGTCCCCACACAGTACACTGGTATAGTAAATATGTGGCCAGTATTACATGTATGAGTAGAATTCAAAGGAATTCAGCTGAGCACCCCATGGATTCCACCACCAACTCCTTCACACACTGCAAATTCCTGGAACCACTCTATAATTGGAGGAGCTCATGCCAATTTCCACAGATGAGGGATGACTTTCCTCACTGCCAGAAGTGTTGCCATTGGGATTCCAGTAAGTTTTCTGTTATTTCCATTACTTTAACCCAAAACTACAACATGATGTGCTCCATCAGTCCATGATCTTGGCCACACTTCCAATACCTGGGACTTTGTATTTTTATTTTAACATGGATGCGAACATTATCCCAATGTAGGGAATGTAGGGAGTGACTCATAATCATGTAGTATATGTACAGTATCTGCAACTATAGCATAACACTGACTATTGTATAACAGCAAATCTGTCCAACTGCTATTAAAGATGAATGATCACTTTAAAGGGGTCGTCCCATAACAAGGATCCTATCTATACTGCTAGTTTATGTGGATTTAAGACTTTTCCTAAATAAATTGCTTTATCAAAACTGTTTGCTTGGCCGCTATCTTAATTTATTCACTTCATTGTTTACATGCGTTTCTATGACCATGGGCCCTGGACCACAGGCTTATCTGCTCAGTCCCCAAGTGACATAGCTGCCTGCTCTCAGGGGGGAGGGAGGGGCTGAGTGCTGGGAGCAGCTCTGAGCTGTGTATGTCTCTGCCACAGACAAGCAACGGAGCTCCTCAGATAGGGGAGGGGGAGGTGAGAGCTCAGGGATTTCTGAGCTCTTATCTCCTGCTCTTCCATTTATCAGCCGGTTTAATTGAATTTGGCTGATAAGGGCTGAGATAGGGAGTCCGGTACCTCTGTATGTATTACAAACTGACTCAAATCCAGCTCTGCTACATCAGCTTCTACATCAGCTTCATACTGTGGTAATTCATTTACAACCAATCCCTCATTAAGGACTGCAAACATAGCAGATAGCAGAGAAAGTGAAACCCCGCCCACCAATGTGCCGAGAAAACCAGGAAGTGAAGAGAGCACACAGCCTGCAGGTTGGTGAACAAGCTTGAAGGGAATACCTCTTTAAGGCTATTCTAAGGCCCATAAAAAGGGATGAAAAACTGAAGTGAAACCACAAATGGAAAATGCAGCAGAAAAAAACAGGCAATGCGTGTCTGTGTTTTTTTTCACTGTGTTTTTTTTTTTTTTTTTGCTGCGGTTCTCTACATGGGGCCTTAGCCTCAATCTTATCCCTAAACTCAGGCAATATAAGAGAAGAAGCACAGGCAAATGGTGTAATAGGGTATTAAGTAGTTACTCTCATGTTTTATCCTTTACTACTGATATAGCAGCAGCACATTTGGCAGGGCTGTACAAAAAAATTCCTATGTACATCTTATGGGGATAACGTCTATCCTTAGGGAGAGACCACCTTCTCAGGTGTGTGGAGACTTATACAGCCATAGTTGCTCCACTGCAAGGGAACATGGGAAGAATATGCAAATCTGTCTCCCAAGATGTAAACAGGGAGACAGTGCCTCTGTTATGCTGCCCTCTATAGCAAGCACCCTGAACAACATGCCCGACTTCCCAGAAGCCTTCACTGCATGATGCGAGGTTATAACCAAATCAATTTCTCAGCTAGGTACGGCACCGTTTCTGTCTCTTTGGTGCTGTCCGTAGCTGAGGAATTGATTTGGTTATACGGTAACCCCACATTATGCAGTAAAGACTTCTGGGAAGTCGGGCATGTTGTTCAGGGTGCTTGCTATAGAGGGCAGCATAACAGAGGCACTGTCTCCCTGTTTACATCTTGGGAGACAGATTTGCATATTCTTCCTATGTAAGGGAGCGTTCACACTACCGTCGGTGTCCGACATGTAGTGTCCACTCAAAATCTGTCACGGACACTAGGAGCGGACACTAGATGTGTCTGTGACACCTGTCATTCACTTGAATGGGCATCGGGTGCGTTCTTTTGCACTCCGTGCCCGTCCTTCCCTGTCCGCAAGAGAAGATGTCCGACTTCTCAAGCGGACAGAGGAACCCTGCGGACAGGGAAGGACGGGCACGGAGTGCAAAAGAACGCACCCGATGCCCATTCAAGTGAATGACAGGTGTCACGGACACATCTAGTGTCCGCTCCTAGTGTCCGTGACAGATTTTGAGTGGACACTAGGAGCGGACACTACATGTCGGACACCGACGGCATACCTCCCAACTTTTGAAGAACCGCGGCAAATTTAGCCCCACCCACTTTTGTGTTGACTCTGCCCACTCGTTAATTTTTCATGTGCCCGCACACAGTATAATCCTCCTACAGTCACCCGTAAATTATATGTCCCCCCTCTATCTCTCCCCCAGTTTCATATACACCCTTCATCTGCCCCCAGATTCCTGTCCCTCCATCTCTGCCCCCAGATTCATGTCCCCCATCTCTGCCCCCAGATTCATGTCCCTCCTTCTCTGCCCCCAGATTCATGTCCTCTCCATCTCTGCCCCCAGATTCATGTCCCCACATCTCTGCCCCCAGATTCATGTCCCACATCTCTGCCCCCAGATTCATGTCCCACATCTCTGCCCCCAGATTCATGTCCCTCCATCTCTGCCCCCAGATTCATGTCCCTCCATCTCTGCCCCCAAATTCATGTCCTCTCCATCTCTGCCCCCAGATTCATGTCCCCCATCTCTGCCCCCAGATTCATGTCCCCCATCTCTGCCCTCAGATTCATGTCCTCTCCATCTCTGCCCCCAGATTCATGTCCCCCATCTCTGCCCCAATGTCATGCCGTCCTCTCCTTCATCTGCCCCCAGATTCACGTTCCACCTCCACATTAAACTTACCTTCTCCTCCGCTCCCTCGCCGCCTCTCTCGCTGACACATGCGGCTGAAGGAAGGAGCTGACACAGGTCAGCTCCTCGCTTCGCCGCTGCCCGCCTCTCTCCCTGACACACGCTGATGAAGCTGCTCGCGTGCTCGCTTCGCCGCTGCGTCTCTCTCTCTCGCTGACACATGCGGCTCAAGCGAGGAGCTGACCTTCGCTGCTGCCGCCGGCTCCTGGCTTGTAGACGCGATGTACAAGCCAGGAGCCGGCAGCAGCGGTGAAGCGAGGAGCTGACACAGGTCAGCTCCTCGCTTCAGCCACATGTGTCAGCGAGAGAGAGACGCAGCGGCGAAGCGAGCACGCGAGCAGCTTCAGCCGCGTGTGTCAGGGAGAGACGCAGGCAGCGGCGAAGCGAGAAGCTGACCTGTGTCAGCTCCTTCCTTCAGCCGCATGTGTGTTCAACTCAGATCTGCGTCCTCTGGACGCAGATCTGAGTTGAAATCGGGACATACCTCCCTCCAACCGGGACCGCGGGACATGTCACCCAAATCGGGACTGTCCCGCGGAAATCGGGACGGTTGGGAGGTATGCCGACGGTAGTGTGAACGCCCCCTAATCTGTGAAGGTTTTTCAGTGATGATAGGATTGTGTACAGCAGCAGTGCACATCTAAAGTATAATATCGCCATCTATTGGTAGAATCTAGGAAAGCTTCCCAACATATGCAGAGCATATTTTATAACTCAATTTTTAGGCAACTTTTGATTTCAGGTAGTATTTGTGTCGTTAATAAATTTGGTAATATACTTCAGTAACACATTTTGTGTCCTTTCTGTGAAATCCTGCCTCTCTTTATTCTTCATCTTGCTTCTGTATTGAGAGCTGTTCCTGCTTCCCACCTGGTAACTGCATGGATTACGGGCTTGGAGTACAGGGCTGTGAAAAATGTCAAAAAAAATTAGGGATTCTCTTCTGTCATATGACACTAAGGCTGGATTCACATCTGTGTTGGAGTAATGGAGACTCTGCTGCAGAAACCACCAGAAATTGGAAATGAGAAAGACCTGCACGAAAGATTTTTCTCTCCATAGGTTACAGTATAAAAATGGCAGACAGTCGACATCCATGGGTCACCTCTGTCGCTCTCTCTCATTTGAGCTCTCTGTTGTTTGTACTGAAATGAGGAAGGCATAGCTCCCAACCGACCCGCATTTAGCGGGAAAGACCCGCTTCATCTACCGTAGATGAAGGGGGTCACTTAAACTGGGGGACATTAAACTGGGGACAACTGGAGGGGGCATTAAACCGTGGGAGTAGCTGTAGGGGGACCTGTCTGCCTCTAGTTGCACTGTTTAATCTGTTTAAAGTCTGCTTTAGTCTGTTTAATGTCTGCTTCTAGCTACCCGAGATTAATGACCCCCTCTAGTTGCCCCCAGTTTAATGTTCCACTTCAGCTGCCATTAATTTATTGCCCACCTCCAACTACCCACACTGTTAATGTTCCCCTCCAGCTGCTCCAGTTTTATGTCCCCTCTGGTTTCCCCCAGTTTAAATTGGAACACCAGGAGAGGGACTTAATACTGTGGGGCAGTTGGAAGGGAACATTATAATGTGGGTCATATAATTATTATTTATTTATTTATTTATTTATTTATATAGCACCATTAATTCGATGGTGCTTTACATTTACGGGTGACTGTAGGAGGATAATACTGTGTGAGGGCACATGAAAAATGAATGAGAATGGGTGGAGTCAACACAAAAGTGGGCGGAGCTAAATTTGCCACAGCATGCATAGCGCGCCGCACATTTTGTCCCTCTTTCTATTCTTCTAAAGTTGGGAGGCATTGGAAGGTGTAAATGTGAACGTAGCCTAAGGTTGCAGTGCTATCTATACTATTTCCAGAGATATCACTGGTAGACACAGTTGGGATTAGGATATTTATATGCAGCTGTATAATATAAATGATATAAAAATTCCAATCCAAACTGTGTTTTCAACCAGTGATATCTCTGGAAACTTTGCTACACCCAAAACCCTTTTAGTTTTAGAAATGTTGTGTTTAAGCTGTGTTTACATTGGTGGTCAATTCACTTCAGTGGGTGTTACATGTATACTATGGGGAATTGGCCTTTCTGGCCAGCCACTTTATTACCTCTGGACAGCAGATGTCCACGGAGGGAGAGGGGGCTAATAACCCTCAGTTGAACCCCTGACATACATCTTTCCCCAGCCAGGAAAAGATTCCTTGTTCTGTCTCCACATGAAGGCGATTGAAGGTGTAACTAATAGTGGTCGTGTGACTCTCCTACTTTCGTATCCAAGCAGTGGAGCAGACCGAACCGGCAGGAGCTTAGGATAGATGGATTCAAACGGAGACACGATGATATGATGAACCAATGTGGGTTTATTTGACCCAAGAACACTGACAAGCGATAACACGATACTGTAATAGCCTTGGTAGTAGTGGTATTAAATGCAGTCCTGTTGGTGTCTTTCCTGAGGCTAACTGCTGGTCAAAAACTGATGCCTTCACAAGCCCAAGTATAAGCAAGTCCTGTCACACAGCTATGAAAAACTAAAATGGCTGCAGGGAGTGACATGGACCAGGGCTTTGCCTAAAACCACGCCCAGAGAGAAAAAACTTTATTAACAAGAACAAGGGCGTGCAGCATGCAAATTCTGGCCAGCAGATGGCAGCAACAACAATGCATAGAAATACCATGAAAGGAAAATATTAATACAGGACATTTAATTTAACTAATAAATATGAGAACAGCACATTCCTCTTTCTTGGGATCTTGTATTGGGATGAAGAGGAGGGGACTACCTGGAAGGGAGGTGTGGCTGGACATTTGCCTTAGGCCTCATTCACATCTGCATTTGGATTCCGTCCGGGGGAGTACGCATGAGGACCTTCCGAATGAAATACCAAACGCAACTGCAAGCGATGTGCCAGTGAAAGCACACGGACCCCATAGACTATAATGGGGTCTGTGTGCTTGCCGCCAGATCTCCGCAGGATCATTTGGACAGGAAAGAAGTTCACAATCTACTTTTCTGCCCGCATTTTCTGCCCCGTTTGGGGGGGGGTCCCCATGCGGACTTCTCTAAAGAAATACTGAACACAGATGTGAACGAGGGTTTACTGAGAGGAAGACTGCAATTATCTGCCACTTAGCAAGAAGACAGCTAGGGGATATCTGGGGTGTCCCTTCTGCACAAGAAGACCCTCTACACCCTACAGTATGTGCGACACATCGTGCTGTTGACTGAAGTAAGCGCCCTGGGGCCTAGAGGTCAGGCCTCAGTAAATCGGATTACAGATTCTTTCTGGTATTCGTTTTTATCTTTTATTCCCATTTTATTTTCTGTATTGTATTGTACTTTTACCCGTATTTGCTTGACCATGCATTGATGTGTATTTCTGTATATGTTAGTGGCTAATACCAACACACTCGGATTAATAAAAATAAAAAAATTATAAAGCTTGTTTCATATTATTCCTATGAACTTAGACCCTCATGGGGCATGAGTGGAAGGTAAGAAGGGTGATTGCAGGTGTGCCAAGCGGCTTGGCAAGGCAATATTGTTCACACCCACAGTATACAGTAGTTTAGCTCCTGTTTTCACAAGAGAGGTGTTTGTGCATGAGTGCTTACCCCTCGATGTAACAGATAGGAGTATGGAAACTGCCAAAGGTGCGCTCTGTTCTGTCCACACTGGACCGGATAGCAGTGGCAGATATGCTCCTCATATATAACTATCCAGTAAAGAGAAAAGAAGCAAGGTATGGATCTGCGGTGTGTTATTTCTTTATGTTTTAACCCCTTCCCAACATCCGCTGTACTAGTATGGTGGATGATGGGTGTTTAACTATGGCGGTCACCTGGGAGCTGGGAGGCTGCCATAGCTGCCCGGTGTCTACTGTTTTATACAGCAGACAACATGCGCTAATGCCCGTGGTCGGTGCCTGCACAGATCGGGGGCATAAACCCCTCTGGCGCTTCGGTCAAAGCTGACCAAGGCACCATTTTACCAGTGGCGCTTGGGCGCCCCCATTTTCCCGGTGATCGCAGGCACCTGGAGCAAGCTGCCTGTGTCCCATTTCTATGGCAGCCGGGAGCCTTGTGAATGCTCTCTGGCCTGGCAATCAGTACTTTCTATTGCAGAAATGACAATTTTTTTGTAATGCATTGCATTAGTGAACAGACCTTCTGGAGTTCATTTAAGATGAGAATGAGATTCACATACATAACATCTAGTCACTGGGAAAGTGCTATGGAATATATGCTAAAAAACATTGGGCAACCATTTCCTTATAGTTTGTTATAGTCTAGAGACATTTGTTTTTGCCACAAGGGGGCGTAAGTGAATAACACAATATTTCAGCTTATTGTTGTTACTGTTGTTACTGTTGTCCACTTATACGCATGTAAACCCCTTTATAACCTGATAAATTGGAATACAACAATATAGTTATTTTATTCTTTTGTTTTCCTATTACAGAATGACAATTTTCCACTTTAAGATATTTACAGCATGCTGACTGCTGAATGTACCCACCAACCATACCTTTTATATTACCTACCTAATATTGTGGAAGTTCCCCTTGTGCTGACCCATTGATGTATAGACTTCAGAAAACCTCTAAAAGTGTCCAGTGCAGTGGCGGATCCAGGCTTTGCGGTGCCCTGGACAATTGACTTTGGCTGGGCCCTAATTACTAGGGGGTCTGGGGAAAGGGGGGTCTTGCCCCAGTGTCATGCCGTTCTCCTCCCCTTCATCTGCCCCAATGTCATGCTGTTCTCCCCCCTCCCCCTTCATCTGCCCCCAGTTTCATGGGCCCCCTTCATTATGTTCCACCTTAATGTTTAACATAAAAAAAACCACTCACCTTCCCTCGCTCACCTGCCGCTCTCTCCGCAGTCTCACTCGCTCACATAGTTGTAGGCGCGATGTGACGTCATCACATCGCGGCTACAAATGCCGGAGCTCAGCGTTAAAGCAGGAGCTGAGCTGTGACAGCTCCTGCTTTAAACGCCTATGTATTCAGCTCCATAGGACGCCGATGAGCTGAAATCGGGACATACCTCCCGCCGACCGGGACCGTTTTGTTAGGTCCAGGCCACGCCGCGGGGCCCCTCTGAGCGCAGGGCCCTGGGTGGTTGCCCGGCTCGCCCGGCCCTGGATCCGCCCCTGGTCTAGTGGTATCTGGCACCAAGAGGTTAACTTCATATCCTTTAGGTTAAGGCCCTATGTTATGGAAAAGCAGGTTTTTTTTTTTGCTTTGAGCCAAAGTCAGGAGTGGATTTAGCACAAGGGAGAAGTATAAGAGCTTCCTAGATATTTGCCATTTTGTTTGTAGTCACTATTGGGTTTAGCTCAAAAACCACAGCAAACTCTGCAACAAAAGACTTAGTAATGACGTATCGACACGCAACCCCCTCATCGATAAATGGTTCTCTGATCAGTCTACACACTTGGGAACATTATATATAACTCTTGGGAAGGAACAGTATATACAACAGCACATAAAGCTCAGTTAGGCACAGTTTCTATAACTCTCTAGGGCTCAGTGGATATATAATTTGAATCTCTCATGCCAA
The DNA here is from genome assembly GCF_031893055.1 of Leptodactylus fuscus. Lineage (NCBI taxonomy): Eukaryota > Metazoa > Chordata > Amphibia > Anura > Leptodactylidae > Leptodactylus > Leptodactylus fuscus. The sequence continues at coordinate 41,979,621 of NC_134273.1, forward strand.
TGGAGTGGTATTGCACCTATGTAGTCATTGCTCCATTCACTTCTATGATACTACTCCATGGATGCATACTACGCTAATTGACATTGAACAATTTTGGATTCCCATTTTACTTGTTGCTGGAGGTCTCAGTAATGAGACCCTCAACGATCAGACACTAATGTCATATTCTGTGGATTGAGGATGAGTAGCAATACTGGGATAACCCTTATAATGTGTATATGTATGTGTAATTTATATACTGTACATTTGAGGATTGTGTACAGTATGTGTGTATATAAAATCCAGACCCTAGCCTTGCTGTCACCTTTAAAGATATTTGTGAAAGAATGGATTGTTCTAAGCAGCTCCACGTTCCAGGGTAATCCTGTACTAGGATGTCAGTTGTGATTTTTCTTCCCTTCTAGATATTCCACCATTGGCTGTGATCTTTTTATTGCACAATGGCACCATTTAAGAACCACAGCAACTCAGCCACAAAGTACAGGCAGACCACATAATGTTACAGAGCAGGGATGCTAAGTGCAGAATTACATAGGGCATAAATGTCTCCAACACTGTGCTAACTCTGTAGCTGCAGAGTTTCAGACCTTCTCTCACATTATCATCTGCATCCTATCAGGTCTTCGGCGGGTTCTACCTTCCTATTTATTGTTTGCTCACATTCACATTGGTGCTTGCTATTGACTTGTGTTTGCTGGTTATTTACTCTTGTTGTTTTCTTACCTGTATTCTTATTCCCGACCTCTGGCTTTACCTTTGACTATTCTCTTGGGTTACGATTCTGTACTGCATTGCTCAACTGTTACCGATTCCTTGGCTAGGTGACATCCTTTTGTTGTTGTTTGTCTTGTCTACGTTCTATGTAATCACATATATCTTGGAAGGGCATGTCAACCAGTTGTCCTCTGCCGCCTAGGGCAGTTCAGGCAAGTAGTCAGGAACAAGGAGGGGTTCAAGCTTAGGGCTCACTGTCTTGTCGTGCTCCTCTCCCCAGGGTTCACCAGCAGCTATTGGGGAATTGCTCCTCTAGCAATCCCCTTACAACAATAAATTGAATGGACTGCCAACATAGTAGCACCTACAAACAGATGAAATACATCTCCAAAGTAGAAAAACATACACTCTTCATTGAATATGACATATTAAAACATGAAGTAGAGAGTGGAAAACACATCTCATCTCAATCATGTTTCACCCATAAAAAGACACAAATACAATAATAAACTGTCTGGGCACCCATTGTAACAATCACTTAAATGTATATAAGTGAACAGATAATAATAAATACATAACTAAATAGGGTAAAACAGCAATGGAGACTTCTGTGGTCCGATCTTAGACTCCGCCTCCTCACAGACGAGCCTCTGGCAGAACCAGTGTTGATTGGCCGAATGCTGTACACTGTATAGCATTCAGCCAATCAACGCTGGTCAATGCATTCCTATGAGAAAAAGTCAGCTCCCGCATAACCGCAAGCTGCCAGCTCTCCCGACTAGCAAGGAGGAGCCTGCTGCAGAACCAGCGTTGATTTGACAAATGCTATAGAGTATAGCATTCGGCCAATCAATGCTGGTTCTGCAGGACGAGTAAAGGCTGGTTCACATTAGTGCTTGCCTCCCGTCCGGAAAGAGTCCGCAGAAGGACCCCTCCCGAATGGAATATCAGTGCAACTGCAAGGGCTGTGCAGTTAAAGCCGCGCACTGCCAGCATGAATCATTCGTGCGGGCAGTGCGCTGTAAGCACATAGACCCGTTATAGTCTATGGGGTCCGTGCGCTTTAACTGCACAGCGCTCCTTCTAAACATTCTCCTTCTGCTACTTTTGAACTTGGTGACTCTCCTTTAGTCGAATAGTGGTTTCCCCTAAAATGAGCAGTTTTTCCCATAAACTATAATGGGATTCGATATTCGATCGAGTAGTCGAATATTGAGGTTCTACTCGAAACGAATCTCGAATCTCGAATCTCGAATATTTCACTACTCGCTCATCTCTAGTGCTAAGTTATTGGCTCTACCTGCACACAATACGATGACCTACGTTGACCTAAGATTAAGATGTTTGCACACATTTACTGTGTACCTGGCATGTAGATACGATGGATAGATTAGACATGGTGTCCTAGTACCGATTATGTATTGAGCCCCATCAGCTTCAGGACTTTCTAAACATAAATTCACAAATCCACATGGTGTAAATCCTTATTTTTGTCAAGGAATACATAGGCCTCATACAGACAGAAAATAAGTCTGGATTTTTGCTGCACTTTTTTCACGCAAGGTGTCACTTTCCATTCTATCGTTCTATTTACTTGCAGACAAGTGGCGCACTCAGGGAAAACAATAGGACTATAAATAGGACCAGATAACATCGGGCGTAAGTATGGGTAGGTTTTTTCTTCTAAAAGTGGCATTGTCATATGGAAACAAATGTTCCAATTAGCTAGGAGATAATGAAACTAGCCAGCACTTGAACTCCTGCATTGTTTGCAGCAGGCAGACTTACATTACTTCTGCAAAGAAAGAACATTATGGCTTTTACGCTTGTAATTAAAAGCTTATAATGGAGGAAAAATACAGATTTAGATTTCCCTGAAACATTCAGTCTTTTTTAGGGAACATCTGATGTTAGTCAAGGGAAAATGACAATCATATGTCTAGTGTGAGTGGCATATATGTGACATGTATGTGGAATGTATACATCATATGTATAAGGTGTGAGTTACATGCATGTCTTTAATGTGTGACATACAGATGTAGCTGAGTTTACTTGAAATTCTTGTTAGGAGTCAGGCCAGAACCTCCGCAGTGGCATGCAGGGGTTGCCAGCCCTCTCATCTCTCTGACCGCGGCCCCCTCCTTCTTAAGGAGGCGAGCCGGAAACTCCACGGCAATGTGCAGAGTTTCCAGCCTCCTCCTGAACCGGACCGTGGCCTATCGGCTCAGTGCTGGCTATACAGTTTACCCTGGAAGTTAGCTTTCACTGCAGTGTCCTGTGTGTCTCTGCCTTGATCTCCTGGTTCTGTTTTTGACTCTGCTTTTGCCTCACGATTTTGTACTCTGCTCTCTCCTGTTGACGACCCCGGCTTATCTTCAGACTACTACTCCTTGAACCCGATTTTGTATCTTTCTGCTCTCCTGTTACGGACCGGGACCTCTTGACCTCTCTTCTGGATAACCCTGCTGTACTTTGCTGACCTCACATTGATCACCCTGATTGGACGACTACTCTTTTGGTGTACTGGTGCCACCTACTGGCTACCGCCAACTGCTGCCTTCTTATTCTTCAGACTTTCATCTCAATGCTGAAAACCTTCTGGTAAGTATATTCCAGTTTCTGGGTCTGCTGAGACTAGTGGTGCCTTATGCATCTGGTGCTCCTTGGCCCGTAACCGCAATGCCCGACAGTAGCCTCCATGTCCATCCTCTCCATCAGGGGCTCTTATGAACATCTCTGGAGGGTTGGGGTTGGTACAGCCCGGGGTGTACAGATCGTTCAGTGCAGAATTGTGCTATTTTGATCAGTGTGTCTGGTGCTAGTACTCACTATTTGCTCAGTGCTCTATGTAATCAGTTTGCTAAGAGCAAACCCTTTTAGTCCGAATCAATTCACCTATAGGTATTGATCTTAAGGTATGTTTAGGGTGACTACCAGATGCAAGAAACACCATATTACCTGCAGTGCATTTCCTGTAGAGGAAAGATGTGTCTTTTTTTCTTTACCCATCACCCACCAAACAAATGTCCATGAAACAATTCTTTCTGGGTTCTATGGAACCAGTAAATTACAAATTGGCATTAATGTTGTTAATATAGCCAAGAAACGCTGGTATGAGCGCTACATCACCGGACCAGACAATCAATATGTCATCGATGTAGCGTCCATACCAGTGTAAATGTGATAAAAAAAAGGATTTTTAGATGTAAACACATTTTTCTTCCCACCATGACATGAATAAGTTTGCATACAATGTTGAATGTGGAGCCTCCATTGGAGCGCCACATGTCTATGAATAATAAACATTATCCAACATGAAATAATTGTGTTGTAATAAAAACTGAGTGATGAGGATAATATATTCACACAGCTCTTCAGTATAAGAAGTGAATTTATAACTTTGGTCACACTACATGTCTCAGACCAGTTATAAGACCAAAACCATTGACTTCCCTGTGACTTATCGACGACTGATTTGCAATAAAACAAAGCAAATCACATTCTTACACAACTTACATTGTGATCTACGATAGTCATGTTGCATGTGGCTTACAAATTTTGACCAAGAAGCCATCAGGTTTGGATTTTTTGTGACAGCCGCAGACAGGTCAGAAGGTTGCAGGTGGCACTGTGACCACATAGACATATGTTAGATGTGAGTGTGGTTGTTGTAGGTGATCTTCATGCCGCACAAGACATCTTGCATGTGGCCATAGCCTACAGTTGTCCAGGGTTTATCCCATCAGTCTCTGACTCACTTATCAGCGATCTAGACAGTAAGCTGAGACATATCATACAGCGCTTCTATCCTGACACATGTCCTATTACATCATATGGAAGGCAGCCAGGCAGTTACCAAGCACGATTCCTCTCCCCCATATGTCTGTGCACTGTTTGTTTGATGTCATTATTAGATTTTTATCTATCTGAGCAATCCTTCCAGTATCACTTTATTCCCACTCTCTTTCCTACCTCACTTTCCTCTACCTATAACCTAACTTTTAGGCTCTCCATTACATCATAGTGGCTTCTCTAGGATATCATCTTCTGAATTTACTGTACATATACTGTATGATCCTATAGATATGTATTATCTCATGTCACCCTAAATAATTGGTTACTAGGGGCTGTGATTGGTTACTATGGACTGTGATTGGTTATTTTGGGCTGCGATTGGTTATTTTGGGCTGCGATTGGTTACTTTGGGCTATGATTGGTTTTATTGGGCTGTGACTGGTTAGTATGGGCAGTGATTGGTTACTTTGGGCTATGATTGGTTATTTCAGGCTGTGATTATTATTATTATTATTGTTTATTTATATAGCACCATTAATTCCATGGTGCTTTACATTTGGGGGTTACATACAATACACAAAGTATACAGGTACATATCATACTAACAGTGATCGGCTGGCACGTTGGGGTAGAGGGCCCTGCCCGCGAGGGCTTACAGTCTATGAGGGAAGGGGGGTAGAGACAGAAGGAGAGGGGGAGACTGTACAGATGGTGATAGTGTTATTGGAGGTTGTAGGCCTTCCTGAATAGGAAGGTGATTGGTTATTAGGGGCTGTGATTGATTACTTTGGGCTGTGATTGGTTACTATGGGCAATAATCTAGTTTTCTTTTAGTTTAATTTCCTTGCCATTTACCACTGATGTTACTTTACATACAGGACACTGCTTTTGCATCATCATTTTTCAATTACCTTGTACTAGAGTTAGTCCAGACTCTTGGGATTAATCTTTGATGCTCCTGGCACCTGGCACCGATGCCGGGGAGTACACCTCTGCTTCCCTGTGCATCTGGCCGAGGTGCTGCACATGTGCACTAATCCAGAAGTGTTCATTAGCTATTTCTCCTTTCATGCCAGCTTATTAATTATCATTGGTGGACAGTGGATAAATTATATGGGATTCCTCTTGGCCATATTGTAACAGCTTATGGTTACAACATGGCCAAGAGGAGGAGGAATCTTATCTGCGCTTCTTCTCCTCTTCTGTGATTCCTGGGTGTGAAGTACAGGTTGGGCCACTTCAGGGTGTAGACTGATGTCACGCAAATGTGCAGCACACTGCGTTTTTCGAAGTTTACACAAACCCTGAGCCCACACAGAGGATTGGGCTCCATCTTCAGCTGGGCGGACCTACAAGGCATCTATGTTTGCTTTAGTGTCGTGTAATATCCAAAAACCTAAAGCCCATTTCAAATAACTTACACATTTTTAAAAGTGTTTATTCTCAGAAGTGGAGCTGTAGGCAGACAGAGGAAAGACATCTTGCCTGCTCTCTGAAGACGCCGGACCTGGAACAGCAAGGAAGAGAGGAGAGGTGAGTATTAGTGGTTTTTTTTTATCTTGTGTGGTAGGAGAGGGACATTAAACTGTGGGGCTATGAAGATCTTGTTAAAGTGCATGCAAAGCCCTGCAAGGTACTCTGTGTGGGTTAATATGCTATTTTGTGCTGACAGACTGCCTTTAAAAAGACAAATGTTAAAAAATATAAAAAATAATTACAAATGAAAAAAAAACCTTTTCCCTAGAAGTACAGAATTCTTATAACCTGGTGAATTAAGTGTTTATTTAATTTTTTTTAACTGCACGTATAATGTAACATATCTCTCTTTACTGATGTTATTTATTATCCTCCTTAATATATGCTCAACAATTTTGTTATCTAGTATTTCGGGGTATGGGTTTCACAATTTGGAAAAATTGTATGTTAGGCCTAGTTCACATCTGTATTCCATTCAGGGAGTCTGCTTGGGGACCCCCTGAATGGAAAACTATACACATAAAAAAAGCAGTTACCTTGGAAAACACACGGACCCCATAGACTACAATGGGGTTCGTGTGCTTTTCGTTTGGTTTCTGCATGAAACAAATGGAGAGAAAAGTACTGCAAGCAACACTTTTCTCTCCGCCTGTTTCGTGTGATACCTGAACAGAAACCCCAAGTGGACTCCCTGAACGGAATACCAAACGCAGGTGTGAACTAGGCTGTATACATATTTCTAGCTTTACAAATATGTACTGTACCTTAAATTTAAACCCAATAAAAATCTTGAAATAAAAATACATAAAGTAAAACACATTTACATTAGGTATCCTTGTGTCTGAAAATGTCCAGGTTAGAAAACTATCAAATATTTTAACCATATAGTGGACACTGTGGAAAAAAAATAAAGAGCCAAACCGCTGTTCTTTCGCTGTTTCGCCTCCCATAAACATTTGTATAAAAAAATATTTAAATAGCTAGTGCACGAGCATATGGTAGTGGGGCCCTGTTGGGACAGCAGGTCAGTCCTACATATGTTGTTCTACCGTTCCAGGCTTCCACAATTACATACAATGATGAAGCGGGAAGCCGTCCTCTCCCTGCTTCACCATTCTTCCCCGGGAGCTGCAGGCGCTGATGTGATGACATCACTTACTTCATGCCTGCTCTCTAAAGACGCCAGACCTGGGACAGCAAGGAAGAGAGGAGAGGTGAGTATTAGTGTTTTTTTATTCTTGTGTGGTAGGAGAGGGACATTAAACTGTGGGGACAACTGTAGGGCTATGAAGATGTTTGGGTCACAGTGTCAATAACCTTACTGATTATGTACAGATGTTTATTATAGAAGAATACCACTGTGATTAGGCTCAGAGGGGTATTACATTATCCCTCCATGTGACAATCAGAGAGCAAAAGTGTAGTAAATGCTCTGATTGATAGCAGAGGGGATAAATTGGTCCTCGCTACTCCACTCCCTGGGATTACATATAGGCTATGCACAGGATCCGTTACAGCTATGAAGACAACCTTGGATGTATTTTAAAGATGAGAATCTCATCTTTACAATGATACCAAGATCATCATGATAGCCTTTACAGATGCAGAGCAATTCCCTGATGAAAATAATGTTCGGCATGGAGATCCCAATACAGATCTCAATTCCTGACAGTGTTTTTAGCACCGAATCACCCAAAATCTGTAAGGGCTATAAAGATTTTCATCTTTAAAATTAATGGACCGCCTGAACATATAAAGTCTATGGGCGTTCCGGAATTGATTAAACAGACTGTTACCACTGGCTACCAGTCCATTACCCATAGCTGTATCTGTTGCTGTCAGTTTGATATTACTAAATCTGTGTATGAATTAAACAGATAGAAGGTGTTAGAAAGAATCCTAGGAGCCCTCTCAGTGCCATACATCACAATACAAGGCAATTTGCACTGTTGGTTTAGAATAAACTGGTTCAAACCCAAAACCAACTTTTGGTCCGAACTAGAAAATCTGAAACAAATTTTGAAAAGTTCACTCACCTCTAGATATTGCATGTTATGCTGGGTCCACACCAGTGTTCGAGTCTCCGCTTTCAGTTTCCGTCTTCTGCATGCAGAAGACAGAAACCTGTCATGCCGAGTCTGGCCGTGAGCACCGGTGAGCGTTTTATGCTCTCCGCGGCGAAATTGTTTTTTTTAAACCGGACACCGGCTCTGTGTCCGGTTAAAAAAAAACAAAACGGTTTCGCCGCGGAGAGCATAAAACGCTCACCGGCACTCACGGCCGGACACTTTTTAAACCCATTCAAAAGATGCCTGCAGGTTTCCGTCTCCCCTGTTTCGTGCAGGAAACGGAAACCTGTATAACAGAGGCCCGGGCACAGATGTGAACGAGCCCTTATATAGAATACATACAGTGCCTACAAGTAGTATTCAACCCCCTGCCGATTTAGCAGGTTTGATAAGATGCAAATAAGCTAGATCTTTCAAACTTCAAGCAAGAGCAGGATTTATTAACAGATGCATAAATCTTACAAACCAAAAAGTTATGTTGCTCAGTTAAATTTTAATAAATTTTAAACATAAAAGTGTGGGTCAATTATTATTCAACCCCTAGGTTTAATATTTTGTGGAATAACCCTTGTTTGCAATTACAGCTAATAATCGTCTTTTATAAGACCTGATCAGGCCAGCACAGGTCTCTGGAGTTATCTTGGCCCACTCCTCCATGCAGATCTTCTCCAAGTTATCTAGGTTCTTTGGGCGTCTCATGTGGACTTTAATCTTGAGCTCCTTCCACAAGTTTTCAATTGGGTTAAGGTCAGGAGACTGACTAGGCCACTGCAACACCTTGATTTTTTCCCTCTTGAACCAGGCCTTGGTTTTCTTGGCTGTGTGCTTTGGGTCGTTGTCTTGTTGGAAGATGAAATGATGACCCATCTTAAGATCCTTGATGGAGGAGTGGAGGTTCTTGGCCAAAATCTCCAGGTAGGCCGTGCTATCCATCTTCCCATGGATGCGGACCAGATGGCCAGGCCCCTTGGCTGAGAAGCAGGCCCACAGCATGATGCTTCCACCACCATGCTTGACTGTAGGGATGGTATTCTTGGGGTCGTATGCAGTGCCATCAGTCTCCAAACGTCACGTGTGTGGTTGGCACCAAAGATCTCGATCTTGGTCTCAACAGACCAGAGAACCTTGAACCAGTCTGTCTCAGAGTCCTCCAAGTGATCATGAGCAAACTGTAGACGAGCCTTGACATGACGCTTTGAAAGTAAAGGTACCTTACGGGCTCGTCTGGAACGGAGACCATTGCGGTGGAGTACGTTACTTATGGTATTGACTGAAACCAATGTCCCCACTGCCATGAGATCTTCCCGGAGCTCCTTCCTTGTTGTCCTTGGGTTAGCCTTGACTCTTCGGACAAGCCTGGCCTCGGCACGGGAAGAAACTTTCAAAGGCTGTCCAGGCCGTGGAAGGCTAACAGTAGTTCCATAAGCCTGCCACTTCCGGATGATGCTCCCAACAGTGGAGACAGGTAGGCCCAACTCCTTGGAAAGGGTTTTGTACCCCTTGCCAGCCTTGTGACCCTTCACGATCTTGTCTCTGATGGCCTTGGAATGCTCCTTTGTCTTTCCCATGTTGACCATGTATGAGTGCTGTTCACAAGTTTGGGGAGGGTCTTAAATAGTCAGAAAAGGCTGGAAAAAGAGAGAATTAATCCAAACATGTGAAGCTCATTGTTCTTTGTGCCTGAACTACTTCTTAATACTTTAGGGGAACCAAACAGAATTCTGGTGGTTTGAGGGGTTGAATAATAAATGACCCTCTGAATAAACTTTTCACAATTTAAAAAAAAATTAAACAAAGAAATAACATTCTTTTTTGCTGCAGTGCATTTCACACTTCCAGGCTGATCTACAGTCCAAATGTCACAATGCCAAGTTAATTCAGAATGTGTAAACCTGCTAAATCTGCAGGGGGTTGAATACTACTTGTAGGCACTGTACGTTTTCTGAGTGTTGTAGTCTTCTTACACTGCTTTTTGCTTCACATCAACCATGCACTCACATGACATCAATACTTCATGTTTTGTTGATAAGTACAATTACTGTTTCAACATTGTAATATATTATAATGGACAACCTGATGGTGTCCAGATTGTGTGGGTATAAGTCCATATAATGACACTGAAATGGATCTCATAGAGCTTTTAGATGATAAGAAACAGACCAAATTTTCCATCGATAAAGAACGAGGCAACCACATAAATGCCCACAACAATGGAAAGTGAGAGCGATCTGCATAGTATAAATACTGAACGCTGAAGTGTACCGCCATTTTAAACCCTCCTCCCTTTTTTGTGGTGAATAGACTCTGCTTTGCAAATCCAAGTTTAATGAAATGCTGATACTTATGTCTTGTACTGTGGAAACCGCATCTTGTAGTATTTGCCACTACTAGTTCAGATTCTCTCAATATGCCTGCTAAAGGGCATTAGCCACAATGCCTTGGATTACTACGACTTGTAGATTCTTCCTCATTTCTTCAAATGTGTAGTATACAGTGTAACATCTTTACACTTACATTACTGACAACACCTTTCTCTTGTATAGTTCTATACTATCTACTTGTATATTGTTATTATTACATTGTATGCACTTATTTAATATTTTATAGTGTAAATCTCTGAAAGAGAAAATACCAAAGAGATGGTAAAGAAGTACAGCACTCGCCCATCTTGTGTATTCCAATGAAAGTGAATGGGAGCTTGGATGTGTCCCATTCAGCAGGGGTATGCCTACCTTCAGCCTGGACGCATTCAATATGAATTCAGAACTGGGGTAAAATCCCCACTGATCAGCTATTTATCCTCTAACTTATGTGTAGAGAATAAATATGCTTTGTGATATAACTCCTTAAGGCTGGGGATCCACATTGCAAAAACACAGCGTTTTGCCCGCAGCAGAAAATCTGCAGCAAAAACGCTGCATTTTGCAGGGCCTGCAAAGCGGATGGGATTTTGGCTACTCTCATTCACACATTGCAGAAAAAAAAATCTGCAGCAGAACAACTGCAGCATGTAAATTATACCTGCAAAGATGATGGCACTCTCTGTATTGGTATAATAGGGGTAGAAAGTGGAGGAAAACTCTGTAAGGTCAGTTGCAGATGACTGTACCGCAACCAGCCTGCCGTGAATTAAAAGCACGGGTGACACACAGGGGACACAGGGATGTTCCCCTTGTGATGCCCATGCACGGGCTGTTCTTCTGGTGGCTCCTTCCATTAAATGCATAGGAGCCACGGTAGCAGGGGCCCGTTTAAAAGAAGATTTTCAGTCTTTCCTATCTTGGTGATTTTATGAATATATGTGAATGGGCATTTGTAGTTGTGGTGAATATGCAGTAGCAACTTACACTCAAACTTTCAGCCAGCAGTTTCAATATTATTCCATTTTTAATTGAACATTGCACTTTGTATCTGTGTGTATCAAGAGCTGAGTAGCTTTTCAATATTCATTTGTAGATGTTGCAAGTGTGAAAATTGCTGCTAGAAGTGCAAAATGTCCAAAAACTACTGTTAGTAAATGGTTACTGGAAACCCATTGTCCATGGTATATTATCTACATAGAGCTTATATAGTGAGCGCTATAGGGAGTGCAATAGCCTGTGTAGATCTAACGAGTGTCAATAAATTGCCATACATTCACCATATACAAAATGCTGTATAGTGCGACTTACCACTCTGCCAGTGACAACCTTGTGTCTGAATTGTATTCACTTCTTTTCACTCCCATATACATGAACCCTCCTGTCCAGGGTCCAGTTTACATTCTATATACACTAGAGACCAGCCTTTAATAGAATGGAAATTCAGGACAATGAGTTGAGAATTCGGTCCACCTATACACAACCTGTTTCTGAGGTTGTTTGGCCGTAACACATCAAATAAGATGAAAGATGCATCCTGCGGTTTATACATGTTTTATCTGCCTTGAACATGTATACAACAAAAGGCAATATACATGATATAGTAGACTTGACGGAAGACATTTGATCTCTTGCAGTTTTTTTTCCAAAGAAGACTGAGCTTTGTGTCTGCCATCTTTAGGTGGTAAAAAGGATGAAACAACAGCCACTGCGGACACCGAATAAATATGAGATGTTAATAAAATTATAATTAATGCAATAAATGTAATGTAGATTTACTCAAAGGAAAAACCTGACATCTTAATACTTGGGTCTTGAAAGCACAAATCAGGTTTCTCATCTTTATCTTACCTGTATCTTTACTGCTAAACTGCAGTGGAAAATTCACTGGCTAGCAATGGCCACAAATACTCTGCACAAAAATTTATGCTTACTGATGCTGTACTGTACACTGAAATTGGATAAGATTATTATAAGCCAGACAAAAGTAATGTCAGAGATGTAATAGACTGCATTAACCTGGGCTTCCTTCAACCTATTATTCTGCAGGTCTTTCCTCGATCCATACAACACTTGTACACATCCACAATGGCATTCCCTAAACTGAAATTGTGCTTTTTAGTAACTAATTAATGGTATTAATATTTCCTTACAGAAATATCATAATTATCTGCTCGTTCTATGGATCTCATTCTAGTAAGGTTCAGCTAGTCCTGCATGTCCAGTAGGATACAGTACAGCTTCTGCTGCATTCTCAATGAATAAAGCAGGGCTATAATTTAGGCAGGACACAGACTATCCCCTGCTTCTCAGAGAGAAGGACCAGTATGGACATCAGCATTCATAAAAGTGATAGCTAGACATTCTGATACAGATGCCAACCACTAAGGAGAACAACAAGACATGACACGACTATTGCCAAAAATGCAAATGTGGTTTGGATTTTTGTTATTATTTTAGTGTGTTTGGTTCTTTGAAGAATTCAATGGTTGACACAAATGTATCATTTTCTTTTGGTTCTTCCTTCTCACATAGATTACTCAATAAAGGTTAGGATGTATATATAGTTTGCACATGCTGTCTTGACATTTACTCAGCCAGAGGTCCTTACCTGAGCAGTAAACGCTACAGACCTTTTTCCTTTCTGGTTTCATAGGCAGAAGAAGTGCAGCGCTTGACAATGGCAAAACAAAGAAATGATGGCGCCTATATAAAGTGTGTGTACTGGTTCTGGCCTTCTTATGATCTGGAGTTTGGAATGGGCAGTAAACTCTGTGTTTGCCGCTGGATCACATAGATAAACTTTACATTGGAAGTATTGGCGGAACTTAATCCAGGTATTAAATGCAAAATAGTTCTTTTTTCTCAGTGGAAATCTATAAGTAGACACATCGTACAGTAGTTATAAATAAGGTATATCAAATTTACTAACTTTGCAAAGGAACATGAAATACAGCTAACACTAGTGAGTATATCAGGTAAATAGCATGCTACAGATAAAAACCCATTATACAGTACATAATATACAGAATATTCATAACACTAATATGTGTAGTAGTGCATGTGCTACATAAGTCCATGGGTCCATGGCGGTATATTGAAACGTTGAGACTCGCGTGATGGACAGTGGCAGGCTCTCCTCTCCTTGTACACAGGTATGAGTACTGCACAACCCATGGGTAAACTCAATCTTTATGTATTTGCTCTATTATGTTCCTTTCCCTTCATTTATTGGGCTTGGTTTATAACATATCGATGCACCTGTTCATGAATAATGCTTCAATAATTTATGATAGTACTCCTTTCCTGGTTCATTTTGAGGGACATTATATGCATTCCCATATGGAACCACAGCGGACCCATCAAGAGGACCTGATCCTTGTACTACATCATAGTGCTATGAATATTCTGTATATTATGTACTGTATATTGGGCTTTTATCTGTAATATGTTATTTACCCAATATAACTAGTGATAGCTGTGTTTCATATTCCTTTACAATGTTGGTAAATTTGATATACAGTACAGGGTTAGGCAGGGAGGTATGGATGATTTGAACGGGGCGCTACGCAAAGTGGTAATAACCTTGGTGGATAAAGAGTGGGGGTATCTGCTCGTCAGGAGCTGTCATTTTAATAGCAATGGAGACGTGGTCAATAGAGCATCATGTGTTCGTGTACAACACCTTTATTAAAACAGGCCGTTTTGTCATTCAAACATAGATACGTTTATGGAATCATTTCAAAGTTGGCCGTCATGGTCGTGTTCCGAAGTTTGACATGATAATGAAGTGGGTGAACTTTCAACGAACAGGTTCTTTGAGACCCGGAACTGCATGAGGAGGTGACCGAACGGTATGGACGTTGAAATTATTCCGGAAACGTCTCTGTCTTTGAATGACAGAACGGCCCGTTTCAATAAAGATGTGGTACATGAACACACAATGCTCTATCAAACACGTCTCCATTGCTACTAAAATGGCAGCTCCTGACGAGCAGATACCCCCACTCTTTATCCACCAAGGTTATCCCCACCTTGCGTGGCGCCCCATTCAAATCATCCATACCTCCCTGCCTAACCCTGTATAACTACTGTGTCTACTTATAGATTCCTCTTGAGAAAGCTAACTATTCATGAGCGAAACGTTTGGGATGGAATAACCTACATGATTTATTGTTTACGGCCTGCCAGTCTTTACCTACAGAGTGATATCTAAATAAAGAACTCTTTTGCATTTATTACCGGGATTGCATGCTGTCAATACTTCTACTGTAACATTGACTGTGACAGGTCCTAGACTGGTATCACCATCTGCAGAGTGTGATCCTACACCACACAGATTGCTAAACTTTAGACTACTGTAAGTGAAGAACACAGATTATAATCTGATGCCAAACAATTTTCACACAAATTGAGCTGGAGCAATTGCAACAGTAACATTAAATTCGGAATTTCACTTCTCAAGGCCTTAAAGGGGCTATCTGGTTTCTAGTATATAATGCCAGCAGATCCAATGTTCATCAATACTAGAAACCAGATAACCCCTTTAAGTACATGGCCATTTTGCAAATGCAAGCACAAACAATTTGGATGATCTGTTTTTAATGTGTGTGATAAACAGCAGTCACTTTCTTTATCAATTCTGAAGACTTTTCAATGCATTGAATCTTTGAAAAACAGACTAATACATGTTTCTCAAGGACTCATGTTTGGTTCACAGAACAGATCAAAGTAGAGGGGATATCGTCACTCCATAGGGAGAGACCACCATTTAGGTGTGTGGAGTCTTATTAAGCCATGAGCGCTCCACTGCAAAGGAACATGGGAAGAATATGCAAATCTGACTTCCATGATGTAATTAGGATGCCAGTGCCTCAAGTATGCACACCAATAGAGGGCGCTGACTGAGAATGTGCAAGTCTATTTTCCATGATGTAATTAGGAAGGCAGAGTCTCAGTCAAGCAATTCCTATAGAGGGCGCTCCCTTTAACATCATGCCGCCCTTCTCAGAGGCCTTTGTTTGCAATGATGTTGGGATTTTACCAGATACAGTCAAGGACAGCTGTTTCGATGTATTTGCATCTCATCAGCTTTGCGCAGAGAGGACTGTTGGTGTCCATACTTGAGGCACTGGCATCCTAATTACATCATGGAAGTCAGATTTGCATATTCTTCCCATGTTACTTTGCAGTGGAGCACTCATGGCTTAATAAGACTCCACATACCTAAATGGTGGTCTCTCCCTATGGAGTGACGATATCCCCTCAACCATGTCTAAGCCTCTCACCTCTGCCAGATCAGTCTTCTCTGCGCCAAGCTGATGAGATGCAAATACATCGAAACAGCTGTCCTTGGCTGAGAGACTGTATCTGGTAAAATCCCAACATCATTGCAAACAAAGGCCTCTGAGAAGGTCGGCATGATGTTAAAGGGAGCGTCCTCTATAGGTATTGCTTGACTGAGACTCTGTCTTCCTAATTACATCATGGAAGATAGACTTGCACATTCTCAGTCAGCGCCCTCTATTGGTGTGCATACTTGAGGCACTGGCATCCTAACTACATCATGGAAGTCAGATTTGCATATTCTTCCCAGATCAAAGTAGTGCAGTCTCCATTTCTTTTCCATGGACCGTCAAAAGAAACAGACATCGAAATACACCCAACGAAAGTAATAGGACTGTTTGGTGTCTGAGAAGAACATAGATAGAAAATGTCAATGATTCATGGACTTCCCAGCAAGACTGTTTAAACAGAGAATTTTAGAGTGAATGTCAGTTTTTGGAGAACCAAAGAGGGAGCCTTAGAAGGTATTCACACAGAGTAATGTGGCGCTGATTCTGGCACAATAACTCGCGTAAGAATCAGCGCTGATAAAAAGCCTCCCATTGATTTCAATGTGTTATGCGCGTTAAACGGAACCAATTGAAGTCATTGGGAGTCTTTTTATCAGCACTGATTCTTACGCGAGTCATCGTGCCAGAATCAGCTCCGCGTTACTCCGTGTGAATGCCCCCTTATAAGAGGAAAAATATGTATTTTTGTCTGTTACAATATAACTTATTACACAGCTTCTTATAGTTACTTGTACTGACTGCAGTGATTTATGCAAAGTTTGTGTCATGTAACAAAGAAGGGAGTCAGTTTCAATATGAAGGCATTGATATCTCATGGATTGAGCAACATTATGTGTCTCTATTTTAAGACCTGTGACTGTACGCTTTGACCTGAGAAAACATTGTAATAAATAAGTATAGATTTAGCAGACGTGGCGATGTGGCTCCTCACCTTCCAGATATTTCTGTAGTCAGTGAAAATACATTTCCATGAAACAAAACCTAAAATGCTGATTGTGATAAAGTAATTAACACTTGCCATTGGTGAAGGAACCACTTAAGTACATCCAGCATATGCTCCGACTCGCTCGCTTCAATATTTTCATTCTATTGTTGATAATTAGCTAAAAACTGTTACAACTAAATTACTGGAATAAAATCTTGTAGAAATGAAACAAGGTTGCACATATAATATCCATAGCTATCCATACACAGCAGGTACCTAGGTGAATTATTACATACCTATTACTCAGGACTCACCTGGGCCATTGGTATCCATTGAGTGGCATTTTGTACCTTGTGATCCGTTTTTGTCACTGAATTCTCGTCTGGTCACACCATGTACTCTGTTGATCATATGATACAGTCATGTCTGACACTACCCATAGAGGGCTGGCATTTGTAAACAGCCACTTTTTGCATTAGACTGGGTTCATCCTGACACATAGTCTATTCTGCCCCCAATGCTGCTCTCCAGCATCTTTGTCACCTATTGGCGCAGTTTATCAGTATATGTATACATTAAGCTGTGTGAGAATCTGTCACAAGGAATACTATGCACAATACATTTGTCTTCCAGCACACTTAAAGAGGACCTCCAGTTATAGACAACTTTCTATAACTGAATAGTGCAAGTGGAAATAATAAACTTTGTAAGATATCTTATTAAAGTATAATGTTTTCTTCTACACTTTTCATGTAGAGTTAATTTCTCCCTGTTAGTCTATGAAGAGGAAAGGGGATAGAAAAGACACTCAAATAATTGCTGCTTTTTCACTTTGCTCTTCTGAACTCGTTTAACACTGCTAGGTTTAGATAAGAGGCTACTTAATCAATTTGCTAGCCGGCAAGAGGATACTCCTCTACCCCTCCATTCTTCATAGAGCTCTATATATGAGCCTGAATGGAGACAAATATACAGTATACAGTCCTATGAAAAAGTTTGGGCACCCCTATTAATCTTAATCATTTTTAGTTCTAAATATTTTGGTGTTTATAACAGCCATTTCAGTTTGATATATCTAATAACTGATGGACACAGTAATATTTCAGGATTGAAATGAGGTTTATTGTACTAACAGAAAATGCGCAATATGCATTAAACCAAAATTTGACCGGTGCAAAAGTATGGGCACCTCAACAGAAAAGTGACATTAATATTTAGTAGATCCTCCTTTTGCAAAGATAACAGCCTCTAGTCGCTTCCTGTAGCTTTTAATCAGTTCCTGGATCCTGGATGAAGGTATTTTGGACAAACAATTCAAGTTCAGTTAAGTTAGATGGTCGCCGAGCATGGACAGCCCGCTTCAAATCATCCCACAGATGTTCAATGATATTCAGGTCTGGGGACTGGGATGGCCATTCCAGAACATTGTAATTGTTCCTCTGCATGAATGCAGAGTCGATTTGGAGCGGTGTTTTGGATCATTGTCTTGCTGAAATATCCATCCCCGGCGTAACTTCAACTTCGTCACTGATTCTTGAACATTATTCTCAAGAATCTGCTGATACTGAGTGGAATCCATGCGGCCCTCAACTTTAACAAGATTCCCGGTGCCGGCATTGGCCACACAGCCCCAAAGCATGATGGAACCTCCACCAAATTTTACAGTGGGTAGCAAGTGTTTTTCTTGGAATGCTGTTTCTTTTTGGACGCCATGCATAACGCCTTTTTTTATAACCAAACAACTCAATCTTTGTTTCCAAAATGAAGCTGGCTTGTCCAAATGTGCTTTTGCATCGCTCAGGCGACTCTGTTTGTGGCGTACATGCAGAAACGGCTTCTTTCTCATCACTCTCCCATACAGCTTCTCCTTGTGCAAAGTGCGCTGTATTGTTACCGATGCACAGTGACACCATCTGCAGCAAGATGATGCTGCAGCTCTTTGGAGGTGGTCTGTGGATTGTCCTTGACTGTTCTCACCATTCTTCTTCTCTGCCTTTCTGATATTTTTCTTGGCCTGCCACTTCTGGGCTTAACAAGAACTGTCCCTGTGGTCTTCCATTTCCTTACTATGTTCCCACAGTGGAAACTGACAGGTTAAATCTCTGAGACAACGTTTTGTATCCTTCCCCTGAACAACTATGTTGAACAATCTTTGTTTTCAGATCATTTGAGAGCGGGCTGTCCATGCTCGGCCACCATCAAACTTAACTGAACTTGAATTGTTTTGTAGAAAGAAATGGTCCAAAATACCTTCATCCAGGATCCAGGAACTGATTAAAAGCTACAGCAAGCAACTAGAGGCTGTTATCTTTGCAAAAGGAGGATGTACTAAATATTAATGTCACTTTTCTGTTGAGGTGCCCATACTTTTGCACCGGTCAAATTTTGGTTTAATGCATATTGCGCATTTTCTGTTAGTACAATAAACCTCATTTCAATCCTGAAATATTACTGTGTCCATCAGTTATTAGATATATCAAACTGAAATGGCTGTTGCAAACACCAAAATATTTAGATCTAAAAATGATTAAGATTAATAGGGGTGCCCAAACTTTTTCATAGGACTGTATATAAAAAGTAGTGAGATTGAAAATAAGTAGCAGAAGAACAACTTAATAAGTGCTAAAGGAAACATCTCCTTAGTAAGACGTGTTAAAAAGTTTTATATATATATATATATATATATATATATATATATATATATATATATATATATCTTCTGATGTAATATTCATTTATAAAAGGTTGTTTATAACTGGAGATACACTTTAACACTTGTTCACACATTAGAACATTAGAATAGTTGCCAAAATTTGCAAATTTGCTAGGATTGTTCCTATTTTTAAGATTATTACTGCCAAAGATTTATCCTCAGAACTGTCTTGCACAGATTTTTTTCAACTGTTACCTATTCGACCCTGTGCGGTCTGGGGTCTGAATATTGGGTCCAGGGTATGGTTTGAGATCTAAAAATTGGTATCTGTATTACATTGTCTGAATACTTGGTTCTGGTCTGGAGCCTTGAGCATGTGATAGACGGAAATAGATAGATATGTGCTGACCTCATGGCCAGTCTACATAGCTGGAAATGCACATTAAAAGCAGTCTACTATCTCTCAATAAAGTATACACAATATATATAGTCGCTGTAGGGCAGGCATGTCAAACATGCGGCCCGCGGCATGCGGCCCTTTACAGGCATATCTGCGGCCCGCACAAAAGTCTCAAACTTTGTCTCTAAACTTTAGAGACAAAGTTTGAGACTTTTGTGCGGGACGCAGATATACAAGGAAAGTGAGCGGTGGATTGGGGCGGCCCTGCTGGAGGCAGCGCTGCTCCAGCGGCCGCCCCTCACCCTTTGCAGAGAGCAGGTCTCCCTGCCTGCTCTCTGCCTGCTCCGCCCCCTCCTCCCTCCACTCCACCCCCTCCTCCCCACACGCCAGGTGACGTGGCCACGTAATCAGGCACGCACCCAACGTGTGCCTGCGTCCTACGCGGTCTCACAAGACCGCTGTGCAGGCTGAAGAGCAGAAGCAGGTAAGATTCTGCAGAAGAAATTGTGATTTTTCAAGTATTTTAGGGGGTAAATACTAGATTTATGATGATGGGGGGGGGGGGGGTTGGAGTGCTGGGGAAGGGTTGGGGTGCTGGGGGAGGGGTGCTGGGGGAGGGGGGCTTTTTGATGTCTGTCTGGCCCTTCCTTGGGCTTGAGGACTGTTTTTTTTTCCCACCCACCTTGTAATTTTTTCACTTGGGGATTAATTGGAGCATTACAGTCTGTAGTGCTCCTATTAACCCCCAAGTGCAAGAATATCCAGAAGCCCTCGGGGTACCCTGAGTTTGACATGCCTGCTGTATCGCATTGCTAAAATATGCTAATTAGGTTACTGAGGCACCAGGGGGCGCTCCTGCATCTGCTGGTACACTGCAGGTTTTACTGTCCTAACCTCCCCTAGTCTGTATCCACACTCATTCCTATAGTATGGTTTTGGATGTGTATTTTTAAACTTTATCATATTTTTCCCATAAACACTAAAAGTTTCATTGAACCTATTAGATAAAATTTTGGGTAAGATTTAGGTCCCAACAACACACAGTTACAACCGAGTGACATTCTGAGTTTAAAAATCTTTCCCACCAACTTCAACTCACATCCTTCAATAGGCGCCTACACTGATCCTGAACAAGCAGTCCTTTTAATTTCAACATCCAATAAGCTAATTAGACTCTGTACTATCACATGGGCGGTTCCAGGCTGTCTGCTCCAGTCCAGGACCACCAATGTGACACTAGACAGTAGATGCGGCCACTGTTATATTACACTATATACACTATTATTTCATGCCAGTGGGATCATTGGGGCAGGTTTATTAAAGACGTCTAAAAGCAAAACTTTTGTAGTTGCCAATAACAACCAATTACAATGCAGCGTTCATTTATCAGGAACAGAATACAGAATGAAAACTGCAATGTGATTGGCTTCTATGGGCAACTAAGACAGTTTTGCTTTTAGAGCATTTTCATAAATCTGCCCTATTATCTAAGATTCAGGATGTGTTGTACTCATAATGCTGCTGTATATAATCTAAAAGCAAACCTGCCTCACTGAAAATACAGTCCAATGCAAGCAGCCTGCTACAGAGCAGATGATAGGAATCTCTGCTGAGTCTGGGTTCAGGAGTCCAGTGGGCGGTCCTAAGCAGTTGCTTTCTGCCTTGCCTGTATGAGTGTGCATACAGAGATAGCTGTCAATCACTGATTAGGACTAGAGATGGGTGAACCGACCCGTACTGAGCTGGGTTTGACCTGAATATTCCAAATGGTTTTTTTTTTTTTTTTTACAAAACTGAACTACAGGCCACATCAGTGACCCAAGGGGCATGACGTCAATGAAGAGGCAGAGAGAGACAGACACTGTGAGGAGGCCCAAAAGAGGTAATGGGAGGGGAGTATGAATGTTTTTTATTTCTTACATCTCCCCTGGGCCTCCATCTAAAGAGACTCCAGAGTATAATAATGTCACTTTCACTGAGCCATAACTTTGGCTGTGTTTGCCTTAGAGAACTAGAAATTGGATAGATAAGTTCCTAGCAGCCTTGAGAGTGTGCAACACAATGTTCTAAGACATTCTAAGGTGTGGCTCGTACCAAGCATGTTTGACCTGAAATGAATCTTGGACACAAGCCACCCAAACCTAATACAATTAAAACCACCAAGCATGGCTTGGACATATTAATACTGGGTTGAAATGCATAAATGATCAGCTATACTAATTTTTGTATATAACAATCTGTTCAGCGCCTCCTGCTCTGCACCATGTTGCCTACAGATCACACTGCATTTACAATGTGACAGGTTCACTTTAAATGTCATGAAAGTTCACAGGTTTTCCAGTACTAGGAACATAATAGACATTAGGTTATAAGGACTTGGGATAGCGGGACATTAGACTACAGAAACAGGTTTTTACAGCATGATACATTCTTTAAGCAGGCTAAATACTGTCATCCCAGAAATTAGGTAAAGAATATATCTCCCTTAAGCTGATAGAGAAAATCGCATGTTACTAAGAAGAGCTGCTACTTCTACAGATCTTTTGGTCTTAATTGAAACTCTTAAAATGAAGCTCCAAAGAGTTTTCCCAGAGGTATTTAAAGTGTAACTCCGGCACTGTTTTTACAATTATTACAATTGACCTAAAGAGTCAACTACCATACCAGTTTATGAGGGTGCTACCATATCATGCACTCTGTGACCCTCAAGCCACTCTCCCAAATAGGACCACTGTTGCTTTAATATTTTGCATGCTTTTGCAGGTCACCACGTGGAAAATATTAAGCCAAAGCCCTTAAGTTAGTGTTATTACTTACTTGAGAGAGTGAGAGCACTGAACTGAAATGTGGCTACAATCAGCAACAGGGGTATTCCAGGACTTAAAGGAATTGTCCAGGCTAAATATATTGATGACCTATCCTAAAAATTGGTAATCGATACCAGATCGGTGGGGTCCGATACTCAACACTCCCACCAATCAGCTGTTCTCTTCAACTGATACACAGAGGATGGAGCATGAAACAGATAGCACTGTTCACTGTGCTGTGTCTAGATCAGGTATAGGAGATTGGCTCCATTCATTTGAATGGGAGCTAAGGTGCAATGACTCAGTTCTGCCACTATACAGAACAGAGCTATCTGCTTCCTGCTCCATTCAGCTAATTGATGGGGGTGGCCAATATCAGCCCGCAGCCAATCTGATGTTGATGACTATGACCTTTAAACAATCTTAAAGCCCTCAATATTCATCACAACCTCTGGGTCCCCCATCAATAAACAGAATAAGGGGGCTACGGCTTGTTACTATGTGTGGCTGCAGCTCATCTCCATTTGCTTGCCTCTGTACACAATGGAAGCCTCCTCATTGTCATGATTGGCAGCCATGAATATAGGATAGGCTGCCGAGATCTGTATATACAAACATTTGATTTGGAAGAGCACAGATTAAAGGTTTATTTTTCATTTCTGTCTGTACAAAATATTTCTATACAATGAATATACCCGCCCTGTTTTCCTCTGTCTCCTCACATGAAAGAAATGGCAGATGAGCTCGATTTACAGAGTATACTTTCATAATTGTAAAAGTGTGGACTCTGCTTAAGAAGTCAATGTCCAATGAAATATATGTTGTGTTTTATATGGTCTTTACTTTTATGGGGTATAGAGTCATCAGACACACTAACAATAACTACACCATAACCCTGACAGACATTGCCATAGGGAATCACGGCCACTCCTAGCCATCATATGGCTGATTCTCGTCTGTATGAAATATTGTCTAGTGCCATGGAAGCCTGTAGGCGATCCAGTTCTAAATGACTTCCCATAACATGGATGACCCCTTCATCAGGAACACCACCAACGGCTTCTTCATCTTCATCCTCCTCCTGACTTAGGAGAGCCAGCTCATTCTCATAACAGAAGGCGCTTGGGGAAGGTAAAGCAGTTATGCGGCTCTCATGCAGTTCACGCGCACTGCAAACAGGGGTTCCTGGCACCTGGTAGGTTTTATGAAAGTGAGAATAGTCAACCTTGTAATGATTCTTCTCTTCAAATACCACAGGCTCAAATCGGTGCCCCCAACGGATCTCACTTGCTAGGTATGAGCTGCGAGCTTGCGTTGTCATAGCCGTGGCCTCAACCATACCTTCCAAAATCACAACAATCTCAAAGTCTTCACCCTCCAGCTGCTCTTTCCCCATTGAATATAATGGACTCTCCTCATCGATCTCATGGACTATAATTATGGGGGAAACTAAAAATATACGATCCAGTCCACTATCATATCCTACATTCAGGTCCTTCTGATCTACAGGGAGGTACTCACCCTCCTGAGTAACATATGGCCGGATGAGTTGTGCTCTTACATGGGCTTCTACAATGTGACTTTTTCGTAGATTACCAACCCTCCACATTAAGCAGAGTTTACCATCTCTAAGGGCAATTACAGCGTGATGGCTGAAGAGCAGAGTTTGAGCCCGTTTTTTGGGCCTAGCCATTTTGGCCATTATTGTTCCAATCATAAAAGAGTCAATCAGGCAGCCAAGGATTGATTGTGCCACGACGGCTAGTATGGCTAAAGGGCATTCATCAGTAACACAACGGAATCCATATCCTATTGTGGTTTGTGTCTCTACAGAGAAAAGAAAAGCTTCCACAAAGCTGTTTACATGCATTAGGCATGGTTTTGGTGGGCCTGATCTTCCTGCAGGAATTGGACTAACACCTAAATCCCCATGGAGGAAAGCAATGCACCAGAAGAGGAAGGCAAAGAAAAGCCAAGAAGCTAAGAAAGCGGCAGAAAAAATGAGCAGCATGTAGCGCCAACGGGTGTCCACACATGTAGTGAAAATGTCAGCCATGTAGCGTTGTGATTTGTTGCTGAGATTTGCAAAGTAGACATTACATTGACCATTCTTCTTAACAAAACGATTACGCCTTTTCCGTCTTGAATGAGGGTGGTGGAGTGAAGAAGCCCAGTGACCATTAAGACCCATAGACGGCATACGGAGACCTTCCTCATCTGTTGATACAATGCTGTACCTACTGTAGAAGACAAAGAGAGAGTTCATTAGCTAATATATTACGTGTAGGATAACCAATAAATAAAGGGGTTTCCAGGCTATTAACATTGATGACGTATCCTTTGAATATGTCATTATTTAACCAAATATTGGCGGGGGTCTGATATTGCTGTGCTTGGTCTTGCAGCTTGTTAGCATTGCAGAAATTGCCCAGACCTCTGCCAATTTCCAATTGATGATCTAACTAAAGAATATGTCATCAATCTCACAAGCCTGAAAAACCCCTTTAGGCTGAGGCCCCATGATGCGGAAACACAGCTTTCTTTGTTGCAGATTTTGCTGCTGTTTTTTTTGGGCCAAAGCCAGGAGTGGATTAAGCTGAAGTTATAAGTATAAGAACTTCATACATTGGTGTGAAAAAAGTATTTGACCCCTTGCTGATTTCTCAATCTTGTGGATGTCACACTTAAATATTTCAGATCACCAAACAAATGTAAATATTAGACAAACATAACACAAACACAAAATGCCGTTTTTAAATTAAGGTCTTTATTATTAAGGGAAAAAGTAATCAATCCCCACAGGGCCCTGTGTGAAAAAGCAATTGCCCCCTAACCCTAATAAATGGTTGGGCCAGCCTTCGCAGCAATAACTGCTATCAAATGTTTGCAATAACTGTCAATGAGTCTTACAATGCTCTGTAGGAATTTTGGCCCAATCATCTTTGCAGAATTATTTCAATTCACCCACATTGTAGGATTTGCGAGCATGAACTGCTTTTTTTAAGGTCATGCCACAGCATATCAATCTCAATTTTGTTTTTCTTAAGCCATTCAGAGGTGGACTTGCTGGCACCACGGGCATGCGCAGTCGGTTGCATACAGAAGAAAACTGGGATTTTTACCAAACGGCGGCATGGAGAAGACATCTAAAGGTAGGAGAAGAATAGCCTTTCTTAAGGCTACTCTTATGTGTTAGGGACAAAAAATATAATTTTAATGATAGAATCCCTTTAAATACATGGCTATCAGGCTACTGTGCAGAGTATTATGTAAGGCTAGGTTCACACCTTTGCTGGTCTCCGCCTGGGGATTCCATTCCTCATCCAATATACTTTAAGAATGCGGAGAGAAAAGTCCTGCAAGCAGTGCTTTTCTCTCCCCATTTTCTACACTTTTCAGCCGGAAACCTGGCAAACCGCATTATAGTCTATGGGGGTCCACGGGTTTCCGTAGGTAAGCCCTTTCTTAAGCAATTAGGTTTCCATTTGGGTAGTTCCTAAGTGGATCCAGAATGGCAACCCGAACACAGGTATGAACCTAGCGTAAAGCGATTAGTTCAAGTCTTCTAGTGGGACTATACAATAAGGTTAAAACATAATTGCAGTTTCATTAAAAAAAATAAAAACAAGTTAGATCTTAAAATAAATAAATAAATAAATAATTTCTCCCCATCCCAAAATGTTCTGTAAAAAAATAAATAAAAAAAAAGAAAAGTAAAAAGCACACTTATTGTGTATGGCTGCATCCACAGTGTCCCGAACAATACAACTGTAATGTTATTCTCTTTGCATAATTAATGATTTTCAAAAAATCTAAAAAGAAAATGGTAATTGCCTTTTTTTTGTCTGTTGGGGAGCCTTCACATGGAGTTTACGCTCCGCTCATTCTGAACGTAAACTTGTTCAGAATGAGCGGTGTTAAAACAGATCACATTGATTTCTATGGGTGCCGGCATACTCGCGCTACCCATTGAAATCAATGGGAGGCTTTTTTACCTATTGCTTTCAATATGATACGCATGTATGCCGGCACCCATAGAAATCAATGGGATCTGTTTTAATGCCGCTCATTCTGAATGAGTTTACATTCAGAATGAGTGGAGCATAAACTCCATGTGAAGGCTCCCCGAGCCATAGAGAAAAAAGTTATAAAAAGTGTGTTATGTTGCCCAAAATGGCATCAGTAAAAATATCAAAAAATTCTATTGATAGAAAAATAACAGAATAATAATAATAAAAAGTTTTAGTAAAATAGGTTTTACATTACATTAATAGTAAATATCTTTATCTACAGTCCTATGAAAAAGTTTGGGCACCCCTATTAATCTTAATCATTTTTTGTTCTAAATATTTTGGTGTTTGCAACAGCCATTTCAGTTTGATATATCTAATAACTGATGGACACAGTAATATTTCAGGATTGAAATGAGGTTTATTGTACTAACAGAAAATGTGCAATATGCATTAAACCAAAATTTGACCGGTGCAAAAGTATGGGCACCCTTATCATTTTATTGATTTGAATTCCCCTAACTACTTTTTACTGACTTACTGAAGCACAAAATTGGTTTTGTAACCTCAGTGAGCTTTGAACTTCATAGCCAGATGTATCCAATCATAAGAAAAGGTATTTAAGGTGGCCAATTGCAAGTTGATCTCCTATTTGAATCTCCTCTGAAGAGTGGCATCATGGGCTACTCAAAACAACTCTCAAATGATCTGAAAACAAAGATTGTTCAACATAGTTGTTCAGGGGAAGGATACAAAAAGTTGTCTCAGAGATTTAACCTGTCAGTTTCCACTGTGAGGAACATAGTAAGGAAATGGAAGATCACAGGGACAGTTCTTGTTAAGCCCAGAAGTGGCAGGCCAAGAAAAATATCAGAAAGGCAGAGAAGAAGAATGGTGAGAACAGTCAAGGACAATCCACAGACCACCTCCAAAGAGCTGCAGCATCATCTTGCTGCAGATGGTGTCACTGTGCATCGGTCAACTATACAGCGCACTTTGCACAAATAGAAGCTGTATGGGAGAGTGATGAGAAAGAAGCCGTTTCTGCACGTACGCCACAAATAGAGTTGCCGGAGGTATGAAAAAGCACATTTGGACAAGGCAGCTTCATTTTGGAAACAAAAATTGAGTTGTTTGGTTATAAAAAAAGGCGTTATGCATGGCGTCCAAAAAGAAACAGCATTCCAAGAAAAACACATGCTACCCACTGTAAAATTTGGTGGAGGTTCCATCATGCTTTGGGGCTGTGTGGCCAATGCCGGCACCGGGAATCTTGTTAAAGTTGAGGGTCGCATGGATTCCACTCAGTATCAGCAGATTCTTGAGAATAATGTTCAAGAATCAGTGATGAAGTTGAAGTTACGCTGGGGATGGATATTTCAGCAAGACAATGATCCAAAACACCGCTCCAATTCCTCAGGCATTCATGCAGAGGAACAATTACAATGTTCTGGAATGGCCATCCCAGTCCCCAGACCTGAATATCATTGAACATCTGTGGGATGATTTGAAGCGGGCTGTCCATGCTCGGCGACCATCTAACTTAACTGAACTTGAATTGTTTGTCCAAAATACCTTTATCCAGGATCCAGGAACTGATTAAAAGCTACAGGAAGCGACTAGAGGCTGTTATCTTTGCAAAAGGAGGATCTACTAAATATTAAAGTCACTTTTCTGTTGAGGTGCCCATACTTTTGCACCGGTCAAATTTTGGTTTAATGCATATTGCACATTTTCTGTTAGTACAATAAACCTCATTTCAATCCTGAAATATTACTGTGTCCATCAGTTATTAGATATATCAAACTGAAATGGCTGTTATAAACACCAAAATATTTAGAACTAAAAATGATTAAGATTAATAGGGGTGCCCAAACTTTTTCATAGGACTGTATTTATTTATTTATTTTATAAAAAGCTATTCAATAAAATTGTATCAAAAGAGTAAATTTATCAGGTTATTTAAGGCCTTTGTTCACATCTGCGTTCATTATTCCATTAATGAAGTGCGCTTGGGAACCCCCCCAAATGGAAACCTATACGCATTAAAAAGCGATTAGCTAAGAAGCCAAATGGACTATAATGGGGTCCGTGTGGTTTCCACACAAAACATGTGGAGAGAAAAGTGCTGCTTGCAGTCTTCTACACTGTATTGGGCTATCAGCAATGTTAACAATTAACCCTATCTATGACTATAACAGTGAAACAATATGATAATATTGCAATATGCAGTATTTATGGCTCATAGTGAAAAACGCATAGTTAATTTCATTTAGCAATAGCAATGTCATTATTTTCACAGGGGTTAATAAGTTATTACTCTTTTTTATTTGTATGCCAGTATGTTTTTTTGGTCATTTACTATGGTACTCCAGACTACAGTTACCAGCAATACTATTTTAAGGTTCATTCAGATGATCAGTATTCTGCATCAGTATTTGTAAGCCCAAACCTAGAATGTGATCTATACAGAGAAAAACTATTAATAAGGTCAAAGTAGTGTTTATGACTAATTGACCAATAATCTCGGTTAACTGTCATTGTCCTAATTGATATGAGCTAAGGGCTAGCAACGAGGTTTTGATACCAGACACAAAGGTTGGTATTAGTTCCTCTCTCAGCTAAGGAATATGTGCTGATGCACTTTTATTTAAGACCACAGGGGTTAAATAGTAGCAGAGAAAGGAAGAGAGATAACAACAACGTAAATTTTCATATTCATTCCAGATTGGTATGACACATCTCAATCAAACAGAAAATGTTTAACCCCTTCCCGCTGATGGCATTTTTTGATTTTCGTTTTTCGTTTTTGATTCCCCTCCTTCTAAACCCCATAACTTCTTTCTTTCCCAGAGCTATATGAGGTCTTAATCTTTGCAGGACAAATTTTTCTTTATGATGCCACCATTAATTATTCTATATAATGTACTGGGAAGCTGGAAAAAACTCCAGAATGTGGTGAACGGGCTTCGGTTTTACAGCGTTCACTGTGCAGCCAAAATGACATGTCCCCTGTATTCTCAGTTTCAGTACGATTCCAGGGATAAATTTTTTTATATGGTTTTATTTACATTTTAACCCCTTAAAAAAAATCCAAAACTGTTAAAAAATTTTTTTCTAAAAGTCGCCATATTCTGACAGCCGTAACTTTTTTATACGTAAGTGTACAGGGATGCATAGGGCGTCTTTTTTTTGCGGGGCCGGGTGTACTTTTTAGTTCTACCATTTTCAGGAAATGCTATTGCTTTGATCACTTTTTATTAAAATTTTTATCAGATTCAAAACAGTGAAAAAACGGCGGTTTGGCACTTTTGACTATTTTTTTTGACCGTACAGGAAAAATATTTATTTATAGATTTGTAGAGCGGGCGATTTCAGACACGGGGATACCTAACATGTATGTGTTTCACAGTTTTTAACTTTTATATGTGTTCTAGGGAAAGGGGGGTGATTTGAATTTTTAATACTTTAAAAAAAAAATTATATATTTTTTTACTGTAATTTTTTTTTTTTTTCATTTATTAGACCCCCTAGGGGGTTTTGAACACCAGGGGGTCTGATCACTAATGCAATGCTAATGTATTGCAATGCATTGCAAAATTCCGGCACTTCTATTTCAGGCTATGTAGCATAGCCTGCTATAGAAGCAATGTAATGACAAGCCGGGGAGCCTTCACAAGGTTCCCGGCTGTCATAGTAACGTGACGTCGGCGCCGGAGCTTACTCTGGGTGCCGGCGATCACCAGGAAAAGGGCGGCGCCCACGCGCCGCTGGGAAAATGGCACCTCGGTCAGCTTTGACCGAGGTGCTGGAAGAGTTAATGCCTCCGATTGGTCCGGGGACCAATCGTAGACATTAGCGCCGATTGTCTACCGCGTAAAGCAGTAGACACCCGGTGGCTATGGCGGCCGCCCGGCTTCTGGGCGGTCACCATTGTTACACACCCAGCATGCGCCGTATTAGTACAGCTTTAAAGGATAACAATGTGTTTCATACATTACATGATAACCTTCACACTATAATGGGAAGAATTGCTCCTCTTATGTGTTTAGGTTCCACTCTTTGTATTTCTTTACAAATACTCATGCAAAATACCGCTGTCTGAATTTAACCCCTGCGTGACATTTGTCTCTGGTGCTTTTGGGCAGTGTGTTAGGTGTTTTAAATAGTGAAAAGTCCAGCAAGTCAGTCACAGACTGTGGGCTTGGAGATGTAAAATAAAGACACTGATGGTCTAAAGAGAGCAAGAAATGGTAAAAGGGCAGAGGATTTCATGCCACCCTGGTGCCATTTATTGCCCCTTCTTTTCAGTGCTCCCTTGATGCCTGTTTGTTATTTATTGCCCTTTAGTGTTATGTGACATAAGGTACATGGCATTATGCATGTGGAGTTTCCAGACTGTAGTACGATTCCACATTTCATTCAGACCTCTGTTTTATGTTTTTATGACCTAAACATACAATTTCATAAGGCTCTATCATGCATAAGTTCTGGTCATTAGACCCAAGGTCCAAACAGAATTTGTGGCTGTGCAGAAGGCCTAAAGAGACAATAAGCAGCAAATGGGCACCAAGGTGTAACTGAATGACACGGAAAGGATTGAAGAGATAAGTGATGTGGCATCTTCACAGCTCACTAAGCAGGAAGGAAGTAATGTGAAAAAGCAAGCAGTATAAACAAAAGTGCCATGTGCCCACAAAACATACTGATGGTAAATGGAGTAGGGGTACTAAAGGACCAGTGACATAACAAGGAATGGCAGGGCCCCATGGCTAACTTTTGATGTGACCCCCCTCCCCCCGAAGACCCAGACCAGATTGACTTCCCCTCCCCACATTCCTGCACACAGTATTAAACCCCATAGTGGCCTCTGCACACAGTATTATTCCCCATAGTGGCCCCTGCACACAGTATTATGCCCCATAGTGGCCTCTGCACACAGTATTATTCCCCATAGTGGCCCCTGCACATAGTATTAAGCCCCATAGTGGCCCCTGCACACAGTATTATTCCCCATAGTGGCCCCTGCACACAGTATTATCCCCCATAGTGGCCCCTGCACACAGTATTATGCCCCATAGTGGCCCCTGCACACAGTATTATCCCCCATAGTGGCCCCTGCACACAGTATTATCCCCCATAGTGGCCCCTGCAAACAGTATTATCCCCCATAGTGGCCCCTGCACATATTATTATGCCCCATAGTTACACCTGCACACAGTATTATTCCAAGACCATTTTCAGACCCCAGAGTATAATAATCAGAGACCCAGGGGAGGATACAAACATAAAAAAACAATGTTACTTACCTCTTATGGGTTTTGGCACACTCCCCGGTGATGTTGCCCATCTTCAATGATAGAAAAGATGTCATTTGAGCCAGGGCTCACATCGCAACACATAAGGATGCAGGCCCCAGCCCATGTGATGTCTGTGACATCACCAAGTAGGCCTGGAAGCCTGCCGGAGCCAGGAGAGGTAGATAACAATGTTTTTTATGTTTCCTCACCTCTCCTAGCCCTCTGATCATTATACTCTTTTCAGACCATTAATGATAATGTTTGTGGGGTTCGCGGGCCCGTGGCCTTACTGGCCCTTGCCTCAGACTTGCTACTACTAAGGTTAGTATTTAGTAACATAGTAGTTTTCCCATAGACAGCAATACTATAGTATTGCAGTTGAAGGTCTGAACAGTCTAGTGACTAATAGATCAAGCACCTTAAGGAAGATAAGTTCCTAAAAATATAAGAAAGATATAAAATATAAGAAATATAAAAATAAATTCATCATTATCTTCCCTAGTGTAAATATAAAAATAAATAAAAAAAGATGGCTGTGCTATTAAATACTGTATAAAATATTAATCCCATACAGTAAATTTGGAAAAAATAGGAATGTCCAAATTGCTGGGTTTTTTGCATTCTTATCTTAACCCCTTCCCGACATGCGCCGTAATAGTACGGCGCGTGTCGGGTCTGTAACTATGGCGACCGCTTTAAGCAGTAGACAACCGGCTCTAATGCCTCCGATCGGAGGCGCCATTTTCCCGGCGGCGCATGGGCGCCGCCATTTTGGCAGGGATCGCCAGCTCCTGGAGCATGCTCCAGGGCCGACCCCCTGTTGCCATGACAGCCGGGAGCCTTGTTAAAGGCTCCCAGCCGGTCTGCAAATTCTCTCTTTTGCAGGCTAGTGTATACAGCCTGCAAAAGAGATGATGCTTTTTTGCAATGCATTGCAATGCATTAGCATTGTAATGCATTGCATTAGTGATCAGACCCCCTGGGGTTCAACACCCCTAGGGGGTCTAATAAATGCAAAAAAATAAATAAAAAAAAAGTAAAAAAAAATAAAAAAAAATATAAAAAGTATTAAAAGTTCAAATCACCCCCCTTTCCCTAGAACAGATATAAAAGTAGTTAAAAACTGTGAAACACATACATGTTAGGTATCCCCGCGTCCGAAATCGCCCGCTCTACAAATCTATACAAATATTTTTCCTGTTCGGTAAACGCCGTAGCAGGAAAAATAGTCAAAAGTGCCAAACCGCCGTTTTTTCACTGTTTTAATTCTGATAAAAATTTGAATAAAAAGTGATCAAAGCAATAACATTTCCCGAAAATGGTAGAACTAAAAAGTACACCCGGCCCCGCAAAAAAAGACGCCCTATACATCCCCGTACACCTATGTATAAAAAAGTTACGGCCGTCGGAATATGGCGACTTTTAGAAAAAAATTTTTTTAACACCGTTTTGGAATTTTTTTTAGGGGTCAAAATGTAAATAAAACCATATAAATTTGGTATCCCTGGAACCGTACCGAAACACAGAATATAGGGGACATGTCATTTTGGCTGCACAGTGAACGCCGTAAAACCAAAGCCCGTAAGAAAGTCGCAGAAATGCATTTTTTCTTCAAATCCACCCCATTCTGAATTTTTTTCCTGCTTCCCAGTACATTATATAGAATAATTAATGGTGGCATCATGAAGAAAAAATTGTCCCGCAAAAATTAAGACCTCATATGACTCTGGGAGCGGAGAAATAAAAAAGTTATGGGGTTTAGAAGGAGGGGAGTCAAAAACGAAAAACGAAAATCAAAAAATGCCATCGGCGGGAAGGGGTTAAAAAAATGATTACAATGTGATTCATATGGTATACCTTCCCTAAAATTGTATTAACAAAAACTACAGCTTGCCCTGCAAAAAATTAGTCCATACAAAGATCTGTAAATGCAAGTATAAAAATGTACAGGTGTCAGAATATGGCAACACATAGAATTTTTTTTTTTAAGTTTTTATTAAAACTACTGACCTGAAGAATAAAGCTAACATGCCATTTTTACTCCAAAGTGAACTGGTGAAACTGTGCTTTTTTTTTTTGCAATTCCACCCCATTCTCATTTTTTTCCTACAATTTCCTAGTATATCATAGAATACGGAAGTACAATTTGTCCAGCAAAAATCAAGTTCTGGGCTG
The DNA here is from genome assembly GCF_031893055.1 of Leptodactylus fuscus. Classification (NCBI taxonomy): domain Eukaryota; kingdom Metazoa; phylum Chordata; class Amphibia; order Anura; family Leptodactylidae; genus Leptodactylus; species Leptodactylus fuscus. The sequence continues at coordinate 42,013,662 of NC_134273.1, forward strand.
TCAATGGTTATGATGATGGCGTCATAAAAGTGAATCTAGTGCTGGCCGCAAGTGCACCAGCACTTCAGTCACATGGAGCATAGATGAGAATTTTTGACTCCCCATTCTCCTGATTGCTGAGAGTCCCCTAGACCAACAGCAATCTGACACATCCCCTATCATTTGCATAGAGGATAAGTACTTTTGGTGCTACAACCCCTTTATAAAAGAACTTTAACCAACTCAACTTCATTAAAATGAAGTTTTGCGTGTCCATGGCTTCTTACACCTGTCAGCTTATTCTCATGCTGCTCAAAGCCGACAGTGGCTTACCCGTTCTGTGCCCCGGGTGAAGAGCTATCGGTGCCAGTACCATAGCTCTTCACTGTCAGAATGGCATTTCTGATAGTCAGTCAGGAACGCCCTTCCTCACAGCACTGTCTATAGCACTATACAGTGAGAGCGGTGAGGAACGCCTCCTCCTGACAGTACTCGTCCATAGATGAGGATGACTGGGGGGTGTTACTCACCGCTCAGCATCATGGCTGGGTGGTAAGGAATGTCCTCTCTCACAGTAAAGCGCAATAGACACTACTGTGAGGAATGACGTTCCTGACTGACTGTCAGAAACACCCTTCTGAAGGTGAAGAGCTACGGTACCAGCAACGATAGCTCTTCACCAGGGGCACAGAACGTGAAAGCCATGTCGGCTTTCTAGCAGTGTATTACACTGCATGTGCTCCAGTTATATACAACTTTTCATAAATTAATAGTACAGGTAAAATTAAGAAACTTTGTAACATATCTTATTACAGAAATCTGTTTTCTTCTCCACTTTTCAAGCAGTTACTTTCTCTATATTAGTCTATAAAGATGGGAGAAGGATTAGAAACAACACTCAAATAATTGCTGTTATTACATTCTGCTGTTCCTTGCTTTTTTAACACTGCTAAGGCTAGGTTCACACCTGTGTCCGGGGGTTCTGTCTCCAAATCCACTTAAAAAATGCAGGGAAAAGTCCTGCACGCAGAACTTTTCTATGTGCATTTTGTAGGCAGAAACGCAGCAGACCCAATCATAGTCTATGGGGTCTGCAGGTTTCCGCGTGAAACCAGTTTTTAAGCAGATTGAGTTTTCATTTTTCGAGTCCCCAAGCGGACCTAAAGAACTGAAACCCCCAACTCAGGTCTAGTGTCAGTTATAGATAAGAAGCTGGTAATACACAGAATGTGGCCAAAAAAAAAAAAAAAAATCAATTAATGAATATAATGTAAACAAGTAGTCAGATTGAAGATAAAGAGCAGAACTGTTCAATAAGTGGAAAGGAAACATCTCCTTAATAAGATGTATTACAAAGTTTCTTAACGCCCTTCCTGAAAATCGCCATACTAGTATGGTGGCCATGTATGTTTTTACATACCGGACGCTTGGGAGTCGGACAGCTGCCATAGCCGCCGTGTGTCTACTGTTTTATACAGTAGACTCCAGCACTAATGCCCACGGTTGGTGCCCACACCGATCGCGGGCATTAACCCCCTTTCTCTAGACCAAATATAAAAGTAAATAAATACTGTGAAACACATACACATTAGGTATGCCTGTTTCTGAAAACGCCCAGACTACAAATCTATAAAATTATTTTTCCTATATGGTAAACACCATAGTGGGGAAAAAAGCCAAAAGTGCCAAACCGATGTTTTTTCACTGATTTGCCTGTGATAAAAATTTTAATAAAAAGTGATCAAAGCAGGGGCAACACGGTGGCTCAGTGGTTTGCACTGAAGTCTTGTAGTTCTGGAGTCCTGAGTTCAAATCCTGCCAGGAACAACATCTGCAAAGCGTTTGTATGCTCTCCCCGCATTTGCATGTATTTCCTCCCATATTCCAAAGACATACTGCTAGGGGAAAATGTACATTGTGAGCCCTATATTCCCCAAAATGTACACCTGATGCCCTATGCATCCCTGTACACGAAATGCACTTTTTCTTCAAATCAACCCCATTCTGAATTTTTTTTCCAACTTCCCAGTACATTGCACCGAAAAATTAATGGTAGCCTCACAAAGAAAAGTTTACCCCGCAAACGTTAAGACCTTATATGGCTCTGAGAGCGGAAAAAATTTAAAGTTACGGGGTTTGGAAGGGGGGGGGGGGGGGTCAAAAATGGAAAATGAAAAGCGAAAATGCCTGCAGCGGGAAGAGGTTAATTTCACTTGTACTATTAGTTTATTACAGGGCATTCACACAGAGTAACGCCAGGCGTGTATCACAGCCGTACACACCGGCGTTACGGCAGACTGCCGAACACTTCCCATTCACTTCAATGGGAGCGCTCGTAAATGCCGCTGCTACGAGCGCTCCCATTGAAGTGAATGGGAAGTGTTCGGCAGTCTGCCGTAACGCCAGTGTGTATGGCTGTGATACATGCCCGGCGTCACTCCGTGTGAATGCCCCCTTACAAGTGGTTTATAACTTGAAGTTCGCTTTAAGTCCCTATCCTGACTGCAGTGGAAGTGCATTGTTACATTTAGTCAGGGCTGCTTTAACTATAGGGCCAATGGGGCACTTTGGTAGCGGGGACCCCATTGGGACAGTGGGACAGTCCTGCATACAATGATAACACAGGGAACCCTCCATTCCCTGCATCACCATTCATCCTCTTTTCCCTGGGAGCTGCAGGAGTAATGTGATACGTCATCACATCATACTTACATCGCGCCTGCAGATCCCTGAAGTCTCTGGACCGAGACAGTAGGTGAGCAAGGAGATGTAAGTATTAAGGCCAGTTCGCACGTAGTTAACACATGCGCATTCTGGCACGTATACACGTGTCAGAATGTGAGCGCTCAAAACAGATCACATTCATTTCAATGGGTCATTACGTGCGTAATTTTGCGTGCGTAATTTTTTGGCCGCAAAATGACGCGCGCAACAATCCATTGAAATGAATGTGATCTGTTTTGAGCGCTCACATTCTGAGACGTGTATATGTGCCAGAATCCGCGCACGTTAACTACAAGTGAACTGGCCCTGAGTGAATTTTTTATTTTAGTGTGGTAGGAGAGAGCCATTAAAGTTGTGGGGGCAACTGTAAGGCTTTTTTTTTTGTAAATGTAGATTGTGAGCCCCACATAGAGCTCACAATGTACATTTTTCCCTATCAGTATGTCTTTTTTGGAATATGGCATGGAAATCCATGCAAACACAGGGAGAACATACAAACTCCTTGCAGATGTTTACCATCATCCAGGTCACACTCCCAAAAGAATTGCACCAAACACACAACACATACACATAGTCATCAATAAAGTTTAAATTTTTTCACTGTCCCTGTCCTGTCCTGATCTATATAGAGTAAAATATACCGACCGCCGCTCTAGCGATGTCCATTACACATTAAAATAATAGCAATAACCATTATTACTAGAGATGAATGTGGGAAGACTATGCAAATCTGTCTTCCATGATGTAATTAAGAAGTCAGGTGCCTCAGTGTTGCAAACCAATAGAGGGCGCTCACTTACCCCCCTTACCCTAGAGATGAATGTATTAAACATGTCTAACAGATGGAAAAGTTCCATCAGTCAGATAACACATTTTCACCCATTGAAAGTCACCATATAAAATCCAAGTTTTTGGCAGCTTTCAAATGGGTATAATGGCAGGTGGTGATGGGGGGGGGGCACTTATGAAACCTTTGCACTGGGCCCACCAATGTGCTATAATGGCCCTGCATTTAGCATATATGTCTCATATGTATGATGTGTTAAATATGCTTGTATCACTTTACCTGATGCAGGTCATTGCATAGACAATGTTCTAGTGTTTTCTGAAAGCTGTATTGTGAGATCCTTAGAGGCAGAACATAGTTGGGGCCGTGAGATTCACTGCATGATAAGTTGTCTGTTACAATGTTCAATGGTTTGACTCACTGACATCATGTGTTGTCCCGGCTATCTAGGGTGAGAATGGCCATCTATTCAACACTCTTGATGCCAGTTTGGAGAACTGCTTGGAATGAAGGCTAATTTGTGAGAGTGCTGTACAACGTCGCATACTTACCCGTCTTCGTTCCTCTAAAATCTTCTGTCTTCCGGCTTTGGCTCGTCATTGGTGGGCGGGGTCACATATGCAAAGCCAAGCGGCAAGATGCCGCCGGCCCTGCGTGCGCGCTCATACACCAGTCTACCCTTCACAATGCAAATACAGACCCGACACCCTGCGGGTCTGTATTCGCATTGTGAAGGCTAGACTGGTGTATGAGCGTGCTCGCAGGGCTGGCGGCATCTCGCCGCTTGGCTTTGCATATGTGACCCCGAAGCGGAACAGCATCGCTTCTGCCGCTGCTGTCTTCATGCAGGGCAGAAGCATAGCGATGTGCCTGTGCCAGCGTCTAACAGTCCCCAGCATCCGCCTATTACAGCAGATGCCGGGGAGTTAGATGCCGGCATAGGTGAAGCCAGCAACATCGCTATGTGCCTGCCCTGCATGAAGCCAGCAGCGGCAGAAGCGATGCTGTTATTCCGCTCCTCCGCCCCCTCGCCCCGGAATAGCAGCATGGCTTCTGCCGCTGCTTGCTTCATGCAGGGCAGGCACATAGCGATGTTGCTGGCTTCACCTGTCCCCCAAAGGGTAAACTACCCCCCCCCAGGCTCGCTCCCATGTACTTAGCCCCTCCTCCCTCCCCCCTGAGAGCAGGCTGACACATCACTTGACTCAGGTCAGGGCTGTGGCCACAAAAAATGAATAAAGTGAGATAGTGGCCAAACAAAGCAGTTTTGCTGAAGCAATGTATTTAGGAAAAGTCTTACATTCACATTTACAAGCATTATAGATAGGATCCTTGTGACGGGACAACCCCTTTAAGGTATCCTCCTCCTTGTCACAAGAATGCCATGGGGTTGTATGGACCAGACATCTCAGGAAACCTGTGGGTATGAGGAAAAGTTCCCCAGTGACTGGCACTGAATTGGCCACAACAGTGGAAGCATGCTGTTCATCACCACAGCCTGTGATCTTGCAGACTGGGCCGAACCGCAGATATCACTGCCAAGCTGTCATCTGTCCTTGTATACTCTGTTTAACTGCCTTCTACTTTTGTTAACTGCCTGGAGTTTAAAGGGGTTGTCCCATCACAAGGATCCTATCTATACTGCTTGTTAATGTGGATGTAAGACTTTTCCTAAATACACTGCTTCAGCAAAACTGCTTTGTTTGTCCACTATCTTACTTTATTCAATTCTTTGTGGCCACAGCCCTGACTTAGCTGCTCCTGAGTCAAATGATGTATCTTCTGCTCTCAGGGGGGAGGGAGGAGGGGCTAAGTGCAGGGAGCCAGCCTGTGTATCTAGCTATTCCTGTGCCTACACCACGTGACCTAGCTTCCTGCTATCAGATAGGGGAGAGGAGCTGCTTTCATTTCTTCTGTTCTCCCAGTTATCAGGCTAGCTAATTCAGTTGTGTTCATTATGGCAGAGACAGGCAGCCTCTGTATGTAACACAGAATGGAGTTGCTGCTGCCTGTACTTCATAGTCCAATATGGGTGGGCGGAGCTACATGCTAATTTGGGGGCGGAGCTAAACGGCAGGTTGCCTGTGAAACCCCGCCCACCAAATGATGCAAGAAACCAGGAAGAAAGAAGATTTTACAAGAGTGAAGACTGCTGGGAGGTGGGAGTGAGGTGGGAATACCCCTTTAAGAGGGTTAATTGTGTCATGTTTATGGAAGACTTGTGTATTATTCCTGTCCCAGAAATATCCAGAGTCAGTATTAAATCTGTGACATCTTTTTTGGATCCTTTACAATTTGCATGTATAGTCCAAGAATTGTTGTAGATGAAGCTGTTACGTATTTGCTATATGGAATATATACTTATTTAGAAGATTATTCCAGCAGGTAACACCCAATATTTACTTACACTGGGTTCGCACCAGCACTTGGACTATGTTTGGGGGTTCCGTTCACCTCTCTGTATTTTTCGAGTGGAAACCAAGCGGAAACCACATGGACCTCATTATAGTCTATGGGGTCTGTGGGTTTCCTAAGGTAATCGCTTTTTTATGTGGATTAGGCTTCCGTTCTGGGGTCTCCATGTAGCGCCCCCAAACGGACAGCCAAAGGCAGATGTGAACCTAGCCTTACCCATCCCCACTCTTGCCCACAGCTGCTTCCGCTTCAGCAACCTGGGGGTACAGGAAATTACATCCAAATGCTGAACAACATTCAGACATCGCATCCTGACATTGCTCAGCGTTGGGACAAAATATGCCACAACAAGCTTTAGTGACAGGGAGCAAGAGCAGGGATGGGAAAGTGAATATCATCTGTTACTTGCTGGAATAATCCAGGCAGTAATGGCCTAAGATCAGTTTGGGTAGGCCAGTAAAAGGGGAATTTACTGTATGGGGACCAGTAAAGGGGGCATTACTGTATAGGGGGCCAACAAAAAGGGAAGTATACTGTATGAGTCCAGTAAAGGGGGCATTTATTCAATGGGAGCCAGTAAAATGACAGTATACTGTGTGTGGTCCTGTATAGGGGAAATATACTGTGTTGAAAGAGAATAAAGAGGGCAATATACTGTGTAGTGGTCAGTAAAGAAGGTGTTGAACTGTGTGCAAGCCAATAAAGGGGCATTATATTGTTTGTGGGCCAATAAAATGTGTAATATACTGTGTGGTGGTCAGTGAAGAAGGTGTTATACTGTATGGAGGCCAATAAATGGGATATTATAATGTGTGTGGGCCAGAGGACGTTATACTGTATAGTGGAAGGTAAAGTGGAGGTAGGGTAGGTGAATTGTGGTATGTAATTTCTAATTTTCCCAGAAAGGAACCTAGACTATGTATTAAAGACTGACCCCTCGTTCACATCTGCGGTTGGTAATCCATTCGGGGGGGGGGGGGGTCCCCGTGTCCTTTCCACGCGTTGCCCACACGAATCCTGCGGACATGAAAGTGGATCATGAAGTACCTTTCTGACCGCATGTTCCATGTGGACACCACGCAGAGAGCACACGGACCCCATTATAGTCTATGGGGTCTGTGTGCTTTCACTGCACGCCACTTGACAGTGCGTTTGCCATTCCGTTCGGGGAGGTCCCTATGCGGACTCCCCGAACAGATTACTAAACACAGATGTGAACGAAGGGTGAGGAGAAATAAAACTTGCATTTGCCTAGAGAAAGCTTCATTCTGACTGTAACACAGGCACTGTGACAGAATATGAAACAAGGATTTCACAGTTCTACAAAAAAAAAAAGGCTAGAATTCTCAACAACAATAAGAAAGGCAGATACAACATTACTGAATGTGCAAATACATTGTAGATTATGATTAGAGATGAGTGAGTACTATTCAAAACGGCCGTTTCGAATCGCACGCACCCATAGGAATGAATGGAAGTGGACGGCACACAGACTTTGCTGGCTTAACCCCCTGCATGCCGGCTGTGTCTATTCATTCCTATGAGTGCGTGCTATTCAAAAAGGGAGTTTCGAATAGTACTCGCTCATCTCTAATTATAATTTGTTTGGAAAATAAATATTTGTAATGTTAATAGAAATGGTGGGAAAATAATGAAGTCATGATTCATTTTATGAAAAAATATTTGTATTTATTGGTGGTAAAGTATTACAAAAGTTATGGTCCAGTCACATCCCCACTTAGCGATAATGCTGAGCAGTACGGCCCGCCCTTCTGACAACTAACGGTACCAATATCTCTGTCACCTGGGCACATACCAGCAAAGCTCAATTCAGCGCACTGTCAGCTTTGTAGCGGTATATAATACTGCTGATCTCTGAGGACATGAAAGGTCCCCTTTAACTGTGTGGTGGGTCCTTTTTATATTTGCTAAGGGGCCACATAAATACATTGTACACCTCCGACAACATTATGGCTAAAGTTGCGAGATGTCAATGAGATATGTTAAAGCTGCAGGAACACCCACAGCTCTGTCTTACTGACATGTCGTGATATTCCTTCATTGGAAAACTTCTTTAAGATAAAAATCCAATCTAGGCCTAGTTGTTCGCTCTAGGTGTCTCGGTTATGGGCCATTTGTGTTTTAACATGTCCTCCTTGTCCTGTTATGGTGTCTGTTTCTAGTCAGTTGCGTTTTTGCTGGATTTTATGAGGTTCTTTAACATCAGTATGGCAGATTTCATTCTCCACGGTGTGAGGACACAATTGGAGGATACTAAAGACTTTTCCGAGCGCTCCATATTATGTAACACAGGATCCTATTTTTGCTCTCAGAATCTTTATCAAGAACCATCTGTGACTGTTTTACACTCAGCACAACTCAGTTGCCAGGACAACCTGCGGCCTTGGTGGCGTCTAACAGGAGCTCAGGGCTGTAATTTCAACATCAGTTGCAGGCAGGGACACGGCGGGGGACCCAAATGCACCTTCTTCTATCACATCCCTCAGTTTCATGGCCCACGCAACCCTGACTCACCCTTATGTGTGCGGGCAATGGGAAAGGGGAGTGATGTCACCTCATGACATCATGATGTTCTAAGAGTTATCGGGTGAGGATCATGACTAGTGTTTCTTGTCTTATACAAAATATAAATACTAAGAACAAACACTTGCAACCTAGGGGTCTGTGGAAAAGTCACATATATGCGCCATTCCTCATATTGTATAAACCAACACAACACAAAACCAATTACAACCAATACCACAACAAAACCAATACAGTCAAACAGTCTCAACAGCCATTTTGGAAAAGCAAACAAGTCGACACACATTATAACCGGAACATTCATAGCAAAATTATTAGCATAACACTAAATTTCACATTCTTGAATGACACATTCTTAATCTGTCCATAATTCAGGGGAGGTGTAAGAAAATAAGAACAATGCTTAGGGCTCCTTCATACGGGGCTGAATCCTCCCCAAAATCCACCCCCTCACTATAGAGGTCTATGCAGACCACTAGCGTTCTTTTTCCGCTACAGGTTTGTTTCCGCTAGCGGAAAAAAGAAGCGAGCTGCCCTTTCTTCAGGCGGATTCCGCGGATTGTTCAGCCACGGCGTCCGCCTCGCGGCAGCACCCTCTAGGCTAGGTCCATTCATTTGGGCCTACTCTGGAGTGGGAAGCTGCGACTGTCAGAAGCCGCGACAGTCACATTTTGGTCCTATTCTGACACGGCTTCCTACGTCAAATTCAGGACCAAAAATACGCAGTCCCTAGCCCCGTGTGAACGGAGCCTTAGGCCCAATCACAGGCGTCAGCGATGACCCTGGGTACATAACGTCACCTGGAAGCCCAGAAGAAGATCCAGAGATAGCTGAGGACTTCACAAAGAAACGAAGAAAAGGTGAGGGAAGATAAGTGTGATTGTTTGTTATTGTTTTTTACACCTCCACTGGGCCTCCATCTATTATATTCTGGAGTCTGAAGAGACCCCAATGTATAATAATTTCACTTTTGTTTTGTAACATGTCAATTTGGCTGCACAGTGAACCCCATAAAAACAAATCCAATAAGAAAGGTACACAAATGCAGTTTTTCTCCAATTCCACCCCATTCTGAATTTTTTTTAAGCTTCCCAGGACATAATACAGAATAGTAAATGGTATTACTAAGGGCTCGTTCACATCTGCGCCCGTTCTCCGTTCTGCAGGTTTCCATTTCCTGCATAAAACAGAGCAGGAGACGGAAACCTGCAGGAGTCTTTCTCACCCATTCATTTGAATGGGTTTGAAAGCTGTCCGGCCGTGAGCGACAGTGAGCGTTTTATGCTCTCCGCTGCAAAACCAGTTTTTTTAATCCGGACACAGAGTCGGACATGCAGTACTCTGTGTCCGGATAAAAAAAAAACGGTTTCGCGGCGGAGAGCATAAAACGCTCACCGCCGCTCACAGCCGGACCCGGTCTGTGGTTTCCGTGTTCTTGCATGCAGAAGACAGAAACCACAGAACGGACTGTTGAACGCAGGTGTGAACCTAGCGTCATAAGTACTATTATTCCCACAAAAGTTAGGTCCTCATACAAGGTCCAAATTAAAGACATTTTCTTTCTGGGTTTGGGCAACAAAACTAAAAGTACGACTTTGGGGTATATTCATACATGACAGAGATTTCACCTGAAAGTCCACTTGGGAATAAAGACGCAAATCTGTGGTGAATCCATAGGTAAATAATCTTATGTAAGGTGCTCATTTTACCACAGATTTACTTAGGTTTTTACAACCTCATTTGAAAATTTAAAACAGAAATTGACACAGATTGTGGATGTAAAAATCTGTCCTGCAAGTCGGCTTCTGTGGGCATGTATATGAGACCTGTTAAAATGCACAGTAATGTATTCTTCTGCAGATTTTACTCATGCAGTTAAATCTACAGGTTAAATCCGCAGCATTACGTCCCATGTAGATTTACCCTCAGGTTGTGCTCACAGTCTCCATCATGCAGCTATAACCCTACCCTCTCTATACCTATGAACTTCCTTTAAAATTGGCCATTGTGGATAGTTGGTGATGCAGCCATATGTGGCAGCTGGAGTGTGGCCAAACTGACAGGCTTCCTGGGACTTTGGACTGAAACACTGATACCCCATTTAACAGCAGTGCAATATAAACATGAAAACATATTAATGAAAGATGTAACGGGGTTAACATTCAGGTGTAAAGGGGACAATTTGCTCAGCTAAATGTGCCAGACTCAATAAGCAGCAATAAACCTGCAGACATGTCTGGCACCAGATTCATTATATGTATAGACAGTTTTTGAGCCTTTCTACACATTGGGGGGAATTTATTAAGACTGACTGGTATTAAAGGGGATGTCCAGCTCAAAACAAATATTGAGAGACAAATGTTATTGGTTGTATAATGAAAAGTTCTACGATTTTCCAATCTACTTTCTGTATCAATTCCTCATGATTTTTTTTTAGATCTCTACTTGCTGTCATCAGGGCCGCCATCAGGAATTTTGGGGCCCCATACATCCTAAGTGTCTGGGCCCCCCCCCGGCTGCCGCCATTTTAAAACTACTTTATTTTGCGACATACCAATTCTGTATTACATTTCCCTTTATTTAGCAGCATTACAAGGCTTCATCAGATTCTATTTGCAGGTATAATCTGCTACGTGTGACAGCGCCTATAGAGAGCCAACACCATCTATAAGAGCCCTCCTAATAAATCCTCAGGGCTTATTCACATTGCGTTTTTGGCCTCCCTTGCCGGGATCCGTTGGTAACCAGTCAGAATCAGCTGTCAACTTATCCCTGCACAAAGAACTGGCCATTAAAAAAAAAGGGGGGGCCTGCAGTTCTCCGTGCAGGGATAAGTGGGGAGCTGATTGTGACTGGTTACCAATGTATCCCGGCAAGGGAGGCCAAAAACGCAACGTGAATACTCCTTTAAAGTGAAAGTCCCACCCCCAAACAGGCTGCTATGCTAGTAGCATAGCCGCCTACATCATTATTAATACAAAGCACACATACCTTTGGAGGTCTTGTGTGCTTTGTAGTTCTCCAGCTAAAAACTTATATATTATATATTATTGCCCCAGTTCCCTCTCCGCAGTGCCGCACACCCAATGCCCCAACAACCCCCCTTCCCCCCCCGTCCACCTTCTAACATCTTTCCACTGCCCCCTGTACCCATACCTCCCAACTTTTGAAGAACCAAAAGAGGGACAAAATGTGCGGCACGCTTTGCGTGCCGCGGCAAATTTAGCCCCACCCACCGTTATGTTGACTCCACCCATTCTCATTAATTTTTCATGTGCCCGCACACAGTATAATCCTCCTACAGTCACCCATACATTATATGTCCCCCCTCTATCTCTCCCCCAGCTTCATATACACCCTTCATCTGCACCCAGTTTCATGTCTCCCACCCAATCTCTGCCCCCAGTTTCATGTCCCCTCCATCTCTACCCCAAGATTCATGCCCTCCATCTCTGCCCCATATTCATGTCCCCTCCATCTCTGTCCCCATATTCATGTCCCCTCCATCTCTGCCCCCATATTCATGTCCCCTCCATCTCTGCCCCCATATTCATGTCCCCTCCATCTCTGTCCCCATATTCATGTCCCCTCCATCTCTGCCCCCATACTCATGTCCCTCCATCTCTGCCCCCATTGTCATGCCGTCCTCTCCATCTCTTCCCCCATATTCATGTACCCTCCATCTCTGTCCCCATATTCATGTCCCCTCCATCTCTGCCCCCATATTCATGTCCCCTCCATCTCTGCCCCATATTCATGTCCCTCCATCTCTGCCCCCATTGTCATGTCGTCCTCTCCATCTCTGCCCCCATATTCATGTCCCCTCCATCTCTGCCCCCATTGTCATGCCGTCCTCTCCATCTCTGCCCCCAGTGTCATGCCGTCCTCTCTCTGCCCCCAGTTTCACGTTCCACATTCCACTGACTGACTTACCTTCTCCTTCGTTCCCCCGCTGCTCTCTGCGCGCCTCTCTCTCACACTGGCGCACAGTTATAGACGCGATGTGACGTCATCACATCGCGTCTACAAGCCAGTAGCGGAGGCGGCGAAGCGAGGAGCTGACACAGGTCAGCTCCTCGCTTCAGCCGCATATGTGACAGCGAGAGAGGCGCGCAGCGGCGAAGCAAGGAGCTGACCTGTGTCAGCTCCTCGCTTCACCGCTGCCGCCGGCTACTGGCTTTTAGACGCGATGTGATCACATCGCGTCTACAAGCCAGTAGCAGCGGCGGCGAAGCGAGGAGCTGACACATGTCAGCTCCTCGCTTCAGCTGCATGTGTCAGGGAGAGAGGCGCGCAGCGGCGAAGCGAGAAGCTGACCTGTGTCAGCTCCTTGCTTCAGCCGCATATGTCTTCAACTCAGATCTGCGTCCTCTGGATGCAGATCTGAGTTGAAATAGGACATACACAATGACTGCTACGGGCGCCAGGGGGCCGGCACACGGTGGCGGGCCAAAACCGGGCCCCCCCATTTTTCAATTTGGCCGGGCCCCTGACGCCAGTACCAGTAGTACTGCCCTATCGGCGGCCCTGGCTGTCATTCATATGGCTTACTACTGGATAATGATCAGACTATGGTCATGTGATATAACAATGCATTGCCGTGTGATATACAGTCATGTGATATACAGTCCATGGTCATGTGATAGACAGTCCAGGGTCATGTGATAGACAGTCCAGGGTCATGTGATTGACCTACAGGTGCACAGTTGATTACAATCATAGCAAACACCAAATGGGCTGAGGGCCGATGCGCACCTTGGTCCCTGTCTTGCTCCGCTCACTTTTCACAAAAGCTCTGCAGTAGTAGGGAAGATGACAAAGTGGCACATCTTTAGCATGAATATGAACCTTCTGCCAAAGATGCGCCACATCTGCACCAGTTTTCTGGCATAAATGAAACAGTAAATTTCCTCCAATGCCTAAAATAGGGATAATGGCTTAATGATAAGAGGATATGGCTTACACTGCTCCAATGTGTGCCACTGGTAAGGCCAGTGGCGTAACTACCGCCATAGTAGCAAAGGCAGCTGCCACAGGGCCTGGGACATTAGGGGCCCGGTGACACGCCGCTACCGCTGCTATCATTATACTCGGGAGTCTTTTCGGACCCCTGAGTATAATGATTGGCGGACCAGGAGAGGTAAGGGAAGATAAAAAACACTGTTACTTACCTCTCCACGATCCTGCCAGGCCTCCTTCCTTGTTGTCTGACGTCTCTGACGTCACATGAACCCGGCCTGCGTCCCGGGTCATGTGACGTTCGACATCATTGCAGAAGGACGGCAGCGAAGACCAACAGTGCAGGAGCCGGGGGACAGGTAAGAAACAGCAGTTTTTTAATGTTTTTATTCCCTCGGGTCTCCGATTATTATACTCTGGGGTCTGAAAAGACCCCAGAGTATAATGATTGTTTATGGGTGTCCACAGTGGGACATAATACTGTGTGCAGGAGCCACTATGGGGGATAATACTGTGTGCAGGGGCCACTATGGGGGATAATACTGTGTGCAGGGGCCACTATGGGGGATAATACTGTGTGCAGGGGCCACTATGGGGGATAATACTGTGTGCAGGGGCCACTATGGGGGATAATACTGTGTGCAGGGGCCACTATGGGGGATAATACTGTGTGCAGGGGCCACTATTGGGGATAATACTGTGTGCAGGGGCCACTATTAGGGATAATACTGTGTGCAGGAGCCACTATGGGGGATAATACTGTGTGCAGGGGCCACTATTGGGGATAATACTGTGTGCAGGGGCCACTATGGGGGATAATACTGTGTGCAGGGGCCACTATTGGGGATAATACTGTGTGCAGAGGCCACTATTGGGGATAATACTGTGTGCAGGGGCCACTATTAGGGATAATACTGTGTGCAGGGGCCACTATGGGGGATAATACTGTGTGCAGGGGCCACTATGGGGGATAATACTGTGTGCAGGGGCCACTATGGGGGATAATACTGTGTGCAGGGGCCACTATTGGGGATAATACTGTGTGCAGGGGCCACTATTGGGGATAATATTGTGTGCAGGGGCCACTATGGGGGATAATACTGTGTGCAGGGGCCACTAAGGGACATAATACTGTTTGCAAAGCCCACTATGGGGGATAATAGAACGCGCAGGAATGTGTAGGAGGGGGTCAGTCGAGGTCTTCGGTGTAGGTGTCGGTCAGGGGGGGGGGGGCATGTCAAAAGTTCTCCACGGGGCCCCGCCATTCCTAGTTACGCCACTGGGTAAGGCGGTAACTATTTGTGTAGAGTAAGCCAACCAAGAGGTGGCAGAGGGAGGAAACATATGTGTCTAACATGTCTAGCAAGATGGTTCAAATGTATCACACAGCATGAGCCACAGAATCTTCTGCATGGTCTAGTTTTAATCTGTCCAAGTCTCATATAGTAATAATAAAATCTGCCCCATTAGATTTGCATTGTAGACTAACCTTATTGTCTTCGGATGCCTGTACAATGTACAGTCTGGCTGCAGCAGACATAAGCTTATAGAGGACTTTTTATTGCCAACCCATTGCATCCTTCGATAGCTGCTGCCCTAGTGATTCTGGCATTATGACAGTAGGAATTTTTTCTCCCACCCCCGCCATACCTGAGTAATAATTTCTTTAAGTTTCAGCATAATTATGTTCTCTGGTGTCATGTGGGCAGTTCTGAGATGGAGCTGAAACACAGGGACCACCCACCTGACAGCAGGGGGCATAATTGTCCTAGAAATATTATAAGATTGATTGCTAAGGAACGGTGGAGGGTAGAGATAAATTTCAACTGCAGAAAAGTCGGTGTAGCCTCATTTAATGACAGATGCAATTGTTTTAGCTGGTATAGGAGGTGAAAGGTCCACTTTATTGCCCCAGGACAACAATGCAAATACATATGGTACTATACTGTTCAATACTCAAGCACTCCAAGTTCTGCTGTGGTAGGAAAGCAGGTGACATAAAAGAAATCAACTCTACGTACTGAATTACATGATCAGAGGGCACTTTATTCCATCAGTAGGCACACCTGCAGGACAGTTTTTCATCTTTATTAACTTGTCTGGAGCACAAGCACATAGCAATACGGAATTCAGTAAAAATAAACTCTGCTTTTTCCTTTTGAAATGGCAGTGTCACAATGCAGCATGGGAAACCATAGCAGGGCTTCTCAAACAGTGTTTCTACTCAGGCCTCCCTAAGGCTTTGTTCACACTGGTGTCAGAGTTTCTGTAGGAGACTCTGTTACAATGTCCTTCTGAAAATTATGGGGATAACGTCTATCCTTAGGGAGAAACCACCTTCTCAGGTGTGTGGAGACTTATACAGCCATAGTTGCTCCACTGCAAGGGAACATGGGAAGAATATGCAAATCTGTCTCCCAAGATGTAAACAGGGAGACAGTGCCTCTGTTATGCTGCCCTCTATAGCAAGCACCCTGAACATCATGCCCGACTTCCCAGAAGTCTTCACTGCATAATGCGAGGTTATAACCTTCTGAAAATTGACAGAGGAAAAATTATGTGCCATCCAGGGTATCAGACACTTGAGCTGGCCCACCTTGTAATAAAATGCAATTTAGCAATATGACTCATCCAGCTGGGTAAAACTTCTTACACAGTCTTTTTGTGAAAGTTTTTTTGCTATAGAATTCATATGTTTCTGTGGACACTTTTTGTCTCCCTAAGGCCAGGGCCCCACTGGACGTAAACGCTGCGATTTGCCCGCAGCGGAGACGCTGCGGGAAAAATCGCTGCGTTTTACAGTGCAAGCAAAGGGGATGGGATTCATGTGAATCCCATGCCCACTTTGCGGAAGAAATCGCAGCGTGAACATGCTGCGATTTGCAAAGCCGTTGCGGCTTTGCAAATCGCATCATGTCAATCATATCTACGAAAGCGCTTTCCTGTCGACATAATGTTAAAAGAAAGTCCGCAGAGGAAAACTCTGTGAACTTTGTCTTAAAAGCGCTCCGGAAGGAACCGCAATGTGTTCACGCCGCGGTTCTTTCCACAGCACTTTAGTGCTGCGATTACGGCCTGTGGAGCCTTAGCCTAAAACCCCCTAAAAATGCATGGTTGCTGCATCAAAGACTAAGCATAAAACCAGCCTACAGGTTGTATGATCAGGAGCAGACAGCACAGATTATGTGGGGACTGTGATTTTTTATGGTTGTGGTCTTACCTGCTACGAACTGTATCCATAGTCATGTTAATGGTTATGTCTCAGGAGCCAGATATAGCAATCTGTTTGCAGAGTAGAATCCTCCTTAGCTCAGGCCCTCTTGGGTGACCATCCAATGCCCATGTAAATGCATCACTGCAGCTTAGAAACTTTGGCACAGTTTTGAAGACGTAATATATCTACCATATCCGGGTATTTGGTAAAAATAAAACGTTATTCTTGATAGTCCTCAATATAAGAATGATGTGGAGACAAGGTGGGATTTAGTAGTCTTTTCCTATTCGGTATTCCAGAGTTTTGCTTGTTTATTCCATACAATCCCGATTTGATAACGTTTCAGAGAAAGCCTTAGATATGAGATATGGCGTCCTATAACTGGCATCATAACCTAGGTAGCATTATAACAAGAAATACTGAGGCAATCTTGACGGTGTAAGAAGTTGAACTTTCACAGCAGCTGTTTCACCGCTGTAAATGGTGTTCTTTGTGCCTCCGTATCAAAGTATTGACACCGATGATCTCTGGTAATGTGAGAGGATGGCACATTAACCTGGCAGCACAGTCTCCTACCGCCCCCCGGTTGACAAACCACGTTCTCACTGTTGGGAAAAGAAAAAAGAAAAATAGCAACAGATAAAAGAAGTAGCACGCCAAATCCTTCTAAAACCATCTGTTGTAATGTGCACAGTGGAGAACGTGGGTTATTTTTATCTGTTTCTTCATCTTCCAGTTGCATAATAATTCTTGATAGACATTACTGCATATGGATTTGAAAAATGGAAAGGGGATCAGGAAGTTTAGCGTATCTATACCAGTCGGCCATAACATTAAAGCTACTCACATTGATTATGGTGACAACACATCACAATACTGTTTAGTGGATCTGTAGAACAGGTGCAAATAGATACCAACAGAACGGCATTCGTTTTGTATAGACTTCAGTCTTAAAAAGACATATGCTTTTAAATAGTCTCCATTTTTCTGCAAACAAAGACGGACAGCAGTAGATACTTCTTATGTACATTGAAGTCTATGTAACAGATGTCCTTGTGTTGTAATCCGTAAACAATGCTATTCACATCACCAGTGGTTTTACTGTTATACATAGACATCTTCACATTACATAGGTTGTGTAGAAGTTAATGGATATCCTTCTAATAATCCTACAATCATTTATTCTGCCATCGTAATATTTTATTTCGTCAAACTGTATATTCAGAAAGTCACAAAACTGATGCACCTTTAAAGCCAAGAAATACATTCTCTAGTATAATTTCTGGAAGATGTTTCCATCACATAAAGCCACCCAACCAAGGTCTTGCACCATGCTGTACATGTATGGTATAGCAGGGTGAGCCTTAACACATTATGCTGTACCTGCACAGTGTGTGTGATAGCACCAGCTCAGGAGCGGAGCACCCTGCTGCAGATAATGCTGATACTATTTGGGTCATGCCCCTTTTACAGTATGACTAAATGTTGGATGAACCTCGTGAGATTCGTCTCGCAAGTTTCGCCTGGTAATTTCGTTCGTACCGAACACAGCCAGACTGAACCTGCTATTATACCCTCAAATCTCTTCAGACCTCAGAGTATAATAAGTGGAGGCCTTGAGGAGGTGAAAAAAGATAATAAACAGTTTTACTGACTCTGATGCGACTCCCTGCTGCCTTCTGACTAACCTCAGGGACCCCAAGGCCTGTGATTGGACTTTAGTGTCATGAGGCATTGTGACACATAGACACAAGGGTTGCGACACCTCATGACCACTGATGCCCAATAACAAACTTTGTTTTCTGACATCAGTCAGACGCGCCAAAGACACGAGTGAGTCACTCCAGAGAGGTGAGTAACACAGTTTTTTTATGTTTGATCACCAGATGTGAACCTAGCTTTAGTGATTGGAGTGGCATTGAGACCCCAAGAGTCTGCGGTAAATTCTAGAACACTGCTCAAATTTTTTCGACTAGAAGTCATGGTCACAGCAACCTAGGGGTCTCAATGTGATTCCATTCACTAACATTGGTGAAGGAGCTGAAGGGCAACCTAGCGATCTTTGGTCATGAGATAAAAGTCATCCTGTGCCTAACTTGATTTATGATGAAGTTTGCAATTTATACAAAATTGGTGTAGGGGCTTAGTGACTCTTCCTCATGTGTGAAAACCACCACCAACAATGCCACAAAAAAACAGCCTAATTCTTCACGTGCAATACCTCTGTAATGTTTTCTGGATTCTATATACAGTCTCTTGTGTCTGCGCAGTTTGTGTTACCTATCAGTTAATATTCTAGTGTTGTGTTATTGTGTTTCTGATGTGTAATGTGCTATAATGCCTCAGCGTTACTCAGTAATTATACTGTGTGACTACATTAGATTTGTTGTTATGAGGAAGACCACTGAGCACTTTCCTTTATGATTAAACCTGATGGTAAACACTTTAAAATTGACACTTTCCATTATGATCTGACTTCCAACAACTCCCCAACTTCTTCAAGATGACACAAACTAAAATCTCCAGCTGATGCAGGTAGAGGGGTACCATCTGCTGGCAGCTTCCTTTCTGATGACAAATACACACTTGGGTCTATGACTGCAATGACACACGTCAAGTAAAGGAGGATTTTAGTATCAAGAGAAGGGAGGGGGCAGGCACATTGATCTGCAGCTTTTGCTGTAAGGTACTATTAAATTCATTTTTAGAAAATTGTTTATATTTTAACATTACAATGTGATTTAGGTGTAAATGCTGTGTATTTTATATTTGTATAACAATTCTTATCCATGTTTTAAAGAGCATACTCCATTTAAAGAGCTGGGCTACTATGGTCAGGTGATCTACAGTCCATGGTCATGTGATCTACAGTCCATGGTCATGTGATCAGTACACAGGTGCTGTTCGTTATAGTCACAGCACAATAATCAGACATCTTCCTGTTAATGAGCTGTGCATCTGTCTGTCCATCACATGACCATGGACTATAGATCACATGACCATGGTCAGAATTTTATCCACTATAAGTAACAGAATGAATGACAGCAAGCAGAGATCTAGAAAATCGTGAGGAATTGATACAGAAAGTATATTGGAAAATTGTATATTTTTATTTTACAAACAGTAACATTTGTCTCTTAATATTTGTCTGAAAGTGGCCAACTCCTTTAAGGAATCCTTACTTTCTCACATGCTTTGCAGTGTGGATTAAGCAGTCTAAAAAGTGAAGCTGGCAAAAAAATTATACACTAATAAGCCCAAAAAGGTGCAAAAATCTGTTTTGCATCCTCTTCAGACAGCATTATGGTGTGCAGGGTATGATAAATGTCCACTTACCCCTAGATTCACATGACCAAGTTTCATGCAGGGAGCTGGACTCCTAGCATCATTATTATCTATACTGGTAGGAGTCCCTGCCACTCAACTACATACATTATACCGATACATTATACCGATACGACACATTATACTGACTACATACATACATACCGATAGATAACTATGATAAGCATGATAGATAACTATACTTGGGTGAAACTCAGTTGTGTGAATCTAACCTTAAGTGTGTGCTTGCAGATAATCCTGGTGCATCATCACTTTCATAAAAAAATGATGTGACTGCAGCATGTGACAGTGTAAATGTAGACCCTGCAGTCACGAGATACGCCACAGTGAGGCACACTGTGTACTTTAGACACTCTCCTCATTTTTAAGCCATTCTTTGCACCAGAAAACTTGCACACATCAGTAATAAAGCACGGTTTACAGGAATCTATGACATGCAAATGTTTTTTATTCTTGTGAAATAAAAGGCCATGAAGTGAATAAGGAGATGGCCAGGAACTGAAGGGCATTCAAGAGTTAAACAATTCAAACTTTGGAGGGACAATCTCTCAACTGTAGTTGGGGCGGGATTTTGGGAGGGGTAAGTAACCCAGAGGCGGGAATATCACATTACCTTATGCAGTCTGACAGCAGGAACAGGCAGCATGGCGGACAATTTGCTTAGTCTAATCCATGTGCTGGATTGCACAGGAGGGTCAGGAGTGGTTTCAGGACTTGTTGAGGAAGGAGGAAGACACCCCTGTAACTGCTACGCCTCTCCCTGCTTTTGCTTTACAGCACACAAGAGAAGAAGGTAGGCCATAGCACTTCAACCATCTTCCCACGCGCCTCAGCCTCAGTTATTTGCCCCACCAGCGCCTAGTATCCCAAGGAGAACGGCATAGGACAGCTATCTAGCAACAGCTAATGGGTCAGCAATAATCTCTCGCAGTCACGACTGATCTCATGAGACCATGGCCACTTCAGGAACCAGGGAATAGAAAACACACCGCCATGACAGTTAAGACTTCTATAAGTCTTTTAATAAACAAGAAATCGAGATGGAAATGCCGTGAATGCTCAGTCAGCTCTACCATCGGGCTTTGGGCAGAGCCGACTGCACATGTCTGTTCGGCCATTTTACTGTGGCCGCTTACAGGAACAGTATGCTCGTGTAAGCGGCCACAGTAAAATTGCCGAATAGACATGCGCAGTCGGCTCTGCCCAAAGCCCGATGGCAGAGCCAACTGAGCATGTGCGGGATTTCCATCCTGAAGCAGGCTCTGACCGGCAATGACAACACGGAGGACGTGGTGGAGAGACAAGGCTGAAGAAGATTGTCCTCTGTGCTGTCTGGAGACTCATTTACATACTGGGAAATAACAGAATATCAACGGAACGTCGGCGCGGACCAGAATTATAAAGGTAGGGAATGAATAGCCTTTCTTAAAGGGGCTCTATCATTGGCAAAAGTAATTTTTAACTAACCACATGCTTGCATAACCTTTACAAATGCTATTCCACTAGTACCTTTTGTATGTAAATTGCCTCAATAGTGTTTGAATAAGTCCATTTTCATTCATATGCTAATTAGACTCCACCGTGCACCGGAAGTTGTCACCAGCTCTCCTCTCTATGCTGTGTGCTATGTATGAGAGCAGGGAGGAAGAGTCAGCAGCAGCCTATGCTGTATATACAGAAGAGACTTCCATGTGCCCAGAGAAGGCTCATTAGCACATGAATAAAAACAGACTTATTCAAACACTACTGAGGCAATTTACATACAAAAGGTAGGTGTGGAATAGTCTTTCTAAAGGCTATGCAAGGATGAGATTACTTAAAAATGACTATTTCCAATGATAGAGCCCCTTTAAGGCTATTCCGAAGTGATATTACCTCAAAAAGTGATTCTAATGATAGAATCCCTTTAAGGAAGTGAGCACGACAATGGGCGCAGATTGTTAAATGTATGATCTTCTTCAGGGAGGCACACCTAGCACCAAGTAATAGGTAGAATAGCACACACCTCGGGATGACCTGTAAGAATGATAGATGTTCAGTCTCTGAAAAGTTCTCTCCAAGGACTATCTAGCTGCTTTATAGATAACTAGAAGAGGAACAGCCTTAACAACAACACAAGAAGATGTAGTACTGGTTATGGAGTGTGCGCAAATGGTTGTAGCGATCATACCTGTTTCCTTCATTGCAAGGAGGATCTATCACTTATATTATTTGCAAAGGCCATTTGGAATGGAGGTTTCAATGTGATAAATAAGTTCAATATGTCTTGTCTGTGACTAGATAAGTCAAACTACTTTAAACATTAACAAGACACAGAGAAAGGTCACAAAGTTCCCCCACCTGGTCTAATTCTACAGGTGTTTCTTTAATGTGGCCTTTTTTTTTTTTTTGTTATGTCTTTCAATACAATATAAAAACCCCAGGAGTTCTAGACAGCCCAGGTTCATGCACAGTTTCAGATACAAAAATAGCTTTGTCTACTACTAGTCCTGGTTTTATGACCCTACTACTAGTCCTCGTTTTATGACCCGGTCTTCGTTATCTCAGTCTGTTAGGTTCAGGTGTGGAGTGTCTGAACGCTATTCTGCATGTGAATTGTCTGATGTGTGGCAGGGGAATGTTCACACTGGACATGCAGTCTCTGCGGTTGCACTCTTGCATGGATCGTGCAATGAGCTGCACCGCTGATCGTTGCTTTAGTGTGTCTTAACCTCTGAAGGGGTTAAGTTTCTCAGCTGTAATAGGACTCTATTCAGGTTGTGGCGGTTCAGAGTTCTGATATCCAATTGGCCTTCTGAATACTCCTGCTTCTGGCTATTTAAACTCCGCTTTGCATGCTGTCAGTTGCCGGTCTTAAACTTCAGTTTCCTGTGTTCCAGAAATGGTCTGTCTGCCTGAAACTGCTTATTCATCTGTGTCTGAGTCCTGGCCCATTCAGCTTTCCTTGCTGCCTATTCATACCATCTGGATAATCGATAGGTTTTTTTGTGTGTGATACTAAGTTCTGTTTTTCCTATCCCTTTGCTTTGTGTCAGTTTTCTGTGTTTCATATTTATTTTCTTCTCTATACTTTGTGTTCCCTCATATTCACCATGTCCAGTCGGACCTCTGTGGGGGGCTTTTTCTGAATCTTGCCTCTTCTTCATAAATGTGAAACTAGTCAGGATTTCTGTTTCACTTGTAGGTGAGTTATCTCTCCGGCTGTGTTCGCGCCCACTCAGGTCAATTAGTCGTGCCCACAGCTACTTCTAGTGTGCAAGGCAGGGTGTAGGAGTATCACACATGAGATATTCCAAACGGCTCTTGCTTTTGTTTTTTATTTTGTGTTTTCCTTTACACTTGACTGAGAAGTTAACCGTCAGGGGCCAGTCCATGGTCAGAGGTCCCCAGACCATAACACCTGGCCTTGAAAGAATAATCCAAACATTAGTGAAAGGACAACAGCTAACCTCATCTGCTATCCACTTTGATCATACCAGATAGGAAAGCAGGTCTAGTGAACCCTGGAAGAAATCTACTGTCCACCCTAGGGAAACCTTTTCGCCTGTTACCAGCCTCTGTAAGCCCAGGTGCCACCTTTATCCTCTCAAAATTTCAAGAGAATTTGATGCAGCAGTGAAGGAGGTGGGAATGCATGCAGGCTCATTCTGCTTGATAAGTGGATGATCTGTCCTTTCCATGGAACTTGACATCTGAACACTCTTCTGAAAAAAGAGAAGCAGTGCCAAATAGTGCAATTCTGTTAGATATAAATGAAATGAGAGAAATAGAAAGGTTCTCACCTTTCATAGTTGCGAAAAGTTCTGTAAAAGCATGTAGAGTACTCCTTTGAAGAACAGGACTTCGAGTAGCAGCTGGACGCCTCTATCGGTATGTGATGAAGAAATCGCACGTCTTTGGAATCCAAATATATGGAGGAAACTCCAGGAAGAAAAATGTGGGTCAACACGCTGGGCCCGATAGATATTTTTATTGGCATCCATACAATGTGTTCTAGGCACAATCAGGATCTTTCTCAAGTGTAGATATGAGAAAGGGCTTGATTTTACCTGAAATACGTTGTGTGTACGCCAATAAAAATATCTATCTGGATCAGTGTTGTTGAGCCTCATTTTTTTTCCTGGAGTTTCCTCCACATATTTGAAGTCACTGGGATTTGTGCAGGTAACCCTTGATGTGAAAGAGTGACTTGTGTACCCTATATGTGCCCTTGACCTTTCTGCTAAATTGTGGACCAAGCAAATTATTAGTTTCTAAATTTACTTTTCTAAATTTATCGGATTTTGAGATGATATCCACATTCTCTACCAAGGTAAGGCTGGTCTTACACGGCCATAATGATTTTATGGTCCACAAGTTGCTGATCAGCAACATAGACACCGCAGATGCCTGTAAACTGCCGCACTCGCCCATAGAGTTCTATGAGCGAGTCCTCGCAGTGCCACAATTCATATCCATTACGGACATGTTCTATAAATTGCGGACCACGGTTGTGGCCCAGCCACACCACGGATAAAATATACGGCGGTGTAAGAGGCCGCATTGAATATAATGTGTCCGCAAATGGTCCGCAATTGAAAACCCTCAATTGCGGACCATTTGCGGACTTACATTACGGCCGTGTAAGACCAGCCTTAGTTGACAAGCTCTTTAGATGTTTTTGATTTAAACAAAACTAGCTTAGATGAGAATAGTGCTTTCACACCCTGATATGAATGCGCCTGTCCTTCCTGCTTCACTTTGGTCAGCATGAGCAATATTGCATCAACAATGTCAGATATTTTAAATTGGATGTTTTTCAGGGCCTGGTCTGTGATATTGTAAGGAAGTGAAGACACGCACATTGAACACCTGGGTTGTTGTACAGTAAAGGGTTAAATTCTTTCTTCTTTTTTTTTTTTTTTTTTTAAATGTAAATTGTGAGCCCCACATAGAGCTCACAACATACAGTTTTTACATTTTTTTTCCCCTATCAGTATGTCTTTTTTGGAATATGGGATGGAAATCCATGCAAATATAAGGAGAAAATACAAACTCCTTGCAGATGGTTTTTTGCCCTTGGCGGGATTTGAACACCAAGACGCCAGCGCTACAAGGCTGCAGTGCTAACCACTGAGCCACCGTGTGGCCCCAGTAAAGGGTTAAATTCTTGTCCCGACTGCACCTATTAATGTACCAAGAGCGAAGTGTTCACCAGGTTAGTGCAGTTTTGTTTTTTTGTTTTTTTTTTTTTAAACAGTAATGTTTATTGAACATTTTTTTTCAAGTTAACAACAAAGGGAAAACAAAACAAAGCAATAGACAGGTGGAATTATTGCAATAAAGAGTCCTCAAGTAAGAGTGCTTAGCAAATTAGACAACAAAACAAAGGAGACAAACAGATGGAAGTAGGAAGCAGGGGGACATCAAGTAAGGAAGGATGGGGAGGAAATTCAGAGATTCTGCAGGGTGCAGTTGGTGTCTCACAGGGACCATGCCGAATCAAAAACAGGGACTGTATTGTTCATGGAGGCTGTCAGTTACTCCAAATTGCAGACATCCTTGACTCGGGTTAGGAAGTCATTGTCAGTACGAGGGGATGACAGACTTCCAGTGTGATGCAATGAGGGTTTTGGCTACTGCACATGAATATAAAAGCAACCTAGCGTCTTCTTACCCATCATTCTTGGGGACAAGTTAAGTAGATAAGTAAGAGGGTCAATAGGGACTCCCTGTACAAAGAGATTATCTGTAATGCCTATAACTCCCCTTCAAAAAAATTATATCAAGGGACAGTCCCAAAAGGTATGAGAGAACATTCCCACAGCAGAGTGACATCTGAAACACACCGAGGGGATCGTGGGATTCAGAGAATGTAGGAGAGCAGGGGTATGCTACCAATGGCTTGTATTATGTTTCCTTAAACTTCACACAGGTAAGCAAATAATCTGCCATTGAGCATAAGAAATTGGGTGGCCTAATGTCTCCTATCTACAGTAGTTATGAACCTGTGGACTGGGGGAGTAGTCCCCTCTGGGGAGGATAAGAATGAGCATAAAATGGACAATTTGACCGTAATGGAATCACTCAGTCCAAGGGACGGCTTATGCTGCAGTAAAATAATAAAAGGGCCTGAGTTCCAAAGTCAAGGGATCAACCATGTCAGCCAGCTGGAACAAGTCAGCTCTGGATGAAGGACAGACAATGGAAGAGGACAGTCCTTCTAGGAGAGTGGGGTAAATTCCATGGAGATTCTGCAAAGCGAGGGAAAACTGCCTATTACAAGTGGTCCAGATCGCATTTGTAAAACAAATTGGTCCTAAAGTGAGGAGCAGTGGAGGAGAGGGGAGACCGGACCCACAAGTGAGCATTGGGGAGCATGGGAGCAAGGCACACCTTCCGAACTTGGCATAATACAGTTTACTGAATCTTAATGTTATTTCACTTGCCATGATGTGCTTGCACTTTGTTGGCTGACATATTTTATACATACTTATTTTTCTTTTATTTTTATAATATATTTGCAGTTCATTGTATGGTCACTGTTATGGTACTTTTGGGAACTACGTTGTGCCTCTGAGTTGTCCTGTGGGAGAAGTTGTGAGGGTGCATCCTGTGTGACACAGGGAGTTTGTCTTTTGTTACTGTCCCCTAGAGGCCTGCCCAAGTTACACTTCAAAATCCCATTGTGAGAGTTGTCCTTGTGAAGACCTGCTGTACCATAACATCTGCAATAAAGGGGAGTCCGCAGTGTGATGTGTCCTGTGACCAATCTTTGCAGGTGGAGATCTAGGTGACTTACAGGGGGCAATGTGTCTGGGTGGCAGCTCCATGAGACTTGACACATGAGTGCCATATAGCCACCCCACTCCAGCGCCAGTGGCCACACACTATTGCCCAGGGTACAATATTATTCTGGACAACCACCCTGCTAACAGTCAATAATGCATGGTGTATATCTAAAGCAACAAGCACATGGATATCAGGAATGCCAATGAAATTACTCAGCACAAGCTCATTCTCCTTTAGAGTGCAAGTCAAGCTCGAAGTGAAAATTACTGATTTTTGTGAATATAACCTGGGGGTGTTCCATCCACCAGCTGACCCTCTACATCAGTCAAGCGGAGGAGTAAGTGACTATTTCCAAATCCTAGCATACTTCCTGGGAAATGTCATTGAAACCAGGGGCAAAGACACTAGAAGAGGCAAGCATCCTATATATTTCCTAGTGTCTGTGGGTGTTGGTGTATGACTGAAAGTAACCAACTGGTTAACATTAGACACACATCTACTTTTTTATAGGAGAGGTATCCTCCACCTAAGAGGAAGCGCTGGGAGAGAAGAAATGTAAAAATGTCTGCCGCTATATGTGGGGAAACCCAGTGGCGTAACTAGGAATGGCGGGGCCCCCTGGCTCACTGATAGGAAACAGAGGGTACTTGTTAATGCTAAATATTCAGATTGGGCCACAGTCACCAGTGGGGGCACCAAGGGTTAGTATTAGGTCCTCTCTTGTTTAATATCTTTATTAATGACCTGGTAGAGGGTGTACATATTTGCAGATGATACTAATGTTTGTAGGGTAATTAATAATGAGGAGGATAGTAGAATATTACAAGGGGATCTAAGAAAACTGGAAGCATGGGCGGAGACTTGGCAAATGAAGTTTAACCGGTTAAGGACCAGGCCCAGAAGTACATTAAGGACCGGGCCTCTTTTTTCAAAACTGACATGTGTCACTTTAAATGGCAATAACTTTGAGACGCTTTAACTTACACAAGTGATTTTGAAATTGTTTTTTCGTAACACATTATACTTCATGTTAGTGGTAAACACTAATCAATATTTTTGTATTTATTTATAAAAAAACTAGCAAATTTGATGGAAATTTGGAAAAAATTGCAATTTTCAAAATGTGAAATTCTCTGCTTTTCAGGCAGATAGTCATACCATCCAAATACATGAATAAATATTATCTCCCATATCTCTGCTTTATATCGGCATCATCTTTTGATCGTCTTTTAATTTATTTTGGACGTTACAAGGCTTACAAGTGTAACAGCGATTTTCCAGATTTACAAGAAAATTCCTCAAACTAATTTTTTAGGGAACACTTCAGTTCTGAAAGGAATTATAAAGGCCTATATAATTGAAACCCCCATAAATCACCCCATTTTCAAAACTACACCCCTCAAATTATTCAAAACAGCATTTGGGATGTTTGTTAACCCTTTAAGCATTTCATAAGAATAAAAATAAGATGGAGGTCAAATTTAGACATTTCATTTTTTTTCACTAATACATTCATTTAGACCTAAAATTAACACATTCACAAAGGGTTAAAGGAGAAAATGCATCTCACATTTTGTTATGCAATTTCTCCCGTGCACAGAAATACCCCACATGTGGGTGTAAACTGATTTTTGGGCACACGGCAGTGCACGAAAGGGAAGGAGTGACACTGGGTGTTTGAACAGCATATTTTGCTGGAATAATTTTCAGGCACCATGTCACATTTGCAGAGCCCTTAGCGTACCAAAACAATGGAAACCCCCCAAAAGTGACCCCATTTTAGAATCTACACCCCTCACGGAATTCATCAAGGGGTATAGTGAGCATTTAGACCGTACAGTTGTTTCACAGATTTTACTAACATTGGAATGTGTAAAAGAAAAATTACTAAAATGTCACTTTATCCCCAAAGTTTTCATTTTCACAAGGGGTTAAAGGAGTAAAAGCCTCCCAAAGTTTGTTAAACAATTTATCCTGAACACGGCAATACCCCATATGTGGCCATATTCTGCTGTATGGGAACATGGCGGGGCTCAGAATGGAAGGAGCGCTATTTTGCTTTTGGATGGCAGATTTTGCTGGAATAATTTTTAGGTGCCATGTCGCATTTGCAGAGCCCCTAGAGAACCAATACAGTGGAAACCCCCTAAAAGTGACCCCATTTTGGAAACTACACCCCCCACAAAACATATCAAAGGGTAGAGTGAGCATTTTGACCCTACAGCTGTTTCACAGATTTTATTAACATTGGGACATGAAAATGAAAATTTACTTTTTTTCCAACAAACTGTCAATTTAGCCCCAAATTTTTCATTTTCACAAGAGGATAAAGGAAAAAAAGCTCCCTAAAGTTCGTTACACAATTTCTCCTGAACACAGAAATGCCCCATATGTGGTCATAATCTACTGTATGGGAACATGGCGGGGCTCAGAATGGAAAGAGCGCTATTTGGCTTTTGAAGGGCAGATTTTGCTGGAATATTTTTCAGGTGCCATGTCGCATTTGCAGAGCCCCTAGTGTACCAATAAAGTGGAAACCCCCTAAAATTGACCCCATTTTGGAAACTACACCCCTCATAGAATTTATCTAGGGGTTTGGTGAGCATTTTGGCCTCACAGCTGATTCACAGATTTTATTAACAATTGGACATAAAAATGAAAAATTACTTTTTTTTTTCCAATAATCGTCCATTTAGCGCCATATTTTTAATTTTGCAAGTAGCTGAAGAATTAAAAGCCCCCCAGAGTTTGTTACACAATTTCTTCTTAACACGGCAATACCCCATATGTGGCCATAATCTGCTGTATGGGTATACGGTGGGGCTCAGAATGGAAAGAGCGCTATTTGGCTTTTAGAAAGCAGATGTGGCTGGAATAGTTCTCAGGTGTCATGTCGCATTAGCTGAGCCCCTAAAGTATCAATACAATGGAAACCCCCCATTGTGACCCCATTTTAGAAACTACACAGGTGACAGTAAACTGGAATTCACCAAGAAGTGACCCCATTTTGTAGGGACACTTTTAGGGCCTCTGCAAATGTGACGTGGTGTCCAAAAACAAAGAATATAAATCTGCACTCCAAAAGCACATATCGCTCCTTCACATCTGCGCCCTGCTGGGTACCCAAATAGCGGTGTATGCCCACATGTATGACACTGGTGTACCCCGGATAACGGACTTAATGCCATATGTGGGTATAAATGGCTGTTTGGGCACAGCCGGGCACAGAAGGGAAGGAGCGCTATTTTGGTTTTTGGAGCACAGTTTGGTTTTAGGACACCATGCCACTTTTGCAAAGCCCCTGAATTGTCAATGAAGTGGAATCCGCAGACATGTCACCCCATTTTGGACACTAGCCCACTCATGGGATTTATCAAGTGGTGTAGCGAGCACTTTTCACCCTTGAGTGTTGCATTTATTTAGTTTCCAGAAATGAAATCACAGCTGATAATGAGAAGTTAAAAATGAAAAATTTCCAGAGATTCGCCATTTTAGTGCCCGATATGTTGTGCCCAACTTATGTCAGCAGAGACACTCCATAAACTGTTAAGCGGGTATCCCGGGCACAACAGCTTTTAGAGCGTTCATCTCTGATACAAGGCGGGCACAACATATTACGCACCGAAATGACGTATTCCTGGAAAAATTGTCATTTTCACCTCTCACAATCAGCTTCGTATTCATTTATGGATAATAAGTTATAGCAACACTTGGGGGTTAAAAATGCTCTCTGTACCCCTGGAGAAATCCTTCAGGGGTGTAGTTTCCAAAATAAGGTCACATATCAGGGGATTCCACTTTACTGGCGTTTCAGATCTACAAAAGTGTCATGGCATCCAAAAACCAAACCGTCTGTGCTCCAAAAACCCAATAACCCTTCTTCCCTTTTGCGTCCAGCTGTGCCCTAATATCAGTTTATACCCACATATGACATTACGTCCGATATAACGGGTACACCAGTGTCATACATGTGTCATAAACTGCAGTTTGGGCGCACAGCAGGGCGCAGAAGGGAAGGAGCGCGATGCGGCTTTTTGAGTACAGATTTTGATGTTTGGTATCTGGACGCCATGTCATGTTTGTAGAGCCTGTAAGGTACCAGAAAAGTGGATTCCCCAAAGGAGTGACCCCATTTTGAAAACTGCACCCCTCAAAGAATGTATCAGGGGGTGTAGTGAGGATTAGTATGCCAGATGTGACTGCACAGCGGATGGCGAAGAGGGAACATATAAGCGGTGCGGAGGACATTGCAGACACCAAATTCCCTACTATGTCCCAGTAGCTCCTATGATTGGGGGAGTCACTCTGGGGGTCACTTTGGGGGTCACTTCTGGTGTTTTTTCGCTCATAAGCTGTAAATCTGGGGTGTCCCCTGATATCCGCTCACACAGCTTATATATTCCCTACCTGCCGCAGCCAGTTGTGTTCTAATAATTTGGCGATTTTTGGGGGGTTTTGCCTTGACATTGCTAGATGCTATATTTTCTTTATTTTTCTGGTGACGCGGCCATATAAGGGCTTGTTGTTTGCAGGATGAGATGCATTTTGTAATGGCACCATCTTTGGGTGCCTACAACTTACTGATTACATTTTATTAACTCTTTCTTGCTGGATTAAAAAAAAAAAAATCAATCCTGCATTGAGTTTTACATTTTAAATTTTTCGCCATGCAGCGTACAGCATAAGTAACATGTGTCCTTTATTCTGCGGGTCGGTACGGTTACGGCGATACCTCATTTATGTTATTTTTTTATGCAATACTAAGTCTGCAGAACAAAAACACATATGGGGACATAAATCAATGTTTTTTGCATCGCCATCTTCTGAGAGACGTAACATTTTTATTTTTCGGTTGACAGTGTTGGTTGAGGGCTTATTTTTTGCGGGAAAATGTGCGCTTTTTATTGGCACTGTTGTGGGGTGAATATGACTTTTTGATCACTTTTTATAGCATATTTTGTAGGATGAGATGGCAAAAAATCATTATTTCCGGCGAGTTTTTTCCGTTTTTTTTTTCCGACGTTCACCGTGTACATTAAATATTATTTCAGTTTTATTGTACAGGTTGTTACGGACGCGGCGATACCAAATATGCATTGCTTTTTTTAATTTTTAGTGCTTTTTTTTATATAATTCATTTTGTATAGAAAAAAGGGATTTTTGGACTTTAGAACGTTATTACTTTTTTCATACACTTTATTTATTTTTTTTTAACTTTTTTTTTTACTTTTTCATGTGTCCCTTTAGGACACTTGAATCAGTTGATGCTTTGATGAAAGCATCAGCTGATTCAGCACAGTAGCAGACAGGACACGAGCAGGACATGAGCCTGCTCGTGTCCTGTAAGCTGCAGAGGAAGTGAGACACATCGCTCACTTCCTCCACCGCCTGGCAGGATCACCAGGTATGTGGGGCTCCGGTAGTCTGGGGTCACTGGCCAGACCCCAGACTACCTTCTACTGACATCGGCACCCCCCGATCTCGCCGCGGGGGGTGCCGATCGGGTTAAACTGTCGGCGGATCCCTTTCGATCGCGCCGTGATGTTTGACGGCGCGATCGAAAGGGTTAACACGTCCAGTCGGACTCAGTTCCGACTGGACGTTATGGAGGAAGGGGTTAGGTGTTAGTAACACCTAACCCCTGTCCCCCCCGCACCCCTCCCCCCGCCAGAAAGGTACCTAAAGGCCGGACGTATTTCGGCAATAGTCCGGTCTTTAGGTACCAGCACATGAGGCTGTAAATTTACGTACGGCGGTCCTCATGTGGTTAATGTTGACAAATGTAAGGTAATGCACTTTGGGCGACGTAATAAAATGTATGACTATATACTAAATAGTAAATTACTGGGTAAGGCTGCCAATGAAAAAGATTTTGGTGGACAGCAAGCTTACCTTTAATGACCAGTGCCAGGCAGCTGCTGCCAAGGCAAATAAAGTTATGGGATGCATCAAAAGAGGTCTAGATTCTCATGAGAAGAACATAGTTATGCCTTTATACAAATCACTGGTACGGCCACACGTAGAATATTGTGCACAATTTTGGGCCCCGATATACAAGAAAGACATAAGTGAACTTGAAAAAGTGCAAAGACGGGCAACCGAAATGATTAGTGGAATGGGTGGACTGGAGTACAACGATAGATTAACAAACTTGGGGTTATTCAGCTTAAAGAAAAGACATCTACGGGGAGATCTAATAACAATGTACAAATACATGAAGGGACAACACAAAGAACTTTCTAAGGATATTTTTATTCCTAGGCCAGTGACAGTGACAAGAGGACACCCTCTACGTCTGGAGGAGAGAAGGTTTCACCAGAAACATAGAAGGGGATCCTTCACAGTAAGATCAGTGAGGCTCTGGAACTCTCTGCTCCAGGAAGTGGTGATGGCGGATTCATTAAACATGGTCAAAGAGGGCTTGGATGCCTTTCTTGAAGAGAAAAGTATACAGGTTATGGACTCTAGATTTTAAGGACTCGTTGATCCAGGGTTTTTATACTGACTGCCAGATTTGGAGTTGGGAAGGAATTTTTTTCCCCTGAAATAGGGTAATTGGCATGAGCCTCATGGGGTTTTCTGCCTTCCCCTGGATCAACACTGTAGGGGATTGTAGGGTTATAGGTTGGACTAATGTCTTTATCCAACCTCATCAACTATGTAACTATGTAACTATGCCAGCACAGTACCATAGTACCATGCCAGTACAGTACAATATCTATAGAGCAATCTCTAATTGATGGCAGAAAAGAACACCAATGCATTTGGGAGGGGTCTATAGCGTGTAGTGCAGTGGTGCCCAATACGTCGATCCTGATCTACCGGTCGATCGCAAAGGAAGTATGGGTCGATCACGTGACATTTTTAATTTTTTAAAACTTTTTTTTGTTTGAACCAGCGCAGGAGAGCTGCCGCTCTCCTTGCACTGGTTCAGACGTCTACGCTTCAGCGTAGGTGGCGTCATCACGCCGCCTAACCTGATACGCAGATGTCTGCCAGGAGAAAAGAATGCGGTGGCGGCAGTGGGAGCAGCAGCAGCATCGAGGTCGGTAAGTATGAGAACTTTATGTTTGTTTTATAATGGGCCGCTACCTGCTGGATTATTCCCAGCAGGTAGCGGCCTATTTACCAACCTCCCCGGACCTGTTCACTGCCGCCCCCTCTTCCCCTTGTACTATAGGCCGCGGCGGGCGGTAGTGAATAGGCCCGGGCCAGGCTGCGATCCCACTACTGCTATTATTATATTTGGGGGTCTTTTCAGACCCCCGAGTATAATAATCGGAGCCCCAGGGGAGGTGAGAGAACATAATATACAATGTTACTTACCTCTCCGGGGTTCGATGTCAATCTGACAATGCTGCGGCCCAGGCCCCGCCCACAAGTCCAACCCACAAGAAGCGGGTAGTAGATCTTTTGACTGGGTCATTTTATAAGTAGCTCGCATGCAGAAAAAGTTTGAGCACCCCTGGTGTAGTGGGACATTGTAGTGGGGTTTAACAGAAGGGAGTTGTCTGGGTTAGGTCGACCAGGCTCACCACATCTATTCCCCCGTCCTACACTCCACGGTACTGTGAAAGTATGAACCCCTTCAGTCTGCCATTGTTGTGACTGTGTATTGTGTATCACTAGAACAGATCCGACTGTGGTAATTCTATATAGTTTAGACTAACCCTGGATTCTCTGATATCTGATTCTGGACTCCACTAGGGGAAATATAATACATATACCCATCAGATTCTGGGATTATTTTATCCTATGTTAGTTTATTTTTAAGAAGGATTTGCACTGATTTTTAATGGTCAATTAAAAGTTATGTTTTATCTACATTATATTAGTAGTTCCATGGGACACTCTAGAGTGTAAAATACCTTTTAGGACACAACTAAACAATGCCCCCTTGTCTAGATACTTTTGAAAGGTGTCTAGAAATGAGCAAGTATCTGTTCATTTTGGCAGAAATCTATGATAAATTTGTCGAAACTGCTTCAAAAAAGTCTAGGCCTAAGGGTGAGTTCACATGTGACAGAAATATCTGTGTATGTTCTATTATGCCTGCCCTAATATGCGTCTTTTTATTGCGATTATGGCATTTCTGCGGCTTTGTACTAATATCTACACTTGCGTTATTGTTGTTACATCTTCTGTAATTCTTAGATGGTTCTTAAAGGAGCAAGTGGGCAGTATTATAATCTAGTCAGAAATGTGGCGCTTATATTACACAGGACCTGGCCCGGCTCTCTCTACCTTTTATCTCCTGAGACGAATGACGTAAAAATGTGTCGAGTATCCAAAATAATATCAAAGTAAAGGTTTGTTTCGCCAACGCAGGCTCAGAGCAAGCTGTCTTCAACGTATGTTCCCCCCAGCAAAACCAGGAGGAAAGTGAGGGGAGGAGAACAAATTTAACTGTTTTCCCACTGGTGGGAGCTGCCTGGCAATGTATATGTAGCTCTTGGCAGGGGCTAAAGCTATCATATAAGACACAGAACACCAGGATCACCATTTCACATATAGTTTGTTTTGTCTGTAAAACTCCATTTATGCTTCCATTGAATCCCTAACCTTCTAGCAATTTTATCCAGCATTCAATAAAACTATGAATCCAGCTAAAATGCCTACCCAGGAATGGAGATTCAAGATGAAACACTTTTCTTCATTTAAGACAATATCTGAGCAACGTCATATTTGATCCAACCTGCGTTTTTACACGTATGGAACAATTTACAAAGTTATTGTAAGCCCTAGGCCCTGGATAACTGGAATCTACACAACCAGTTACCAGCATTCTAGAAGGACATTCTGTAGTCCTAGAGCTTCATGGACAAGTACATGACATATTGACATATTTTATTATGCTTTGACAGGTTTATGATATATATATATATATATATATATATATATATATATATATATATATATAGTATATATAGATATGCCCTTTCATTAGTAGATAATGAGATAATGCCCTTATACCAGGGGCATCACTACAGGGGGCAACTGAAGCAGGTTTTCTAGCCAGATTTGTGGGGAGGCAGCTCTGCTCGGGCCCATGGCCACTTAAAGATTTACTGTAATGCACATTATCACATTTTTTCCCTGCAATTTACTTTGTGCAGTGATCATTGCCAGAAATGTGTGCAGGACCTACAGATAGACCTACCCATATAACGCCATATGACCATATGGAGGTCCTGGCACTATTAAGGCCCCTTCACACGGAGTTTACGTTCTGTGTATTCTGTATACGCTCGGTGTATTCTGTACATTTTACACATGTAAAAATACACATGTAAAATGTAGTTAGCCATTGAGTTCAATGGCATGTTCGTATAACGCGCGTTTTTTTGCTATGGGGTCCATGCACTTTAACTGCACAGTGCTTTCAGTTGCGCTGATAATCTGTTTGGGAGGGTCCTCCTGCGGACTCCTTCCGGATGGAAGGCAAGCGCTAATGTGAACCGGCCTTACTCGTCCTGCAGAACCAGCATTAATTGGCCGAATGCTATACACTGTATAGCATTCGGCAAATCAACGCTGGGTCTGCAGCAGGCTCGTCCTTGCTAGTCGGGAGAGCTGGCAGCTTGCGGTTATGCGGGAGCTGACTTTTTCTCATAGGAATGCATTGACCAGTGTTGATTGGCCGAATGCTTTACAGTGTACCGCATTTGGCCAATCAACGCTGGTTCTGCCGGAGGCTCGCCTGTGAGGAGGCGGAGTCTAAGATCGGAGCACAACAGTCTCCATTGCGGTCCGATCTTAGACTCCGCCTCCTCACAGACGAGCCTCCGGCAGAACCACTGTACACTGTATAGCATTCGGCCAATCAACGCAGGTCAATGCATTCCTATGAGAAAAAGTCAGCTCCCGCATAACCGCAAGCTGCCAGCTCTCCCGACTAGCAAAGACGAGCCTGCTTCAGAACCAACGCTGGTTCTGAATCGAATCTTTACTGCAAATGGCGAGTAGTATTTGAACAAGTACGAGTATTTAGAATACCGTAGTATTCTATCAAATACCTACTCGATCGAATTCTACTCGCTCATCTCTACTCACCATAGAACTGTATGGTGAGGCCTTTTTTGGAGGAGGAATTTGAGTCAGTTTCCTGACCAAATTCCTGTGACAAACAACTCTGTGTGAACGTGGCCTTATACTTCTCCCTCCTGTTCATTCCACTCCTGACTTTGGCTCAAAAAACTGCAGAAAAATCTGCAACATACAAAGCAGCTTTTCCGCAATGTAGGGCCTCAGCCTAATAAAACCTTTTGTGTTATGGCTTATGTTAAACAGAACGATGTAGTAATAAGTTAAATTACATAACTTGGGGAATAGCAAGTTTCAGATGGCTGCCTTGGGTGAAGAAAAACCTAGCTATGCCTGTGCCTGCTACACGTAGTATATCTCTCCAGAAAATGTATAATTTATCATTCATCACAGATGTAGATCTTTGTATAAACAGGTGCAAATGTGCAAATTTAGCCTCATATAAAACTATTACTTGCTCTATTGAGTGTTCATAAACTGAATATTTCGTTGAGGTATGATGCACTTAATTATAGGGAAACCAACCAGAAATCTGAAGAATTCTCTACATCAGAAGTTTATATTTCAAACATAATATTTTCAAGGACTAAACAATGCTTTATTGTTGGATTTCTCCAATTCACATAAGGAGAAGTCTGGACTTCATGGAGTTCATACAATGGCATTAATATCAAATCTACCAACTACAGTATTAGCCCTGCACTGTACTGTGTGCATTGTCAGTGTGCTAGATGTGTTTGCAAAGCTAGCACACTGACCTATTATATCCCATGGCCTCATACACACACCCATGTCCCAGCCCAGGGAAAAACTCAGGACAGGTCCTATTTCTGTACGCTTTGCAGCCCAGGCTCTCTGAAGTAAATAAATACATCCGTGCGGGCACAGGCAGCAAACGGACACCATCTCTATTCCGTCCATACCGATGAACTACTGACCGGGCATATGCACACTGTTCGGATTAAAAAATACCTAATCTATTGACCTAATGTCATGTGTGTTTATGGGGAAAAACAATATTTCCATGATGTAAGTCAACAGGAGACAGACCTAAAAGGGTTCTTCAAGTCTTGATATTGATGGCCTATTTTCAGGATAGGTCACCAGGGCTGCTTTAACCGTAGGGACAATGGTGCACTTGCATCGGGCCCTATGGTAGCGGGACCCCCTTTGGACAGCAAGACACTCCTACATATGCACTTACAGTCAAATGTAGTCACTTATAACATGCCTGTTGCTCCTAGAAGACACCACGATCAGAGAGAGGAATGAAACGTGAGTATTAGGGTTTGAGGTTTTTTATATGTATACAGTGGGACACACAAAACTGTGGAGGCAACAGAGGGGATACACAAAACTGTAGAGGCAACCTGGAGGGGTGGGAAACATGGCACTATGGGGGCAATCGTGGGGTGGAGGGTGACACTATGGGGTGGGGTACTGGGAGGGGAGCACTCATGTCTCCCCTCCCTGTACCTGCCCACACTCTCCTAAGCCACAAGCCCCGCCTTCTTCCTAGGTGTGTAACACTAACCTGGGAGGCGGGGGCAGCGAGGCGAGAACAGGAGCGAGAACAGCAGGGACAGGACCAGCGGCAGCGCTTCTGTGCAGGCTCCTCTGGACACCAGGGGGGGGACTAAGTATCCAGAGGATTTTTTTTTTTTTAATCACTACACAGTGTGGAGTCTAACAATTAAAGCATTCAATTTGTAGACTCCATGCTGTGTAGTGAATAGGATTGTTTTTAACCTTTTCGCTGCCAAGGGTCTCTGGAAATTTTGCACCTCCAGTAGCCAGAGCAATTTTCACAGTTTTGAGATGGACAAATCAAACCTAAATTGCAACATTAAAAAAGCATCCAACCCCCCTATACCTATATATTTTCTTAAAGTAGACACCTGCAGCATTGTCAGAATGCCACTTGGTACTGTATATGAACAGGCACCTTCATGTAATTTTGATTTAAAGTGAATGTTTTATGAAAAAATGCAAATAAATGTATATTAGTTGTTAAAAGCGGAAACCAAACAAAAAATTAAATGCACCAAACCTCCTAAAAATAAGGGTTCAACATGTGCAGAGTTCATACATATCACTATGGCCTGAACCCGCATGCACGTGTCTTCAGAAAATCGCTAGAACTGGAAGGAACAAAAATCTGCTTTGAAGCTGGAAATGTTAAAAAAGTATCATCCCAGAAAATGTAGTGATTACACACTATGAAAAGTAAATGAACCCCTAAAACCTATATATTTTTTGAAAGTAGACAACCTGAAGATTACAAATGTCTTAATGGGTTATCAATAGCCACATGCACCTCCATGCAACTTTGCGACCAATACAAATAATTTTTTGAAAAAATACGCTAAAACATATATTTGCACCTAAAACTCATGTTCAATCTCAGATTCATATACAAAATACATTTAAAATAATAGCTTAAAGGTGTATACAATGTGTATATATACTAATTGTACCGCAAACATCAACTACAACAAGAGCTCAGACTCCCAAAAACACGAATACAGAAGACAAGCAGGATTTGTTATTCACTAATATGTTAAAAACCTATACTGCACCTACCAAACTGTGACTGTGATACCAAAATCTAACTTTTTTCAGAGTACACAGCATTCCATATATAAAAACACAATTTAATAGTTCATATATACAACCACCTTCATTCAACTTTGCAGCAAACAGAGATTGCTAGCAAAAATTGCACAAGAATTAAAATTTGCCACTAAAGTGCGGCTCTAGAAATCCCTTTCTGAAGCATAATGTACTGTCCATAAAACTGCAATATGTGAGGAGTTCATACATACCACATATGTATATATTTACAGGGGCGGGTGTTAAAGGATCGCCAAAATCGCAGAAGTGCGCCATCCCATTTTGTGCATGCAAATTAAATAGGACTTTACCAAAAAATGTTATTTTCCATCTCCCTATAAAAATTTTAGCAAGCTATACGTTCATCTCTAGTGATAATCGTTATTACTATTATTTTAGCATGTAACGGATATCACTAGAGGCGTATCTTACTGTAGAAAGCTCAAGTATAGACAGGACAGTGATTGGGTGAAATGTAAACTTTATTTGTGACTTTGTGTATATGTTGTGTAAGTGTTTGGTGTGACTTTTTTTTTTGGCGCTGCAACCTGGACAATGGTAAACGTCTGGGTTACGGTTATGTTCAGGGGGTATAACATAAGAATACCCCACTGAAGCTCAGGGGGGAATAACATTATACTTGTATGTGACAATCAGAGACAAATGTATAGGATGCTCTCTGATTGGAAAGAGAAGGTTTAATAGGGACAGAAGAGTCCCTGCCATCCCCCTCCTGGTGTCAAATACAAGTTATATACAGAGTCAGATTGTTTCTCTGTCTGTTGGGCTGCTCGTGCCCCTCTCCCTTTCCTATTACAGTTCGCAAATTGCTTACTTAGACAGGAGGGGGGGACAATTTAGAACTCTATATCTTTGGACTGCATCAACAAATCTTGATGCTTTCAATTGCATTTTAAAGAGGAGAATCTCTTCTTTACAATTATATCAAGAACTTGATGATTGAACTTACAGTTTTGGAGCGATTCACTGTTGAAACACTGTCAAGAATTGAGATCTGCAGTTGGATCTCAATGCCAAATAGCATTTTCAACAGTGAATCACTCCAAAACTGTAAGTTCAATCATCAAGTTCCTGGTATAATTTTAAAGATGAGATTCTCTTCTTTAAAATGCATTTTAAAGTATCAAGATATGTTGATGCAGTCCAGAGATATCGGCATTAGTAGGGAGGATGTAGTAACTACGTCCTCGGCTACTGAAGTGCCACCTTGGGAGCACGTATAGCTATGTGCTTGGCAGCGAAAGGGTTAAAATCTGATCTTCAATTATTTAAAAAAATCCCATTGACTTGCATTGGGATCGGGTTCGAATGGAAAATGATCAGAAATCGGATTTTAAAAACGATCCTGAAATCTCAAGATTGGCTCAACCCTATACATATTCACAATGTAAAAGTCCAGCAAAGACTTCTTCCATAAAATTTAACTTTTAATAAAGATGCAATTAAAAATCACAAAATTCTTCAGCAATTATTTTTACATAGATGGGATTATGCAGTGAGCCACATGGGTGACTAGCTAGCTTACGCGTTTCGGAATAAAGATTCCTTAGGCTACGACTATGCTCACTGCATAATCCCATCTATGTAAAAATGCTTGCTGAAGAATTTTGTAATTTTTAATTGCATCTTTATTAAAAGTAAAATTTTATGGAAGAAGTCTTTGCTGGACTTTTACATTGCAAATTTTTCTGGATACATGTCTTCGGGCCGTGAAGATTTTCCGTGCATTGGCTGTCTTCAGGAGCGTGAGTTTGGATATATCTTTTTTTAAATACTTTCAAGTTGAACCTGAATTCCCCCTCCCCCCTCCTTTCTATATCAACCCTAGACATGATTGATGAAGGACTGACCAGCTATATAGAGGAAGACTGGTTTATGAGAATCTGCATTAAAGCTAAGGCCTCAGGGGATGACCTGCAGCAATAAAGCACTGCGGGAAAAACCGTGGCGGCAATGCATCGCAGTTCTTCCCACAGCGCTTTAAACAGAAAATTTGCAGGGTTTTCATCCGCGGACTTTATGTTACAATTATATCTATGGGGAAACAGTTGGTGTTTCTGTAGATATAAATGACATGCTGCGATTTCCAAAACCGCACTGCGGTTTTTACTTTGAAGTTACTGTAAAACGCCCCAATTTTACTTTAGTTACTGTAAAACACCCCAAGATCAGTGTGGTTTCTGATTGGTCCCAGCACGAAAAATGAGGAGAGAAAAGCTCTGCGCTGTAGGACTTTTTTCTCCGCATATTACACGTGGATAGGGGAACGGAATAGCCCGAACGCAGATGTGAACCTGGCCTTAGCCTGAAAGGCAGTACTAGGCAGTCAATATGGGGTAGTACTAGGAAGATTAAGTTGTGCTAGCAATTTAAAATACTTGTATATATGCTGACAGGTAAAGGATATACCATCAGCCTGTTTTTATTATTACTATTATTATTATTATTATTATTTGAAAGTACCATGAATTTCTCACATTTCTGCCCCTGCGTGCTGGTACGACAGATGGAATATTTTAATCAGCAATTAATTTAAATATGCATAACTAGGCCCTATAAGAGGGCACAGAGACCTCCCCCCACATGTTTTTTTCCATCCTTTGGACAGTAGGACACGTGGGGAGGACTTTGTGTCCTCCTTGACTGGGGTTTTGGGGGTTTTGTTACCTCTCCTCGGCCTGTGCACGAGGTCTCGTTCCTTTTTCTTTTGTTCATCTTCAGAGTGAGTGGCTTGTAGCCCAGTATGTCTTCTAAAACCCCTCTTCCGGAAGACCATAGAAGATGGAATCTCCTTTAAGAGGAGGCATTAGGCCTGCG
The DNA here is from genome assembly GCF_031893055.1 of Leptodactylus fuscus. Classification (NCBI taxonomy): domain Eukaryota; kingdom Metazoa; phylum Chordata; class Amphibia; order Anura; family Leptodactylidae; genus Leptodactylus; species Leptodactylus fuscus. The sequence goes on from NC_134273.1 coordinate 42,055,895, forward strand.
CTGAACGCAAAATTCCCCTGCCTGATGGTAGGTTTTTTCTCACAAAAAAAAAACAACAGGGAAAATAAATATTTTTCTTTCCCCTTTGGCCCAGGCTAAGAATGGGCCCGCTGCCGTCCTTGCCGAGGCCCTCCTCCCGAGAACATTTCAACTCGAGATGTTATTGTCTGGGTAAGAAACTTCATGGTGAGTTTTTTTCTTTTTCATGACCGTCCAGCCGGACGGCCCTTTTTTCTTTCTCTTTTCTAAGGACATCAGGGATTCCATTTCCCACATTGCCAAGAAACAGCGCACTGATAGGCGCTCTTTGTCTTTGCCATCGCTGGTGCGATTAACCATGGACGACCAAACTGTTTCTTCGGACGAGGATGTCAATTCCAGCAGACCCATACTCCCCATGGATAAGATGGGGAAACTGCCGAAGTCCATCCGGTCAGGCGACCAGGATGTTGATGGGGAAGCCTCCTCGTCCGCCTCTGGGGGGGTGGAGGGCCTTTACATGTGGATGCAGTTCTAGCCAGGTTGATGGAAACGGAATGGAAACATCCGGAAAGAGCTCATCTAGCCTCCAGAGCATTTAGAACCCTGTATCCGATCTCCTCATCCCAGCTGCATCAATGTGACCCTCCACCTAAGGTGGATATGGCCGTGGCAAAGCTCTTCCGCTGTACAGTGGTACCTCTGGAGGACAGCTCTAATTTACAAGACCTGCTGGACCGATGCGTGGACGGGACCCTCAGGAGATGTTATTCGGCCTGCTCTGCGCAAACTTCGGTGGCCATATCTTCCACCGTTGTGGCTGACAGTCTTCGTTCCCGACTGCAAGAACTGGAACGAGTTATCGATTCCGGGGTCGCTAGGGATGATATTCTCTCTCATCAATGTCCTCCCTGTTCACTACTGCTGATTATCTTGGCGTGGTCTCCCGTCAACAGTTAAAGGTAGCTTCTAAGGGCATGGCACTAACCACTGCCCGAAGACCCCTCTGGCTTAGGCCCTGGAGAGTGGACACAGCCTCAAAGTTTGCCTTGTGTACTATTCCATTAGAGCTTGCAGGCTTTGGGCACGGCCTGGACGATTTGATGGAAGGTATGGCGGACAGGCAAATCACCCCAAGCTGCAAGAGGAAGTCGAGAGCCCTCTGTTAGAGGTCATGGCTCTTCCCATCCCAGACCACAGCCAGGTAGGCGCTCAAGATTCCACCAAGAGACTCTGGACATGGTCGTGGTAGAGACAACCCCAAGAAGAAGCCTAACTTTTGACGGGTGCCCGCTGCCTGTGGCCTACATCCCTGTTTGAGGCCGACTCTCCCACTTTCTTCCTGCGTGGCAAGCTTCCATTCAGGACCCCTGGGTATTTCAAGTCATCGAGAGAGGTTACGCAATCAAATTATCTCTGCCACCACTAGACTGCTTCGTGTCAACTCGCCCTCTCCTTGTCGCTCAACAGTCCATCTTGGAGAACTCCATCGGGAGTATATTCAGAAGGGCGCCTTGGAAAAGGTCCCTCCTTTGGGCAAGGAGAGGTGAGGGTCACACTAGACCAAAGGATCTCTACTTGCATGTACCCATTGTTCAACCACCAGGAAGTTCCTCAGTATTGCCATCCAGATCCCAGGTCACAGGGAGCATTACCAGTTTGCCACTCTACCCTTCGGCATTTCATTCGCTCCTCACACCTTCATCAAGGTGGGGGCTCCAGTCGCCGCCGCTCTCAGGCTTCAGGGCCTGTTCATAGTTCCATATCTGCACGACTGGCTTATAGAAGCTCGGTCACTCCCAGTCCTCCAACATCATCTTCTGTTAGCCACCTCCTTCCTGGAGAGGTTACGGTGGCTAATCAATTGGGAGAAATCAGAGGTGACACCATCCACCTAGAGGAAGTTTCTCTGTTTCCTTCTGGACTCAGAGACTCTGCAGATCTCACTTTCCATCCCAAGGAGATTGAGAATTCAGGCTGCTGCCCATATTCTCTACAAAACAAGTTGGGTATCTGTCAGAATCGCCAGGAGAGGCCTCGGCCTAATGTCATCCTCGACCAGAGCAGTCCCTTGGGCTTTATGGCATTTGCGTCCCCTGCAGACGGAAGTGTTGAGCACCTGGAACGGGTCTCCACAGGGGTTGCACAAAAGATCTGCCTTTCTCCCGGTACCCATCTTTCCCTCAGATGGTGATTACACCTGAAAGACGGAAGGTCCTTAGTCAAACCAGTTTGGACTCTGTTGACAACGCATACATCCCAGACAGGATGGGGAGCCCATCGGGATGAGAGGACTGTTCAAGGGTATTGGAGCAGCCCGAAAGAGGGATCCTCCAATCATAGGGAACTCAAAGCGATATACCTGGCACTTGTGCACTTCGCCCCATACCTCAAGAGGAAGGCGGTCAAAGTGCGAACACACAACATTACGTCAGTGTTGTACTTATACAAACAGGGAGGTACCAGGTCCAGACGTCTCCTGAAAGTGACGAATCTGATATTTGCCTTGGCCGAGACGAACCTGACCCAGTTGACCGCTGTTCACATCAAGGGCTCTCTGAACATAGTAGCGTATCGGTTGAGTTGAGATATTACCGTATCAGGAGAATGGTCGCTCAATCCAGAGGTGTCCCAACGTATTGTCGAGATGTGGGGGCTTCCAGAAGTCGACCTCATGGCAACCCGACTCAACGCCAAGGTAGAGAAGTTCTTCTTTCTGTATCAGGAGAACGATCCCTTAGCAGTGGATGCCCTGTCCATCCCATAGAGGTTCAGGCTGGTCTACATATTCCCTCTAGTTCCCATCATAGCCAAGGTATTGATGAAAATAAGACAGGACCAAGTCCAGGCGATTGTCATCATTCCGTTCTGGCCTAAAAGGACTTGGTTTGCCCAGCTCATACAGATGAGTCAAGGCATTTACTGGAGGCCTCCCCCTCTCCCAGACCTGGTCACTCAAGGTGGACAGAGATGCCAGGATCTGGTGAGATTCAACCTGACAGCTTGAGGTTGACCAGTCCCTATTACTGAACAGTGGACTGTTAGATGCCGTCCTGAGAACGCTTGCCCATGCAAGAGCGGATTCCACCGACAAGAATTATCGCAGGATCTGGAGGATATTCGAAGCTTGGTGCTCTGAACGCAGGATTGTTTTTTCTACTAACCCCTCGGTAGGGTCGGTTTTGGACTTTCTACAGGACGGCCTAGACAGAGGACTAGCCAGTCTACCTTAAAGGTACACGTGGCAGCCCTGTCTGCCTATCTGGGGAGGCATTTAACTCAACATCCTTTAGTTGGTAATTTTCTAAAGAGCGCAACGACGATCAGACCTTCTGTCTCAGCTCTGGTTCAGCAGTGGGACCTGGGGACGGTCCTTTGGTCTTTGTGACTCCCCATTTGAGCCGCTAGATCAGGTAGATCTGAAATTCCTGGCCTACAAGGCGACCTTCTTGCTTGCAATTACTTCAGCCAAGAGAGTTGGAGAGCTTCAGGCGCTCTCTTCCGAGGAACCTATACCTCTTTCTTTGAGGACAGGGTACAATTACATTTTTGCCGGAATTCAGACCCAAAGTCCCTTCACTGGCAAATCTAAATCAGCTTATATCTTTGCCAGTCTTTTTTTCCTGTTTCCTCCTCGCCTAAGGAAGTAAGGCTTCATTCACTTGATTTGGGTAGGTGCTTGCGCATCTACCTAGTACGAACGGAAGCTTTCAGCAGATCTGAAAATCTACTGATTAATTTAGCAGGGAAATCGAGGGGCTTGAAGGCTACTAAATCTTCGATTTCGTGATGGGTCAGAGAGGCCATCAGGTTGGCTTTCTCCTCCCAAGGTCTTTCTCCTCCAGGTTATCTAAGAGCTCACTCCACGAGGGCTGTCACAACTACATGGGTGGAAAAGAAGACAGTACCTCTGGAACAGATTTGCTCGGCAGCTTCATGGTCATCTCATAACACCTTTGTGAAGCACTATAGGCTGAGCTCACGTGCTTCGGACGCGACGGCCTTTGGCCGTTCTGTCTTGAGCACTGTAAGTTAAGTTGAGATAACCTTCCCTAAGGGGATTACTTGACATCTCCCCACATTGTGCTGCTGTATGACGACAGGGAATGGTGGTTTATGTAGATAAACTGTTTTCCCTTAGTCCTAACAGCAGCACAAGGCTTCCCTCCCTATTATTCATCTTATACTCTTGTATTAACACGTGGGGGGAGGTCTCTGTGCCCTCTTATAGGGCCTAGTTATGCATATTTAAATTAATTGCTGATTAAAATATTCCAACTGTCCTACCAGCACGCAGGGGCAGAAATACCCCACATTGTGCTGCTGTTATGACTAAGGGAAAACATTTTATCTACATAATCCACTATTTTCATACAAGCGTCTTTAGGGGTGTGTTTTTTAAAAAAAATTAGTGTCATTTTCCACAGTTACTGTATTTTTTATACTGCTTTTCAAGTCATGTGGATAAAACTAAAAAGGATTTTAAAAAAAGTTATACTTAATCTATGCAAGCTATGCTTTCTTATCGCCAACCACTGCTCCCAAAATCAAACAGCTGTGTATGTGGACTTTCAGTATTGTATTATAGAACTAAAAACACTGTCAATATTAATGAAATTATTATGCTATAACTACTACAACTACTGAACCGTTTGTATTGTATTTCTTCTTCACAATTGGATAGTGATGTGTTGCTAGCAGTGATTTTGCAGGATAATACACATTAAGCATAGCGCTAGTTCAGGAAATGTATTGAGACTGGGGTTTCTTATACCAGTCCTGATCTCCAGGGCGCTGGAGTGGATATGTGTCTAATATGGCACGTGCTTCATTAATTTGGTGCATTTTCTCCGCTCCGTGTGCCAGAAACTGAAATCTACACTAGTTTGGAATTGGCACACTCCAGAACTATCATTTCTGTTTTGGCATTAGGTATAGTAAATCTATGAGGTCATGGGAGGTTACACTGGCAAGCTAAACTCAACCATCAACATATGGACTTTTCAGGAAAAACAAAATCACAATCACAATAAAAAAGAAGTCACAATTGTTAGCACAAAATGGGTAGTGTGCCAAAAATTGTAGTAGATGCTTTCATAAGTTCTCCCCAGTGATTCTCTCAGATGTGCTGTACTAATAGAATCCTGATAATCTGGTTTATCGTCATCAATATTAAAACATGTTAAATGTAATTCCTGTAATAAACAAGAAGGGCAAAATAATATGTAAAGTAAACACCAGAGCTGTATTCAGTATGCCTTGTGACTAATAAAACCAGCTGGCAGGGGTCAAAACCTTCCTCAGGGCTCGTTCACATCTGCGCCCGGCACTCCGTTATGCAGGTTTCCGTTTCCTGCATAAAACAGGGGCAGGAGACGGAAACCTGGAGGAGTCTTTCTCACCCATTCATTTGAATGGGTGAGAAAGATGTCCGGCTGTGAGTCCCGGTGAGTGTTTTATGCTCTCCGCCGCGAAACCGATGCAGTACTCTGTGTCCGGATTTAAAAAAACGGTTTCGCGGTGGAGAACATAAAACACTCACCGGCACTCACGGCCGGACCCGGTCTGTGTTTTCCGTCTTCTTGCATCTAGAAGACGGAAAGCACAGAACGGAGTGCTGAACGCAGGTGTGAACCTAGCGTCAGGATCTCAGAGTAGTCTGTCTGTGCAGAATCATCATATTGCACTAATGCTAGGCTAAATAAACACCTAAGGCTCCATTCACACAGAGTAACACCAGGTGTTATTTGTGTGTAACTTGTGTGTCTTTTACAGCCGTCATAAAACGTTTACATAGAGTTCTATAGGAAAAGACGTCCGTAATTTACGGCCGTCATTTACGGCCGTCTTTTCCTATAGAACTCTATTCGGGGGATATTGTCACTCCTTAGGGAGAGACCACCATATAGGTGTGTGGAGACTTGTTAAGCCTTTAGCACTCCACTTTGCAAGGAACTATGGGAAGAATATGCAAATCCGCCTTCCATGATGTAATTAGGAAGACAGTTGCTGCCTCATTGTTGCAAACCAATAGAGGGCGCTCACTGGAATGTGCAAGCCTGTCTTAAGACAGGATTCCAGTGGAATAACCCCATGCCCGACCTTCCAAGAGGCCTTTGTTTAGCAATGACGCTGGGATTATTACCAGGTTATAGTCTCTCAATCAAGGACAGCTGTTTCGATCTGGTTGGATCTCATCAGCCCGATGTAGAGAGGACTATAACCTGGTAGAGGTGAGAGGCTTAGACAGGGTTCGGGGGATATTGTCACTCCTTAGGGAGAGACCACCATATAGGTGTGTGGAGACTTGTTAAGCCTTTAGCACTCCACTTTGCAAGGAACTATGGGAAGAATATGCAAATCCGCCTTCCATGATGTAATTAGGAAGACAGTTGCTGCCTCATTGTTGCAAACCAATAGAGGGCGCTCACTGGAATGTGCAAGCCTGTCTTAAGACAGGATTCCAGTGAAATAACCCAATAATGGCTGCTCCCTTTAGCCTCATGCCCGACCTTCCAAGAGGCCTTTGTTTAGCAATGACGCTTAGACAGGGTTCGGGTTTGCAACAATGAGGCAGCAACTGTCTTCCTAATTACATCATGGAAGGCGGATTTGCATATTCTTCCCATAGTTCCTTGCAAAGTGGAGTGCTAAAGGCTTAACAAGTCTCCACACACCTATATGGTGGTCTCTCCCTAAGGAGTGACAATATCCCCCGAACCCTGTCTAAGCCTCTCACCTCTACCAGGTTATAGTCCTCTCTACATCGGGCTGATGAGATCCAACCAGATCGAAACAGCTGTCCTCGATTGAGAGACTATAACCTGGTAATAATCCCAGCGTCATTGCTAAACAAAGGCCTCTTGGAAGGTCGGGCATGAGGCTAAAGGGAGCAGCCATTATTGGGTTATTTCACTGGAATCCTGTCTTAAGACAGGCTTGCACATTCCAGTGAGTGCCCTCTATTGGTTTGCAACAATGAGGCAGCAACTGTCTTCCTAATTACATCATGGAAGGCGGATTTGCATATTCTTCCTATAGAACTCTATGTAAACGTTTTATGACGGCTATAAAAGACACACAAATTACACACAAATGACGCCTGGCGTTACTCTGTGTGAATGGAGCCTAAAGGTAAGTTCACACAGGGTTTTTTGGACCGGATTTTGAAACGGAATGCTCCTCAGAATCCGGCTCCAAAAAATGCCTCCTATAGACTTCAGTGAGAACCATTCACTTCTTTTTCTCATAGTGTTTTTTTGCCGCTCGCGGAAAAAATAAGCAATCTGCCCTTTCTTGCTGTGGATTCCGCAGCAGAATCCGCCGCAGCGCCTACGGCGCGACACTCCCTCCTGACTAGGCCCATTCATTTGGGCCTCATCTGGAGTGGAATGCCGCGACTGTATACCAGTGTACTGAACCGGCATCTAGTCATGGCTAGCTGTTTTTTTTTATCGGATTCTGCAGCGGCCTCCCAAGTCAAAATCTGGTCCAAAAAAACCTGTGAAATTGCAGCCTGCTGCACCGCATTTTTTTACCAAAAGTGGTACAGTACCCTTACTGTAAAACACCGTGGGCAAATCATGGTGTTTTCATTCCGTGGGGCACTGGCCTTAAAAAGGACCTTTCATTAGGTTCACCAGCTTCATTTCTTTGCATCCTTCCCCTGCAATTTTATCCTCTCTAGCCCAGTCTGTTCCAGAGAAATCAGTTCAGCTTTAATCCTTCCCACCCTGGGCATTTTTCAATTTTTGTTTTTTTGTTTTTGACTACCACCTTCCAAACCCCATAAGATGTGTCATCTGTATTCTATGTTTCGGTATAATTCTCGGGACACCAATTATATATGGTTTGATTTACATTTTAACTAGAGATGAGCGAGTACTATTCGTAACTCCCGTTTCAAATAGCACGCACCCATAGGAATAAATGGATGCAGCTGGTACGCAGGGGGTTAAGTGTCCCGCCCGCTTCCATCCATTCCTATGGGTGTGTGCTATTCGAAACGGCTGTTTTGAATAGTACTCGCTCATCTCTAATTTTAGCCCCTTAACAAAAACAAATTTTTTTTCTAAAAAGTCGTCATATTCTGACACCTGTAACTTTTTTATACTTCCATGTACAGGAATCCATAGGGCGTCTTTTCTTGCGGGACCAGGTGTACTTTTTAGTTATACCATTTTTGCTATTGTTTTGATCACTTTTTATTCAAATTTTTATCAGAGGCAAAACAGTGAAAAAACGGCGGTTTGACACTTTTGATTTTTTTTTTTTCCTGTTACAGTGTTTACCATAGAGGAAAAATATTTTTAGAGATTTGTAGAGCGGGCTTTTTTCGGATACAGGGATACCTAATGTGTATGTGTTTTACAATATTGAAGTACTTTTATATGTGTTCTAGGAAAAGGGGTGATTTGTACTTTTATTGGTCTGATCAGTAATGGAATTGCAGTGCATTGCAAAATATCAGCAGTTCTATTGCAGGCTACATAGAGAACAAATAGAGTGACAGGCCTGGGAGCCTTCATAAGGCTCCTGGCTGTCGTAGCAATGTGATCACAAGGAAAATGACGGCGCCCACGTGCCGCAGGTAAAATGGCGCCTAGTATGTCGGGAGCCTTGGATGTTGGGAACAAGTTAAAGCTTGATATACCTCCTAGAGGGATTTTCCCATCTCCTTCTCTCAGCCTGCTCTCTCTTCTTCTCACTTCCTGTATTATTCAGCAAGCTGGGTGGGAGGCGGCTTTTATTGTTTGATGATATGAGGTATCATAATAGATATAGACTTTGCCTTTACCATGAGAGAATATTATGATTACTAGAGATCTATTATAAATTCAGATCAACTAATGTGCATAGTAAATGTATGTTATGTTACACAGGTTTTTATAGAACACTTACCAGGCTTCTAGAGCATGGACTCAGTGTTATGAAGCACATAGAAACACAGTCCACAGCCTTTGCTCCAAAAAATCTACAGCTGCACGTATACCGTCCTCCGGGCAAGGACACAAATCATGAAAAAGCCAAATTGAAAAAAGGTATCCAGCACGATATAGTCTTGCATTTAAAACATAAGTTTTAATAGAGGGATGTATGATCCATAAAAACTAACTTTTCACACGACACTGAGAATAAAAATTAAAGTGAAAACATGAAGACATACCGGACTTGACGAGACATTAACAAAACATGTTGACCCGCTGAAGCGTTTCGGGGCAATGCCCCTTAGTCATAGTGTTATATATGTATTTACATAGAGCGGTAATAGACACTATCCAAGCCTTTATCAGCAAACTGCAATTAGCTGACCTGATTGTCCTGCCGGCAGAGCTGTACATAACAGTCATTCGGCCTTCTCTACCCCCGCTCCCCAGAGAGCAGTGACTGATATTATTTGTTTTATCTTATTAGACAGGTCTGGCTCCAAGGAAACAATGTGTAAACAATAGGAGGAATAATTTCACATACCCGGCAAACAAAGCAGCATCGCTAAAGCATTGTATATTTAGGAAAACTCTTGAACGTACATAACCTAGCAGCATACATCAGATCCTTGAGATGGGAATATCCCTTTAAACTCTTGACCGTCCAGTGGCTAATCTCAGGGAGTAACAGGCAAGGGGGCATAATTCTGAGCACTGACAGTGCCTGCTTCCGATGGAGCATTGTCAAAGAGCTCAGAATCACACTCCTTTCCTGCTCCTGCCTGGCACGACCCTCTTGCTAGTAGGAAATCTAACTAGCATATCAGGCACAAAACTAATGTCACTGATTTCTCTAGGGACTAGAGAAAGAATCTGTGGGGTAGCACCTATTGAAGGATGCAAATAACTGGAGATGGTGGAGGTGGTGAAAGCAAAGTAAAATATAGGATTTGAGGACAGGGAACTTGCAGGTCTGAATCAAAGACAAAAAAAATCTAGTAAAGAGAAAAATGACCTTCACTTACAATCTCTATCGAAGTCTGACATGCAGCATGAAGAGCTGCTCCTGTCATCTAGGCAGTATAGGTGCCGCTGAGACAACTGTACAACCAGTCGAGAATATTGTGCCAGGTATTACTCAAACAAGATATAAGACTCTATGGCTGTCATGTGATAGCTTGACAACTGTCCTGTCCAGTGTGCGCTAGCCTCTATCCACACCCGATGTCACATTGGGCAGGAGATCAGTAGACGATGCACTGTACATAATCTATGTGATGGGGCTGAATTGCTCATATTCCGGAAATTGCCAGATATTATTTTTTTATAAATGGAACATGGCAGGTGGCAGTCCTGAAACAGATTTTTTACTAGGGCTTGACGTTCTCTCTCTGGTTCATTGTAATGTCTTCTCCGTATGACAAGCCTGCCACAAAAACCATCATCAGGGAGGGTAGTGTATGCAAACATTATTCCATATTACAGTACGCATATAGGACAACCAGTCTTTGCTGAAACCAGTCTTTTCTTAAAGCCCTAGGCTTCCTAATCAGGCTCATTTGGTTCAGTATACAATATGTCCTATATAGGGACAACCATCCCTCACTGCCATTTAGTTGCTTATAGTTTATTATGTTACAGCACTTGCCGTAACCAAAATAATCTTGGCAGGAACAGACTTTACAATAAGCTTTAAATGGGCTTGTCATTATAGAAAAAATCTAATATGAGCACCTATATTGGCAGTGTAAAGTATGGGGGAGAGCAGCCTGAGCCACTTACAAGATTATGGTCATTTCACTAGGAAAACCCTACATTAGTCAAGTGCTTTGTATTTCAGACTACTTTACACTTTTTTCATTTTATACTACCGTGTAGCTAAACTGTTCCATCATACGGTAGTGTCTTATATATCTTAGATATTTTTTAGACCTTAACTTGAATTTTTTTTAAGTGGTTTTGTGCGTTTGCATTAATACGTGCTGTTTGTGCTTATACATGGGTATCCATTCAGTGATGTCTTTGTGCTATCCCATGGAGGATGTACAGAGGCACACAAGAAGTGCAGAAAAAGGTCAGAAGACGCCCTATGTAAGCTTCTATATAGCTTGTATATTCACCCAGAGCACGTCTATATATCCATTATATCCCAGACTATCTACATTGACTCCAAATGCAGAGAATAAGTCATTAGAATGTATCTCCACTTCCAATCTAGGTGTATGTTGCATTTATCTGGAGACCATTTTATACTTTAAAGTAGAATATATTGTAGTGAAGTAGAGAATTACAATATGTATCTGCCCTGAAATAATCACAATACCGGCACGATTCATATTTTTCAAAAATTTGCCCACTCATGTGAACTAGTTTTTAAGGTGACTCACATTAACCAAACCAATACAAAGGATAATAGTAAGATGTAAAAAATGGTTGGGCCTTGGGTTTCCTTATACCATGGACTCTCAGCAATGTAACCGTACTTTGGAGTTTGGAAAATCTGTCTTCCAGAGGGTTAATCTCCTCTTTAAAGCCGCAGCCGGCACAGCCTGACTCAGAGATATTCATAGCTCCTACAACCAGCTGTGTCGTCAACTCAGGGGTTCAGGCATATTATTATATCAATTAGCATCTTAATGAAGTGAGCAGCAGCGTTTAGAGCTGTGCTGGAGAGAGGGGCTATGGGTGCAGCTTCCTTATCATAAGACTAGTGAGTAGGACTAATCCACTTGGGGTAGCCTTTTTAGATAAAGTTCTGTTGGTAGCCCAAATTCATATACAAGACACTTTTCAGCACCCAAGTAAATTTAAATTAAACTTATTTGATTTCCTTATGTGCAGTCACTGTGTGCAATGAGTCTCTTGTAAGTAAAGTCATTTGCCCTGCAAACTTCAGTTTCCTGTTGGCCATATTGGTACTCAGTGTTGTCTGTTGGCCAAGTCCATGCTTGGTGTATTGACTCAGCTTCTCTTTCTTCCACTCTTGCCCCACAAGAAAGACTGGGAGACTGCCATGTCTCTCATTGTGCCATAAGGTTTATGAGCATGGCACATACCCTGAGGCTGGCATACCTATAAGGAGTCACAATAGTTGCAGCTGCAACTGACCAGTTCAAAAGCCAAGGTTGCCCATAGGTCACCCTCACCATGCTAAGATTGGATACACTGATTTTCTTTGATGATTGGCAGTCTGTGCATGGTAAATGTATTACTACTGTCCTCTGGTGAAAAGATTTATGATAGTCAACCTTCTGCAGTCACAAAAGCAAAAAAACAACCTTTTCATGCCAAAAAATAACAGTTGGACCACAGTATATAGTCAAATAGAGATTCTATGGGGGAAGCTCTGGTACAAATGGGGGAATGATTACTATGTAAAGGGCACAGAGAGGGGATGGGAATGAACAAAGCTTCATGGCAGTGTGGGCTCAGAGGGAGAAGGAAAATGAAATGTAAATGCTGCAAAAAAATTAAAAAATAGGGCTGAGACATTTGTGAGGAGAAGCTGTGCATGGGTTCTCAAGGTGAGCTTTTGCACCAAGACCCGTGAGTCTGTAGTCTTGTCCTTGTGCCGAGACCAAGCAGAGGAAGGCCATAAAGTGCACATGCTGTGAGGCCAAGTCACAGTGAAACCAGACCATAGCAAGGAATTAGGGCAGTTGTAAGGGAATTGCTGGAAGAGCAATTGCCCGGTAGCTGCTGGTGAACTCTGGAGGGAGGGGCACGACAAGACAGTGAACCCCCCTAAGCTGAACCCTACCCCCCTGCCCTTCTACTTGCCTGAACTGCCCTAGGTGATAGACAATAACTGGGCGGCAGTTAAGATAACATTCAATGAGTTAAGTACAGAATCAAAATCCAAGAGAATAGTCAAAAGTAAATCCAGAGGTCAGGAGTATGTATACAGATAACAAACAGCAAGAGTAATAGCCAGCAAGCACAAGACAATAGCAAGCCCCAAGGTGAATGTGAGCAAACAATAAATAGGAAGGCAAAACTCATCCCAGACCTTGATAGGAAGATAGGCTGTCAATCACACAGGTCAGGCTAAAATTAACTATTAGAGGAGCAGAGGAAAACCACGGTGAAGGAGATGTGTGTGGTGGTAATTCACTTGCAGAGGTGAGGGAATAGTACATTGCTCAGACTGAGTACAATAAGAACCTAAAGCAAGGAATGATAGTCGGACATGCCTCCTATGCCATAGCCTGTGACCGGAGGATGGCGCAGAGGCCTGAATGGGCAAGGATATTACAGCAGTGATCTGTAGTGCTGGCCAAAACCCAAACTGCAGGTTACATACCCCTAAAGCTCTTTTCAGTTAATTTAGATATTTATAAAAGTCCGAATATCTTTGCAGTGTAGTGTGCAATAAAAATGTCAGTAAAAATGTCACAGGATCCCTTTAACTCCTTCCCGCTGACGGCATTTTTTGATTATCGTTTTTGACTCCCCCCCCCCCTCCAAACCTTATAACTTTTTTATCTTTCCACTCCCAGAGCCATTTGAGGTCTTAATGTTTGCAGGATAAATTTTTTTCATGACGCTACCATTTATTATTCTGTACAATGTACTGGGAAGCTGGAAAAAAATTCAGAAAGGGGTGGATTTTTGGGACTTTCTTAGTTGCTTCACTTTTACAGAGTTCACTGAGCAGCCAAAACGACATATCATCTGTATTCTATGTTTTGGTACGATTCCGAGGATACAAAATTTATATGGTTTTATTTACATTTTAACCCCTTAATATAAAATCCAAAACTGTGACAAAAAAGTTTTTTTCTAAAAGTCGCCATATTCTGACACCCGTAACTTTTTTATACTTCTGTGTACGGAAATGAATAGGGAGTCTTTTTATGCGAGACGAGGTGTACTTTTTAGCTATACCATTTTGGGAATTGTTATGGCTTTGATCACTTTTTAGTCAAATTTTTATCAAAGGCAAAACAGTGAAAAAATGGCGGTTTGGCACTTTTGATTTTTTTTCCCACTACGGCGTTTACCGTTCAGGAAAAATATTTTTATAGATTTGTAGACCGGGTGTATTCAGGCACAGGAATACTAGGGAAAGGGGGGTGATTTGAACTTTTACATTTTTAAAAAATTTTTTTTACTTTTTTAACAAATTTTTTTTGCAATTATTAGACCTCCTAGGGGTCTTGATACCCAGGAGGTCTGATCACTAATACAATGCATTACAATTCTAATGCACTGCAATGCAATGCATAAAACCAGCATTTCTATTGCAGGCTTCAGAGAGTAGCCTGCAATAGAAATAAAGGACAAGGCTCCCGAATGTCATGCCAACAAGATACAGGCCCCAGAGCTTGCTCCGGGTGCCAGCGATCAATGGCAAAATGGCGTCTCAGACAGCTTTGACTGAGGCGCCAGAAGGCTATGGCTATGGTGGCTGCCCGACTCCCAAAATTTAAACACCCAGCATCCGCTGTAGCAGTACAGTGGATGTTGAGAAGGGGTTAATATCACAAATGCCACCACAAAATGAAATGTTTTTCAAAAGTTTAGTTACATTTTAACCTAAAGTGAGTTAGTTTTTGTAACCCCTTAGGAGGCTCAGTTGGCATTCACACTACCGTTTGATGTCCATTCTGATAATGTCCGTTAAAAAAAAACAGAAAAAAAACAGACATTTGCGGACTATTAGTGTTTGTTAGTGTTTGTTTTTATACGGTCTGTTTTTCTTTTTTTTGTTTCTGCTTTTTGAGCATGCGCAGAAAAAAACAGACAGTAATAACGGCAAGTAGAACGGACGCCAATAGACATTAATGTTAGAATATAATGTTATAAGTCCGTTGTTTTGAACGGACATAAAAGTCCAGCACCCTGCGTTATTATGTTCGTGGGAAAAAAAATGGACATGTGACGGATTTTGTGTAAATGGACACTAACAGACAACAGATAAAATCCTATTGAAATCTATGGGATTTTTAACGGATTTATGTAGGTTCTGTCAATGTCTTTTGTTAACATTCTGTAAAGGATGCTAGAAACGGACACTACTAACGGTACTGTGAACACCCCCTTAAAATAATAAAGAGTGCTTACTTACCTGTTTGGTTGGGGTGCAGCGGAGAATCTCCCATCAGGTCCCTTCTTTACTGCAAGAGCATGTCAGCCAATGAGTGACTGAGCACTGATGCCTCGTATGAACACAAGACTGGGGACACGAACTGAGTCTCTCCGCTGGATCCCCGGCTAATCGGACAGGTAAGTATGAACATTTTTTATCGTTTTAAGCTTCCAAAGGGGTTAAAAAAAAGTTAACAGAACCGTCCCTTTAAAGTGTCACTACAACCACAATAATTGTGACTTACCACAAGCCGGATATCTGGAGGATAGATCATCATCGTAAAATTCCAAACACCCTAATTATTAATCCACTTAACAATTATTTCTAGTGATATAAAATCTTTGACAGCCATGTAACAATTGTAATTATTTGTTGTGACTAGTAACTGCGAGAAGTGAATGTACAGAGAGTGGTTTGCCGAATGCCATATAATGAGACAAATCCCAGTCCTGTGGGTGCAGCAGCTCTAATGCTCTAGCTCAACAGTTCACATCCAAAATAGTCTTCAGAATCTGCCATTGTTGTGAAAGATATCATCAGCTAGATGGAATGAATAAATTGTACCTAACAGCAAATGTTGAAACCTATATTTAGCAAAGACTGTACCTACCCTCAGTATTCAGATTTCATAAAGCACATTTCCGCCCAAATATGAGAGCAGATCAGTCTGTTCTCTGCATTTTTTAATGTTGTAAACAGTTCTCGGAAGATAGAAGATCATTCCCATCGAAAGGCTGTGAAAATGCTCTGCTCTCCAGTTTCCTTGGACCAGACCTCTCTAGCACTAATATAAAAGGCTAGTTAGGACAGCGTCTCTATAGACTTTCTTTTATTTTAGTGGATTTTTTGATATCTCAATTTTCAACTTTGCTGTGCAGACCATGTCAAGGTCAGCAGAGTCATCTCTCCGAGACATACTTCAGCTAAGCTAATTGCCAAGGAGCTCTTTTATATATTCTCTCGGGCAGGTATACCCAAAGAGATCCTGACTGACCAAGGAACTCCTTTTATGTCCAAGGTAATGAAAGAAATGTGTAAGCTTCTGAAAATTAAACACCTGCGAACCTCTGTATACCACCTAGTAACCTAGTGGAGAGGTACAATAAAAGCCTTAAGGCCAGGTTGTTACCAAGGATGGCAAAGATTGGGATTGCCTACTACCCTATTTAATGTTTGCAATCTGGGAGGTACGCCAGTTCTCCACAGGTTTTCCCCATTTGAGTTGGTGTATGGTAGACACCAACGTGGTCTCCTAGACATAGCTGGGAACAATAACAAGCTCCTTACCAGAGTGTAATTGAACACATTACCCTGATGCAGGACAGAATTGCAGCAGTAATACCTATTGTGAGGGAACATAGGCAGCAGGCGCAAATGTCCCAGAGCCATGTCTATAACAGAACGGCTAAACTTAGGACCTTTAATCCAGGTGATCGGGTATTGGTGTTGGTTCCCATGGTAGAAAGTATATTTCTGGCCAAATGGCAAGGGCCATATGAAATTATTGGACGAGTGGAAGAAGTGAACTATAAGGTGTACCAGCCTGGCAAGAGGAAGCCAGAACAAATATACCATATAAATTTACTAAAACCCTGGAAGGAAAGGGAAGTGTTGACATCAGTGGGTACGCCTAACAAGGTTACTATTGAAGGGGTAAATACTCTTGGTAAGGCTTCACCCGAGGTGTAAATATCAGAGTCCCTTTCTAAGGCACAAAAACAGGAGTCAAAGGAACTTGCACAGAAAAATAATGATGTGGTTTTTTGAGTTGACCGGACATACCAATGTGATAGAACATGATATTGTCACCAAGCTGCAGATACGGGTTAATCTAAAACTGTACCGGGTACCTGAAACTCGTAGTCAAGCCATATCTGAGAAGGTCAAAAATATGTTGACACTTGGTAATTGAGGAGTCCAAGAGTGTCTGGTCGAATCCCATTCCTAAGCCAGATGGTACCATAAGGTTCTATAATGATTTCTGTAAACTGAATGAAGTGTTAAAGTTTGATGCCAACCTAATGTCCAGAGTCGGTGAGTTAATCGAGAGGTTGGGACATGCCAGGTATTATTCTACACTCGACTTAACCAAAGGGTACTGGCAGGTACCACTCACTAAGAAGGCCAGAGAGAAAACTGCATTTGTCACCTTAACTGGCTTGTTTCATGTGACTATGCCATTTGGTTTACATGGGGCTCCAGCATCCTTCTAGAGGTTTATAGACAGAATCCTTAAGCCCCATCGAAAGTACGTTTCAACCTACCAAAATGACACTTTACAGTACAGACTGAGAAAGTCACTTGTCAAAAGTTCAGGCAGTACTAAATTCCCTGCAAGCAGCCAGTTTCACATCCAACCCAAAAAAGTGTGTTTTGGGTCTTAAAGAGGCCAGATACCTTGAGGTTATGTTAAGATGATAATAGACAGAGGGGTAATAAAATCTCAGGTTAACAAAGTGGAGGCGATTCAAAATTGGCCTCGACCCTTAAAGAAAAAGCAAGTACCGTATTTTCCGGACTATAAGGCGCACATAAAAACCTACGATTTCCTCAGAAATCGTAAGTGCGGCTTATAGTCCGGTGCGGTTTATATATGGATGGAAGCGGCGGCAAAGTCTGCGTGCCGCTTCCATACATACATAAAAGGCACCGTAAGGGTGCATTCACACTACAGAACGCCGGCGTGTAATCACAGCCGTACACGCCGGCGTTACAGCAGGGCTGCCGGACACTTCCTATTCATTTCTATGGGAGCCGGCATGCGACCGCTCCCCATAGAAATGAATGGAAAAAAGCAGTCCATTCATTTCTATGGGGAGCGCTCGCATGCCAGCTCCCATAGAAATGAATGGGAAGTGTTCGGCAGCCCTGCTGTCACGCCGGCCTGAAACAGAACGTGAAACTTACCCAGCGGTGCAGGGCGGGCGGGCGGGCATTCAGGCCTCCTCTTCCTCCGATGTTCCGTCCTTCTCCTCCGGCGCTCGCTGATAATGGCCGGGGCGCATGCGCAATATCATAATGCTTCTACTACGGCTACGCATGCGCCCAGGCCATTCTCAGTTCGCGAGCGGCGGAGGAGGAGGACGGAACATCGGAGGAAGAGGAGGCCTGAATGCCCACCCTGCACCGCTCGGTAAGTTTCACGTTCTGTTTCAGGCTTTTATTTTAAAACGGGGGGGGGGGGGGGGGGGTAGTTTAATATGACTTTTACGGTTGGGCTCTATCAGCATGATTTTGCTGATAGAGCCCCTCCTCGCCTGCCGAGCGCTTCCAATAGAAGCGGCTGGCACGCGGGGGGTTAAGCGGCCGCTGGCAAAGTCTGCCTGCCGGCGCTTTCAATAACATATTATGCGCACCGGACTGCGGCTTATAGTCCGGTGCGCCTTATATATGAACCGAGACGGACTATAAGGCGCTCATGGGCAATGCGACTTATAGTCCAGTGCGCCTTATAGTCCGTAAAATACGGTAAGAGCTTTCCTGGGAATTGTCGGTTACTATTGTAGGTTTATTCCTAACTTTGCAACTATTGCAGCCACACTAACAGATCTCATTAATGAATGAATTCCATAATGGTCAAGTGGAGTGAAGAGGATGAAGGGGGATTCCAGGAGTTGAAATCGATTCTCTGCATACAGCCAGTTTTGGTAACACCTGACTTTACAAAGTAATTTTTGATTCAGACTGACGCCTCTGATGTAGGATTAAGTGCAATGCTGTCCCAATTGGTGGGTGGGGAAGAGCACCCAATCACCTACCTGACTATGAAGCTTACACTACCCAAATAAAATTACAGCATTGTGGAGAGGGCGTACTTAGCCATTAAATGGGCTCTAGAGTCCCTAAGGTGCCACTTACTGGGCCGACAATTTAAGCTGATTACCCTCTGACATGGATGTGCCATGCCAAGGCGAGAAACACCAGAGTCACAAGGTGGTTTCTGACCCTGCAAAATTTTAAATTCACTGTGGGAGCAGGCAAAATGCAGGGGAATGCTGATGCCTCATCTAGGACCCTTTGTACGATGGCTAAAAGTGTCTGCCCCTACAGGTCCGAACTAAGGGGAACAGATCAGGGTCAGAAGAGTCATCTCATTTTCACTAGAAGAGAGATGTAATGACAGGTGACAACACATCTGGGTACCTAGATAAGGGTCTGTATGCAGCTCCTTTCTTGGTGCCTGAGGCAAGAGGCTGTACTTTTCTGAAGACTGTATTAGTCTATGAGCAATTTTCCATTCATTGCACATGCAGGACAGAAGGAAGTGTCTCCAACAAAACTACAAAGTAGTAGTAGTGGAAAAGTAGCTACAACATGGAAAAATAACAGAATTAGATTTACCGTATACTTATTTACGAGTATAAGCTGACCCGAATATAAGCCGAAGCCCCTAATTTTACCACAAAAAACTGGTAAAACTTATTGACTTGAATATAAGCCTAGGGGTGGAAATCCACCATTGCAGATAAAAAAAAACTGGTTATGTGTATTACAGCTTAGTAACTTCATGTGCCTCATAGTAATAGCGGTTAACTCCATCATGCCCCTCACATTAACCCCCTGTGTGTCTCACATAAGGGTTACTGATATGTGGGACATATGGAGGTAATAATTAGGTATCTTCATAATTAAGGTCCTTTAAGACCCACATGTGTCTCACATACAGTGTTGGCCAAAAGTATTGGCACCCCTGCAATTCTGTCAGATAATACTCATTTTCTTCCAGAAAATGATTGCAAGCACAAACTGTTTGGTATTAATATCTTCATTTATTTTGTTTGCAATGAAAAAACACAAAAGAGAATGAAAAAAAAGTCAAATCATTGATCATTTTATACAAAACTCCAAAAATGGGTATCCTACCATACAGTCCCTTTTCATTCAGACGCCGACGTATAGTACGGGTTAGGGGTTAGTACGGGATAGGCCGTGATTGTGTGGAGCTGGGAGGAGACATGCCCGGAGCCTGGCTCACTGTGTCCTGCTCTACAACAAAGGACGAGAAGTCTCTCGTTTTTTGCACTTGAGAAAGGGCCAGTGTAAGGCCCAAAACGCGTTGTGCTATATGCTGTATTTTTAACCACCCAATAAACCCTATGTGATTGGACCCTGGTTTACCATCTTCCTATACATACCAGTGTGCGCGGTTCTCCCTCAACGGACCTTTGGTCCTCCATTCCTCTTCAGTATTTCCTCCGGTCCTCCGGTGACGGATTGAACTGCTGCCACTCTCACCCTAATACAATTCCAAGTGTTGTGACTGGTCACAACCTCATAAGGTTGTGACCCATACTCCAGCCCCTAGTACTTTCAGGGTTTCCTCTTCCTTCACCCTAGCCGCCTGGACAGAAGCGTAGGAGTTGTGGCAGGCGCACTTCAGTTAGGAAGTGCATTGGTCTGCCTCATCTCAGATATTACAGCATAGTTATGGCCGCAGGGCCTACGACCCCTTTTGTCATTAGTTGCACAGTGTTGCATCCCAGCTGTGTCATCTCGCACCGCCTGACCCTGACTCCAATTCTTACACTTTGGATGTTAGTTGAGGTTCTTTATCCACCATCCGCACAATCTTGTGTTGAAATCTCTCGTCAATTTTTCTTTTCCGTCCACATCTAGGGAGGTTAGCCACAGTGCCATGGGCTTTAAACTTCTTGATGACACTGTGCACGGTAGACACAGGAACATTCAGGTCTTTGAAGATGGACTTGTAGCCTTGAGATTGCTCATGCTTCCTCACAATTTTGCTTCTCAAGTCCTCAGACAGTTCTTTGGTCTTCTTTCTTTTCTCCATGCTCAATGTGGTACACACAAGGACACAGGACAGAGTTTGAGTCAACTTTAATCTATTTCAACTGGATGCAAGTGTGATTTAGTTATTGCCACCACCTGTTAGGTGCCTCTGGTAAGTAACAGGTGCTGTTAATTACACAAATTAGAGAAGCATCACATGATTTTTCAAACAGTGCCAATACTTTTGTCCGCCCCCTTTTTTATGTTTGCTGTGGAATTATATCCAATTTGGCTTTTTGACAATTCTTTTTGTGGTTTTCCATTGAAGACAAATTAAATGAAGATAATAATACCAAAGAATTTGTGATTTCAATCATTTTCTGGAAGAAAATGAATATTATCTAACATAATTGCAGGGGTGTCAATACTTTTGGCCAACACTGTATTAGTAACCCTTATATGGAGCACACAGGGTTAATATGAGGGACATGATGGGGTTAACTGCTATTAATGTGAGGCACATGGAGTTACTGAAACTAAATTAATAACCTCAAATGCCTGACATTACTAGGAATAGTAATCCCAGCATATACCTGTGTGTTTTACTTTTGCTTTGCTGTAGCTTCCTCTCCTCGATGCAGAGCAGCAACAGGGGCCTCCTGGGCTTTCAGCTCTCTCCATGGACACAGAGTCCTGCAAGGACCTGCATAAATTAAATTAAGGGAGAGGTCCTTTAGTGCTACAGTGCTAAAGAAGGGGGAGTGTCCTATATCATTACTGTAGCACTAAAGGACCTTCCCCTTCATTTAATTTATGCAAGTCCTTGCAGGTCTCTGTGCTCTTAGGACCCTTACTCGAGTATAAGCTGA
The DNA here is from genome assembly GCF_031893055.1 of Leptodactylus fuscus. NCBI lineage: Eukaryota > Metazoa > Chordata > Amphibia > Anura > Leptodactylidae > Leptodactylus > Leptodactylus fuscus. The sequence continues at coordinate 42,077,491 of NC_134273.1, forward strand.
GGGGGGCTTTTTCAGCATAAAAGTCATCTTATACTCGAGTATATACGGTAATTTACTAAGCAACATGGAAAGGGGTTTGGAAGAAATTGTGTATACCAAATATTATTTTTATATGCATTTTTGCATTTTCTTCTACAACTTTCTAGCAAATCATATATGGTAAAGCTAAAATGTGTGCACCATTCTGGAGAAATTTGGCACATTTGGAAATTTGGCGTAACAAGTAACTATGTGGGTCCATGGTAAAACTTGTAATGATTCCTCAATCTCCTATGACCACAGCAGCCAGATCAGGACTTGAGAAATGTACATTTATTTTGGTCTCCTTTACACACTGTGATGTGACATGTGAGAAGGTGACAGGCAGAGTGCTGGAGTCACGGTATATCTGCCCCAGATTCCTGACATATGTGTGGTCCAGAGCAGGTCTGGAATAGGCTTTGACCCAAGTGTAGGTCCAAGGCTCGTTACTGGGCCATAAAAGGCTGCAGAGCTTGCACTTCAGGGCAGATCCTGGGAGTGAGACAAGGTGTCTGTGTCTGTCCTGGAAAGCTGAGTTTTGGTGAGCTCAAACTAGGACTTGTTGTGCTTTGTTTGATGATGTGGCCGGAAATAAGCCACATGTACAGTTAGCCTTATTCTGTATTACAGCTCGGACGAGCAGGAGTTTTGATTTCCCTTTTGCCTGAAGTTAAAGGGGGTTTCCAGGCAAAAAATTATTTTACAAAAAAATTAGTCAGTGCTATTAATGGGTTAATAAATGGCACTAAATACGTTTAGCAGTGTTTTGAGTGATTTCTGGGGTTCTCAGTGAGTGCATTGCATCCTCTGCATTTATTTACATCTATAACCTTCTGTGTTTCTTACAAGTTCCGGGATGCCTCACTTCTCCTCCCTCTCTCACTGAGTGACCCCCACCCTTTCTCACACACTCCCCCCGCCCTGTTTCCTTAGCTAGCCCACCCACTGCACCCTCAGCAGCCATCATTAGAATCCTAGATTTCAATAACCACACCTCCCTCTAACACTCACTGTCCCTCTCCCTTTCAAAACACTCCCACCTCCCTTTTTCCTAGCTAGCCAGCCCACTTCACTACCAGCAGCCATCTCTGTGATGGCGCCAGGCGGCTCATGCATTCGCAATAGCTCACTGCGTGCACATCACTAATGACACAACCTGACAGGAGACAGCAGGAAGGAAAGGTAAGTATGCCAGGTGGGGTGTAGTGAGGGGAGGGCTGGGGACGGGAGAAGAGGGGGAGAAATAGCATGTGACCCCTGTCTCCGGAAGCGGTGAGAGGGAGAGTCACTGGATACTATAAGGAGGTGCCTGGGGTGGTCACGTGACCGCCCCAGTGATCATGGTAAATATTCACTTGTGATAATAAAAGTGATTTATAAAGTAGATGGTGGGAGGTGTTTAGTTTAATATAAAAATGTTGTTTTATCCCGGACAACCTCTTTAAGGCTGTATTTTATTTTGCTTCTTTTTGTACCTGCTGTTTTTCCTAAATAAACCTGTTTGCACCATATTTTGTCTCCCTGTCTCTGACTCGTTGGGTCCACTTTATTAAGACCCAGTAAATGAATGAAAGTGCATTCAGTTTTCCATATTCCCTTCTTCATCCATAGTTATCACTAACTGAACCGTAGGTCTCAGTGGAAATGGGGACCCTATGTCCCCTACAATGGTCGTTATGCCCATTAACAGAGTGAAATAAAAAATTTCTGTAGCAATCAGAATAATAGTCCAAGCCTAACATACCAAGAAAAAACCCAGCTATATCAGATTATAGCAAATATCCATATGTTATACTAGGTTCACACTAGCTTTGTGCTCTCTGTTGTTCAGGTCTACTGGGGAACCTGAACGAAGCAGAGTTGGACTGGTAAAACAGCGGTTACACGCAGACACCAGCGGACTATAATGGAATCCGCCAGGTGTCCACCATTTTATAATGAAAGCAGTGGCGGAGTCCTTAGTGCATGATTCTTCTCTCTACCAATTTTTGTAGTTTCTTCAGTGGAGTCTACCCAGCCTTAGTGCTGCATTATAATAAGAAAAGCAACCACAACATAGAAAGAAACTATATCTCATACTTATGTAGTACACGTATGAGTGGAAACTGTTTACAGTGCAGGTCAAAGAGATTTCAAACCATGTGAGTAGTTGTAATAATAATAAATATGGGATATTGTCACTCCTTAGGGAGAGACCACCATGTAGGTGAGTGGAGTCTTATAAAGCCATTTTAGCCCCACTGTGGGGGATTATGGGAAGAATATGCAAATGTGTTTCCCAGGATGTAAATAGGGAAACACTGCCTCTATGCTGCCCTCTATTGGAAGCAGCTCCCTTGAACATCATGCCCGACTTTCCAACAAGCCTTGAATTGCAATGATGCAGGATTTTGCCAAGTCAGTATCATCCCAATTGCAGAAGATGCCATTTCGATCTGATTGGATCTCATCAGCACAGTCTAGGGAGAACTGACTTGGCAGAGGTGAGAAACTTCTAGACCAGATTATGGGGATATTGTCACTCCTTAGGGAGAGACCACCATGTAGGTGTGTGGAGTCTTTTAAAGCCATTTTTGGGGATTATGGGAAGAATTGTGCAAATGTGTTTCCCAGGATGTAAATAGGTAAACACTGCCTCTGTATGCTGCATGCATTCTGCATGCATGCTGTATGCTCTCTATTGGAAACAGCTCCCTTGAACATCATGCCCGACTTTCCAACAAGCCTTTAATTGCAATGATGCAGGATTTTGCCAAGTCAGTATAGTATTCCAAGGGCAGCATAGAGGCAGTGTTTCCCTATTTACCGTATTTTTCGGACTATAAGACGCACTTTTTTTCCCCCAAATTTGGGGGGAAAAGAAGGGTGCGTATTATAGTCCGAATGTGGCGCCTGGCATCCGCTGTAATAGAGAGGCGGAAGCCGGCAAGTGATAGACGCCGGCACAGGTGCCGGGGCCTGCGACATCGCTGCGCTCCTCTGCCCTGCATGAAGCCAGCAGCGGCAGGGGTCGATGCTATTCCGCTCCTCCGTCCCCCCGCCGCTGGCTTCATGCAGGGCAGAGGAGCGCAGCGATGTCGCAGGCCCCGGCACCTGTGCCGGCATCTATCACTTGCCGGCTTCCGCCTCTCTAGTACAGCGGATGCCGGGTCAGTATCGGTGGCCCCTTCTCCCCCGGGGCCGGTCCCCACCGGCCCCGTACCTGTGAAGTTGCAGGCCAGCTCCTGCGCGGTGATATCGCAGGAGCCGACCTGTTCGGGTGAGAGTCGGGAGCCTAATGAGGCTCCCAGGCCTGTCACGGCTATATTAGTATTGCGGCTGGTTTCTATGACCAGCCGTAATACTAATAGACAGAATGTCCCATAGACGGCAATACAGTTGTATTGCCGTCTATGGGACTTGCAATCAAGTGACCGCAGGCTCAAGCCCCCGGGGGGGAATCAAATTGTAAAATAAAAAAAATAAAAAAGCTTTAAAAATATATAATAAAAATATGAAATAAATAAAAGTTCTAAATCACCTCCTGTCCCTAGAATATATATAAAAGTAGAAAATCATATATCATAAACCACCGGGTTTTTTTTTCAATACAAGGTGTTCTAAGCAATAGATATTCCCCAAAATGGTATAACTAAAAAGTACTTCTGGCCCCGCAAAAAAAAACACTCTATGCATCCCCGTACAGCTGCAGGGTCACCTGTCAATGTGGCCTTGCAGCTGTTGCAAAACTACAACTCCCATATATTAAATATTTTACCAGTTTTTGCTTCAAAATTTTTTTTCCCTATTTTCCTCCTCTAAAATCTAGGTGCGTCTTATAGTCCGAAAAATACGGTACATCCTGGGAAACACATTTGCATATTCTTCCCATAATAATAAATAATAAAATAAAAAATATAAAACATAATAAATTCTAGTTGTTATACAATAAAAAAAACAGGTGTCAGAAAACATCTAGGGCTATGTTCACATGGCAGAAACCTAGAAAGCTAGCCGTGACAGTATGCTGATGCAATGCATCCTGCTCCTGATTAGGCCCTGATGAATGGGCCTAGCTGGGACTTTATTACAACTCCAGTGATCCCTTTATTTGCAACTTTGGAATCAGATACAGTTCTATTGGATTTTTCACACTATTAATAAACATGTTGTTTAAGTATTGAAATTCTAAAGACGTAATGGAACAAAAAAATATATAACATAGCTATATACTGTACATACTACACTACATACATAGTGAGGCACATAATAAGTACTGTCCTTCCTTCATGAGATACGTTTCTAAACTTCCATTTTTCAAGGTGTAGGGTCCGGCTGAAGATAAACACCGGTGAGAAATATATTAAGATGGGCATTTCCTACACGCGTTTCCAGGCTGTGGGGCCCCGGCCTTAGAGTTATAGTAAAACTGTTTGACCTAGACGTTCCTGTCCTGGCCTGACTTGATCTCTGCCCTGCTCCCCCCAATTTTTTTAACATGATGAGCAGGTTGGAAATGCAGAAAGTGATTTTTGGCTCAAACTGCTGAGCGTGCCATTTTTCCACCAAACAACAGCATGTATATGTTAGTAAATTCCCTCCATAGAGTTTTTATTTTTGCTTTTTTTTGGTGAAAATGCCGTGGGTTTCTTTTAGTCTATTCAAAAGGAATGAGGAATATAAAGGTATAGCTGATACCTATCTTTTCTGTAATTCACTGTAGCAGCAATATCTGCACCAAAAACGTAACAAAAACTCAATTTGTACCTAAAGCCTTAAACAGTAATACTATTAAGCAATTCCCTTTATTCCCCGCTCCATAAAATAGCATACACTCTTGGCACTGCATAGGATATAAAATAAGTCTGTCAACATCTGATTTAAGAGGATTATGACGCCACTGAGCATCTGTTGAAGAAACTGGTCTCTTTCTCCCACATGTGCAAGAATAATTGAACTTCATCCTACAGGCTATAAATAGCCCATATGAGATGTACTGCTGCCGTTGTTGTCTTACCGCACCGCTCAGAACCACCTTTTCCATATTATCTTGTGCAGGTTTTACAGTATTCCCACATACACACAAAATGACAAGGTAACAATGTGGAAAAGATCTCAGCTGATCGCTGTACGATACGTTTTTGGAAAAATGACAACTTCACAAAATTCTCAGAACCTTCACACTAAATAAAATAAAATTATCCCACATACAAAGACATCGGCAAGGCAATAAACTAAGCATAGACTCCAGGAATCAGGCAGAGGTGGCGATATGTTAAGTGTTATCCTGGTGGGCTAGGTGCTGCCGAGAATAACACTTGCAGCTGTCACTAAGTGTTCTTACCTACTATTGATCCTCATTGATATTATTACTAGATTAATACGCAATTACATATATACTGTATGTTACTACAGCTCCCAAAATTTGATTCCCTGCCCAAGAACAACTCAATAACAACCTGAAAATGGCTCTTTTTTATTCATTTTTATAAGTCCCCAAAAGTTCGAGACCCTTTTCCATAAAAAAAATAAACCAGAATGGTTGGGAAGTAGCACAGCATTATCTGTGTCATTGTTTGCTATTGCACTGAATTGGCGCTTTATTACAAACCACCATCTAGTAGCACATTTGACCTCCTTTGGTCTTCAGGACCATTTTTTTGTTTTTAGAGTCCACTTGGTGTTGAAATTGTGTTGCAGGAATATTGGCCCATATGGACTGGACAGATTTTTTCAGTTGCAACAAGTTTGATGGAGGTACTAACACACTCTAGACAATCCATTCTACCCTGTTCCAGAGGTAAGATCTGGAGACTGTGATGTAGGGGTCAGAGGCCATGGCCCAACTCCAACAACACCAAATGGGTTCATCACCAGGCAAGGCACACCTCAACTATTCTGACCTACCCAAAGACAGGGCAGTCAGACTTCCTGGGTATACCAGTGTCATGGACAAAAAATCCAGTGCACTCACACAGGTATGTTGTTACCAGTGTTTACTGAGGAAGATGATGGTTGGTACAACAATGTTATTTAACACCAATTGCTCTGTAGTAACAATCTAACACTTTATTCACATCTGCGTTGGAGACTCTGTCATAGACTCTGGCGAAAATCATCAGAGTGAAAAGTGCAGCTCGGATGACTTTTTTCTCCACAAGTTCAGTATAAAACCAGTGGAAACCAAATGGACAATGGCAGACCCCATTATAGTCTGTCCACGAGTAATCACTTATTTAGCAGGTGGGTTCACCGTCGCTTGGGTCCCCTGACAGATCTGAATGATGGACAGCACAATGCAAGTGTGAATGTAGCCTCTTTCCACATGGGTACTGAGGTCCAATGGTGTAAACAGTGGTTGCCCAATTCTCACAGGGGTTTGTGCTCAATGCTAATGGTAACTAGTTTTTTCAGCCACACAACAGATTTGCCACACTACTGCACAGAAAACAAGTTGGAAAAGTTGCAAAAGATGCCTGGATGGAAGACCTCCGAGCACAGGAAAGCCTTTCTGTTATATGAGAGTTTTCCTGCTTACCGTGACTACAAGGCATCAGACCATAGCAAACAAGGACTGTACATCAAGTGGTCCCATAAGGGCACCACCCATCCACAAGCAATGGGTGCAACTAGGTTTGGAGAATGAACAGGCTGTCCTCTTTCCAGAAAATGCCAGACTGAGGTAGGTGTGATGACAGCATAATATCATACAGCCTACAACATATTCAGTACAGTACTATCTGAAGTAAATATACAAAGCATATACAGTCCAGTCTTGGTTAAGGGCCCACTATGGCCTTTTTTGTGGATGGTGATAGCGTCCACAACCTCAGGCTAAATGCATGTGTGCAACAACAGGTGCGCGGGAAAATGGGACAGGCAGCACATGGATGATATTGGTTTCTCCTGTGTCTCCCTGAACTTATTGATTTGCAGCAGTAAACCCATCTTGAGTACCTGTATTGATGTTTGACCTTGGGCTCACGGCTTACTACACAAACCCATGATAATACACAGGTGTGTATGGGGCCATAGAAAACGACTGGTCAGTGTGCACATTGGCAAACCACACGTTTGTGTGCATGGAGCCTTACAATGAAACGAAGCAAGCAAAGAAATCATACATGGTAAAGAGCCTGTCAAAAAGTGATGAACTTGGTAGGTCACAATGCTTAGGTAAGCCCTACTGTCCAAACGTTCATCTACACATATCAGGACCCAGGGTATGCCCACAAATCATTCCCCACATGATAACTTCACCTTCACCAGCAGTCTGTACTGTTGGCTCCTGTGTGGAGAGGTTCATCACTTCATACTACTTGGACCAAATTCTGACTTACCCATCAGCATGGCACAACAGAACATTTGGATCATCTTACCAGACACTACTCAGTAATCTAGTTTTCACATTCTTCCCTTTTGGTTCCTCAGCAATGGTGCTTCAACTGCCCAACACAAAAAGCACCCAAAACACATGGGGAAACAGGTAGCAGTGGGTGTCCTGAAGAACCCTACACCATCACTTCAGTGTGACTTCTTCGTCACAGTAGTGGCCTAGGGACTGTGAGAGGATTTGGCACCAAAGTCCATTGTGACCAGTGAGACTGCCATCTTAGACTAACTCCTAACTGCGTCGTCTCCACACTGCACATGGAAAACTTACTGACTCGAGGGTCAAATGTCTAATTTCCATACATAGAAGTTCTAGTTGTGAAAGAGCAGGTGTCTCTGCTAAAATGGCCATTCAGTGCACAATGGCTGGAGTATGACACCGTTACTAGTATGGTATGACGGTATTCTGTGGGAACAAAACATATGCAATAGCTCACCCAGGTATAGGCAATGTACTGACAGCAGCAAGACCACAATGAAACTCAATAAGGGCCACAAAATTTGATACTTTCTTCATCCAGATTATAACAATCCAAAGCCATATTTATTTGTACAAGCAGAACGGATTGCTGACGTTTTGGAATACACTGTCCCTTACTTATAGCATATGCTCTTTTTGACTGTTATCCTTAGAGAACAGGGTGCTCCGTTCACATCTGCTTCAAAGTCTGTGTTAGGAGCCTCCACTGCACATATTGCTACATTTTACAGAAAAGTAGCAAGTGAGAAGTGTGGCTCCTGGTGTGTTAAAATGACCAGTTTCTGCTTGGTTCCACAGCAGCTGATCTGTAGGGATCCTGGCTGTCACCCCCCACATATTTTTGGTATTTGTTGACCTATCCTAATATCCCACACAAATTATAGTGCCCCCAATCCTATTAATATTATAAATGTGAAAGTTTGTGAGTTTGTGTGTTTGTGTGTTTGGATGTTTGCATGTTCGGATGTTTGTTCCTCAATCACGGAAAAACCGCTCCACCGATTTGGCTGAAATTTTCCACAAACATAGTCATTACACTCGATTAAACAATAGGCTACTTTTCGTCACAATAGCGCACATACGTTTGTGCCAGGACCCCCACAAAACCCAAACTCACACCACCATCTCTGCAATCTCACACACTTTGGACCATAGCAAGCCACAAAATTCATATTGCCCTCTACAGCCTCACCCCTAACCCCACACAATCACATATACATATACTTTACCACTTTACCCCTCACCTTACCGATACTCCAGGAGGCTCTCTTTAATGCTCCGGAGCAGCCATGTTTTCCGACTCCCACCGCTCTGACAATCCGCGACACCGCCCACCCATGTCAATACCCCTAGGCGGTCTAATAAATGCAAAAAAAAAAAGTTTAAAAAAAGTAAAAAAATATAAAATAAATAAATAAAAAGGATAAAAAATTCAAATCACCCCCCTTTCCCTAGAACACATATAAAAGTAGTTAAAAACTGTGAAACACATCCATGTTAGGTATCCGCGCGTCCTAAATCGCCCGCTCTACAAAGTTATACAAATATTTTTCCTGTTTGGTAAACGCCGTAGCGGGAAAAATGGTCAAAAATGCCAAACCGCCATTTTTTCACCGTTTTGATACTGCTAAAAATTTGAATAAAAAGTGATCAAAGCAATAACATTTCCCGAAAATGGTAGAACTACAAAGTACACCCGTTCCAGCAAAAAAAGGCGCCATATACATCCCCGTACACGCATGTATAAAAAAGTTACGGCTGTCGGAATATGGCGACTTTTCAAAAAATAATTTTTTAACACAGTTTTGGATTTTTTTTAAGGGGTCAAAATGTAAATAAAACCATATAAATTTGGTATCCCCAGAATCATAACGAAGCACAGAATACAGGGGACATGTCATTTTGGTTGCACAGTGAATGCCGTAAAAACAAAGCCCGTAAGAAAGTCGCAGAAATGCATTTTTTCTTCAAATCCACCCCATTCTGAATTTTTTCCCTGCTTCCCAGTACATTATATAGAATAAATAATGGTGGCATCATGAAGAAAAATTTGTCCCAGGAAAAATTAAGACCTCATATGGCTCTGGGAGCGGAGAAATAAAAAAGTTATGGGGTTTAGAAGGAGGGGAGTCAAAAACGAAAATCAAAAAATGCCATCGGTGGGAAATGGTTAACTTCAAATACTTCTGTCCCAAAGTCACTATGTAAAGTTTCTCACAACACCGTATAGCAGCTCAAATACAAATTAACTTCAACACAAAAGTCTCACGTATTCTCTGAATTACAGCAAAAACAACATACAAAGTTACATTTCATATCCCATACCATATACACACTACGAAAACCTTACCCACGCCTGTATATACCCACTGCTACAATCACCGCAGACAAAGTCGCGGGTACCAGCTAGTATAGTATAATGCTACTTTAGTGTTCCTCAAAAAGTGTAAATCCCCATAGGGGTCACCACATATTGCACTTAGTGCCCCCCACAGAGTATAAAGCTCCCCTCCGTTAGTGGCCCACACACATAATAATGGCCCTTAGTGGCTCCTCTGAGTATAATACTCCCTTAGTGCCCCCGCTGCAGAATAAAGCTCCCTTAGTGACCTCAGAAAACTGTTACTCAACTAACCTTATGCCAATGGGGCAAGTCCATCAAGTCTGTGCTGTCTTTGACTTGGACCGGTGTATGTGATGACATCATTGTTTCTCACCTGCCTATGCCAAGTCACGGACAGCAAGGATGGCTGAGGGAATGGTGGAGCGGGGAGCTAGCAACTCCCTACTCTGTGTATTATATTTATTTATCTGTGTCCTGAGATGGTATACAGAGTTGAAGATGGCCGTGGGACAGCAAGGCAGTGTTTCACCCGAGATCTGGAACTGTAACTATAGATGTAAGATAGACAGATAGATAGACAGAAATAAAAATAAACAACTGTTCATATTACTCAGGGGTGAACCTACCTTTTTTGCCTCCTGAGGCGGACAACAGAAAGCCGCCCCCCAGAAAGGAGGGGGCGGAGCGGGGGAGGGACGGAGCGAAAGGGGCGGAGCGAAGGGGGTCGTGGCGGAGCGGCATTAGCAGGCAGAGAGCAGGCAGGGAGAGGACCTGCTCTCTGCCTGAGCGTGAGGGGAGGCCGCTGGAGCAGCTCTGCGTCCACAGGGCCTCCCCAATCCACCGCTCAGTTCCCGTGCCGGGCTGCCGAGATGGTGACGCTAAGCCAGTCCAGGACAGCTTGTCCTGGACTGGCTTAGGTAAGCAAAAATGCTGCCTCCCCCGGAGCCCTGGCATTGCGCCGCCTGAAGTGATCGCTTCAGGTTGCCTCATGGGAGGTGTGGCGCTGATAATACTGCATAAGTGGATATGCACAGATAGATATTTGTTTAGACAGAAAGATAGCTAGAAAGATATTCCATCTGCCGTTACTAACATTTGTGAAAGAATGGCTTGTCCTAAAGAGTTCACAGAATTCTAGTGTGGTCCTGTAATAGGATGTCACCACTGCAACACGTCAGCTAGTGAAATGTGTCCTATCCTATTAGATAGATAGATAGATAGATAGATAGATAGATAGATAGATAGATAGATAGATAGATAGATAGATAGATGTTAGATGATAGATAGATAGATAGATAGATAGATAGATAGATAGATAGATAGAAACATAGATACATAGATAGATAGGAGTTAGATGATAGATAGATAGATAGATAGATAGATAGATAGATAGATGTTAGATGATAGATAGATAGATAGATAGATAGATAGGTAGATAGATAGATAAATAAAATATCTAACTATATCCAAAGCCGCACAAGTAAGTTTGTTGTGAATGAGTTTACATAGATTATGAAAACCTTTTTTTAGACAGTGAGTTACCATAGAAACACTAAAACAGAGAAATCAAAATGAACTCAACCTTCCATTTTTTTTAGCAAGAATATTTATGAATATCTCTATAAATTGTTTACATGGTGTCAGTATGTTCCCTGCCGCTGACTGCTGCGGGTATCAGGGGTAACACGTATATAGAAATATTCATAAATACACTTACTAAGATCATAAAACTATCTATGAAAAGTAACAGGAAACATAAGGCTACAGTCACTCGACCATGTGCTAGGTCATTGTGCTATTTGTACTCTTAATGGGTAACACACAGACCCATTCTTCTCTTATGGCCCCATACAGTGTTGGCCAAAAGTATTGCCCCCCCCCCCACCCCCCTGCAATTCTGTCAGATAATACTCAGTTTCTTCCAGAAAATGATTGCAAGCACAAACTCTTTGGTATTAATAGCTTCATTTATTTTGCTTTGCAATGAAAAAACACAAAAGAGAATGAAAAAAAAGTCAAATCATTGATCATTTTACACAAAACTCCAAAAATGGGCCGGACAAAAGTATTGGCCCCCTCAGCCTAATACTTAGTAGCACAATCTTTAGACAAAATAACTGCGAACAATCGCTCCCGGGAACCATCAATGAGTTTCTTACAAGGCTTTGCTGGAATTTTAGACCATTTTTCTTTGGCAAACTGCTCCAGGTCCCTGAGATGTGAAGGGGGCCTTCTCCAAACTGCCATCAAGAGATCTCTCCACAGGTGTTCTATGGGATTCAGGTCTGGACTCATTGCTGGCCACTTTAGAAGTCTCCAGTGCTTTCTCTCAAACCATTTTCTAGTGCTGACCTGAAGTGTGTTTTGGGTCATTGTCCTGCTGGAACACCCATGACCTCTGAGGGAGACCCAGCTTTCTCACACTGGGCCCTACATTATGCTGCAAAATGTGTCGGTAGTCTTCAGACTTCATAATGCCATGCACACGGTCAAGCAGTCCAGTGCCAGAGGCAGCAAAGCAACCCCAAAACATCAGGGCACCTCCACCATGTTTGACTGTAGGGACTATGTTCTTTTTTTGAAGGCCTCTTTTTTTTCCTGTAAACTCTATGTTGATGCCTTTTCCCCAAAAAGCTCTACCTTTGTCTCATCTGACCAGAGAACATTCTTCCAAAACGTTTTTGGCTTTCTCAGGTAAGTTTTGGCAAACTCCAGCCTGGCTTTTTTAAGTCTATTGGTAAGAAGTGGGGTCTTCCTGGGTATCCTACCATACAGTCCCTTTTCATTCAGATGCCGACGGATAGTACGGGGTGACACTGTTGTACCCTCGTACTGCAGGGCAGCTTGAACTTGTTTGGATGTTAGTTGAGGTTCTTTATCCACCATCCGCACAATCTTGTGTTGAAATCTCTCATCAATTTTTCTTTTCTGTCCACATCTAGGGAGGTTAGCCGCAGTGCCATTGGCTTTAAACTTCTTGATGACACTGCGCACGGTAGACACAGGAACATTCAGGTCTTTGAGGTGGACTTGTAGCCTTGAGATTGCTCATGCTTCCTCACAATTTTGCTTCTCAAGTCCTCAGACAGTTCTTTGGTCTTCTTTCTTTTCTCCATGCTCAATGTGGTACACACAAGGACACAGGACAGAGGTTGAGCCAACTTTAATTCATTTCAACTGGCTGTGTGATTTAGTTATTGCCACCACCTGTTAGGTGCCTCAGGTAAGTAACAGGTGCTGTTAATTTCACTAATTAGAGAATCATCACATGATTTTTCAAACATTGCCAATACTTTTGTCCACCCCCTTTTTATGTTTGGTGTGGAATTATATCCAATTTGGCTTTTTGACAATTCTTTTTGTGGTTTTCCATTGAAGACAAATTAAATGAAGATAATAATACCAAAGAATTTGTGATTGCAATCATTTTCTGGAAGAAAACGAGCATTGTATGACAGAATTGCAGGGGTGCCAATACTTTTGGCCAACACTGTACATACTACTGTGTGTTATCATAGGGTGGGGGTCATGAGACCAGAGGCACAGTACAACTCACTTATTGAAATATATGGCCCCCAGAGGGTGCGGATGGCACACAGATACAATTCATGTGTTATCTGTGCTGTTTTCTCACAGACCCATACGTGCACACATTCATGTTCGTATACTGTAAGCCTGATAGCTGACAATTCCTTCCAATAGCCCAAAATATCCAGAAGAGTATTTGTGAGGTCAGACACTGATGCTGGGTAACAAGGCCTTGCTCATAAGACCCATTCTAGTTCATCTCCTCCACCAAACTTTACAGTTCACAAAGTGCACTCAGATAACCTTCTCCTGGCCAAAACCAGATTTGTCTATCAGACTGTCGGATTGAGAAGACATTTCCATTGTACTAGTGGCAGCATGGTGCTTAAAGAGGCTCTCCGGGCTAAATAATATTTTGTAATTAAGCCGGGGGGAGGTGGAAAAAAAACAAAAAAAAACATACTCACCTGCTCCCGGTGCTCCTGTGACTTCCCAGAATGGTCTGGTCTGGTTAGCTGCCTTCTTGTCTGTGAATTTCTGGCCGGCTGTGACTTTCCGAATTCCTTTCGCTAAGGCCAATCAGTAGTCATGTGACCACTTAAGCCAATCGGCTGTTTCAGAAGCCTCAGGAAAGGAACCAGGGACGACACAGGGGGTGGATACTTCACTGGAAAACAACAATGGAGCTGCAAGTCCAGACCATGCAGGAAGCCGCCCTACAGCACCTGGGACCGGTGAGTGTGGTTTTCTTTACTTTTTTTCACTTCCCCTGTTCTAATTAACAAATAACATTTTAGGCTGAACATCCCCTTTAACACTTTAACACCACTCCATCCAACACTTGCCATTGTGTTGGTGATGTAAAGCTTGCATACAGGTGCCCAGCCATTGAAACCCATGCCATGAAACTCCTGGTGCACAGTTTTTGCTCTATTAATGCCAGTTATTTAGCCTGGGTTTTGGAAATTGCAGCATGTCATTTATACCTACAGATACACCGGCAGTTTCCCTATAGATCTAAAGGAAGAAGAAAGTCCTCAGAGGAAACCTCTGTGGAGTTTCTGCAATTAGCGGTGTGGGAAAAACTGATGCGTTGCCGCTGGGTTTTTTCCTGCAGCGTTTTTTTATTTTTACTGTGGGATGCTACATGGGGCCTTAGCCTTAGTGTCCATTCACACGGAGGAAAATGGCACTAAATATGGTGCTGAATTTCAGCGCTGAAAAAAGCCTTCCATTAACTTCAATGCCTTTTTTTGCTAGCAGAAAAAGGAACCCATTGAAATCAATGGGAGTCTTTTTTTTCAGCACTGAAATTCCACACCAAATTCAGCGCCATTTTCCTCTGTGTATATTGAGATGATCAGGATGAGGCCCAACAGCGAGACTCAGCTAAAAACCCTGTGGAAAAAAAATAGCAGTGAATCACAATATATTTTTTCCACAGTGTTTTTCATTGCGCTTTTGATGCATTTTCCCTGTACTTTTTCCCGATTGTGCAGCTGAAAGTAACCGGCCATGTTTTTTGAAGCGCACACATTTTAGAGTTTGCGGCTGTTCCACATCTTATTTTTTCCTGCAACGTGTGGATGAGGTAAATTTCATTCACTTTGCTGATTCTGTAAAACACTTTTTTTTTTCTGTAGTAGCCAAAGACGTTGCGTTTCTGCAATGTGGGGTTTCAGGTATTTATGGCCTATACTGAGCATAGGCCATAAAAAAGTTTAACCCTTGACGACCCCTTTAATATGTCCCACAAAGTTTAACATCCCCCTTCTGCACAGGATGTTACCCCATCACTGCTCCCACACAATATAATGGCCCCGTCACTGTTCCCCATACATTATGGGGGAGCAGTGAAGAGGCCACTGCATGATAGGGAGCAGTGAAGAGGCCACTGTATGATGGGGAGCAGTGAAGTGGCCATACCAGATTTGGCTCAGAAAACCCCTTAAAAGAGGTTGTCTATAAACAGGAGTTATCACTGTAGTGGCCACCAGAGAGGTGTAAAAAAAAAAAAAAAAGTATACTGACCTGTCCCCAGCACCCTGTTGTCCCCCCGCCTGTATCTGTTCAGTCTCATGGTGGCAACTCAATTCTGGAAATCCTGTACCTAATTGGTCTCAGAGATCACAAGACTCCAAGCAAGGAGGCACCAGCACGAGACTGAACGGACACTGGCGGCGGACAACAGAGACAGGTGAGTATGCTTTTTTATTTTACACCTCCTGCCTGGCACATGAGTTGCTCCAATTCCTAGACAACCACTTTAAAGGATTTATCCATGTTTCTAATATTGATGGCCTGTCCTTAGGATAGACAATCAATATTACATCTGTGATGATACAACAGCCAGGACCTCTGCAGATCAGCTTCCAGGACAGAGCAGCTACAGGTAATGGTAATATTTCTAGGAGCCGCACTGTTCACTTGCCATACAAGGTGTAGCAGTAGGTTTAGGTAGTGCAGTGGTGCCCATGGTATAGTGCGTGAGCAACATGGCTCCAGACATGTTATTACCTTTAGCCGTCGTGTCTTGGTACCGCTGATCTGCAGGGTCCTGGCGGTGGGCCCCTAGAAACAATTCCACTGGTGGGCCCTAGACACCCCAGTCCGACCCCGCTTTTCTCCATATACAGTATATATACGCAAACACACACACACACACACACATATATATATATATATATATATATATATATACATATAGTGGGGAATCACTCAGGTAGATGCTCGGTAGCAGTGCAGGAAACAGGGACCCAGAGACTGGGTTGCACACAAGTTCAGGCTTTATTCACTTGCAGTGCATTCACTGCCTTTGCAAAGGCAGAAATAAACAAAACAAAAGCCTTCTTGGCTGAGAACTAACTAAACATAAGAAAACTTTTCCCTGACTATAAAGGAGCCAGGATACCAGACTCCCGCCTTGGCAACAACAACAGGTGGCATAGTACCTGTAGGTTCAGTCTGGACAGGTCAGCTCTGTCAGTGTGGTGAGATACTTCTAGTCCTCACACACAGAGTAATATCAAGCCTTGATTACCCAGCTGACCTCCTTGGTGTGGGTCTTTACCAAACACCCTTTAGCTGCCTGGCTGGAACATATCTGTCTTCCCAGACCACACCCTTCACTTTCTCACATACCACTTTTTGGGTTTGGCGGTCAGGCTGGCTGCTCTCAAAGAATCCACTACAGCTTGTACCTTGGCTAAATGACTCTCCCAGTCATTGCTGAAAATGATGATGTCATCCAGATACGCTGAGAAGTATTTTCTATGAGGTTTTAACACTATGTCCATTAACCGTTGGAATGTAGCTGGGGCCCCATGGAGCCCGAACGGTAACACGACATAGTGAAAAAGTCCCTCAGGGGTGATAAAGGCAGTCTTTTCTTTGGCGCTATCTGTCAGGGGTACCTTAGTGATATCAAGCATAGAGAATTCCCGGGCCCTTCCCAGCCTCTCAATAAGTTCGTATACCCGAGGTATGGGGTAGGTGTCAAACTTAGACACCTCATTTAGTTTCCTGTAGTCATTGCAGAAATGCAATGTCCCATCTGGTTTGGGAACTAGAACAATGGGACTGGCCCATTCACTTTTGGACTCCTCAATGACACCTAATTTCAACATTTTCTGCATCTCCCCTGAAATGGCTTGTCGGCAAGCCTCGGGGACCCGGTATGTCCTCATCCGTACTTTCACATGGGGCTCAGCAACAATATCATGTTTGATTAGGCACGTATGACCGGGTCGCTTAGAGAACACACCTGTATTCCTAGCTACAAAGGTCTGAATACTTATGACCATGTGATATTTCAGTTTTTGTTTTTTAATAAATTTGCAAAAATATCTGCATTTCTGCTTTTTTCTCTGTCAAGATGGGGTACTGAGTTTACATTAATGAGAAGAAAAATAAATTTTTTTGATTTTAGCAAATGGCTGCAATGAAACAAGAGTAAACAATGTAAAGGGGTCTGAATACTTTCCGTACGCAATATATATACAGTCCTATGAAAAAGTTTGGGCACCCCTATTAATCTTAATCATTTTTTGTTCTAAATATTTTGGTGTTTGCAACAGCCATTTCAGTTTGATATATCTAATAACTGATGGACACAGTAATATTTCAGGATTGAAATGAGGTTTATTGTACTAACAGAAAATGTGCAATATGCATTAAACCAAAATTTGACCGGTGCAAAAGTATGGGCACCCTTATCATTTTATTGATTTGAATTCCCCTAACTACTTTTTACTGACTTACTGAAGCACAAAATTGGTTTTGTAACCTCAGTGAGCTTTGAACTTCATAGCCAGATGTATCCAATCATAAGAAAAGGTATTTAAGGTGGCCAATTGCAAGTTGTTCTCCTATTTGAATCTCCTCTGAAGAGTGTCATCATGGGCTACTGAAAACAACTCTCAAATGATCTGAAAACAAAGATTGTTCAACATAGTTGTTCAGGGGAAGGATACAAAAAGTTGTCTCAGAGATTTAACCTGTCAGTTTCCACTGTGAGGAACATAGTAAGGAAATGGAAGACCACAGGGACAGTTCTTGTTAAGCCCAGAAGTGGCAGGCCAAGAAAAATATCAGAAAGGCAGAGAAGAAGAATGGTGAGAACAGTCAAGGACAATCCACAGACCACCTCCAAAGAGCTGCAGCATCATCTTGCTGCAGATGGTGTCACTGTGCATCGGTCAACTATACAGCGCACTTTGCACAAGGAGAAGCTGTATGGGAGAGTGATGAGAAAGAAGCCGTTTCTGCACGTACGCCACAAATAGAGTTGCCTGAGGTATGCAAAAGCACATTTGGACAAGGCAGCTTCATTTTGGAAACAAAAATTGAGTTGTTTGGTTATAAAAAAAGGCGTTATGCATGGTGTCCAAAAAGAAACAGCATTCCAAGAAAAACACTTGCTACCCACTGTAAAATTTGGTGGAGGTTCCATCATGCTTTGGGGCTGTGTGGCCAATGCCGGCATCGGGAATCTTGTTAAAGTTGAGGGTCGCATGGATTCCACTCAGTATCAGCAGATTCTTGAGAAAAATGTTCAAGAATCAGTGACGAAGTTGAAGTTACGCCGGGGATGGATATTTCAGCAAGACAATAATCCAAAACACCGCTCCAAATCCTCAGGCATTCATGCAGAGGAACAATTACAATGTTCTGGAATGGCCATCCCAGTCCCCAGACCTGAATATCATTGAACATCTGTGGGATGATTTGAAGCGGGCTGTCCATGCTCGGCGACCATCTAACTTAACTGAACTTGAATTGTTTGTCCAAAATACCTTCATCCAGGATCCAGGAACTGATTAAAAGCTACAGGAAGCGACTAGAGGCTGTTATCTTTGCAAAAGGAGGATCTACTAAATATTAATGTCACTTTTCTGTTGAGGTGCCCATACTTTTGCACCGGTCAAATTTTGGTTTAATGCATATTGCGCATTTTCTGTTAGTGCAATAAACCTCATTTCAATCCTGAAATATTACTGTGTCCATCAGTTACTAGATATATCAAACTGAAATGGCTGTTATAAACACCAAAATATTTAGAACTAAAAATGATTAAGATTAATAGGGGTGCCCAAACTTTTTCATAGGACTGTATATATATATATATATATATATATATATATATATATATATATATGCGTGTGTGTGTGTGAGAATCTCATGTATATGTGTGTATTGTCACAATATTAACTGATGCTTAAGCTTTTTGCATTGTGCATTAGCCTCCAGATCTGTTGTGCTGACCCAGCAGTGGTTGCTGACACGTGGAGGGATTGGTTTATTTATGTGTATATGTCAATATTCTGTTAGTGTTCCTCAAACGTAAGTGTCCCTTTGCTTTCTGACCATTTGCTACCCCTCGTGCCTCTCTGAAGTGCCAGGCTGGAACTGCCAGCATTGATGGAAAATTAATAGCGTCAGCATATTGATTCCATCCACGTTGCTGTGTTGTTATAGCCGCAAGTCAAGAGAGAGAGACATCAAGAGGCAAAGCGGCAGAGGAAATAGGGCTAGGAGCCGAATATTGTAGAAATAATAGAAAAAAAGTCATAAAGCATCTGTACTACAGCTCCAGAAAACATCAAGATCTGTCAAGGTCCACACAGATATAAACACTGGAATAAGACCCAGGATGGAGCCTCAGACCCTGGAGACATGGTTAGATGATAGGAATGTGTCTATCGTAACAAGAAATTACTTCTCACAAGGTTTTGAATTAACTGAAATATAATGGGGTTTCCATAGTTAGATATGAACAATATCATCTACAAGTCATTGGTTGACGTCCATTTGTAAGCCTTGCAAATGACACGTTGTCTAGTTTAAGGATGTCGGCTATGAAGCTTCTCTGCATTATTCTCCTCGTGTACTCATTAATTATCATTCTCTCACTTTCCGGCATTAGTTCCCATGATACATAATTGCTGCTATCTTGTAGGGTACCACATTTTTCTTTGGTTTATCATTCATCTAGTTCTTAACTGTTTTCTACCCATAGATATCAAAAGGGCTTTCTAGTGAATTGATCTCCTGTAAAGAGTTATTAAGAAACATCTGATAGTGAGAAGTTATAAGAGGGGAGGTGCACTGAGTGTAAATGTCCTACCCTGCAGCCCTCCACTGTCCTAACAATAGGTGGGGATTCATGTGCATCCATACACGAGTGCCCCTAGTGTATGCATGTGTTGTGTGCAGTCAGCACCAGAGTAGGTAGATCAGGGATTGAACAGCATGCCAGTGGGCTGAGATAGAGGCAGAGTGAATGAAGTCTGAGGAGGAGACCAAGCTGTTACCATGTGGAGACAGTATGAGAGCAAGATAAAATAGTCCTGCAGATTGGAAGCCGTATGAGGGATTACCAACAGGATAAGAGAGAAAGTAAAAAAGTGCCGGAGGACGCTAAGAGATGCAGCTACAGGTGGCCATACCGCTGGAGTCAGTAATGTTAACCAGAGCAACCTTCTGGCTGCAAATGGAAATGGGGAGGTCGGCACCAAATGGTCAGAGAGGCCAAAAGATAGTTAATGTCATGTTGTCCAAGTTGCTGTTAGGATAAGTTAAAAAAAAATGTAAGTTTTGGTTCAGTATACACTATACATACTGTACAAGACTAGTCCAAAAATATAAAGGTGGTGACAGCACAGAACCTGGAGGAGCCAGGGCAGTGTCATACAACCCCATGATAACACCTAGGACGTGTCACAATAGCTTCCTTTATACTCATATTGTAACAGAAGGTCTAGGCCAGGGGTGGGTAATTAATTTTCCCATTGGGCCACATGACACATTGAAACGGTTCTAGAGGACTATGCGTGCTTTGGCAAATTTAGCTCCACCCACTTCTACGTTGACTCCGCCTATTCTCATCTATTTTTCCATGTGCCTCCACACAGTATAATGCTCCTACAGTCACCCTAACATTATACACCCCCACATTATAATGTTCCCCTCCAAATATCCCACAGTATTAAGTCCCTCTCCTCGTGCCCCAGTTTAAACTAGCAGAAAATAGAGGGGGACATTAAACTGGGACAGCTGGAGGGGACATTAAACAGTGGGGGTAGTTGGAGGGGGACATTAAGCTGGGGGCAACTAGAGGCAGACATATCCTCCTCCAGCTACCCCCCACGTTTTAATATCCTCCTCCAGTTGACCCCAGTTTAATATCACCCTCCATCTACCCCCTAGTTTAAGGTCCCCCCTCCATCTGCCTTCAGTTTAACTGCTCCCTACATGTGCCCCCCATTCCCTCCTCTTACTCGCACATACTATGTCTCCTCTCTTCCTTATCTTCCATCAGTCTCCATTCCCAGCAGCCTGCTCTTTCTGTGTAACAGAACCACACTGTCCTGTGTGGCTCCGCCCACTAACGATTCTGAACTAAAGTATCCTAGTAAACGAAAGGACCTTTGATGACATCATTAAAGGTCCTTTAACCGATTTGCCATTTGGCATCTACCTTTAGGGGGCCGGTCAGAGACAGTTAAAGGGCTGGATGTGACCCGAGGGACATACAGTGGGGCAAAAAAGTATTTAGTCAGTCACCAATAGTGCGAGTTCCACCACTTAAAAAGATGAGAGGCGTCTGTAATTTACATCATAGGTAGACCTCAACTATGAGAGACAAAATGAGAAAACAAATCCAGAAAATCACATTGTCTGATTTTGTAAGAATTTTTTTGCAAATTATGGTGGAAAATAAGTATTTGGTCAGTAACAAAATTTCATCTCAATACTTTCTTATATATCCTTTGTTGGCAATGACAGAGGTCAAACATTTTCTGTAAGTCTTCACAAGGTTGGCACACACTGTTGTTGGTATGTTGGCCCATTCCTCCATGCAGATCTCCTCTAGAGCAGTGATGCTTTGGGGCTGTCGCTTGGCAACACGGACTTTCAACTCCCTCCAAAGGTTTTCTATAGGGTTGAGATCTGGAGACTGGCTAGGCCACTCCAGGACCTTGAAATGCTTCTTACAAAGCCACTCCTTCGTTGCCCTGGCGGTGTGCTTTGGATCATTGTCATGTTGAAAGACCCAGCCACGTTTCATCTTCAATGCCCTTGCTGATGGAAGGAGGTTTGCACTCAAAATCTCACGATACATGGCCCCATTCATTCTTTCATGTACCCGGATCAGTCGTCCTGGCCCCTTTGCAGAGAAACAGCCCCAAAGCATGATGTTTCCACCCCCATGCTTTACAGTAGGTATGGTGTTTGATGGATGCAACTCAGTATTCTTTTTCCTCCAAACACGAAAAGTTGTGTTTCTACTAAACAGTTCCAGTTTGGTTTCATCAGACCATAGGACATTCTCCCAATACTCTTCTGGATTATCCAAATGCTCTCTAGTAAACTTCAGATGGGCCCGGACCTGTACTGGCTTAAGCAGTGGGACACGTCTGGCACTGCAGGATCTGAGTCCCTGGCGGCGTAGTGTGTTACTGATGGTAGGCTTTGTAACATTGGTCCCAGCTCTCTGCAGTTCATTCACTAGGTCCCCCCGCGTGGTTCTGGGATTTTTGCTCACCGTTCTTGTGATCATTTTGACCCCACGGGGTGAGATTTTGCGTGGAGCCCCAGATCGAGGGAGATTATCAGTGGTCTTGTATGTCTTCCATTTTCTAATTCTTGCTCCCACAGTTGATTTCTTCAATCCAAGCTGGTTGCCTATTGCAGATTCAGTCTTCCCAGCCTGGTGCAGGGCTACAATTTTGTTTCTGGTGTCCTTTGACAGCTCTTTGGTCTTCACCATAGTGGAGTTTGGAGTCTGACTGTTTGAGGGTGTGCACAGGTATCTTTTTATACTGATAACAAGTTTAAACAGGTGCCATTACTACAGGTAATGAGTGGAGGAAAGAGGAGACTCTTAAAGAAGAAGTTACAGGTCTGTGAGAGCCAGAAATCTTGATTGCTTGTAGGTGACCAAATACTTATTTTCCACCATAATTTGCAAAACAATTCTTACAAAATCAGACAATGTGATTTTCTGGATTTGTTTTCTCATTTTGTCTCTCATAGTTGAGGTCTACCTATGATGTAAATTACAGACGCCTCTCATCTTTTTAAGTGGTGGAACTTGCACTATTGGTGACTGACTAAATACTTTTTTGCCCCACTGTACATTGCCTAGGTCTGGTCTAGGCAATGCCCAGAAGCCATCTTGTGAACAATCAGCTCAACAAAAGACTGACTAAAACTGCTATGCTCACTGTGAGAAGAAATTAAATTTGTTACTAATGCACCAGCCATCTGTGACAATTTGTAGTCACATTACATAATACATATTGTCTGTGTCAACTGCGTTCTAAATGTGCAGAGGATAGCAGTATATTTAGCACTCAGTGATGTAAGAAAAACAGTGATACATCCACACCCATGCTTATTCTTTATCTCTCAAGACATACTGGAGGAAATTATCGCATCTATGGCTGGAGCCCCACGTGGTGTAAACGCAGTGGTTTAACCGTGGTGGAAATGCTGCGGCCAAAAAATGCAGCATTTTACAGTCCCTGCAGTCTAGCAAATCCCATCCACACATTGCAGAAAAATATATGCAGCAGAAGTGCTGTGATTCCACACTACCATTGGATTCCATTATGAAGGTGTCTGTTTGAAAAAAAAAAATGGACATCTATCATAATGAACACAAACAGACAGTAATTGATGGCTATCAGTTACTGTCCATTATAAGTCTGTTGCCCATAAGACTTCAATGTTAAAAAAAAATAACGGACACTTGTAATCCGTTTTTCTTTTTTAACGGACAGAAAAATCCTGCATGTAGGATTTTTTTGACCACTGGAAAAAAATGAATTTGGGTGTAAACGGACACTAACAGACACAAGATAAAATCCCATTGAGACGAATGGAAATTTTAACGGACTACTGACGATTAGAGATGAGCGAACAGTGTTCTATCGAACACATGTTCGATCGGATATCAGGGTGTTCGCCATGTTCGAATCGAATCGAACACCACGTGGTAAAGTGCGCCAAAATTCGATTCCCCTCCCACCTTCCCTGGCGCCTTTTTTGCACCAATAACAGCGCAGGGGAGGTGGGACAGGAACTACGACACTGGGGGCATTGAAAAAAATTGGAAAAAGTCATTGGCTGCCGAAATCAGGTGACCTCCATTTTAGACGAATAGTGGATTTCAAATCCGGGTCATATGAGAATGTGAACTTTGTGACTATGAGACAGGGATAGCTGTACAGGCAGGGATAGCTAGGGATAACCTTTATTTAGGGGGGAATGTTATTAAAAATAACTTTTTGGGGCTCTATCGGGTGTGTAATTGTGATTTTTGTGAGATAAACTTTTTCCCATAGGGATGCATTGGCCAGCGCTGATTGGCCGAATTCCGTACTCTGGCCAATCAGTGCTGGCCAATGCATTCTATTAGCTTGATGAAGCAGAGTGTGCACAAGGGTTCAAGCGCACCCTCGGCTCTGATGTAGCAGAGCCGAGGCTGCACAAGGGTTCAAGCGCACCCTCGGCTCTGATGTAGGAGAGCCGAGGGTGCACTTGAACCCTTGTGCACCCTCAGCTCTGCTACATCAGAGCCGAGGGTGCGCTTGAACCCTTGTGCACACTCTGCTTCATCAAGCTAATAGAATGCATTGGCCAGCGCTGATTGGCCAATGTATTCTATTAGCCTGATGAAGTAGAGCTGAATGTGTGTGCTAAGCACACACATTCAGCTCTACTTCATCGGGCTAATAGAATGCATTGGCCAGCGCTGATTGGCCAGAGTACGGAACTCGACCAATCAGCGCTGGCTCTGCTGGAGGAGGCGGAGTCTAAGATCGCTCCACACCAGTCTCCATTCAGGTCCGACCTTAGACTCCGCCTCCTCCGGCAGAGCCAGCGCTGATTGGCCGAAGGCTGGCCAATGCATTCCTATGCGAATGCAGAGACTTAGCAGTGCTGAGTCAGTTTTGCTCAACTACACATCTGATGCACACTCGGCACTGCTACATCAGATGTAGCAATCTGATGTAGCAGAGCCGAGGGTGCACTAGAACCCCTGTGCAAACTCAGTTCACGCTAATAGAATGCATTGGCCAGCGCTGATTGGCCAATGCATTCTATTAGCCCGATGAAGTAGAGCTGAATGTGTGTGCTAAGCACACACATTCAGCACTGCTTCATCAAGCCAATACAATGCATTAGCCAGTGCTGATTGGCCAGAGTACGGAATTCGGCCAATCAGCGCTGGCTCTGCTGGAGGAGGCGGAGTCTAAGGTCGCTCCACACCAGTCTCCATTCAGGTCCGACCTTAGACTCCGCCTCCTCCGGCAGAGCCAGCGCTGATTGGCCGAAGGCTGGCCAATGCATTCCTATGCGAATGCATACTTAGCAGTGCTGAGTCAGTTTTGCTCAACTACACATCTGATGCACACTCGGCACTGCTACATCAGATGTAGCAATCTGATGTAGCAGAGCCGAGGGTGCACTAGAACCCCTGTGCAAACTCAGTTCACGCTAATAGAATGCATTGGCCAGCGCTGATTGGCCAATGCATTCTATTAGCCCGATGAAGTAGAGCTGAATGTGTGTGCTAAGCACACACATTCAGCACTGCTTCATCAAGCCAATACAATGCATTAGCCAGTGCTGATTGGCCAGAGTACGGAATTCGGCCAATCAGCGCTGGCTCTGCTGGAGGAGGCGGAGTCTAAGGTCGGACCTGAATGGAGACTGGTGTGGAGCGATCTTAGACTCCGCCTCCTCCAGCAGAGCCAGCGCTGATTGGTCGAGTTCCGTACTCTGGCCAATCAGCGCTGGCCAATGCATTCTATTAGCCCGATGAAGTAGAGCTGAATGTGTGTGCTTAGCACACACATTCAGCTCTACTTCATCAGGCTAATAGAATACATTGGCCAATCAGCGCTGGCCAATGCATTCTATTAGCTTGATGAAGCAGAGTGTGCACAAGGGTTCAAGCGCACCCTCGGCTCTGATGTAGCAGAGCTGAGGGTGCACAAGGGTTCAAGTGCACCCTCGGCTCTCCTACATCAGAGCCGAGGGTGCGCTTGAACCCTTGTGCAGCCTCGGCTCTCCTACATCAGAGCCGAGGGTGCGCTTGAACCCTTGTGCACACTCTGCTTCATCAAGCTAATAGAATGCATTGGCCAGCACTGATTGGCCAGAGTACGGAATTCGGCCAATCAGCGCTGGCCAATGCATTCTATTAGCCCGATGAAGTAGAGCTGAATGTGTGTGCTAAGCACACACATTCAGCACTGCTTCATCACGCCAATACAATGCATTAGCCAGTGCTGATTGGCCAGAGTACGGAATTCGGCCAATCAGCGCTGGCTCTGCTGGAGGAGGCGGAGTCTAAGATCGCTCCACACCAGTCTCCATTCAGGTCCGACCTTAGACTCCGCCTCCTCCAGCAGAGCCAGCGCTGATTGGTCGAGTTCCGTACTCTGGCCAATCAGCGCTGGCCAATGCATTCTATTAGCCCGATGAAGTAGAGCTGAATGTGTGTGCTTAGCACACACATTCAGCTCTACTTCATCGGGCTAATAGAATGCATTGGCCAGCGCTGATTGGCCGAATTCCGTACTCTGGCCAATCAGCACTGGCTAATGCATTGTATTGGCTTGATGAAGCAGTGCTGAATGTGTGTGCTTAGCACACACATTCAGCTCTACTTCATCGGGCTAATAGAATGCATTGGCCAATCAGCGCTGGCCAATGCATTCTATTAGCGTGAACTGAGTTTGCACAGGGGTTCTAGTGCACCCTCGGCTCTGCTACATCAGATTGCTACATCTGATGTAGCAGTGCCGAGTGTGCATCAGATGTGTAGTTGAGCAAAACTGACTCAGCACTGCTAAGTCTGCATTCGCATAGGAATGCATTGGCCAGCCTTCGGCCAATCAGCGCTGGCTCTGCCGGAGGAGGCGGAGTCTAAGGTCGGACCTGAATGGAGACTGGTGTGGAGCGACCTTAGACTCCGCCTCCTCCAGCAGAGCCAGCGCTGATTGGCCGAATTCCGTACTCTGGCCAATCAGCACTGGCTAATGCATTGTATTGGCTTGATGAAGCAGTGCTGAATGTGTGTGCTTAGCACACACATTCAGCTCTACTTCATCGGGCTAATAGAATGCATTGGCCAGCGCTGATTGGCCGAATTCCGTACTCTGGCCAATCAGCACTGGCTAATGCATTGTATTGGCTTGATGAAGCAGTGCTGAATGTGTGTGCTTAGCACACACATTCAGCTCTACTTCATCGGGCTAATAGAATGCATTGGCCAATCAGCGCTGGCCAATGCATTCTATTAGCGTGAACTGAGTTTGCACAGGGGTTCTAGTGCACCCTCGGCTCTGCTACATCAGATTGCTACATCTGATGTAGCAGTGCCGAGTGTGCATCAGATGTGTAGTTGAGCAAAACTGACTCAGCACTGCTAAGTCTGCATTCGCATAGGAATGCATTGGCCAGCCTTCGGCCAATCAGCGCTGGCTCTGCCGGAGGAGGCGGAGTCTAAGGTCGGACCTGAATGGAGACTGGTGTGGAGCGACCTTAGACTCCGCCTCCTCCAGCAGAGCCAGCGCTGATTGGCCGAATTCCGTACTCTGGCCAATCAGCACTGGCTAATGCATTGTATTGGCTTGATGAAGCAGTGCTGAATGTGTGTGCTTAGCACACACATTCAGCTCTACTTCATCGGGCTAATAGAATGCATTGGCCAGCGCTGATTGGCCGAATTCCGTACTCTGGCCAATCAGCACTGGCTAATGCATTGTATTGGCGTGATGAAGCAGTGCTGAATGTGTGTGCTTAGCACACACATTCAGCTCTACTTCATCGGGCTAATAGAATGCATTGGCCAATCAGCGCTGGCCAATGCATTCTATTAGCGTGAACTGAGTTTGCACAGGGGTTCTAGTGCACCCTCGGCTCTGCTACATCAGATTGCTACATCTGATGTAGCAGTGCCGAGTGTGCATCAGATGTGTAGTTGAGCAAAACTGACTCAGCACTGCTAAGTCTGCATTCGCATAGGAATGCATTGGCCAGCCTTCGGCCAATCAGCGCTGGCTCTGCCGGAGGAGGCGGAGTCTAAGGTCGGACCTGAATGGAGACTGGTGTGGAGCTATCTTAGACTCCGCCTCCTCCAGCAGAGCCAGCGCTGATTGGTCGAGTTCCGTACTCTGGCCAATCAGCACTGGCCAATGCATTTCTATGGGGAAAAGTTAGCTTGCGAAAATCGCAAACTGACAGGGATTTCCATGAAATAAAGTGACTTTTATGCCCCCAGACATGCTTCCCCTGCTGTCCCAGTGTCATTCCAGGGTGTTGGTATCATTTCCTGGGGTGTCATAGTGGACTTGGTGACCCTCCAGACACGAATTTGGGTTTCCCCCTTAACGAGTTTATGTTCCCCATAGACTATAATGGGGTTCGAAACCCATTCGAACACTCGAACAGTGAGCGGCTGTTCGAATCGAATTTCGAACCTCGAACATTTTAGTGTTCGCTCATCTCTACTGACGATTCAGCTAGTGTTCGTTGCTAAAATCTTGTAACGGACAATAGCTATGGACAATGCTGACAGTCACCATTTTTCTGGCATAAATGGGTGAGCCATTGGGTGATTTCTTGCCATAAAGTTGCAGCACACTTCTGTTCGGCTCCTCTCTTTCTACTATCTACTTGTACTATACACCATGGACAGAGCAGTGAGAGGAGTGGCCTAGGCCTGACACAGGGGCAAAATTTGAGGGGGTGCAAAGGGTGCGGGTTCACTGTAACCGAGGAGCCTTAGGGGGCCCATAAGTACTGGCATCAGTATTGACATTGACAGCTTCCACCTGGCCCATAAACCAAGGAGACCCACAGATTACCCCAACCACACTAAAGTGGATTAAACTCCTTAGCACATGTAACCATCACTATCAAGAATTCACTGTAGGGATAAAGTAAGGGACCCCGGAGAAAAGATTGCATCGGGGCCCACAAGACTTTAGTTGCACCACTGGCCTGCCATATTTATTGTCACTCACACCAGTTTTCTAGCGTCAGTTATAGAGGAGATCTACGCCACCATTCCGGCGCATGGTCAGAGACTTTTGATAAATCAAGTATTCTTTGCGCCTGTTATTTCCTCTATTAAAGTATAGATATCCACTATAGCTATACTCTCAGGGTATATTCTCACTGTGCCATATGACGGAGCTTTCTATTTGAGGCATACATACTCCTGACATATACCTATGATATGGCGTGAATAAATCCTTACTTGTATTTTCTGTCCTAGCTTCCATATTCCTTGAAGAAATCACACCAGATTACCAGGACAGGAAGCAAGGAGGGAGATAGATGGCTGTATCCTAATAGACATACATCATATCTCGGAGGCAAACTGTGACAACTGCAGCTCACACAGGATGATGGAGACCTGTCATGTCACCCTAATACATGTATGGACTTCTGCTATGCAAGACCCAGATTCAGGCAGATTCAAGTGAATTACATATTTATCAAAAAGAAAAGAAATTGACGTGCACATAATGCTTTAGCATGTCACTTTACAGTTCACGTGTGCACTCACATCTCTGGCACAGCATAGAGTGGTTATAAAGAGCACCTCTTGCCCTGGAGGACCTGTCCTCTTCTGTATTATACAAACAGCCTATTGATTTGAATTGGCATTGTGTAATGTTTGTTTTCCCCTGTGGTGGCGCTGCAGAGAAAATAAGCACTTCCTGCCAAATTGTCCCACAGATATACAGCTGACCACTGGACTAGTGCACTAAAAACTACATTTTTCTTTGCTCATAGCAATAATCTACAGTTAATCATAAAAATAATAGTAATATGACTGCAAAGTGGAGGTCAGCTTTTTTGAGCATTATCTTTCGGCACAGCTTCTGCTTTTGACAAAATGAACAGACATTTTCTAGAAGAATCTTTTTGATATAGCATGCAAGAGAATTTATAACTCAGTATACAGTATTGGCAAAATCGCAGTCCTTAAAGGGATTCTTCAGGCTTTTCTATGGATAGAAAAGGTCATCAATTGAAGATCAGCAGGAGTCTGTCACTTAAGATCCCTGCCGATCAGCTGTACAGAGGATGTACATTGTTTATCGGCCGTATATTGTATATTCTCTGTGCTTGGTATCGCAGCACAACCCCATTCACTTGAAAGGGACTGAGCTGTGAACAGGCCAGGTGGCTGATGAATATGATGTTACATGGCCTGTGAAATGGAAGTGGGGCTTAGGAAACTGCAAGTGAATGGGAGAAGGTGCTGCCGTCAGATGAGACAAACATTGAGCTCTTTGGCATTAACTCAACCCTCCGTGTTTAGAGGAAGAAAAATGCTGCCTATGACCCAAAGAACACCGCCCCCAATGTCAAGCATGGAAGTGAAAACATTATGCTTTTATTTTTGTTTTTGTTTTTTTTTGGCTGACCCCCGGGAAGCCGTCCCCTGTCTAGTTTCTCGGGGCTGAGGATACGCGTATATCACATTGAAAGCAATAGGGAAAAAAGCCTCCCATTGATTTCAATGGGGAGCGCTCGTATGCTGGCACCCATTTAAGTCAATGGGAACTGTTTTTTACGCGCTCATTCTGAACGTGTTTTACGTTCAGAATGAGCAGAGCGTATACTCCGTGTGAAGGCTCCCTAAGGCTGTTTTGTAGTCTGTAACCATGGGAGCACATACACTATGGACATACTGTATGGTATAAAATGGTAGAAGATTTATAACTAAGATTTTTTGCAAAGTTGCTTCATCTTTTCATTTTAGGTGAATCAGAAACAGTAACAAAAGATGGTTGTAAATGTGGACAAAATAGGAGCTTTTCCTCCTACACTGGGCTAACTGTAGCTTTTTTGCTGCCAGAAAGAAAATTGAAATGCCCCACTCCCAAAGTTTGAAAATTCGGCTTGATTATTATTGCGCATGTGCGCCACTCAGCCTCAAAGTCACCTCAGATGTGTCACTGAGCCTCCAAGCGCATGCGCAGTGATTGAAAGAAGTCAGGGAGATATACCTTCAGTACTCAGCTTAAAGGGAAAAACTCCAAAGGGGCCCAGGGCAGGAGTACCACGAAAAAACATACTCACCAATCTACTGCTGCAGCTCATTTGGTTGCATGCTGTGCCTCTGTCCCGGAGGCTTGCGCCCCATGTGTTGCTAAGGCCAGTCATCTATGTCAGTGGTTACTGGAGAGGGACTTGTGACACCACCGGTCTCTCTCCAGCAACTGCTAAAGCTGCTGATTGGCCTCAATGATCACGTGGGATACAGGGCTTTCATTGACCGAGGCACAGCGCACTACCAAACATTGCCATGGAGAACATCAGAATGCCAGGGACACAAGAGTATGTTTTTTTTATTTTACAACTTCCCCAGCCCCTCCGAAGTTTGTCCAAATCCTGGAAAACCTTTAAGAATAATGTCCCATAATACACATTGTATAATGTCCCAAAGTGGCCTCTCCTTATAGTATATTGTCCCATAGTGGCCTTCATACAGTATAATATCACATAGAGGCCCCGCACACAATATAATGTGTCACAGTAGTCCCTCTGCATAGTATACTATTCCATACTGACCCCCTCACATAGTGTAACATTCTATAGTGGCCCCTACAGTTTTTGTTACCACTTTTCCAAAACTTTTGAGTTCACCAAACACCAACATTTTTGTGTTTCGCCCCTCACAAGCTACTCTGGGATGTCTTCAGACCCTAGAGTATACTGAGTGGTGGACCAGGGGAGGCTGTTAAACTATTAAGCAATGTTGCTCATCTGCCCTAGGGTCTGCCACCGATCTTTGGGTCTTTTTCGATCTTAGAGATGTCATGAATGATGTCAGAGACCACTGAGGCCCAGTCATGTGGGTTATGTTGGCATCATTATATGTCTTGATGCTGGCGTGACCCATGTAGCTGCTGAGGCCCAATCACTGGAGCACTGGAGCTGAGGGAAGGTTAATTTCGGGAGGTTTGCCGAACAAATACTCTCAGTGCCGCCCCCTCAGGGACTAGACACTCTACCACTTGAGGCAAGATACCCATCTCGCCTCATGGCAGATGCCACCTTGCTCCCACAAAGATCACCCCCTTAAAGTTAAGCTTATTTTTAGTTGTTTCTTAGTTACTGCTTTGTGTCTCTCTACTGTTTCCTTTTTATATGTTAGGTGTCCATTGTGTTCTGCTTTGGAAATGTAGCATTGCATAAAAATGTTTGAAAATAAGATTTCATTTATTTACACATATATATGAATAAGAAATACAAGAAAACTTTTTATGACTCTCTTGCTGTGGCTTATAAACTGTAACATGTATGGCAGCTACCCCTAAGCACTGTCTACCAGTAGCCACTTATAGGAAATCAATAGGCCAATTTGTAATGAGTGGTATAGTACCGCGACCATGAGAACCCCTCACCCTGACCTCTGTTGCCTTCATTTTAGTGCTGCTATATATAGATTGTGCATATTATATAATTCTTGTAAAAGCTTTCTGCTGATGTCCAGCTTCCGGGATTTCTAACACACCACAACACAGTAAAATAACAATTGTATGTTATGTAACCTTTGTCCAGTGCAGTTCTATATAGTCCATATAACATGATCTTACACTAAATTATTCACTGAACAAGAGGCTGAGACCAACTGTTTTCCAACAATCCTCCCTAGAAATACATGAAACTAGGTAATGGACAGGAGGTAATGTGTCCATACTGTACATGTGATGATAGTTGTAACATTATACTTGAAGAAGATGATGATTAGCTATGGGTAGCCCTATTTGATATGTTTCACCCCCTTTAATACCATGTCAGCTTCTCGGAGAAGCAAGGCATATGGGTATTGCATGGCAATGGCTTTTACAAGGTGGGAAATCATTAATGAGGACCTTTTTATGTCCTTATGCACATGCAGTTTCATATACCGCTAGCAAGCCAACAGCACACTGTCGCTTTCCTGTTATGTGCCCTGGGGATGCAGAACATTGGTTTTGGCACTGATCTCTGCCCACTGTTAGTAGGGCGTTCCTGACTGTCTAGCTGGGCTATGAGGAATGCCCCCTTTGACAGTAATTTGATAGTACAAGGCTATGGAGAGTACTGTCAGAGGGGCGTATCGAAAGCCCAGCTAGACTGTCAGGAATGCCCTTCTGACAGTGGGTAGAGATTGGTGCCAAAACTAACAGCACCAATATCTCCAGCCCTAGGGCACATAACGGGAAATCCGACAGTGCACTATATTTCTAGCATTATATAAAACGGAAAGGTCCTCTTTATGTTTAAGGTTTTTGCTCTGGTACACAATTCCTCAAGACAGTGCTGACATTACTTTGAACGCCACGATCTACTAAAAGGCAAATTTAAACATAGATAACCTATGCTTAGGATTGGCCATCAATATTAGCTATGTAGGGGTCCTACACTGTTTCTAGTTCATAGAACACTGATGTTGTGTTCATTTGTGGCTTGTGTGCTGCTCAGTCCCATTCAAGGTAATACCAAGCATAGTTGACAGGGGTTGGTATTGATGCCCTGTCCTAAGGCCTGTCCTTATCAATATCCTAGTCTCAGAAAATCCCTTTTGGATTTTCACTCCACTGCTGTCAGCACAGGATATTCCCTTCCTTTGTACTAATATCCCTTCTCTGCCCAGTACAATATACCCCAGTAGTTCATTAGGGGCCTCTTTATTGTATTTTTCATTTTTTTAATGGGCTGCATTGACATTAGCATTTGATCTATTCTGTTCTCTATCTTTGGCAGCATAAAAAAATAAATCTGGAAAAATTTCCTTTTTCTGAAAATTACTCCTATTATTAATTTACAAAAATTGCAAGGAAAACAGATCTCTTTAACACTAGTGTAAATGCAGCTTGAGAAAAGTGGACATTATGAGAATTTGTAATATTGGCTAATAAATTTGTAAAGTGTTGTATTCTCCAGCAATGAATATGGCCGTGTATCTGTAGTATGCACCACTTTCTGTCAGGGAGTACATCTACTAAACATTATTATGATTTTTCAAAGTTGAAAACTTTTGGCTTATCCTTGTGTGAAGTAACCTTTTTATAGCACCAATATTGGGCTTTTCTGAACAAGAATGTGTGTCTTCTATGTTCTATCACCACATCGTAAGTTCTCCGTCTGTCCCATTAAAATGACAGAACACTATTAATACTATCTCGGACTCGATCTATACATCTACTGCTTATAATATGCATATATATTTTCAATCCATATTGTTACACTGTGATCCTGAAGTTGTCAATGGCTGGGGTTTTATGAGCCTGATTTGTAAAACAATACAGTATACACTGCAAGTAAGTTATTGGAGAAGAGTCCAGCAGCATTCGGCCAGCTCAAGATGGACAGTCAAGGCAGTAATATCGCTTTCCTGCGCATGCGCCATATGCAAAAGGATTCATCATAGGACTCTTCTCTGGTATTTGACATAGAATGTGCCATATTACAACATCTTTTAGCAAAAATGCTAAAATGAACCTGTTTTGAGAGGGTATATAACAGCATACTGGTGGTCTATCAGGGGCATATAACTTATATACTTTTGCGCCCACCCCGGGAGAACCGTGCAGGAGGCTGGACTATCACGGTGACCTTATAGGCACCAGAACTCCCAGGAGAGGTGCACAGGGAAATAGGCAGAGTCAGTTAGTTGTGACGCCAGTTGGAGTATGGAGACACCCGCTGGTCCCTGGGCTGAGATGGTGATGTGGGTGCCAGTGCTCTACTCCAACAAAGAGCTTTAGCCCAGGGCTTAGCTACAGGGAAGGCAATGTCCAGGCCAGGATCAGTAGAAGTGCTCACTGCTTTATTGTAACAGGCATCTGCTGGTTCACTTGTCCTGTAGCAGTGAGCTGTGGCACAGTGGCTTGTAGCTGGCTGACACCTTCCCATGTATTAGCAGAGAGTCTTAGATGTCTGCAGATCCAGCTTCTGGTCTACTGCAGGGGCTCAGTTACCTTGTAGAGGTAGGTGCAGGCTGCCAGGGTTATAGCTCTGCTCAGCCTGATGTAATTCCTGTCCTCTTACTGATAGTGATGGGGGCGCTGTCACACAGCTTCTCTGTCCTGCTGTTGCTGTGGAAATCCTCACAGCACAGTGTCTGAAACACAAGATGGCCACTGCCACACTTCTTCTTCCCTGGCTCTTACAGAATACTACTTCCTGTCTCTGCTATGACTATTTCCTGTTCCAGCTACAGATCCACTCACCATAGTGTGTGTTGCTATGGAGACCACAGCTCACTAGGACAAGTGAAACCAGAGAACAACAGCTTAACAACATTACACAAATGAATACAGAATAAACATGGCAACATATACAAACTATCATAACATGTAAGGCACTTATATGGCCAAATAACCATTAGTAACTCCTGTGAGGGGGTTACATCCCTCCCTTCTTGAATGTAGCACGTCCTCGGGCTACCAATAACACAGAAAACAGTCAATGGCTTAAATATCCCATAGTCCAAAGTAAATGGATTAAACGTTAAATGGGTTAGAACCAAATAAGAGAAATAGAGGTAGAACTTTGGGCAGTCCAAGCATGGTGTCGCCACAATGGCACCAGGTATATGGCTTATTTGTTGAAATGAAGATAAGTTTCCAAGGCAGATGATCAGCTGAAATGCACAGTCTACTATGGCTGATCTGGGCATGCTCCTTTAAGGGCTGTAGCGAACTGAGGGTTTACCCTTATTTACCCTTTGGGATCTCCTTTGAGAAATTGTTTCAGGCTCTGAGGCCTCCTCTCTCTCAACAGGGAGTACCTGAGTATCCGGAGTCTCTGATACAAAGTCCTCTAAGGAAATGGAGTCACTTGTTTCCCTTGACACAGAAGGAATCTCTCTTTGCAACGGTGTAACCGTAGGTCTCACAAAGAAGTATAAGTTAGGGGAAGCCAGAGCAAGTCCTAATTCTGTACCATGTTGGCCAAGAATGGGTATACAGGGTAATGTCCGTCTTGGTTGTGACAGAGCGTGTGGAGAAGCCGGTAACCGACGGGTCACTCTAGGACTTGTATAAGAGGAGGGACAGACTTTGAGATCATCTCGAGACACTAACTGGGGTGGACCTTCTCCATCCTCTGGAACAATTTTACACACTTTAGGGTTATCATGTGGTGCCTCTTGGACAACATAGGCTTTGTCTTCCCAACGATCCTCTAACTTATGATGCCTAACATGTCGCCTTTTTAGGACCTTATCTCCAGGTTGCAAGGGTTGAGCATTTGCTCCTTTGTCATACTGGAGAGCCTGTTTGTGTCTAGCCTGGTCCAGAGATTTACACACAAGTTCCTGAAGTTCTCTATTAACCCTTAGTCTTTCTGCTACCCAAGTGTCATTTGGTAAAGGTGGGGACCTAACCTCTGTAATCACTCCCATTTGGTGATCAGCGGGGAGCTGTCCTAACTGTCCTCTAAGGAGGTATGCAGGAGTGTACACTGTGGAATCCTGTCTGGTGTTATTATAGATCTCAGTGATCTCTGGCAATAGCTCTGGCCACTCAGATCGTTTTTCACGGGCAACTGTTCTCAGCATGTTGATAATGATTTGATTGGCTTTTTCACAAAGCCCATTACCCTGGGGATGGTAGGCTGTAGTGCGGATCTTTTGACACCCATAGAGGTTGCAGAACTCTTGAAAAAGCTCTGACTCAAATGCAGGACCTTGATCAGTAAGGATCTTTTCAGGATAACCGTAGGGTCGCCCAAAATGTCTTTGGAATTCCCGAGCTGCTGTTTTACCAGTGAGATCTTTTACTGGGACTACAACCATGAATTTTGAAAAATGATCAATCATTGTTAATGCATAAGTGTAACCTGACCGACTTGGAGTCAACTTGACGTGGTCAAGCGCTACCAACTCTAGTGGTCTGACTGTGACAATGCCCCGTAGAGGGGCCCGTTGGTTAGATCCTCTCCGCAAAGCACATTGTGCACAATCCCGGCACCACTGTTCAATTTGAGGGCGCATTCCCACCCAGTAGAAACGATCCTTAATGGTTCGTTCTGTCTTTTGGGCATTGAAATGTCCTGACTGATTATGATACGCATCCAAGATCAAAGGAGCGTCTTGTCTTGGTATCACAATCTGAAACACTCGCTCATGGGTACGAGGATTTACATAACGGCGGACCAGTTTTCCCTGCAGATAAGTTAAACGACCGCGCTCTCGCCAGAGATTTTGAAGTTCAGGGCTTGCATTGTTATCTGGACCTATTGAATTTGAATCTTTTAAAAGGTCTTTTAATCTTTGCAATGTTGGATCTTGTTTTTGGACTTGTTCCCAATCCATATGATGGAGGGACTCAACCCGCATGGTCTGAAGGTTACAATATTTGGTCCGGACATTTTGATTAACACGTTGAGTGACTTTGTCATAGAAGTCAGGGAGTTCAACTTCTTCCCATTTGTCAGGGTCATCTAGGTCATTAATTGACTCTTGGGGTAACCGAGATAAAATGTCAGCATTAACATTCTCCCTCCCTGCACGGAATTTTAAGGTAAACTGATAATTGGCAAGACGTGAAGCCCAACGCTGCTCAATTGCTCCCAATTTGGCAGTGCTAAGATGGGTCAGAGGATTATTATCTGTGTATGCAACAAAAGGAGTGGCGGTGAGATAATGATGGAATTTTTCGGTAACCGCCCAAACCAAGGCCAGAAACTCCAACTTAAAGGAGCTATAGTTAGAGTCATTACGTTCAGTCGCCCGAAGCGATCGACTGGCAAATGCAATGGGTCTAATCAAACCTTCTTGTTTCTGGGAAAGGACAGCACCAAGTCCAGTTTTACTTGCATCTGTTTGCAGAATGAACGGTTTACTGTAATCAGGGTAAGCAAGGACATTTGGACCGACTAAGGCCGCTTTTAACTCCTCAAATGCTTTTTGCATTTCAGGGGTCCATTGGATAGTTGGACTCTTACCAGATCGGGTGGTAGACTGACCTATCAGTACAGCCTGTAAGGGTGCAGCAATCCGGGCAAAGTTTTTTACAAATCGGCGGTAATAACCGGCGAACCCAAGGAATCTACGGATGTCTTTTACCGTTTCAGGAGTTGGCCAGTCGCGTATCCGTTCAGTGTACTGAGGATCTGGCGACACCCCATCAGCGCTCACAATGTGTCCCAGGTATTGGATTTCAGATTTTAGGAGATGGCATTTGGAAGGTTTGAGTTTCAGACCATAGCGATCCAAAGACTCAAACACTCTCGCAAGGTGATCCAAATGCTCTGCACATGTTCTGGAGTAAACAATTATATCATCCAGATATAACAGGACAGACTCAAAGTTTAGATGACCTAAACAGAACTCCATGAGCCGTTGGAATGTGGCAGGCGCATTGCACAACCCAAATGGCATCCGGTCAAATTCAAACAGACCCATTGGTGTTGTGAAGGCAGTTTTTTCAGCATCAGTTGGGGACATAGGGACCTGCCAGTATCCACTGGTAAGGTCCAGGACAGAGAAGTAGGCTGCAGACTGAAGAGCTGCAAGGGACTCCTCTATCCGGGGCAGCGGATATGCATCCTTGTGAGTGATATCATTCAATTTGCGGTAATCCACGCAAAGGCGAATAGTACCGTCCTTCTTTTTGACGAGTACTAAGGGAGCAGCCCAAGGGCTTCGGCTGTCCCTTATAACACCGGAATCCTTCATGTTTTGGAGTAAGCCTTTTACTTGTTGGTATTGTGCTGGGGGAATGGGCCTATGTCTTTCCTTGATGGGAGGATGATCACCAGTTTGAATTGTGTGTTCTACTGCAGTGACATGCCCAAAGTCCATAGGGGACTTGCTGAAAATGTGTTCGAATTCGTGAACTACCCGCAATAACCCTTCCAGCTGAGATGAAGGCGTCTCAGGGGTTCCAAGGTGAATCTCTTGCCACCATTCTTTTTGCTCCCCAGTGGGGTTACATGTGGGTTGTGAATTGGTGGTCTGAGCTCCACAATGGACTCTCTGGAGGCAATCAGCATCCTGAACTCTGGATAATTTGGCAACCACTGTATACCGTGGTAGTGTAACTTCAGAATCCCCAAAATTCAACAATTGTACAGGGACTCGTCCATGAGTCACCTTAGCCAAACTACGGGCAGCAATAACTGTACGATCCGTAGGCATTGACTCGATGAGCACAGAGTAATCCCTGCCTTTGACACCAAACCTGGCCCGGCACCAGACCATCATCACATGACCAGGTGGTAAGATGATGGGTCTAGCGTCAGTCACCCTAGCTTTTCCGATCTCACCTTGGGAAAGTTGGACCTGTTGTTGTTGGACCAAAACCTTAATGGCCTTATGGTAGATGTATCTCTCTTTTGGAGCGGCTATTTGAAGAGTGTCAGACAAGGCAGCAATGGCTTCATCAAAACAATTAACTAGGACATTGGTCCCAATGATGATGGAGGGAGTGTCTCTGTCTTTGGCAACGTCCACAATGACAATCCCTTGATCCTTCAGTTCGGTTTTGCCAATCTTAAGGGTGGCTAGGAAGTATCCTACCTGTTTAAGTTCTTGTCCATTGCTGGCAATTAGAGTCACCTGCTCATGAGGATTGTATGGTTGTAGCTGATCTCGAGACCAATATTTTTCAAACTGGGCAAGGGGCATGGTAGTCATCTGTGATCCCGTATCCAAGAGAGCAGTCAGTGGGATGTTTTTCATATTGATGGAAAGGATAGGACGGTCTCCAATGAAGTGTCGGCCCCATTCAGGTGATAGTGGACCATGGTGGTGGTTGTCTCCTGGGGGTAGGTCCTCTGCCCCAGGACGGCCTAGTTTAAAGGCTGGCATTCTCGTTCAACATGTCCTGGTAAATGACAACTTCGACAGATGGGCCTTCCGGATGAATCAAACTGGTCCGTGACCCTGCGACCGGGTCGGAATAACGGTCTGCGTGAATACTGACGTGGCGAAGGTCGCTGCCAGTGCCGGGATGAGGGAGACCTCGGTGGTGTCAGCTGAAGGTCATCCACTTTTTTGCAAAGCTTAATTAGATTCTTTGAAAGTTCAGCGATTTGTCCTTGGAGTTCAAGGTTGGAGTCAGAAGGTTGGATCTGTGCGCACTGAGCAATGGATTGTTGGATTACACAGGGCGGAGGTGCTGTAGAAGCTGAGGGCACATTATGCTGCTCCTCTGGCATTGTGTCCACTTTAAGGATTTGGATGGCTGTCTCTTTAAATAGGTTGAAGGGTCGGTCAGGGTCTTGAGAGTTAAGCATACGTAGTTGCATTTTAACTGCATCAGGTGTAGCACCCTCGATGAATTGCTCCTTCAGCGTGCAATCATAATTGTGACGCTCGTGAGGATCTAGTTGAGCAACCTGGCGGAGAGCTTCATCCAAGCTCAGAGCATAGTCTCTAAGACTTTCACCTGTGTTCTGCTTGCGGCTAAAGAACCGAGCTTTTAGTTCTGACAGAGTCTTAGTTTCAAATATGGCACGCAGTTTATCAAATATTTGCTTAACAGTTTGTTTCTCCTTAACATCCCTTTTTTCTTTGTTCCTAAACATACTGGCAGTACGTGGCTCACCTGCTGTTGCCTGTGCTGTAGATTCAGGTATAGCGTGCGATGCAGGGCCAAGATGGCGATATTGCACAGTGTCGCAGTCACAGATCCTTTTTTTCCTGCCGGCAGCTCAAGTGCCTCCCTTCTTTTTTTCAATGGCACAGCAATCCTGTTCGTGACGCCAACTGCGCCCACCCCGGGAGAACCGTGCAGGAGGCTGGACTATCACGGTGACCTTATAGGCACCAGAACTCCCAGGAGAGGTGCACAGGGAAATAGGCAGAGTCAGTTAGTTGTGACGCCAGTTGGAGTATGGAGACACCCGCTGGTCCCTGGGCTGAGATGGTGATGTGGGTGCCAGTGCTCTACTCCAACAAAGAGCTTTAGCCCAGGGCTTAGCTACAGGGAAGGCAATGTCCAGGCCAGGATCAGTAGAAGTGCTCACTGCTTTATTGTAACAGGCATCTGCTGGTTCACTTGTCCTGTAGCAGTGAGCTGTGGCACAGTGGCTTGTAGCTGGCTGACACCTTCCCATGTATTAGCAGAGAGTCTTAGATGTCTGCAGATCCAGCTTCTGGTCTACTGCAGGGGCTCAGTTACCTTGTAGAGGTCGGTGCAGGCTGCCAGGGTTATAGCTCTGCTCAGCCTGATGTAATTCCTGTCCTCTTACTGATAGTGATGGGGGCGCTGTCACACAGCTTCTCTGTCCTGCTGTTGCTGTGGAAATCCTCACAGCACAGTGTCTGAAACACAAGATGGCCACTGCCACACTTCTTCTTCCCTGGCTCTTACAGAATACTACTTCCTGTCTCTGCTATGACTATTTCCTGTTCCAGCTACAGATCCACTCACCATAGTGTGTGTTGCTATGGAGACCACAGCTCACTAGGACAAGTGAAACCAGAGAACAACAGCTTAACAACATTACACAAATGAATACAGAATAAACATGGCAACATATACAAACTATCATAACATGTAAGGCACTTATATGGCCAAATAACCATTAGTAACTCCTGTGAGGGGGTTACACTTTGAATCCACAGATATTCTACCAAATGATTTCTATAGGGCTTCCAGCAGCAGAGCTTAGAAATAAAGGAATCTGCCTGTATCTCTTACCATAGGACAACCTTACATTTTGCATTGTGGTATATGTTGAAATGAAGCACTTTCTTTTTAAAAAGTGCTGACAGTTTAATTTGGTGTTTGTCGAGAAGTAAAAACCCCACAAACAAGCGCGGTCACAGCTACTTATAGCAACTTGTCTTTTCTAATCCTATTTTTTCAATGTTTTAAAGTAAATTTCCACAAAACCCGAGTTTTTAAAGCTTTACTGATAGAGATGTGAGGATTTATGACTACCTCTCCATCTTGTCTCTATGAAGTGTCAAACTTAGAACATTTATAGTACATCTAATGTCTCACATTGGAATATCCGTTAAAAGGAGCAGTATTGGTAAAACTGATGCTGTGTTGCAAGTTCAGACCCTGCAGTGGTAATGCATGATAAAGGGAATTATAGAGCACCAGCATTATAAGAGATTTGCCTGGATTGTTCCCTGAAACTACATAACCGTGTAAGTCACACTCTAGCCCCATACAATGGCTCTGACTAGAGGTGTAAACCAAAGATGCAAAATCTGTAATGGAGCCTCTACCTACCTTGTATCGTCTAGGCTCTGTTCTCACAGAGTATCGCGCCGCTCATTTAGACATGTATACACGTGTCAGAGCGAGGCGCTTCAAAACAGATCCCATGGATTTCAATGAGTGACGGCTTCCGTGCGTAACACATTGAAATCAATGGGAGGCTTTGTAACCCATTGATTTCAATGTGTTACGCGCATAAGCCGGCACCCATTGAAACCAATGGGATCTGTTTTGAAGCGCCGCGCTCTGACACGTGTATACATGTCTAAATGAGCGGCGCGTTACTCTGTGAGAACGGAGCCTTAGAGTAGTTGTATATTTTACATGGCAGTGGGATCATTAAGGTCCAGGGCTCAGTAGTGACTTCTGCCTGTGCAATCCCTATAGCTATGCCCCTAGTGCTGGCCATGGAGTACCCATCTTAACAGCGCCAACCACATACTCCCACCCACCCACTTCTATGCAGTCATACAAGCACACACTACCACATTCACAATAGTGCAAACGATTCAGTAAAACCCATAAAAGAGCCAACTAAAAATGCCCCACCCCAGTGTGCCAGTCCTACAGTTCTGCTCCCATACAGCGTGTCACTTCTCTGACATGAATGATACATGAGCAACCATTGTCGGGCAGTAACATGTATATTCCAAGTCCTTCAGTGACATCTATGATCAGAACGAAAAAGCAATCCCTTTTCTAATAGCAGTACTTTAGAACTATTAGGACACAGGAAACTCTATCTATGTCCTGAAGGTCGGGGGTGCAGGTTATATCCGATTTCACAACCAGTTTTTCTATAGGGCTGTAATGCATTGAACATTAAAAAGGGAATTTTGCAGCAAGTTTAATTATAAATGTCCTACTTTTCTGTGTCCACAGCTCCTATGCAGACCTATGTGTCTCCCTGGTTACAGTCTTCAAGTAACCCTGGGTAATCTCATCCTCCCTCTCATCTGCTTCCTACCAAACATATGTTAGCAAAGAGTAAGAATTATGGAAGGTAATATAACTGCAGGATCAGACTACGCAAGGTTTTTTTTGTAGTCTTCTAGCCTAACTGGCTATGGCATATTGTGTCAGCGCCAGGACAACAAACAGAATCTTAGCCCTAGGTGAAGAATAGCTGATGGGTTCTAGTTTATTTCCCCGCTTATGTACTGTCTACTGGATCCATCA
This sequence comes from Leptodactylus fuscus, assembly GCF_031893055.1. NCBI lineage: Eukaryota > Metazoa > Chordata > Amphibia > Anura > Leptodactylidae > Leptodactylus > Leptodactylus fuscus. The sequence goes on from NC_134273.1 coordinate 42,120,629, forward strand.
TGTCCTGTGAATTATATTAGATGCAATCTTGTCGCATGCTTTATTCCTGTGACTAAATGAAGAAAAGAGCCGTATGTCGAACATCTTGCTTGTAACAATTATCAATGATAAAATCACTGTTCAGTTACTTACAATATCTGTTCAATTATTTCTGGACTACCAAAAGAAAAGTAATCTGGCCGCCTAATTCATGAAAAGATATTGCCAAATTATTAGGATCATATGGCTCCCAATGCTCACATATTCTGTGGCAACATTAAACTATATTAAGGGAATGTTCACATCTGAACCTCCAGCACAGAGCCTGTCTAAAATTGAAGATAGAAAAAGCCCAGGAATCACAACTTTTTCATCTGGATATGTGATGGCAAGAATAAGGTATACTCAATGGGATCCATTGTTATCCTTCTTTAGATGTTATCCATCATTAGATGAATCCATCTTTATTGTTTATTCTGTTCTTCGGTTCCTATGATAGCTCAGAAGAACAGATTAAAAAATGCTAGTGTGAACGCACCTTTGTGGAAAGGTTATTACCAGGGAGTATGCAGAGGAGACTTTACCAAACTATGGATGTAGCATATCTAGTCTAGGTATGGTATAGTCTATTCCAGATATGGTATAGCCCACATCTGAAATTTCCCCAATGTGGGACTATTAAAGGATTGTCTTATCTGATCTTATATAGTCCAGTTCAGATTTAGTTAAGCCCTGATATAGTCCTGTCCAAATATGGTATAGCTGAGTCCAGAAATGGTATAGCCTACAGATAGTCCACTCTAGATATAGTATAGCCCACATGTAGTCCAGTCCAGATATAGTATAGCCCTGATATAGTCCAGTCCAGTTATGGGATAAAATACTGACGGTAAATATTGCAAGGTATACGTGCCACTAATACAGTAATTGTAGAAATAGATGAGTAGTCTATTATTTGGACGTATTAAAACTTGAAACTTTATTAGTATCTATTAAAAGTAAATAATTCAAAAAAACAAAACAAAAAAAACAACCACCCAAGTGTTCAATTTCCAAAACAAAAAGGGGAAGGAAAAAGGACTGAATAATTCATGGTTTCACTTCTGTGGGAATATTTTAAAACCCACAGAAAAGCTAATTCAGTCCAATAAAAGAGAGAATTTTTCTCCTCTGCTCAGTTATGGGATAACCCAGATATAGTAGTGTCCAGATAAGGTATTGCCCACATATAGTCCAGTTCAGATATAGTATGGCCCTATTATAGTCCAGTCCAGTTATGGGAAAACCCAGATATAGTCCAGTCCAGATACAGATTAGCCCAGATATAGTACAGTCCATATATATTATAGCCCTGATATAGTCAAGTCCAGAAATAGTATAGTCCTGATATAGTCCAGTCCACTTATGGTATAGCCCAGATATAATCCAGTCCAGATTAGGTATAGCCTATGTATAGTCCAGTCCAAATATAGTATAGCCCTGATATAGTCCAGTCCAGTTATGGGATAACCCAGATATAGTCCAGTCCAGATATAGTATAGCCCTGATATAGTCCAGTCCATATATAGTATAGCCCTGATATAGTCCAGTCCATGTATAGTATAAGCCCTGATATAGTCCAGTCCATATATAGTATAGCCCTGATATAGTCCAGTCCAGGTATGGTATAGACCTGATAGAGTCCAGTCCAGATACAGTTTAGCCCAGATATAGTACAGTCCATATATAGTATAGCCCTGATATAGTCCAGTCCATATATAGTATAGCCCTGATATAGTCCAGTCCAGGTATACTATAGACCTGATAGAGTCCAGTCCAGATACAGTTTAGCCCAGATATAGTAGAGTCCATATATAGTATAGACCTGATAGAGTCCAGTCCAGACATGGTTTCGCCCAGATACGGCTCAGTGCTTATTTTTTCAAATGTTACAATAAATTTTCCTGGACATCCTCACTGATTTTCTTATTCAGGAGAAATTGCTCAATGATCAACTAAACATAAGTAGCAATAAAATTCTCACAAGGCGGTGAAATAACTAAGAAATTCTGACCTGTATTGATAAATCTAAAAATAGAGTCTAATACAGGGTCAGAGATCAAACAGGGTGTGGGGCTTTACACTGGACAAGAAAGGGTGAGTTAAGTGGCTCTTAGCAGACGTCAGATACTGTGTTTCTATGGAAATATCTCAGAAAAGGATTTCAAATATGGCTGCAAGACAAAGTGTTTGACTTTAGTTTTATAAATACATTGCGGGTTTGTACATATAGAATATTGTAATATTATAATTACTAGATATAATTGGACTATTGGATTCTCCATTATGATTTTCACCTTTAAATAACTTTCTTGATGGGTTAATATTTTCTATAATATATAACATTTTCTAAGTATGCTGGGGTATAATAAATGGATGACTGGTAAAGACTGCAGGTCTCCAAACATGTTATTATATACTTACTGAGTATTAGGCTTAAAAATGGTTTATACAACATTATATAAAAACATATAGACAACTTTGTTACGTTGAACAATCTCATTCACATAAGAGAACTGAAGACGTCCTCAGAAGTCCGCAAGACACTTAGAATCATAAACTGTACAGAAGTAGAAGAGCCGAGACTGGCATTTGTGTTTTCTGTGGCTTTATACAAACATGCAGGTTTATCAGGTAAAGGTGTCTTAGATGGATGAGGAGTCATTTTCCATGTCTGTATTCTATCTAATATATTCAGAAAATTAATAATTATCCATGTATCAAACGCCTATCTATCTGAAGGAAGCAGGTACAGAAAATCACATCAGCTAAGGTGTCTGTCCTTAAATCTAGAGAAATCATAATGAAGAAAAGAAAGAGTCTGTTCTTCTATCTTTGTAAACTGTGTACTGAATTTATCTATAGTATCTAAAGTATCTGTCTATCTATCTTTCTATTGTCTATCTAATATCTACTTTATATATTTCATATTTATCTGTCTCATATTTATCTTATTTTATATCTATCTCACATCTATTTCTATTTTATGACTATTGTATCTAGTGTATATCTTTCTCATCTATCTATCTATCTATCTATCTATCTATCTATCTATCTATCTATCTATCTATCTATCTAAGATAGACAATTGTAGCCTCACCACCAAATCTGGGGATCATCCCATAAATTGTACGGCAGAAACCCCTCTCCAGGCAAAAGGGATTGCAATAGAAAAAACAATCCGGTATGCCAGCAACTTGTATGGATGGAAAAATGTCCTTTTATTGGAAAAAGCAGTACACCAGGTATCGGTCCTCACAGAAACTTGAGAAAGGTTCCTGTGGGGACCGATACGTGGTGTACTGATTATTCCAATAAAAGGACAGTTTTCATCCGTACAAGTTGAAGGCAGACCGGATTGTTTTATCTATCTATCTATCTATCTATCTATCTATCTATCTATCTATCTATCCATCTATCTACCTCTATCATAACTATCTGTCTATCTACCTATATATCTATCTCTGTCTATCATATCTATCTATCTATCTATATACCTCTCTATTGCTCAAATATGGTATAATTGATTTGCAATATTGATTAAAATTGCTGAATCAATAAGACACTCAGATCTTAATGCCATACATTCTGCACACAAGTTATAAGTGGAAACACCTGACAGATCCCTTCAGATAGTTGACATTCAGGTAGCTAACTTGGTGTAGGTTCCTTTGTTACTGGTAATGATACAAGTTTGCTACTTTACATACAGTGCATGTGTATTAAGTGTAAAAATATCCATCCCATGAAGACATAATTACTACCTTTCAATATAGTTATAATACATTGTTGCAATGTCTGTGAATCTTTCTACATATTTCTAGACATGTGTATTGATATAATATGCACTTAAAAAGCCAAAAGTGTATTCATAGATAAAGAGATAGAGAGATGATAGATATAGATAGATAGATAGATAGATAGATAGATAGATAGATAGATAGATAGAATGTAAGCATAGTCATAGATTTTAACAAGGGTGTTCACTAATTATGTTAATGTTCAACTATTCCAGAACATGAATGATACAATGTCAGAAGAAGTGTCTATTAATAAATACACAACATGTATCAAAAGTACCCAAAGATCACACTGCTAAAGATAGATAAATAGATAGATTGATAATTTAGATGAATAGATAGATATCTGGTCTATCTATCTAAGTCCTTACATCACAGCAGATATCACTTGTCAGCGCCTTTGTAACAGTTCACACACCATACCACATATACAAAGATGTAATTGAACTCTGATCATTATAAAGTAGGCCCTAAGGAAATACATAAAGTGTTGTTACCTTAGCCAGGCGTGTGTTGGAGATGTGCCCAGGTAATGTTCAGGTTACTGCAGGTGTATCTTCCTCAAGATCTAGCGCTTCCTTCCCTGGCAACTTAGTTCTTCAGTGAATGCCTCTGCCCTATGTCTCCCTATGTTATAGTTTTCTTTGTATCCTATGTCCTGTACTGTCCCCTGTTTTCACATGTCATCTACACTCCTGTCCATGATCTGACCCCATCCATTCACCTTCTCCCAGTGTCTTCTTGGGTACTCTATATACTCCAGCCCTCTGATCTGATGCTTCTATATACTATCCAGCTACTTTACACTTGGTAAAGTCTCTATGTGAGCCCTTTAAATCCTGCGCTGCTACTTAGTTCTCCATCAGTTGTGCCTGTGCCTGTATCTCTGCCTGTCTCTGATGCCTCCTCGCTGTGTCTCTTCCCCCTCTCCTTCCTCTCTCTTCCTATGAGCAGTAGTTAGTGGTTGTGCACAGGAATCTGACAGCGCTGGGTTGGTTGATCTCTTCTCTCCATGTGATCTCAGCCTGGATTCACAGATCAGCCTCAGGACCAGGCAGTGAAGCACATGTGTGCCCTCTCTCCGGGCATCACTGATGAACTCAATGAACTTACTGGGAGATACAGTGACTGATTTCACATCTGACCAAGTCTCAATTGTCATTTTATCTCACCCTAAGATAACAGATTGAGCATATTAACCTAAACGTATGTTTTTTGGATTAATATACAGTATTTGGGAGGTGTGGAAAAATGCTGCAAAGTAAGAATGCTCTCAAAAATAGAAATGCTAATATATATAGAAAATAGAAATTAAATCACGGTAAATCAATATTTGATGTGAGCGACCTTTACTTCTCCTTAGTACTTGTAGGTCGTTTTTAAAGGAACTCAGTGAGGAGTTTGTTCCAAATATCTTGGAAAATTAAGCAAAGATCTTGTGTGGATGTAGGTTTGGCCAAATCCTTCTGCCTCTTCCTGTAATCCTAGACAGACTGGATGTTGAGATCAGGGCCCTGTGGGTGCCATATCATTACTTCTAGGACTCCCTGTATATACTGTATGTACAAATAAGACATGATGATTTCTAAAGATAAAAGATTGAAATGTAATGTTTACTGGCTACAAACCAGTTGGGCAATTTGCTAAACTAAATGTACTAGAATACAGCCGTTATTTATACAAAAAATCACGTATACGCCTTCTACCACATTTATCATGGCACTTTTTTGTGTGACAAAGACACAGGTTTAAGATATCAAAATTAGGATTAGTAAATCTTCCCCAATGTATTTCACGCATGCAGAACTTTATCTACCTTTACAAAGGTAAAAAAAACATGACGAAATAAAGCTTACATTAGTGTCAATGGGAATGGTCAAAGAATCAGTTCCATTCTCTGCAACAGTTTAATGTCCGTTGCTGTCATCCTATGATGGAAGACAGTAACGGACATTAACTACGGTAGTGTGAACTCCCCCTAAAGGTGTATTTGTTAGCACTTAAAATTGGTTTTAACTGGGAGAAACATTTGCAAAGGTTCTTACCCATGTACCAGCAACATACATTTATCACATAATACTGACAGATATAGTGGCCACATAACTCTGCCATACGATATTTAAATAGTGCCATAAAATGTACAAATATTTATATTTTTAAAAACATACAGATAGGGGCGAATATGTGTGAAATGTGTGCTTGTCCGGGCGTGAGGCTGTAAGGGGGCCCAGTGGCAACTGCACATTTACCCCATTACAATCCGAACCCCGCAAGATTTGTCTTGTGAATATTCACAAGGATCGCTGTCACTGGCATAATGATGCACAGCCCAAAACAATACCACTTAAAAGACAAAGCATCCATGTAACAATATCCTACAGTGCCAAAATAATGCCTTTATACAGCACCCATTCTGCAGTACTGTACAATGCCAATATAATACATCTATATACAGTAATTGTAGACATTAGACACTGCATGATGCTGTCATCACTTCATGTATGAAATGACACATAAGAATTGCCCACATTACAAAGTTACATACACCTAACATTACACATGTATACAATGCCCAAATAATACTGCCATACAGTGCACATATAACACAGTTATACAGTATTCACATGGCAATACTATTTCCATAATAATAATTTTCCCAGTTGATATCTATCCAGTGGCCTATTGTTCATTGGTGGCTCAGTGGCATCTACTCCAGGAGCCGTCAGGAGAATAAAACCACTGATATCTCCTGTTTCACATTATGCTTTACATCATGCTGTTTCTTCTCACATTTAATTGGCATAGCAGGGTGACACCCCCCTGCCCCCTCTACCTTGTAAGGATTGTTAACTGCATTTAACTCCTGGCAGGGATCGTTTTTAGTTGCTAAGCACATGCAGCAATTTTGTGAACATAGCAAGCTATATGGAGCAGTGCAGAATATGGCATTCGCCAAGTAGCTATGTAATAATTGAATTAGCACCCTTCTACGTTGTTTTTACATCAATGCTAGGGTAATGCCCTATTTGCCTAATACATGTCTCAACCCAACATCCAGAAGATGTATAGAAGTTAGGTTCAAAATGATAGGGCTGACACTGTATAAAAAACTGAAATGTCCAGAACTAATAGAAAACATCTTACCCCTGGTTCACATATGCGTTTGGGGTGGGGACCTTTCTCTCTTAAAGAGGACCAAATTCAATTTATTGTATCCTTCAATAGGCACTGTTCCACTTTTTTCTGTAGCATCTACCGCTTTTAAGCAATTATTTCTGGTAGCTTAAGCACAATTATTCATTCTGTTGTCAAGTGGGCGGTCCTGAGCTATTGCAGAAAGACAGGGACCACCCACATGACAGCAGAGAGCATAACGGTACTGAAACTATCCGTGACAATTACTCAAGGATGATGGGGGCTAGAGAAACTGTACCAGGATCAGTGGGGCATCAGCTACTTAAAGGGGTTGGCCACTTTCAGACCAATATTGAGAAACAAACGTTATTGTTTGTACAATAAAAAGATATACAATTTTCCAATATACTTTCTGTATCAATTCCTCACGGTTTTCTAGATCTCTGCTTGCTGTCATTCATTCTGTTACTTCTAGAGGATAAAACTCTGACCATGGTCATGTGATTTACGGTCCATGGTCATGTGATGAGCACACAGGTGCACAGCTGATTACCAGGCAGATGTCTGATTACTGTGCTGTGACTATAACGAGCGGCACCTGTTTGCTCATCACATGACCATGGACCGTAAATCACATGACCATGGTCAGACTTTTATCCACTAGAAGTAACAGAATGAATGACAGCAAGCAGAGATCTAGAAAACCATGAGGAATTGATACAGAAACTATATTGGAAAATTGTATATCTTTTTATTATACAAACAATAACATTTGTCTCTCAATATTGGTCTGAAAGTGGCCAACCCCTTTAAGGATGTAAAGAGGTGGTGGAGAGGTGAAAGGTCCTCTTTAAGAGTTTGGAGCAGAAAATAAAACCAATGTATCAGAACATTATCTTTCAAGTAAGTTTGAGAAAATGTGATGATCTGTGAGGGTTTTTTTTATATCTTCTTTTATGCCCTGTAAATTGTAACGGGCATCCTTGTATAAGACTTGCTTTTACAGCACATCATAGAAATGCTTTATTGAATTCAAATCTTTGGATTTTGGGAGTCAAGCCACCTTGAACATTTTTTCAGTGTGGTAGCACACACTAGGGTAAGTTCAGACAGAGTTTATTGGTCCGGAAGCTGAGGCAGATGCCGCCTCAGGTTGAATGAATGGGCCTAGTCGCATCCAGTCGTGCACTCCGCTTCAGATTAGGGCCAATGAATGGGCCTAGTCACATCCAGTCGTGCACTCCGCTTCAGATTAGGCCCAATGAATGGGCCTAGTCGGGAGGGTCTTCAGGCAAAATCGCGAGGCGAAAAGGCCTGAAGAATGAGCATCTCGCTCCTGGAAAAAAGAACTGACCGGCTCCCATTACTTTCAATTGGAGCCGTCTTTTTCGGTTAGGATTTTGAGGCGGATACGACCTCAAAATCCTGACCAAAACACCCTGTGAACTTACCCTTATTTTGCTGAAAGAGGCCACTGCTGTCAGGGAATATCATTGCTATGATCAGCTGCACTTGGTTCAATAGCAGTACTTAGGCTGGTGGTAAGCATCAAAGATACATCTACATAAATGCAAAGACCTTGGATTTCGCCAAGTGCTTACAAACTCACACTACTTTTTACAACTTGCCTTCTTCCTATCCTGGTGTCATCTCCTCCCATGTTACAAGCATCAGGCCATCCGCATAATGTAAAGTAAATTATTTATTCACCAAGCCACCTTCTTTCAGTACTCCACACTCCAGATTTGAGGTTCATGTGCCCATTGTAGGCATTTGTGATGACCCGGTACAAAGCAAGTTGCAATGCCATATGGGATTCCAACCTCAGCAACCAAGACTTTTTTGTAGATTCCTTTGTTGTGCTTTCTTAGACCAAATGTTATAGGTACAGTAGTATCCACGGCATACCAAGATCACCCCACAAGACCTGCTGTTTTGAAGATGCTCTGACCCAGTCATTTGGGAATCCAATTTTGGCTGTTTGCAATATCCACTGCTTGACATCAAAAATCCAGAACTGTCAACCACACAGATCCTTCAAATGATCAACACTGGAACAGTTAAAGGGGTTGGCTACTATCAGACAAATATTGAGAAACCAATGTTATTTTTTGTATGATAAAAAGTTGTCCAATTTTCCAATATACTTTCTGTATCAATCCCTCATGGTTTTCTAGATATCCGCTTACTCCCAGGTGACAAAAATCAGGCCATGGCAGGGGCGTAACTACCTGGGTAGCAGCGGTAGCGGCTTCCACAGGGCCCAGGACATTAGGGGGCCAGGCAACAGCGGCTACTGCTCATGGGTCCTAATTACTTACCTTATCTGGCTCTGGTTAGGCTTCAGGCCTACTTGTGTGACATCAGGGATGTCACATGACCGAAGCCTGCATCCTTGTGCATCACAACGCAGGCCTCAAGTCATGTGACGACCTGTACATCATTGAAGATGGCTGACATCAGAGGGAAGTGCAGCGGAGCCAGGGATAGGTAAGTAACAGTGTTTTTTACGTTTGTATCCTCTCCCTGGGTCTATGAATATTGTAGTCTGGGGTTTGAAAAGACCTCAGAGTATAATAATTGTTCATGGGTGTCCACAATGGGGCGTAATACTGTGTGCAGGGGCCAGTAGGGTTCATAATACTAATACATAATACTAATAATAATAATACCAGGACCCTGCCATTCCTAGCTACGCCACTGGGCCATGGTCATATGATATACAGTCCATGGTCATGTGATAAACACACAGGTGCACAGCTCGTTACCAGGCAGATGTCTTATTACTGTTCTGTGACTATATAGCGCTGTACACGTTGGTGTCCATCACATGACCATGGACCATATATCACATGACATTGGAATGATTTTTATCCAGCAGAAATAATGAAAGCAAACAGAGATCTAGAAATCTGTGTGGAATTAATACAGAAAGTACATTGGAAAATTATACAACTTTTTAATATACGAACAATAACACTGATCTCTCAATATTGGTCTAAAAGTGGCCAAACCCCTTTAAGAATCTGGTACCACACCTCCACAGCACTCTTCAGTATAGAAGCAAACAATCCTTGAGAATTGAAAACACTCCCCAATATAGTGTAATTCCATACTACCAGATGTGATGTAAAGCAAAGAGTTTATTATACTCAAAGATTAGTGATAAAAGCAAGTGCATCAACACAGATCCCAGCATACTGCTGGCCTGACCTTAGGGTTTGGTCCTTCTGGCATCCAATGGTTTTCATCTTTAGGCTGGGGCCCCACGGGCCGGAAATGCCGTGATTCGCCTGCAGCGAAAAAGCCTTCGGAAAAATTGTGGCATTTTACAGTACTTGTAAAGTGGATGGGATTCATGCAAATCCCATGCCCATATTGCAATTTTTTGAGGTGAATTTCTGCATAAAAATCCTCTTGCAAAAAACTCGACTGTGTGTAAGGTCAATGTGCTATCTGGGTTTTTTCCCAGATGTAGCAGTGATGGTTGTGCGCTCAGCTTGGCTGCATTTTTGGAGTAGCCAAGCTGAGTGCACGGCCAGCTCTGCTACATCTTGGCATAGGAATTCAATGACCAGCGTTGATTGGCCAAATGCCATACAGAGTACAGCATTCGGCCAATCAACACTGGTTCTGGCGGAGTCTAAGATTGGTCCACAGCAGTCTCCATTCTGGTCCGATATTAGACTCTGCCTTCTCACAGACGAGCCTCTGGCAGAACCAGCATTGATTGGCCGAATGCTGTACTCTGTATGGCATTCGGTCAATCAATACTGGTCAATGCATTCCTATGGGAAAACGTCAGCTACCGCATATCGCAAGATATGCAAGACAAGTGACTTGGGCTTGTTAGATGCCCCCAGACATGCTTCCCCTGCTGTCCCAGTTGCATTCCATTGTGTTGGCATCATTTCCTGGGGTGTGATAGTGGACTTGGTGACTCTCCTGAGTTGAATGGTGGGGTCCCCTGAAATGAAGCATTTTCCCCCATAGACTATAATGGGGTTCAATATTTGTTCGAAAAGTCGAATATTGAGCGGCTATTCGAAACGAACATCGAATATTTTACTGTTCACTCATCTCTAATAACAAACACTACATACCTTTGGAATTGCTGTGACTGTACTGACCTGAGGAATATAGATAACATGTCTTATTTACTGGATAATTAAAGGAATTATCCAGATTTTAGTTTGTTTGTTTTTAAAAATGGGCCATATAGCAGGATGAATCAATACTAAACACTTCCTAATATATATCCTGCTTAAATTCGGGTACCATTTATCTCAGTTAATTTTAGGTCATTGACCACAGCTGTGATGTTTCAGTTGCAAGCCCACTACCCCTCTCTGTGAGCAGTTCAGTCAGAAAATGAAACATCACAGCAGCATGTGACCTCGGAAGCCAGAGTGATTTATTACAGGGGAGAGAGCAGGAAGACAAATATAGTTTGTTGACAGATTCACTACATGTAGATAACAGTGAGACAAGGAGCAGCAAGTAAAATAAACCCAAGCAAAGAATGTACAAGGGAACAGTGAATATTTATCATTGATGGCTATTGGCTATTGATGTGTTTGCAGATAATTTTTGGAAGTTGGATAACCCCCCCTTTAATTGCATAAAAACAAAACCCATAAGAATACGGTATAACTACAGTTTTTCCTAATTCCACCACATTTTCAATTTTTTCCAGTTTGCGGTCCATCATACGTAGTATTAAATGGTACCATTATGAAGTACAATTTGTCCTACAAAAAATAAGACCTCAACAACTCAAATCTTGCATACACCCCTGCTTACATAGACATGTAATACAAGTTGAAGGAAGAAATAACTTTCAATTTTAGCAACATCAAATTGACAGAACAGTTAGTAAATACTTGTAAAGAATATAGTTTTACTGAGTACAGCAAATATCTTTGAAATCTCCCACTGCACACCAAATTCTCTAGAAATGTTTCATCTATTAAAATATAATTTTATTTATCCCGTCCAATGAACACTGTAAACAATAACACCCCAATCCCAAAATTGTTGTATTTCACCTCCTCTGACAATAATTGACTAAAAACAATTCAAATCTCATCTGAAAATGGTATTAATAAAAATAAAAGTTACTCACTCTGAAAATAAAAAGGGTGTGAACCTAGAGGGCGATGTAGAGCAACCAAAAACAGGGTTGAAAAGGACTCTGACCACACCCATACCTGAGAAAGGGGCTCAACTCTAGAGGGAGTGCACACAGCAGGAAGTGCTGCTAGTGACCTGCAGGTGCACTGTGAACCAGTTGGAGACAGACAGGAGGTCTGTCCCAAGAAGATTGGATTCTAGAAGGAGCCCAACTCCAGAGAGGGAGTGCTGCTGGTGACCTGCAGGAGCAGGTGGAAAGTGGACCAGTTAGAGACAGTAAGGAGGTCTGTCCCAAGAGGACTGGAATACAAAAAGGACTTGGTTAAGCTCAGTGTGAGTCAGACTGGTGAGAAGAAACCTCAGAAGAGTATCTTGTCCTTGGTAGATTCGTAAGGGTTCAAGAAGTGTGTGTGGGCTAGGCTGTTTGTTAATTTTTTTCTGTTATAAGCTGAATAAAGCCACTTAAACAGCAGATCAGGTGATGCAATCCAAATTATTTGGCACCCAGCACCACCAACACCTCTGTTAAGTCCAGGAAAACCGCTAGCTTTGATGCTAAACGACCCTCAATTATCACATGGCATATAGCAATTTTTTCTAAAGTTTTCTAAAAAAAAAAAAAAATCCAATAAGTAGCAAAGCATAATAAAACCTATATAAATTTGTTGTTGTTGTAATTGTACTGACCTGCAGAACTTTTCCTGCTCAGTAAACATTATAAAAGCACAGCCCAAAAAATAATTGTGTATTCCTTTAAGTTTTTCTATTCCACAAAACCGTGCGGAATTGATAGGGAAAGTATATAACTTTTCATCACAAAAAAATAACTTTTATTTGCCGCTGAAACTGGACTACATTTTTAAATGGGAAAAGGAGGATTGAAGTTTTAACATTTGTGGAGTTTTTTATATTTTGAAAAACTTTATTAAACTGTGATACTTTGTTTTATCCTCTAAGAACATGTGAATATGCATTCACCAATATTATAGAACACCCTGATATGCAGTACCTTGGCTTCTGAAGGTTTAATGTTCTGGACTGGTTATCCATAAGGCTACCAGCAGGTGTCAAATTTATAAGGCTATTTTCCCATAACCATTATGAATGTCCGTTCCTGTCATCAGTCATAGGATAACAGCAATGAACATTAATTGTTGCAGAGTAACAGACTCACATGGAGTGTCCATTCCCATTTACTGTAATGTAAACAACATGATGGATACTTTCTTCCATCATGTTTCTATACTTTTGAAGCAGAAGAAAAAGTCCTTCATGAACAACTTTGTGTTCCAACAGAAAAATAATAAACTAGATGGAAGAAAGCTTTTGTCATGTTTTTTACATCAGTCGAATACAAATGGATACCTGACATAGGGGACTTAGTCTGCATCTGTCGTTTAAGGTCTGTTGTTTTCATCCAGTGATGGATGTGAGCAAGGGACATTAAATAACGGTAGTGTGAACTTACCCTAGCACCCCCCATATAAGGAATAACTACCCTGTTCCCGCGACTTCATTTGCGTGTTGTTGGCGTCAATGATCCGCCTATATTCAGCAAATTGCTGCTGTTGATGGTTTGCCTGCTTTGGCGTTTCGGCAGGTCTTAAGCTGTCCTGCTGCTGAAATTCTATCTTGCGCCGTGCCTGTGATTGTTCTGGCATCTCAGCAGCTTGCTGGGATGCCATATAATGAGCTTGTTGTTGGTATTGATGATCCGCCTGCTCTGGCGTTTCGGCAGCTGTCAAGCTGGCCTGCTGCTGAACTCATTTCTATCGCTGTGCCCGTGATTGTTCTGGCATCTCAGCAGCTCGCTGGGTAGCCATATAATGAGTGTGCTGTTGGCGTTGATAATCTGCCTGCTCCGGCATTTCGGCAGCTGTCAAACTGGCCTCCCACTAAACTTGTTCCTCGCACTGTGTCTGTGATAGTTCCGGCATCTCAGCAGCTCGCTGGGACGCCATGTAATAAGCGTGTTTTTGGCTCTGATGATCCCCCTCAGCTCTGCTTGAGGAGAACTCTGTTGACTTCCGGCTACCTTCATAGCTGTCGTTGTTTTAGAATTTTGCGACAAATTAGATTTTTTTTTTCACAGCTTGTTTAAAAGTAGCAAACTGCCAATTTGGATTAAGGCTGTTTTTCCATTCAGTCTGTCAATATGTTGCCTAGCAGATCAGATAATATGCAGATGTGTGTACAGAATGGACTGAGGGTTAGCTGAGTGTTTACATTGAGAGATAACAGACCTGGCTTTATCAGAACCTGAGATAAGCTGCTGCAAGAGCAATATAATATAGTATGTGAACATAAATTCATAACATTCATGAAGCCATGTTATTTATGGGGATAAATAGTAGCCTATGTTTTAATTGAGGATACAAACTATCTGTGTGCCAAATTTCATTCAAATCCGTTCAGCCGTTTTTGCGTGATTGAGTAACAAACATCCAAACACACAAACTTTCACATTTATATTAGTAGGATTCATATTACTAGGATCTCAGTTACTAATATGGCTCCATACACCCATCCTCACTTTATGATGTACGGTTACATCAAATACCAGGGTGATGTTAGCTAAAGAATCTCTGTTTAATGTCCAAAAAATTAACCAGCAGGTATTTATGCCAAAAAAAACATTGACAAAAGATAGAAGAATCGGTCTACAAGTGTAAGGATTTTTATGTTCATATAACGGTCATGCCAGCAAGTTCTTTATGTATACTATGACGATTTCCTTATATAGTGCTGTTTTTGCAGGGGAGAGATAATGATTCATGCCTAAAGGCTTGCTGTTGGGGAAATAATAACGAATTGGGTTTGGAACATGTATACAAACGGTTATTTTAAGGTAGTTAGTTTTGTGTGTGGTATCTGGTATCAGATAGTAACTAATGTTGGAGCTCACCTATTATATAGTCCTTGAGAAGCTCATGTATGTTTTCTTTAGCCCCAGGGATACATCAGGAATATCCTTATATCCTTTCATCTGAAGGAATTATTATAGTTCGGCTTTAGATATGACAGCTGGAAAGTACAAAACCATCACTGACTCTTTGCACATTGTCAAATTGGTTGCTCTAGATATGCAGCATGATCCCTGATAGACTATGGATGTAGTGTGTCATCATACAGTGCCTACAAGTAGTATTCAACCCCCTGCAGATTTAGCAGGTTTGATAAGATGCAAATAAGTTAGAGCCTTCAAACTTCAAACAAGAGCAGGATTTATTAACAGATGCATAAATCTTACAAACCAAAAAGTTATGTTGCTCAGTTAAATTTTAATACATTTTAAATATAAAAGTGTGGGTCAATTATTATTCAACCCCTAGGTTTAATATTTTGTGGAATAACCCTTGTTTGCAATTACAGCTAATAATCGTCTTTTATAAGACCTGATCAGGCCGGCACAGGTCTCTGGAGTTATCTTGGCCCACTCCTCCATGCAGATCTTCTCCAAGTTATCTAGGTTCTTTGGGTGCCTCATGTGGACTTTAATCTTGAGCTCCTTCCACAAGTTTTCAATTGGGTTAAGGTCAGGAGACTGACTAGGCCACTGCAACACCTTGATTTTTTCCCTCTTGAACCAGGCCTTGGTTTTCTTGGCTGTGTGCTTTGGGTCATTGTCTTGTTGGAAGATGAAATGACGACCCATCTTAAGATCCTTGATGGAGGAGCGGAGGTTCTTGGCCAAAATCTCCAGGTAGGCCGTGCTATCCATCTTCCCATGGATGCGGACCAGATGGCCAGGCCCCTTGGCTGAGAAGCAGCCCCACAGCATGATGCTGCCACCACCATGCTTGACTGTAGGGATGGTATTCTTGGGGTCGTATGCAGTGACATCCAGTCTCCAAACGTCACGTGTGTGGTTGTCACCAAAGATCTCGATCTTGGTCTCATCAGACCAGAGAACCTTGAACCAGTCTGTCTCAGAGTCCTCCAAGTAATCATGAGCAAACTGTAGACGAGCCTTGACATGACGCTTTGAAAGTAAAGGTACCTTATGGGCTCGTCTGGAACGGAGACCATTGCGGTGGAGTACGTTACTTATGGTATTGACTGAAACCAATGTCCCCACTGCCATGAGATCTTCCCGGAGCTCCTTCCTTGTTGTCCTTGGGTTAGCCTTGACTCTTCGGACAAGCCTGGCCTCGGCACGGGCGGAAACTTTCAAAGGCTGTCCAGGCCGTGGAAGGCTAACAGTAGTTCCATAAGCCTTCCACTTCCGGATGATGCTCCCAACAGTGGAGACAGGTAGGCCCAACTCCTTGGAAAGGGTTTTGTACCCCTTGCCAGCCTTGTGACCCTCCACGATCTTGTCTCTGATGGCCTTGGAATGCTCCTTTGTATTTCCCATGTTGACCATGTATGAGTGCTGTTCACAAGTTTGGGGAGGGTCTTAAATAGTCAGAAAAGGCTTGAAAAAGAGATAATTAATCCAAACATGTGAAGCTCACTCTTTGTGCCTGAACAACTTCTTAATATTTTAGGGGAACCAAACAGAATTCTGGTGGTTTGAGGGGTTGAATAATAAATGACCCTCTGAATAAACTTTTCACAATTTAAAAAAAATTAAACAAAGAAATAACATTCTTTTTTGCTGCAGTGCATTTCACACTTCCAGGCTGATCTACAGTCCAAATGTCACAATGCCAAGTTAATTCCGAATGTGTAAACCTGCTAAATCTGCAGGGGGTTGAATACTACTTGTAGGCACTGTATATACAAGTCGTCTCTAGATAAACTTAAGAATGATATGTTCATCTAAAGACTCCAGCTATTATTAAGGACTTGGGGACATTTTCATAAAATGGAATAAAGCAAAATGACAAAATGTCAGCAGAAAATATACAACACATCTTAAAGGTGTGCTGTCCTGTAGATGTCCTGTTAGATATAAGCATCTAAATCTACGTACACGTCTTCATTCCTACTTTGCTCTTCCATTAACATCAATAACATCATTGAGCAAGATGTTCTGAAATCCAGGTCAAAATGCCAGGTATGAAATAGCCAAAGTGATTGTCTATAAAATGATGGGGGCCTCATGTTCATGGCTGTAGTGGATAATGAGATATGGAGCCTGAAGGGCAATAGTTCAAAACATTGCCCCTAGGCACTTAACGTCATATGGGCATGCCAAGTGTCATGATGTCACCAGGAGAGTGCCGGACACCACAAGGAGGTGAAGGGAATATACTGTAGATGGTTTTTATTTCTTTTGAACTCCCCTGGGTCTACACCTATTAAACTCTGGAGTCTGAAGAGACCCCAAAGAAATATAATTTGCTGAAATGGAAGTTGTGGAGGACATTTTAGTTAGTCTCAGACTAATCGGCAGTTGTTCGGTTTTATTAAAAAACAAACAATTTGGAATATTCGGCTTGGACCTGGCTCAGAACCAATCAATTCACCGATCTCTAATTGTTAGATGACTGCTCAGAAGTGACCTCTACACAACTGGACCCCTATCCTAACAGATGGTAAATGGACACAAAGTTATATTAATGATTGATATTAATCAGTGAGTGATATTAATCAGTGAGGTTTGGGGCCCAGCCACCTACCCAGACCAGTCAAAGTGGGACTCCAGCCCAACAGAGACCTTCCACCTGGAGTTCTGCAAGTATCTCCTCCATGTCCATCGCAGCACCTCCAACATGGGATGCCGGGCAGACCTAGGCAGACTCCCCCTGTGGCTCACCATGCAGAAGAGGGCGCTATCATTCTGGACACACATACAGAGCAGTAGCCCTGGCTCTTACCACCACCAAGCCTGGATGAGCCACAGAGCCCTGAGAAAACCCTATACCCCCAACCATGCATCAGCCATCTGCCAAGCCAAAATCCCCAACATGCCCTGAACAAGGCTCAAATAAAAGGAGCCATTGAAAGAGACAGAGCGGTACATCGAGGAATGGAGATGCAAAATAAATAACTCCAAGAAACTCACTGTGTACCAGTCACTGCAAAGGGACTACACCATGGCCACCTACCTGGAGAGAATACACCACCCCAAACACAGACAGACCCTGAGCCGGTACAGACTGAGGGCCCACAACCTAGAGATAGAGACGGGGCGACACAGGCAGACGTACAAGCCACGGGAGAACAGACGATGCCAGCACTGTGACCAGAGGGCCCTAGAAGAAGAGACCCACTTCCTGCTACACTGCACCAAATACTCAGCTGTGAGGGCCGTCTACTACCAAAGACTCTCTGCCCACATCCCAGACTTCATATCTGCAGACGAGAAGAGGAAACTCTACATCCTACTGGGAGAAGAAGAGGCAAAAAGTCCTGCACCTCACACTATTACCTCCAAGAAAATGGACCTGTAATAGGTGTGACTAAAACGGATACTGACAGATGACAGAACAAAGCCTATTGAAATCATTGGGACTTTTAACCGATATTTTTCACAGATCTGTCAGTGTCCATTTAACATTTTCTGATGGATGTTATCAGTGGACACTAACAACAGTAATGTGAACACCCCCTAAGTATCTTTAAAAATGACAGATAGCAACATGGAAAATTAAAAGGAGAAAAAAGTTTTAATGCTAATAGATCCTAGTATACTAATAATTATAACAACAACAATAATAATAATAATTTTAAAATGTACTCACCTCTCCCTGATCCAGCGTTAGTTGCTGTTTACCAGGTATTGGCCCCATATGCAGGATCTATCATCACTAAAAAATGTCTTGGGCAACCCCCTTAAAAAAGAAAAAAAACAAAGTCCTTTAAAAATATGTTTAACCACTTCCAGACCGCCCATAGACTATATACGTCCAGGAAGTGGTTGCCTAGTTCTGACAGGACGTACCTGTACATCCAGTCAGAACACAGCAGCTGCACGGAGATCGTGCAGCTGCTTTCAGTAGGAGCCGGCTGTAACTTCAGCCGGAGCTCCCAGAGAGATAGCAGGGAAGATTTATTACCTCCCCTGCCTTCTCGATCGCAGTGTATACAGCGCTCAATGAGCACTGTATACACGGCTATGGACGCAGCCATAATTCAGCTGCCCTCTGACCCGGCGGACACGTGATCGACCGGGAGCAGAGTCTTACCAGAGCTGCTGAGTCCTACAGGACCCCAGATCAGCTCAGTAAGCTGTATATACAGCGTGCAGGAGGCTGGATTTCTCCTGCAACTGGGGTTAAATGTAGCAGCCCCAGCTATAGGAGAAATCAGCCTCCAGTACAAAAAATAAGTGATCAGATGTCCCCAAAGGTCTCTTATCACCTTATGGGGACACAATCTGTAAAACATATATATATATATATATATATGTATATGTTTTACACCATACAAAATAAACACCATACAAAATAAAAATTACCGTAACTGAGAGGAAAAACTATATTATAAAGTTTTTCAGTGACACTTTGTGTTATTAAATTAAAAAAAATAATAAATTGAAAACCAGACACAATTTCCCTCCTATTTTGTTTATATTTTCCTGGATATAAAAAAAATTAAAACACATTCAAAAATAAAGATAACATAAAAATAAAGCCCTATGTGTCCCCGAAAAAAGACGCAAAAATTAGTTGACTGAGACATACGAGAAAAATGTTACAGACCACAAAACCACACATACAAAATAAACCTAAATTGTGTCTGGTCCTGGACCACAAATTGGCCCGGTACTGAAGTGGTTAACATAAAAATACAAAAGATAATTTTTTAAATAAATATTCCCTCTAAAACGGTGATGGAATCATAAGGAGAAGTAAGGTTTGGTGCTAAAAAAACCATTTTCCATGATTAAAGTAAATCTTATAAAGGATGTTAAAGGGGCATTTGCATGTTGTCATGTGATAGCTGTTCGCTAGGAACCCTAGTGATCCTGAGACTGAAGGGGCCACAACACTAGTGTAGCATGTGTCCATGTTACTGTTTTCCTTGTATAACAGTGTCCTGGAATCTGCAGCATGGCTCCCATCTAGTGAATGGGGCTGCATAACATTTACCTGCACAGTTAGGTAGTCAGGTGAAACACTGTGCATTCTCAAAAATGGTGGGTCCCAAATTTTAGATCCCCCAATGATCATAAAGTAAGAACATATCCTAGCAATGTGCAATGTGTCAGCTTTATTATTGTTTTAGTCATTTATCATCTATTTCTGAACAATAATAAAGCAGACAAATATTTGTGAACAACATCAGTACTACCAATAATGTGGAGACTAGTGATAGTAGTTGTTCATGTATCTAGGGAGGGGACTGGATAGACCTGTTATGTATAAGGCTGCATGCTGCTGCTATGTATAGGGTATGGTGACTTTATATGAAAGTTTATTTGTAGAAATATGCATTGGGTATTACATAGTTATTTACATTATAGTATAGTATTGTATGTGAAGATCCTAAAGGGTGGGTTCCTGTATACCTGGCGATCTTGTGTAGCTTCCCTTTGGCATGCTACAGAAATACTGGAGGGAAGCTGACCCTGTGATTTCCTATGGGAGCAGCTCTGGCTCCGGTTGCTTCAGCAGGACACTTGGGTTTCTTCCTGGACTAGACAGAAAAACTCCACATGCTGCAGCTATGGATTGCAGACTAGTGCACAAAAATGTCATCATTTGTGTTTAGCTCAGACATAAAACTGACTGGACATAACAACATACCGTATATACTCGAATATAAGCCAAATTTTTCAGCACAGTTTTTGTGCTGAAAAAGCCACTATACTCGAGTCAAGGAAAAAAAAATATATTTTTTTTGGGGGGAGGGGGGGTCTATGACCAGCTGCAATAGTAATGTATAGAATCTCCCATAAAATAGTGAAAAAAAGAAGCTTTAAAAAAAAATAAAAAATAAAGTAAATAAAAGTTCTAAATCCCTCCTTTCCCTAGAATACATGTAAAAGTAGAAAATGACTGTGAAACACATACACATTAGGTATCCTGTGTCTGAAAGTGCCCAGTCTACTGAATATGGGGGATCTGCAGTGCTCCTGTTCCGGGAAGGGGTTAATAGGAGCACTGCAGATATCCTATATTCAGACAGGCTGAATTCCAAGTAAGGGAAAAAAAAAGCTCAGTCCTCAAGCTCAGGGAAGGGGCAGACAGACAACCAAAACACCCCCTCCCCTTCCCCAGCACCCAGCAACTATTGCACCCAAAAACTGCGACCATCTTAATTTTTGGCGGATTATACTCGAGTCAATAAATTTTCCCAGTCTTTTGTGGTAAAATTAGGAGCCTCGGCTTATATTCGCGTTGGCTTATACTCGAGTATAGACGGTAACTGGATATAAGTGAAACCTATTTTACTAGTCCTTAGTTTCATTGGGATGGATGTAGGGACAGATTAATCTAGTTACAAGGGAATATCCTGGTTGACTCTAGCTCTAACATAATAATGGGCCCAAAAGTTCCAGCAGAAGGCAAACACACGTTGTAGCTGATTTTAGAACCAATCTTTTACCACTAGCCAATCTAATATTTATGGGGTTATCAGATCTGAGAGCAGTTTGTAATGCTGACGACCTACCCACAGGATAGGTCATCAGTATTAGATGAGTGGGGTTCAACACCTGGACCTCACACTGATCAGTAGTTTCATGAACTCTCCAGTGACATATATATATATATATATATATATATATATATATATATATATATATATTACTGCTCCTATACCCTGGTGGCTCAGTGGTCAGCACTGTTGTTTGGTTTGAAACCAACCAAGCGAAATATCTGCATGGAGTTTTTATTTTCTAGCCATTAGTTTATATTCGGTTGTGTAGATTTCCTCTCACTTGTAGTTTCTTCCCAAATTTCCCTGCAATATTTAATAACTAACTTAATTCCAATGAAATTGGCTAGTGTGTGATACAGGGGGATTAAATTGTGGCGCCCTTTGAAAATAGGATTTCTGAATGTGTTGGCACTAAAGAAAAAAAAATTACATTTCGCTAAAAGATTTTCACAGAATTGTACATTAAAATAAATGCAGAATAGTTCTGCTTACAGATTTAATGAGGAAAAAGCCATTATTGTTGTGATGATGAATACAAGAATTTCTTCAAGTGAAAAAGGCAGCTTGTTATATAACATGACATTGCAATAATATAGCCAAGCTTGGTGTTGAGTATTTGAGTAGTTTAGTTTAGCTATTTCACTTTTTTATATAACTATGCGCTTTCAAACATGTACCAATATACCAATATAGACGGTACGTATAGGCCTATTATTACTTCTCCAACCAAATGGCTCACTATGGAAAAAAATGGGCGAAATGTCAGTATGACGAGGACGATGGAGTTAATCCTTCCCCCATGATGATCAGCATGACGAAGACCCAACTGCGTACCTAAAAAGAACCCAAGTCAGCGATCGGATGTTGCTAGGAGACTTTCCAAAAATAGTTTAGGTAAATGGCTCAGGCTCCTGTTTGCTTTTCCAAAACAGGGAACGACACATTAAAATTGCTGTAGTCTAGTTCTCTAATGTACGGATTACTTTTTAAGATTAAAAATAACAAGAAGCCATGTAAAAACTTAACATGGTAATTTATATCCTGTCTGGCGGTGCTGGTATGATAACTTGGGGTAGTTAGCTTGATAGAAGCAGTGGTGCAAGTCAAGACAGGGAGACAAAAATGTGCACCAAACTGGTTTATTTGCAAAAAACAGGAAAAATAAATAAATCTTCACTTCAGGTACAAATAAGCAAACCAAAATACAGCCTTAACTTCAGGCAAAAATAAAACAAATTCCTGCTCGTCCGAGCAACTAACTAAACAGAAGTTATAACCTAACTATACGTGTGGCTTACTAGCAGCCACAAGAAAAACACAAGCACAAATTGGTCTCACCAGACTCAGGGTTACAGGACAGACCCAGCCACTTCTTCTCCTCCCAGGTTGTGCCCTGAAGTGCAGGCTCAGCAGGCTTTTATGGCCCAGTAATGAGCCTATGACCCACACCTGGGCTAAAACCTATTCCAGACCCGCACTGGACCACACATAAGTCAGGAATCTGGGGCTGATATAGCATGATTCTTGCACTTTGCCTTTCACCTTCTCACAAAGGGTATGGGACTGTAATGGAACTAGTAGATGGCTAAACAGTAAACATTTGTAAAACCACCATTGTACCAATTAAGTAACAACCATCTAAAAGTTCAGCTTGGCTGGCTCTTTCAAGGGCAATGACAAAATTACAATTTTATCTGAGACTTTTATTCAAAGATGTCATTTCATTACAACTTGGTCTGAAAACTTGTATACAACAAGAATGAAGACAAAACCATTTTGCCTTCTGAGTAATCACAGCTAGACCTTATAAGACCACCAAAACATAAATCTTTAGACACATTTGCAATAATTGTAGCCCAGTAGAGGTGTGTTTTAATGGCCGATTCCTTTTGCTTTCTTGATAATGAGATGGCTCTGTCGACTCTACTGAGTTGTACCAATCTACACAGCGAAGATGAATAGGGACTTGTTAAACATGAAAAAACTCAGATTTCAACTTTGATGAAAACGTAGGCCCCCTTTAAATAGAACCATTTTCTGAGATTTGCATGCCTACTAGAAATTAGAGTTATATACACAAATGTTGCAAACGCTTCTGATTGGGAACTCCAAATTAATTTTACGTCATCTCATGAGAGTCCCTCTAACCTGTAGAACAAATGCCCAGGTCACCTATTTCATGAACAAAGATCTGAAAATCCTACTGACATATATCATCTGACAGTTACTGTCACGCTGAGCATTTTGGCTATTTTGGTGTTTTTTTTTATCCAAATCCATTCAGCCATTCCAATGATATAAGCCTTTTTGGTGCTGATGCAAATTAGGCAAAACTAGACACAAGAGAGGTAACAATGTGGTTTCTCTGGGGGGTGGAGTCTTTGTGCATTGTATGTCATGCAGTGGTACTGCCCACTTGGCTACTATGAAGCACTATCAGGGCTTATAACTTTGGAAAGGCTGAATGGAGTTAGATAAACAAAACACCAAAATGATCAGGGTGACAGATGATGTATATCAGTAGGCTTCTCAGACATGGTGACAGGATCTCTTTAACTACCTGTGCATGATTACTGAAGATATACCGTACAGTAAAGTGATCAGCCATAACACTAGAAGATGATTTGAATAACTCTGATCATCTACTGGCCATCTCTAAAGAGTACGTAAGGCAATGACCACATGCAGCGATCTGCTGTGGGATTTCCACAGCAAAAAAAAAAAAAAAGGCTGGTTTATCCAAGAGTTTATTTCCCAAGTTTAAGGCTACAGCCCCCCCAAAAACTGAACTGGGCCATGTGTATAAGAGTCAATGCATAGTAGTTTGTTTTGATACACTGGACGGCCTTATCCTGTACGACCTGATCGATACAGTAATGAACTGATAGCAGTGTCACTTTATTACTGTATCAATTTGGGAGCTGTTTGGGAGCACATTCTATGATAAAGTGACTTCTAGGTACACGGGTCCTGCCGCACACGTACTGTTTCCCACAGGTGGGACTCGGTTGTGTCCAAGGGTCCTAATGGTTTGTGGTGTTTACTGTGGTTTCCTTGCTCTCTGTTTGGTTATGTCCATGCAATGATAAATTTAGTTGTGAGTATTTTTACCCCACCTAGGGCTTCTTTATAATTCGGAATATATAGGATGATTGATAGACAATCTTAGTATTATCTTATGTGGAATGTTGACTTTCCCTTACTCTTTCTTTACTGTTATTTGGTTGTGTACATATTTTAACCATCTATGGTTTAAATAAAGAGAAATTATGGATATTATATTGTTTTCAGCATGAATTTTGATAGTTTATTGGATCATTTCACACAGAACTTACATGGTGGTGACTTTGTATGCCCATACTTGTATTGGTCTAAGAATGAAAAAAGTAGCACATGAGAAGGGGTCACTACCATCTTATACCAGCGCAGACCTTACTGTAGTGCTTAGCATTTACAAAAATGTAGATATAAACAGTAGCGTAACTAGGAATGGCGGGGCCCCGTGGCGAACTTTTGACATGGGGCTCCCCGACACCGAAGATCTCGACCGAGTCCCTCCTACGCATTCCTGCGCGCTCTATTATGACCAATAGTGGACCCTGCACACAGTATTATGCCCCAAAGTGGCCCCTGCACACAGTATTATGTCTCCATAGTGGCCCCTGCACACAGTATTATGTCCCATAGTGGCCCCTGCACACAGTATTATGTCCCTTAGAGGCCCCTGCACACTGTATTATACCCAATATTGGCCACTGCACACAGTATTATGCCCCATAGTGGCCCCTGCACACAGTATTATCCCCCATAGTGGCCCCTGCACACAGTATTATGTCCCATAGTGGCCCCTACAGGACTAAATACTGTCACGTCACCCGCTGACCTCTATACCAGGACAATTGTGGATAAAAAAATCTGGTCATGTGCATTACAATTTAGTAACTCCATGTGCCTCATATTAATAGCAGTTAACCCTATCATGTCCCTCATATTAACCCCTGTGTGCCTCATCATAAGAGGTACTGATATGTGAGAGACATGGAGGTAATAATAAAGTATCTTCATTATCATTACCTCCATATGTCTCACATATCAGTAACTCTTATGGTGAGGCACACAGGGGTTAATGTGAGGGACATGATAGGGTTAACTGCTATTAATATGAGGCACATGGAGTTACTAAAACAAAAGTAATCACCCCAAATCCCTGATATTAATAAGTATAGTAACCCCAGTATGTACCTGTGTACCTGATATTAATAAGTATAGTAACCCCAGTATGTACCTGTGTACCTGATATTAATAAGTACAGTAACCCCAGTATGTACCTGTGTATCTTTAGTTTCATTTTCCTGGAGCAGCTTCTTCTTCTCCTCTTGTGTGCAGGAGGGCAGGAGCTCGGCAGGGATAAGCCCCGCCTCCTGGGCTCTCCTCAGCCCTCTCATTGGTGGGCAGAGGACAGGCAGAGAAAGGGAGGGGGGGAGAGAGAGGGAGCGTCCTGAAGCGCTGAGAGGAGCCAGACCTGCAGCTCCTGTGTGTCAGCCATTGCTGCAGCTTCAGGGCCCCCTGTTGGTGGAAAGTATTCCACCAACAGGGGGCCCCGATCATTATACTCAGGGGTCCGAAAAGACCTCCGAGAATAATGATAGCAGCAGTAGCAGCTGTCACTGGGCCCCTAATGTCCCGGGCCCTGTGGCAGCTGCCTCTGCTGCTATGGTGGTAGTTACGCCACTGGATATAAAGCAATCATATGAGGGTTCTTTTCGGTTTATAGTACTGGGGCCCACACGGGGCTCCAGGTCTTACAATAAGAATACAAACAGTAAGGCTAGATTCATACGATGCTGAAAACTGGCCGTGTGATGATCCCTTTTTCACAGCTGTCAAAAAAATCCACATGCACTATGCACTTTGTCCGTGTTAACATACATAGATAGCGGCGTGTAAGTAGACACACTGAAAATCATATGGTTCTATAATGGCCATGCGATTGCCATTTCATCAAGTTGCTCGGATGTTTGATATCTACGAGGGCGGGGTCACACCAGCGCTCGATCTCCGTTTTCAGGTTTCCGTCTTCTGCCAACAAAAGACGGAAACCTGACAGACAGTGTCCGGCCGTGAGCGCCTGTGAGCGTTTTGTGTTCTCCATGGCGAAACCGTTTTTTTTTTAACCGGACACAAAGTCCTGCATGTCCGACTTTTGTGTCCGATTTAAAAAAAACGGTTTCGCCACGGAGAGCACAAAACGCTCACAGGCGCTCACGGCCAGACACTTTCCAAACCCATTCAAATGAATGGGTTTGAAAAGTGACTGCAGGTTTCCGTCTCCTGTCCACTTTCAAGGGCAGGAAACGGAAACTTGCAAAGCGGAGATTGGACGCTGGTGTGAACCCGCCTTAAGCTGTGAAAAAGTAGTACATGTAGTAATGCATTGAAGACAAGGGATCTGTAAAAAAAAAAAAAAATGGATCTCACACAGGAGGCATATTCAGCCATGAAAAACAAGGCCAAAATCAGCACAGTCGTGTGAATGTAGTCTTACAAAGTCAAGCTCATCCCATGCACAGCCACTGCATGATACCTTACCACTGGTCCCAATCCCACCACTTCCAGTCTCTCCACTGTTCTAGCCTCTGATTGCCATTTTCCTTCTATTATAGGAGTCCACATTGGCCTGACTCTGTGACTGCGCATTTGCTCTATTAATGGTTAATTGATGTACTGAGCAGCAATGACACATGACTAAATCGTTCCTTCTTTTTTGGGTACAGAGGTACAACTCTGAGACCCATGCTACCAGACTGTACAATGCTTTCATAAAAGACTATGAATAGTCACATATTGATATCAATGTATAGGGTCTTAGTTTATGTAAGATGCACATGGGGAGCGGATACTGTATAATTAACATGTAATTAAAGCTGTCATCATTATTACAAAAGAGAATGAATCTGCAGCAATGACAATGTTTCCTTTCATGGTAACCCTGCTCTTACATTGCCTTAAATAATTAATACTTTCACTAGAATTGTATACCGCGGATAGATAATAAAAAATAGTAACCGGCATGTGCCTCCCCATAAGGTAATATTATTATGCCATCCCAATGATGCCACTCGTGTTACATATACACTAGATGGAGAAAGGTAGTGGGACACAGCTCTTAGCAATTGAGTTCAAGTGTTTCATTTAGTCCCATTGCCACAAATGTATAAAATCCACCACCTAGCCATGTGGTTGAATGGCTTATTCTGCTTTCAATAGTGGCCATAGTGAGCCCTACGGCGGCATCTCATAGAAATGAATGGGACAACTACTTCAGTATTCACTACATACTCTATTAAAATTGAGCACTGCAGCTTATGCCGACAGCGGGAAATGGGTTCCAGCAGTCAGACCCTCGCCAATTTTAAATTATGGATTGTATATCAATTTTAAAAACTGGTGCACTGGGAGCCTCATTGCCTGGGTTTCCATAGTTGAACAGATGCATGCAAGCTTCATATCACCAATCACAATGCAGTGTTATACAGTGGTGTAAAGCACAATGCTGCCACTGGAATCTGGAGCAGGGGAAATATCTTCTGGTACACAAGACTTTCATGTACTCTGACATTGGCAGTATTATATACCGTTAGAAAGCTGACAGTGCACTGAATTCAGAACACTGTCTATTTTATTTGTATAAAAAAATACAAAAAGATAATAACAAAAATGCAAAAACAACAGTACTTATAGCCAGGGTACACAAATTACCCTGAGGCAAAATAGGAGTACATAATAAGTGATACAGTGCAAAAATAGGGGCCTTCACAAACCATTAGGATACAAAGTAAATCAAGGGGGAGACACAAGATTAAAATCAAGATGTTAGGGAGGGAAAAAGGGAGGTAAGGACACTAAGTAATTAGGAGTGGCCCAAAACTCAGCCCACAGATTCTGTATCATCTGAAACCTCTTCTCCTCTTGGTTCAGTAGAGCAGTCAGGTACTCCAAAGACGGGGCATCTCTTATTCTAGAGTATAGCTTCTCACGGGCAGGAGGCAGGCTGCTTCCAATACTTTGCCAACTGGCACCTCGCTGAGGTGAGGAGTAGGATGAAGAGTCTAAGAGGAGGCTTACACAACCTGTCTGGAGGTAAGGTTCTGGGAAATAAAGGGAGGTGAATGCCCAATAGCTGTTCTACCAAGTCTGAACCTGGTGCCAGAAAGGTTGGAGAAGGAGACAGGACCAGAAAAGATTGAAAATGTGTCCTGGACAGGACCACAGCACCAGCAGCTATTAGGAACATGCCGATCAAATGAGTGGAGAATAGCTGGCATGTGGTACCAGTGCTTCAATATCTTGTAAAAGTTCTCTTTATGCGGGGCCCATCTTGAGGTATTTAGTGCCTATCCTCAGATAAGCGACCAATCGG
Organism: Leptodactylus fuscus; assembly: GCF_031893055.1. Taxonomy (NCBI): domain Eukaryota; kingdom Metazoa; phylum Chordata; class Amphibia; order Anura; family Leptodactylidae; genus Leptodactylus; species Leptodactylus fuscus. Next base: position 42,149,630 of record NC_134273.1, read on the forward strand.
TACTCGAGATAAGTGTTCCCAAGTAGCCCTATAGCTATGAGTAGGCAAGACGTCTAGAGTGAGATCTGAGAGGAGCTGATATACAGTATATATCAGAAATAAGCCCAGCAATGCTAGACTTATAAAGCCTTTCAAAGAATAATGGAGCCGTGGCCTTAGGTCTGTGGAAAATAGAGCATGCTAGATGGAAGATTTGGATGTAACAGAATTCACTAGACCTGGGGGAGACCAAACTTGGATTGAAAGTCGGTAAACGGAATAGACCAGCGTGTAACCAAGAGTCCGGCTTTACACGCGCTCCCATTGAAGTGAATGGGAAGTGTTTAGAAGCGCTCACGTGTACGGCTCGGAATGAGCCGAGCGCTTACGTTGTGTGAAGGGGCCCTAAAACACATTGATTTGTTCAATGAAGGGTTTTGTTTTTTTGTTTTTTTTTATGGCATTCACCACATGGGATAAATTATTTTTGTACAGTGCAGGCTTATATGTACTTGTCAATATCTAATATGTTTATTTTATTTATATACATTATTTTTTACAATTGTAAAGTTATTAATTTAAATTGTAAACTTTTTTTTTTTTTTATACTTCTTCAAAACTTTTTAAAATATTTTTAATGTCCCACTGGAAACTGAAATTGTCCACATGGAAATTGAACCTGAGATCTCTTGATCTCAAGTCTCCCTATAGACTCCCAATAGTGAAAGGTAGCCGGGAGACCATTGAAGGTAGATGGCGATTTTTCCCCTCTAACCACACAGATGCCGTGATCGCAATTAATGACAGCATCTGTGGGGTCATGCAGCTGGAGTTTATATATTTTTTTGACTCTGGCATCTAGTCCTGGATCCCAGCTGTGTAATACAGCCAGGACCTGGAAATGATGTAGCAGCCATAGCTCCAGTCCTGTGGCATAACAGCTAAGGCTGGCCTTACACGAACGTAAGTTAAATCCGCAAATGGTCCACAATTGTGGGTTCTCAATTGCGGACCATTTGTGGACACATTGTATTCAGTGCGGCCTCTTACACCACCGGATATTTTATCCGTGGTGTGTCATGTCATGACCGGAGTCCGCACTGAATACCACAGGTCCACAAAGTCGCAGACATCACGGCACAGACTGTCACTTTTTGAATGCAAACTGATGTCTGCGGAATGACTGAAATGGTGTTATTGATCAATTGCGGACCGCAAAAACCACTACTGTTGTGTAAGACCAGCCTAAGTGTTAACTAAACGTCAGCACAAGGTAATAATAAGGCGCTGGACAGGAAGGGGATGGTTACGGTATTCTGATAAAACTAAACTAGTAGATGGAATTGAAAAGTGTTAAGCATATGAGAAAACTTTCCAGGAGGAGGGGTAGTCAGAGTAGTCTAGGGTGTTATGGAGGGGGTGTACACTTTGTGGATTGAAGAGGCAAGAAAATGAATGAGTGTCCATTCAGAAGCTATCATGTTTAACTTTAGGGACCCAGGATGGTGGGGCCCATTCTAAAAAACTTCCCCATTCTTTCACTATACTTTGATCTTCATCTGGAAGAAGCTGGAAGGAAAAGGTGAGGTCAGTATATCAGATTTCAGCAGATTCCATGAATCTTTTTATAAGATTCACGTCTCACCTTGCTGAATTATTTAATGCACACAATTCTACAATACAAGACAATACAAGAGCCATCACATTATCACGTTGGATTCTTCCTATACTTTTCAGGGGTTAAATATGATCAGTGCTATTTTCTTTCAGCTCTGCGAAGGAAAACATGCAATGTGACTGTAAGTGAAATAAAAATAATTTATTTTTCTTTTACATATCGACTCAATTAGCTATAAAGCTATATTTAGCATCTTAGAAAAAAATAAAATAGAGAAAAAAAACACTAGATCTTTTGCCAAATTCGGTCACTGTGGAAATAATTCTAAAGCAGGGCCCAGTTACCGTGGAAACGGAGGCGCTGCGTGGTGGGGAGAGAGGACCAATATAGATCGGGAGAAAATGTTGTCAAGTCCCCCCCTTCACTTTCCTAAGTTTGAAATGTATAAATGACCCTTATACAGAGAGAAAGACTAAATATAGGGCTGGATCTACTAAGCAGCATCGTACAGTAATAGAGCTTTATCTTGCTGTATATCCATCCATAGGGTGAAAAGCAATGATGAAAGCATAGGAGAAATAATAGCTAGGATAGGCTGGAAGACTTGGCAGGAAATTGCCAATTAGGGTATGTACATTTTATCATTAGTGTACGGGAACGTGGTTATTAATTACAATTATACCACAAGTACATTATATGTATAGTCTATATAAGGGTCTGTTCACACAAGTAGCATGGTTTATGTTATTACAAGAATCATGATGCATATAACATGGCATTGCATAGTGGGTCTCTAGTAGCGCCATACACGGGGCAGTTTCATGGTTAGAGCTGCCCTTTTGCTGACCCCAACCAGCTATCATACTCCTGCATGATGATAATCATCAGATAGGGGCAGCAACATCTGTAACCCCATCCCCCTCACAATCTCCGCCACTGCTCTCCTGAAGATCCAGTGCAGTACAGTGACAGCGCTGATATCCTGCAAGCGCCGCCACTCACTGACATCTAAACTTCTCTGGAGAGTAGCAGCAGAAATCGCGAATGGGAGAAATGCAGCAGACGCGGGATGGGCAGTTTTGTTGTTGGTCATGTAGATTTTAACTGGGTATTCACATTTCCCATCTCAATAGTGGTGAGACAGGGGGACCCTGTTCTTGAGATAGATACATCTATTGCACATTAATGACACATCTGGTGGACATGCCATAAGTGTGTGAGATTTAACTAGCTGTACCCCATTAAAGGAAATCTATGAAATGCTTTGTACCTTAAAAAAATAATATATATATAGCACCAGTGGAAACTTGCCTTTGTAACTGTAATTGCTGAGAAAACCAGCTTTCAAAGTGCTCAGCGAAATATTCTTGTCACTAAAGTACCCAGACTGTGTACCCAAGCGCGGTAAATGCTCTGGCTCTTGCTGCCAACACTGCCAAAATCCTTCCACTTGGTGTTGATTGACATTTCCAATGTAATTGTCGGAAAACATACAGTTGTCAATTAGGTTCAGGCTAAAGGAAACCTTTTTTCTTGTGGGATACAGTTATTTACTAAAACAGACATGTCAGACACCAGACATGTTCTCTACAAAACTAGTGACTAACAGGTGACATCTTCTCTTATTGTAGATGTTCTCTTTCATCCAACCCAGACGACTTTTCATTATTATTATTTTTATTATTGTTTATTTATATAGCACCATTAATTCCATGGTGCTTTACATTTTCATGACTTCAGATTTCCCAGTGACCCTCACTTCTACAGCCATTATCAGTAACAGAAATAAATTCAAACCACAGACCATATCCCAAATTATATCCGAATCTAGACCAGGCTTATACTTATTTCAGACCCTGGTCTTTGCTACCAGCAAAAATCCAGACCCCACGCCAAACCACTATTTTTTAAAATTCTTTTATTTAACATTTTCTAATGTAAGAACTATTAACCATTTATATAATCAGCAGTCTAGGGCCACGTGAAGAAATATATATCATTCAGAATTTCTGGAATAGGTGTCTGTGGATGGGATCTTCTTCCTTTTGGAGAAATTATTCTGGAATAGCTGTTATTCCCAGATCACACAATTAGATTTTATGAAAAACCATGCATTAATCTATAGGAAACTACCTTTCAAAAGGTGTAGGTTCCAACAAGGAGGTATTATTTGCATATTTCTTACCCAGAATTCTTAGCAGGGTATACTGTAGCATGCAAAAGTTTGGACACCCCTGGTCAAAATTACTGTTATTGTGAACAGTTAAGCAAGTTGAACATAAAATGATCTTCAAAGACATAATATTAAAGATGACGCGATCCCAATGTATTTTTTGGAAAAAAAAATCTATTTTCATATTTTACATTTTCAAATTAAAAAAAAAATGAAAATGACCCGAAGTAAAAGTTTGGACACACTGCTTGAAAATGCTTTTTGTAGCCAGCCAAGAGTACTTCATTTCTTGTTTTAGGGATTTTCATCCATTCTTCCTTCGAAAAGTCTTCCAGTTCTGTGAGATTCCTGGGTCATCTTGAATGCACTGTTCTTTTGAGGAACAGCCATAGATTTTCAGGTCAGGGATTGTGAGGGTCATGGCAAACCCTTCAGCTTGTGTTTTTTAGGTAGTTTATGGTGGATTTTGACAAATGTTTAGGATCCATTTGTAGAAGCCATCCTCTTTTCTTTTTCAGCTTTTTTATGTGTAAACTGAATTTTATTGAATTTTCAAAGAAAGAGAAAAATAACAAGGGACAAACGATCAAACAAAGAAAAATACAGGGTATTACAATAACATCAAAAGAAAGCCAACTACGGGCACGTCCAATATTCTGGAAACAACAGAACAGCACCTGAAGTGGGTCAAATAGGACGGACATGCACCAAGAGCAAACAACCCCAGGCAACACAAGAGGCGCATCCACAGACTCAACACGGCCCCAATAGCGGGACCAACAAGACACAAGGGCCGAGGTAGGACAATACACCACATAGACAGGATACAAAAGGGAAGACAGACAACATCAAGAGACATGGACGTAGAAAGACAAACGACATAAAACAAAGAAAAAGAGTGAAAGAAAGAAAAAAAAAACCCCAAAAGGGACAAGCTGAAAAGAGTTTAAGGAAAAAGGGAAGAGAACTCAGACGAATCCTGAAATATGATCCACGGCCGCCAGAGGGTCTCAAATTTAGAGGAGTCAACAAGGTCTTCCGCGACCAAAGCGTCCATCCTCCTAATTAGTAGGAGTTCATGAAGCCACTCTGACAAGGAGGGAACCACAGTGCTGCGCCAATGGCGTGGAATGACTGTTCTAGCAGCTGTAAGAAAGTGGCGTAACAAGTCACCCTTTACTTTAGAAATCTTTCCAGGAATAACGGAGAGGAGGGCCAATTGGGGGGAGGGGGACACAGAACGACCACTGACCTTAGTGTACAGAGAGAAAACAGACGACCAAAACTCCTGAATCTTCGCGCAGTCCCACCAAATATGAAAGAGAGAACCCGCCGCGGATCCACAGCGCCAACAGTCAGCCGACACAGATGGAAAGATACGGTGCAAAGTCCCAGGCCCTAGTAAAAGGAGGGAGTCCCGGGGCAGAGGCCTGAAGAAGGATATCGTATAACAAGGAGAGGACACAGGATGGCGCCACGGGGCGAAGAAACTCTGTCTCCAAGGCAGTCGGGGCAGCGGAGAGAACGGGTTGTAGAGAAAACCGGTGAAGAAACGCAGCGAGCTGGTTATATTCAAGCCAGGAAAGAGTAAGGTCCGGAAAAGATGCCTGTAGTAAACTAAGTGAGGGCAGGGAGGGGGAACTTACAATAGACCCCAATCTGACATCGTCGCTAACAGACCAACAAAGAAATTGGCGGGCAGACTGACCGGGAGGAAACATGTCATTCCGAAATAGGGGAGTCAGACGGCCCGGTACCGCGGCCAGGGAAAGAGAAGAGCGGACAGAATCCCAGGTAGACAGAAAGTGAGAAGAAAGAAGTGAGGCGCGTGGCAGGGCCGGTCGAAAATGAGGGGGATCCATGGAAGAGAGGCGAGATGGGCAGAGAGAAGCGCAGCCTCAATGGAAACCCATTGTTTACCCGAGGCCCGAAAACGCCAATCGAAAAGTCGTAGCAACACCGCCGAGCGATAATACAAAAACGGGTCAGGAAGCCCCGCCCCCCCACAAATCTTACGGCGAGTAAGGGTTCGGAATTTAATCCTACTACGAGAGGAGCCCCAGACAAATTTACTGAACATTGATTGGAGGGTTTTAAAAAATCGCCTGGGTACGGGAACCGGAAGGGCCTGAAAGAGGTAAAGAAACCTGGGCACGACGTCCATCTTTAAAGCATTGATACGACCAAACCAAGATAATCCAAGTGACCCATACGCCCGCAAGTCTACAACTGTTCTCTCGAGCAGGGGAAGGTAGTTCAAGTTAACCAGGTCAGCAGGATCGGTAGGGATCTGGACACCCAGATATTTAATAGAGCTGGGTTGCCACTTAAAGGGGAAACTGGCGGCCAACCGGAGGACCTCCGACTGTGCAAGGGAAATATTTAGGGCCTCGCTTTTGGAGAGGTTAACCTTGAAATTAGAGGCTTTGCTATAGCGCTGGAATTCCTCAAGGATCGCAGGGAAAGAATCATGCGGCTGGGCAACATACAGTAGTAGGTCGTCAGCGTAGAGAGCTAAACGAACCTGGGACTGACCCACCGAGAGGCCCGATATATCCGCGCGAGACCGAAGAGCAACCGCCAGATGCTCCATAACAAGGGCATAGAGCAAAGGGGATAAAGGGCAACCCTGTCTTGTACCATTGCGCACGGGGAAGGGAGCGGACAATAAGCCATTAGCACGAACCTGTGCCGAGGCATCGCCGTACAGGGACAGGACTTTATGCAAAAAGCCAGGGCCGATATTCACTTGTTCCAGGGTGGCTCGCAAGAAGCCCCAATGGACGCGGTCGAAAGCCTTCTCAGCATCAATAGACAGGAGACACAAAGGAGTGCCCCTGGAGCGAGCCGCCTCCGTAACCAAAAGAGCCTTACAAATGTTGTCCCTGGCTTCACGGCCCGGGATAAAGCCCACCTGATCGGTGTGGACCAGCCGGGGCATCAGAGGGGACAGGCGATTCGCCAGCAGTTTCGCGTAGAGCTTAATGTCTATGTTGAGAAGGGAGATCGGACGATAACTCGCGCAAATACGGGGATCCTTGCCCGGTTTAGGAAGAACTACTATCAACGCAGAAAGTGACTGGCTCGCAAAAGGGGTGTCCGCATCCAGACTGTTGAACACACGGAGAAGGAGAGGGGCCACTTGGGTCTTGCAGGTTTTAAAGAAGCGAGGGGTAAAGCCATCAGGGCCCGGAGATTTGCCCAAGGGGGTCGACCGAATGGCCTCCATGAGCTCCTCCTCAGTAAAGGGGGAGTCAAGGGCAGACCTATCGGCTGCATCCAAAGTAGGGAGAGCAGTAGAGGCAACATATTCCCTTATCTTAGCCAGAGCAGTCTCCGGGTCCAAGTCGGCATAATGCCCCTTCAAATTATATAAATCGTGGAAAAATGCGCAAAAGGCACTCGCTATAGAGGGAGGGTCATGCACCAGCCGAGCCGCACGATCCCGAACGCATGGAACGTAGGTCGTCGAGAGATGGGGATGAAGGCGCCTAGCAAGGGGACGACTGCACTTATCCGCATGCTCATAAAAATGTCGCTTCAACCGATCCCGTTGACGGATAGAAATTCCATCGAGAAAGGAGTGGAGGTCCTCCCGGGCATTAAGGAGTTCATTAAAAATAGAGGGCGCCAAGGTGCGCTTGTGCTCAGATTCCAAAGAGTGGATGCGAGCCAAACGGGTAACTATCCCATTCGACCGCTCCTTCTTGAGGCGCGAACCATGTTGAATGAAAACGCCGCGGAGAACGCACTTAAGAGCTTCCCACCGCATCGGGAGAGGAGTCGGGTCCTGAGCGTGGTCGGTCTCAAAGTTACAGATAGCATCTGATACCGCGGAACAGCACGTCGCGTCCTTAAGAAGACTATCATTTAGACGCCAGTTAAAGGGACGAGATGAGAGGCCCGGAATCGCAAGGGAGAGGAAAACCGGAGCGTGGTCAGACCACAGAACCGAACCAATATGCGCCCTCGGAGACCACGACAGAGCGTGATGTCTAACCAAGAAATAATCCAAGCGCCCATATGAACCGTGGGCCGGGGAGTAATACGTGTAATCATGGCCCTGCGGGTGAAGTATACGCCAGACGTCAACCAAACGATGGGAGTAAAGGGAGGACCGAAGTTTACGTAGCTGAATCGGAGCGCAGACCGCCCGAGGGGGAGAAGCATCAGTTGCCGGGTCAAGGACAAAATTAAAGTCGCCCCCCAACAGGACCACCCCATCACTAAAGTCGGCTAATTTACCCAGAAGAGACCTACAGTACGTCATCTGCTGCTGATTGGGGAGATAACATCCTGCAACCGTGACCACAGTGCCACCAGTGCGTAATTTCAAAAAGACGTACCTGCCCTCCGGGTCCAATACAGAGTCCAGCACCTCATGAGGAAAGGAGCGATGCAGGGCAATAGAGACCCCCTTAGACTTCGAAGACGGGTTGGAGCTGTGGAACCACGTGGGATAATGTTTACTGCGAATATCAGGGATATGGTCCTTCCGGAAATGAGTTTCCTGGAGAATCAAAATATGAGAGCGAGATTTGTGAAAATGGTATAGAACCTGATTGCGTTTCTGGGGAGTGTTGAGGCCCCTCGCATTAAAAGAACACAAATTAACAGTGGCCATACTCAGAGCGGAGAAACGTCAAGACAAGAGACAAAGAGGGACACGAGGGAGACACAAAACCAGACAAAGACAGGGAAGCAAACAACACAAAACAAAACAAAAAAAAAAAAAGAAAAACTCAAAACAAAACGATACAAACAGAACACCACTATGTGGGGGAGGTAAGAACCACCCTAGAAAAGGTGGGGAAAGGTGACAAGAAAAACACCACACTCGCGCCACACAGTAGAGCGAGAACCCCAGTAGGAGACGAGCCTTCTAAACACGGCACCGCCCCTCCCCGGGGGACTCGGGCAAGAAAAACTTCAACAATCTACAGTAGCATAACCAATCCAACCGGACTTAAAGAAGTGGAAAAGATGAGGAACAAAAAGTATGCAACAATATAACACAGGACAAAACAAAGGTATCCATGTCATACCTAAACACAAAAGCATACTAAGAAATACCACTACAGCCAAAAATTAGCAAAATGCGACCCCCTAAGGGAGGCCCCCGATTGACCCATAAACCCGTAAATCCACATCACGGAGGGAGAGAGTTCTGCGCCTGAGAGGCACCGGAGGCAGCAGGCATACGAGAGCGCCCCTGAGGGCGGGCTTTGCGCTGAACCTTCGGTGGTGGGGGTATCGGAGGGTTAACCAGGAAAGCCGGCCAACTGGAAATGTCCACTGGAGGAAGGCCCAAGGCCAGCATAAAAGAGGGAATCTCGTCTGGACGATGAAGAGCAAGTAGCCGACCTTCCCTGCGAACCTGCAAACGAAACTGGAAGCCCCAGGAATACGGAATGCGGTGATGATTCAGGACATCCAGCAGAGGTTTAAGGGCTCGGCGTTTAGCCAGGGTAAGCCGGGAGAGATCCGGGAGAATCATTAACGGGTGCTCCTTGTAGAGTATCTGGGCCGAATCCCTGGCCTTACGCATAATCTCCTCTTTCAGTTGGTAGCGATGAACCCGACAGATAACATCCCTAGGAACATCAGAGTCGGGAGTGCGGGGGCCCAGTGAATGGTGTGCGCGGTCAAGTTCCAGAGGGGAATCCAGGGGAACACCCAAGAGCGAATTAAACACAGATCTTAAAGTTCCATCCAACTGTTTGGGGTCAACGGATTCCGGGAGGCCCCGAACGCGGATATTATTCCGCCTATTGCGGTTCTCCAGGTCATCTATAGTATCAGTCAGACGCTGAAGGTGGCGGGCATGAACCTGAAGAACAGAGTCCTGTACAGAGAGTTGAGCAGAAGCGGTAGAGGCAGAAGTCTCAACTGCAGTTACACGGCTTTCCAGGCGCCGAACGGAAGAAGAAACAGCAGACAGTTCAGCCTTATACGATTGTTCCAGACGCAAGACATAAGCCTCCATATCAGCCTTAGTAGGGAAGGAGTTAAGGTTGGCAGAAAGGCGGCGCAGTTCTCCCAAAGCGTCCCCCATAGAGGTGACAGTGTCCAAGGAAGCAATTGGGGAGCGCAAGCTTTTTTATAGATGGTGTTATGTTTGCTTCAAAAGTTTGCAGAAAATTCATTGAATCCATTCTTCCCTCTACCCATGAAATGTTCTCCGTGCCATTGGCTGCAACACAACCCAAAAGCATAATTGCTCCTCCCCCCATGCTTAATGGTTGGAGAGATGTTCTTTTCCTGAAATTCTGTGGCCTTTTTTCTCCAAACATGCCTTTGATCATTGTGGCCAAAGAGTCCTATTTTATCCTCATCGGTCCACAGGACTTGTTTCCAAAATGCATCAGGCATGTTTAGCAAATGTCTGACGCTAAATTGTACGGTGAGAATGCAGCAGAGGTTTTCATCTGATGACTCATGAAGGCCAACATTTGTGCAGGTGTCTCTGAACAGTAGAACAGTGTACCACAACTTCAGAGCCTGCTAAATCTTCCTGAAGGTCTTTTGTAGTCAAGTGAGAGTTCTGATTTGTCTCTCTGACAATCCCACAAGCAGCTCTCTCTGAAATTTTTCTAGGTCTTCCAGAACTTATCTTGACCTCCGCTGTTCCTGTTAACTGTCATTTCTTAATTACACTTCGAAATGAGGAAAGGGCTACTTGAAAATGCTTTGCTATCTTCTTATCAGCCTTCACCTGCTTTGCAAGCCTCCACCATTTTCATTTTCAGAGTCCAAGGCAGCTGCTTAGAAGAACCCCTGGCTGCTGTATTTTGGCACAAGGTTAGGGGAGGCTGGGGATTGATAAAGCTGTAAAATTTGCCACACTTGGGCTTTCCTAACAATGATAGTGAACAAGCCATAACCCTAACTGGCTAATTAAGGTCTGAGACCTTGGTAAAAGTTATCTAAGCACACAAATGTACAAGGGTTCCCAAACATTTGCAAGGTACTCCTTCCTCTTTTTCACGCTAAAATTGTATTCAAACATAATAATACACTAATATTGCTTAAAATTACAGACAAGTCTGTTTAATCTTTAATGTTATGCCTTTTAAAGACTATATCATCTTCAACTTGCTTAACTGTTCACAATGACAGTCATTTTGACAAGGGGTGTCCTAACTTTTACATGCCACTGTACCAATGCGTGAAAAGCTTGAGCTGCATCTCCTGGAATGTCACACAGGACAAAGAATTTTACAGAACGTGTATAATTTGCCATTGAGTGAGGGAAATTGGGTGGCCCAGAGCTTCCTCCAATCTGGCCATATATCTATGTGTTTGGGGGAGGTGCTCCATGTGGAAAGGAATTGATAAATGGCAGAAATAAAACCTTTCATGGAGGTGCCTGCCTTACATAGTCTCTCAAATGTTGTAGGGGGTGAGACTTTCAAAGAACCAAGAAGGGTGGATGTAAAGTGTGTGATTTGGTGATAATGTAGCAATTATGTAGTTCAACTCTGCTAAAAAAAAAAAAAAAAAAAAAAGAGTTGAAGGGCCTGAGCACCACTGTCTGTGGATCCACCATATCAGCCAAATGAAAGAGGTCCACTCTAGACCTGGGAAACATAAGAATTGGTGGTCTCGTGGTCCTTGTCTAAGGTCTCAACACAAGTGACAATACAATGGAGGTCCTTCCTAAATGCAGCGATTTCCACATGGCAAGTCCTTGTGATCTCTGCAACAAGCAACTGTCAGTTGTTTTCAGTCAGTTTTTGTTCGGAGTTGAGCTAACATGGCCAACCAGTAAGGAGGAGAATGTGGCAGAGTTCGGGCAGACAGGAGGGTGGTAGTGCCCTCGGCTTAAGAGGCAGGAGTCGTAGAGGCCAGGGGAACTCTGGGAGAAAAGGAGGGTGAGGCACCAAGATCCTCAGCATCTTCAGCACCTCAGGCACCAGGACGAGTTGCAGTAGAGGACTCCCTGGAGGAGGGCCACTTAACAGCAGGCTGTTAAGCCAGGACAGGAGAGAGGTGGGAGACAAGGCTTGTAGCAGCAAGAGGGAGACATGAGGGGCCACCACTAACCTGAGACAACGCCTGAGCTACAGAAGAGGAAGCTGGAGGAGTATTGGATGTTGTCGATGTTGGTGCCTGGTCTGAGGAGGCCGCAGGGAGCCGGACCGACTGTACAGGCCCATCCAGGGCGGATGGAGCCACCAGGCTCAGCAGCAGTGGCAATGGTGGTGGCATGGATTGGGACTTCTTCTGTGAGTGAAGACGGTCTCTCTGCTGTAGGAGAGAAAAGGAGCAGCGGGTGGAAAGCGATGGCAGCGACACCTGCTCCATCTTCATCCTAAATAGCCGCCGCCTCATGGGATTGTGAGAGTAGAAGACACCAGTGGGTCTAGGTATGTGTTCAAGGAGGATCGCAGGATGTGGTCCACTGGGATCGGGGTCCCCTATGAGGAATGCTTGGACAGCCCTTTGCCCATTTTCAAGCAGGTACATGCTAAGATCGGTGCCGATGGTGTGCATACTTCCTAGCTCATGAATGTTCAGGCCACGTCCTTCTAGATATATTTTAAACTCTCATGTTGGTTTCAGTAGGAAACCTTGTAGGAATGAAAAGAAGAGGTGAAAAAATGAGAAGGAAAATATTTATTTTTTATTTATTTTGCTTACTTGTATAGCGCCATAAATTTTAAAGGCACTTTAAATTTGTTGTTGATTCCCACTTGTTGTTGATTCATCCCCCCAAAATTAAAATTTTATATCTTTATGTTTGAAGCCTGAAATGTGACAAAAGGTTGAAAAGTTCAAGGGGGCCGAATACTTTCTCAAGGCACTGTATAAACACATAGAATATGGCTCATAAATCATTGTCATTGAAACTTGGGTCTCACACACAAAGAGCAAGTGGTATCCCTCCTGTTCTCACAGGAGACACTTCTAACTGTACTCACAGAATAGTTATCAAACCTCTGACCACAGTGGCTGCTTCCTGGGGACATGCAGAATCTATTAACCCCATCATATTCCACACATGAACTCCCCACTAATCATATAGTATACATTCTTTAAACAGCACATCTTCACACATCAGCACTAGAACTCCTCCCAAGGCACAACTCAGCATAACCAATGTTCCACCTTCACATAAGGCATCTGTAAGAAGGTAGAACACAGTAAAACCATTAGCACAGTTGATAGTTTCAGGGCCTCTAGGCCAGTGATGGCGAACCTTTTAGAGACCGAGTGCCCAAACTGCAACCCAAAACCCACTAATTTATCACAAAGTGCCAACACAGCAATTTAACCTTAATAATGTACGGATCCACAATAGCAGACAATTACAGAATTGCAAAATATGGTCATATGAATGGGGCTTTATAGAGCTTTCTGCTCCACGGTGACCCTCACACAGTTCAATCTGCTTCACAGTCCCCCCCCCCACACAGTACAATCTGCTGCACAGTGGTTCCCACATTGTACAATTTGCTCCACGGTGGCCCCCACACAATATAATCTGTTCCATGGATGGGTGCCCAAAGAGAGGGCTCTGAGTGCCACCTTTGGCACCCGTCCCATAGGTTCGCCATCACGGCTATAGGCAAACAATAGCAAAACATACAATAAATAGAGTAAAAACTATCGCTAGTAAGATGGGAGCCAATTTGGGCTAGGGGTTTTATGTATTGCCACTACTGGTCCCACCTAAGATTGCAGTCTAAGGGTGCATGCACACTACGTAACGCCGGGCGTGTATGAGAGCCGTACACGCCGGCGTTGCAGCAGGGCTGCCGAACACTTCCCATTCACTTCAATGGGAGCGCTCGTAAACGCCGCTGTTACGAGCGCTCCCATTGAAGTGAATGGGAAGTGTTCGGCAGTCTGCTGTAATGCCGGCGTGTACGGCTCTCATACACGCCCGGCGTTACGTAGTGTGCATGCACTCTAAGGGTGCATTCACACTGTGTATACACTCAGCTCAACTGTAAAACACGTTCAGAATGAACGCGTACAAAGCAGATCCCATTCATTTCTATGGGAGCCGGCATACGCGCGTATTACATTGAAAGCAATAGGGGAAAAAAGCCTCCCATTCATTTCACCGAATGGGATCTGCTTTGTACGTGCTCATTCTGAACGTGTTTTACGTTCAGAATGAGCTGAGTGTATACTCAGTGTGAATGCACCCTGAGGGCCCGTTCACACAGAGTAAACGCTCGTGTATTTTGGCAAAATACACGTGTTAAAAATACACGTGTAAAAGTAAGACTCCCATTGACTTCAATGACATTTTATAAAAATTAGACTCCCATTGTCTTCAATGACATTTTACACGTGTATTTTGATGTGTATATGGATGTGTATTTTTTACACGTGTAAAAAAATGTCATTGAAGTCAATGGGAGTCTTATTTTTACATGTGTATTTTTTACATGTGTATTTTGTCAAAATACGTGCGCGTTTACTACGTGTGAAGGAGCCGTAAGGGTCCATTCACACCGAGTAAACGCGTGCTCATTTTGGCAAAATACACTTGTAAAGAATACTCGTGTAAAAATAAGACTCCCATTGACTTCAATTACATTTTTTTACACGTGTAAAAAACCCGCCAAAAAATACATTGCGTTTTTTGGCACGATTTTTACACGTGTAAAAAATGTAATTGAAGTCAATGGGAGTCTTTATTTTTACACATGTATTCTTTACACGTGTATTTTGCCAAAATGAGCGCGCATTTACTCCGTGTGAATGGACCCTAAAGAGGTTAACTCTTGCACCCTCTTAAGTCTCTCACCAGATCCTCTCAACACCCACTTTAAACCAACTGTGGAGGAGTAGACTTATCCCATACTGAACCTATGGGAAGATTGGGTCTACAATAGAGTTAAACAAATTGTCGCTTCTCCTGGTTTTCAGAAAGCACATAACTAACATAGGGATACAACACAACAGGGTAAAGAAAATTTCTGCCTGACTAGACACTCTAAAAAGAAGTTTATTTCTCCAAAATTAAAATAGGGCTTATAGCAGTCACTCATCCAAAATAGAAAGGTGACTCTATCAGGATACCTTCACCACCAAAGCATAGTCACTATATTGCCACACAATGGAACCTGTATGAGCCCTCTTGCAAACAGCATGTTGCGATACTGGTATACACGGCTGGAATCCAGTAGCCAGATGGCATAAGCCAGGCACAGTTATTATAGAGTATTATAGAGTAGTAGTCCGGGGTGCAGCTTCAAGAGTAGTTCGCAAGGGTAATACAGCAAGAAGTAGAAACAGTCTGAGAAAGACAGTTCTGAGGAGCAGGAGACTGAAACAAGTCCCAATACTCAAGCAAAGGCTGTACTACCTCATGGGTATAAATAGGCCCAAACAGGAAACCAGATGGCTTTACATTGGTACAGATCGGTCATCTTTATTAAAGAGGACCTTTCACCACTTTTGGGCACATGCAGTGTTATATACTGCTGGAAAGCTGACAGTGTGCTGAATTCAGCGCACTGTCGACTTTCCCGATCTGTGCCCGGTGTAAAGAGCTTACGGTGCCGGTACCGTAGTGCTCTATGGTCAGAAGGGCGTTTCTGACCATTAGCCAGAGACGTCCTTCTGCCTCGCGGCGCCAATCACGCTGTGCTGTGGAGCGGGGAGGAACTCCCCCCTCCCGCTCCTGATAATGCTCGTCTATGGACGAGCGCTGTGAGCAGAGGGAGGGGGGCGTTCCTCCCCGCTCCACAGCACAGCGCGATTGGCGCCGCGAGGCAGAAGGACGTCTCTGGCTAATGGTCAGAAACGCCCTTCTGACCATAGAGCACTACGGTACCGGCACCGTAAGCTCTGTACACCGGGCACAGATCGGGAAAGCCGACAGTGCGCTGAATTCAGCGCACTGTCAGCTTTCCAGCAGTATATAACACTGCATGTGCCCAAAAGTGGTGAAAGGTCCTCTTTAAAGGCAATTCCAAGGATGAACACAGAAGCCTCCAGTGGTGAGGAGTGGAAGTGCAACACAATATTTCAGAGTGAGAGAAACAGCGGCCACTGGTGGTAGCTTAGCAAAATACACAGGATTCTGACGGCAATAATCTGTGTAGTGGTGAATATGCAGTGAAGGGCTAGAAGTACTCGATACGTGACTATTATTATTCAATAGTTTTTCTTTGTAAAACCTCCAGCAATGCCACAAAGGCTATTAACCATCACTTCTATTTTTCTGGTATTATAGCATATCTAGAAAAATACATGTTTAATAAGAAGTGAGCGCACACCCGCTAGGATGATAGAATACACCAGTGTACTATAGACCAATAATTGAGTCGATTAACAATTTCCACCCAAACAATTACATCACTATTACGGGTGGAAACTGCTGTATTACGTTGAATTGTAACCGATGACAAGATGCTGGGAAAACACTGTATAGTGGTCACCTGCAGGATTATATTGGATACAGCTAACGTTGTAGGCGAGAATGACAAAATAGTACCACAGACCATGGAGGAAGGGAGGAAAAAGCACACCATGTGTGTCGCCAGAAAACTCGATTACTTGTAGGTAAGGATCAAGCACCGTTTTAGCCCATAAACATCTATATATATTTACAGATTGATTAATGCAATCATAGAAATATGAGTATAATTGCCCTATTGTGAGAGTGGAATTTCGTGGATCTGGACACTGGTCTCACCAGCCCTACCTATGTAATGGTATTAATGTAGCAGAAGCACATGCACTACGCTTCCTGTGGTGTCTGCTACATAACTCTGTACATGTATCAAAGGAAACAAGCAGACAAACATGCACAAGTAAAGTTTATTAATTGCACAATGGCTGAGAATAGATGGCATATGTGCTTAACCAAAGTAGTGACTGGCAAGATGACACAAGAACTGATAAACTGGATAGAACACTTCAGTACTTAGTACATGGTAAATGCTGTGTATTTTTTTGCAAAACATACAGTGAAGAGAATAACCACCTTGGGCGAGTATTCTAATCCCACCGATCTGTTATTGACAAATTATCCTGAAGATGGGTTATCATTAAAATAACCCTTTAGGCTAAGGCCCCGCATAGCGGCCCGCAGCACAAAAGCGCTGCAGAAAAACCACACCAGAAACGCATTGTGGTTTTTCCCGCAGCACTTTTTACAGAAAGTCTGAGATTTTCTCTGCAGACTTTCTGCTTCCATTATACCTATGGGGAACCACAAGCGTTTCTGTAGGTATAATTGACTTGTTGCAATTTCAAAAAATGTGATGCTTTTGGAATTTGCAGCATTTTTACTGCTCGTATTACTGTGCAAGGATGCCGGCCCCGGCCTTAATGTATTACTTCTGCCAGTGTTCATACCTAATAGGCCTCCATACATGCGGGTGCCTCCTCCCTCTGGAAAACCACTTGGATGCTATGGTTGCTGTTGTTTGGCAGCATTTATTATTTATTTTATTTATTATGCTTATTTATATAGCGCCATCATATTCTGCAGCGCTTTACAGATATTGTCAGCACTATCTATGGGGTTAAATGTGATGCTACTTATCTATATATATCACCTTACATCTGCTGTTTTATTACAATGTGGTGCAGAAAGCACCTGTCCCCATGCCATACGATTACAGAGAAAGGCGGAAAGGGGTAAACAGAGACGGAACAATGGCGCACTTTGACTAATTCAGACGCCCCCTTCAGACGCCCCGTACATGCCTTTTACCACATTTATTGATTTACTTCAAGCTGCTTTGACATAATGGAGAAGTCGATAGTTTAGTGGGGAAAGGAGTGAGGCATCAGATGCGACATTTGCCACATTTTTGGTGGAAAACTAAGCCAAGGAATACACAGTGTAAAGCTAGACTATACAGTCTAAGGGTGCATGCACACTACGTAACGCCGGGCGTGTATGAGAGCCGTACACGCCGGCATTACGGCAGACTGCCGAACACTTCCCATTCACTTCAATGGGAGCGCTCGTAACAGCGGCGTTTACGAGCGCTCCCATTGAAGTGAATGGGAAGTGTTCGGCAGCCCTGCTGTAACGCCGGCGTGTACGGCTCTCATACACGCCCGGCGTTACGTAGTGTGCATGCACCCTAAGGGGCCGTTCACACATAGGAATTTGATGCTGATGTTGAGGTGGATTCTGCCCAAATTCTGTCTCCCATTGTTTTCAGTTCAACAATTCCTCTTCCTTTTCAGCTGTGTGAATGGACCCTAAAGAACCACCAGACCTATCATCCAGTATCAGTCAATGTGATAATCTAGGGAATATTAAAAGGGTTATTCAGGGAGTGATTAATACTGACTTACCCCAGATGTTATTTGGTTTCTGGAGTGGTTCCGACCCTGGGTCACATGATCGGAGTTGATCCGCATCCTCCCTCTGCTCTTACGTTTGCAGGTAAGTTTCTCGTACTGTGGGGACTGGCTGTACCAGTATAATGATGTAGTCTGCTAGCCCAGTGCCAGTGGTACAGGTAACTAGCAGTGAGCATGAGAGGCGAGTGCCAGGTGCTGCTTCAGATCAAGGTACCGGCCAAATAGAACTTGTGGGAAGTATTTACACTCCTTGGATAACCTTTTCCCACTGCAGAGAATTTTAGATTTTTTTTTTATTTATTTTTTTCCTCCTGCCTTCTATAGTTCGGAACTTTTTTATTTTTCTGTTTACATAGCCACATGAGGGCTTCTTTTTTAAGAGACAAGCTAACTACAGGGCCAGTTCTCTTCCCCCCTGTTCTGATATACACCCTCCCCAAATTCCCATGGACGGCATAGTGCCATTATAGTAGTTTAATATTGGATTGGGAACATGCCTTAATTATAAGGGGTATTGGATGCTTTGTGTGCATGCCCCTTTAAGAGGCAGCCTGTAGTTCCAGCCCCCAGCTTGTCCTAGCTTCACCTATCATGTCACTATAGACTAGTCCAATCCCTTTTATGCACCCCTCCTGCCTTTAGCAACCTCTTTTACCAGCTGCATCTGAGGAGCGTCCTAACTACTGTCCAATTTATGTTTGCTTGTTTGTTGCTCATGCTTGTTTTGTTTTATCAATGATATTTTTTTTCACTATTGTTTAAGTCACTGCTGGTGCTCATCGTTTCCAAAAAGGTGAAAGGTGGAAGGCAATATGCACTTGTCCATTGTGAGTCCGATGTCGATCAGACGGGAACAGTTCTGAGAAGTTCACTGATTTTGGGAGAGTTTTTTACTGTAAGGGCTCGCTCACATGGGCACAGAGGGGGCGGATTATGGTGCGGAATCCACGTCATAATCTGCCCCCTCACAATGGTGGTCTGCGGAGACCGCTAGCGAGCTGCCCTTTCTTCAGGCGGTGGACATATGGTATGGTCACTGTTGGTCTCTGCAATATGTTATTAATAGAGATGAGTGAGTACTATTCGAAACGGCAGTTTCGAATAGCACGGTCCCATAGGTATGAATGGACACAGCTGGCACGCAGCCGGGTCCGGCGTCCTGCCACTTAACCCCCTGCACGCTGGCCGCTGCCATTCATTCCTATGAGAGCATGCTATTCGAAAATACCGTTTCGAATAGTACTCGCTCATCTCTAGTTATTAACAGACGATAGGAAAATACTGAAAAGTGTAGACAGCACAAGTTTTTAGGCTCGGTTCAGATCTGTGCTTGCTCTATGTATAGGAATTCTGTTCCCCTCTCCACATTTTTCGCCCTTTTCGGGTGGAAACCGAACAGAAACCTTGCAGACCCCATTATAGTCTATGGGGTGCCCTGGATTCTCCTGGACCAGCATCGCAACACATAAGGAAACAAACCCGGCCCATGTGACATATGGGACGTTGCTAAAGTAGGCCTGAAGCCTTCCGGGCCAAGGAGAGGTAAGTAACAGTCCATCGGATCATTATACTCGGGGGTCTGAAAAATCCCCCCGACTATAATGATAGCAGTGTTTGTGGGATTCACGGTCTGCGGCCTTACTTACCAATCCTGGATCCTGCTCATAACAGCCTCCGTGGAGTTACTCCAGCAGGTAACGGCCTATCAAAACAAAAAACATCAGGAGCCTGCCGGACCCCTAATGTCCTACCGCAGCTACCTCGGTAGTTACGCCCCTGGTGAGGGTTCAGTCTAAGGCTATGTTCATATCTGCACCAAAGTCTCCAGCGCAGTGTCTGCCAAAAATTGGTTGGAGGAAAAATTCCTGCATGTAGGATTCTTTCCTCCACTGGTTTCAGTTTAAAAACAACAGACATCTGACAGACCTTATTATAGTCAAAGGCATCCATCCGGCTCCTTGTACAACCACTGTTTTAGCGGTCTGCCTCTCGTACATGCAATGTGCAGTGTGAGCCATGTGTAAGTTTGCATCGGCTAACTATTAGCCAGTACTAGTAAATCTAATTCCAGTATTTTACTAAATTCTTGCACTGATGTCTGATGACAGGCTGGACTGACTAGTAGCAGTAGATGTACACAGGACAAGGCAGTCAAACTGAGCGCTACATTAAAGCAACCCTATACGTCCCCTACATTATGTCATACGTGTCTATGGCTGAATTCATACACAATATTCTGATGCTACAGTCAGATATTAATAACAGTCAATAGCAAAATATCAAACAGTCTACAGTCATGGCCAAAAGTTTTGAGAATGATACAAATATTAATTTTTACAAAGTCTACTACTTAAGTTTTTCTAATGGCAATTTGCATATACTCCAGAATGTTATAAAGAGTGATCAGCTTAACAGCAATTACTTGCAAAGTCAATATTTGCCTAAAAAATGAACTTTATCCCCCAAAACACATTTCAACATCATTGCAGCCCTGCCTTAAAAGGACCAGCTAACATCGTTTCAGTGATTGCTCCATTAACACAGGTGTGGGTGTTGATGAGGACAGGGCTGGAGATCAATCTGTCATAATTAAGTACCCACTGGACACTTTAAAAGGAGGCTGGTGCTTGGCATCATTGTTTCTCTTTTGTTAACTATGGTTATCTCTAAAGAAACACGTCCAGTCATCATTGCACTGCACAAAAATGGCCTAACAGGGAAGAGTATCGCAGCTAGAAAGATTGCACCTCAGTCAACAATCTATCACATCATCAAGAACTTCAAGGAGAGAGGTTCCATTGTTGGCAAAAAGGCTCCAGGGCGCCCAAGAAAGACCAGCAAGCACCGAGACTGTCTCTTAAAAGTGTTTCAGCTGCGGGATCAGGCTATCAGCAGTGCAGAGCTTGCTTAGGAATGGCAGCAGGCAGGTGTGAGTGCATCTGCACGCACTGTGAGGCAGAGACTCTTGGAGCAAGGCCTGGTCTCAAGGAGGGCAGCAAAGAAGCCACTTCTCTCCAGAAAAAACATCAGGGACAGACTGATATTCTGCAAAAGGTACAGGGAGTGGACTGCTGAGGACTGGGGTAAAGTCATTTTCTCTGATGAATCCCCTTTTCGATTGTTTGGGACATCTGGAAAACAGCTTATTCGGAGAAGACGAGGTGAGCGCTACCGCCAGTCTTGTCTCATGCCAACTGTAAAGCATCCTGAAACCATTCATGTGTGGGGTTGCTTCTCAGCCATGGGAATCGGCTCTCTCACAGTCTTGCCTAAAAACACAGCCATGAATAAAGAATGGGACCAGAATGTCCTCCAAGATCAACTTCTCCCAACCGTCCAAGAGCAGTTTGGCTATCAACAATGCCTTTTCCAGCATGATGGAGCACCTTGCCATAAAGCAAAGGTGATAACTAAATGGCTCAGAGAACAAAACATAGAGATTTTGGGTCCATGGCCTGGAAACTCCCCAGATCTTATCCCATTGAGAACTTGTGGTCAATCATCAAGAGATGGGTGGACAAACAAAAACCTACAAATTCTGACAAAATGCAAGCATTGATTGTGCAAGAATGGACTGCTATCAGTCAGGATTTGGTCCAGAAGTTGATTGAGAGCATGCCAGGGAGAATTGCAGAGGTCCTGAAGAAGAAGGGTCAACACTGTAAATATTGACTTGCTGCATTAACTCATTCTAACTGTCAATATAAGCTTTTATTACTCATAATATGATTGCAATTATATTTCTGTATGTGATAAAAACATCTGACACACACAGAAAAACCAGAGGGCAGCAGGTCATGTGAAAATAGAAGATTTGTGTCATTCTCAAAACTTTTGGCCATGACTGTACATATACAAGGTTTCGGCATGGATTGTGCTGTGGTTTGGGAATCATTATCCTCTGAATATGACGTTTTCCCCATAAGTTTCTCTAGTGCAAAAATGTCAGAAAAAAAAGACACATATAAAATGTCACAAAATAAAAAATGCACCAAGCACGTGACACCTGGGCTATAGGTGTTCATGTTAGACTGCATTCACACGGAGTAACGTGCTGCTCATTCTGACATGTAAAGACGTGTCAGAGTGAGTGCTGTAAAACAGAACTCCATTGACTTCAATGTGTAGCGCGCGTAAGACGGCACCGATTGAAGTCAATGGGATCTGTTTTACAGCGCTCACTCTGACACGTGTTTACGTGTCAGAAAGAGCGGTGCGTTACTCTGTGGGAATGGAGTCTTATTAGTACGTGGATAGTGGAGTCTTATTAGTACGTGGATAAGACTTTCTTACATGGTGCTGCTACTATGATTGTTACTATTCAGCCGTAGGTGAATTTACTATCTCTATCCCACCCGGATATGGAGAATTCTAAGACCCTAATCATAAAACACTCTAGAAATGAGGGGGGATATACAGGAAGGAAACAGAGAGATGGTTCCTGGAGCATCAGTATTAGGGTTATAAGGAGGGACTGTTACCCCCAAAGAGGGTGACTTGTGTGCCTGTATATTCGGTGCCTGTACTACAGCTGGGGTACTCGGAGGAAACTTTTACAGAGCCCAATCTGATTTATTAAGAACGTGCCCTTTAAGAGCTGCGTTTATGTTGCCACCTGGTCACACACGCCTGTACGTGGCAAGTATAAGAGCGGCAGAGGGACAGCAGTTTTTGTCGGAGGCGAAGCCCCTTTAAAGCTCAGGACCTGAGCGCTGTGCAGCCTCCTCCTCCTCCTCCAGCCCCATCACCTCCTCCCATCCATGCAGTGCTCCGGTGTCCACGTCACCCGCTAGCTGGGGAGTCAGTCAGGCTGCAGTCTCCGGGGCACCTCTGCCAGCACACACCGGGCACCCCCGCCAGCCCTGGGCCAGGCGTGCGCTGCTGCTGCTGCTGCTGCTTCTCACAACTTTCTAGCCGGGCACTAAGTTTGCAGGCACCGATTATTATCGCTCAGTTCTTGTCTGCATCGTCCTGTCTGCTCGGGAAAGATGAATATCTTTAGAATCTTAGGAGACGTCTCCCATTTACTGGCGATGATCATCCTGCTGATGAAGATGTGGAAGACCAAGTCCTGTGCTGGTATGTTGTGGGCACTGGGTGGGGGAGGGGTAGATGTGGGGGAGACATTGGGATTGTATGGTCAGAAGTTTATGGTGACTTCTCTCTGTCATTCTCAGTGTAGTGTTCACTATCAGTGTCCATGATACTGTGCACAGGATTGCAGGACTGTCCTATGTGGCAGGCCTGGTATAAGATGGCACCATCCCAAGGGGGAATTTACCAACCCATGGTTTCGGACATAGATGGGTGTTAATGTGGTGCACCGTTCTGTTCTGCAGCAATGATACACCACATCATTCATTCTGTGCCTTGCAAAAGTGAGCGGGGTGAAGAATAAAGTGGGCTGGGGTGGGGGCGCCTTGGCCCAAGAGACTTCTCATAACCAGAAAACTTCCATAGAACATTGATGAGTATGTTTAGTGTAAAATAACCTGTCCCTAAGGTCGGCCATACATATTAGATTTGGGATGGCTGTTATGCAGCGGTACTGTCTGTTATGGGATTGTTCATACATTAACAAGTGGGTCGCCCGACGAGGAGGGCATTTGGCGCTAGGTTTACTCTAGACCATTCTGCAGAACTTTTCTCTCTGCCAATTTTTGGTGGTTTCTGTGAGCCTCTGGTTTAAAAAAAAAGCAGCAGACTAAGTCTACTGTCAGTTGGCCACGAATGAATATTACTGGCATTTACCTAGCCATTTATCACCCAATAGGGGCGAAACGAGCCATTTTGGCCAATAGATATCTAAAGTGTGTGTCCGGAGTTGGATGTCTCTTACAGTGGGTGTCTCTAAAGGGATTCATTCCCAATCATTTCCCCATGTGAACAGTGCACCAATTCTTGAGAAAATGCGTTTGTCAGTGTATGAGCAATGGAATGATTAATGATTAACAATTAATAACAATTAATGATTGCTTGTCCACTGGGCACCCCTATCTGCTTCCCTCGGCAGCTGCCAAAACTAATGCAGAGAATGGAGCTGGCAGCACAGCCGTGTTCACTATATATCACTATATATCAGCCATACTGACCTACTGCTGCTCACATCCTTCCTGTTCCATTCTCTGTGTTAATTCCGGCACCAGTGGCTGCAGTGAACAGCTGATCAGTGGGGCTGCCAAGTATCGGACCCCCACTAATCTGATATTAATGACATACCCTTGATTGATAATCAGGATCCATGACCCTGAAAAACCCAATTTAGGCCGGGGCCCCACTGGACGGAAACACCACAGGAAACACTGCAGCGTTTTACAGTACAGGCGAAGCGAAAGGGATTCTAGCGAATACCATGCGCACTTTGCGGTAAAAACCGCTGTGCAGACATGCCGTGATTTCCAAAACCGGCACGGTTTTGGAAATCACAGCAAGTCAATTATACCTATGGAAACGCCGGTGGTTTCCCCATAGGTATAATTGAAACAGAAAGTCTGTTGAGGAAAACTCTGCAAACTTTTTGTTTAAAGCGCTGCAGGGAGAACCGCGATACGTTCCTGCAGCACTTTATTGCTGTGGGATGTCCCATGGGGCCTTAGGCTTGGCTATTAGTAGAGCGTTCATAGAGAATGAATGGAGTAGCAGGACACATGCTCAGCCTGGTGCTCTGTCAGATCAAGGAAACCAAACCCCAGTACTCAGGATCAGTGGCGTTCCCAGCACTTGGGCCCCACCGATCATGAAGTTATTCCCTAGAATTTCGTATGACTCTGTAAAGAATTCACCCTCAACCCATCTTCTCTGTCCAGTTATCAGCTCATATGTTTATTCCTGCCTCCCAAAAACTCCTCAAACAACTCTCCCGTCTCTCATACGACTCACTCTTTGACCGCCCACCATCTGATTTCGACTCCATCACTCCACAGAAACCATCCTAAGCAAATTTGTAAGCAACTTACCAAGTGCCATGTCCAAACGACAGTACCCTCTTCTACTCCATCCCTCTTCCTTGACACTGTTGATCACTCCCTCCGGTGAAAAACTTTCTAATGTGTTTGCATCAAAACCTGGATTTCTTCATCCGTGGACCCATTCACTTTCAGGAGCCTGGGCCACAAAACAGATAGGTGTAGTACTGACAGTCCTGAGTTGTGCTTCGGGCCCACAACCCCATACACGGACCTGTGATATTACTTGGGCATGTGTATGGGGCCATTACAATATAAGGGGTCAGTGTGCTAAAATCCTGCAATCTCCAGTAAGGGAACATTTGTATCTGCATCAGAGGCTCCATTCGAAGCTGCTAGTGCAGAGTTTGTCTAAAATCAGGCTGAAAAAGTGCTGTAACCCCCATTATAGTCAATGGGGTGCCCTGGGGATTCGTTGTTACTGGACAGACCCACTTTAAATGTTTAGTCTGTTCTGCTCCTATGACGAAAAAATGGATGAAACAATGCAAGTGTGAAAGAAACCTTAACCTACCGTCGTTACATTGTCTGAAAGGGGTTGCCCAGGCAAAATTTGTATATTTTAAATAGGCCAAAGGAGTTGGAAAAAAAAGTCATCCTCTCCTTTCCCCAGTGCTCTGGTGTCTCCCTGGTGTCTTTCGGGCCAATTGGAAGGACCGAACTGTGCTGGGAAGACTCCGGAGCATCGGGAACAGGCGAGTATGATTTTTTTTCACCTCCCACAGTATATTTTAAATGTTTTTTTTTTCTCCGGACAACCTCTTGAACAGCCTGTACCCCTCCCCTACTATCACCTTCTCGCTTCCCTTATAGATTGTGAGTCCTCGTGAGCAGGGTCCTCTCTCCCATTGTACCGGTTTCTTTTGTATATGTATGTTTCATAGATACATCAATGTGGAATTAATAGTTCATAATAGTTAATGATAAATTATCGATATTTAGGGCCCGGAAAAACCCTTTAATGTTTATAAAAGGTATAAAAAATTTTCTGAAATAATATATAAGATGTATAAAATCCAGAAGTTTATTCCCTTTATAGATCAGTCTTCAGGCTTTGCTCCTGCACAGATCTATAGGTGTACTGTATGAATGTGGCCTCTTATTCTATATCGTAGTTTATGGAAACATACGGCTACTGTTGACTGCTATGGCATGACCATTACACTTCAGGGTAGCAACTCAAAAAACTAAGGTTAACTTTTTCTAGTCTGTTGCTTTTTGCTGTATTCTGAAGACATTCCTACATGATAGCTCCTGTAGTCAGCCAACATGGTCACCTAGACTTCGCTTCTTCACTGTAACTGTACTTGCATTTGTTGCCTTGAGGTAAGACATGTTACAACAAGGCATTCAGCCCATGCAAATAGCTATGACTATTGACATACTGTAGAAAACTGACACTTTCCTAAGATATGAGATAGCTCCTGTAAATAAATAAATTACATTGATAAATCAAAGATGTACGTTAGACATTACAGGTATATACTTTGGTTTATTATTTTATCTCATATTTCCCATTGCCTGGGACAGAAACAGTCCCCTTACCTGGCAGGACATGGGTTGGTGACCACTGTTCTGTAAATAGGTGTGGGTCCTCGAGGTGGGGCTTGTATTTATGAGACATTTAATGCACAGCGCATATATGTCCAAATAAAGACAGCACCAGCAAGAGAAGGGTGCCAGTCTAAAGGTACAGGAAAGTTCCAATATAAAAAAAAGGAAAAATATAGGTGGAACTCTGTAGAAAAATAGTAAAACTTTGCAAGTCTTCAGTAGGTGATACCTTTTTTAATGGCTAACTCATAATGATGACAGAATATGACGTTTCGAAGCTTTCCTCTGAGCTTCTTCTTCAGATATAACTAGTTATATCTGAAGAAGAAGCTCAGAGGAAAGCTTCGAAACGTCATATTCTGTCATCATTATGAGTTAGCCATTAAAAAAGGTATCACCTACTGAAGACTTGCAAAGTTTTTTTTGTTTTTTATATTTTATAACCACTGGCTAACACGGTACCAAAACAAACATTTTCCTTTAGAAAAATAGTGAAAATAATAAACCCACAATTTTTACTATTTTCTATGGAGTGCCACCTGTTTTTTTTAATCATTTTTAAAACATATATCTCTTATATCTATATATAAAAATGAGTTCCTGTCTGTCTGTTCTTTATGCGTAACCAAATGACTGGGCCGATCTTCACCAAATATGCCACACAGGTACATCAGGTGTCCAGGAAGGTTTTAGACCGGGTCTCAGCTTCCTAGGACGTACCATTCCTAAGATACAGTATTCCCAAAATATGACCTGCAATAGCCTACAAGTCTTTCACTCATATTCCAACTGTCATACACACAGTCACATGTTCCTTATCAGCCAATTAAAGCTTGCAGGCGCTTATTCTCCACATGCACACAACTTTACTCCAGGTTTCCTTAACAACCCAGAAATTTCTCTTTGCCTCTGTAGGTCAGCTTTAGTGGGGCAGGGTGCTGTGGATGACACTGTTACATAAGGTCACATACACACAGCTTTACTCCAGGTTTCCATAACAACCATTCACAGGTTTTTCACTCATATCCAAACTGAGATACACATGATAATATGACACTTAAGGACCAATGGAAACTCGCAGGTTCTTCAGTCTTGACATACACACAGTTTTACACTAGGTTTCCATTGCAAGCAAGCTATTTAGGATCTGTATTAGTCAATAGCCGTTTGCAGATCCTTAAATATTCAGTCATATGATGTATATCAGCCAAAATAACTTCACATTTCATTTACCAGGTTTCCATAACAACACAAGCATAAATAGTCCGGACTGCCATACTGGATGTCAGCATTCTTAGAAATTGAAACGTATTTACACTACACACAAATGACATACCAAATAGACCAGTACTAATTCTTATGGGACCACTACACAAACAGAAAATAAATGTACCCATGCAAAGCCAGGTCCTTCTACTAGTATATTATATACTGTATGTTACTATAACCCTGGTACAATTATGCATTACAGTGACCGTAAATCTTAAAGGTATGAGGGTTGGGCAAGTAATGAAATTTTCGATTAATAATATTTAGATTATTTCAAAAAAGCACAACTGTGATTTTCATCGGAATCATGAAATTGATCCTACGCCCGCCCCAGAGTCTGATATATTCCATGCAGGCTTTCTCCTCCCCACCATAATCTATGATCAGCAGTTTCTTCTAGTCAACAGTCACATGTTAGGACGAGGAAGCCACCATCACATATATGTGGCTCCTCGCTGCACCCATCTTTGACTTTTTTTTAGGTTAAAACAAGTAAATTTAGATTAAAGTTGAAAACTGTCCATAAGGTTGAACAAAAATTTAGATTTTATTTTTTAGCCAATTTGACCAGTACGTGTTGTGATTATAGAAAGGTGCCCTATAAGACAGAAGTGCTAGTGTCTGCTGCTGGTGCTGGCCCAAAGCTAACACTTCTGGATCTGGATGTAAAAGTCCAGTGTTTGCTCCACTTATGTAAGGTGTGGACATGTTGCTACGCGGTGTCTGTGGACGACTTCCATATAAAGAGAAGCTGTTCTCCGGTGACAGATTTTCTTTTAGCTTCTGCCAGACGTTGCAGACTCTCAGATGTATGCTTGTGAATGTAGATCATAGCTTTTAATGATAGAGATGGCTCCGTATAATATTAATGTCAGTGGCCAGATAGCCATATAAACAAAATTGTACAGCCTAGAAGAGGAGGATCACAACAATACAGAACACCTACAATTTAGGGTATGTTCACACTGAGTTTTTTCAGACTGATTTTGAGGCCTCAAAAAATTCCTCTCATTCATTTACTGAAGCAGATTTTTTCATCTTGGAAAAAAACTCTGTGTGAACATAACCTAAGGCTAAGGCCCTACGTTGCAGAAACTCAGCTTTTTTTTGCAGATTTTGCTGTGTTTTTTTTTTTTTTTTTTTTTTTTTTTTTTTTTTTAAGACAAAACCAAGAATGACTACAAAGAAAGTAAGAAATATACAGAAACTACTTATACTTCGCCTTTCTGCTCAGTCCACTCCTGGCTTTGACAGCAAAATCTGCATCAGAAAAAGCGCATTTCCGTAACATGAGGCTTCAGTCTAAAGGGGTGCATGGATTTTACTGAATTGCCTTAAAACTTCTTTATAATCCCATTGTATGTCCCTCTTGTACACGGTCACACATATTGTGCATAGCATTTTTTTCCATAAAGTTTTTCATTGTCTTTTTGCAGAGTTTTCCTCTACAGACTTTCTGCCCTATTATAACTATATAGGGAAACCACCAGTGTTTTTGAAAACACAACTTTTCCGCTGCAGATATTTTTAGATTTTTCTGCAGTGTGTGGATGGGAATAGACAGTATCCCATCCACTTTGTGGATAATGTAAAATGCTGGATTTTTTTGGTTGTCAATCTAAATGTTTTTTATTGTGATAAAGTAGTAAAACTTAAGAAAGAAAAACTATTGCAATATCTCAACCCAGAGAATACATTTATCTTATTATTTATGCCATGTCATTAATAGTTTTTTTTTTTGTATTCCCCCTCAAAAAGAGTTAATTAAATTAAATTGTTGAGGTATATGTACCCCAAAATGGTGGCATTAACCATTACAACTTCAAGACTTCAAACTGCTATACTGGTGGAAAAAGAAAAAAAATTATCTTTGTTTTTGATGGCAAAACAAACAAAAAACAAAAATGGCTTTATCATAAAAGGGGTTGTCCAAGATTTTTTAAAATTTTTGGTCTATCGTTAGGCATGGAGTGATCTTATTCCAGATCCATGCACTGTATACTGTAAGTACACACATTAGATGTGCCTTGAACTGTATCTTAAGGAAAGGTCATAAATATAAAAATTACTGGACTACGCCTTTAAGGTCCAAAACAGCCTAGTCACTACTGTGACCGCCAAAGTCAATCAGTGGCCTAAGGAAAGGAACCAGGAAGTCAATCACATACATTACCCATCCCGTGTCCTTTCCGTAGGCCACTGAGGCTGCTGATTGGTCACAATGGTCATGTGCGGTAAGGACTGCCACCAGAACAAGACCATTGGAGCAGCAGGAGTGGACCCTGGTGGTGGGAGACCCCGGAGCATTGGGGGCAGGTTAGCATGATTTATTTTTCCACTTTCCCTGGCCTTCTTACTTAAAACTGTATATCTTGGATTACCCCTTTAATGGTTTATACACTCGGTCATCATGCATGATCATTTATGTACTATGACTAGGATGGGACCGGATACTGTGAGGTGTAATGTGGAAGGCCACAGATACAGTGTGATATCTGATCTACTGATAAACTCAGTTCTTGTACGAAAGTAGATCACACTACTTACTTACTCATGTAATTTCCGTTTGCTCCAAGATTGTGCCGCATGTCATTTTAGCCATATTTAGATACACCAATAGGAATAAGATTTTCCAAGATCTTAGACATTTGATGTTTTTATACTCACATGTGGGTGTAGCTTCCACTTGTCTAGCTTTTATGAAGCTGAAATCCACAATTCTAATGGATCTCATTGGTAGAATATCTGATGTAAAAGAGAACAGACCAAGTATTCATGGAGTGTGGAGATGGAGTGAAGGTTACAGATGGATCAGTAGGTAGGAGAACAGGACGGGTCTTCTTTCATAGGCTTTTGGTTTGACAAAATTATGGCATATGCAAAGAAAATATGCCAACAAATAGGTGGTGGTTATATTCGTGTAAAAATACACTAGATTTTTCATCCAGCATCAGTCACTGTGAGCAGGTGAAGTTTTACTCTGCCTGGTTTACATTGTCTGTTATACAGTCTTTTATTAGACATTGAAGAAGTTTCTTAAAGGGGCTTTCCAGGACTTTTAAACTGATGATCTCAGGATCTGACATCCAGGACCTCCATACATCAGCAGTCTGTAGTGGCAGCGGCACTCCCTGAACATCGCTTCTGCTTCTCACATGAGCTGAGAGTGTCTCTGTCCCATTCAAGTGAATGGGCTAATCTGTGATACCAAGCACAGCCGCTGCAAAAAATGCATGGCACTGTGAGCAACTACACAAATGTACGGGTGTTACCGAGTACTAAAGAGTCTGCAACTCTCATGTAAATGCCGCAGTCTCTTCTAACAGCTGATCGACCAGGGGCCCAGGTGTCGGACCCTCGACAGTGCTCGGCCTCAGGTGTGCTTCTGTGCACCAAAATTAAAATCTTCACTCGTCAGGTACTGATGTAGATTTCATATATAATTCATGTCAGTATTCTGCTGTGACTTATAATAGACTTGTTGGGCTGAGGCATCTGTGGCTAGCCTTGTTCTCAGCCCTGGAGTATATGGGTTTATAAATACCCCATGCACAAAAAATAAAGTGTATGTGTGATATGAGCTTTTTTACAGGAATTTCCTTTTGCACATGTATACACAGGAGATATACAAGATTAAACATTGATATTTTATTGTATTTTATTTTCCAGGTATATCAGGGAAAAGTCAGCTATTGTTTGCTCTTGTATTTACTACGCGCTACTTGGATTTGTTCACGGTATTCTTATCTGTCTATAACACAGTGATGAAGGTAAGGAGAAGCTAGGCATCATCTCATTGTTATATTGTGTTTTTCCACTACATTCTATGCCTATTGGTTATATACACCCTATCAATGGGGGTCCTGAGAATGGAAGCCAGATCCCCCAGTCTCTAATATAGATGATAGCTGTGGTTGCTTTTCCACAATAGTTCATAGAGATATTCAGGAACACTTCATGGAGATTCACCATATAGGAAGTGAGACTGTGACTAGAGATGAGCGAACAGTGTTCTATCGAACACATGTTCGATCGGATATCAGGGTGTTCGCTATGTTCGAATCGAATCGAACACCGCGTGGTAAAGTGCGCCAAAATTCGATTCCCCTCCCACCTTCCCTGGCGCCTTTTTTGCACCAATAACAGTGCAGGGGAGGTGGGACAGGAACTACGACACCGGGGGCATTGAAAAAAATTGGAAAAAGTCATTGGCTGCCGAAATCAGGTGACCTCCATTTTAGACGAATAGTGGATTTCAAATCCGGGTCATATGAGAATGTGAACTTTGTGACTATGAGACAGGGATAGCTGTACAGGCAGGGATAGCTAGGGATAACCTTTATTTAGGGGGGAATGTTATTAAAAATAACTTTTTGGGGCTCTATCGGGTGTGTAATTGTGATTTTTGTGAGATAAACTTTTTCCCATAGGGATGCATTGGCCAGCGCTGATTGGCCAGAGTACGGAACTCGACCAATCAGCGCTGGCTCTGCTGGAGGAGGCGGAGTCTAAGATCGCTCCACACCAGTCTCCATTCAGGTCCGACCTTAGACTCCGCCTCCTCCAGCAGAGCCAGCGCTGATTGGCCGAATTCCGTACTCTGGCCAATCAGCACTGGCTAATGCATTGTATTGGCGTGATGAAGCAGTGCTGAATGTGTGTGCTTAGCACACACATTCAGCTCTACTTCATCGGGCTAATAGAATGCATTGGCCAATCAGCGCTGGCCAATGCATTCTATTAGCTTGATGAAGCAGAGTGTGCACAAGGGTTCAAGCGCACCCTCGGCTCTGATGTAGCAGAGCCGAGGCTGCACAAGGGTTCAAGCGCACCCTCGGCTCTGATGTAGCAGAGCCGAGGCTGCACAAGGGTTCAAGCGCACCCTCGGCTCTGATGTAGCAGAGCCGAGGGTGCACTTGAACCCTTGTGCAGCCTCGGCTCTGCTACTTCAGAGCCGAGGGTGCGCTTGAACCCTTGTGCACCCTCGGCTCTGCTACATCAGAGCCGAGGGTGCGCTTGAACCCTTGTGCACACTCTGCTTCATCAAGCTAATAGAATGCATTGGCCAGCGCTGATTGGCCAATGCATTCTATTAGCCCGATGAAGTAGAGCTGAATGTGTGTGCTAAGCACACACATTCAGCACTGCTTCATCACGCCAATACAATGCATTAGCCAGTGCTGATTGGCCAGAGTACGGAATTCGGCCAATCAGCGCTGGCTCTGCTGGAGGAGGCGGAGTCTAAGGTCGGACCTGAAAGGAGACTGGTGTGGAGCGACCTTAGACTCCGCCTCCTCCAGCAGAGCCAGCGCTGATTGGTCGAGTTC
The DNA here is from genome assembly GCF_031893055.1 of Leptodactylus fuscus. NCBI lineage: Eukaryota > Metazoa > Chordata > Amphibia > Anura > Leptodactylidae > Leptodactylus > Leptodactylus fuscus. The sequence continues at coordinate 42,182,807 of NC_134273.1, forward strand.
CGTACTCTGGCCAATCAGCGCTGGCCAATGCATTCTATTAGCCCGATGAAGTAGAGCTGAATGTGTGTGCTTAGCACACACATTCAGCTCTACTTCATCGGGCTAATAGAATGCATTGGCCAATCAGCGCTGGCCAATGCATTCTATTAGCGTGAACTGAGTTTGCACAGGGGTTCTAGTGCACCCTCGGCTCTGCTACATCAGATTGCTACATCTGATGTAGCAGTGCCGAGTGTGCATCAGATGTGTAGTTGAGCAAAACTGACTCAGCACTGCTAAGTCTCTGCATTCGCATAGGAATGCATTGGCCAGCCTTCGGCCAATCAGCGCTGGCTCTGCCGGAGGAGGCGGAGTCTAAGGTCGGACCTGAATGGAGACTGGTGTGGAGCGATCTTAGACTCCGCCTCCTCCAGCAGAGCCAGCGCTGATTGGTCGAGTTCCGTACTCTGGCCAATCAGCACTGGCCAATGCATTTCTATGGGGAAAAGTTAGCTTGCGAAAATCGCAAACTGACAGGGATTTCCATGAAATAAAGTGACTTTTATGCCCCCACACATGCTTCCCCTGCTGTCCCAGTGTCATTCCAGGGTGTTGGTATCATTTCCTGGGGTGTCATAGTGGACTTGGTGACCCTCCAGACACGAATTTGGGTTTCCCCCTTAACGAGTATATGTTCCCCATAGACTATAATGGGGTTCGAAACCCATTCGAACACTCGAACAGTGAGCGGCTGTTCGAATCGAATTTCGAACCTCGAACATTTTAGTGTTCGCTCATCTCTAACTGTGACTTTTGTAGATAGGAGAAAGACATATAATTCCCCGTAGCTCAGTATGAGATTACATAAAGCAAAGGAAGTGAAGGATCTCGTGAATTTTCAGATAGACAGCAAGAAATAAATAAGGTAACACTATCTGCATGTTATATAGATTTTAGGAATAGGTACGTAATTACTGGAGTGTGGCGTTAAATCTGCATGCTGTCAGTTGTCATGAGTCAGGTGAGAATCCTCAAAAGCAAGCTCTCCCCTCCGATAATGGGAATACTACTGCAGACATAACAAGGACACTCACCAGTGACATGAGCTCCTTAAGATTTTCACATTCTCAGTCTCTCATGGGTCCTACCCCTGGAAACTGCATCTGCCTCAAAAATGGGGTTCCCCGACTCCAATGTCTTATAGTGACCCATTTCCTACACAGCTGCAGGTCCCATAGAGGTTTCTACGTGAATGAATTATTAGTACTACACAGGAGGTAAAACTCCTTAAACCCAATACGACCTTTAACCTTACATATTCCCTCATTTCTCCACAGATCATATTCTTATTTTGTGCATATATCACAATTTATCTGATCTACGTGAGGTTTCGGAAGACATATGACAGTGAGAATGATACATTCCGACTGGAATTTCTCTTGGTGCCTGTTATTGGGCTCTCCTTCTTAGAAAACTATGAATTCACACCTCTGGAGGTAAGAGGCCAATATCTAAAACCAAGAACGCTACAGCTAACAGTGTAATGTTGTATTACATAGGAATTGTCTTTATTATATTAATTTACTAATACCGCTAGCTCGAGTTACGCAGATGAGAATGAATGATACAATCTGCTGGGGCTAAACAAGTTGAAAATTAACCCCTTCTTGGCATTTGCTGTAAGGTTATAGCAGATGATGGGACATTAAAAATATGGTGCCCATGAAAAGCGAAGTGAGGGCCGTTTTTTTGTTGCAGATTTTGCTTTGTTTTTTTGAGCCAAAGCCAGGAGTGGATTGAGCAGAAGGTAGAAGTATAAGAATTTCCTAGATATTTCCTATTCCTTTTTTAGCCATTCTTGGCTTTGGCTCAAAAAGGCGCAAAAAAAGCTGCATTACCGCAAGGTGGAGCCTCAGCCTAAGCAAGAAAGCTGACAAACAAATCTCTGGTAGTAACAAAGGGCAAATGTTACATGAGTGATTAGGTATTATCTCCTATAGGCCGGGGCCCCACGTGACGAAAACGCCGCAGCATATTACAGTCACTGCAGCGTAGATTCTAGCAAATCCATCCTCTCATTGCAGAAAAATATATGCAGTGGAAACCACCGTGGTTTTGGAAATCGCAGCCTGTCAATTATACCTACAGTAACATCAGCAATTTCTCTGTAGGTATAATCGAAGCAAAAAGTCGATAGTGAGCCCCATATAGGGATCACAATGTACTTTTTTTTCCTATCAGTATGTCTTTGTAGAATGGGAGGAAAGCCACACAAACATGGCGAGAACATACAAACTCCTTGCAGATGTTGTTCCTGGTGGGATTCAAACCCAGGACTCCGGCACTGCAAGGCTGCAGTGCTAACCACTGAGCCACCATGTTCCCCCTAGTCTGCAGAGTGTCTGTGAAAAGCACTGCGGGAAAAACCATTCATTTCCGCCACAGTTTTTTCCACAGACCTTTTTTTACTGTTGGCTTTAGCCATAAGATAGCTCTAAAGTCAGATGAGATTTAAGTATAACAACATAGTACAATTGTCAGACTGGAACAAGTATTGTAATATACACCTTCACAAATATTGACAAAGGTCTTGCTGGTGTTTGCTAGCTGAAAGTGATGCAGAACAAAAACTAAAGTAGAATAACAAATGATATCCCTATAACCCTTTCTACATTTCATAAGCTATGAAGTCCACAGTTACAGTGGGGCAAAAAAGTATTTAGTCAGTCACCAATAGTGCAAGTTCCACCACTTAAAAAGATGAGAGGCGTCTGTAATTTACATCATAGGTAGACCTCAACTATGAGAGACAAAATAAGAAAACAAATCCAGAAAATCACATTGTCAGATTTTGTAAGAATTTATTTGCAAATTATGGTGGAAAATAAGTATTTGGTCAGTAACAAAATTTCATCTCAATATTTTGTTATATATCCTTTGTTGGCAATGACAGAGGTCAAACGTATTCTGTAAGTCTTCACAAGGTTGGCACACACTGTTGTTGGTATGTTGGCCCATTCCTCCATGCAGATCTCCTCTAGAGCAGTGATGTTTTGGGGCTGTCGCTTGGCAACACGGACTTTCAACTCCCTCCAAAGGTTTTCTCTAGGGTTGAGATCTGGAGACTGGCTAGGCCACTCCAGGACCTTGAAATGCTTCTTACAAAGCCACTCCTTCGTTGCCCTGGCGGTGTGCTTTGGATCATTGTCATGTTGAAAGACCCAGCCACGTTTCATCTTCAATGCCCTTGCTGATGGAAGGAGGTTTGCACTCAAAATCTCACGATACATGGCTCCATTCATTCTTTCATGTACCCGGATCAGTCGTCCTGGCCCCTTTGCAGAGAAACAGCCCCAAAGCATGATGTTTCCACCCCCATGCTTTACAGTAGGTATGGTGTTTGATGGATGCAACTCAGTATTCTTTTTCCTCCAAACACGAAAAGTTGTGTTTCTACCAAACAGTTCCAGTTTGGTTTCATCAGACCATAGGACATTCTCCCAATACTCTTCTGGATCATCCAAATGCTCTCTAGCAAACTTCAGACGGGCCCGGACATGTACTGGCTTAAGCAGTGGGACACGTCTGGCACTGCAGGATCTGAGTCCCTGGCGGCGTAGTGTGTTACTGATGGTAGGCTTTGTTACATTGGTCCCAGCTCTCTGCAGTTCATTCACTAGGTCCCCCCCGCGTGGTTCTGGGATTTTTGCTCACCGTTCTTGTGATCATTTTGACCCCACGGGGTGAGATTTTGCATGGAGCCCCAGATTGAGGGAGATTATCAGTGGTCTTGTATGTCTTCCATTTTCTAATGATTGCTCCCACAGTTAATTTCTTCAATCCAAGCTGGTTGCCTATTGCAGATTCAGTCTTCCCAGCCTGGTACAGGGATACAATTTTGTTTCTGGTGTCCTTTGACAGCTCTTTGGTCTTCACCATAGTGGAGTTTGGAGTCTGACTGTTTGAGGGTGTGCACAGGTGTCTTTTTATACTGATAACAAGTTTAAACAGGTGCCATTACTACAGGTAATGAGTGGAGGAAAGAGGAGACTCTTAAAGAAGAAGTTACAGGTCTGTGAGGGCCAGAAATCTTGATTGTTTGTAGGTGACCAAATACTTATTTTCCACCATAATTTGCAAATAAATTCTTACAAAATCAGACAATGTGATTTTCTGGATTTGTTTTCTCATTTTGTCTCTCATAGTTGAGGTCTACCTATGATGTAAATTACAGACGCCTCTCATCTTTTTAAGTGGTGGAACTTGCACTATTGGTGACTGACTAAATACTTTTTTGCCCCACTGTATATATTAGAAATACTATAAACCTAATGCACACCTTACAAATGTCCTTCAGTATGCCAAATAAAAATTGGGGTACGCCATGCCATTCTTCATAGGACACTAGGGGAAAATTTCTCTAAAATAAGATGTGATAGAAAATTCTGTTCTTTTTTCATCCAGAGTCCTTGAGCTGCGTATTTTCAGCAGCTACATTTGTCTGCATACAGTAGTGATGTACCATTTGTGCTAGGGGGCGCTGCAGCAAGTCACAAGCTGCTATGCCTTTTGTGAAGAGGTGATTGCTGAGGCCTTTTAAACAGCAGCGAGTATTACTTTGTCATGTTTATAGGCCCCTCAGCAGCACTATTAGGGTATGTTCACATGGAGGAAAAGGTTGCGGAAACCTTTTCCACCGTGTGAACATTACAAGCGGCTCAACGCAACGTAATGCCGATGCAGCATCAGCATTCTATCACCGTATTCTGCTCCTGTGTGGGCCCAAATGAATGGGCCTACACTGGAACATGTCTCGAGCCGTGGATGCCTGATTCAGCTGCGGAATTGGGCAAGATAGGGCATGTCGCTTCTTTTTTTCCGCTACTACCTAGTGGAAAAAAGAAGAGAGCGGCTTCCATTGAAGTCAATGGGAGCAAAATCCGCTGGGAAAAAAACTCTATGTGAACATACCCTTAAATAATAAAATTTTGAGCGGGACAACCCCTCAATAATATAGAACCTTGTGACCACAAATGGTATACAGCTGGATGGTGACCGGACAAGAGGAAGCCTAGGTGTAGAATAGCACGAGGGTGAAAATAGCATAATTGCTAGCAGGACAGAGGTAGATAGCAACCAAGGCAAGTAGCACGATACACACAGGCTGGTAGTGAGTGGCAGGACACACAGGCTGATAGTGGGTGTCAGGACACACAGGTTGGTAATGGTAGCAGGACACACAGGCTGGTAGTAGGTGTCAGGACACACAGGCTGGTAGTGGGTATCAGGACATACAGGCTGGTAGTAGGTGTCAGGACACACAGGATGGTAGTAGGTTGCAGGACACACAGGATGGTAGTAGGTATCAGGACATACAGGCTGGTAGTAGGTATCAGGACACACAGGCTGGTAGTAGGTATCAGGACATACAGGCTGGTAGTGGGTTGCAGGACACACAGGCTGGTAATGGTAGCAGGACACACAGGCTGGTAGTAGGTGTCAGGACACACAGGCTGGTAGTAGGTATCAGGACATACAGGCTGGTAGTAGGTGTCAGGACACACAGGATGGTAGTGGGTGTCAGGACATACAGGCTGGTAGTAGGTGTCAGGACACACAGGATGGTAGTAGGTATCAGGACACACAGGCATCTCCTTAAGTGAAACACTTTATGACATTTTGCTGTTGCTATTAAAACAGAGGTTCACTTATATTTTCTTCTTGCACTGTGATATCTAATCATTGTGCTCAATAAAAGATAAAACTGGTACAATTGTTTGTGCTATTAGATTGTGTTTATCTATAACAACCATAATAATTAGAACAGATCACATTTTAATTAGTAATTAGAAGTCCAATTCCAATGTACTTACTTATTCTTACACCTGTGGGTAACTCATGGGTGTCATGCACTTTTGAGATCGAACTGCTGGTAAACATCCAAGTGCTACAGCCAACAAATGACCTACAAGGGGGTCCATAATTGTGCAGCTGCTCAAAGACCCCTAAATGTGACAAATGGAGAGCACATGTCCCTTCTTATTGGTAAGGAGTGAAAATATCCTGAAGAAAAGTTCCAGGATATAGGTGTCACCTATGTACAGAGAATGATCTTTCCTCCTGTCACCTGCAGTGTCTTCATTCTTTACACAGACACAAAGAACCATTAAGGTAACCGCCATGGACTTTATGTCATGGGCAGTGTAGCAGGGGAGGTTGAGTCTCTGACTGTCAGATGCAGCCTGGGATCAAGAGAAGATAAAGAAGGCTTCTAACCATTTCTGTTGTCTCCTTTTCACATATATAGCCCTCAATGACTCCTATGTAATGAGCACAGGCAGTGGCAGAGCTGCTGCCTCTAATGGTCCTGGGGAACACTGGGAGACTCCGGCACTGCAGAGCTGATGGGCCTTAGGAGACTCAAGTCAGTTCACCACTCTGCCAACAAATATTTCCCCCTGTAACTGGGGCTCCTTTGGATGTTCCATTTACTGTGAAAATCTGAAACTTGCACAAAAAAATAATTAATAAACTGAATGTCCCCCAGGAGTCTTTTATGATTGTACTTCCTAAGGGTAAGATTGTACGGTCTCCTTTGTGATAACCAGACCACATACTGAATGAATGTGACATTTTGAGATTTCAGGACGTACTGTATTTGTGATGACATAATCTGGATGTAGATGATATATTGTATCTTGTTCATTTTAGATACTCTGGACATTTTCGATTTACCTGGAATCTGTGGCCATTCTGCCCCAGCTCTTTATGATCAGTAAGACCGGCGAAGCTGAATCCATCACCACGCACTACCTCTTCTTCTTGGGCTTATACCGTATGCTTTACTTGGCCAACTGGATCTGGCGCTACCACACAGAGAATTTCTACGACCAGATAGCTGTGGTCTCTGGAGTTGTACAGACCATCTTCTACTTTGACTTTTTCTACCTCTACATCACTAAAGGTAGGAATTCTAAAACAGGAGAGATTAACTAATGGTAACTATGTAAAAACAGTTTATAGATACTTTCACTTTCCTCTTTATTCATGTTGGCAGTTCGGTTGTAACACCAGGACTATTACTAGAGTTGTTTAATACCAGGTAGCAATGTCCTGCGTGTTGGATAGGTCAGCAGTATCAGATCAGTGCTGGTCCACTAATCACATGATATTTGCACAGTGTACAGAGCCAGACGCAGGGGCTCCATATACCGTGTAGTGGCCATATCTCACTATTGAAGCTAAGCTTCTATTCACTTGAATTCCAGTTGAGCACAATACAGTTATTACAGTGTAGATAGCCATCTGCTCCATGCAGGTAACAAATAATCCTCGGCATGGTGGGTTTCAGACCCTGCCCATCTGATAGTGATGATTCTAAGATTCCTTTCACTTTTATTATGTTTTAGTGAAATACATAAGACATGATATATAAATGTAAATTCTATTTTTTGTCTCCCCAAAAAGTTCTTCGTGGCAAGAAGCTCAGTCTGCCTATGCCTGTTTAATACCATGACTCCGGGACCCAACCCTAATGAACTATTGAGCAAGCTATGGACTAAGCGGAGGACAGCATTGCTCTCGATTCACTCTACGTGCCTTATTAACTCCTTCCACAATTGGGTGATGACAGTATACTTGGTTTTATATTTTTGTTTCTTTCCTGATAATAAAATATATTTGGGATACACCCTTGTAAATATCTTTGTACAAATAAATGAAGCAATGGTGCTCTCTAGACACTTTTTAAGTGAAGGTTTTTTGTTTTTTTTTGTTTATCTTTGATTTACAGTTTCTTGCCATTATGACAGATTTGTCAGCAGTCTATTTCTGAAGCTCATGAGCATGTAATGGGTATGGATATGAGAGAGGATCTGGGAATTCAGACTGCAACCTAGTGGCTGAATAGGCAGGGTGTATAGTCATTCTGGAGTTTTAGGGAGAGTTCACACAGAGTTTTGGACAGAATCCGCTTTAAAAAAAAAAAAAAAAAAAACACTTCCTAAGCTAAACATACCTGAATTCTGGCTCAATTTGGACAAAAAAAAAAGAAAAAAGTATTATATATATACCTGCCCTGTACCTCATTCAGTATGTGTTATACAGTGTTGGCCAAAAGTATTGGCACCCCTGCAATTCTGTCAGATAATACTCATTTTCTTCCAGAAAATGATTGCAATCACAAATTCTTTGGTATTATTATCTTCATTTAATTTGTCTTCAATGGAAAACCAGAAAAAGAATTGTCAAAAAGCCAAATTGGATATAATTCCACACCAAACATAAAAAAAGGGGTGGACAAATGTATTGGCACTGTTTGAAAAATCATGTGATACTTCTCTAATTTGTGTAATTAACAGCACCTGTTACTTACCCGAGGCACCTAACAGGTGGTGGCAATAACTAAATCACACTTGCAGCCAGTTGAACTGGATTAAAGTTGACTCAACCTCTGTCCTGTGTCCTTGTATGTACCACATTGAGCACGGAGAAAAGAAGACCAAAGAACTGTCTGAGGACTTGAGAAGCAAAATTGTGAGGAAGCATGAGCAATCTCAAGGCTATAAGTCCATCTCCAAAGACCTGAATGTTCCTGTGTCTACCGTGCGCAGTGTCATCAAGACGTTTAAAGCCCATGGCACTGTGGCTAACCTCCCTAGATGTGGACGGAAAAGAAAAATTGACGATTGATTTCAAAGCAAGATTGTGCGGATGGTAGATAAAGAACCTCGACTAACATCCAAACAAGTTCAAGCTGCCCTGCAGTCCGAGGGTACAACAGTGTCACCCCGTACTATCCATCGGCGTCTGAATGAAAAGGGACTGTATGGTAGGAGACCCAGGAAGACCCCACTTCTTACCCAGAGACATAAAAAAGCCAGGCTGGAGTTTGCCAAAACTTACCTGAGAAAGCCAAAAACATTTTGGAAGAATGTTCTCTGGTTAGATGAGACAAAAGTAGAGTTTTTTGGGAAAAGTCATCAACATAGAGTTTACAGGAAAAAAAAAGAAAAAAAAGAAGAAGAGGCCTTCAAAGAAAAGAACACGGTCGCTACAGTTAAACATGGCGGCGGTTCCTTGATGTTTTGGGGTTGCTTTGCTGCCTCTGGCACTGGACTGCTTGACCGTGTGCATGGCATTATGAAGTCTGAAGACTACCAACACATTTTGCAGCAGAATGTGAGGCCCAGTGTGAGAAAGCTGGGTCTCCCTCAGAGGTCATGGGTCTTTCAGCAGGACAATGACCCAAAACACACTTCAAAAAGCACTAGAAAATGGTTTGAGAGAAAGCACTGGAGACTAGAGATGAGCGAACACTGTTTGGATCAGCCGATCCGAACAGCACGCACCCATAGAAATGAATGGAAGCACCTGTGACGCCGGCAAAGTCAGCGTCACAGGTGCTTCCATTCATTTCTATGGGTGCGTGCTGTTTGGATCGGCTGATCCAAACAGTGTTCGCTCATCTCTACTGGAGACTTCTAAAGTGGCCCGCATTCAGTCCAGACCTGAATCCCATAGAACACCTGTGGAGAGAGCTCAGTTTGGAGAAGGCTCCATTCACATCTCAGGGACCTGGAGCAGTTTGCCAAAGAAGAATGGTCTAAAATTCCAGCAGAGCATTGTAAGAAATTCATTGCTGGTTACCGGAAGCGATTGTTCGCAGTTATTGTGTCTAAAGATTGTGCTACTAAGTATTAGGCTGAGGGGGCCAATACTTTTGTCCGGCCCATTTTTAGAGTTTTGTGTAAAACGATCAATGATTTGACTTTTTTTTCATTCTCTTTTGTGTTTTTTCATTACCAGCAAAATAAATGAAGATAATAATACCAAAGAGTTTGTGCTTGCAATCATTTTCTGGAAGACACTGAGTATTATCTGACAGAATTGCAGGGGTGCCAATACTTTTGGCCAACACTGTAGATACTTTTTTGCACACCACTCAACAAGTTAGCCTGGCTCAAAAATATGCAAAGTTTGGTTTTTGGATTACTTTTTGTTCAAGATTAGCAAAAAAAATAAGGCTAGGTTCACATCTGCACTGGGAGAGTCCGACCGCCAAAATAGCAGTTACTCGCAGACATAGGACTATAATGCGGTTCATTGGACTTTCATCGTTTTTACACTGAATCCAGCAGAGAGAAAAGTCTTCTGTACAGGACTTTCTTCTCCACCGATTTCTGCCAGTTTCTGTGCAGGTGTGAACATAGGGAGCATTCATGGTTAGTATTGTCCGTTGCTAGCATCCATTACAAAATGTTAACGGACGCTAACAGATTTGTCATAACTTCATAAAAAGATCTCAATGGAACTTGATCTGTTGTTTTTTTTTGTTTTTTTTTAGCAGCCATAATATTCGGGGGGGGGGGGGGGGGCAGGACTTTTGTGTCTGTTCAAAAGACTTATGGCAGGCATTAAGTGTCTATAGCTAACGGACAGTAATGGATGGTCATCCATTTAAAGGGACTTTATCAATTAGGAAGAGTCATTTTTAACTAAGCACATACTTGCATAGCCTTTAGAAAGGCTATTCCACACATACCTTTTGTATTGAAATCCCCTCAGTAGTTTTTGAATGAGACAGTTTTTATTCATATGCTAATTAGCCTCCAGCAAGCACCGGAAGTCTCAGTGAGCACTGTCTCTGCTATGTGTGAGAGCAGGTAGGTGAGGCGGCAGCAGCCTGTGGAGAGTGTGCTCACTGAAACTTCCAATGCATGCTGGAGGCTAATTAGCATATGAATAAAATTTGTCTCATTTAAAAACTACTGAGGCAATTTATATACAAAAGGTTCGTGTGGAATAGCCTTTCTAATGACTATGCAAGTATAGGTTTAGTTAAAAATTACTTTTCTCAATGATAGAGCCCCATTAAGTGTCATATAGCAGAACACAAAAAAACCCCACAGGATGATAACAGACACTAACTGATGTTACTGAGTCCATTCTTTTCAACTGATCCATTTAATGGATCAGGTTAGATTTACACTTGTCCCGGACTCACCGTCGTTCAGATCTTGTTTAAAACTCAATTTTAAGATTTCAGATTTTTTTACAGTTTAAACCAAAATAGTAAAAATCTTTATTCAGCGCCAACATTCTCTGTAGCAATGGAGAATTTTAGATGGCAGATTATAAATAGGACAGAGGTTTGCATAGCAACATAGTGATAGCTAACAAGTAGTTTTATACCGGACTACAACTCAAAATCAGCAGTATTCTGCCAATGTAAATTCTGTTTTACTTCTATTATTTGCCAAATTGATATTAAATATTTGCACATTACCATGTAATAACGCCTAAAAGCAAACAACTTTACTAATATGTGTAATACTGCACCATTTAGACATCTGCTATCCCCATTTCTTCACCAAAGAAAACATATTGCAACTCCATGTGCAGCAATGTAACCCATCACAGAGCCCTGCCCATCCAAATGGCTAAAAATTTTGACAGTAAGCAGTACGAGATGTAATATGATCGCATATACTGTATATACACACACAATATATGAAGTCACTTTATTATGTACTAGCTGGTACCCGCGACTTCGTCTGCGGTGATTGTAGCAGTGGGTATATACAGGCGTGGGTAAGGTTTTTGTAGTGTGTATAAGGTATGGGATATGAAATGTAAGTTTGTATCTTGTTGTTGCTGTAATTCAGAGAATACGTGAGACTTTTGTGTTGCAGTTACTTTGTATTTGAGCTGCTATATATACGGTGTTGTGAGAAACTTTACATAGTGACTTTGGGACAGAAGTATTTGAAGTTAACCCTTTCCCGCCGATGGCATTTTTTTATTTTCATTTCTGACTCCCCTCCTTCTAAACCCCATAACTTTTTTATTTCTCCGCTCCCAGAGCCATATGAGGTCTTAATTTTTGCGGGACAAATTTTTCTTCATGATGCCACCATTATTTATTCTATATAATGTACTGGGAAGCAGGGAAAAAATTCAGAATGGGTGGATTTGAAGAAAAAATGCATTTCTGCGACTTTCTTACGGGCTTTGGTTTTACGGCGTTCACTGTGCAACCAAAATGACATGTCCCCTGTATTCTGTGTTTCGTTACGATTCCGGGGATACCAAATTTATACGGTTGTATTTACATTTTGACCCCTTAAAAAAAATCCAAAACTGTGTTAAAAATTATTTTTTGAAAAGTCGCCATATTCCGACAGCCGTAACTTTTTTATACGTGCATGTACGGGGATGTATAGGGCGTATTTTTTTGCGGGACCGGGTGTACTTTGTAGTTCTACTATTTTCGGGAAATGTTATTGCTTTGATCACTTTTTATTCAAATTTTTATCAGAATCAAAACAGTGAAAAAATGGCGGTTTGGCACTTTTGACCATTTTTCCCGCTATGGCGTTTACCGAACAGGAAAAATATTTGTATAGCTTTGTAGAGCGGGCGATTTCGGACGTGGGGATACCTAACATGTATGTGTTTCACAGTTTTTAACTACTTTTATATGTGTTCTAGGGAAAGGGGGGTGATTTGAATTTTTAATCTTTTTTTTTTTTTTTTTTAATATATTTTTTTTTTTTACTTTTTTTAAACTTTTTTTTTTTTGCATTTATTAGACCGCCTAGGGGTATTGACATGGGTGGGCGGTGTCGCGGATTGTTAGAGTGGTGGGGGTCGGCAAACACGGCTGCTCCGGAGCGTTAAAGAGAGCCTCCTGGAGTATCGTTAAGGTGAGGGGCAAAGTGGTAAAGTATATGTATATGAGATTGTGTGGGGTTAGGGGCGAGGCTGCAGAGGGCAATATGAATTTTGTGGCTTGCTATGGTCTAAACTGTGTGAGATTGCAGAGATGGTGGTGTGAGTTTGGGGTTTGTGGGGGTCCTGGGAAAAACGTATGTGCGCTATTGTGACGAAAAGTAGCCTATTGTTTAATCGGGTGTATTAGCTATGTTTGTGGAAAATTTCAGCCAAATCGGTGGAGCAGTTTTTCCGTGATTGAGGAACAAACATCCGAACATGCAAACATCCAAACACACAAACCCACAATCTTTCACATTTATAATATTAATAGGATATGTAGATAGGCAGTCCAGAGAAGGCTATGTAATGGTTTAGGGATACAGGATACATTATTTTTTTTCCACAGCCTTTACACCATGTGGGGCCACCGCCAAAGACTGAGGCCCCATTTTGCAGAAATGCATTTTTTTATGCAAATTTTCCTGCAATTCTTTTGAGGCAAATCCAAGAATGACTACGAAAGAAATGAGAAATATCTAGGAAGTTCTTATACTTCTCCCTTCTGCTCAATCCTTTGGCTAAGAAAAATGCAGCAAAACCTGAAACACCAAAAAAAGCTGAGAATCCACAACGTGGGGCCTCAGCTTTTTTTTTTTTTTTTCTTCGCTTTGGGCGATTTTTGGCGATATACTTTAGTACCCTAACATCCTTTTTATTATAAAGCAGGCTGTAACATTCTCCTTAGCAATGCTCTAACTGAGCTGTTACTAAGGAAAGTCCATACATTGTAAATATTCAGAGCTGAAACATTTACCAAAAAGTGGGGTGGACTCTTCACATGGCTCCATTTTCAGTTTTATACCACCTAGAAAAATGGTCCTGTATCATAAGAAAGCTGAGATTCTCTTGGAAACACTGATGTACTTGCTATAACACAATCTGAGAGATCACTAGTTAAAAATAATTATGAATAAAATTAATATGTAGCAGTTCATGATGCCTATAAAACAATATAACATTCCACAGCAATGGCAGCACATGAAAGCTGCGAATATTGTGGTACCAGAACCATTTTTATAAGTGGTATAAAACCCCCTTTTGGTAAATGCTGCGTTGAGTTTGTGAGTACGGGCAGAGTCTCCCTGGCATTGCATAGTTAGAACATTACTAGTGGGGACTTCACAGCCTGTTTTCTATTAATAGGAAGTCTGATAAGTTAATAAAGTATGAACAAAAATGTTCTCCGAACACCTCCTGACACAGTAGCAAAATAAGTAAAATGGGAGTTACACTTTAAAGGGGTTGTCCAGGCTAATTTTTTTTTTTTTTTAATTAGGCCAGAGGAGTCGAAAGAAAAAAAAATTAAAAAAAATTAAAAATTATTAAAAAAATACCATACTCCCAGCACGGTCCGGTCCTGCTGCTCCATTGTTTTCTTCCGCCAATTGGCCGCTGAGGAAGGGACCCAGAATTTCACAGCTGGCTAGGAATTCCACTTTAAGACAGCCGAGCAGCAGGATCTAGCACTGCGCTCCATGATACTTTGCTATTCGGGCTTTGTGTCACAGGCCAGAACATAATGGGGAAGAGGGAGCAACAGCAAGAGAAGAAAAGAAAGCACATGGACCCATAGGTACTTTTAGTTTTTATTAGGAAACTTAACACTTGCTATAAATGCAACAATATAGTACAATTTCTTTGATATTTATTATAAAGATACAAAACATTAAAAAAAAAAAAAAAAAAAATTACACCACTTTACATATTATATAACAACAACAATATGTAAATGTCTCCGTTACTTTATCAGAAGCGTTAAAAAAAAAACAAAAAACAGAAACTGGAAAAAGGGTCAAAAACTGTGGCCTAGCAAACAAAGTCTAGTCCTCATTGTACTAATGAAGATTCTATAATGCAAGCAGTGAGCCATACATAACATCTACCCCTCTGGCCCAGAGTCCTGAGGCAATAAGATGTACAGTAGTTAGTAGTCTTAGAGCAATACCAACTTGAAGTTCTTTGTTAATCAACTTCTTAAGGAGAACAATGTTCCAACACGTGTTTTTCCTCCACAACCTCTGACCAGGTAAACTGCTCCATATCCTCAGTGTCCCACATAGTATCATGTGGAACTGCAATGATGTCCTTATTCACAGAAAGAATACAGGAGACCAATCTCATCTGAATAGTCTTCAAAATCAGGACTAGAAGAAAAAGAGACACCAGTAAAAGGTCATGGGGGACATATAAAATGAGGAGAATTTTTAAAGTCCTAAAAACTCAAAACAACGTATTTTCTAGAATACAGCTTTTGACAATAGTACCTTTCCCCCATAACGTTAACCATTTTTTGTTACAGCCATTTTCTGTGTAGGGCTTGTTGTTTTGTGGGATAAACTGTACTTTCTAATGGCAACTTTTATATACTTTGTACTATGTACTGGGTGGATGTTAAAAAAAAAATAAAAAAAAAAAAATAAAAAAAGTGCAATTCCATTTGGAATTTTTTTACATTTTATATTTACATTTTGTTTTTACAGCATTTACTGCGTGGTAAAAATAACGTTCCCTTTCTTCTTCAGGTCAGTATTATCACAGCGATACCAAATATATTTTTAGTTACATTTTTATGGGGCAATTTGTAGTTTTCAAGTATACCATTCTGGGCAATGTTGATGTTTTGCTCACATTCTGGGGGATGACGCAGTAAATGAAGGATCCTTTAAAACAGGCAAAAATATGACAAAAATTATATAAAGGATCCATGAAAACAAGTGCCCAACAGATGCAAAACAGTTGATCATCTTGATCGTCCGAATGGAACCTTACAGTATTAACCGTACGGGAAAAATATTTTTGTATTTTAATAAAGGACATTAATAGGCGCAGCAATTAAAAAAAAAAAAAAAAAACCTTTGTGAACTTGTATTTTTAGGCTCTGTACAGGGTTTGATCATTTAAGTAGTAACCTTTAGATCACTGATAGCTAGTTCCTATTAGATGATTAGATGCTACCCGAGGCAAAACTTTAAAAATAGTTGGCCAGGAATTTTTACTTTATTTATGGGCTATCCTTTATCCGTAAATATTAGAGATGAGCGAACACTAAAATGTTCGAGGTTCGAAATTCGATTCGAACAGCCGCTCAATGTTCGTGTGTTCGAATGGGTTTCGAACCCCATTATAGTCTATGGGGAACAGATACTCGTTAAGGGGGAAACCCAAATCCGTGTCTGGAGGGTCACCAAGTCCACTATGACACCCCAGGAAATGATGCCAACACCTCTGGAATGACACTGGGACAGCAGGGGAAGCATGTCTGGGGGCATCTAACACACCAAAGACCCTCTATTACCCCAACATCACAGCCTAACAACTACACACTTTACACACTCAATACCACCTCTCTGACAGTAGGAAAACACCTTGAAACATGTGTATTTGGCACTTGCAGTGAGGAGAGCTTGTCACCAGCAGTGAATTTGGCCCTTGTAGTAAGTTGAGGTTGGCACCAACATTTGTTTTGAAAATCAGGGTGGATTGAGCCTCTAACCAGCAGAGTTTGGGCAAATTCATGGTGGAGGGAGCCTCTAAAAACCCCAGTGTGGGCAAATTCATGGTGGAGGGAGCCTCTAAAAAACCCAGTTTGGACCAATTCATGGTGGAGGGAGCCTCTAACCAGCCCAGTTTGGGCAAATTCATGGTGGAGGGAGCCTCTAAAAAACCCAGTTTGGACCAATTCATGGTGGAGGGAGCCTCTAACCAGCCCAGTTTGGGCAAATTCATGGTGGAGGGAGCCTCTAAACAGCCCAGTTTGGGCAAATTCATGGTGGAGGGAGCCTCTAAACAGCCCAGTTTGGGCAAATTCATGGTGGAGGGAGCCTCTAACCAGCCCAGTTTGGACCAATTAATGGTGGAGGGAGCCTCTAAACAGCCAAGTTTGGGCAAATTCATGGTGGAGGGAGCCTCTAAACAGCCCAGTTTGGGCAAATTCATGGTGGAGGGAGCCTCTAACCAGCCCAGTTTGGACCAATTAATGGTGGAGGGAGCCGCTAAACAGCCCAGTTTGGACCAATTCATGGTGGAGGGAGCCTCTAAACAGCCCAGTTTGGGCAAATTCATGGTGGAGGGAGCCTCTAACCAGCAGAGTTGGTGGAAATCAGGGTGGAGGGAGCCTCTAACCAGCAGAGTTGGGGGAAATCAGGGTGGAGGGAGCCTAGTATTAGCAGAATTGTGCAACGCTTATGGTGGATGAGTATGAGGATGCGGAGGAATTGGAGAGGTTGAGTACAGACATGGAGTTTCATGTTGGGGTGCTTTACACAGGTGGGCACAAAAATGACGGCTCTACCCAGTGGTGGTTCATTTTTATCAAAGTGAGCCGGTCGGCACTCTCAGCTGACGGACGGGTGCGCTTGTCAGTGATGATGCCACCGGCAGCACTGAACACCCTCTCAGATAGGACGCTGGCGGCAGGACAGGACAGCACCTCCAAGGCATATAGGGCAAGTTCAAGCCACAGGTCCAACTTCGACACCCAATACGTGTAGGGCGCAGAGGGGTCGGAGAGGACAGGGCTGTGGTCGGAAAGGTATTCCCGCAACATGCGCCTATACTTCTCACGCCTGGTGACACTAGGACCCTCCGTGGCGGCACTTTGGCGAGGGGGTGCCATCAAGGTGTCCCAGACCTTAGACAGTGTGCCCCTCGTTTGTGTGGACCGGTGAGAACTTGGTTGTCTACTGGAGGAACTGCCCTCCCTGCCGCCAACGTCACATGCTGGAAACATCTCCATCATATTCTGCACCAATTGCCTGTGGCAAGCATTGATGCGATTGGCCCTCCCCTCTACCGGAATAAAAGACGAGATGTTGTTTTTATACCGGGGGTCAAGGATAGCAAAGATCCAGTACTGGTTGTCCTCCATGATTTTGACAATACGCTTGTCGGTTGTAAAGCACCCCAACATGAACTCAGCCATGTCTGCCACAGTGTTAGTTGGCATGACTCCTCTGGCCCCACCGGAAAGTTCAATCTCCATTTCCTCCTCATCCTCCATGTCTACCCATCCGCGCTGCAACAATGGGACGATTCGAAGTTGCCCGGAAGCCTCCTGTATCACCATCACATCATCGGACAACTCTTCTTCCTCCTCCCCCTCCTCCTCCTCCTCCTCCTCCATTAAACGCAGTGAAGCGGACAGATGTGTGGACCTACTCTCCAGCTGTGACGGATCGGATGCTATCCCTAACTCCTCTGTGTGATCTGAGTTATCCCTGATGTCAATCAGGGATTCTCTCAGAACACACAAGAGCGGGATTGTAAGGCTCACCATCGCATCCTCAGAGCTCACCCTCCTTGTGGACTCCTCAAAGACCCGTAGGATGTCACAAAGGTCTCTCATCCATGGCCACTCATGGATGTGAAACTGAGGCAGCTGACTTTGTGGCACCCTAGGGTTTTGTAGCTGGTATTCCATCAAAGGTCTCTGCTGCTCAACCACTCTATTCAACATCTGAAACGTTGAGTTCCAGCGTGTGGGGACGTCGCACAAAAGCCGGTGTTGTGGCACATGCAGGCGTTGCTGGAGAGATTTTAAGCTAGCAGCGGCTACTGTCGACTTGCGAAAGTGGGCACACATGCGCCGCACTTTCACCAGTAGCTCTGGAACATTGGGGTAGCTCTTTAGGAAACGTTGCACCACTAGGTTGAAGACGTGGGCCAGGCCTGGAACATGTTGGAGTCCGGCAAGCTCCAGAGCTGCTACCAGGTTCCGGCCGTTATCACAAACGACCATGCCTGGGCCCAGGTGCAGCGGCTCAAACCATATTGCCGTCTCATCGAGGAGGGCATCCCTCACCTCGGAGGCAGTGTGCTGTCTGTCCCCCAAGCTGATCAGCTTCAGCACAGCCTGCTGACGTCTACCAACGCCAGTGCTGCAACGTTTCCAACTCGTAGCTGGGGTCAATCTAACAGCGGAGGAGGAGGCGGTGGCGGAGGAGGAGGCGGTGGCGGTAGAGGAGGAGGAGGAGGGGGGTGTTCTTCTCGTGTCCCTGCCAGGAATGTTAGGCGGGGAGACGAGGTACACCGGGCCAGTTTGGGAAGCAGTCCCAGCCTCAACTACATTCACCCAGTGTGCCGTCAGTGAAATGTAGCGTCCCTGTCCGCATGCACTTGTCCAGTGGACCTTTGTGCAAAGCGCGGAACTAAGGGCCCGCCTGATGTTGAGTGACACGTGCTGGTGCAAGGCGGGGACGGCACACCGGGAGAAGTAGTGACGGCTAGGGACGGCATAGCGAGGTGCCGCAGTTGCCATCAGGTCCAGGAAGGCGGGAGTTTCAACAAGCCGGAACGCCAACATCTCCTGGGCCAGCAGTTTAGCGATGTTGGCGTTGCGCGTGTGGGTGGTTAGCAGTGTATTTCTGCCGCCGCTCCAATGTCTGAGAGATGGTGGGTTGTTGTAAAGAAACGCCTGATGGTGCCTTTGATGGTGCAGGAGAAGGAGATAAGACAGGACCAGGGGAGGATGAGGTAGAAGTCAACAAAGTGGCGGAGGCAGATGAAGTGGTGTCCTGGCTCGTCCTCTGGAGTGCATCGCCAGCACAGTCAGCAGTGGCAGTGGCAGAGGCAGAGGCAGTGGCAGAGGCAGTGGCGTGAACGGCAGGCGGCCTTTGTCCTGCCGTTGCTGCCTGCCACTGATTCCAGTGCTTGGATTCCAAATGACGGCGCATTGAAGTGGTGGACAGGTTGCTCTTCTCAGAGCCCCTAATCAATTTCGAGAGGCAAATTGTGCAGACAACACTATATCTGTCCTCGGCGCATTCCTTGAAAAAACTCCACACCTTCGAGAAACGTGCCCTCGAGGTGGGAGTTTTTCGGGGCTGGGTACGAACTGGAACATCTTGGGAGATTCCGGGTGTGGCCTGGCTTCGCCTAAGCTGCTGACCTCTGCCTCTGCCTCTAGCTACCCTTTTTGGTGCTGCACCTGCCTCAACATCCACACTACTTTCCCCGCTTGACATCCCCCCTGTCCAGGTCGGGTCAGTGTCCTCATCATCCACCACTTCCTCTTCCAACTCCTGTCTCATCTCCTCCTCCCGCACAATGCGCCGGTCAACTGGATGCCCTGACGGCAACTGCGTCACATCATCGTCGATGAGGGTGGGTTGCTGGTCATCCACCACCAAATCGAACGGAGATGGAGGAGACTCTAGTGTTTGAGCATCTGGACACAGATGCTCCTCTGTTAGGTTCGTGGAATCGTGACGTGGAGAGGCAGGTTGAGGGACAATGAAAGGAGCGGAGAACAGCTCTGGGGAGCAGGGACAGTTTGGGTTATTGTTCTGTAAAGCTTCGGAATTTTGGGAGGAAGGAAGACAAGACTGTTGGGTAATAGGAGGAGAGGAGGCAGAGTCTGACTGGCTGCTGGACAATGTGCTGTAAGCGTTCTCTGACAGCCATTGCAAGACCTGTTCCTGGTTCTCGGGCCTACTAAGGTTTGTACCCTGCAGTTTAGTTAATGTGGCAAGCAACCCTGGCACTGTGGAGTGGCGCAATGCTTGCTGCCCCTCAGGAGTAGGCACGGGACGCCCTGTGGCTTCACTGCTACCTTGCTCCCCAGAACCATTCCCCCGACCTCGCCCACGGCCTCGTCCACGTCCCTTTCCGGGAGCCTTGCGCATTTTGAATTCCTAGTTAGAAATTGGCACTGTATACCAGTAGTAAAAATTGTGGGTGCACGTAACCCCAATATATTCTTTGAATTACCAGTCAGAAACTGGCACTATATGGCAGTAGCAAGAAATGAGGGTATTTGTATTCCCAATATATTCTTTGAATTCCCAGTCAGACAATGGCACTGTATACCAGTAGTAAAAATTGTGGGTGCACGTAACCCCAATATATTCTTTGAATTCCCAGTCAGACACTGGCACTATATGGCAGTAGCAAGAAATGAGGGTATTTGTATTCCCAATATATTCTTTGAATTCCCAGTCAGACAATGGCACTGTATACCAGTAGTAAAAATTGTGGGTGCACGTAACCCCAATATATTCTTTGAATTACCAGTCAGAAACTGGCACTATATGGCAGTAGCAAGAAATGAGGGTATTTGTATTCCCAATATATTCTTTGAATTCCCAGTCAGACAATGGCACTGTATACCAGTAGTAAAAATTGTGGGTGTATATAGCCCCAATTCTATTGCTAGGGGACTTGCAGGGTATTTCTGGGGTGAAGGTGGGGGGGCACACCGTTGGAACGGGTATCGGGGTATATATCGGGTATACGGGAATACACTGACAGTGTATTCCATTCAGGATCCTGGGAAAGCTGGGTTGCGGCGATTGAGCCCGTCAGTGCCACGTTACACTGACAAGCTTCTCCCTGGAATTTAGCTCTTACAAGAGCTGTTGTGGTTGTCTTCTCCTTCCTATCCTAGCCTGTCCCTGCCTACCCAGAATCTAAGCCCTAGCTAGCTGGACGGAAACCTCCGTCCTCGGTGAATTGCAAGCTCAGAATGACGCGAACCTGGGCGGCGCTGTTCTTTTAAATTAGAGGTCACATGTTTTCGGCAGCCAATGGGTTTTGCCTACTTTTCTCAACGTCACCGGTGTCGTAGTTCCTGTCCCACCTACCCTGCGCTGTTATTGGAGCAAAAAAGGCGCCAGGGAAGGTGGGAGGGGAATCGAGTAATGGCGCACTTTACCACGCGGTGTTCGATTCGATTCGAACATGCCTAACAGCCTAATATCCGATCGAACATGAGTTCGATAGAACACTGTTCGCTCATCTCTAGTAAATATCTAAAATGACGGGAGCGGACAGGTAACGTCTGTATGGGCGAGTAGTTTGAAGCCACTTCCGATGGCCTTACTAGAAGCAATGGCAGCTTCTATTGACTTTGGGACCATTTGGATGTGTTAATGGTCCCTAAGGCAAAACTAACTTCTCAGATCTCATGGTCATATTTGAGCACAACATCTGAAAGGTTAATTAATAAATACTCCCCATGATAAATAACTGCACAGGGTCTGCAGATGGATGGGTCAGATCACATGCTCCTCCATCAGCAGCCAAATGACCCCGTTTGCACTGCATTTTGATCAGACTGTACTATACAAGGGGGTGGTGCTGCTCAGTGGGGGACATTGGTTGTGATCCTGTAATAACTACCGTATTTTTCGGACTATAAGACGCACTTTTTTTCCCCCAAATTTGGGGGGAAAAGAAGGGTGCGTCTTATAGTCCAAATGTGGCGCCTGGCATCCGCTGTACTAGAGAGGCGGAAGCCGGCAAGTGATAGACGCCATTACAGGTGCCGGGGCCTGAGACATCGCTGCGCTCCTCTGCCCTGCATGAAGCCAGCAGCGGGAGGAGTGATGCTATTCCGCTCCTCCGTCCCCCCGCCGCTGGCTTCAGGCAGGGCAGGGCAGCGATGTCTCAGGCCCCGGCGTCTATCCCTCCCCGGCATCCGCCTCTCTAGTACAGCGGATGCCGGGTCAGTATCAGCGGCCTCTTCTCCCCCGGGGCCGGTCCCCACCGGCCCCGTACCTGTAAAGTTGCAGGCCGGCTCCTGCGCGGCGATATCGCAGGAGCCGACCTGTTCGGGTGACAGCCGGGAGCCTAATGAGGCTCCCAGGCCTGTCACTGCTGTATTAGTATTACGGCTGGTCTCTATGACCAGCCGTAATACTAATACACAGAATGTCCCATAGACGGCAATACAGTTGTATTGCCGTCTATGGGACTTGCAATCAAGTGACCGCAGGTTCAAGCCCCGGGGGGGGGAATAAAATAGTAAAAAAAAAAAAAAAAAGGTTTTAAAAATATATAATAAAAATATGAAATAAATAAAAGTTCTAAATCACCTCCTGTCCCTAGAATATATATATAAAAGTAGAAAATCATATATCATAAACCACCGGGTTTTTTTTCAATAAAAGGTGATCTAAGCAATAGATATTCCCCAAAATGGTATAACTAAAAAGTACTTCTGGCTCCGCAAAAAAAACACTCTATGCGTCCCCGTACAGCTGCAGGGTCACCTGTCAATGTGGCCTTGCAGCTGTTGCAAAACTACAACTCCCATATATTAAATATTTTACCAGTTTTTGCTTCAAAAATTTTTTTCCCTATTTTCCTCCTCTAAAACCTAGGTGCGTCTTATAGTCCGAAAAATACGGTATATATTAGGAAGCGGCTTGTTGAGCTTTTTCCAGTAATGTTGAAACGGCCAACCCCTTTAAGTGGGCTTTTTGAGAGGTAGTCAAAAGAACACTGGGGGCTCCATAACAAGTAGATCTAGACACAGTAATATCTAGACACAGGAACATTTTATTGTAAAAATGATTCCAAATAAAAACTTGTCATATTTTATGTGACGTAACTCACCAGCGAGACATGATGGTCTCTATCTGCATAAAACTGCAACCTGTTTTACTATGGATCTGATGGGATTCCTAGGCTTCCCACCATGAGATCACAATGGAGTCGTGCTGTGCACAGATGGTGAACGCACCTTTGGACTAGTTTTATAGAATATACGGATATATACATTATAACATCATATTTACCAGGTGCACGGTCACAAAAGCAGGTACCAAAAAACAATATCATATGTGAGCATTTACCCCTGGCTGTAAAAATCTTCCTATTTAAGAAGTCAGTGAGTATGAGGGCCCATCATACAATCGGCCACAGAGGCCTGATACAGTGTCCATCTGAGTAGCTGGTAATACTTAGAGCAGCGGTTCTCAACCTGTGGGTCGCGACCCTGGCGGGGGGGGTCGAACGACCAAAACACAGGGGTCGCCACATACCTCCCAAACGTCCCAGTCGGTGGGAAGTATGTCCCGGTTTCAACTGATCGGCGCCCGGAGGACGCCGATGAGTTGAAAACACAGGCGATTAAAGCAGGAGCTGACACAGCCAGCTCCTGCTTTAACGCTGTGCTGCGGCTTCTGTATGTGTAGCCGCGATGTTATGACGTCACATCGCGGCTACAACTATATGAGTGAGCGAGACTGAGCGGGCAGCGGGGGAGCGTTGGAAGGTGAGTGTGTTTGGTTTTTGTTTGTTTTAAACATTAAGGTGGAACATAATGAAGGGGCAGATGAAGGGGGGGACGGCATGACACTGGGGGCAGAGATGGAGGGACATGAAACTGGGGAACAGATGGGGACATAAAACTGTGGGCAGATGAAGGGGGGGTACGGCTTGACACTGGAGGCAGAGATGGGGGGACATGAAACTGGGGGCAGATGAAGGTGTTATATGAAACTGGGGGAGAGATGGCGGGGGGACATATAATGTACGGGTGACTGTAGGAGGATTATACTCTGTGTGGGAGCACATGAAAAATGAATGAGACTGGGCGGAGTCAACATAAAAGTGGGCGGAGCTAAATTCACTGCGGCGCACTGCACACACTGCATGTTTTCTCCCTCTTTCTAATCTTCAAAAGTTGCGAGGTATGCCTAAAGCCATCAGAAAATACATATTTCTGATGGCTTTAGCCACTGAGAAGCCGCGCTACTGTCTGCAGCAGCGCTATTCAGTAGGAACGCACACCGTTATGGACACGTGTTCCAAACTGAATGGGGTCACCGCAACATGAGGAACTGTATTGCGGGGTCACGGCATTAGAAAGGTTGAGAACCACTGACTTAGAGGATGTCACTGTCTTGAAGAGAACCTTTCAACACCCTTCACCAACTCAAGTTCTTTACACAATTCAGGGGCTGTTCACACGTAGGAATTTGACACCGAATTTGAGGCAGAATCCACCTCAAATTCCACCTGAAATCTGCCTCCTACTCATTTCAATGGGAGGCAGTAACTGATTTGTTTTCAACTAGCAGAAAAAATAATCGTCCTGCTCGTTCTTTAGGCAGATTCTGCCTGAGGTCTCCCATTGAAATGAATGGGAGGTGAAAAATACACCTTTTTCCATCTGCATGGAATTTGTCAAAATCTGCTTGCGAAATTTAGAATTTGGCCCTGCCCAATAAAGGTTATTATACAGTAGTAGTCTTCGCTAAATTTTGTTTCAAATACTGAATCAAAATCTGCCTTGGCTTTAGTCAAACTGAAGAAAAATCTTCAAATTCTTGAAGCAGAAATTTTCTCCTTCACAAATTCAACATTCCAATCCCTACATATGAACACCCACTTAATAGGTCCTCTGCAGTGATTCCAGTACTTAGAATGTTTTCTCCACCGCCCACCATTCCTGAGCAATCAGTGCAGTTAGTTTCAGTGCTTCACATGCCAAATAAACTCCTTAATGTCAAGTGGGTGGTGTCAAACAGGTGCAAGCAAGGGAGTGTCAAATCTCCAGTCAGAGGCAGGCAGTGTCAGATCTCAGAATTATACCCCTTACACTCTCCTACTTGACATTAGAGAGTTCAGTTTGCATTTATGGCACCAAAACTAACTGCACCCATCGCTCATAAAGATTGGGGAGTAGAGAACAAAATTCCAACTGTTTCAGAATTAGCGGGGCAGCACCTATTAAATGATAAAAAAAAAGAGTTGGTGTTTATGGAGGTGATGAAAGTTCTTTTTAAGAGAAAGCACCCTTTGGCAAACCACACCCTAAGAAAGCTTGGTGGATCCTTGGAGCTTTGCAGATTCCAGTTTCAGAAACCATGCCTACAAGAAAGCCAAGTCACAATACTTAAAATTGTGTTAAAAAGCTCTTCTTCTTATTGAATATAGTATAAAGGACCCTTGTAAGACAAGAAGCATCTATGCAAAGCATTATTTAGAAGCAGCCTACGTACAAGTATCTTCCGTGGAGTTCTTATTGTTTACTGCATAGGCTGTGAAGGGGTTAACTGTTAGCAT
This sequence comes from Leptodactylus fuscus, assembly GCF_031893055.1. NCBI lineage: Eukaryota > Metazoa > Chordata > Amphibia > Anura > Leptodactylidae > Leptodactylus > Leptodactylus fuscus. The sequence goes on from NC_134273.1 coordinate 42,208,355, forward strand.
TCATTGCCATAACAACCTAATACTTAACATGTTGTGCTTTTAATTATTATTAGAATCATTGCTCTCATTTGCATGCACCCCCTCCCCTGATATCTCTGCTAATGACTATACAGCATCATCTTAGACTGGATTTACTTGTAAGATCAGTAGTTCAGCTTCCTGCTGGGACTAAAGATCAAACCTGGAGCTGAAATTACAGGCTGTGGATCTATATATACACACACACCCGTCCACTTCTTCACCCAGGTTCAATTTAATGCTTAGAAAGGTTTTTCCAATATGAAATGTTAATTCAGGAGGCAGCCATATGTCAAATGATCAAAATGGTTTATTACACAAAAGAACCGGAATATGGATGTTTATTCTGTACCATCACGTTCAGAAATAAATGTTGAATAGATTAAATTTGTGCCGTAATTGGATTTAAATAAAATTATGAAAACTGCACATTATGAAGGCCGCGAGCACACGACTGGGTCTGTAAGCCGAGGGTCTTTCTAAACTCCTTTATGTTCTGAGGATTATGGAGAATGTCCTAGTCAGCTCAGTGAAAATTATTTAGAACGGAATCCCGCATTGAAATTATAGGGGTTGTCCGTTATGGACACTTATTCCCTATCCATAGGACAGAGAATAAGTGTCCGATCGTTGGGAGATCAGGAGGATGAGGGAACCAAAAGTCTACTATAAGGAAACCTGGCGAGATGTGTTAGCCCTAACCCCAACACTGTCCCCTAGTGAAGCACAGAGACTGTCTCATATTTATCTCTTGCATAGGGTCTATAGGACTCCACAGAGACTGTTCCGTATGCATATCCATTCTGATGCCAAATGCCCCCGCTGTAGTATGGAACCCGCACATCTCCTGCATATGATGTGGGAATGTCAGGAGTTAGCCAATTACTGGAGTCAGGTACTGTCCTTGCTTGGCCGGGTGTATTCTATTGCACTTCTGCGATCACCATTAGTTTGCCTCCTAGGTCTTTTGGGGGAGGGTGTGGACACGGAAAGCCCGGATTTTATAGGGTTGTCCAGGGTTTTATACCAGGCAAGAAAATTGATTGCTTACCATTGGTTGGACCAGAGCCCTCCTTCTCTGGTGGAATTGATATCTAGAGTTAATAATACTATTAGGCTGGAGAGGGGAGTATATATACAGAGAAAGGCCCAAACTAAATTTGAAAAAATTTGGGGAGCGTGGTTGGACACACCTGGCCTTCCCTCCCTGTCTCTGATTAGGAACAGATCTCTCACTTCAACTTTCTCTGTTTCCTTGATCCCCTGAGTGCTATTCTTTACATGGAAATCAAAGGAGGTTTGGGAGATTTAGCGGGGGGTCCTAATAGACTTCCCCCCCTCCCCCTTTATATGTCGGATTGTGTCTCCATATTTACTTTGAATTGTTGTTGTGTTGCTGTTGTTTTGTCGATTGTTTGATTTTATGTAAAGAGAAATTTGTTAATAAAAATTATCTGATTTAAAAAAAAAAAAAAGTCTACCATAAGAACTCCTTGTGAATGGCGCAGCACTGCAGAAGCATTACAGCCCTGGCAGCCCCATAAAAGTGAGCGCTGGTCATCCAAGCTCACTAGCGCTCCATTCACAAGGAGGCCTTAGGGGAGCTTTCAGTCCTCCATCCTCCTGATAACTGGGGGACAGGCGATTTGTTCACCAATCATCAGACACTTATATCCTGTGTAGAACAGGACAACCCCTTTAATTTAACGCAGCAAGTATTTGGATGTCATTGGAACCCCCTTGACCTGGACATGAGGCCTTAGATTTCTTAATGGGTAGCTCCTAAGTTGCATGTACCAGGCAGGATTTCCAGTGGCTAAAAAATCTTCATAAATGGCACAGAATTAATAAAACAAGCAACTCTCACCTCACCAATACCCTGATGCTTCTCTTTCAGCGCTGCTCAAGGCCCCTGTAAGTAGTACTTTTCACTGCGCCAAAAAAAACCACACAGACCCCATTATCTATGAAGTCAGTGTGGTGTCTCTGCTAACTGCTTTTTAATGTGTTCAGTATTCCATTCGGGGGTCTCCAAGTGGACTCTCCGAACGGAATACCGAAGGCAGATATGAACCAGGCCTAAGGCAGTTGGTGCACTGGGAGCGGATCTTCAGCTATCTTGAACACTGCTCTTGCTATTCAGACCCCAACTTTCCCCAGCCTGCGCCACCCCATGCAGTGGAATTTACCCTTCCTCTGCTATGACATCACCCATCCTACTTGAAAAGCAAGAACATTGCTCCTAGGACTGAAGGTCCATTTACAACGCACCAACTACCTCATTTGCACGTCAAATTTGTTTTTCTCCAAATCTACGAAAGCTACATACATAAGAGATTGGAGATTTATACAAAGGAATACATAACAGAGGTAAGTTATCACTATAATATACCCTGTAGTACGGTGGTGACTGCTCAATATGCTTGGGGGAGGTGGTAGACTGCCTTTAACCTGTTCCCAACATCTGTTGTAATACAGTAGTACGGCGGATGTTGGGTCTTTAAAGATACTACATTGCACAATTTTATTATTGCACAAGTTTATGTCTCACTCCATGTGATTTATTTATATGAATATAGGTTAATTACTCTCTATAATGTCCTATATAATACTGCTGATGCTTCTATAGAGCAGATTCTCCTCTACTGTCTGTGTGTCATCTATGGCAGACATAAAAGCAACAAGTCTACACACACCAGTTCTAAGACAAATTAGATATAGAGCTTGCAGAGGGGAAAACTGCTAAAATATAGAACCCAATTTGTATAATAGCCAGAATCAGTGTTACTTCTCCTGTACACACTGTACTACTGATATATGCAATGTTACATGTGTAGGATAATAGTCAGATTGCACAAACCTGGCAGGTGTCTCAAGGATCATGGGAATATCATTAAATCGTGGCTCATTCATCACCTTTTTAAATCCCTCTACTCCAATGTGGCCTCTGCCAATGTTTTCATGACGGTCCAGCCGGCAGCCGACTCCACCTAGTGTAATAGCAAAAATTGTTGGTGGAAAACAGATGGAAGAATTCTTAAAATAAGTCTAACAATTTACAGTGTAATTCACACAGTTATTTCTTTAACAGCAAATGTCCCAGTCATTTGAGGGGAATCTCTCAACTAGTCCCTATGAGGTTTCTAATTAACACTGCCATTAATTAAAATGGTGGATTACTACTAGGATTTGCCAGCAATAACCAATTGGCAGGGCTTCAACCACTGAACACTAAAAAATTAGCAAAAAAAAAATAATCACCATGCCACTTCAACTTTTTTTTGGGGGGGAGGTCACATTGAGTCTTCTAGTCAATATCCATTACATCTACTGTGAAAAAGCTGAACAGCAGGCAAAGGGTCATGGGCCTTTCATAGCATTGTTACTAGTATGCCACAAATAGCTTTATTGAGGGAACCCTGAAAAATGTTTAGGGCTCGTTCACACCTGGGCAAAGGGGCAGATTTTGACATCAGATTTCGCTTCAAAATCCGCCCCTTTACAATGGTGGTCTATGCAGACCACCGGGCTTCTTTTTTCCGCTAGCAGCGGGTTGCTGCTAGCGGAGAAAAGAAGCGACATGTCCTATCTTCAGGCGGAAGCTGCGGCGCGCTGGGCCGACATAGGAGAGGAAAACCGCGAACGTGATGGTCGCGGCAGGTGGGTTTTGACCAGAGAGAGACGCAGCTCGCCGCGTCTCTCTCTGTGTCAAAACCCACGCGGACTGCCAACGTGTGAACTGACTCTTAGTCTTACATGTACTATTTGTTTATATTAAGAAATAATGTTCCATTTAAAAGAACAAAAAAAATTAAATAAAATCCCAGCTTTACTTTTTTCTTTTGTTTATCTGCTTCCCTTATTTATAATATAAGATAATATCCATCACAGAATGACAACAAAAGGCATTAACAATCGTAGAGTAAAGGATGCAAACTGAGTCCCCGGTCTGCCTCTGTGCCCATTGACTCTTATGTATATTAAAAAAAAAAAAAAACTTGGATTTTTGTACTTCTTGTAAAATCTCTTTCTAGTTGTATTCTTTGGGGGGGACACAGTACCATGGGTATAGGCCGGGCCACCAAGAGGCGGACACTAGGAAATAAGAAAGTGTTGGCTCCGCCCAAGTCGGCTATTCCTCTCCACAGACAGGAAGTTAATCTGTTATGTATGAACAGCAGTAGGAGAAGACAAAGCATGGAGCAAGCACCTTGATGGGGTTTTTTTAGCATGGACACAAAGGTTTCACAGCAGAGAGGCTGTGGCAGAGAGTAGAGAGTGTACGGAGAGGTACCTTTAAAAACCCATTAAAATGAATGAGTTTTTAAACTGACCGCCGACAAGCCATCCCTATGCAGTTTTTCCAGGGATTTAGACAGAATCACAAAGGGCGGACAGTGGAGCAAGTGTGAACGCCACATACAGCTCTATTTAGATTAAAAAAAAAAAAAAAAAAAAAAAAAAAAGTTAAGTCTGTTTAATGAATGCAATAAAACAGCCACAAACGGATGGCCATACATTTACATACAAATCAATGTTTTTGTTTTTTAAAAATAAACAAAAGATCTTTTTGCATCTGTAAACTGAATTTGCAAAATTGATTTAAAAAAAAAAAAAAAAAAAAAGTGATGTGAATGCAGCCCAACCCTTGTGTTCTCTGCAGGATCTCCAAGACACTGTATGTCACGATTATACTTCAGACTGACAGCAAGAGCAATTATATTTCCTGCTTGCTTTCAGCATTCACTTCTAGGTCTAGTGGTCCTTTAATCCATCCTCCATGTATACTGCCTACACTGCTCTTTAGTTGTAGTTTACTGAAAGAGCTATTCACTACAATATATCCAGGCTGCCTGACGTTCACTAAAAGAAGGTTGCAAATCCTATTAATATTATAAATGTGAAAGTTTGTGTATTTGGATGTTTGTGGGTTTGGCAATCACAGCCAAACGGCTGAACGGATTTAGGTGACATTTCACACATGCCTAGATATTCACTAGGAAGGAAAGATAGGCTACTTCTTAGGTCCCACACTGACCCAGAATCCCGACCGCTACCGTTCTCTCTGCCTCCGCTGCAGGACCTGAGATGACATCATCACAGGTCTTTCAGCTGGGCTCCGAATGCTTGGCTGCAGTCTGTGGGCAAGCCGAAGGGAAAGCAGAGTGGCCTGATACGTTGGTGGCATTGCGTGGGCGGCACCAGTGAGCAAGTCCGCGCTGGAGAAAATGGCAGCTTCTCCCGGCTCCGGAGCGACGCCGCCAATCCAGCCAGCAGCGTGGAGCCGGCGTAAGTTCTGCCCACGTCACCACACATTCGGCAGACGGCCGCATCGCCACCCGTAACTTGCCGTCTGGACGAACACCCGCGGGAGAATGGACACATACCTCCGCACCACCTCTTCAGTGACTACAGCGGCTCCAGGTAGGGGTTGCCGGCTGCGGGGGAGGAATGTTGGGGCCTGGGGATGAAAAGGGTTGTTAGTGGGGGGGGGGGGTCTAGGGAGAAAGGGAAGTTGTGGGTCCAGGTGTTCAGGGGCGGGCCCACAGGGAACTGTGGTAGGGGTGCAGCAGGGGGTGCTTTGTATGTCTTCAACCAGCAGGGGCCATTGTCGCAAGCCACGGAGAGGGGCTGGTGGGGCGCACGGGCAGGACTGGCAGCAGAGGGTGCGCCATGGCAGGGAAGACACATGGGCGTGGGAGCGCCTGCGGGGAAAAGAGGCCAGGTGCATTGAGGACGGTGGGCCCGAGTGTGCGCAGGAGGTCAGGGGGCCGCGGACAAAGTCACAGGTACTGCTAGTTGACTATAAATGCCAATGCTGAGCAAACAAAGAGACGCTCATTAATAGTATCAATACCATACCAATTAAATCATGGAAAACCTTAAAGATGGGTTACAAGACCGATTAATAGTACACAATTGTGACATATGGTATTTTCACCAATTTTGAACCAACCGACCTCCACTAACCCAACGTTTCACATCTACGTGTCACTCAATGATCCCAGCACAGTTGGAAATTTTCTCTTTATCCACCAAAGTTCAGCACTGTTAACTTTATCTCCAAATATGCTATTTAGGTTCTCTACTCAAGTCAAGTGGGTGGTCCTAGACCATCTGCTTCAGCCCAGGACTGTTCACCTGACAGAAATCAGACTATTTAGTGTACTGGGTGCCAAAACAAACAGCACCAAGTGCTCAGAAACAATAGGGACTAGGGGCCACACGGTGGCTCAGTGGTTAGCACTGCAGCCTTGCAGCGCTGGAGTCCTGGTGTTCAAATCCCGCCAAGGGCAAAAAACCATCTGCAAGGAGTTTGTATGTTCTCCCCGTGTTTGCATGGATTTCCATCCCATATTCCAAAAAAGACATACTGATAGGGAAAAAAAATGTGTATTGTGAGCTCCATGTGGGGCTCACAATCTACATTTACAAAAAAAAAAAAAAAAAAAAAGAAACAATAGGGACTAAAGCAAAAAAAAAATCCTGAAACCTATTGAAGGATATAAAGAGATGGAGTTAATGGAGGTGGTGAAAACTACCCATTAGGCTAAGGCCCCACGCGACGATACGCAGCGCTAAAGTGCTGTGGGAAAAACTGCAGCGGGAACGCATCACGGTCCTTCTCACAGCGCTTTGAACAGAAAGTTCAGAGTTTTCCTCAGCGGACTTTGTTACAATTATAGCTACAGAAAAGCCACTGGCGTTTCCGTAGATATAATTGACATGTTGTGATTTCTAAAACCACACCGGTTTTGGAAGTCGCAGCGCGTCCACACTCCGGTTTTAAATGCAAAGTGGGCATGGGATCTGCATGAATCCCACCCACATTGCAGATACTGTAAAATGCTGCGAGTTTTCCCACTGTGTTTACACCACGGGTGAATGGCAGCGTTTCTGGCCCGTGGGGCCCTGGCCTTAAGGGTGAATTCAAAAGGGGCATACATGCATAGAAATGAGAGCAACTTTAAAGTTGCTTATCCTGAAATCTACAGATCACTGTAATGTGCTCTGTAATATGGTAGTGACAGCTGACGATGATTGGCGATGATGGTAGACTCTCTTTAATAAATCGCCCGCATATAGTAGACACCTCCGCCAGTCACAATCCATTCCCTTTCTGGTGTTAGATGCTCCAGAAATTATTAGGTTTCGGCCTATTAAAAATTGACCACAACATTATGTCCCATGTGCTAAAGTTGAATCTACACCAATCAGGGACAGTTTTCTGTTAATTTCTGGTATAGGACAGAACATAACATTAAATTAGGGGATTCTATAGGGACAGGAAACAGGGACCCTTTCTGCCACACACAGCGCTATAGCTTTCCACAGGTTGTTTGTGGTATTGTTCCTCAGCCCTATTAACATCAATGAAGCGGAGATGCAATACCAAAATCATGGTGTGAACAGGTTTGGAGCTGTTTTATGAAAGAAAGCAGCAATAAAATGTTTATGTCTATGTAAACCATTTAAAGTCTTTAAGGCTATAGACAAACCAGTGTTTCTACTTCTGCAAACAATAGTTAAACATGTGTATCCTGGTTCAATTCAGAAACAGGATTTAAAAGCTGATCCTTTACTAAACAAGTTTTCCATAAAACTAAATTCCTGATATGAATTTCTGAGTCACCTCCAAGAAGTGGAGAGCAGGGAAAAAGTTTTAAGACTCCATGATGCGGTAAAAGTTTTTTTTTTTGTTTTCTTTTTTTGTGCCAAAGGCAAATATGTATTGGAGCTTCCTTTATATTGCCCATTGCTTTTGTAGCCACTGCAGGGTTTGGCACAGAAAATTGTAGCAAAATCAGCAACTAAAGAAGTAGCTTTTCTGCAATGTGGGGCCTCAGTCATAGGCCGGTTGCACACGACCTTGTGCTTCCAGCCTGCCGTGAATTAAAGGCACGGGCGGCACATGGGAGATACGAGGATGTCACCTGTGTGCCACCTGTGCTTCTACTGCCTCTTTTATTAAATGAATAGTAGTCATGGAAGCAAAAGGCACAAAATAGGACCTGTACTATATTTTGCGACATGGACGGTTGAAACCACCAGTGTTTCCGTGGGTATAATTGACATGCTGCAATTTACAAAACTACGCTGGTTTTGTAAATCGTGACATGTTTACACAGCGGTTTTTACTGCAAAGTGGTCATAGGATCCACTAGAATCCCATTCATTTTGTCTGTGCTGTAAAACGCAGTGATTTTCCGCACAACGTTTCCACCGTGGGAAAATCGTGGAGTTTCCGGACCATGAGGCCCCGGCCTAAAAGTGATTTTTACAGAACAGGAAGTATTACTCTATTATGAAGCAGAGGCCAAACTAAAAACTGCCAGATTTAATTAATTGAGAACTAGGGACTTTATGTTAAAAAAATCTTGTTTCATTTTTAAACACTTGAACAGTAGGTCATTCCCAGATGATACATTTGCTTTGATAAGTAACAATAATGACGAACTGGAAGAACTTTTCCATAAAACTGTGTGAACAGGTTTGGAGCTGTTTTATGAAAGAAAGCAGCAATAAAATGTTTATGTCTATGTAAACCATTTAAAGTCTTTAAGGCTATAGACAAACCACACAGCAGGTACTGCACGGCCAACATTACAGGGACACAACCAAAATTATACCTCATCTTCATAAACTAATTTATATTGTTTACCCATATAGTCCTAATAAGGATTCTGTACAATGATGATCCAAATGAATAAACTGATTCATATGTAAACGTATTAAGACAGCGTAAACCTGCAGTCACAAGATGCACCAAATTCACCACAGTGACAAAAACTATGATGAAACGGCTCATCTGGATAGTTAGACACTTACTCTTTTTAATACATACCTCCACTTATAAACAACGTTTCAGAAATTAAAAGTACAGGTGAATATAAGAAACTTTTTTATATATCTTATTGGAGATTGGAGATCTGCTTCCTTCTCCACTCATTAAGCTGTTCTCCTGCTCCTTATCTTCAATCTCACTCCCTATTAACATTATATCCTTTTCAGTCTTCAGCCTTGTATACAACTCTATGGAGCATGGTGGGGCGGAGCAGAATTCTCCTGCCTGGTTAATGAGTTTATTGTCTCATTCTGTGTATCAGCTTCTTCACTTGTATAAAAAGTAAAGAGCAACAGCAGAAATTATTTGAGTGTCTTTTCTAAGCCTCTTCGTCTGCGTGTTGTTGGCGTCGATGGACCGCCTTTATTCCGCAAATTACTGGCCTCAATGGTTTGCCTGCTCCGGCGTTTCAGCAGCTCTCAAGCTGGCCTGCTGCTGAACTTGCTACTCGCACCGTGCATGTGATTGTTCTGGCATCTCAGCAGCTTGCTGGGACACCATATAATGAGCGTGTTGTTGGCGTGGATGATCCCAGTCAGCTCCGCTTGAGGAGAACTCTGACTTCTGGATAACTTCATAGCTCTCGTTTTATAATTTTGCAACAAATTAGATTTTCTTTTTTCCTGGCATGTTTAAAATTGGCAAACTGCCAATTTGGATTAAAGGTGTTTTCCCATCCAGTGTGTCAGCATGTTGCCTGGAGCAGATCAGATAATATGCAAATGCATGTACAGAATCCACTGAAGGTTATCTTAGTGTTTGCCTGGTTTTCTCCACACATACCACTTAGAATTAACGCCAGGATGAAAAGTAGCCTATGTTTCAATCGAGGTTACAAACTATCTATGTGACAAATTTCATCTAAACTCAATCAGCCGTTTTTGTGTGACTGAGTAACAAACACAAACTTTCACATTTACAGTAGGAATAATTAGTAGGATTAGTAGGATAGGAAGTAGGATAGGATAGGATAGGATTAGTAGGAAGTAGGATAGAAGGATAGAATGAAGAAAAGTAACTGCCTGAAAAGTGAAGAAAACAGATTTCATTCATAAGATATATTACAAAGTTTTTTTATTTTCACCTGTACTATTCTTTTATGAACAGTTTTTTGTGGGGTTTTTTTATATATATAACTGGGGGTATGCTTTATGGCAACTTTATTACTTTAAGCCATAACTTTGCGCTAGAAAACTTGAACACGCCAATAATAAATCTGAATCAATTTAAAGGGAGTCTGTCACCAAAACTTAGCCTATCAACCTAGGCCTGCAGATAGGATATGGTCACATTCCCCTAGTACATTTTATTTCTTATTAATGTACACTCAGCCCCATCTTGACAGGAAAAAACAAAACAAATGAAAATATTTTTGCAAATTTATTAAAAAAGAAAAACTGAAATATCACATGGTCATAAGTATTCAGGCCCTCTGCTCAGTATTGAGTATTTGCACCCTTTTGAGCAAGTACAGCCATGAGTCTTCTTAGGAATGATGCAGCAAGTTTTTCACATCTGGATTTGCTACAATTCTGTCTCTGAGCTCCTTGAGCAGTTCCTTTGACCTCATGTTTCTCTTTTGCTCTGACATGCACTGTGCGGTCTTATATAGACAGGTGTGTGCCTTTCCTAATCAAGTCCAATTAGTTAAACACAGCTGGACTCCAATGAAGGAGTAGAACTATCTCAAGGAGGATCAGAAGGAAATGGACAGCATGTGAGTTAAATATAAGTGTCACAGAAAAGGATCTGAATACTTATGACCATGTGATATTTCAGTTTTTCTTTTTTAATAAATATGCAAAAATATCTACATTTCTGTTTTTTTTTTTCTGTCAAGATGAGGTGCCGAGTGTACATTAAAGAGAAATAAAATGAATTTTTTTTATTTTAGCAAAAGGCTGCAATGAAACAAAGATTGAAAAATTTAAAGGTGTCTGAACACTTTCCGTACTTACTGTTTGTAGCTGAATATGAATAGGACACAGATGTGGCTATGAGGGCATATACATGAATGAGTCAGTGTGTTAGCTGTGATAAACACTGACATTAGGAATGGTTGTGTGCATGAGGCCTAAGTTAATGGGATCGGTTAGGCTTCTGTTTTATCCACCAAAACCAGATGTGTCAAGGATTCATCAAAAAAAGCAAATCTTAACACCAGTGTGAACAGTGACCAATGACCAAATATGAAGTTTCAAAAACATTGCTACACAGCATCCAAAGATCATCGGACTTACAGTAGCTTTTGTAGTTTGCCTTTCCTGTGAATAATCCTAAGTGGATCTTTTTTCTATTACATAACTTGGCCATATATATTAATTCCATTACTTAATATAAGGTTTATCACTATGGTGGGGCTGTGTATTATATTAAAATTCCATAAATAAATCTATAAAAACTCCATTTACAATTACTAGCTGGTTGTATAACAGGACAATGAGTAATTTTAGCTGTGCAAATTACTTCTCCAGCAACAACAGAAACGATAATAAATGGCAGAGGCACACTTTAATATATGATTATATATATATATATATATATATATATATATATATATAATCTATATTACACATACACACACACACACACACACACACACACACACACTGCAGCGTGCCTAGTACTACAGGTCACCGTGGTACATGATGTGTCTTGGACATGCTTCAGAGAGTTCCCAGGACCCTCCATTCTATTACACTAAAGAGAGGAAGAGGGCATAAAGTAAAAAGCACATTTCTATCAATGGCCTAGTGGGTCCATTTACATTTACAAGATATGCTCTAAATGAGTGCATAGAAGTATCTGCTTCTGTCGTAAAACGGCGGTGGATTCTGTTACTCGCTCTGGCCAAAAAACCCCAAGTGATGTGATGTGAACATAGCTTAGACAGCATTATAAAGGTGGTCTTGCCAAATGAGAATGCCACTTTCATGTTCATCACAAACTGTTGTCACTTGTAAAAGGGATGTGTGGGAAAAAGCTATATAGGGAATACTAGACAATGTAGTGCCAATGTATAAAATTTAATAGATGGCTCTAACTTAGAGCTTCATTTAAGTAGCTGTGTTGAGAAAGTTCAACAGTAGAAAAACAAATATAGTAACAGCACGCCCCCTACTGGTCATTGTTAATGCAAACGACTAAAATAATATTCCATAACCATCATAAAGACAGTGTATACAGTATTCAATATTAAAATAGCCCAAAAACAAAATTTTGCATTGGAACTTTTACCCGACTACTGCAGCCACATGGAGGGGGGGGGTCTACATATAAAATGTATGGTGTAGAGAATCCTAATATTTCACCAGAGGAACAGAAATAAAAAAAAAACAAAAAAAAACAAAAAAAAAAAACAACAGCATAGTTTAGTACATGCAAATAAGAGCCTGACCTTTGGAGTCATTCAGGTGGACGGCTTTGAGGTATGGAAGACCAACAATCTTATTAAACTCATCTAACATACGCTGGAGCCCGTTCTCTTCTGACAAGTTGTGACCTGAAACAAAAAGGTCGGAGGGAAAGCACTGACATGTCACCATCTGTGATGGAGATAAAGAAGAGGAGAGGACAGGATTACTAGGACACAGAACTCACCAGCAGCAAAAGCGTGACACGTGTCTAGGCACACGCCAATACGAGATTTATCCTTGATGTGGTCAATGATTCCTCGCAGCTCCTCAAAGCGACCTCCAACTGTGCTGCCCTGACAGCTCATATTCTCTAACACTGGGGAGATGACAAAGGGCTGTGAAAAATCTGGTACAAAGCAATGGGACAAGGAATACACAGGGAAAAAGGAAGCTGCATATATTATATGCCATATAGATTACAAACAAACATTAATGTATATACTGTGTATAGATGTATTACATACATAAAATATAATGTACACTTTATATATGGGGTGTTTATTGCAACTAAAATATTGATAGGTCAATGGTGGGCGGTACACCCAAACATATCTGATATCTATCCTAAGGATAGCTCTTCAAGATATTAGCCCTGGAAAGCCCCTTTAGGCTGGGGCCCCATGGCGTCAAGGCCGCAGAAAAAAAAACGTGGCATTTTACAGTTACTGTATGGTGACTATAGCAAATCTCATCCACACCTTGCTGAAAAATACCCGCAGCATTCACACTGCGATGTCCAAAATTGTTGACGTTTTGTACATCACAGCATGTCTATTTCTATAGAAACACTGGCGGTTTTCCTATAGGTATAATGGAAACAGAAACCACTACGGAAAAAAACACGTGTTGCCGCATTTTTATGCAGCCTGATATGTGAGGCCTTAGCCTTAAGATCAATAGGAGAACTGTCATATAGCACCTCATAAGGTGTAGGATACGCAAAACATTAAGCAGCACTCCAAAATAGTAAAAAATAGAGCATACATTTAGTCAGCCAATCCACAAGGTTTCAGTTCATCTCTATGAGACTTTTACAAAGTAAGTAGTAGGATATATTGAGCAGCCAGTGAACTCTTGAAGTTAATGTATTGAAAAGATAAGGGCATAAATAGAAGGGTATAAAGGAGCTAATGGCAAATTTTGTGAATATTCCTAGTATGCAGTAGTTAGTATCTACAAAAAGTGGTCCAAGAAAGGACAACCAGCAAACCAGAGACAAAGTCATGGACACTTAAGGTTCACATGTGGAGTGAAGGCAAGGACATGTACACTGATCCCATAAGAGTGGAAATTATTAAATGGCTGAAAAGAAAAAAAAAGTTTGCTATAACAAAAACATGCATTGAAGTTTGCACCATACGGGACTGCATAGCTATTGACCGATCAGACTGATCCCTGTCAAATGCTGAGAGCACCCACAATGGGCACATGAACACCAGAACTGGATCGTGGAGCAATGATAGAAGATGACCTGTATGCATTATAGGAAGAGAACAAAATGGCAGAATCAATGTGATACACTGAGCAATTTTCTGCTGCATAGATTGTGACTTGCAGTGGAGGCTATTGGAGACCCCCAAATCCATGCCTTTACATTTGAAGACTCGGAAGAAGCTGTAGAGTCACCGATATATGTGTCCGCAGCGATCGATAACTGTATGAGTCAATTATACTTTGTACACCAGTGTTATCTCTCCCTGGTGCATTTACATTGTTATGGGTTGGATCCCGGTGGACAAATGTCACAGATGTGCTAGTCCACGCGTTGAATTCTGGCATATGACCTGGGACTGCCCCCACATTCTGAAGGGAAGTTGTTCCTACATTATCCAATAATCCCTATGACATCGGTTCTGGCTACCCCACAGGTCTGCTCTGTGGGCCTTCTGGAGGAGGTGGACTGGCCCCATAACATGGGAATGTTAGTGTGGGAGTCATTATTCCTGGCCAGGAAACCTATTGCACTTAGGCCTAGTTCACACAGTGTTCCGCATGAACACATTCCGTTGCGGCTGCCGCAAAGGGATGTCGATGCAGTGCACTGGAGCTTTCTGCTCCGGATTAGTCCTAAATGAATGGGCCTCATCGTAGAAACGTAGAGATGTCAAACTATGCATTTAATTAAATATGGCATCTCAATAATTGTCTAATATAATTAAAAATAATTCATCATTCCATTTAAAGCTGAAGTTGGGCCTAAAAGTAGCCGGACACGGACTCCAATTCCACGGCCCTGATTATAATCATAGTTAGGCAGTAGAGCTCGTTATTATTATCATCATTATTATTATGATGCAGAATCTGCTTACCCACTGTCACTCCAGGAACTTGTGAGTGGGCATAATTTATACCATCTGCAATGAGTTCCAGGCACTTGCTGACTGGCATTTCCCCAATATGGGAACCAGGATGAATGTTGTATAATGTAAGGCCAAGCTTCTGGCATCGGTTTAATTCTTCAACTAGCATAGCACGACTCTTCTGAAACACATCTTTTAAACAAAAACAGAAAAAAAAGGGGGACAATAAAAAAAGCACATGATAATAGATATTAACTATAATAATCTTTAGGTATACCTGGCTTAGGTGAGCCAAGGTTCATAAGATATGGGCTGTGCGGCAGGATGTAACGGGACTTGAAGCCCAACTCATCACACGTTCTCCTGAACTTCTCTGCAGCCTCTTCTTCTAAGGGTTTACTGTTCCAGGTTCTCTGAGACCTCAGAAACAAACCAAATGCTCTGGCTCCAATACGTTTGGCCTCCAGTACTGCCTTCCACAGTCCACCTGTGCCCTCATAAGAAAGCATACAGTCCATATGATACAATCGGATATGTCAAATATTCTGCACTTAAGTCCACATACCTTGAATGGATACATGTGCTCCTACATACTTCTGGGTGCTCACACTGAGGTCAAGATGTTTGGACTCTGAATCAGACACCTCCCCTTCTTCTACTTTCTGGACATTTTTGTTACTGTGTTTCTTCACCACTCTCTTATTTCTCTCCGATGTCAGACGTTTAAACTCAACTAAAACAGGAATAAGAAGAATTTCATAGAACTTATTAAAATGAATGGGCCATTTCCGTAATGCAAGGATAAGCCAATTACCGCAGAGTTAGAGCGGATTTATGTAGGAGTTCTTAACACTAGGTAGTAGAAGGCAATTTTGAGTGCATAAACAACACAAAGATGTGTTCAAGTCAATGGGCTGAGCTCTGATACCAAACAAGCCACTGTATAAGTGTATGGTGTTGTGCTCGGTAAGTAGTGAAGAGGCTGCAGAGCTTCCCCGAACCAGGGCTGCCCTCAACACTTTCCCAAAAAAGAGGTGTGGGAAGTGGTGGGGCATAAAGGATACTGGAAATTTACGTCAGATATGAACTGGCGTACATGTTACACATTATCCTACAGGCTCAAGGCCCAGCAGTGGGTGTGCACCTTCTCATAAATGAGGCAGACCTTCCATCTGTTATACAGATTGGTGTTAAAAACGACAGTCTTCATAAATTATTAAAGTCTTCTGCCCCATAATTATTTTTCTAGTGTGGCTTATATTTCCCTACAGACCTACAGCTAATATCTCTATGTGGAGTCTTCTGACACTCCCCCGGGTGTCAGAATTGAGGACTACACCAGTCGG
The DNA here is from genome assembly GCF_031893055.1 of Leptodactylus fuscus. NCBI lineage: Eukaryota > Metazoa > Chordata > Amphibia > Anura > Leptodactylidae > Leptodactylus > Leptodactylus fuscus. Next base: position 42,224,280 of record NC_134273.1, read on the forward strand.
TTGGGAACTGGTGTGTATATATCTCATACCAACTGGTATATAACTCACACCAACACAAAAATAACAATGTGGCATCTTTGGCCCCAAGAAGGGTCCGCGCCCTAGATAAGCATATTTATGCCCATCTCTACCAGAAAACTGGCACACATGGGTTAGTAAATTCCCACCATTGTATGATAACACCCTGAAATTTACCGGTTTCAGGTTTCATGTCGGTAGGTGTGTCTTTATTCTGCTTCAGGTCTGTAGTTTCTCTTTTCTTTGATTTTTGCTTCTTATTAGGTTCTGATTGAGAAATGTCATCCAAGTCTATATTTGCTAGTAGCAAAGTCAAATTATTAGTTGGTAACTCATACAGTGAGCAAGAAAAAAAACAAAGCTAATAAAGACAAAATGAGAACTGTGGACGTTCACCGGTAGAGTGAACATAGTTTTATTTGAAAAACTCTAAAAAACATAAAACCCCTTAAACAACACTAGTATATTTATATTGTTTACTACATGTAAAATGACACTTTAATCATTCCATAATATCAGTTCTCATACCTTCTTTTCTCTTTCGCCTTTTCGTTTTGTCACCATCAGGGACTTGTTTCTTGTGTTCATCATCAACAATAGAATTGTCTTTCTCTTCCATACTCTGTGGGTTAACTGAAATCAGTGAAAATATGTCAGTGGCAGTAAGCGAGAAGAAACTTTGAAGATTCACAAAATAATATAAAAAAAAAACCAAAAAAAAAAAACACTCCTGTTTATTCAGGCAAAATATAATAAATCACAATTTATCCCTCCATGGTTATTCGGTTTACCCAAATGATATCATGCAGGCCTTGCCTAGGTACAAAGGGCTAGGGGGAGAGCCCGCTCAATATTTTGAGACACAATGTGCTAATAAATGGGCGAGGGCCCAGGTATATGGAATTGTAACAGCAACATCTACTGATAAATGAGATACAGACAAACAAACGAGAAATATACACAGCAGGAACAGCAAACAGGAAGACACTTGGGGGAGGAGGAGGGGGGGGGTAAAACAACCAGTAACAACCTAAGAGGAAAGGGAAAAGAAAATTATAAGGTAACTCCAGATCAGAAGAAGAAAGAGGATTCCTGAAATAGAATCCAAGGCCGCCAGAGAGTGCCAAAATTGCAGGGATCGGGTGGAATCTTCCGCCACCAGGGCTTCCATTTTCCAGGAGAAGCTCTTGCAGGAAGTAAACTAGGGAGTAGTGCTCCGCCAAACACTAACCATTTTAAGTACATTTGGGCCCACCAGAGAAATTTTTCATCTTGTTATTAGCAACTAGTCCACATGTGATTTTACCAATGCAGATTAGAAAATGAAAGCAGCTTACAGATTCGGTGCTACGACCAACAACTGCACTCAATCTCTGATACTAGCTTAATACACAAAACCTTTTGTGTATGATGTAAATGTGGTCATTTAAGGGGTTGTACAGGAATTAGAGATCTATGGCAGGAGGCTAGAGAAAGAGAGGAGAAAAAAAAAAAATCTGTCCTCAGCGCTCCAGTGTCCCCTGCCACACGACCAATCAGTGGTCTCAGTGGTCACAGGAAAGGAACACGAGACATCACTCGGATACATCACCGCAAAAGTCCCATGTCCAAACACTTTCTGAATGGGGCCTACTCAGGAACATTCATGTGGGAAAAAGAACAAAAAAACTATGTCCCATATTCTGAGGTCTGTCTCCATATAATAGAGTTAGTAACCTCAGCAATTTACTAACTGCACTAGCTCCAAAACCATACCTTCTTGATCCAAGACCGTGCTGCTGCTCTGCCCCAGTGTATAGGGAGTGTAAGGGTGTAACACCACCTAAAGCTAACAGTAGAACTTATGACCTAAGATCTACTGATCTTTAAGGACTACTGGTAGGCCATGTCTGCTATATAAGATCCTCTTTGGTATGGATCAGACCTGAAATAAATGTTATCGCCAACCTTGTGCTGGCACTGCTTTATGACAAGCTGTAATCCAGGGTTTTCTGAGAACACTCACATTTTTCAGGTTCCATATCTGTAGGTTGGGTTTCTGTATTTTGTGTCCGAGACTTGCTTGCAGTTTCTATTTTCTTAGTTTGTCGCGTTTTGTAAGGTTCTGATTTTAGATTGTCTTTTAAACCAGGATTTTCTGTGTAAAGAAACAAAATAAAATATATATTTTTTAAAATAAGAATCTTTATTTTACATATCAGCAAACTACTAGGTATAGCAGTATCATGTCATGTATCATTTCTGAAGCCTGAATATTATTTATTAATAGAAGCAATGAATATCCACAAAGAATAAAGCAGTGGTGCTCAACCTGTGGTACTTATACTCTAGGGGGTAACCCTGTAGACTAAGGGTGTATGTGCCATGGCTGAGAACCATTCCTCTGGAAATAACAGATTTATCAAGTGCTCAAGTTCTGAACCACCCACCATCTTCAAATACTGAGGCACAGTAGCTGCCAACCAGAGGAAGAAGTCAGAAGATATCGGGTTGAATTTATGAGAGAGGACCTCTTCCCCACTTGAGAATGGAATCTGTCATATGATGGGCAGAACTTGTGTCATGAATCCATTTTGCAAGATTCTTTAACAGATGTTTGTACCTTTCTGTCAAATCCTGCGTTTCTTTACTCTTTCCCTACTGATAACTGTTACCTGGTTCTCACTGTGTGTTTCTGTAGAATGAAGAGAAAAATTGGGTGGGGGAGGAGGTCAATAGTTATATCATGGACATTATAAAAGAGAAACGTGAATCTGATGACATGAATGAAAATATTGGCCATTAATATCACAAAGTGGATAATCCATTCAAGCTTTTCAATTCACATAATAAAAATAATAATATTAATAATAATCATTTTATTTATATAGTGGCAACATATTACCCAGCACTCCCATATTTGAGAAGGATAAATTAAAGTACCAAAGTTCTTTCTCTAGTTATATGTGGCCTAAATGCAGTGTCACTTTTTACAATCTGGAGACCATTTACAGACTTTAGTCTAAAAAACTAGCCTGCAATATTCTGCCAAATATTCAGTTCTCACAGATCTTAAAGGGGAGTCCTACAGAACAACTTATCAGTCGATCAGTATACCAATGGGGGTCCGACCACTGATCAGGAGAACGGGAGTTTTGTCTCCCATTCTGAATGAAGTGGTGAACAGGCAGCCTATGCACAGCTCCATTCATTCCCATGGGCGTGACAGAAATGGCCAAAGTACAGTGCTCAGGTATCTCCGGAGCTCCTATTGCAGTAAATGGAGCAGTGCACGCGCTACCTAACCACCGCTCCATTCAGAACAGGGGCTGAAAGTCACATCCTCCTGAACATTAGGGGTTTGAGCAGTCAGACTCTCACTGATCTGCAAGTTATCCTTTATCCAATGGATAGGGTAGAACTGGTTTAGTGGGAAAACACCTGTAAGGATGGTTTCACATACAGTTTACTTGCTGTAGAAGATAGTATAGAAACCGTACAGGTACAGTACAAATAGATGGGGTCCTGATACAACAACGGAGGTTACAAAACTCTGTTGCCAGACTACCCCAATATATTATTACACAACAAATTCTCATACCATTTTTCTTTGCCCTTTGTCTTTTCACTTTACCGCCAACTGGGATATTTTTCTTGAGCTCTGGAGCAGAGGAACTTTCTTCACCATGTTCATCCATTCTTATGGGTGCTGGAAACAAAGAGATCATTTACAAAAGAGTAAAGAAGTTGACCGTGATAATCTTAAAAGGATCTTGGACTATAAACTGAAGGAGCTATTCAATCTGAACAAACTATTCCCATAAAACACGTTTCAGGATGATATAAACCCTTATTCACATTCAAGCATTCAGGTAATTTCTATCGATTTTAACTAAGGCCTCAGGCACACGACCATAAATTTTATCTGCAATTGCAAATAAAAAGGACGGACCAATATATTTCAATGGGCCCGTACACACTGCTGTAGATTTTATGGCTGTGTGTCCGGGCCAAATTGAGGAGACACAAAATATGGAGCAAGTCCTATAACTGTCTATATCTGTGGCTCTGTCAATTCATTGAAATGTATGGGTCAGTGAAAGGCATGAATGACACACAGACACCAGATACTGCACGTGGTCGTGTGAATGTAGCCTAAAACAAAGAAACATAGGAAAGTCATAAATAAGATACTACAGCCAGCAGACATTGCACGGAGACCCGGATGAAGCTAGCATTAGGCTGAATGTAGGCATGCCCTGGCTAGATAGGATGCATCCGCTCCCATTCATTTCAATGCGACCACCAGAGATTACCGAGATACTACACTTGGCTGTCTCCATCTCTGGCACTCACGTGAATGGGAGCGCAGACATGTCTCGCCCAGCGACAGACCCTGACCAACCAGCCATTTATATTCTACCCTACTGACAGAGGACAGACATGCTTTGTAGTAGAATAGACTATATGTTGTTGTTGTTGTTATTATTATCTTATAGCTTATTTTCTAGCTATAGAAGTCACAGACCTATAGTTGTCAAGACGCAAAATTATTTATAATTTACATAAAAATAAACACTGTAATTAAAAAATATATTATATAATTTCGCTTGCAGAGATATTCCAGCCTGATACAGTTGCTCCACCTTATACACTTAGTATATAGTACTGTATATATCCACAGATGAGTATACAGCAGAGTCATGGCTGGCTGCTGCAAGCACTCTATATACAGACAGAGCAGCGGCGCCATCCACTAGCCCAGCACAGGATCAGAGGGGAGGATGCAGGGATGTAAATGCAGATTTATTTTATAGCCCCCTCCTGACTACATGTCAACTTCTAATCCTGGACAACCCCTTTAAGGCTCACCATTCCTGTGCATGGAGGTGACCACACACTTCTATGGGAGTGACTAGACAGCTGAGCTCAGGCAGCCACCACAGCTGTGACACAGAATCCCCAACGCCCATCTTAAAACATAGTGAAATAGACATTACACGTCTGCCGTCAGCACACAACGGGTTAACAATCAGGCGGGCTGCGCCTCCATCAACAAACTGCACAGCCACTGAGCCACGGCGTAGCCCCGCCCCTCAGAGCAGCAGAGGCCAAAGTGTGCGCTGTCCCCACACTGCAATCGTCACTTTATATACTTGCAGAACACTGGGGCTTCTTCAAAATGGCCGCTTATAAAGTCGTCATGACTGAGAAGACGCGAAAACGATGTATGGCTGCAGTAGCTTCCTAATAACTTGTGAAACAGTATGTATCCGTAAGAAGACGTGTCTAGCCCTCAGTGTCACCAAAGTCCGTCTGATAGAAAGCCTTTTGTGGGTGATACAGTGGCTGCAGACGGGAACAGTATGGGAAGGTTATAGGTGTACTGTACATTGTCTGATTACTGTTCGTGTGGCGCCCTCTAGCGATCATTGCTGCACATATTTTATCTGGCTAAACTCTAAATCTAAGTTACACTATGTTCACACTAGCATTTGTGTGCTTGAAAAGCCAGGTTTCCTCCCAGTTTCCGTTAATTTTACACTGAAAGCGGTGGAGAGCAGTGTCCTCCTTGTGAGACTAAGTGGAATCTGCAGCAGACTCCTCCATGGAGTAAGTAAGTGTGAGTGCGGCTGAATCAACCATGGAATCCTTGGCGAGATGTCCTGAAAACAATGGGTGACAGACTCCAGCTGGAATTTGGATGTGATTTTGAGGCAGAATCTCTCACAATCATCTCCAAATTCCTACATGTGAACTTACCAGAAATAAGGAGACAAGAAAGCACTACAAGCCCAACTTTCTTGTTGGTTCCCATTATAGTCAACAGAGTCCCTCAAGCTCAATTTGTGTATGATGGACCAGAGGAATGGAAACCTGGCACAGATATAAACCTAGCCTAACTACTTTTGTATCTGTGTACTATTTGCTAAAAAAAAAATCGGATGGCACACTGACGCTAGGTTCACACTAGCGTTTGGGTCTCCGTTCTCAGCTTTCCATCTTCTGTCGGCAGAAGACGGAAAGCTGTCAGAGCGGGTGCGGTGGTGAGCGTTTTATGCTCTCCACCGCAAAACCGTTTTTTTTTTTTAAATCGGACACAGAGTTCTGCATGTCCGACTCTGTCCGATTTTAAAAAAACCGGTTTCGAGGCTGAGAGCATAAAACGCTCACGGCCGGACATCTTTCAGACCCATTCAATTGAATGGGTTTGAAAGAGTTCTGCAGGTTTCCGTCTCCTGCCACAGTTTTGTGCAGAGAACGGAGACCGGGCGCAGATGTGAACGAGCCCTTACCCAGTTTATGGGATCTTTCACATGTCCATTGTTTTTCACTGACGTAAAGACACTGAGTAAAAAAAAAATCATGGCACTATTTTTTCTGTTTTCTCTACCATAGTTGTCTTGGCCTATCATGTTAATGGGGTTGTGAAAAAAACACAGCACACATATGATGTCTGTTGCACATAGCTACAGGTGTAGCAGACCCACTTAGTGCAGGAGCTGCCCTTCGAATCAAATGAATTGCTGAGCGGCACCTTGCTCTGAATGCAGGCACCACATGACAATTCATATGAATAGCTGGCAACTCCTCCTTCCCTCACCTCTAATACTCCAATGTGATTCAGCTACTCCCGGTCACATTGACAGTACGTCACTTCAATTGTTTATTTTCAATGTGACTGAAATTAAATGGGTTTTCCAGGCAAAAAAAAAAAAAGGTAAGTTAGTGCTATTAATAGGTTAATAAGTGCAACTAAATACCTTTTGCTGTGTTTTTGGAGTTATTTCTGGGTTTCTCTGAGCTCCTGGCATTTTCTGCATTTATTTACATAGGTAGCTTCCTGTTCTGTTTTACTACAACTACCATGGTGCATTGAGATTCACTCACAGCTGACTCGCGCTACTTCCCCCTCTCACTCACTCCCTCTCAGTTATCCTAGCTAGCCCACCTGCTACTAGCCCTTCTCAACTAACTAACTCAACCTACACCCCCATCCCATCATACTAACCTGTCTTCCTGTCCAGATCTTCTGGGCAAGGGAGATCACTTCCTTCTGTGGGGCTGGATCCTCCTCTTCTTGACGTCTTCCAGCTGTCCATGCCTGCACAATAGAATTGGAGTGCCAGGTGCAGCAGAAGAAGAGGTCTTGACGTCTGTTCTGTGCCCAGAAGATTCAGACCCAAAGATAGGTAAGCATGAAGGGGGCGGGTTAGTAAACGTGATTCTCTGTTTCCAGCAACTGGGAAATGAAATATCACCAGAAAATCTGAACGTGTGCCTGTAGCGGTCACATGACTGCTCTGACGATCTAGGTAAATATAGATTTTTTTTTGCAAAATAAGTTAGAAGGTAGACAGAGAGTGGGTGTTTAGCTTAGTGTAGAAATACCATTTTATACCGGACAAATCCTTCAACTATGGTTACATAACTAGTGTAGAGACAACTATGTAGTTTTAGGACTCCCTGCACTAGCTCACTCTCGCACATGGAACCTTTGAGATGAGACAGAATTTTAAGCCAGAGTCTCAATTCCGTGCACCAGAATTGAAATCTCCAGTCAGGACCTAGTGTAGGCCAGGTATATCTCATATCAACCTATTTCTGTGAGTTGTGTACATTTTTTGGGCTGAGGTCATGATGCCCTCCATGATCTCTACCCACTTTTGAGAAAATGTGGTAAGCAGAGCACAACATGAACTATGAAGGAAATTAAAACTTTTCTCCAAAAAATGCCTTTGTAACTATTTTATTAAAGAAAAGTGTAACCCTAAAGTCATAATGCATGTCACCGGCTTTTTTCAGCTTCTCTTGTTCTGTCTTTGGGTCTGTAAAAAAAAAAAAAAAAAAAAAAAAAAAAAAAAAAAATGGACAACAGATGTGTAGCATCAGTTTGTTGTCTGTAATTTTCATGGACTCGCAGACTTTAATGAAGCTCTGTGGTTTGCAAAATGGACCAAAACAGAACATGTGCAGCATCCCAGAGTGCTACTGCTTTAATTGTCTTTTGTGTCTCTGGCTTATGTCAGTGTGTCCCAACCTCTATATTCAAACCTTATGCCTGGGTAAAGCCCTGGCCTATTACAGGCCGCTGGGTGGGTTTGAAGGAGACTTTTGTCTGCAGGACGACCATTGAGGCCTCAGTCTAGAGTGTGTAGCTGAGACATACTTCAGAAACATCACTGCATGCCAACACTGAGATTGGACTTCAGAGGCCATCCATACAGCCTCTAGAAGGAGAAATTATTGCCCTATGCTCATCTGGAGACAGCCCTGAGAAGGGAGTGTTGGCAGACAGAACTTTGGACTCTGTGTCAGGAGGAGCAGTGGAGTTGACTCGGGACTAGAGATGAGCGAGTACTATTCGAAATGGCAGTTTCGAATAGCACGCTCCTATAGGAATGAATGGGAGCGGCTGGCACGCAGGGGGTTAAGCAGCAGGACGCCAGCCCTGCTGCGTCCATTCATTCCTATGGGAGCGTGCTATTCGAAACTGCCGTTTCGAATAGTACTCGCTCATCTCTACTCAAGACCTTAGCTAAAGGTAACCAGATCCCTGTCAGGACTATACTGCACTACTGTCCCTGATATCCATAGCTGGGAGTGGCACATGAGAGGACTTGTAGTTGGAGTGAAGTCAATCTTAGAACCTTTATCATCCTTGGGCACCCTCCTAAGAGCAAGACAGGGAGGTTGGACAGTGAGAGACTACTACCCTCATTCTGGAAGCTGTAGGTTGTACCTTCCACAGTTGCTAAAATAAAGCACTATCCTCTTTCACTGCACTACTGGCTGCCTGAGTCGTTCCTTCTTTAAAGGGGTTGTCTGAGTTAAAAGCTAATTCCTGCACTAATCTAAACACCCTCCCTCCATCTACTTTCTAAATAACCTAATTTAGCAAAAATGTATATTTACTCACATCCCTGGGGTGGTCATTTGCTGGTTATCCAGTGACGGTCCATTTCCAGAAATGGAATGTCACAACTACTCACCCCCCTCCACTATACTTGCCTCTCTTCCTTCCAATCTTCCTCCTGCAGGACGGCTCCTCCCTGTTTTCTGATGGCCGGTGCGCGCAATAGTCCTGATGTTGCTCTGTAGCCCATAATCCACCTCTACTGCGCAGCTCCCATGCCTGCGCAGTAGAGTTGGATCGTCAGCTACAGAGCAGCGCTGGGACTGTTGTGCAGGCCAGCAGAATTCGAAAAGAGGGAGGGGTCGTCCTGCAGAAGGAAGACTGGAAGGAAAAGAGGTAAGTATAATGGGTTGTGTTGAAGCTACATAGCAGGAAGCTGAACTACATAATCAAATGCAGAAGATTCCAGGAGCTTTCAGAGACACCCAGAGATCACTCTAAGGCCCCACGGTGCGGAAACGCAGCTTTTTTTGTTGCAGATTGCCAAAGCCAAGAATGGCTACAGAGGGAATGGGCATTATATAGGAAGTACTTATATTTCTCCCTTCTGTTTAGTCCGCTCCTGACTTTGACTCAAAAAACTGCAACAAAATCTGCAACAAAAGAAGCTGCGTTTCCGCATCGTGGGGCCTCAGCCTAAAGGTATTTGGGTGCATTTATTAACCCATTAATAGCACTAACAGACCTTTTTTAAAAAAAATTACCGTATTTTTCAGACTATAAGACGCACTTTTTTTCCCCAAAATTTTTTGGGAAAAGAAGGGTGCGTCTTATAGTCTGAAGGTGGCGCCTGGCATCCGCTGTAATAGAGAGACGGAAGCCGGCAAGTGATAGACGCCATTACAGGTGCCGGGGCCTGAAACATCGCTGCGCTCCTCTGCCCTGCAGGGCAGGGCTTCATGCAGGGCAGAGGATCGTAGCGATGTCTCAGGCCCCGGCGTCTATCCCTCCCCGGCATCCACCTCTCTAGTACAGCGGATGCCGGGTCAGTATCGGTGGCCCCTTCTCCCCCGGGGCCGGTCCCCACCGGCCCCGTACCTGTAGAGTTGCAGGCCGGCTCCTGCGCGGCGATATCGCAGGAGCCGACCTGTTCGGGTGACAGCCGGGAGCCTAATGAGGCTCCCCGGCCTGTCACGGCTATTTTAGTATTGCGGCTGGTCTCTATGACCAGCCGTAATACTAATAGACAGAATGTCCCATAGACGGCAATACAGTTGTATTGCCGTCTATGGGACTTGCGATCAAGTGACCGCAGGCTCAAGCCCCGAGGGGGGGGGGGGAATAAAATAGTAAAAAAAAAAAAAAAGCTTTAAAAATATGAAATAAATAAAAGTTCTAAATCACCTCCTGCTTTTTTTTTCAATACAAGGTGATCTAAGCAATAGATATCCCCCAAAATGGTATAACTAAAAATTACAGCTGGCCCCGCAAAAAAAACGCTCTATGCGTCCCCGTACAGCTGCAGGGTCACCTGTCAATGTGGCCTTGCAGCTGTTGCAAAACTACAACTCCCATATATTAAATATTTTACCAGTTTTTGCTTCAAAAATTTTTTTCCCTATTTTCCTCCTCTAAAACCTAGGTGCGTCTTATAGTCCGAAAAATACGGTAAATAAAAAATTTTGCCTGGAAAACCCCTTTAACATCAGGGCTATTCCGAACACCATCACATCGGCTCAGAGAGGAGAGGTCTGCTCTCCAGCTGGAAGCACCCCGGGGGAAACTACTACCATCACCATCAGGTAATGCTGCAGGACAACCCCACTTAGCGGTGTCCGGCCCAGAAGCGGGGCTGGGGTGCGTGGTTGAGTGTGCTCGGTCTAGCTGATGTTACCTCATCCGCACTACTACTCCCATCCTTCAGTTCCCTCCATCTGGGTTGTAAGAAATGGATTTTCATACAGTCCGTGATTCTCACAGGGATCACGTCTGCAAAATGCAGACATGTGCATAACTCTTCTGTGCTATTACACATCCCTGTTGCTACACTTGAGTTTCCTGAAACTACACGTGTGTTTTGTGATCAGTGCTAGTAATTTTCATTGCTGTAGAAAAAACAGCATATGTATTAAAGCAACTACACGCATGTAATAGCACATCTGTGAAATATGAGCTGGAAAATCCTGTCTTTACATCACCTGGGAAATACACTGGTCTGAATCTGGCCAGCAGACCTGGAATCCTAGCATCATAGTAATACATGGCCCCATTTATTGATCTCTTTGAGCCTAAGCCTCAGTGAACAGGAATAGGACGTCCTGAGTTTTGAAACAGATAAAGTGACAGCATCGAGCCAGACCTCATGTTATACCGTATGGGCAGGTGAGAGAGACAAATCAATGAATTGCTCGCTCACTTTCTAAAGTTGTGATGGGTCACAACTACTAAAGAGCACAGTCATAAATAAATGGTAGGAGAGCAGCCAGATCTCTGTCTCCTGGACTTCAGGAAACAAGAAAAAAATGGACCAACCAAATTCGAACAGACTGGCACAATGTTCAGCATTAATCTAATGGAGTAAATTTGGGTGTTCTTTATTGATAGAACAGGCACACACAAAGCGTTTCGGGTTTGATCATTGTACGGTCCGTTCGGGTTTGGTTGGTCCATCTTCATCATGTCCTGAGTTTTGTCCTGGGTTTATGGCCTCGTACACAGGCCCATGAAAATACATGTCCGTGTGTATGGGTCCATAGAAATGAATGGGTCAGTGTACTATTCATGAGAAACACAGCTAAATTGTGTGCATGAGGCCGTAGTCAATATTGTTATTTATATGTTCTAATAGGTAACCAGCAATAAGGCAAACAGTACTACCATACACAGTGCCTATTTTTTGCCACTTCTCTTGTTGGCAACAATTTGACCCATACTTGATTAGTGGGGGTTCCAATAGTCACATCCCCGCTGATCCTGCACTCCTCACCTATTCAGTGGTAGGTGATACAGGATTCTGACTGTAGTAACCCTTATATAATAACTACAGTCATTCACTGTACAGTATTTTTCCCTAATATATACTGTAATTTACATCTTCCATCTCTCTCCTTATAATGGGTGAGAGGGGAGTCAGAGAGGGAGTAGTGATAAAGTATTTCTAGGAACAGAAGACTGATGCTGAGGGAGGGCCAGGGTCAGACAGACCGCAGAAGATAAGTGTACTGAGGTAGACAAAAGAGGGGATAGTAAGCAAAGTAAGATGCAGTGTTAAGAACATTACATCTTCTAGACGGACAGCAGCACACATAGAAGAGAGGAGAAGACAGCATATTTCAATAGATTGATATACTAAGCTGATGGGATCTATGGAGAAGTACACGTTCCTTATTTGGTTATTGCCCCTTGGAATTTTGTGGTCTCCAGTTTCCTCAGACAACACGGCTGAAAGCAAACGTCTTGATGAGACCCAAGTGGACAATGAAATGGGCACTCTGCGACGAAGAATCTCCTCTGGCACGCGTCCATACAGCCTCTCCCGATCGCCACTGGATTACCACTATTCTCCAAAACCAAAGCACTTGAAAGTCCCCCGTCTACTCCGAATACTCGGATCTTCCTTTGATCCATTCTGGATGTCTGTGGAGAAGCCTGTTGACAATGACACCAGCAGCCACTTATCTGCATTAAGCCAGGATCTTTTTGAGGGTGCCAGTCGCTACCGCAAGAAGCTTACCCAGGAGGCTCAAAACATTGACTTTGCATCACTGAAGCTTCCGGCAGAGCTCTCTGGTAACCGTAGCCATGTTGTACTCCATGAACTACGTCGCTGGCTGGTACAACGAGCTAGCTGTAAGCTAACGTTCACGTGGGTGGATCTGGGTCCTGTTTTTTGGCCGCGATGGGTGAGGCACACGGACTGTGATGAGAGTAATACTGCATGCTCCTGGCCACCAGGGATGGAGTGTCGCCAGGCGCAGCTTACTCAGATTAAGCTATTGGCTTGGCACTGCTGGATGCAGGATGCTGGCAAAGGCTGGGCATCCCAGAACTGCATGTGGAGACTGGTACCTTACCCAGTGGTGGCTGCTTGTAAGTGTGCCTGTAGGTAATACTGTATTACTGTACCTAGTGACATAACTTCTAGACCTGACCTCTATAGCTATAAATGTACAACTGGAACCAAACCTTTATGAATGATCATCACTAGACAATAAAGAAACTTTTCAAACCTTAAGGACATTTTTTCTGATTTATTTTGTACAGTTTTATATGGATAGTGCATGGCAGTGAAAGGATTAAAAATGGTCAGCGTGTGTCCCAGTAGGACATTGGTGCTGTTTATTAGAAGTCAGCTTAGACAGCTTGTCTGGGATAAGAGTGAAGGTCACAGGGTAACCCAAACATCTGGCAGTAAACAGGGTACAAGTAACCAGCGCGTGCATGTGTTCCTAAAATGTACTGTATCATTCCTTCGTGTTACAAGAAGAAGTCCATTCTTCTGCTCCTATGACCGAACAGACTGAACTGTAAAGCCATGTAATGATAGATACCAGTGGGCCCCCGGTACCCCACTGACTGTGAGGGGCTCTGTAAGGTATCTACTATGTTCTCCATCATTTTTCCATATGGAAGGGCCCTGCATGCAGCACCTTTTTGTCAGTGATTTTATGCTAATGCTAAAGTTTTTTGAGCCAAAGCCAGGAGTTGGTTGAGCAGAAGGGACAAGTACAAGAGCTACCTATATATTTTCACAAACTGTTCGCTGAGAACAATTGGGGTGTTACCCCTTCTAATCAAAGCGCAGGCAGGAGCTATCTATTCTCCCAAGGGTAACTAATATACTCTAAAACTTCACTTTTATTGATATATAAAATAAAAAAGTGCAACACATACACCACAATGGGTTAAAAATACAGCGATCAGTTACCGGACTGCTCTGGCGCCTCCTGCTTCATCCTGACACCACATCAAGTGAGTACTGACCTAATGATGCCATGTAGAGGGGACACTTCAAGGTGTGTAATCCCAACATTTTACAGGATGATACTTCTTTAGCATTTCCAGCTTCAGGCTAAAGCCCCACGTTGTGGAAACGCAACTTTTTTGTTGCAGATTTTGCTGCAGTTATTTGAGCCAAAGCCAGAAGTGGATTGAGAAAAATGGAGAAGTATAAGAGATTCCTAGATATTTTCCATTCCTTCTGTAGCCACTCCCGGGTTTGGCTCAAAAAAAAAAAAAAAAGCAGCAAAATCTGCAACAAAAAAAGCTGCATTTCCACAACATGGGTCCTCAGCCTCAAAGCAGATTTGTCCCTTCCAGTTCTAGTGATTTTCTGAAGAAAATGCAGGTGTAGGCTTTAGTGATATGAATTAACTCTGCACATGTTGAACTCAATTTTTTAGGAGTGTTGGTGCATGTAACTATTTGGTTTCCACTTTTAGCAACTAATATACATTTATTTACATTTTATTACTCGAGCATAAGCCGACCCGAATATAAGCCGACCCCCCCCCCTAATTTTACCACAAAAAACTGGGAAAATTTATTGACTCGAGTATAAGCCGAGGGGGGAAATGCAGCAGCTACTGGAAAATTTCAAAAACTAAAATGGTCGGAGTTCTTGGGTGCAGTAGTTGCTGGATGATGGGAAAGGGGAGGGGGTGTTTTGGTTGTCTGTCTGCCTCTTCCCTGAGCTTGAGGACTGGGTTTTTTTTTTTTTTTCCCCACTTTGAATTCAGCCTGGCTGAATATAGAATATCTGCAGTGCTCCTTCCCGACGGAACAGGAGCACTGCAGATCCCCTATATTTAGCCTGGCTATAGTCAGACTGAATTCCAATTGGAGGGGAAAAAAAAAAAAACAGTCTCAGGGAAGGGGCAGTTAGACAACTTTTTTTTCTAGCTACGGCGTTTACCGTACAGGGCAAATATTTTTATAGATTGGTAGAGCGGGTGTTTTCGGACACAGGGATACCGAACGTGTATGTGTTTCACAGTATTAGTTTTATATGTGTTCTAGGGAAAGGGGGTGGGGGGGTGATTTGAATTTTTTATACTTTATCTTTTATTTACCGGTATTTTAATTTTTTTTTTGCATTTATTAGACCCCCTAGGGGTTTTGAACCCCAGGAGGTCTGATCACTAATGCAATGCATTACAATGCTAATGCATTGCAAAAATCGTCATTTCTTTTGTAGGCTGCATAGAGCAGCCTGCAAAAGAAAAGCACTGCAGCCGGGGAGCCTTTACAGAGGAGCTGAGGGGAATCCCCGGCCGCTGGCAGGAGCGCGGACCTGAAGGGGAACTGTGGCCGGCCACCAGCAAAAGCACTGAGGGGAATCCCCGGCAGACTCGGCTGCCTGGATTTCCTCTCAGCACTTCTGCCAGTCGCAGTTCCCCTTCAGATCCGACAGCCGAGGTCTTCCTTCTGGTACGGTCACGTCCGCTCTCTCCAGGATCATGGCACCTGCCGCTTCCCCGCAGCGGAGGGCATCTCCACTGTAACTCCGGCATTACCACTGTAAGAAGGAAGTGGAAGTGCCAATTCTAATGGCGACCGCTCTAGAGCAGAGCGGTCGCCATTATAGCTACAGACTACGCAGCTACCGTAGTTATAGACCCCGCATACAGACACCGGGGCGGGTGCCGGGCCGCAGCATCGCCATGGCGATGCTGTTCATTTCAAACTGCAGAAGTACTTTATGGTACTTCTGCCAGGAGCATGGAGATGCTGCGGCCCGGCACCAGCCCCCGTGTCTGTAACTACAGTATTACCGTAATGACCCAAATATAAGCAGAGGCGGACTTTGTCACCACAAAACTGTGCTGAAAAACTCAGCTTATATGGTATTATAATAGTAATAAAACATTCACTTTAAATCAAAGTTGCATGAGGGTGCCTGTTCACATACAGTACCAAGTGGCATACATAGTTATGGGGGGGGGGGAGGGGGGTTAGTATGATTTTTTTTTTTTTTTTAATTTTGCAATTTAGGTTTTATTTGTCCACCTCAAAACTGTGAAAATTGCCCTGGCTACTGGAGTGGCAAAATTTCCCAAGATCCCTTGAAGCGAAAGGTTCAATAATATACAACACACAGCTCTAATTTTATTCATGACAGAATAACCAATGTCATGATTCAAGTCATCTCCATTATAGACAATTTTTGATACAAATTTGCATGAAACTTCACATTTTATTCCATGTAACAGGTTATGATATAGAATTTGAGTGTCAGAACAAAGTTTGATCATTCCTAAATGGCAGCTCCAGCTCTTTCTTCATATATCTTGTTCTTTTGTGCTTTTCAGATAAAGGGTCACAGCTCAAATGGTCAGGCATGTCCACTGGCCTTCCTTCTGTTTTAGGACACAACTCCATTTTTACGGCCCACCTCTATAAATGCCTGCACACAGTTGTCAATGTCCTCATCGCTATGAGCCGCAGAAATCTGGACACGGATGCGAGCTTTGCCCTTAGGAACCACTGGAAAGCTAAATCCGATGACATAGATGCCTAATATATTTAGAAAGAAAAAAATAAATAAATAATTTAGAAATTGGAGAACTTTATGTCCAAACAGCACAAGGAATGAAATGGGGTTTTAGTGTCTCTAAATGTCTGGTTAGGAATACTTTATAGAAATAAATACCATATTTAAAATTTAGCCCAGGCGGTTGTCATGGCTGGAGCACTGGGTAAGCAGTAATGAGAGTATTTTTGGTTGTCTTTTTTACTTTGGATATTGCTGCATAACTCAGTGAAGGGTTATTATTGAATTATGTTCACACTGTATTTCGGCACTACATTCAGCAACTAAATTAGCAAATCCTCAGAAATACCCAATAGGTAGATTAGAGTACCTAACATTACCTGCTCAAAGACTAGCCCTGACCAGTATACATTGGCCTTGGCCTCAACTTTATAAAAAGAGTCTGTCAGCAGGAAAATTATCATAAAAAGGACAGTACCTTGTAGGTCGGCTTCTACACTTCCAAAGAAGTCTCTTATTCTGCCTTGCAGCTCCATTTTTATGAAAATCAGCATTAGGGTGCGTTCACATGATGTAACGTTGCGCGTGATCTGGCACGTATACACGTGCCGGCAGATGACGCGCTCAAAATACTCCCATTCGTTTCAATGGGAGTTAACGCAGCGTATACGCTCCTAACTCCCATTGAAATGAATGGGAGCATTTTGAGCGCGTCATCTGCTGGCACGTGTATATGTGCCAGATCACGCGCAACGTTACATCGTGTGAACGCACCCTTATTATGCAAATTAACAAAAGAGCTTTAGAGTAGTGTCTTTTGCTGCCAGGGATTTGCTCTCTGTTTGCAGTTAGGGGCAATAATGTGAAGCAAACAGGGAACTGTAACTCAAGGCAATTATAATCTAATAATTATCTGGAGCAGAGATAAGTCAGGCGATAGAGGACACGTCACTAAGGCCCTTTTCAGCTAATTTGCCAAAAAAGAAAATCCAGATTTCCATGAAAATGGAGCTGTGATGCTGAAAAAGAAAGACCTCTTTGGAAAGTGTAGAAGCCGCCCTACAAGGTAATGTCATTAATCTGATACTTATTTTCCTGCTGACAGACTCCCTTTAATGAAAAGCATAACAGACCACAAAGTCAATGCAACTATTAAAAACAAGGACATTTTTCTCCAATGAGAGTTAATGCCCAAAAACTGTGTGACCCATAGGGGCCATAGGGCACTGGGAACTTCCAGTATCACATAAATGGAATAGAACAGTTTTCCTTATACCTTGCTTTACTTTTGGATCCCTTCTTGACTACCATACTAAAAGGGAGCCTACTATCCCCCCCAAACAGTCAACCGCTACCAGTGTAATATAGAGGACATTACAGCGATGAACTCCAGACCTGTGTTATGTATGTCACGTCTGTAGATTTGAACGAAAACATCTTTGAAGAAGTCTTGTACAAATGAGGCAGCTGGTGCATTAGGGACGGGCCTTCGACTCCCTGGAGTACTGTGCTGGCTGTTCAGGTAGGATTGGTGAGGTTATAGCAGTAGGAAAATAAGATTACATTGCACTGGGTGGTGCAGGAAGGAGATGGTAGGGTGTGAATGACAGGAGCAAACCTCCAGGGACCTGAAGGCTCGTCCCAAGTGCACCACTTACATAAGTACTCAAAGGTTTTTTTAATCTCCAAATCTAGAAAAAGAGACACAGATAGCAAGGTGAGTTCATCACTATAATTTGCCCCATAACATGGTGGTGACAGATGAATATTGGGGGGGGAGTAGACTCTCTTTTAAGAGTTTGCCAACAAAGATAACCTATCTACATGGTAAAAGATAAGTTGTAGACAGGTGGGACTGCAGGGGTCCACCAACCATGAAAATGTGATTACCATTAACCCTTGCCTAAGTAATGCAGCAGTCATGTAGGTGTGCTGCTGCTCCAATTCACTTTATGGGAATGCTGGAGATAACAGACTTGTGTATTTGGCCACCTCTGGCAGTCCTATACAAATGAATGACGCTAGCAATATGGGGTGCAGAGATGGAAATCACTAATGGGCCCTGGCGCCTAAGAGGACACCAGTATCACGGATAAAATATGTTAAGAGGGGGTGCTGCTACAATTTGCATTGAGGCCCAGGAGCTTCAAGTTATGCCTCTGAATAAAATGGCAGTACTACTGTACAACCATTGTTACAGTCAAAATAGGAGTACAGGGAATCCCTGCATTTGTGACCTGTGAAAAAGGGATAAGTTGTCTTTGTGCGCAAACCAATTTAAAGATGGAACCCATCCTGTCTACATATTGGTGGCAAATGCCAAATGAAAGTCACCCATACAAACCTCTTTCTAACATATCATCTGCCATTGTTGCAGCCAGTCTAGCATCGCCAAGCATCACTGGACAGATTGGATGATCCTTTCCAGAAATGGTAAAGCCTGCGGCTGTCATCTTGTTACGGAACCTAAAACGCACAATTAGTTTTTGCCAGTTATATTGTAATAAAGGTAAATGGCTAATATTAGATGTAAATCATGACCCAGGCCAAGACAAAATAAATAAATGGGAGTAGGTGACACTGTGACTTGGACAAGCCATGAGGTAGATGAAATACTTGGAAATTGGATGAAGGTACTGTGAAAGTTCTAGCTTCTGTAGAAGGAATTTCATCACCACCTATAACTCAGGGAATACCAAAATCAGGGCAATCCTCCAGCATTGGCACATTCTTCTCAGTGACCAGCACCTAACTAAATTACTCCCCAGCAAACCAACTCTGACTTTCAGAAGATCTACAACCTTACGCAACATCCTAGCACCAAGTAGACTCCGGAAAAAAACCCTACCCCACCCACAAACCTTATCCAAAAACCACTGGGGGTGTACCATTGTGGCCACCCTAGATGTCTGTTGCTCTAATATTAAACACAAAGCCACATCCTTTCAATGAAATGTGACATATGAGTCTTTCCCCATTCTAACACATCTAGATTGCTCATCAGACTATGTGATATATTTATTAGAATGCCCCTGTGGCCGCCAATACGTGGGTCGGACAATCCAGCCATTCCATTGGCGGATCAATGGGCACAGGACTAATGTTTCAAAAGGGTATCTGAAACATAACTCGTCAGCACACTTTGCCAGTGCCCATAACAGCAAATTTTCCAATACTACCATTATGCCAATTGAACAGATTCCTACAGCCATCGCAAATCGGTTTCAAAAGTTACGACAGAGAGAATCATATTGGATATTTAAGCTTCAAACCCTAGAACCCAACGGTAGAATCGTCCTTTTGATTCATCTTCCCGTTGCCCACTACCACTATCACTTACCTGTCGCCTTTGACCCTTCAATATGTATATCCATCTTAATTTCCCAATTATTTGTTTTTATTTAATGTGTATCTCTATATCATTAATGATATATTTATGTATTGTTATACATTACAAACTGTCTATTTCACCTCGCTGACATGTCATGCATTTGCATCTCTCTGTATCTACTTATTTATCCACTTTATGCCCTTACATGCATTATATCTGATACTTTTTGGTCCTGTTCCCCTCCCCCCCACACACACATCAGGGTATATATATATATAGTGGGGCAAAAAAGTATTTAGTCAGTCACCAATAGTGCAAGTTCCACCACTTAAAAAGATGAGAGGCGTCTGTAATTTACATCATAGGTAGACCTCAACTATGAGAGACAAAATAAGAAAACAAATCCAGAAAATCACATTGTCTGATTTTGTAAGAATTTATTTGCAAATTATGGTGGAAAATAAGTATTTGGTCAGTAACAAAATTTCATCTCAATACTTTATTATATATCCTTTGTTGGCAATGACAGAGGTCAAACATTTTCTGTAAGTCTTCACAAGGTTGGCACACACTGTTGTTGGTATGTTAGCCCATTCCTTCATGCAGATCTCCTCTAGAGCAGTGATGTTTTGGGGCTGTCGCTTGGCAACACGGACTTTCAACTCCCTCCAAAGGTTTTCTATAGGGTTGAGATCTGGAGACTGGCTCGGCCACTCCAGGACCTTGAAATGCTTCTTACAAAGCCACTCCTTCGTTGCCCTGGCGGTGTGCTTTGGATCATTATCATGTTGAAAGACCCAGCCACGTTTCATCTTCAATGCCCTTGCTGATGGAAGGAGGTTTGCACTCAAAATCTCACGATACATGGCCCCATTCATTCTTTCATGTACCCGGATCAGTCGTCCTGGTCCCTTTGCAGAGAAACAGCCCCAAAGCATGATGTTTCCACCCCCATGCTTTACAGTAGGTATGGTGTTTGATGGATGCAACTCTGTATTCTTTTTCCTCCAAACACGTAAAGTGGTGTTTCTACCAAACAGTTCCAGTTTGGTTTCATCAGACCATAGGACCTTCTCCCAATACTCTTCTGGATCATCCAAATGCTCTCTAGCAAACTTCAGATGGGCCCGGACATGTACTGGCTTAAGCAGTGGGACACGTCTGGCACTGCAGGATCTGAGTCCCTGGCGGCGTAGTGTGTTACTGATGGTAGGCTTTGTAACATTGGTCCCAGCTCTCTGCAGTTCATTCACTAGGTCCCCCCGCGTTGTTCTGGGATTTTTGCTCACTGTTCTTGTGATCATTTTGACCCCACGGGGTGAGATTTTGCGTGGAGCCCCAGATCGAGGGAGATTATCAGTGGTCTTGTATGTCTTCCATTTTCTAATTATTGCTCCCACAGTTGATTTCTTCAATCCAAGCTGGTTGCCTATTGCAGATTCAGTCTTCACAGCCTGGTGCAGGGCTACAATTTTGTTTCTGGTGTCCTTTGACAGCTCTTTGGTCTTCACCATAGTGGAGTTTGGAGTCTGACTGTTTGAGGGTGTGCACAGGTGTCTTTTTATAGTGATAACAAGTTTAAACAGGTGCCATTACTACAGGTAATGAGTGGAGGAAAGAGGAGACTCTTAAAGAAGAAGTTACAGGTCTGTGAGAGCCAGAAATCTTGATTGCTTGTAGGTGACCAAATACTTATTTTCCAACATAATTTGCAAATAAATTCTTACAAAATCAGACAATGTGATTTTCCGGATTTGTTTTCTCATTTTGTCTCTCATAGTTGAGTTCTACCTATGATGTAAATTACAGACGCCTCTCATCTTTTTAAGTGGTGGAACTTGCACTATTGGTGACTGACTAAATACTTTTTTGCCCCACTGTATATATATATACAGTCCTATGAAAAAGTTTGGGCACCCCTATTAATCTTAATCATTTTTAGTTCTAAATATTTTGGTATTTGCAACAGCCATTTCAGTTTGCTATATCTAATAACTGATGGACACAGTAATATTTCAGGATTGAAATGAGGTTTATTGTACTAACAGAAAATGTGCAATATGCATTAAACCAAAATTTGACTGGTGCAAAAATATGGGCACCTCAACAGAAAAGTGACATTAATATTTAGATCCTCCTTTTGCAAAGATAACAGCCTCTAGTCGCTTCCTGTAGCTTTTAATCAGTTCCTGGATCCTGGATAAAGGTATTTTGGACAAACAATTCAAGTTCAGTTAAATTAGATGGTCGCCGAGCATGGACAGCCCGCTTCAAATCATCCCACAGATGTTCAATGATATTCAGGTCTGGGGACTGGGATGGCCATTCCAGAACATTGTAATTGTTCCTCTGCATGAATGCCTGAGGATTTGGAGCGGTGTTTTGGATCATTGTCTTGCTGAAATATCCATCCCCGGCGTAACTTCAACTTCGTCACTGATTCTTGAACATTATTCTCAAGAATCTGCTGATACTGAGTGGAATCCATGCGACTCAACTTTAACAAGATTCCCGATGCCGGCATTGGCCACACAGCCCCAAAGCATGATGGAACCTCCACCAAATTTTACAGTGGGTAGCATGTATTTTTCTTGGAATGCTGTTTCTTTTTGGACGCCATGCATAACGCCTTTTTTTATAACCAAACAACTCAATTTTTGTTTCCAAAATGAAGCTGCCTTGTCCAAATGTGCTTTTTCATACCTCAGGTAACTCTATTTGTGGCGTACGTGCAGAAACGGCTTCTTTCTCATCACTCTCCCATACAGCTTCTATTTGTGCAAAGTGCGCTGTATAGTTGACCGATGCACAGTGACACCATCTGCAGCAAGATGATGCTGCAGCTCTTTGGAGGTGGTCTGTGGATTGTCCTTGACTGTTCTCACCATTCTTCTTCTCTGCCTTTCTGATATTTTTCTTGGCCTGCCACTTCTGGGCTTAACAAGAACTGTCCCTGTGGTCTTCCATTTCCTTACTATGTTCCTCACAGTGGAAACTGACAGGTTAAATCTCTGAGACAACGTTTTGTATCCTTCCCCTGAACAACTATGTTGAACAATCTTTGTTTTCAGATCATTTGAGAGCGGGCTGTCCATGTTCGGCGACCATCAAACTTAACTGAACTTGAATTGTTTTGTAGAAAGAAATGGTCCAAAATACCTTCATCCAGGATCCAGGAACTGATTAAAAGCTACAGGAAGCGACTAGAGGCTGTTATCTTTGCAAAAGGAGGATGTACTAAATATTAATGTCACTTTTCTGTTGAGGTGCCCATATTTTTGCACCGGTCAAATTTTGGTTTAATGCATATTGTGCATTTTCTGTTAGTACAATAAACCTCATTTCAATCCTGAAATATTACTGTGTCCATCAGTTATTAGATATATCAAACTGAAATGGCTGTTGCAAACACCAAAATATTTAGAACTAAAAATGATTAAGATTAATAGGGGTGCCCAAACTTTTTCATAGGACTGTATATATATATATATATATATATATATATATATATATATATATATATATATATATATATATATATATATATACACACACATACATGCACAAACACACCTCATGGCAATACAAGGCCTGATATGGTTCTAAGGCGATTGCTGGCCACCTCCTGCTGTAAGTAACTCTTCATTACCCATTAGCATTACACTGTAGCCCTTACAGGGATCCACAACTAATAAGCAAAAGAATGTCTTTATTGCAACCTATGACATGTTTTATGGGGATTTCTTGTTTTATCAGTATACTACCACTTTACCACCCTACTTAGCAACTTCAAGTTTGCGCATCACTATCTTACTAGGATGTTGGTCTAGGTTTTGGGGACCCCCACCTTTCCATATGTCCAAAGTTTTTGATTTAGCCGACCTAGAACTGCACTCCCCCCCCCCCCCCCTTCTTTATTCAGAGCTTGCTGGGACAAGCATACTCTCCTATACCTGATATTCGATATCTATCATATGATTTTTTTATTATGACCATTACCACCTTTCCATCTATCTGTTTACCCATGTACAGTATGTCTCTATCTGTCAACCAAGTCTTACCATGTTTTTTTTGTTTCTTTTTCTAAAAAAAAATCTTTGTTTAGAGCTGCTGAGAGACAATCAGATCTCCTATACCTGATATTTTAATATATAAGGCCTGTGCTGAGTTTTCCCCTGGGTCATGGCCCATACACATGGCTGGCCATACTTCTTTCCCATAAAACCAGTCTGATTTGGGGAGTACCATGCAAGCATGAAAATCTGCAGATCGAAGCCCTTTTTCTGGCACAACTGACACATAAAACATTGCCACACCACATAGAAACTAAGAGAGAGCTGCCAGAGTCTTATTTCAGGATACACCCTGACATTCTGGGACAGATGGCAACTATGGCTATAAGGGTGTCAGAATTACCCTCTGATAACCGGAACAGACCGACCATAACATCCATCCCTCTGGAGGACTAGATTGGTACCAAAATATCAATGCACACCCAAGACTTTCAATGGTCACCATGTGGTAGCGCAGGACACAGTTACCATGGTACCAGTATAAGGTGATGCGGCCACACACCTTGAAGAGATGGCCAGTTCTCCTGTCAGAGTGTGTGGTTTGCTTAAGGGCTAGTTCACACGGGGACATGGACGCTGATTTTGACAGCTGATTTCGCGGCCAAATCAGCCTCCATAAAATGGAGCCCTATGTGAATTGCTAGCTTTTTTTTTTTCTGCTAGCTTTTTTTATTGCTAGCTTTTTTTGCTAGCAGAAAAAGAAGCGACATGACCTTTCTTCAGGCGTTTTCCGCCTGAAAAAATGAATTGGAGTCTATTGGGCGCTGAAAAAACAGCTAGCGGTTTTTGGTCGCTTTTTTTTGCAGCTGTTTTGGCAAAAACAGCGACTGAAACAGCTAGCTGTTTTTTATCACACTTTTGGAAGTGACATCCCAGAGGAGTGGCCATGGGTGTTGGCTGCTTCCTGCAGCCATTTTGTGACAGTACTCATCACAGCACAGCACATCTGGATACAGCAGCATTCATTGGGCTCCCTTCTCTCCAGGAAATTTTATTTTTTGATATCAAAGATAGCAGCTTGCTATGAAGTAGCAGTGAGCTCTGCTCAGTTGGAGATGTG
The DNA here is from genome assembly GCF_031893055.1 of Leptodactylus fuscus. NCBI lineage: Eukaryota > Metazoa > Chordata > Amphibia > Anura > Leptodactylidae > Leptodactylus > Leptodactylus fuscus. Next base: position 42,249,090 of record NC_134273.1, read on the forward strand.
TGCTAAAATGGCGCCTACAGACAAAAAGGGGTTGGTTTTGGCCATGCCCAGTGGGCTGGCTAGTTAAAAAATGGGCTGGGGGAAAAAAAAAGCTTCAAAAAAACAGCGACCGAAAAAGCGTCAAAAACAGCGTCCAATGCAAAAAACAGCGTCCAAAAAAAGCGAGGCTTAAAAATCAGTGACAAAATCAGCTAGCTTTTTTCACGTGTGAACTTAGCCTAAGACAGATGCAGGAAGAGATAAGAAGAGTGAGTCGCACGTGTAGTGATAGGACCGAGGAGGCTTGGTGCTGCGAGTACAAAAAAAAATTATTTGACAACTCTTGGTCATGCAGGGTGCTCATGAAGGACGTCACACAGTCACTTCCATAGATACAAGATATCACAGCACCTCGCTGTACTGCGATCAAAATATACTGGCTTCATTGCCGCATAGCACTAAATTGATCCAATAGAAGTAAAAGTAATACAAGATATTCAATATATAATATATGCTCAGTGGACATTTCAGAGTATTCCACCTTTGGCAACGAAGATCTGAAATAGACATAGGTAAACCAAGTTTAGAAAAATCACTGCGCACAAAAGTCCCCAACTGTATTACGGTACATAATGATAATTAATAAGTGCAACAGGAAAAAAATATCCCAGTATGCAAGTCCTTATACATGCATTTATGGTTATATGGCATAAAGGTTAACTTCATGATAAGCTCTGCTAACTGACTTCATAGCAAATCAATATTAATAGGCTGAATTAGATTTTCCTATGTATGACTGAGACTCTCCTAACCCATATTCAGCCTGTTTTATATTGATTTGAACTCTGCTAATTGACATTATCATGAAGATAACCTTTATGCCATAGAAACATGTATGCAAGTATACAGTATGAATTTACATATTGGGACTTTTTCCTACTGCACAGGTATTATTAATAATTATTTATTATTGGGGATACTATGGGGGGGGGGGGTCAGTGAGGGGCAGATAATAAAGGGCTTCTATTTAGGCTCACAAGTGCCTCAAATCAATTTGTTACTAATACCAGTGTGCCATTTTGACATTACATGATCCAGCTTGTGAGTGTTTATGTCTCAACCATTTTTCAGTAAGGTTTGTGAGGTAAGGTTGACAAAACATGGCCCTCCAAGTGTGTGATCCCACTTACTATTCACGTCCTACTTCATTTTTAAAGATTAGTACATGTAAAGTTATATTGCCACATTGCACCACTACTTCCTTTATTAGTCCTTGAGTTACGGGACTGATATACAGTAGATGTTCTGTAAGAAGTAGTTTCATCACTTCTGGCTCTAACTATAATTCGACCTGTACCTAATTCTTACCGTGCTGTCTTTGCAGACATAGATTGTGCAATTTCATTACTTTCCATCAATAGGTCCAAAGCTTTGGAGGCGCTGCCAACCACAGGTGGAGGGAGAGTATTTGAGAACAGGTAGGGTCGTGAGCGTTGCCTTAGTAGGTCAATTAAAGGCTTTGGGCCTGTTGTATAACCACCTGGAAAGATACAGGATTAGGTTATAGAAGACTAGACAAAGCAAATAAGAGGACACCTATGGAAGATACTTTCCCTACAAGCCAATGTCTGACTCTTTTCTGCACTGTCAGTGGTTTTGGTTTCTCATACTAAGGAATATTTTGGACTGCTTGCCCCTTGTCTGTGCACAATATGTTATGTCAGTCCAGGTAGCTACAACGGGGCTAAGGGATAGCAGTAGGGAATCTCGCCCTGCACTACTCCCACTAGCTATCCCGGTCCCTGCCTCACGGGTGTGGGTCGGCTGTACTCAGGCTAAGCCTGACCCCGACAGCTCCTCTCTCACTGATTCCGTAGGCCTAGAGGGAAGTGGGAGAAGGAATGCCCTATAAGACCTCTAGGGACTGGAGACTAAAGGGGGTCACCCCTAACGAACAAGTGAAGCTGCTACTGACAGGGACTGACAAGGGTGTGCGCTGACTAACAACACAAGCAGCACACAGGAAAAATGTGGGAAAGGATTCCCCCAAACCAATATGGGAAGGAACCATACACTAGGAAACAAACACAGGGAAACTGAGTAGAAATCAAAGGATAAGGCAATTCACTCACACAGTCAATTAAACACAGAGGGAGGATTGGTGAACACAGAAGGGAAAACACACAAACCAACTCGTTCACCCAAACCTCCCAAAAATCAACCACGGAACTTCCTCTATCCCAGAACACCACCTACTCCTCCTGCTAAGGCCTAGCTCTGTAAAAGCGACACTCAGCACAGAACCATGGGAGGCATGGGTTTAAATACAGAGTAGAGACCACTCCTCCCAGGTGCAAATGGGAGGACAGACTAATCAACCAGGAGATAAAGCTGCCTACCATCAGTGCGCGCATGCAAGTCAGAAGGTGTGCACCAATACTCACGACAGGACAACCCCGCAGCGCCAGGATGCCACCCCAGACACTGCGCAGCCAAAAACTCCCCAGGTAAGAAAAATAGAAATTAAAGAACCTAAATACTCCTAACACAATACTGTCTGGGTGAGAGACCTTTTAGCCACAGGACATCTGTTAATTTAGCATTAAAAAATAAAATACTGACCTGCGGCTCCACCTAGTGCTTTACCAAGAGTGGAATTTACAATTGTCACTTGGTCCATGACTCCCAAAAGCTCATCTGTGCCCCTGTCAATGAGAAAGGATGGGTGAATAAGACGTATATGTATTTTTTTTAAAAAAAAGACATCCAGCATAAGCCAGTGGTCAGGGGATATTTTCACAAGTAGAGTAGTCTGTTTATCAGGGTGAGGTTGAAGGTCAGTGTATGGGCGGATTTTGCCTATATTCTGATGCGGGAAGCCAGTCCAGCGTAGGCCCAAATGAATGGTCCTAGTCCGGAGCGTGCTGCCACGAGGCGGACGCTGCAGCTGAATCAGCATCAGATTCCACCTGAAGAAAGGGCAGCTTGCTTCTTTTTGCCGCTAGCGGAAAAAAAGAACACCAGCGGTCTCCACAGACCACCATTGTGAGGGGGCGGATTATGACGTGGATTCAGCGCCATAATCCGCCCCCTCTGTGTAAACTAGCCCTAAATGTTCAGGAAGGAAGCAGTGTGTGTGGTAGGATGTTCCTTATTGAAGCATAGGCCACTTTATAGATTGCTATATAGCAGTACTTTGGGAACAATCTTAATACAGTATAAACTGCAAAATTTTGAGTACATCTTGTGCCGTGTCAGATTACTCAAGGACTGAGCATAGAATACAATGACAGCTCTTCTTGGCATAGCAGTCAAGGATTGTTCTTGATCAGTGTCTGCTTCCTCTAGACATTGTACAAAAGCCTGGATTAGTTAAAGCATTTGCTAGCCATGGACAACACTGCCGTTTTTCTGCATTAGATATTATACATGATCCTTTCCCTCGCTAGCCCCATGGATTAGGTAATATGCCCAAAGTTTATGGTGGTGCAGATGGTTGCTGTCTGCTAGATTTATTTCTTCTCCTTGAGGGATGATGTATTAAAAGGACGGTATCAATGATTTCTGCTTTGGACCTTTTTTTGTAGTTGAATGTGTATGGAGGAGAACTAGCAGCAGTGCACATAAAGTGTGGTTTAGGTCAGACAAGTAAAATCTTCCATTACATACCATTTATTTAAGATTATGATAAAACATTGACAGGAAGACCTTTCATTAGGCCATATAAAAGGAGATTATAAACTTAAGAAGATTTTGCTTTGGGCAGTGTACACGCTGCCACCTTTACATGAAATTGTCTAAGTCATCAGATAGTCTTTCAGATGAGGAAAAAAAAAAAAAAAAAAAGCACAACTGATAAGTGGATTCTAGAACTCAGGATATCCACAGGCAGCCAATTGGTAAATGACCCTTAATGTACATACTTAAAGCATCTGCCTATAATGCAACCTAAATAAAATCATACATACGTTTCTTCTAGGAGATAATACAGAGCAGTACACAGAGCCTACAGCGCCACCATTAGAAAACATAGGGACTCCACATGGCACTGTACAGGCTTTGCGCTCATAGCCCTGCCATACTTAATATGTGCACATTTCCTTTATAGATGGTAAAGATGATATTCACTATAATGCTTGGTTGACGGCTTTGCCTGATATTTTGCCTACTAGGTCCATGAAATGTCAGCTTAGATTACTTAGAGGTCAGCTAGGTTTTTAGAGCAGGAAGCCAGAGTTACATGATCTTAATATCAATGTAAGTTCCAAGTGCAGGACTGACACCAATGAGATATTCAGGAAAAGTCTAAAGGAATAACAAGAGCTTTTAAAGGGGCTCTATCAGCAAAATCATGCTGATAGGCTATTCAGGCACCGTAAATGTTATATTAAACTACCCCCCAGTTTTAATATAATACCCTAAAAAAGAATGTGATAAACTTACGCATCGTGCACGGTGGGCGGGCATTCAGGGTGCGCCGTCTTCTTCATCCACGCCTCTATTTCCTCCGGTCCTGTCCTCCTCTGGCGCTCGCGAACTGACATTGATTAAAAAAAAAAAAATGCCCTGGGTGCATGCGCAGTAGCCGTAGTAGAAGCTGCATGCTACTGCGCATGTGCCCAGGGCATTTTTTTTTTTTTATCAATGTTAGTTCGCGAGCACCGGAGGAGGACGGGACCGGAGGAAGAAGAGGCGTGGATGAAGAAGAAGACACACCCTGAATGCCCGCCCAGCGTGCGCGATGCGTAAGTAGATCATATTCTTTTTTAGGGTATTATTTTAAAACTGGGGGGCAGTTTAATATATCTTTTACGGTGCCTGAATAGCCCCCCCCCCATGTAAAAAATTCGCCATGGGGCCCCGCCATTCCTAGTTACGCCACTGACGATAGCCAGATAGAGGCAGTACTGCCCATTCATGGTCAAAGTGACATGTGATCACATAGAGTCTTATCTACCTGACATTCTTAATAGTTGTACATTTTGTGATTAGTTCAGCTGTAATGACATATTTTATGTGGGACTATTAAAGGATTATCTTATCTTATCTTTAGCACTTAAATAAATCAATCCATCTGTATTTACCATACAACAGTCCCCAGATAATGCAGTTACTGGTGCCTTACCGTCCATTTGGTCCCATGAAACCAGTGGCATGACATTCATCAATGAACACTAGGGAATTGTACTGCTTTGCAAGGCCACAAATCTCCCGAAGAGGGGCAATATCCCCATCCATAGAGAACACACCATCTGTAACAATGAGACGCAGCCGGTGTTTCTGGAAAGCAATGACAGGTTGACATGTTGGACTTACAAGAAGAAAGTAATCCATAACACACACATGTAATAGACAAATTTTACATTATAAGTGTATTTATAACACAGCATTGACTGAATTATAGATTCCTGCATATGATTTATCCAACTTAAGGGTGGTTTATTATGAAGTGAGTAATATGCAGTATAGGGGTAATATGGAACATGCTGCAGATGGGTTGTAGTGTGGTCAGCAAGGTGTGAAGAAAGGCAATCTTACTGATCCTGAAAATCTGTTCTCCTCGGCAATAAATAACTCCTTCAGTGCGTACAGAGGACTCCATAACTATTGATCTGCAGACCTGAGCAGGCAAATGATCAATAAACTACTCAAGATGGATTCTTCACTGTTTGTGTGAAAAACACATATAGGCCGCGGCCACCTGGGCAATAATCATAATGGGTTAGCCGCTGCGAACTCTACTTCTAGCTATACCAGTATAGTGAATGAGATATAAAGGAGTCTACCAGCACTAAAATCACTTAGTAGCAAATCAGGTAGTAGCAAAGTGAACACACAATCTGTATCTGAAGCAGTTTGTAGCAGATGGAACATGGTCGCATCTGCTTGAGCACTATTTTTTTTTTTTTTTGCACGTAGTTACTACTGTGGAGGATGTCCGTTTGTATAACCTCCATTTTGGATTCCAGGGCCATGTGGTGCCATGCCCGTAGCCATTTTACATTCCTTTGTTTAGCAAACTCACATCCCCCCCTCAGCCTTTAATGGGATGTAACTTCTCTCCAGTTTCTTATCCAATAGCCATGTGCCAGAACTATTTTACAACTTTGCTACCAATCAAGTTATGCTAATTATACTAGTCCAACCTGTTCTTTGTCTATACAATGTATTAAACTACATCTTTCCCTCCATTAAAGCAGAACCCACTATATACACCATAGCTGTGCATGTATGTGTGCGTCTCTAAGCTAGCTTATATATCAGCCTTATTAATTCCGACTTCAATACGGTGATGCTTAGAATGGATTGCGCTCACACTTCATATCGAGACCTGTTCATCTTTATGTTAAAAGGTGGTGCTGAACAGTGACAACAGGCAAAAAGCAATGTGCTGGCATGCTTCACCACGTCCTGGTTTGCCACGTATGGTACCAGTCAGCTCATTTACATACAGACAAAGAGCAACATTGCATTATTTTGGATGGCTTCTGCCACACAATTGGCAGGATAGCGCTTTGATAAATTTGACTAATGAAAATTCAGCAGTGCTTATGTCTTGTGAGGACGCAGCCAAAGAGAGTGTTTTAAGGTTACTCATCTATAGGTGTAGTAGTTATTCAGAATACATGTCTGTCGTTCTACAACAGCACCAACAACTTGCACTCAGACTTCAACCATTTGTGCCAGATAGCGGTAGTTCTGTGAATAAATGTCCACAGTTTAGCTTCAATATCATACCAGTATTATATTGTATTACACTTTCAATATTTAGGAGGCTTTTGCCTTAAATACTGGGGAGGGATTAATATATATATATATATATATATATATATATATATATATATATATATATATATATATATATATATATCCTATTAATATTATAAATGTGAAAGTTTGTGAATTTGGATGTTTGTGGGTTTGTGTGTTCGGATGTTTGTTAGTCAATCACGCAAAACCCGCTTGACCGATTTGGCTGAAATTTTCCACAAACATAGTTAATACACCCCATTGCGCAATAGGCTATTTTTCGTCACAATAGCGCACATACGTTTTTCCCAGGACCCCCACAAACCCCAAACTCACATCACTATCTCTGCAATCTCACACACTCTGGACCCCGATTTGGCTGAAATTTTCCACAAAAATAGTCCCTACACTCGATTGCGCAATAGGCTACTTTTCGTCACAATAGCGCACATACGTTTTTCCCAGGACCCTTTGGATGTTCGGATGTTTGGCGGTCAATCACGCAAAAACTGCTCCACCGATTTGGCTGAAATTTTCCACAAACATAGTCCCTACACTCGATTGCGCAATAGGCTACTTTTCGTCACAATAGCGCACATACGTTTTTCCCAGGACCCTTTGGATGTTCGGATGTTTGGCGGTCAATCACGCGAAAACCGCTCCACCGATTTGGCTGAAATTTTCCACAAACATAGTCCCTACACTCGATTGCGCAATAGGCTACTTTTCGTCACAATAGCGCACATACGTTTTTCCCAGGACCCTTTGGATGTTCGGATCTTTGGCGGTCAATCACGCAAAAACCGCTCCACCGATTTGGCTGAAATTTTCCACAAACATAGTCCCTACACTCGATTGCGCAATAGGCTACTTTTCGTCACAATAGCGCACATACGTTTTTCCCAGGACCCCCACAAAACCCAAACTCACATCACTATCTCTGCAATCTCACACACTTTGGACCATAGCAAGCCACAAAATTCATATTACCCCCTACAGCAGAGGTCTGCAACCCCTGGCACACATGCTAAGAGTGGCACTCCTGCCATATTTCACTGGCATGCCAGCAGCACAGGACCTGCAAGAGTTAAATGAAGTCTCTGCTAGAGCTGAGGCATAAGGACACTCCCCTTTGAGAGGGGTGCAGGAAACCCAGGGGGTGGAGCTTAATCGCTCAGGTCTCTGCCTGCTATAGTGATAGCTCCTGCCGAAGCTGCTAGCAAACTGAAAGTAAGAAACACACAGGTCCCTTCCTTTACTTCCTATTCTCATTAATGTCAGGCATGGGGTTATTAGTTTAGTGTTAGTAACTCCATGTACCTCACATTAATAGGAATAAACCCCATCATGTCCCTCATATTAACCCCTGTGTGCCCCATATAAAGGTTACTAATATGTGAGACATATGGAGGGACTAATAAAAGACCTCAGTAATGAAGATACTTAATTATTACCTCCAAGTCTCTCACATATCAGTAACTAGAGATGAGCGAGTACTGTGGGGATCAGCCGATCCGAACAGCACGCTCCATAGAAATGAATGGATGCACCTGGTACTTCCGCTTGGACGTAGCCAGCGCGCTTAACCCCCCGCGTGCCGGCTACGTCCATTCATTTCTATGCGAGCGTGCTGTTCGGATCGGCTGATCTCAACAGTACTCGCTCATCTCTATCAGTAACTCTTACACTGGGGTTAATGTGAGGGACATGATGGGGTTAATTGCTATTAATAAGAGGCACATGGAGTTACTAAACTGTCATGCACAGGGCCAGACTTTATGTTGCTTACTCAAGAGTATCCTGTGCCCAAACCTTACATGTACTGGCGGAAAATAACAAATCATACAATGTCATATACAGTCCTATGAAAAAGTTTGGGCACCCCTATTAATCTTAATCATTTTTTGTTCTAAATATTTTGGTGTTTGCAACAGCCATTTCAGTTTGATATATCTAATAACTGATGGACACAGTAATATTTCAGGATTGAAATGAGGTTTATTGTACTAACAGAAAATGTGCAATATGCATTAAACCAAAATTTGACCGATGCGAAAGTATGGGCACCCTTATCATTTTATTGATTTGAATTCCCCTAACTACTTTTTACTGACTTACTGAAGCACAAAATTGGTTTTGTAACCTCAGTGAGCTTTGACCTTCATAACCAGATGTATCCAATCATAAGAAAAGGTATTTAAGGTGGCAAATTGCAAGTTGATCTCCTATTTGAATCTCCTCTGAAGAGTGGCATCATGGGCTACTCAAAACAACTCTCAAATGATCTGAAAACAAAGATTGTTCAACATAGTTGTTCAGGGGAAGGATACAAAAAGTTGTCTCAGAGATTTAACCTGTCAGTTTCCACTGTGAGGAACATAGTAAGGAAATGGAAGACCACAGGGACAGTTCTTGTTAAGCCCAGAAGTGGCAGGCCAAGAAAAATATCAGAAAGGCAGAGAAGAAGAATGGTGAGAACAGTCAAGGACAATCCACAGACCACCTCCAAAGAGCTGCAGCATCATCTTGCTGCAGATGGTGTCACTGTGCATCGGTCAACTATACAGCGCACTTTGCACAAATAGAAGCTGTATGGGAGAGTGATGAGAAAGAAGCCGTTTCTGCACGTACGCCACAAATAGAGTTGCCTGAGGTATGAAAAAGCACATTTGGACAAGGCAGCTTCATTTTGGAAACAAAAATTGAGTTGTTTGGTTATAAAAAAAGGCGTTATGCATGGCGTCCAAAAAGAAACAGCATTCCAAGAAAAACACATGCTACCCACTGTAAAATTTGGTGGAGGTTCCATCATGCTTTGGGGCTGTGTGGCCAATGCCGGCATCGGGAATCTTGTTAAAGTTGAGGGTCGCATGGATTCCACTCAGTATCAGCAGATTCATGAGAATAATGTTCAAGAATCAGTGACGAAGTTGAAGTTACGCCGGGGATGGATATTTCTGCAAGACAATGATCAAAAACACCGCTCCAAATCCTCAGGCATTCATGCAGAGGAACAATTACAATGTTCTGGAATGGCCATCCCAGTCCCCAGACCTGAATATCATTGAACATCTGTGGGATGATTTGAAGCGGGCTGTCCATGCTCGGCGACCATCTAACTTAACTGAACTTGAATTGTTTGTCCAAAATACCTTTATCCAGGATCCAGGAACTGATTAAAAGCTACAGGAAGCGACTAGAGGCTGTTATCTTTGCAAAAGGAGGATCTACTAAATATTAATGTCACTTTTCTGTTGAGGTGCCCATACTTTTGCACCGGTCAAATTTTGGTTTAATGCATATTGCACATTTTCTGTTAGTACAATAAACCTCATTTCAATCCTGAAATATTACTGTGTCCATCAGTTATTAGATATATCAAACTGAAATAGCTGTTATAAACACCAAAATATTTAGAACTAAAAATGATTAAGATTAATAGGGGTGCCCAAACTTTTTCATAGGACTGTATCAAAGTATATTAACCTGAAATACCTCTGTCCCAAAGACACTATGTGCAGTTTATACCAACACCGTATAGCAGCTGAAATACAAATTACATCCAACACAAAAGTCTCATGTGTTCTCAGAATTACAGCAAAACCAAGACACACAGTTACATTTTATATCCCATCCCTTATACACAGTATAAGAACCTTACCCACGCCTGCATATACCCACTTCTACAATCACCGCAGACGAAGTCGCGGGTACCAGCTAGTATATATATATTTATTTATTTATTTATTTTACAATGCTATATGTACTGCTTCTGTGAAAGCTGCTGGAAGGGAGAGGGGAGGAACAAATTTATTTATTTATTTATTTATTTAACCCCTTAGCGACCCTTGACGTAACTGTACGTCATGGGTCGCATGGGGATGTATGGAGCGAGCTCACACGCTGAGCTCGCTCCATACACGGCAGATGCCGGCTGTATAATACAGCCAGGACCTGCCACTAACAGCAGCGGTCGGTGCCCGAGCCGATCGCTGCTGTTAACTCTTTACACACTGCGGTCAAACGTGACCGCAGCGTGTAAACAGCGCAGGCGGCATGGGCGCCGCCATGTTTCGTCGATCGCCGCCCTCCTGAACGTCACATGAGGGCGGTGATCGGTTGCTATGACAGCCGGAAGCCTATTGAAGGCTTCCAGGCTTGTCTCTGCATGAGATCTATTAGACGATGCCAGAGGCATCGTCTAATAGAAGTGCTGCGATTTTGCTATTCACTGCAATACTGTAGTATTGCAGTGAATAGTATGAGCGATCAGACCCCCTAGGTTTCAAGGTACCTAAGGGGTCTGATCATAAATGTAACAGAAGAAAAAAAAAAGTTTTTAAAAGTATTAAAAAAATAAAAAAAATATAAAAGTTCAAATCACCCCCCTTTCCCTAGATTAGCTATAAAAGTAATTAAAGAACATTAAACATAAACATATTAGGTATCCCCGCGCTCCAAAATGCCCGAACTATTAGAATATTAAAACATTTATCCCGTACTGCGAACGGCGTAGCGGCAAAAAAAATAAAAACAGCCAAAAAGCGTTTTTTTCAACACTTTGCCTCCTATAAAAAATTGAATAAAAAGTGATCAAACCATCAGATCTTTCCCCAAATGGTATCAATAGAAACGTCATCTTGTCCCGCATAAAAAGACACCACAACCAGATCCATACATGGAAATATGAAAAAGTTACAGGTGTTAGAACATGATGACACAAATTTTTTTTTCTATTTTGCAAAGTTTATCATTTTTTTAAAAGTATCAAAACATTTCAAATACTATATAAATTTGGTATCACCGCGTTCGTACTGATACGTAGAACACAGGTAACATGTCATTTATACCAAACAGTGAACGCTGTAAAAATTAAACCCATAAGAAAATGGCGCAAATGCATTGTTTCTCCAATTGCACCTCATTCTGAATTTTTTTCCAGCTTCCCAGTACATTGCACAGCATATTGAATGGTGCCATTACAAAGTACAATTTGTCCCGCAAACAATAAGCCATCATGTGACTCTGTGAACTGAAAAATGAAAAAGTTATGGCTCTTGAAATGTGAGGAGGGAAAAACGAAAATGCGAAACCAAAAAATGGCCTGGTCCTTAAGGGGTTAAAAAAAAAACCAGCTCTGTCACTTGCTTTGAAACCCATAACACTTTCTTGAAAAAGATTACAGAATTATCCGAATCCTTGGGATGTTTGGGGTGCTAGCTGTGTGTGGTATTCTAGCCAAGAACGCATTCATAGCACTTTTTTAAATCTGTTTATCAGATGCAAATGGATGACCTTCCATTTACATAGAGATCAATGTGAACAAAAATGATTAATTTCTGTACTTTTTTTTTATCACAAGGGTATGGTATATCAGGTTTTTGTGGCGGAAGAGGAAGAAAGGACAGAAACTGGGTTGTTGGGTTTTTTTACATCAATCTCTACGTAAACATATGGTCATTCATTTTTATGCTATAAACAAATATACTACATGGATGTAAATGAAGTCAAAGTATATGTTCACATTACTAATATTACAGGGCACTAAAGAGGTTGCCCAGGATAAAAACTAATCCCTATACTTATCTAAACACCCTCCCCCCACATACTTTATAAATAATTTAAAAATGTATATCCATATCCCTGGGGTGGTGTTGTGACAGCCCAGGGACATTTGCTGGTTATCCAGTCACAATCCATTTCCCAGTTTCCGGAAATGGAACATCAACTACTATTCTCCTCCCCATCTACTCACAACTCTTCCTTCCCGGTTTCCTCCTACGGGAGACTCCTCCCTTTTTTCTGACTACTGACACGCTATAGTCCCAGCGCTGCTCTGTAGCCAACAATCCACCTCTCTTACAGAGCACAGAGCAGCTCTGGCAGAAACAGAAAAAATAAATAAAGGATGGGCTTTTCCGCAGGAGGAAGCCTGGAAGGCAGAGATGCAAGTATAATGGGGTTGGGCGAGTGAGAGTGAACCATATAAACAAATGTAGAAGATATCAGGAGCTCCAGGAGACAGCCAGAAATCATTGCTAAAGGTATATGGGTGCATATGCTCCTGTTGACGTCAGTGTAAACAACATGGCGGATGCTGTCTCCATGTTTTTACATTGGGGAAAATTCATATGGACACCCAATAGAGGGGGCTCCATTTGCATCCATCATTCATTGCTCTCAACCTGTGACAGATGAGAGCAACAGATACTGAATAATTGTAGTAAGAACTAACCCCAAGCAAAATTTGACGAAGCTACAATACCACACAAAACTCATACAGGTGCAGCACTGAAGAAGGCAGCCATGTTTTTCTAATCCTGGACAACAAATACATTCACATGGTCAGAAGTCACACCAGAGTTTCCATACTTTACCTGCGCTTCTTTCAGTTTGATCTCTAGGTCCTCCATGTCCATATGCTTATAACGGTACTTGTTTGCCTTGCAAAGGCGGATGCCATCAATAATGGAAGCATGGTTCAGCTCATCTGATAAAACTGCATCTTCAGGGGTCAGCATAGCCTAAAATATTCCAAAAAAGAAAGTGAACAATTTGTACAAAGAGCACAACGTAGTATTGCTTATAATGCCCTTACATTCACACAAACAGGATTTAGAGAAGTCCTAAAAACCAGCCAATGTATTATTAATGGTTAGGAGATTTACAGGTTGTTTCATAGTCAAGAACCTGACAGTAATACATAAAGAAAATCTATGTAATGTGAAAGTCTATTCATCGGTGTCAGTTATCATTCTATGAGAGTTTTCCCCCACAGTCTGGGTAAAGAAGAGATTTAAAGGGGTATTCCCATGTACATAATCATATCTATATTTGTAGATAGTTAAAAGTTAAACATTTTTGCAAATATAAGCAATTAGAAATTCTGCAAAGTTTTAAAGATTTTCTCTAACTATCTTAGCGGTGACGATCTGTTGTCTTGACCGGTTGCCAATGGATACGACCACTAATGCAAGAGCTTTCTATGGTCTGGGACTTGTCAGGAACCCAGCTATGATTTTCTTATTGTAGCCGGGTTATCAGGCAGGGACACTACATGTATGAGAAGATATCCCGGCCACAATAAGGACATCATGGCTGATTTTCTGACCTTAGAAAGTTCCTGCATTCATGGACGTATCCATTGTTAACCGATCAAGACAACAAGACTGTGACCACAAGATATTTAGAGAAAATCTTTAAAACTCTGCAAAATGTTTAATTACTGATATTTGCAAAAATGTTTAACTTTTAATTATCTACAAATTTAAAAATAATTATGTACATGGGAATAGCCCTTTAAGGACTCTCCTACGTGGTTCTTCCGGCAGCACTTTGAACAGAAAGTTCATGAAGTTTTCCTGCACGGACTCGGTTACCAGTTATAACTTTCTGTTATATCCATGGGAAAACTGACAGTTTCTGTAGATATAATTGACATGCTGCGATTTCCAAAACCACGCCAGTTTTGGAAATCGCAGCGTGTCCGCGCTGCAATTTTTTACTGCAAAGTGGGCATGGGATTTGCATGAATCCCATCCACTTTGCAAGTACTGTAAAACGTTGCAATTTTTCCCGTGGCGTTTCCAGCCCGTGGGGCCCTGGACTAAGGGTATGTTCACATCTGTGCTTGGGAAATCTTGTTCTCTCCACATTTTTAAAGTGGAATGGGGAAGAGTCCTGCAAGCAAGTCTTTTCTCTACGCATTTTTCTCTCTACATTATAGTCTATGGGGTCTGTGGGTAACCACTTTTTAAGCGGATGTGATTTCGGTTTCTCAGGTTCCCAAATGGACCCAAGGAATGGAAAGCCGAATGCATATGTGAACCTAGCTTAACGTATATACAGGATAAGTGAAAAAGATAAAATTAAAAAAACAAAAAACAAAACCATAATTGGCCCAGTGTGGCAAGTTAGAGTGTAAGCTCACTGGGACAAGATATAATATGATTAATCACATTAGAATAAATAAGAGCAAACCCACCTCAAATAGACCAGCATTGGCATCAAAACAACTTATATACAGGATGGCATCTTCTCTTTGATGGAATTGTGCAATCTTCTCCTCAAGATTTTTATGTATATTCTGGGGAATAAAGAGGCACATACAACAACATGAGATCAGGAGGTTTGGGGTTTTCTTTTGCATTTTAAGCTTTTATTGTTATGTATAAATGACAAGGTATAGTGGGGGGAGCAGTACAAAAAACAATGGAAATATCCCTGAAAAATGAAGATCCGCAAAGCGTGCAGAAGTAGAAAAGGTAGCCCAATAGAGACAAGTCTCTTGGAATTGGGAAACACAAGAGGTCTCAGAATGTAACAAGCTTTCTATATGATCATTTTTGCCAACCTGTCAAAGCCATTGGGATATTGTAGAGGTTCTGTGGATCACCAGTAGGTGAGGATGCGGGCCTTGGCAGAGTTAGGTTGAGGCCCCACATTGCAAAAACGCACCTTTTTTTGAGCCCAAGCCAACAGTGGCTACAGAAGAAATGGGAAATATAAAGGAAGCTCCTATACTTCTACCTTCTGATCAATCCACTCCTGGCTTTGGCTCAAAAAACTGCAGAGAAAAAAATAAATCTGTATTTCTGCAACGTGGGGCAGTAATGGGCGTTTATATCTGCCCAATGATATATCCTTATGATAGAGGAGATTCCAGGCTTTCCACCCATTCAGTTCTTACTGTAAAACACAACCAGTGCTCAACCATTGCCACGCCGATACTGCTTATAGATTACATAGCACCAGTCCTTACTTCTCCGTGACGATTGTTTTTTGGGGGTTTTTTTTGCATGGTTCCACGTAAGTATAGTACAGACATGTAAGTTTTATAATGTTTAGTTTAGATCATCAGACTAGCGGTCTAGCCAGAACTTACAAAAACGCACCTATGTAAAAACAGCCTCAGGCTAAGGGACCGTTCACACGGAGTAAACGCGAGCTGATTATGGCAAAATACAAATGTAAAAAATGGCATTGAAGTCAATGGGAGTCTGATTTTTACAAGTGTATTTTTTTTTTTTTTTTACACATGTATTTTGCCATAATCAGCTCGCGTTTACTCCGTGTGAACGGCCCCTTAAGGCCACAGCGACCATGACCACAGCAAGAAATAGCAGGTTCTCATCATGGCTTTACCTGCGATTCATAAGCAGCTGGCCTAGCTTTCAGCTTTTTCATTGCAAAGTTTGAAAACCATGGCCAAACCTGCAGCAATAAGTGACATGATCTGAGAAACCTGCAGCATGAGACAGATAGTGCTGTGGATTTTTTTTCTGCAGTGTGTGGATAAGATTGGTTGAAATTCTACCTACTATATTGCTATGGGGCATCATAACAGATTAGCCACTACATATTTTGTAGCTGCTAACCTTCTGCGAGTCCATCACGTGTGCTCCAGCCTTAGTAACATGTGTATTATGATAATAATGGAGGAAAGAAAAATTAATTGGGTTTCCTCGGTAGTGTTATTGAAGGCTCTTGTAAGATGCCGTAAGAGTATATATAATATGTATTAGTTCAGTACACTCACCTGGGTACCACAAATAAATCTTACTGAGCTCAATCCAGCCCCATATTCTTCCAATGCCTCACGTCCAGCACGAATTACCTCTGGGTGACTGGAAAGACCAAGGTAGTTGTTGGCACAAAAATTCAAGATGCCTGGAAAAAAAAAAAAAAAATTAAGACAGCCAATATTCCAGGTATGCATCGGCTCATCAGATTTACTTTAACTCACACCAGAAATCTACAACAATGAGTTTCAGATTGCTCGGGGTCCAACTGCTGAGACCCCTGCAGATCAGCTATCTCCACATACTGGCATGAGCCACCGTGCTGTGGCCCACTACATGGGTTCTTAGCCTTAAAAAGAGTAGTTGTGAGCATTGCAACGTTTTTCCAATAGACTTGACACGGGACAACTTCTACAGTACTCACAACTGCTGTTATTAAAAGTAAGGAGACTGGGGAGACTGCTGAATTATGTAGGTTCCAGCAATCGGATCCCCACTATTCTCAATGTGTTACCCTAAGAATGGCGTAGGAAAGGAGTGTCACAATAAATTCCACCCACAGTATTCTGTGAAACCACAGCAGACATGGGCCAGACAACTGTGTGATTTCTGAGCAAAGCCTGGCCAGGGGCTGATTGTGCAAGTCAAGGGAGGGAGAAGTTTTGAATCAGCAGGTTCATGGGAAAGTCAGCTGTTGTGTAAAACAGGACTGTTGGAGAAGTCATAGAGGATGCCTACAGTGAGTTCATATGATTTGTAAGAAACCTACCGTAACAGACACCAAATGGTACGAAGATTTTCAATTGCAGACATTTCTATGACATACCTGCTATGTGTGAACATGCTCCTCATAGGCTTATGTATTTTAGAGTATAAGTTCAATGCCATATATACTGCTGTGTCAGAGATAAAGACAACCAGCACCAAAAGCATCCTGAATTATTTAGGCTATGTTCACCTCTGTTGGAGATTCTGGCACAGTGAAACCTGCATAGGCTTTTGCTTTCCACCGGTCTCAGTTTATAAACAACAAATACCCCAGAAAACGGGCATGATTTATACCAGAAATCCATACCAGATCCTGAGACTAGGTGCACATCTGTGCTGGGTGACCCGAATGATGGAGAGACGGACTGCTAAAACAACGCTTATCTGTGGACACCATAGATTATGATGGGGTGCGTTAAGTTTCTGCTATTTTTATACTGAATCTGAGTAAGAGAAAAGTTCTCCATGCAGGACTTTTCTCTTACCTGTTTTCATGTCATGATCTTCTGGGCACTTCTGCCGGAGCCAGAGTACTGGCATGTCAGCAGGCAGATGAGAACGACAAAAGGATCTCCCATGCCCAGAAGATTCAGACAGGAAGATATGCAAGTATAATGGGGTGGGCTGAGTTAGGTAGGGCTAGTAGTCCGCAGGCTAGCTAGGTAAACAGGGAGGAGGGGGGGGGGATCTGAGTGAAGAGCAATGCATCATCGTAGTTGTAGGAGAATAGAGCAGGGAGCTATCCTTGTAAACAAATGCAGCGGATACCAGGAGTGCCAAGAGAAATCCAGACACTGCTAAATGTTTTTTGGTTCACTTATTAACCCATTAATGGCACTAGCAGACCTTTTTTATGACAGTTGGGGAGAGGAGCATCAGTAATAGGAAAGAACAGTGATTTATCAAGAGGGTCTGACCCAGGGGCATAATTACCAGGGTAGCAGCTGCCACAGGGCCCGGGACAACAGGGGGCCCAGCGACAGCCGCTACCGCTGCGTTTTTGTTTCTTTTTTAAATAGGCCGTTACTGGCTGGAGTAACTCCAGCCGGTAACGGGGCCTATTTACATACCAATCCTGGTTCCTGCTCACGGCCGCCTGTGAAGACTGCTGTGAGCAGAAGCGGTGCATCAGTAAGTAAGGCCACGGGCCCCACAAACACTATTATAATGATTGGAGGCCCAGGGGAGATAAGAGGACATAAAAAACATTGTTACTTACCTCTCCGCACTCCACACAGGCTTCAGGCCTACTTGAGTGACATCCCTGACGTTGTGACGCATGCCCGGGTCACGTGACGTGCCATACGTCATTGAAGATGACCAATAATCAACAGGGATCACATTGGAGCCATGGATAGGTAAGTAACAGTGTTTTTTATGTTTGTATCCTCCCCTGGGTCCCCGATTATTATACTCTGGGGTCTGAAAAGACACCAGAGTATAATAATTGTACATGTTTGTCCACAATGTTTCAATAATAGTGTGTGCATGGGCCACTATGGGGTAATAATAGTGTATGCAGGGGCCACTATGGGGCAATAATAGTGCGTGCAGGAATGCACAGGGGGGCGTTCGGTCGGGGTCTTTGGCATCGGTCAGGGGGGGCCTCATGTCAAAAGTTCCCCGCAGTGCCCTGCCATTCCTAGTTACGCCACTGGTCTGACCTCTTCATATATCAAATGTACAGGTAGCCCTCAAAGTCCAAGACCAATCGGGTAGCAGAGGAGTGGGGTAAGGCACGCACAAACCAGCTGGACATAAATTCTTCCAGAATCTTTATTGACAAGGCACTACGCGTTTCGGGCGTAGAATTTAAACCAGCTGGTTTGTGCGCACCTTACCCCACTCCTCTGCTACCTGATTGGTCTTGGACTTTGAGGGCTACCAGTACATTTAATTGTTTTGCGAGCCTTGGCTGTCGCAAGGGGACTAGCTGCTGCCACCACGCTTTAATTTTGTGTGCTAATAGTGTTGTGATTTGTCACATCACAACACAACAAGGTAAGGGGCTTTAATTTATGCCTATTGCCTCATCTTATCGGGAATACTACACTATTGGCGCTCGGTGTCTCTCTCTTTTCTCTTTATATATCAGGCACACATCCATCCGTGCGCCAAAATGAAAGTTTGCGCCCTTCAGGAACAGGCATAGATTTTCTGTATAACCCCTGAAAAGTAGCATGCATTATAATAAATGTCAGGTTAAGACATCCCCAGGCTGCAGCACCCAGCTCTCTATTTCCACTCATTCATGGAAAGTGTGAGCAAGGCACTGGGGATCTGGCGCAAGAATGAGCATTGTGCCAAATGTGTGCCACTATATCACCAATTAGATGGATAATAAATCCCCCCACCTCCACCCTCAATGCCTATGGGCATACTCATATAGGGTTAGCCATCATGTAGTTGGATAAGACTTCACTGAACCTTGTCTGTGTACTGTAAAACTTGCTATGGAAAGAATGAAAGCTGCAGGAGACCCGTGGGGATTCCTTCAGGTGTGTCACATCAAAATGGGACACAGATGTGAACAGAGCCTTAGGTATATACAGTGTCCATGACTGTAGCCAGGAACACAGGGTTTACATTGTTACTATAAATTGCTACACTAGCTTCATTCTGCCACAAACTTGAAACATTTCTTATACACATAGCAAGTATTTCTAGAATTGTAAGGGAATGATGATGACGTACATACTCATATATGATCTAGCAAGTGTCAATGTCATTACCTGTGTTCTTCCCATCTACTCTGATGTGTGCGCCTTGCTTGGAGGTGATGATCCTCTCGCTCTTCCATGTTCCTGCTTCTTTTATATTGTCAATCTCCTTATTCAAAATACCCCTGAGGTGGGCAAGACTGGATTGTGCCCGTCCTGACCTGAGAGGCAACCTAGAAACCCATGTACTCCACATCCTGGCAGCTGCACCCCCACCCTTATGCACTGACTATAATCAGTCCATGTGGATAGAGGGGTGTGTGCAGCCGCAGCCAGTCAGCAGGCAGGACGCAGGGGACCCCTCCCATCAACGCTCTCCTCTGACAGCTCCTCCTATTTAACTCCTAGAGTGCAGAACATACCTGTATACAGTAGTGGATAACAGGGGGTTAATACTCTAGGCTAAACTACTGCAGCTAACCCTGCTTTCTACAAGAAGAGCCAATCCACTTCAATGACATTACTGTCAGCCGCTACGAGAACACGTGTAGTCTTACCATACTTAGTCTCAGTGTGCCAAGCTGGCAATGTAGGCATGGCAAGCAGTTATGAATAGCATGCAGGCGGGACACACAACTGGATCCAACTGTGCGCTAAGTACAGAGGATGCAATTTAAGATTATTCAGATATTGGATATTTGCCTTTATCTTAGCAGCCGCAGATTCAGATAGGCATCTGTATTCCAGATTTAACAAAGAAACATACTACCGCCATTAGGCTAAGGCCATAAGTAGAGAATCACAGCTAAAAATACACTGAAAAATGACACAACAAAAATGCTTATGTTTTTTACTTTTTTCGCCATGTTTGCATCTTAGTCTCCCCACCCTATAGCAGTCTGTAGGGAAAAGGGTGCATTTACACAACAGCGTTGCAGCCGTAATTTACCAGTGTAGAGGATGCCAGCTTATGCATGTCCTCCATTTTGGATTCCTTGCATGGCCATGTCTGTGGCCATTTTACTCTGTTTTGCAGTCCCTGCAAAGTGTATGGGATTCTAGCAAATCCTATCCACACATTGCAGAAAAATAACAGCAGCGGAAATACTGCAATTTCCAAAACAGTTGCATTTGTGGAAATCGCAGCAGGTCAACTATACCTAGGAGACACTGATGGCTTCCGTATAGGTATAATTGAAGCAGAAAGTCCATAAAACTGCGGACTTTCTATGAAAAGCACTGTGCGAAAAACCACAACGCGCTTCTGCCGTTCGTTCCTGCAGTGCTTTTTGGCTGTAGCCCTCTACATGGGGCCTTAGCCTAATAGCTGGGACTAATTCACAGTTTTCACAGGTAAAATGAACATGCTGCAGTTTCTCCAAAACTTTTGTTTTCAAATTGTGTAGAGATGTGATTTACAAGAAAAACTCATTCTCATTGTCAGGCTAAGGCCCCATGGGGCGTCCCGCAGCAAAAAAACACTGCTAGAAAAAACGCATCATGGTTCTTCCCGCAGCACTTTAGACAGAAAGTTCGTAGAAGTTTCCTCTGTGGACTTTCTGTTTTAAAGGGATCCTATCACTCACACACAATTTTTTCTAGGTACCATGTCGGAATAGCCTTAAGAAAGGCTATTCTTCTCCTACCTTTAGTCTTCGTCTTCTCCGCGCCGCTGTTCGCCTGCAATCCCGGTTTTTCTTGGTATGTAAATTAGCTCTCTCGCAGCACTGGGGGCGGGCCCCACACTCAAACAGCATTGGGGGGGCGTCTCCAATGCTGCAAGAGAACTCTCTCCAGCGCCGCCTCCATTTTTGTCAGCAGCGTCCTCTTCATCCTCTTCTTCCGGCGGTGGCTTGTAACTTCTAGGCCTCGGGCCTTGGGCAGAGCAGACTGTGCATTCCCATAGGTCATGAGAAAATGGCCACTTGCACAGTATTGTAAGCGGCCATTTTCTCGTAGCCTGTGGGCATGCGCAGTCTGCTCTGCTCGAGGCCTAGAAGTTACAAGCCAACGCTGGAAGAAGAGGATGAAGGGGGCCACACGGTGGCTCAGTGGTTAGCACCACAGTCTTGCAGCACTGGTATTCCTGGTGTTCAAATCCTGCCAAGGGCAAAAAACCATCTGCAAGGAGTTTGTATGTTCTCCCAGTGTTTGCATGGATTTCCATCCCATATTCCAAAAAGACATA
This sequence comes from Leptodactylus fuscus, assembly GCF_031893055.1. NCBI lineage: Eukaryota > Metazoa > Chordata > Amphibia > Anura > Leptodactylidae > Leptodactylus > Leptodactylus fuscus. The sequence goes on from NC_134273.1 coordinate 42,270,956, forward strand.
CTGATAGGGGAAAAAATGTACATTGTGGTCTCTATGTAGGGCTCACAATTCCCCCCAGTGTGTGTTTGTCAGCAACATTACACGTACAAGTAAAATCCTCATTTAACACATTTTAAGATTTCCTCATTAAAAAATAATGTCATTTCTTACAGTCGGAGGGAAGGCGGTATCATCTTTACCATTATCTTTCTACTCCATTCTACTGCCATTACATTATTGCTTTCTTTAGAAGGTAGGGATCCATTAGTGTGGGTGTGACAACTCCTTTTTTCTTGTTAAATTGTCACATTCATGCATGAGTGATACATCTGTAACATCCTTTGTATAAGAGAATATATGCTGAAAAATCATTCTATGTGGGTGTGTGCAATGTGGGGAAAGAAAGGGTTAAAAATAGTCGCAGACTGACACCTCCTCACTAATTCTATCCCAAGCACAAGCCTTTCCTGAGACTTGTTGTCACACCGGCGCCCTCTGCTGTTCCTTGTACAGATATAAACCCATAATCAGAGACTACAGGGAGATTTATCATAAGGAGAATTTTTAATGCCAGCTTTTCTGGAGTCTGCGTCGCAATAATTCACACCAAATTTATTAAACATTATATGGTGTTTGATAAATTTGGCTCATCCTTTATGATTAAGATAGTGAAAAACAGCTGTGTGACAGCCATTGTTATACAGCTATCATCACATGGCGCTTTAGAGAATGCAGTGGGGCAAATTTATTACGACTGGCATATGCTATGTCAGTCTTAAAAACAGCCCAACTGGTGCAGGGAACTGGACATTTATTAAGAAGTAGTGGCCTCTTCAAAGATCTTTCAATGTCCTGGAGCCAGAATGGAAATCTATGTAACTGACATAGATTGATATTCTAACTCACACCAGAAAACTAGCATTTACATTAGTCGGGCCAAGGCCTCCCCGTCCCTCTATGTGGCAAGGAGAGATGGATTGGGGCTTGTGGTGCAAGAAAGGGGCTTGAGCCAAATGTGTACCTCAACATCATCCCAATACACCAGGACACTGGCATAGAGGAAATTAGGAATTCCCCCATTGATTTCAATGTGACTATTTCCACGTCTGTTTTATTTTTTGTTTACACGCTCTGTCTTTTTTCATTTTGACGGACACGCAGACCCATCAGAAATCAATGGATCAATTGTTAATAAATGTAAAACGGATCAGTGGGTTGGGTCAAAATACAAAGCCAATGAAATTCATAATGCAATGAAAAACAGGAGACAGACTGGCATGGATGGAATATTGCTGTATACAGAGACCTGAATACAGACGAAAAGAGCTGCGACCATTGGAAATGGGGGCCCAGGGAAAGCTGAGTAACAATATGTTATGTTTGTAGCCGCATTACAGCTGTATTACATAATGAAATGTAATGGACAGCCCCACTATGTGTACTGTATGGGCAGTCTGATGTGTGAGAAAATGGCAATCCTCAAATTATGTTCTTTCATTTAGTAATGCAGATGCAGGACTACTTGCTATTCAGACTGACCAGCAAAACCATCAGTCTATAAACTTCTATTTGCATTTACCATGTGGTCTTTGAATGGAGATGCAATGAGAAGAATTGATTTTAAAGGGGTTGCCCAGCCGGGATATTTTTTTTATTAAGACTCAGAATGGTTAAAAACCATGAAAAAAACAGCAGTCATGTCACTGTTTCCTCTTTGGATCCCACTCTGACCCTTACTGGGTCTCTGCTGATCTCTACTTTCCTATCTGGTTTTGGCATAGGAAATGGCAATGAATGCCGGTGATTGGCTGAGCAGTCATCAGTTACAGTTTGTTAGATTTTTCTTAGGAGAAGGATAAATATTTACTGACCCCTAGCAGACAGAGAAGGTACTGGCTCTAGCTGCCTATGTCATACAGTGTTGAGGTATTATGAAATTTACAGCTGAGCACAGAGAAAGAGAAATCTAAACGTCAAGATGATGTCTGAGCTGAGGCAAAACTGAAAGGATATAAGAGCAATATATATATAGAAAAGGTACAGACTGAAAGAATATCATATGAGGGGGGTGCACTATGGTTTTCACTCTAGGGCTCTTTAGTACTTGGTTTGTTAGTTTACTTGGGTCTCATGCAAAATGATCACAGTACAAAAACCTGGAAAAGTTCCATTCAGTAAAGATATAAAGTAACACACTAGTAATGTTCTTCCCTGGAGGTTCTCTCGTGACACCATATTTTAATACAGAGGTCAATGTTGTCTTTTTTTTTTTAGAGGTCAAGGTAAAGTAAATGTGCGTATATGGACTTCTGAACACTATGTATCAATGAAAATAAACAGGTTTTTGGCTGGAATCATACAGATTGAGCATTAGATACAGAATAGCAGAGAAGAATCAGTATTTCCATTATACTGTTCCTTCTTTTTGGATCTACTCTTGGCTTTGGCTTAAAAATGGCCACCAGAGTTATGTAAAACAATGTAAAATATTGGTAGCATGCGGATGGGTCCCTGTTTCATAGAGGAATGACAACTAACCCTGTGACCCAATACAAGTTTTGCTATGGGGACCCTTTTCAACATGACTACCTTCAGCAGAAAGTTTGGAACATGAAAAGCTTTTGAATATCTTGGGCTCTCTAATGCACAAGGATAAAAGACACTATGATGTCACAATAGTGGAATAATAATCACAGTGATGTCACAATGCCGAGATTATAAACACTAATCCACTAAAGTAATACAGTGATGTCACAGTAGAGGGATAAAAAACTGTGTGATGTCACAGTACTAAAATAATAAGTACAGTGATGTCACAATGCAGAGATTACAAACACTATAAACACTATAGTCACAGTACAGAGGTAATGCAGTGAAGTGACAGTAAGCCGGGGCCCAACGTGGCAGAAACTGCATCGTTTTATAGTCCATGTAGTGAATCTTATCCACACATTGCGGTTTTGGAAGTGACAGCACGTTAATTATACCTGTATACAGTTTCCCTATAGGATTAATGAAAGAAGAAAGTTCGCAGAGCAAACCTCATTTTCGAACCCGATCCCAATTCCGATCCCAATGCAAGTCAATGGGATTTTTTTAATAATCAAAGATCAGATTTTAAAAACGATCCTATTCACTACACAGCATAGAGTCCAAAAATTGAACGCTTTAGTTTTTAGACTCCACGCTGTGTAGTGATTAAAAAAAATCCTCTGGCTACTTAGTCCCCCCTGGTGTCCACTTACCTGCACAGATCGCTGCTGCTGTCGGTCCCCGCTGTTCTCGCTCAGCAATCTGTGCAGGCAAGTATTAGCTACTAGAGATGTTAGCTTTTCCCACAATGCTTGGCCAATAGCAAAGCATTGTGAGAAATAACCTCCGACCTCGATCCTGCCTAAAAAGATCGAGATTGGAATTCCAATCACGATCGTGAAATTTACTCGAATCCGATCTTTTCCCATCCCGATCGCTCAACCCTATGCCGCAGTTTTTCCCACAGCACTTTTTTTGCTGAGGCCCACTACGTGCAGCCATAGCCTAAAGCTATAATAAACAGTATGATGTCATAATACCAACATAACAAACACAATGGCGTCACAGTGCCAGTACTGACAACACAGTGATGTCACAGTACAAGCATAATATACATGATGATAGCATGGCGCTGGGGCACATGGCACTCCAACAAGCCCAGTTCTTTATGTCAATTAAATGCTGCAGCTCCATATATTCTGGCAAATAAGGGCGCTGTCAGGCAGGGTCAGACACTGAGCTCTGACACTGGTTGCCTCTGATTGGAAGTCTGAATCACACCCCCTGCCTGACACTACACCACCCTACTGACATTACAGAGCTTAAAGGGAGTCTGTCAGCAGGAAAATCGGTATCAAACTACTGACAGTACATTGTAGGTCGGCTTCTACATTTTCCAAAGATGTGTTTCTTATTTTGCATTGCAGCGCTCTGAAAATTAGTGTTTTATCATTATTATTATTATGCAAATTAGCTGAAAATGGCTTTAGGGGCGTTTCTTCTCCTGCTGGTGCTTAGCTCTCTGCATTAGATAACAGCTCCTAATGACTGGCAAAGTGGAAGATGTCACTCAAGCAATGGGGCGCAGGAAACACCCTTAATGCCCTTTTCTGCTAATCTGCATCAGAATAAAAAACCCTGATTTTCATGAAAATGGAGATGCAATGCAAAATAAGAAAGGCATCTTTAAGAAGTGTTGTCACCATTTTCATGCTGACAGACTCCCTTTAACCACTTCGATTTCTGGTTCAGGACCAGACACATTTTTGGTTTTTTTGTATGTGCAGTTTTGAGGTCTAAAACGTTTTTATCATTTGCTTTATTCAACTTATTTGTCTTCTTTTTCCAGTGACACATAGGGGTATATTTTTATGTTGTTTATTTTTTTTTATTTTTTTTTATTTTTTTTATATCCAGGAAAGTAGAAGTAGAAACAAGTTTATAAACTTTATTTATTTATTTAATAGCGTAATTTTCTACTAAAAAGTTTTAAAAAATAGTTTTTATCCCTTCGTGGTAATGTTTATTTTGTATTTTTTTTACTTTAATTAAAAAATTTTAATTTTCTACTTCTTTCTTTTTAATTTTTTTTACATTGTGTCCTCATAAGGTCATAATAAACCTTTACAACTAGGCAAAACTGTGAATGGCGGGGCCCCGTGGCGAACTTTTGACATGGGCCCCCCCCCAACGCTGAAGACCTCGACCAAGTGACCCTGCTCAAGGACTGTCATGGTCACGTGACCGCTGAAGCCAATCAGCGATGGCATGCAATGTCATTACCTGTGATATCACGGGTCTCTTCTTGAGGCCTGCTGAGGCCAAGTGAGTATGCTTTTTTTTTTTTCACTGCCCCCAGCTGATTTAAAAGTTAAAGGGGTTGTCCAATTTTGTCTAGACGACTTTTTTAAGCCCTGTTTTCCCCGCAGCATGTTTTTGTTGCACCATGCCTCAAAGGGTTGCTTGAGACCCTAGGGCAGGGGTGCCCAATACATCGATTGCGATCTACCGGTCGATCGCAATGGACGTATGGGTCGATCGCGGGATGCAGCCAGGGATCCCCAGTGTCTGCTTGTTCACAGTGCAGGCTGAGAGTCGACTCTCAGCCTGCAATGTGAACAAGCACTCCGGACACTTGCAGGCCAGGCAGCAGCAGCTCCGGGGGATGACGCACTCCCCGCTCTTAGGGATGGAGGGAGCCGGGGTGCTGCTTGTTCACAGCGCAGGCTGAGAGTCACCTCCAGACACTGGCAGGCGGGGCTGCCGCAGCCTGCCTCTGTCCAGAGATAACTCTCAGACTGTGCTGTGAACAAGCAGACACCGAGGGATCCCTGGGCGGCCACAGAACGCCGCTGTCTCCTGTGCTCACGCTCCACCCGGCCACGCCCACAGACACGCCCACTCCGCCCACAGGCCTGCATGGGTCCCACCCACAGGCCCAGCCCCGCCCACAAGAAGTGGGTAGTAGATCTTTTGCTTGGTCAGTTTATAAAGTAGCTCACATGCTGAAAAAGTGTGAGCACCCCTGCTCTAGGGTAATGGACATTGTTGGCCCATATATAAGTCCCAGTCTGTAGCATGTGTGTATGTGTGTGTATGTGTGTGTATGTATGTGTGTATGCATGTATGTATGTATGTGTGTATGCATGTATATATATATATATGTGTGTGTGTGTATGTATATATGTGTATATATGTGTTTATATGTATGTATGTATATTTTTTCTTACTATATCTGTTGTTTTTTGGAACAATTGTTTTCATTATGAGTTGCTCCAATTCATTTGTAATATTAGGGAGAAATCCGAAAAAACATCAATACCTTTTATTTACCATATGAGCGCTTAGTCATGTGTCCCGCGATGTTAAATACACCACGCATGCGCGAATTATGTATGAGCACTCAGTCACGTGCTCCGTAATGGTAATCATACCACGAATATGCATATCACGTATGAGCACTTAGCTATGCGCTTAGTAATGCTAAATATACCACGCACGCGTGAGTCACATATGCGCTACAACTTAGAGCACATTGTTGTGTAGCTTTAATATTTTGTGCGGACATATATGTTCTCCAACCTGAATCGCACCATCTGGCAACACTCCAAGGAATGTAGGGAGCCAAACGAGCTCCACTATATTTAAACCTAGGAGCACACGGCATACAATTTGTATACATCTTCCAGACTGACCGAGCTTTGTGTGAAGGTAAGACTCTCTATGCTCCCCCTTTTTTTTGCTGTAGTTGTAAACTAGGGATTATTGGTAGCCACATTGATATAAATAACAACACAATGATGCATGCTAACGATCAGTGTTTGATATGCAATGGCTTTCTATCATGAGATTGAGATGATTTGGCACATTTACTTGTTATTATGTATATATAGATTTTTTTATATTTTAAATGATAAGGTTGGTATATGAGATTTGTTTTACTATTGTTTTATAAATCATGTATTATTATTTTTTGAATTCATTGTATATTTTAACTTAGGCCTAAGTGCTTCTCTGGCCAAAAAAACATTGAAGTGAATACTTGTTTTATCTATTTTCTAATTAGTTACGCACTTGAGAAAGGGCAGGTGTGCCCGAAACGCGGCGATTTTTTAGCGTTGTGCATCATTGTCTTTTTGAATAAAATCCTGTTGTGACCTGAGAGCGCCGTCTTTCCATTTCATTGAAAACTCCATCCAGAGGATAGGTCATGCACATCTGATCATTGGGGGTCTGACACCCACACCACGCACCAGCTGATCCAGCTAATGTTAGTTGTATACAGTCAGATTTTTTTCTTAGCAAATGTAACATGGTTTGCAATGATTGGTATCAAGATGTCTGTACACTACGTCAGGCTCCACACTTATTAACATAACATGAATCTCACCAGATAACATGACAGACATGTGAAGCAAAACAATCATCTAGATGGTACAGGATTGTCATGTATGGGCCTTCCTAGCACGTGACGCGGGGGTGGCTGTCAGGGGTTGACTCAACTCTGCTCACTCAATCCTCACTCAGGCTGCAAATTGAGCATAAGTCGCAACCCAACAAAGTTCATGCACGCCAAATACACGCTGCCACCACCAATGATTTACTGGCTCAGCAGGGACCTCTCTTGCATATACACTTCAAAAAGGTAATGGGTTCATAAGCATACACAAAGTGACCTTAAAGTTAACACTTTAATACCAAGATGGTTTAGTGCTATAGATAAAGAGAGATAACAAATGACACACAATGCACACAGCTATAGAGTAAAGAGGAATAAAACAGAAGAATACGTCTTTGGTTCCAGGAAGCTTGGCCTATCTTCTGTAGTGAAGTGGACACATCCAGCTCTCTCAGCTGCTTCCACAGATGTGATGGAGAATCTAGGTCTTCCTCTCAGTTAAGGCCAGTGTCCAGCCACAACCCCCTTCCAGGTAGTTCCCCTCCTTGTTCTCCCCACTGCAGGATCCTGAGAAAGAAGGATGTTTTCTTGGCTTTGGCAGAGCTGTGTCTGGGTTGAGTTTAGGGTCATTAGCCCTCTCTACAGGGCCGCCATCAGGAATTTTGGGGCCCCATACAGCCTAAGTGTCTGCCCCCCCCCCCCCCGCCATTTTAAAACTACCTTATTTTGCGTCATACCAATTCTGTATCACATTTCCCGTTATTTTACAGCATTACAAGGCTTAATCAGATTCTATTTGCAGGTACAATCTGCTACGTGTGACAGCGCCTATAGAGAGCCAACACCATTTATAAGAGCCCTCCTAATACATCCTCAGGGCTTATTCACATTGCGTTTTTGGCCTCCCTTGCCGGGATACGTTGGTAGCCAGTCAGAATCAGCTGTCAACTTATCCCTGCACAAAGAACTGGCCATTAAAAAAAAAGTGGGGCCTGCAGTTCTCCGTGCAGGGATAAGTGGGGAGCTGATTGTGACTGGTTACCAATGTATCCCGGCAAGGGAGGCCAAAAACGCAATGTGAATACTCCTTTAAAGTGAAAGTCCCACCCCCAAACAGGCTGCTATACTAGTAGCATAGCGGCCTACATCATTATTAATACAAAGCACACATAGCTTTGGAGGTATTGTGTGCTTTGCAGTTCTCCAGCTAAAAACTTATATATTATATATTATTGCCCCAGTTCCCTCTCCGCAGTGCCGCACACCCGATGTCCCAACAATCCCCCCCCTCCGTCCACCCTCTAACATCTTTCCATTGCCCCCAGTACCCATATCTCCCAACTTTTGAAGAACCAAAAGAGGGACAAAATCTGCGGCGCTGTTATGTTGATTCCGACAACTCATTAATTTTTCATGTGCCCGCACACAGTATAATCCTCCTACAGTCACCCGTACATGATATGTCCCCCCTCTATCTCTCCCCCAGCTTCATATACACCCTTCATCTGCCCCCAGATTCATGTCCCTCCATCTCTGCCCCCAGTTTCATGTCCCCCCGTCTCTGCCCCCAGATTCATGTCCCCTCCATCTCTGCCCCCAGATTCATGTCCCCCCATCTCTGCCCCCAGATTCATGTCCCCCCATCTCTGCCCCCAGATTCATGTCCCCTCCATCTCTGCCCCCAGATTCATGTCCCTCCATCTCTGCCCCCAGTGTCATGCCATCCTCTCCATCTCTTCCCCCCGATTCATGTCCCCCCATCTCTGCCCCCAGTGTCATGCCGTCCTCTCCATCTCTGCCCCCAGATTCATGTCCCCCCATCTCTGTCCCCAGATTCATGTCCCTCCATTTTTTCCCTGCAGTGTCATGCCGTCCTCTCCTTCATCTGCCCCCAGTTTCACGTTCCACATTAGACTTACCTTCTCCTTCGTTCCCCTGCTGCGCCTCTCTCTCTTACTGGCGCACAGTTGTAGACGCGATGTGACGTCATCACATCGCGTCTACACTGCCGGGTAGCCGGCGGCAGCGCTGAAGCGAGGAGCTGACCTGTGTCAGCTCCTCTCTTCGCTGCTGCCGCCAGTCTCGCTGACACATATGCGGCTGAAGCGAGGAGCTGACCTGTGTCAGCTCCTCGCTTCGCTGCTGCCGCCTCTCTCGCTGACACATATGCGGCTGAAGCGAGGAGCTGACACAGGTCAGCTCCTCGCTTCAGCCGCATATGTGTCAGCGAGACCGGCGGCAGCAGCGAAGAGAGGAGCTGACACAGGTCAGCTCCTCGCTTCAGCCGCATATGTGTCAGCGAGACTGGCGGCAGCAGCGAAGAGAGGAGCTGACACAGGTCAGCTCCTTTCTTCAGCCGCGTATGTCTGCAACTCAGATCTGCGTCCTCTGGACGCAGATCTGAGTTGAAACAGCAGACATACAATGACTGCTGCGGGCGCCAGGGGGCCGGCACACGGTGGCGGGCCAAAACCGGGCCCCACCCATTTTTAAATTTGGCCGGGCCCCTGACGCCAGTAGCAGTAGTACTGGCCTATCGGCGGCCCTGCCTCTCTACCTCCTTTGACATCTGTTTGTCCAGGCGTAATAATACTGTGTGGCTCGAGCCATAAAGGGCAATGTCCCCTTGTATATACCTAAAACCACTGAAGCGAATTGACTGGTAACTTAAACACAACATAGGACCAACAGGATTAGGGAATTTGTATATAAAACAACACATATCAAAGAGAAATACTGGCTATTCAGTTGATCTCCATATCCTGATAGTAAGCGGTCCCTTGTCTGATTTTCTATGTTCCTGACCATTTTGCCTTGACCTTTGACCTTGCCTCCTGCTTCTGTACTCTGCCTATTCCTGCTAATGACCTCAGCTTGCCTCTAGACCTCTGCTCCTTGAACTCTGCTTTGTACTCCACTACTGTTCCTATTACCGACTCGGCTTGCCTGGCATTCCACTTGGATTTCCCTCTGTACTGTGTTGCCCTCTTGCTGATGACCTGGACTATATGACTACGATTTACTCTCTGCTGCCACCTGCTTCAGCCTTCTGGATGCCTGGACCACACCGCAACCTGAAACATCTGCTGTGATTTTGCACTTGAAAAAGGTTTTTTTACAACCCGAAACGTGTTGTGCTGTACTGTTTATACTGCATTAAAGCTGTACATATCCATACGATCGCTTCCCGTTTTTCCTGTACGACTCTTGAGCGCGGATCCTCTTCGCCATTTGCTGTCTTGTTCGCCTCCCGGATATCCGGTGTTTGCTGACGGAACTGCTGCCACTCTCACCAGAACCATTCACTACACTACACTACACTATAGAGAAATATATAACTGGGGTTCTCTTATCATCACAGGGATGCCTTTACTTCTTAATAAATGGTAAACTCTAATATTATGAAAAAATGAGACAATTTAAAGGGGTTATATGGATATTTTTTTTTTATCTGTTCAGTCACTGTATACACATGCCTACTGTATAGACAGTCCCCTGACACCCTGATGATTAGCTTTACAGAACAATGTCATTCCTCAATCATCCCTGTGGCTGCTCCAGGTCACTGAGACGTCACTGACTCTGTCTGCAGATCCATAGAGCAGGGTGGAATCAGTCATGTGATCAATAGTCGCAGTGCCAGCAGGGAAGGCTGAGGAATGATACTGCTCCCAGGTTGTGCTCTGCAAAGCGAATAATCTGGGGACTATTTTCTATGCGCTTATGTCTATACATAGCCGGGCATGCACTGTGAAAAAACTGTCTATCCCCACAAATCCCCTTTAATAAATATGATGGGGAAAAAAGCTAAAGATACTGTAACATTGTCTAAGAACTTCAAATAACATTAGCTTTATGGCTTCCATTCATAATAGAGTTCTGACAACTATGCTAGATCGGTTGTATAATGGATCCTAACACACCCTCTTGAGTTATAATGGGGTCCATTTGGTTTTGTTGGAGTTCTGCTATTTTTCTACACCAAAAAATAGCCATCTGGCTGTGCTATAAAAAATGCCATATCCTCTGGAGGAAACCCCGTTGTGAAGGGAGATTATCAAATGTCAGCAAGTCTGTCACCCTGTGGTTGTGAGAATGCTGGGGCAGCTGTGAGGACATGTTATATTAATCTTCATAGCCATGTGCTACTCTATATACTGCAGCCTTTCAGAGCACAGATCCATATAAATACTGTTTGAGCTGTAAGGGTATGTTCACACTGCATGTGGGACAGGCTGTAAAATATGGAGCTGAATTGAAGAGACATAAGCTTCTGAAATCCAGGCACTTTGGTGTATACCTTATTTACTTATAAGCGTATTTGGAGTGTATTTTCCTCCTTCTCTTGGCATCATCATACTAAAGAATATATTATGCCCTTTTTTACTAGTGTGTTTTTGATTTATTGGTTAGGAAATCACAATATCATGAGGAACCTTGACCATAGTTTGTGATCTTGTGTATTCTGTGTATTGTATGTAACCCCCAAATGTAAAGCACTATGGAATTAATGGTGCTATATAAATAAATAAATAATAATAATAATAATAATAATATTTTGGCCAACATTTTAACAAATACCTTGTGATTATTTAACCTTTTTGCAGGATGCAGTTAGATCTGTTATATTTGCAGGGTGCTGGTACTAGCGAGGTGCACATATGGAGGTGCTGGACAGTCTGTCTGATATAATAGTATGGAGTGTGACCCATCGGCCGTTCCCACAGTGAGCTATACATTACTATGTGACCAGCATATTAGGCTAAGTTAACACTACCATCAAACTGTGTTCTGGGTTTCCTTCCCTGAATGCTCTTGAAAAATGTGGAGAGAAACATCCTGCAAGCAGGACTTGTCTCTGCATTTTCCACCTTTTTCGGGTGGAAATCCAGGGTAACCCAATATAGTCTATGGCAGGGGTGGGCCATTAATTTTCCCATGGGGCCACATAAGAAATTGAAACTGTTAGAGCAGCGGCAAATTTAGCTCCACCCACTTTTACGTTGACTCCGCCCATTCCCAATCATCATCCTGGTGCCCCAATTTAAACTGGGGGAAACTAGAGGGGACATGAAACTGGTGGGGGTAGTTGGAGGGGGGGGGGGGCAATAAATTAATGACAGCTGGAGCGGGACATGAAACTGGGGGCAAATAGAGGAGGACATTAAAATTGGGCAGCTGGAAGCAGAAATTAAACTGTAGGGGTAGCTGGAGGGTGACATTAAACTGGGGGCAACTAGAGGCAGACAGGTCCCCCTCCAGCTACCTCCACGGTTTAATGCCCCATCCAGTTGTTCCCAGTTTAATGTCCCCCCAGTTTAAGTGCCCCCTCCATCTGCCCGCAGTTTCATGTCCCCCCCTCCATCTGCCATCTCTGCCCTAGTATAACATTCCCCTTCCATCTCTGCCCCTAGGTTACTGAGACACACACACACACATACACACACAGACAGACACACACAAACAGACAGACAGACACACATACATATTCTCCACTCTGCATCTCACATTCCCCTCTCAGTACCTTATGACACACACCACATGTCTCCATCTTCTTGCACTGTCCTGCCGACACTAAGGCATGCCTCCCTGGACACGCCTCCCTAGACAAGCTATGCGGACCGGTCTGAATCAGTCAGAGGGCCGGATATGGCCCAGGGGCCGTGCTTTGCCCAGGTCTGGTCTATGGGGTCCAGGGTTTTCCAGGGGTAACTCCTTTTTTTGATGGCGTAAATGCAAGCAGAAAAAAATATGGCATTTGACAGTCACAGCAAAATGGATGGGATTCTGAATCCCAACCCCACTTTGTGGTAAAATACGTGTAGTGGACACACTGTGATTTCCAAGCAGAACGGAGAGCTGAACACTAGTGTGAACCTGGCACTATGTGAGTTTTTTTCCTGTGTGCATTTGATATGCTATCGTCCACCCCCTTATGGATCGTAGGTGTGGAAGTGGAAGTTTTATTAGCATTTTGCACCTGTGCTCTATTAAATACTGCAATGTGGCCTGTCTGTATACTGCACTAGCCACATTTCATCTACTATTGCCATATTTTCTGTAATATGCTTTCCTAGATGGATTCAGCCTGGAATATGAAGGGTTAAGATGTTGATAGTATGATTGGTGTTTATGGATCTAGTATACATCATCTGATACCATACACCCCCTGGGTCACCTCCAGATTCTTTTTTCCATGTACATAATAGCCACTTATTCTCAGTTGTTCCTATGTTTTTTTCTGTGCATTAAATAAGAAACCTTTTTGATAGATTCTTTTCTTTTTCTTCTAGAGACAGCTGTCACATCTTAACTTTACCACTATAAATGGTTACAGAGAAAAAACAAACATTTCATTTTGTATCTAAGACTACTTGTCAGGCACTCTTCCAATGTTAAAAGGTCACTAACATACAATTCAGCTAAAGTCGTCTTTTGAAGACATCCTGTAACAATCCTCCATCTGTAACCCTGAACTACCTGAAGATTTCTTCCCTATATTGTTACTAGAATAATGCATCATGAATTGCTGAGAAGCCTGCAGTTGTCAGGGGCTGAAAACGTGAATTGTTCTGCTAAATATTTCTCAATTCTTAACTTTCATATGTACTAAAGAATGTATATTCAGTCATATGCAAAAGTTTTAGGCAGGTGTGGAAAATACTGTAAAGTAAGAAAGCTTTCAAATATAGAAGTGTTAGAATAGTTTATTTTTGTCAATTAATATGAAGCTAATGAACAAAAGAGAAATCAAAATTGATCAATATTTGGTGTGAGCGCCCTAGAAGGATTTGAGCAAGCCTCCATACACAGAAGATCTGTGCTTAGTTCCTCAAGATGTTTGGAACAACCTCCCTGCTGAGTTCCTTCAAAACCGTCTGCAAGTGTGCCGAGAAGAATTGATAGGAGGCAAAGGGAGGTCAAACCAAATATTAATCGATTTAGATTTCTCTTTTGTTCAATCACTTTATTTTGTTACTTGCCAAAAATAAACTATTAACATTTCTATTTTTGACAGCATTCTTACTTTACAGCATTTACAGCATTGTATAGTGTGAATGGCAAGCAGGAAGATTGCCACAGAGATTGCTACTCTCAGCGGCATAAATCTGGATTACAACTGGATCTAAGGTTAAAGCCCCCAGCAACAAAAATATGCTATTGAAGAAGTGTCTTGTCTAATTTTCTGCTAATAAATCCCAGTTCTGTACAATCCAAACCCACATATACCTACTTGCTTGTCCCGGGAGCAAGCATGATTTCTCAGATTTGACTATAGACACTTTGATGCCCCTTTATTCCCCCACGTAATGTCCCCTTATACTTCCATACCATACTGTACCCCCTTACACCTTCCCCCTGCTATATGGGGAGAGATGGCACTTACACTTACGCTTCTCAGTGTCGTGGACTTGCCTGTTGAGCAATTCCCCAGTGGTTGCTGCTGAAACCAGGAAGAAAGAGGATGACAGAGACAGTGAGTTCTAAACTTGACCCAGCCCCTGTCCCTGCCTACTTGCCTCAACTACCCTGGGCAGTAGCAGGGCTACTGGACAGCAATCCTTTCTCTGAATAAATGTAACACAGAACAGGACAAGACAAACAACACAGAAGCAGAGTCAGAATGCCGAGGTCAAACTAGAAAGACAAACAGTACCAAATCTGGATCCAAAAGAGTGGAAGTGAAAGGTCAGAAGTCAGAAAATACAATACAATACAATACTAGCAAGAGGACCGCTTAACAAGGACAGAGTCTCAATAAACAGCAAACGTGTGGGCTAATGACCTGTTTATAGGAAGTCCAGAACCCACCCCAGACTTGATTGTTAGATAGAGAGGAGACAAAGGTGTAAGAGATGTGTGTGGTGGAAAATCAGTTATAGAGATGAGATGATAGAGCAGTGTTCAGACAGAGAAAGAAAAACCTTAAACAAGGAATAATAACTGAACACTCCTCCTGCTCTGAAGTGTGCGAGCGGATGGCGCAGAAGTTCAAACAGATGTGGACGTAACACTCAGACTCCCGTTCCTTCCTTGCTCTGGGAACCCTGTCAGCACCAGATAGGGAAGGGATCCGAGGATCTATGAGTGGTAAGTGACATCTGTTCCGCTCAGTCAATACAAGGAATTCTTTCACTTTTATTGATGGAAACACTTATTGCTGAACACGAGTGGGCCCCCAGGCGCTAGTAGAAAAAGAAACCCATTGAAGTCAATGGGAGGCTTTTTTTTCAGCACTGAAATTCCACACCAAATTCCTCACCAATTTCTTCCATGTGAATGGACCCTAATACACCATCCCTTTGGTAGGGCAGTACTGAGGAGACTCAGACTACAGTGCTCCCCAGGTAAAAGGACAGAACAGGGGTCACTTCTGTAAGTAAATTACAAATAAAGTTTTTTGGCAAAATTAGTTAGTGTGAAATTACCTTTGGAACCCAAAACACCCCTTTGCATAAGAAACTTATTTTATAAGCCCCTTTCGGGAATATGGATGTCATAGGGTAAGTTCCCACTCTTGTGAACAGCACGAGCAACTCTCACTGGTGTATGACATGTACAATAATGTGTACAATAATAGCTGTCTATCTGCTATCTATAGCATTCTGACTATCTGTCAGGCTTCACTTAGACATTCAAAAAAAACTTATCATAAGACGAGAGTCACGATATGGTGGCAACAATACATTGGAACAAGGGGTAAAGAGTAAAGAAAGAATAGCTAGCAACTATTCAACCTAATGAATAACATGGATACAGAATGGAGGGGGTCTGTGATAACTGTACCCCATTGCATTCATTAGATTAGATGCCCTATGTAAAGGGATCTAAATGGATCTGGTGAGCGCAGTACTTTCAATGCTACAGTATATACTTCTGCAACAGGCTTGTTGACAAATAACATTTGTCAAAAACAGCTCCAATTTCAGTACAGATATAGAGGCAAGACAACATTATTTTTTACAAATGTGCCCACATACCTGATGTCAGACACAGCAAATACATGTGCGCCATATTACTAGTTTATTTGACAAAGGGTGACACTATTAAAGCCTAGAATGTTGCAGGTAATGATGATGGAATGCTAAGTATATATCACACACTGCAGAAACCTCGTCATTACTAGGTTTTAATTGCCCTGCCAAACCCTTATTATTCATCTTAACCCTTCCCAGTCCAGACTGCTGTCAGTCAGCAAAACTAATTATCATAATCTCTAATTCCATGCACCTTTGTCATAGCTCATCATCACCCATAATCCTTTGTGATGGTGGCCTCTGGGATGCTACCTTTAAAACCGGGGCCCCCAGATTGGGAGGGGATCTGACTGTTGGCACTCGCCTGTTTTCACATGACTATGGATCCTGTTATTGTTACCATGCCCAGAGCTGCAGTGCTCACTCACTGTCTCTGTCATAGCAGCAGTTATGGTTTACTGTATTTATGAAAGTCAATAACCCCTTAAGGCTAAGGCTCCACATAAAGGGTCACAGCCAAAAAGCACTGCGGAAAAAAAAGCGATAATAAGGCGTTTTCCTCTGCGGAATTTCTGCTTGAATTATACCTATAGGGAAACCGCCGTAGTTCCTGTAGATATAATCAACATGTTGTAATTTGCAAAAACGCAATAATCGATGCGGATTATTTTCTGCAATGTGTGGCTGGGATTAGCAAGAATCCCATCCCCTATGCTGGGACTGTAAAATGCATGAGTGTACTATACCACTGCAACTAAACTCATTGTCAGTCTTTGCGGTATCTGCCCCGGTTGCAGAAAAATCTATGCTGTTAGCTTTGGTACTGATATCACTGCAATGTCAGGGGGCCCGTCCTCACAGGTCATCGTTGGGTGGTGAGGAACGCTTCCACTGATGGCACAAGTCTATAGAAGTGAGCTGTCAGGTGCTTCACATCAATGCCATTTCTTATAATGGGCACATGAAGAGACATGCTCTATTTTGGTCCAGTTGGCAGACCACAGAGCCCCATCAAAGTCTATAGGTCTGTGAAAAACACAGATAGCACACAGATACCATTCATATGCAGTCCACTTTTCACGGAGCCACAGCCATGGTAACGTGTTGGAATTTATTAAAAAGTTGATCAGATCAACCACGGAAAGCACGCACCCACAAACTACCAGGGCGGAGAGCTGTACGAGGATATCCCAGAGATCGCATGCAGATTGCAGATGTATGAATGAGGCTTTACCCCTATAGTAACATCCATCACATGGCCACATTCATTTATTACCTGTAAATGGAGGCTATTCATATGACTGATATTGTCATGAACCATAATTTGCCATGGACCATCAAAATATCAGTCATGCTCTATTCTTGTCTGTTTTCACAGATCCCTCCGTGTATAAGAGATCCGGCCGCCCCTTTGGAGCAAAATGGCCGTGAAAAAGAGACCATTAAGATTAAAGTGAGTTACGTAGTGTTATTCATTTAGTAACGTAGCTACATGCTCTCTGTGTATATACTATAGATGGTTTACACTGCTCATATACCTACTATATGCCGTCTTGTTCTTTCGCAAAACACATAAAATGATAATAATTATAGCATAAAAAAACATTAAAGCTACATGTGCTTTCCACAGACCCATACATTACATGATAAGATAAGATAATCCTTTAATAGCCCCAGCATGTGGTAATTATAGTGTATTACAGCAGCATGGATAATACAGTAATATATTACAAGAAAGAACACATACAAGCTCATAGCAGATAGAAAAGATACTAGGAATCATAGCAACTAAGAAGAAAAGAAAGACTCAGGATCATTTAGTTCTCTGTGCGGAGTGATCTCCATTTAGCCTGATGTTGATTATACAGCCTGATCGCGGTTGGATGGAAGGACCTCTGATAGCTCCTTCTCACACTTGGGGTGAAGCCGTCGGTCACTGACAGTATTGCCCAGTGCTATCACGGTCTCATACATGGGATGGGAGTTGTTCTCCAGCATGAAATCACCAAGTACTGTGTCCAGGGGGCTCCCCAGGACAGAGCTGGCCCTTCTGATCAGCCTGTCAAGTCTATTCCTATCTCTGGCTGGTATGCTACTCCCCCAGCAGGGCACTCCGAAGAAGTGCATGAGACCGGACCTAAAGTGTGTGCATGGGGTCAGAGAAAAGAATAGATACATTAAGAAAATGTATAGCACACTGACAAAAAACTTAGACGTACACCAGCTGGGAGCTACAATTTACACCTTAAAGAGGACCTTTCATGTCCCCTGGCCACATGCGGTGTAATACACCGCTAGAAAGCTGACAGTGCACTGAATTCAGCTCACTATCAGCATTCCCGTTCTACGCCCCCGCTGAAGAGCTACCAGTGCCGTTACCGTAGCTCTTCAGTGTCAGAAGGGCATTTCTTAAATCTGTCAGGAACGCCCCTCCTTGCAGTATTGTCTATTGTGCTGTTCTGTGAGAGGGAGCGTTCCTTACTGCCCAGCGATGAGGCGGCGCGGTGAGGAACGCCCTTCCCCCCCAGTACTTGTCTATGGACGACTACTGTCAGGAGTAGGGGGGACGTTCCTCACCGCATGTGCTTGAGGACATGAAAGGTCCTCTTTAATACATGTACACACTACACTTCTCTATTAGGCTGCGTTCACACAGAGTTTTTTGGTCAGGAATTTGGTCAGGAAACTAACTCAAATTCCTCCTCCAAAAGACGCCTCACCGTACAGTGAGGCGTTTTTAGGAGGAGGAATTTGAGTCAGTTTTCTGACCAAAAAACTACATGTGAACGCAGCCTTATTCTGTCACCACCCAGCAATGACACCGAGCTGTGAAGCTGTCCCCTCTATACTGTGCTGAAACTAAGGATAAGTTCACACAGAGTTTTTTGGTCAGGGTTTTGGCAGAAATCCGCCTCCAAACCATGAACCAAAAACGCTCTTTTCCGCTAGCGGCAAAAAAGAAGCAAGATGTTCATTCGTTTTTGACACCTGAGCATTTTCTGGCTTGCGGCTTCGATGCAAGTCAATGTGAGTCGGTTTTTCCTGCTAACGTTTTTGGTCAGAAACCTGAAGCGGAACCCGAAGCGTTTTGGGCAAAAAACCTGATCAGGAAACGCCAGGCGGTTTTTTAAAATATAATTCATGACCATATCCCAAGAGGAAACGGATCTGGAAACTCCTCGAAAAACGCCTCAAAAAACACTTCAGGAAATGCTTCAAATGGCAAAAAACTTCTCACGCGTTTTCCGGTCCGGTTTTCAGATGTCTCTGCACGTGGAGCAGTTATTGGCAGTGGTATATAACACAGACAATGTTAGGGTTGGTTCACATCTGCTTTTGTATTCCATCCGGAAGGAGTCCACATGGAGACCCCCCCACACCCAAACGGAATACAAACGCAGGACCCCATTATAGTTTATGGGGTCCATGTGATTTTACAGCACAGCGCTTGCAATTGCGTTTGTTTTCTATTTGGGGGTCTCCATACGGACTCCTTACGGATGGAAGACAAAAGCAGATGTGAAGAGGGCATTAGAGGTCGCTGTGAAGTGGCTAGTGGGCTTATATACCTTGAGCAATAGGTGTACTGAGAAAGTTGTATTCATTTTTGTAGATTTAGCTGAGAACCATAGATCAATGTATGATATTGGGATGTGCAGTCCATCTCTGTTTTTCTTCTTCCCATGTTAGAGGACATGATAGACCCTTTCGAAATCTGCCCCATTGGTTAATGCAAGCATAAAAACCCCTGAAACGTGACGCAGGCGTACATCAGACACTACAATGCAGCCATATAAGGCCGGTGTCATACAGGTTTGTGAGGTACAACCAGAAGTGGATCCAGCAGGAAGGAAGTGTACAAGTTCTTTCTTTACATTTACTGTTCCTTTAGAATCCACTTCTGGCTTTGGCTAAAAAAAAAACCTGCCATAAAACTGCCTATGTGACACCAGCCTTACACCCATCTGGACCTGGCCTATAGGCTGGAATCCAGCATGCTGTGTTTGAGCCAAAGCCAGGAGTGGATTAGAAGAATGGTAAATTTATAGGAAAAACGTATAGTTCTCCTTTTGCTGGATCTAGTTCTGAATTTGGCTTTAAAATAACTGCAGCAAAAATTGTATGTGAGATTCCAGCTGTAGGCTAAGGCCACACTTAGTGAAAATCCAGTAGGAAAAAACACAGCAAAAAAGTTAGCGTGTTTCACTCCTTTTTGGTGGTGCTTGTCACTTTTCACCTTCTCCACCCTATATAGAGCTATTGGATAAATTCAGTGTTTTCACAGGTAAAATGAACATCCAATGCTTTTTTTTTTTTAAACTTCTGCAGCGATTTCCAACCTGCCATAGGAATGTTAAGCCTGCAGCATGTCATGTATAAGGAGAGTAGACTACTCACTGTGGATTTGCTGTAGTTTTCAGCTGCCTTGTGCATACCACAGCATCCCCCGCTACAGATGTAGAAATATCTTCCTTAAACTCAGGCCTCACATAGCGTAAACACCATGACAAAAAACACGGCGTTTTGCAGTCCCTGCCAAATGAATCCCATTCACACATTGCAGAAAAATACCCACAGTGGATATGCTGCAATTTGCAAAAACATGGCATTATACCTACGGAAACACTGGCGGTTCCTCTATAGGTATAATTGAAGCAGAAAGTCCACAGAGAAAACCTCTATAGGCTTTCTTTCTGTGTACAGCGCTCTTTCACGGCGGCCCGCTACGTAGGGTTTTTGCTTTAGCATTTACACCACATGGGGCCTCGGTCTAAGGAAGATTTTTATAAATCTCTCTGACATTTGTAGCGCATGGATACTGTGGTACGCCCAAAAAAGCTGAAAACTCCAGCAAATGCAGAGTGAGTAGTCTATTCCCCATATCAATGACACGCTGCCGGCCTAAAATCCCTATGCCAGGAGGGGAAACTCCTGCAGATGTTTACACCACGTGGGCCTTCAGCCGAACTTTACATTTGAAAACTGAAGCACCCCCCCCCCATTTGTTTAGAAATTGTGTTCATTTCCGAGAGCTGTTCTTTTACTACAATGTTACTTTGAGCCGCACCAACACACAGCCTGAATTCAGCCTCATACTGCTTTACGTGGCTATAAGCCAAACACCAGGAGTGGGTACAAAACAAGATATAGAAATCTTCCATCATATATTCTCTTATCATCTTCCACTCCAAGTTTTGGCTGACAAATACTGACCAAAAGACAGACCAACATGTGAACGTGGCCAATTACAATTTTATTATTATTTTTTAAATATGAAGGATAAGGGGAAACAACAGAATGGAAGGTAAGATGTTATGTTGATGTAATGTTATGGTTATATGGAGCCCGAGGAGTCTATCATCAGGATTTCCTCTCTGTACCTCTGACAGATGCCATTCTGCATACAGGGAATATGCCGCCTATGGTAAAAATATATATATAGTGTGCACTAACCTTTTATTACTATTTTTATTGAATGCCTCTTTATCGAATAGTCAACTATGCTATTTTATACAGAGAATTAAAAAAGGCATCTCAGCATTCTGTAGGGATCCATTGGGGGACTATGGATATGTCTGAATTTTACAGCAGGAGCTTTTCTGGCTCATACACAATGTGAATGCACCCTTAGGCCCAGTTCACATCTGTGTTCAGGTCATTCCGTTCCCCTAACCACATGACATATGCACAGACAAAAGTCCCGCAAGCAGCACTTTTCTCTCTCCATTTTTCATGCGAAAACCACAAATACCCCATTATAGTCGGTGGGGTCTGCGGGTTTCCTTATTATGCGGATAGGTTTCTGTTCGGGGCTACCCAAGCGGACTCCCCGAATGGAAACCCAAACGCAGATGTGAATAGGGTCTTACATGTATTAGGCCCCATTCTCACACTAACGCGCCGCTCATTTAGACACGTAAACACATGTCAGAGTGAGGCACTTTAAAACAGATCCCATTGACTTTAATGGGAGGCTTTATAACCCATTGATTTCAATGGGTAGCGCGCTAAAGCTGGCACCCAATGAAGTCAATGGGATCTGTTTTGAAGCGCCGCGCTCTGACACGTGTTTATGTGTCTAAATGAGCGCAGCGTTACTCCGTGGGAACGGGGCCTTAAGGTGTTATCAACAGACCCAGACATTTTAGTAAATTATAAAAAAAAAAAAGTTGTGTGGAAGTATTATTCATTATATCTGGCAAGATAAATGTATACTCAGTAAATTCAGTATATTCCTCCTAACAAAAAGTGACAAGTACCAGACTATGGTGTTTTTTTTACGTATATACATTTTATCTACAAATCCCTTTGTTTTACCACCATGCACTCCTTAATGGTTATGACCATATCAGCTTCCAGATTATTTAGTTCCAGACCTTTAGAGTAAGGGCGGGTTCACACCTGGCATAATTTTATGCCACAGAAAAATGTGCCACAAAATTCACATTTACATGAGGATTTGGATGCATATAAAGAGTGGAGATGTAATACAAAAGAGCAATATCCACAGCAGTCTGCATCCAAAACTGCATGCAAGAAAAGAAGATTCTACAGCGGATAAAAATACACCACATGTGAACCAACCTGCCAAATATCATATGTCATTCTGCTTATGCTTCATGTTTGAATTACAATATATTACATAGTATAATAAAATATGGTATAATATAATAACACAAGAGACAGAGAACAGTTCATGTCATTTTATTTTGAAATTTATGAATACAAAGTTTAGGATTGTGTCATTGCTAAACTACAAAGAAAACACACAGCATCAGAAATCAAAGTTTTTAATGCTAAGGACAAAATAATCTTCCCATCCATCAAGTCCATAATTAATAAATCACGTATCGACGAAAAGATCTGGCATAGCATGCCAAAAACAAGACTAATTTCTCTAGTGAGTGTTCATTGACGGAACGTGATCTGGTTTAGAGTTTAGATGAAACTGGAAAAGTGCAATTGTTCTGTATGTAGTCAATGCTGGCAACGAATAAGAAACAGACATAACATGGATTATTTTCATCTGCAATGATTCCACGTCTAATAATATAGTACAGCACGGTGTAGACAGAGCCAAGATCCAGGATCAGTTATCAGTACTGCCGGGGCTACAGCACTCACTAGAAATCCAGTATAGACGGTAACGGACGGGGAGAACAATACTGACATAGCGATTGTGTAAAAGATCTACCAGATCCCAAATCTCTCACTACATATTATAATGTACTGATCTGGTGGATGGGACTAACATCATGCATTAAACTTACTTTAGCAAAACTATAGAAATTAAAAGGATTCTTAAAGGGGTTTTCTCATTAACAATAGATAGGATAGGAAAGATGAGTGTTTGACCAGTCAGACACCAATGATCTCAAAAACAGGAGTCCCCAATTTCCGTATCCCCTTCTATGAGCCTGAAGGAGAACTGTTGTCAGCGTTCTCCACCAGTCTCAAAAAAGTAACTGTAGTGGTGGTAGTGCATTTACACTAGTGCTCCATTTACACAGGACCCCTTTTTGTGATTACTTGATGTCCAGGTACCAGACACCTGTCTCGTATCCTACAAGCAAGCGCTGCTTGTGAGAAAACTCCATTAAAGTGGTTCCACAGAACAGATGAGTATTATATGATATGGCTATTATTCCAGCAATGTCACCAAAGCAAATCTAATGTATAAAAAGCACAAAAATATAATATGAATAAAGCCTACACGTCACCATCGGAAGTGGCAAATGTCTACTGATCGGATTGTGTATCACCAGTTACCGACTACAACCTATAAATTAAATGTATAAAATTAGTGCAGATAAAACAAAGGTAATGCCATCAAATTCTGACTTCCACCCCTCCCCCCACACAAAAAACCCCGGAAAAAAAAAAAAAAAAATTACATAAATAAAGGTATTGTCCTTAGGAATTACAGGGAAGCGGATCATCTTAAGAAAGTTGCACTGGAGGAGAAAAAGTTAAAGGTTATAAAACTATGTACAGGACTTCTTAGGAGCTGTCCAGCTGCGTTCACTTCTTCCGTGTAGACTTCTTTGGGCTGGACTTAGCCTTGGGTTTGGCAGGCTTGGCTTTCTTCACCTTAGATGCCTTGACAGGTTTGGCTTTCACAGTCTTTGTTTTCTTGACTTTCTTAGGTGAAGGAGCTGCTTTCTTCTTGGCCACCTTCTTTGTCTTCTTCTCAGGAGCTTTGGGCTTCTTGGCTTTGGCTGGAGACTTGGCAGCTTTCTTAGGCTTTGCTGCTGCCTTCTTGGGAGAAGCCACTTTTTTGACTTCTTTCTTGGATTTCTTAGCTGGCTTCTTAGGCTCATCTGCCTTGGCCAATCTGAAGGACCCAGAGGCACCCACACCCTTGGTTTGTTTGAGGGTGCCGGAGGTCACCAGCCTCTTGATGGACAGTTTGATCTGGGAGTCGGCATTCTCCCCCACTTTGTAATGGTTTTTGATGTACTTCTGGATGGACTGACGTGAGGAGCCGGACCTGCTTTTTTCTGCTTGGACGGCTGCCAGGATCATGTCCGAGTACTTGGGGTGGTCAGTTGACTTCTTGGTTGTCCTGGATCTCTTGGGCTTGGCTGCTGGGGCAGCAGACGAGTTTTCTGCCATCTTTACAGGTGTCTCAAAAGGCAAACTTTATGCAATGAGAAACTTGTTATTGTTGTTGCCAGCCGTCTCTCTCCTCGGAGCTCTGGTAGCAACAGGGCAAGATGTTTACAAGATATCCTCAAGACTGTAGGCAGAAGAGCAGAAATTGGGCTTATTCGGCACTTCTGACACTTTCCTCACAGCCCTTTCTCCAAAAAGTTCAGCCCGAAAAAATAAAGGAGTAATTGGATGTGTCCGGATTTGGTTGTTCTTTGTGCAGACTAGTCAGTGTCCTCAGAGTTTCCTTCCACCTGTCAGTCAGTCTCAGATTCTTCTCCCCCCGGGTAAGGTATGTCAGTCGGAGAATTTTTTTTTTGGTTGCCGTCTTTCCCAGCTCTGCTCCGTCCTCCCTGAGAGTGCTCTCCCCTCAGCTGTGTTTGTTTGCTGTCTCTCGGCTGCTCGGTGACAGTCACAGGCGCTCTCTCCTCAGCACCTTCCCTCCCTCTACTGGCCCCTCCCGCCGGTTCCCGCCTTTTATTTGCTGGGGTCGGACCGAGTTGAAGACTGGCGGCTGCGGGCGGGAAGAGGCAGACATGGCGCCGCTCTGCTACTATCTGTGTTTCTTCCCGAACACAAACCTTCCATTCTCTGAGCCCCCGGAGGCTCTGCCATTCTCCCAGCCGTAGGTCCCGTGAGCCCAGTCTTTGGTCTCTCGGCCCCCCATGTCTCCCAGTCCCGGGACACTGCACAGCCTGCGGGAGAACCCCGAAAACTGCCATGGTGTTGCAGGAATTACACGCATTTCGTCCTTTCTGGCCCCTGTGGAGCAGACCCTGGGGGCCCGTTGGGCGTGAGACTCTGGCAGGGTGTAGGTGTAACCCTGAGCCATGAGTGAGGTTCATAAAATGTCTACTGGCTTCTCCCCTTTCCATACTGAGGGGGGCAAAAGCAACCCCAACTAACACACAGACCTGAGAGCACAGTATGTCCATCAGGGAGAGGTGGGAGGGTCTGGAGCCCTCCTGGGGGACATAGCAACAGCATGGGGTGCCCCCCAAGATATATCAGACCTGCACCCCAAAAATCTCCACTGTGCACCTTTCCTATCCACGTTTTATAGCTTCTTGGCAAAACTTTCCAGCTGACTTTTGTAATGTGTGAAAGCAGCCATTACTGTACTGGAGACCAGAAACCAGGGGGAAAGGGGGAACAGGGCAGGTGAAACCCACCATGAACTGGACCTTAATACCCCCCTCCCTAAAATATTGCCTGTGTACCCCACTCCATGCTGGTAACAGGAGACAAAGCACAACTCTATGTATACATATGTAACACTTGCTGTGACTTGCAGCTGCTGCTGACACTTACCAGGGACATAACATCACCCTAAAAAATCTGCAAAATGTCGCAAAATGTGACTGTAATTTAGGGGGGTTTTGTGACATTTCACCTATTTGCAATAAAATCAATGCATGTGGTGGTGTGTTACTGTTTTATGTGCTCCCCATTACTGGTGTTTTCTGGGATATGAACCCCCATAAAGTGACTTGGTCTGGAGGGGAGATATTTTTGCAATCCACATTTTTGCACCCATAAATCTTAATACATTAGTATTGTTATAAACCATATTTGGGGGGCATTTGCCCACATAACAGTAATGTTACCAAATCGCAGGCACATAATGAGATCCTCTCTTGCAGCTTTACCACCTGTGCCCCCAGTGTACATACCACACGTGGGTCTGGGGGTTGCAGTGCCAGGTAGATACCCCTGCGTGTTTGGCACTGCAGTGCACATGTATATGGAGTGCCTGGCACGATTATGGCGGGGGATTAGGGCAATAGATCTGACAACACATAGACAGGGGATGTGTGGTGTTTAATCTCAGCCTCCCTGGTCCATGACTAAACACAAAGGGATTAAGCCGATTTTAAGGATGTCAAACCTTTCAAATTGTCTTGCAGCTCGGATCGCCATCTTGCTGGAGGGAGTTGCTACTATTTTTTCATCTCCCTTCTCCATTGAAAACAAACAAGACAAGTTCAAGACAGTGAAGTCACCTGAGCTGATCAAACAGGAGCCTGGGTATACATATATACTGTGGCTGCAAGGTGCAAGACTGCTGCTACTTCTTGTGTGGACAGAAAGAATTTGCAGAAATGCCATCTATTCCCTGTTTCTGCAGCAGGGATCACTTGCATCTCCTTAATCTCCATCACATGGCTCTCCCAGCACATAGTCCTTCCTGTCTACATACCTGTAGCCTTTATTCTTCTTATTCTTAGGATTGTTACATTTATTACAGGCTGTGAATATTAGAATGAGGTTATTTTTATTACATGAATGGTACCAAAAATGCAAGAGTGTATCCAGTGTAATATTACTTCCACACAGTAACACACCATGCAGTAATTTCTGAGGATTTCCTGTCAAAAAATAAATAATTTAAGTGACTACTTATGTAACATAGACTATAATGGGATGTACTAAACCAATGGCATCAGAAAGCAAAATCCAGTCATGCCAGTGTCTCTGTAGTCTGTACACCTACTATAACAATACTAGAGGGTGTCTAGGAAAAGGGGTGAGGTTAAGGGGGGGGTTCAAAATGTGCCATGTTTACTTTAAACAAAAAAAAGGGTTTTGTTTTTTTTTTTCTTTCATGATATGATTTATTATTGAAAATGTACTCCGGTCATGTTTGTAATTTGCATCAAATTTACCATGTCACTCGCGCCTTCCAGATAAATTTAGCGCAGGTTTGCCATTTACGCCAGCTCCCTAGGGCAGTACTGATAACCCTCCAGCTATGTGTTTATTGCGATATACAGTATAGGTTTTGTGCATGAAAAATGGAAACCCAGCATATCCCAATATAGTCTATGGGGTCCGCAGGTAACTGCTTTTTAAATAGATTAGGGTTTTTTAAGAACGGAAACCCAAGCACAGGTGTAAAACTAGAGTAACCTTTTTTTTATTGACATGTTCTAGCTTAGTTGGGGGAGGGAGGGGTGAAATGCTATTTAGGAATATATGCCAGCGTCATGTACCACCTTTATTAGGGTACATCCCATGCTTCACATATGACATGGGAAAATGTGCAATGTATGGGGGGGTGCATTAGAAAAACTAGGGGGCGCTATATCTAACAGTGTAAATTATCTTGGCAAATAAATATTTGGGGACTTTCATTAAGTTCAGTGTTTTATATGTTGTCCACTAGCATCATATGCACAATTATTGAGGGGCACATATCTCTTGCAAATTAAGTAACGTTAGGATTTACATGTGTCAGAAACTGACATCTACTCAAGTCAGAATCTGGAACAGATTTAGGTGTTTACTTATGCCATTTCTCTGTTAAATATATTGGGCCATGAAGGTCACGCCCCCTTTCCACATGACTCCACCCATAACACACCCACTTTTTTTTTTCAAGGCGCTTTGACCATGGAAAAATTATAAGAATGTGCAATTGGTGCAAAGTTAGCATGCACCCCAAAAATTGCATCTTTCTTGACACCAGTTGAGGTTTCACAAATGTGCTCCATTATTTTTAGTTACGTTTAAATCTAATAATCCATGCTTACTAAGGCTGGATTCACACCTGCGCGCGTTGCCCATTTGGGTATTCCGTCCATCGGTCCACTTAACAAACGCAGTACTCTTCTCTCTGCATTTTTCGGGTGGAAACCCGGCAGACCCTATTATAGTCTATGGGATTTTAGGTTAGCCGCTTTTTTAAAGCAGATTAGGTTTCCATTTGTGGGATTCCCAAGCGGACCCCATGAATGGAAATCCAAACGCAGGTGTGAACCTAGCGTACATTGAATTTGCCACTTTCATAAGTTGGTGCATTTCATTTTAGACACATTTATCATGGATTGGTGTGAAATATTTAATACATTCCCAAAACTGCACTAAACATATTTACAATTTTTGTCCCTTTTTCTCACAACTTTCTGGAAACGATTTGGATAATTATTTGTTACAGCAAAAATGGAGGTAGTTGTGCAAAATTTATGGTGTGTGCATTGATTGCTCTTCCATAATTCAGACCATATTAGATATTTTTCTTTATGTCACCTCATCACTGGCAAACTTCAGATTAAATTTTTTTTTTTAATATACCATTAATACATTTCCAGTCCATGGTACGATGACCATTGTCGGTATGAACACCAGTTGCAGCCTTTAAACCCCTCAGATGCCACTATCAATGGAAAACGCACCATCTAAGAAAATTGGTGCATTTTCTAAGAAAAGTGGACAGACACCCCAATCAGACCCCCATGGCTGCCATCTTGCCTACCAACTTTTTTTTAAATTCACAGGCATAATACACTGTAATACTTATTGTGAGGATGTAAACCTAAATGGTGCTGGAGTGTGACCCACAAAAATGGTTGAAGAGGATCTTTACCACAGCCATCCCTGTCCAAAACTCCAGAGAGGAAGCTGACAGCAAGACGCTGTTGTTTGTGTTCCTGCAGGAAGCAGCTGGAGATAGGCAGGACTGGCACCCAGAAGAGAATTAGCGAGATCCAGAGGAAGTAAAGACGGGTGAAGGCTACCCTCCCTACTTAACAAGCTTATGTGGGTGACTATTTATGGCCATATACACACGTGGACAAAATTGTTGGTACCCCTCGTTTAATGAAAGAAAAACCCACAATGGTCACAGAAATAACTTGAATCTGATAAAAGTAATAATGAATAAAAATTAGTATACAAGCCACAAAGCTCCTGGGAGCATGCCCTATGGACAGATAAGACAAATATCAAACTTTTTGGCAAGGCACATCAGCTGTATGTTCACAGATGGAAAAATAAAGCATATCTTGAAAAGAACACTGTACCTACTGGGACACATGGAGGAGGCTCTGTTATGTTCTGGGGCTGCTTTGCTGCATCTAGCACAGGGTGGCTTGAATCTGTGCAGGGTACAATGAAATCTCAAGACTATCAAGGGATTCTAGAGCGAAATGTGCTGCCCAGTGTCAGAAAGCTTGATCTCAGTCACAGGTCATGGGTTTTGCAACGGGTAATGATCCAAGACACACAACTAAAAACATCCAAGAATGGCTAAGTGGAAAACATTTTGAAGTGGCCTTCTATGAGCCCTGGCCTAAATCCTATTGAGCATCTTTGGAAGGAGCTGGAACATGCCGTCTGGAAAAGGCACCCTTCAAACCCGAAACAACTGGAGCAGTTTGCTCATGAGGAGTGGGCCAGAATACCCGCTGAGAGGTGCAGAAGTCTCATTGACAGTTACAGGAATCGTCTGATTGCAGCGATTGCCTTACAAGGTTGTGCAACAAAACATTAAGTTACGGGAACCATCATTTCTGTCCAGGCCTGTTTCATGAGTTTTTTTTTTTGTTTGTTTTTTTATTCTGCTGAAGTGAAAAGCAATGTCAGACTTTCATTTGTTCATCTTCATAGAATTTTTATTCATTATTACTTTTGTCAGATTCAAGTTATTTCTGCGACCATTGTGGGTTTTTCTTTCATTAAACAAGGTATACCAACAATTTTGTCCACGTGTGTGCTGTGTTCCTACCCAAGACAGGTTACCAACCCCTGTTTAGCTATGTACACTCATTGTACCTGTGTTTGGAAGTAATGGTTTCATCTTTTAGTAATATAAGGTCTTGTTGGTTGCTGTCTTCTCTTGACAGGGGAGAGGCCGAACTGTGGTTGTGCTTGTGGGAGGATTTATGTGGTGCTTCCCATGGTATGACCCTGAGCAGGCTGTGGTCTGACGTGTAGGTTACACCAGAGTGAGGAATTACTATACAAGAGTTTGCAACTTTTTGAGAATTTGTTGGTTCGCCTTCATATTGTTTCTGTCTGGTCCTTGACATCCTAGAAAGCAGTCTACCATTTTGCGAAGAACTGGAGGACAGAAAGCGAGTGGGAACATCACCTGTGGGATCATGAGTGTCGCCTGTCCCCTTATGTAAGCTTATTGTAACATTGGATCATGCAACATTACAACTAAATTTTGGCACAAAATGTTGCATTTCAAGAGCCCTTTTTCCATGATTCCTTACGTCTTTTCATCTAAGTCACACTTCTTTGACAAACTAGTTTAAAAAAAATTGCATAAACCTGGAAGCAAATTTTGCATTGGCCAGGCGTCAAATTTGTTGCATTTTAAGCCATGTTCTAGGCCAGACCTGGGCAAAGCACGGCCCACGGGCCATATCCGGCTCTCTGACTGATTCAGTCTGGCCCACATAGCTTGACTAGGGAGGTGTGTCTAGGGAGGCGTGTCTTAGTGCCGGCAGGACAATGCAAGAAAATGGAGATATGTGGTGTGTGTTCTAAGGTACTGAGAGGGGAATGTGAGATGCAGGGTGGAGAGAGTATGTGTGTCTGTCTGTGTCTCAGTAACCTAGGGGCAGAGATGGAAGTTGAATGTTATACTAAGGCAGAGATGGCAGATGGAGGGGGAGACATGAAACTGGGGGAGAGATGGAGGGAGGACATGAAATGGGGCAGATGAAGGGGGATACGAAACTGAGGGAGAAATGGAGGGGGGACATGAAAGCGGGGGTATACGAAGGGGGCACTTAAACTGGAGGGACGTTAAACTGGGCACAACTGGAGGGGGCATTAAACCGTGGAGGTAGCTGGAGGGGGACCTGTCTGCCTCTAGGTGCCCCCAGTTTCATGTCCCGCTCCAGCTGTCATTAATTTATTGCCAACTACCCCCACTGTTTAATGTCCCCCTCCAGCTGCTCCAGTTTCATGGTCCCTCTAGTTTTCAGAGTTGGGGCACCAGGAGAGGGACTTAATACTGTGGGGCAGTTGGAGGGGACATTATAATGTGGAGAAATATAATGTACGGGTGACTGTAGGAGGATTATACTTTGTGGGGGCACATGGAAAGATGATTGGGAATGGGTGTAAGCAATATAGAAGTGGGTGGAGCTAAATTTGCCATGGCACGGTCCTCTATCATAGTTTCAATTTCTTTTGCAGTCCCATGGGAAAATTAATTGCCCACCCCTGTGCTGGGCACATACACATTAGCAAATATGCCCCAGTTTCACCAAAATAGATGTTTTCTCAGGGTTACATACAAGTGAACAAGGGTTTCCATTTTCAAGAGGGTGATTTACCATAGCGATCAACCTAGCTGCTCTGTGCAAACCATTATTTATTAACTATAAATAGCATGCATGTGATCTAAATTGTAAGGAAAAGTTCATCACAGAAATTACATGCTGGGGAATACAATGACAGTGCTGGATATGTGTTGTGTAGGAATTTCAGCAAATGTGTGACACTAGAAGGCACATGGAGGGTAGACAATGCAGTAGAATGAGTGTATAGTGTATAGAGCCTTCCATTGATGGATGTATCACTATGTACACAAACATATAACACAGAACAGTAAAAGAAACATTATCTCAGGGCATCCATCATATTTCAAGAGCACTATAAGATCGGTTGCTATACACAACAAAGAGTCTTTCTTTTAGACAGTTTCATAAATCTCTATATTCTGCACTTAAAGGTAATTTACATCACAGGCAGTGCCATTCCCTAATTTATATAATGGGAAAGATTTATCATAAGACACTGGCGGTATTATATACCAATAGAAAGCTGATAGTGCACTGAATTCAACACACTGTCAGCTTTGGCGTTATGTGCCCTAGTGCCAGAGATATCAGTGCCAAAACTATATAATCACATTTGACAGAATAACTATGACCACTTTCAGGAAGCGAGCAAGGGGCCTAAAATTTAAATAAAAAATAAAATTGCATAATTCACACCATAGAATTCTGGAGAGTAAGGGGGCATTCACACGGAGTAACGCCGGGCGTGTATCACAGCTGTACACACCGGCGATACGGCAGGCTACCGAACACTTCCCATTCACTTTAATGGGAGAGCTCGTAAACACCGCTGTTACGAGCGCTCCCATTGAAGTGAATGGGAAGTGTTCGGCAGTCTGCCGTAACGCCGGCGTGTACAGCTGTGATACACGCCCGGCGTTACTTCGTGTGAATGCCCCCTAAGACTTGATAAATTACCCCAATGTTATTGGAAATTCAATGATCAAATTTCACTTTGTGGCGTCATATGTTTAATTATGACATGGTGGTCAGGGCATGAAGTACACCTTTTTTTCACTCTGTGGTGTCGGTGGATTATACATATAAAGGGAAACAAAAATTCTGCCTAGTGGTAACACAAATGTAGGACATATAGTTAAATATAAATAATGTATTTGCTGGCCCTTCCAGATAAACTAGAAAACATGTCTGGTTTTGTCGCATTAAACCTTTCCCATCGCAACCATTTTTCGATTTTTGTTTTTTACTCCCAATTGCCATACAAATTTTTATTTTTATGTTCACAGACCATAGTGAGGGCTTAGTTTTTGTGGGACAAGTTGTACTTTGTAATAGTATCTTTTAGTATTCCATACAATGTACTGGTAAGCTGGAAAAAAAAAAAATCTGAATGGGGTAGACTTAGAAATAAAACTGCATATGTGCCATTTTCTTATGGGTTTTGTTTTTATGCAGTTCAGTGTGCAACCAAATGACATGGCTGCGCATGCCCACAGGCCACAAGAAAATGGCAAAGCATTGTAAGCAGCCATTTTCTCGTGACCTGTGGGCTTGCGCAGTCTGCTTTGCCCAAGGTCCAAGGCCTAGAAGTTACAAGCCACCGCCGGAAGAAGAGGCTGAAGATGACGCTGCTGGAGAGAGTTCTCTGGCAGCATTGGGGACGCCCCCAGTGCTGTCTGAGCGCTGGGGCCCGCCCCCAGTGCTGCAAGAGAGCTAATTTGCATACCGACAAGAACCGGGATTGTAGGCGAACGGTGGCGTGGAGAAGACGACACAAGGTAGGAGAAGAATAGCCCTTTTTAAGGCTATTCCGACGTAGTACCCAGAAAAAATTGTGTCTGAGTGATGAGATCCCTCCACCATCGCTGCCAGAGAACTAATTTACATACCGGTAAAAACCGGTATTACTAAGGAACGGCGTGGTGGAGATCCCATCCAAAGGTAAGAAGCGAATAGCCTTTCTAAAGGCTATTCCAACGTGTTAGCCACAGAAAAAAGCTTTTTAATGGTAGAATCCCTTTAAAGGGTTAGTTTTTTTTTTTTTTTTTTATATCTAAGTTTGGCAAAGGCAGTGTTTTAAAATTTGAATTTCATTTTATTTTTAGACTTCTAAGATTTCTTGAATAATATGCAAAATGTATAGAGTAGCCTGCAATAGAACTACCTTAAATGACAAGCCTGGGATCCTTCAATAGGCTCCCAGGCCATCATTGTAATTAGATCATCACCCCAAATCACCTCGTTCTTGGGATGGCAAACATTATGAATGGCACCCATAAAAACGGAGGCAAGACAGACAAGATGACAGAAAATTATGAACTAACAGAAAATTATGAACTGACAAAAAATGGACAGTTCAACCCATTATTTTCCCACTGGTGTGTGCCATTTTACATTACCTGCAAAATGGATAGGATTCTGGCTAATGCCATCGCCACATAACCAGAAACGCTACCAATTCCCATATAGGTATAATAGGACAGGCGGCAATGTTGCATTTTGCAATAATTTTTGCTTCTCTATTAAATATACAAGGAAAATGTTTGTGAATCCACAACAGATTATAAAAGGCTATGCTTATTTGAGAACACAATTTTTCTGCAGCTTTTTCCCCCCCAAAGTGTGTGGATGAGATTAACCAAAATCTCATTCACTTTGTAGTAATTTTTTTTCCATTGCGTTTCCACAACCTTCGATGGTTTACCCTTATTAATTTCTTGTCCAATAACCAAATACGACATCCACTATTCTACAGAGGATTGTACCGCCACTGAGTAACCTACAGACAGCTCTTTAAATTGGGGATCATCCAGTACACTAGTACTGAAATCAACAGGAAAATATACCAAAGCCATCTGAGCTCGGGATACTTTTCAGAACACAATTTGTTAAATACCCAAGGAAAATGAGTATTAATGTACGGTATATCACTTATTTATACAAGAATCCATTCAGGTAATAGAAGTATATAAGGGAATAAGACGCTCCACAGGGCAGTATTCAGCATTTTTCTACTGCCCCTTTATATGAATGTATAAATGGCTGTACGATTTTGATGGGTGCGCCTTCTTGTGGTTGTTTTCTGCCCTGCATTTTATTTATGGAGCATTTGTGCCTCCCTACCAGAAAGGGCCTAAATGGAGATCACTTTTACTGTATTTATGACTTGTAATTTTTAGAAAAACAGGAAAAAAAATTAAAAATATGAAAGCACATACATGGGCAGTGCAAAAAAGGTAGCCAGAAAATATTAAAAAGGGACAACTGCATAGTTTAACATAAAAGGGGCAAAGTACACATATCTTAAGGCAGATAAAAAGGGACAGATGATAAATAATGCCCATAAACTTTACCCCCCCTTTTTTGCCCCACCCATCAACAAATTAGGAAAGCCCCCTTCACATTCAGGAACTCATAAAAACAACTCACTTGGGGCCCAATTTTATCCAAAATGTGTCCTTTTGTAACCGATCATGCCTCCTTCTGCAGGGCTTCCATTTCTTCTGCAACTTGTATTCACACTAGTACTCTTGACAGTGTAGTCTTAGGCTGAGGACCTATGTTGTGCAGATTTTGCTGTATTTTTTAGAAGCCAGGAGTGAATTGAGAAGTGTAAGAGCTTCCTAGATATTTCCCATACCTATTGTATACTGGAAGTAAAATGTAAAGGTCCTCTTAGTATCTACTTTTTATGGTCTGCTGGCAGCAATTCTGATATATTGGAAAATTGCTAAATGTTTCATTATACAAGAAATAAAGCTTCCTGTGCTCTAACCATAAGACCTCCTAAAAAGCAAGCCAAGCACGTATATTTGTAGGTCACTATGTTTTATATCGTGTATTGTACAGGAGATTGTATTTATTAGGGATTTTTCGTCTTCATTCTGCTTTACTGCAAGCTTCTTCCCTTCCCACCGACTCATTCAGGAAAGGATTATACACTTAAGAAGGTCATCTACTTAAGATCTTTATAATCAGGTGACTATGTAATATTTGCTGTGATTCACTATGGCATTATGGGTACTGTAGTTCACAAATACCTATAAGAATGCAAAATGTTAAAGACAAGACATGAAACACAAGCACCAACTCCAGATGAATAAAATAGATAAAAGCTTTATTAAAACGGAGTGACAAGTGTTAAAACATTTGGGGATGTAGGTTTGCGGTATAGAGCCGAGTAATAACTTTTATGGCTATCAATCCTGGGATATCACAAGCCATAAAAGCCAACGCCAGCCTTTTACTAAGGCACAACAGCAGTATAGTCAGTCATCCAAGAGAAAAGCAATTAAGACATCTTATTCCTAATCCAGTGCAATCTTGGAAGGTGAAGACAAGGGCCAAGATGAGGAAAACACATTAACAGTTTCCTTGCTGCTTCACAAGAGACTACATATAAAACTTTCTGGTATAAGAAACATTATTGCCATGTTTGTAGAATACAAAAAAGAAAATGGTGAAGTACAAGGTATGGCTAGGAATTTTTGTTTTGGTTGTGTGGGTTTGGTGACGTATGACGCTGACTGATGGCCGGCTACAGGCCTATACATCCTTTGCTGAACAGCAATACCTAAAATAGCACAGGAGCTGGTGGACAAACATATATACTGTAAACACACACACAGACACACGTATGTACACACACACTCACTCACTCAGCTGGAGTATTACATTGTCAGCTCTAGACAAAGTAAGATTATACAGTACAGCCAGACATTTTTAAGCACCATATTGGTCATCCTGTTCTCCAAGAAATGCTCATCAAAAGTCAACACCATTGTTTACAAGAAGAAAGTTGTAGGGGCTGGTTCACACTACTGTCATAGTCTGCTGCACTCATCTGGATATAACCAGCAACAGCGTGACTGATACACACAGAGCCCACTCCATCTGAATTCACTGTAAAAAAAAAAAAAAAAAAAAAAAAAAGAATTTCTTCCATCACGTTTGTTTAGTTTGAGTGGAATAAAAACTCCTGCATGCAAATAAATCTTCCGCCATTTTTTTTTTCCTACTTTACAGTGCAAATTGAGGGGGCTATGACTGCTTGAGTCATTCTATTTTGCATTTTGGACTTAAGTCTGTTCCTCTCATCTGATGGTGTGAACCCACCCTAAGGAAACAAACAGTAGTTCAGCAAGTAACTGTTCTCCAGCTTCACTGGTGATCTATAGATTGTGGCACGTCTGTCCAGCAAATGCAGCACCTCATTGTGACCATTTGTAAAACCAAAAGCTAAAATACAAAGCACATGTCCGTTATAGAAAAAGCTAATCTGCAAGTCTGATGTCAATTCAAAGTGTAGAGAAAAACTCCCTTACGCTGGTCTTACACAACCATATTGAATGTACGTTCCGCAAGTTGCTGATTGGCAACATAGGCTCCGCAGATGTCCATGTCCTGCCGCACTCGCCCATAGAGTTCTATGGGCGAGTCCGTGCAGTGCCGCAATTCACGGCCATTACGGACATGTCCTATAAATTGCAGATCACAGTTGCGGCCCGGCCACACCACGGATAAAATATCCGGTGGTGTAAGAGGCCACATTGAATATAATGTGTCCGCAATTGAAAACCCTCAATTGCGGACTTACATTACGGCCATGTAAGACCAGCCTTAATGAGACATTGACAGATGAGGGAACATTAGATATTCTGTATTACAGCTACACACAAATATCTACAAGATAGGGAATAAGACTCTGATCACTGGAGGACCCGAAAATAAAAACCCACCACAACCTGGGTGAACTCATAAGTGATGTACACCACTGACCAATGCTCTATTCTATGGGACTGATGGAGATGGCTACATACATTGCGCTATGGGTCTTGTAGAAGTGAATGGAGCAGTGGTAATATATGCGAATTATGGCTCCATTCACACATGGGACCCTCATTCTTGTGATTGCTGGTGGGTTTCAGCAGTCAGATATTAATCTGCGAGATTGTCCTGTTAAACTGCTTAAATGTAAAAAGAAAAGAAAAAAAATAAGGAAAAGTTCATATAAATAAATGCCTAAATTTGTTATGGTAACAATCGCCTCTCACAGGGTTTATCCACATGGCTGCTTTCCTTCAAATCCACTTCTCAGGAAGTGACATCACGTCCACCGACCATGCTGAGGCTCTGTATCACTCATTTGAATGGGACCGAGCTATAGCATGGCCATGTGGCCAACCTATGTAATGTTATTTCTTGAGCTCTTTCTTAAGGAAAACAGCCATGTTTTCTTATCCTGATTAACCCCTCTAACTAATGGGGCTCGAACTGCAATCCTCAGAGTTAAGGGGCCGATCTAAATGATGATGAAGAAGCTCCTTTACCCTTTTTGCCATCCATTTGCTGTGCAGGACATTGCAACACAGCCCCTTTCACATGAATGACACCAGGTATAGAAATACATGGAGCAGCTTTGTTTAGGTCAATGGTCGATGTTCCCAGAGGTCAGACAACCATCGATCTTGAGGTGATGACATAATCTAGCAATATGTCATGATGTCTTATGAGAATACCTATGTAAGCGTCCTCCCACCACTCAGTAGTATCAAGCTGCAGGTACTGATTGCAAGTCTGCTACTCATAAGACAGAACCCTGTGTAACTGCTCTAAGGTGCTGCAGTGATGACTTAGGTCACGCATAGTTGTAAAGATCTGAAATTTTAATCAGGACCTTTGGTTTTGAGCAGCTGTATAACCAGCAAAATGCACTAACATGAAATATTATGCAATAATTATATATATATATATATATATATATATATATATATATATTTATTACTGGCAGACCCAATGTTGGACATCAGTTTTAGTTTAAAACTGGGATAGATCGAAACCGTGGTCCATACCATTATAGCCAGCTGGAAAATAAAAGCTACAATCTAAGAGCCATCTATATGGTGCCTAGTCTTCTGCATTATATACATATATTCTGTGTCTATGTGACCTATAAGTAAGCGATAATGCAGGATGTCATTCTTTTACAGATGTTTAATGCATTGCAGTCGCGTTCATATTCATTTACTAGGATCAATAAGGCACAAAGCATGGTGAATGGATAGGCTAAAGTCAATGAGGTGTGAATAGATTTTTTACATCCTGATTTAACATTTGATCTCATAGAATATTTGTAACTCCGTCTTCCCCTTTAATAAACAAGGAGATTACAATGACGTCCATGTGCCAGGGTCATTTGGTAATGGATGGCTGGTGTTCTGCTGGATGCGACTAGCCTGCTCATGTATGGATGCCCAAACTGCTGATCAGATCCCAATGCTTGTGGGCCATCTTGAAAGGGATCTGTCAATAGTTCTGAGCTCTTTAAAAAAGTTGTCGCAGTTCCTTTATTAACCCTGCAGAGTCTTAAACTCTACATACTTGCCCCTCTGTTTGGCCGAGGATCCAGTGGAGTGTCTGTTTAAGTCCCGGGCGTTGATGACTTTGACCTGCTTGTAAAGAATACGGCCAGAGACCAAGCAGTGAGGTTTTACTTAAACGGAGCATCGCCCTTGGCCACTGATTGGTTGATGTGCCAACATGTGGGCAGATGATCATCAAAGATTGGGAACCCAAACTGAGACAGGCCACTGGATCCCTAACCAAAAATAAAGAAGAGTATGGAGAGTTTGTCATTTTAAGCCTTTGCAGGGGTTAAAAAAAAAATTAAAAAAAAAAAGTAATCAAACTCTTCTTTAAAACTCATGATAGTGATGTACAAAGCATGGAGGGACGGCAGTGTAAACATTCCTGGGGTAATGGTCATGACAATGTAGTATTACCTCCAGAGTATCCTATGAGAGAGGTGGCTCAAGAGCATTCAATACAGATAG
Organism: Leptodactylus fuscus; assembly: GCF_031893055.1. Lineage (NCBI taxonomy): Eukaryota > Metazoa > Chordata > Amphibia > Anura > Leptodactylidae > Leptodactylus > Leptodactylus fuscus. The sequence goes on from NC_134273.1 coordinate 42,310,368, forward strand.
CCCTGGGCACTGTACAATCAGGGATGCCAATGGTCACCACAAGGCTCATCACCCCCGGTATGTTTAGAATCTGCTCCCCCCATAGCCTACAAGAGTCAATATTGGTGGGGTTTTTTAAATACCACCATAATACTGTACAACACATGAAGAATCTTGTTAAGAAGAAGCAAAGATTTTTGGGGAGAAGAGTCGATTATTTAATGCTTACTGCATATGCGTTTTTCTATAGCTGTGAGCGTCCACCATACTTACTAATGCCATTATGTGTCACACCTTTACATTGCTGGTCCAGGCATCTAGCACCGAATTTCTCCTTTCGAAAATCATTCAGTGTCCACAAACATGAACTACAATAAACTCCGCACACATCCTGATCACTCCACTACATTCAGCAACAATATACTGCTCCAAACCTTACAATGCACATCTGTACAAAGCTTTTCCCTATATATAAAAAAAACTATTATACACATCTATTCTTTTAGTCCCTGTGATGTAAAACCGCTGACCACTTGGTATAAGCCTCTTGGCTTCCTGGCAGTGTTCACATTCAGTGCACTTACAATATCACAGCTCAACCTTGCCTGTTCCCACCACCACCCCAGAACGTGTATCCTCTCTGCTCAAATATCCACATAGACAAACTTTAAATACAGTCATTTCCCCATACGTAACAGTAAAAGGTAGGATATGTTAGAAAGCTTCAGACCTGTGGACACCTCAGTTTGAGCTTTATATGACCTTGTGTCACTGTCTGGGAAACTTGGAAGAATCCCCTATAATAACATAATAACAATAATAATAAATGTGTCTTATAAAATTAAGTGATTCACATATAAAACAGAGCAGTTGTGTGGCGCAAGGTGAAGTGATGTCACATTGTCGGCATGTGTGCGAGATCCATCTCTGTGATAACAAAGGCAGTGTATTAACCTGCAGAGAGTATAAAACATACAAATAAGGAAAGGTCAGTCATATTGAAAGAAATGTTACACAAGAAGGTAACATGCAGTTTGTGTATATATTTATATATATAAAGAAGATTGGAAACCTAGGAAAGAGGCCTAGGAGGTCGCACCCTAGCCCTGGCACCAAGGAAGCTTAACAGAGCCTTTGCCAAATAACAAGGCACCAGTACTATAAATGGCATGCAATGGTTGGGAACCCTATAACAGATTTAGTATTGGTGCCCACGATCATCAAGTTATATGCACACACAAACATAACTATCATGGCTTAGGCTACATTTACAGGATGTATACACTGGAAGCTTATAAGAAAAGAAACCCCAGGGCCCCAACTTTGATGCCAAATCAGTGTGTGCCTTTGGAATTCATCTGGTCAGTATAGGCCAGTATGTGTTTGGGCTGTTTTATTTTATGTACTGTGCTATTTAAATACATTTATGGCATACTCATAGGATATACAACAAATGTCTGAGAGTCCCACGTTTGGAACCTGCACTCATCTCTAAAATGAACCCTCCAAACTGTTAGCTGAACATAAATTCACCGAAAAAGACTACCCTCAATGGTTGTGCCTACAAAAACAGCGTTGCCCTCTGAGCTACACTGTTTCCGTAACTCTCATAGTTCCCAGAGTTCAATGGGAGGTAAATAAACAGTGTTGAACAGTGAACTCTCATTCATTTCTATAGCAGTTACAGAACCCGTGTTACTCATAAGGCTACACTGTTGTTCATATACTTATATTTTATAGATATATACTAGTTTGATAATTCTTTCCTTGGCCTGTTCTTTTTCCGTGGTACACTGTTATTTCAAGTCTGACAAATTAATGACAGTTTTTTTTTTTTTAGCGAAGTCACATCAAGTCAGAGCTGGAGCAAAAGGCTGGGCAGGAGTTAATTTAAGACATAGGGACAGATATGCCAGAAAAGTCTTTCATGGGAAACTTTTTTAATGCCAGAGCTCCACGTTGCAGAAATGCAGTGGGGAAAAAAAAAAATGAATAAAAAATTGTGTTTTACAGTACCACCAAAGTGAGTGACATTTCTTTAATTTCATTCACACATTGCAAAAAAAAACCAAAAAAAAAAAAACCAACAAAACACACACACAAAAAAACAAAACCCAAAACCCATCATATTCACTTTTATCTGGAGAATTATAAGCCTTTTCCTTTATATGTAATATGGGAGGGGAAAGAAACAAAACAAAAACACACAACACACACCACATTTTAACTGCATTCCCCCGCCCCCCAGTGTTTCGCTATGTGGGGCTTTAGCCTAAAAAAGTTTTCCAGATTAAAATAATTTATGGCTCATCCTTCGTTCGGCCATCTGCAGGGATCAGCTGTTTGAAGAGACTGCAGAGTTCAGATGAGCGCTGCATCCTATCCAGTACTTCGGGAGCAGAAGTCCACACATTTGTACAGTAGCTGTACTCAACATCTTAAATGATTTACTTTAATAGGACTGCGATGCGATCAGGCCATGTGACCGACGAACATCACAGCTCATGGCCTATGAAACCCCTGAGTACTGCTGCTGCTTTCAACAGTTCATCCATGATGGTTTTGGGTGTCAGACCCCCTTGGAAAAGGAAAGGTCATTAACTCCTAGTCACATTAAAATTGCAAAAACCGCCCTGAAATTGATACATTTTATTTTTGAAAGGCGAAGAGAACAGAAAAACAAATTCTGGCTGAATGTTAATCTGAAGGTTACGATTTATGGCGTTTATCATATAAAATAAATGCCATAACTACCCTTAAAATTAAAATTAGTATGTTAAGTATGCTTTTCGATTGATTGATTGATTGGGGGGAGGTCGGTGATCAGAAAAGTCTATGATATTCCCTTCCCTGTGGTTATTTGAAGTGACAGGGACACGAGTAAAATCATCATTCTTCTCTCCCTGCGTGTGGGCTCCTGCACATCGGTTAAAATGAAACAGTATATGCAGCTCCACTTTAACCAGCAATATCGCCAAGTCTGCAGGCATGATCTTGGCCAGGTTCTAAAGCCAAGATTCTTAGCTTTAAAACAAGACCAAGATCATGGCTTCAAAGTCAAACCATTTAAAGTGACTGCTCCTTCTGCATTCTGCTGGGACTTAGCTGGGTAAACTGTAATGCACTTTGCTCAAACCCCGAACAGGGTTCGTCCAGAACCTAAAAGTCCCATATAACCCCTTTAATCAAAGGCATCCAGTGTTAATGTTTTTGTTAAACAATGTGACCCTATGGACAACATATGTCACTGTATGCCTAACCGGTGGCCTATGCCTCAAGTGTTTGTCAATAAATACACTTCTAGAGAACAGCCCTTTATCTGGTAACATAAAAGTAAATTTGCACATTTCTCACCGTTACTCTCCTACGCTGTTGCGCATTGCAGCCTCTTCTCGTAGAGCTGCCATCGCAAGTCGTAAGTGTTCTTTCAACTGGTCAATCTCTCGCTCTGACCGAGATTTGATGTTATTAAGCTCTACATAAATATCTTTGTATTTTTCTGATGCATATCGCTTGTCCTAGGAGTGGAAGATGAAATATGTTAGAATCTGTTTTCCATCAAAGAAATAAAAAAAAAATTATATATTATAATAAATAATAATAATAATAATAATAATAATAATAATAATAATAATAATATGTATTGGTGACATAGTTCATGATCATTTAATTTAAAGGGGTTGTCCCATGAAAAGCATCCTATTTATACTGCTAGTTTATGTGGATTTAAGACATTTCCTAAATACATTGCTTTATGAAAAATGCTTTGTTTGGCCACTATCTTAATTTATTCACTTCATTGTTTACACTCAGTTTCTATTACTACTACTACTATTGACTACTGGGCTTATCTGAGCAGAGAGTTCCTAAACATTGGAATCGGTCATCATTATTAGTTAGCCATTAAAAAGGTATCAACTACTGAAGACTATCAAGTTTTTTTTTTTTTTTTTTTTTTTAACACTGGCTAACAAGATACGAGAACGAACATTTTCCTTATATAGTTCCCAAGTGACATAGCTCCCTGCTCTCAGAGGGGGGAGGGGATGAGTGCTCAGCAGCAGCTCTGAGCTGTGTATGTCTGACAAGTAATGGAGCTCCTCAGATAGGGGAGGGGGGGAGGTGAGAGCTCCAGCATTTCTGATTCTGGTTTAATTGAATTTGGCTGATAAGGGTTGAGATAAGCAGTCCGTTACCTCTGGTTGGTGAACAAGGGTTAAGGGAATACCCCTTTAAGGATTATATTTTCACCTAAAACTTAACACTGGAAACATAATAGCAAATCAGAAGTAACATGAGAGTTTGGTAATTCTGTTTTATACACAAAAATAAAAGGATTTTTGTACTCACTGCAAAATCCTTTTGTCTTTGTATTCATTGGGGGACAACATCATGAGTATAGACATGGCCACTAGGAATATCCAAAAATGTAGTATCTGCCTCTGGGCTATAAATTCTCCACAGACTATAGTAGCAAATTTGTACCGCGGCAGTAGCAGACAGAGAAACAAAGGGAGAAAAAAAAAAAAAAAAAAAGACCACCACAGAACCTGGAACCAACAATAACCATGTCTTGAACCAAAAGAAGAGTCAAAACAGCTCAGGGCAGGAACAATAAGGAAAAAGGGTAGAATCTGTGTCCCCCAGTGAATACAATACAAAGAGGACTTTACGGTGAGAACAAAAATCCATTTATCTCGCTTAGGTCATTGGGGAATACAGCACCATGAGATGTCCTAAAGCAGTCCCAGAGGGTGAGAATGACACAGCCATGCGAACAATCTACCGCACAGATGCTTGCAGAACCTTACGACCCAAACTAGCACAGCAGAGGCCACAGAACAGATCTGATGGAACTTGGTGAAAGTGTCGATAGAGGCCCAGGTGCATCTAGGTGGCAGAAGCCTGATGCCAGACAGCCCAGGAGGCTTCAATAGCTCATGGCATGAGCAGACACATGGAGAGGCAGCAGCCTAAATTTGAGCCTATAGGCCTCCCTGATAGCAGACCGAATCCATCTGGAGATGGACGCCTTGGAAGCAGCCAGTGCAAGTCAAGGGCCCTCAGGGAAAACTAGCAGACAGAAGAGGTCCATGAGAGAAAAATGGACCAAATCGTCCAGACCACATCCAGACATTAAAGAGAGCGTTCATACGGGTGCTTGGGGTCCTGGCAGAAAGATGGTAATAGGATGTCCTTGTCTTTTCCTTAAGCAAGAAAGACTGGTGGAGAACAAGAAGAGGAGACTTCCAGGACAGGGCAGCCAGGTTTAAGACCCTGCGGACTGAATCAATGGCTACTAGGTAGACATTCTTCTAGAATAGAAGGAGAAGAGAGATCTCTGGGACCTGGTCACGTAGTGGAGAAATGTATGGTACAGGCAGGAGGCAAAGAGGTCCACTTCTGGCTTGCCCCACCGGGAGCACAACTGGAGAAAGATCTGCTGGTGAAGCGACCATTTTCCCGGGTCGACCTTTCTCAGCTTAAGTAGTCCAACACCCAGTTGTCCATACCCGAAATGTGGAACACCGACAGACCCAGGACATGGCGCTCTGCCCAAAGAAGTAGGAGTCTTCTTTAATAGTCACTCAGCTCCTGGGTCCCACCCATATGGTTCAAGTTGGTCTGGACTCTGATAAAATAGTTGCTCTCAGTTCCAGGAAATTTATCTGGAGGGAGGTCTCTGCTGTGGACCACAAGACCTGAACAGTCAAAGCACTAAAGACTGCTCCCCAACTGGAAAGACTGGCATTGGTGGAAATCACCTGCCAACAGAGGAGAAGAAAGGGCTTTCGACTGGGAAATCCCTGGGGATGAGAGACACCGAAGAGGTTCCCAGGGAGATCAAGTGGTCAAACATGAATGGAGAGTTGTCCAAAAGGGTCAGAATCGCCAAGTGAAGAGGACACAAGTGAAATGGAGCATAAGAGATGGCTTTCACGGTCAAAACCATGATCCATAATGCCTGCATGCAGAACCAAAGTGAACACCAAAGTTCCTACAAAAGCAGGAAACTCGAAGGCAAGGATCTTGGACTCCGGGAGAAGAATCTTGCCCTGGAGTCTACTGAGCATCATGCTTCGGAATTCCATACACCGAGAAGGCATGAGAAAGGAATTTTCCACATTGAAGAGTCAGCCGAAGCAGCAAAGGAGGTCCAAAGTAATCCGTAAGTTAGTCAGATTGTCCATATTGGAGGAGGGTTTCATTAGGAGGTTGTGCAAGTATGGAATCACGTGACTCCACTGGAGCAGAGGATAGATATGAGGGATTCCCGGGAGGCGGAGGCCAGCCCAAAGGGGAGCATGACAAATTGAAAAGTACACGAATCCACAGTGAAACAAAGAAAAAACACTGATGGCACAGGACAATGTGAATCTGAAGGTAGGTGTCATGAATGTCGATAGATGGCAGGTATTTCCCAGTCTCCAGGAATGCCACCACTGACTGCAGGGACTCCATGCAGAAACAGTGGCCACAGACAAACCGATTGAGACCGTTCAGGTCCAGGATGGGGCAAAGAGAGAGAATTCCTTCTTGGAGATGGTAAACAGGTTGGAATAAAAAGCCCTGGAAATGCTCTAACCAGGGATGAGGATAAAGATGCCCTGCCATTGTAGAGCGGAGACAGCCTGTAGAAAGGAGACCACTCGAGCAGAGGAATAAAGCAAAGTGGATAAAAAAAATAAAAAAAAGGGAGGAGAGCTTGAAGGAGTAGCCAGTCGACACCACCTCTCGGACCAAGGCATCATCGACACTATCAAACCAAATCTCCTGTAGGAAGAGCAGCCATCCCCCACCCACCCGAGGACTCCAGAGTAGGGGGAAGACCTTCATACAGAGAAGAGCTTGGAAGAGGAAAGCCTAGAGGGCAGGAAGGCAGGTCTGGTCTTGAAGAAGACCTCCTTGGAGCCATAGTTCCAGAAAGACTGTCCTCTGGAGCGAGAGGTGGAATTACAAAAGAAGCAAAAACTTAGAAAATGTCTGGCTCTTAGAATACCTGTAAGGTAGGTAGCCGGGGGGAGCCCACTAGATTCAGAGAGGAGTTTCTCTAGGCCTGAGAAAAGGCCCATGATTGCCTTCTTAGAGGCAGATTCAGCATTCCACAAACGGATCCAAACAGTATGGCGGATTTCCACTGAGTTGGCTGCCTCTTTGGCAGAACACTAAGCTACTTCCAGAGAGGCATCGCAAAGGTACTTGGAAGCGTTCAAAATTTGTGAGATGAGAGGCCCTAAAAGGAGACACCTAGTGATAGGAAGTTTAGAGATAAATGAGCAACAACAGTTAAAAAAAAGAAAAGAAAAAAAAAAAAAAAAAAGTGGATATTTTGATCCAGAATCAAATGATCTATGAAATGTATTGACCATTTGAATAAGTTTCTTAGAAGCCAACATATAACTATAAAGTTGTTCAATAACAGTGACAGTTTTACCATCAATTTCTGAGAAAAAAAAAAAAAACCCTGAAAGGTGACAAACTAAATGACTGCACTTCCTGTTGCTGCTTTCGACAAACTCATCTGCAGAACAACATCGTAAGACTGTGCCTGTAAGCACTGTGCATACAGGAAATTACTAAATTTCAGATCTACTAACATATGAGCACTGTAAGCAAATGGCTGGTCAGGTAATTGGGGGGATGTACATCTCACCCAGACTACTCAGGTGGGTGAGATCAGAAAACTGCAGGAATGTTTGTTCTCAGCAGACAACTTTCATCTGCTGAGCATTTTGGTAAATGCTCAGTACTGGGCTGGATCTTTAGGAATGACAGGTAGGTTTGGTAGTGGGACCCATCATTCCACCCCCCTCCAGTCCAGTCCACACTTTGGGGATGTTCTGGCAGAGACTCAGCTGCAGAGAGTCTCCTCGTCAAGGAGGCTTAAGAAGTTGCTCCAGCAGCAACACTGTTCTGTTATCCTAGGTGAGGTAACCTATTCTATGTTTAGTTAGAGCCTAGCCGGGCAGGTATTCCAGCAACACTGGAACGGTGGCAGAAATATGTGGGCTTAGGCTACAATCTACTTTTAGCCCCAGCCTAACAAACAATCAAATAAGTAATGACTGGAAATCTACAGCAACATTTGGATATTCACAAAATTATAATTAAACAAAATTATTTATTTATTTTGCTTACTTGTATAGCGCCATCATATTCCGCAGCGCTTTACAGACATTGACAGTCACTGTCCCATATAGGGCTCACAATCTAAATTCCCTATCAGTATGTCTTTGATGTGTGGGAGGAAACCAGAGTACCCAGAGGAAACCCACACAAACACGGGGAGAACATACAAACTCCTTGCAGATGTTGTCCTGGGCGGGATTTGAACCCAGGACTCCAGCGCTGCAAGGCTGCAGTGATAACCACTGAGCCAAAACTGCAAAAAAAACAAAAAAAAAAAAAAAAAAAACAAACCTACAATTGAGTGTCAAAGAGGATTTCCCCCAAAAGCAAGCTATCCCCTGACTGCTGAACATTCACAACAAGGGATAAAAAGTCCCTGTTCTCTTGGAGCAGTGGCTGAGCAGCACGTGCATAGCTCCGTTCATTTCAAAGGGAGCACCGAACTTCGCTACCTTCAACATTCCCATTGACATGAATGCAGTTGACTGCAGACTTCTGTCATAATTGCAGTAAATAGTATAACTTCAGAGTGCCGTTATTCATCAAGTCCCACTGTTACATTCATGGATAAAGAATATGGATTATTTTTCATATACTACAGGTACTCAACAAAGTTTAATAATGGTCTTATTCCCAAAAACACAGATTGTATGTTCGATACTGCACGTTACTTTGCAAATTTTTGTGGTCATGTTACATTATAGTAGATTGCGGAGAAAATTATTTTTTTAACCCATCTCAAATTGGATAGGTTATTTGTATGAGAACATAAATCTATATGCAACGTGGAAAGTCTTACCTTCTGCATGTTTTGGAGATCCTCCCGCAGACAGGAGACTTCTTTTCTTAAATACTGCAACTCATTCTCTTTCACCCGCAATAAAACCTAAAGTAGTAGAAAATGCACATTTATCAAGTAGCCCATGTTGAGAAATGTTCTTGAAATATTGAACAGTGGCAAAGTGCAGTGCTTCTATTCTGAATAGCAGATGTTATAAAGACTATCCATTTTAATGCTTTTCTATGCTTTTTACAGGTAAATACGTATTTATGTACAAACGGAGACCAGTACATCAACACCTCTCAGTAAACATAATGAGATCTCTAGTATGTCAGCACTTCTATCTAAACGTGTGACAGTAAAGTGTTAATGGAAGTTATTTTTACATATTGTAAGCTATGCAAATGCATGTGAAAGGAGTCAACATTAGCATCAGGACATTTGCATTAAAATGGTTTTCTAGTCTAAAAGACATTAATGACCTACACTCACCGGTCACTTTATTAGGTACACCTGTCCAACTGCTCGTTAACACTTAATTTCTAATCAGCCAATCACATGGCGGCAACTCAGTGCATTTAGGCATGTAGACATGGTCAAGACAATCTCCTGCAGTTCAAACCGAGCATCAGTATGGGGAAGAAAGGTGATTTGAGTGCCTTTGAACGTGGCATGGTTGTTGGTGCCAGAAGGGCTGGTCTGAGTATTTCAGAAACTGCTGATCTACTGGGATTTTCATGCACAACCATCTCTAGGGTTTACAGAGAATGGTCCGAAAAAGAAAAAACATCCAGTGAGCGGCAGTTCTGTGGGCGGAAATGCGTTGTTGATGCCAGAGGTCAGAGGAGAATGGCCAGACTGGTTCGAGCTGATAGAAAGGCAACAGTGACTCAAATAGCCACCCGTTACAACCAAGGTAGCCAGAAGAGCATCTCTGAACGCACAGTACGTCGAACTTTGAGGCAGATGGGCTACAGCAGCAGAAGACCACACCGGGTGCCACTCCTTTCAGCTAAGAACAGGAAACTGAGGCTACAATTTGCACAAGCTCATCGAAATTGGACAATTGAAGATTGGAAAAACGTTGCCTGGTCTGATGAGTCTCGATTTCTGCTGCGACATTCGGATGGTAGGGTCAGAATTTGGCGTCAACAACATGAAAGCATGGATCCATCCTGCCTTGTATCAACGGTTCAGGCTGGTGGTGGTGGTGTCATGGTGTGGGGAATATTTTCTTGGCACTCTTTGGGCCCCTTGGTAAAGCCTACCTGAGTATTGTTGCTGACCATGTCCATCCCTTTATGACCACAATGTACCCAACATCTGATGGCTACTTTCAGCAGGATAATGTGCCATGTCATAAAGCTGGAATCATCTCAGACTGGTTTCTTGAACATGACAATGAGTTCACTGTACTCCAATGGCCTCCACAGTGACCAGATCTCAATCCAATAGAGCATCTTTGGGATGTGGTGGAACGGGAGATTCGCATCATGGATGTGCAGCCGACAAATCTGCGGCAACTGTGTGATGCCATCATGTCAATATGGACCAAAATCTCTGAGGAATGCTTCCAGCACCTTGTTGAATCTATGCCACGAAGAATTGAGGCAGTTCTGAAGGCAAAAGGGGGTCCAACCCGTTACTAGAATGGTGTACCTAATAAAGTGGCCAGTGAGTGTATATTTAGTATATGTCACCAGTATCAGATTGGTACCCCTTCCCTCAACACCCACTCCCTTCCACCCCACCAGACCAAGAAACAGACTGCTTTATACTCTGCGTAGTGGTCAAGGGGGTTGCCAGGATTTCAGGATGGTAGCTCAGAATGTAATGTAATGTTACATACAGAAAATGCCCGCAGCGGTGACCGCTATATCAGGTGACTGGCCAAGGACTCATTGCCCAGTATAAAAAGGGACTACAAGGTAGCAACTAGTACAGACCTGCTTGGTATCAGTAAGGAAAGCTTCAACACTGCAAGTTTTTTTTCATAGAAAAAAAAATGTATCCTTTGTAATTGCTTTTTAAAGAACTAGACTCTACACTGTTCTACAAGTTTATAGGTTTTCTGTGAAATCAAAGAAAATTACTTTCATTGGCTGTCCTGGCAAATGATTGCTGAAACCTGACTGCCCACACATCAAAGTACAAGCACTAAGTTACACAATCTCACCCTAGAGTGAACATGAAACACCTGTAGAAATTCCTCTAAATTCTCATTAATAACTAACCCCCCCCCCCACCCCCAAAAAACAAAACAAAAACCTCCACACTTAAGAAATTATAGGAAAAGTTGTAAAACACACACCTATTACTATGGTGAAACTGTAGCATACACAGAAACATGTAAAGCAATGTTGAAGATAAAAACTTCACCCTACAATGTACTCTAATGTCTTATTTACCTCCAGCTCAGCACTGTTTTTCTCTCCTGCTTGTAACCGCCCCTCACTTGGCCCATTGCCAGCCATAAAGGACCGCAATTTTCCAATTTCTTCTGAAAGTCGGCTGTTTAAATCCTAGGGAAAAAAAAAAAAAATTATATATGGTGTTACAGCAACATGGAGAATACAATAATAATACAAAATATCGCCCGTCTGCGCTCACCGTTAGTTTGCCTCCCAGGTCATTTGGGGGAGGGTGTGGACCCGGAAAGTCCAGAATTTATAGCAGTGATGGCGAACCTTTTAGAGACCGAGTGCCCAAACTGCAACCCAAAACCCACAAAATTTTCACGGAGTGCCAACACGACAATATAGACTTAATACTATGCGGATCCACAATTGCGGACAGTTACTGACCAAAAATTACAGTCATGTGGGGCTTTACAGAGCTTTCAATAATACAAACAACGTTGTACTGAAATGTAAAGGTCTCGGCATTTGGTACTTTGAACAATTAATTTTCACTATTTACATCGCACAGGATCTGTTTTATAGTTACCGTGTAATATTCTTACATCCTGTACTAATATCACGTCTGCTATAAAACAGATACTGTGTGATATAAATAGTGAGGGGACCCCAGACAGTATTATATGCTCTGCAGTGGGCCCACCACACAATATTATATTCTCCACAGTACCACAGTAGCCCCCCAGTGTTATATGCTCCGCAGTAGGTGTCCCCCCCCCCACAGGATTATATGCTCCACAGTGGCATCCACACACAGTATTGTGTGCTTATAAATAGCCCCCCCCCCCAGTATTATATGCTCTTTAGTACACCCCCCAGTATTATAAGCCACCCCAGTATTATAAGCCCCCCAGTATTATACACTCCCCCCAGTATTATAAGCCCCCTCAGTATTATACACTCCCCCCAGTATTATACACTCCCCCCAGTATTATACACCCCACCCAGTATTATACACTCCCCCCAGTATTATAAGCCCCCTCAGTATTATACACTCCCCCCAGTATTATAAGCCCCCCCAGTATTATACACTCCCCCCCAGTATCATACACCCCACCAAGTATTATAAGCGCTCCCCCCAACATCATATACACAGTGAGCCACTCTCATACTCACCCCTGAAGAGCCGCCGGCATCCACCTTCTTGTCACTGGCGGCGCTGATGACGTCATCGCGCCCGCGTCGGGGCAGAGGTCAAACTCTGCAGCCAGTGTAGGCCGCGGTCGCGCGATCCGCGGCCTACCCTGACAGCTTTCAGCTGTATGTGCATTTGCACATACAACTGAAGGCAGTGATCGCTCATCAACGGGGAATCCTGTACCGGATTCCCTGTTGGTGAGCGATCCGGGCGACCGCACGCGTGCCAGCATGGAGGGCTCTGCGTGCCCTCTCTGGCACGCGTGCCATAGGTTCGCCATCACTGATTTATAGGGTTGTCTAGGGTATTGTACCAGGCAAGAAAATCGATTGCTTACCATTGGTCGGACCAGAGCCCTCCTTCCTGGCGGGATTGATATCTAGAGTTAATAATACTATTAGGCTGGAGAGGGAAGTATATACTCATAGAAAGGCCCAAACTAAATTTGAAAAAATTTGGGGAGCGTGGTTGGATACACCTGGTCTTCCCTCCCAGTCTCTGATTAGAGACAGATCTCCCACTTCTACTTTGTCTGTTTCCCTGAGCGCTATTTGCTGTGAATCAAAAGATGTTCAGGACTTCCCCCCCCCCTCCCTTTTATGTCGGATTGTGTCTCCATATTTACTTTGAATTGTTGTTGTATTGCTGTTTTGTCAATTGTTTGAATTTATGTAAAGAAAAATTTGTTAATAGAAATTATCTAATTTAAAAACAAAATACAAAATATCAATACAAAAGCCCAAGGTAGAGGCATTACAGTGACAGTAGGTACAGATAAAAAGGTAGAGATAAAGTAATAGAACGGATATCATTACTTAAAGATCTTTCAGTTCTCTGTATGGAATGATCTCTGCTTAGTTTGGTGTTGGATGCACAGCCTAACTGAATGTGTGTGCGTGTGCGTGGGGGGGTTGGAGGACCTTTGATAGCACTCATTCTTCGGAATGAGCCGAGCGAGCCGTACACGCGAGCGCTTCTCATTCACTTCAATGGGAGCGCTCGTATGCTGGCTCCCCATTGAAATGAATGGGATCTGCTTTATATGCGCTGATTCTGAACGTGTTTTAACGTTCAGAATCAGTCAGTGTATCCGTAGTGTGAATGCACCCTTGGGGTGAAGCAGTTGGTCACTGACAGTACTGCCCAGTGCGATCATGGTCTCATACATGGGATGGGAGTTATTCCCCAGCATGGAACTCACCACGGACAGTGTCCTTCTGTCACCCACCACCTGTACTGGGTCCAAGGGGCACATACTTATGCCTGCACACAAACTTATGTTCTCATACTCATTTTCTCACATTACAAATGTTTCTCCTATATAATAAATCATTAAATGAGCCTAAAGCAATTTTGTAAGTTAGGTTAACATCAGATGAATCCAATAAGTGTAGTGGAAGTGCTCAACCATCAGATGTGTATGGGGGGCCTTCAGGCTCTCATCAGTTGGCAGTTGTAAGGGAAAAGAAGGATCGAATTGTTATACTTCGACATGCTCAAGCTTTTTGTTCTCAGGGGAGATAAGCCACTAGCAGGGGTCTTTCTACCCATTAAAGCAGAAGTGTGTTTGCTAAGCTAAGTACATGTATTATATGGGCCAGGAGCTCCTTTTGAATAATGGTTATGCTTGCCTGATTCTGCCTCAGCAGTTCTTTTACTTCTTGCTGATATCTTTGCAGTTCTTTGTCCCGCTCAGCTGCACCCTGGTTCAATGCTCCAATCTCTAAGCACTTCTGTGAGTAACGTTCTGATAAAGTCTGCAGCTCCCTTCTCAAAGCTTCCATATCAGATCTGCTCAGAAAAACAACAGTAAAAAACCCTTAGCAACCCATATGCAATCTTGATACATCACCATGCATACTTGGTATGCTTTATGCAAGAGGAAGAGTTAAAGCCTTATATTGCAGGCAGATTATAGTTTGCTGTGTATCTATACTACTAACTGACCGACAACAACACTAGATTCACACTAGCATTGGCCTACCTAAAGTTCTGGTCTGGAGGAGGATCAGAACAACGAATAGGCAGACCACTAAACCAATGGCCACATACCGAGCCTGACAAACCCCATTAACTAACATAGGATTGTCAGGACTCTGTTCAATTTAAACTGGAACGGCCGTTTGAAAAAGTTGGACTTGCAGCACTTTTTACGTCTGGCGTTTTTCGACACAAACTGCGATGGAGTCTCCAAAGGGAAACTCTAACAGATGTGACCATAGCTTTATGCAGCATAAAAGATGCTCAACTGTTGGCAGCACATCACCCAGGTTCCCTATCAACAACAGAACTATTACCACTTTGATAAAGAATGATGTAAATGTTTGCAACAAAGAGTATTAGGAAAACAAAAACAAAAAAAGACGCCTACTGGTGCTGCCGCCTTAGCATCTCGTTCCCTGAGGAGCCACCATGTTGGAATGTCCGGGCCTTCTCCACTTCTCTTTGTAACTCTTCCTTGTGAGCAGCACGTATGGCTTCAATCACTGTGGAAAAGCAAAAGGAAAAAATACACATGTCAATATTACAATTTAGAATAACATCACTTTAATATTTTACCAACACACACAAGACATCAGTTGTGAGTTCAGGGTTTCAGCAACCTTGCTAAGTTACTTCTATCACTTACATAGAAGTGAATGAGGAGAGCCATGCATATGTGGTAATGGTGTGGGGGTCAAGGGGTGGATCCTAGATATTGCCCCCACACCTGTTATTTAGGACATATCCTCTGGATGCAACATAAAAGGTCTCAGATGGGAATAAACCTTGTAAAGGCTCTTTCTCCCTTACCAGACGCTGTAGCTGCAGCCTCCTCTGCTAACAGCTGATCCTTCTCCTGCCGCAGTCTCTGGATCTCCCATTCATGGTGTCTCTGGAGTTCAGACAAAAGCTGCTTGTGCGAGCTCTCCATCTGAGAGAGACTGAGCTCACACGCCTCCTGTAATACAGAATAAAAGATAATAAAATAGGACATATGCCTGCAGCTACCTTGTTGAACCTCATTGCTAACAATTGATAATATTTCAAGAATATAATCGATCAATAGATAAAAAGAGATTGCAACTATGAGTGTAAGATTAATGAAATGTATATTTATTATAGGCACACACACTCAGTCAGTCAGTCTGGGCTTTATTAGAAACTAGAACAAAGCAATAAAGAGGTAAGCTACATAGATTAGTTTCTTGTGAGCGGTTAAATGCACGCTACACATTTCTTACAGTTTTATTCTTATTTAAGCCACCAGGTGGCACTATTATCAGTAGGACTAGTCTCAGTGTAAGGGTGCATTCACACTGAGTATACGCTGACTAATTCTGAACATTAAAACGCATTCAGAATTAGCGCGTACAAAGCAGATCTCATTCATTTCAATGGGAGCCGGCTTAGGGGCTGCTTTTTTCCCTATTGGTTTCAATGTATTACGCGCGAATCACATTGAAACCAATAGGGGGAAAAAAGCAGCCCATTAATTTCAATGGGGAGTGCTCGTATGTCGGCTCCCATTGAAATGAATGAGATCTGCTTTGTACGCGCTGATTCTGAACGTGTTTTAACGTTCAGAATCAGTCAGCATATACTCAGTGTGATTGCACCCTAACTGTTCAGCATGGTTGATGGAAAAAGGTTCATCAATATTACACTTCTATTTTCACACGGATTCCAGAAAAGTCAAAACACTTTCTCAGTTATCAGTGGGAGTACTGTGCCCGCTTTGTTTCTTTTCCTTTGGCAGACTTTTTTTTTATATATACATAGGAAGGAAACTCTCACTAGACTCCACTTGTCAGAAACCTTTTTTGATGGGTATCTCAAAAGCCAGCACATTGATCAAATAAACCTGGAAAATATAACGCACCAAATTCATCAACTACTGTATTGTGTTTACTATGACAAGTCATCGTGGATGTGCCCAAAATAATAATGTATATTACAGCAGCCAGGATGTGGTGTAAGAAAGAAAAAGTGTTACACCTCATGTCCTATATTGATAACGTGATGGTTATCTATTGGGGCATTAATAAAAGTCTCTTTCACAAACTCCCAACTTTCCCATCCATTTCAATGAGAGTCAGGCAGTTTTCTTTTTTCTTCTGTAGCTGATTTTTTTTTTTGGCTAGAGAAAAGAAGAAGCGTCAAGACCCATCTTCAGGCAGATTCTCGTTAAAAGGCCCACTGAAATCAGGAGCAGGAAAAAAAACAAAAACAAAACACATACTAGTGTTTTTTTTTGTAAAAAACACCAAAGCCTGAATATAGGTCATGAAGTTTCTTTTTTTTCCCTGAAAAATCAAATAAAAGGAAAATATCTACCAGTGACTCCCATTAAAATGAATGGGAGAGTTGGAAGGAGTTTTGCTTTTAGGCGAATTCTGCCTCAAAAACCACCTACAAAAAACTCTGAAAATACTCTTAGAGAACGAGTATTGCTATAGTACTATGATACATTCATTTTTAACTTACCTGAGATATATAACCATGGGGTAAAGCCCCCCCACCTCCTCCCTTCTGAGACTCTATTTCCTTCTTAGCCTTCTCCAGCTGCATCTTTAAACTCTGTATCTAAATATGAGCAATACAGGGACATTAATTCTAGTGATATAAAAAACTACACACACCAAAAGTAATAAGTGACCCACTATGTAAAGTATCCCTCATGGTAACTGTAAAACAGGATTTGACATGTGTGAAATGAGGCCATTAGGGTGCATTCACACTGAGTAAACGCTAGCTTATTTTGTAGAGTAAAATTACACTTGTAAATTTTGCTATCCCATTGACTTCAATTATATTTTTTTTACAAGTGTAATTTTACTCTACAAAATAAGCTAGCGTTTATTCAGTGTGAATGCACCCTTAGATTGTGCAAAGGGTAGATGATAAATGTCTGGTTACTTGGGCCAGACCTCTGAGCCCCCCCCTCCTCCCCACCGCATTCACTAGAATGGAGATCACAACTCCCTTATTACACCCCACTGCATAACTATATTAAAGGGATTTTCCAATGAAGTAAAGTAAGCAGGACCTCTCACGCTCCACTTCAGCTTGACCGCAGCCAGGCGGTGAGTGGGTGGGACTCGATGCTCTCATTGAAGGGTTAAAGGCCCAACATTACAAAAACACACTTTTTTGAGCCAAAGTCAGGAGTGGCTTAGTAAGAAATGGAAATATAAAGGATGTTCTTAGACTTTTCCCTTCTTTTAAATCTATTCTTGACTTTGGCTTAAAAAAAAAAAAAAAAAAAAAACAGCAAAATCTGCAACAAAAAAAATGCTGCATTTCTGCTAGGGGCCTTAGCATTAAGGGAGAAAGGAAGACTCCTCAGGACCCCTGTTCTAGTGAGAAGCCCCAGTGATCAAAATATATCACTTATTCTATTGGACAAAGCTTTTTAATGCGACAAAACAGTCAAAATCCCTAAACTAGCACAGATAAGAAAATTTTAGTTTCAAACTTGATAACATTATTAAAATGTTCACATAAATAGATGCAAATACAAGGTAAAAATACAATCAGACTTCTGTATCTGCTGCAAATTCCATCAAACTCTTGCCTTGTCAGGATACAGACACACGTGTTCATTTCATTCATTTGGCCCTGTAGGTGCCTCAGGATCAATGGGGTTCTCCTGGATTAAAACAGACAATCTAGTGCTCCAACTTCACTCCTGTTCATACCTTTACTTGCACAGTCTGCATTCGTACCCTAAGTAGCAACCGATCCCTATCCCTACATGTAAGAAACGCACAGTCCAGAGTTTGTCCAACCAAGTCTTCAGGTTGGTTTTGCCTGTTCCAAGATTTATTAGCCACGCTTGCCATGCATAGAAAGGATACAGATTAGAGGATTATGGATACAGACAGGTACAAATCAGACACTAGCAGGCAATCCTGGAGGAGGCGCAGGTAAAAGATACACAAGGAAACTAGCAAGAGAAAACTAATACTTTAATATGTTGTGTACTTAATAAATTAGTGGTGACCTGAGAATGTAAATTTTTAGCAGTTTCATCTTAAGAGAACCTGTCAACAGGTTTGAAAAGCCCAATGACATACATCATGTGACAGGCACGGTCTTATTTATCCAAATCTGTTCAGCCATTCCAAAGATATAAGACCTTTTGGTGTTGCTACAAGTTAGGGAACACTAGCCAAGTGATTGGTAACACTGTGGTTTCCCCCGGGGTAGGGTCACTGTGTGTGCTAGATGTCATGCAGTGTTACCACCCACTTGGCTAGTAGACCCAAATTTGCATCTACACAAAACAAAAAAGTGCTTATATCTTTGTAATGGCTCAACAGACTTGGATAACCAAAACACCAAAATTGGTGACAGCGCCCATCAGAAGATTTAGGTCATAAGGCTTTTCAGAACTGGTGACATATCCTCTTTAAGCATGTCACTTCCTTAATGTGATGTGTTACTGTGTTACCCAATGCAACCTACAAAATTCCACAAATGTAGAAACAGAATAGATAACCGCTCAGTATATACCTGTTTCTCAAGTGCTGCTGTGTTCTCTCCCCCTGTTTTACTTCTGCTTCCACCAAGCAAACAAGTCAGGGATGTCTGTTTTGTCTCTCGCAAGGGTAACCTCTCCAGTTCCTTCCATTTTGCCTCAATGTCCTCACTGAGACGTTGTTTTTGCTCCTCTGTGAGTGAGGTCTGTGTGATACGGCGTGTAGAAGAAGAGTCTCCTCCAGGGGGAGCTTCAAACCAGCGTCTACGCTCCTCCGATCTCTGATCCCTCTCCTCTCCTGGAGACAATGGAGACAACTCCACATAATCAAACGAACCTTGTCGAGATCCTGCCAGCTCCACTTTTCTCGTTCTGACTTCTGAACTAAGCCGGAGTTCATCTGGCCTCTGATTCTGCCGTGTGGGAACAAATGCATTCTCCTTATTGCTCTCCGATAGTCTAAAAAAAAAAAAAAAAAAAAAAAAAAGAGGAATACTCAAGCTACTGCATAATTCACACTTAATTGATGGGCTATGTACAGGTGCCTGACCAAGGGCCTCTGGTGGGCCCTAATAGGATACCTAACAGCTTTATTCAGGTACAACGGAGGGCCACTTTTAGGCACCAGGCTGTCAGAGGAAATCATTGGCTGATTGGGTGACAGAGGGAACTCCCTGGGGGGGTTTAAACAGCAGAGACTGGAGTTAAACAAAGCTCCATTTTGTTTCATTCAGAGCTCTGAATATTCTACATAGATGAGAATTTAAATAAAATATGTCAGATACCGGCATCAGACACTACAGGGAGTATGGAAGCTTACTGTATACCGTTTCATCATTGAGTTCAACTTGAACAGGAAGTAGGTCATTAAAGGGATTGTCTCATTACAGACACTTACATTGCTAGGGGTCCGACTGCTGGGTCACCCAGTGGTCAGGAGAATGGCAGACTCTCCATAACAGTGAATGGAACGCTGGTCAGACAAATGACCCACCTGCTCAGTCATAGGGAGAAAGCGGGAGAACTTGCAGTCCGCCATTCCCCTGATCACTAGATGACCTAGCAATAGGACCACCAGCAACAACCCCTTTGGCAAGTAAAGAATGTGTGTTAGGTTTTAAAGGGAACCTGTCAGCTTGATTTAACCTCCCAGACCTCCACCAGTACCTCATATAGCATGTCACATGTTGTTCAGTTACGTCCTTATAATGCCCATGCGCTGCAGCCATCCTCCAACAAAATAAACTTCTTTAGATAAATTCTTACTCAATTTAAGATGATGGAGAGCTAACAGAAGAAGTCAAACGCTCCATGTCTCAACACGCTTTCTCTGTGAATGAAATCTCTCTGACCTAGTCCAGCAGTTGCTGTGACGTTAACAAGACTGAGGGGACGGGTTGGGACTTAGAGAGCTTGACTTTTTCCCCCATTAGCTCTCTATTCCTTGACTTAAAGGGGCTGTCCTCTTTCAGACCAATATTGAGAGAAAGATGTTATGGTTTGTATAATAAAAAGTTTCCAATTTTCCAATATACTTTCTGTATAAATTCCTCACAGTTTTCCAGATTTCGGCTCACTGTCATTCATTCTGTTACCGCTAGTGGAAAAAACTGACCATGGTCATGTGATTTACGGTCCATGGTCATGTGATGAGTACACAGGTGCCGCTCGTTATAGTCACAGCACAGTAATCAGACATCTGCCTGGTAATCAGCAGTGCACCTGTGTGCTCATCACATGACTATGGACCGTAAATCACATGACCATGATCAGAGTTTTATCCACTAGAAATAACAGAATGAATGACAGCAAGCCGAGATCTAGAAAACTGTGAGGAATTGATACAGAAAGTAGATTGGAAAATTGTACATCTTTTTATTGTACAAACAATAACATTTGTTTCTCAATATTGGTCTGAAAGTGGCCAACCCTTTTAAGGACTTAACGTGTGTAAGGAAGATGAGTTAGGGAGCGTTCACACTACCGTCGGTGTCCGACATGTAGTGTCCGCTCAAAATCTGTCACGGACACTAGGAGCGGACACTAGATGTGTCTGTGACACCTGTCAATCACTTGAATGGGCATCGGGTGCGTTCTTTTGCACTCCGTGCCCGTCCTTCTCTGTCCGCAAGAGAAGACGTCCGACTTCTCAAGTGGACAGAGGAACCCTGCATGCAGGGTTTTTCTGTCCGCTTGAGAAGTCGGACATCTTCTCTTGCGGACAGGGAAGGACGGGCACGGAGTGCAAAAGAACGCACCAGATGCCCATTCAAGTGAATGACAGGTGTCACGGACACATCTAGTGTCCGCTCCTAGTGTCCGTGACAGATTTTGAGCGGACACTACATGTCGGACACCGACGGTAGTGTGAACGCCCCCTTAGTTTTTGAAGGATGATAGCAACACTCATCATAAGAACACAGTTAGTCAACACACTACATATCATTTGAGGTACTTAAGATGCCAAATAAGATGCCAGCTGTACTGTGAATGGCAAATGATGATGGGCGGCGGGGGGGGGGGGGGGGGGGCGGGAATGATACAGCTTCTGCATCAGTCCCTATAGTCACACGTATATATTTGATGCAACACAGACTTACTTGGTCACATCAGGGATGGAAACCGGATGGACATTTTTTCTCAGTGCTTCGATCCAGTTTCGCCTTATACCAGACGTCATGGCGGAAAGTGTGAACACACCTTCATTTGTCTAGGAGAGTAAAAAGGTAATTTTGTTTTCTGTTTATATACACACATATATACACTCACCCCCGACCCAATTATACTTACATCTCTTCCTTCCAGGCTCACTCCTGCGGGACAGCTCCTCCTTTTCCGATTCTGCCAGCACGCTATTGACCCAGCACTGCTCTGTAGCGGACAATTCACCTCTACTGCGCAAGCGTGGGAGCTGCACAGTAGAGGTGGATCATCAGCTTCAGAGCACCGAGCGGCACTGGGGCTATAGTGCGTGTCGACAGTCAAAAAAAAAAAAAAAAAGGAGGAGCCATCTGGAAGGAATAGAGGCAACTATGATGAAATGGATGGGGGGGGGGGGGAAGAGTAGTGATGTTCCATTTCCAGAAACGGATCGTCACCAGATAACCAGCAAATGTCCCTGGGGCGGTCTCGTGACTGCCCCAGGGATATGGGTAAATATACATTTTTGATAAGTTATGTTATTTATAAAGTAGACAGAGTTGAGGGTGTTTAGATTAGTGTAGGGATTAGTTTTTATCCCTGACAACCCCTTTAAAGGTACACCTAACTAACAGTGATTCTACTGTCCCTGCCTTCCTTCTAACCACTTAGTGATAAATTGCTCACTACAGCCGGCTTGAACACCTCCTATCTCTGCACAGCTTGGCCCAACCTATGTTGCTAGCAGTGAGGGAGTGAAGAGAGAGCGATATTTTAGGATCCGTTTGTATTGAGGTTGGAGTGATCAGCAGCAAGATGCAAGGCAGGGACTATAATATAAATGTTAGTTTCAGCTCAGCACTATATGGGAGGCTTTTTTTTACCTATTGCTTTCAATGTGATACATGCGTATGCCGGCACCCATTGAAGTCAATGGGATCTATTTTTTACGCCACTCACTCTGAACGATTTTTACGTTCAGAATGAGCGAGCGTAAACTCCGTGTGAAGGCTCTCTTACAATGTCATGACAGCTTAGAGAATTGGGCCCTACAGGATCACTGCTGTAAAAGGGGCAGGACACTATACAATAGTTGATACTGCTGACTGGAAATGGAAAAACGTAGCAACAGTTGAATGCAAGACAAAGTAATGTAAAACAATGACATAATGTGAACAACTGACTCCTGTAGATCATTCTTAGTAAACTCACATGAATCTGGAAGCCATAATTCCTCTGAACAGCATATTCAGGCACGTCGGTACAAGTTCGGAGATCAATCTCCCCATCTAATTCATCTGCCTAAGGAGAAGAAAAGAAAAAGAAAAAAAATTCAAACTTGCTCTTACTAATCCTCAAATGCATTCACTCAGAACATTGTAGTATACAGCAGACTATATATACATACTAATAAAGAGGTATGCCCATATCATAAATTGGTGGCTAGAACATGCCAAGTATTTTCTGATGGGAGGGGGTCGGAAGGATCCTGTTTTTTCCTGCTCATCTGTATTCCTAACTATGTCAGAAACTCTAGCCAACCTCATTTACTTGAATAAGGGCATCATTGTACAGGGGAAGACACTGAATCTGCTGCAGCACCTCATTCCCATAGTCTCAAAGTCTTCGTACTTACGCAATACCGCAAAAGATAATCCTCCTTATAGACACACAGCCCTAATAAACAAAGAATTCCTGAGTGTGGATGCATTTACATTTAATGTTTGAGGTCTGTAAAGCTGAAAAAAAAACCGCATGTGCTATTTTTCTTATTTTTTTTTGTGAATTTCAACCATTTTTTGCACTGCACAGGTGTTATTTTTAGTTACTTATGGAATGTGCACGGTTTGTCCTTTTTAAAGTCTTAGGGCTCATTCACATGCAGAACCTGCCACTGATTTCAAGGCAGATTATGTCCCTCAAATGAGCAACAACGTAGAGAGAGCAACACGGCTCACCCCTACAGATCAAATATTGCTGATCTAGCCATCAATTGTGGAAACAGATAACCCTTTTAAATATTATACCTAATGTATTATATGGACAGTGCCGTGCCTCATTCACGCAAGGAGAGGTGATACGGGGCCCACCGGGTATTTACCTTTTTCCCTGCAGCCTGTAGATAAGTGCCAGTGATAAGAGTTCTAGCCTTCTGCCAATATTGTGTTGACATATTTAGAAAATTAGCATTGGCAGTGACTAACGGTACAAAACCTACATATTGGGTGTTAAGAGGCACATGTGTATCCCGAACTGATGGTTAGAGAACATGGCTGTATGGGATCAGAGCTTAGCTGACAAAACGGCTGAGCAAGCATAATACTCCCAGGGCAGTATTAGCTACCAGCACAGACAGAGGAGGAATTTCTAGCCTTTGGGCCTAATGTACAAGCTATTGTGTATGCTATTCTGCAGATCTATATGCTCTAATATGCCATGACATCAAAGAGCACTTTACTATACAGAAGGCCATCATAAGGAAAAAAACAAAAAAAACAAAAACAAAACACACATCCAACAAATTATCCAAATACATAGAGCCTTCAGTCGGAGGTATATACTGGGAAACTTTTAAACATATACCACCGATGATAGGCTCATACGTAATGCAAACAGATTCATATCAGACAATCTTGGCAATTTCAACAGGCCCAAGCAACCAACTAATGTGTATGGGGTCTCCTCCTGTACATGAAAATATGGACCAGGCATATGGGTCTCAAATTCCCCCAATCCTTTTGTTATCAGGAAGCCACTTCCAGAAGCGTCCGGCAGAGGCTTTTACCCTTCTCCCCTCTTTCAGAATACATTCAGTGCTTAGCTGAGCTGAGAGTGCATGTGTACAGGAAAATTGGGCAAGACAGCTGTTGACTAAACATGTGTTTGGCCAACATCAATTTAAGTGTATGGCTGCTTTGTAGTAGTTTTATTTGTAGTTTTTCCTTGGCATGTAATATAATTAGTATTTCTCATGGGTGAGGCAAACTCCAGAGAGCCTCAGGACAAAGAACATGCTAATGTAGGAAGCAAGTGAAATTCCTATCAGTAATTCTGCTGGAAAATAAAGCTGTAAAGATAATACTACAAAGAGCATTTACTGTATTTAGTCATTATTTTGCTTGCTTACATAGCGCCAAGACATTCTGCAGCACTTTACATACACGGTTATTATTCACTATCCCAGGTAGGGCTCACAATCTAAATTACCGTAGGTCTTTGGAGCGTGGAAGGAATCTGTAGTACCTGGAGGCAAGGCAGCAGTATATACAAATGAAATTTTGTAGTACAGGGCCAGCCACACTAACTGATCCATGTATGAGCATTCACTATGTGGTAAGATAACAAAGGAAGCCTTTACCAGTAAACATATTGTAAATCAATACATTTTGAATAAAATGTTTATGTATATGTGTGTGATATCACACACACAGGACCCTTCTGCAGGTGTGTATGTACAGACCAAAATTTTTTCTCCTAAAAAGATACAGTTTAGCAACTTGCCCATAACAGCAGAACTACTAATGCTGGGTTCACACCAGCTTCTGGACTCCGTTCTCAGGTTTCCGTCTTCTCCATGCAGAAGACGGAAACCTGTCATGCCAAGTCCGGCTGTGAGCGCCGGTGAGAGTTTTTTTTTTTTTTTTTTTTTTTAAATCGGACACAGATTACTGTATGTCCGACTCTGTGTCCGGTTTAAAAAAAAAACAAACACAGTTTCGCCGCGGAGAGCATAAAACGCTCACCAGTGCTCACGGCCGAACACTTTTCAAATCCATTCAAATGAATGGGTTTGGAAAGATGCCTGCAGGTTTCCGTCTCCTGCCCTGTTTTGTGCAGGAAACGGAAACCTGCAGAACGGAGACCAGGCACAGATGTGAACGAGCCTTAAGTATGTAGGCCTCTCTAAAGTTGATCAGTTGACAAGTTTTTCTTAACACCTAAATAGGTATTCCCATCTTAAGGAGTGATGGCACTGCTAGGATATGCCATGAGGTCAGACCTCCAAACACCCCGAGAGGGCAAAAAAAAAAAAAAAGAAAAAAAAAAAAGGCGAGTAGACAGAGTCACCTTCGTGGTTTTTCTGGCAAATTGGTTTCCAGGAAACTGCAGCCTGGCGCCATTCATAAATGGTTCAGCTGAGCTATATTCTGGGTCATATACTGGCTGTGTTATGGTGAACCCCATATCAAAGGTTAAGAAATCCCAGAGTCTCCAGGAACACTGGTTGGGAGACATTGGTCGATCTAAAACATTTAGTAAACCGTCTAACATAAAAAAAATATTCCTTTGTAACAGTCTATGCTACAGTGCATGTCAAGTGAATAAACTAGAAAGATTATATGAAATGCGACCATTTCATTAAAGGGATATTCTCATGTCAGCCTTTCATGGCTATGATAGGAATCCTACAATGACCTGAGATGGCTGGAAGTACAGAAAAGCCAAACTGCCTGTCTTGCATTATTGCTGTAACTCCCACAGAAGTGAATCTAACATAAAAACAGAGTACCAGAGAGTTTTGCTCTTTCTGCATACCTCAGGACTTACATAAACAGTAGTTTGCTGTGATACATGCTTTCTGTACTTCTAGGGGAGTTACAGTAACATTGTAGATTAGCCCGCTCAGCCCATCAGGTTCTCCTGATACTACACAGAGAAGGGTATTCTGATCACATCCACACAAGGTTGAGATAGGAGAACCCCTTTAAATTCATACCATACATCATATAAGGAAAATAACATTCTGACCCTTACCTCTTCAGCATTGGAGTCTCTGTAATACCTGAGGCTGGAATCTGTCAGAACAAACCAATGCTTTTTCCACTATGAGAAAAGCAAAAAGACACATCAACATCCTCAGTAACTTTTCATTTATTCTACACTTCATACACCTTTCTAAACAAGAAAGCAGACAGTCTGAACAAGTCTAGTGACAAGTACTCTATACAGCACTGCTGTAATACTGATGTGGTTCTTTATGGACTAATAACCAATTCATCTGAACAACACAGGCGATCGCTGCGGGCAAGGCCTTTGTAAACTGCTAATGGAAAATGGTGGCTCCAGGGATACAGCAAACATAACATCAAACAATAAATATTCTCCAACTGTACGGTATACACAATGCTTACATACACTTACTGTCTACAGAGGCTGGACTCTACCAAATGTACAACAATATATACACAAGACTACTATTGACCAAATGATAAGAGTCATAGCACATACATATAAGACTCACCTCTCCATTTCCATCGAGCAAGGACATCCATCCCTTCTTGAAGTTCAGCAGGTCGGGCTGTTGATAGAAAACAGAGAGACTACAAGTGAACGTTCAGTCACACAAAGATCAGAACAGGCGATAAAACACCATAAAGCAAAGATACAACCAGCACAGACCGAACATAACAGGGTAGCATAACACAGTCATATAAACACTGGGGACATAACAGGTGTCCATGCCTGACAAAGACTTCATACCTCTAGGCCTGAGCTGGCACCTCTCTCTGCGGAGGCAGAAGATGCATTACTGGGCAACATGGGCACGGCTCACCACCTTATTGTCTTAATTCATGCTTAGTTCTCCTTGGGACGTAGTTCTTCAGTCATGGTAGCATCAGGCCACAAGCTGTGTACTATAAGAAATCTGGTATCTGTCACTATGCCAAGGACAGGTCTCCGATCTCTCTGGGTTATATTGCTCTCCTGCTGCTCATCTCCGGCTGTCTCTTGTAACTACTCCATATCCTAAACATCCTGAGGAGTTCTATCTATACATTCAGATGACTAATTTTCTATTTTTTTCTACCGTATCTGTAGGACACGAGAGTCTTATCTGACATTTAGTTCTGTCCCCCTCTCCAACCCGTTCCTTCTCCAGTTACAAAGCTGTTGTCTCAATGAGAAGAGACGCGAGTGACACCCGCCTCCTGGCCACAGTCCCGTTGATCGAGGGCAAAGGGGGGCAGAGTGACATCCGAAGGATATGACAGATTCTGTTTCACTCTGCGAATACCACATGAGAGACTGGCGTAAAGTGAGACTGCCCCATAGAGAGCATAAGGATTTCAGAAACCCAATACCCCACTGGGATGCAGGGGGACATTGAATGAGGCGATAGCAAAAAAGGAGATATCAGCATGCAGCTGGTTAATACAACATTATATACTACAGGGCTCATGTATCAATGGTAATAAGAAATGTAGAACTATTTTTTCTAAGATTTAACTGGGATGTCTATAGTGATAAATATGCAGTGAAAAAATAACATTGTAATACAAAATAAAAAAAAATTTCAGTACAGGGCTGTACCATGAACACATGTCTATGTCTGATCAGTGGGGGTCCAACCACTTTGATGAAAGGGGCGTCAGAGCCCTCCCTTTTGACTGAGCCAGCAGTTACACCTTTGCTCTATCACTCCATTCCTCCCTATGGGCCTGGCAGAGATAGACGTGTGCTGTTCTCCACCTCTCTTTGGAAGTCCCATAGGGATGAATGGACATGTGCACTAACACTGTATTCACACACGGGGACGCTAGCTTTATTATCACTCCAGCAGTCACGCCCCGCCAGTCAGACTTAAGCCCCTATCCTAAAGATAAAGGATAAGTCTTGTTCATGATACAACCTCTTTTAATGAATATAAGGAGTTGTACTTTGCGTTCCAAAGTAATGACACTTGAGTCCCAGTACAACAATCACAGAAGAGGTTAGTAAAGCCATGTCTGAATAAGCACCAAGTACCACAACAGGAAAACAAGCAATAGGAACAAAATAGACCACATAACACACTATATATAACAAGTCACTAACATACACCTTGTACAGGATAAGCGTGATTCACAAAGAAACATCTGTAGAGAGAAGGAAGAGAAAGAAGAACGGAGTAAAAGAAACTTACTTATAAAGGGACAGATGAGAACCAAAAACAATGGAAGACGCCCGGGGTGACAGCAAATACAAAACATGAAGGATGGGCCAACATAGGAAAACCGACATGAAAACCAAGAATGACATATGTACGGTAGAATTATTCTGTAATACATGGGCTGGGATTACAGAACAAGTAGTAACGTGTACGGCATTGTGTCCTGGACGATGTGGGGGAGTAAAGGCCGTGTCCAGCCTCACAAATTTATTTTAATTCTTTCAACTTTAATTTTTGATTAAAAAATTCCTACTGTTTTGTTTCTACAGCTTCTATGCGTCTCCATGGTAACAGACAACAAAATGTGTAGTCTGAACCTACAGGCAGATTTCTTTCTAACCATCCTCTGATTCTCGCCAACACAAACTGGGGAAGAAACGCAAGAAAGAGTCCAGGACTGGAGAATTACATTGTGGTCTGTATAGGAGCTGTACACAGGAAACCTCACTTTACTATTAATGATCTTCTAATTTCACATAATTATTCAGATCAATAATTCATGTCACTAAACACTGATGTACCGCCTGTTGGGCTTACAGGTAGAAACACAACATCAAAAACATTAACACTTCCGTGCAGGTGCCTAAAGTTATACACATTAGGTTGTGGTCGATCGAACGCTCGTCATCGTTTCCAGCCACTTATACATATGCTCGCTGGGCTTGGTACGTATTCCTACATAACAACTCCTCTGGTGGCTGTATATTTCCCAACAACAAAAGGATTGATCTTGCAAAGCCCGAGCCGTCCCTCACTTGCTCTTTGTGATAGTGGGAAAGTGTCCATACATGTTAAAGGGCCATCCAGTGCTGGCGATTATCATCTAATGCAGGGGTAGGGAACGTACGGTTCTCCAGCTGTTGCAAAACTACAACTCCCAGCATGCATACTTGCTCTGCTGTTCTTGGAACTCCCATGGAAGTGAATGGAGCATGCTGGGAGTTGTAGTTTCACAGCAGCTGGAGTGCCGAAGGTTCCCTATCCCTGATCTAATGCACATTAGCAGATGCCCAATGGACTCCACTGACTTATAACCCATCAGGTATACAACTGTAATATGCATCTAACATGTAAGGGCGCGTTATCTATGGAAGTTTGTGTCACCAGGCCACTAAAAATATAAATTTATGGTAGCGATTTAATAAACAGCTGCTCCATTGGTCCAATATTGGGCACATGCTTACCCATTATATCAGTCACTTCACATGCCAGACTCTATTAATTCTCCTGCTGGTGCAAAATGCACCTAAATTATTAAGAAGCTTAAAGGGATTGTCCAGGAATGACAGCTTCTTCCAGAAGGCCTGAGAAGATTTAAAAAAACAAAACCTTACTCACCTGTCCTTGGCAATCTGGTGTCCCAGGCCGCTGTCTAGTCCAGCGGCCACCCAGGGCTTATTCAGACGGAAGTCCTTGTTGCATGTTACCACCGAGGCCAATCAGCGGCCTAAATAACTGGGACGTCACAGAGGACATGTGAGTGACATCCCGGGTCTTTTCCTTAGACTGCCCATAGGCTTCAGCAGGCACATACAGCGAGAACGCCTGCCAGAACAAGCCCTGGAAAGTCGCTAGACCAGACAGTGGCCTCAGACACTGGATTACTTGGGACAGGAGAGTATGGTTTGTTTTATTTTCACCAAAAAGCTGTAATTCCTGGACAAGCCCTTTAATAACTC
Source organism: Leptodactylus fuscus (assembly GCF_031893055.1). Lineage (NCBI taxonomy): Eukaryota > Metazoa > Chordata > Amphibia > Anura > Leptodactylidae > Leptodactylus > Leptodactylus fuscus. The sequence goes on from NC_134273.1 coordinate 42,340,526, forward strand.
AGATACACTACAGAAGGTCCCATGTGTCACAAATAAAATCTACGCCAGTCAGGAACGTAACAAACGCCATTTTCACCTGTTACTGTAAATTTGTTGCTCTGGCCCATCTAGGTTGATCAGCGTGTAGAATCAGGCTGTATAATATTGTAGAAAAAGGACCAAACTTGCACCACAACGACTCCCATCTATGACAGCTTACTGACGTAGAGGAACTAGTAAATTACCCCTAATAACTCTATAAGAACACCAATAGCCAGCTCAGAGGATCTGCCACAATATCTTAGATAGATATCAAAGACAAGATATCTTAGAAGAAGTTTACTACTATATTACTATAGTGGGGTCCAGGTGGTGAGAGATCTGCAATTGTTTGGACAAAAAAAAAGAAAAGCTGCCTGAAGTTGAGTGTTAACCCCTCCAGCTCCTGACAGAACCAAAGGTAGCATAGAGGCAGCATGTGGCTAAACTTATAGTCAAAGAAGTGAACTTGAGTCATAGGGATCTAGCAATCCATGGTGGATGCCGACTGATCACTACTTCAGAGGCTTCTTAAGATATCAGGCGCTCCTTCAGTAGAATGACTCCAATATTGTCTCAGGCCAGTAGCATAAACTTCATAACAATTCAGGAGGTAGAACGATGAAAGAATGCTTTATAATCCCAAGAAGTTGGATGCCGACATGGTCTCTGACTGCCCAGCTGACTCTTTGTGGCCAGTTCTTTTCAGGTCTGTGTACAGGGGTTCCCTCATCGCACACAACCCTTTTAATACAAGGACTCCCAAAACCCACAACAAAGAGCTGGCTTTGGCATTGGAAGCGGCCAGCACCTGGTCACGTCCTGCTGAAGACCCCCCAAGGAGGTTGACCTGTTACTCCAACATACTTGGAATAAATAAAGTAAAAAATAAAAATACAGCAATCTCCACAACATATTATAGGCTAGAGGCCAATGCACACTGTCAGTGCTAGAGCAGGATGCATCCGAATGACTGACATCTTCTGTACCTACAACCTGTAGTGTCTATTGTAACTTTCCAATATGCTGGGAGTTGTAGTTCCATAACTGCTGAAGATACAGGATACAGACCACTGAGCGACACCAGAGAAACCTAAAATGGTCTGAAACACGACAGTGAAAGTTTATTCAGCTTTCTGTGGTGTCAGACCACACATGTAACCTCTGAAAATAAACACCGACACCTACATCGTGGTTTGGGTGTCAAGTAACTGCAATATACTGTTATATGTACTAGAAAATGGGCACCGATGCTCAATGGACCCCACTGACTTATAATGGAATCTATCAGGTTCTGTCAGTGCAGGTACACGAGCGCCATTTCTCCTGTCCTCTAACAGAACAGCCATTCAGTATGAACAAGGTCATTGAGTGGCAAAGGCTTGTTACAACGTTCATGTTGCCATTATTTGTGCTCATATTTGCGACTTGGTTAGAAGTCCTGCCATATCCAGCCCCATGCTAGCCTATGCTTACTGAGAAAATGACGGACCCACAATAAGGCCAAAGGACCCATCAAGCGCTGCCGATACCCGCGACATGACACATACCGCACTCGGTTTATTCCCTCCTTTCTCTACTCCATGAAGGAAACCCGATCATAACCTGACGCCACATTCACATCCCTTGTTCTGGTCCAGTGCAGGACACATAAGAGCAATGGATGGGAAGGACAGACACAAATGGACCCCGAGGAGCCCCACTGACTAGCATGGACTGTCCTGTCTGGCAGTTTGTGATGGCGGTGCGTCGGGTGGACACCCAGCGCATATATGATGAGTTTCTGAAATTGATGGCTGACCACAAATAGTCCCACCATGAGACACGACTACTGCTACAGACTGTAAGGCTCTGTTCACACTTCCATCACGTTTTTCAACTGGTGCAGAAAGGCAGAAATAAGGAAGTGTCAGACTGATGATCCGGCAGATCTCACCAGTGTCACCAGATCCCATTGTCTAATAATGGAGGCCCTCATGATCATCATGGCATGCTGCAATGTTTTCTGCAAATCTGATGGAAGTGTGAACAGAGGCTTACACAACATCTCACACATTACTATGTAACTAGCCGGACTTGCTGGTCAGAGCTGTGAGGCAGCTGGGTGGCACACTGACACACCTGCAGGCCATGCCACCCAGCTGTCCCATACACAGGACAAAGTTTTAAGACTTTGATTCGGACAAACTAAGAAGCCAAGAGGTAAAATGTCCTCCTGACAGGACGTGCGGTAATACAGCGGCCAGTGTAGGTGACACACCCGCCCATAGACCGGCCCTGAGTGCCGGGAGCCCCCGCAGCCCTGCCCCATGCCCCGGTACATGGCCGGTGTCACCCAGGTAATGCTGCGGCCGCCTCACCGTCATGTCTCCGCCTCACTCCCCGGCGTCTCCGTCCTGTAGCCGCCACTTCCCGACACGACTCCCGCCTCTTCTTATGGCTCCACTGAAAACTCCCAACTTCTTACTTTTTGTAACCTTTTCCCTTCTGGGTTTCCTATAATTTTTTTCGTTTTTTTTTTTTTCACAAACTTCCTGGGAGGGGACAGGAAAAGTACCCGAGTGAGGAAGGAGGTCCCGGCAGGGCGGGGGAAGCGGAGGAGGGAGGAGAAGTCACAGAGGAAGTTTACACTGACACTGCAGGAACTAGCACACTGTGCCGGGGCTGCTGCACCTCATACTGTAGCACAGGAAGAGCAGGGCTCTGTGGTACTACAACTCCCAGCAATCTACAGCAGGTGGCAGTGCATTGCTTGGTGTAACACAGGCTAGATGGCGAAGTGGTCACAACTCTTGTCGCACGACCAACGATCGCCAGATCGCCCTGCAACTCTTGGTCTATGTAATTGAATTGTGACCCTAAAGATGCTGTGACTTAAATTACTCTATGTTCGTATCCAAGGCAAAAAAACGGACACTTAGGCTGGTATTACACAACCATAGTGGTGTTTGCAGTCCGCAATTTGCAGATCTGCAACACAAATTTCACTAAAAAAAATCATTCCGCAGACGTCCGTGTCCAACCGCAGTGCATTGTTTTGCGGATCCGCAAAAAACAACACACACCGCCAATCGCAATGTTGACAACCTCAATTGCGGATATACACTGAACTATGTTCAGTTTATATCCGTAAAAATGCACGCGCCCATACACTTGTATGGGACAGACCGTGCCGTAAAAACACAGCCATTATGGACATGCAGTATACTGTCCGGACCACGGTTAGGGCACCCCACACCACGGACAAAATCTACGGTGGTGTAAGAGGCCGCATAGAAAACACTGGGTCCGCAATTTAAAACCCACACTTGCGGACCATTTGCAGTCTAAAACTATGGTCGTGTAAGACCAGCCAAACGGTTACACCACGCATACCATAAACCATATTTTTTACATATGCATTAAAAAACGCCTCTGTGTCCATTTAGCGGTGCGTTCACACTTGCACTGTTGTCTGCCTGCTGTGAGTCCACCGATAAGCTTGGAGTCCACTTGTCGGAATCATATTAATAACTCATTCATTTCAATGGGTTTTTAAAGCAAACCGCTGGTGTCCGTATGCAGCCTCTCCGCTGTGAAAACGCACAAAAACCCATTGAAATAATTATAAAAAGCCCAAGAAATCAATAGGATTTATAAACGACCCCTTATAATCTTTCTACTGATCACGGAAACTGATTGTGTGCTGAGACACCGACACAGATGTGACCCCAGCCTTACAGGGTGACCATGCGATCTTTGTTCACACAATGGGAATCGTGGCCAAAGTTACTGTTTAGCCCTCGTCTAAGAGTATGGCCTCCAGACCTCATGGTTAGCCACAAGTGAAGCAGGAGATGCTGGGAGTTGTAGTCCACACTGGCTCACAACTATTCAAGTAATTTGCACATTTTTTAAAGTCAAGTAAGAATATTTGCTTGTCTTGGTGAACTTAGAGCCTAACCCTTCATTCATTTGGTAACCCTTAGTTTCATTTGGTAATCCGTTCGGGGAGTCTGCATGGTGACCCCCCCCCCCCTCCCCAACAGAATACTAAACGCAATTGCAAGCGCTGTGCAGTAAAAGCACACGGACCCCATAGACTATCATGGGGTCCGTGTGTTTGCCACGCGCTGCCTGCACGAATCATGCGGACAGGAAAGTAGACGGTGAACTACTTTCCTGTCCGCATGAGATCTGGCGGCAAGCACACAGACCCCATTATAGTCTATGCGGTTCGTGTGCTTTTACTGCACAGTACCTGCAATTGCGTTTGGTGTTCCATTCGGGGGGTGGGGTCCCATGCGGACTCCCCCAGACGGAATACCAACGCAGATGTGAGCAAGGGGTAAGGCTACATGCATACAAATGTCCCACACACAACTGTTCCTCAGGATGGCTCCTATTTGTCCATTTTTCAACTTGAGCTTACTGAAGGAAATCAATGGGTCCATGGAGGCACGGACAGTACATGGATATCACCCGGGTGCCATTTTACTAGGGACCCCGCACATACACACGTTGCTGTGCACGTAGTCTAAGGAAGGTGTCCCATAGGTCTTCCACCAGTAAGAGAAGTTAAACAAACCCGTAAAAAAAAACTTGACGTAAAAGCGCCCATCATGTTGTTTACATTGGGGTGTGTTCAGATGGACACCCGACAGAGGGGGCGCTGTATGCATCTGTCAGTTAATGTACGTTGCTTTCATCCTGTGATGGAAAAGAGCAATGGATATTGCATAATGGTAGTGGGAATCCACCGTAAACATGGCAGACAATGCCGAGATAAATAGTGATCTTTTAGTGTCACTTTTACGTATGTCGATAAAGGCAGAGGAGCAGCTAGAACAAAACTAGCCAGACATTTCTAATAGTTGTTGGTGGCTGATGACTCAAAGATCTACAGAATCCCACTGAAGACACCTTCTTTCGCGTCTCAATGACTTGTCAGATGTTTCAGTGTAGATCTGCACTTTAAAAGGTCAGAAAACTAAATAACTGTGAAGACAGATGGATAAACAATTGGCCACTAATACAAAATCATATTATCATGGCCTATAGATAGATTCACTCCAGCCCATGTCTGTACAGTGATATGATAGGAGAGGGATGGTTCTGAGAGGGATGAGGTTGACTGGGAGCCGTCAAACAGGTACGTCCTGTCCCAGATACTTAGAGAAGACAAGTCTCACTAGAAGTATAGCTGGCTGTACACAGTATAAGAACCACAGTCACAGTTTCCTTTATTCCTGGAGTAGGTTTAACAGGAAAAAAAGGTAAAAATAAACTAAAAAGTAAAAAAAAAAAATGTTCATATCACTGCTATCACCATTAACGATCTCAGTAGTCATGTGTTGTAGATGGCGGCATCAGCTTACAGGGCAGTAACTTTTTTTTCTGATATGGTGAACATAGCAGGAAAGACTCAAAATGGCCGCACCTCGGTAATTTCACTGTTTTGCCTTCCAAAAACGTGAATAAAAAGCAACAGAAACCTCAGACATTCTCCAGAACGTTATAAATAATAAGTACATCTGGCCTTGCTGCAATATGCAGCCCCATAAAAAGTTGCAGATGTTAGAATAAGGCAAATTTTTTCTCTAAGTTTTAGATTTTTGTTAAATTATGACATCATAACAAAAATTATATATATTTGTTATCGCTGTAATAATAGCGACCTGCAGAATACAAGTCATGTCATTTTAGCTGCACCAAAAAATAAAAGCCTTTGGAAAATAAAGCAAATGCATATTTTCCTGATTCACCCACATTCTGAATGTGTAAATCACATTCTCAGTAAATCATATGGCACCACTATGCAGTATCTGTCCCTAAAAAAATAAGCCCTCATAGATCTCTGTGAACAGAAAAATATAAAAGTTATGGCTTTTGGAAGGTGGGGAATGGAAGTTGATTTTCCACATACGATGACATCATGGAGAACCGAGTGGAAATCCTGCACATGCGCCGCACGCTTGCACAACACTGTGCCTTTCCTTGCTAGCTCAGCTTCCACTGCTCAGTACTAGAATCACAATATTCGGCGATTGCAAAACTCCATGGACCTCATTTACATAAAGAATAAAGCTGCTTTTTAGATGCATCCCTGGATCAGAAAGGCTACAGATGTATGGTCTGAATTGTATTCACAGCCTCTACAGCACTATGGCAGTAGTTTAACGCGGGGGTGATAGACTCCCTTACAAAAACAGTGACACATACCTTTATGTGATCTGCCATGGTGGTCAGGTACATGTCAGTGTCACAGGACTCTTCATATTCTACAGCATGACTACCAACAGAGGAATATTCACAGTGCAGAACGTGTGTAATCCCTTTAGTCGGTGACTTTTGTAGTAGTGATGGGTCATCACTGACATAGGGTGTCTTAGCACGTGGAATCACAAGTTGATTATGGAGCATCTCAGAAGCATCTTCTAAGTTTAACCCCTTCAGGCCATTTGAAATGTGTTCTGGGGAAGAAGGCCTCCAATCACCTCTCTGAAAGCTATTTACAGGTTCCATTTGTTGCGATGGAGTTTGAGGCCTACTTCTAGTTTCTGGTGGACATTGATTCACACCTAAGATATTAGGAGATCTAGATTCTTTTTGTGTCTCCACACCTTGTGTGTTATCGTTTCCACTTTGTTGTGCAGTGTCTGATGTAACATTCATTGATGTATCCATGATGCTTCTGGTTGGCTTCAGCACGACTTTGGACAATGGACTCTCAGTACCACTGTACCATTCCACAAGTATCTGGTTATTCGGCTCTGGCCTGTAACAAGAAAGAGGACCTGCTGGCTTATACAGAGACCTACCGGGATGGTATTTTGGTTCTTGGTCTGGAGAAGAGCTTGTTGGTGGGTGTGATTGTTGTACTTTACTGTCTTCATAGGGACTCTCTCTAATGTTTCCTTCTGTAATTCCTTTTGTCTGTGATTTTTCAGTGTTAGCGTGCTGAGATTCAGGTTTGTCAAATACTAAAGATTCTGTGCTAGAAGATGTCTTAATAGGTGAACCTATAAGGTCATTATGGGGGATTTCAGGTGCGGTGGATTTTTGTAGGTCCTTCAGATTGCAATGATTGGATTCCGCAGAATGAGCATATGGTTTTGGGGAACTGCCAGCATTTGAGGAGGGTGTTTGTATCCTTTGGGGTTCCCTTTTCATAGTTTCTGGTGGAGCATATGACTTATTGTCATGTTCCTGTAGAAGGAGTGAAGGCTCTCTTACACTTAGTTTTGTATCTGACAATGAGGACTGATCCTGGGATTTTATATTACTCAATTCCTGGGGGTATTCTACTCGTGGTACAGCATTATTTACTGACATTTCCCGATCCGTTTGTGTTGCACTTGCTTTTGTTTCAGTTTTAACAGGTAAACTTTCAATTTCGGAAAAACCCAAAAACTGTTGTTTCTGTGGTTCTGGTGTGTGGCAAGAAAGTGGCCCCGCAGGCTTGTATTGGGACCATCCTACATTTCTTGTCTCTTGTATAGAGTTGGTTTGGGTATACAGCTGCTCATTCTCTAAAAGAGAGCCATACGATGGGCGCTGCTGTGTATGGTGGTTAGATCCAGTATAATATGACTCTGGATTAGTAGTAGCTGATGGTTTATTCTGTTGTTCTGACTTCTGTGACCTCTCAAGCTTTGGATATTGTGAGCTGCCTGAGTGGCCGAATGTTGTCTCTGAAGATGTTCTTGAGATAGTCGTTTGATGACTCTGTGAAGAAAACATTATAATATAATTATTTATAAAATATGCTGTTTTATTGGAACAATTTTGGTTTTACAAAAAAGTCACCAAAAAAACCAAAGGGATTTAAAGGGGTTTCCCAGGATTTTGTATGGTAAGGTATGCTTCTGCTCCTATTAAAAGAGCCGGACACAACACTATTATTGGCTTGGGAGTCATTTTGGGCCAGACAGATTTACAGTAATCTGTTTGGGGTTTTTATAACAAAAAACAAATAATAACTTAAAACATAAAATAATGGAAAAAATATTTTTTAAGCATGACTGACATTTTTTAATTTGTCCCTCTAGCAGCAACAGTCTGATCACTTCTATAGTACTCTGAAGGTCTCGTGCTGCACCTTCCGCACTGTATAACATGCTTCATGCCACATTTGTCAAGTGATTTTAGACACTTTTTAGATGTTTTTATTTGTAATAAAAAGAAGCATGGCTTTGTGTTAAAGAGGTGTGGCTTAATGGAAAGTGGGCATGGCCTAAATTGCAACACTTTGCGACAAACGTGCCAAAATTTGCCCCGTTTTTCTGGCGTAAGCTAAACTAATATAGACTAGACAGTGCAATAAGGTGACAGATATACAATCAGCCATTAGACTCTAAAATAAATCCTTTAGCTGTTGGGCTGTATTGTATAGCAGCTGCTACGTTTTCTGCTATGTTACACCCATGAAACCACAAACTAAACACAAACGAAACTGTTTCAGAAGAGTCACGGGTTGTTACTAAGTGTACATGAAAGGATGTCCTTTGCAGTACTCTTCCATGCTTCTTTTATGGCTTGCTCTTTCCATCTGTCTTCCTTGGCTGGTCCAAATATACACATCCCGCTGACTGCCTCAAGAGATTAGAGTGGGACAGGAATTGCACATTTATTACTTCTGAGTTTTCCCTGAATTTTGAGGTTATGTCAAAAGAAAACATACACAGCCCTGGACCTGGGCCACTTTAACCACAGTGACAACGGTGGAGGACACCAATGTGTTGAGGACAATGGTGAGGCCTGGGCCATCCGCCCCCTGCTTCATCATTCAACCCTCATCTGGGAGCTGCAGGCGTTATGTGATGATGTCACTTACATCATGCCTGCTCTGCTCTGCAAACTCTAGACCAGAAACAGCAGAGGAGCAAGGAGAGGTGAGTATTAGTGGGGGGGTTTTGGTAGAAGAGGAACATTGAATATTGGAGACAACAGCAGGGGGACTTTAAACTGTGGGGGACAGCTGGATGGGGACATTATACTGTGGTAAAAATTGGTGGGGGACATTAAACAGGTGGAAGCTGGAGGGGGAAGTTATACTGTGGGGGCAACTGGAGGAGGAAATTATACTGTGGGAGCAGTTGGTGGTGAACATTATACTGTGGGAGCAGTTAAAACGGGATATTACACTGTGGGGGCAGCTGGAAGGGTGTATTAAGCTAAGGGTAGTAGTAGGAGGGGGACATTAAACTGGGGGTAGCTGTAGATGGACGTTACACTGTGAGTGCACTTGGACGGGAACATATTGTGGTGGTCGATGGATAGGACATTATGAGTGCAACTGGAGGGAACATAATGCGGGGACATACTATATTAGGATGACTTTAGGGACATTATACTGCATGGGGGGGGGGGCACAAAAATAAATGAATGGGCATTTCTAAGTGGGGGGGGGATTTATGAATTCTTTTCAATGGGCCACCAGTATATTAAAACAGCCCAACAAAGGTGCCCAACTTCCATTCTACTCAGATTTGTAAGGTTCATACTTCTCGAGGGGGTCTTGCAGCAAAGAATAAAGACCAAGTTTGACCTTCCTCTTCTGCAGGCACAGTGTCACTTCTATGTTATCCTTCTTTATTTTGATAATATGCTTTCCTTCTGTACCAAACTAGTCCTACCTCTGATTGACTTATGTATATATGTCATTCTATTTAGGCTTTATAACTTTCTGCTCTTATATGTGCAACTTTCCAAATTGCCTGAGGATTTTACACTTATAAATAGAACGATATTATCACGATGTGATCAGTGGTGTCCCTTTACCACATTTCCAAACACAGCGACCTCCATGCTTGTGCAGCTGTTTCTGGTGCTACAGCTCAAGACATTCAGGCTCATGTGCACTGCTGGGACAGTAATGCAGTGGAGGGGCTACGACACTCCAGCTGGTGCCCCTACCCCTTCATTCTGTTTACTCGGGAAGTCCTGTGTGTGCGATCTGCAGTGTTCATGTTTTGATGGATAATTCTATAGGTAACACAAAGTCCTGGAAAAAAAACTTTAAGCCTAAATAAAATAATTGAGTTGTCATAGAGATGACATCACTTGACAAAAATCTTGTAGTTGCTGTCTTCATGTAATGGATCTTACTAAGCTGGCTAAAAATTGCATATCATCCAGACAGTTATCAGTTACATGCAAACAATTGGTCTCCAGCTGATACCAGAAATTCACGCTGTGCAGAATTTGGCAGAAAAATGTTTTTACCTCTCTGCTCCGACGGTCAAAGTGTGTAGAACTTGGATGCTCATGTGAAGCTTCTACCGGTAAAGGTGTCTATAATGGAATGGAAATTGTATATATTCTTAAATTGTAGGTTTCTGTTTGCATGTTAAAGGAAAATTCACAAAACAGAATGTATAAATGTACAACAATATAAACATCTTTTCCTATTTTACAAACTACTGCACATTTCCATGCCATTTTTGCCAATCAAACAGCAGACACCGGCTTGTGGTCAGCTCCCTCTAGTCTAGCTTCCTTTCGCACTTTTGGAGATTGTCAAGTACAACCCTCTATATGTCTAGCACAAACAGATGGACTGGTGGTCAGGCATGTGCACAACTGCTCCTTTTAGACAGAGGACTCTGAGATCGCTATTCTTGTGACTCTGTCCTTGTATGCAGGGCCGGCGTCAGCGCATGGCATAGTCGGGCAAGTGCCGGAGCCCACAGAGCCGCACATTTTATCCCTCTTTCTGCTCTTCAAAAGTTGGGAGGTATGGCGTTGATGACGCCACACTCCTGCGTGACGTCACTCGCTTCATCTGCGATGTGCAGTGTCCCGACTCCCCCGCCTCCTCCACAAAGGGGCCCACTGAGGCTCTGTCGCCCAAGGGCCCATAAAAACCTGGAGCCCGCCCTGCTTGTATCTCCAGGTAATTTCCAATTACCTGGAGATTTTACTCTGAAAAATAGTATGGTAGATGAGTATGTGATCTATGGGGTTTCACTGGGGCAACACCTTCAGGCTAAGCCCACATGTAGCGGGCCACAGCCAAAAAGCCCTGCAGGAAAAAAGGCGACTTTTCCCCGCAGCAAGTTTTCCTCTGCAAACTTTCTGCTTCTATTCCACCTATACGGAAACCGTCATAATTTCTGTAGGTATAATTGACTATGATTTACAAAAACACAACAGTTTTGGAAATTGCAGCATTTCTACTGCAGGTATTTCTCTGCAATGAGGGAATTCAATTTGCCATACAAAATACCTGATTGTTCCCTGTTAGTAGGAATTCAAGGCTACAGGGGTTGATAATGCTAAGGGCCTTCTATAGAATAGCTACTAGTTAAAAAAAATGTCTTCCTCATGATTGTTTCAGTAGGTTTCATCCTTCTCACACAACATCCAGTGACATAGGCTGCATGCAGTCATCATAGTTAGATTTAGTGGTTATACCACTATCACATGATGGCGAACCTTTAAGAGACCGAGAGCCAAAACTGTAACCAAAAACCCACTAAATTATTTCAAAATGCCAACACTGTACACCTGCGTCGAGACAGAGGTCACATGCTGCGGTGAAAGCAGCGATTGCTCACTAACAGGGAATCCTGTACCAGATTCCCCATAGTCAGCGATCAGGGTGACAGTGCGTGTGCCAACAGAGAGGGCTCTGCCTCTGTATAATTCTGGCACACCTCACACCAGCCAGAGACTTTATTGAGACTGGCATACAGAATTCCCTGCGTAATGTCAAGCTCATATTGTTAGACAAACATGACTATAGCCAAGAGAGCCTTCTACACATATACACACCTATATTGTCTCACCGATTTTAGGAAGGTCTCACGATTTTTCCAGGCTAGCTCGGTGTTTCTGTCCAACCTTTCTTCTTTCTATACCAAAAATGTAAAATATTTGTATAATTTTCTGGAATTGTTCTTAGTGTTCTATTCATCATACATACAATAAACAGGGCTGAATCATATAAGCACAAGCAGAAAACATGTACTGGGGAAGGCCGACGGACCTGTAAGTCATACAGTGTAGCTATGATTCACAGTAGTTACTACATCACCAAATACAGAGCTACATTGTGTGAAGGCCTGCAATCCGTGTCCTGTATGAAAGCTCTTATTGTGTGTCATGTGTTGTTTTCTAAATGATCCTTATTATCTTGTCTTTCAAAATGAATATGGAGACTAAAACCTCAAAGTTTCCAAGTGTTATGATAAATATGCAGGTTACCCGAAATATTGCTTCAAATTGCTGGCCATTCAGCATCTACTTTTACCCTAAAATACTGTTTGTTGCTTGTTGTTAAGTGCAGTCTGTCTCAAGCAGCAGACACATTGAGATGGATTGCATGGAGAGGGCAGGTCTCTGGCTACCTTTGAGTATTACTGTGTATTAACAGAGAACATAAAATCTTTACTTCTCTTTTTAATACTACATGTACTACATGTAAGATTCTTCTTTCCTCATTTCTTCCAATGTGGTCACTATCCATAAACATCATTCCAGTGATCCATAGTTGTTGGTCATTCATTTGAACTTGTCTGCCCTATGGTCAGCAACATATTGGGAGAAATGTATTTTGTGTTGTATGCCAGTTTTATGGTGTGCAAGCAGAGGTGTAGCTATAGGGGGTGCAATGGGTATTGGGCCCTGGAGAGTTTCAAGGGATGAAAGGCCTCTCTACAACATAAGATGACTCCAATATTATAGATAGCTCATGGTAAGTGAAGGCCTCATTACAAACTTTCCATTGGGATCCAGGCGCTTCACGTTATGCCTCTGTGTACAAGGCATTACAAAAGTCCCAATTTTTGTGCAATCTGAGGCTATGCACAAAGAATTGCAACTTTCTTCTCCTCTGCACCACCCTCACCACTCTCCTGTAAGGGGCAGGTTTATAATAATAATAATAATAATAATAATAATAATAATACATTTTATTTATATAGCGCCCACATATTCCGCAGCGCTGTACAATTAGTAGGGTTCAAGTACAGACAGAAAGATACATTACAAAGAAAGTCATTTCACACAATGGGACTGAGGGCCCTGCTCGCAAGAGCTTACAATCTATGAGGTAGAGGGGGTGACACAAGAGGTAGCAGGGGCGGCATTGCTTATGCAGAGATCAGACAATTTTGTAATAGAGGTTACTGTCATTACACAAACAAGACTTTATGAGCCGTCAACAGTCGTGTCCTTTAACATGTGGATGGTGCTTGGACATATAGAGTTAGTCTGAGATGGCATCATATCATGTGGGATTGTGGGATTATGGGGTTATGAATATAAATGGATCCTGAAATCTACACTATCTGTCTGCTGGGATTATGGGGTTATGAATATAAATGGATCCTGAAATCTACACTATCTGTCTGCTGGTATGGATTTCAGTGTGTATGCGACTCCTCAGAAATTATACACATTCTCCGCCAGTGCAGGAAATATGGAGACCGGACAGTCTTCATAAGTCTTCCTTGTAGTTTCTGTCTTCTATATAGCTATATTCTATATGCAGCTTTTATGGAAGATTGTTCCAAATACCTTGTGTATTATTAATGTTTGGAAATCGTTTCAGGATAGGAAGTAGTTGGGTTGATATAGTAGAGTGAGAGAAGAGGCTACATGGAGGATGACTGCCAGTAAGGCAAAAGAAGAAGCAGCGTGTATAGTGTATAGTGTACATATCCCTGGAAATGAAGTGGATGGCAGCAAGCAATGTGACATATTAAGGCTCAGAAGAAGAATAAAAAGGTAAAGCCAGCAAACCCGCTCTGAATATTTTCCCTGGCAATAACCTCAGCTCCTTGGGACACCCCTCTTCCCATGAGCACTCACAAACCTTATCTTGTGCTCCTACAGGTCTTAGTATTTTATCCCGGTTGATCCACTCAGGCTCTTGGAATGTAGTTCTTCCCTAAAGGAGACAGAATGTTGTTTGTAGATAAACATTCCTATAATGCCAGATACTTTTATTATCATAGTAGTTATTTTTATTTGTTCTATATATACTGTACATATTACTTTACTCAATAATAGAGGCAAGCTTTGTGTAGGCTTACCTGAGCACCTGCACGGAATGGGGAGGGGTCCCGACTCCTCACACCTGCTGCTTTTGAACCACTGAAACCCTGTGTGAGGAGACACATTAACAATATCAGCATCCTTAACAACACATGGCTGAACCCATTGTGTATGTCTATGGGGAAGACAGAGTGGGGATATTTGAGAATAATACCTGTCGCCAAACTGTCAACTACTAACAGACATTGAAGGTATATGGTCACCAGAAGACATAGGATCGCATTTTGATGACTGGATGTCCAACTGCCAGAAGAGCATCTGGATATTCAATGTCAAAGTCTGAACGTTTTTGACCGTGCTTTTGCTCCATATGATATGTCACATCGGATGTCATGCAGATGAAGCTCCTTGAGACCGAAACGTTCAGACTTTGACATCGAATATCCAGATGCTCTATATTTTGATTGGCTATGTGTTTAATTTTTTTATATGAAGATTATGGAATAAAGTTTTTCATACATTGAATTTTGATGTGCTGAAGTATTATACTACAATTTGTGTTAAGGGAAATGATTGTGGCCAAACCAACGAGCTATGCGAGAAGAAATTCTGTTTATTGCACTTAATACCTTGAGACAATAGTCATGGATGACCTCTAGTCTGAGGTGGCTCCATAAACAGCTCTGATGTCTCCAGTCTGTGAGTGCTTTGTACTAGTCTCTGAGCACCTACATCCTTATCACTGTCACTCATTTCCTGTCTGTCTGTCTTTGAAGTCACTAAACAACCTTTAGCCAGATCATCAGCATGTTCTCAGTGACACAAAACTAGTCTGATGACTACTGGTATATCACAGGAGGGTGAATACAGCGCCCCCTGTGTCCACTCATGTAATTATAGTAATGAATATGACGCTACAAGGGACAGTGCAATGACATAATATGAAATAGAAAAAAGTTTCAGCACAGAGGGTATGAATCCATAAAATTTAACTTTTATTCAGGAAAACATGTTCCACATTATTTAAAACAGTGAAAAAAACTGAAAAAATGCACCAAAAAGGGAAGTCAAAAAATGAATAAACAAACTCACAGTGTGTGTATATGCGGCATTCTGACCCAAAGGCCTACGCGTTTCGGGACCTTTGTCCCTTACTCATGGCAGCCATTATATTTTTGTGCTCTGGGTTATTTTTGGTTGATGTTCTAATTGGTTCTGGGGCCATTTTTTGTTATTTTGGTTGTTCTTTTTCAGTTTTTATCATATGTATGTAGACAAGACACAGAATCCCCCCCTCCCCCACCACAGTAAGTATAGGTGATTTCACAGCTTATCTACTATCCCCTCTGTGCAATGACCTTTGTAGAGGTCACACAGCATACCTAGAACATTCTCCCATAAAAGTCAATACGCTTACTGACAAAAGTTGAAATTGCAGGACTTTTTAGATTTTTGTTAAATAACATTATTTCGGTAATAATATGGAAAATAACAAACAACTTCACCAAAAAAAATTGTAAAAAAAATGTTTAGACCTGATATCAACAATAAGTCCCTTTAAGCAGTTCTCTATAACACTAATAAACCCCTAGTTTGGCGATAAGAACCAGAGGGTGTTTTTCTCATTTTTGCCTCCTGGCATTGTCTACCATATCTTTCTTCTGCCATAGGAGACTAGAGATGAGCGAGTAGTGAAATATTCGAAATTCGATTCAAGTAGACCTCAATATTCGACTTATCATTCGAATATTGAATCCCATTATAGTCTATTGGAAAAACATGCTCGTTTCAGGGAAACCAAAATTCGACCAATTGGAGTCACCAAGTCCACTATGACACCTCAGGAAATGATGCCAACACCTCTGGAATGCAACTGGGACAGCAGGGGAAGCATGTCTGGGGGCATCTAACATGCCCAAGTCACTGTATTATTTATTATTATTATTATTATTATTATTATTACTGCTGCTACTGATTTAGCCAGCCAATGACTGTATACATTTTTTTTTTCCAAAGCCTATGTTGTCCTAGTTCCTGTCCCACCTCCCCTGCATAGTTATTGGTGTAAAAAAAGCGCTAGCGAAGGTGGGAGGGGAATCAAATCTTTACTGCGTTTACCATGTGGTATTCGACCGAGTACGAGTATTTCGAATACCATACCGTAGTATTCGAACGAATACCTACTCCATCGAATACTACTCGCTCATCTCTATAGGAGACCTTGTTTTTTCTAGATCCATTGAAGTTTTTCGGAAACATTGTAGGGTACATATGCAGTTAATTCATATTAAATTTCCATTATTGTGTTGTTGTGTGTGATATCTTGTTACACTTGTACACATAACAATTTTGTATATTTTCTTTTACTCTTTATGACAATTTTTTTTAGCATTATTTTTTATTTTTATTTGAGCACTTTGTTTTAGCTACAGAAGTAAACTTGACATCATATTCTTTATTATGTAACTGTAATGTGCAATGTATTATTATATTTCTGCTATAATAGTAAAATTTTTTAGATGCTGGAGCATGGGCTAGATGTATTTCAGGGAAGTTTTTTTTCTGCTGACCAAAAGCCGCTAAGCAAACATTGTACCTGCAGGCTTGTACCTGTGGGCTTATTCACAAGTGTATGGAGTCTGTATGGCAGTGTATAAAATCTCGCTCGTATCACTCCTTAGTATAGAGTAAATGACTTCAAAACAAGAATTAAGTATGCCAAAAAAATAGAAAAAACATATGCCTCTGTATGAATATGGTTGCTCCATACCATATCAGTCCTTGGCGGTGGATGAAGACTGGCTCTTCTCATTTGTAATTCCTGGCGCAAACGTACTGATTCCTGTAAATAGCCAATGTGTATTAGTTATATTTTTCAACAGGAAGGGGGTTTTCTGGCACTATGCTACTAATCCTTAGGATAGGGCATCAATGTCAGATCTGCGACCCCCATTGATCAACTGTTTGAAGGCACATGCCTTTCAGATAAGCGTTTCTTCCTACTGGCTGCATACCAAGCACAGTGCCATACATTATGTAATGACTGTCCTCAGTATTGCAGCTCAGTTTCATTTAGGGCTCGTTCACATCTGCGTTCACTGTCCTTATTGCAGGTTTCCGTTTCCTGCATAAAACAGATGCAGGAGACGGAAGCCTGCAGGAGACTTTCTCACCCATTCATTTGAATGGGTGAGAAAGCTGTCCGGCCGTGCGCAGCAGTGAGCGTTTTGCGCTCTCCGCCGCGAAACCGGGTTTTATAATCCGGACACAGAGTCGGGCATGCAGTACTCTGTGTCCGGATAAAAAAATCCGGTTTCGCGGCGGAGAGCGCAAAACGCTCACCGCCGCGCACGGCCGGACCCGGTCTATGGTTTCCGTCTTCTGGCATGCAGAAGACGGAAACCATAGAACGGAAAGAAGAACGCAGGTGTGAACCCAGCGTTACTTGAATGGGGCTGAACTACAGCAAGGCCATGTGACCAGTAAACATAAGGTCACTGGCCTAAAAAAATGAAGCACTGCTCACCCATCTGAAGTCGTATCCCCAATTATCTTATATTGACGAACTATTCTAAAGATCAGTCATCAACATCATGGTCCACAAGATTGGGGGCAAACTGTGGTCATGGGGGAAGGAGAGGAGGATTTGACTGCAGGGACCCCCACCACATTTATTCATTTTTAAGACGTTTTTTGTTGTTTTGACCAAAAGAGGTGTGGCTTAGCGGAAAAGGGTGCAGCTTACTAGAAAAAGAAGTGGCTTAAAGTGCAGTATTGTGCACCACAATTTTGGTCCATTTTTTTAAAATTAAAAACTAAGCTAAGTAAATCTAAAGATTTGCCAAATTTATCGTCAAGTAGTTACTGATAAACTTGCAAAGTTTAGTCTAGTCAAATATTACAATGAATGTCATAGTATTAGTAACTATGACCAAAGATTTCTCACCTCTGGATATAGGCAAGGAGTTGACTGTCGTCGAGCTCGTCGTTGCTCCATCAATGAATATTTTCCAGAAAGGCTATCTATTAGCCCGGCCTCCAGTGCCTGAAACGCTTCAAGGGCATCTGCTGTCCTGAGAACCATGCCAAAATCACAGCAAAACATTAGAAATGGTATTAGTGCTATCTACATTTTTGTTACAGTAAAATCCCTTTCAACTGACATTCTATAATTCAGAAATTCTAAGAATTTCATACAGAACTTGCTAATAATCTTGAAAACCAGAGCCAGATGTGAGTCTTCTTCGCACTCTCTTTGCTATGACCATCTAAAAATCCAGAATATCCATTAATGGTTCTTACAGGTAGAAGTCCTTACCAAGTCCTTACTGCACATGACCACTGAGGACAATCAGCAGTCTAAGGGTAAGTTTACACAGAGTTTTTTGGTACAGAACCCGAGGCAGAGGCCGCCTCTGGTTCCAGACCAAACTACGGGTAGCTGCGACTGGATGCCGATGTAATGCAAATGAATGGACCTAGTCGGGAGGGAGTGTCTTCAGGCAGATGTTGCGAGGCGAATCCGCCTGAAAGAATTAGCATGTCGCTTCTTTTTCCGGGAGCCAGAACAAACGGCTCCCGGAAAAAAAGAACTGACCGGCTCCCATTGATTTCAATGGGAGCCATCTTTTTGGTCAGGATTTTGAGGCGGATACGTCCAAAAAACCCCATCTTGAACTTACCCTAACAGTAGGACCGGGGACATTATTCACCTACGTCACCGGTGACGTCTTGGCTACTTTCCTTAGGCTGTTGATTGGCCTTAGCAGTCACGTGTGGCGAAAACTTCTGCTGGAACAAGTCTGGAGCACCAATGGTGGGGAACACTGCAGCATCGGGGACAGGTGAGTATGGATTTTTTAGGTTTTTTTTTTAGTTTTCACCTTCCCTGGCCTCCTCACTGAATTCCTAGACAACCCCTTTTTAAGACTAGAACAATGTACAATTTAGGGTATACTTGCATGTGTTTCACCCATAAATCGCTCACTCTATACGTTTAAATGAAAGCAGGGTATTTGAAGCTCTACTTCAAAAAGCTGAACCTTCATCAATTTAAAGGTATGAAATAGGTTATGAAATAAATTTGGACAGAATTTTGGACCAAAGTAGATGAAAGCTAAAACAATAGCTGCACTTAGCTGATAAAGTCTTACCCACCTCCTTTCCTGACCAAATATCCTTTCAACTTCTGCTTTCCCAGGACTTCGCATCCTTAGTTTCATATGAAGCGTTGCCAAATCAGGTTTCAGGCGCTTTGCTCTTGGTATGTCAGCAAGTGTGGTATAGTGGGCTCGACTTGCTCGTTGACTACATTCCGAATCAATTGAACTAGTGGAAGATGTAAGCCTACGACTGACGCCAAGGTTTGGCGGATCTTGACCTGCACGAGATGACTGAGCAACTTTATTCGCACCGTAACGAGAGACGTCCACATATTCTTTCTGAGGAGAGTGTTTATCAATGGATTCTGCACTAACTGAAAATACAGTAAATTAAAAACATTAATGAAAATGGATGATAGCTTGGCTCTTTCCATTACTGTAATAGAAATATAGAGAGACAGCAGCACATGTGCTACTACTCTATTAATTCTCCACCCAACACGGGCTGTGCAGGGCTTAAAGATAGATGCAGGACATAAGGATAGATAGCTACTTTCATGAAGATTTACCGTATATACTCGACCCAAATATAAGCCGACCCCCCTAATTTTACCACAAAAAAACTGGGAAAACTTATTGACTCGAGCCGACGGGGGGAAATGTAGCATCTACTGGAAAATTAAAAAAATTAAAATGGCCAGAGTTTTTGGGTGCAGTAGTTGCTGGGTGGTGGGGAAGGGGAGGGGGTGTTTTGGTTGTCTGTCTGCCCCTTCCCTGAGCTTGAGGACTGTTTTTTAACCCCCACTTGGAATTCAGCCTGGCTGAATATAGCGTATCTGTGGTGATCCTATTAACCCCTTCCCGACGGAACAGGAGCACTGCAGATACCCTATATTCAGGAGACCAGTAATTTTCTACTTTTATATATATTCTAGGGAAAGGAGTGATTTAGAACTTTTATTTATTTTATTTTTTATGATATTTTTTTAAAGCCTCTTTTTTTTTTTTTCACCATTTTATGGGAGATTCCATACATTATTATTGCAGCAGGTCATAGACTTGAGTATAACCCGAGGGGGGCTTTTTCAGCACAGAAACTGTGCTGAAAAACTTGGCTTATACTCAAGTATATACGGTACTTCCGTTCCAGGGCAGAAAATATAAGTAACCACATGGCCACATTGGTTCAAATTGGGTCATACTGATTATAATGGGGTCTTCCTGGTTTTCATCATGGTGTCTGAAGACCAGAAAACAACAATCTGTTCTATCATTGGTTTTATTAAGAGACATAAGGCAGAAATGTGGAAACCCAGAAATGTTTTTGAAGACTTCATTAAATCCCATTTCAGGCTTTCATTAGACCAGTTGCCCTCAAGCAGCTGCATAAAATGTAGTATTAATACCATAGCACTAAGGGAATGACTAGGGGCTCATTAAAAATTCTTTGCAATAAAAAGACTTCAACTCAATCTGTGCGTTGCGGTATTGCTTACTGTGATCTCCCACAAGTATTTAAAACCTAAAAAGTTAGAGCAAAAATTATTTATGTTTATCTTTTTGCTCTTTGGGTAGAAATCCTTATTAAATAAGCAGAGGTCAAATAAATGAATAGTTATGCATTTTATGGAAGGGCGAATATCTACATTGTATTTCTTATAGCGGCCCCATCTGCAGCAAAATCCATCTGTTTTTTGCCGTGAGTTTAACCTCTGCGGTTAGAGCAACTACAGTGGTTTACAATCTTCAAAACTACTACAAATCCGTAGCAATAAGTAACATGCTGTGGTTTCCAAACTTTCCCCCGGTGTGTGGATGAGATTTGTTTAAAGGGATTCTATCCAGTGACTCTTCTGTCTTTTTCGCCGCTTCTGCTTCCGTGTCACTGTCGCATCTTCATCCAAAAGCGCCAACTGCGCATATCTTTTCCTGTGGAGAACGGGAGAGGCCACAAGAAAATGGCCGACGGACATGCGCAATCGGTGCTTTTGGATTAAGAGATGGAGAAGAAGATGGAGGTGGCATTGGAAAGTTTTCAGGGGACCCTGTTTGAGCACAGGGAATGCCCCCAGTGCTGTCTGAAAACTCATTTACATATGGAAGAAAGAAGAAATTTCTCAGGAATGGCGGAAGGATCAGAATAATAAAGGTAAGAGAGCAATAGCCTTTCTTAAGGCTATTCCAACATATGCTTAGTTAAAAAAGGATTCCAATGATAGAATTACTTTAAATCCCATACACTTCACTGCTACTGGATTTTGCAGCAGGTTAGACACTACCAATTCCGCTAAACCACAACTTGTTATGTTGTAGCATGGATTTAACACACTGTTAAAAGGAAGAGAGAAAACAGACATCCATATAGTGGGATAGCATTGTACTAGGTCCGTAAATTTAAAAGTAAAAGATAAGGAACTTCACAGCTAACCATAACTGGTGAACTATTAGAGAGACATAAAGGGGCGTTTTTAAGAGGTCCATCGCTGTTCTAGCTCAGGGGCTTCTTCAGTATGATAAGAGTCTGAATACAATATGCTACTTCTCAGTATGACTGTCATTGGAGGTCGTGTTAGAATATTTTACAAGATAACACTGTACACAAGTAATGCAGCGGTTTCCAGCACATGGGTGGAGTAATAATCTGATAAAGGATGTGTGAAACTATCTAAACTTACAGTAAACCTGGCCACATACATGCAATAACTATACACTAATACAACTGCAACATTGGTTTGGCAGACAGATATTTCTACTGACTTGTTTGACACAGCCTGCTTGTTTATTTCAATAGGAAGAGAAGAATAAGTCAGAAGGCAACTGATCTCCTCAGTGACCAAGGATGGGGCCTATTAAAATACAGTGGGGGAAATGTATCAATCCCTCTATGCTAGTTTTCTGGTGTAGAGGGATGATATCATAGCACACACATGGTACAAGGCTCTTTCTTGTGCCAAACAGGCACCACAAGTGAAAACGTGGGCACAGTGGAAGGGGAAAGTCTGGGACAGGGATGCCTCCGCCTCATATGCAGATGAAGGGGGGGAGAACGGCATGACACTGGGGCAGATGAAGTGGGGGAGAATGGCATGACACTGGGGCAGATAAATTGGGGGAGAATGGCATGACACTGGGGCAGATGAAGTGGGGGAGAATGGCATGACACTGGGGCAGATAAAGTGGGGGGAGAATGGCATGACACTGGGGCAGATGAAGGTGGGGCAGAACGGCATGAAACTGTGGGCAGAGACGGGGGGACATGAAACTTGGGGCAGAGATGGGGGAACATGAAACTGGGGACCAAGATGTAGGGGGAGGACATGAAACTGGGGGCAGAAGAGGTTATATGAAACTGGGGGAGAGATGGAGGGGGGACATATAATTTACTGGTGACTGTAGGAGGAGTATACTGTGTGGGAGCATATGAAAAATTAATGAGAATGGGTGGAGTCAACATAAAAGTGGGCAGAGCTAAATTTGCCCCGGCGTGCTAAGCGCGCCGCACATTCTGTCCCTCTTTCTGGTCTTCAAAAGTTGGGAGGTATGCCTATGTTTAAATTATGTTTGATTTGTAGCAATGAGAATACATAATGCATATCAGGTATTTACATTCTGAATCATAACTGTAGCTAAATTACAGTTATGAAGTAGCCACCAAAATTATTTTTTGGTTTGGGGTCACCGCAACATGAGGAACTGTATTGCGGGGTCACGACATTAGAAAGGTTGAGAACCACTGGTATAGGCACATGGGCATAAAACTGATTTATGAAGAGGCTGTAGCCCCTACATAAATCACTTGTCCCCTCCCCTGTTGGGCCCTCTATTAAGACAGGTGTATGGTACGCCAGTCTTAATAAATCTACCCCAATATGTTTAAATCTTTTTTCCTCCAACAAAAGTCTTTGGAGACAGTCAGGAAGTCCCATGAAAATAGGAACATTGGTAGGTCCCATTTTGTCTTGTGTATTCCACAAATTTCACAAAAATTCTGTAAAAATAGGAGACAGTGGGGTAGATATATGAAGACACCAGTCTTCAAATCCCCTGCTCTGACGAAGGGACCACCTCATTTTTGACAATCTATTCCAGCTCATAGTTGGGTAAATTTCCAGAATCAGTTACACCAGTTTTTTTCCAAAAATGGTAATAAATTTGGGGTTGTTTATGGCCTTCCCACCAACACACCCCATCAAGCCGTCTTGTTCACAGAAGGGATGTGGCCAACACAAAAAACCCATGTGCTACAACTTTTATATGCCAACATGAGGAACAAAGGGTAGAGGAAGGATGAATGTAAAGGGGAAAACATTTTCCCTTTTAGGTAATCAATTCTCGATTTGGCAAAAAATACACAAAACAACTGCATCAATCTGCACTATGTAAACACAGAATTTTTGGGCCAGGTTCCATCTTCCTTGAACCCAAAAGTGGACATAGAGAGCAGAGTGCCCCTTTCCAGAATGATGTGTGGATCTTGAACTCTACGACAGGTCATGGGCTTGTTGTAGTTATTAATAGACAACAACCACAAATCATAAGGAAAGGTAGCCAAACACACTGGATGAGTATTCACTGAAACCACTGATTTTTGAAGGAGTAGTTGACCATCCAATGTGTTGGTCGTGTAGTGACTTTCCTCTGGCTGTTGGGTACAACAAGACCCTTTCTTGCTACTTTGTTCTCAAAGGAGATAAGCTGCTGCCACAGCCAAGTTGTCATTTGTATGGGGGGGAGTTGGGAGGGATGCCTGGAATTTGGCTGACAGCTATTTAAAGTGTATGGCCAGCTTTAGCCTTAGAAATATTTTGTGTTGTCCCTTACAACCAAACTAGTAAGAGGCATGAGTGTAGTTATTGGGAGTGCAGCAGTAGCAGTTGTAACTGGGCCATGTACCCTAAGGAGGCCCCAAAGGACTCTCTGCTAATAAAATATACCACTATTCTCAAGTTGGGTAGGGACCCCATTAGAGATCTAGAAGTTTTTATCTGTTTTTATATCCTGCTTTTCTGTCCAACAGAAGTTGATCCCTTTTTATTTAAATTTGACTCTTGTAAGGGGATGGTCATCAGTTTTTAGCATTTGTAAAGCTGATCAGTTAAACTGGATGATCAAAACATGATGTGAACAGCCACTTATTGGCAATACAATATTTCTTTAAAAAGTTAAAAAAAACAAAAAACATGCAAAATCACCTGTTCTTGGTACTGAAGATCGTCTACTGACATTCCCAGTGTGGCCCATATCAGCTATACTCCTTTGGTGTGGCTGGGAGGGTGAGATGTTTCGATTAAGATTTGCTGATGACATATTTTTCTGATGCTCTCTGAAAGTTGAGGAAATTCCTTGCTGTGACCTGGCAGGTGATATGCTTCTTGGTGGCGTCCTAGCTGGTGAGGTAGACCTAAGTGGTGTTCTAGCAGGAGATATGCTCCTCTGTTGTGTTCTCAAATTGGAGGCATTTTGTGTTCTTGCAGGAGAGGAGTTTCTTTGCTGTATTCTGACAGGAGAAGCAAATTTTTGCTGTTCCTTTACATATGTGGGGGTCCTTGAATAAGACTCAGTGGGAGAATTTTTTTTCTGCAGTGATCTTAAATGGAAAGATTCTTTGTTCTCTGTTTTTAATGGGACAGAATTTCGTTGCAAAGACCGTACAGTAGAAGAGCTGCTCTGCTGAGATCTTGCAGGGGAAGAACTTCTTTGATGAAGTCTTACAGGAGAAGAACTTCTTAGCTGGGATTGTACAGGCGAAGAACTTCTCTGATTAAGTCTTACAGGAGAAGAGCTTCTTAGCTGGGATCGTATAGGAGAAGAACTCTGCTGCGACCACACAGGAGAAGAACTTCTCTGATTGGGTCTTACAGGAGAAGAACTTCTTAGCTGGGATCGTGCAGGAGAAGAACTTCTTAGCTGGGATCGTATAGGAGAAGAACTCTGCTGTGACCACACAGGAGAAGAACTTCTCTGATTGGGTCTTACAGGAGAAGAACTTCTTAGCTGGGATCGTGCAGGAGAAGAACTTCTTAGTTGGGATCGTACAGGAGAAGAACTTCTTTGCTGTGACCACACAGGAGAAGAACTTCTCTGATGGAGTCTCCCAGGAGAAGAACTTCTTTGCTGGCATCTTACAGGGGAAAAACTTCTTTGTACTGATGGTACAGGAGAGGAACCTCTCCTCAGGAGGTTTGCAGGAGAGGAACTTCTCTGCTGAGACCTTGCAGGTGAATTACTCCTTTGCTGGGACCTTGCAGGTGAATTACTCCTTTGCTGGGACTTTACAGAGGAGGGACTCTTATGTGGTTCTTTCACAGCAGTGACAGGTGTGAAGCTTCTTTGGACAGCAGCATTGCTTTTTTGCTGGGACCTGGTAGGGAGGATCCCATGATTTCCTGAAAACTGCATCTCGCCTTCGGCTTCAAAAATTCCAGACACTTCTTCATAGATATTTTTCAGTCCCCAACCCTGAAGAAGACAAAAAAATATATATTTGTCATGATTATAAAACTGTATTGTACATTGTGATATAATTAAAGCTGACCCTACACATTGATAGAGAGCCAAACTCTCATGTGGCCAAGTGCTATTCCTCTTGACTTGGAATGAGTGCATGTACGTCTGTTCTCAGCAGGGAGAGGGAAGCAAGCATTGCCAGACACCTCTGATGGAGGCTTATCTTCCATCAAAGCATACATTACCGATGGAGGCATATCTTCTGTCAAAACGCTCAGGGGGATATATCAAGACTAGCATTTTGTATGTGCTCCTGCGCTGCTGGAGAATGTGCCTGATTTCTGACAAGGTGCACAGGTTGAAGGACCTGTGATAACATTATGGTCACATGATGTACAGCTCCTTCATAATGTGAGCTAGATAAGCTAGAACCACCTATTTGATGTCTGGATTGCATTCCAGACAGTGTTGTATTTTATCTACGCTATTCTAGCATCTACCAAGTCTGTACTAATGGTCAGAGACTGTAGATCACTCCTGATGGTCTGGGTGGGGTGGGAATAAAGAAAGTTCTACTGCCAGTGGGGAAGAGTGGTTTAGGGTTAAATGCTGTCGCCCATGAGGGATGGGTGGGAAGGGGTCAAATGGTTCTGCCAATGGGGTAGAGGTAGAAAGGGCTTAATTGCTGTTGGTAAAAGGGGTTAAATCCTGAGGTATTTGGTGTGCCAACTCCACTTTTTAGTCCCAGTCAAACCCTATCTTCTACACTACTCATATAGTTTGTCAGGGTCTGGGGTTGCTAGGTGGGGTGGCATAGACACAAAAGTCCAGATTCTTTAGTCCAAAACAACGGTAGAGTTTTATTTTCACTCAAAAAATATAGTGCAGCAAAAAAAGGAAACAATACAAAAATAAATACCTGCCCGGCTAGGCTCTAACTAAACATAGAATAGGTTACCTCATCTAGAATTACAGAAATCCAAAAGCCAGTAGAATCATTCAGGACACAGCTCCAAAAATATGACCTCTTTCTTTAGCTCTCCAGCCAAGCTCTGCCACTGTCTGCTGCTGGAGCTGACTTCTTATGCCTCCCTTGATGAGCAGACTCTCTGCAGCTGAGTCACTGCCGGAACATCCCCAAAGTGTGGACTGGAGGTTGGTGGAATGACAGGTCCCACTACCAACCTACCTGCCATTCCTAAAAATCCAGCCCAGTAACTGGAACTCTGAAATAACCCTCAGCAGACAATAGTTATCTGCTGAGAAATGTTCTTTCTGGAGTTTTCTCATTTCACCCACCTTAGTAGTCTGGGTGAGATGTACACCCCTCCATTACCTGACCAGCCATTGGCTTACAAGTTTTTCTGCTTATCCTCAGGGGACTATTTATTATATTTTTTTTTTCAAGTGGCTAGAAACTGTCCTTTACTTTAACTCCATCTTGACTTATTATTGGAATGCTTTCAACAAGATGCCAGGTACTTTCTTTAGAGATACAGGCCATTGTTTACAGGATATCATCATGTAATAATATTCATTCATTCATTCATTCTACAAATCTACAGAGCTACTACCATTCTAGATGTATTCTGTTGATTTGAGATTTGGTGTCTTTAGGCCACTGGAATACATTAGACAATTTTTATATTTATGGAACTTTCTTGAGTTGCTATGGGCTTGTGGACATGGTGTGTCACCCTGCATTAGAAGGTAGGGCACACACACAGGTAAGTTGTGACAATTAGGGAAAAACCACATGGTTTAGTGCTTCATACAGCCAAAACTGAGCTCACTGTCCTCAAAATTTTGGTTGTTATTATGTGCATTACTATGCTGCCATTAGCCAGGTAAGTACGGTTTTGGCTATGTGTGTCTGATGGACAATGTGGCCTTACCCCTAAAACAATTCTTATTTGGTATTCTAATGTATTCTGAGTGCCGATACTACAGCTCAGCTCACACTGATGTCAATGGGAGCTGCGCTGCAGTACCTGCACCCTGCCATTATACAAGGTATGGAGCCAATGGCTTCCAGCCCTTGTTGTACATAGTACACAATTAATCAGAATTGGCCCTGTACACCTGATTGGTGTGGGCCGGCTGTTGTCCCCAACTCCATCCAATCAGATAAGGCATACAATTCTAAATTTTTTTATTTAAAACATTTTATTATTAAATAACATATATCTATGAAATGAAAATTTTACCGTAGAACTGATTTCATCTCGGATGTCTGTGCAAGTCACATGAGTAACAGAAATTTTTTCCCTCCATCTGAAATTGAAAAATAAATATTAGATTTGATACATAGATGTTGTTCTCATATAGTATATTATCTAAGGACTGTATGGAGTTATCCAATTATTTCTAGAACATGTTATATGATTCACATGTGATGTGAGAGGAGCAATAAAGCCCCACTGAAGACTATGAGCACTGTATAATGACTCTGTAAGGGGTTAAATGAGTATATACCCTATCACTGCAAGGGGTAAATAGAGCATACACCTTGGGATGTATAATGTGCATTTACATTTGTTTTTGCACTATCATGTACATTTAACACTGTTCCTTCATTTGCAGAGTTAGCTACAGGGATATGACATAAATGGACTTATAGGGCTGTGTGACTCGAGGGCTGCGTCATGTACAGAGGTGGATTAAGGGTGCATTCACACAGAGGAAAATGGCACTGAATTTGGTGTGGAATCTGCATCAGATTCAGTGCTGAAAAAATAGCCTCCCATTGACTTCATTGAGTTCCCTTTTCTGCTAGCAGAATTTCAGTTGTACTAGCAGAACCCATTGAGGTCAATGGGAGGCTTTTTTTTCATCACTGAATCTGATGCAGATTCCACACCAAATTCAGCGCCATTTTCCTCCGTGTGAATGCACCCTACGAAAATGACAATGCTTTACATGGGCACAGGACTTACAGAGGCAGAGTTAGGCTACATGCACAAGGGCCTAGTGGCTTTACTGTCTACAAATCTGCAAAAAACGTGTCAGAGTCATCAACAATTACCGATCCACAAAAAGACCTGTCTGTGCGAACAAAAATAGGACATGCTTCATAATTTGTGGACCTCTTCTATGGCCCAGACACAAAATTTGGTTGTGTTTTGGGGCCATAAACCCCTGGTAACTTATAGGAGGGGGAAGAACTTAAAAGATCGTTTGGTTCACAGCTTTTTACAGCCAACAGTGGCTATTGAGACATGGCTTGGCAAAGGGAAGATGGCTGGTACCTTCAAATGTGGGGGTGTAAAGCATATGAATTCATTGATCTATCAAAAACTTTTACTACCACTTCTACTGCAATTTACCGGTGTTGTGATTTTGCAAACTGTGCCATGATGGGGGTGGTTTACTTCCTGAGTTATCCATGCCCTTTGGGCTATGTCGGCAAGGCGAGGAGGCATCCCAGGAGGGTTAGAGATCACGTTTGTGATATTCTGAACGAATGCAACACCTCGGTGGCCAGGCATTTCACACGTTGTCATGCAGGTGACATTTCAGGACTTAAGTTTCAGGTCATTGAGTGGGTGAGACCATCACCGCGAGGGGGTACTAGGAGAACTTTATTTTACGTAAAGAGGTCCAATGAATTTATAGGTTAGATACCTTACAGCCCCATGGCCTCAAAGAACAGCTTGATTTCATAGGGTATATTTGATCCTGTACTTCCTCCCATTCGCTCATTAGCCTAGGCTTTAGTAATCATTCAACATTAAAAGTATCTCTAGATCCTGGCACCTTAGGGTCCTCTGTTTACCATCTCTCTCGGGCCCTGTCCTGTTTGGCCTTGACCCCTGAGACTTTCTTTTTGGCGTCTCTCTCTTCTCTGCTTGGGTTGGGTTGGTTTTTCTAACCGTGATGACGCGGTTGGAATCTCTGTGATGTGTGTATTAAGCAGCCAGAGCTGAAATCTCTGCTCCTACATGCAAGGCCATTGGCTGCATGTAGGAGCCGCGCTATTGGTTCTGTCAAAGACAAGTTGCGGTATCTAATGGGCATGCTCGGATGAGCGATGGATAGATAACGATGATTGGCTGTTGTACTGGGGAGTAGGAGAGGCCTGTCCTTTATAGGGTGGGTAGTAGTCAGTGCTCTTTACTGCTAACACCAGACCGGTGGCGCTGGGGTCACACTACATGATTTTCTGTACATCTGGTTATTTGGGGCAATTCATGCCAATGGAAGTATCTTTCTACAAAAGGCCCTGATGATGCTTTATGAGAAAAAAATGCGTAGGG
This sequence comes from Leptodactylus fuscus, assembly GCF_031893055.1. Lineage (NCBI taxonomy): Eukaryota > Metazoa > Chordata > Amphibia > Anura > Leptodactylidae > Leptodactylus > Leptodactylus fuscus. The sequence goes on from NC_134273.1 coordinate 42,370,332, forward strand.
CGTTTATGTGTAGTTACATGGACAGTCTATTTAGCGCCATGTCTCTGTGAACCATTCAGGTGTTGGATTTGTTTTCACCTGCTTAGAGATACATTAGATACGGATCCCTGTTGGTGTGGCAGTAGGCCAGTATCCTCAGGGTAAGTGCTTATGTTTCTCTATAGTACATTATTATACAGGTGAATACATATGCTGGCTTCCACACCTAGAGTGGTTTTTGAGATGTCCTTGTGGTGTAGGGAGTGAGGTCTTTCAGTTTGAGGGATATGACATCTAGTCTCATAGGGTTGAATACCCCTTTATTCCCTTCCTCCTCCCACTGGCAATAATCAAAGGGACTTGACTTGGTCTTTATACAGCTTTCCCGTGGATGGTGATGTGTGACGTATCTCACTGTGACCACTCCTTTCATTCATATTTATTATTTTTTAATGTTATGAATAAAAGTGACGTTTTATACATATTCTATATTAGTGTCTTCAAGATTTGAGTCTGTGAATTTGTCTTTACAAGGAAGACATCTAATCTATAATAGTCTGTGAAATTCACCTTATAGAGTACCTTGGTTATTGTTGAGATCAATAACTTGAATTTTCATAGACTATCATAATGCATTAGGCCTCCTCACTATTCATACAGCTCCATACAATCCAAAGCTATAGTAAGGCGTATTATCTTCATGTGCATGAGCCCTTGGTCTAGGAATTGTGGAAGTGATGTCCAACTAGATTGTATAGATGATGAAAATCCAAGAAAATCTTGCTTCTTATTTTACAAATTTAAAGCAGTCCTTTCCAGGTTACCTCTAACCCCTACAAAAGTCATCACTATTGTTTCCAGTGATTTAACATCTGTATCTGGATGCTACATATCTCAGATAATTGAATGTCAGGAAAAAGTTGAGTTTGGATTTTCTGGCTCATGATGTTTGACCTCACAGGTATCCCAAGTCTTCAGACTTTGGTGTAAACCTATTTTATCTTACATAAATGTAATACATGCCCCAGGTATGTAGAATATTTCAGCAGTCTGAACAACACACACAGAATCCATGGACATAATACAGGTATAATATACTAATGCATAAATGATAAGGAGGGCTTCTCCTTTTAATGACTTGTACAATGACCGTACTGAGCAGCTTGCTCTGCTATTACTCACCTGTCCTCTGCATTCCTGTTCTCTTCCCAAGTGTATAGTTCACATTCAGGTGATACAATGCACAAAGGGTTGGTGGGATCACAAGTGTCTGAAGAAGCAATAACATCAAAATACAGAGCATGGAGCTCAGAGAGGTCTGCAGGGCCCTGTGTACAAGCAGAAGGCGACATCAGTCACATCATTCTATTACAGCAGATTTTTTGGTTTATGAATGAAAATGTTCAGGGCGTACAATATCTTTTTTTTTGTTAAAAATACTGGCCCTGACTGAGGGGCAACTTGATGATTGGTAGGTCCCACTACTGGGATCCCCACTCTTCATGAGGACCAGGGAGCTTCGCATCCCAGTTCTGACGAGCGCTGCTTTATTCATGTAAATGGGACCACCAGAGATAGCCAAATGCTCCTAATACCCCTTTAAGCCAAGCTCTACACCCACAAATCTATCATGTTGAAAAATTTCAGTCCAAACTAGTTGCTCCATGTTTATACCAGTGTCTCGTCATAACCATAATAGTAAACTGGGACCACCATGTCTTACTTTTTGTCCCAGGACGCCAGCTATATTGACGTCTAATAAACCCAATCTATAGGAATGCTGTCTCTACTGAGCTACAAGTACCAGCATTATTTGGTTTATGAACTTGTTATGAAATAAAGAAAAATGAACATTATATTTATACATTACATATCTAATAACCTGTTACAGTGTACAGGGATAGTCAGTGGCTCTTAGTGAGAGGTGTAGCGTCCCCTGACCATGAGGACCATCTGCTTATATAGGTCTTCATATAGAAGTTCCTGTATAAAGCCAAACTATTTTGTTCTAGTTTTGAGGACTAAATATATGAGAGGGATATTCCTATGAAGTATATGTATCACCTTTCCACAGGATAGATTGTATATGATATTACATCGCTTGGGTCCCTCCAATCACTAGAGGGATTCCTATATGGCTTTACCCCAACCAAGCTCCATTGATGTAAGAACATGAATAGAGGTGCCCTGTGCATAGAAACAGGGCTAAAACTCACCGATCTGCAGCCTAACTATAAAAAAAACAGTATCCCAATGTGAAACCGTAAAATATGTGGTTTGTCAGCTAACTTGTAAGCACAAATTCTACGCCATTGTGTTCTGCAAATATGACATTATCCCATAATCATATAATTACTATAATAATGATAATTTACCTTGAAATGCTGAATTGTTTTTTACCTCACACAGAATACCTAGAAGACCTCACCTTGAAGTCAATAAGAGTAAATTCACACAGGACCCAGATTTTTTCTGGGGATTTTTGCAGAATATAATAAAGGCCAGCGGATGGGATTTTACCCACTAACACAACCTGCAGATTTGTTTGTTGGATTCTGTTGAAGAATATTCACAAAGGGAACACAAAATGTTCCATCAGATCTGTAGGGAATGTAGAACTGCAGATATTGCCATGGATTACCTGCAGATCTGCAATCCAGGAATTGTTTTTTTATTCTTCTTACGCTAGGGTTCACACTGGCGCCAGCTCAGGGGATCTGTCGGGGACCCCAAAAAACAGAGAGGTGGACCACTAAAACAGCAGTTACACTCAGAGCCCAGCAGACCCCATTGATTGTAATGGGTTCCGTTCGTTGTTTTGAAAATGAAAGTGGAGGAGAAAAAAGTCCTCTGTGCAAATTTTTTTTTTCTCCACTGACGCAGATGTGAACCCAGCCTTTGGAGCCTTGCTGTTAGTTTGTTGCTGCAAATTTTTGTGCTGATTAAAGGGATTTGCTGCGGAAATAATCAGCAGCATATGTGTCCCATGTCAATTTAACCTAAAGCTAAGGCCCCACATAGTGAACCGCATCTAAAAATGCTCTGCACAATGTGGGGGACGCACGTTGCAGAAAAGTGCTGCATTTTTTTTTTTTTTTTTAGCCAAAGCCAATAGTGGATTGAGCAGAAGGTAGACGTGTAAGAACTTCCTAGATATTTCCCATTCCTTTTGCAGCCATTCTTGGCTCCAAAAACTGCAGCAATATATAAGCTGCATTTTGGCAACGTGGGGCTTTAGTCTTAATCTCCAGGTTCTTTCTCACACGCCATCTTGATGCATTTTTTGGAGCCTTTACTTCAGAGATGAATCTTAAAGTGAGTGAAAGTATATAGGAAATATATTTCTATTTTTTTAACCACTCCTATATAGAGGGCTCACAATGTTATAGTCTACAGATGGGGTTACACGGCTTTCCATTTTGGATATGATAAAAGACAGTATATAAACATACCGCAAAAAATGCAAGTATGAACCCAACCTTACTCTTGAAGTGGGTACAAATAAGAGTAATTGACGCCTCAATTGATGTACTTTGATATGACCCTGACATATAGAAATAAATTGATCATCACACTACATGTACTTTACTATAGTCCGGTAATGGGTTAAAATAACTCAATTGTGAAATATATGAAAAATGACATATTTGAAGACTGTTGTACAATAAAATAGCTTACCACGGTCATAAACTCGCCCCACCAAACGTGTAATGTAGCTATATTTATTGGAGTCTATAAAAGTCGATTCCCTAGGGGGCCCCAACCAAACATAATGGGACATGGATATAACTGGAGCTGGCACCTACACATACATGAGGATAATACTGTATATAGGGTAATATGTGACGCTCCTGCATTATGTATCTAGCACCAATTCTTATTATCTATAACAGAACTACTCTGATATAACATCAATATTTTCCATCATCGCATTAATTTTTGGACATTTCGAGTGTTGAATCTTCAGTTTTAAAGTTTTAACCTGTTTCCCACACTAACCCTAGGTTGTAGCCTGTCTTTTACCATCTGACAGTTCTGATATCTTAGCATTACCCTAGGTATCATTACGACAATACAGTACGAGTAATACCTCTCTTCCCCCCACCCTACCTGCCTCCAGCCCCTGTCATACCGCTTATTGATGCTTCCAATAACAGATGGACCCCTCGGATTAGCAGCAGGCACACAACAGGTAGCAGTAATGTGACCGATTTGGTGACAGGCAGATAATGTGACTGTAAGCAGACTAATGAATAAATAAAAGGGCAGAAAAGAGACAGATGAACTTAAGAAGGGGGAGAGGATTGCCAGCTAAAGAGGTGGCGCTGGATTATTAACCTGTATCTGACCGGTAATACAGTGCTAATCTATATTTACTGGAGCAGGGCAGACAGATCTGTCAGTAATACCCGTCGGCTTTTTATTTGCAGAATCATTTTTATCTCTGGGAACAAGTTACTATAGTCTGTATTTGCAAGAAAGCATTGAGATTTATTAAAGTTACTAGGAAATTTTTACAGTACAGAAGTTGCGTATTTATGGAGCACAACTGTTTGCTCAAAAATGTTCCTAAAAAAGTGTTACTTTGTCCATTTTACAGCCTGGTTGCCACTGTAGAGAAATTAAAACTGAATTCAATGTGTCTGTTCTTTCCATAAAGAGCATAGACATATTTGTGCCTTGAAAGTGGCCAAATATGCGCTTCAGCTTGGCGCACTGTGGCACAAGAGAGCCACTCACTGCTTTTTTTAAAGGCATGAGTGAAGTGGGGTCTGGTTGGGCCACGGCAGGGATACCCAACCATAACTTACTATAGCTCACGTTATGAAACTGGCATGGCTTATACCACAAATCTGACCCCTGACTTGTGTAAGTCTGCAACCATCTGCATGTGCTAGAATTACTTGGTGGGGAATAAATTGAGACTGGCACAAGGATCGCCCGCCTTAATAAATTCTCCCCATTGATTTCAGTTTAATTATTCATACAAAAACATAAAAGGTGAGACGTGGTCTATGGTGGTCCGTTGTTTGCTGTACATGTCCATATATCATATGCAGTCTTGTAGGTGAAATTTTACGCTTCCCAGAACAGAACCCTCCCTCCTTTCTTATACAAACATTCTGAACGAGTCATTGCAAAAATCTAAAGCATTCTAGTAATTCCAGGAATATTTAGAGGAACATGCTGCATTAGGTTGTGCGCTATAAAGCTGGGCTCCATCCTAACAGCAAGGGGGTCAAGAAGGTGGATGTTTGGCTTTTCCCAATTAATTAGTGTAGTTGCATAATAAATTATTCATTGGGAAATCCCTGTAGTGTGGCCTGATGTCATCTGTACTCTTCTGTTCCAAAGCGCCATTTCCTGGACACATACGCGGCAAAAGCACCCGGATACGCTTTCCTATATTGTCTAGTCAGGCACTGCCAAAAAAGAAAAAATCCTGAGCTCAGCTGTATTTTTAGTGCCGTCCCACTGCAACAAGTGATACCAGTGACACAACGGAGCACAAAGCAAGGAGGGTCTAGAGAATGTTGTGGGATGAAAGAATCAGCAGTATGTCCAATACTGGCCAGTTACCTTCATGAAGAAAAACATACTAGAGAACAATTCCTACGGTTGCATTCATACCGTGTGTTGGCATACGCTGCAGGATGGTAAATCTGACCTGGACTCCTAGCAGTATAGTTATCTAGGATACTAGAAGGTCCCGTCTTCCTGCTACACTTTCCATTGTCATGTGTGCCCATCAATGGAAGTATACAAAGAAGTACAGTGAGCAGAGATCTAGAAAACCTCGAGGAATTGGTTATAGTATATTATTATAAGAATATTGGAAAATTGTACAACTTTTATTTATACAAACAATAACACTTATTTTCTGAAAGTGGGCAACCCCTTCAATGATGTCACTGCAGTCTACAAAACTACAAGATCTACATGCAACGCAATCTAATCCTAACATTTTGACAGTGTACACTCTTACTAGAGCAGGGGTAAGCAACCTTTGGCACTTCAGCTGTTGTAAAACTACAACTCTCAGCATGCATACTTGCTCTGCTGTTCTTGTTAGTCCCATGAAAGTGAATGGAGCATGCTGGGAGTTGTAGTTTCACAGCAACTGGAGTGCTGACCCCTGTACTAGAATCAGTGACAAATCCACCACAGCTTTTATATTCCAAAACATTAGGACTGCCTTCACGTTGTTTGCCACGGCTAACACTTTCAATAATTTAGAAGGATTGAATATTAACTATAGAATTTTCAAACACCTTACGTGAAGTCCCTATACAGCCATAGGTCCTCCATATGCTGCCCCACCCAGTGCTGTATTGTTACTCTCCTCTATGTACAATAGCTCTGTAGGCATTTCCTGGAGTATGTCACAATTTTGTCTAATAGTCATACAAAATCCACCACACAAAAACCTCCCTGTCAAACTGAAGGCATTCTCCATAGAAGTCATTAGACATGATATTACACCTCTCACAATTCGAAGGCTGCACAAAGCCAAAGCACCCTCATGTACAGGAAGAATGTGAGAGGTACTCATCTGCAAAGTATGTAGAGATTTCTCAACTTCCCCAATATTATAAACACTCCATGTATGTACAATACAGCTAGTATGTGTCCAGGCAGTAACACCAAGAAGTCACTGATGTTTTTGGCTGTAAATGGTTTGCTCATGTTGTTACCTATCTGATGAAGAAACTGAAGTATTTAGGACTTGAACTCCTTTTTTTTCTGGTAGCTGATGAATGGATTTTCTTTAGTAAAGAACGTACATAAGGGATGTGTCTACCGAGGAGTTGCAGTGAAAATAGCTACGTATAGAACCAGCCTAATGGCTAGCCTAGGTGGCCTATTGATGGGCAATGTCAGCACCACCACCAATCCGGTGTCTGAAGGAGCTACGATGGAGGGGGAAGGAATACAGCAGACAGATAACAGACATGGCTATAGCTTGAAAGTCAGTCCTCACAGAACTGGGTTATGAACAGAATTACCATCTATTTCTGTGGAGAGGTAAGACCCTGACATTCATGCTGCAGCCTTGTCCGCCATCTTCTCCTGCTCCCCTCCCCAGCTCTGTGTATCTGTGTGTGTCAACACCAGAATACTGATCTCATTTATAATGAACAAAATCTATTACTAAAGTTTACTATTATCACCTGCACCAGTGAATCATGAATATATATATATATAGAGAGAGAGAGAGAGAGAGAGAGAGAGAGAGAGAGAGAGAGAGAGAGAGAGAGAGAGAGAGAGAGAGAGAGAGAGAGAGAGAGAGAGAGAGAGAGAGAGAGAGAGAGAGAGAGAGAGAGAGAGAGAGAAAGAGTTTAGGTACCCCTTAAGGCCCATTTACACTGGCAGCAGATTTGCTGGAGCTTGTGCATACTGTGGTACTGCTTTATCTCAAGTGACAGGCAAGAAATTCTTGACAAAACCTTTTTTCTATACTATTTTATTTTTCCAAGAAAATTTGGCAACAATCACTTTCAATGAATGCCGAGTAGTGGGCTTCTCCATTGACATTACCATTTTTAAATCTGTAGACAAAAATAAACATTTTGCAGAGTTTTAAAGATTTTCTCTAACCATCTTAGTGGTGACAGTCTTTTGTCTTGATCAGTTGCCAGTGGATAGGACTATGAATGCAGAAACTTTCTATGATCAGCCCCAATGTCCTTATTATGACTAGATTATTAAACAGGGATACTACACTAACATCAGCGCTGGGTTTTGACAATTGCTAGAAGTCCCACTCGAAAGCTAGAAAAACTCTGCAAAATGTTCTCAATTATTTGTATCTTTTAAAAATGTTTAAAGTTTTTGTGTACAGATTTAAATCCTATTAATATTATAGTGAAAGTTTGTGATGTTTGTGGGTTTGTGTGTTTGGATGTTTGTTCCTCAATCACGCAAAACCCGCTCCACCGATTTGGCTGAAATTTTCCATAAACATAGTTACTACACTGGATAGCGCAATAGGCTACTTTTCGTCACAATAGCGCACATACGTTTTTCCCAGGACCCCCACAAAACCCAAACTCACATCACTATCTCTGCAATCTCACACACTTTGGACCATAGCAAGCCACAAAATTCATATTACCCTCTACAGCAGAGGTCTGCAACCCTTGGCACACGTGCCAAGAGTGGCACTCCTGCCATATTTCACTGGCACACCAGCAGCACAGGACTTGCAAGAGTTAAATGAATGAGGTCCCTTCAGTGCTCTGCTAGAGCTGAGGCATAAGGACACTCCCCTTTGAGAGGGGTGCAGGAAACCCAGGGGGTGGAGCTTAATCGCTCAAGTCTCTGCCTGCCTGCTATAGTGGTCTGCATCCTGCAAAGATTCCTCGAGGAGGAGAGAAAGCTGCTAGCAAAGTGAAACTGAAAAACACACAGGTACATAGGATTACTGTTCTCATTAATGTCAGGCATTTGGGGTTATTAGTTTAGTCTTAGTAACTCCATGTGCCTCACATTAATAGGAATAAACCCCATCATGTCCCTCATATTAACCCCTGTGTGCCTCATATTAATAGGAATAAACCCCATATTAACCCCTGTGTGCCTCATATTAATAGGAATAAACCCCATCATGTCCCTCATATTAACCCCTGTGTGCCTCACATTAATAGGAATAAACCTCATCATGTCCCTCATATTAACCCCTGTGTGCCTCACATTAATAGGAATAAACCCCATCATGTCCCTCATATTAACCCCTGTGTGCCTCATATAAAGGTTACTAATAAAAGACCTCAATAATGAAGATACTTAATTATTACCTCCAAGTCTCTCACATATCAGTACCTCTTACACAAGGGGTTAATGTGAGGAACATGATGGGGTTAATTGCTATTAATAAGAGGCACATGGAGTTACTAAACTGTCATGCACAGGGACAGACTTTATGTTGCTTGCTCAAGAGTATCCTGTGCCCAAAACTTACATGTACTGGCGGAAAATAACAAATCATACAATGTCGTATATCGAAGTATATTCACTTGAAATACATCTGTCCCAAAGACACTATGTACAGATTATACCAACACTGTATAGCAGCAGAAATACAAATTATGTTCAACACAGAAGTCTCACGTATTCTCAGAATTACAGAAAAAACAAGATACAAAGTTACATTTCATATCCCATACCTTATACACAGTACGAAAACCTTACCCGCACCTGCTTACCCACTTCTACAATCACCGCAGACGAAGTCGCGGGTACCAGCTAGTATGGTTATATTCGTGGGAAAATCCCTTTAAAAGCCTCATATCTCAGAACAATCTTTGGTTAGAGATATAAATGTATATTTCCAAGGACAACATACATATCATAAAGATAATTCTCCGAAGTATGGACACATCTTACAAAGGAATCTGTTATTTTGGAAATGCAGTGCAACCTGCAGGCATCATGTTGTAGAGCAGGACATGCCAAGTGGATTGATATAAAGGTTTATGGAAAAAGATTCCTCCTTTCTATGTTTAGGAGTCTAGAACAGTTTTATTCAGAGACGATAAGTCAATGAATAGGACCATAGACTTGATTCTAAGGCCTCATGTACACAATCATCCTTTTTGCGGATCAAAGTATGGTCACATTCATTCCTATGGGCCCAGACAGACTGTTGTAGGTTTTCTGGCTGGATCCAGGCCGTATTGAAAAGTCGCAGTGGCCCAGTCCATTCAATTCAATGTGTGGGTCAGGGAAAATCATGGATGATAACAGATACCAAAATGTGTCATCCGTGCGGTTCTTACTGACCCGTATACTGAGTGTAGTCCTGTGCATGAAGCCTTAAGTGTAGAAAGAGGAGGGAATTAGGTGAAAAAAGGCAAGTTATACTAAATCTTTTCCCACAATCCTATGTACCAATCTGCTTAGCACTACAACATGGTGTCCGCAGATCTGAGAGCATGATCAATGCGACAATCCCCAAGAACAAGTGTAATGGCATCATTCAACCGCACAAAGGCGCAATGTCAAATCACTTAACTAAAAGAAATCTGAAAACAAATGCACAAAATAAATGTATTATCTTCATGCATCAACTGGACTGTATAGAAGCAAATGAAAAAAAACTAAAAAATTACATATGTATATCCAACCATTAAAAAAAAGATTAAAATTCTTTTCCTTATATGAACTGTAGAAATTGATAAATAATTTTCCCTGTATACAAATGGCAATAAAATGAATGACAAAGGTGACATCCCTGTAAAAAAGTAGCAGAAGGCATTCATAGCCAGGGTCATGTTTACATCTATTGAATTATCCATGCCACCAGTAATGTTATCTCCACCGTATGTGCCAGATGCAATCCCTGAATATATAAATGTCTCCAAAGATATGAACATAATGTAACATGAGCGCACATACATCATTCCCTGACCTCTACACATAACTCTATGATATAATATTCCCTGATCGGTTACCTGCATAGTGAGTCTGGAGCGGCCTCTCCTGTCATACACATTTTGTTCCCAGCTCCCAGGGGGCCTTTTAAACAACAGGTCACCTCCCACTTATCCATCATTGGTTACAGAACAGCGAACACATTGAAAACAGCGACGAAGAAATAGAAGAAAGGAACAGCAGAGCTTAAACAGTATATAAAAGCTTTACCATTATATTCTCTGATGCACATACAAAACACTAAAATAAGTCACATATTCCATCATGTCCCCACAAATTACTGACATCATTGCAGTGTTGTCCAGGTTGCAATGTAAAATGTCTCAAATTCAATATTATCAAGTCATCTGGAAATTCTGACACAATAAAGGCACATGTAGTATAAAGTCTGCAGGTGGCTGATTTGGATATACAGGCTACTCTTTATTCCTTCCCGTTCTGCCAGTCTGCCGCCTACGCTGAGCTTTGCTTGTACGTCCAGTTATTTTGACTGCAGTTTGCTTCTTGTCTTGTACCTTTTGTGGGCGCTTTTTGGATTTCTGTTGATTGCGAGCGTGGAGTGACTTGGTAAGACTACAGATCCTGTGGAGACAAAGTATGTTAAAATAATTCTATTAATAAGTTAGAATAAAGGTATGGATTGCCAGAGGTAGCCAAGTGTTGTACCCAGCCAATTTCTTCAGTCCCATAGGGGTGAATGTAGCACAAGAGCGACAGTCACTCCATGGAGACAAAAAAAAAACCCGGGACCCCCGTTCAAGTGAACGGACACTGATCCCTTACCCAGATGAATCTTTTGTTGCAGATTTTGCTGCATTTTTTTGAGACAAAATCAGGAATGGCCTTAACAGAAGGGAAATGTCTAAGAGTTTCCTTTATATTTCCCATATCTTTTCAAGCCGCTCCTAACTTTTTTTTTTTAAAAAAAAGCCAAAGTAGCAAAATCTGCAACAAAAACTCTGCCTTTCTGTAATATGGGCCCTTAACTAAGGCTCCATATTGTGGAAACCCAACAATACAGAAAAAAAATTCTGTTTAACAGTACCAACAAAGTGAATGAGATTTCATCCCGTCCACATAGTGCATGGGGTAAAAAAAAATCTGAGGAAAAGGCTTCCGAGTGTTTCCCCTATAGATTTAATAGGGGAAGAAAACACGCAGAGGAAAATGCAGCAAAAACTCAGTTGAAAACATTGAGGAAAAAATAAAATAAAATTTTTACAGTGTTTTATTAGCTACCTAAGGCCCTATTCACATCTGCGTACGGGTTTCTGTTCGGGGAGTCGGCAGTGCAAGCAGCATTTTTCTCTCTGCATGTTTCTTGCGAAAACCATACGGACCCCATTACAGTCTATGAAGTCCGCAGGTTTCCTGAAGATAACCGCTTTTTTAATGCGTATAGGAATCCGTTTGGAGGTCCCCAAGCGGACTCCCCAAATGGAAACTCGAACGCAGATGTGAACTGGGCCGTAGACTACTAAGAGTTATCTAGGGAGCGTGTCAATACTTACTATGTCCAGGGTCCTTTATGTGCCGAACCTATAGATTTCATGCTGGTTCCAACTTTGGGCCAGATCAGAATTAGTCCTTGGCCCTCAAGTTGCTCCACCTGCGCTTGCATGATCACAGGTATGCTGTGCTATGGGGGCTGGCAGACTAGGCCATTATTATAGTAGAGCCAGCCCTACAGTACAGGTAACCACTTGTGAACACAGGAGAGAAAGTGGAACGACTTCGAGACCAGATGCTGGTTCCGATCACATGACCCAGGGTCGTAACCCGCCTGAGGCACCTAGGATTGCTACATAGATAACCCCGGAGTTAGTAAGTGTTTACACACTCCCTGGATAACTAGCTAAAGCTTCTGGATTCCATCCTATATACCCATATAGCACCTCCAAGTGAAATGTAATGTCATTACATAATGTGTAATATAATTTGTAGATTATGCAGAGCTTGAGTGTAAATAATAATTGTGACTACATATTAACCACATTTTACTGCCATTTTCTTTGTTCTTGATAGTATCATGGTTGCTGGCCCAAGGCCTACTAGTTTCTTGGGTTCTAATATTCACTTTAATAGGGTCTGAAAATATTCTGTGCTCCAGAGTGTCACCATGTCTAAATTTACCCTAACATAGAATTCAAACCAACTTAGCACAGTAAATCATTACAACTTCCTGCCTACAGAGGGCAGTCATGCATCTTGATAAGACACTAGGAGCATTTAGCATAAGAATTCCAGTAATTCCATCAGAAAGATCTGCCAACAATCCAAACTCTTCTGAAAAATACACAAAACTATTTTCAGCAGGCGGTATTTTGTCTGTACAAAGGCACAAAAAATACCTTCTGGTGAAGATAGGGAAGTGGGATTTGGTGTTGCTGAAGTTATTAAAAAGGACCTTTCATGTCCTCGGGCACATGCGGTTTTATATACTGATAGAAAGCATATAGTATGCTGAATTCCACTGTCGACTTTCCCGTTCTGTGCCATTACCGTTCTCAGCCCACTGTCAGAAGGGCGTTCCTGACAGTCTAGCTGGGCTGTGATGAATACCCCCTGACAGTACTTATCTACAGCCCTGTACTGTCAGAGGGAGTGTTCCTTACCACCCAGGAATGACACTGATCTGTGATGAACGCCCCTCCCCCAGTACTAGTCTATGGAGTACAGGCAGGAAGGGCGCTCCTCCCCTCTGACAGTACAGGGCTATGGACAAGTACGGTCAGGAAGGCGGGAGGCCGGGGTGTCCTCACAGCCCAGTTAGACTACAGTCTGGGAGGAGGGCGTAACGCACATCCCAGCTGGACTGTCAGGAACGCCCTTCTGACAGTGAGCAGAGATCGTGCCGTTTTAATGACACTGCTATCTCTAGCCCTGGGATGCATAACTTGAAATCCAACAGTGCACTGAATTCAGCACACTATCAGCTTTCTAGCGGTATATAAAACCGCATGTGCTTGAGGACGTGGAAGCTCCTCTTTAAAGTATACCCCATATGCGCATAAAGAATGCAAGCCTGGCAACAGTATATATTAGGGAAATGATGTAAAACTGCTGTTTCACCCAAAAACTGTATAGTCATAACAATTGGCTGCATGGCTTTAGGTGCCACAAATACATTATTAAGAATTATCCTCATAGATTTCACACCAATTGGTTACTTGCTTTGAAATGGCCCAAGTATACCCAAGTATCCTATATGTTTTATTGGCCGATACATGTAAACATGTGACATATCTACATCCTTGGAAAGTATTTACCTCTTTGAAAGCAGTGGTTCATTGGCTTTTTTTGGAAGAGAATACATAGTTTTAGACTCTTCCTCTTCATTCTTTTCCTCATTTTCCTTCTGTAAGACAGAAGAACTGATCAAAAATAAGAATACACAACATCCCTCTATGTTTTCTTTTAAGTTTTTAGGATTATATAACAAGAGTTCTCCATCCACAAAAAGATCACTTCCCGACTTGAATCATGTATACAGTTTTTGATGAACAATGTTTGACATACATGAATGATACAATGCTCAAAGACGTATGAAGAGGGCACTGGAGATTGTAACTTGTGACCATGGCACCTGAGCTGTTACAAAGTGGAAGAGGACCAGGGTGCAGACTTATTGTCACAGCGACCAATGGCATTTCTAGGCTCTACATCTTTCTGTACCTATTATTCTCTGCCTTAACAGAAAGATAAAAATATAAATTAAAAAAAAAAAAAAAATCACATGCCAAATACTTGTTTTTGTACTTCGGCTTCCCAAAAACAGTGGATTAAAAGAGTTGCCCCACTAACATCTATGTAGTACCTAAAGTTGTTGCTACTTTGTGGCAAGTAGGCAGTATAGCTCTTGGTATGTAAATATTACCAGGAGCCGCACTTTCACGGAGCAGCTGATCTTCAAAGGTTCTGGGTGTCAGAACCTCACCTATTCATCTATTATTGAAGATCTATCCTAAGGATACGCCATCAGTATTCGAAAGTTGATAATCCCTTTAAGGTCTAAGGCCCTTTTAAAGTCAGCCATACACTTAAGATAACTGTCAGCAGTAATGCAGGCATCAGTCGTACATGGGATCATTTTACCAAACAATGGCTGACTTTAATCCTATGTGTATGGACACCACTATACTTTTCTTTCCTTATAGAGCCATGCCTCGACTTGGTTCAAAAAAATACAGTATCTGAAGTAGCAGAAAAACTGCATGTGTGATTCCAGCCTTAATCTGCTCTACTAAAATGTTGAATTGAACACAGGTGACATGGATGCATTAACACAGCCGAGTAATACATGAAGTACTTTTCCATACATAAGTAACAAGGAATGACTATTTTGAGGACTTCCTGGCTCTTACGCTGGGGCCTCGCTGGTTGGAATTTCCCATATTACAGGAAATGGGAATTCAGGCGCATCTCCAATTAATAATAATCCAGGCATTGTATACCAATGTTTATGGAAGTGTTAAAGTTGAAATGGGGATTAAAATTACACAATTATAAATCTGGAAAATATGTAGGCTATTATAAAGGAAATTAAAAATGAAACATAACATCCAGAAGAAAAACTAAAAGGAAAAGGCTCAATAACCCAGCAAGTGAACTGAATTGAGTCTCCTAACCTGTAAAATATATTTCTCGCCTATTTCACTGGGGGACACAGCACCTTAGGTATAGACCTGGTCACTAGGAGGCGGACACTAGGAAACGAAGGTAGTTGGCTCTGCCCACACAGGCTATACCCTATACCCTGTCGTAGGAGGCAGTCACGACCTGTGTCAGGTCTTTCTGTCTTGCATCATTTTTCTTTTCTTTTTCAGGGGCAGGGGGTTGTCAGTGTATATGCCACACTAGTCATAACCCGTGCGGCCACAAGCGCTCTATTACAGAGCGCCTCACAGTCACCCAGTCCCCTGTTGGTCTGTTTGCTGCATCGGAGGCTGGAGATTCCAGTGATCCTCTTTTGCTCTGTCCTGGGTTAGCAAGGCTTGCATCGCCTGGGGCGGACAGCTGAGGGCTAGTCTTGCTGATGAGTTAGCTCCTGGTGGAGCAGATAATTAATGCCTCTAAGTACCTATGTGATGCTTCCTTGAAGCAGCTTGCCAAAGGCTGCTGGTAATGTTGTGGCTAGGCGTTGCACAGTTTGGATTCGTTCCTGGAACGCTGAACCTGCTTCTAAGAAGGTGGTGGTTGCCTTACCTTTCTCTCATGGGGAGCAGGGCCATCTTTTTGGGAAAGATTTGGAGAAGCTTATTTCTGAGGCTACGGGAGGTAAAAGTTTCCTGCTTCCTTAGAGGCGTTCAAGGCGTCAGCCTGCCTCTTCCTCTGGCCATTCCCAGTGGTTTCGTTTTTTTAGGACTCCTCGTCCCGCTTCAGAGGGCAATCTCCTCGGGAGTCACGCTCCAAGAAGCCCTCCTTCAAGCCCAGACCTGCCTGGCATCCCCGCTCTAAGCCTTCCAGGTCTGGGGTTGCCAAGGCCCCTTCTGCATGAAGGTCTTCTCCCATCCGGGAATTCTTGGGTGGGGGGGGGTGGGGGGGGGTTTGCTTGCTTTCCAGGACATATAGCTCGCCTGGGTCGGCGATACCTGGGTTTGGGAGGTGGTCTCGACCGGTTACTCCATAGTTTTCCGCTCTCCCAGAAGGAAGGTTTTTCGTTCTTCTTTACCTTCTTCCCCCGTTCGGACGACCGCTGTTCTCGAAGCGATCTCCAGACTTCTGCAGCAAGGGGTGATTGTGCCCGTGCCTTTTTCTCAACATTTCTAGGGGTTTTACTCCAAACTGTCTACTGTTCCAAAGAAGGATGGTTCTCTCCATCCCATTCTGGACCTGAAATCTCTCAACAGGTTTGTTCGAGTCCGAAATTTTCGTATGGAGTCTCTGCGTTCTGTGGTCGCCTCTATGGAGCCAGGCTAATTCTTTGCATCAATCGATATCCGAGACGCATATCTCCACATTCCCATTGCTCTGGCCCATCAGCGCAATGTAGCTGAGTATCCCTGCACTAGCAGTTCTGGATATATAGATATACCAGATATACTGGGGGCCATTTGCAGCAGAAAAGAATATTTTTTACATTTCTTCCAACTACTCTAAAATGAGGATTCATTGTCCTGTTAAGATAACTGATAGTAGTCAGTGTTGAACACCTTCTGTTTTAACCCCTTAGTGACCGGCCTGCTTTGGACCTTAATGACCAAACCAAATTTTTGGAAATTTGCCATGTGTGACTTTATCAGAAAATAATTTCCAAATTTTGAGTATGTGATTTTTTCCTGTACCAAGCCATGTTTGCAGACATGAATAGGTGGTATAATGATAGAACCTCCCAATAAATGACCCACTTTGGAAAACTAGACCCCTTCAGGTATCTTTGAGGGGTTTAGTGAGCATTTTGATCAAACAAATATTGTTTTGCAAGAATTATTACAAATTACGAAAAAACATTTTTTTTTCATTTTCTTCAAATATGTGTCATTTTAAAAGCAGGTTTTTTTGCACACATCACATCAAAAAGAAGAAACACACCCCAAAATATATCACCCCACTTCTCCCGTGTTAAAAAAGTACCTTAGTGGCCTTAGTCCGATGTACGCACATACATTACAGCCCAAGAGGTAGGGAGTGCCAAAAATTTCAAAACACAAATTTTGCTTGCAGATATTTTAGGCCCATTGCCATTTCAAACAAGATTTGAGTTGCCAAAGCAATTGAAAACCCCCAAATATAACACCATTTTATAAACTAGACCCCTTAAGGTATTCATTGAGGGATATAGAGAGTATTTTGACCCCATAGGTTTTGAGAAAAATTGCGTCAAACAAAAAAATGTCATATTTTTTATACAAAAGTGTCATTTTATAGGCAGTTTTTTTTCCCCATAACGCATGAAAATGAAGAAAAACACCCCAAAATAGATGACCCCATTTCTCCTGTGTTCAAAAATGTACACTTTGTGGCCTTAATCCTATGTACGGACGCACGGTAGGGCCCAAAAAAATGGGAGCACCAACTGGATTTCAAGACACAATTTTTGTTTCAAAATATGTCAGGCCCATTGCACATTGAAACAAGATTTGAGTTACCAAAACATTTGAAACCCCCCATAAATGACCCCATTTTATAAACTAGACCCTTGAGGTATTCATTGAGGGGTATAGTGAGCATTTTGACCCTATAGCCGTTTCACAGATTTTAATAACCTTGGGAAGTGTAGGTTAAAAATGACTAAAATGTCTCTTTATCCCCAAAGTTTTCATTTTCACAAGGGGTTAAAGGAGAAAAAAAAAACAAAACCACACAGTTTGTTACACAATTTCACCTGAACACGGCAATACCCCATATGTGGCCATAATCTGCTGTATGGGGACATGGTGGGGCTCAGAATGGAAAGAGTGTTATTTGGATTTTGGAGGGCAGATGTTGCTGGAATAGTTTTCAGGTGCCATGTCACATTTGCAGGGCCCCTAAAGTATCAATACAATGCAAACCCCTCAAAAGTGACCCCATTTTAGAAGCTACACCCATCAAGGAATTTATCAAGGCGTATTATCATTTTGAGCCTAAAAATGCTTCCCAAAAATTAATGTACAAAATGAAAATTGAAATTTTTAAAGAAATCTGCCATTTCGGTGCCCAATACATTGCCCCCACTTTGTGTTGTCAGAGACCTGCACTCCTAAAACTATTAAGGGGCCATCCCGAGGGGCAAAAAATTATAGATGTGGGTGTAAACTGCTGCTTGGGCACACAGCAAGGCTCAGAAGGGAAGGAGCACTGCGCTTTTTAGCTTTTGGGGTACAGAGTTACAGGGACTTTCTGGGCGCCATGATGTTTTTGCAGAGCCCGGAGTTGACAGTAAACTGGAATTCCCCAAGAAGTGACCCCATTTTGTAAGGGCAATTTTAGGGTCGCTGCAAATGTGACATGGTGTCCAAACATCAACAATCTAAATCTGCACTCCAAAAGCTGATAACAGACTTAATGCCATATGTGGGTAGAAATGGGTGTTTGGGCACAGCCAGACACAGAAGGGAAGGAGCGCTATTTTGGAGCACAGTTTGGTTTTAGGACACCATGCCACTTTTGCAAAACCCTTGAATTGCCAATAATGTGGAATCCGCAGACATGTCACGCCATTTTGGACACAAGCCCGCTGATAGGATTTATCAAGTGGCTTAGCGAGCATTTTTAACCCTTGAGTGTTGCATTTATTTAGTTTCCAGAAATGAAATCGCAGCTGATAATGAGAATTTAAAAATGAAAATTTTCCAGAGATTTGCCATTTCAGCGTCCGATATCTTGTGCCAAACTTATGTCAGCAGAGACTCCAAAAACTGTTAAGTGGGTTTCCCGGGCACAACAGCTTTTAGAACTTTCATCTCATACAAGTTGGGCACAACATATTACAGACTGAAATTACGTATTCCTGGAAAAATTGTCATTTTCACTTTCTACAATCAGCTTTGTACTCATTTATGGATAATAAGTTATAGCAACACTTGGGGGTTAAAAATGTTCTCTGTACCCCTGGATAAATCCTTCAGGGGTGTATTTTCCAAAATAAGGTCACATATCAGGGGATTCCACTTTACTGGCGTCGTGGCATCCAAAAACCAAACTGTTTGTGCTCCAAAAACCAAATAACCTTCTTCCCTTCTGTGTCCGGCTGTGCCCTAATATCAGTTTATACCCACATATGACATTATGTCCGATATAACGGGTACACCAGTGTCATACATGTGTCATAAACTGCAGTTTGGGCACACAGCAGGGCGCAGAAGGGAAGGAGCGCAATGCGACTTTGGAGTACAGATTCAGATGTTTGGTATCTGGACACCATGTCATGTTTGTAGAGCCTGTAAGGTACCAGAAAAGTGGATTCCCCAAAAGAGTGGCCCCATTTTGAAAACTGCACCCCTCAAAGAATTTATCAGGGGGTGTAGTGAGTATTAGTATCCCAGACGTGACTGCACAGCGGATGGTGAAGAGGGAATATATAAGCTGTGCGGAGGACATAGCAAACACCAAATTCCCCACTATGTCCCAGTAGCTCCTTTGATTGGGGGAGTCACTCTGGGGGTCACTTTGGGGGTCACTACTGGTGTCTGTTCCCTCATAAGCTGTAACTTTGGGGTGTTCCCTGATATCCCCTCACACAGCTTATATATTCCCTTCCTGACGCAGCTAGTCGTGTTCTAATAATTTGGCGATTTTGGGTTTTTGGCTTCACATACTAGGTGCTATATTTTCTTTATTTTTCTGGTGACGCGGCCATATAAGGGCTTGTTGTTTGCGGAATGCGATGCATTTTGTAATTATACCATTTTTGGGTGCCTACAACTTATTGAATACATTTTATTAACTTTTTTTGCTGGATTTAAAAAAAAAATAAAAATCAATCCTGGCATTGAGTTTTACCTTTTTAATTTTTCGCCATGCAGCGTACAGTATAAGTAACATGTGACCTTTATTCTGCGGGTCGGTACGATTACGGCGATACCTCATTTATAGTATTTTTTTATGCGTAACTAATTCTGCAGAGCAAAAACACATTTGAGGACATAAATCAGTGATTTTTGCATTGCCATCTTCTGAGAGGTGTAACATTTTTATTTTTTGGTTGAAAGTGTTGGTTAAGAGCTTATTTTTTGCGGGGCAACCTGTGCTTTTTATTGGCACTGTTGTGGGGTAGGTATGAGGTTTTGATCACTTTTTATAGCATATTTTCTAAGGTGAAATGGCGAAAAATCACTACTTCCGGCGGGTATTTTCCATTTTTTTTCCCCGACATTCACCGTGTACATTAAATATTATTTCAGTTTCATTGTACAGATTGTTACGGACGCGACAATACCAAATATGCATTGTTTTTATTAATTTTTAGGTTTTTTTTTTATATAATTCATTTTCGATAGAAAAAAGGGAATTTTTGGGGCTTTATAACTTTATTCATTTTTTTCAAACACTTGATTTATCTTTCTTTTTTTTCACTTTTATATGTGACACTTCAATCAGCAATGATTTCACTGCTGAATCAATGTTACAGCCTGGAGACACACTGCACGTGTCTCCAGTCTGTAACAGGAAGTCAAGCGATGCACGGAACTGAAGGGATTAAACCTCCCCCATCGGAGCTCCCTCCAATGGGGGGTTATGGAGCAGGGTCTTAGCTGTCAGATACAGCTAAGATCTGCTCCAATTACGTTGGCACTGACAGGGAAAGTGATGAAAACCTTTTTCCAAAGAGCTCAGAGTGTGTTAAAAATAAAAAAAATTCAGTCACCCAACAATCCCTAGTCACTCTTGTTCCAAAACGTATGGGGACCATGGTGGTCTCTACTGTCTGTTCCCATCTCAACACATAGGAAATGCCTGTAAATCCAACCACTATCTCAGGTGGGTCACCAACGTGGCCACCGATTGGCTGAATTAGCGTTACCTGTGTGTCAAGAATCCTTTTTTTTTTTTTCTTTTTTTAAACCTAATCTAAGCTCTTCAGAAATTTGTGCCCTGCTGGAGAACACCGTATATACTCGAGTATAAGCCGAGTTTTTCAGCCCGGTTTTTGAGCTGAAAAAGTCCACCTCGGCTTATACTCGGGTCAAGGAGCAGGAGTCAGGGAGCAGGAGTCATGGAGTCAAGGAGAGACTGTCTCCCGGGCCGCCAAGTGGTGTCTACATGGCTCCGTGACTCCGGTGGCGCTCCGTGACTTCAGACGTGCTGTTTAGTTAAAGCTCACGGACCCCATAGACTATAATGGGGTCTGTTGTGCTTGCAGCGCACAGCCCGCTTCAGCTCAGTGCGCGTGCTGCTCTAAAATGGCAGCTGCACGCACAGTTTTGTTGAAGCACATAAGGACCCCATAGACTATAAGTGTCTATGAGGTCTGTGTGCTTTAAAGCAGCGCTGCAATTGTGTTCCGTCCGGGGGGGGGGGGGGTCCTCATGCGGACTCCCCCGGACGGAATACATACCGGTAAGCTGTGTGCGGGGAAGGGGGGGGATTGCAGGCTTACCTGGTCCCGTTGTGCTTGCAGCGCACTGCCTGCTTCAACTCACTGCGCGTGCTGCTCTGAAATGGCAGCTGCACGCGCAGTTCTGTTAAAGCACATAAAGACCCCATAGACTTTAAGTGTCTATGAGATGCGTGTGCTTTAAAGCAGCGCTGCAATTGTGTTCCGTCCGGGGGGGTCCTCATGCAGACTCCCCCGGACGGAATACATACCGGTAAGCTGTGTACGGGGGAGAGGGGGGGTGGGGAATGCAGGCTTACCTGGCCCGCTGCTTGGCTCCTCCTCCGCTCACCGCCGGCTCCAGACTGCCACTGGCCGACAGTGCAACCTAGGCAACCACACCCCTCGCACGCTGATAGGATCCCATCCAAGCGTGGGAGGAGCTTGTGGTTGCTTGGGTTACTGTACTGACTGGACGGATAGGAGAAGTAACGGTAAGTACCGTCACGCTTCTCCTTTTTGAAAAATGAAAAAAAAAAAGTTGATGGGGTTTTGGGGTGCAGTATGTGTTGGGGGGGTAGGTTGGTTTGGGGGTGGGGTTTGCTAACTACCCCTTTCCTGAGACTGTTTTTTTTTTTTCTCCCCAATTGGCATTCAGCCTGACTACAGCCAGGCTGAATATAGGGGATCTGCAGTACTCCTATTCCGTAAGGAAGGGGTTAATAGGAGCACTGCAGATCACCTATATTCATCCAGGCTGAATTCCAAGTGGGGGAAAAAAAAGTCCAGTCCTCAAGCTCAGGGAAGGGGCAGACAGACAACCAAAACACCCCCTCTTCCTTCCCCAGCAACCAAAAACTCCGGCCACCCTACCCATCCCATCGGTGCCCGTGATCAGATCCCCTAGGTTTCAAGACCCCTAGGGGGTCTAAGAAATATATATATATATATATATATATATATATATATATATATATATATATATATATATATATATAACATTTAACCTACTAATTCCCCCCTAGGCTTATACTCGAGTCAATAAGATTTCCCAGTTTTTTGTTCTAAAATTAGGGGGGTCGGCTTATATTCGGGTCGGCTTATACTCGAGTATATACGGTAAATGATAAAACGTGGAAATTCAAGATAGAACATGTCAGGTTTTTTTGATGGACTTGTAAAAACATTCTGTCCAAAAAATGGACAGGTGAATAGAAACACTTACTCACTGTTTTTAAAACGGCCATTTTTCACAGTCATGTGAATAAGGCCTTAGGTGGGGCTGTCATTATTTATGTTTATAGATTGAATGCATTGACATGAACTGAACTTCATATAACCATACCTCAAAGGTACCAGGAGGTAGGAGTCCCACTCCAGAAAGATCCAGGTCACTGATGGTTGTCACAGTTACAGTGTGGTTGGGATGATCAAAAATGACGGATTCAGTTGTAGATGTACAGAGACGCTCTATTTCATCTGCTTCCTCTATGAAAATACATAAATAAAATGAGGTAATTTACAAAAATCTTTATTTTTATTTAAATCTATTAGCTCAGTACTATTACCTGCACACTTAAAAAATGTGAGCTACAACAAATGACACACCAAGGGTTAACAGAACGCTTACGCAGCTTTTCTCATTGGATTTTTTTGTGTCACATTAATGACACATGATGTACTACACAGTCCAGTCACATTAATGTGACCACCTGTCAAAATCCAGAATAACCACCTTTCGCAGAGAGGAACGCTGTGAGACGTGCAGGAAGAGAGGGGATGTTGTAATGATGTTCACTGGGATGTTGAGCCATGCTGGCTCCAGTGCCGTGGCCAGCTGCGCTAGGTTACGCAGTTGAGCATCCATGGCGTAGACAACCCAATCGAGGTGGTCCCACAGATTCTCGATTGGGTTCCAGTTCTGGGAATCTGCTGGCCAAGGGAGTACGGTAAACTCATCCTGGTGCTCCTCGAACCACGCACGTACACTGCGAGCTTTATGACATGTCGTAATGTCCTGCTGGTAGATGCCATCATCCTGAGGAAAAACAATTCACATGTAGGGGTGAACATGGTCCGCAGGAATAGATGCATACTTGTGTTGATTCAGCGTGCCTTCCACAATGATGAGTGTACCCAGATGGCTGATGACACGTGCCTTCTGCGATTGGCTATTTATTGTTGACGTCAAAAGTAGGCGGTGGTCACATTAATATGACTGGACTGTGTATTACATCATGGTGTTGTTTAGGTAGTATGGAGAGGGTTCAGGAGGCCGACACATGCTGGCTGTGTTATACATCAGGCACCCAATGTCAAGTGTCGTGATTGGTGCCAGCACTGATCATAGCTGTTAACTGTTTAGATGACTCAAATGTGACCTAGGAATCTAATCAGTGCTCCATAGGCCCCACTATGTTGGTCAGGAATGCTGCCACTCCGCAATATCATCATGGCAATGCGTTGTGATGAAAGATGGGAGTCTACTTGTTACTAAGTTTCTATTACATGCTGCAGAGCAAATACAACCAGGCGGACTTTCATTGCAATCTTACAATCTCATTACCTAAAGCCTCTTCTCTCTCCTTCAGCATTTTCATGTATTCTTTGTGCCTCTATAAAAGGAAATAAAAAAGGAACTGATGTTCATGGGGGAAGAAATTTACATTTCTGGAACAAAAATGCGTTTCTGGTTTTGATGTACAGGTCTACAGGCTCCAGTGATGACCTCCCAGCATTTCCTTAGGGACACAATGAGGCCTATTAGATAATGTATAACATTCCACTGTGCACCACCTTTATTATTGTATGCTGCATAGCCCCCAATAATTCCCTTAGGATATAAAAGAATAAAGCACAGCTAGTGAAGAACCCCAGTATGTATCAAATGTTGAAGACTGTTAAGCACTAAAACATGATCGATTGTTTTAGTAAATCAGTTGCATGTTTGTGACTTGAAAGTCACTCCCCAGGTTTCTGACAGATGACTGGAATTCTCAGAAATGTACAACTGATAACATAACATAGTGTGAAAAAATGCAGGCTAAAATGTATTTGTCTTTCCTGGTATGAAAGCTATGCTGCTGTATTCCAGGAAACCCTAGACCAGTTTCAGGTCTGTAGACATGATACAATGAATTGTGGTGAGTCAATAATAAACAGTTATAGAGCTGGTGCCCCTTGTACCTCGTCTCTCATTTTCTTTTGCTCTTCTTTAATTTTGCGTTTGATCTCTTCCACGGCAGCTTTTCTCCTTTGTAATTTGCGTTTGTGAAATCCAGTCAAATATTCTCTACAGTAGACAAATGAAATGTGTAAAGGTTACCTGATATAGTCACACATGCTTTACTGACAATGTTATCTTCACCGTGTTAAAAAATGCAACACGTTCACTGTCCAGTTATAGAATATATTATCATATAATAGAGAACAGTACAGGCAAATATGCATTGTCTTATTCTATCATTACTGTTATCATATGGTACAATTGGGATAATCATTGCTATCTATAGTAGCACATGGCTGTGTCACTCCTCTTCCAACCAGTAGGAATCTCCTCCCTCATGGATCCTCCTGATGGATATGTCCATTAAATCCTCATCAATGTATCGTTCATTACTGGTTTGTAAACATATGGACCCATATTTATCAACATATTGACACTCTTATCTCCAAATTGTGTGTTATATACTATGGAATTCATTTAACTTTTAACCACCATTCGCCACCCACACCACTTTGTAATAGTGGAGTCAAAAGTGGGCATGACTTGCAGCTTAGGGGGCGTTCACACATGCGCCTGCTGTCCATCTTTCGTGAATCCGTCGAAACTGCATGCCTGACTTTGTGTTAGTCAAAAAAAAAAAAAAAAAAAAAAAAAAAGTGGATTCATGGTGGAGAAGCTGCAAACGAACACCTGCGGATTGCTTTAAAAACCCATTGAAGTGAATGGGTTTTTAAACGGATCATTTGCAAATCGTTCCCAATCTGGTTTTCTGCAATTTTGCCGGATTCACAACGGACAGACAGCAAGATACATTATGATTTTTTTTGTACACTCTCACTTCACAAGGTTCATAGTGTAAAAATTAACATCTCGATGTAACCCCTCCCTGCTACATCAATAATACGACATCAATGGTTTTATTTTATACTCTCTGCCATCTATAAGCATGTTCACAAAATCATATGAAGAGTTATTTTTCAAGAAACAAATTGTAATTCCTAATGGCACAATTTAATGTTCTGTACAATGTATTACACTAGAAAAAAAACCCATTTAGGATGGTGTGGAAATGGGAAATAAAAAAACAAACACCTGCACTATTTTATAGTGGGCTTTGTATATGCAGCACTCACCATGTAGTATACCGTATATACTCGAGTATAAGCCGACCCGAATATAAGCCGACCCCCCTAATTTTACCACAAAAAACTGGGAAAACTTATTGACTCGAGTATAAGCCTAGGGGGGGGAATGCAGCAGCTACTGGAAAATTTAAAAAATTAAAATGGCCGAGTTCTTGGGCGCAGTAGATACTGGGGAAGGGGAGGGGGTGTTTTGGTTGTCTGTCTGCCCCTTCCCTGAGCTTGAGGACTGGGTTTTTTACCCCCAGTTGGAATTCAGCCTGGCTGAATATAGCGTATCTGCAGTGCTCCTATTAACCCCTTCCCGACGGAATAGAAGCACTGCAGATCCCTATATTCAGTAGACCGGGCACTTTCAGACACAGGGATATCTAATGTGTATGTGTTTCACAGTCATTTTCTACTTTGAGGGCAGGTTCACACTAGTGCCCAATCTCCGTTATGCATAACGGTTTCGCCATGGGCAGCAGAAGACGCTCACCAACAGACACTGAATGTCGGTTTCTGTCCTCTCCCGACAGAAAACGGAAACCTGCATAACTGAGATCAGGTGCTGGTGTGAACCCGCCTTTATATGAATTATAGGGAAAGGAGTGATTTAGAACTTTTATTTATTTAATTTTTTATTATATATATTTTTTTTTAAACTTTTTTTTTTTTACAATTTTTTTAGCCCCCCCTGGGGGATTTGAACCTGCAGTCATTTGATTGCAAGTCCCATAGACGGCAATACAAGTGTATTGCCGTCTATGGGAGATTCTCTACATTACTATTACGGCTGATCATAGACCAGCCGTAATAGTAATATAGCGATGACAGGCCTGGGAACCTTCATTAGGCTCCCGGCTGTCGTCGGAACAGGTCGGCTACTGCGAGCTCGCTGCGCAGGAGCCGGCCTGCATCTTTAAAGGTATGGGGCAGGCCTAAGGGGGGAGGACATCTCCGGAGGGCACCTCCGCTGTAACGCTTACAGCGGAGATGCCGAAGCTTATGCCTACAATCAGAGATCGCAGGCATAAGCTTCAGCATCTCTGTTGTAAGCATTACAGCGGAGGTGCTGGTTTCTATGGCAACCGCTCTGCAGTACTTCTGCTAGCACGCCGGGAAGCAGTCACACGTCGGTGCGGGCCTGAGCTTACGTGGCCACGTCACCCGGCGTGTGATGGAGGGGGGGGGGGGGCGGGGTCTGCTATCCTGGCCTGCTAGCAGAAAATTACCGTAATGACCCGAGTATAAGCCGAGGAGCACTTTTTCAGCACAAAAACTGTGCTGAAAAACTCGGCTTATACTCGAGTATATACGGTAAATAACATTTTAGCTATGTTCTGTGGGTCAGTAAAATTATGGTCACACCAAAATTATATACATTTTTTTCCTCTTAACACCACAGAATTTTGAAACTTTAAAATTTTAAAAAAAATCTTTCTGTTGCTAAATTTTGACATCCACAACGTTATTTATGTGTGCTGTGTAAATTATTTGCTCATGCAGGGCAGGGTTGTAATTTTTCTTTATACCATTATAGGTAACATATGATTGGTTCTGATATATTGCCTCCAGAAAAAAAAAAAAAAAAGTACACATAAATTCCCCCTGTTGTGTGTTGGTGCCACTCACTTTCTCTTCTCCTCATCAAATACAAGCTCTCTTTTGGCAAGCACAGATTTCTTCTGTTTCCTCTTCCCCATTGTATTTTTTAAGGAACTTTTATTGCTTCGTCAGACCAACTACAAAAGCAAAACATATACATAAAAATACACAGAAAAACAAAAAAAAGGAAAAATACGCTTCTGTTATTCAGCTTTTTTCATGTACATCACAACTTTATTAAATATATGAATGTGGAGAAATGCGTTTTGCCCAGGAATCTAGAGCGGAGACCAAAGCGCAGGTGAACTAAGGCACTTCCCTAAAGCACTTTTCTCTCATCTGCATATGAATAAAAGGTGAATAACAGACATATTTGGAAACTTCACAATTACCTCTAGTAGGTACTGGGGCTAGATTTATAACCATTTTGCAGCTGGCAGACTCCCTTTAAGGCTGAGCTTGAGCCAAAGCCAATAATGGCTACAAAAGGAATGGGAAGTCTATAAAAAATACTTACACCTTCTGCTCGATCCACTCCTGGCTTTGACTCAAAAAACTGCAACAAAATCCACAAAAAAAAACCCAAACCCCGTTTCTGCAATGTTGGGCCTCAGCCCAACGGACAATAGTATTATTAGAGTAAACTCCTTTCAAACTGCAGCCACAGAGGGTCCAGTTGTTAACCCTATAAAACAGATGATTATTCTCAGGGGATAATATTATCCCCTGAACAGCCACAGCATCTCATTGGCCACCACGTAGAATACATAGATGTCCTAAATCCATAAGGAATGAAACTGTTTGCAGAATGGCTTCTACCCTGGCTCAGACACCAAGGAGGACCTTTACATGTCTCATCACTCAGTTTTCCATTGGAAGTTGGTATACGCTGAGGCTTGACACACACATTGAAATAAAGTTGGAAGAGCCTACTATTTCCGCTGGACTAGCCAACAATCTAATGCATCTGTTTACATCCAACTGTCTCCCTACAGCAAATGTCAGGAGAAGAAATAGATATGACAAATGTTTAATTTCAATGTACCAATACTCCCATAGGAAAGAGTAAAATAGTCCATTGACTTCAATGGGATCTGAGATACAGTAATGGCACCCACCCACTATGCAGGGTATGTAGCCAACTACTCCTGGCTCCATGCATTGCATAGTAGGAGTGTCATACATGACTCCATAGAGCTGATCCGTATTGGTGCTGCCTACCGGCCTCCATCAATCAGATATTTATTGTCTATCCAAAGGACTGGCCATAAATTAAAAATTCCTATTTCTCCATTTGGTTCATTAAAATGCAACATTCAAAATACAACATGTCCTGCAAGAAACAAGCCCACAGCTATGCACACAGAAAAAAAGAAAAAGGAGATGAAGAAAAAAAAAATATAATAATAATACTAAAACAATAAGGGTTAGTTCACACGTAAATAACGTGTGGCTTATTTTGGGACCAGAAAAAAAAAAGGTTCCTAATTAGTAAGTTTTTTTTGGATTTTGCCAAGCTTTTTTTTTTTTTTTATAAAAACAGCTTTAAAAAAAAAAAGAAGCCAGGCTGTTTTCCCCTCCCGTAATGTGAATGAGCTGAAAAAAACACGCAGTTTTTGCCTCCCATTCACTTCTATTGCTTTCTTCAGGTGAAAACGCCAGATGTGTTTCCTTGTATGGCACTTGTATACAGCGGCCCTATAGGGATGGATCCCCCATGGCTTTATATATAAATCTATAGGCTGTGAAAAGAACATTTTGGGAGATTTATGAACACTCTGAAGTTGTTTATTGCAACCAGAGTCCAGCTCTATAGGAAAAAGAAAGCCGCACATTGGAGACTATGAGGAGCTGTAACATCCCCTAGTAACCCCAGCAGCTCGTATCCCTCCATACACCTCATATCTCTCCATACACCTCATGTCTCACAGTCCTCGGTATAAAATTACACGAGTCCGGCCAGTCGCAGAGCCTTTCGGTCTCATACACACATTACACGGCTCTGAAGAATCGCAGAGAACACTCAGCCTTCAGTACTCACATGTATGGAATATCGCAGGGTAGGCAGAGTAAGAGCGCATGCGCCGCCTTCAGGGTTCTGGACTCACTTTGATGACGTCATTTTACCACGCGGAAACGTCTGCCCACATCACCACGCCGTAACAACAGTTGTCATTCTTGTGTGTGACTGTGTATAGGCAGGGCAAAGCCGTGAGACGGTCTCAAACATAGTGCACACAAGCTGCAACAAGGTATCATACAGCTGATGTTTCCATAACTATATGTAACACCGACATCTGCTCTAAACCGCATGCAGATTCGCTTGACTGAGGCTAGAGAACTTTTACAATATGCAGATGAGCAGCCTGGAGCGCCGAGTGTCTCTGTTGCTCCAAATTGCGATGTTTCATACTAGTAACATACCTTCCCTACCCTCTCGGCTTCTCTCAACAACAGGACCAAGCAAGATTTCAGCTTAGGGCGGGTTCACACCAGCGCCCGGCCTCCACTTTGTGGGTTTCCATCTTCTGCCCGAGAAACTGGACAGGAAATAGAAACCGGCACTCAGTGTCTGCCCGTGAGCGTCTTCTGGTCTCTGCGGCGAAAGCGTTTTTTTTTTTTTTTTAAACCGGACACAAGTCCTGCATGTCTGACTTTGTATCTAGTTAAAAAAAAAAAAAACTTTAACCGTGGAGGGGGCATTCAAGTGACGTTGCGTTCACACCAGCGCCTGAACTCCATTTTCAGGTTTATGTCTTATGCATGCAGAAGACGGAAACCTGTCATGCCAAGTCTGGCCATGAGTGCCGGCAAGTGTTTTATGCTCTCCGCAGCAAAAACGTTTTTTTTTAAAAAAACTGGACACAGAGTACTGCATGGCCGACTCTGTGTGCGGTTTAAAAAAAAAACGGTTTCGCCGTGGAGCGCATAAAACGCTCACCAGCACACACAGCCGGAGACTTTTCAATCCCATTCAAAAGAATGGGATTGAAAGATGCCAGCAGGTTTCCGTCTCCTGCCCCTGTTTTGTGCAGGAAACGGAAACCTGCAGAATGGAGTCCCGGGCGCAGATGTGAACGAGCCCTGAATGGGTTTGAAAACTGACTGCCGGTTTCAATCTCCTATCCAGTTTCTCGGGCTGAAGACGGAAACCTGCAAAGCAGAGACCGGGCGTAGGTGTGAACCCGCTCTTAGTTCCATGGCCCTCACTCAAAGAAGGGATGAAGGAGGGGTGTAAGGGTTTGGAGAAAAGGAGCTGCCTATGTTTCATACTGCTCATTTGCAGATTGGGTGATTGCGTGATTCCTCCTATTTGTCAACAGGTCAGTTATCACTGCTTGTCAAAAACAGAGACAGGCAGAATCCTTGAACTGGAAGGCCTTGGTTTATCACTCTGGCAGATCACTACACACCTAGGCTGAAATTTCAGCAATGTTCAATGTTGCATTTCCTCGTGGTTAAAAGAACAAAAATGAGCTAGAGTGACAGTGAAAGATACATAGAGGTGAACCTGTGCAGAACGGATCATCTGATTGGAAGAATGGCGCATAGTAATTAATTCTGCACTGCAAGTGAAAATGGACATCCCAAGAGAAAGGTGCAAATAGCATCAAGACAAACCATCAGGCTTTATACTGCTCTCTCTGTTGGTTATGTGTTATGATTGTTCTATTCTGGTGTTGCATTGTGTGTCTTTATGCTCACAGGTCATGTGCTCGCCCTGTTGCTTGTATTTGTCTGTTTTATTTTCCCATTGTAAAATCTTCAATAAAAACCTTGAGTTCAAAAGAGACAAACCATCAGAGAGCGTGTTCACAGCAACAAGCCAGATGTTTAACCATAGATGTTCCATTGGCCTTACGTTACCGCTCTTATAGGCTATCATGGAGCACAACAAGGTGGCAATGGAGGTCTATCTTCTTCAGTGATGAGTCCCATTTTCGTCTCGAACACAATGATAGCTAGAAATTGGTATTGAGACCACGTGGCCATTGCCATGAAGAGGACTTGAAAAGGGAACGTCACATCAGTCCTACAATGATTATGGTATAGTGGCATAATGTACTGTAGCTGGACATCTCTAGTCTTCATTTCTGGTAAACTAACAGCTTGGCATTGCCTTGATTTGGTTGTAGAACCAGTGGTATGACCATTTCAACAGGACAACATGAGTCTGCATGTTACTTATGCTACTGTGAGCAGCCTGTGTGGCCTAAATGTACTGCCATGGCCTGTCTTCGGATTTTTCTCCACTCGAGCACATCTGGGACGTCATTGTCACAAGACAAGGGTCTAGATCCCCTGTTTTGAAAATAGACAAGTCGCAGAGGTGGGACCAACTTTGCTATAGATTAGAATACCCACTTATTCACTTACCTTTTTCCCAAAATGCATGGGAAGGGGCCTGTACCTGTAAGTGGTGGCTATGCTGTGAGGACACCTGTTCAATATGCTCTTATTTCCCTAAGGGTCAGGACTTTCTCCAAGGATGTTGCAGCTGCAGTGGTCAGTCATAGTCTTTTATCCTGCGCTGATCTTTGAGGATTTCACATATGAGCAACCTCATGCAAAATTGTGGGCCAAAATGGCACTGTGCTGCACACATCGGCTCTCTCCAGCCACACAGCTGCTACAAATGGCTGCTGGCCTAAGTACATTTTTTTGTAGAACCTTCTCTAAGAAAAGCTTAGAGACTGAGGCTCTGGAGTGATGAATTTAGAAAAAGGTTTTTACTATGTATTAGTGCTTTAACTTCTGCCTAAAAAGGCTGAATCAAAGAGCAGATCCATAAAATGTGAAACAATGTACCCTCCTTGGTGAGGCATCCCAAGCAGGTCCTAGGGATAGGATTCAGAGTGTGTAATAAGACTGGGCTATGGTACCGAAACATAAGTAACTTGTACTGAGTCTCCCGGGACATTATGCATGTCAAGGACTTGGCTACTCGGGACCATATGATCTACCAAGTGCTAGGGAAATTTACCGACCCAAAGCCTCAGTCCACCAGACCATGTATCTGTGGACAAGGTGTGCCCATCTCTATTGGGAGGAAAGAATACGGTAAATGTCAGAAATGAAGCCCTTGAGGCCCCAAACAGAGTGGTAATGAAGAGAGATATCTGCCTATGGTGAAGCTATTCAGAGGTCGGCAACTGCAAATTAGATGTGGAGAAGTCAAAGGGCATGAGCTCCAAGGTTGATGGGTCAATCAGGTCGAAACAAACCCAGTCTGCTCCAGGGCCATACCATATCAGGCCCCAGACTCCCCAGGAGGAGAGGGTTATAGAGAAAGAAGGCCATGGAGGAGTGGCGAGAAGCAAGTGGAAAAAGTTTGTGACAGGTAATCCAGAGAGCTCTAGTGAAACAAATAGGTCCTAAAAGAAGGGTGGAAGGCCAAGGGATAAGGGGGTGGAAGGACCCACAAAAATGTGTTAGAATGGATAGGAGCTAGACAGAGCTTTTCTATCTCCACCACTTAGTATAGGCCGACACCCAAAACGGAATACAGCGTAAGTGGGCTGACCAATAATAGTGGAGCAAATGTGGGACCGCCAGACCCCCTCCACCTTACCAGCTAGCATAGCAGAGCGAGGAATGCGGTGACGCTTACCATTCGAAATAAATTGAAAGATGGCCAGAGCTTGTTCATTTCTATGAGACCTTTGACTGTTCAAACGTTGCAATATGATTGTTTCCATTACATAGCGAGGGACTCTCTGTAATTATTACATGGCCGACATCCTATTCCTTTGATGTAATTCATTCATACTGTGAATACAGGTAGCGACATGGGGAGGAATACATTATTTATTGTTACTATTCTCTGTAGCTATTGCCATTTCAATTTCCCTTTTTTGAGGGCATGTCATAGCCTCACTTCACTGTTCATGGTATTAGTCTTATTAAAAAAAAATAGAGTAATAAAAAAAAAAATTTTATTACGAAACTAGAGGCTTTCAATGTAATGGCCATTAGGTCACAGCTGAATTGTATAGTAATATAATGTAATGTGCTAGGGATTAACAAGCAAGGTATACCGCATGTAGATGCATGTTATATGGTTATAGCTAGTGCAGGGCCTCATGAAGCTGTGCATGTATCACAGGTAGTTATCCTGTTATTTTGCTCATGTTATATAAAAAGTGTAACTACTGGGTGATGAAGATTGAGGAGAGTGTGTACAGTCCGGACAAATCTTGAAAATTTAAAGGCCTATCTTTTGACTAGGCCAGCCAATGATCATCTCAATACAGGGGCTCATGTGAATGGGCTGAGCTGCACTACCAGGTACAATTGCTCTAAAGCTGACTTCAGACAATAATTAGCCATAATGGACAATTTTTTTTCCATTTTACAATGATCGTATGAAACACGTTTATAATACCTGCAAAAATATTTGCCATGTAGCGTGTCCGTCAGTTGGGCAAAGATTAAAGTATATGGCATGAGGCTCAGTAATTTTCTTTTCTAAACTGTTCCCCAATTGGGCAGGTTAGTTGCTCATATTGACAGTGTAATGTCCCGGTACTGCTCATCCCATTCCCTTTAATAGTCCTTCCAGACCGAGATGGTATGGACATTTGCACATAAGGTAAAGAGGTATCTCCCCATTCCTTCCTATATAGTTAACATATATTTCAATTTCACAAGAGCCAGCACACATGGGGGTCTATTAATGCACCATCTTGTGGATGTTTTGTGAACTGCACCTGCCCATACTTTCCATTGTAATTTATGTCTGTGATTCCATCATCCTAGTGTGCTAATGTAAAGGAGTGTCCAGTATGATCAGGTGACCTTCAGAACCAATCAAGCTCCCTTGATTGGCCTGGAGGAGGAGGGGAGTTACAGCCCTCTCTGGAGAGTGTTGGAAACCCTGTTGTTCACTGTGTGAAAAGATCTACACATGTGGAGTTGAAAATGGGAGACAAGCATCAGGGCACTTCAACCAGAGATGTCTTTTCCTCTGTGCTCAAGATTCTCCTCAGAGAGTGTTTTCCTCTGAAGCTCCAAGTCTGCAAGTACTAAAGTCTACTGACCTGTTATCCATACATCTGGGAACTCCGCACGTATATCTATGCAAATAAGTCTTTGGGACAAATCTATATTTAAGGAGCCCATAAGCTAGTCTGACAGAATTTGAGGGTCTCCCGCTGTCTATTTTCTCTTCTACATACGTGTACCCAGTTTGTTCAGGATTTATGATAGTGATTTAGAGATTTAGAGCTCGAACCAGAGGCAGCCAATGTCAGAGCTCAAAATCACACCCCTGGTATGCCCCTGCCTGATACTGCCCTCCTTATAACCAGAGACTAAATAGCATATCAAGCCCCAAAACTAACAGCACTTGTTGCTCGGGAATGGTAAAGACTAGAGAGAAAACTCTAACTGTGCCAGAATTAGTGGAGTAGTGCTGATAAAGTGATGTAAAGAGCTGGACTTTTTGTAGTTGGCGAAAGGTCCTCTTTTATATCAAGGAGGACAACTTTCAATTTAACCAAATATGACCCTTTACAGAGAACCATTCACTGCCTCCACCATCTCCAGTTCTTTACACAATTTAATAGGCACTCCTCCCTTGATTCTGGCACAGGGTTTTTTTTGTACACTACACCATTCCTGAGCAATTACTGCAGTTAGTATTGGAGCCTGATATGTTAATTAGGCTCTGTACTGTCAAGTGGGTGGTCTCAGTCAGAGGCAGACACGGGGGTGTAAGTTTGAGCATTGCCACTATCTGCCTCTGATTGGAGAGACCACCCACATAACAGTAGTGAGACTAAATAGCATATCAAGCCCCAAAACTAACAGCACTAACCCCCCAGGAATGATGGGGGTTAGAAAATACATTCCAACTGAACCAGAATTAGCGATGCAGCGTCTATTATAGGATGTAAATAATTAGAGTTGGTGAAAGGTCCTCTTTAAGTATTAACTTAATATTAAGCCAATTGTGTAAGTTATATGT
This sequence comes from Leptodactylus fuscus, assembly GCF_031893055.1. Classification (NCBI taxonomy): domain Eukaryota; kingdom Metazoa; phylum Chordata; class Amphibia; order Anura; family Leptodactylidae; genus Leptodactylus; species Leptodactylus fuscus. The sequence continues at coordinate 42,405,629 of NC_134273.1, forward strand.
TATCTGTACACATAGATGTATTATTAGTGACACTGAATGAACATATAATGACATTATAGAGAATAGTGTATCATTTATAGGTGCGAGTGCAGAGTGTGTACAAGTCCTGGCGAATACTGTGTGGCCTCCTTCATGTGTCTAGAGAGACTGAAATGTTGAAAAACAGGTTTACTAATTAAAAACTCCCTCCCCCTTTCCTGCACTCTGTATAAGAGGTTGGATCTTACTTATACATATGGTACTAGTCACCTCGCCCTGTGAGGAGGACATAGACAGGCTTGTTTTCGACACTCTAGAACCCGGACGTAGATAAGCTTTGGCTGCAAGTCTGTACTTGGGCACCTGGGCAGTGCATGGCTATCACATCTGCCATATAAAAATTCCTGTGTAGGAGTGTCACTTTAATCTGAGACTTTGAAATACACCTTCCAATAGAATGTCTGGGGAACAGGACTGGAACAAGAAGTCAGTCAAGATTTTGTCAAAGAAGGACGGAAATTCTAAATGTGCTGACTGCGGAGAACCAGGTGAGAGAAAATGAAAGAAGAGATTGGTGTGAGCAGGACAAGAGGGCAAGTGAGGAGATAATGGAAGGGAGAAGATGAGAGAAGGTCATTCTCTGTGTCCTGTGCTATAAATTGTGGCATTGTTCTTTAGCTTTGTCAGTGTTGTGGAAGTTTTAACCATAAGGTATAAACAATGGCTCTTATCTGATATCTGAACTGTACCTGACTGGGTAGGAGCTGTAAACTTTTGTCTTGTCCAACCCTGCTAAACTTTTTGTAATGGTCCAAGTCAGCGACAAGTCATTTTCTTAATGTACGTGATTAGAGGTAATAGGAAGGTGCTGACATATTGCTCAACATCCTGCTACATCACCTCAGTACACTTCATAGTGACTTAGACCTTATTTACACTTCTGTAACACGACTATGTCTGGAGGTTGTAGATCTGGTGCTAAAAACAAGATCAGATCCTAACAAGAGAATTTAAAAAAAAAATTTTGGAGGAGAAAGGTTTAGGTCTATATATAGCTTAGAGCAGATTTACATTGTTATGAGGGACAGGTCGGGGACAGCCGGCACTGTAGATCTCGGCAGGTTAGCTGCCAGAGAGTCTAAGGCTGCTTACGGATTGTGATCACCACTGGGACCCCCGCCAAGCTAAAGAAATGTACCCCTGTTCTGACCGGAGCACCTGGTCATACAGCACACGTTACTTCGTTCAACTGAAAGGGGACTGCTAGACATATCACTGCCTCCCTTGCTGAGATATCACTGTTCTGTCGATATACAAATGAGCTGTTTGGTGTAACGAAGACGTTGCTGTTGCTCCAAAGAGTTGAGCGTGATTGACTTTACTGTTCCAAAGATATCTTGACAACAGAGGCACCAACTCACATGGGGAAACACACTGTTTGATTCAGGTGACCCTAACCTATCTATCTGCAGGGTGGGGTTAATATGCTGGGATCTGGTGACAGACTCTCTTAACCATCGGACCACCAATAGAGTATTTATGTCCAGTTGTGGCTCTCGTGTTCCACAAAATCATTCAGCTGCAGAAATGGGGATCCTGCTGTTACTACAGGTGGAGCTCCCCTAAAGAAGGCAGGGAGGGTTTATTAACATTCCTAATAGTAAACAAAATGAATCCCAAAGGAAGAAGAGCTATGACTAATAAAAAAAAAAATAATAAAAATTGATGGCAAAGATAAAACTAGTAATTATTGGTATGCATTAAACTAAATACTAGTTTTATCTGCACTAGCTAGTAATGGAAAAAAGAAGCAACATGACCATTCTTGCCATGGAATCCGTGGCTCAATCCGCTACGATATCTGTGGCGCAACACTCTCCTGCCAGCTAGGCCCATTCATTCGGGCCTAATCCGGAGCAGAATACCACGACTGGAGGCGGACTCTGCGTCAACATACGGTCTAAAAATCCCCATCTGAACTTACCCATGCACAATGTGGGGCCTTACCATTAGGCTAAAGCCCCATGTTGCGAAACCGGTATAATATGGGCAGAAAGTCCACAGAGGAAAACTCTATGAAAACACAATGAAAAACGATGTGAAAAAATCTGCAATCTGCAGTTCTGCAGCGTTTTTTGTTCGTGTTTCTTGCAGCATTTTGCTGAGTGAACATAACAATGTTTAAACTTATAGAGTAATAAAAGTTAAATATTTCTGCATATCTAAATAATTAAAAATGTTGCAAAGATTTTCTCTAACCATCTTAGTAGTGACAGTCTGTTGTCTTGATAGGTTGCCAATGCATACCTCCCAACTTTTGAAAAACAGAAAGAGGGATAAAATGTGCAGCTTGTAGTGCGCGCTGAAGTAGATTTAGCTCCACCCACTTTTACACTGATTGCCCATTCTCATTCATTTTTCATGTGCCCCCACACAATATAATCCTCCTACAGTCACCCGTAAATTATATGTCCCCACATTATAATGTCCCCTTCCAAGTGCCCCACAGTATTAAAGGGGTTGGCCACTTTCAGACCAATATTGATAAACAAATGTACAATAAAAAGATATACAATTTTACAATATACTTTCTGTATCAGTTCCTCACGGTTTTCTAGATCTCTGCCTGCTGTCATTCATTCCATTACTTCTAGAGGATAAAACTCTGACCATGGTCATGTGATTTACCGTCCAGGGTCATGTGATGAGCACACAGGTGCCGCTCGTTATAGTCACAGCACAATAATCAGACATCTGCCTGGTAATCAGCTGTGCACCTGTGGGCTCATCACATGACCATGGACCGTAAGTCACATGACCATGGACAGAGTTTTATCCTCTAGAAGTAACAGAATGAATGACAGCAAGCCGAGATCTAGAAAACCGTGAGGAATTGATACAGAAAGTATATTGGAAAACGGTATATCTTTTTATTGTACATTTGTTTGTCAATATTGGTCTGAAAGTGGCCAACCCCTTTAAATCCCTTTCCAGGTTCCCCAGTTTAAACTGGGGGAAACTAGAGGGGACATGAAACTGGAGTAGCTGGAGGAGGACATTAAACAGTGGTGGTAGTTGGAGGGGGTGCAATAAATTAATGGCAGCTGGAGAGAGACATGAACTGGGGGTAACTAGATCCCCCTCCAGCTACTCCCACGGTTTAATGTTCTCCTCCAGTTACCTCCATTGTTTAATATCCCCCTCCAGTTGTCCCCATTTTATTGTCCCTCTTAATCCCCCCAGTTTAATTGCCACCTTCATCTGTCCCAAGTTTAATTTTCCACTTTCATCTGCCCCGTTTAATATCCCCCTTCATCTGCCCCCAGTTTAATGTCCCCCCTCCGTGTCTGCCCATGTATAAAGTCCCCCATCCATCTCTGCCCCAGTTTCATGTGCCCCCTCCGCCTCTGCCCCAGTATAATTCCCCCTCTCTCTGCCCCCAGTATAATGTACCCAATCCATCTCTGCCCCCAGTATAATGTCCCCCCTCCATCTCTTCCCCCAGTATAACATTCCCCTTCCATCTCTGCTCCCAGTATAATGTCCCCCTTCTATTTCTGCCGCCAGTATAATGCTCACCTTTCATCTCTACCCCTAGTATAATGTCCCCCCTCCATCTCTTCCCCCAGTATAACATTCCCCTTCCATCTCTGCTCCCAGTATAATGTTCCCCCTTCTATTTCTGCCGCCAGTATAATGCTCACCTTTCATCTCTACCCCTAGTATAATGTCCCCCCTCCATCTCTACCCCCAGTATAATGTCTCCCCTCCATCTCTTCCCCCAGTATAACGTTCCCCTTCTATCTCTGCCCCCAGTATAATGTTGTCCTTCCATCTCTGCCCCCAGTATAATGTTCCCCATCCATCTCTGCCACCAGTATAATGTACTCCGGATGCAGATGAGTTGAAACCGGGACATACATCCCGCCGACCGGGACTGCGGGACTTGACCCTGAATCTTTGAATGTCCTGCAGAATCCGGGACGGTTGGAACGTATGCCAATAGATACGATCATGAATGTAGAAAGTTTTAAAAGATAAGGCTATCACCTCTAAGGCTGGGTTCACACCAGTGCTGCAACTCAGTTCAGGGACTCTGCTCCTCTCTGTGCTTGAAAAAATGCGGAGAGAAAAGGGCTGCAAGCAGTGCCTTTCTTTCCACATTTTTCTCCCTTTTCGGGCAGAAACACGGCAGACCCCATTATAGTCTATGGGTTTTGAAAAGGCAACGGAATGACTGATGCATGTGGAGTCTCCATATGTATTTGCCTCTAATGTTTAAGACCATAGAAAAACTTTCTTCAAACTTGTTTGTTTATTGTTTCAATGGATGAAAAAGTGCCGCAGGCACTTCCGCCTTTTTTAATATTAGAATGAATGCAGACAGGTTCAGATAAAGGGTGCTCTGTCTGTTTCATTATGTCTGCTTTTTAGTCCATTGTTTTGATCACCTGATGGATCATAACAATAGACTTGAACGAAAGTAGTGTGAACCTAGCCTAAGAAAACCTGTTTAAGGTCAGGGCTCCATGGGTCGGAAACACCGCGATTTGCCTGTGGTGGAGAAGCTGTGGAAAAAATCGCTGTGTTTTACAGTAATGCAAAGTGGATGAGATTCTAGCAAATCCCATGCACACTTTGCGGTAAAAACCGCGGTGCAGACATGCCGCAATTTCCAAAACCGGTGCAGTTTTGGAAATCGCAGCATGTCAGTTATATCTACAGAAACGCTGTCAGTTTCCCCATAGGTATAACTGTGACAGAAAGTCTGCAGAAGAAAACTCCACAAACTTTCTGTTTAAAGTGCTGCAGGAAGAACCGCCATGCATTCCCACTGCAGTTTTTCCCACAGTGCTTTATTGCTGCGGGTCATCCCATGAGGCCTTAGCCTAAGGCTGAAGCCCCATGTGGTGTAAATACTGCAGTTTGGCCTTTTACTGTCCCTGCAAAGTGGATGTGAATCCCATCCACGCATTACAGAAAAATACCGGCAGCGGAAATGCTGTGATTTCCAAAACTGTTGCGCTATTAAAAATCGCAGCATGTGAATGATACCTATGGAAATGCTGGCGTTTTCCTTATAGGTTTAATTAAAGCAGAAAGTCCGCAGAGGAAAACTCTTTGGACTTTCTGTGAAAAGTGATGCGGGAAAAACAATCATGCATTTCCACCGCGCTTTTTTCTACAGCGCTTTTTCACTGTGGCCCGCTACATTTCACCTTAGCTTAGCTAAAAGAAATTGACTTATATCAGTCCAGATACTACTTTTATATGGCAGATCATTTTATTTAAGTTTCAGTGGAATATAGGGTTTAAAGAAGACCTTTCATTTCATCTAAGAGAAGTTGTGTTATATGGCGTTGCAAAGCTAACAGTGCGCTGAATTCAGTTTTGCCATCTCTCTCCCACAGTTCCAGACACATGATGATGTTGAGCTGTGAGGCCAGCCCATCTGACCGAGTGGTGATACTGGTAGCCAAAACTAATGGCACAATATCTCTGGAACCAGGGCAGATCCTGGAAAAAATGAAAATGCGCTGAAATGAGTGCAACACTATATAACACTACATATCTTAGAAGACATAAATGGTCCTCTTTAAGGGATATGATACTATAATATGATAGTAATACTTTAATACTTTAATATGATATGATACTATATAAAACCACCTGTATTTTGTTTTGATATTTAATAGAGATGAGCGAGTACTGTTCGGATCAGCCGATCCGAACAGCACGCACGCATTGAAATGAATGGAAGCACCTGCTATTTCCGCTTTGACGCCGGCCGGCTGCTTAACCCCCCCCGCGTGCCGGCTACGTCCATTCATTTCAATGCGTGCGTGCTGTTCGGATCGGCTGATCCGAACAGTACTCGCTCATCTCTAGTATTTAACGCTTGGTTTGACATGGAATAGTGACTGAGGCCTGATCTAGCATTTTTTCTTTGAGTGCTACATATAGTAATAAAACTCTATTAATCATCTTTTTTTTTTTTTTTTTATTTAAGACCCGCAATGGGCCTCCTATACTTTGGGTGTCTTTGTGTGTGTGACCTGTTGTGGAATTCACCGGAACCTCTCCGAAATCAGTAAAGTCAAGTCATTGACTATGGCCAAATGGGAAGAGGACCAGATTCAGGTATTCTTCCTTCATGTAACTTCTTCCTTACTACTTTATTATAGTCCTGGTTATTCAAAGTATTCTGAGGGACCTTGGATACAAATATATTAACATGATCATTTGTAAGGGGTAGTTGCTAGATTCCTGTTTAAGAATTAATGCATAGCATATTGTTTGAACATAAGACTTTATTTCCAGTACAGAATGGCACAAACACTTGATGGTTTCAAACACTTGGAGTAGCCCAATGATCTTAGTGGTTGCAGATCACACTTGCCAGTTGAACTCCTGGGTCCCAATGCAAAACGGACCACCCACTTATCATGTGCTGTCTATAATACTGGTATCTTCTTATGTTGTAGAGAGGACTTTGGGGCTCCTGAGTCTACTGGACCCAAGAGCAATTGTCACCTCTGCACCCCCTATAGCTACGGCCCTGCTACTAACACTAAATCCTTGCAGAATTGAATTCAAGTCCAATTCTGAGCCGTTCTCTACCAGGGTCTGAAGACCTGGTGCCACCCTCAACTGCAAGTGTTAAAAAGTCACCCATCTATCTGCATGACACATGTACAGTTTGAGACCTGTCCCTTTTAGCAAAGGGTACCAGCTCTTTAACTTCACACAGGTCACGAGCACCACTTTAATGTAACATGAATTAACTCACTTAGAGTGCAACAAGCAACACTGAAAGTTTTTCCTTGACATGGCCAGGGGGATACTCTCTGAACACTATGTTTATCTCCCAAGTACCATTTGGGCTTGTACTCTGCCTCTCAATCTAATCAGTCCACTAGTTTCTAAGGACTGGAAAAACAGACCACTTCCCAGGTTAAAAGGCAGCCAATTTCATCCCTTCTGTAAGTCACTAAATCTTTCACTCAGAGTGTAAGACTCACACAGCCAACATTGACCCCACTAAGACGCCTCAGAGTGGGTAAAGTCTCAAACAACCCACACAGTTGAAGATATGGCTTCCCAGGAGCATACAGTCTACAAGACACTTTCCACAACCAGCACTCCAACTTTCAATCTGGATTTACTGCTCAGTACTCTTTGTTTACTGAGTCAGATGGCATGATCCACAAACACAAAAGGATAATAAAAGAGGCCATAATAACTGAAATCCTCTTTAATTTGTCTTTACTTCACACCCCCTCCCGGAAATCCTGCCCAGAATGAATGGTCAGCCAGTTCTTCATGTGGGTCAGCGAGGTGAACTGACCTATGGTACGATATGGCGACCCAGCTTCTTGATACTCTGGCGCCTTGACTTTGTATCTGCATTCATGTTATATTTGATTCCTGTTGTGTGATCTACTGTGTGATCTGAAATATACTAAGTAGATATGAAAAACAGTATTGGAAATAACTGCCCAATCCCCAGGTGGCATTGATTCCCACACCTACCATAGTATGGATCCCCTCACCAACCGCACTTCAGACTGTCCATTCTCATCTTTTGCACCTGTTACAGAAGAGGAAGTCTCCCAGCTTTCTTTATCTCACCCTACAACCTGCAGTAGTGACCCCTTCCCCTCACACCTTCTCCAATCTGTCGCCTGCTGTCATGACTTACTTTACTAAAATATTTAACCTCTCTCTCTCTTCTGGAATATTCCCATCCTCTTTCAAGCATGCTGTTATAACCCTGCTACTGAAAAAACCCTCCCTGGACCCGTCCTGTGCTGCTATCAACCCGTCTCTAACCTCCCCTTCATCTCTAAACTCTTGGAACGCCTGGTCTATTGTCGTTTAATACGCTATCTCTCTGCTAACTCTCTGCTTGACCCCTTACAATCTGGTTTTCATGCTCTGCACTCTACTAAAACGGCCCTCCAAAAGTCTGCAATGATCTCCTAACGGCTAAATCTAATGGTGACTTGTCTCTTCTTATTCTTCTGGACCTCTCTACAGCTTTTGACCATCAACTCCTCCTCACTATGCTCCGCTCAGTAGGCCTCAACGACACTGCGCTCTCCTGGTTCTCCTCTTATCTCTCAGACCAAACTTTCAGTGTATCATTTGCAGGTTCTGTTTCTTCCCCTCTTTCCTTTGCTGTTGGGGTTCATCAGGGCTCGGTCCTAGGCCCCCTGCTCTTCTCTCTCTACACAGCCCCCATTGGACAAACCATCACCAGATTTGGCTTCCGGTACCATCTTTATGCTGGTGACACCCAATTATACACATCTTACCATGACATCACCCCTGCACTAATACAGAACATCAGCGACTGTCTCTCTTCTGTCTCAAATATCATGTCTTCGCTCTATCTGAAACGAAGTCTCTCTAAGACTGAACTACTACTGTTTCCACCATCTAATCCAGTGGTTCTCAACCTTTCTAATGCCGTGACCCCGCAATACAGTTCCTCATGTTGCGGTGACCCCAAACCAAAAAATAATTTTGGTCGCTACTTCATAACTGTAAAGGCTAGTTCACACAGGGGGTGGTATAGCGGATTAATAGCGGATTTAGGCACTAAGAGTGACGCAGGGCGCCGCAATCACTCTCGGGTCAAAACACGCTTGCCACGACTGTCACGGCTTCCCCCCCGGAGTCGGCTCAAATTAACGGGCCGACTTCGGAGGTTGCGTACGCCAGGCGGACGCCATGGCTCACCGAGACGCGGAATCCGCCTGAAGGGCAGCCTGCTTTTTTTTTCCCGTGAGCGGCAGCATGCCGCTCACGCAAAAAACAAGCCTGGCGGTCTAAATAGACCTCCATTGTGAGGGGGCGGATTATGACATGGATTTCGCGGCATAATCTGCCCCCTCTGTGCCCGTGTAAATGGGCCTTAATTTTGCTACAATTATGATTCGGAATTTAAATACCTGATATGCATTATGTATTCTGAAACACCCCCCCATCTTGCTCACACACAGACTGAACCCCTCTATCATTCTCACACACAGTCTGAACCCCACTATTATGCTCGCACACAGCCTGAACCCCCCTATCATGCTCACATACAGCCTGAACCCCCCATTATGCTCACACAGCCTGAACCCCACTATCATGCTCACACACAGCCTGAACCCCACTATCATGCTCACACACAGCCTGAACCCCACTATCATGCTCACACACAGCCTGAACCCCACTATCATACTCACACACAGCCTGAACCCCACTATCATACTCACACACAGCCTGAACCCCACTATCATGCTCACACACAGCCTGAACCCCACTATCATGCTCACACACAGCCTGAACCCCCCTATCATGCTCATACACAGCCTGAACCCCTCTATCATACTCGCACACAGCCTGAACCCCTCTATCATACTCACACACAGCCTGAACCCCACTATCATGCTCACATACACAGCCTGAACCCCACTATCAGACTCACACACAGCCTGAACCCCTCTATCATACTCGCACACAGCCTGAACCCCTCTATCATACTCGCACACAGCCTGAACCCCTCTATCATACTCGCACACAGCCTGTACCCCTCTATCATACTCACACACAGCCTGTACCCCACTATCATGCTCACATACACAGCCTGAACCCCACTATCATGCTCACATACACAGCCTGAACCCCACTATCATGCTCACACACAGCCTGAACCCCACTATCATGCTCATACACAGCCTGAACCCCACTATTATGCTCACATACACAGCCTAAACCCCACTATCATGCTCACATACACAGCGTGAACCCCACTATCATGCTCACACACAGTGTGAACCCCACTATCATGCTCACATACACAGCGTGAACCCCACTATTATGCTCACACACAGCGTGAACCCCACTATCATGCTCACACACAGCCTGAACCCCACTATCATGCTCACATACACAGTCTGAACCCCACTATCATGCTCATACACAGTCTGAACCCCACTATCATGCTCACCTACACAGCCTGAACCCCACTATCATGCTCATACACAACCTGAACCCCACTATCATGCTCACACACAGCCTGAACCCCACTATCATGCTCACATACACAGCCTGAACCCCACTATCATGCTCACATACACAGCCTGAACCCCACTATCATGCTCACATACACAGCCTGAACCCCACTATCATGCTCACATACACAGCCTGAACCCCACTATCATGCTCACATACACAGCCTGAACCCCACTATCATACTCACATACACAGCCTGAACCCCACTATTATGCTCACACACAGCCTGAACCCCACTATCATGCTCATACACAACCTGAACCCCACTATCATGCTTGCACACAGCCTGAACCCCACTATCATGCTCACATACACAGCCTGAACCCCACTATCATGCTCACACACAGCCTGAACCCCACTATCATGCTCACATACACAGCCTGAACCCCACTATTATGCTCACATACAGCCTGAACACCCCCCCCCCATCTTGCTCACACACAGCCTGCACCTCCTCCTCCCTTCCCCCCCCCCTCACACACACACTCTCCATCTTACCTTCTAGTCTCCATTCACTGCAGCTGGCTCTTCCTGTGTAACTCGGCACTGTACTGAATAGCTCCGCCCACAGAGTCCGATCACATGGTCGTGACATCATTTCAGGTCCTTCAGCCCACTAGGATCTTCCCTGCTGTGGACAGTAGCGCGGCTTCTCAGCTGCTAAAGCCATCGGAAATATGTATTTTCCGATGGCTTTAGGCGACCCCTGTGTTTTGGTCGTTCGACCCCCGCCGGGGTCGCGACCCACAGGTTGAGAACCGCTGATCTAATCGATCTGTCCCTGACATATCCATTGCAGTCTCAGGCCTTACTATAACTCCTAGGCAGTATGCCCGCTGCCTCGGGGTCATGTTTGACTCAGACCTTTCCTTCACCCCCCTTATTGAATCACTCGCACGATCATGTCACCTCCACTTCAAAAACATTTCCAGAATACGCCCTTTCCTTACCAGAGATACATTAAAGACATTTTTTGTCTCTCTGATTCATTCTCGCCTTGACTACTGTAACTCCTTACTAATCGGTCTTCCCCTTACTAAACTCTCCCCTCTACAATCTATTCTGAATGCAGCGGCCAGGCTCATCTATCAGGCTAGATGCTACAGTGATGCCTCTGGTCTGTGCCAGTCGCTACATTGGCTGCGTATTCATTATAGAATAAAATATAAAGTTATCATCCTCATCCACAAGGCTCTCCATAATGCCGCACCTCCATACATCTCCTCCCTCATCTCTGTCTACCGCCCAACCCGTGCTCTCCGTTCACTTAATGACCTAACACTTACATCCTCTATTATCAGAACCTCCCACGCTCATATATAAGACTTCTCCCGAGTTGCACCACTTCTCTGGAATGCTCTATCCCGGACAACCAGATTAACTCCCAATTTCTACAGTTTCAAGCACAAACTAAAGACACATCTTTTCAGACAGGCCTATCACAATTCCTAATGTAAACTCTTCTGTACCATAATTAGAATCCCCAAAATCTAACCCTCCTCTGTTCCAGCTCCCACATTTCCCCACATGATTTGATGCCATTTCAGGCTATCTTTATATGTCCAAGCACCATCCACATGTTAAAGGACATGACAAGTTGTATGTTTGTATAATGACAGTAACCTCTATTACAAAATTGTCTGACCACTGTATAAGCAATACCGCACCTGCTACCTCTTGTGTCACCCCCTCTACCTCATAGATTGTAAACTCTTGCGAGCAGGGCCCTCAGTCCCATTGTGTGAAATAACTTTCTTTGTAATGTATCTCTCTGTCTGTATTTGAACCCTACAAATTGTACAGCGCTGCAGAATATGTTGGCGCTATATACAGTGTTGTCCAAAAGTATTGGCACCCCTGCAATTCTGTCAGATAATACTCATTTTCTTCCAGAAAATGATTACAATCACAAATTCTTTGGTATTATTATCTTCATTTAATTCGTCTTCAATGGAAAACCACAAAAAGAATTGTCAAAAAGCCAAATTGGACATAATTCCACAGCAAACATAAAAAAGGGGGTGGACAAAAGTATTGGCACTGTTTGAAAAATCATGTTATGCTTCTCTAATTTGTGTAATTAACAGCACCTGTTACTTACCTGAGGCACCTAACAGGTGGTGGCAATAACTAAATCACACTTGCAGCCAGTTGAAATGGATTAAAGTTGACTCAACCTCTGTCCTGTGTCCTTGTGTGTACCATATTGAGCATGGAGAAAAGAAAGAAGACCAAAGAACTGTCTGAGGACTTGAGAAGCAAAATTTTGAGGAAGCATAAGCAATCTCAAGGCTATGAGTCCATCTCCAAAGACATGAATGTTCCTGTGTCTACCGTGCGCAGTGTCATCAAGAAGTGTAAAGCCCATGGCACTGTGGCTAACCTCCCTAGATGTGGACGGAAAAGAAAAATTGACAAGAGATTTCAACGCAAGATCGTGCGGATGGTGGATAAAGAACCTCGAATAACATCCAATCAAGTTCAAGCTGCCCTGCAGTGCGAGGGTACAACAGTGTCACCCCGTACTATCCATCGGCATCTGAATGAAAAGGGACTGTATGGTAGGAGACCCAGGAAGACCCCACTTCTTACCCAGAGACATAAAAAAGCCAGGTTGGAGTTTGCCAAAACTTACCTGAGAAAGCCAAAAACGTTTTGGAAGAATGTTCTCTGGTCAGATGAGACAAAAGTAGGAAAAGGCATCAACATAGAGTTTACAGGGAAAAAAAAAAAAAGAGGCCTTCAAAGAAAAGAACTCGGTCCCTACAGTCAGACATGGCGGAGGTTCCCTGATGTTTTGGGGTTGCTTTGCTGCCTCTGGCACTGGACTGTTTGACCGTGTGCATGGCATTATGAAGTCTGAAGACTACCAACAAATTTTGCAGCATAATGTAGGGCCCAGTGTGAGAAAGCTGGGTCTCCCTCAGAGGTCATGGGTGTTCCAGCAGGACAATGACCCAAAACACACTTCAAAAAGCACTAGAAAATGGTTTGAGAGAAAGCACTGGAGACTTTTAAAGTGGCCAGCAATGAGTCCAGACCTGAATCCCATAGAACACCTGTGGAGAGATCTCCTGATGGCAGTTTGGAGAAGGCCTCCTTCACATCTCAGGGACATGGAGCAGTTTGCCAAAGAAGAATGGTCTAAAATTCCAGCAGAGCATTGTAAGAAACTCATTGATGGTTACCGGAAGCGGTTGTTCGCAGTTATTGTGTCTAAAGATTGTGCTACTAAGTATTAGGCTGAGGGGGCCAATACTTTTGTCCGGCCCATCTTTGGAGTTTTGTGTAAAATGATCAATTATTTGACTTTTTTTTCATTCTCTTTTGTGTTTTTTCATTTCAAGCAAAATAAATGAAGATATTAATACCAAAGACTTTTGTGCTTGCAATCATTTTCTGGAAGAAACTGAGTATTATCTGACAGAATTGAAGGGGTGCCAATACATTTGGCCAACACTGTAAATAAAATTAATTCATTCATTATTGCAGGCCTGGAAACAAAGCAAAATGTAGAACTAAAGGTTAAACGTTTAAAGCAAAGCAAGCATACAGAGATATATTTGCAGTGTGCAGTTCTTGTTTGATAAAGGTGATTAGTGACATTATACAGCATATTTTAGAGGGCAATAGTTTGGGAGTATTAAATACATGGGTGTACCTGAACAAACTTTGGATTTATTGTTAAGAAAGTTAATGGATTTTTTCCTATGTTGGTGTTTTTCTGTATGTGGGCATATGGTACCTGCTCTATGGTTAGACTATTTGCTATACTACACTTTTTGCAGCACTAATAATTGATTTGAAAGGGATTCTCTTACTGGTGACCTATCCTCAGATTGGTGGGGTCTGACTTATTCTACAACTTATTCACTATCTTGTAGATTAGGGTTAAAGGGGTTTTCCAGGCTAAAACTATTGATGACTTCTCCTAAAGATAGTTAATCAATATCATATTGGTAAGAGTCCGACACCCAGCATCCCCACCGATCAGCTTTTCTCAGCAGCTGACAGAGAATGAAGCAGGAAGCAGACAGCTCTGTTCTCTGTGTAGTGGCCAGAGCAAGGTACTGTAGATCTGCTTCCATTGACTTAAAGGGATTCTACCATTAAAACCTTTTCTTTTTTTTGCGGATAAGACATCGGAATAGCATATAGAAAGGCTATTCGTCTCTTACCTTTAGATGTGGTCTCCGCTGCACCATTCCTTAGAAATACCGTTTTTTACCGGTATGCTAATGAGTTCTCTGCAGCAATGAGGGCGGGCCCCTGCGCTCAAATGGCAATGGGGGTGTCCCCACTGCTGCCCGAGAACAGGCTCCAGCGACGCCTTCTTCAGCTGCATCCTCCCCTTCTCTGTCTTCTTCCTTCTTTGTCAGCTCTGACGCCTTGCGCAGTCTTCGAAAATATGGCCGCCGGCCAGCATGTGCAGTCAGCTCTACCAGTGTCTCGCAGGTGTCAGAGCTGACGAAGAAGGAAGACGACAGAGAAGGGGAGGATGCAGCTGAAGAAGAAGGCGTCGTTGGAGCCTGTTCTCGGGCAGCAGTGGGGATGCTCCTATCGCCGTTTGAGCACTGGGCCCTCCCTCATTGCAGCGGAGAACTCATTAGCATACCGGTAAAAAACGACATTTCTAAGGAACAGTGCGGTGGAGACCACGTCTAAAGGTAAGAGACGAATAGCCTTTCTAAAGGATATTCCGATGTCTAAAGCACACAAAACAGCGTTTTAGTGGTAGAATCCCTTTAAAGCATTCCATCAGTTATAAACAACTTTTCATAAATGAATAGTACAGGTGAAAATAAGAAGCTTTGTAATAATCTTATTAAAGAAATATATTTTCTTCTCCACTTTTCATGTAGTTAATATTTCCATATTAGTCTATGCAGAGAGAATTGGGTAGAAAAGGCACTCAAATAATTACTGATGTTATACTCTGCTAGTCCTTGCTTTTTTAACACTGCTAGGTTGTAGATAATAGGCTGCTAGTACACAAAATGAGGCAATAAACCAATTTTAATAGGAGCTAGGCTGCAGTAACTCAGTTCTACCACTACATAGAGAACAGAGCTGTCTACTTCCTGTTCCATTCTCTGTGTATTAGCTGATGAGAACAGCTAATTCATGGGAGTGGCAGGCATTGGATCATTGGACCAATCTGATATTGATAACCTATTCTTGGGATAGGTCACTTACTGTGGAAAACACCTTTAAGTTTCTGGAGTGGGAGAAACCATTTGAATCTACAATTTATGGCATAAGTCAATTTGGCATAAAAAGGAAATAAATTCTTCTGGCTCTCATATCACTTTTTTCATCCTTTGCTCTATGAACTTTAATGTTTACAAAAAATATGTTTTGTGTTGTTGCTCAACAATTTCCTAAGCACATTATTCACCAAATATATGACAAATATACCTGGAAACATCATGCTTTTGATTACTGTAAGAAAAGAAGTGATATTTTGCTGCATACATACTACTTATGGGGGCATGTTGTTCTAACTCATCAAATTGTAATGTTCCTTATTCTGATCCTCTGACCGTATGTGACAATGGACTCCCAATGGTAGCGTCAACCTAAGTGTTTTAGAATCTAATATTACCCAAATATACTCCAAATACTTTTTTTGCTATTTTGTAGGTGTTTACACAAATCAAAATTCTGATGAAAAAAGAAATTCACCAAAAAAATGTTCTCATTTCTCATTTTCCATGAACTCAGCTTTTATATCAGCCCTGTATTTTTTAACCTGTACAATATGTTGTGTGAACATGGAGACAAACATACCTCATGCAATTTTTTACTATTCATTGAAAAGAATGGAGCAGTTTAATGAAACATCCGCGTCGGAGTCTCTGATGGACCAGAACAACGGACAGTCCAGCACAGATGTGAACTTAGCCTAAAAGAAAAACTGCATTTGTTCTATGTGGCAACCAATCACAGCAAAGATTTTATTTTCTGCTTTGCTATCGCTGGAGATCACAGTTTTCTCTTTGGTGACATTCATGTCATATTTTTAGCATCAGTTTAACAGATCCATTTAATATACGCTAAAAATCAATGCAAATAGTCCGCCATTTTTCATAGTATAGTATACTACACTTCTGTGTAAAACAGAAAAAATTCTAGCAATGGACGGCCCTTAGTTTGCATCTATTATTAGATTGAGTTAAACGGTTCCCATAAACAGGTGCTTAAAAATGTGAGGTGAATGGCCGAATACATAACATTCTAGTTATATGGTTATATTCCTTTACATACTTTTGACTGTTTTGTTTTAATAACTTCCTTTATTTAACCCTTAGTTTCTTGACCAGCATGGCAATGATGCAGCTAAAGCTAAATATGAAGCTTATGTACCCATCTATTATTACAGACCCACACATGCGGACTGCCAGTAAGCACATTTAGCTAAATATCTTTCCATCACTTTCTTTCTTTCAGCTTATCTTAAAGGGGTTCTCCAGGATAACCTGAAAACCTGCTGGTGGACAGGGTGATATAAAACTAAGGCCGAGTTCACAGGGGGTATTTTGGACCGGAATTTGATGCGGAGGCCGCCTCAGGTTCCGGTCCAAAATATGGGTAGCCGCAACTGGATGTCGGTGCAGTGTACCAGCATCCAGTCGCGGCACTCTGATCCGGATTAGGCCCAAATGAATGGGCCTAGTCGGGAGTGTCTTCAGGCGGACTCGCGAGGGGACTCCGCCTGAAGAATGAGCAAGTCCCTTCTTTATATGGGGAGCCGAAACAAACGGCTCCCGGAAAAAAAGAACTGACCGGCTCCCATTGATTTTAATGTGAGCCGTCTTTTTGGTCAGGATTTTGAGGCGGATTCGGCCTCAAAATCCAGACCAAAATACCCTGTGTGAACTTAGCCTAAGGAAGAAGTTATACATGCCTGTCCCTAGTCCTCCATTCAGGGTGTCCCTTGGAGGAAAGTGGTGAAGCTCCTATGACCACTGCTGCCAATCACTGACATCAGCAATCACATGTTGACACATGTGACCACTGAGGCCAGTGACTGGAGCCTCAGCACTTCTAGCCAGGCATCACCTGGCACCAGAGGTTTATCCGTCCTCTTCTGCGGATAGGTATTAATGGCACTGTATACCTGCACATTTAAGGGGGTTTTCTGAGAGTCAAATGTTGATGGCCAGTCTTTAGTATAGGACATCATTATCTGATCGATAGGAACCTCAACAAATAAACTGCCAGAAGCAGAAGTTTCACTTCGCAGGCTAGTGTCATCATATTTATTCATCACACGGCCTGTTTGCTGCTCAGTCTCATTGACATGAATAGGACTGAGCTGCTTGTACGCAGTAAAAAGAACTCTCTTGCGAGTAGGGCCCTCAATCCTATTGTGCGAATTGACTATTTCTTTGTAATGTAGCTTTTTTCTCTGTACTTAAACCCTACAATTTGTAAAGTGTTGCAGAACATGTTGGCACTATATAAATAAAATGTATTATTATTATTATTATTATAATAAGAGTGTAGTTCTCATCTGAATGCCGCAGTCTCAGATGTCGCGTGAACTCTCGTGACCTGTTCTCAATGCTTAACTCTCAGGAAACCCCTTTAATAAATAGCTCAGGTATCCTATAGGTTATAAGGGGCATGTACTCTAGGATATTCACTAGATTTAAGATAGCGTGTATGGCTCTGTTACCTTAGGTTCACATTAACGTCTGGGTTTCCGTCCTTCGGGACCACTTGGGGACCCGAAAATCAGAAAAGCTATCTGCTTAATAAGTGGTTACCCGTAGAAACCCGCATTCCCCATAGACTATAGTGATGTCCACCATGTTTCCGCCAATTTTATACTGAAATTAGAGGAAAGAAAAGTCCTGCTTGGTGGAGAGAAAAGCCCCTGAACGCTGACCCTAGTGCCACTTGGGTACATGGGTGTGTTTGTACACTTGCACTGTATATATATATTGTGCTTTTCAGCACTGTATATATGGTAGTAATGTGGTGAATGCTTTTTTGTATTATATGATAGTGCCCATGAGCCCCTTGCTGGTATTATTTACGCATAGGCTATATAGCACTTTTATGTGCTATACCTCTTTGATGATGCTATAGATGTCTCCTGAGGCTGCATTCACACTACGTAACGCCAGCGTGTATCACAGCCGTACACGCCGGCGCTACAGCAGGGCTGCCGTACACTTCCCATTCATTTCTATGGGAGCCGGCATACAAGCGCTCCCCATAGAAATGAATGGGCTGCTTCTTTCACTGCGAGCAGTCCCATTGAAGTGAATGGGATGTGCCGGCGTGTACGGCACGGCATGAGCAGAGCTTGCCGTATACGCCGGTACTTCCCATTCACTTCAATGGGACTGCTCGCAGTGAAAGAAGCAGCCCATTCATTTCTATGGGGAGCGCTCGTATGCCGGCTCCCATAGAAATGAATGGGAAGTGTCCGGCAGCCCTGCTGTAACGCCGGCGTGTACGACTGTGATACACGCTGGTGTTACTCAGTGTGAATGCAGCCTCTCTTTTCTGTGGATAAATAGAGTATTTGTCACTTGATGACACCGTGTCTTAATCCTGCCATATTTTTGTACAGCATTGCCTGTGGATCGCTGATCCCTATCACTGACGCAGGCTGTGCTGCATTTACCGAGCAGGAAAAACATTTATTTTCTGACTTTACTTCCCTGTGCTTTCCATAGTGTTGTGCATTCTTGTTCTGTACTGCTAACACTTCATATATATTTTGTGTTTTCTTTGCAGTGTCTTGCGAGAACAATGGATCCGGGCCAAGTATGAACGCAAACAATTTATGAAAAAGGAAGGCTCGGATGGCTTTTCTGGCGGTATGGAAATTTGTGAACATTGGAAACCACAGTATTGCTTTATCAATATTTATTTATATTACAACATACCTGTAGCTATTAAAGCCTTTTTCTCCACACTTCGGCTCCGTTCCCACAGAGTAACGTGCCGCTCATTTAGACACGTAAACATGTGTCAGAGTAAGGCGCTTCAAAACAGATCCCATTGACTTCAATGGGTGGCGGCTTACGTGCGCTAGACATTGAAATAAATGGGTTATACAGCCTCCCATTGATTTCAATATGTAGCGCGCATAAGCTGGCACCCATTGAAATCAATGGGATCTGTTTTGAAGCGCCTCACTCTGACACGTGTTTATGTGTCTAAATGATCGGTGCGTTACTCCTTGGGAACGGAGCCTTAGGGTTCACCAGTCATTCACTTGTATATTTGCTTTATGCGGTTTGTTGAAGCCACCACGCCTTTTAAACTCTATGTGGTGCAGAAAGCCAAATATTTGTAGTGTCGTGTGCTTCAACAGAACCTTCCTGTTACTAAAGGGAGTGCTTTATGGATTAACACAATTTTAGCAACTTCATAGTATATCAATAGTTATCCTACTAATATTATAAATGTGAAAGTCTGGATGTTTGTGTGTTTGTTCCTCAATCATGCAAATATGGCTGAACGGATTTAAATGAAATTTGGCACATTGGCACTTGGCATTTTGTTCACATACTATATTAAACTGCTCTTGCAACAGCTTTTCTCAGGTTCTGATAAAGCCAGTTCTGTTATCTCTCTACGTAAACTGTCAGCTAACCCTCAGGCTGGTCTTACACGGCCATAATAATTTTACGGTCCGCAAGTTGCTGATCAAGTTGCGGACCACAGTTGCGGCCTGGCCACACCACAGATAAAATATACAGTGGTGTAAGAGGCCGCATTTAATATAATGTGTCTGCAAATGGTCCGCAATTGAAAACCCGCAATTGCTGTCTTACATTACGGCCGTGTAAGACCAGCCTCAGTGGATTGTGTACATGCATTTGCATATTATCTGATCTGCTCCAGGCAGTGCTGACAAACTGGATGTGAAAACGCCTTTAATCCAAATTTAAACATGCCCGGAAAAAGAAAATCTAATTTGTTGCAAAATTCTAAAACAACGACAGCTGTGAAGGTAGCCATGAGTCAACAGAGTTCTCCTCAAGCGGAGCTGAGGGTGATCATCGGCGCAAACAACATGCTCATTATATGGTTTCCCAGCGAGCTTCTGAGATGCCAGAAAAATCATGGGCACAGTGCAAGATATGAGTTCAGAGGCAGGCCAGCTTGACAGCTGCCGGAGCAGGCAGATCATCAACGCCAACAACACTCTCATTATATGGCATCCCAGCGAGCTGCTGAGATGCCGGAACAATCACAGGCACGGTGTGAGGAAGCACGGTGTGAAGAACAAGTTCAGCAGTAGGACAGCTTAAGAGCTGTTGACACGCTGGAGCAGGCAAACCATCGATGGCAGCAATTTGCTGAATATAGGTGGATCATCGACACCAACAACACGCAGACAAAGTCGCGGGCAGAGGCTAGTAACTTTATATAGTGCCAAAATATTCCGCAGCATTTTACAAATCAGAGGGTACAGACAGTACACAGACAGTGAACAGACAGTATCTGACATTACAATGTAAGAAAGAAGTTAACATATCAAACAATAGGAGTGAGGGTCCTGTTCGCAGGAGCTTACAATCTATGAGGAAATAAGGGGACACAAGAGGTAAGAGGGCTTGTGTAGTACAATGGTCCAGCCATCTTTTAATAAATTTGGTCATATAATTGAAGCTGTACAAGCTGTCAGCAGCTGGTATCTATGAATACACAGATACAGCTTCTGAGGAATAGAGTAGGAATGATAACTTAGGATAAGAAATGTTAGTGTAGTCTGCGGGAGTGTAGTAGAATGTGATCAGGCCATATGATAAGCCTGCCTAGACAGATATGATTTTAGGGCATTTTTGAAGCTGCTGTAACTAGGTATTAATCTGATTGTCTGGAGTAAAGTGTTCCAGAGCACCGCTGCAGCTCAAGAAAAGTCTTGGGAGACGGGAGTGGGAAATTCAGATAACAGAGGATGCAAGTCTAAGGGGTTTGGCAGAATGGAGAGGACAGTAAGGCTGGTAAACAGTGACCAGGGAAGAGAAGAAGAGAGGTGTAGCGCTGTGGGCGGAATAGAATATGTGTCTATATTGATCAGATGCTCCATTTTTAAAGGAGACTTGTAATAATGATGATGACCCATCATCAATATAATAATCACAGGATTCAACCATTCTGCTGTTGGAAGAATCTATTTCATTGAGGATCACTGTGCCTTCATTTAACCAAACACTGTGCCATAGATTGTATAGAGGCTGTGCTTGGTATTGCAGCTTAACCTGTTTAATTTGAATGGAATATGGATATGGATATGATGTCACCGGCCTTTAAAGTTTAAATGGCACTCAACCAAACACTGCTACCGATTCATGCAGCTGAACTGTGTGAGCCTCAGGTATTGGACCCCCACGAATCAGATATTCAAGACCTGTCCTAAACGTAGGTCATCAACTTTACTACCCTACTCTAAGAAAACCCCTTTAGGCTGAGGCCTCACATTTCAGAAATGCAGCTTTTTTTTTGTGATTTTGCTGCGTTTTTTGAGCCAAAGCCAAGAATGGCTACAGAAGGAATGGGAAATATATAAGAAGTTCTGACATTTCTCCCTTCTGCTCAATACACTCCTGGCTTTGGCTCAAAGAACAGCAGAAAAATCTGCAATAAAAAAGCTGCGTTTACGCAATGTGGGACCCCTTAAGACTGGGGCCCCACATGGCGTAAATGCAACGTTTTACAGTCTCTGCAAAGCGAATCCCATCTACATATAGCAAAAAAATATGTGCAAGGGACACGCCGTGATTTTCAAAACCATTGCGGTTTTGGAAATCGCATCATGTCAATTATACGCTCCCTTTAGATGTAATGGAAGCAAAGTCCACAGAGAAAACCCCTGTAGACTTTCTGTGAAAAGCGCTGCAGGAAAAACTGCAATGCCTCAAGAAGACCTTTCATCAGGGGCGGATCCAGGGCCGGGCGAGCTGGGCAACCGCCCGGGGCCCCGCGCTCAGCGGGGCCCTGCGGCCCGGCCCTAACAAAATGGTCCCGATCAGCCTCGGCATAGTCGGGCAAGTGCCGGGGCCCACAGAGCCTCTGGGGGCCCCAAGGCACTTGCCTGTCACGATTTCAGCTCATCGGCGTCCGTCCGCCGATGAGCCGAATACATACGCGATGCAGGAGCTGTGAGATCAGCTCCTGCTTTAAAGCTCCGGCCCAGCTTGCGTGTGTAGGCGCGATGACGTCATCACATCACGCTTACACATGCAAGCCGGGCCGCAGCCGGGCCGCAACATAATGAAGGGGGCCAATGAAACTGGGGGGTAAATGAAGGGGAGGGGGGGAACGGCATGACACTGGGGAAGATGAAGGGGGTGGGGAGAGAACGGCATGAAACTGGGGACAAAGGTGGAGGGGGCCCAAAGAAACTGGGGGGCAAATGAAGGGGAGGGGGGAACAGCATGACACTGGGGCAGATGGAGGGGGGAGAACAGCATGACACTGGGGCAGATGAAGGGGCGAGAACAGCATGACACTGGGGCAGATGGAGGGGGAGAACGGCATGGCATTGGGACAGATAGAGGGGGAGAGAACAGCATGACACTGGGGCAGATGGAGGGGGGAGAACGGCATGACACTGGGGCAAATGGAGGGGGGGAGAACAGCATGACACTGGGGCAGATGAAGGGGGGGAGAATGGCATGACACTGTGGCAAATGAAGGGGGGGAGAACGGCATGACACTGAGGCAGATGAAGGGGGGAGAATAGCATGACACTGGGGTGGATGGAGGGGGGAGAACAGCATGACACTGGGGCAGATGAAGGGGCGAGAACGGCATGACACTAGGGCAAATGAAGGGGGAGAGAACGGCATGACACTGAGGCAGATGAAGGGGGGGGATAGCATGACACTGGGGCAGATGAAGGGGGGGAGAATGGCATGACACGAGCAGATGAAGGGGTGGAGAATGGTATGACACTGGGGCAGAGACGGGGGGGGACATGAAACTGTGGGCAGATAAAGGGAGAGAATGGCATGAAACTGGGGACAGAGATAGGGGGGGGGACATGAAAGTAGGGGTAGATGAAGGGTGTATATGAAAATGGGGAGAGATGGAGGGGGGACATATAATTTACGGGTGACTGTAGGAGGATTATACTGTGTGGAATCACATGAAAAATTAATGAGAATGGGCGGAGTCAACATAAAAGTGGGCAGGGCCTAATTTGCTGCGGCGCGCTGCGCGTAGGGCCCCGCCAAAGTCAATTGCCCAGGGCCCCGCAAACCCTGGATCCGCCACTGCCTTTCATGTCCTCAGGGATGTGTAGTATTATATATCAGCGCACTGTCAGTTTCCCGGTATACACCCCAGTGCTGTTAGTTTCAGCACTGATATCTGTCCACCGTCAGAAAGGCAAGTCTTAGAGCTAGTAGAGAGATATTGATGCTAAAACTAACGGCACAGATATCTCCCGTATCGGAGCACATACTTGGAAAGCTGTCATTGTGCTGAATTCAGTGCACTTTTAGTGTTCTAGCTGTATATAATACTGCACATATCTGAGGACATGAAAGATCCTCTTTAAAAATGCAGCTGTAGAATAGAAACCTATGCAGTTTACATCTTTGGTTAGTAATGTGAAGTGAAATACTCAATGAAATCTGCCTGTAGAATGTTCTCTGTACATCCACCACTAGATGTCAGAAGTCTCTCTCTCTATATGTAAATGTATCTTTTTTTTATTTTTGTTTTAGGTGTTAAGGAAGGAATCTTATTCAAGAGAGGAAGAGATAATGGACAGTATTTAGCAAGGAAGTTTGTCCTGACAGAGATGGATGGCAACTTGAAATATTTTATAAAGTCCGATGTAAGTATTGAGAAGCGAAGAAGTGAACAGAATTTCCTGCTGTATCATCCTATTAATATTATAAATGTGAAAGTTTGTGAGTTTGGATGTTTGTGGGTTTGTGTGTTTGGATGTTTAGATGTTTGTTCCTCAATCACGCAAAACCTGCGCGACCGATTTGGCTGAAAGTTTCCACAAACATAGTTAATACACCCGATTGCGCAATAGGCTACTTTTCGTCCCAACAGCGCACATACGTTTGTGCCAGGACCCCCACAAAACCCAAACTCACACCACCATCTCTGCAATCTCACACACTTTGGACCATAGCAAGCCCCAAAATTCCTATTGCCCTCTACAGCCTAGCCCCTAACCCCACACAATCACATATACATATACTTTACCACTTTGCCCCTCCCCTTAACGATACTCCAGGAGGCTCTCTTTAACGCTCCGGAGCAGCCATGTTTGCCGACCCCCACCGCTCTGACAATCCGCGACACCGCCCACCCATGTCAATACCCCTAGGAAGTCTAATAAATGCAAAAAAAAAAGTTTAAAAAAAAGTAAAAAAATATATAAAAACAAATAAAAAGGATTAAAAATTCAAATCACCCCCCTTTCCCTAGAACACATATAAAAGTAGTTAAAAACTGTGAAACACATACATTTTAGGTATCCCCGCGTCCGAAATCGCCCGCTCTATAAAGCTATACAAATATTTTTCCTGTTCAGTAAACGCCGTAGCGGGAAAAATGCTCAAAAGTGCCAAACCGCCGTTTTTTCACTCTTTTGATTCTGATAAAAATTTTAATAAAAAGTGATCAAAGTAATAACATTTCCCGAAAATGGTAGAACTAAAAAGTACACCCGACCCCACAAAAAAAAAAGCCCTATACATCCCCGTACACGCACGTATAAAAAAGTTACGCCTGTCGGAATATGACGACTTTTCAAAAAAAAATGTTTTAACACAGTTTTGGATTTTTTTAAGGGGTCAAAATGTAAATAAAACCATATAAATTTGGTATCCCCAGCATCATAACGAAACACAGAATACAGGGGACATGTCATTTTGGTTGCACAGTGCACGCCGTAAAACCAAAGCCCCTAAGAAAGTCGCAGTAATGCATTTTTTTGTCAAATCCACCCCATTCAGAATTTTTTCCCTGCTTCCCAGTACATTATATAGAATAAATAATGGTGGCATCATGAAGAAAAATTTGTCCCAAGAAAAATTAAGACCTCATATGACTCTGGGAGCGGAGAAATAAAAAAGTTATGGGGTTTAGAAGGAGGGGAGTCAGAAAAACCAAAATCAAAAAATGCTATCGACGGGAAAGGGTTAACTTTAAATACTTCTGTCCCAAAGTCACTATGTAAAGTTTCTCACAACACCGTATATATAGCAGCTCAAATACAAATTAACTTCAACACAAAAGTCTCACGTATTCTCTGAATTACAGCAACAACAAGATACAAACTTACATTTCATATCCCAGACCTTATACACAGTACGAAAACCTTACCCGCGCCTGTATATACCCACTTGTACAATCACCGCAGACGAAGTCGCGGGTACCAGCTAGTCTCTAATAATGTGAACCTGGAAGTCACACATATAAGACAATGGAGACTGAAATGCTTTCATGCAAATCTCTGTTTCAGCTTCAATAGTCTACAGCTCTGTTAATAAAATTGCCTTTAGCTTCTATGTATTTTCTAAATCATAGATTCATATTGTTCATATTTAGATACCAATAATGTTATAGCAGTACAGATATATACACAACTTTCCTGAGGCCTGGTTCACATCTGCGTTCGGTATTCCACTTGAGGACACCCCCCATCCCCGAACGGAACACCGAACGCTTTAAAAAGCAGTTAGCAAAAAAAAAGCACATGGACCACATAGACTATAATGAAGTCCGTTTGTCTTCTGCGCTGTGTCCAAACGAATCATGCGGAGAGAAAAGTGCTATAATGGAGTCCGTGTGTTTTCCTTGATTTTCCTTCAAACCATCAAGGAATAAAGGGACATAAATACATTTTCCATTTGCAGAGTGGGAAATCTCATTAATAGCTAATTATTATTGCTTTTAAAACACTATTAAATCCGGGTTTAGTATCTATTAAAGGGACTAAAAGCTTATTGGATAGGTTAATACTTTGTAGCTACCTAAGACTAAGTTTACATTTACATCTCCAAAATTGGTGGAGAAAAAGTCCATGCAAAGAGGACTTTTTCCTCCACCTGTTTCAGTTTTAAAATGCCACTTGACTGACCCCACTCTAGTCCCAGATTCCGTATTTTAGTGGTATACCTCTCCATTGGGGAAGATGCAGACTCTGAAGTCCATGACACCACCTAAACTATGTGTCTATTTTGTTAGGGAAAACAACAGCGACAGCTGTGACCCTGCCTCAACAGAAATTGGCTATTTGTGTATAATGTGTCGTGTTGTTCTTACTGTTTAGTTCCTACTATCCTTTCTATTTCAGTCAAAGGAACCAAAGGCTGTAATTAAAATTGACAGTATTAATGCCACGTTCCAGCCAGAGAAGATGAAACACAACCACGGCTTACAGATCACATATGTCAAAGACAACAAAGCAAGAAACTTATTTGTCTACCATAATGATGGGAAGGTGAGGTGAAGCTGAACTGTTGTTTGATTTGATATAACCAGCAGTAGTAGGGTTAACCTGGTATACATGTCCTGTTTCTCCTTTATTATACTTTAGGGTCAGTGCACACTGAGTTTTTTGGCGCTGATTTTGACGCTGAATCCGCCTCAAAATCGGCCTCCAAAAAAGCCTCCCAATTGGGAGGTAAAAAAAAAAAAAATGCAGCGAAACCTGTACCAAAAAAGTCAGCTTTTCCAAAATTTGGGGCCTCAGTCAAAAATGATACAATGGCTTGGAAAACTGTGTAGCACCACCCTCATGGGGTTTACTGGTTTAGAAATGTGTCAGTACAGACAACTGGAACGTCCACTTGTCCTTTTTAAAGGACATATGTAGGGCTCATACAGCATAATTTTGCTGAAAGAGCCCCTTGGCTCCATTTACACTGAGATGACATTGTAGGGGAAGTAAATACTTGCTGTTAGCTAAGGGTGCATTCACATGGCTGACAGTGCGCTCAATTCAGTACTTATATTTCCCATTCCCTTTGTAGCTAATTCCTCACTTTCGCTCAAACCGCACTAAAATCTGCAACAAAAAAAGCTACGTTCCCGCAATGTGAGGCCTCAGCCTAAATAACTCTCATTTTTTAATCTCATAGGAAATCGTCAGTTGGTTTAACGCCATCCGTGCTGCTCAATTTCACTACATGAAAGTTGCATTTCCCACAGCAAATGACAAAGAGGTAAGCAGATGCGAGATTGGAAGATCTTTATTTAAGAGGCCATAAAATAAGATATGCTTGTATGCCCTTAAATAACCAAGTTAATGTGTAGAATAATGCAGCACAATCTTACAGTACAGGAATTTATTATCACCCCAACAAAGCTTAAAGAGATTGGTCACTTTCAGACCGGTATTGAGAGACAAATATTATTGTTTGTATAATGAAATGTTATAGTGTATCAATGTACTTCTGCTATCAATTCCTCATGATTTTCTGGATCTCTGCTTGCTCCAAGTGGATAAAATCAGACCATGGTCATGTGATATACGGACCATGGTCATGTGATATACGGTCCATGGTCATGTGATGGACACTATCTTGCCTTCCATAGAAAACAATGGGAGGCAGAATCACAGCGGAAACTGGTCCTGATTTTGAAGTGGACCAAAGGTTCAGGAGATTTTCCAGACATATCAGGTCAACATGTACAGCAGGATTAAAACAAGAAAGATTAAAAACCACGCATTTCATGAGTCACTGTGTCCTTTTCAGAAGAGCATGTCCAAAATGAAAAGGAAAGCTTACATAGTTACAGTGGCCAAGGCAGCCATTTGGAAATGAACTGATGTAACTGATAACGTAATGGATTCAAGATTTTCCAATAAATTTTTTATTATCTAGATTTTAAGACGTTTGCCTAAGAATTTCTTGAAAGAAGGATTTATGGAAAAGACCGGACCAAAGGTAGGTGAAAATAATGGGGCATATCGTATTATCAAACCTACAGAGGAAACTACTGTGAAGATGCTGGGATACCGTATTAGCCAGAAAGGTCTATGTGATGTAAAATACTCCGGGTCACATTTACTAATACCATCTAAGTGTAACATTAGACGACAAAGTTTTACAGATTTATCACAGTGACTGATGCTGGATGATCAATCTGGTGCATTGTTAGACTGTCAGATTACATCACCTAGTGAAACTATGGCTAAAACAATCAATATGTCTCTAGTAGATCTGAGATGGCAGGTTCTTCTCTGTTGGCATTTGGTCCCATATGTAACCTGACGCTTAACACCTTTAGCAGGAGTGCCCTCTGGTACAGCGATTCTGGATATGGCTGTGCCATTTGAATCAGTTGCAAGTGTTAATCTAGCTAAAAATGGTTTGGCAGTAATCTCCCCTTATTGCCCCAGTACCCAAAGAGGGTACTAGGACACTGATATACTTTATCTTTCTAGAAGTCGATAGTCCATAGCAAGGACTTTATATTTCATTGATGGATTTCAACTTGGTAAAAAATAATCTACAATAAATGATGGTGAATGATCAATTGACTAGTATCATAACTGACTCTAAAGCTAGATTTGATACAATATATAGACCCCAGGGATCAGCTATTCACAGGGGTCTACCTAGAAGCTACATGTTTGCAGTCTCCTTCTACTGTGGCTTGACTTGCGTGGGAATCATCTCTTCCTTCTCCCCTCTATTTTAGTGCCTAATATTATTGCCTGAATTACTTATTGTAGTGTATAAAGGACAATCTGAAAAGCACAGATATATTATTCTAAAGCTGGGTAAATGTATGAGATAAATATCAATGAACAGCTATTTTTGACAATTCCTGAATGTTCATGTTTATTTCAATAGAGAGTGGGCAATAAACTTCTGCCAGTGGGTTCGGCCCTTAGTACTGGATTCTTGAAATCTACACACTTGATCCTTCATTCCCACAATACAAGCCTTTACAGAGACTCCTAGACATTAGACCATTGACCTGTTCTGGGGAAATTAGTGGGTTCAGCTGTCTAATATCTATGGAAAGCTGAGAATGGTGACCAGGTTTACCTTTCTTAATTGACTCAGTCCTAGCAAAATATCTAGTGATACTAACATTAGTCCTAAATCCAGCCATAAACGCCCATTATGTGTTCCATATTGAACAGCAACCCTAAGTATAGCCACTCACAAAAAAATAGTACTTTGTATTGTAATTTTTAACTACTAGGTTATTGTACATGTAAAACCATTGTATTTTCTTTACAGCCTACTGATGCTTTTAAGAAGAGATGGTTCACCCTAGATCACCGGAGATTAATGTACTTCAAAGACCCCCTGGTAATTTCTAATATAACGAGATATACATGTAGAATGATATATACAGTATAACGTAAAAATAGCTCACAAACAAAAAAAATGTTGGTTTATCTTATTGTCACCAGCTGTTGCACACCTGCACCTACTACATAGGAGACCATAGAAATAATGCCAAACAGTACTAATACACTGTACTAGCACTGCACATACACCAAAAACTGATACACCCAACTTCACTGCACATGAGCCGATACTAGAAGACAACACCACATGGAAGGGATTTTGCATGGGTTTGAGAAAGCATACTCTGTCGTCAGGGAATGTCATTGAAACTAGACTGTGTGAGTTTAGGGCATGACCACCGAGGGTCTCCACCTTCTTGACCACAAGCGAGGTGATTAGCATACAGCCCATCCAGACATTAATGTCATTAACCCCACCCCCAGAAAAGAGGTCCTCTAGCAGTTTGCTTGAATGAAACAATGGACATGTAGGTCTGTTGTGCTCCATTTAGATTTATGCCATAGAAAGCTAAATAATAACTGAAATATGCTCACAGACTTGAATGGAGCACAATAGACATGCATAGCCTTTGTAATATTCAAGCAAACAGCTACGGGGCCCCTGCTCTGGAGATCAGGGGGGTTCCAGTGGTTGAATCCCAACTGATCTAACACTCTCAGGATAGGGAATATGTCATCATTGGTACAACCCCTTAAACAGAGCATTTCCAATAAGTGCACATTATTAGAGAATTGCTATTTGTAAATACAAACTTTATTGACTTTGCAAATCCAGGATCAGGGCTAACCAGTTTGTCCCTATTACTATTTCAGGATGCTTTTGCTAAAGGTGAGGTGTTTTTGGGAAGTAGTGAGAACGGCTATGAAGTCAAGGCTGAGAATGTCCCAAACTCATACAGCAATATCTGGAATTATGGAATATCTATTAATACTCCTGAACGTACTTACCTATTTACCTGCGAGAGTGAGCAAGAACGGGAAAGTTGGCTAAATGTGTTCAAGAAAGTTATCAGTATACCCATGACTGTGCGAGAGTATGCAGGTAAAATGTCTGTCGTTTCTTTTAAAGATGAACCTTCACCACCTTCTCCATCCCTTTGTATCCTTCAATAGGGGTCACTCATTTATTTATTTAGCTTATTTGTATAGCGCCATCATGTTCCACAGCACTTTATAGACATTGCAGTCACTGTCCTATATAGGGCTCACAATCTAGATTCCCTATCAGCAGGAAACCCACAGAGAACATACAAACTCCTTGCAGATGTTGTTCTTGTGCAACACGAACATGGCATCAAGGGAAAATCAAACATGGTAGAAAGTTATACATAATAAATTCCCTCTGTATGAGTCAGATATGAAAAGCATAATCCTACAACCACATATAGAGACTACAACAAAACCAAGAAGAAATGGAAGGAGTACTCAGCATTTATCCTATTAATATTATAAATGTGAAAGTTTGTGAGTTTGTGGGTTTGTGTGTTTGGATGTTTGCATGTTCGGATGTTTGTTCCTCAATCACGGAAAAACCGCTCCACCGATTTGGCTGAAATTTTCCACAAACATAGTTAATACACCCGATTAAACAATAGGCTACTTTTCGTCACAATAGCGCACATACGTTTGTGCCAGGACCCCCACAAAACCCAAACTCACACCACCATCTCTGCAATCTCACACACTTTGGACCATAGCAAGCCACAACATTCCTATTGCCCTCTACAGCCTCGCCCCTAACCCCACACAATCTCATATACAGATACTTCACCACTTTGCCCCTCACCTTAACAATACTCCAGGAGGTTCTCTTTAACGCTCCGGAGCAGCCATGTTTGCCGACCCCCACCACTCTGACAATCCGCGACACCGCCCACCCATGTCAATACCCCTAGGAGGTCTAATAAATGCAAAAAAAAAGTTTAAAAAAAGTAAAAAAAAAAATAAATAAATAAATAAAAAGGATAAAAAATTCAAATCACCCCCCCTTTCCCTAGAACACATATAAAAGTAGTTAAAAACTGTGAAACACATACATGTTAGGTATCCGCGTGTCCTAAATCGCCCGCTCTACAAAGATATACAAATATTTTTCCTGTTCGGTAAACGCCGTAGCGGTAAAAATGGTCAAAAGTGCCAAACCGCCGTTTTTTCACTGTTTTGATTCTGCTAAAAATTTGAATAAAAAGTGATCAAAGCAATAACATTTCCCGAAAATGGTAGAACTACAAAGTACACCCGACCCCGCAAAAAAAGACGCCCTATACATCCCCGTACACGCATGTATAAAAAAATTACGGCTGTCAGAATATGCCGACTTTTCAAAAAAAATTTTAACACAGTTTTGGATTTTTTTTAAGGGGTCAAAATGTAAATAAAACCATATAAATTTGGTATCCCCAGCATCGTAACAAAACACAGAATACAGGGGACATGTCATTGTGGTTGCACAGTGAACGCCGTAAAACCAAAGCCCGTAAGAAAGTCGCAGAAATGCATTTTTTCTTCAAATCCACCCCATTCTGAATTTTTTCCCTGCTTCCCAGTAAAATTATTATATAGAATAAATAATGGAAGCATCAGGAAGAAAAATTTGTCCCAGGAAAAATTAAGACCTCATATGGCTCTGGGAGCGGAGAAATAAAAAAGTTATGGGGTTTAGAAGGAGGGGAGTCAAAAACGAAAATCAAAAAATGCCATCGGCAGGAAAGGGTTAACTTCAAATACTTCTGTCCCAAAGTCACTATGTAAAGTTTCTCACAACACTGTATATCAGCTCAAATACAAAGTAACTTCAACACAAAAGTCTCACGTATTCTCTGAATTACAGCAAAAACAAGATACAAACTTACATTTCATATCCCATACCTTATACACACTACGAAAACCTTACCCGCGCCTGTATATACCCACTGCTACAATCACCGCAGACGAAGTCGCGGGTACCAGCTAGTGAACATATAAAATGGTAATTTTTTTATTAAATATCATAGAAAATAAATAGACAATGAAGGACAAATACCATCAGACAAGAGGGTCTGAACTGCAGGTAAATATAGATTTAGTAGTGTGGTATGTTTTAACCCCTTAGCGACCTTTGACGTAACTGTAAGTCATGGGTCGCATGGGGATGTATGGAGCGAGCGCACACGCTGAGCACACTCCATACAGAGCAGATGCCGGCTGTATCATACAGCCAGGACCTGCCACTAACAGCAGCGGTCGGTGCCCGAGCCGATCGCTGCTGTTAACCCTTTACACACTGCGGTCAAACGTGACCGCAGTGTGTAAACGGCGCGGGCGGCACGGGCGCCGCCATGTTTCGCCGATTTTTTTTTAAAAGTATCAAAACATTTCAAATACTATATAAATTTGGTATCACCGCGTTCGTACTGACACGTAGAACACAGGTAACATGTCATTTGTACCAAACAGTGAACGCTGTAAAAATTAAACCCATAAGAAAATGGCGCAAATGCATTTTTTCTCCAATTGCACCTCATTCTGAATTTTTTTCCAGCTTCCCAGTACATTGCACAGCATATTGAATGGTGCCATTACAAAGTACAATTTGTCCCGCAAACAATAAGCCATCATGTGACTCTGTGAACTGAAAAATGAAAAAGTTATGGCTCTTGAAATGTGAGGAGGGAAAAACGAAAATGCGAAACCAAAAAATGGCCTGGTCCTTAAGGGGTTAAATAGGATGAATTAAATAGTACAGTACCGAAGACAAAGACCAAAGATACTAAGATTATACATATAGTGCTGCAACAAATAAGGGCAATATCATAATAAGAAACAATCAGGCTATAGATATTCAAGGGTAGTCACTAAGACTGGTACAAAAAGGGATCTATAAATCAATAATACAAAGAAGGGAATCAGTATTCCATCTCCGTAATGTGCAACACAATGTAAAGCATATTACAAAATAAATAATTTAAATACACATAAAGTGCATCAAGATGAATCCATCCCAAACCAGTGCAGGGACAATCTGCTATACACAAGATGTATGAACAAACTGTACATATCAAGACCATGTAAGAGCAGCATGCTCTGTGCAAACAAATGGAAAGTGAGATACAGATATATAAAGACTCCAGGAAGATAAGGTCCAGTAAAATAAACAAATTGCAGCAGCATGTATACAAAGTAATGTCTATAACAGAAGGTGTAGTCACTAGAGATGAGCGAACAGTGTTCTATCGAACTCATGTTCGATCGGATATTAGGCTGTTCGGCATGTTCGAATCGAATCGAACACCGCGTGGTAAAGTGCGCCATTACTCGATTCCCCTCCCACCTTCCCTGGCGCCTTTTTTGCTCCAATAACAGCGCAGGGTAGGTGGGACAGGAACTACGACACCGGTGACGTTGAAAAAAGTAGGCAAAACCCATTGGCTGCCGAAAACATGTGACCTCTAATTTAAAAGAACAGCGACGCCCAGCTTCGCGTCATTCTGAGCTTGCAATTCACCGGGGACGGAGGTTTCCGTCCAGTTAGCTAGGGGTTAGATTCTGGGTAGGCAGGGACAGGCTAGGATAGGAAGGAGAAGACAACCAACAGCTCTTATAAGAGCTAAATTCCAGGGAGAAGCTTGTCAGTGTAACGTGGCACTGACGGGCTCAATCGCCGCAACCCAGCTTTCCCAGGATCCTGAATGGAATACACTGTCAGTGTATTCCCGTATACCCGATATATACCCCGATACCCGTTCCAACGGTGTGCCCCCCCACCTTCACCCCAGAAATACCCTGCAAGTCCCCTAGCAATAGAATTGGGGCTATATACACCCACAATTTTTACTACTGGTATACAGTGCCATTGTCTGACTGGGAATTCAAAGAATATATTGGGAATACAAATACCCTCATTTCTTGCTACTGCCATATAGTGCCAGTGTCTGACTGGGAATTCAAAGAATATATTGGGGTTACGTGCACCCACAATTTTTACTACTGGTATACAGTGCCATTGTCTGACTGGGAATTCAAAGAATATATTGGGAATACAAATACCCTCATTTCTTGCTACTGCCATATAGTGCCAGTGTCTGACTGGGAATTCAAAGAATATATTGGGGTTACGTGCACCCACAATTTTTACTACTGGTATACAGTGCCATTGTCTGACTGGGAATTCAAAGAATATATTGGGGTTATAAATACCCTCATTTCTTGCTACTGCCATATAGTGCCAGTTTCTGACTGGTAATTCAAAGAATATATTGGGGTTACGTGCACCCACAATTTTTACTACTGGTATACAGTGCCATTGTCTGACTGGGAATTCAAAGAATATATTGGGGTTATAAATACCCTCATTTCTTGCTACTGCCATATAGTGCCAGTTTCTGACTGGTAATTCAAAGAATATATTGGGGTTACGTGCACCCACAATTTTTACTACTGGTATACAGTGCCATTGTCTGACTGGGAATTCAAAGAATATATTGGGGTTATAAATACCCTCATTTCTTGCTACTGCCATATAGTGCCATTGTCTGACTGGGAATTCAAAGAATATATTGGGGTTACGTGCACCCACAATTTTTACTACTGGTATACAGTGCCATTGTCTGACTGGGAATTCAAAGAGTATATTGGGAATACAAATACCCTCATTTCTTGCTACTGCCATATAGTGCCAGTTTCTGACTGGGAATTCAAAGAATATATTGGGGTTACGTGCACCCACAATTTTTACTACTGGTATACAGTGCCATTGTCTGACTGGGAATTCAAAGAATATATTGGGGTTACGTGCACCCACAATTTTTACTACTGGTATACAGTGCCATTGTCTGACTGGGAATTCAAAGAGTATATTGGGAATACAAATACCCTCATTTCTTGCTACTGCCATATAGTGCCAGTGTCTGACTGGTAATTCAAAGAATATATTGGGGTTACGTGCACCCACAATTTTTACTACTGGTATACAGTGCCATTGTCTGACTGGGAATTCAAAGAGTATATTGGGAATACAAATACCCTCATTTCTTGCTACTGCCATATAGTGCCAGTGTCTGACTGGTAATTCAAAGAATATATTGGGGTTACGTGCACCCACAATTTTTACTACTGGTATACAGTGCCATTGTCTGACTGGGAATTCAAAGAATATATTGGGGTTATAAATACCCTCATTTCTTGCTACTGCCATATAGTGCCAGTTTCTGACTGGTAATTCAAAGAATATATTGGGGTTACGTGCACCCACAATTTTTACTACTGGTATACAGTGCCATTGTCTGACTGGGAATTCAAAGAGTATATTGGGAATACAAATACCCTCATTTCTTGCTACTGCCATATAGTGCCAGTGTCTGACTGGGAATTCAAAGAATATATTGGGGTTACGTGCACCCACAATTTTTACTACTGGTATACAGTGCCAATTTCTAACTAGGAATTCAAAATGCGCAAGGCTCCCGGAAAGGGACGTGGACGAGGCCGTGGGCGAGGTCGGGGGAATGGTTCTGGGGAGCAAGGTAGCAGTGAAGCCACAGGGCGTCCCGTGCCTACTCCTGTGGGGCAGCAAGCATTGCGCCACTCCACAGTGCCAGGGTTGCTTGCCACATTAACTAAACTGCAGGGTACAAACCTTAGTAGGCCCGAGAACCAGGAACAGGTCTTGCAATGGCTGTCAGAGAACGCTTACAGCACATTGTCCAGCAGCCAGTCAGACTCTGCCTCCTCTCCTCCTATTACCCAACAGTCTTGTCTTCCTTCCTCCCAAAATTCCGAAGCTTTACAGAACAATAACCCAAACTGTCCCTGCTCCCCAGAGCTGTTCTCCGCTCCTTTCATTGTCCCTCAACCTGCCTCTCCACGTCACGATTCCACGAACCTAACAGAGGAGCATCTGTGTCCAGATGCTCAAACACTAGAGTCTCCTCCATCTCCGTTCGATTTGGTGGTGGATGACCAGCAACCCACCCTCATCGACGATGATGTGACGCAGTTGCCGTCAGGGCATCCAGTTGACCGGCGCATTGTGCGGGAGGAGGAGATGAGACAGGAGTTGGAAGAGGAAGTGGTGGATGATGAGGACACTGACCCGACCTGGACAGGGGGGATGTCAAGCGGGGAAAGTAGTGTGGATGTTGAGGCAGGTGCAGCACCAAAAAGGGTAGCTAGAGGCAGAGGCAGAGGTCAGCAGCTTAGGCGAAGCCAGGCCACACCCGGAATCTCCCAAGATGTTCCAGTTCGTACCCAGCCCCGAAAAACTCCCACCTCGAGGGCACGTTTCTCGAAGATGTGGAGTTTTTTCAAGGAATGCGCCGAGGACAGATATAGTGTTGTCTGCACAATTTGCCTCTCGAAATTGATTAGGGGCTCTGAGAAGAGCAACCTGTCCACCACTTCAATGCGCCGTCATTTGGAATCCAAGCACTGGAATCAGTGGCAGGCAGCAACGGCAGGACAAAGGCCGCCTGCCGTTCACGCCACTGCCACTGCCTCTGCCACTGCCTCTGCCACTGCCACTGCTGACTGTGCTGGCGATGCACTCCAGAGGACGAGCCAGGACACCACTTCATCTGCCTCCGCCACTTTGTTGACTTCTACCTCATCCTCCCCTGGTCCTGTCTTATCTCCTTCTCCTGCACCATCAAAGGCACCATCAGGCGTTTCTTTACAACAACCCACCATCTCTCAGACATTGGAGCGGCGGCAGAAATACACTGCTAACCACCCACACGCGCAAGCCTTGAACGCCAACATCGCTAAACTGCTGGCCCAGGAGATGTTGGCGTTCCGGCTTGTTGAAACTCCCGCCTTCCTGGACCTGATGGCAACTGCGGCACCTCGCTATGCCGTCCCTAGCCGTCACTACTTCTTCCAGTGTGCCGTCCCCGCCTTGCACCAGCACGTGTCACTCAACATCAGGCGGGCCCTTAGTTCCGCGCTTTGCACAAAGGTCCACTTGACCACCGACGCGTGGACAAGTGCATGCGGACAGGGACGCTACATTTCACTGACGGCACACTGGGTGAATGTAGTTGAGGCTGGGACTGCTTCCCAAACTGGCCCGGTGTACCTCGTCTCCCCGCCTAACATTCCTGGCAGGGACACGAGAAGAACACCCCCCTCCTCCTCCTCCTCTACCGCCTCCTCCTCCGCCACCGCCTCCTCCTCCGCCACCGCCTCCTCCTCCGCTGTTAGATTGACCCCAGCTACGAGTTGGAAACGTTGCAGCACTGGCGTTGGTAGACGTCAGCAGGCTGTGCTGAAGCTGATCAGCTTGGGGGACAGACAGCACACTGCCTCCGAGGTGAGGGATGCCCTCCTCGATGAGACGGCAATATGGTTTGAGCCGCTGCACCTGGGCCCAGGCATGGTCGTTTGTGATAACGGCCGGAACCTGGTAGCAGCTCTGGAGCTTGCTGGACTCCAACATGTTCCATGCCTGGCCCACGTCTTCAACCTAGTGGTGCAACGTTTCCTAAAGAGCTACCCCAATGTTCCAGAGCTACTGGTGAAAGTGCGGCGCATGTGCGCCCACTTTCGCAAGTCAACAGTAGCCGCTGCTAGCTTAAAATCTCTCCAGCAACGCCTGCATGTGTCACAACACCGGCTTTTGTGCGACGTCCCCACACGCTGGAACTCAACGTTTCAGATGTTGAATAGAGTGGTTGAGCAGCAGAGACCTTTGATGGAATACCAGCTACAAAACCCTAGGGTGCCACAAAGTCAGCTGCCTCAGTTTCACATCCATGAGTGGCCATGGATGAGAGACCTTTGTGACATCCTACGGGTCTTTGAGGAGTCCACAAGGAGGGTGAGCTCTGAGGATGCGATGGTGAGCCTTACAATCCCGCTCTTGTGTGTTCTGAGAGAATCCCTGATTGACATCAGGGATAACTCAGATCACACAGAGGAGTTAGGGATAGCATCCGATCCGTCACAGCTGGAGAGTAGGTCCACACATCTGTCCACTTCACTGCGTTTAATGGAGGAGGAGGAGGAGGAGGAGGAGGAAGAAGAGTTGTCCGATGATGTGATGGTGATACAGGAGGCTTCCGGGCAACTTCGAATCGTCCCATTGTTGCAGCGCGGATGGGTAGACATGGAGGATGAGGAGGAAATGGAGATTGAACTTTCCGGTGGGGCCAGAGGAGTCATGCCAACTAACACTGTGGCAGACATGGCTGAGTTCATGTTGGGGTGCTTTACAACCGACAAGCGTATTGTCAAAATCATGGAGGACAACCAGTACTGGATCTTTGCTATCCTTGACCCCCGGTATAAAAACAACATCTCGTCTTTTATTCCGGTAGAGGGGAGGGCCAATCGCATCAATGCTTGCCACAGGCAATTGGTGCAGAATATGATGGAGATGTTTCCAGCATGTGACGTTGGCGGCAGGGAGGGCAGTTCCTCCAGTAGGCAACCAAGTTCTCACCGGTCCACACAAACGAGGGGCACACTGTCTAAGGTCTGGGACACCTTGATGGCACCCCCTCGCCAAAGTGCCGCCACGGAGGGTCCTAGTGTCACCAGGCGTGAGAAGTATAGGCGCATGTTGCGGGAATACCTTTCCGACCACAGCCCTGTCCTCTCCGACCCCTCTGCGCCCTACACGTATTGGGTGTCGAAGTTGGACCTGTGGCTTGAACTTGCCCTATATGCCTTGGAGGTGCTGTCCTGTCCTGCCGCCAGCGTCCTATCTGAGAGGGTGTTCAGTGCAGCCGGTGGCATCATCACTGACAAGCGCACCCGTCTGTCAGCTGAGAGTGCCGACCGGCTCACTTTGATAAAAATGAACCACCACTGGGTAGAGCCGTCATTTTTGTGCCCACCTGTGTAAAGCACCCCAACATGAAACTCCATGTCTGTACTCAACCTCTCCAATTCCTCCGCATCCTCATACTCATCCACCATAAGCGTTGCACAATTCTGCTAATACTAGGCTCCCTCCACCCTGATTTCCCCCAACTCTGCTGGTTAGAGGCTCCCTCCACCCTGATTTCCACCAACTCTGCTGGTTAGAGGCTCCCTCCACCATGAATTTGCCCAAACTGGGCTGTTTAGAGGCTCCCTCCACCATGAATTTGCCCAAACTGGGCTGTTTAGAGGCTCCCTCCACCATGAATTGGTCCAAACTGGGTTTTTTAGAGGCTCCCTCCACCATGAATTGGTCCAAACTGGGCTGGTTAGAGGCTCCCTCCACCATGAATTTGCCCAAACTGGGCTGTTTAGAGGCTCCCTCCACCATGAATTGGTCCAAACTGGGCTGGTTAGAGGCTCCCTCCACCATTAATTGGTCCAAACTGGGCTGGTTAGAGGCTCCCTCCACCATTAATTGGTCCAAACTGGGCTGGTTAGAGGCTCCCTCCACCATGAATTGGTCCAAACTGGGGTTTTTAGAGGCTCCCTCCACCATGAATTGGTCCAAACTTGGCTGTTTAGAGGCTCCCTCCACCATGAATTGGTCCAAACTGGGCTGGTTAGAGGCTCCCTCCACCATTAATTGGTCCAAACTGGGCTGGTTAGAGGCTCCCTCCACCATGAATTTGCCCAAACTGGGCTGTTTAGAGGCTCCCTCCACCATGAATTTGCCCAAACTGGGCTGTTTAGAGGCTCCCTCCACCATGAATTGGTCCAAACTGGGTTTTTTAGAGGCTCCCTCCACCATGAATTGGTCCAAACTGGGCTGGTTAGAGGCTCCCTCCACCATTAATTGGTCCAAACTGGGGTGGTTAGAGGCTCCCTCCACCATTAATTGGTCCAAACTGGGCTGGTTAGAGGCTCCCTCCACCATTAATTGGTCCAAACTGGGCTGGTTAGAGGCTCCCTCCACCATTAATTGGTCCAAACTGGGCTGTTTAGAGGCTCCCTCCACCATTAATTGGTCCAAACTGGGCTGGTTAGAGGCTCCCTCCACCATGAATTTGCCCAAACTGGGCTGTTTAGAGGCTCCCTCCACCATGAATTGGTCCAAACTGGGTTTTTTAGAGGCTCCCTCCACCATGAATTTGCCCAAACTGGGCTGGTTAGAGGCTCCCTCCACCATGAATTGGTCCAAGCTGGGTTTTTTAGAGGCTCCCTCCACCATGAATTTGCCCAAACTGGGCTGGTTAGAGGCTCCCTCCACCATGAATTGGTCCAAGCTGGGTTTTTTAGAGGCTCCCTCCACCATGAATTTGCCCAAACTGGGCTGGTTAGAGGCTCCCTCCACCATGAATTGGTCCAAACTGGGCTGGTTAGAGGCTCCCTCCACCATGAATTTGCCCAAACTGGGCTGTTTAGAGGCTCCCTCCACCATTAATTGGTCCAAACTGGGCTGGTTAGAGGCTTCCTCCACCATGAATTTGCCCAAACTGGGCTGTTTAGAGGCTCCCTCCACCATGAATTGGTCCAAACTGGGTTTTTTAGAGGCTCCCTCCACCATGAATTTGCCCAAACTGGGCTGTTTAGAGGCTCCCTCCACCATGAATTGGTCCAAACTGGGCTGGTTAGAGGCTCCCTCCACCATGAATTGGTCTTAACTGGGCTGGTTAGAGGCTCCCTCCACCATTAATTGGTCCAAACTGGGCTGGTTAGAGGCTCCCTCCACCATGAATTGGTCCAAACTGGGTTTTTTAGAGGCTCCCTCCACCATGAATTTGCCCAAACTGGGCTGTTTAGAGGCTCCCTCCACCATGAATTGGTCCAAACTGGGCTGGTTAGAGGCTCCCTCCACCATTAATTGGTCCAAACTGGGCTGGTTAGAGGCTCCCTCCACCATGAATTGGTCCAAACTGGGCTGGTTAGAGGCTCCCTCCACCATGAATTTGCCCAAACTGGGCTGTTTAGAGGCTCCCTCCACCATTAATTGGTCCAAACTGGGCTGGTTAGAGGCTCCCTCCACCATGAATTTGCCCAAACTGGGCTGTTTAGAGGCTCCCTCCACCATGAATTGGTCCAAACTGGGTTTTTTAGAGGCTCCCTCCACCATTAATTGGTCCAAACTGGGCTGGTTAGAGGCTCCCTCCACCATGAATTGGTCC
Source organism: Leptodactylus fuscus (assembly GCF_031893055.1). Lineage (NCBI taxonomy): Eukaryota > Metazoa > Chordata > Amphibia > Anura > Leptodactylidae > Leptodactylus > Leptodactylus fuscus. The sequence continues at coordinate 42,446,957 of NC_134273.1, forward strand.
AAACTGGGCTGGTTAGAGGCTCCCTCCACCATGAATTTGCCCAAACTGGGCTGTTTAGAGGCTCCCTCCACCATTAATTGGTCCAAACTGGGCTGGTTAGAGGCTCCCTCCACCATGAATTTGCCCAAACTGGGCTGTTTAGAGGCTCCCTCCACCATGAATTGGTCCAAACTGGGTTTTTTAGAGGCTCCCTCCACCATGAATTGGTCCAAACTGGGCTGGTTAGAGGCTCCCTCCACCATGAATTTCCCAAAACTTGGCTGTTTAGAGGCTCCCTCCACCATGAATTGGTCCAAACTGGGCTGGTTAGAGGCTCCCTCCACCATTAATTGGTCCAAACTGGGCTGGTTAGAGGCTCCCTCCACCATGAATTGGTCCAAACTGGGTTTTTTAGAGGCTCCCTCCACCATGAATTTGCCCAAACTGGGCTGTTTAGAGGCTCCCTCCACCATGAATTGGTCCAAACTGGGCTGGTTAGAGGCTCCCTCCACCATTAATTGGTCCAAACTGGGCTGGTTAGAGGCTCCCTCCACCATTAATTGGTCCAAACTGGGCTGGTTAGAGGCTCCCTCCACCATGAATTTGCCCAAACTGGGCTGGTTAGAGGCTCCCTCCACCATGAATTGGTCCAAACTGGGTTTTTTAGAGGCTCCCTCCACCATGAATTTGCCCAAACTGGGCTGGTTAGAGGCTCCCTCCACCATGAATTGGTCCAAACTGGGGTTTTTAGAGGCTCCCTCCACCATGAATTTGCCCAAACTGGGGTGTTTAGAGGCTCCCTCCACCATGAATTTGCCCAAACTCTGCTGGTTAGAGGCTCAATCCACCCTGATTTTCAAAACAAATGTTGGTGCCAACCTCAACTTACTACAAGGGCCAAATTCACTGCTGGTGACAAGCTCTCCTCACTGCAAGTGCCAAATACACATGTTTCAAGGTGTTTTCCTACTGTCAGAGAGGTGGTATTGAGTGTGTAAAGTGTGTAGTTGTTAGGCTGTGATGTTGGGGTAATAGAGGGTCTTTGGTGTGTTAGATGCCCCCAGACATGCTTCCCCTGCTGTCCCAGTGTCATTCCAGAGGTGTTGGCATCATTTCCTGGGGTGTCATAGTGGACTTGGTGACCCTCCAGACACGGATTTGGGTTTCCCCCTTAACGAGTATCTGTTCCCCATAGACTATAATGGGGTTCGAAACCCGTTCGAACACACGAACATTGAGCGGCTGTTCGAATCGAATTTCGAACCTCGAACATTTTAGTGTTCGCTCATCTCTAGTAGTCACCTATAGTTATACACTGAATTAGGCACCAATGTAAAGATAAGGTACAAAAGTAATCATTCCCATGATGTTAAGTAACGTGAACACCTGCCAAGGACAGATCCTCACCTTCCCCAGATGTTGTCCTTGGCAAGATTCAACCCCTGGACTCCAGCGCCGCAAGGTTATAGTGCTAACCACTGGGCCCATAACTTCACTGATTCCAACAAATTTGACATTTTTTCTGAAGCCCCTACCATTCCGGAGCAATCAATTGTGTTAGTTTCCACACAATAATCATTCCAATTGTCTAGTGAGCGGTCCCTCTCTATCTCCTCTAGTTGAAGACCGCCAACCTGACAAAAGGGAGCATAATTGTGCTTGCTTAAAGAGGACCTTTCATGTCCTCGGGCACATGTTTTATATACCGCTAGAAAGCCAACAGTGTGTTGAATTCAGAACACTGTCGGCTTTCCAGTTATGTGCCCCAGGGCTGGAGATAACGGTGCATTTACCGATACCTCTTAACTGTCAGATGGGCGTTTCTGACAGTCTAGCCAGCCAATTGTTTTGACCTGGATGATTCTGCTGAATTCTTTACTGTATATGTTCAGAGCAGGCATTGGCAATTTTTTCAGGTTTAGCAAAAAAAAAAAAAAAAAGAAGCACATCCTGCAGGACTCTTACCATGAAAACAAGAGATGGGCCCAATGATGTGTGTAAGATCTGGCTCAACGTCTTGGCATCTAAACATGACCTTTGATTTTTCGAGTCCGTCACAGTGATGCCTGGATATAATCAGAGCTCTGTTATATATTGTAACTATATGTCCTTCCATGTCTATAGGTTTATTAGTCCTTCACTAAATTCATTTTCATTTTTCTTCTTTTTTTCTAGTCGAGGCTCAGTTTAAACACCGTTCCTAACACAAGAAATCCTCCGATTCTTTAAGTTTCTCCGTGTAAACATTCCAGCCCTTCAGACACTGGACTGCTATATTCGCCATGTACCGTATTTCAGCATGTTGTTGAACATAAGTCTGTTTTATCGTATAGTAAATCCTCTTTTAACTACGTGCCAGGCAATGTTTGCACTGCCTATTAAACCATTTCCAAGAAAAAGTAACCCATGTAGTCTTTCAGTTTTTTTTCTATTTTGTTAAAAATTGCCTCCAGAGATTCCGAAATTTGTGCAACATCCACGTTGGATAGACATATGGATCAGTATCACTGTTTAGATGGAGCCCACAGATTGTCATGAAGCAAGGAAGGGGCGGAGAGCAGGGCGGCATCTAGAAGACCACGTAAATCTCACCACATGCTCACTCTATACACCTCTGTGTGAAGGAAGTTTTTGGTTTTATGTCCAAGCTGCTAGATGGGCTGATGAAGAATGTGAAGGTAGAAACCTGGAAGGAAGCGTTGTGGAAATAACTTCTGAGATTGTCTGCTGGTAAAGATCACTCTCTTGGGTTTAATTTCATAGGACGGAAAGCTAGAACTGATACAGGAGATCAGTGGGAGATGATGACTTATGGACCAAATCATTCATTTACATTGTGAAGAATACAATAGACTCTTGAGACAAGATCCTACCTGTCTATCCAGTTTCATGTGTGAACATGAGAATGGACGTACAAGACGAAGGCAACATATCTATGGAATCTCCAGGCTCCGGGGAGGAGGTTCTGGTTACGTCCTCTTTGAGTGCGGTACTTGCTGTCATGTTTCTCCTAGGGATGGCTGGAAACCTATATGTATTGGTGATTACTGTCTTATGTCAGAGACCTGTAGGCTCTATGTGTGTCCATGTGGTGAATCTTGCATTGGCAGATCTTTTATATCTATCGACCATTCCTTTTGTAGTCAGCACATACCTGGCCAGAAACTGGTACTTTGGGGATATTGGTTGCAGACTTCTTCTCAGTATGGACTTGTTCACCATGCATGCCAGCATATATACCCTTACTGCAATGAGTTTAGAGAGACACCAGGTGATAGTGCAACCTTTAAAGGCTCGTATTTCCCAGTGCTATCGAAAGCTGACAAGCTTGACAATCTGGCTTATATCCTTTCTCCTCACCTTGCCCATGATGTGCATGATGCGATTACAGGACAGCCAAAATGGCTCAGGTAAGAAAATCTGCTTTCCTACATGGACACCCGAGTCATTCCGACACTACCTGACAGTCCTATTCTTTACAAGCATTCTGGGTCCTGGTCTGATCATATTATACCTCTATTCCTGCCTTGCAAGGGCATACTGGATGTCTGGACAAGAACTTCGACGGTCAAGCCGGAAACTAAATCAGTGTGTTATGTTCCGCATATTTACAATCATCATTGTATATTGGGCCTGTTTTGTTCCTTTCTGGGCATGGCAGTTGGCAAAATCATATCAATGTGAATTTTTAGGACTGGCACCATCTGCTCAGATTTACCTGAACTTTGGAGTTACCTGCTTAACCTATGCCAACAGTTGTGTAAATCCTCTCCTATATACGTTGTTGACGCGTAACTATAAGGAGTATGTAACCAAACGGATGCGCGAAGCCAATACGGACATGCAGAAAAGACTCTGGGGAGATAAATCCTAGGACTATCATCTAGATGAAGGAAATATAATCTGATGATATTATGGAAGCTATCGATCAGGACTATATTGTAATTTGTATTCCCCAAAGCAGACAACTGGGCTTTTGTTTTGTATGGCCATTGCATGCCCTGTGATGTTGTAACCTAAAAAGTCTGAGAGTTCAGACAGAATTTCACAGATGTTTCTGAAATATTTGCAGATAACTTGTCATTGGCCAGCACAAGAAGACTGTAAAATGTATACTTCACAGCAGCCTGTAATCTGTATGTGCTGGCAGAGGTTCATGTCAATGTACAGTATATGTAGTTAACCCCTTAGTTAGTGTTATATATTAGTGGTTACCATTAGAAGCGATATAAAATCTGTATGCTGCTTTATAAGTGAAATAACATGTTGATAATTTGCAGACATATGTAACACTTATTAACCAACTTTATTGTAGTGTAAGTAAATGGTTAAATAAACTCTGCAATCATTTACTTAGCACAATCTCAGTGTATCATATCAAGATATGTGAGTGATACAGTGAGTGATGGCTGCTCCCAGGGCGGCTGAGGATAAGGACTGACGCTATTCTCATGGTGGTTTTCCATAATGTTCAATGTTATACACCAAAAATCTCCTTCAGACGCTTAACATGTGTGCTTTTGGGTTGTCCCATCATAAGGATCCTATCTATACTGTTTGTTAATGTGAATGTAAGACTTTTCCTAAATACATTGCTTCAGCAAAACTGCTTTGTTTGTCCACTATATTACTTTACTAGCTGGTACCTGCGACTTCGTCTGCGGTGATTGTAGAAGTGGGTATATACAGGCATGGGTAAGGTTTTCGTAATGTGTATAAGGTATGGGGTATGAAATGTAACTTTGTATCTTGTTTTTGCTGTAATTCAGAGAATACGTGAGACTTTTGTGTTAAAGTTAATTTGTATTTGAGCTGCTATACGGTGTTGTGAGAAACTTTACATAGTGACTTTGGGACAGAGGTATTTGAAGTTAACCCTTTCCCGCCGATGGCATTTTTTGATTTTCGTTTTTGACTCCCCTCCTTCTAAACCCCATAACTTTTTTATTTCTCCGCTCCCAGAGCCATATGAGGTCTTAATTTTTGCGGGACAAATTTTTCTTCATGATGCCACCATTAATTATTCTATATAATGTACTGGGAAGCAGGGAAAAAATTCAGAATGGGGTGGATTTGAAGAAAAAATGCATTTCTGCGACTTTCTTACGGGCTTTGGTTTTATGGCGTTCACTGTGCAACCAAAATGACATGTCCCCTGTATTCTGTGTTTCGTTACGATTCCGGGGATACCAAATTTATATGGTTTTATTTACATTTTGACCCCTTAAAAAAAATCCAAAACTGTGTTAAAAATTTTTTTGAAAAGTCGGCATATTCTGACAGCCGTAATTTTTTTATACATGCGTGTACGGGGATGTATAGGGCGTCTTTTTTTGCGGGGTCGGGTGTACTTTGTAGTTCTACCATTTTCGGGAAATGTTATTGCTTTGATCACTTTTTATTCAAATTTTTATCAGAATCAAAACAGTGAAAAAATGGCGGTTTGGCACTTTTGACCATTTTTCCCGCTACGGCGTTTACCAAACAGGAAAAATATTTGTATATCTTTGTAGAGCGGGCGATTTCGGACGTGGGGATACCTAACATGTATGTGTTTCACAGTTTTTAACTACTTTTATATGTGTTCTAGGGAAAGGGGGGGGATTTGAATTTTTAATCCTTTTTATTTATTTTTTTATATTTTTTTTACTTTTTTTAAACTTTTTTTATGCATTTATTAGACCGCCTAGGGGTATTGACATGGGTGGGCGGTGTCGCGGACTGTCAGAGCGGTGGGGGTCGGCAAACATGGCTGCTCCGGAGCGTTATAGAGAGCCTCCTGGAGTATCGGTAAGGTGAGGGGCAAAGTGGTAAAGTATATGTATATGAGATTGTGTGGGGTTAGGGGCGAGGCTGTAGAGGGCAATATGAATTTTGTGGCTTGCTATGGTCCAAAGTGTGTGAGATTGCAGAGATGGTGGTGTGAGTTTGGGTTTTGTGGGGGTCCTGGCACAAACGTATGTGCGCTATTGTGACGAAAAGTAGCCTATTGTTTAATCGGGTGTATTAACTATGTTTGTGGAAAATTTCAGCCAAATTGGTGGAACGGTTTTTCCGTGATTGAGGAACAAACATCCGAACATGCAAACATCCAAACACACAAACCCACAAACTCACAAACATTCACATTTATAATATTAATAGGATTCATTTTTTTGGGACACATCCCTTGACTTATCTAGTCCTAAGTCAAGAGATGTATCTGCTGCTCTGAGGGGGGAGGGGCTAAGTGCACAGGAGCGAGCCTGGAGGGGGGGGTAGTTTACCCTTTGGGGGGAAGGGGCCGCCAATACAGACCCAGCATCCGCTGTTATAGAGAGGTGGATGCCGGGGACGGTTAGACGCCAGCACAGATGCCTGCAACATCACTATGCTTCTGTCCTGCATGAAGCCAGCAGCGGCAGAAGCGATACTGCTATTTCGGGGCGGGGGGCCGAGGAGCGGAATAACAGCATCGCTTCTGCCGCTGCTGGCTTCATGCAGGACAGAAGCATAGCGATGTTGCAGGCATTTGTGCTGGCGTCTACACTTCCCAGCATCCGCCTCTCTATTACAGCGGATGCCGGGTCTGTATTCACATATGCAAAGCCAAGCGGCGAGATGCCGCTGGCCCTGCGTGCGCGCTTATAGACCAGTCTAGCCTTCACAATGCGAATACAGACCCGGCACCCGCTGTAATAGAGAGAGGCGGATGTCGGGTCTGTATTCGCATTGTGAAGGCTAGACTGGTCTATGAGTGCGAACGCAGGGCCAGCGGCATCTCGCCACTTGGCTTTGCATATGTGACCCCGCCCACCAATGATGCAACAAAGCCGGAAGACAGAAGATTTTACAACAACGAAGACTGGTGAGTATGCGACGTGGGAATACCCCTTTAAGGCTGATAATCCTCTTAATGCTTTTCTTTTTAACTGTATGATAAAATACAGCACACTGTGCACTCCTATGTAGTGGGCCACTGCAAAAACGTATATGCTGTACTGTATACTTTTTAACATTAGTGGATGGCTATGGGCAAATGTATGATACTGTCTGACTACTCAGTGGCACATATCAAAGCTTGTACCATTGGTTTATTTGTCTTGGGGTCCATTCACAGCTAGGAGAAAAAGTAACGGTAACCCATTGAAGTCAATGGAAGGCTTTTTTTCAGTGCTGAATATGACTCAGATTCCACACCAAATTCCGCGCACTGCACCAGCATCCACTTAAGCACTCCGCTCCAGATTAGGCCCAATAAATGGGCCTAGTCGGGAGGAAGGAGTGTCTTCAAGCCGATTCGTGAGGCAACTCCGTCTGAAGAATGAACATGTCCATTCTTTTTCCCAGGAGTCGGAACAAACGGCTCACGGAAAAAAAACCTGACCGGCTCCCATTGATTTCAATGGGAGCCGTCTTTTGGTCAGGATTTTGAGGCAGATATGGCTTCAAAATCCTGACCAAAATACCCCGTGTGAACTTAAAGGGGTATTCTCATGTCGCATACTCACCAGTCTTTGCTGCTGTAAAATCTTCTGTCTTCCTGCTTTGTTGCGTCATTGGTGGGCGGGGTTACATATGCAAAGCCAGCAGCGAGATGCCACTGGCCCTGCGTGTGCACTCATAGATGGTGAGACCAGTCAGTTCTCCAGCCTTCACAATGCCAATACAGACCCAGCATCCGCTGTAATAGAGAGGCGGATGCCGGGGAGGGTTAGACGCCGGCACAGGTGCCTGCAACATCGCTACGTTCCTGCTCTGCATGAAGCCAGCAGCGGCAGGAGTGATGCTGCTATTCCGCTCCTCCGCCTCTGACTTTTGACCAGATAAGTCAAGGGCTGTGTCAACAAAGAAATGAATAAAGTAAGATACTGGACAAACAAAGCAGTTTTGCTGAAGCAATGTATTTAGGAAAAGTCTTACATTCACATTAACAAGCAGTGTAGATAGGATCCTTGTGATGGGACAACCCCTTTAACCTTAGAGGTTCTGTTAGGAGTCTCCACAGCAGATTCCATCAAAAATCAAAGTCCTGCATGTTGTCCTGGCGTTGTTGACATAATGTGGGTCTATTTCAATTGTAAAATGGGATTAGCTTCAAGAAACCTACCCTCTTAAGGCAGAATTATGTGTACAACATCTGCAAAGGTTACTTTACTTCTTGCACAATGCAATATACATATATATATTGTGACAGGACCAGGGGAAAAGTGGTAAAAGGAGTATACATTTCTCCCAGGTTCCTGTCATACACAATCTAGGTGCAGCGGAGCAAAGCTGCGTTCCTTGCTGGTGGGTCTTACCAAAACCCTGGTAAAGGTCTGGCTGCTGGAGCAGGAAGTATTGGTGTCTCTACTCCATTCAGCCACTCCAGGTTTTGGGATATGTGGGGTTAAATCCTTGCTATCCAGAATTATGTGTATAAAAGGGCAGTCAGCCCATAGATATATGGCTCGCTCTGCTCCTGGGAAACTATTTGTGAGTAATATGGCTGTATTTTGGTGTTTAGGGAGCTGTGCAGAAGGCCCAGCTCTCATAGTTAGGATACCTGCTGTTGACGGCTAGGATTTTATTTTGTATTGTTTCTGTGTAATTTTGCCTGGGAAATTCCTAATAAAACTGGTTGTGGCCAGTTGCACCATATTCTGCTGGATTGGACTTTCATTTTTGTGCAAAAAAGTGCTCATCTATCTGAGGAGACGACGATCTCTGAACTAATCCCGTTACAATATATAGGCATAATAAACTGCAGTACATGTAAATTGTGTATTACAGCAGTGATTCAGCCCTCTAGTAATGAAGTGCCCATAAAATAAACTGTTTTAAAAAAATAAACATATGTGTCATGCCAAAATTTTGTACAACCCACAACGCGAACAAACTGAATAAAAATCCATTAAAATTTGCATGTACCCCAAAACTCACTCCCAACCATAAAAAACAAGCCGTTATGCTTGGTTCACACATCAGTATGCCACCTGTTCATTTGAATTCAGTTTGAGACTAAAAACGGACTGATGCACATACTGATTGTATACTGACATGTATAATAAATGTCCTTATCTCTACTCTGTTTACAATTTTCTACTTTTAATCCCCTTATCTGTCCTCTAGGGGGCGGACAGTGTTTGCTATCAGCATAAAAAGGTGTCAGTATACAATCAGTGTGTGCATCAGTCCGTTTTTAGTCTCAAACTGTCTCAACGGACGGATGACATACTGATGTGTGAACCAAGCCGTTACAAAGGTGGCTTTTCAAAAATCTGTTGCACAAGTAGTAACCTAAAAACATACATACAGGTTATTGTTGTAACCATAGTGACCTGCAGAATAAAATTAAGAAACAATTAGAAACTAAATTGCAATATTTTTCCCATACTCCCAGAAAGAGTTAATAAAGTTAATCAATAAATGCTCTGTATGACAAATACAACTCATCCTGCAAAAAAAAAAACAAAAACAAAAAAAAAACTCTCATGTAGCTACGTCAACTGAAAAATAAAGGTTGAGAAGGGGTTAAGAAGTCAGGCACATGTGTTAGCAGGACTAAATAGTCCAGGTATTCAACCTACTGTATAACTGAGAAGAAGAATGCAGGAGATTCAGGAGATCTAGTACAAGGAACAGCAGACTATTTGCAGCATTGTAGCAAAACATTTGTTTTCAGGGGTTTTTTATTCTCTAAAGAAACTTTGAAAAAATGAGATCTAGAATCAGATTGTTTGCTGCTCTGCTTCTCCTCTGTATTAGTTTTCATAAATCTCCTCACTTTTTAAGTATCTTCTCCAGTGGATGCATTTGAGGGGTACCTGAGTTTTTAATCTAAAATTGAAATATGTGTGGGGTCTTATTGTCAGTTTGTTATATGGCTAGATAAGCCTTCATACATGGTGTCCTAATAGTTTTTCTACTGCTAATAGCTCCAGTATGGCTGCAGTATATTTTACATTTCTGTCTCAGGCTGTGGGAGGGTACAATAAAGATGTAGAGGCATAGACAGTACACTTATATCATCCAGAGGCATAGACAGTACACGTATGTCATCCAGAGGCATAGACCGTACACGTATATCATCCAGAGGCATAGACAGCACACATATGTCATCCATGGGACGAATATGCAAATCTGTCTTCCATGATGTCATTAGTATCATCCAGGGGCATAGACAGCACACTTATGTCATCCATGGACAAGAAAGGTGTTTTACACTATGCTTTAGTGTCTGATAATAATAAGAAAAAAACAGATTTGGGCCTCTTGCAGACGATCGGGGGTGAGATCAGTGTGCTATCTGAGTTTTTCGAGGATAGCATAGAGACCTCATTCATTTGTATGGGCACATGTGCACAACCATGATTTCCACGGATCAGTGTGTAGGTCGAAAATCACTGCCGCAAAATATAGATCCAGGTCCTTTTCTATTCAGTGCTTGCGGAATGAACTTTTCCATAGAAGCCTATGGGAGACGAAAAACCTAGGACAGCACACTGATGTACTCAGTGTGTCATCAATGTGCTGGCCGTTTTTGCGGCGAACAAGCTAAAGCGTCCTTAGATGTCTCCTGTGGGGTTTTTTGGTGGATCTGCAAACTAGGATCACACACTGAGGACATAGTGATGGTACACTGTCCAGTTTTCCGGACATATGGCACTGATGCTGAAGAAGCGCTGAAGACACTCTGTCCGCAAAAGAAGGGACATTGATTACTAGTTTGCTGACTGATAAATGCACATGGTCATCTGCATGCGGCCTTAGGCTAAGACCCTACATAGTGGGCCACAGCAGAAAAATGTTGTACAAAAAAAACACACTGGCAACGCTTCATGGTTTTTCTGGCAGCGCATTTCTCAGAAAGTCCACAGAGGTTTCCTCTTCTCTGGACTTTCTGCTTCGACTATTCCTAAAGGGAAACCACTGGCGTTTCTGTGGGTATAATTGGCATGTTGTGATATCTAAAACTGCAACAGTTTTGGAAATTGCAGTATGTCCTCTGCATGTATTTTTCCACAATGTGTGAATGGGATTCACTAGAATCCCATCCACTTTGCAGAGACTGTAAAACACCACTTTTTCTTCCGTGGCCAAACCGCAGCGTTTATATCTGCGTCCATTTTCTTCTGATCTTAGTACCTGCATTTAGCAGATGCTATAAAAGTGTTGTAAATGGTCCTTAAGGCTGAACTCACACACATTGTTTTACTGTTCTGTTTCTTTCAGAATACAGCATGCTCAGGGTATGACATTTTTGTAAATGGTCCCTAAGGCTGAACTCACACACATTGTTTTACTGTTCTGTTTCTTTCAGAGTACAGCATGCTCAGGGTATGACATTTTTTGGGCTGCATAATTCACACTAGGCTCACACTAGGAGCGCCATGGTCTCCATTGTTCAGGTCTGTTAGGGGGACTGAACCACAGAGAAGAGGACCACTACATCAGCGGCTACAAACTGAGCTTGGCAGATCCCATTGACTACAACGGGCTCTGCCGGGTGTCCATTGTATTTAAACAGAAAACGGCTGGACTTTCTTCTCCACTCACTTGACACAGTGCCGTATTATTTGTTGGTGCACATGTATATGTAGCCTTAGGGGGCGCTCACACTAGCGCCTGCTGTTTGTCCATCATAAATCTGCCAAAATTGCAGAAAAACAGATTGGGAACGGTTTGAAAATGGTCCGTATAAAAACCCATTCACTCCAATGGGTTTTTAAAGCAATCCACAGGTGTCCGCTTGCAGCCTCTCCGCCATGAATCCGCTTTTATTGGAGGAACACAAAGTCCTGCATGTTTGACTTTGTGTCCATCCAAAAAAAGCGGATTCACGGCAGAGAAGCTGCAAACAGACACCTGCATATTGCTTTAAAAACCCATTGAAGTGAATGAAGTGAGTGAACGTATACTCAGTGTGAATGCACCCTTAGCAGGAATAGATGCTGAAGAAATACAAGGGTGATTAGCTCCCTCTTGTGGCAGCTCTATGCAGCACTATTAGATTATGGATCAATTTACTGCTTTCCTTAGGTGGTGAGGAACGTGACAGGTTTACATAGAAAGAAAAACATGGAGTATCCAAAGTGCCTGCAACTAAGGTTTGTAGGAAAATAAGAAAGATGGTGCAAATGCAAATACTACAGGAGAGATTTACTACGCTCACTGTGGTTCAATCTGTGCCAAAAATCTGGCATACAAGCTTTGCGCCTGATTTATTGCATTTTTTGTTGTTGTAGATTTTTATGTGGTTTATTGGAACAAAGCCAGGAATGGCTGCGAAAGAAATAGGAAAAACAAAGGAAGCGCTTAAGCCCGGTTCACATCTGCATTCGGGTTTCCGTTTGCGGAGTCCGCTTGGGGGCCCCCTGAACAGAAACCTATACCTATAGTGGTCAGACATGAACAAGGCATATGGTGGGGAACGCACACTGCAACGTTCAAGGCAATCCCCCAGAATGAAATTTGTGGCTGCAATCTGTTCCCCTATTGAAGGCTGCCCAGCTTGTCCTTAGTATAGTTCTAATCTACAGCTGAACTGAATGGAGTTACAATATACTACAATGCATTAACACTGCAGGATATGGTTCTACTGATCGGACACCCTAAGAAGTCTTAAAAAAATAAATAAAAAACAACCAGCATCCAAAAATGCCCAAGCTACAAACTTATAAAAATAATTTTTCCCATACGGTGAATGTCGTCGCAGAAAGATGGCTGAACCACAATTTTTTTTATAGCCTTCCCAAAAAATGTAATAAACAGCAATCAATACAACAGACATTCCCCAAAATGGAAACAAAAAAAAGAGAGTACATCTAGACCTGCACAAAACAAGCCTCATGGAATTCAGATTTTTATTTTTCAAAGTTTTACATTTTTGTAAAGGTATTAAAACATAACAAAAGGTATATAAATGCGGTATCACAGTGATCGGACTGCCCTGTAACCTGCACAATAAATACCAGAAAAACAAAAACCATCAGAAAATGGTGCATTTTTTTCTACTTCCAGCCCATTCTGAAGTTTTCCAGCTTCCAAGTACTAAATATTAAATACCGCTATGAAGTATAGTCTGTCCCATAAAAACCAAGCCCACATACAGCTCCGTGAAATGGCTCAGGCTAGGTTCACACTAGTGTCACCTGTTCTGTACTAGCAGGTACAGCCATCATTTTAAACCTGAAATTGGTGGAGAAGAAAAAATCCTTAGTGCGGGATTTTTTACTACGCATATTTCATACGGACACTACAACGAAGTCTCTGGTGAACGTGGCCTTACAGTATATAGGCCACTTCATCTGGTGTTTGTACATGACCTTCCATCTTACTTGTGTTAGCTTATATTGATAATGAAGCTAAACTCTTTCAAAGAACAGACAGGCCAGTATAGCTATGGCTGGCTGCATTACACCGCCATATTGTGCTGTGTGTACAGACCGGCCAGTATAGCTATGGCTGGCTGCATTACACCGCCATATTGTGCTGTGTGAACAGACCGGCCAGTATAGCTACGGCTGGCTACATTACACCGCCATATTGTGCTGTGTGTACAGACAGGCCAGTATAGCTATGGCTGGCTGCATTACACCGCCATATTGTGCTGTGTGAACAGACCGGCCAGTATAGCTATGGCTGGCTGCATTACACCGCCATATTGTGCTGTGTGAACAGACCGGCCAGTATAGCTACGGCTGGCTACATTACACCGCCATATTGTGCTGTGTGTACAGACAGGCCAGTATAGCTACGGCTGGCTGCATTACACCGCCATATTGTGCTGTGTGTACAGACAGGCCAGTATAGCTATGGCTGGCTGCATTACACCGCCATATTGTGCTGTGTGTACAGACAGGCCAGTATAGCTATGGCTGGCTACATTACGCCGCCATATTCTGCTGTGTGTGTGTGAATTGACCGCTGGTTTCTTCCACTATTATCGCCATCTAGTGGCCGGCCATATTACTTCTCTATGGTACCAGGACGCTGCCGCTTGTGGACGGAAGTGCGTCACGTGATGCCGGAAGTTGTAGGTGACCGGTGTTGGAGCGGCTTCGGGAAACTACACGTGTGAACTGCAGCGATCTGCAAACGGAGGAAACATGTCCGCCGCGCTGCTCAGGAAGGGGCTGGAGCTCCTGGCCTCTGAATCCAGTGGTGAGGGTCGTTTGTGTGTGTGTAACAGCAATTGATCTGCGACTTGTGAAACTACATATCCCAGCATGCCTTGTTGCTCGTACGCTGCTAGAGCATTCTGAGAGTTGTAGTGCTACAGCTGATGGTTAGATATTATCTCTGCTGTTCAGTGTATGCCGCCTTATGCAGGATTGGGAAGTGCAGCCTGGTGAGCTGTCCTATACAGGGAGTCTGTCTGGGAGAGCAGTGGACTGGAGATGGGCGTCACAGAGATATCTATTGTTGGAGGGGGGGGGGTGTAGATCATCACTAAATGATCTGTGGGTGTTTAGTGGCTTCAGAGCTTGTACATGGCCGTGACCTCTTCACTGTTTCTGTGGCACATTGTCTGTTATAAACAGTGGCGTAACTAGGAATGGCTGGGCCCCGTGGCGAACTTTTGACATGGCCCCCCCAACCGGCGCCGAAGACCTCGACCGACCCCCTCCTACGCATTTCTGCGCGTTCTATTATGCCTCATAGTGGCCCCTCCACACAGTATTATGCCCCATAGTGGCCCCTGCACACAGTATTATCCACCATAGGGGCCCCTGCACACAGTATTATCCCCCATAGTGGACACCCATAAACAATTATTATACTCTGGGGTCTTTTCAGACCCCAGAGTATAATAATCTGAGACCCAGGGGGGAGAAAAACATAAAAAACTACTGTTACTTACCTGTCTCCGGCTCCTACACGGTCTTCTCCACTGCCTTTCCTCTGCCGTCCTTGTTTAATGACATCTGACGTCACATGACCTGGGACACAGGCCGGGTTCATGTGATGTCAGAAAGGACCTCAGGCAGGATCGTGACGAGGTAAGTAACATGTTTTTTATGTTCTCTAACCTCTCCCAGTCCACCGATCATTATACTTGGGGGTCTGCAAAGACCCCCGAGTATAATGATAGCAGCGGTAGCGGCTGTCACCAGGCCCCCAATGTACTGGGCCCTGTGGCAGCCGCCTCCGCTGCTATGGCGGTAGTTACGCCACTGGTTATGGACATAGTCTCGTCACACAGAAGTGGATAGGAATTACCTCACATGACTGCCATGATACAGATGCTGTGCAGTGTGACCAGTAAACGGATGACAGCGCTCACATGAGTGTCACACGACAGATGTCAGATCACCAATCAGTTCTTATTGATGACCTATCCTGACGCTAGATTGTCAATAAAAACAAGTTCATCGCCAATGGCGATACCATTGCAAGTGCTGGGAGATGCCCCCAATATGTAGTACCCACAGCCCTCTGCAGAGATTTTCCCAGCTCTGCTATAAGAGATGGCTCAGGAGACTGCACTGAGGGAAGGGCCTTAGAAGCATTCAGTCAGAGAGCTCAGGGGACTGAGCGTGTTGGGACCACCAGGGACATAGAAACATGGATTTCTTGGTCATCCAGCCTGTATTGACCATCTCCCTGTATATGTTGATACTACTCTAGTCATCCTGTATATAGCTCTGTCAGTGGTATTGAGGAGGCAATAATGTCATTCCCACTAATTTTATGATTTATAGGATGGAGTTAAATCAATGCTGTCATTTTGTCCATATCCTGCATGTTGTCCTCATCTTCACCCTGTTACATCACTTTTTACCTTACACAGGCAGTAACTTGTCGGGTTTAAAGAAAAGACCAGGAAACAAGAATCCACAGGTAACCTTAAGTAGCCACAAGACAGGAATGAAGAAACAGCGCCGAAGACTGAAGCAGCAAGGACAACCCCAAAACCAGAGAGCGTCAGCCAAAAACCGAGTGATCAGATCAGCAGTAGGTGAGAGCCCCGAGCTGTATTCAGTGTGCTGCCTATTTCTTGTGGTTCTGTACTTACAGTAATGATTGTTGTGAGTTGGAGAGACCATTCAGATCATGTTTTTTTTCCAGTCTCGCAGATACATTGAACAGAGCAGCTATAAATCGTATCTAGCAGCAAAGCTATGGAGTGTATTGTTAAAGGGACTTTCTGAATTAAAAATATGTGACCTATTGTAAGGATAGGTCATCAATACAAGGTCCAAAGGGATTCAACACCTGACACCCCCACCAATCAGCGGTTATCAGCAGTTCATATATAGAGAATGGATCAAGAGACAGGGAGCCATGTTCTCAGTATAGTGGCCAGACCATTGTACTGCAGATCAGCTCCAATTAAAACTTCTATGTCCATTTTGCCGGGGATCACCGACACCCGGAGCAAGCTCTGGGGCCGGCCTTCTTTTGGCATGACAGCCGGGAACCTTGTGAAGGCTCCCAGGCCTGTCTGGAATGATTTTTTTATTGCAGTCTACTCTATTTAGCCTGCAATAGAAATGACATGTTTTTGCAAAGTATTACCATAGTAATACATTGCATTAGTGATCATACCCCCTGGGGTTCAAGACCCCCTTAGGGGTTTAATAAATGCGTAAAAAAAATTAATAAATTAAAAGTTCTAATTACCCCTCCTTTCCTTAGAACACATATAAAAGTACTTAAATACTGTGAAACACACGTTAGGTATCACTGTGTCTGAAAACACCCGTTCTACAAATCTATAAAAATATTTTTCCCATACGGTATACGCTGTAGCAGGGAAAAAAAAATCAAAAGTACCAAACTGCTGTTTTTTTCATAGTTTTGTCTGTGATAAAAATTTGAATCAAAAGTGATCAAAGCAATAGCTATTCCCCAAAATGGTAGAACTGAAAAGTACATCTGGCCCGGCAAAAAAAGACGCCCTATGCAATCCCCTTAGGGCTAGTTCACACAGGGCAAGAAGGCGCAGATTTTGAGCGGAATCCACCTTCTCACAATAGAGTCCTATGTAAACCGCTAGCATTCTTTTTTCCGCTATCGTTTTTTTTCCCGCGTGCAAAAAAAGGAGCGACATGACCTTTCTTCAGGCGGATTCCGCCTGCAAAAACCAACGGGAGGTGGAAAAACCACTAGCGGTTTTGGACGCGGTTTTTGGCAAAAAGTGTTTTTTTCAAGGTCCATGCATTGTGCTGGAGGAAAAAAAACCAAAACTAAAAACGCCTCAAAAAACGCTCCTCATGTTAAAAAAAATAAATAAACGCTTTAAAAAACCTTTTCCTAATTCCTGAAGCGGATTTTTTCCTGACCAAATTCCTCGACACCTAACTACGTGTGACCTTGCCCTTACATGGAAGTAAAAAAAAGTTTCGGGTGTCAAAATATGGTGACTTTGACGCTAGGTTCACACCTGCGTTCAGCCTTCCGTTCTGTGCTTTCTGTCTTCTGCATGCCAGAAGACGCAAAGCACAGATCGGGTCTGGCCGTGAGCGGCGGTGAGCAATTTTTTAATCCGGACACAGAGTACTGCATGTCCGACTCTGTGTCCGGATTATAAAACCCGGTTTTGCGGCGGAGAGCGCAAAACGCTCACTGCTGCTCACGGCCGGACAGCTTTCTCACCCATTCAAATGAATGGGTGAGAGACTCCTGCAGGTTTCCATATCCTGCCTCTGTTTTATACAGGAAACGGAAACCTGCAGAACGGACACCTGGTCGCAGATGTGAACGAGCCCTTAGAAAAAAAAAAATCTGGCACAGTTTTGGATTTTTGTTAAGGGATTAAAATGTAAATAAGACTATATAAATTTGGTATCCTCGGAATTGTACCAAAACATAGAATATAGGTGACATGTCATTTTGGCTGCACAGTGAACGCCATAAACAACGGAGCCCGTAGGGAAGTTGCACAAATGCATTTTTTCTTCAAATCCACCCCATTCTGAATTTTTTCCAGCTTCCCAGTACATTGTACGGAATAATTAATGAAGAACAATTTGTCCTGCAAACATTAAGACCTCATATGACTCTGAGAGTGGAAAAATAGAAAAAGTTGTTGGTTTGGAAGGGGGGGAGGAGGCAAAAACGAAAATTGAAAAATGCCTGCGGTGGGAGGGGGTTAAGGGGATTTTTC
This sequence comes from Leptodactylus fuscus, assembly GCF_031893055.1. Classification (NCBI taxonomy): domain Eukaryota; kingdom Metazoa; phylum Chordata; class Amphibia; order Anura; family Leptodactylidae; genus Leptodactylus; species Leptodactylus fuscus. Next base: position 42,465,012 of record NC_134273.1, read on the forward strand.
GCCTCAACAACTTATTTTATACTGAAGTAAAGTCAATCGACTTAAAGGGGTTGTACAGGATAAAGTACAAATTCTACACTGATTTAAAGACCCTCACCCTGCTCAATTTCTAAATTACCGTACTTACTTTAGCAAAAATATATATTTACCCATATCTTTGGGGTGGTCCTGTGACTGCCCCAGGCACATTTCCTGATTATCTGGTGATGTTACGTTTCCAGGAACGAAAGGTCACCATTATTACTCCACCCAATCATACTTACCTGGCTTTGCCCGGAAAACCCCTTTAATACCACAGTCAGGTTTCAGAAAGCCCTTGATCAGCGGTTACAACTGGGAGGGCACTCTGACTGCCTCAGCAGGTTTCGGGTCCCTCAGACTGTTCTGTTAAACTTTTGTTTGCAAGTTAATGTGACAGAATGTGTAAGTTGTATTATTGATCTTTTTTACTATTACAGAGGAGTATAAGAAACAGAAGTCACAGGATCATCTTGAGCAGAACCTCAAATACATGCTTGGATCACGAACTGTTGCACGTAAATTCTCATGCAGCAAGGTGAGCTAACCGTAAAAAGTCATGTGTTTAGATGTTGTGCACATTTACTAGTAAACTGCATACGTGTTTAACCCTTTCAGGAGCAAGGCTTTCAGATGCCTGAATCTTCACAGCAAATTTTGACTGTTTGGAAAGACACATTCTTATAGTGGTTATCCACGTTTGCACTGCCCACTTGCCATACAAAGTATAGCAGTAGGTTTTGGCAGCACTGCCCCATTGAAGTCCCTGCGGGAGAACACTGCAGTACCTACACCTGGATGTAAACAATACTGGGAGCTGCACTGTCTAGGTACAGGTGATCTGTTGGGGTTCCAGGTGTAAGACCCCTGTGAATCTAACATTGATGGGCAGTCAGTTGTAGAAACTAGATAACTTATTTAGTCCAGGGCCTCACATTGCAGAAACGCAGCGTTTGACAGTACCTGCAAAGTGGATGGCTAATCCCATCTACACATTGCAGGAAAATATCCACAGTGGAAATGCGGCGATGTCAAAAAATTTCGGTTTCTCTAGGTATAATAGGGACAGAGAGTCCTGGGTTCAAATCCTGCCTGGGGCAACATCTGCGAGGAGTTTGTATGGTCTCCCCGTGTTTGCGTGGATTTCCTCCCGCACTCCAAAGACATACTGATAGGGATGGGAGGAGGGAGTCCACAGAGGAAAACTCTGGCACTGTTTAATCCTCTCACACTCCTGTGTACGGTATATACCAAATATGTGTACTTCGCTGATATGCATAGCTCAGCTCATTCCTTAGAACAATCACTATTTATTTTTGGTGTCAGTAAGTCTGTGTCTGGTATTGCAGCTTAGCCTTCAAAACTGAACTGCAGTATCTTACGTAGGGCTGAACGTGTTTGTGTTACTATGTCGAGTAACATGTTTTATTGAAGGACCGCTGTGCAGATCAGTGGACTACCACCCAGCACCCTGACCTGCCCCATCCCATCGATGAGTTGCATGTTCTTGTAATGTAATGCAGTTGTAATGTTGTTCATGTCATGTCTTATCTATATTTAGGAAGAAAGGCCTATACACACATATATATATATATATATATATATATATATATATATATCATCCTTTCAGTATTCAACATGGTTTATATTTATTTCCTACAGATTCTAACTCAGCACTGTGGACGGAAAGCAAAAGACCAACCTATAACGAAGAAAAAGAAGGTCAAAGAACAGTCTGTATTTACAGACCAGGACTTCCAAAAGTTTCAGAAAGAGTATTTTGGAACAAGATAGCAGAGAGGCTGCAGCGTCACCCCTGGGCACATTTATTCCTTTGTGGTCTATGGCTTGGTTTTGTTATGTTGCTAAAATAATATCAACTAAAATCTGCAGTGGAGAGCAGCAAGGCAATGTGTACGGACACTTATGTGGATACATTGGACTGTATTTCTCTGTAATATGATAAAACTGTATATAATTTGTGATATAAAAGTGTGGGAGGTAGAAAAAGCATATGTTACTATAGAAAGAGTGCCAAAAGCAATAAAAAGCATAGAAGGAAAGAAGATAGGAAACTTGATTTTCACATTACATTAGACAAAGACCACTACTTTATTAACCACTTCAGTACTGGGCTATTTTCCCTGGTTCAGAACCGGACACTTTTTTGTTTTTTTTTACATGTGATTTTAAGGGCTAGAATAATTTATTTTTCGCTCAGGTTATTCAAATAATTTTTGTGCCTTTTTTTCGGTGACACATAGAGCTTTATTGTTCTGGTATTTATGGCATGTTTTTTTGGCTGTTCCTCAATGGGAGGCAGAGATCGCAGCAGGATATGGGAAAAAAAAAATCATCGTCCTGCTCGCTCTTGCTACAAATTCCATGGTCTGGGAGTCCCTGCCAATTAGACCTATTCAATATGGCGGTGGACAATGAAGAGGAATTTCTCTTCATTTTCTGCTGTGTGAACCTAGCCTAAGGCCCATTCATGTCAAGAGAATTTATGTCAAGAATTCTGCATCATGTCACACACTGATAAAGCCTAAAAATGGGAATAATCAGCTGAGTGTCTTGTTCTGCGGCAAGATCTAACAGAATGCCTATGTGTGCAGTGTCCTGCTTTTATCTCTGTCTCCCATTGTATTCAGGAAACAATCTGTCTCAAAAGTAGCCCCAAATTCCTTTCTGAATTTTTTTTTTTCTTTGTAACCAAAGCCAGCAGAAGTATATGAAGAATTGATTCCTTTATCCCATTCATTGTACCCATTCCTTTTGAAATTACTGTTGGCCCAAAAATGTGGCAAAACCTGCACCAAAATTGCAGTGTGTGTCTCTAGCCTTAGGCCGGGACCTTACAGGCTGGAAACACCGCGATTTCCCGTGGCGGAAATGTTACGGGAAAAATTGCGGCATTTTACAGTAACTGCAAAGTGGATGGGATTCATGTGAATACCATGCCCACTTTGCATTTAAAACTGCAATGTGGACATGCTGCGATTTCCATAACTGGCATGGTTTAGGAAATTGCAGCATGTCAATTATATCTACAGAAACGCTGGCGGCTTTCTCATAGATATATAATAGGAACAGAAAGTCCTCGGAGGAAAACTCTGCAAACTTTCTGTTTAAAGTGTTGCAGGAAGAACCGTGATGTGTTCCCACCGCTGTCTTTCCCTGCAGCACTTTAGTGGGGGGCCTTAGGGTAAGGGTAGGGCCTCACTAGCTGCTTTTTTGGTTACTGATTTTGCAACAGTTTGTTTAGATGGATATTTCCCATTCCTTTTCAAGCTTTTCCGCAGTGTGAGAACATAGGCCTCCTTCACACAACTGTACAGTACACTTGATACTCAATTGCCGATCCACAGTTGTGGATCAAAGCAGAGACACATGTATCCCTATAGACCAGGGGTAGGGAACCTTCGGCTCTCCAGCTGCTGTTAAACTACAACTCCCATCATGCTCCATTCACTTCCATGGGAGTTCCAAGAACAGCAGAGCAAGTATGCATGCTGGGAGTTATAGTTTTGCAACAGCTGGAGAGCCGTACGTTCCCTACCCCTGCTATAGACCCATACACACCACTGTTGTTTTGTTTTGGAGCTGTGATCTATACAAGGTCTAGAAATTATGAAGCATGTTTATTTTTTCCCACATTTGCAGCACATACACGTGTAGGGGATCATAGAAGTCTTTTGCTGATCTGTGATTGTGGATGACATCACAATCACATTGTTTTTTTGTAGATCAGTGTTTGTGAACACTAAAAACCACAGTTGTGTAAAGGAGGCCGAAATGTGCTGAGCTGCATCTAAGCTTTAACCCTTTTACTGCCAAAGGTCTATCTTATATATCCTGACCGAGAGGTACATCAGTAGCCAAGAATGTATGAAAATTATAGCATGTTAAAGGGATTGTCCAGAATAAACCGTTTTTGGCAAGGAGGCCAGAGAAGGCGTGGGAACAAAGAAGAAAAAAACCCCACATACTCTGCTGTCCCTGGTGCTGTGGGGTCTCCCACCGCAGTCCCATCCTGCTGCTCCTGGGGTCTTATTCTGGCGCTGCATCTGATCACTGAGGCCAATCATCTGCCTAAGGAAAGGACACGAGACTTCACGAGTGACATATGTGAGTGACGTCCTGGTTCCTTTACTTAGGCTGCTTTAATTTCACCTGCTAAATTTTACCTATAGACTTTGGGAATGGCAAAAATACAAACCGCAGGATGTGTGGAGCGTATAACTTTCTGCTTGGGTCACACGTTTTAGCACCTGATATCACTTCTTCAAATGAAAAATGATTCAGAACTGCATGTCTGTATATGGGCAGAAGCTACAAAGCTCAACCAATTCACAAAAAGCTAGTGAGTGTTGTGCAAGTAAATATGTAACAATCTCTATATTACACAATAGTGGTCGTTTTATAATATCATTTATTTTGGTAATTTTTCTCTAACTCCACCCAAAACTGTCCCCAATCCAACTCCTTAGCCCTGCTATTTTCACTGAATATATGGATATATTTAAGGTTATTTTTTTTGTACTTGGCAATAATATAAAAAAATTGTCCTGGCTACCACAGGTGCAAAATATTTTTTTTAAAAAAATCCCTGGAAGCATAAGGGTTAAAGGGAACCTGTGAGAAGGATTATCTATGCTAAACCACCACCACTAGCTGTTGGATTGGTTAATAGGCTTACTAATGGTGTCCTTATGTGGCAAGTGGAAAAAGGATTTATTCCATTGGTGCTTGCACTGTTTCCTACTTGCCTTGCAGCAGTCACAGTGTTGGAGGGGCTCTGGGGGGGTCACCCAATTTGGAGTAACATTCCTAAGGATATCAATCACAGGTTTGGGGTTAGGACACTCAGATTCACCATGCAAGCTTCAGAAGTAGAATCAGTGGTGCAGGTGCTTCATTTATGATGCCCTGGGATGATGGGCCTATATTGAGATGATTTACCTATGGGCAGTAAGTCATGCTAGTTTGGGCCAGGCTTGACTTCGCTTCAGAACTTCTCCACCCCTATGGCTTCAGCTTGGTAAGCAGTGTACGACACGTGCAGCTATTATGGTGCGTTTCTGACACTTTTCTACAGATAGTGATGGCGGATTACAGTGGATAAACATTCTGATATGTTCCCTTTTAAGAATTTACAACTGAGGCGCATTTATAGTTTTCTGCCACATGATGGCAGCAACACAATCAATTTTGTAACGTAAAAAAATAAATTTTAATAATTGGATTGTCTCTCACCCCTCTGCTGCCCCAAAATATCTAAATATTGTGTTGACACATACAAACTTATGTTTCCATACTATGCCACATATTTCAGGCCTGCATCCAGTGTGGACTATACATATAAGACTATGTTCACATCTGGGTGACGTTTCCATTAAGGGACTGTCGGTCTGTCTGAAATCTGCAGATGAAAAGTCCTGCATGCACGCCTTCTTTGTTCGCCGCTTTCAGTTTAAAAACAATGGGATCTGGGGCTCTGTATGTGACTGCAATTTTAGCGGTTCCCTTGTCTGTTGTTCTGGTCCTCTGACAGAACAGAACAACGGACAGCTAATGCTAGTGAGAACTTAGTGTCACGGTATATTCACACTACTGTTACTGTCATCCCTCCATTTATGTCTATAATCCATTCACTCTAATGTAAACAATTAGATGCTTTCTTTGCATTGGCGGATACACTGGAGGGTAACGCTGTAGGATCTTTATAAAGGACAGCTGTGATTCCAGGGCATTGCATCCACTACATGGCTGTTGTATATTACCACTGTGAATTCTGCCACTGCTAACTCGCTGTTAGAGCCTGTACACACAATATGGCACTGATTCTGACACGTAAACTCGTGTCAGAGTCAGCGCTTCAAAACAGGATCCCATTGACTTCAATAGGTTCCGTTTAACGCGCATAACACATTGAAATCAATGGATTAAAAAGCCTCCCATTGATCTCAATATGTTACGCATGTTAAACGGAACCCATTGAAGTCAATGAGATTCTGTTTTGAGTGCTGACTCACACGAGTTTACGTGTCAGAATCAGCGCCGCGTTACATTGTGTGCACGGTCCCTTAGGTTGCCTCCCCAGCCTGAGACAGGCAATTTAAGTGTTTTTTTTAGTGTAGTAGCTGCTATGTTTGGCCACATTCACACACCACAGTATTTTGGTCACTATTTTATATCAAAACCATGTATGGAGCAAATACAGGGAAAAAGGTGTAATGGAAAGATTTACATGTCTTCTGGGTTTGTCTTGCAAATACTGATCCAACCAGATTTCTGTTGTATGCTATAAAGTGGCCTTACTGAGCGCCCTGGTGTATACTGCTTGTCTGATAATGAGAATACACAGACCTAGTTCACCTTTAACCTACAAAGCAGATGAAGCCTGTTCACATGAGGCTATAGAACATTATATATGTACACGCATCAGATGCCACCATAGTTTTCTACAATTGAATATGTCATGCCCTACAATATTATAATATAACCTCAGATAATTTTATTTTTGTTGAATTAGGAACAAACCCATTGTTTGTACTCTCCTCTATCACTCAGCCTTTAGAGGGAACCTTTTTACACTCCAGAGCACATATTACAAAGTAATAAGGGGGTGGAGAACACTGTAATGTGATCCAGGGAAATTACCAAAACCCCCAGAGGAAAATAACCCAAATCTCATGCGGCAAAATAGGCTATGACTTTATCACACAGCCAGGTCTGTGAAGGGTTGAACACAATGGCCATATGACGGATCTTCCTCACTAGTGTGTGGTTTTCTTAGCATTACAATCTGCACGTTTCTATATTCCTGCATAGAACAGATTGTGTCTGATGTGTTGTGTAGTTCTCATTTTGATCACTAGCCTCGGCCCGCGACTTTGTCTGCGGGTTGTTGGTGTCTATGATCGACCTATATTCAGCAAATTGCTGCCGGCGATGGTTTGCCTGCTCCGGCATTTCGGCAGCTCTTAAGCTGTCCTGCTGCTGAACTTGTTCTTCACACCGTGCCTATGATTGTTCCAGCATCTCAGCATCTCGCTGGGACGCCATATAATGACAGTGTTGTTGGTATTGATGATCTGCCTGCTCAAGCGTTTCGACAGCTGTGAAGCTGGCCTGTCGCTGAAAGCATTCCTCGCGCTGTGCCTGGGATTGTTCCGGCAGCTCACTGGGAAGCCATATAATGAGTGTGTTGTTGGTGTTGATGTTCAGCATGCTCCGGCGTTTCGGCAACTCTCAAGCAGGCCTGCCGTTGAACTCGTTCCTCACACTGTGCCCGTGATTGTTGCGGCATCTCAGCAAGTCGCTGGGACGCCATATAATGAGCGTGTTGTTGGCGTTGATGATCCGCCTGCTCCGGCGTTTCAGCAGCTCTCCAGTTGGCCTGGCACTGAAGTTGTTCTTTGCACCGTGCCTGTAATTGTTCCGGCATCTCAGCAGCTCGCTGCAATGCCATATAATGAGTGTGTTGTTGGCGTCGATGATCCCCCTCAGCTCCACTTCAGGAGAACTCTGACTTCTGGCTTCCTTCATAGCTCTGGTTGTTTGCGAAAAATTAGATTTTCTTTTTTCAGGCATGTTTAAAATTGACAAACTCCCAATTTGGATTAAAGGTGTTTGCTCATGTCAGTTTGTCTGAATTGCCTTCAGATCAGACAATATGCAAATGTATGTACACTGAGGGTCAGTGTGTGTTTACACAGAGAGATAACAGACCTGGCTGAGATAAGGTGCTGCAGCAGCAGTGTAAAATAGTATAAGACCATAAATTCATAAGTCATGAAGCCATGTCATTTACTGGGATAAAAAGTAGCCTGTTAATCAAGGTTACAATCTATCTATTTGCCAAATTTCATCCAAATCCGTTCAGCCGTCTTTGCGGAGGAACAAACACACAAACTTGGATGGAGGATTACCATGGCAGTAGCATGGGGCATATGTCTATTTACAGATGACTATATAATATGTGTGGGTGTATGTGAACTGGGGGAAGCGCTGGTTCCTGGCACAGTGTTGCACCACAATCGCGGAGGGGTTTTGTAATTGTGCGGTGTTCTTTCCGGTCAGACACACACAGAGCACACGGGCAGGGACTTTATATACTTTGCATATGTTCCTTTGGTAGATATTTCCTATGCAGTAGTTTTCCAGTCTTGCACAACTACAAGCTCTTCCTGCCATGTGCTCAATATGTTCATATCCCTGGTAGTGAAATGGAAAGCTACACATTTACACTGGATTCTCTACTTTTACATTTTCTATATATTTTGTGTACACCCAAAATTATGGCATAAAGTTTCCCCTCCTCCTTGGAAAATGGAACTGGGAAAGAAAAACTGGAAAGGAGACCACCTGGTTGATATTAGCCCAAGAGGGCATCTTAGGGTTAAACCCAGCAAGCAGACAGCAGCAAACCAAAAGGAAGCATACTATGGTATCGCCCTATAAGAGACAACCATTGTCTAAGGGAGGGGTGCTCACACTTCTTCAGCATGTGAGCTACTTCCTAAACTGATTAAGGCAAAAGATCTACTACCCACTTCTGGTGGGTGGGGCCAGGTCTGTGGGCGGGGCCGGGCAGGCCTGTGGGAGGGACATGTCTGTGGGTGGGGTCGGCATGGAGCGTGAGAGCAGGAGACTGTGGCCGCCCAGGGATCCCCGGTGTCTGCTTTTTCATAGCGCAGGCTGAGAGTTATCTCTGGACACTGGTAGGCTGGGGCTGCAGCAGCCCCGCCTGCCAATGTCCGGAGATGACTCTCAGCCTGCACTGTGAAGAAGCACCACCCCGACTCCCTCCATCCCTAAGAGCGGGGAGCGTGTCATCCCTCGGAGCTGCTGCTTCCCGGCCTGCAAGTGTCCGGAGTGCTTGTTCACAGCGCAGGCTGAGAGTCGACTCTCAGCCTGCACTGTGAACAAGCAGACACCAGGGATCCCTGGCTGCATCCCGCGCTCGACCCATACGTCCTTCGCGATCGACCGGTAGATCACGATCGACGTATTGGGCACCCCTGGTCTAAGGGAGGAAAGGTTAAACAGGTAGGGAGGAGAGACCATACTTCCCGATAAAACCTATATATGCAAATTCTTTTAGAGATCCTTAACAATGGGGTACTTAACACCGTTACAGCGGTAAAGAGAATATCCTTAAAACTAGGCTGGTAGTGCAATCCAGCCATACAGGAAGTAGGCCCAAAAAAGTATAACAGAAAAAAGGGTCCCCCGGGAAACAGGACCAGCAAAAAGGTTTATGGAGCCTGAAGTGACATCACTTTCCTTGGCTCCGAAGCATAAGCTCTGCTGTAGTGCTCCGCAAGGCCAAAAGCTACACAGGGGCTGTGATCTGATAAGGGCAGGCAACGGCCACTGACACAGAGCGCAGCAGAGAGAAGAAGGAAGCCTCAGGAGTAAATGCTCCCAAGGAAAAGGGATGTACAACTTAAGAAGAGAAAACTACTAAAAAGAGGTTAACCCTCAAAATCGTTTTAGGAAAAAAAATGGGAGGAAAAAAAGACTAAGATCAGTAAGTAAATAGGGCCCGTTACCAGCTGGAATAACTCCAGCCGGTAGCGGCCTATTAAGAAAAAAACGCGGCGGTAGTGGCTGTCCCCCTAATGTCCCGGGCCCTGTGGCAGCCGCCTCTGCTGCTTCTGCGGTAGTTACGCCACTGGCCTGACACTCTGCACTCCTGCCGATCAGTTGACTGAAGAGGACACAGCTTTTTAACTAGTGGCTGTACTTAGTATAGAAGATCAGCTTGATTCATGTCTATGGGATTGATTTGCAGTGAGCTACAAATATTACAGAGCTGTGTGGGCTTGCCATAGCCTCTTTAGTCAACTGTTCTGTGTGCCTCGATTCAGACCCTCACTAATCTGATTCTCATAGACAGCAAGTAAAATAGTTGATTGCAGTAACTACTGCTATTTGGTACATGTGCCTTTTGCACTTAAATAACACGTTTGTAATTTTTATGTTAGATTCAAACTAGCGTTCAGGTCTCCGTTATTTGGGTCTGAATGGGGACCCAAAAGATGTAGAGCCTGTCCGCTTAAAAAGCAGTTAGACTATAATGTGGTCTGCCTGGTTTCTGGGTTTTATACTGAAACCGGTGGAGAGAACAGTTCTCCTTACAGGACTTTTTTTCCTGCCGATTTTAGGCGGAATCTGCAGCGGAGTTTCTTTCAGAGACCCCAGTGCAGATGTGACCCAGCCTTATTTGTGCATGTTCATTGCAGTTGCATCAGAGATGCCATTATTATATTTTTACACACAAGGCTGTTATAATACAATTGTTGTCTCAGTAGCACTACTAGAGAGCAGTGCTTATCTTTGCTATTTATATAGTAGAGTATTTGTAATTTCACATGCAGGGGTGAGTCTGTACGATATGTGCCAATGGCTTAGCTATAGGGGTCCCAGCTGCGACTGGGCCATGAAGACCGGGCCCCCTCTTCATACACTGTATGCTACAGTAAGGTAGTTCTACCAGAATCCTGAAGATACACCAACAGGACAACCCGCACAGAAACCCATACGCTCATTCATGCAGCCTGGTGTTGTCATTTCTGGCATCCATGGAGGTGACGGGTGAAGATGAGCAGGGCCACATTTCCTCTCATCTGCTTGTACTCACTATGTCTGCTGTTCAGTTACAGCCCAGTCAGTAATGAGTGTGTATATAAGTAAGAAGTTGGGGCATCCCTATAGTTATCTTCCTGTTCCTAATCCATGGAGACTGTAGAGCCCAGAGGAGCTCCCATGTATAATAATGCTGCCCCAGGTGTTCATGCCCTAGACTTGGCTGCTGCGAGACATAATGACTCTCTAATCCACAGGGAGCTCAACTGAGGGTTAAATCAGGTGTCACAGCTGAAAAACACAGAAGTGCGTATATCCACAAAATAACTCTTTCTTTATCTGTCTACCCATTAGTTAGGCATCTCAACAAGTACAGTGGCCATAGCGGCTGCATTGGGCCCTCAGCCTTAGGGGAACCTGGGCCCTGTGCTTTCTTTTTTTAAATACTCCATTACCTGTTGGATTACTACTTACTGATCCCTGCTCTTGCCCACGGCTGCTTCCGCTTCCATCCAATATCATATTGCTAATACTGAACAGCACCAGGATTTTGCTGACACTATTCAGCATCTGCATAGGACCTGCTTGAGGTGAAAAGGGAAGTGGAGGAAGCCGTGTGCAGGAGCGAGGACCGGTAAGCAGTACCATAGCACTGAGAATATTTGTAGGGTGGCGATTTCATTTGGTCCAAAACAGAACTGCTATTATTATTATTATAATACTCTGCGGTCTCTTCAGACCCCAGATATAATGATCAGAGGTCAAGGGGAGGTGAAGAAACATAACTAACAGTATTACTCACCTCTCCTGGGCTCCGGCTCAGGTCTTTTGGCCTCTTATATAACGTCAGAGAACACAGAGTCCTGTGATTGGGCCTCAGTGATCACATGAGTTAAGCTGGCGTCATAATGCATCATGACACCATCGTGACTACTGAGGCCTAATCACAAGGCTGATAGACCTGCACCAATCTCAGGAGCGGTGAGTAACACATGATTAATCACATCCTCTGGGCCTACGCTGATTATACTTTAGGGTCTTAAAAATGAGAAACTTTGTAATGAACGCCATATTAACACTGTTTACTGTTTGGTTGTTATTTACTGTGAAAACCCCCCAAACATATAGGACATCTGTTTTATGTTTGTCTTGTCCCTTGTAGCATCTCCCTAGTCTGGGCCAAGTTTTGCCGAGGGCAGCTCAGGTTAAAATAGGGGGTGTGCAGCATCCTGGAGTAGCTGCTGTTTTCTTGTGTTTGTCTTTTGTGCCTCCAGGTTGTGTTGGTTTGTCCCGTCTTATATGTTCTATGTTATATATGTAATTTGTGTATAAATTCCCATGTTATTTTCCCCCTTTGCAGTTCAAACTGCTGACTTGGTTCAGACCTGGCCAATCACAGGCCACTGGGAGGGGTTGTGAGGAGATTAGAGTCTCCTAGGTGGCAGTTGAGTCTCAGTCTAGTGTTGGCAGCCATCTTGTAGAGCTCAGGGACTAGCAGCCTGACCTCTGTGGGGAGAGAAAGCCAAGACTGGGTTCCAACTGTCACCAGCACGGCCTCTAGGAGGAGTATTCATCACCCCAGGCTCATCCAGAGACAGTGATATACCTATCTAGTATCAAGGCTAGTAAGATAATCAATAATGGCCACAAAAATATAAACTGTACAAAAATATACTTTATTTATTAGCTGCGTGAGCAGAAAAAGAATTTGTTTTAAAATCAATTAAAACATAGGGACTAATATGGGACATTATATTGTGCGGAGGGGCCGCTATGGGATATTATACTGCATGGAGCGGCCAATGTGAGACATTATTTTTAAAGGGGTTGTCCAGGAATTGGACAAACTTCAGAGAGGTATGGGGAAAATGTTGGCCTAAAGTCTCTATAAGGGGTATTCCCATAACTCTTGTTCTGCAGCCTGCATGCTCTGTGCTCTCTTCACTTCCAGGATTTCTCGGCACATTGGTGGGCGGGGTTTCACTTGCTCTGCTATCTGCTATGTTTGCAGTCAGTAATGAGGGATTGGTTGTAAATGCATTACCACAGTATAAAGCTGATGTGGAAACTGATGTAGCAGAGCTAGATTTCAGTCAGCTTGCATTACATACAGAGGTACCGGACTCCTTATCTCAGTCCGTATCAGCCAAATTCAATTAAACCGGATGATAAATGGAAAAGCTGAAGATAGACAGCACAGTAATGCCGGAGCTCTCACCTCCGCCCTCCCCTATCTGAGGAGCTCCATTGCTTGTCAGACCCTCCATCCCCCCCTGAGAGCAGGCAGCTACCTCACTTGGGAAATGAGCAGATAAGCCTAGTGGCCATAGAAACGCAGTGTCAACAATGAAGTGAATAAATTAAGATAGCGGCCAAACAAAGCAGTTGTGAAAAAGCAATGTATTTAGGAAAAGTCTTAAATCCACATAAACTAGCAGTATAGATAGGATGCTTTTCATGGGACAACCCCTTTAATGGGGATCAGTCAAGGGGGCATTTACTCTGTGGAGGCCAATAAAGGGGGTAGTATGTAATGTGGGGTGCCTGTGTGTGAGCCAATAAAGGGACCGTTATACTGTTTGGGGGCCAATAAAAAGGCATGTTATACTGTATGGTGAGTGGGGGATTCCACAACACCATGTTTGGTGAAAACCAAATACAGTTTATCAGCATAAACACTTCATGCCAGATGTCAAGCAAGGTGGTGAAGAGAGAAGGTTTTGGCTTATTTTGCAGTCACAGGACCTGGGCACTTTAAGTTCACCATGAACATTTCTGTATACTAAAGTATTCTAGAGTCAAATATGAGGGCATCCACAGCTAAAGGTTGGCTGAAACAGAGTCATGCAAGAGGACAAAGATCCCAAGAACATCAGCAAAACTACAACTGAATTGATGAAAAATAAAAGAATCAAGATATACAAGACATGCTGTGTCAGACCCTCAACAAAGCAGTGCATGAATGACTGCCCACAAACCTCAGTAAACAGAAGCAACATCCCACCTACAGTTCCCGGGGCCACAGCACACAGAAGCACAGTAGTGAGCAGATGCAGGGAGTGGACGCCAACTGATTTACCACTATATTCAACTCGTGTGTTTTCAACTCACTGCTCAAGAAAATAATGGGAACACTGAACACATCCTAGATCTGAATGAATGAAATATTCTTATTGAATACTTTGTTCTGTAGAAAGTTGAATGTGATGACAACAAAATCACACAAAGTTCTTCAATGGAAATCAAATTTATTAACCAATGGAAGCCTGGATTTGGAGTCACCCCCAAAATTAAAGTGGAAAAACACACTACAGGCTGATCCAATTTTGATGTAATGCCCTTAAAACGTCAAAATGAGGCTCAGTAGTGTGTGTGGCCTCCACGTGCCTGTATGACCTCCCTACAACGCCTGGACATGCTCCTGATGAGGTTGCGGATGGTCTCCTGAGGGATCTCTTTCCAGACCTGAACTAAAGCATCTGCCAACTCCTAGATAGTCTGTGGTGCAACATGACGTTGGTGGATGGAGTGAGACATGATGTGCTGAATAGGATTCAGGTCTGGGGAACAGGCGGGCCAGTCCATAGCTTCAATGCCTTCATCTTGCAGGAACTGCTGACACACTCCAGCCAGTCTGGCATTGTCCTGCATTAGGAGGAACCCAGGGCCAACCACACCAGTATATGGTCTCACAAGGGGTCTGAGGATCTTATCTTGGTACCTAATTGCAGTCAGGCTACCTCTGACGAGCACATGAAGGGCTGTGCGGCCCTCCAAAGAAATTCCACTCCACACCATTACTGACCCACTGCCAAACTGGTTATGCTGAAGGATGTTGCAGGCAGCAGATCGCTCTCCATGGCGTCTCCAGACATGACAATGTCACGTTGTACCATAGACTGTCTAGGAGTTGGCAGATGCTTTAATCCAGGTCTGGGAGGAGATCCCTCAGCAGTCCATCTGCAACCTCATTAACATATATATATATATATATATATATATATATATATATATATATATATATATATATATATATACTGTCTACTGATAAGTATTTGGACACCTGTGGTAGAATAGAAAACAACATTTATTCATATTTCATAGTTGGTAGAGCCTCGAAGGTACAGCCTTAAAGAGGACCTTTCACATCCTCAGGGCACCACTAGAAAGCTTTCCCGATCTGTGCCCCTGCTGAAGAGCTATCGGTGACGTTACCATCGCTCTTCAGTGTGAGAAGGGCGTTTCTGCTGTACCTGTACATACTGCACCTCCATCATGGCCTAAGCCTACTGCATCACCACCTGCTGTCTTGAACACCATCATCATCTCGGGGGTCATCATTTCCATCGATGGTCACTCTGCAACACCTACCATGGCTGCACCACATGTGGAACAGCCAGTTTACAAATGCAGCATGAACCCTACTGGGCCATGGAAAAGAACTAGGCCTGTGTACAGCAGCCTGAGGAAACCTGTTACTGCACCAACTTCCACTCCAGCCTCTTCCCCCAAGTCACCAGGACCTTCACCTGCAGAGGCTGAGAAGTGAGCAGCTCACCCTCAGGTTTTGTGCTTGGACACTTTCGTACCTGTGCCTCAGGTGGCAGGTTTGTTCTTTATTCAACAGAAACCAATTGATACACTGATTACTGTTTAGTTGTTATTTACTCACATTATTATTCACAAGGCTGATAGACCTGCACCAATCTCAGGAGCGGTGAGTAACACATGATTAATCACATCCTCTGGGCCTACGCTGATTATACTTTAGGGTCTTAAAATTGAGAAACTTTGTAATGAACGCCATATTAACACTGTTTACTGTTTGGTTGTTATTTACTGTGAAAACCCCCCAAACATATAGGACATCTGTTTTATGTTTGTCTTGTCCCTTGTAGCATCTCCCTAGTCTGGGCCAAGTTTTGCCGAGGGCGGCTCAGGTTAAAATAGGGGGTGTGCAGCATCCTGGAGTAGCTGCTGTTTTCTTGTGTTTGTCTTTTGTGCCTCCAGGTTGTGTTGGTTTGTCCCATCTTATATGTTCTATGTAATTTGTGTATAAAGTCCCATGTTATTTCCCCCCTTTGCAGTTCAAACTGCTGACTTGGTTCAGTCCTGGCCAATCACAGGCCACTGGGTTGTGAGGAGATTAGAGTCTCCTAGGTGGCAGTTGAGTCTCAGTCTAGTGTTGGCAGCCATCTTGTACAGCTCAGGGACTAGCAGCCTGACCTGTGGGGAGAGAAAGCCAAGACTGGGTTCCAACTGTCACCAGCACGGCCTCTAGGAGGAGGAATATTCATCACCCCAGGCTCATCCAGAGACAGTCATATACCTATCTAGTATCAAGGCTAGTAAGATAATCAATAATGGCCACAAAAATATAAACTGTACAAAAATATACTTTATTTATTAGCTACGTGAGCAGAAAAAGAATTTGTTTTAAAATCAATTACAAACATAGAAAATCATACATAAGAGTCACAGTGAGAAGAGCACAAAGAGTAATCATGATACACACATATACCATAGAGGGGTCAGAGGAGCTGAAGTGTGTACTCTTATATTTCACCAAATATATATAAGTACAGGGGCGTAACTACCGCCGTAGCAGCAGAGGCAGCTGCCACAGGGCCCGGGACATTAGGGGGCCGGCGACAGCCGCTACCGCTGCGTTTTTTTTTTTTTTTTAATAGGCCGTTACCGTCTGGGGTTACTCCAGCCGGTAACGGGCCCTACTTACTTACCGATCCTGGCAGGACCAGGATGTACGTTTTGTTTCGCACCCTACTCATCCAGAGACAGGGAATATACTCCAGCATCTCTGAGAGACAGTTGCCAGCTATGCCAGGAGGATCAACGGAGGAACTGACAAGAGGTACGCAGTTGGTCCTAGCTTCCAGGTAACCAAAACCCTGTCAGCAACTCCTTGCCTGTCTAGAAACCCCATCTCATTAAAGAGGGATTAGCACGGGAGGAGGAGTAGTGGTGGACTTTTATTTAAGAGCCTGTGACATCCCTGGGTGGCCTCCTCCCACAAGGCAGTGGGCCTGAACTGCAATTGATACCCCATCTGCAAAGTTGCTGGCGCTGCCAGTTGGATACAGTTGAGAATAAACAGTTTCTTAGTTCACTGCAACTCTGGATTCCCTGAGTTATTTGCCTGCATCACCATCAGGGCCCTCCTGAACAACACCACACCGGCTCAGTGTAGAGAGGTGCCCTCTCCAACTAGAAGTGACCTGAGGGTAACAAGATCACTATCACCACCATCAGGTAGTGCTGCAGGACACCCCCCCCCCCCTTCCTCGACTGTGTCCGGCCCTGGGGAGGGATTGGAGTGTGTGAGTAGTGTCCCTGGCCTAGCAGGTGGCACAGCCAGTGTCATCTTTACTCTCACTCTCTGGTCTCCTCCACTGGGTTGCGGCATTTGCACCTCCTAAAGCCCTGTGCACATGACTGAGTGTGCATCCGATGTGGGGCCGAGTTTGCAGCAGAATGCACTCAGAGTGCCATCCGAGTTCATTCCACGATGCATTCACATCTTTAGGGGCTTCTGATCTGTTCCTTTCCTTAGACTAGGCCAACAGTATTAGATGTACAGTGGGGTCTAACAGCCAGTACCGCAGCAGATCTGCAGTTCAGGGATATCGTGGCTCCTATTAATGTTTACTTGCCAGCAGCTGCTCACTCACTGTACCCTGTGCAGCAGCAGGTTTAGGTCCTGCAATGCTGTCTTGTAGACTCCAATGGGACATCACTGCAGTGCTTAAACCCAGCACGACACATCCTAAGCATAATGCATCATAGAAAGGTGGAAAACCCCTTCCAGCTATTGCTCTATGTAATGAGCAGTTCTGTTCAACTGTTTGGCACACTGTTACATATTTTCGGAAGCATGCAAAATTTCCCTGTCCAGTAGGATTGAGCCTATTGATGTGAATTAAGACTTGGAGTTTCTTGGAGTTACATATCAGTGATCTAAGGATAGGTCATCAATATCTGATCGGTGGGAGTCCAACACCCGGAACCACCACAGATCAGCTGTTAGAAGAGGTGACAGCATCCAGGCAAGTGAGAATTGCGGCCTCTTCACTAAATACCATTGAATAAGGGCTTTGCTTGGTATTGAAGCTCAGTCCCATTAACTTGAATGGGACTAAGCTGCAAACAGGCCACGTGATGAATGTATGTGACATCACTGTGCTGCCCTGAGCAGTTGATCCGAAGGAAGTGCCTGGGTGTTGGACCTGTACTGATCAGAAATTGATACCACTCCCATCTCCGAGCATGGCAAAGCAATGTTAATGCTGTACTACATCACAAAAGGCTCTACATGAAATGACATTACCCTTTAACTTAATGCAGGGCACACAGTGACTAACTATTCAGGTCCACATGACCCAGATAAGCAAACAACAATACATCTTTAGTTGGCTTTCATTAAGCAATTGGAAGCTTCATCTGTTCTCCCGGCAGATAAGGTCTCTTGAGCGTCATGTGTTCTGCAATATTAACCAGTTGAGTTATGCAAGTGTTTGTAGCATTAACAGTAATACAGTGTGACATGTCACATAACAAGTTCAGCTGGATATTTTGGGAATAAACCCAAGGGCATTTGTATTGCCAGGAAAAAAGACTGATAAAGTAAGGCCGAGAATTGTACTTTACTCTAAACAAACCCTAGCTGGATACTTGCCCAATGTCAATTCCAAAGTACCTGTAACTAAAGTGGAAAGAAAATGTTACACATACATTAGGGAAAACGGTTCAGCTCACCGATGAGTTTCTAAATAGTATTTGTGTCTCCAAATAATTCCAAAACATTGTGAAATATATCATTTATATAAGCTGGCCCTTAGCAGGTTTAGGTACTTAGACAAGCCTAATATTGTCTGTCTAGTCTTGGCAAAACTGTATATATAGTTATACGCTTGTCAGGTTGATACAGCAATGAATAATGGAGAATCGTCTGCATTGGTGGCATGGATGTAGAGACACAAGAGTGTACATACAGACATTCATAATATGTTTATGAGGACACCCCTCCACTTACAAAACTAGACTTTGTGAATGATGATTTCTGCTTCCTTAAAGTAATTGTAATTAATGATCTATGCTTACGATAGGTTATCATTGTCAGATGAATCATTCTGAGCAGACAGATCTATCCCCTGTGTAGCGGCTGTGCCAGGTTATCACAGAACACCTTTTATTCAAAAGATTGGGATGCGCCAGCCACTATATAGTGGATGGAGCTGTCTGCTTCCAGCTCTGAACACTGTGTAGTACCAGAAAAGTGAAAGTTTTTATTTTTTTATTTTAAAAACACATATTAACTTTACCTGCAGAAACACAAAGTTATATGGGATGGGGAAGGCCGTAAGATATATAAGGAGTTACTCAGCCTTTTCAAACTGGTCAATATCAATATTAGATCGGCGTGGAGCTGATTCCTGGCACCTCCACATATTAATGCTACAATCCAATCAGGGGCACAAAAATTATGTGCAAGTCAGTATGATAACCTGATATTTATTTCATAGATCTTCTTTCTTAGCTGCTTTTTAGCTCCATTTCATTTGGGCATTGCTGTGCCAGTTTAGCTACTATGCTAGGGTGTCTGATATAGTCTGAGACCTATCTCCTGCTATAGGCTGAACCTGTAATCATAGACAAGAAGTGAGTCCCCGCAGGCACTGAGGCTAAACTGTCACAGGTCGCAGAGCTCAGCCAGAAGAAAATAACTAGCAGGTAATTGTACCCCATGCATATACTAATATTAGAGATGGGTGAACCTTTCTTTATTATAAAGTTGGATAAAGCAATCCTCCCATTCATTTCTGTCTGAACTTCTTCAGATAGAAGCAGAAATTAAATTATTATATTCTGGGGTCTCTTCAAACCCTAGTGTAGCAGAGTCCCACATTTATATTCACCTTCTCTCATCTTTTTTAGGGCCTCCTCTTGGTGTCTGGAACTCTCTCTCAGTGATGTAATGTACCCAGCTGGCCATTGTGACCAAATAAGATAAGATCATCCTTTAATAGTCCCACAGTGGGGAAATTTCAGAATAACAGGCGTCAGTGGTGACATCAAGCATGAGACATCTCCAGGAGAGTGCCAGACACCATGAGGAGTCCCAAAAGAAGTGAGGGAAGGTGAGGAAAAATTAAAAAAAAAAAAAAAAAAAGAAAGAAAATCACCACCCCTGTGCCTCCGCCTATTACACTCTGGAGTCTGAAGAAACCCAAGAGTATAATAATTTACTGTAATGCATGTCGCGGCGGCCATTTTAGTTTGTCTGAGATGAATCCCAAATTTGGTATACTGTATTTGGATCAAACTTTGTGCCAAAGCAGTTTGCCCATCGCTAACTAATATACATATCATTTTTGAGCTTGCAACTAAAGGATCATTTTAAGTGCAGAGTGTTGTAAATTTGTGTTGCGTTCACAAAGTAGAATATTCCTTCAACGGTTTCACTTCTTGTGCTTCTCAGTTTAAAGGAATTCTGACAAGGGCAAACATTGATTCAGGAGACCCTGACCTACCTCCCTACCTGTGGAACTGGGTTGATATGCTGGGATCTGGTAACAGACTCCCTTCAAGATGCTGACAATGATTTCTATCATTTCACCTGTATAAAGCTACACTTAACTCCGACTAATAGTGTGGAAAAGGGGAATGTAATTGAAGTATTTTGCTAATCTGTAGTAAATGGCCTAGAAACAATTCCCTACTGTCATGGTGATCACTTCAGACATCATAAGGCTTTGTTTGTTCAGAGCAAACACCTATTAGGAAAATTTGTGAGACCAGTTAGACAAATCTCTAGCGCTCCATTTCTCTATATATCAATTTATAGCACACACAAGGGAGAAGTTAATAGTTAAAGTGCAACTCCCACTTTTTTTTGTAACCATTTTTGTAATATACTTTATTATCCTATCTAACTTCCCTTTTATTTTAAAACAGGTTGTAACGTTCTCCTGAGCAACACTCTGTAACTAGGGAAAGTCTGTACATACATGAATTATAAACATGTAGAGCTGAAGTAGTTACCAAAGGGGTCTAGCTAGCTAGAAAAGAATTAGAGATATCACTAGTTATAAAATAAAGCCAGGAATGTGATTTTTATCGGCACATTAAGTTCATATTCCCAGCTATATTTTTAATTACGGTAGACATATCTCAGGTTATAATATAGCTAGTACATCAATCTTGGCAGTACATGAAAGCTGAAATTCTAATTTTTCAAGATGTTATAAACTGGAGATTCCGCCATTTGAAGTGACCATCCCATCCCAATAATAATAAATAATAATAATAATAATAATAATAGGGAGTTACACTTTAAGGGTATATTCACACGCCAGAAAATGGATTCCGCGTGTGAATATATTGAGCGGCTATCCATGACAGAATGCCAATGCAGTGCACCGGCATCCTGTCACGGCATTCCGCTCCGGATTAGGCCCGAAGAATAGGCCTAATTGGGAGTCTTCCCTAATCGGAATCTGCGGGAAGAAGGGGCATGTCGCTACTAGCTAGTGGAAAAAAGAAGTGAGCGGCTCCCATTAAAGTCAATGTGAGCCATTTTTGTCAGCAGATTTTGAGGTGGATTCCGAGTCAAAAATCTGCTGCCAAAAAACTCTGTATGAACTAGCCCTTAGGCTAAACTGGTGTTTTCAGTAGATATATGTGCATGTCACCCAAAGCATTGAAGTTTACCTTTGCAGAGTGCAGTTGGGTGCTGGAACGGATTCACAAAAAAATTTTAAAAAAATTGCCTTTTCTTCAACAAAGCAGATGAAATACAGTAGATAGAAACAGATGCCCATCTGCACCAAAACAGATTGTTTTCACATTATAAAGTACAAAGAAAATAAGCAGCATGACCTGCTGTTCTAGCACACAACTTATAAGCAAGTAATGCTCAGTAGTCTTTTAGGCTAAAGCCCCATGTTGCTGGCCACAGTGAAAAAGTGTGATACGCGGTTATCACATTGAAAGCAATAGGGAAACAAGCCTCCCATTGATTTCAATGGGGGAGCGTTCGTATGCCGGCACCCATTCAAGTGAATGGGAGCTGGTTTTTACGCGCTCATTCTGAACGACTTTTACGTTCATAATAGGCTCCCCGGCTTGTCTGCAGTGATTTTCTTTTGCAGGCTGCTCTATGCAGCCTGTAAAAGAAATGATGATTTTTTGCAATGTATTGCAATGCATTAGCATTGTAATGCATTGCATTAGTGATCAGACCCCCTGGGGTTCAAGACCCCTAGGGGGTCTAATAAATGCGAACATATAAAAATAAAAAAAAAATAAAAAAATTCAAAAGTATAAAAAATTCAAATCACCCCCCTTTCCCTAGAACATATATAAAAGAAGTTAAATACTGTGAAACACATACATGTTAGGTATCCCTGTGTCCGAAAACGCCCGCTCTACAAATCTATAAAAATAGTTTTCCCGTACGGTAAACGCCATAGCAGGAAAAAGAGTCAAAAGAGCCAAACTGCCATTTTTTCACTGTTTTGTTCTGATAAAAATTTTAATAAAAAGTGATCAAAGCAATAGTAATTCCCTAAAATGGTATAGCTAAAAAGTACACCCACCCCACAAAAAAAGACACCCTATGGATTTTTTTTAAGGGGTTAAAATGTAAATAAAATCATATAAATTTGGTATCCCCAGAATCGTACCGAAACATAGAATACAGATGACATGTCATTTTGGCTGCACAGTGAATGCCGTAAAACCGAAGCCCATAAGAAAGTGACAGAAATGCATTTTTTCTTAAAATCCATCCCATTCTGAATTTTTTTTCCAGCTTCCCAATACATTGTACGGAATAAATTATGGCGGCATCATGAAGAACAATTTGTCATGCAAAGATTAAGACCTCATATGGCTCTGGGAGTGGAGAAATAAAAAAGTTATGGGGTTTCGAAGAAGGGGAGTCAAAAACGAAAATCGAAATATGACGTTGGCGGGAAGGGGTTAAACGGTCCTTTTTACACATGTGGTCAAGGCATGGGTGCCACACACATTACAGCTATATTCCAGACCACACCTGAACATGCCATTGTCCCAAGTGCCAAGTATTGGTAGAG
Organism: Leptodactylus fuscus; assembly: GCF_031893055.1. Classification (NCBI taxonomy): domain Eukaryota; kingdom Metazoa; phylum Chordata; class Amphibia; order Anura; family Leptodactylidae; genus Leptodactylus; species Leptodactylus fuscus. The sequence continues at coordinate 42,487,739 of NC_134273.1, forward strand.
CGCAGCAATTACTCTTAAAAACTCAGAGGTACGCAAAATACTTCTATGATGGCTAAGGAGCAAAGTTCACTTATACTGTGGATTGTAAATTCATCTGAGCAGTGCTCCAACCTAATGTTTCATCTGCAACTGAAACACTATGCACCACTAATGGAACATTAAATAACAAAAAAAAAAAAAAGAAATTCCCACATAGGCCAGGCTCCATTGTCAAGAAGATTTAGGCGTCAACCATCATATTCATGAAATGTGGCCAAGAACAACACTGCCAAACGTGTGTAACCAGCGTTCCATACAAACTCCTCCTTGCTGAGAAGGAATGTTGGATTTGGCCTCAGGCTCTAGCAATCATATGTTTACCATGGAAAACCATCTTTAAGGGTGGGTTCACACCAGCGCCCAATCTCCGTTTTGCAGGTTTCCGTTTCCTGCCCGAGAAACTGGACAGGAGACGGAAACCTGCAGTCACTTTTCAAACTCATTCATCTGAATGGGTTTGGAAAGTGTCCGGCCGTGAGCGTTTTGAGCTCTCCGCGGTGAAATGTTGGTTTTTTTAACCAGACACAAAGTTGGACATGCAGGACTTTGTGTCCGGTTAAAAAAACTGGTTTTGCCGTGGAGAGCACAGAAGGCTCACAGGCGCTCACGGCCTGCCGGGTTTCCATCTTCTGTCAGCAGAAGACGGAAACCTGAAAATGGAGATCGGGCGCAGGTGTGAACCCGCCCTATGGGTCCATTCACATGGAGAAAAATGGTAAGGAATTTGGTGTGGAATTTCAGCACTGAAAAAAAAGCCTCTCTGCTTACTTGCATAGAAATAAAAAGTAGGTTTTTCATCAAAATTAAGTGTCCATTCTACATCCTCGAGCACTGTGCACACAGCTGATCGGCTTCCTTCTCCATTCATTAAACGGTTCTGCTCCTCACTAGAAATGCTTGTCTGCATTAGATACCTCTCAGTCCTCACACGTACAACTCTATGGAGTAAGAAGGGGTTGAGCAGAATTTACCTGCCGCCTGGTTAATTTATTTATTGCCTCATTCTTGTACTAGCAGCCTCTTATCTACAACCTAGATAAAAAGGCAAGTAGCAACAGAGTGTGAGGAGTAGTTCACACGGAGTAAACGCACGCTCATTTTGGCAAAATACATGTGTAAAGAATACACGTGTAAAAATAAGACTCCCATTGACTTCAATTACATTTTACATGTGTATTTTGCCTTTTTTTTTACACGTGTAAAAAAATGTCATTGAAGTCAATGGGAGTCTTATTTTTACACATGTATTTTGCCAAAAGGAGCACGCGTTTACTCTGTGAACAACCTCTAATAGCACCATTTGTGTCTTTTCTACGCCTTCTCTCTTCATTAACTAACATGGAGAAAGTAACTGCCTGAAAAGTGGTGAAGAATAGATATATTACGAAATTTCACATGCCAGTATGTTTCTATACGTAATGGTTTTGGATACAGCCAAGAGAAATCTACAACTGTAAATTACATGCACACAATGAAGAATGTCAATTTACTGTAATGTCAGCCGTTTGCACCAAAAACTGTTGCTTGAGCTTTGCAGCACATTAAAGGGGTTGGCCACTTTCTGACCAATATTGACAAACAAATGTACAATAAAAAGATATACAATTTTCCAATATACTTTCTGTATCCATTCCTCATGGTCATGGTAGATTTCGGCTTGCTGTCATTCATTGTTACTTCTAGACTCATCACATGACCATGGACCGTAAATCACATGACCATGGTCAGACTTTTATCCTCTAGAAGTATCAGAATGAATGACAGCAAGCCGAAATCCAGAAAACTGTGAGGAATTGATATAGAAAGTATATTGGAAAATTGTATATCTTTTTATCGTGCATTTGTTTGTCAATATTGGTCCGAAAGTGGCCAACCCCTTTAAGGCCTCACACACATGCTAATGTACTGTTTTGCATGGCTAGCATTCTGATCCATTCATTTCTATGGACCCACACACGACCAGGCTCCAGTATATGAGGCCCATGACCCTAGGTCAAAACGCTGGACAGTGAATGGGGCCATGGAGGAACATGAATTTCATCCATCTACAGTCTGTGTAAAGTAATCTCAGCCTGGCGACACAGCGCACATCACCTTATTAATGTTTTAGACATGTTCTGAGAATTAACCTACAACAGGTAGGTGTAGCATACCAAAAAGAATGTGTTAGTAAGGGAAGGGGGCAGAGTACTAAACTCTTATAATAGGCCAATTGCCCTTTCACATTGTTAGTATAGTGTACACCTAATACACCATCCCAGTTTAGTGTATGTTTTGGTGAAAGCCTGAAGAATAAAAACAGCACCAAGACATGATACATTTAACTAGAAAATAATTTATTAAAGTAGACATTTGCACAACACTAAAACCACATAACCTATATGTACAACATGCACAACGCTCCCAACCTCCACCCAACTTAGGAACTGTTTGCTCGTTTGCTTTTGGCCTTGCGGACTTCTTCTATTAGGTCTTTTAGATACTGGATCTCTTTTGCTAAAGAATCTGCCTTTTCTTTAAGGATGTCATTTTTTGATTCCAGTTCTCTGCACTCTGAAGATATTGCATCTTGTTCTGCTCTCTTCTTCTGCCGGTAGCGAGTGGCTGCTGTTTTGTTCTGCTCCATTTTCTTCTTTTTCTTGTCTACTTTGGGTTGCCCTACAGTTTTTACCTTTGCCGAGACTTCTCTATCCTTTGAGGGAAGATCATAGGGTTTGGGTCTCTCAGAAACAGGGGATGAGGGGGAGGACTGAACACTACTAGGGTATTCAAGACTAGATGTGGGACTGTGCTGGGGAGATTCCAGATATGATGGGCTCATATATATGCCACTGTCGTTATCTGAGGAATCCTCCTTCTCACACTTTACAGTTTCCAAGGTATATGCAGCTGAGGACCTTTTATCCTCCTCGGCAACATCTACCTCACTGCCTACATCTAAGATAAAGGAATGGTCTGGGCTGGAGACTTCAGACTTTATTGAATTTGGACTCATAGGGGCCACCTGATCTGCCTCCAGTGAAGGTCTAACAAGAGAGATTTTGTCTGGTGTTGGCACGTATTGACCAAACACCACTGGGAGAGGTGGGTCCTCTAGGAGATCACACGAGTCATCCAACGTGGCCATGAGCTCATCTGGAGAGACGGTGGATTCCAGATCTTCCATCCCAAGCAGGGAATCAAAATCAAACTCCTTCAGGTCCATCTTTTCCACCATCCAATCCATGCCGGAGAAGGCATCCCCTGGAAACAAAAGAGATTTCAGTCTCAGTTGAACTTATGGGTTGCGTTTTATTTCACTTTAAGGCTGAAGCTCCACACCAAAGCAGTGTTTTCACAAAGTGGAGGGGACTCTAGGTAATCCCATCCACACATTGCATAAAAATCCAAAAGTGGAAAAGCAGAGTTTTCAAAAACTCACATTGATGAAAATCGCACCATGTCAATTATACCTGCAGAAATGTTGGCGTTTGCCATATAGGTATAATAGGGGCAGTAAGTCCAGAGGAAACCTCAGCAAAATTGCATTTCCACAGTGGTTTTTGCTGAACTTCATTATGTAGGCCTTATCCTAAAGTGGTTGTACCATGATCAACCCCCCAAATACACACTTAAGCATTTTATCTGAGCCCCACAAGAATGGGTTTCCAGGTTGCTCTTTGGACAGATTGTCAGAAACGGTAAAGTACTGTTTTAGGCTAAGTTCAGACGGAGTATTTTGAATTGGAATCTGAGGCTGCGTCAGGTTCCGGTCCAAAATACGGGGTAGCTGCGTCTGAATGCCGACGCAGTACACTGGCATCCAGTCACGGTACTGCAATCCGGATTAGGCCCAAATGAATGGGCCTAGTCAGAAGCGTCTTCAGGCGGATTCGCGAGGCGCAATCTGCCTAAAGAATGAGCACGTCCATTCTTTTTTTTTCCAGGAGCCGGAACAAACGGCTCCTGGAAAAAAAAACTAAAACCTGACCGGCTCCCATTGATTTCAATGGGAGCTGTCTTTTAGGTCAGGATTTTGAGGCAAATATGGCCTCAAAATCCTGACCAAAAAACTTGTTAGGGTCAAATTCTCTATCCAAATGGACAAAGCTTTTTCTTGACACAACCATTTTAAAGAGGACCTTTCACCACCTCTACATATTTAATAGCTGCTCTACCAATTCCAGCACAGTTGCAATTTTCTCTCTAGCCCGGACTGTTCCTGAGCAATCAGTACAGTTAATTTTAGCCCCCAATATACTATTTAGGCTGTGAGCGGTGTCTGACATAAGCACACAAGGTGTGCAGTTCTGACGCTTACTGCCTCATTCACACTCACTGCCTGACATTAGAGTCTTAATAGCACATCAGACACCAAAACTATAGTTTGTTGCTCAGGCATGGAGGAAGCTAAACAGAAAATTCCAACTGTGCCAAAAATCAGTGGAGCTCCATCTATTAACAGATGTAAGACCCTGGTGAAGTAGTGTCATCTTTAAATGACCTCATAATAATAAGTATGTTATAAAATCATGTTTGATATGTCAGTGTAGCAGGAAAATCCTGGCTTTACTAGTAAAGGATTCAATGAATTCCTATATCTTAAAGATTACATCAACATGGAAAAGTCCAATTCTTATGTCTATCAGTGATGTCAGTAGTTTCATGTTTGACCACTGCCACTACATCATCTCTAGCTTTCCCAGTCCATTCATATATCAGCTTTATATTAACATCTAGATAGAAAAGTTCCAAATGGGTATAAAAAAAAAAATCCCCTTTCTGGAATTCTGTCGTCATATAAAGGTCAACCATCACTCATTTGCCTTTCTCATATTCATCTATAACCTTCATCCTTACCCTGGAAACTGCCAAGAGATTCCTCCAGAGGCAGCAGATCGGAGACGCCATTCTTAGCCTTATCGCTGGACAACCCATGCAATGGGAGGTACCCGGGGACCTCGATGCAGTCATCCAAGAGACCCAAACCTTCCTCAGCCGCCAAAAACGACTGGTTGAAGGGGGACAAAAAGTCCCCCAACAACATCTCTTCGCTCAAAAGGCTCATCTTTTTCAGGTACCAGAGCTTTCAGGTAGAAAGTGGATTTTGAGCTTTCTTTCTTGTATACAGCAATGCTGCTGTGGGATACCTTGGGAAGCCTGTGAAAGAGAGAAAAATACATAAACGTAGGTGAGGAGAACCATATTGACCAGCCAGCCCTGTCTCCTCTCCTCAGGCTGACAGCTGCGGCTTCCTCATGCCCATATATGGTAACTTCCCCTACGGCCACTCCCAGCCCACACGAGGACAGAGGCGCTCGGCAGCCATTTCATAGCTCAGCCATCTGCTTGCTCCCGCCGCCATTTTATAATAACACACGCAACATACGAGATGCCGCTCAGCTCTCATCCAGATAATCCATCTTTTTACTATGTGAGCCCCTGCCCCAGACCCCCGGCTCACTAGGCGCGCACAGCCCTCCATATAACCCGCCATCTGCTGTAATGTGAGCCTCCCAGGAGCCTACAGCCGAGCTCCGCAGAGAACAAGCCCGCAGCTGTCTCACTACAGCCCAATTTGGAAGCGACATCCCGAGGGGAAAGCTCACGGGAGACACGAGACACGCTAGTATTCTCAGATAAAGAAAGCCGTCCTAGCTCCCCACACTGACATGACACACACTGCCGAGTACTTACGCCATGATGGTGCAGATGCCTGGTGCTGCCAGCGCCGCTGGGTGCTGCTGCCTTGCACTGGCCTGGGGAGGGGGATGCCGCTGGCCGCTGCTGCCGCTATACAGCCATGGCTGGTGGCTGTGGTCCGCGCTGTTGGAGTGTTACAGGTCGAGCTCGTCACACAGTATACCAAAGGAATTCAACGAAGTTTATGACGGAGGAATGTACCGCGCTACACTATCTACGTCTTCTCCTTCATTACACCTGCAGACTGACGTGGCCGGAGCCGCGATCTTTCGCTATATACGGGCGCAGTGCTAAAAGTCATATCCCTCCGCCGGTATCATAGTGATTGTATTCCTCCGCACTACATTCCTGGAATTAGTGGGCGTGTCCTGCCGCGAGGCTTTATTTATGTCAGCAGCCGGAAGTCTGTTATAAATAGTGAGCGCAGGCCTGTGTGTCATGTATGTATGAATGTATGTATGAATGTATGTTAGTTACATGTGTGGCTGTCTGGGTATAATCTACATATTAAAAAATAAAGTCATTTCACAATAATTCTTAGTAAATTAATCACAAAACAATATTTAGCAGGAATATTCTGTATAAATTGGACTCCGGTTTATGGTTGAGCATCAATCACATAAATACATCACAGGATGAAAATCAAATGCACACCCCCTGCCAAAGAATAGTTGTGTATAAGGCCGGGGCTCCACGGGCCAGAAACGCTGCAGAAAACCGTGGAGTTTTACAGTACAGGCAAAGCGGATGGGATTCAAGCAATGCCCATGCCCTCTGCAGTAAAAACCAGCATGCGGACTCGCCCGATTTCCAAAATCGGAGCGTGAATTTTGGAAATCGCAGAATGTCAATTATATCTACGGAAAAGCTGGTAGTTTCCCCATAAATATAATTGTAACAGAAAGTCCACGGAAGAAAACTGCAAACTTTCTGTCTAAAGTGCTGCGGGAAGAATGGCGATGTGTTGCCATTGCGTTTTTTCCCGCAGAGCTTTATTGCTGTGGGTCATCCTGTGAGGCCTTAGTCTAAGGGCCCCTTCACACGGCATAAGCGCGCCGCTCATTTAGACGCGTATACACGTGTCCGAGCGCGGCGCTTCAAAACAGAGACCATTGATTTTAAAGGGAAGAGTGAGTATATCGGCATATACGCACGCTTCCCATTGAAATCAATGGGTTCTGTTTTCAAGCGCCGCGCTCGGACACGTGTATACGCGTCTAAATGAGTGGTGCGCTTACGCCGTGTGAAGGGGCCCTAACACACAGTTTTGGGCTTTTCCCACTAACAGCCAGGGAGATGCAGGGACTGTCCAAGGGCCCGTTCACATGGAGTAAACGCGCATGTATTTTGGCAAAATACACGTGTAAAAATAAGACTCCCATTGACTTCAGTGACATTTTTTACACATATAAAATGTCATTGAAGTCGAGCGGAGTCTTATTTTTATACATGTATTTTTACCAAAATACATGCGCATTTACTCCATGTGAACGGGCCCAAACACTGCGTTTTTGCTGCGGTGTTTCCACCATGTGTGGCCCCAGTCTGTTTTATTACGAGAGGTTTCAGGCAAATTTATTGTATAAACTATTGTGGTATGGCCAAGTCCACCAGTGACACTACACTGCAGTGACAGACACCAATTCACTTCTCACCATTACATTGGGGTGACATGCAGGCGATGACTGTGACCTTTCATTGTAGTGCCAGGTTTATACAGATGACTAGTAATGACCTGGGATCAGCTCCAGGTTGTAGAAGAAGCCCAGCATGAAGTTTCACTCCTGTACATACACTTTGCCCCACATCTCGCAATGATCATTTTAACAACCTTCCATTTACACAGCCAACCTTTGTCTCCTGACCTAAATAACAAAGCCAAGTGTACCAAATGTGAGGGTCGCACAAAAATCTATTTTTCTTGTCTTTTCAAAAGGTTCAGATTTACACCGATGTTCCTGTTTATTAGACTGTAACTTTTATAATGACAAAAGGGAACACGAGATAAAGCACGGCAAAATGGAAGAACATTGATACAGACACGAGGCCTGACACATACATGGACACACATATAATTCCAACAAAAACATATTGGGGTATGTTCACATGGGATGTACACGCAGTGGATTAGCATTTGCAAACTTGCCACTGACTAGTGTGCTGCATTGTACAGTCTTATCCACATGCTGTACAAAACAATAGCAGTTAGACAATGCAGAGTGACCTGTGGTGCAGGTTGTTTGATAGCATCCAGAGTTTTGCTACAGGTTTTCAGCAGCCGTTTGTGCTGCACAAAAACCCCCCCCCCACCTAATTTCAGTTTTTTTTCCACAGTGGAATTTGGGACTTTTCCGTTGTGGGAAAGCAGAAGACATTCCCAATTTTCACATCCTACGTGTGCTAGCCGTATGTACTCTATTATTAGTGACAGTCACAGGTCGCCTACATTTACCCATTTGGTGGCCATCTTTAGTTAGATGCCATTCTGTCCTTGGAAGAAACACAAATGATACAATAGATAGATAGATAGATAGATAGATGATAGATAGATAGATAGATAGATAGATAGATAGATAGATAGATAGATAGATAGATAGATTAGATAGATTAGATAGATAGATAGATAGATAGATAGATAGATAGATAGATAGATAGATAGATAGATATGTTTAGTTACAGACATAAACACTGTTACCAAGCACTGTGCAGAGATCGGGATGTCCCAACGTCCCATTGCAGCAGTTCAGGTAAGGATTTGGGTCGGATTATCAGGGGGAATCTGTGAAAGACATAAACAGACACCGGTTAGGAGTATAATGGGTGAGTACTGAAGGGTCACCTGGAACAGAGGCACACACTCTTAGGTTAAGGCTCCATTTTTCTGTTGCAGATTTTTTTTTTTTTTTTTTTGAGCCAAAGTCAAGAGTGGCTTGAAAAGGAATAGGAAATATATAGGAAACTCTTAAACTTCTCTCTTATACCAAATCCACTCCTGGCTTTGGGTAAAAAAAAACAAAAAAAACAAAACATCAAAACCTTCAACAAATATAAGCAGCTTTTTCCCAATATGGGGGTCAGTTTTAGGTTTTGGAGCTAATAAACAAAAGTTGTGCTGTAACTATGCATGAGGCTACTATAAAATGTTCTACAGTGCTCCCAGCTTTAGGGTGTGTTCACACAGCAATTTCTAAAATGTATTCTAAACACTTTTGTTATGCGCTGAAATACACAACAAAGACACCTAGAGACAGTTTCCCATTGATCTAAATGGGAGATAAGCATCACTGTTCATACAACTGAAAAGACCCTGAGCCGGTACAGACTGAGCACCCACAGCCTGGAGACGGGGCGACACAGGCAGACGTACAAGCCACGGGAGAACAGACTGTGCCAGCACTGTGACCAGGGGGCCCTAGAAGACGAGACCCACTTCCTGCTACACTGCACCAAATACTCAGCTGTGAGGGCCGTCTACTTCCAAAGACTCTCTGCCCACATCCCAGGCATCATATCTGCAGACAAGAAGAGAAAACTCTACATCCTGCTGGGAGAAGAGGAGTCCACTGTGGAGATCGCTGCCCAATATGTGTCCACCTACCACCAACTGAGGGGAGGATGGAACCCTATGGCCTCTTATACCCCCTAATCACCCCCAGACATTTCTGCCCCCCCCCCCCAATTACCCATTCACCACCAGACATTTCTGCTCCCCCCCCCCAATTACCCATTCACCCCCAGATATTTCTGCCCCCCCCCCCAATTACCCACTCCCAACGCCCTGCCCGCTATACCAACCATTCCCTCTGGCACCAATAAAGCTCTCCCGACTTGCATTAATCTGATTGGATGATGAGAAGAGGAAATTCTACATCCTACTGGGAGAAGAGGAGTCCACTGTGGAGATCACTGCCCAATACGTGTCCACCTGCCACCAACTAACAGAAAGATGAGACCCCGAAGACTATTATACCCCAAATCACCCCCCCCCCCCCCACCCTTTATTTGCTTTGGCAATGCCAAATATCTATTCGGCCGTGCCAATAAAGCTTCTTTGATTGATATTAAAAGTGTTTTATATACCTGAACACTCCAAGTATGCTTGTTTACTATTCAATATGTATATTGCAGGTGTTTATACAGCTGAAAATGCTCCTGCAAAAAAGTAATACACAAAAAACTTCCCTGAGTTCAGACGCCTCCAACAAAGGGCTGCTCTGTGGTGCTATGTATGATACCATATGAATTCACACATGGGGAGGTTCAGCAAGACTGCAGAATCTTACCTCAAAACCCCACTTACATAAGGCCACCAATGATCCCAAGATGATACAGTATAGTCATGCTGTCTTTGGGCTAGTTCACACGTGAACTGCCCGCGCAGGTTTTGACACAGAGAGAGACGCAGCGAGCCGCGTCTCTCTCTTGTCAAAACCCGCCCGCCGCGACCATTGCTGTCGCGGTTTAACCCTCTGCTGTCGGCTCAAATGAATGAGCCGACATAGGAGGGAGCTGCCGGGGGCGGAAGCCGCGCGGCTGAGCCTGCGCGGCTTCCGCCTGAAGAAAGGACATGTCCTTTCTTTTCTCCGCTAGCAGCAGCTCGCCGCTAGCGGAGAACAGAAGCCCGGCGGTCTCCATAGACCACCATTATAAGGGGAGGTTTTGGACGCAAAATCCGCTGTCAAAAACCTCCCCTTATACTCACGTGTGAACTAGCCCTTTGGTAGCGGCATGCAGACAGGGTTTTAATAACAAGTCACCACATTATCAACTTGTTCTTGGAATTTCTACATTATACCCTAAAAATCAGATGAGAAGATCGTACACGACAGTGAGCATCGGCCATGTGATGGACATTTTGTAAAACACAGAGGAAGTTTATCAGCCCATGTACGCCAGGTTTTTTTTACATAGATGTAGGGTGTAATTGTGACACATCTTTGGCTCTGTCTTGCCCCAAACATCCACCACATAATTCATTATTTCCCTTGCTCACCACCTTTAGCAAATGTTATAAGGGTAGAGAGCAAGGTGGGCTGGGGAGACCTCTACCCCACAAATTTATTATAACTTACCCCCCAAAAAGAATAATAAGTTACATAGAAAAGCTGTGCAAGTTCCTAACTAACACATATAACACACCATTCTAGTGCACCTAATTTATTAAGAAGTTGGAGCTCCTTAACAATACAGGTGCACCTTGCGTCAGTCAGGGACTTTTTTTTTTTTTTTAAGGCTGGTGTAGTAATACTAGTCTTAACAAATCCATCACAAACAAATCACGTCTGGTTTCTTAAAGAGGACCTCTCACCATCTCCAACAAGTCCCCTTGTTTATATCAATTAACCCCTTAAGGACCAGGCCATTTTTTGGTTTCGCATTTTCGTTTTTCCCTCCTCACATTTCAAGAGCCATAACTTTTTCATTTTTCAGTTCACAGAGTCACATGATGGCTTATTGTTTGCGGGACAAATTGTACTTTGTAATGGCATCATTCAATATGCTGTGCAATGTACTGGGAAGCTGGAAAAAAATTCAGAATGAGGTGCAATTGGAGAAAAAATGCATTTGCGCCATTTTCTTATGGGTTTAATTTTTACAGCGTTCACTGTTTGGTACAAATGACATGTTACCTGTGTTCTACGTGTCAGTACGAACGCAGTGATACCAAATTTATATAGTATTTGAAATGTTTTGATACTTTTAAAAAAATGATAAACTTTGCAAAATAGAAAAAAAATTTTGTGTCATCATGTTCTAACACCTGTAACTTTTTCATATTTCCATGTATGGAGCTGGTTGTGGTGTCTTTTTATGCGGGACAAGATGACGTTTCTATTGATACCATTTGGGGAAAGATCTGATGGTTTGATCACTTTTTATTCAATTTTTTATAGGAGGCAAAGTGTTGAAAAAAACGCTTTTTGGCTGTTTTTATTTTTTTTGCCGCTACGCCGTTCGCAGTACGGGATAAATGTTTTAATATTCTAATAGTTCGGGCATTTTGGAGCGCGGGGATACCTAATATGTTTATGTTTAATGTTCTTTAATTACTTTTATAGCTAATCTAGGGAAAGGGGGGTGATTTGAACTTTTATATTTTTTTTATTTTTTTAATACTTTTAAAAACTTTTTTTTTTCTTCTGTTACATTTATGATCAGACCCCTTAGGTACCTTGAAACCTAGGGGGTCTGATCGCTCATACTATTCACTGCAATACTACAGTACTGCAGTGAATAGCAGAATCCCAGCACTTCTATTAGACGATGCCTCTGGCATCGTCTAATAGATCTCATGCAGAGACAAGCCTGGAAGCCTTCAATAGGCTTCCGGCTGTCATAGCAACCGATCACCGCCCTCATGTGACGTTCAGGAGGGCGGCGATCGGGGAAACATGGCGGCGCCCATGCCGCCTGCGCTGTTTACACGCTGCGGTCGCGTTTGACCGCAGTGTGTAAAGGGTTAACAGCAGCGATCGGCTCGGGCACCGACCGCTGCTGTTATTGGCAGGTCCTGGCTGTATTATACAGCCGGCATCTGCCGTGTATGGAGCGAGCTCAGCGTGTGAGCTCGCTCCATACATCCCCATGCGACCCATGACGTACAGTTACGTCAAGGGTCGCTAAGGGGTGAGTCGCTGCTCCACTGATTTTATTGTAGTTGGAATTTTCTCTCTAGCCCCCACTGTTCCTGAGCAAATACTGCTGTTACTTTTGGTGCCTGATATACTATTTAGGCTCTCTACTGTCAGGCTAAGTTCACACATAGCTTTTTGATCAGGATTTTGAGGCCATATCCGCCTCAAAATTCTGACCAAAAAGTCGCCTCCCATTGAAATCAATGGGAGCCGCTCAGGTCTATTTTCAAGGAGCTGTTTCTTCCAGCTCCTGGAAAAAAAGAAGCGAGATGCTCGTTCTTCAGGCCGTTTTGTCTCAAGATTTGGCCAGAAGACACTCCCTCCTCCGGACTAGGCCCCTTCATTGGGCCTAATCCGGAGTGGAGTGCGTGGCTAGATGCCGATGTAGTGCACCGGCTTTCAGTCGCAGCTACCTGGCTTCTGGTCCAGAACCTGAGGCGTCTTCCATCTCAGGTTCCGGACCAATAAACTCTGTCTGAACTTACACTTCAGGAGGGCGGTGTCAGGCTGGAACAGACAAGGGGTGTGATTCTGAACTCTGACACTAGCTGCCTCTGATTGGAGCTCTGAATCACAATCCCCTGCCTCACATTACAGAGTTTAGGCAGCACACCAGACATCAAAACTACCTGTGCTTGTTGCACAGAATCGGTAAGAGCTAGAGAGAAAACTCCAACTGTGCTGGAATCAGTGGGCGACTATTCACAAATATGAAAAATTAGAAATGGTGGAAGTGGTGAAAGGTCCTCTATAATAGTTTATTTTAACAGAATGTCAAAAATAGTCTTATTTTCCATTGTTCGAGATCTGTCAACACTCAAGTCTATGAGGGATCCGTGAAAACAGGCGTCCCGTGGATGCAAAATGGTTATTGCAACCATTTTTCACTGCATGAAATTTTAGCTTACCCTATAGTCACATCACACTTTTTTTTTTTTTAACCTTGTTACACAGCCGCATTAACTCCACTGCATGTGAATATAGGCTATAAGTGATTCAAGAAAACCAGTGCTCCTTGAATGCAAGACAAATGTGAATAATGTACATACACCTTGGTCTTGTGACTGTAGGCTCAGGTGCTTACGGCGCCCTGTCAAACATCATTGTTTATATATGGAGACAGAGTTTCTAGATGTAGTGAGCAGCCATAGAATATTTACTATGAATATATTTACATTGCATGGTGGAATCAGTTTCCCTTTATATTTCTGAGGCAGGTAAAAAAAAAACAAAAAAAAAACCAAACATATAATTCAAGTATTTTATAATAGGGTTTCTAACATGCAATTCAGTGTATTTTTTCAATAGAAAAGGCTTTGGGAAAATGTCAAAACAAAAAAATGCCATACATAGACCAGACTGAGAAAACACATAAAAAACACAACAAAATAAAAACAAAACGGTTTGTATAGAATTTCATAATTATACATCGCCTAAATGTGTTTTAGTTAGAAAATAAATAGTTTCTTGGAAGAAAAACTCAGCATTTCCAGAAAACGTCTTCAACTATCACGTAAAAGCCCAGAATGTCGCCATGTTATATTTATGTAATATTACAGCTCCTGGAATATGAAGTAACCAGCCCAGTCACTGCCCTCTCGCTTCCCTCTTTAGTAACAGTTTAACTTAAGAGGAACCATAAAGAAGAAGTCCTGCCCTAGGCCCCGCCATAGCGCTCACTACAAAGGCTTGCTCACATCCTAGTAACAGCCGTAGCGGCCGCGTGTATTATGAGAAAGCACGCGGCTCTGACGTCAGGCGGGAAAAATAACCGTGAACAAAGCGAGCGCCCGGCCTTTAGTTCTCCAGATCAGGCGCCGAGCGCGTGGACACTTGCAGGTGATTGGTTGGCAAGGACGGCGCCCAGAACATTGCTGCTCTGTGATTGGCTAGAGTCTGGTGAGCCTCCGTGATCACGCAGAGCGCACACAGCACAAAGGCGCGTCCTGTATTCGCTACAGCTGAGGGGGGAGGGGAATGTTTGGCTGTGAGGAAATTCCTGTCGGGCCGGCTCAGCTGTGCAGTGTCTGTGCTGAGAGACCTCATGAATCATAACACACACACAAGCCATGTATAATCTTCATGTACAGCTTGGAAACATATTATTAAATAGACTTAGCTTCAGCGTTTCATAAATAGACTCCAGGGCGACTTCAAGTGTAATAAAAGAACAGTTTATGTTAGTCAATGCAGGGGGTGGAGAAAAAATAAAATACACTTTTGTTTTCTTCAAAGAGATAGGGTTCAGTCACTTCAACGAGGCCCAGCTTCAATACCAGCAGCCCATGGACCAGGGTAGTCTAGGAGGGATGGGAGAAGTATGTGTATAAGGGACTGTTACATCACAGATGTGTTTCGGGGCATACTGCACTTATGTCATCTCCAAGAAACAGATCCGTTTGTATGGGCGCCTTCACACGATGTAATGCTCTGCTCATTATGTCCATTTTACATGTGTAAAAATACACGTGTAAAATGTAGTAAGCCATTGAGTGTAATGGCTTACACGCAAAAATACACGCGTAAGACATTGCACTCAATGGCTTACTACATTTTACACGTGTATTTTTACACGTGTAAAATGGACAAAATGAGCAGTGTGAAGGCGCCCTAATTACATGGGCTTTCTCTGCCTAGAAAATCCACATCATATATCCTCCCCCTGTAGTCTTCCCAGAATGAACACAATCTGGAGCCCTGGATTCAGCATCATAATTAAGATTGTCATTAAGATAAGGCTTGGTTCACACTCTGCTGCAGATTCCCTTAAGACTGAAGCCCCACATTACAAACCTGGAGTTTTACAGTCCCTGCAAAGTGGCAAATGAAATCCCATCCACGCATTGCAGAAAAATGCCCAAAGCAGAAATGCTGCAATTTCCAAAACCGTTATGTCTTGGGATATTGCAGCATGTCACTTATACCTACAGACACACTGGTGGTTTCCGTTTATGTGTAATTGAAGCAGAAAGTCTGTAGAGGAAAACTCTGCGGTCGTTCTGTGAAAAGCGTTGCGGGAAAAGCCATGATGCGTTTCTGCTGTAGTTTTTTCCATAGCTGTCTTAATTGCAGCCCGCTATGTGGGGCCATAGCCTAAAATTGGCACATAGAAATATCCTGTACAGAGGACTTTTCTCTCCATTTATTTTACTATAAAACCAGTGAAAACCTGGTCTGACTCCATTATAGTTTATGGGGTCCTCAGGCTTTTAGCAGTAGGTTCTCCATTTTTTCAGTCTCCTTGCAGACCTGAAAGACGGAGAGATGAATGCTAGCGTGAACTTACAGGACAGTAATCTTGAGGTGAGGAAAAGACCCTCAACATCATAGTTTACATCACAGTGAATCCAGGTCTGCACACAGTGTTCAGTCTGGGAAATTAACAAAGCACAAAAGACTCATGTCTGTGAGGGAGCCATGAAATAGGATTCCCCTTGGGTGTGTCTTTTGTTGTGAGTGCAGGGCACTATCGTGTGATTGTAACATTATTCTAGTAATATAACCGCATTACTGACTGACCGCTGGGGATCATGTGGCTGAAGGTCATGGTTTCCTATTTTATTGATAAGAATGGAATGCAAAAAAATGAATCATCCTTGCAATGTAGTATTATCATTTACTATAATCTGCTTCTGTTTGTAGCATAATATGAACACATTGTTCTAGGTATGGTAATAACACTAGTAGCCAAAATAGTATCAGATGTCATAGCACTAGGTATATCCCTTCTCTACGATATCTCTCTCTTCTGCTTAGTGACAGACATGCTTGTGACCTTAACCAGTGTAAGAGAATACAATGGTACAACAAAATTCATATGTAATTGCAAAGCAACAAACAGATTCTGACATGGTAATGTCTTTTATGGTAATTTTTCATTGTGGAAAAAGAAAAAACCCAAGGAATTGTACTTACAAACTGTCCTCATTAAAAATCCAGTTCACATTCTTGATAGCCCCCCTTCTTGATGAGCTATATTTTGGTGTGGATTCCTCCCTCAGCAAGTACATATAATACCTGTTTCATGTTGTTAATCTCCATGATACAATGTATGAGGATTAAAGAGGACCTTTCATGGTTTGGGGCACGGGCAGTTCTATATACTGCTGGAAAGCCGACAGTACGCTGAATTCAGCGCACTATCGGCTTTCCCGATCTGTGCCCTGGGTAAAGAGCTTTCGTGCCGATACCGTAGCTCTTTACAGTCAGAAGGGCGTTCCTGACAGTCTCTGGAGCAGTGCCTATCGCGCTATACAGTGTGAGCGGGGAGGAACGCACCCTCCCTCTGCTCACAGTGCTCGTCCATAGACGAGTATTATCAGGAGGGGAGGGGGCGTTCCTCACCGCTCACACAGCACAGCGCGATAGGCGCTGCTGTGAAGAAGGACGTACCTGACTGACTGTCAGGAACGCCCTTCTGACTGTAACGAGCTACGGTACCAGGACTGATAGCTCTTGATGAATTCAGCGCACTGTCAGCTTTCCAGCAGTATATAGAACTGCCTGTGCCCCGGACCGTAAAAGGTCCTCTTTAAGCCTGTGAGGCTCTATATATCTCAGTTGGGATTCACACCAGGGCTCAGTTTCCATTCAGGGAATCCATCCCCAGTCCGCTTGAAAAATTCAGAGAGAAAAGTCTCCACATTTTTCAGATGGAAACCCCGTGGCCCCATTATAGTCTTTCTAAGCAGATTTGGTTTCCGTTTTTTGGGTCACAGGTATGAACCTAGTGTCAGTCTAATACAGTTTACTACATATGTCAGGGAATTCTCACAACTGATATGCCTAATATATGGATCCAACATATTTTACTGCAGTTATCTATATGGGAAAGTATAGACGTGTCTGTCACGGAGCAAAGGTATACGTCTTCCTCCGGATGGTCTTTTGAATCAACACGGACGCAAGAGGTCGGGAGACAACAGCAATTTATTGTAATCCACAAAGTTAGTAGCCGGCAGCGGTCACATCAACCGTAATAACAATAAGTCCACAGAAGTCACAATCCAATGATAACTTTGGTTCCTTGGTCCTGTAACTATATCCTGGCTCTCTGCAGAGCTGTGCACAGGCCGGCTAACACATACTAACTCCAGCTACAACTATATACTAAAACTGTTACACCTATATCTGTGGGTGGGAAGGGCTGAGTCACAGATCCTTCCCCCCTCACCTATACCAAGGAGAGCAGACTCCCTGTCTACTATGGACAATGCACCATCCAACATCTTCTTGGAGACACTGATCAGATTATCTCCACCCATTGTCCTCACTGGTCCTCACTAGTTAGAGGTATTTGCATACAATGTGCTAACACACTAGACCCCAATCAGCCAACTACACACTGATGTTTACAACAGGTTAGAGAATACATTCCACATGAAATATATATTACACATTGCCTATTGCCGGACTCTAACCATCCCGTGACAACCCCTCCCCCTCTCAAAACATGTGCATGACACAATTGGCCTACACAGGTAAATTGGGGAATGCACATCAGTCTCTATAGCTCATATGTCCTCCTGCCGGGATAACCCATCTGCGTTCTGGTGTTGGTTCCCTCGGCGGTACTGAATGGTAAAGTTGTAGGTTTGAAGGGCTGGCATCTGGCAGAAAATCCGGTCGATCCATGTTGGCGTCTCTCTGAGCTTGGCTTCGGGTCACTGCTCCCACAAAGTGGCACTGTAGATTTCCAACATCGTTGCCTAACAGAACATCGGCCGGCAGCCCGCTCATCACACCAATTGTGCATCGTTTTGGTCCATAACCATAGTCGAGTTCCACGGTAGCTTTAGGAATACGTCTTTGAGTACCCCCTGCCAACTTGATAGAAATGCCAGGGCCCTCCTCTAGGGCCTCGGGTCGCACAACTCGGGGGTCCGCTACCGTTAGGAAAGCTCCCGAGTCCCGGAATCCAACAACTGTTCGGCCATCCAGTAGGACCTCCTGCAAGTGCTTCCTCTGAAGGTTTGCGGGATGTGTGGCGGAAGGCTGAATCCCATAGACCCCTGGAGGTGGAACAGATGGGTCATTCATGGAGTCATCTGGAAATGGGGCCAAACTTTCTGTCCTAGGGGTGGTTCCCAGGTAGTGAATAGGCCGGGATGCCACGGTGGCCCGTGCCCCCATGTTAGCAGGGCAACTAGCTTGCAAATGTCCAGGCCGCCCGCACCCAAAACATCTGCGCTCTAGCATTCTTCCAGTGGGTCGTTGTCTAGGGACAGGGTTGTTCATAGCTGGAGGCCGATGGGCTGGGGCAGGGGTAGAGGGGGAATTGTAATCCTGAGGCCGGACACGAAAGGTGGGTGGCTGGCTGAAGGGTGTCTGGCGGACTGTAGTAGTTTTCCGCTCCTCTGCAAACAACCTCTTCCACTGCGGCTTGATGGTCAGGCCCTCATCTGCAAGAGAAGCAGCTTGCTCAACTGTGGCTGGGTTCCGTTCCAGCACCCACTCACGGATCTCAGCGGGGCACTGGGAAAAGAACTGTTCCTTAAGTATGACTTGGAGGATCTTATCGACTGTGACAGCCTCCTCTCCTTCTAGCCAGCGCTTGCATGCTTGCTTCAACTTGTGGGCGAACATGTGGAAGGAGCTTCCCCCATTGTAAGACAAAGAGCGGAACTGAACTCGGTAGGTCTCTGGAGTGACTGCATAATACTTCTGTACCGCTCTTTTAATGGCCTCATAGTCCCGCTGATCACTAGGGTCCATAGCTCTGAGAGCTTCCGCAGCCCCATCTCGTAGGTGCCCCACCAGATACCGGACCCAATCCTTCTCTGGGACTTCCATCAGGTGGCACTGGTGTTCGAAGTCCTGAAAATATCCATCAACATCCCCAGCCGCTTCATCAAAGGTCTTGAAGTGTTTATGGGAGACATATGGTGGTTCTCTCACTGTTGGGCTGGGGGTCGGCGTTTGATTATAATTCCTCGTAGTTATCTCAGCCATTCGCCTTTCATGCGCCATTCTTTCCTTTTCATGCGCCATTCTCTGTTCCTCCTTCTCCGTTTCCTGAGCCCTCTGTAATGCTCTACTCCTTTGCTCTGCAGTTGCTCCTAGCCCCAGCACTGCCAATTCCTCCTCATACAAAACAACCCATCTGCTCTTTTGGGTCTGTACCTGCCACTCCCGTATCTCTCCAGTCTCCTGGGGGCAGCCCTCCTCATGGTCGCTTTGCAGGGTCATCTCCTCCAGTGCCTCGATCAGTTGATCTTTCGTTCTTCCCTGGTAACTCAGGTTTAGTTCCCGGGCCCTTACTTGTAGACTTGCCATAGTCCAGTTCCTGTATTCTGAGGTTGTGGCTCCATTAATCGCTGAGCTGCTGTAGTCCATCTCGCTGTCCGCTGTTGATCCCACCGCTGCCAACCAGTTGTCACGGAGCAAAGGTATACGTCTTCCTCCGGATGGTCTTTTGAATCAACACGGACGCAAGAGGTCGGGAGACAACAGCAATTTATTGTAATCCACAAAGTTAGTAGCCGGCAGCGGTCACATCAACCGTAATAACAATAAGTCCACAGAAGTCACAATCCAATGATAACTTTGGTTCCTTGGTCCTGTAACTATATCCTGGCTCTCTGCAGAGCTGTGCACAGGCCGGCTAACACATACTAACTCCAGCTACAACTATATACTAAAACTGTTACACCTATATCTGTGGGTGGGAAGGGCTGAGTCACAGATCCTTCCCCCCTCACCTATACCAAGGAGAGCAGACTCCCTGTCTACTATGGACAATGCACCATCCAACATCTTCTTGGAGACACTGATCAGATTATCTCCACCCATTGTCCTCACTGGTCCTCACTAGTTAGAGGTATTTGCATACAATGTGCTAACACACTAGACCCCAATCAGCCAACTACACACTGATGTTTACAACAGGTTAGAGAATACATTCCACATGAAATATATATTACACATTGCCTATTGCCGGACTCTAACCATCCCGTGACAGTGTCTATAAAGCAAAAATGGGGATTCCAATGCACAATTTTCCATTAAAAAGTTTGTCAAAAGCGTACATTTTAGGTATATTTTAAGTGGATACAGGCTACTTTAGGGCTGTAGACTATGGGGGGGGGGGGGAGGGGGACAACAGCACTGGTGGTGTCACATGCAACTCAGGCTAAAGTCCAGAAGAGATATGTGGCCTCCACTGCATCGCAAATGGTGGCATGGAGTGAAATGGCGATTATTTTAATTGTTTTTGTTTGGTTTGACTATACTAATGCGGACATCTGGGGAAGTATTATTATTATTGGGACACTATGGGGGAGCATTATTTGTTAGGCACAATTATTCAGGTTAGTTCACATGGTGGAAATGTTTTCTGCCGTGTGGCTTTTTCGCATGGCTAGCCATGACGGTATTTCGATGCAGTGCATCAGCATCCCGCCGCAGCATCCTGCTCTGGATTAGCACCGGATGAATGGGCCTTATCAGGAGGAAGTCTCGAGCCCAGATGCCTCGGCTGACTCAGCTGTGGAATCCACGTGAAGATTGGGCATGGCGCATTTTTTTTCGCCAGCTGAAAAAAATTACTAGTTGAAAAAACTGCTAGTAACTCCCTTTGAAATGAATGGGAGGTGTATTTTGCAGTGTATTCTGCATCAAAATCCACCTGCAAAAACTCTGTATGAACATACCCTTGAGAGTGCTGTGTGACACTGAGTTGGCAGCACAGCAGGCACAGTACAGGGCGCAGCAGCAGGGTGACACTCTATTGTATGGTTGAACAATGCTTGTTGTTAGTGCATCCTCTATTTACACAAGATGGTGTGCCGCTGGCAGACAATTATGTTTATATCAATGGAGAAACAAGTTTAATTGACAATTGTTGGCATTGGGCGAGTGATCGGAAACAACCATGTTCTCCTGATCACTGGCACACGTGAAAGGGCCATGGCCTGGCAACTTCTTTTACATCTGAGAGGTCCTCTTTCTGCGCTGTGATACAATACAATTATTGGTACATATATAATGTAAAATCAAGAAATGTATTGAGCTAAAGCTCTACATAGCAAGCCACCGCCAAAAAACACACCAAAAACCACTTTTCACAAAAAGTCCAAAGAGCTTTCCTCTGCTGACTTTCTGCTTCTATCTTAACTATAGAAAATCCCAGGGTTTCCGCAGATATAACTGACATGCTGCGATTTGCATTTCTGCTGCAGATTGTGTTCTGCAATGTGTGGATGGGATTAGCCAGAACTTCTGCCTTGAGTTTGTATTTTCTTCCCATGTTTATGTGAGTTTCCTCTGGTTTCTACGTTGGCTACAGGAAATGTTGACAATGTAGAGCCCGGAAGAATATGTAAGTGTTATACAACCAACAAGAAATAGAAATATAATGTATATAGTGGCCACTATTATTTTAACAGTGTATGGTAGTAGTATTGGGCGGCTAAAACGATACTACTACAGTATTTAGGGACTAAATACTTTACTTGACTTCTGTTATTTTGATGTTAGGGATTAAACATGATTCAGATTTTGCTTAGCGTATGTTCACATCTGCGTCATTTCAGATGTTCTCCAGGCCGCGGGGACAAAAAGAACAGATTTAATAATAAAATGGATCTGTCAAATGATGGACAGCAACGGATCATAAGGGGCTCCACTGACTGTAGTTGGGTTACTTTTTTCCCTGCTATAGTTGAACATAAAAGTCGGGCTTGCTGGACGATTTCAGACGTCACTTATGTGAATGTAACCTAAGGCTTACCTGAAATCTATCCTCAGTTTGGCAAACTTCACAAGGGGTCACAATTTGTAGCGGGCCTTGGATTATAACATTCTTATACACTGGTGTCGAGAGTTACTCTTTGAAGACTAAAAACTTGTTCAGGCTAAGGCCCCACGGGCCATAATCGCAGCGCTAAAGCACTGCGGAAAGAACTGCGGAGTGAACGCATTGCGTTTTTTTCTGCAGCGCTTTTAAGAGAAAATTCACAGAGTTTTCCTCTGTGGACTTTCTCTTAACATTATATCTACGGGAAAGCCGCCGGCGTTTCTGTAGATATAATTGACATGCTGCGATTTGCAAATCCGCAATGGCTTTGCAAATCGCAGCTTGTCCGCGCTGCAATATTTTCCGCAAAGTGGGGATGGGATTCGCATGAATCCCATCCCCTTTGCTTGCATTGTACAACGCCGCAATTTTTCCCACAGTGTTGCCGCTGTGGGCAAATCACTGCGTTTACGTCCCGTGGGGCCCCGGCCTCAAACATTGTTTGCCCTCCATATAACAGTTGTCAGAAGAAGCTAGGAGCAGTCCCTGATGCTAACTATACACATTCTTTACATTACAACCTTCAGGGCTGACCTGCATAGTTTTTCTGCCTGTTACTATCTTAGGCAGTGGGGAAAATTTATTTTTTTTAATCTTCAGGAAAAATTCAGTCAGGATTCGCTATAGGATCAGCTTGTTCTTGTTAAATATTAGTAAACACAATTTCCAATGTACAGCAAGCTCCCACTGGCGTGGGAAAAGCTGCTGTGGGGATCCTAAGATTGAGATCCCTGTCTATCTACAGTAAAATTGATGTCTCACAGCCTGATTAAGGAAATGGTGCAAAACTTCACACTACAAAGATGGTACGTCAGTCTTTACACCAGCTATCCAGGAACACCCTGCATGAGACATTTCTTGAACCGGGTGTAAGGAGGAATAGCATTCTTTCTTTTATCACTAGTTCAGGCCTAATGTGTCCTAATGTTCATCAGTCGCATCACTGAACATATTTCTTAAAGTGATATTTTAGTAATCAGACAAACTATAAAGGCATACTACTACCTAGCACAGTACTTTGGGGGTGATACAGAGCGCATTAGAGCATGGCATACATTACATGGCAATGCCATACAAATGACTATGAGACAAAAATGTTAACCAGGTGGCACTAACACTGCAACGGTGACTCACAGCAACAACAAGGCCAGGACTAACCTGCAACTCCTTCACTTTTCTTAGTGAATGGAGTTGCATTGCAACCCCATCATGCCACGAACGCAACTTCAAATTGCAAAAAAAATACAAGAAATGTTCAACTTGAAGTCACAATGGTGGCACTCTCAGGGTCACTATGAGATTCCATTCCCTAACATGAGTGAAGGAGCCAATCTTGTTTTCACATTGGAAGGTGCAGCCAAATTTACTGTGCATCCCTAGCAACAAAGATGCACTCACTGTCATGTCATATACATGAGACATCAGTGCAGTTTTAGGAATGGGAGGCAGGTAATAATGTGATGACCCCCAGAATTATTCTACTGGTTGGCCCTAGGCAGCTGAGTCTGACACTGTCCAATATCTTCTTACAAGAAATTGCGCTACATTAGCATACCTCCCAACCATCCCTCATTCAGCAGGACAGTTCTGAATTCTGGGTTCAGTAGGAGGTATAAGCCGACCCGAATATAAGCTGAGGCCCCTAATTTTACCACAAAAAACTGGGAAAACTTATTGACTCGAGTATAAGCCGAGGGGGAGAAATGCAGCAGCTACTGGAAAATTTCAAAAATTAAAATGGTCAAAGTTTTTGGGCATAGTAGGTGCTGGGAAAGGGGAGGGGGTGTTTTGGTTGTCTGTCTGCCCCTTCCCTGAGCTTGAGGACTGGGTTTTTCCCCCCACTTGGAATTCAGCCTGGCTGAATATAGGGTATCTGCAGTGCTCCTATTAACCCCTCTCCGACGGAAGAGGAACATGGCAGATACCCTATATTCTGTAGTCCGGGCACTGTCAGACACAGGGATACCTAATGTGTATTCTAGGGAAAGGAGTGATTTACAACATTTAATTTTTTAACCCCACCCCCACCCCACCCCTCCTAAAAATATAAAATAATTTTTTTTTTGCTGACTCGAGTATAAGCCGAGGGAGGCTTTTTCATCGCAAAAACTGTGCTGAAAAATTCAGCTTATACTCGAGTATATACGGTATGTCCCAGTTTTAACTCCACTGCGTCGCAGATCAGTTGGATACAATGGTGAGGCAGGGAGCTAGATCACCAATCACCCTAAGGAGTACAGTTATACTTGTGTAAAATAGAATAGCCTATTAGATTATTCTGGGCATATTGATTTCAATGGAATACTTCATTTTCCCCCTTGTGTTATTGTCAGGGAATATGTTTTCCTAGATTATGAGTAATAGAGAAGAGTCCCAAGTAGAACAAAGAGGTCCTTATGACCTAGTCTCCCAGTAGGAGACCATCCTTACATTATTAAACCAAAAAAAAAGCAAGTCGCCACCTCCCACTTTCGTGAAATAAATGTTCTGTGACCACAATGCAAAAGCAAATAAAGAGGCAGCAACAGTCTGCAGGTATAAATATATGAAAACTCTGAATTAAAGGATTATTTTAATTGATATTACTGCTATAAACAATTTACATATTAAAGCTTAAATATTACAACACAGGTGTCCACATATGGACTAGACACTGCATGTTTTATGCACAGATAAGTAACGCCTTACTGCCCTGGGCAGATTGTTTTATTACTGAAACTCACAAGTGGAAACAAGCAGAAGTCTGAGAGTAGATGACATCCTGTATATACATTTGGTGAAAGGGCATATATCTGCAGACTAGAGGCCTATGGGTACTGCACAATGTATGGCCACATCCATTTTATTTATTAACAGACAGATATGTCTCATGTAGGTAGGTAAAAGATCCTAAAAAATTAGAGCTGGAGTTTTTTCGTGGGTTTGGTGAACAGTTGGGCGAGGCATTAGTCATCATATCTACACTTTTCCGTTCCCCGTAATCTTTACTGTGAGTTCATGAGAAGATAGCTGTAAAATGCGTGAGTCATGTCTTTCTCATAACCTGAAAGCTTAAAGTTGGAGCCAGGCCAAATAGAACAGCCACAGTTATGTCTGCACTGCACCACACAATGAGAAAGTCTTAGGGTCCATTCACACGGAGTAAACGCGCGCTCATTTTGGCAAAATACACGTGTAAAGAATACACGTGTAAAAATAAGACTCCCATTGACTTCAATTACATTTTTTACACGTGAAAAAAAAACGTGCCAAAAGTGCATCAAAAAACGTGTTGCCTTTTTTTGGTCGTTTTTACACATGTACAAAATGTCATTGAAGTAAATGGGAGTCTTAGGGCCCGTTCACACAGAGTAAACGCGCGTGTATTTTGGCAAAATACACGTGTAAAAATAAGACTCCCATTGACTTCAATGACATTTTTTTACACGTGTAAAAAAACACCTCAAAATACACCTCAAAATACACGTGTAAAATGTCATTGAAGTCAATAGGAGTCTTATTTTTACACGTGTATTTTGCCAAAATACACGCGTTTTTACTCCGTATGAATGGACCCTTAGAAACAGAGTAAAAAGCTGTGTGCCAGACATGTGACCCAGTGACACAAGGGGGGACCATGGTGGGATCAGTGGGTAGTCTTCTGCGCTTCTGAAACTATACCCCTTACTCCTTCAGCGTAAAATTGTTAATGGCCGCAATCTCTGACATTCTGAAAGGGGAAGCACTCATTTTTGTGGCCATCCATTTCCCATTCATGTCAAATAAAAAAAGAGAAGAGGAAAGTATTGTGTTTTAGCTGGTTCTTGGTTATCGTATATACTCGAGTATAAGCTGAGTTTTTCAGCACAGTTTTTGTGCTGAAAAAGTCCGCCTCAGCTTATTCTCAGGTCATTACGGTAATTCAGCAATATTATAGTTACAGACCCAGCATCCGGACCTGGCATACAGACACCGGGACGGGTGCCGGGCCGCAGCATCGCCACGCTCAGAGCGGTCACTATACCAACCGGCACCTCTGCTGTAACTTTTACAGCGGTAATGTCAGAGCTCCCTGCAATCATGCCTGCAATCAGAGATTGCAGGCATGATCTAGGACATCTCCGCTGTAAGTGTTACAGCGGAGATGCTCTACGATGTCCCGGTATGAGGGGTCCAGGCAAGTGCGGCCATGCTGCTGGAGTGAGGAGGGAGCGGGTGCGACTGCGCTCTCAAGTGCGATCCTTTAGATAGGAACTGCGGCCGGCCGCCGGCAGAAGCGTTTCTGCCGGGGATTCCCCTCTGCGCTCCTGCGCGGCCGGCTGCAGTTCTCCATCAGGTCTGGCCGGCTGGGGATTCCGCTCAGAGCTCTTGCCCTCAGAGCTCCTGTAAAGGCTCCCCAGGCCGGCAGTGCTTCTCTTTTGCAGGCTGCTCTATGCATCAACATACTGTAGAGTTTACAGGAAAAAAAAAAAGGCCTTCAAAGAAAAGAACACGGTCCCTACAGTCAAACATGGCGGAGGTTCCCTGATGTTTTGGGGTTGCTTTGCTGCCTCTGGCACTGGACTGCTTGACCGTGTGCATGGCATTATGAAGTCTGAAGACTACCAACAAATTTTGCAGCATAATGTAGGGCCCAGTGTGAGAAAGCTGGGTCTCCCTCAGAGGTCATGGGTCTTCCAGCAGGACAATGACCCAAAACACACTTCAGGTCAGCACTAGAAAATGGTTTGAGAGAAAGCACTGGAGACTTGTAAAGTGGCCAGCAATGAGTCCAGACCTGAATCCCATAGAACACCTGTGGAGAGATCTCTTGATGGCAGTTTGGAGAAGGCCCCCTTCACATCTCAGGGACCTGGAGCAGTTTGCCAAAGAAGAATGGTCTAAAATTCCAGCAGAGCCTTGTAAGAAACTCATTGATGGTTCCTGGGAGCGATTGTTCGCAGTTATTTTGTCTAAAGGTTGTGCTACCAAGTATTAGGCTGAGGGTGCCAATACTTTTGTCCGGCCCATTTTTGGAGTTTTGTGTAAAATGATCAATGATTTGACTTTTTTTTTTTTCATTCTCTTTTGTGTTTTTTCATTGCAAGCAAAATAAATGAAGATATTAATACCAAAGAGTTTGTGCTTGCAATAATTTTCTGGAAGAAACTGAGTATTATCTAACAGAATTGCAGGGGTGCCATTACTTTTGGCCAACACTGTACTCGAGTATATACGGTAACTTAGTAACACATTTGGTGACGGTTGTTCCCTTCTCCCTAAACATTGGATGTTGGATACACTAACATTGTGTCTTGTGCTGTTTATAAGCTCCTTACTGGTCTCCAAGCAGCAACCGAAACACTACTATAACAGCCAAGTAATGAAAACTCTACAATAGTGGATTACTAATGTACACTGTACAAACTATTAATGGCAAAGGTATAGATATGTAAAATAAAACTTAACTTTTAATAGTGTATTATAAAACCACATATAAGTTATATAAAATCAGTGATAGAAAAAATGTGCTGTGTATCCTCAATTTAAATACACAGAAAGACTGTTCATTCAATTGTAAGGTCAATTCTGTATATTGTAAGGTCAGTTCTGTATATGGTAAGGTCAATTCTATATATGGTAAGGTCAATTCTGTATATTGTAAGGTACTACAGTGCATGTGAAGTTATGCGGCATTAGAGAAAGTAGTAAAACTGTCTCCTGGAGAAAGCAGTAACACTGTCTCCACTGCAGAGTTGTCTGATTCCACTTTGTATTGGAGTAGAGTGAGTGTCACAGGTATAGGATACTAATCACACAAAGGAGAATTTATAGGCCTATTAACAGCATTATCTGGCAGTGCAACTGTCAGAGGATAAATTCACACTCTGATAGCTAATAGAGATGAGCGAACAGTGTTCTATCGAACTCATGTTCGATCGGATATTAGGCTGTTCGGCATGTTCGAATCGAATCGAACACCGCGTGGTAAAGTGCGCCATTACTCGATTCCCCTCCCACCTTCCCTGGCGCCTTTTTTGCTCCAATAACAGCGCAGGGTAGGTGGGACAGGAACTACGACACCGGTGACGTTGAAAAAAGTAGGCAAAACCCATTGGCTGCCGAAAACATGTGACCTCTAATTTAAAAGAACAGCGCCGCCCAGCTTCGCGTCATTCTGAGCTTGCAATTCACCGAGGACGGAGGTTTCCGTCCAGTTAGCTAGGGGTTAGATTCTGGGTAGGCAGGGACAGGCTAGGATAGGAAGGAGAAGACAACCAACAGCTCTTATAAGAGCTAAATTCCAGGGAGAAGCTTGTCAGTGTAACGTGGCACTGACGGGCTCAATCGCTGCAACCCAGCTTTCCCAGGATCCTGAATGGAATACACTGTCAGTGTATTCCCGTATACCCGATATATACCCCCGATACCCGTTCCAACGGTGTGCCCCCCCACCTTCACCCCAGAAATACCCTGCAAGTCCCCTAGCAATAGAATTGGGGCTATATACACCCACTATTTTTGCTACTGCCATATAGTGCCATTGTCTCACTGGGAATTCAAAGAATATATTGGGCTTACATATAACTTCAATTCCAGGGAGAAGCTTGTCAGTGTAACGTGGCACTGACGGGCTCAATCGCCGCAACCCAGCTTTCCCAGGATCCTGAATGGAACACACTGACAGTGTATTCCCGTATACCCCATATATACACCCCAAATCCCCGTTCCAACGGTGTGCCCCCCCACCTTCACCTCAGAAATACCCTGCAAGTCCCCTAGCAATAGAATTGGGGCTATATACACCCACAATTTTTGCTACTGGTATACAGTGCCATTGTCTCACTGGGAATTCAAAGAATATATGGGGGTTATGTGCACCCACAATTTTTAATACTGCTATACAGTGCCATTGTCTGACTGGGAATTCAAAGAATATATGGGGGTTATGTGCACCCACAATTTTTAATACTGGTATATAGTGCCATTGTCTGACTGGGAATTCAAAGAATATATGGGGGTTACGTGCACCCACAATTTTTAATACTGGTATACAGTGCCATTGTCTGACTGGGAATTCAAAGAATATATTGGGGTGACGTGCACCCACAATTTTTGCTACTGCTATACAGTTCCATTGTCTCACTGGGAATTCAAAGAATATATGGGGGTTATGTGCACCCACAATTTTTAATACTGGTATACAGTGCCATTGTCTGACTGGGAATTCAAAGAATATATGGGGGTTACGTGCACCCACAATTTTTAATACTGGTATACAGTGCCATTGTCTGACTGGGAATTCAAAGAATATATGGGGGTTATGTGCACCCACAATTTTTAATACTGGTATACAGTGCCATTGTTTGACTGGGAATTCAAAGAATATATGGGGGTTACGTGCACCCACAATTTTTAATACTGCTATACAGTTCCTTTGTCTCACTGGGAATTCAAAGAATATATGGGGGTTATGTGCACCCACAATTTTTAATACTGGTATACAGTGCCATTGTTTGACTGGGAATTCAAAGAATATATGGGGGTTACGTGCACCCACAATTTTTAATACTGCTATACAGTTCCTTTGTCTCACTGGGAATTCAAAGAATATATGGGGGTTATGTGCACCCACAATTTTTAATACTGGTATACAGTGCCATTGTTTGACTGGGAATTCAAAGAATATATGGGGGTTACGTGCACCCACAATTTTTAATACTGCTATACAGTTCCTTTGTCTCACTGGGAATTCAAAGAATATATGGGGGTTATGTGCACCCACAATTTTTAATACTGGTATACAGTGCCATTGTCTGACTGGGAATTCAAAGAATATATGGGGGTTATGTGCACCCACAATTTTTAATACTGGTATACAGTGCCATTGTCTGACTGGGAATTCAAAGAATATATGGGGGTTACGTGCACCCACAATTTTTAATACTGCTATACAGTTCCTTTGTCTCACTGGGAATTCAAAGAATATATGGGGGTTATGTGCACCCACAATTTTTAATACTGGTATACAGTGCCATTGTCTGACTGGGAATTCAAAGAATATATGGGGGTTATGTGCACCCACAATTTTTAATACTGGTATACAGTGCCATTGTCTGACTGGGAATTCAAAGAATATATGGGGGTTATGTGCACCCACAATTTTTACTACTGGTATACAGTGCCATTGTCTAACTGGGAATTCAAAGAATATATTGGGGTGACGTGCACCCACAATTTTTGCTACTGCTATACAGTTCCATTGTCTCACTGGGAATTCAAAGAATATATGGGGGTTATGTGCACCCACAATTTTTAATACTGGTATACAGTGCCATTGTCTGACTGGGAATTCAAAGAATATATGGGGGTTATGTGCACCCACAATTTTTAATACTGGTATATAGTGCCATTGTCTGACTGGGAATTCAAAGAATATATGGGGGTTACGTGCACCCACAATTTTTAATACTGGTATACAGTGCCATTGTCTGACTGGGAATTCAAAGAATATATGGGGGTTACGTGCACCCACAATTTTTAATACTGGTATACAGTGCCATTGTCTGACTGGGAATTCAAAGAATATATGGGGGTTATGTGCACCCACAATTTTTAATACTGGTATACAGTGCCATTGTTTGACTGGGAATTCAAAGAATATATGGGGGTTACGTGCACCCACAATTTTTAATACTGCTATACAGTTCCTTTGTCTCACTGGGAATTCAAAGAATATCTGGGGGTTATGTGCACCCACAATTTTTAATACTGGTATACAGTGCCATTGTCTGACTGGGAATTCAAAGAATATATGGGGGTTATGTGCACCCACAATTTTTAATACTGGTATACAGTGCCATTGTCTGACTGGGAATTCAAAGAATATATGGGGGTTACGTGCACCCACAATTTTTAATACTGGTATACAGTGCCATTGTCTGACTGGGAATTCAAAGAATATATGGGGGTTATGTGCACCCACAATTTTTAATACTGGTATACAGTGCCATTGTTTGACTGGGAATTCAAAGAATATATGGGGGTTACGTGCACCCACAATTTTTAATACTGCTATACAGTTCCTTTGTCTGACTGGGAATTCAAAGAATATATGGGGGTTATGTGCACCCACAATTTTTAATACTGGTATACAGTGCCATTGTCTGACTGGGAATTCAAAGAATATATGGGGGTTATGTGCACCCACAATTTTTAATACTGGTATACAGTGCCATTGTTTGACTGGGAATTCAAAGAATATATGGGGGTTACGTGCACCCACAATTTTTAATACTGCTATACAGTTCCTTTGTCTCACTGGGAATTCAAAGAATATATGGGGGTTATGTGCACCCACAATTTTTAATACTGGTATACAGTGCCATTGTCTGACTGGGAATTCAAAGAATATATGGGGGTTATGTGCACCCACAATTTTTAATACTGGTATACAGTGCCATTGTCTGACTGGGAATTCAAAGAATATATGGGGGTTATGTGCACCCACAATTTTTACTACTGGTATACAGTGCCATTGTCTAACTGGGAATTCAAAGAATATATTGGGGTGACGTGCACCCACAATTTTTGCTACTGCTATACAGTTCCATTGTCTCACTGGGAATTCAAAGAATATATGGGGGTTATGTGCACCCACAATTTTTACTACTGGTATACAGTGCCATTGTCTAACTGGGAATTCAAAGAATATATTGGGGTGACGTGCACCCACAATTTTTGCTACTGCTATACAGTTCCATTGTCTCACTGGGAATTCAAAGAATATATGGGGGTTATGTGCACCCACAATTTTTAATACTGGTATACAGTGCCATTGTCTGACTGGGAATTCAAAGAATATATGGGGGTTACGTGCACCCACAATTTTTAATACTGGTATACAGTGCCATTGTCTGACTGGGAATTCAAAGAATATATGGGGGTTATGTGCACCCACAATTTTTAATACTGGTATACAGTGCCATTGTTTGACTGGGAATTCAAAGAATATATGGGGGTTACGTGCACCCACAATTTTTAATACTGCTATACAGTTCCTTTGTCTGACTGGGAATTCAAAGAATATATGGGGGTTATGTGCACCCACAATTTTTAATACTGGTATACAGTGCCATTGTCTGACTGGGAATTCAAAGAATATATGGGGGTTACGTGCACCCACAATTTTTAATACTGGTATACAGTGCCATTGTCTGACTGGGAATTCAAAGAATATATGGGGGTTATGTGCACCCACAATTTTTAATACTGGTATACAGTGCCATTGTTTGACTGGGAATTCAAAGAATATATGGGGGTTACGTGCACCCACAATTTTTAATACTGCTATACAGTTCCTTTGTCTGACTGGGAATTCAAAGAATATATGGGGGTTATGTGCACCCACAATTTTTAATACTGGTATACAGTGCCATTGTCTGACTGGGAATTCAAAGAATATATGGGGGTTATGTGCACCCACAATTTTTAATACTGGTATACAGTGCCATTGTTTGACTGGGAATTCAAAGAATATATGGGGGTTATGTGCACCCACAATTTTTAATACTGGTATACAGTGCCATTGTCTGACTGGGAATTCAAAGAATATATGGGGGTTATGTGCACCCACAATTTTTAATACTGGTATACAGTGCCATTGTCTGACTGGGAATTCAAAGAATATATGGGGGTTATGTGCACCCACAATTTTTACTACTGGTATACAGTGCCATTGTCTAACTGGGAATTCAAAGAATATATTGGGGTTATGTGCACCCACAATTTTTAATACTGGTATACAGTGCCATTGTCTGACTGGGAATTCAAAGAATATATGGGGGTTACGTGCACCCACAATTTTTGCTACTGCTATACAGTTCCATTGTCTCACTGGGAATTCAAAGAATATATGGGGGTTATGTGCACCCACAATTTTTAATACTGGTATACAGTGCCATTGTCTGACTGGGAATTCAAAGAATATATGGGGGTTATGTGCACCCACAATTTTTAATACTGGTATATAGTGCCATTGTCTGACTGGGAATTCAAAGAATATATGGGGGTTACGTGCACCCACAATTTTTAATACTGGTATACAGTGCCATTGTCTGACTGGGAATTCAAAGAATATATGGGGGTTACGTGCACCCACAATTTTTAATACTGGTATACAGTGCCATTGTCTGACTGGGAATTCAAAGAATATATGGGGGTTATGTGCACCCACAATTTTTAATACTGGTATACAGTGCCATTGTTTGACTGGGAATTCAAAGAATATATGGGGGTTACGTGCACCCACAATTTTTAATACTGCTATACAGTTCCTTTGTCTCACTGGGAATTCAAAGAATATATGGGGGTTATGTGCACCCACAATTTTTAATACTGGTATACAGTGCCATTGTCTGACTGGGAATTCAAAGAATATATGGGGGTTATGTGCACCCACAATTTTTAATACTGGTATACAGTGCCATTGTCTGACTGGGAATTCAAAGAATATATGGGGGTTACGTGCACCCACAATTTTTAATACTGGTATACAGTGCCATTGTCTGACTGGGAATTCAAAGAATATATGGGGGTTATGTGCACCCACAATTTTTAATACTGGTATACAGTGCCATTGTCTGACTGGGAATTCAAAGAATATATGGGGGTTATGTGCACCCACAATTTTTAATACTGGTATACAGTGCCATTGTTTGACTGGGAATTCAAAGAATATATGGGGGTTACGTGCACCCACAATTTTTAATACTGCTATACAGTTCCTTTGTCTCACTGGGAATTCAAAGAATATATGGGGGTTATGTGCACCCACAATTTTTAATACTGGTATACAGTGCCATTGTCTGACTGGGAATTCAAAGAATATATGGGGGTTATGTGCACCCACAATTTTTAATACTGGTATACAGTGCCATTGTTTGACTGGGAATTCAAAGAATATATGGGGGTTACGTGCACCCACAATTTTTAATACTGCTATACAGTTCCTTTGTCTGACTGGGAATTCAAAGAATATATGGGGGTTATGTGCACCCACAATTTTTAATACTGGTATACAGTGCCATTGTCTGACTGGGAATTCAAAGAATATATGGGGGTTATGTGCACCCACAATTTTTAATACTGGTATACAGTGCCATTGTCTGACTGGGAATTCAAAGAATATATGGGGGTTATGTGCACCCACAATTTTTAATACTGGTATACAGTGCCATTGTCTCACTGGGAATTCCACAAATAATTTGGGGATTCATTCACCCTACATCTCAGGCTCTTGCCATATTCACCCAGGTTGTCAGTGCTGCACCAGCTCGTTCCCAGACAGCTCGGCCCGAAAAACGCGTTACCTATATAGAGGATTTGGACAATGAAGACAACATGTTCTAAATCTAATGTCTGCACCTTCTCCAGAATTAAAATAAAGGCAGCGTTTAACTTTCAAATAGCACTACACAAAGGAAGAGCTTATCAGCTTGTCTCATGACATGCTACTGAAAAGTTTCATTTGTGTATCTTAATGTAAATATAGTTGTATAAGCTTTTTGGGTTTTAGGCACTGCCAAGTTATTTATTACCACCCACTCCCTTATAATGATGATGACGCCAAAGTCACTGTGGGTGTTCAGAGCTCACAGCTTTGGGTGACATTTGTCTTGCTCTCTGTCGGTACCAGCTGTCTTTTTGGATACCGTAAAGTTATGTTGACTTTATTAACAGCTATAGAAGCTTTAGCCAGGTTGTGACGGTGTGTAACCCTAACAACACTAAGTGGGATACACATTAATAGTCAGTCTATGTACGCTAAACGTATCACTGAAGTAATTTTTTTTCCCTCTCCCCTAATATAAGAAAGGAACAGACATTAGACCTAGACCGGGGTTCGAGGCTTGAAAAAATCCAGTATTATTTGTTCTTCATGATGTGAAATATGTGTTGAAAAGCAACCCAAGATGAAGTCAGCCATGTGTGCCAGTGTGTTACTTGGCATGCCTTTGCTGGCCCCAACTGTAAGGGTCACTCTCCATTTCCTCCATTTTCCACTCCCCTTCACACCATTTGTGGTGAAGCAATGGGATGCACTGAAGTGCACCCTCTAGCCTCGTGTGGGATAGGGACATCAGATGCCACTCCAACCCCCTCGTCTTCCTCCGCCAGCCAACGGTGCGAAGATGAGAGGAGTGTGCTCTGAATGTTTTCTGCCTAGCAGAGGCTAGTTCTCACTTACGAAAATGGCCCCACTTTGACCTGTATATCAGGCACAATGGTGTAGGTTTCAAAGAAACATGGCACCAACAAGTTGGAAAACGTGGGCCATGCGTGGACCGTGTTTGAGTCTGGCAAGCTCCAGATCTGCTACCAGGTTCCAGCCATTATCACAGGCGCAAAAATGCCAGGCCCCAGGTGTAGCAGGGAAAAAAAAATGCCATCTCAGCCAGGATGGCATCCCTGACCTCGGAGGCACTGTGCTGTCTGTCCCCCAAGCTGATCAGTTTCAGCACGGCCTACTGACATCTCCCCATGCCAGTGTTACAGTGTTTTCCGCTAGTAGCTGGGGTGGAGGTTGCAGCTTCGTAGGGTTTCAGTCTACTCCTGCCATGAATTTTGGCCTGGGAGAGGAGATAGGCCACCCCAGTTTGCACCCGGGGAACAGACTCCACCACATTCACCCTGCCTGTCATTAAAGATAAGCACTGCAGCATCCCTGACCACAGGCGCTTGTCCATGTGTCGGTGGTCAAGTGGACCTTGCAGCAAAGCGCAGAGCTCTGGGCCCGACTGATGTTATGGGACACATGCAGGCGCAAGGCAGAGACAGCACACCAAGAGAAGTAGTAACGGCTAGGCCCAGCATAGGGAGGTGCCCCAGCTGCCATCTGCTGACGGAAGGCCTGGGTCTCCAGAAGCATAAACAAACACCAACATCTCCAGGGCCAGCAGTTTATCGATGAGGCTGTTACAGGCTTGGGCATGGGGGTGGGTTGTATTGTACTTCTGCCTGCAATGAAAAGCTTGGGAAATGTGGAGTGGCTGGGAAGAGGCGCATGATGGTGCAGGCCAAAAGGGCGCATGAGGGTGAACTCCCCAATGTGTCAGAGATAGGTGTGTAGGTGTCCTTGCATCATATACTTGCACCATATTTGGCTTTGGAAGTTAATTTTGTGCCAAAAAGTGGTTAAGACAGCGATCCCTCAGCTACTCCCGTTACACTGTCTATTGAAGTTACCATCTGTGGAAGTGGACCACCATTTCTAAGATCCCAAAGGAAGCAGGCAAGAGATGTGCAGTTCAGAAAAAAAGATGAGAAAATAAGTTTAGGCTGTAGAGCACAGAGGGATCGGAGAGGACAGAGCTGGTGTCGGCCAGGTATTCCCACAACATGCGCCTATACTTGTCCCTCCTGGTGACACTAGGCCCCTGAGTGGCAGTAATTTGTCCAGGGGGGCCATTAACGTGTTCCAGACCTAGGAATAAGTCTTCCAACAGGGTAGAGTTTTGCATGCCTTTGCTTCTACCCACTGTTTTTGCTGCTTAGCTTCCCTCCACATCTACTCTGCTTTCACCCCTAAACATCACCCCAGTTTATGCCTTTGCTTCTACCCAGGTTTTTTGTTGATTTAGCTTCCCTCTACATCTACACTGCTTTAGCCCCTAGACATCACCCCTGTCCATGTGGGGTCGGTGGCCTCGTCATCCACCAACTCCTCTTCCAATTGCGCACTGCCCCCTTACTGCAAACCGCACATGACCACAGCTTGCCTTGATGGCAACTGTGTCTCATGATCCCCACTTAGGTCCAGACAAGTCGGTGGCGGGTCCAAAACCCCAAAATTGGAAGGAAATGGCAGATGCTGCAGTATTTCTAACACCTGTTCCTGGTGCTCGGGCCTGGTCTGTGTTGTACCCTGCACCCTGCTTAACGCATCTGCCATATCCGAAGTTGTGCTGAGCGCATGCTAATGTTTCGTGTCCAGTGCAATGGATGGGATGGGATTTCACATAAGTCTGCCACCCATGGCCACTCATGGTTGAGCAACTGAGGGAGTTGACTTTGACGAACCCGAGGGTTTTGGAGTTGGAACTACATCAAAGGTCTGTGCTGCTCACACACTCTGCTCAACACATGATATGTTTAGTGCCAGCAGTGTGGAGACGTCGCACAACAGCCGTTGTTCCAGCAGGTACAGGCGTTGTAGGAGTGCATAGAGGCTAGCAGCGGCAACTATACACTTTAAAAACTATCCGCACAAGCGCCACACTTTCACCAGTAGCTCAGGAACATTGGGGTACCTTTTTCAAAAGATTAGCAGCAATGAGTTAAAAACGTGGCCCAGGCATGGAATATGTTGCAGGCTGCCAAGCTACAGAGCCAATCCCAGGTTACGGCCATTATCACACATGACAACATGCCTGGGCCCAGGTGCAGTGGCAAAAACCACATTGCCGTCTCATCGAGGATGGCATGACTCACTTTGTAGGCAGTGTGCTGTCTGGCCCCCAAGCTGATGAGCTTCAGCACGGCCCGCTGACGTCTCCCCACACCAGTGTTGCAGCGTTTCCAGCTCGTAGCTGGGGTCAATTTAACAGCGGAGGAGGGTGGTGTTTCAGCCCTCCTCCCAGGAATGTTGTGTGGGGAGACAAGTCAGGCCACCACATTTTGCGACCCGGTCCACGCCTCAACTACATTCAACCACTGTGCCCAAATTGAAAGGTAGCGTCCCTGTCCGCATGCACTTGTCCATTCGTAACTGGTCACATGGAACTTTAGGGCTAAGCGCTGAATTTAGGGACCGCCTCATGTTTGGGGGAAAGTGCTGGTGTGGACGGCACAGTGCGGTGGCGCAGTAGACACTCTGCCCAAAAAGGGCAGAGTGTCCCCCAGCCGGGATTCCAACATCTCCTGGGCCAGATTTCTTGAGATGAGGCCGTTGAAGCCTTGGGCATGTGGGTGGGTTGCGCTGTACTTTAGCATGAAATGAAAGGCTTGGGAGATGGGGAGTTGCTGGGAAGAGGCGCATGATGGCGCGGGCAAAAGGAGAAATGGCAGGAAAAGGTGAGGATAAGGGTGAACTCCCCAAAGTGTCAGAGGCAGATGTGGAGGTGTCCTGGCTCCTGGTCTGGACTGCAGCGCCAGCCCTGTCAACAGTGGAAGAGGCAGTGGCCGCCAGGCCAAACGACGATTATCCTGCGCTTGCTCTCACCCACTGAGCCCAGGGCTTGCCTTCCAAATGATGGCACCCGCAAGAGGTGGTGAGATTCCTCTCCGCAGATCTCCAAACCATCTTGGACTTGCAAATTGCACTAAATTTGTCATGTAACTGACATGTATATGATGAGTCTATCCATTGTCTGTTCATTTTGGTGAAAGTCAGCCTGTCAGCTGACAGACAGCTGTGCTTGTCAGTGATGATGTCACCGGCTGCTCGTACCCCCAGTTTTTGCTGCTTAGCTTGCCTCCACATCCACACTGCTTTTGCCCCTACACATCACCCCTATCCATGCCTGTGCCTCTAGCCATAAGTCTGCCACCCATGGAAACTCATGGTGCAGAAAGTGAGGGAGCTGACTCTGAGGAACCCTTGGGTTTTGTAGCTGGTACTCCATCAAAGGTCTCTGCTGCTCACACACCCTGCTGAACATACGGTATCTAGGGTTAGAGCGTGTGGTGACCTCGCACAACAGTAGGTGCTTCAGGCAGATGTAGGCCTTGCTGGAGTGTATTGCGGCTAGCTCCAGGTACTGTAGACTTGGGAAAGTGGGTGTCCAAGTGCCGCACTTTCACCCTTAGCTCAGCTAATTTGGGGTATGTTTTTAAAAATCATTGCACCACTACATTGAACATGTGGGCCAGGCATGGAACGTGTTGGAGGCTGGCAAGCTCCAGAGCCCTCCAACAAGCTAAAAAACCTGGCCCCAGGGGCAGCGGGGATAAACAAATTGCCATCTCATCCAGGATGGCATCCCTGACCTCAGAGGCAGTGTGCTGTCCGTCTCCCAAGCTGATGAGCTTCAGCCCAGCCTGCTGACGTCTCCCCACACCAGTGTTGCAGCGTTTTCAGCTCGTAGCTGGGGTAAATCTAACAGCGGAGGAGGAGGAGGGTGGTGTTTCAGCCCTCCTCCCAGGAATGTTTTGTGGGGAAACAAGTCAGGAAAATTCTTGAAACGGGAGAGTTTTGCATCTTTGCCCTTGCTGCCTATGGACATCCCTTTGCCTCTAGCCACCATTTTCCCTGCTTTGCTTGCCTCCAAATCCACACTGCTTTTGCCCCTAGACATCACCCCAGTCCATGCCTTAGCTTGTACCCCCAGTTTTTCCTGCTTAGCTTGCCTCCACATCCACACTGCTTTTGCCCCTAGACATCACCCCAGTCCATGCCTTAGCTTGTACCCCCAGTTTTTCCTGCTTAGCTTGCCTCCACATCCACACTGCTTTTGCCCCTAGACATCACCCCAGTCCATGCCTTAGCTTGTACCCCCAGTTTTTCCTGCTTAGCTTGCCTCCACATCCACACTGCTTTTGCCCCTAGACATCACCCCAGTCCATGCCTTAGCTTGTATCCCCAGTTTTTCCTGCTTAGCTTGCCTCCACATCCACACTGCTTTTGCCCCTAGACATCACCCCAGTCCATGCCTTAGCTTGTACCCCCAGTTTTTCCTGCTTAGCTTGCCTCCACATCCACACTGCTTTTGCCCCTAGACATCATCCCTATCCATGCCTCTTCCCCTAGCCATAACTCTGCCACCCCTGGAAACTCATGGTGCAGAAACTTTGGTTGCTGACTTTGAGGAACCCTTGGGTTTTGTAGATGGAACTCCATCAAAGGTCTGTGCAGCTCACACACCCTGCTCAAGATATGGTATTGTAGGGTTTCAGCGTGTGTGAATGACGGACAACAGCCTGTGTTTGGACAGATGTAGGCCTTGCTAGAGTGTTTTTAGGCTAGCAGCGACTCCTGTGCACTTGCAAAAGTGGGCGCACAAGCGCCGCATTTTCAACAGTAGCTTCGGTACATTTGGGTATGTTTTTAAAAAACTTTGCACCACTAGGTTAGACGTGGGCCAAACATGGAACGTGTTGGAGGCTGGCAAGCTCCAGAGCCGCTACCAGGTTCCAGCCATTATCACAGGCGTAAAAATGCCAGGCCCCAGGTGTAGCAGGGAAAAAAAAATGCCATCTCAGCCAGGATGGCATCCCTGACCTCGGAGGCACTGTGCTGTCTGTCCCCCAAGCTGATGAGCTTCAGCACCGCCTGCTGACGTCTCCCCACACCAGTGTTTTAGCGTTTGCCGCTAGTAGCTGTGGTGGAGGTTGCAGCGTCGTAGGGTTTCAGTCTACTCCTGCCATGAATTTTGGCCTGGGAGAGGAGATAGGCCACCCCAGTTTGCACCCGGGGAACAGACTCCACCACATTCACCCTGCCTGTCATTAAAGATAAGCACTGCAGCATCCCTGACCACAGGCGCTTGTCCAAGTGTCGGTGGTCAAGTGGACCTTGCAGCAAAGCGCGGAACTAAGGGCCCACCTGATGTTGAGTGACACGTGCTGGTGCAAGGCGGGGACGCCACACCGGGAGAAGTTGAGACGGCTAGGGACGGCATAGTGAGGTGCCACAGTTGCCATCAGGTCCGGGAAGGCGGGAGTTTCAACAAGCCGGAACGCCAACCTCTCCTGGGCCAGCAGTTTAGCGATGTTGGCGTTCTAGGCTTGCGTGGGTGGGTGGTTAGCGGTGTATTTCTGCCGGCGCTCCAATGTCTGAGAGATGGTGGGTTGTTGTAAAGAAGCGCCTGATGGTGCCTTTGATGGTGCAGGAGAAGGAGATAAGACAGAAACAGGGGAGGATGAGGGAGAAGTCAACAAAGTGGCGGAGGCAGATGAAGTGATGTCCTGGCTCGTCCTCTGGAGTGCATCGCCAGCACTGTGAGCAGAGGCAGTGGCATGAACGGCGGGCGACGTTTGTCCTGCCGTTGCTGCCTGCCACTGATTCCATTGCTTGGATTCCAAATGACGGTGCATTGAAGTGGTGGACAGGTTGCTCTTCTCAGGGCCCCTACTCGATTTCGAGAGGCAAATTGTGTAGACGACACTATATCTGTCCTCGGCGCATTCCTTGAAAAAACTCTACACCTTCAAGAAACGTGCCCTCGATGGGGGAGTTTTTCTGGGCTGGGTACAAAAGGGAACATCTTCGGACATTCCGGGTCTGGCCTGGCTTCGGCAAAGCAGCTGACCTCTGCCTCTGGACATGTCTCTGCCTCTAGCTACCCTTTTTGGTGCTGCACCTGCCTCAACATCCACACTACTTTCCCAGCTTGACATCTGCCTTGTCCAGGTGGGGTCGGTGTCCTCGTCGTCCACCACCTCCTCTTCCAACTCCTGTCTCGCCTCCTCCTCCTGCACAATGCGCATGTCAACTGGCTGCCCTGACAGCAACTGCGTCTCATCGTCGTCGATGAGGGTGGGTTGCTGGTCATCCGCCACCAAATCGACCGGAGATGGAATGGAGGAGACTCTAGTGTTTGAGCATCTGGACACAGATACTCGTCTGTTAGGTCCGTGGAATCGCGAAATGGAGGGGCAGGTTGCGGTACAGTCAAAGGAAGGGAGAACAGCTCTGGGGAGCAGGGACAGTTGGGGTTATTGTTCTGAGAAGATTGGGAATTTTGGGTGGAAGGAGGACAAGACTGTTGGGTAAGAGGAGGTAGAGGCTGACTGGCTGGTGGACAATGTGCTTTAAGCGTTATCCGACAGCCATTGCAAGACCTGTTCCTGGTTCTCGGGCCTACTAATCTTTGTACCATTCAGCCTAGTTAATGTGGAACTTTTGTGCAAAGCGCAGAACTTAGGGCCCGCCTGATGTTAAGGGACACACGCTGGTACAAGGCTCAACTCACCCTAAGTGCCAAAAACACTGCTGGTGCAAGGCTCTACTCATGCCAAGGGCCTCAATCTCTGCTGGTAGCTCAGCTTAAGGTCATGTAACTTTGTTTGGAAGGGCTCATGTTAAGGGCTAGAAAAGTGAATTTTGGAAGGTCTTACCACATCACACACACACACACACACACACACACACACACACACACACACACACACTCACTCAAAATGACAGTTAAGGGTGAGGGCTTTTGGAATTCCCATTGCCTATTCCATTTGTGGTTGTCATGGGGAACGTGATTTAAAGGGGTGGTTGTTACTGTTTGTTGAGCTTAAATTGGGGTTTGTGTCCATCCATTTGGGGAGTAAAGAAGGTTTCCAGGTATTTTCCCACTTTGATAGAGGTTTTTTTGAATGTGGAAAGTGTGTAGTTGTTAGGCAGTGATGTTGGGGTAATAGAGGGTCTTTGGTGTGTTAGATGCCCCCAGGCATGCTTCCCCTGCTGTCCCAGTGTCATTCCAGAGGTGTTGGCATCATTTCCTGGGGTGTCATAGTGGACTTGGTGACCCTCCAGACACGGATTTGGGTTTCCCCCTTAACGAGTATCTGTTCCCCATAGACTATAATGGGGTTCGAAACCCGTTCGAACACACGAACATTGAGCGGCTGTTCGAATCGAATTTCGAACCTCGAACATTTTAGTGTTCGCTCATCTCTAATAGCTAACACTCAGGGTCCATTCACACAGAGGAAAATGGTAAGGAATTTGAGTGCTGAAAAAAAAGCCTTCCATGAACTTCAATGGGTTCTTTTTCTGCTATACAGAATCCACAAAAGAAAATAATTATGCCATATTCAATTGTAATCCAGAGGTATTTTGTGTGTCAGGAAGTATTTTTTCGCTATAGATATTGCTTCTATGGGAGAAAATGATAACATTTATACTTTCTGGCTTATACCATAGTCCAACAGACATGTAAGTTAAACTGATGGATCCCGGCTTACGCGCGTAACACATTGAAATCAATGGGTTACAAAGCCTCCCATTGATTTCAATGTGTAGCGCGTGTAAGCTGGCACCCATTGAAGTCAGTGGGATCTGTTTTTTATGCTGCTCACTTTGAACGAGTTTACGTTCAGAATGAGTGGAGTGTAAACTCTGTGTGAAGGCTCCCTTAGAGTGCATTCACACTTGTGCCCAATGTCCACCCTGTGCCATTCCACAGGGTTTCCGTTCTCAGCCCTGGAGAAACTGGACAGTTTCCCGGTGGT
Source organism: Leptodactylus fuscus (assembly GCF_031893055.1). Taxonomy (NCBI): domain Eukaryota; kingdom Metazoa; phylum Chordata; class Amphibia; order Anura; family Leptodactylidae; genus Leptodactylus; species Leptodactylus fuscus. Next base: position 42,531,014 of record NC_134273.1, read on the forward strand.
CAGCTTTAAAATACCTTCATTTCAATGTGTTTTTAAACGTGACTGCCGGTGTCCGCCTGTGGCCGCTCCGCAGTGAAACTGTTCTTTTCGGCCAGACACAAAGTCCTGCATTTCTACTGTGCCTGAATCAGGTGAACTGCCATAAACATCTCAAAAATTGTGAAAAAAATGCTGTACTTTATTAAATTTAACACATTAAAAATACACAATAATAAATGTACAGGGGATAGTACAAACCATATAATACATGGAGGTTAAGTTGTGATACTGCATCAAAGGCTGTAGGTGTAACTCTTATTACATATATATATCAGATGTTATGGTATAACTGTGCGTCTGAACAGCACTTCATTAGTTTAAACGTGGTTTACATAGAGTATATACACATAAACAGAATTAAGGTCTTGCAGGGTTACATTTATCTATAAGTAGACCTCCATGTACATGAACGCTCCCCGACGCGTGTTTCGCCACTACCGTGGCTTCATCAGGGGGAAAAAAGATGATGTGGCCATGAGGTTTGTATGGAGAATATATAGGGTCATGCTTAATAAGCAAATTGAGGCAGCTGATAGTATTGGAAAAAGCTGGTGAAGACATGTGGAAAACGTGCATACCTTTTGCCTCTTGTTTGTGCCAGTGATCGCGTCACCCATCCCAGACGTAATGTCCGAAAATGAGCGCACTGCGCATGCGCCCGAATGCGTCTCTCGCGAGATTTCGGCACGTTTACAATAGTGATGCATAAGTATTGCCTATTTGTTTGTACGGGATAAAACTAATACATTACGCATACGTGAAGAGAAAGACTATAAAGGCAACGTGAAGATAAAAAGCGTCGGCAGCTGAATATTACATAAGTGTATATTTATGCAACAATATTTTTCAAAATGAATGCCATATTTCCATCATATATATATAATAATATATAATATAATAATAATTATTCGGACTTTGTGTCCGGCCGCAAAAACTGGTTTGCAGGCGGAGAGGCCGCAGACTGGCTCCAGCGGTCACCTTTAAAAAACGATTCAAATGAATGGGTTTTGAAGCTGACCACCGGGAAGCCGTCCCTTATCCAGTTTCTCCGGGGCTGAGGACTGACACCGGGCGCAAGTGTGAACGCCCCCTTAGCGATAACATCTGAATATGTGTAGCAGCAGCTTCTGCACACACTGATCACTAGAAATGTGGGACTTCAGGTAAGTAATATTTTAATCCCTACAAATGAAATAAATGTAAAAAATAAGCCGTATTTATGTCTAAAAAAAAATCTGTGACACGTCAGGCTAGCAGGATGGAACTTGTTATGATAAGACTAAGGATTTAAGATTAGCCTGCTTAGGCCCATTAAAGGGCATAGTGATTTCTCCATAATCTCCTAGACAGATTTACTTAGTTCATGGAGTTGGATAAATGTAACAGAGACATTTCTACGACAAAAGACACATCCATTCAGTTCAGGCTGCACATCACTCACAAAGACAAGGAGGGTAGGTCTAGATAAAATGGAGTGTAGAAACAAGGATAAGATACAAAGCAAATGATTTTGCAAGAAATTCACATTTTCACAGCAGATGAAACACATGTAAGATATCAGTTAAGTTGTGGGTGAGGTAAAGCTTACAGAAGCATTTTCTAGCTAGAGATGGTTTCCTCGAAAGCTCTGGTGTGCAGCCAGTAGCGTCAGATAAAGTCACACAGAATGGAGACCAGGCCCCTTGCATCAACTGCTCTTGTAAAAATGTTTCATTGTTGCTGCTTAATTGCTTCAAATTAAAAAAAAATATGATGGCTATTTGTGGTATTACGTATTATGTGTTTTGTTAATTGCTTAAAAACCTCAAAACTGGTCTCCAGGGCATCGAGCATTCTTAACTAATACTCTAATGAATTATGACAAGTTTACAGAAATTGGACTTCTTCTGCTAGAAAAATGTGAATCTACTTAATCAGTGAAATAATATGGTAAAACTTGTAATTTAATGGCCCTATTAGACAGGGCGATCTTATAGGCATTTATCGGGAACAAATGCTTGTACAAGTGTTCATTCTCAATAAACAGCTTGTCTAATAGGGTCGGCAGTGACCCAAAGAACAAGACTTTGCTCATTGGCTGATCTGCTGATTTCAAAAAGAAAAATATCATTTTCCAAAAACAACACTTTACTCTGTCTAATAAGGACTGTACTGCTAACGAACAATGAGAGTATATGCCGGGGAAATGATCGCTTTAACATGTCTTCTGCATGGGCCTGTGGACTCAAACGGTGCAGAAAGAGAACTGATCACCATGTTTTGTAGCTCTTGTTATGAAAAATCTATTCATCTAATACCACACATAAAAAGAAAGGACTCCATCCCCCCAAAAAATATACAAAATATATAAGCTTTATTAATAAATAATACAGTTAAAAACATGAGGTGAGGACAACAGGACAACCCCAGGACAGACCAAAACCAAAATAGCCATACAATTTTATGCTTCCAATCCATTTAGGATAATAATGGGCTGTTGTAAGGCCAGCACGAGCAGGTGCCAGGGCCTTGAGCACTTGGAGGGGCCCACTGAGGGTCTACAATGAATATTTCTATCTACAGGGTGGGCCACAACTATAGATACACTCAGGTGGGCCATAAGTATGGATACACCCAGATATGGATACACCCAAGCTCTCCGGATCTCACTCCCTTGGACTTCTATCTCTGGGGCCATTTGAAGGCTATGGTGTACTCCATGAAGATCCAGGATGTGGGGCACCTGAAACAACGGATACAGGATACAACGATAATGAATAAAGCTACATTAAAAATGAGCACACCATTGTTTTTCTTGTGCAATTCCCCATGACCCCCTTCCCATTGAAAAAAGTAAAGTTGAATCCAAAATGATGGGTTTGCAGATGGCCGCCATGGGCGTCACCCTGCCTCAAATGTTTCCCCCTCCCATATACTAATATGCCCAAAACAGTAAGGTGATATCAGCAACCACTGCCATTTTATCTAGGAGTATTCATACTTAAGGCCCACCCTGTATACAGTTGAAAGTGCTCATTACTAGAGATGAGTGAGTACTGTTCGGATCAGCCGATCCGAACAGCACGCTCTATAGAAATGAATGGATGCACCTGGTACTTCCGCTTTGACGTTGGCTGGCCACTTAACCCCCGCGTGCCGGCTACGTCCATTCATTTCTATGCGAGCGTGCTGTTCGGATGGGCTGATCCGAACAGTACTCGCTCATCTCTACTTATTACATAGTAAGGGGCCGGACTCTCCACCCTCTTCATTACTGCAGCGCTCACAGGGTTATGTCTGAAGCTGAAGTAAGGAAGGGGCAGGGAGTGTGGGAGGCTATGCGCTGTAAGTCATGCTAAAGTCTGTAAGCACCAATTGCTCACCCTAAGAGCCATTATATTGTGTTTGAAGGTGCAGAAGGGTCCATAATGCCAAATGTTGGGGCAGAAAGGATGATTATTTATTTTGAGGGAGGCACTATACATGTATGGGTGTAGAAGGGTCTACTATACCATGTAAACAGGGGTCATTATAGCGTGCGTGGTGTCACAAAGGGGCCATTATTCTGTATGGGGGTGATTATACTTCTATGCTACAGACTTGTCATCAACAATCTGTGGATGAGATTTTAAACAGTTGTGTCCACATTCTGTAATAGAAACCACAGCGGTATTAAACCACAAAAAGTCAGTTATAGCCGCAGGTCTCAGCTGTGGATTTCTACATTTGCAATGCAAAGATGAAATCTATGGAAGACCTGTAGTGTTTCCAGACTACTCAAGATCAGGCGATTTGGTGCGGCAGCTTTTAGAGGAACACACTGAAGAAGCATGTGTTGTGCCACAAGGCACCCAGTGAGGCTCAGTAACCCAAAGTCCAACACAAACCTGGAGCCAACCCTGCCTGGGGTTCTAACTAGTCACATGTCAATGATATAATGTAGTCCACAATACCCAGTGCACAGCCAAATAACACAAACAATACAAAAGAGGGATTTTGCATTATTGTTTGTGGAATGAAAAGTTGTCCAATTTTCCAAAAGTCTTCCCGCATCAATTCCTTATGGTTTGCTAAATCTCTGCTTGCTGTCATTCTTTATTTACTTACAGTGTATAAAAATCAGTCCATGGTCATGTGATGAACACTGAGGTGCACATTAATTAGATATCTGCCTTGTAACGAGCCGTGTGCTCATCACATGACCATGGACTGATTTTTATACACTGGCAGTAAGCAGAATGAGTGACAGTATGCAGAAAGCTAGAAATCTGTGAGAAACTGATACAGAAAGTATATTGGAAAATTGTATATCTTTTTATTATACAAACAACAACATTTATTTGCTGAAAGTAGAAAAACCCTTTAACAGCGATTGAGTCCCCTGTGGGATGCCGCCAGGGGGGTATTTACTATTAGAGATGAGCGAACACTATTCGAAACAGCCGTTTAGAATAGCACGTTCCCATAGAAATGAATGGATGTAGCCGGCACGCGGGGGGGTTAAGCGGCCGCTTCCATTAATTTCTATGGGAGCGTGCTATTCGAAACGGCTGTTTCGAATAGTGTTCGCTCATCTCTATTTACTATCTAATCTTCTCTAGTGTTCTCATATAAACAAGTTGCAAATTTTGCCACTGTGTCATAGTTGCACAAATATTTCTTTTTGTTGTTATATGGTTCTCTTTACAAACGTGACAAGATAAAGGCCCCTCCTTAATAAATTGACTGGCATATGAAATACCAGTTCTAGTAAATCCCCCCCAAAGGGTTGTCCTATCACAGACAAGGCTAAGAAACCCTGGTGATGGCAATTGATGTGGCTAACTAAATAATACTGTAGAGAATACAGAGGAGACAAAGTTACACTAGGTTCACACTAGTGTTTGGCTGTTTGTTGTTCGGGTCCACATGGAGACTCAAAAGATTGAGAGGCTGTTAAAAAGTGGTTATCCAAAGACACCCATAGATTATATCGGGTCCACTAGGTGTCCATTGGGTTTTTGCTGGTTTTATACTGAAACCTGTAAGGAGTTTAGGCTAAATCTGCGGTGGAATCTTCTACAGAGACTCCAACATAGATGTGAACCCAACCTTAAGAAGACTTTCTTGGCACCAATGTTTCTACCACCATTTCATTGTCAGCTTGTCTGACCCATAGGGCAAAGCTTGATATCAAAGCAGAGCTTAAAAATTGTTCCTCGTGGTTAGGAGTAAACGTTCCAGTTGTACAGTTATGTTTACCACTGTCCAAGAAAAATATATCTGGGGAATATATATGTACCATATATTTCCAACAATACTATTTCCTTTAGTAACTATAGCTGTAATGTGAGAAATAGTTTTTCATAAATGACACCTTCTCAACAAGGTTCCAACTGAGGCTAAGGCTTCATGTATGGAAACGCAGGGGAAAAAAACACAGCAGAAACACATTGTGCGTTTTCGAGGTTTTTTGCTCATATTATACCTATAGGGAAATGACAGCATTTCCACAGATATAATTGACATGCTCTGATCTCCATAAACGCAAGGGTTTTTGAAAACGCAGCTTTTACGCTGCTGATTTTTTTCTGTAATGTGCGGATGGGTTTAGTCATTCACTTTGCAGGTACTGTAACATGCAGCATTTTTTTACTGCCGCATTTCTGCAATGGCAAAAACTCTTTGTTTTCGCAACGTGAGGCTTCAACCTGAAGGAAACAAAAAACAAAATGCTTGTTGTTATATGGCCAAACCTCTCTGCCTATGGCTATGGCAATGACGTAGTGCATGCAATTGATCTTACTATCTACTGACGTCACAAGTGTTAGAATAAAACAGGTTTATGCAAAAATCTTTGGGTTTTTTTCCTACTAGAGTCAATACATATAATTTTCTCATTACTGTTCTGAGGTAAAGGAGGGAACACAATCTGACCTTTTACATACGTAAGAATTATCAACTAAGAGGAAAACAATCAGAAGTGCTTGGAAAGATAAATATGAATCTTAGGTCTAAGCGGCACCTGTTTATATACTCAGCGAATATGTAAAGATGACGAAGATTAGAAGGCCAAAAACAGCAGACCAGTTAAATCAGGGCCTGCTATTATTCACAATAGATAAAGGTTATACAAGGTAAAGGGATTATATTTCTTTAACCTCTTCCTGCCATGCACATTTTGTATTTTTGGGTTTTCCTTTTTATGCCCTCTGTTTACAAAAGCCTCAACATTTGTATTGCTCTATTACATAGCTATATGAAGACGTGTTTCTTGCAGAATAACTTGTACTTTCTAAGCCATTCCAAAAAACAGCTAGCCGCGACTGGATGCCGGTGCAGTGTATGCGGACTTTGAGGCGTAGGCCGCCTCAGAATCCTGTCCAAAAAACATCTAGCCGCGACTGGATACCTGTGCAGTGTATGCGGCATTCCGCTCCGGATTAGGCCCAAATGAATGGGCCTAGTTGGAGGGAGTATTGCGCCGCGGAATCTGCGGCAAGAAAGGGCAGGTCACTTCTTTTTTCCGCGCGTGGGAACAAACTGGTGTTTTTTTGAGCCAAACTCTGACGTGGATTCCAGGCCCAAAAATCCAGCCCAAAAAACCCAGTGTGAACCCAACCTGATATGAATGGGGCAGAATTAGGAAAAAATGCCATTGTTTCACTTTCACTGTGAGGGAAAAAACACATGGAGATTATTCATTATTATGTCTAAAAGAAAACCTCTTTGCTGCCAATGGCAACCAATCATAGCACAGCTTTCATTTTGTATTTTGTTTTTGAAAAATACAACTGTGCTATGATTGGTTGCTATGGACACTGTAAACAGTTTTTCTATTAGGCAGTTTGAAAAACTTGCCTTCATGTGGTCGGAAACACTACCAAAAAAAATGCGGTGTCTTACAGTCACTGCAAAGGAGACTCTGCCACAGAATCCGCTTAAAATCAGCGGAGAAAAAAGTCCTGGAAGGAGGTTTCAGTATAAAACTGGCAGATCCCATGTAGTCTATGGGGTCCACGAGTAACCGCTTTTTAAACAGACAGGGTCTCCGTCTTTCGGGTCTCCATGTAGACCCGAACGCTAGTGTGAACCTAATGTAGGCCAGAACTGAATATAAGAGGCTGGATAAGAATAAGTGTCTCCTTCATATGGGACACAAAAGCAAACAGATTTTCTTTGTGTGGCCTCTGTTATATTCACTTTAGCCTGTTTGATGAGCATAAGGCAGTGTATAAAGGGAAGGGGATTCTTCAGGTGGTTAAATGTACTTAATATTGTGGAAATATTTCCCAATATGTGAAAAAGAATTGAATTACACCACACGCCACAGGCGAGTGGGATATACATAGGTGCCTACTGCACAAAAGCATAGTGGAAAGAAATGTATAACAGTAGCCTTAAGACACACAGCATTTTTTCAGTCACATTTTGTTATATTAGCATTAGCAGCCAGTCAGTTGTGAGAGTTTTTTCAATATCTGACAGACATTTTTTTATTTGATGAAATTGCGCCATCTAGTGTTTCCAAGAAAATTAAAAGCCTCTTGTCACATTTCTCCTAATTGTACTAGGTTCACACCTGTGTTCGGGTTTCCGTTTGGTGGTGTACTTGAGGACCCCACGGACGAAAACCTCATCCACTTAAATGGAGACCACACCATATTGGAGTCCGCCCGGTTTCCTACCAAAAGGGGTGCAAAATGTGGAGAGAAAAGTACCACTTGCAGCGCTTTTCTTTCCGTATTTTTTAAGTGGGTTCAGGGACGGAAACCCCCAACAGACTTCAAATGCTGGTGTGAACCCAGCTTCAGAATATTTACTACTGCTCGGGCATCTTTAAGATTTTTTAAAAAAAAAATAAATAAGGGAATTATCCAATACATTTGTCATTGTGTTTTTAAAAGGCACAAATATCAGTAACAGTATTAAGCTGTACTATAGTATGGGTCATATTGGAGACTGCAGTAACTTTTAGGCCGGGGCCCCACGGGACGTAAACACTCCGATCTCTGCTGCGGGAAAAATTGCGGCGTTTTACAGTGCAAAGGGGATAGGATTCGTGCAAATCCCATGCCCACTTTGCGGAAGAAATCGCAGCGCGGACACGCTGCGATTTGCAAAGCCGTTGCCGCTTTGCAAATCACAGCATGTCAATTATATCTACGGAAACGCCAGCGGCTTTCTCGTAGATATAATGTTAAGAGAAAGTCCGTAGAGGAAAACTCTGTGAACTTTCTTTTAAAAGCGCTGCGGAAAGAACCGCAATGCGTTCACGCCGCGGTTCTTTCCGCAGCGCTTTAGCGCTGCGATTACAGCTCGTGGGGCCTTAGCCTTAGGGGTCCTTTATATGGTCGTACTCTTCATCCACAATAGCAGACCACATTTGTGGATCAAAGTAGTATCTCATGTAGGTTTATGGGAAACCCCTTTAACCCTTCCCAACACTTGCTGTGATAGTACGGTGTATGTCAGGTCTTAAGATGTATTATACACCGGAGACATAGCAGCAATTTAAATGCAGACGTTACCTCTGCTAATGTCTTGGTCAAATATCGATGAGGTGCCATCTTCTATGGGTGCCACCATTTTGGGAGCATCGCAGTCCCCAGAATATAGCCAACATGTAACTTTGGCTGTACATTAAACACCATAAAAACAAAAGCTATGTAGTTTTTCCACTACATTCCGATCCCCCCCCAGCTTTCCAGTACATTGTAAGGAATATTAAATGGTATCATTGCAAAGTATAATTTGTCATGCAAAAAATAAGCCCTCATATGGCTCTGTGACCATAAAAAAAAGCTATGGCTTTTGGAAAGTGGGGAGGGGCTTAAGGACATGGATAAGATTTTTTTTTTTATATGGTAGCAGAGGCCCTTTTGGACAGACTACATACAGTATACTATCCTGCAGGCTGCCCCAGTTGCATAGAATGTACTGCAGGATAAACGTTCTTTGCCATAATGTATATGCTGTAATTCACAGAGCTCATATGAATATGCCCTATGGGCTTGAGAAATTCTGTTTGTGGAGCTGTAATTCTGCACACATACTGAATAAATCACCATACCGGTTTCAATAAGTAGTCCAATGTAGCATTCCTTCTTCATTTTAGGCCTTATGCACTCAACCAAGTATGTGCTGATATTTTACTTTTTTAACGGAAGGCACTCGCATCAAACTCAAGAGTCATCTCAGTGTGTTCCATGATTTATTAATTTTTATAGGTGTATTTAGTCCTGTTCCGATATCCCGGAAGAAGATAGGACATGCTCTATCAGATCAGAATGGTGCATGGAAACGGTCATGTGCATGGGGCCTTCATTTTTGTTTAATTTCTGCAATTTGTATCTTTATGAACGTCTATCTCCATTATAGTAGTATTGGACAGAGTAACCTTCATTATGTATGCCGTGGGACATGAAATGGTTGTGGTCATGTGATAGACACAACACAGGTGCACGGCTTTCATATTGGTACTATAACCCCTATTTTCTCATGAAGTACAGACTCTACACGCCAGTCGTTATCATCACCATTTATTGTTTATATCACTTATTGAACACTCTCTCCAGGAAATAAAATAAAACATGCACATTCTAGGCTCTCAAACCATTTCATCGATAAATACATGAAGATACCTGGTAAAACACAAAGGGGAGAACAATGACCAACACCACATGGCTTATCACACGCATTTCCATCACGAAGAGTTGCATAATCATGGTCACAAGTGTGTACACAAGTTTCCAGCTGTCCGACCTCTACGGTTGTGAAATTTAAGTGTAAACTTGATGTTCTTCCAGTGCAGAGAATACACTTATCAAATCCACATTTGTGTTATAGCAATGGAAGAACAAGTGAAAGAGTTAACATCTGATGCTGAAATATCAGAGACATTTGGGGATAAAGAAGAGGCACAACATGGGTATGTAGGCAGCAAAAAATAAAAATGGTGAAACGCAGAGCAGCCTACTTACAGCACAGACCAGTATAAAGCTGGACCAAAAGCTGTCACTGTCACTACAGACTAGACATGATGCTAACAAATCTGATCAAGATCATTCATCCCTAGGTAAATGTACCTGAAATAAGCACAAAAATAGGTATGCTACGTAATCTGGGTTTCCTTCATGTAGGCAGCATTAAAGAAGTTGTCCAACAGGGAAGCAGTTTTTTTGGAAACAGGCTTAGAATGGGTTAAAAAAAGAAACCATCTGCACCTAACCAATCCCCCAGCATTCCCTCCCACCAGCGGTCTCTACTTCTTGGTCCCTTCTCATCGCACAGCAAATATCCCTTCATCCAATCAATGCCCAAAGAGAAGACCAACCTCAGCCAGCAATTGGATCTTTGGCCATTTCCACAGATTCAAAAACATTTTTTCCCCTCTCTGGACAACCCCTATAACAGGTATATTATCCAAGACCTAATATCAATGACCTATCCTTAGTCAGTCTGCTTTTGGTTCCATTAACTGTACAGAAAAAAGCTGATCAGTGTGGGAGCTAGGTGACAAACCGATCCTAAGGGTCAGTCATTAATATCAGATCTTGGATAACACTTAATACAATAATGGCATTATTAAACAATTTCTGCAGCTTTATGGAGGGAATGGATCCTATTCTGGCCATCTTTCCTTCATGATGAAGGCCAGGTGTCTCTAGTAAATGTGATATTACATAGAAAATTCATGGTAGAGATTTCTAGGCAGACCAGCAGCTCTTCTGATGCAATCAGATCCTCAGTTGTTTCTTATTAGAGCTTGATACTAAATGTTCACAAACCAATAATATGAAGTGTCTTGCAAAGGAGGAACTGAGGATATTTGTAAGGTAAATACGTAAGGGCTTTCCTGTTATTCTGTATGAATGAGCTGACCACTGGGTCTTACCAGTCACCTTGTCAGAGGAGTGTAACTATAGCCTGATGCAGTCAACACCCAGTTGTCAATTTATTCATACATTTCTAAAGAGGAATAAAAGTTCTGCTAAAAAAAAAAAAAAGCTCCAGAATTATTTCATGAAAAATCTAAAAAAAAAAAAAAAAAAAACAGTCAGAGCAGAGGATAACAGACGATAAGACGTCTCCTGTCACAATCAGACCATGCGTTATAATGAGTTTACTAGGTAACTATGGGGGTAAGGCCTCATGTACACAATTCCCATCACACAGCCATTTTAGACCGCTTTGGGGCAAATTCATTATATCTAGTACACCAGTTTCTTGGATTACAAAGCATGAAGAGTCACTTTAAAAACAAAAAAAAAAAAAAAAAAAGAGGTTTCAATTTATGCTGCCCTCACAATTTCCAAAGAGGGGACAAGGCGAGGGGCAGTGCTGACGGTCCTGACAGATTTATCACCCTTTACAGTCAGTTTCATAGAATAAAGGATACCTATAGTCTGTCATCTATAAATGAGGCGTATATTTCCCCTGGCCTCAGTGGATATCATACATGACTCCCATCAATTTTAATGGCTATTCACTTGTCTGGTTTTAAGATGGTCTGTTTTCCTGGACCTTCGAAAAAAAAATAGGACATTTTTACAGATCCAACAATAGACTTAAATCTATGAGAGATCTGTGCAAACAGATGATAACCCCGACATATTTTGTGTAGAGCCAGTGCTTAGAATTGTAACTCGGCCCTATTCATGTGAATGAAACTGAGCTGCAAACAGCCCACGTGACGAATGTATGGGATGTCACTGGCCTGTGAAGTGGAAGCAACACTCACCCAAGCCCCAAAGTCACCTTGAGCAGCTGATCTGTGGAGCTCCAATGAGTCGAACCTAAACTGATCAGATATTGATGACCTATGCTAAGAACAGGTCATCAATATTAAACTTTCAGGAAAACCCCTTTAAATGGCCTTATATGCATCTTAGAAGTCTGTAGTGACTGAATTGGACTCTGCTGACGACAATTCACTTTTTCCAGGATTTTCATTTTGTTTTTCTGCTTGGGTCTAGTTGTTCTCTAACAGCCACAGCACACAAAGTGGATTCACACTGTAAATATATCATACTAGGAGTGTCACATTCAACCAGATATCTAATACACAGTGTAAAGTCAAGACTGCTCAGCACCACTTCCTCAGAATTTAGCAATCTGACTAGATTATAGTCAGTGGATGGTTATCTAGCTGTTCTGATACCAGGCAACACATATGGCATAGGTGAAATTACTGCATCAGAAGATTTCAAGCTTCAAAAACATGGACAGGGTGCTGGTCACTGAGATAATCCAGAAAACTATATTAGACTTAAACCACACGTTAACTAGACAGGGATCATATATGTACAAGCTTACAGAAGAAAACATGGTTAATAGTCTGATCTATGTTACATATAACTTGTCATGTGAAAATTCTCTTTCTGCTTCTCCGACCAGTCATTTCAGGAACTATAAGGAACTTTTATCTCCACTGAGCAGATGGAGAAGAAATTAAACCAATATACATAGTGCAGTTCCCAATTGGAAAGCCAGAAGAAAAAAAACGAAAAAAGAGTTAACCCTTCTGCTGCCAGGATAGAATAAGTGCACAATGTTTTTGAGAATACATGCCATGGCCATGACATGCATAGAAGTGGGAGAAGAACAGCTGTGAGAGCACAAGGATTACAAGTGATAAGTACAATTCCCTCTGTTTTGTTCTTAACATGTGATTTCCATCAACCACGGCACATTACATTTCTGTTTATAAGGTGATGTCAAGTTTTTATATGCCTAAGACTCCAAAATAATTTGCACAATGCAATGTGATCTGGTACAAGACAGCACAGAGGGAGCGTTAGAGAAAAGGGACACTTCTCCCTGTCTGTGGGGTTGAGACATTTCATGTTTAGCAAAATTGCGCTTATGACAACATGAGCTTTACAAGGCTTTCAGTTACTTAATGTTATGTTGAAACACAAAATTAACCAGAGACAAGAATATGGCAATACTGAATTGGCAGTAAATTACACGGGACGGCTGAGTAAAGCTAAGAAAGCTGGCCAAGATGGTCATATGAATGGATTAGAAGCTATACAGATCTTCATATATGGTGCATGGATGAGAAAACGATCCTGAACACTGTGCTAGATAAACACTGTATAGCATGATCCTGCAGTAATGCTTTCTTCCCATCAATCTCCTACTACTAGCTTTGCATGCATTTGTAAGGTTGTCAGGAAGTAGGAATAAGATGAAAGAGGGCACAATTGCAGGTACAGGATCAGGCTACAAAGTTAGTTTAACTTCTTGCCATGAAGTCTACTGTGTACACAAAACTATTGGGATGTTTGGTGGAGACCATTTCTGTAAAGCTGTTTCACTGGTGCATTAAAAAAAATTGCTAAGATGGAGTCTGTCAGTATTGTAGAAAGAAGAAAAACGTCTCCACGGTCCGACTTTCATAAAATTTTACTTTTATTCCATGTTAAAGTTAAAAAATACAAAGTGGTGTACAAAAAGAGGGAAAGTACATGGTGAAAAAAGAATTAAAAACCGCATCTGACACGTTTCAGGATAAGTGATCCCTTAGTGATAGAATGGTCAAAAAACAGTTTTTTGGGATCATTTATCCTGAAACACGTCAGTTGCGGTTTTTAATTCTTTTTTTCACCATGTACTTTCCCACTTTTTGTACACCACTTTGTATTTTTTTAACTTTAACATGGAATTAAAGTTAAATTTTATGGAAGTCGGACCGTGGAGACGTTTTTCTTCTCTTTCTACAATACAAGAATGCAGCTTTGAAAAATCCCAAAGTATGGATCTCACACTCCGAAGACTTCCATAGTTATATGGTGAGTTGCAATCAAAACGCTATTTTTTTGTTCAAGGAGTCTGTCAGTAGTTCTGACTCTAAAAGGGCACAGAGAGCAGTGTAAACAAACTTAGGTTAATGGTCATGACCAAGAAATCCACAATTTAGCTTCCCCTGCTCAAGAGTTAGTGCCCAGGAGACAGCCCCTTCATGTACAGCGCACCATGTCATCTACACTGAATGCATTTCTAGTCTCAGATAGCTGTCAGCATCCAATAATAAAAGGCGTTAGAGCCATCTCTCAAAAGTAGAGGCCAGAAAAAGCTCATTGCTGAGAATCATGGGCATACTGCATATGACGAGGACACCTCCTGTATGCTGGGGGGGTGTCAAAGCCCCATGGCATTAAAAAGTGGATTTCAGTCAAATAACCTATCACCTCAGTTATGTTTACTTTGCTCTTCCTGGTCTCTATATAGCAATTTTGGCAGTCGTGAGGGTCAAAAATACTGACCACAGAGTAAATAGAGGAAAATTATAAACCTATTTCTCACCTGACATTTATGGGCAGACAGATCAGTTTAGGCCTAGTTACGCAGCGTGGTTACTAGTTACGTGGTTAATAATGATAATCTGCTCAATGTGAATCATACAAGCAATTCAAGTATTGTTTATCATTATTAATACATAAAACGTTAAATGTTCTCCTTGCATAAAGTTTATCATCTTGTTGGTTAGGCATGTTTGCAAACAATAAGTCACTTACTGGCAATTACTGTATGTGAACAGGCCTTTAGACGAATCACAGCACTATAGACTACTGCATATGCTACCTGCAACACAGGCAGGAATAGCCAAATTACTGACTATATTAAGTAGCCCGTGAAGAAGAACGTTTATACATACAGACAGCCAACCCAATATTGTAGAGGCATTACTATCCTGCGTCTGGAATATGTCCCGTCCTGGTAAGATACATTTACTGTCACAGAAAACATTACTGGAAGTGAATGAACAGTAACAGTGACTTCAACATTTCTATTCCAATCACTCCCATTAATGTTCCAAGTTACTGGCCGTTGTTTTCTACAGGAAATATTCAAAGACTCCATTTAAGTCCTTTTTTGATGTTTTGTTCTTGGCGAAAGACAATCGCATCCTGAGAAGTAAAGAAAAGGGAAAATAGATATAAAATCAAAGAAAGACTAAATGTCAAACCCAAAATAAAAGAATAAATTGCCCGGATAACCATGAAGGCCCTTTAGTAGATAGCGTTATTAAAACCATGTCACGTCTCCTCCTCTATATGATGAATTTGCTTGACACCGCCTCATTCTCCTGTCCTAAGAAGCACCTCTGGTTCCGATAAGGAGCAGTAAAGGAAATACCCCATTTCATCTACTTCATCTGGTGTAAGTTCAGAAAACAAGTTCACCTTGAGGTCCAAAGCAGAGGGTAAATTCCCAGTCTCTAAGTAACCAACGGTTTCTCGAAGTGCTTGAAGAAAGCGATCTGCTAGTGCACCCTGTGACCAGTCCTCCTCTTTTTCACAGAGATGAAGAAGTATGTTGGTGAGGTGGGAGGCTGTAAGATGAGACAGGGGTAAATTGTATCGACATATAGCCTTTAAAATTTTTAAGCATAGACATCGGCAACCAGAATCTTGTTGATCCCTTCCTATTAAAGCAGCGGTTTCTGCTCCACGCTGGCTTTGTCGCCACATGTTCCCGTATCGTGGTAGTCTGTGAGCTTTGGCAACGGCTGCACGGTCCCCAAGGGCAACTAAAGGCAGGAAATCTATGAAGAGCTTTCGATCCTCTTCATACTGAACCTCTAAGATGAGGCTTTCTGAGGGCACTACTGGTCGAATCACATAACCCAACATGCTGCCAATAGCTGGCCAGTTGATAGAACCAGCCACCACTTTCTCAAAAGTGGCTACCACAGCCTTGGGACAAAGGTAACCTCCCACCACACAGCGGTCCCAATAACTGGTCCCACGAGGAAAGTATTCAACATTCTCTCTACGCAGAAGGCAGAATCCTGGCAGATTTAGAATGGTTTCTTCTCCAGGGACACATGACCATAAATTATTTTCCACAGAGAGAGGTACCATGAGTTGTATGTGGTCTGCTCGAACAACCTGAAAATTAGAAACAATAAAGATGTTCTAATAAGAGTAAGGAATAGCATATCAAGACTGCTTACTAGGACCATTCCTCAAATTAAAGGGAGTCTGTCAGCAGTCAATTGGTTATAAACCTAATCCCAGTACCCTGTAAAGGTGTTTCTACAATTTCCAAATATGCTACAAATGTTATTCAGCTTCAGAGCCAAATTTTCATGTAATTCATTATTTATATGCAAATGATGATGTGGAAATGTCTTTGGTGGTGCGGCACTTCCAGGTGTTTTTCTGGGCTTTGGTCTTAGACATCCTGGGACAAAGCACTAAACAGCCACTATGAAGTTAACAAGCTGGAATTTAGGGTCCCAAACATTTGTACCCTACAACCTCTTATCGCTAATATCTTTAGCAGTCTAAAGTTGAAGATTCCCAATGTCTGATGAGATAAGTCCAGTAGGACCCTGGTGAGAGTGCATTGTGTGATGTGAAGCAGAGAACACTATACCCCCCGTTTACTTCTGGCACATGATGAGAGATGCAAAGCATACCGACCTTGGCACGCTTCTGCTCAGTATGCATACACCATAGTCATCTCATAGGATACTAGAAACCTTCCACTTTTGACTGCTAGGAATACGGGCAGCGAACAGTTGCAGAGATTTTGCAACCTAAACCCAAGCTGCGTAATGGCATGCTGGAGGTTTAGGTTCCCAAAAAGACTGACCGCTTCCTTTTTAGTAGTAAGGAACACTTGAGAATCAGGTATTACGAGAACTACCCTTGGATTCCCATAACACCAATGCAGGTGCAGGCAGTGGACAATGGGCATTTTCACACTACAATGGCTGGGTTTCCATAAAGTTTTCAAAACAAGGCCTTGGTGCACCCAGTATGTACCAAAAACAATGCTGACAAGACTGGCAGCAACAGCACACCGATGTCAATGCCGTTTGGCTGCAGTTTCAATGCTACATGGAGCTTTGGTGAGCAGAAGGGCTACTGAAATAAAAGTCAATCAGGCTTCCTTTCAAGTCCCATTATATACCGCTAGAAAGCTGACAGTGCGGTTATTACAGCTCAGCAGCATAACTGAACTGGGAGTTGACAAATGCTCCCAATAGAACTTTCCATAGACTTGTACTGTCAGGGGTGGGGGTGAGCATTCCTTACAGCCCATTATTCCGGCAAAGCTGACTGTGCACTGGATACATAATCAGCTTTATAGCAGTATATTATACTGCTGGTGTCAGAGGACATGAAAGCTCCTCTTTAAAATTCCCAGCCAGAGACCTAACTTGAAGCTTCTGGAACCCACTACAAAATCTGTAATAGGGAGCCTACATGCCCTTTAGAATAGTGGCATATTTTATTTGGCAATGGGGTCTCCACAGGGTCCTGTAGTGACTGCTACTACTGCACTCCATATACCTAACACACCTGTTCCCGGCTATTATATACAAAAACCAACAAACAAGAAAATCACTGTATATAAACAGCATGCAGCTAGCGCCCTCTAGTGGCAGTTATACCTTTAAAGATAAAGGCCAAATATTAAAGGTCAAAGAGATTCAGTAACTTGACGGAGTCCAGGCTGACCCAGGATACTAAGAACCAACAGGAATGGAGTCAGTGACTGGGACTGCAAGGCCAAAAGGTATGTCCAGTTCTTTTTTACGGGGTGTCCTTAGACATACACATCTAGCTGGACAGTAAACTGGTAGAATTATGCAAGGATGGAAAGGAAGCCCTGCAAAAGGGAATGCTCAATGGCTGCTTTACATATTACCTGGAAATGTGGCAATAACTTCAGCAAAAAAGTTACCTGTAAATCATCGTACAAGCTTCCGCTCAGGTGCATGTCTCTGAGGGGCATGTCTGGAAACTTGCTGTGTATGAAGTTGCGTAGTTCAGCACAGATGTCTATAGCAGCCTGCTTGGCACTGCTCTGCTCTGCAGGTGGAATGGCAACGTACTTCTTGTAATAAGTAAAGAGCTTCTCCTGAAGTGATAATTTCAAGCGCGTCTTCTTTAAATCCGACTGGGACTTGCGACTTGGGGGTTTGGGCCGAACGGATTCTGCAGAAAAAAAGTTTTATTATTGTTTTTCACAACATATTCTGCACATTGTGTCACATAAAATTGCTATGGCACCAAGGACAGAGATTTCAGCTTTACATGCATCTCTCTCTTGATCAGTGACACTCAAAATACATTTATGTCAAACATTGGTGCATATGGATTCAAAGTAGGGTTTGGGCAATAAATCGAAATATAACAAAAAAATCAGCAAGGATAATTGACATGATTTTGTTCATGTCGATTGCTACAAAATTTACAAATTTCCACCTGCAATTTAGTTCAGACCAAACACATCCAAACTAAAACTGCTATTGTATTCTGGGGTCTGAACATATAACGAGCAGAGAAAGTGATCAAACAAACAGTGTTACTCAACTCTCCTAGAATCCTGCAAGACTCCCTTCAGGTTGTTGTTTCCGGGTCTTCTGACTGTCGTCAGGGCCTGCTGAAGCCTGTGATTGGACCTCAGTGAATCGTTTGGCATCATGACACTTACACGCAAACGTCACAAAGCTGCATGTTCCGTGTGCCCGCTGAGGCCTAACCATGGTCCCTGACCACAGTCAGTCAGAAGACTGGAGAACAGCAGGGAGTAGCACCAAGGCCCAGGAGAGGCGAGTAACACTGATCAGTATATACAAGTATAACAGCAGTTCTACTTTGTCCATGTTCGGGCAAACCTCACAAGATAAAACTCATGAGGTTTGCCCATAACATACTGATTCTGAAAGAGGGCACAGTTTAAAAGGGCCATGACCTAAATAATTGCCATTAATCAGAATGGAGATAAAATGCCCGAATAATCATTATTTTGATTTAGGTCATAATTGCCCCACTCCAATTGAAAGCGGTGTGCTTTTTTTTTTGCAGGAGAGAGGAACACGTATGAATTTATTACCTGCTTATTTATTTTATTACATTTATCTTACAAAAATGATGTACATGTTGGCAAGGGAACACATTAAATTATTAGGACATTTTCGGAGGGTTTTGTTCCCTGCATGGACTGAAGAGGTCAGCGGTTTTTATAATGGTTGCCTACCTTGTTCAAATACTGAACTATCAGTTGGAAGTGTCTGCAGGCTGCGACTCACAGAGGTCTTCATATCTTTGTTCAACAATCTTGTGGATGAGCCCAACCAGCTTGGTTCCTCCCAGCTCCGCTTACCAGAAGGACTAGATCGAGATGGACTAGCAGGAGCACTAATAGCTCGATCATACATCTAAACAAATTGGAGGAGACTCGCATTAGTTTGTTAGTACCGCACGGACCGTGCATCAGTTCTTCTTCAGTGACAATGTGCTGATAAAATACAAGATTATTTGGTCTGTGCTAGGGAGCTAAATGGTATGATCAACAAATGAGGCAAACCAATCAACAAAACAACTTACGTGGATGATGGATACCTTATTTGTGCAGGAAAGTTTCATTTGCATTACCAGCAGTAAATATGACTGAAGTTGGTAGTATGATGTGTTACGTGAGAAATTTCTCTGCCATAACACATTGGAGTAGATACACCAATTATTTATCATCTCTCATCAAAAGTGGTAATATTCACCTTACTAATGCCCTGTGACACATGGGTAGACTTTTCTCTGGTCTCTTGCTAGTCTCTGTTTATCAGGGTCCAGCAAGGGTATGGCAGGTTGATATGTGAGTGCTGCATCTGCAAAGGGATGACAACACTGCTTTTATCTCTGCAGTCAGTGATTGGCTGCCACAGTCACATGTCTTGTCAACTCAACATGGAAGTGGGTGAACAGAGAAAGATGAGACCAAGGAAGAGTCAGAATAGCAGCATGGGTTTGGTAAGGTCAGTATTACCATTTTAAATTTGTTGAAACCACTCAGCTGTTTACAAACCTATCAAGAGGTTGGGAAACCCCATTTAGGTTAAAGACACGAATTGCAGAAAAGCTGCGTTTTTTGTTTCAGATTTTATAGCGTTTCTGAGCCAAAGTCAGGCCTAAAATGGAATAAAAAAGAAGCTCTTAGGCTGGGGCCCCACGGGACGTAAACACTGCGATTTGCCCGCAGCGGAGACACTGCGGGAAAAAACGTGGCGTTTTACAGTGCAAGCAAAGGGGGTGGGATTCATGCAAATCCCAAGTCCACTTTGCGGACACACTGCGATTTGCAAAGCCGTTGCAGCTTTGCAAATTGCAGCATGTCAATTATATCTACGGAAACTCCGGTGGCTTTCCCGTGTATATAATGGGAAGAGAAAGTCCGCAGAGGAAAACACTGTGTACTTTCTCTTCAAAGCGCTGCAGAAAGAACCGCAATGCGATCACGCAGCAGTTCTTTCCGCAGCGCTTTAGCCCCGCGATTACGGCTTGTGGGGTCTAAGCTTTATACTGCTCCCTTCTTCTAAACTCCTGGCTTTAAAATGCAGTGATATGTGCAAAAAACAAAACAAAAAAAACAACAAAACACAAACAAAACACAAAAATTTAGCTTTTCCACATTGTGTCGATTAAGCCTTAAAGGGTTTGGCCAGTCTTTTTTATTTTTTTCAAATTTAGGTGACCGAACCACCCTGGGAGGCACTGGATCACCAGGGACAGGTATTTATATGTCCGTCCCACACCCCTCCCCCACCTTATTAAAAGCAAAAAGAATATTAAAAAACAAAACAAAAAAAAAAACCCACACATTAGCCTGGACAACCACTTTAATGTTCTTTTTGAGTTATTGTATAGAAATCACTGTAGTAGAACTCTTCTAAAAAGTTAACATTTTTATCCTTCTTATACATACCCGCTTCACTGCAAGGGTTGCTATTCCTAGCATTGCAGCTCCGCCAACTCCAAGCACCAGTCGGGCATTGGATAGTACAAAATCTATAGCAGTACCAATGCCATTGTCATCTTTTTTTCCTTTCTTCTCTCCAGCCCCTGCCATGTTTCCTGTAAGAGAAGACAAGAGATTGGGAGGGGAACTATAAATGATGTTCCAGTCAGTAAAAACCCAATCCTTTGAGTAAACTGAAGCATCTGACAAGTAAACACTATGAGTTATTAAGGGCTCTTACGTTTCACCATACTGCATACCTTACTGTCAGGGTGCCATCGGAGCTTTCATGTAAGGGAGGTTATATAATAAGTAGTTTAACTAAGGTCAAGAAGCCATATTCTATTAAATAATAACCTATCACAAGGGCTGTGTAAATGTTTGAACCTGAAGTGATCACTGTTAACAAGACAATCAGCCACAATTGCTTAGTAAATATCATAGATGTGAAATATCCAGGACGTTTACCTGTAGACGACAGAAAAATGTCGATGACCAGTCTTTTACACCAACCCTCCCAGTTTGGTACTCAGGAAAACCTGTCCTTTCTCCAGTTGTTTCTCTCTGTCTTCCTGCTTTGTGAGGCTCTGATTTTTTCTAAATTCTCTGCGCACATATGAAGCGTAGTAGTCACGATCAGTAAACTGTAACTTGCGCCCTTGACGCAGGAGGGCACGATACAGAGTCAAAACTGCCTCACGAGACCAGCCTGCCATGGCAGGTATGGAAGGAGAAGAGATGGTCCAGCCAGTCTATGGAGAAAAAAGACAAAAAAAAACAAATGAAAGCATAAAACACACTATTATGGAAGGAGGTTACATAATGATTTATCACATGTGCGCTACTCTAAACTTTATATTTTAATACTGTATTTATTCACAATCTTAAGGTGGATTCACAACGGACGGATACCAGGCGTCTAATATACTCCCTTTAAAAAAAAAAGTATATCTACCCATATGCCTGGGGTGACCGCCCCAGGCACATTTTCTGATTTCCTGGTAACGTCCCATTTCGCTCTTTCCAGAGATGGGAGGCCACCAGTACTCGCCTGTCTCACCCCCCATACTCACTGACGCTCACCGCTGACTTCCTCTCCACTCGTCGCTTCCATCACAAGTAAGCCGGAGCCTGGGCAATAAAACGCCAACACAAGCAAAAAGTAGCAGCGAGCAATTGTGGCTTCTGCCGGTGATCTATTGCGCAGGCACCAGTTCCATATCTCGGGAGCGGGAAGAAGAGGGGACAGTGGCACCCCAAAGTCATCTCCATGACGAGAAGACAGCTATAGGTATATAGCTATACCTCCATCTGTGGTCAGGTAAATGGGTGTTATCCTCTGGTCAATCAGGAATAACGTTTAAAGCGGTTGTACCACTACAAACACCCCTCCCCCTTCCCGCCACCTACCTACTAGACAGGGATAAGTCTGATCTCTGGGAAGGGGGTGGGGGTCATCAAACCACCGGAACTCTCAGTGATCACAAGAACAGGGACCTGCAGGTTCTCCTACGTGCTCTATATGACTGAAGCAGTGATATCCACCACTTCTATGGGGCTGACTGAGATCTTTGTCCCACATTCACATAAAGCACTCAGTAGAAGATATGGGGCTCTGTTCTCCTGATGATTGGGGTGCCGCAGTAGTCAGACACTTATTCTCTATTCTGTGGAGTGGAAAAACCCATCCTGAAAGGAGTCAGTCAAAGGGCTGCTTCAGACATGGTCAAATTTTTCCACTGTGAATCTGCAGCACATTCTTCATGTTGGGGTTGGACTAAGCAGTAACTTGTGGACATGCAACACTAACATCACAACTATTGTGCTACTACAATGAATAGTAGTGAATGTAGTCAGAAAATACAGCAGGTCGCAATGTGAATACATTTACTATCATTAGGTGAGATGTAGAAGCCTCACACCACCAGCCTATGTTGTGCGATTGCACTTTGCTGTGAAGTTCTACACTAACATGTTGACTTGACCCACAGCAGAAAACTCAATCTACTGTACAGTAAATGGTCTGTGATTTTCAATGCAAAATCTGAAATAAATATCTACAACAAATCAGCCAAGTGAGTGGCTAATGACAAATCCATTTTCTTATACAGTATCTGGGATTTCTGGAGGCCTCCAGTTTAAGACAGTCATCTGTAAGACAGAACAGAAAGCATCCACAAATGTCTCTCTCCCTCTCGTGTCCGTGTTACACTGACTGCTGGAAGACCAACCTAAAAATAAAGCAGAAGCAAACCTGTTGGATTTTGTTATTAAGATTAGATCTGGCACACAACAATCTATACTGCCCTGTGCCCTGGGATGGAGACACCAAACAGAACCCAGGCGTAGTTGTGACCCCGGCCTTACTGTAGTGGCAAAGATGTCATGGCATAAACCTGAGGCTGACAGCCTGGACCGACAATCCTGACCATATAAAGGCACAGCTAACACTAGCATTTGGTTGTTCTGTCCACCAGGTCCAATTGGGTACCCAAAAAACGGAAACCCTATCCGCTTAACAATGTGGTTACATCCACCAGGATCCCACTGATTTTATATGAGAGCGTGGGAGAGAAAAGGCCTCCTTGCATGAATTTTCTCTCCACCAATTTTAAGCGGAATCTGAGACAGAGTGCTGGAACATGTGTGAACATAGTCGAAGGGTCTCTTCACATTGTCATTGGCAGTTTTGATAGACCATTATCAGTCAATAGGATGCATTACAGATCTGGCAGGCAGAAGACGCCTTGCAGTGTGAACAGGGCCAAAGAGCTCATTCCATACACATGTAATAGCCCGGAGAACTGGAGACAAGATTAAGTTGTGACCATGGGGCTGGGCTTTATCTTCTCTGCCCATTTGTTGTAGACTACAAAGGCTGATAACAGGGAACAACAACTTACAGCACATGGTACAGCACCTAGATCCCTTCTACCTAATCTAACACCTCCCTGTGTCCTGGTATCTCTACATGACACCTATGCCAGGCAGGGACCACTAACTGCCCGCATTACTATGTCACTACATGTAAGTGTTCACGTTACACAGAACAGTACACCGCCACGGCTCACGTGTGCGCTCACCCTCCACTGACCCCGCCGTCTTTAGGGAACATCCCTTTGGCTGTCCAATATTACACTTTACCTCTCAGGGTCGCCGGTAATATGTCTGAACTTCCGGTATCCAGAGGGTGGTGATGCACTTCCGGCTAGCTCAACCATAGAGCGAAGAGAACGCCGCTCGTAGTCAGGAGACGGAATGCGGAGCGTCACTAGCGCAGTGCATGGCGGGAGTCACGTGAGCTCCTGAATGCGCAGACTCTGATAGCTGGTGGGGGCTTAGGAGTGATCTGCGCATACACATGTGTAGAGTAATGTACAGAGCCAGGTGTGGCTAGAGCAGCGCTGGGCATGCGCCATATGTACATACTGCTGTGGCGCGCACTGTATACTGTGTACATGTACCTCACCTGAAGCCAGGACATTCATAGACAGATAAAAGCGCCCTCAGTGATGACGTATAGTCTCAGCCAAGTGCTGTACAGTGCAAGTGTCATATAGGAGAGCCCTTAGCCTATACAATATGTAGCTATATGTCTTTGTGGAGAATTAGCAATACATGTGCACAGGCGTCCCCTAGTGGTGGAGGCTGCCTGGTATGTGATGGGTGAGACTCCCAGGTGAACAAGGTTTAGGGTCACTTAAAGGGGTTTAGTCTATATGCACACGGCCATATGCAGTCTGCGCGTCACAGATTGGTGTCCTGTGTCATCTGTAGTTTTCACTGACCCATACATTGAAAATGAATTGACAGAGCCAGAAATATAGTCAGGTATAGTCCGGTATAGGACCTACTCCATGTTTTGTGGCTCTTCAATTCAGCCTGAACACACAGCCCCAAAACCTACAGCTGTGTGTATGGGTCTGTACTTTTATCTGCAATTGTGGATACAATTCCAGCCGTTTGCATGAGGCCTTATACTTACTTTTCCTGGGTTCTATTGTGAGCGAACCACAGAATTCCAAGTCACATGATCAGAACCAGAACAGGGCTCGAAGTTTCTCCACTTCCCCTACTGTGTCCACGCTTAGTTAGTTACCTGTATTATGAAGCTGGCTTTATAATTGTATTGTTGGCACTGGTCTCCAGGACGCTAAGTAAGTAAAATGCCGATTAATCTCAGCTGTATATTATTACTGGGTGTGAGGTTTTTCTGATAGCTGAAATTAATCAGTGTTTCATATACTGAGAAGTGAACACAATGGTGGTCCAAGGACTGGAGATGGCTATAGCTGCATTGGCACATTGTGTGACACCATCCTAATGATGAGTTCCAATCACATGACCTTCCCTGGAGAATCTCGTAAGTCCTGAGCCCCACGTGGCGGAGACATTTCAGTGAGAAAAAGGCCTTGGTCAAAACCACAGCGGTTTACAGTGGATGTGATGGTAGTGAAGCAGCATATTAATTATATACTTATGGAAATGTTGGCAGTTTTCCTATAGGTATACTTTAAAGGGGCTCTATCATTGGGAAAAGTCATTTTTAACTAATCACATCCTTGCACAGCCTTTAGAAAGGCTATTCCACACCTACCTTTAGTATGTAAATTACCTCAGTGGTTTTTTAATAAGTCAGTTTTTATTCATATGCTAATTAGCTTCCAGCCAGCACAGGAAGTTCCCAGCAGCACTCCTCTCTGCTAGTCTTTCCTATCTGTGTGTGCAAACAGGAAGGCATCAGCAACCTGTACTGTACACATACATAGGAAAGAATAGCAAAGAGGAGTGGACGATGAGACTTCTGGGGTGCACCAAGAGGCTAATTAGCATATGAATAAAAATGGGCTAATTCAAAAACCACTGAGGCGATTTACATACAAGAGGTAGGTGTGGAATAGACTTTCTAAAGTCTTAGTGCTTAGTTAAAAATGACTTTTCCCAATGATAGAGACCCTTTAAGCAGAAAGTCTGCAGAGGAAAATTTGCAGACTTTCTGTAACAAAAAAACAAAAAACAGTTTGTAGAAAAACCATGATGCGTTTCTGCCGCAGTTTTTCCTGCATCAATTTTTTTGTCTGTGGCTCGGTAAGGGCTCGTTCACATCTGCGCCAATACTCCGTTCTGCAGGTTTCCGTTTCCTGCACAAAACAGGGGCAGGAGACGGAAACTTGCCGGCATGTATCCGGCCGTGATCGCTGGTGAGCGTTTTATGCTCTCCGCAGCTAAACCGATTTTCTTTAACCGGACACAGAGTCAGACATGCAGTACTCTGTGTCCGGTTTAAAAAAACAAACAAAAAAAAAACGGTTTCGCCACGGAGAGCATAAAACTAGAGATGAGCAAGTACTATTCGGATCAGCCGATCCGAACAACACGCTCACATAGAAATGAATGGACATAGCCGGCACGCAGGGGGTTAAGCGGCTGGCCGCCGTCAAAGCGGAAGTACCAGGTGCATCCATTCATTTCTATGGAGCGTGCTGTTCGGATCGGCTGATCCGAACAGTACTCGCTCATCTCTACATAAAACGCTTACTGGCGCTAACGGCTGGACTCGGCATGACAGGTTTCCATCTTCTATATGCAGAAGGCAGAAACCTGAAAACGGAGTTCAGGCGCTGATGTGAACCCAGTGTAAGGCCCCATGTTGTGGAAAAGCTGCTTTTTTTTGTTGCAGGTTTTTCTGTGTTTATTTGAGCCAGACCCAGGAACAACTACAAAAGGACTGGGAAATATAAAGGAAGCTTTTATACTTCTCCATTCTGCTTAAAGGGGCCCTATCAGCAAAATTATGCTGTATGAGCCCCACATATGTGTGAATAGCCTTTAAAAAGGTTATTTAGGCACCGCTAATATTATTTTAACCCCTCCTCCGTTTTAAAATAAAACCATAAAAACATATATGTAAATCATACCTATTGTGCATGCTGGGCGGTAATGCACTGTCCGACGTCATCTTCTGGCACGCTTTCCTCTTCTTTCGGCGACACCCTTCGGTCCTGGCTCTTCCCCGGCTTCATCATCCTCTTTTTCCGGCAGGATTGTTTCAAATCCGGCACGTGCGTAGTAGAACTGTGCAGGCGCCGGCTCCATTTTTCTCAATGGCAGTTCGCGAGCGTACTGCTCATGCACAGTACGCTCGCGTAGTTCTAAGGGGAACTGAGCATGCTCAGTATCCCATTGAGAAAAATGGCACCGGAGCCTGGCGGAAGAAGAGGACGATGAAGCTGAGGAAGAGCCAGGATCGGAGGGCATTGCCGAAAGAAGAGGAAGGCGTGCTAGAAGATGACGTCGGACCGTGCATGACCGCCCAGCGTGCACGATAGGTATGATTTACATATATGTTTTTATGGTTTTATTTTAAAACGGGGGAGTGGTTAAAATAACATTAGCAGTGCGCGAATAGCCTTTTTAAAGGCTATTCACACATATGTGGGGCTCATACAGCATAATTTTGCTTATAGAGCCCCTTTAAGGCACGCCTGGCTTTGCCTAAAAAAAAAAAATTGCAGCAAAATCTGCAACAAAATAAGCCGTTTTTTCTCATATTGGGGCCTTAGCCTAAAGGGTTTTCCAGGCTAAATAATGGATGACCTATCCTTATAATAGGTTATCAGTTAAAGGTGAGCATGAATTTGACACCTGGATTCCCAGTTGATCAGCTGTTTGAAGAAGCTGTAGTGTTTGGGTGAGCACTGTAGCCACTTTAGTACTTGCCAAGTGCTGTACATTTGTATAGCAGCTGTGCTTGGTATTTCAGGTCTGGATGTGTGACCGTTGAATGTGATGTCACATGGCCTGTGAAGCTTTGCCGAGAGAGCACTGCAGCTGCTTAATACAGGTTAGACAATTGAATCCTGGGTGGCAGATCCCCATAATTACATTTCTGCTTCAATTATACATATACAGAAAATGGCAGCATTTCCATAAGTATAATTGACATGCTACGATTTACAAAAACGTGACTGTTTTTGAAAACACAACATGTCCACTGCGGATATTTTTCTGCAATGTGTGGATGTGATTAGCCAGAATCCCATCCACTTAGCAGTTTTTTGTATGTAGCTGTATTTTCACTACAGCAAAATCGTGGCATTTACACTACAAGGGCCCAGGCCTCAATGGGACCAATCAGATAACTTTGTGACTCTAGGGGTGCTGTTACTCCTACAACATAAAATGAATGATATTGGGTTTACACTGCACCTTTCTTTCTCCTGTAGAATTGCATTCAGTTTTTCATTGCATTTATGAGTAGCGCATTTCTACTAGGCCAGTAAACCAGAGGGTTTTAATTTAATGGCTGTTCACATACAAGTGAGATCTATAGTAACCAGTTTTAGTTAAAAAAGTAAAAAAGCTGCTTGTAAACTATAAATTGTACTCATTTGCAGACTGGTTAGATTTTTAAAGGGAATTTGTGAGCACAATTATAGCACCCACACCAACCACAGTGGTGCGGTTCTGCAATGGTGTCCTTATGAAGTTTGAGTGATGCTGCCATCCTTCAGAAATTATATGGTAATAAATATTCAGATTGGCTTCTTGAAGTCAAGAGAGTGGAGAGCTAGCCGAAGAAGCCAGCTTTGCACTCCCCTTTTACTATAATTGACATCCTTCATCCTTTTTACTTCTCTGACATCTCTGCAGCGGTCCCAGTGTACTCCCAGGATGGCAGGATCGTTCAGGTTTTATCAGGACACCATTGTAGAAGACCTGCCATGCCCTGTCAGGTACTATACTCAGTTCAGGTGCTGACACGTTCCCTTTGATGTATCTATTCACACGTCGACTGTTTTAACTGTCCACGTGAACAATCCAAGAGAAAATAGAACAAGCTATTTCACAGCCTGATTTCATGGATCCCTCAATAGACTTATGTCAATGAAGGATCAGTGAAAACAGATTACCTTAAGGTGAACGCTTTTACACTTTTGTGTGCTTTTTTATGGATGAGTGACCACATATGCACATGTGTGTGTTTCAGCTGTGAAACTTGGTCTGTGTATTGGCCTGATTTATCTCCTGACAGTGGCGTAACTAGGAGTGGCAGGGTACTTTTGACATGCGCCCCCCCCCCCCCCCCCGGATTCCTGTGCTCTCTATTATGCCCCATAGTGGCACCTGTACACACTATTATGCCTCATGGTGGCCTCTTCACCCAGTATTATGCCCCATAGTGGCCCCTACACACACTATTATGTCCCATAGTGGCCCCTACACACACTATTATGCCCCACTGTGGACACCCATGAACAATAATCGGAGACTGAAGGGGGTGCCAACATAAAAAACAATGTTACTTACCAATACCAAGCTCTGCTGCAATCCTCAGTGGTGTCAGCCATCTTCACTGACGTCCGGGATGTCACATGACCTGGGACTCAGGCCCAGGTCATGTGACGTCAGGGAGAGTCACAGAAGTAGGCCCGAACCTGCCCGGAGAGGTAAGTAAGACAGTTTTTTTATGTTACCTTACCTCCCCTGGAACTCCGATCATTATACTTGGGGGTCTGAAAAGACCCCTGAGTATAATAATGATGTTTGTGGGGCTAGTGGCGTCACTTACCGATCTCGGCATCTGCCGGAAAAGGTAAGTAAATAGGGCCTGTTACTCCAGCTGGTAATGGCCTATTAAGAAAAGAAAAAAAATGCAGCGGTAGCAGCTGTTGCTGGGCCCCTAATGTCCCGGGCCCTGTGGCAGCCGCTACCCCTACTACCCCAGTACTTACGCCATTGCTTCCTGATAAGTATGCCAGGAGAGGGACTCCTGGCATAATAGTTATCTATGATGTTAGGAGTCCATGCTGTACTGATTACAGTACATGCCAGTATGTCACTGGGAGTTAGGGGTTCCTGTTGGCATAGGGAGTCTCTCTCCCAGCATATTGATCAGGCTGGTAAATGCACCAACATACCGACTGAGTTTCACAGCTATGATTGCGCTTTGTGTGAGACTGGGTTAACACAGCTGCATGCGGGTTTTAATTAAAGTAATGCCTAGCACACGTTTCTATACATGTCACCTGAATGGTAATGGGGATTGAATTGAAAACCTCTGGTATACTGGCATAGGAGAAGTGTGATGTTCATAAGGCTGAGTTCAGACGGAGTTTTTTGGTCAGAATTTTGAATCAGAATCCCAAAAACTGCTCCCATTCAGCCGCGGACGTCCGCCTGAAGACACTCCTGACTAGGCCCATTCATTTGAGCCTCATCTGGAACGGAGTGCCGCAACTGGATGCCAGTGCACT
Source organism: Leptodactylus fuscus (assembly GCF_031893055.1). Lineage (NCBI taxonomy): Eukaryota > Metazoa > Chordata > Amphibia > Anura > Leptodactylidae > Leptodactylus > Leptodactylus fuscus. The sequence goes on from NC_134273.1 coordinate 42,561,031, forward strand.
GCACTGGTATCCATTCTCAGCTACCGTTTTTTTGGTCCGGAATCTGAGGAGGCCTCTGTCTCAAATTCCGGACCAAAAAACTCCGTCTGAACTCAGCCTAACTGTAATAAAGTACTCACTGAAGGGGTGTCACTCAGAGTCTAATAAATCACTGAAAGAGTAACTAAAATATAACTTTTAATAAATATATTTAAAACGGGTTCACAAATTCTTAAGTCCAATAAATCTACAGTGTGAAACGGATAAAGCTATTGGCGATGTGCCTGCGGTATGATAAATTAATCACCATCAATTAACAGACTAATCTTGTTCCCTGTTCACACTGTCTATAAAAAGACCCCTAAATAAACACATGGAGTCTATGAACTGTCTAGAGCCTATAATGTTCTAGGCAACTAGCGCTATGGCCGGGATTTACCAGGAAAAAGCTTAGTGAGACCAGATAGCTAAGGTTCCGTAAACTGAATCCCCCGTATAGGAGGTGGTGGGGGATTCAGTTTACTGGAACATCTAGTAGCGGGGGGACCTTAGCTAGATTTATTGGACTTAAGAATTTGTGAACCCGTTTTAAAATTTGTTTTATTAAAAGTTATATTTTAGTTACTCTTTCAGTGATTTAACGGTAATAAAAGGTGGTGTTCCAGAGGTCCTCTGAGTTTTCTGACCTTTTCTCTTGATTTAGAGTCAGCCCTTATTTCCCTGATCCCTCCATTTGGAAGTTGGCTCTACAGCCCTACTGCTGTCCTTCTACTCCCTTCCCTCTCTCCCACATGTTTCTACCCTTGTCTATTGGCTTTGTTTTGTCCTCCTCCCTAGTCTGTTGATCCCTTGGCCCATGTTTTATTACCGTCCGTATTATAGTTGGATGTATAGTGGCGGTCGCTTCTCTTGTGGATCTCTCATTCCCTACACTTTACTGACACATTGGGTCCTTGGACTCCACCTGCTTTACTGGCCTTTTTATTCCCAGTTTTGCCTCCTGTATTTCCTTATTATGCATAAGTGGACTTTATGGTGGTTTGTACTTCTATTTACTTTTCGATGCCATATGCCTCAGTTTACACTTTTATATCGCCTGTTTACTTTTTCCTCAATTTCTTTTTCCTTTTGTTTACTTTTATCAATAAAAATTAATTAAACATATCTAATTAGAAAGTGTACATGCAGTAGTTCTTTAGTGGAAGGTTACCATGTAAACCCAGCCTAATAGCACCCTAAATCACCAAGAGCTATGCTTACCTAACAATGAATGCTTCTGGCACATTGCTGCAAAGAAGCCAAGCAATACAGCTCAACTTCACTGCACATATGTAGGACAATGGGTATGTACACAGTGAAGTTGAAGTGTACTACAACATCTTAAAGGGGCTTTTCAGGATAAAGAGAAAACCAAGAGGTGGTATAAAATGAAGTAATACCTACATCAGTTCCTCCATTCAGGTAGTGCATCACCCATTACTTCTGGTGCCAGGACTTACCGAATCAGAATTGCTGAGGCTTGCTTGATCACTGCACTCGGTAACTTTTCTCGGTTCCTTTTTGGTCTACCTGTGATGTATCAGTAAACTACACAGGAACTTTGAATGCAAAGTCATTACAATATTGAAAGTAATGGTTGTGGATGTGGGTACGAAAGGCATTGGCAAAGTATTAGAAGATACATCGCCCAAACCTCAATGCATTTGTACTAAATTCTCACCCTCTTCTCATTTTGCCAAAAAAGAACAGCATTGATCAGATGCAGTCACAGGAAAAATAGGAAAAATACCTACCTATTACATCTAGTGACTCCTCCTCTGGTAGTAGGCATTCTCCTTCCACATCTTCTCCATTTGGCCTAGACTCTTCTTCCAGCAATGAAATATCTTTGAAAAGTTTGGCACACAGACACCTTAGTTTCTTCTTTTGTCCGTCATCCCTGCAATCCTGATACAACCTTAATATTGTGCCTCTAAATACTGTACTGCAAAAATAATAGTGTCATAAAGAAATTGCCCCCTTATAGTGCCTATTGCAAAAACATGGCCAGAAATTGGTGCCCAGTAAGTCATAGTGTGTCCGATAGTCCTCCAATAGTAATAATGTGCCCCCCAAGTGCTTTGTTAGTAGTAGTGACCAAAAGATTAACAATGCTCCCCCAGATTGCCCCAGTAATACTAGGACCCCAAATTGTAATACTGCCCTCCTGTAGTGGTCTGTTCGTAATCCTGCTTCTGTAGAGTGCCCCTGTTAAAGGGGTTGTCCCATGTCGCATACTCACCAGTCTTCGTTGTTGAAAAATCTTCTGTCTTCCGGCTTTGTTGCGTCATTGGTGGGCGGTGTCACATATGCAAAGCCAAGCGGCGAGATGCCGCTGGCCCTGTGTGCACGCTCATAGACCAGTCTAGCCTTCACAATGCGAATACAGACCCGACATCCGCCTCTCTCTATTACAGCGGATGTCGGGTCTGTATTGGCATTGTGAAGGCTAGACTGGTCTATGAGTGTGCACGCAGGGCCAGCGGCATCTCGCCGCTGGCTGTGCATATGTGAATACAAACCCGGCATCCGCTGTAATAGAGAGGCGGATGCCGGGGAGTGTAGATGCCGGCACAGATGCACAGACGCCGGCACAGGTGCCTGCAACATCGCTATGCTTCTGCCCTGCATTAAGCCAGCAGCGGCAGAAGCGATGCTGTTATTCCGCTCCTCCGCCCCCCGGAATAGCAGCATCGCTCCTGCCGCTGCTGGCTTCATGCAGGGCAGAAGCATAGCGATGTTGCAGGCACCTGTGCCAACGTCTGTGCATCTGTGCCGGTGTCTACACTCCCCGGCATCCGCTGTAATGGAGAGGCGGATGCTGGGGAGTGTAGACGCCGGCACAGACGCACAGACGCTGGCACAGGTGTCTGCATTGGTGGCCCCTTCCCCCCAAAGGGTAAACTACCCCCCCTCCAGGTTCGCTCTTGTGCACTTAGCCCTTCCTCCCTCCCCCCTCAGAGCAGCAGATACATCACTTGACTTATGAGCAGATAAGTCAAGGGATGTGTCCCAAAAAAATGAATAAAGTAATATAGCGGCCAAACAAAGCAGTTTTGCTGAAGCAGTGTATTTAGGAAAAGTTTTACATCCACATTATCAAGCAGTATAGATAGGATCCTTGTGATGGGACAACCCCTTTAATGATACCCAAATAGTAATTATGCTGCTCAAGAGTGCCCTATTAGTATAAGTAACCTACATATTACCCCCTATAATAATAATGCTCCTTCAGTGTGCCTCCAACAGAATACTCCATTAGTGATATTGTTCCCATTCAGTGCCCCCATTTATACTAGAGCCCTCAATAGTAGTAATGCTCCCCTAGAGTATTACCCATAGTAATAATGCCCTTCATAGTGTCCCCCAAATTAAACAAATAAAATAATAAAATCAAACACTCAGCTAACTTTGTTAACAGGTGCAGGCCATAAGCCTTTTCTGGCCTTAGGGAGCCTGCACACGGCGTTACACTCCACTCATTTTGAACGTAAAACTCGTTCAGAATGAGCGCGTTAAAACCAGATCCCATTGATTTCTATGGGTGCCGGCATACGTGTGCTACCCATTGAAATCAATGGGAGGCTTTTTTTTCCCCCTATTGCTTCAATGTGGTACGCGCGTATGCCAGCACCCAGAGAAATCAATAGGATCTGGTTTTTACGCACTCATTCTGAACGTTTTACGTTCAGAATTAGCGGAGCGTAACTCTGTATGCAGGCTCCCTTAGGGGGCATTCAGACGATGTAACATGGCGTTGATTCTGACAAGTAATCTCATGTCAGTCAGTGCTACAAAACGCAGATTTCATTGTATATTCAATACCAAAATCTATCTGAAAACTGCTTGTGCAGCCATTGTTTTCATTGAATAAAGATTTTCTGGCGCCCAGACTTGAAATCCACCTTGCAGAAAAAAAAGAAATGATGTGGAAATTCTTGAGACAAGTTCACAGTGTAGTGAATGGCAGCTTGCCTGTCATAGCACAGTGCTGCCATTACTTAGTGTTTTTAGCCGTATGCTTAACCACTAGCAGACAGGCCACAGACTATATCTGGGCACTCCGCATTTAACTCTGTGAGGATGTATTGGCATGTTGTGCAGAGTCTGTAACTGCAGGAGAGGGAGATGTCTGTCAGTGACAGCTGGACTCCCTAGAGAATAGGTAGGGACAGTTTATTACCGGCCTAGCCTTCCTGATCGCTGTATGCACATTTGCTACCATGTCCTCGCCCAATGTCATGCCTGTTAAACATACAGTAAACCCTTCATCTAAAAAATAAAACACTTGTATAAACACAATTTCCGACAGATAGGTGGATGTACTGTGAGAGGGTGTTTGTTTTTTTGGTTTTTTTTACTATTTATATCCCTGTAATAAAAATCCAAAACTGAAAGAAAAAAAAATTTTTTGGAGTTGCCATATTACGACACTTTTTGATATTTTTATTGCTTTTTATTGGAGGTGAAATGGCGAAAAAATGGCGGATGGGCTCTTTTGATTTTTTTTCTCCCTCTATGGCGTTCACCAAATGTGAATAATATTGTATATGTTTGTAGACCGGGTGTTTTCGGATGTGGGGATGTATAATTAATGTTTGTTTTTGTTTACTTATCATTAACTCAAATCTTGGGAAAGGGGATGATTTGAATTGTTAGATTTTTGTTGTTTTTTTTTATTGTTTTTTAAAAAAAATATTTTTGAAACGCTATGGGGCCGCTGCTGACCAGCACTGGGGGTAATTTTTTTAACTTTTGGGGGGAATATCAGTATGTAATGCTTGCGATCATAATGCCAGGTGCTGAGTGCTGGGTTTTTGATGTACGTTACAGCAGAGACCAGGTGGCTATGGGGGCTGCTCTATAGCGAATGTCGGAAAGGGGTTAAATGCACCACAATATGGCAAAATTGTGTTATAAAATCCTGACTCAAGGTAAGCCAACTAAAAAGTGGTATCAACTTAGACTAGACAGTCAAGATATTAGTGACTGTGATAAATCTGATGTAATTTTAGACTGTCTGGAAGCTCAATACATCATAGCTCACTAAGATGCAGTGAGTCCAATTCATACAGCTAAGTTTATTCTAGAAAATACACCGCTCACACAGACTGTTTTTGCCCTCGAGCCTTTACTTATCACAGTGGTTTATTTCAGAACTTTCCTATACAGCAGAGGAGAACTGTGCTGCCCTCTCCTGGCAGCAGTCTGTAAAACTAGTAACTTTTGACTTTAATCCTGAGTTCACATGGTGTTGTTTTAATCAATAACTTTTATTGCTTTTTTTTATTGTAGTAATAATATTGACAGTCCTAGAGGTCCTCCCAGCTGTCTGGATTTAGGATATGCACACACAGATAATCCACAGCCCAATGCTCAGCAGGAGTGCACGGATACCATCCTCCGGGTAAGGACTGAACCTGAAAAAACACAAAAAAAATTGGGTATCCAGCACTTAAAAAGTCATCGCTATGACTAAGGGGCTCTGCCCTGAAACGCGTCAGGGGGTCGCTATGTCGTGTTTGTGTTGTCCAGTCTGGTATGTCTCTGTATTTTCTACGTCTGCTCGATGTCTTGTGGAAGTTTTTATGGACAATCTGGATTTTGAATTAAAAGTTATGTTTTAAACTAAGAAAATTACTAGGTGCTGGATTTTTTCGTGTTTTATCATGGATTTAGGATACCCAGGGCAGTACCTGAAATCCAAGATCTGGAATACTTGCCTTGTAAGATAGTGTCAACAGAACTGCCTTAAGGTTCCTTATTGTGTCTTCCTATGGCAATAAACATGCACATTGGGATAATAGAGGAAAATGGGACAAAATAATCCTCTAAACTGATGGAAAATGGAACTACCAATGACCCTGAAAACTATACTGGCAGCTTGAGGCCGGGCTTACAATGGGTTCTTGAAATGCGCACAAAAGCGCAAGTATTTTTATGTGCATTTTTATAGAGAAAAGCACTGTGTAAACCCAGCTTTAAGCTATATCCACACAACAGAGAATAATGGCCGTGTGATGTCTGGGTTTTTTTTTAACAAACGTCACAAGGTAGCCTTGAATTTAATGCAAGAGAACTTGGGCTATTGACATGACTATTATTTTGACGGTCCGTTGTAAGGGACTGTCTAAATATAGGTCATGTTCTATTTTTGTCCATTTTCACAGATCCCTCTATGCATTGTAATGTATGGTTGCTCTGTGAAAATGGGTGCTGTTTTACACTTAGGTCATGTGAATATAGCCTAATGCTAAGGTCCCACGTTGCAGAAAAGCAGCTTTTTTATTGCAGATTTTGTTGCGTTTTTTGAGCTAAAGCCAGGAGTGGATTGAGCAAAAGGTAGAAGTATAAGAACTTCCATTATAATTCCCATCCCTTACGTAGCTGCTTTTACACAATGTGGGGCCCTTAGCCTAAGGGGTGGTTTTCACAGATCCCCTATTCATTACAGTATATAGAGGGATCCATGAAAATGGACAAAAAAAAACATGACCTATATTTGGACGGTCCGTTACAATTGACCAACAAAATAACGGTCATGTGAATAGCCCCCATTTACAGACAGATAATGTAATTCTGCCTTGTGACATCTGTTAAAAAAAAAAAAGCTGAAGTTAGTGGATTTTGGCCAAAAATGCATTTGCAATCTGAAACCGATGGCTCAAGGTTTCTCTAACTTCCCGTGCACAGGGACCGCTGTGGATCAGACAGGCCTACCTTTACATATTACACATCGCTTTATTGTCATTCTAGTTAATCCTTCAGCAGTTTATGGTTGCTACCCCCTGCCCTTTCATCGAGATCGGTAAGTGACGCCGCGGGCCCCACAAGCACTATTATACTCGGGGGTCTTTTCGGACCCCCAAGTATAACGATCTGAGGCCCGGGAGAGGTAAGGGAACATAAAAAACAGTGTTACTTACCTCTCTGCGATCTGAGCATGCTTCGGGCCTACTTGTGTGACATCACATGACCCAGGACCTGTGTCCAGATGCGTCGCGACGCAGGCTCCCCCCCCCCCGCTCACATGACGTCCTGGAAGATGGCTGACAGCGGCGGACAATGCAGCGCAGCTGGGAGATAGGTAAGTAACAGTAGTTTTTTATGTTTGTATTCCCCCTAGGTCTCCGATTATTATACTCTGGGGTCTGCAAAGACTGTGCAGGGGCCACTGTGGGGCATTATAGTGTGCACAGAAATGTGTGTGGGGGGGTAGGGGTCAGGTGGTCGATGTCTTTGGCGTTGGCCAGGTTGGGGGGGCCCTACGTCAAAAGTTCGCCACGGGGCTCCGCCATTCCTAGTTACGCCAATGGTCATGGGGGAGGGAGTTGTCAGTCATTGGTCGGACCACCTCCTAGACTTTTCAACATAAAGAAGCAAAGACTTCAATAGCTATGACAGCTTATGCTGAATTATTTCCCATAAAACTATATTAGGCCAGGTTCACACAGGGTTTTTTGGGCTGGATTTTGACACGGAATTCAAGGGGGAAAAAAAAACACTCGCGGGGAAAAAAAAGCCACATGCCCTTTCTTGAGCTGGAATCCATGGCTGATTCAGTCCGCGGCGCAACACTCCCTCTCGACTAGGCCCGTTCATTTGGGCCTAATTTGGAGTGGAATGCCTTATCTGGATGCCGGTGTACTATATGCACTGCATTGGTATCCAGTCACGACTAGCTGTTTTTTGGACTGGATTCTGAGGCGGCCTCCTCGTCAAAATCCGGTCCAAAAAAACTTCTGTGTGAACCCGGCCTTAATCTGCTCAGCTCATCTTACTCTATAACACAATGCCTGCAGATTGGACAGCATTTTCATTTGGGGGGTTCCCTAAAATTCTATCATAGGTATGAATGGAGAATAGATTCTCTACCCATCTACCCATCAGGTTTATTGGCGCTCATTATTACTTTATTAATTCATTTATTCAATGACTGTCAGGGAATTATTTGATCATTTACTCCCAGCCCGCAATAGCAAAGTATATTTTCGACTAGCTGCTCCATTCAAACTGGAATGAACCCCCCCCCCCCCCCAGTCCTCATGATCAATGGGGCCCCAGTGACTGAACTCCCACCAATCAGAAGTTTACCCCTCTCCTGTGGATAGGGGGTAAATTGTTGTAGCTGGAAAACTTCTGTAACCTGTTCCAGATCTCCCATAGACATTACAAGTCTGGGTAGTCCATTCATAAGTCTACAATGCACTCACACAACCATGGCTGAAAATGGATGAGAAAAATGGACGTTTTTCATGGCCATTTTGCTCCCGTGATGTGTTCTTTTCACAGTTTCCACATACATTGCAGTGTATAGAGGGATCCGTGAAAACAGACAAAAATAGTCCGCTCTGGTCACTGCAGCAGTTTGGAGCAACAGGAGCGACGTAGTGGTGTCATAGACGATATGAGGTGAGTAATGAAGAAGGAAGATGATGGCTGCCTACTTTACTATTGAACTCCTTTGGACATAGGTAAGAATTGAAGTTGAGACAGGGCCAGCTGAATCCAGGATGGTTGAAAGGCATATGTAAACTAAGTCAGCAAATGGGTAATGTCTGAACATGCACCAGATTTAGCATTCAGCCTCAGCCACTGTTATAAATCTGGCGCGTTTTTTTAAAAGTTCTTTTGTCCTCCTGCGGTTCTATGGCTTGATGTGCTGCATATGAAGAAGCCCTGATCTATGTTGTGTCCTTTATCACAGTTAGCAAATCATTGTTCTGCAATGTTCCTGTTTGTGTAGGAGCAGAAACAACTTCTGACTGCATATTACACACTTAAGAGGTTGGATTGCCAGTAACACAGGAGGGGGCGCTGGAAATACTGCTTTTCAGTATTTGACATTGTGGTTTGTTGATAAGTTAAGAAAAATGTACCACAGAGAGCACCAATTACTGGAAACCCCAATGCAAGTTGGTTTAACCCTTTTCTGACATTTACAGTGGAGAGTCCTCTATGATCGTGGCATTAACCCTTCCAAATGTGACTGAGGAATGTAATCACCAGCAGTTTGTGGGCACTGCCATGTTTAGAAGCATTGCCTTTCCCTGGAATGATATAGGGGCAACAACCTGTATCCATGACAGCTGGGAACCTACTGAAGTATATTGTAAAGGTAATCCATCCCCTAGGGGCTATGGCATAACTAGGAATGGCAGGGGCCCCAATGCGAACATTTCACATGGGGGTCCCTCAGTTGCCATACCAACCCAACCCCCCTCCCCCCCCCCCCCACAAACCACATACCTGCACACAATACTATGCCCCTTAGTGGCCCCTACACACACACTATTATGCACAATGGTGGCTCCTGCACACACCATTATGCCCCATTGTGGACCACCCAGGAACAGTTATTATACTCTTTTCAGATCCCCGAGTATAATGATCGAAGACCCAGGGGAGGACACAAACATAAAAAACTGTTACTTACCTCTCCTGGCCTTCGGTGCACTCCCCGCATATCTCTTCAATGTTGGACCAGATGTCACCTGACGCAGGCCGGCTTCACGACGCAAAATGACACTGCCCTGGGCCATTTGACATCTGTGATGTCACCAAACAGACCTAAAGCCTGCTGGAGTGCAGAACAGGTAAGTAACAGTGTTTTTTTTATGTTCCCTCACCTCCCCTGGTCCAACAATCATTATATTCTGGAGCTGAAAAGATCCCCGAGTATAATGATAACATTGTGGGGTTCGCAGGTCCACGGCCTCACTTACCGATCCTCACGCCTGGTTTTGATTTTCAGAAGCCAAAATGAAACTAACAAAACAAACAAAATTGACTGTGGCAAAAAGAGGTTTAATAATTTTTAACCTCTTCCCATTGCTGATGTACTTTTTAGTTATACCAACTTACTAACAGCTGCATTACCATGTGTATCTCTGCTTCTCTTTCACATGGCCCTGCCTCTCTCTTCCCCTCTCCATAGACTTCTATGGAATGTCAATTTGATACATCAGTGAACTAACAGTCCCTCTTGGGATAAGAAGACTTAGCAGAGATTTTATAGTTATTGAGCTTAGGAGCCATGAGGAGGAACAAAGCTTGAAAAGTGCTGAAAAAGATAAGATATATTATGTGGTTCCTTATAATCACTTATACCAGTGATGGCGAACCTATGGCACGCGTGCCAGAGAGGGCACGCAGAACCCTCTATGCTGGCACGGTTGCGGTCTCCCGGATCGCTCAGTAACGGGGAATCCGGTACAGGATTCCCTGTTAGTGAGCAATCGCTGCTTTCAGCTGGATGTGCAAATGCACATCCAGCTGAAAGCTGTCAGTGTAGGCCGCGCGGTACGCATGGCCTACATTGACTATACAGAGTGTGACCTCTGCACTGGTGCGGACATGATGACGTAAGTCATCAGCGCCCGTAGTGAATAGGTGAGAGAGAGGACGCCTGGCGGCCCTTCAGGTAAGTATATATGTGTATTGTTTGGGGAGGGGGCTGCTCTGGACCATTTTGTGCTGTTGGGGAGAGGGAACTACTGTGGAATATTTCATGCTGTGTGGGGAGGGGGCTACTGTGGAATATTTCATGTTGTGTGGGGAAGGGGCTACTGTGGACCATTTCGTGCTGTTTGGGGAGGGGGAACTACTGTGGACCATTTCATGCTGTGTGGGCAGGAGGCTACTGAGGACCATCTCATGCTGTGTGGGGAGGGGGCTACTGTGGAATATTTCATGCTGTCTGGGCAGGGGGCTACTGAGGACCGTCTCATGCTGTGTGGGGAGGGGGCTACTGTGGAATATTTCATGCTGTGTGGGGAAGGGGCTACTGTGGACCACTTCATGCTGTGTGGGAAGGGGGCTACTGTGGAGTATACAGGTATAATCCCTTGGGGGGGGGCACCGCGGGGCAGATTGTACTGTCTGTGGGGGTCACTGCAGGGTAGATTGTAGTGTGTGTGGGGGCCACTGCGGGGCAGATTGTCCTGTGTCTGTGGGGGCCACTGCAGGGCAGATTGTACTGATTTTGTTTGTTTTTTTTTTATGTAGATTGTGAGTCCCACATAGAGCTCACAATGTACATTTTTCCCTATCAGTATGACTTTGGAATATGGGATGGAAATCCATGCAAACACGGGGAGAACATACAAACTCCTTGCAGTTGGTTTTATGCCCTTGGTGGTATTCGAACACCAGGATTCCAGCGCTGCAAAGCTGCAGTGCTAACCACTGAGCCACCGTGTGGCCCCCTGGCAGATTGTACTGTCTGTGGGGGCCACTACGGGACAGATTGTACTGTGTGTGTGGGGGCCACTGCAGGGCAGATTGTACTGTGTGTGGGGGCCACTGCGAGGCAGATTGTACTGTGTGTGTGTGGGCCACTGCAGGGCAGATTGTACTGTGTGTGGGGGCCACTGCGGGGCAGATTGTACTGTGTACAGACCTTTCAGTACAAGCTCTGTAAAGCCAAATTCACACGACTGTAATTTGTGAGTCCGCAATTGTGGATCCAAATAGTTTTAAGGTTAAATTGCCGTGTTGGCATTCCGTGATAATTTATTGGGTTTTGGGTTACAGTTTGGGCACTCGGTCTCAAAAAGGTTCGCCATCACTGACTTATACTATTAAGTTATGCAAAGTTGATTAAAGATCAATTACCTTTTAAAATAATTCCATAGTAAAGAATGGTAGATAAAAAAAAGTAAGAAGTGGTCCACTGACTGCTAATGGAGTAACCTTAAAGCAAACATCCAGTTAAAAAACAACTGTAATAAATGAGCAGTACAAATGAATTTACGATACCTTGTAAATTGTTATATTAAAAATATGTTTACTTCTTCCCTTACCAGGCATCTATCCTTCTCTTCACTCAGTCCGTTTGTTTACATAGAAATACTCTCCGTATTCACCTCACATACAAAACTCTATGTAGAGGGGAGGGTAGAGAAGGAGGCTGCTGCTGACTTGTTTTCATTGATTTATCATTCAGTGCAGTGATAGAGTCTTATCTTGAAGATACTGCAGGGTCAGAGAGGCTCACAGAGTCACGCTGTAGCCAGCAGCCTCCTTCTCCCCCTCCCCTCTCCATAGACTAATATGTAAAAAGTACCTCAACCTGATAAATGGAGAAGGAAGCATATGTCTTTCATAAGATATATTACAAAGTTTGTATTTTATTTATGTAAGGAACGCTTTAACCCGATTTGTCACGGGAGGGTTGCATAGTCCATTGCAGGCTATTAGATACAAGTCAATGTCATATAGAACTTTGTGAAATCTCTGATAAAGGAATATCCAGACCGAGTACAGAATTCAATGATGTGTTAACTTGTTGTAGCTCTACAATTGCTATTGTCTTCTATGTTGGAATATTTCTATAGAAACGTTCCACTAACTCCAGTTAACATGGTGAATCACTTCTAATTGCTCCTTCTTTCTTCAATCCGGTAGGAAAATCCGCTTAATGAAGCGTTTTCATCTAATGACATACACGATAGCGCCAGAAATAAAACACACACACGTCTTAATTACTTTGAATTTTTTTTTTTCTGCTTTTATTCTTTAATTTTATTAATAATATCTCTTTCTTAAACATCCCTTTAAGGGTGAAATTAAATAGAACCATTTACAAAGAAAATGATTTACAAGTATTGGTAGTAATATATGATTATTGTACATCACAGGAAGAGAACAAAGAAGGAGGCGACTTTTATAATTAAATAATAACCACAGAATTAAAAAAAATATTGCTGGACTAGATGAATGAACCCTTATTTTAGAGAACCCCTTCGACCCCTGTAGGTGCTGGAGAATCACATAACATATGGGAAATAGAAAGGTTTACAGAGGTTGTATGAGATTAGAAAGGGATGGCATGTTCTTCTGGAAATAGCGCCACTCTTGCTAGTGAGCAGGATGGGGTATTGCACCCATTTAAGTGCTTTTCTAATCTCATAAACCTATTTAGAGGAAAATTCCACCAAACCTATATAAAAATAATAATAAAAAAGTAATAAATAAGATCCTATCTTAGCTCTCCCACTCCAACTTCTTTTTGTGCATACATAGACCAGCCTAATACTCGGTTGTCATGATCCATTCATACTACTATCTATAGAGGCTGGCCTAATAAGAGGAAGGAGCAGGATAAGTAACCTGGACTATAGCAAGCATATGGACAATGAAAGCAAGTCACACGTTAAGTAGATTGAATATTTAGCAGCCACTTGACATTATCGGAAAGCATTCGCTGGACTAGGCACAGTCACCAAATAAACCTTGTTTTTCACTTGGGAAAGATACTGCAGGGCCTTATCAAATGGAAGATGTAGAGTCCATTATAATGTGCCAACTTCTTATCATGTCTCTAATACCTGTGCCAATATATAAGGTTCCAAAAGACTATCTCCAAATCTGATGAACAGGTCATTGACCAGAAAACTGTTCAGCATAGACACCAGTACATTGTAAAATAATTTAGGCCTGGACTAAGGTGCGCTAAGGCCTTGTGCATAGAAATATTAAAAAAAATTGCTTTATTCAAAGCGTTTTTGTATCAATTGAGCGTCTATTGATGAAATTGTGAAAACGTATGTCCTATATTTTTAGGGTCTATTTAAAGTGACATGTGAGTAGCCCCATTGAAGTCAAAGGGACAGATTTACTAATAGTGTCTGCATTGCAGTGCCGCAGATTTATTAAGTGTCTGATGTCATTTGATAAATCTGCCATATTGTTCTGACATTATACCACCTATTAGCAGGCATAAAGGTTCTTGGCTTTGGTGCCCGGTGTTACAACTTGCGCCACTCACCATTTCCATAAAAGTCATAAAAATGTCTAAAAAGTGTCTAAAACACTTGATAAATTTGGTGCACAGCATGTTAAATAGTTCTGTGCCGCAAACTATCGCAGAATTCTGACATATTTTGCTTAATAACCCCCCTCCCCCATTAGAAAATGGCCGTTTTTCACAGTCCTAGAGAGGCAAATAGCTTTAGGATAAATGGCAAAAACAAACATTCTTTGTCCCTCTTGTCAAAATATTGTACAATACAGTTAGACTATAAATGATACATCTAAATTATAATGGAAAGCCTATCAAAGGCCTGCAGTCATCCAGTTTATCTGGGATTACAAAAAAGGGATTATTTTCCAAAAACAGCGCTTCACTAGTCCAGTGGTTGTATCTGGTATTGCAGCTCATCCCCACTTAGATCACTACGGTTTGAGCTGCAATGAACAGCCCACAAACAAGAATGGCGCACTTCACTAAAAAATGCAGACTCTTATATTTCTAATCTTGGACAATCCCTTTTTCTAAAACTCCATTTAAGAAAATCTCCAAAGAAGTTACCTGCCGCAGAATATGTACAAGTGACTCAGCTCATAGTGACTTTCTTCCAAAAACAGCACTATACCTGTCTATAGTGAAAACAGACTAGGCCCACGCACAGGTGTGGTGTTGCTTTTGGAAGAAAGCAGTTTTGTTTTTCTATCCCTGGGCTTTCTTCCAAAAACCGCACCACACCTGTCCACAGGTTGTACATACCTCCCAACCGTCCCGATTTCCGCGGGACATTTACGATTCCGATGACGTGTCCCGCGGTCCCGGTTGGAGGGAGGTATGTCCCGATTTCAACTCAGATCTGCACACATACGGGGCTGAAGCAAGGAGCTGTCACAGTTCAGCTCCTTGCTTCTCCGCTGCACGCCGCCTACTGGCTGTGTAGACACGATGTGATGACGTCACATCGCGTCTACAACTGTGCGCGAGAGAGAGAGAGCGGCGAGGGAACGAGGAGAAGGTAAGTGTAATGTGTACACTGAGGTGGAATGTGAAACTGGGGGCAGATGAAGGAGAGGACGGCATGACACTGGGGGCAGAGATGGAGGGACATGAATCTGGGGGCAGAGATGTGGAGACATGAATCTGGGGGCAGAGATGGAGGGACATGAATCTGGGGACAGAGATGGGGGGACATGAATCTGGGGGCAGAGATGGCGAGGACATGAATCTGGGGCAGAGATGGAGGGGACATGAATCTGGGGGCAGAGATGGAGGGGACATGAATCGGGGGGCAGAGATGGAGGGGACATGAATCTGGGGGCAGAGATGTAGGGACATGAATCTGGGGGCAGAGATGTGGAGACATGAATCTGGGGGCAGAGATGTGGAGACATGAATCTGGGGGCAGAGATGTGGAGACATGAATCTGGGGGCAGAGATGGAGGGACATGAATCTGGGGGCAGAGATGTGGAGACATGAATCTGGGGGCAGAGATGGAGGGACATGAATCTGGGGACAGAGATGAGGGGACATGAATCTGGGGGCAGAGATGGTGAGGACATGAATCTGGGGACAAAGATGGAGGGGACATGAATCTAGGGGCAGAGATGGGGGGACATGAATCTGGGGGCAGAGATGGAGGGGACATGAATCTGGGGGCAGAGATGGAGGGGACATGAATCTGGGGCAGAGATGGAGGGGACATGAATCTGGGGCAGAGATGGAGGGGGATATGAATCTGGGGGCAGAGATGGAGGGGATATGAAACTGGGGGCAGAGATGGAGGGGGGACATGAAACTGGGGGCAGAGATGAAGGGGGGACATGAAACTGGGGGCAGATGAAGGGTGTATATGAAACTGGGGGCAGAGATGGAGGGGGGACATATAATTTACGGGTAACTGTAGGAGGATTATACTGTGTGCGGGCACATGAAAAATTAATGAGAATGAGTCAACACAAAAGTGGGCGGGGCTAAATTTGCCGCAGCGCAATATGCGCGCCACACATTTTGTCCCTCTTTCGGTTCTTCAAAAGTTGGGAGGTATGGGTTGTATAAGGTATTGCAACTCGGCCCAATCCCTTTGATAAAGCAGAGATGTGAAACCAGGCAAGGCCCATGCAAAGTGTTGCTGTGTTTTCAGAAGATAGCAATCATGTTTTACTAACCCCTGGAAAACCCTTATAAGGCTCCGTTCCCACGGAGTAACGCACCGCTCATTCTGACACGTAAACACGTGTCAGAGTGAGCGCTGTAAAACAGAATCCCATTGACTTCAATGGGTGCCGTCTTACGCGCACTACACATTGAAATCAATGGGTTAAAAAGCCTCCCATTGATTTCAGAGCTGAAAAGCTTCATTTATTGTTACAGATTTTACTGCATTTTTTTTCAGCCAAAGTGAAGAGTAGCTTCAAAGAGAATGGGGAATATAAAGGCAGCTTTAATACATGTCTTCAGTTTAATCCTCTCATGACTTTGGTTTAAAAAACAAAAACGCAGAAAAATCAGCAGCATAAAATTCAGCTTTTCCGCAATGTGTGTGCTCAGCCTAAGGGAGTTGTGCAGTATGTACTATAAGGTAAATGTGGTGACTTTTTTTTTAGTAAGTGTCCCTGACCTCTGGGATTGTGCTTTTTACTTACGCCCAGTTCAATATAGTAATAATATTACAGGCATGGCAGCCCCATATAAACTGCCCTCTTCCATTACATTGCTGCAGAGACGTATTACAGTTGTAGTAGGGGGTCCGTCACACACCCATAGGGGGATTAGTCATATGATTTGATCTAAGCATTTACTCCACACCCGGGATCAGTGGTGTCTTGCAGCTTTACCCTGTACCTGCCTCTCTATGAATGATCTCTATGTACTTATCACATTCTTATGGAGGAATATACAGATACAGGCCTGTAAGCAAACACTCAGCTATCAGGAACAGAACATTAGCAGGGAATACATTACAAAGTGTGGGCACATCTAGTTCTCGTTCTCTTACTGAATTCATTGTTGGTGATCTACTGACGCCCAGGAAGCAGTGTAGTATAAGTGGCATAAGAAGCTTTGTGCCACACTGACGCCACTGGTTTTTGGTTTCCTGACATGTTTTGGAGGAATATTCAGAAGCCCTTACAGTGTGTGGTCACTGAGTGCAGAAACTGATACTGTGCTAAAAGTAAGCTGAACCCTGGGGAATGCTGCTATTTAGTAACCTTCTAAGCCCTGCAGCAGTTATCTGTAGCAGAATATGTACAAGTGAAACAACTTGTAGCGACGTGCTAGGAAGGGAATTCTTGTTCACTTAGACTGTAGTGTATTTGTATCATGATAATCATAACAAACATGGATTACATAACAATATTGTCCTAAGCAAAAATAAAGGAGCTGTCATGTACAAACACTGATGGCTTGGTGCGAATTCACACACAACAGATTTGTGGCAATAATTTCTGTGACTGTCTCGTTGTTCTAATTGGGGCTTGCTGTAGAAACAACCCCATTCTGATGTATGGAACGTCACTAAAACTTCTGCAACAAACCTGCATCATTGAAAATTATTGTAAGACCTCATGTCCTAGAAGTGCCATGTAGAGGCAACACTGGGGAGCGCAGAGTGATCTGGAGCGCCTGGGACTGTATGTGACTCCTTAGGGCTCATTCACAGGACAGGGTTCATTAGCTGTTTGCCAACTGTTTTTTTCTATAGTTAATAACAGCCAGCCCGTGACCCCACTGCACATTACCATTCACACAAACACTGTTTTAACAGTCCATGGGCGAAATCCGATTACTCTTGGGTGTGTACAGGGCCATATCGTGTGAATGCAGCCGGACAGAGAAACTTCATGTGTATCATGAGGAAGCCAGGAAGTAGAGACCTACTGAAACTTGGGCATTGGTAAAGGCGTAGCAGCACGGTATCAGGAGAGTGTTCCATCTTTTATTTATTAAAGGGGTTTTCCCGGCCACAAAAAAAAAAACATTTTTCAAAAAAAGTTCTCTTAGGATAATAAGTGCACCCATATACCTTTAGCAGTGATTTCTGGGTTTTTCTGGCAGCTCTAGCATCTTCTGTATTTGTTTTCATGGATAGCTTCCTGTTCTGGTTTCCTACAACTGCATACTTGCATTGCACTTCACTCAGAGCTGACTCATACTATCTACCTCTGTCACTCCCTCACCCCCCTCCGTTTCCCTAGCTAGCCCACCACTATTAGCCCTTACCAACTAACTAACTCAACCTCACGCCATCATACTTACCTGTCCGGACATCATTTCCTTCAAAGGGGCTGGCTTCTCCTCTTCTTGACGTTTGCCAGCGCCCTAACAATAGAGCTGGAGTGCCACCATGTACTGTAGCTAATACTCCTGCTATATCGCTTAAGAGCCGACAGACGTCAGGTAGAGGAAGAGCCAACCACCTGAAGGAAGTGAAGTACCGTGCCCAGAATGACCACCCCGGCAATCAGGGTAAATATACATTGTTTTGTAAACTAAGTTAGAAGGTGTGTGTGTGTGTGTGTGGGGGGGGGGGGGGTTAGCATAGAGTAGAAATATAATTTTATCCTGGACAACCCCTTTAAAGAGGACCTTTCACCACCTCCAACTCTTTGCATACTTTAATAGGCACCACTGCACTGATTCTGGCACAGTTGTAATTTTATTTTAGCCCCCACCATTCCTGAGCAATTATTGCTGTTAAGTTTTTATGCCTTATTTGCCAGATAGGCTTCTTACTGTTATGTTGGGGTCTTTGCAGCACAACACACAAAGACTTGTTAGTCTGAGCTGTGACACTGTTCACTCTGATGGGATAGTGTCAGAGACCTCAGAATGACGCTCCTTGCCTGCTCCTGCTTGAGATTGCCCATTTGACAATATAGAGGTTACCTCAACATCTGAATTGCTCAATCTGTTCTTTCTTGTCTTTATACAAATAATAAAGACAGTTCCACCTAATGAAAGACAATGTATCCCGAGGGAACCCATTCACTATAAAAGGGTCCATTGCATATCTGTTGTCTTCTCGTGACATGCTTGAAAGCATGTCTTTTTCAGCCATTGTTTTAGATGGACACCAAAACTAACTACACTGATTTCTCAAGAATGGCGGGGGCTAGTGAAAAAAAAATTACAACTGTGCCTGAATTAATGGAGCAGCTCCTATTAAATAATACTTCGAGCTGAAGTTGGTGGAGTTGGTGAACGGTCCTCTATAACCATCTCTTGAGATTGCCGCCATCAGTTTCTTTCCCACTAAGGGGCAAAACAGTTCTTGAGATCAGTAAAGTTTGCCTATGACATGTAGAGAGTATTCAGTTTTATCTATGACTTCATTGGTCAGGCTATATCATGTTCTTACAGCATTTTGATGGCATTGATAAATGTGTATATCACTAAGATGCTGGAAGTGTCACATATAAGCTGCATAAGTCTCATGTCTGCTGTATAAACTCCCCATCTTGGGGTCCCTAGGCATAGTCAATGCAGTCAGCCAGTCTTAGAAAATGTTCACAAATGTAAGGTTATGAAAATGTGATAGACAAACAGCGTCTATGCTCCGGCCTCCTGCAGATTCATATCATGAACTCCACTTTTATATACCAGTGTTTTACTAGGTGGTAAAGATTATATAATAGAGATTGTTCTACGTTAAGAAATTCAGCTTACTCTGTAGTTTTTCCAAAGAAAATAAGGCTTTTGTTTAAGATGGTTCCCCCCACTTTCTTTCCTGCTTCACGCTGGTATCTCTGTGTCAGCCTGTGCGCCTTGGCAGACTGTTCCAATACACTGAATATCTATTCATCTCTATTCCACAGCCCACACCGGAATAGGTGTAGACAAAATCCTGGAGCCCATACTTGTGTGAGATCCTAATAAACAAGTGTTGGGTTCGCATTCTGAGACGATGTACAGTATGTCATTATGGATATTTCAGAAGTTTGGAGGCAGGGAGCTTCTAGCCATGCTCTGTGACAAAGGTCGGACAACTCAAAGGTTGCTGATATTCTTTACATGTATAATGTATATCCTTTACACTAGGCAGAGTACTGGCACTTTATACAAGACTGGTGTATTGTACGTCCCTCTTAATGCCCCCTGTGCATGCAGATAGCGTGCATGGCAGGCGCTTCCTCCTGGCATCCTTGTGCCTAAGCACAATTCCATGCCATTGCTGCCATAGGTTTTGATGTGTGCATATTAACACACTAGCATTGCTGCAATATAGACTCCATGGGGGGATTCGGAGGGGTCGCCCTTGTTCTGCAGCAGCTGTCACTAAGCAACAACCAGTATATATTTGTACTTTAGCAAACAGTACAAGAAATAAATATTCATTAAGGAGTCTAAATAATATATATATTTAATATATATTTAAATGTAATTATATAATATTATATTATATATAACCCCAAAAATCCCTCTCGACGCAAACTAAGATGGAATATACAAATACGAGGGTCTGCTGTAGTCTTGTAAATGGTTAAATAGTCCGAGCAGGGAAACCATTTTTCACATCAGAACATTCAGTACAGAAAACAAACAACAAGACGGAAGCGTGTAATGCAGCGGTAGTGGTGCACTACAATACGGAGGAGTCTGCTTGTTTATACGCTGACACAGTTGTTATGCCAACCTCTGACACTGGAACAAAACGGAGCTCGAAACCGTTTCACCTATACAGCACCTTTTGCTATTTTTTTGTATTTATGAGGTTGGGTATTGTTAGTACAACATACCAATGTTTCTAAACCAATTAACTATAAAACCCATCCGGAAACCTGATGCAGGAAGCCGCTTACTGGTATTTCGAGAGAAAAGGAAGTTGCTATGAACTAGAAACAAGCTTCATTTTCAATGCTGTGTACTGTACCATGTATCTTACAATGAGTGTCCATCTTAAAGGGCATGCATTACCTATGGTTTTGTTTTACCAATTAAAACTTAAAAGATATTGGGGGGCATAAATGGTGTTTGTTATGGCTGATGCAAGATGCATCTGAATTATTACGAAGCTAAAGTCTCTGCTGCTCTGGAGCTGGTGTAGGTTTCACGTGTAGTTCTAGTAAATTTGTCAGGCTCAGGAGTCACGGCCCCCGTCCACCTTCTCCATTCTGCTCTACCCACTTTTATATAAAGTGACGAATGAGGTGCAGGAGGAACAATGTGGTGCATCTATGGAGCAATAAAGGTCTGTGCGCCAAAGAGGTCAACCAACAACGACATATCTACAACCATTTACACTAGAACACTGATGTAGATGAGTTAGTACATTTTAGCTACCGTAATCTATTTTTACTTTATGATTGTTTCTATTTTGTTACAGGTTTCTGAAGGTAGCCACCTTGGCCAAGCTGCAGTTAGTGCTATTTAGAGATGTAGTTTGTAGCAACCACATGGGTCATAGACACAATAGTCTGGAGGTGTTCATTGGGGGTCTTTGGGAGAGCTTTCTATGCCCTGTGACCTGTGCAGAGCCTATTATGCAGTGAAGGGGAGTATATAAATCTGCCTTGACATCTATTTACCTCCTCTAGGGTTTTCCAGCAGGGGTATATAAATTGATACCAATAAATGGAATCCCAAGGTATACAGCCAACCATAATCTTAATGGAGTGGGTAGAGTTGAAAGGATACAAGTCTGGACTCCATTAGTACAGAAGATGAGCTCAATCCATTCACTTGGAAGGGACTAAACTGCTATAAGGCCATAGGACCAATTTATTTATACTCCATCATATTCCACAGCATTTTACAGATCTTGCCATCACTGTCCCATATAGGGTTCATAATCTAAATTCCCTATCAGTATATCCTTGGAGAGTGGGAAGAAACTGGAGTACTCGAAGGAAACCCACACAAACATGGGAAACATACATGTAGATGTTGTCCTTGGTTGGATCCAAACCTAGGACTTTAGAGCTGCAGGGCAACAGTGCTGACCACTGACTATAGGATGTCACATGTACTATAAAGAAGAAGAAGCAACGTGCAGGAAGTTCTGCTGATGATTCAAACAGTTCATCTGCATGGGGTCCCCAATTGTTGGCCCCCCATGGATCTTCATTTGGTGACCTATCTTTAGAATAGGTTCATCAAGTTAAAAAGTCCAGGACAATCCCTTCCAAAACACCACAAACAACAGGCGAAGGGCTTAAAGCAGTTTAACTAAAACATATAGTGGAAATGTAATAAACTACTGCAACTGTAAAACTGCCTAATGTGTATACGCCCTTATATGTCTACTATGTGCTGTAAACCTGTGACACCAGCAGCTCTTTCTTAAGCAATTTCTTGTTGACACAAAGATATAGGAAGGTTTTACAAGTCTGTGAAACAAGTTTCAACAAGTAACGGCTTGGTCCTTTATTAGTCAGATGACAGCAATAGTTTATATGCTAGGGTTAGTGGGAAGGCAACGGAGCAGAACATGTAGTAACAATATACTAGTATGCAGGTTAATGGGTTAGTTGAACTTGACACATTAACCTAAAGAACAACTTGGAATATTCCTGAAAATCACATACATAGCCATTATTAGGTATTATTAAGGATGCTGGTCAGAACATACCTTAGTGGTATATAGATGCCAGTCAGATTGGTGTGCGGTCTATCAAGGGGCAGAGTAGGTTCACAGAATACAGGCGGTGCTGCGTGCAAAGCCAGCAATTCTAGTAATATAATAGGGAATTGCTGTATTGTACTGTAATATACAGTACTGGCCCCGCAGAACATGTGCCCTGCGAGCCCTTTGCTCTCAGGATCAGTATGGGTCCTAGCAGGCTGATCCCCATGATCATAAAGTGAGTTCTCATCCTGGGTGCCCTTACTTGTATGCAGCTATCCTAGGTACAATCCCAGCGGAGCATACCGTAAGATAGTTCCATTCATTTATCTATAGTCTTACAAGACAGTTACAATACATATATATATATATATATAATTAGTAAATAAATTAATTGATATGGTTATTGCTTCCTTTATTAGTTAAGAAGTCATAATTAGGGTTGAGCCAATCTTGACTTTTCAGGATCGATTTTGAAATCCGATTTCCGATCATTTTTTATTCGAACCTGATCTCGATCCCAATTCCGATCCCAATGCAAGTCAATGGGATTTTTTTACTAATCGAAGATCGGATTTTAAAAACAATCCTATTCACTACACAGCATGGAGTCTAACAATTGAATGCTTTAATTGTTAGAATCCACGCTGTGTAGTGATTTTTTTAATCACTAAGTAGCCAGAAGATTTTTTTTTTTTTTTATCCTCTGGCTACTTAGCCCCCCCCTGGTGTCCACTTACCTGCAGAGATGACTGGTCCGGTGCCCGGTGTTCTCGTTCTTCTTCCCCTCGCTGCCCCCTGCCTCCCAGGTTAGGAGAGTGTGGGCGGGTTAGGAGAGCATGGGCGGGTACTGGGAGGGGAGACGTCACATCTCCCCTCCCTGTACCCGCCCACACTCTCCTAAGCCACAAGCCCCGCCTTCTTCCTAGCTCTTTAACACTAACCTGGGAGGCGGGGGTAGCAAGGCGAAGAAGAACAAGAACACCGGGCACCAGACCAGCCATCTCTGCAGGTAAGTAGCTACTAGAGATGATAGCTGGTCTCCCATTAGAATGAATGGATGCAGCTGGTGCGCAGGGGGTTAAGGCTGTGTGGAGGCTGCTTCCATTCATTCCTATGGAACCGCAGCGGAGCTTTCACACTGAGTATACACTCCGCTCAGAATGAGTGGAGCATATACTTAGTGTGAAGGCTAACATTGTTAGCTTTTCCCACATTGCTTGGCTAGTAGCAAAGCATTGTGGGATATAATCACAGATCTCGATCCCACCTAAAAAGATCGCGTTCGGAATTCCGATCGCGAAATTTTCTCGTTCGCCGATCAGAATCCGATCTTTTCTGAACACGATCGCTCAACCCTAGTCATAATATGTATGAAAGGCTGCATGGAGACACCAATAAGTGTAACTGTAAGGAGTCCACATTAAGGGTTAAATCCTAGCCTGAGACCTGCTTGCATATAAAGCATGCAGTCTGATCCTTTCCATGCTATGCTATTTGCTGGGTGGAGAATATCAAAATAAACTCTTGCCCACACTGCTTGGCTTGCAGGGCTCCAGGATAGTCAGGCTAGTGCCCAGTTTGTCTTCACTCTTTTGTGGGGGAAGGGGGATAGCACTGCTATTTTCACACAGGGTTGGGTCTGCTGAGGAGGGGGAGAGCACGACCTTTCCTTTCCTACAGGAAACACGCAGAAATTGTATCCCTGAGGCCTTGTGTGTAGCAACATTTGGAGAGGGTGAGAGACTGCAATGCGGAGCCTGGCTGCTGCAATCCATGCTGCTTGTATACTGTACACTGCTGTATTGCTGGACCCTCTTCACTGATGCTGGGACTGAGAGCAGCCAAACATTCCTGAATGTCAATTACCAGAGGCATCAAGATTATCAGCAAGAAGACAAACAGGATTGTAGAACCTCAATAGTTGCCTTGTATCCTTCCAACATGACAAGGCTTCTTCCTTAGGCAGGGTTCACATTAGCGTCGGTGTCCTACAGCTAGTGTCCGATGCTAGTGTCCGCGCAAAATCTTTAATAATAGCACAAGCTGATGAAACAATGCAAAGATGATCCGGCTGTGAAGGTTGCCAAGTTCTCTCTATGGCACAAGCAGACCCGAGGACCCCAAGTAGGAATTTGTGCAATATAAAATATTTAGTAATAAAATTTAGTTTTACTATTGTCTCATTCAAGTAGTTTGGATACAAGGTTACAGGGACGAAAACCCAATTACATCAATTTATGAGCCTAGTTTAGATATTTGTGATATTCATTGGAAAAGGCAAGCTTTTTTATCGGGGGCTTCCAATGTACACCTGAGATTATTAGAAAATGGGAAAAAGAATCCATTGAGTCATCTTTGAGATGTATGTGTCTTATTGGAAGGGGAGAAGGAGACATCTAAGTCATTGAAATGTATTGAAGCAGCTAGGAAATTCAGTGGCCATCTTGACTATGATAGGAAGGAGGAGATATTACAAAAGGTGATAGAAAAAGTCACCTCTAAGTTAATAAAAGACTAAGCATTTCCAACTTTTAAGAGGGAAGAGTCTTTGAATATAAACCTAAAATTCAGAGCAATCGAGAGCCAGGAACTGTACTGTCTTCTTCGAAGCGGAAAATTATGACTCTGAATACCTTCATGAATTAAAATCTGGTAACACATTTGGAGGAATAGAGGTCAAAGAAGAGGCAGCTCTAGATATTCTAGAAAAGGTCTTTTTTTCAGAGAAGGGATCCCCTATCTCAGAATACCTCCTCAGGGGACAAAAAGGAGGACTGATATCTGTGAATGGAGACAAACTCAAGATTATGAATCTGTCCGCCTGTGAACTTTCAGCTGCTGTGATTCAGATCCTTAAGAAAGGCTTGTCCTTTGTGCCCACGTGTAAGTTTAGTCTATTTGAGTGGGTTAAGGATTTGAATTTATTTGTAAGGAAACTTAAATGGAAGAAATTCTTTCAATTACGCAATAAAAAGGACAAAGTGGTTAAGGAGAAGGTCCGTTATCCAACTTAGCACCCATGTCAACTAAATCCCCCCTCCCCCATAGGTGTGTTATCGGAACCCCAAACTGGGTTCACCATTCTGATTGTCAAGCGGTGCCAAATTATGTATAGTTTGATATACCGTATTTTTCGGACTATAAGACGCACTTTTTTTCCCCCAAATTTGGGGGGAAAAGAAGGGTGCGTCTTATAGGCCGAATGTGGCGCCTGGCACCCGCCGTAATAGAGAGGCGGAAGCCGGCAAGTGATAGAGGCCATTACAGGTGCCGGGGCCTGAGACATCGCTGTGCTCCTCTGCCCTTCATGAAGCCAGCAGCGGGAGGAGTGATGCTATTCCGCTCCTCCGTGCCCCCGCCGCTGGCTTCATGCAGGGCAGGGCAGCGATGTCTCAGGCCCCGGCGTCTATCCCTCCCCGGCATCCGCCTCTCTAGTACAGCGGATGCTGGGTCAGTATCAGCGGCCCCTTCTCCCCCGAACCTGTGCCTCCCCCGTACCTGTAAAGATGCAGGCCGGCTCCTGCGCGGCGATATCGCAGGAGCCGACCTGTTCGGGTGACAGCCGGGAGCCTAATGAGGCTCCCCGGCCTGTCACTGCTGTATTAGTATTGCGGCTGGTCTCTATGACCAGCCGTAATACTAATAGACAGAATGTCCCATAGACGGCAATACAGTTGTATTGCCGTCTATGGGACTTGCGATCAAGTGACCGCAGGTTCAAGCCCCGGGGGGGAATAAAATAGTAAAAAAAAAAAAAAAAAAAAAAAAAAAAAAGCTTTAAAAATATATAATAAAAATATGAAATAAATAAAAGTTCTAAATCACCTCCTGTCCCTAGAATATATATATAAAAGTAGAAAATCATATATCATAAACCACCGTTTTTTTTTTCAATAAAAGGTGATCTAAGCAATAGATATTCCCCAAAATGGTATAACTAAAAAGTACTTCTGGACCCGCAAAAAAAAACACCCTATGCATCCCCGTACAGCTGCAGGGTCACCTGTCAATGTGGCCTTGCAGCTGTTGCAAAACTACAACTCCCATATATTAAATATTTTACCAGTTTTTGCTTCAAAATTTTTTTTCCCTATTTTCCTCCTCTAAAACCTAGGTGCGTCTTATAGTCCGAAAAATACGGTATATATATATATATATATATATATATATATATATATATATATATATATATATATATATATATATATAATACATACAACTATGGATATTTTGAAAGTGGTTACATAACATTTTTGGTCCGTTGAGTGTAGATCCCAATTTAACATAGGACATATAACATATAACAAGATAGAAATGGATCTTGTTACAGGATCCAACAGCCCAGTTCAGAAGAGTTACAGAATTAGATATAATGAACATTACTCAATAAGCCAATCAATACCTGGATCAAATTTAAGACCCTATGTCTCTACACTTCCATTATCTGCCAGACATGGTGGATGTTCTGAAACATTTAGACCGAGTCTATTGTGAACAAGGGTATTGGCTGGCAAGCTTAGCTGTAGACGCGCTCTCTAGTTCTATACCCCATGAATCAGGACGTAGGCGGTGGAACACTTTCTATGGCAGAGAGGTAGACACTGCAGACAACATGACGCATTTCTGCTCCAATTATTGTTTTATGTCCTTGAACATAATGATTTCACTTTCAACCATAAGTACTCAGGGGAGTGTCGATTGTGTGCCCACCTATGTCAATCTCCGCTTGGCTGGTTGGATAGAAAAGGTGGGTTTTGGGGATGAGATGTGGAGAGTGGACATCATCAATAGGGCAGTGAAGCCCAATACGAGGAAAGTGGACTTTTATAGAAAATTGATTGCTATATGAAATGAGATGAATATTTAAAATGGATACAAGAATGACATTGGGGATGAATGATATAGAACCCTATATGATATATATAAAACTATTATTTAGGGGTTTCTCTCTTGTGTTTTAGTCTTTCGTCCATCCTCTTGATGCTTCATATACTTACCTTCTGGTAATTCTTCTGGCTTATGCTGTTCTTATCATCATGTCTTCACTATATGAGCAGAAGTTTGGGTGCTTTGTTATGCACGTGTTCATCTTGCAATTTATTGGAGGTTATCTTTAGTAGATGCGCATATTGTGTTATTATAATGAGCAAATACGCAGTCATTAGTTAATGGTAAGTCAAATTTTGATGGTCACTATACTGAACAAGCATACAATGTTAATGATAATATACGCCCTGATATTTGTTCACCTGTAACAGAAGATACCTTCCCTTTATGTATATGGATGAGTTTCTATCCTCCCATTCACTCATGATTGATATATGTCAGTTATAGAATTGACATGAACATCTATTAGCTTTGGCTTTGCTAGATATCGGCTGACATTGCTTATCAACAAGGCACAAAGCAATGTGCCTCCATAGCCTTGTTACACTGTACATAATGATGGTCTATCCCAGTTACCTGCCACCAGTCTGGTTTAATTAGCAAAGTGTGACATCATGGTCACGTGAGCAGCACTCCCCCATCCGGCCCATATGGGGATTGGATCAACGAGTGAGTTCCCATTGTGTCCATAGTCCTGAATATCCCCTAGTGCTGGGTGAAGGGTCCGTCACACTGTTATGCACATGATCAATTAATGGAGCCGAGATAGAGCCCTGGCAGCTTTACCATTTATGACGCTGCAGGAATTTATGTATACAGCAGAAACACATTGGGCTGGACAAAGGATATATGAAAGGCTAATGTAAAGTAGAACTTGGCAACTGTATGGGCTAACATGGCCGATTCATAGCAAATATGCTTTAAGTTACCAAGTTCTCTCTATGGTAAGAGTTGTAGCAATTTTAAGTAGTTATTAATATGGTCTCCTTCAGGTAGTTTAGATATTCTTGGGGCAGCCCTAATTTACAGGCCGATCCATAAAAACATGATCATCTCTGCATTGCTTCATCAATTTGTGGCCAAAAAGGTTTCTGCTCGTACTAACAATCCCTACATAGCCTTATCATTGTTGGTCCGGGAGGCATTTTGGACTTCCCTTAAAGATAAATATCAAAATCATTTTGCTAGTTAGGAATAAGATGTCTTAAAGTAGGATTTCTAATACCATAGGGTACTGTGGGGCCCAATGGACACCAGTATGTACTACATCACAGTTCTGTGCAAGTTTTTACAGAGCCGTGATACACAAATGCATGACCCCAATTCATTCTCCTGATAACTCCCTGCTGTAACAATTTGTTTTAGTAGAACATGTTTTGTTTAAACAGGACCCGTCCCAAATCCGGACTTGTCTTAGTAAATACTTGTATTGGCTTTGAAATACTTTGTCTCTGCATTGTGCCATCATTCATAGACTGTAAATAGGGAGTCCAGGTCTGTTTATAAATGGTGGGATGTATGCTATCAAATGGAAACATTTCCATATACAGTAGCTCACATGACCTGTCCCTACATAATATCATCTTAAGAATAGCGATATAACTGCAGAACACCGCCGCATCTGACAACAGAGATTATAAGCCTTTGGGCGTTTCATCTTTTAGACTTCCAACAGGGCAAGCCAGGACACATTAAGACGCAGCGAGATCTTGCTTTATTTCAGGAATGTGACTTGGAGCATTAATGAATGTTTTGTTCTGTGGTGTAAAGGTACGACACATTCGGGATGACGCAGCAGGATGTGCAAAGCTATTGTTTGAGTTGTTGATGACTACAAGTGTGAACAGTTCATTAGATTTCTTTGGGGGGTTCTCACACATTTCGGTTGCTGTTTTGTAGTGATTTCGTTTCTTTTGCAGTGATCGACCTCTTAGGATTACGCAGCTCTGTGTAAATTCAATATTCTAACCCAGAATAGAAAAGAAGAGCTCCATTCTGTTTGGATATCCTCATTTACCGGCAGGCTACACCCGCCATACTCCAATATGGGATAGGAGGAGGTACAGCATTTACCTCCTCCCTGCAGACAGTGAGCTGTTGGAGCAGATACAGGGGAAATATTTTACCCAAACAAGAAATAGCAAGCTGTGTCTTTAGCGTAATCTTGTTAAGTTGTTAGTTAGTAGACGCCTGTACTTCCAGCAGCCTAGGCACTATGTACGAGTTACCTGACAGGGAAGAGAGGACTTGTAGCTAGTATAATGTAAGCGAGCGTACAGGTCCGTGCCTGGTAAATCCAGCAGCAGGTCCCCTATATTGGTAAGGAGAAATTCACACCACCGTTATAAATATTGTAGGATAAGAGCAATGGACATTAATGGTCAGTGGTGGGGCGGATACAGATGAAGCACCCTCAAATTGGTGTCCATTCCCATTCAATGTAATGTAAAAGAAAAACAAAAAACACGACGGAAGCTTTCTACCATCAGATTTCTTTACTTTTGTAACAGAAGAAAGCTTCAGTCATGCAGATGTATGGTGTGCTGCCTGCATCCGTCACTATTGCTATTAATGCCCATTGCTCTCACCTTATGATGGATGAGAGCCATGAATATTACTAACGGCAGTGTGAACTTTCCCCTACACGGCAGACTACGATAACTTTCTGTTGCATGAAAGATAAGTCCACAACACAGATGGCTGAACGCTGAAGGGAACGGCTCAGCAAGATTACTGTATATGAAGATCTAAGAACTCTGGAATTTTTATTTTCTACTTGGTACACTTTAAAGGCTGAGGTAAAAACGGCTTTTTATTTTTGTTGTTGTCACTGGTTTTGATTTTGCTGCGCTTTTTTTGAGCCAAAGCCAGGAGTGGATCGGGCAGAATAAGTATAAGAACTTCTTAGATATTTCCCATTCCTTCTGTATCCAATATTAGGTTTGGCTCAAGAAAAAAATAAAATAATGCAGCGTTTCCACCTTAGGCCCCGTTTACACGGAACAGGAGGGGTCGGATTTTGGCGCGGAATCCACGTCATAATCCGCCCCCCACAATGGTGGTCTATGTAGACTGCTAGCGGCAACATGAAGAAAGAAACGAGCTGCCCTTTCTTCAGGCGGATTCCGCGGCTGAATCAGCTGTGGTGTCCACCTCGTGACAGCACCCTCCGGACCAGGCCCATTCATTTGGGCCTAATCCAGAGCGGAAAGCCACGACGGGATGCCGTGCACTGCACCAGCATCCCGTCACGGCAGCCGCAATGGAATATGTACACGCGTAATTGCATGTGAACTAGCCCTTGGCCTAAAGGTGCAGCAGGGGTCATTTCCATTCCAACATCTTGCAAATACAGGTATTGCTAGGTTCACACTAGCGTTCACCTGTCCGTTCTGAGCTTTCCGTCTTCTGCATGCCAGAAGTCGGAAAGCTCAGACTGGGTCCGGCCGTGAGCGTTTTATGCTCTCCGCCGCGAAACCGGATTTTTTAATCCGGACACAGAGTACTGCATGTCCGACTGTGTCCGGATTATAAAACCCGGTTTCGCAGTGGAGAGCCTAAAACGCTCACCGCCGCTCGCGGCCGGACAGCTTTCTCACCCATTCAAATGAATGGGTGAGAGACACTCCTGCAGGTTTCCGTCTCCTGCTTTGTTTTAGGCAGGAAACAGAAACCTGAACTACAGAGACCCGAACGCTGATGTGAACGAGCCCTATGCTGCTCTGCTGGTTCCTCTGAGGTTAAGGGGCAGGGGGTTTCTTTCTATAATAAATGCTTAAAATTAGGCAATAGCCACAAGGTACACTCTAGCTCAAAACAGCCAATAAAACAGAAGAAAAAGAAACCCTGTACACACCTGACAAATACAAAGCATACGTGAAATAGTCCTCCAACATCTTTATTTACATATAGCAATGTATTTATTATTTGCCTGTATATCATCAAGAAATTAAAAAATATATATATATTCACACATATATACACATTGTATATACACATACATAAATATACATATACATATTATTTACACACCTCTTGCCTAGTACATCACATGCAATCATAAATATTGATTTCGGACAATCTCTCTTCCTTTTCTGTAATCTACGGGGTAGGTTTTCCTGATGATATTGAGCAATCCTATGACATAATAATGTATACACACAAGGCAGACATATTGTGAGATTCACCAATATTCTTGACTTTACCTACAAATTAGTAACATCTTGTAGGAAGGAATGTTTAAAGGGTTATACAAGTGTGCAGTATACTCTGTAATGTCTGATCTCCAGAATGAAAGGACTTTATAGAGTGTGTAAAACACATTAGTACTACCCATAGTAACAAATCTCTGTGCAGTACTAAAGGGGTTACAATTCTCCATAGAGAGCTTTGAAGATGAAAACCAGTGGCCTTGGCCGTGTACTCCACCAGTGTGACCTCATGTGTATCCATGACATATCAGAATATCACTTTGGCTAGGCTTCTATTTTAAAGGAGTATTCCGATCTCAAGTAGTCACACGCCACATATCCACTGTAACTTGAGAAGTGACCGTGAATACCTGACTGTCTCCATTCAATACTACAGCAGATCCAAAATTAACCAACCAAGCATACTCAGCTATTTTTGGAGCTCCCTTAGAAGTGAATGAGGAGCTACCCATGCACGGCCACCTTCGCCAGAAGACAGGGGCCATGCCTTGTCCATATGCCAGAAACACCTGAGAGGAGAATACCACTTTAAGCTGAATTCTGGGCACACGTTAAAGCTTCAAGTACATTTATCACATGCAAATTATATGTACAAAATGAAGAGATGCTTTAAAAGGGAGTCTGTCATCAGAAACCAGTATATTAACATTGTAGGACAACCTGAATGAAACTGTGTTTTCTCCTTGAGAATCGCTACCTCCTTTATTGAGATATGGCCGTTTATCAATATGCAATGAGGGCATTGCTTCTGACCTCTATGGAACAATGGCAGCACAGACATTGCTTCAAAAAGCACATCTGCATATTCAGAGAAATGGTGAGATCTCAGCAACAACTCACAAGGGGAAAACGCCATCTGATTCAGGTGACCCTGACCTATCTATCTGCGGGGCCGGGTTGATATGCTGGATGGCTTCTGGTGACAAACTCCCTTTAAAGGGGTTTTTCCCACATTATCAAGATATCACCCACCCACAGCCTAGGTGATAAGTGCCATCTGACCAAGGGTCCCACTCCTGAGAGCCAAGCAATCATGAGCATAGGGGTGGCGTGTGTCTCATTTCAATGGAGCACAAGTCATATGTGCGCGCCGCCGGTTCATTCGTGTTCTATGAGAATGACAGCAGAGTACAAGGTCTGGTGATCTTGGTCAGTTCCATAGACTTTACATGAAGCAGTAGCGTGCATGTACGATTTGTCAGACGAGACCCTCAGTGATCAGACACTTGTCACCTATACTCTGGATAGGCAATACAAACAGAACAAAACAGAATGACCTCAGCAGTGGCAAGAACGTCTTCAAGAACCCAGCCAACATGTTAGAGTAGGAACGGGGCCAACCACAGGAGGAGGGAAATGATTGTTCACCCAAGATAGTAAATGAAATATTTTACAGCAATGTACTTTTATACCAGTTTACGATATTATATAGTTTACTGTCAGATAAACCACAGAGCTAAAAATGAAGGTTCTGCTCATGAAGTCGACCGATTCCTTACATTTTATTCTTTCGTAAGTCTCCCACTTACTATGTAATAAATGTGGTTGAATGTCTTCATGGCTGTGCCCACTGGCATTAAAGCCATAGTAATAAAAAAAAGTGTACATGTGAAGATGGCTCCATATAGGGCTGTATATAGTGCCAGACAACAGGCGTACAGGGCTTCCAATCTAGAGGTGCCGAATGCCTCAGACTGGGGTCTTTTTGCTACATGTAATAACATTACTTCTCAGCCAAATCCACATTACAGGCTAGATTCTCTAGAAGGTTTACAAAGAGGATCCAATGAGCATAAAGCACAGATGTGGATCTGCACAAGTATAGGCTCGCCATATATTCCTGAACTTGATATACCCTCTTTATTTGGAGAAAGGCTTTTGGATTTATTTCACTGCTGCCAGAAAGCAATTTTATATTCTATACGTTCTTAAGTTCAGACTTGCAGACTTACAGTTTTGGCGCGTCTCTAATGCCCTACAAAGATCTCTTTTACAAAAGAAGGGATTTGCCATAATTCTCCTGAACCTTTGGCATCGTCACACCGCATCCATCTAATGGAGAGTTAAAATGAAAAATGATATGTGAGGGACAAGCCATGTGGAAACAGCAGCCTTTCTGTCAGTAGTAACTGGATTCCCTTCCTGTAAATGATACAAGTCCCTTTCATAATGATGTATAATATTGCCAAATAGCTTCACATGACAGAAGTAGCAAGCATGGAATCAGGATATGGGATTAAAGATGTATATCTATAGCAAGACTGACAAACATGTGTTACCACCGCATCCCACCATCATATTCCTGTGCGGGGATATCAAGGAGTAAAGGACTACACTAGAGAGACAATCCGGCAGCTCTTCTGCTCCAGAGTCCCCATAACTATTCACCAGCCTTGTCATTGTCACCAATCACATCAACGTCTACATACTGAAAGCTGGCTGATGGAGATAGTGATGTGGATCCTTGCAATGTTCTTGTGACATGGCTGAAGATAAGTGCTGGTGATGGGACGCAGGAGGAGGCGCTGCAGGTTTCACTATGTATCCAGACAGGACACT
The DNA here is from genome assembly GCF_031893055.1 of Leptodactylus fuscus. Taxonomy (NCBI): domain Eukaryota; kingdom Metazoa; phylum Chordata; class Amphibia; order Anura; family Leptodactylidae; genus Leptodactylus; species Leptodactylus fuscus. Next base: position 42,595,023 of record NC_134273.1, read on the forward strand.
AGTAAAGAATGGTTTTGGTAAATCATTGATATGCAGTAAAAAGGCTTTTATTTAAAGGGGTCTCCCATCTGCAAATAGAGATTTCATACTGATGACCACCTGCCCATGGCAGTAGGTGAGGAGCGTGTGGGCAGCTCTTTTTCAAGTAATAGCAGTGGCACAGCAGTCCTGTTCTACTGTATAGCCATCATTCTGGGGAATTGCAAACCCCTTTAATGTATTTGGTGGTTCTCCTTTAATGGTGCCCTGTGCCAAGTGGTATATATTCTATAAAGTCAGTGGGCCAAATACCTAAGCGTATGCTATTGCAAATCATGATCTAACTGTACATAGACGACTTCATCTATTGAGACTAGGGTGGATCCTACTGACTCCTCCCTGATGGAAGATGTCGGGGGCGATCAGGAGCAAGATGATGGATTGCAACTGCCTGATCCATTTATTCTTGAGGAAACCAAGCCGGCGTCAGTCATGGGGAATGTCGAAAGATTTAGCCGTTTGCTGAGAGAGTGTTCAGATGACAGTCACCTAAAGTGCATGGCCAGCCTTGATGCTGCCCATAATATTCAATCAGATTTTTTCTTTCTAATCTGCAAAGAATGGTTGACACTTTCTCTCTACTAAGCCTCATGTACCAGGAAAAGCCTCCTGGTGCCCACAGAAGCCAGACAGCATACCTGGGCCCCTAAACATACAAAGTAAGAAACAAAATCACATATTATGGAGTATAGAGGTATTATTAAGCAACTTTTCTATTGGGAGCTTGTCACCCCGATCTACAGTGGCTTCTATTAATTCCATGCTTATGCTAGGTTCACACTAGAGACACATTTCTGTTGTTCTGATCAAGTTGGACGACAAGAACAACGGACAGGCGGACCACTGTAATAGAGGTAACACACGGAGTCTGGCAAACCCCTATGACTATAATGAGGTCCATTACTTTAAAGCTAAAACCGGCGGAGGAGGAGTTCCTCCATACAGGATCTTTTTCCCTGCCGGTTTTAGGTGGACACTGTAACAGAGGCTCCAATGGAGTGAAGTAAACCAAGCCTTATACTTGTGAAAAAACATGGTGGAAATGTAGTTCTGCAAATGACCTGGTTTCTCACTACTAGGGCCATTTGGGACGTGATCCTATACCTATACCATTGGCCATTTGCACTCATTATCCATTAGCTTATCACCTAGTCCCACCATGTTTGGCCCATCTTAGTCTAATGTGTATGGTCACCTTTAATATAGTTTTACATATAGCAGATTTGTTGCAGATATTTCTGTTACTGATCCTTTGGTTCTGAATTGGTCTTGCAGAAACTGATGCGTATACTGCAGAAACAACCCCATTCAGATGTATATAACAGATGGCTGAGACACAGAAAATTCTCCAACAAAACTTCCACATGTGAACATACCCTTAAAATTCAACAACCCACAGAAATGGAGTAAACCTAAAGTCTGAATCGAGCTGGAGTGATGCTACAAGTATCCTGTGGGTATGGCTCCTTAGCTGCCCCTGGCGTCACGCTGCTGAAGAGAGGAATGTAGAACACAGAAAAGTTACAAAACCTAATTTTCAATACATAAACGCAAAAAAGAATCAGGGAGGTAGATAAGAAAAGGCAAGAGGAAACCCTTGATTCCAAGCTAGATGGTTAAATCCATTACTATATGATATCTTCACTTAGTAGTGTACATAGTAGTCAATGACACCAACAATAATGCCCACACCATGTATCATGACAACACTAACAATGGGAAGCCTAGATCATCAGATGTTTGGCTTAAAGGGGATGTCTTGTATCTCCTATCCACAGGATAGGAGATACATATCTGATCTCTGGTAGCTCCACCGCTGGGACCCCTACTGATCACCAAAACGGTGTCCTGTGCCACACTGTTTGACTAGGGCGGTAGTAGAGCATATCCACCACTGCTCCATTCAACTATATGGGACTGGCACTATAACAGTGAATCATGTCTTCTCGGTGTTGTGGCGTCTACAGTGCAGCAAATAATTCACAATCTGTGAACTATAATTCTATCAGCCCAACACTCCAAAATGAACACATTATTACGAGAGCTCCCTTCTATTAAACCCCCCAACCGTGCAAACAAAAAAAAATCCCTTTATGGGGTATAATATAATATAGACTCTATTGTCTTTATTTCATCCACATGGATACGGTACCTAATAAGGCTCTCATTTCTGAGAAAGTGCCATCCAGTAGTGCCCGGTGTGCTTGTTCTGCCACCGACATATCCTTTACATTGAGGTCATCTCTTCAGATTCCTCATGATGGGTAAACAGGTTTCTTTTAAGAAGTATGAAGTCATTAAACCTGCGATGACATCTGGACATACACACGTCAGACCAGGGTACCCTAGAAGACCAAGATCTCCACCTGTCAATGACCCCAGTCTTATGCACCCCAAAAACTGGTCTTTTCCCAAATGAATGCTGCCTGCTAGAAGGTGACCAAGTTCTGTGCAGAATATACACTCAGTTTATCATTTGGCAGAATATTATTCGCAACTCAAAATGCCAAGTTACCATAAACAGCATATGAAAAAAACAAAAAAAAACCCACAAATAGCGCCCCCTACCCCACACAAAAAAAGTGCATTATACCTTCATTGTTACCATTATTCTACCTTTCTTCCAGGCTCTACAATGCATTGGCACTAATGCTAATGAAGTTACAGCAATATAGCACAGTTTACCCTCTGTACGAAGTGATCATGTGGCAGAAGAGTATCACGATGGATTTCCATGTTCATGCTACTGAGGGTTAATAAACTATAACCCATTTGATGCCAAGGAGTGTTGCTTGGAAACTACAGACCTTCATCAAAAGCCTTGTTTTATTGTATTGTTTTTTCCTAAAAGCGTGTTGGCATGCATATGGACCTGGAAGTGCATAGTCATACTCAAGTAATATACGCAGCATGATCTATAACCCTTTCCCTGCCACAGGGGTCAGCAAAGCGGTGCGTGTTCCCTGCAACATAAAGAGAGACCATTGGAAAGACATGTAAACATGCAATGTTGCATAAACAGCTGCACTGACATAGGATAGGTTGGGGTATCACTGATGAAATACCACTTGGTGGGAGACCCTCGCCACCATCAAACTCCTGAGAAACCAATTCACTTAGCAACAACCCAAAAATGGAATCGCCCATTTTTCTCGACTCCCTTTGGTTAGTGGTAAATCTCTTTTCCAGTGGATCCACAAGGGAGAGAATGAACAAGCAAAAACAAGTTATAAATGAAGAGTTCAAGCGGCTGCAGATAACATTACTTCCCTTACCATTCACCTCAGCTATACGGATTTTTAACTAAGTAGCCAAATCGTTGGGGGTTTTCCATGATAAATTTCGGGGCATACATGTGCTCATGGGGGTCGGCTGCTGGATACTCTTGCTTGGTTCCATCAAACCAACCCCCAGTCTTTATAAGCCATCTGATGTAGTTTAAGTCTCTTTTGTCTTCATAGTCACCCCATCTTGGAAAATCTCCATTCTGAGCAGAGATCAGTTTAAAATGGATTCCTTCTGGAGGGAAGCACCACGAGCAGTGCCAGCCAGCAAAATGTAAAGGGCTCCCCACAGACCACTGAACTAAAATGTGCCCAGTTTTATTTTCATACTGACGGAAATTGGGCATAGTGTAATACTCCCGTCGGCGCAGGCGGATACCGTCTGTGCCATATACAGTACGTAGCATTCCAATGGTGCAACCAGAAATCACTTCCAAGGTCCCTGGTTGCTTCCAAAAAAACCCATAGAGTGATTTGCGCATATGGAAAGCAATGGGTTCTGTCCACCCATCATAAAGCTTAAGAAAGAGCACTCCTTCCTTGCTGGGGATTTCATCTGCATCATCTATAATGAAAAGGTCATCATCTCGCAAGTTGCGCAGACGAGCAATCCCATTCCGAGTCAAAAATGTCCGCAGATAGTCATCTGCTATCCACCCATCTTGTTTCCCACCTTCAGGAAAATGGTCCAGGAACACATAGACTACTTTAGATTTAATGTAGTCAAACGTTCCATTAAGAAGCATTTGGCGGAATAAGAGAGGACGTGGCTCCCCATATGCTGTAAAATTGGATTCACATATTAAGAAAACATCCACAGCCCCATCCAGCTCCCGGAACCGTGTCTCCAGCAGGTCAAACTCATGGTTTATATTGATGGCATTGATAACACGACGTGGCTTGAGCCGCGGTGTTAGTCGGTCCTTGGTGGGGAGATTGGAGTGTTGGACAACAGTCGGCACCCCACAGCTAGGTCCGTGCCAGCCAGGTAAACAAACACATTCCACCCATTTCCTACGTTTTTGTGTTTGCTGCTGCGTCTGTCGAGAAATGCTAGGCGATACCTTCCGTGGAGAAGACCGCTCTGGCTTTTCAGAAGGCAAGCGGTCTAGTGACTTAGTTCCTTGCTTGAAACATAGACCGCCAGATTTAGTTCTCACAAAATACTCAGCTGAATCTTCCTGCAAAACATATTCCTTTAGGTGCAATTCATCTGAGCCAATACCTTGACTATGTCCTGACGGAGGAGGCCTGGGTTGCTGAACAGCAGCCTCAGGAGGTCTGTAGTAGCCAGGAGTACGTAGAACCTGGCTGCCATCATCTGTCCTTTCTATGTGTTGAGGTATCAAAGGCCGGGACTCCCAAAAGAAACCAGAAATGATATTGGGACTAAGAGAGACCAAGTCCTTTGACAGTGAAACATAAGACAGGGCTTTGAGAAAGTGGAGAACCGAGATTACACACAGTCCAGCCATGCAAAGGAGCAGGAACATCTTGTGCCACCTCATCTTCATCCTGTCAAAGAAAAAAAAAAAAAAGAAGACCATAAGTATTTGTACTACCCAATTTGACCAAAATTACAGTTTACAGTTATAGGTTAAGAGCAAAAAAAAAGAAGAAAGTACTGCTTTAATTCCTTAAAGGAAATGTATAAATCAGAAAATACCTAGATCTGTAGCTCACTTGTTAGCCTTGTTGTGTATATTAGAACAACAATAATAAGCAGAACACTCAAAGCCATGGAGACTTTACACCACCTCCACCACTCTGACCATTTCCACCCTTCGCTGATTCTGAGACATATGGTATTCTCTCTCTAGTCCCCGTCATTCCTGAGTAATCAGTTCTGTTACTTTTAGCACTCAATATGTTAGTTAGGTGCCTTATTGTCAGGTAGATGGTCCCTGTATGTCTGCACCCAACCCAGGACCACCCACCTGACAGTTGAGAGCCTAATTGGGTGCTGAAACTATTATCACCAATTATTCAGAAGTGGTGGGAGCTAGAGAAAAACAAATCCAACTGTGCTGGAATCACCAGATCTGTACCTATTGAAGGATGCAATAACTGGATTTGGTGGACGTGGTGAAAGGGTCCTCTCAGCTCCTATCTCAGGCAGTCATGACAATATACAGCCACCAGGTCAGAACATTGCTCTGCTAGTTATGTTTCATAATTCCCATAGAAGTGAATGAGAGTTACAGAAAAAGCTGCATTCTGCTACTCATCTGAGTTATGAAAGGCGGCCATGAGAATACCCCTGTAAGGTCGTTCCTTTTACTACCAGCGTACCTTCACATACAACAAGTCTTATAGTCCTAAATCATACATCTTAGCTTCTCGACTCACCGTGCACCTACAGGAAACCAATGTGCTACATTTCTCTTCCAAATTTTTTCCATGGTGCAAACATTTTAACACTCGCACAAAAGTCAGCCAAAGTTCTCTAACATATAAACATCATGTAGTAAATTCTTCAACCCAACTAAGCAGAAGGCAGAAACATTCCACAGAAGCGCTAGAAATGTAACAGGCTGAACAGAAAGCCTTCTTCGCCCCACACTGTAGTGGTAACCCCCCACAGGCATGACATGCAATACCATTACAAATAGGAAAGCACTTAGAAGGAGTTCTTGCAGACAAATATCGTATGTCTACAAAGGACTGACCTAGTGGTTGTCCCCACTGGGGGCTCCTGCTACACCGCACCAAGATTTAACATCACTCTCCCACTTGTGTCCAGCCTGGAGGTAACAACAAATATCAAATAGCAGAATTCCTGTTTGTCTCCGTCATAATTCACTTCACTGTTAAAATAATAACAAATAGTCCCTGCCATCTGTTTTTCTTTTCTACATAGTCTCCGTTATTCTAACACATCCATTTTTTATTTTAACACTGAGGTGAATTCTGACAGATGTAAATTGGAATCCTTCCATTTGTAGCATTAATAAGGGAAATTTATTGATAGCAGCAGTGTGAACATAACCTTAAAGACACCTTTTCACCACCTCCGTCAAGTGCAGCTATTTGCATAACTTAATAGGAGCTGTTCCAATACCATGGAAGTTTTTTTTCTCTAGCCCCCACCATTCCTGAGCAATCAATGCTGTTAGTTTTGGTGCCTGATATACTATTTAGTCTCTGTACTGTCAGGAGGGCGGTGTCAGACAGGAGCAGACAAGGGGTGTGATTCAGACCTCTGACACTGGTACAGCGCCTAAATAGCAAGTCGGCCATCCAAACTAACTGCACTGATTCCACAGGAATGGTGGGGGCTAGAGAAAAAATAATAACTGCTCTGGAATTAGTGAAACCGCATCGATTACCAGAAGCTAAGAACTGGAGTTCGTGAAGGGGTGAAAGGTCCCCTTTATCCGGTTTCACTGGCTTGTGAAAGTATAAAAGGACATTGCTGTTTCAATATCCCTAAAAACCTAAAGTATAAAGCTTACAGATCTAAAAGACAGATCTATGGAAATATTTCTGAAGGTTCTCAGAACTAGATATCTATAGAAAATAAGTGATCATTGCTTTTCAATAATCCCCTAGAAAAACAATACACTACTTCTCCTAAGCCTGAAATGGTTCTTCAGATCCACCCCAATCAAAAGAAAAGGGTGGGGGTTTGTTTCTGAGCAGAACAGTGCATGGGATGGGGTGCACATAGCTTTACTCAATGGGAGTGCCAGACATAGCTTAACTATGCGTTTTATTGTGTCTGGCGCTCCCATTGAAATGAATGGAGTGGTGCGCACGCCCTCCCAATCACCACTGTATTCAGAAGAGGGGACATGAATTACACTGTTCCCCTGATCATTGGGCATTTGAGTAGTTGGATCCCCTACTTGTTATGAATACCCCTTGAAGAAGAGCCAGCATCTCACCCAAAACTGTATTAATGGAATCCAGGTCAGTCAAAACCCTACTCTGCTGTTGGTAAAGAGTCAGACATTGACTTAAAGGGAGCTTCCTGCAATAGGTGGCGCTAGCGAAACTGGGTGTGGAAATTCAACATCATTTGTCAGGACCCAACACTACAATCTTGAAGGGGTTATGAGCTTAGTCTGCTCTGTACCATCAACAAGACCGCTCTGGATTCTTGTTGGAGACACATAGCCAGCTGTTTCGGGATTTTGCAGATATCTCAGCCCTCGGATCTTTCTACTTTGTTTACAAGTGTATAATCTGTTCCATATGAGGGACATTAAGCAAGAAGGGACTTTACAGATATGTGATGGAATTTACAGACGTCTGCAATAAATGTCTAAATAGAAACTTATTCCATACAATGACCCACAATAATAGTCACAATGTGTGAGAATCTGGTGAGAATAATCTCCTGAGCCATCAATGATCTAATGATGTATTACACAAGATAGCTGTCGGCTATATTGGCCAGTCATACTCTTCTCCATTATCATAGCCTTGTCTTGGTTTCTGAACTCTCTTAGCAGATACAACATTTTAACATTGTGTCCTGATTTGGAATATCCTGGTTTTGTGATCGTTGTTCCCAAGAGATTGCCCAAGCACAAAGGTACTGGATATACAAAGATAAGCGTATTGCATGTCCTGACCCCTGGAAAGGATAGCAGTCAGCTGAACAAGTATTCTGCCAATAGTCATGTAACTACGGTATATAGACTACTTTACTAGTGACAGCTTACTGGGCGGTCGCTGAAATGTACCAATGACAAAGTCAGCCAGAAGGGATAACTAAACCTCTAAACAAGCACAAGATAAACTGACTCTGAAGGGAATGATTCATATCTGTGAAAGTTGAGTTTTTCAAGACAAAAATCCCAATGCTATGACCTTGTGGTCAGGTCTGAGGGTTTCAGGAATTTTTAGAGGAGGAAACTCAATGTCCTTTGGCAATAGACAACTCATAACTACTAAAACAAGTATTGCAAAATTAGCAAAATAATTTCAGTAACAATAGAGCAGGATGTAGATACGCTATCACCGAAGACTTGCTGAATCTGAATTACCGGGAAGGTCGAGGAGTGGATGAGAATTATCTCCAGCTAAAAGGGCTAGCTCATGTAAATGTAATGAGAAGTTTACAAAAATGGCATATCAATCCACGGTATACCCTCTGACCACAGACAGCCTGTCCATGCATAGTATACAGACCGCCTGTCCATCCATAGTATACACTCTCACCACAGACAGCCTGTCCATCCATAGTATACACTCTCGCCAGGCAGACTGTCCATACATAGTATACAGACAGCCTGTCCATCCACGGTATACCCTCTCACCATAGACAAACTGTCCTTCCATGGTATACCCTCTTGCCAGACAAACTGTCCATACATAGTATACAGACAGACTGTTCTTCCATAGTATACAGACTGTCCATCCATAGTATACCCTCAGCACATTCTGACTGCCCATCCATAGTATACTCTCTCACCATACATAGTACACCATACATATGCCATTGCCATATTGCAGCCCAGGTAGATTTTTTGAAAATGGTGCAGTTTGAGCCAAAGCCAGAAGGGGAATATAATATAAGTATATAAGGAAAAGAAAAATGGGGGCACTCACCATGGCACTTTTTCTTAAAAGAATTGCTTTATTCCAAATTCTTTAAAAACATCGGGATAAAATGACATGGCAACAGGGCAGAAAAAAAAGGCAACAGCCGTTTCGCGCTTATAGCGCTTTTTCAAGCTATGAATATAACATAAGGACTTGGGCTCTGTTCACAGCAGAAATAGAGAAACAATGGAATATAGGATCTATCGTGACAGACACCAGAGGTGCTCAATGGACGTCACTGACGTAATATGTGCCTATTAAGTTTCTGTCCTGATGTCCATCCTCTGGATGGGAAAAGTAGTGTATTGTGCCCTTACACGTCATACATGGCTGTCAGATGAATATTACCAGAGCAAATATTGATATACTGTTGGATAGCTTGAGAAAATTGTCAAAATCCCATTGACTGTTTAGCATACCATTGCACATCACATAAGGATCTTGTTCATATATTTTGTGGGTTTCACCTTTTTACAAATAGCCATGCATCTCAATGATGAGAACAGGGGTCTGGTAGAAATAACTGAGCGCTGCCCTCAGCTGTCACTGACAGCGGGGAGCGGCGAGGAGCGGCGGTGCACATGCCTGACTACCATTTCCTTCAAGCAGGGAAAACAAAGTACAAAAACTCTACTGGGACGTTCATAAAAATGCTTGGGAGAAATCATGTATTGGGAAGACTGTAAACTAAATGATGCATGGAGGAAGATAAAAGCAAGCAGAGAATAACATCACCCTCCGTCACACCAGAGCCTGAGAACATGGCCTCTCGTACTCCACTGGAGGAATGTGGCCCACATGCAGATTATTCACATACACAACACACATTCCTCTTCCCTTTAAGAAAATCTATCATTTCCACAAATCCTGGACTACAGGATACAAAGATTAATCTGTCTGCCCTCTGGAAACATCTCATGCATGTAGAAATCCGACTGGTAAATTGTAATAGTAGACCCGGTCCATGGCCAAGAGTGGTGTCTGGTATATTAGAAAAAAAAAAAAAAAAGAGCCAAAAACACCTGATATTTGGTCACTTGGTTAAGGTTATTTTTTGGGAAAGCCAAATGACTGCTCATTTACTTTTGCTTCATTTTCTTAGCCGCATGTCTTCTCATACCTAGTTTTATCTCTTTAACCTGTCAATACACTTTTGGTATATCTTGCATGTGATATCTTGTATATTTTAGATTTCAAGCAATTCTTCCCAGAAAATGACAGACTGTTTCAATACAAGTTTTCTCATGTTAAACATATTTTCAAGCATTTTTAAAATAATTTTTTGTACATATTAAGCTGGAAAATTAAGATTCTTGTATTTCTGTTTTATAATCTTGTAATTTTCATTCTAGCCAATAGCTTACCATAAAAACGGAGTTCGCTCACCGTCTGCCATTGTGTACATTTGTAAGATACTCCGCTTATGCCCTTTAAACCAAGTCTTGGTTCTATGACTGTGTATTTTGCTAGTGTCTGGTAGATTTTGTTTTAACCCACACAGTTCTGGATCATACATTTATCTCCATGCTGTTATTGATATAGAGCTCATGTAAACCCATATTGTGATGTCACAGGACAGGGGTGACACTCAGACGGACCCCACAGGACAGAGGGGATGTCCAGAGGGACGCTACAGGACAGGGATAGCACTCCCAATGATTTTTCAGTATAGCGTTCTGCATCTACCCAGTGGTGTTACAGCACAAGAATTATACAAACATCACAGTACAGAAATCATGCACACCATGGCATCATCGCAGAAAGATAACACAAATAATAGGTTACCACGTTCCTTTTTTTAGGGCTCACAATGTACATTGTTTTTCCCCTATCAGTATGTCTTTTTGGAATATGGGATGGAAATCCATGCAAAGATGGGGAGAACATACAAACTCCTTGCAGATGTTTTTTTGCCTTTGGCGGGATTTGAACACCAGGACCCAGCACTGCAAGGCTGCAGTGCTAACCACTGAGCCACCGTGTGGCCCCCTGGTTACCACGTTCCTGTGACTGTGAAGCATAGTAAAGACAATACGGTCATGTTGGTGTAATAACTCATGAAGTTACAGTACAAACATGATGCTAAAAGCTAATGCCCAGGACTGCATTCAGTCGTATATATATATATATATATATATATATATATATATATATATACACCCCTTCTGTGGTCACCACTAACTGCAGCTTACATCAGGATAGGCCCCTGTAGTTGTTGTATCCCATAGTAGCGGCTAGGACTGCTATCTTACTAGTTAGGCCCCTGACGGCTCAATAAGCTTAGACGTATCATAGTCCACAGTGTTAGACGCCGTCATTTTCATTCTCCACACCCCTTGGCAGGTCATACAAAATACATTACTCAGCAGGTACAGAAAGGATCCCCCAATGTGGAAACAGCACAAAAGAACAAACTTATTATAGAAAAAAAAATTAGCACAAACTTTTTACCACTGAGCAACAGAATATGGCGACTGGAAAGTCTATACGGGGTAACACCTTCTCTATCTCTGCCCAACCCAACTCAAGACAGAAAATGGGAGGAAAGAGAGAGCACAGACCAAGGGACGATCTGTTAGGCCTCGATGATGTCAATAGGAACAGGGATTGTAAAATCGGAAGGTTCTGGCTCTTAATATATAGATAGTTTAGGAATTTATTGAAATACAATGGAAACAAAATACAAGAAGTTTTGGTCAGACATTCATATTGCCAGAGAAAGGCAATTTTACAAGATCTGTATGGAAGATAGAGAATGATCTTGGATATACGGAATCCCGTCAAGGTGCTGGATCTGTATACAAATCATATATAGTTGTATATCACAAATCCAAATATATGTAGATATTACTTACACATATGTAGAAGTAATAAAAGAGCAAATGTCACTTTAATATGTATATGGTTCACATGAATGAGAGGAGTCCAAAGATCAGATGTAATATGATAATGCTAACACTATAGAATGGGCTCCCATTGGCCTTTACCTGCTATATTTGCTGTTTTGTAGAACAGGATGAGGGCAGCAAGTGCATGCTATAATAATTAACCATTTCAGGTCATTGGGTGGGTGCACTGACAGTGCTATGTGGAATGAATGCCTGGATCCATGAACTTACTAAAGCAGTGACACTAGTATACAAGTTCTAAAGGGTATATACTATCCATGGGAAGACTGAGCTGATCATCAGCTGCACTGAATTCACAGACAAATAGTATATTCATAGAAAATTCCATTCCTGTGAACCATTGTACATCCTTCATAACAACATTACCAAATACTTTCCATGGTTTTTTGCTGGGTGTGTTGATTTATCTCATTTCAACCCGGCCTTATCTATTAAACTTTACAAAAAGCTGACACCATTTTATTTTTTTCTTCTATCAGAGGGTTAAAACATCTGTTTTTCAAAAAATAATTTTTTTTTTTGGAAAACTGAACGTTTTTCACGGTTGTTTGGGAGGTGTGTGTGTGTGTGTGGGGGGATTTTGGGACATCTATCCTAGTGCTCATGGTAGGACCCCCAGTCATTAGACATACAGTCCTATGAAAAAGTTTGGGCACCCCTATTAATCTTAATCATTTTTAGTTCTAAATATTTTGGTATTTGCAACAGCCATTTCAGTTTGATATATCTAATAACTGATGGACACAGTAATATTTCAGAATTGAAATGAGGTTTATTGTACTAACAGAAAATGCGCAATATGCATTAAACCAAAGTTTGACCGGTGCAAAAGTATGGGCACCTCAACAGAAAAGTGACATTAATATTTAGTACATCCTCCTTTTGCAAAGATAACAGCCTCTAGTCGCTTCCTGTAGCTTTTAATCAGTTCCTGGATCCTGGATAAAGGTATTTTGGACAAACAATTCAAGTTCAGTTAAGTTAGATGGTCGCCGAGCATGGACAGCCCGCTTCAAATCATCCCACAGATGTTCAATGATATTCAGGTCTGGGGACTGGGATGGCCATTCCAAAACATTATAATTGTTCCTCTGCATGAATGCCTGAGGATTTGGAGCGGTGTTTTGGATCATTGTCTTGCTGAAATATCCATCCCCGGCGTAACTTCAACTTCGTCACTGATTCTTGAACATTATTCTCAAGAATCTGCTGATACTGAGTGGAATCCATGCGACCCTCAACTTTAACAAGATTCCCGATGCCGGCATTGGCCACACAGCCCCAAAGCATGATGGAACCTCCACCAAATTTTACAGTGGGTAGCATGTGTTTTTCTTGGATGCTGTTTCTTTTTGGACGCCATGCATAACGCCTTTTTTTATAACCAAACAACTCAATTTTTGTTTCCAAAATGAAGCTGCCTTGTCCAAATGTGCTTTTTCATACCTCAGGCAACTCTATTTGTGGCGTACGTGCAGAAACGGCTTCTTTCTCATCACTCTCCCATACAGCTTCTATTTGTGCAAAGTGCGCTGTATAGTTGACCGATGCACAGTGACACCATCTGCAGCAAGATGATGCTGCAGCTCTTTGGAGGTGGTCTGTGGATTGTCCTTGACTGTTCTCACCATTCTTCTTCTCTGCCTTTCTGATATTTTTCTTGGCCTGCCACTTCTGGGCTTAACAAGAACTGTCCCTGTGGTCTTCCATTTCCTTACTATGTTCCTCACAGTGGAAACTGACAGGTTAAATCTCTGAGACAACGTTTTGTATCCTTCCCCTGAACAACTATGTTGAACAATCTTTGTTTTCAGATCATTTGAGAGCGTGCTGTCCATGTTCGGCGACCATCAAACTTAACTGAACTTGAATTGTTTTGTAGAAAGAAATGGTCCAAAATACCTTCATCCAGGATCCAGGAACTGATTAAAAGCTACAGGAAGCGACTAGAGGCTGTTATCTCTGCAAAAGGAGGATGTACTAAATATTAATGTCACTTTTCTGTTGAGGTGCCCACATTTTTGCACCGGTCAAATTTTGGTTTAATGCATATTGCGCATTTTCTGTTAGTACAATAAACCTCATTTCAATCCTGAAATATTACTGTGTCCATCAGTTATTAGATATATCAAACTGAAATGGCTGTTGCAAACACCAAAATATTTAGAACTAAAAATGATTAAGATTAATAGGGGTGCCCAAACTTTTTCATAGGACTGTATATCACCTAACCTATGTCAATTGTGGAAAAACAACTTTTATTTACAATAAATATAGTACTGTTATTAAGGAGTCAAAAATTGCAGCAAAACAGTAAGAGTGAATACTGCCTTAAAATGAAGCTATATGCATGAAGAACGTCAGCTCTCGTACCTAGAGATTAGAAACGCCATTGGCAGAGGCGTCTGGGGAGACTAGGTGCAGGTTTTGTGAAGTTCTGGAGCAATTCCAAGCTGAATGTGTATGTTAGTAGGTAAACTGTGGGTTGGCTACTGTTGGAAAGTTGGTCTGGGACCAGTTTCATAGGGTTTCCTAAAAATAATCAAAAGCTGTGCTCTCAATAAGAAATAATAAAAGATCTACTGATAAATCCAGACAGACACAGCGCCGCCACTTTAGTACTGCCTGCAATGCTATCTATATGGCAGCAATGGTGTTCCGTGGCCTTGGCCAAATCAACAAAGACCAATGCTGTCACAATGACATCCCAGACAAGGGAGATAACCAACCGAATGACACTTCGGGATCGGAAAGTCCCCAGCACACGATATTTGGCAAGTTGAAGACTCTATACACATGTAACATCATCCAATTCACATGTGGATCAAACATGTAAAAAATTCTCTATCAATCTACATTTCCATAACTCTATGTTCTTGTTTGCCAATATGGCGTCCCTCATCCACAGGTTTACAGGAACCATTGACATAATCCATAAGGAATAGCAGCTTGTCTCTCACAGCTCTACAGGGTAAACATGCAAGCTTGGCTGAGGGCAGGGAAAGGGGGTTATCAGGAGGGATAAGCTGGCAGCCAAAGAAAAACATTTGTCCAGCAAATATGTATATGACTGGTGACGCATACTGCTAAACATGCTATACTGTTACATTACAGTTTGGTCCTGGCACCCTGGTGACAGTAGTTTTTACATCTCCACATTTGGCAGGGATATTTTATAGATATATGCATCATTTCTATATATCGCAGCCTGTTTATACTGTACAACGTGACTCATCTGGCGGTGATATGGGCTCCGAGACCTGCACATAAAGCTTAATTTTTTATCACCTTCTCCAAAGAAATGTTGGGTGCCAGTTGTGCCCCATTTTATTTCCTGCATTAACCATGTACAAAGCAGCATAATAGCTTACATTGGTACGTACCTGAAACACAGCATGTTCACAGCACACCTACAGTACCTGCCCATCTTGACCTTTTGGACAATGTAGGAAACACTGCTGCTCTGCCTGTATGGTAAGTGGATCATTCACTTGGTCATGTCGTATTCTGATTCTTTCTGTCTTGTTATGTCCCTATCTATTGAGCTGGCAGTGCAGTGTGCTTGTGCACTGATGGTGAACAGCATAGTGTCGCACCCGGGGGTGGTGGTGTTCCTTCCAGCCAGGTTTATAGCTACAAATGAGTTCAAAAGGCAATCAGATAGCGGCGAGTTTACAGCTCTACTATCCCTGTAACATCAATGTCAAGGTGTTCACCAACAGGACGCCAAGTACCCAGCAGAAACCCAGCTAGATGCTTGTCAGAGTCCTGTATTCAGACGCCTGTAGCCAGGTAACCCACCAGGAGTGCTGTTCAAACACAGGTGAATAAGACAAACATTCTGATACAAGAAACTCCCCTATTACTGCTGCCACTTCTTCTGAGTGTGTGAGACACCTTTCTCGTAAGGAAGGAAACCAGGAGCCGAATAAAGATATGGCATCCCTCTTTATAAACCTCTCCTAAACTCTGCATACACCTATGCATCAATCTATCACTTCAGAATGCATTCACACTGTCAAGTTTTTGCATGCAGTTTTTGAATTTGGATAACCTCTATTTTTTCAATCCGCTCCTGGTTTTGGGTTCAAAATCCTGAACATGTGAATGTACTCTTAATCCGCTCGTTAAATTAGCACATGCAGACGTTACGATATTTTAACCCTTTTATAACCTCTCCAGTTTGATAAAGGTGGAGAGGCTTTCCGTGTCTTACTAAATCCATGGAGGCAGCTCAAGGCCTCAGCTGTAAAGAAGGCTGTACACTTCAGGTGAAGTACCCACCGGCACTACCGAATCCCTCATATGGTGAATAACAGAAGCACCAAGTTGCATGCTGCAATTTTTTTGTCCTCCATTTTCACAGAATTCGTAGCAGTGGCTTCAGTGCAGATGAAACCAATGCTTCTGAATATGGGTAGGTTACACAGTATATTTTTTCCCTAAAAATGCACTTCTTTTTACACGTATTTTTGTGAAAAATAATACTGTGTAAACCTAACCTTAAGACTGAGGCCCCACATTGCAGAAACACAGCTTATTTTGTTGCAGTTTTTTTTTTTTTAGCCAAAGCCAGGACAAGATTGAGCAGAAGGTAGAAGTATCAGAACTTCCTATATATTTCCCATTCCGTCTGTAGCCATTCTTGGCTTTGGCTCAAAAATCAGCAGCAAAATCTGCAACAAAAGAAGCTGCATTTCTGCAACATGGGGCCTCAGCCTAAGAGTGTGTCCACACTTAGGACTGATGCAGAATTTTCTGATTGCCAAAAACGGACAAGGATTTTTGCAGTGAATTTGAAGCAGAATTTGCATTTACTGGACAAGGCAAATTCCACGTCCAGTTCCACGACTACAGAAAAAGTGTAATTTCTGCCTCCCACTCATTTCAATAGACGTTCTTTGGCGGACTTTATCTGAAGAACAAGCAGGACGCTTATTTCTTCCACATCAAAATACTACGTGTGAACACCCCATAAGCCGAAGGCCACTGAAGCAGATTTAAAACACAGTTTTACTGTAGCTTTTTTATATTTCCCACAATGTGTGGATGGGATTAGTCAGAATCTCATTCAGTTTGTAGGTAATGTAAAACACAATGTTTTTTTCTGCTACGTTTCTGCAATGTGGAGCCTTAGGCTGAGGCCCCATGTTGCGGAAACAGCTTTTTCTGTTGTAGATTTTGCTGCATTTTTTTGAGCCATAGCCAGGAGTGAATTGTGCAAAAGGTAGAAGTATACGAGTTTCCTATAATTTCTCATTCCTCTTGTAGCCATTCTTGGCTTTGGCTTAAAAAACTGCTGCAAAATCTGCAACAAAAAAGCTATGTTTCCGCAATGTGGGGCCTCAGTCTCTGTAGTATTGTGACAGGCATTAATAGGGCTGTTTGCTGACATTCACACCCTTTACTCACAAATTGGACATAGCAATCTGCCACCGATACACTGCTGCATGTATGATTTTTTGGCATTGGCTGGTTGCTGCCAAATTTACTAGGAAACTAAAATTATGTTTTTTAGGGCACATACTAGTTTTGTTGCAGATGTTGTATGAGCCTCCAAACAAGCAGTAGAGCCAACCCCTGTACCACAGGTGAATAAAAAAGAAAAAAAAAATAGTTTTTCAATGACAACGTCAATTTCCACAAAAAAAAAAAAAAAAATTTAAGTCATGCGGAAAACCTCAGCCATTTCTTTAGTACACAAAATGGGAGCAAAGGTTCATAAGGGATGGATGCACACAAATTTCCAGTGCTTCTCCTGCAATTTTTCTTGACAAAAAAACATCTCCTAAACTCTACTCAGGGGTGAACCTTCCCCTTTCGCCGCCCGAGGCGAACGACAGAAAGCCGCCCCCCCCTTCCCGGGAGGAGGGGGCGGGGCTTAGCGGCGTTCGCCGGCAGAGAGCAGGCACGGAGATGACCTGCTCTCTGCCTGAGCATGAGGGGAGGCTGCTGGAGCAGCGCTGCTCCAGTGGCCTCCCCAATCCACCGCTCGGTGCTAAGCCAGTCCAGGACAGCTTGTCCTGGACTGCCTTAGGTAAGTAAAAATGCCGCCCTCCTAGGGGCCCTGGCATAGCGCCGCCTGAAGCAGTCGCTGCAGGTCGCCTCATGGGAGGTGCGGCTCTGACTCTACTTACTAACTCCAAATTTCCTACTGGCTTACAATAGGGAATAAGGAAAAGACAAAAAATTGTAGAATTTTTGTGTCTTTGTTACTGCATTTTTAAAAAATTTGGTGTTTTTGTGTTTTTTTATTTTGCAAAAACAGCCTTAAAGGAGCAGAACTAAAAAACAAAATCAGGCATTAAAAAATTGGATGTGTGAATGGCTCCATTGACTATAATGGGTTTATGCCTAGTTTGTGGCCTGGCTTTTTTTTTTTTCTTATCACAGACAACACAAAAAAACCGCTCAGCTGAAAGAGCCCTAAGGCTCAATAGGTGCCGGCTTACGCACGCTACACATTGAAATCAATGCGTTACAAAGCCTCC
The DNA here is from genome assembly GCF_031893055.1 of Leptodactylus fuscus. Taxonomy (NCBI): domain Eukaryota; kingdom Metazoa; phylum Chordata; class Amphibia; order Anura; family Leptodactylidae; genus Leptodactylus; species Leptodactylus fuscus. Next base: position 42,613,299 of record NC_134273.1, read on the forward strand.
CATTGATTTCAATGTGTAGCGCGTGTAAGCTGGTACCCATTGAAGTCAATGGGATCTGTTTTGAAGCGCCGCGCTCTGACACGTGTTTACGTGTCAGAATGAACGGCGCGTTGCTCCGTGGGAACGTAGCCATAACAGTCAGAAAATAGTATCTATGTTTGGTAGTTGGTGAGGGGAAATCTGTACCGCCTACAGGTCTAAAATATGAACCAACGTGAATGGGGGGCATTGTACACAGAGCAAAATCTGAAGAAAAGTGATCATCCTGTGCAGGCACTGACTTACAGATCATTTCTGGAGTCACTTTAGTAACAAGTGATACAACATGACTGAGGATATCACATACTGAAGATCCGGTCTCCTCCTATCTCTTGTTAGATCAGATCACTACACAAAGGACAAGGGAACATTCCAGCTCTCCTCCTTTGTGGATAGAGCCATTGTACAGAAGAACAAATCCTCCACATTTAAAGTGTCAGGGCCCTTGCATACGACCGAGTCCCATGCATGGAAAATGGTCCGTATTCTCAGAACTGAACTGGGCCGTATGTATACGAGTCACTGCATAATGCGATGAGCTCCTGATCGGCCCAATCGATACAGTAATGAACTGAGAGCGTTATGCCACTTCATTACTATAGTGATTGGGCCTATTTTTGCCCATTTTCACAGATCTTTACGTACACTACAATGTATGAGGGACCTGTGAAAACGGACGCTCCTTGGGTGCAAAACAGCCATGAAATATGGTTTTATTTCACAGCCATTTTCGCCTTTTTTGGAGTGCATGTAGGCTTAGGGCCTTCTTAAGAGAAAACTCCACTCCCTTCTAAGATGATATAAGGTTGTGTATGCCTCACCCTGATCATATACCTGTGACAGGATCTTCATGTGGGTGCATACGTGAAAGATGTCTACACATTGCGTGTCTATAATTTCATTACTGTTCTGGAATGCTCATAAAGACAGATCTTACAAGGGTCTAAAGTTTTACATCATAGACGGGGACATTCCATTGTGTAGTAAATGTGCTGAAGGCCGGGGGCCTATAATACAAGATATTATGGCTCTAATCTCATAAGTGCTTTGATTATACCATCACTATAATATGTTTCATGCCGTCTATACATTGTCAGCATCTTGTTATACATTAAAGGGGTTGTGCAGGACAACAAAGGCTGCTTTCTTCTCGAGAAATGACATTATATCTGTTGGTCACATGGCCATGCTGCAGCTTGGACCCATTCATTTCAATGGCTCTGAACTGTAGCCAGGTGACTAACAAACATAAGGTCACTTCATGAGAAAATGAAAGCAGCCATGTTCTCTAGTCCTGCACAACCCTTTTAATCCACATTTAAAAAGTAAAGTAGAGCAGGTTATTGGCGTGATCTGCGCCAAATTTAAAGTGTGTGGTTTCCTTTATTTCACTATTGTGTAGGAAGGGGTTTGCTGAACATTTTTTACTTTATTAACCTATTGTACTTTCTTTTAATAAGACATAGGCTCTAAAGTTCTCCCTAGCAATACAATAACTAAACGTTAAGGAGATCCTTCCTATATTCACCCCGCATTGACAGAATGCACAGATATAGCAGATGCCAAGGGGGAGAGGTCACTTCCAAAAGCTGTATCTCTGGATTTAGGTCACTGGATATAATACCAAAAGGGCTTTTGATATTGTTTGAAATGGATCTCCCTAGTTAGTCTTGTTAGGGAGAACTTACTAAACTGCTTCATAAATCTGGACAACTGTGACATTTTTTAATATACTCATCTTCTTCTGCCACTGAAATAGGAGACATGGCACATCTTGCTACGATGATGGTGTGCCTACAGGTATGAACCCAAGTGAATGGGTAACATTGTACATGGTGTATGTGAGTGGGGAGGTGGCCGTGCATGTGCAGCTTTCTCTATTAACTTCTACTGGACTGCCAAGAACAGCCGAGTTGGAGACACATGAGGGTCCTAAAGGAGGGTTCCTTATCTTGCAGACATTTATGCCATTCCTTGTAGATATGCAAAAAAATGTCTGTGCTGAACATACCCATTTAAGCCCCTTGCTGTACTTCTTCATGAATCTAGAAGAGTAAGCTGGAGCATGATACCACAGCTCTCCACATGCACTAGGTCTGATTCCAGTTTCAGGCATGCTAGTCAGGTTGTTACAGGGTCACTCCTTATAATACAGGTCCATAAATTTTATGACAATTAAACTTTTATTGGCTGTAACGTTTAGTCATTGTCTTCCTCTCCTTGAAGTAAGCTGAGCTATATGCAGCTACAGTATACAATAAGTGTAGCCAGCTTAAGGCTATCACTACATAGTAACTTTCTTCGCTTCCCCGCCACCGGCGGTAAAACTGCAGCATTTCTCCATGCTAAATAGCTGCTGTGTAGCTGCAGCCTTAGGGGTCATTTTTTCTTTCCAGTATCTGCACGCATTTTAACATGAACTTTATCATGATTGAGAAAGCAATTTCTTGTTGCAATAGCGAGAAATGTAAAAAAAAAACAAAAAACAAAAACCTGCACTGTATAATTGAAGCTGCCCACCAAGCCTCTTAATACCTCTCAATGTGATTAAGCAATTAATCCCCCGCAGTCATCACACAACCGTCCTACATATCATACCTAGAAAACCAAATGCATCCAGCAGATGAACCGCTAGATGTCTTCTTAATACGTTAATGTTTAACCCCTTTGATCTTGCTATGTTCAGTGTTATGACATCCCTTTCCTGTATGATCATGTCCAGAAAATGAAACATGACACATAAAAATGTAAGAACATCTCCGAGGTTATAAGCCTCCTGTATGTATATACACTCACCGGCCACTTTATTAGGTACACCATGCTAGTAACGGGTTGGACCCCCTTTTGCCTTCAGAACTGCCGCAGATTTGTCGGCTGCACATCCATGATGCGAATCTCCCATTCCACCACATCCCAAAGATGCTCTATTGGATTGAGATCTGGTGACTGTGGAGGCCATTGGAGTACAGTGAACTCATTGTCATGTTCAAGAAACCAGTCTGAGATGATTCCAGCTTTATGACATGGCGCATTATCCTGCTGAAAGTAGCCATCAGATGTTGGGTACATTGTGGTCATAAAGGGATGGACATGGTCAGCAACAATACTCAGGTAGGCTTTGGCGTTGCAACGATGCTCAATTGGTACCAAGGGGCCCAAAGAGTGCCAAGAAAATATTCCCCACACCATGACACCACCACCACCAGCCTGAACCGTTGATACAAGGCAGGATGGATCCATGCTTTCATGTTGTTGACGCCAAATTCTGACCCTACCATCCGAATGTCGCAGCAGAAATCGAGACTCATCAGACCAGGCAACGTTTTTCCAATCTTCAATTGTCCAATTTCGATGAGCTTGTGCAAATTGTAGCCTCAGTTTCCTGTTCTTAGCTGAAAGGAGTGGCACCCGGTGTGGTCTTCTGCTGCTGTAGCCCATCTGCCTCAAAGTTCGACGTACTGTGCGTTCAGAGATGCTCTTCTGGCTACCTTGGTTGTAATGGGTGGCTATTTGAGTCACTGTTGCCTTTCTATCAGCTCGAACCAGTCTGGCCATTCTCCTCTGACCTCTGGCATCAACAACGCATTTCCGCCCACAGAACTGCCGCTCACTGGATGTTTTTTCTTTTTCGGACCGTTCTCTGTAAACCCTAGAGATGGTTGTGCGTGAAAATCCCAGTAGATCAGCAGTTTCTGAAATACTCAGACCAGCCCTTCTGGCACCAACAACCATGCCACGTTCAAAGGCACTCAAATCACCTTTCTTCCCCATACTGATGCTCGGTTTGAACTGCAGGAGATTGTCTTGACCATGTCTACATGCCTAAATGCACTGAGTTGCCGCCATGTGATTGGCTGATTAGAAATTAAGTGATAACGAGCAGTTGGACAGGTGTACCTAATAAAGTGGCCAGTGAGTGTATATGTGTGGTCCAGTGAGGGTCTTGTGCAGGTCTTGTGCAAATGGTGAAAATCGCAGCAGAAATATATACGTATATAGCACTGCCATCCCCCTCACTGTACTCTGTGCAGATTTTTCCTGCAGTGTGTTTATGAAATTTCTCAAAATCTAATTTACTTGGCGGTTATTATAAAATGTAAAAGATTCCACAGAGAAATTGTTCAGCTTTCTAATCCTGTCTGGATGTAGCCTTGTTAATAGGAGTTAGTATAATAATAAAGAAAAACGCTGCCATAGGTGCAATGAAAGTGCCGACATCTTGCAAGGCCATGGTGAGTCCTCGCTGCAAACCGTGGAGATTTATGGTGCAGGCACACATGTGCAGGTACAGGATCCTTTCAAGGCTGTTTTGCTTTTGCTGGCTGTAGTGATCCTCAGGACACAGTTGAAATTGCTACTTGCCACCCAAAACAGCAAGACAGCACTTGAAATGCAGGACTGTTCCGCTTGATGCGGGTTAGCTCAGGGGGCTCCCACTGCCATAGGGCTTGGTGTAGATGCCCCATGGTTAAAGTTGCCCTAGCTCCTGGTCACTTCCATATTTTGGTCGGTATTTGATTTTATTCAGGAAAACTACCTACACACACAAAAAATGTATAAATGGAAAAGCTTTACACCTCAGTGTTTGAGACTCGGCTCTGACTTTGGCTTACAAATACTGATGCAAACTACTGACTTGGGCTGCTTTCCATGGCAATGTTTGGTCAGTGATTTTGTTCAGTGATTGTGAGCCAAAATTAGGAGTGGAGACTACACAAAGATCATGTATAATAGAAATATTTATACCTGTGTTTTTAATCCACTCCTAGTTTTGGCACACAATCACTGATGAAAATCACTGACCAAACACTGATGAGTGAATGCAGCCTAAGGCCAGTAGCAGACGACTGTGCTGCAACCCGCCTGCCGTGAATTAAAAGCACGGGCTGGACACAGGGGACACAGGAATGCCCCTGTGTGCTGCCTGTGCATGGGCTGTGCTTCCGTGGCTCCTTTTATTAAATGAATAGAAGCCACAGAAGCACAGGCCGCAAAAGAGGACAGGAATAGGACCTGACCTATCTGATGCGGCCCCGACTGTCGGCCCGCACACGGGATGTGTCGTGTGTACGGGACCCTAATAAAGAATGGGTCAGTGTGCTATTCATGAGATACATGGATAGCACACTGACCAACACCATGGTCATCTGCAAGGGTCCTTAAGCTAAGAACCTACGTTGCAGAAATAGTGTTTTTGGCTGCTATGGAAACCCAGTGATAAAAAAAGCTGCGTTTTACAGTACCGGCAAAGATAATGAGATTTCATTAATTCTACACATTGCAGAAAACAAGGCGTGAAAAAGCTTTTTCACCACAGGGGTTTTTAGTTGCATATCGCTACATGGGGCCCCAGCTTGCAGAAATGCAGTTTGTTTGTTTTTTGTTGCAGATTTGTCAAACTTTTTTTTGAGCCAAAGCCAGAAGTGGATTAAGCAGAAGGTAAGAACTACCTATATATTCCCCATTCCCTCTGTAGCCATTTTTGGCTTTATAAAATGCAGAAACATCTGCAAGAAAAAAAGCTGCATTTTCGCAACGTGGGGCCTCCGCCTAAATAGGTTTTCTGGTCCTAGAAAGTTAAAGGTATCTAATAGGGGCATGTTCACACAACCACTGGTCACTTACACCTCCATGATACCCCACAAGCTGCCCAGGATTGTGCAAAGCTCTGTTTTTTGGAGTCTCCCCACACCACAAGAAATGCTCTTCTCATCTGCTCAGTAGCTGAGGCGGATGCCTGGCTGGATCGCCATCTTAGAACGTTTCGTAGGGTGTTGGGAGAGACCAGGAAATGGAGCTCAGTGCATGCTGGGCAAATTCTAGACTGTATAATCGGGGGATTGTGGAGGGGTGAGCAACATTTAGGTATTTTAACATACCCCAGTTAGACCCTTTAACTGAGCAGGTGTGAATGAAGCCTAATGCACAGGAAATACCACAGGAGAGGGTAAAGGCTGTGTATACGCTTGTCATCTAAAGGAAACATGATGTAATCATACTAAGATTTGGAGACAAATGAAATGGACAATATTGCTTATTTCTTACTCCTCTGTGTAAGCGGTGATCAACTAATAGTTTTAATGCTCATCACTTTAGAATATTATAGTAAATATCTAGCTATCCTAAAGTGCTTTCCCCTTTGATCGCGGTTGGAGTCTTAGTGAGTCCTAAGTAACACATAAAGTGCTTTATCTGGGCTCAGCGAGCAAATGTCACAGTAGAAAGCTTGTTTTGTAGACGCAGGATTTGTGGAAGAAGCGTTCACGCAGCCTGTGATTTTTCCTCTTGCTTTTCTTTACGCCACAGTGCAGATGTGTTTGCAGCCACATCCCAGCTTGTCAGTAAATAAGTAGCCACACGTTTATCAGCCTGTGTACCATTAGTGCACATTCCATCCCTGTCAGCTGATACACCCATATACATGGCATTGATTTACGCCTACATAGGACTCCACTATCACATGTAGCACAGCTTGGGAAACTAAAGACGAGATGTTGTGCGACAAACAGCTTTGTGTTTCCAGGTTGTGATGAAAGTTGCAGGCTTTTACTGTAAATGTCACAAATTAGCATTGCTGGAGAACAAGCCTCCTCAGTGTGCGGGGATGTCAGGACTCCAGAGCAGACCCATCGGACAGACTATTGTTAGAAGTCAACACAGATGGCATTTCAACCACAAAGGACGCCAGTTTGTGTGCAAGTGAACACAATGCCATCATTTACTTGCAGTTGTGCAGTTGTTAACTTATACTCTGCCCTGTCAACTCAGTTTATTTTGTATATAGAGAATAAATGAACAAAACATTGAACTTAAAGGGAACCTGGCAGCAATAACTAGCAACTGACTGTCCCTGATATGTTAAAGGGGTTTGTCCAACTCTTTTATTTCATGTTTAATAAGGCTTTACTCACCTCTCCATGGGCCTCCATTTCCAGTGGCACCTCTAGTCTTTTGTATTTAGGTCCCATGGCTGACATTAGTAGGGACGTCCCCTTTTATGCTGGAGGAACGCCCATGGTGCTCGTGGGGTTCATTAGCTTAACAGAAGAAGGCGTTTTTAGAAGAAATGGTGGGGAGAATCCAAGAAGGAAAGGCAGAAGTAGAATAGCCTTTTTAAAGACTATTCCAACGTGTCTTTAGTTCAAAATAAGTTTTGCCAATGATAGACTCCCTTTAAATTCAGATCGGGAAATGAAAAGTAAAAAAAATAAATAAATTGGATATACTTAATAATAAAAAGGTCATTTTCTGGCAACACATTCCCTAAAAAAGAACCTATCCTTATGGCAGACCTACTCAGACAGAAGGAAAGTTGTCATGCCTCCTCCCTGGCTCGGAGACATAATATAATACTGTGCTCAGCCATGTAAGGTGTCTTCTGTCATCACGCAGGCTGTACAGTACATACATCTGTGTGAACAAATGATCTGGCATAGGGCATCCAGGTACATTCACAGAAAAGATAACGCTTTGCATAATTTAACTTGCCTCTGAATATTTTATACATTCACTACACACGTTTCCCGATATAAACAATGGCCGTATTACCAGGCACTACACATACAGGATTGTAAGCGATACAGCCTCCGCACCTCTGGTAACTACTAAAACTAGCAACATGTAGGAAGGTAATTCAATCACACGTCCGAGTGTGCCATCTGATGCTCCTCCATGGGAGTGTCCGATGGTCCATTCCTATTCTGCTCTGTGTCATCCGAGTGCATTTTGCTGCAAACTTGGCCCCACGTCGGATGCACACTTGGTCATGTGCATGGGGTCATGTACAAAAACTTCCCAAAGGAAAAACAATCCCTGTTACCCATAACAGCCAATCACAGTGAAGCTTTCAGATTTCACTAGCAGGATATTAAATAAAATCTGCATTGTGATTGGTTGATATGGGCAACAGACAATTTAAAGGGGTTGTCAAGGACCTATCAAAAGTGGAAACTGATGAGCTATCCACAGGATAGGTCATAAGTATTAGATCAGAGCCCTACACTGATAAGCTGTTTCGGCCACTGGAAGCCATATACCAGGTACACAGTAGGAAGAAGCTCTGCTCCTATTCAAGTGAACGGGAGTAGTGTGCGGTTCCCATCAGCACCACTACAGTGTACATGGCTCCATACACTGTATACAGATTCCTGGCCACACACTGTGGCCACTGGGGATGGCAGCTCTGCTCCCATTCACTTGCTTTGGGGCACAGTTGCTTCTGGATGTATACCTGCTATACAGCGTCTGGTAGCCAAAGAGCTGAGCAGTGCAGGTATATACAACTTTGCTATGTCCTGGAAAATCCCTTTAATACATTTATCCACAAGCATTTCTCTTTCAGTTTCATCAGTCTCCTCCTAGTATAGACATGTTACATAGAGAATACAACTCCCAGAATTCAGGCCACAGTCATTTACAACAAGTACTAGGTTTTTCCAGAAATGCCAGTCTGTGTACATACACCCGATATAATGAACTGTAGCAGCCAACACCTGCTACTTTACAGAAAGTGACGTATAAACCAGTCCTGATTACTTCCATGTATGTGCCAATATCAGCGAAAAACTATACTGTGTATATGAATACAATAAATTAAAGCCTGTGGTAATGAGGACATGACAGCCATATAATTTGCACTTTACAGCACCACTTACATGATCTTTGACACTGAAACAATAATAAAACAGACCCCGAGGTAATGTATAAGACTGGGATACAGCTTTACGTTGTTTTATTGTTATCTTATTATGTATCTATTATGTCAATTTCATGATTGATGGGTGAGGTCCGTCTTTATTTCCTTTGACTGCAGGGTGAAATAGGAAGTCAACCGTGTTTAAGCCAAGAAGATGATTTTGGTGAGAATGTAGTGTGAGGAATACTTGAAAGTCTTTATGAGGTGAGTGTGTAGTACCATGTATATACCATGTATATGGGGCTGTAAGATTCTGCCACATGCGGACAGTCCACTGCTCATCGTCACCACTTACGAAACCTTTGAACTGGGTCCACTAATGTGTTAAAATGACCCTGATGACGTGTCTGGACTATAGCACTATAGACCAAGTCAGGACAATCTGGACCCAAAACTGACTTTTCAGGATCCATATTAACAGGATTGCATATTGACAGGATATACCACAGATATCTGTGGGGTATAACTGCCCAGAAAGAAGAAGCCAAAACGGAAAAGATCACCACCCCATCATCTTTTGTCACTGACATGGTGTGACTACCAATACCACTAGACAACCCATCTAAGCCCTCCAGGTATTACACAAATGCCCATGTTTAGTGGCACAGATCCAGACTTTGGCACTGTATGCTGAATGTGGCTTACATTACAATGACCAAGGAATGACCACTGTATGTTGGAAATAGTCTAACGCCATTATAACTTCTGGGACAACCGGACTTCTATAGTAACTATCAGAGAACTGCTGTAACCTGCTGTCCAGCCAAAAAAGAGTGTGCTATCCAATGAAGATGTGCTTGACCTACTTGTGAATAGCGTGGTTTTCAGCCTAATACATGTGCTATAAAAACAGTATAATCATTGTAGAAAAGCACTGTGTCAACCACTGTGTTCTTCTTGTCCTCTGCTCGTCACATGGGGTCTCTGTGCCTTTTAGCTTCTAGGCGTTTTGTGACTCGGTGGAATTTGTCCCTAAAAGAATGGATCTTTTCAAAAGCCTGCGAACAGTCTTTATATTGCCATGACATAGTTCAGACATGCGAACGCACAGTAAAGGCAGTCACACGTTCATGTAGTCCAATTTTCTCTGCCTTGTTGCACCTGCTGATACGATTATTACAATAGTTTGGCTGTGAATACAATCAGCCTATGTCTGGCCATGTGCCATGATAGATTTATTTGCTATTTGTGCCTAGGGCCACAGCACAAATGCTTTCCATGCTAACAATTTGTCGACTCACCAGATGTCTGATAGTCTTGTAATAGCTATTGATTATACAGAACGCATAAAGCCATCTATAGCACTTCTGTGTCCCGTGCCATAGTAACACTGCCCAGCAGCTACTGAGGATTGGTACTGTACCATGCTCTGTGCCAGGGTACATAAGGTAACACTGCTTCCTATGAAAAAGCTTCCACAAAAGATCCTTAAAGGGACCCGGTCTGTGAGGGCTTCATGAAGCAGTGACAGACACTGATTTCTGCAGGCGGTCACTGATGAAGTTCTGGGCAGAAGATTTTGAGACCTTCCCTCTTAAAGTGTGCATCATATAGCCAGAAAGGAGTACATTGATGTCTATTACATGACCACCCCACCCTCTCTCCCATCCTCCAGCTGCTCATTAACAGATTTCACTCTATTACTGTACATAGGGACAAATCTGTCAATCAGCAACTGGAGGAGAATCATGAATACATTGGACTCTACACTGGCAACATTGGCTGTGCACTGTAAAGACCAAATTTCTCCAAAACCACTTCACAAATACACGTAAGTGACAGTCTGTGAGGGCAGCATAACAGAACTGACAGGTTCCCGTCAACTACTTTCCTCAGATCCTTCAGGATTTCTATTAAAACTGCCCTTGCATGGTCAGCTCAGGTGCCCAAGTACAACTGCAGGTCATCACTGAATACTATGAACAGCTGCTTATCAGTTGATACATAAAGCCAAAACTACTAGCACAAAAGCTTTGGGTCCAACGTTCTTAGTGACTACAATAGTCCCTATATACTAAATCAAAATGAACAATATCCAGAGAAACCACTTCCTATATAAAACATAGTTATCTCATTCCCCATGACAGTTCAGCTAAGACTAAATAGCCACTAGCAATGGAAATGACATCTGAGACCGTGTGTCATACATGTGCCATAAATATCATTCCCAATGTAACTGCCTACAGTGTTCTAGAAATACAGGACCACACAAGACATTAGTCAGATGGTGGGAGACTATGGTGTAAAAGCGGACTGCTGGGACGGTGGACTGTCACTATGGGAATCCTATGAGACCAGCAGCTAAACGCATTCACCAGATGAAGGATTATGTGACAACCATTTCCATCAATGAGTGTCCATTGATCATTGACTTCAACAGATGATGTCTCGCCAAGGAAGAGGGTTATTCTTGATATCTCTTTTGGTTTAGTTCAATAGAGCAGAGGCAGGAATGGACAATGGGGGACCCTTTCTGAAGTACTTTAAAATGTCCAAAATAAAAGACAATTTGCAAGATAGTACGGGAAATTCATTATTCCATCTACACCAGCTTTCTGACGCAGATGAGTGCTAATGTGGTGCCCATTTTGGCTCAAGGCCCCACTCTAGACAGGGTAGAGCAGGGTGGGGCAGGAGCCCCTTGGCCGGACATATTTATTATAACCCGTTTCTGTCATTAGTTATACATGAATAGACTAATGTAGATTTCCATTCTGGCGCTCGATTGGACCCTCTTGATAGATAAGACATGCCTTGCACCGGGCAGACCCTTTATTAAGACTGACGTATGAAACACCAGTCTTGATAAACCTGCTGCAATGTCTAAATAAGAGAATTCAATCTATACACTACAGTTCCTGCAGCGCCGCCATTCCTACTGCAATGATATCACGTATATCATTCACATGACTGCTGCAAACAATCACTGGCCTCATAGGTCACAGTATACAAGTATATATCTTTATGGAGGACAGGGATTGGCTGCAGCCATCATGTGAATTATGTACGTGAGGTTATCACTGCATGACCAATGTGGACCACCAGAGATGTAGCCCTGGATTTAACATGTAAGTAATGGGTTTTTCCATTTTATACAATTTTCTTTTGCAACTTCCTCCAAATCTTGGAAATCTTGGAAAACCCCATTTAATAACTTGGACACATCTTATAAACAATAAAAAATTAAATTCATATGGCACTAGAGAGTAAATATTGCAACTTTTTGGAAGGAAAGTATCCATGAGAGTCATCGTTTTTATCTCTATACTTAAGCAGAATACACATTTCTCAGAAGTACAAAAAGTCCATGGAACGTAACAGTATCCCAGTAAGTAGATAGGATATTATGCAATTCTTCAGTAGTTTATTTTGGCTCCTGACCAATCCCATCCTCCGCTCTTAACTAAACAAAACTGAGGTCAAAACTGTTAAAATTCTATCTATAAAAATTACTTCAACTGTAATGATTTCTCCATGAGCCACCAAGCAGATGCCAGCATACACCCGCCTTATTGAACGCGCTCAGACTGGCAATACACACGCAGATCTTTTATTGCACAACAGTAGTAATAGCAAGAGAAGAATATTGGCCATAGAGACAGAGTCATATATATGTGCAACACTTGTGAGACCTTTATACAAGTACATATCAGTAAGGCTCAGTTTACATGGCTTTTACACCTACTACTGGGTATATATATTCAGTACACGTATGGTTGATAGATGCTGGAGACAGATGACATATAATAGATTCTACCACCCACAGGAACCCATTGCATGATATACATTTTTTGCTGTGGTCCTCAGTCTTCAGCACTTACCCAGGTAACTGACAGAGAGATATACTTAGGCCTCCTACACATGACTATCATGGACTTACTGTTCGCAAATACTGATCAGCAACCTACATAAACACCTCTCTGCATTTCATCCATAAGTCATCCATGCTCACACATCTTGTATGATTCCCTACAGTGGTCTGTGATGCAAATACGGACAACAATAGGACATGCTTCATAATTTGTAGTACTTGACTATGGCACAGACACGACCAAAAAAATATGTGGTTGTGTATCTGGACTCATAGATATGAATGGGATTGTACTTTATCTGCAATTGTGGATAAAACTATAGTTGTGTGAATATGGCCTAACCTGTGCTGGCCAGACAGAGCCACAACAGCACCATTGCTTTCATAACTATGAAGAAAATACTATCCATAGGCCCATATATGTATGTTCGTGGTGGTATCATACCAACAAGGACAGTATTATTCACTATTACTATTATTGGCACACCCGTGCCTCAGTCTTGTGAACCATTGGAGCAAAACATGTTTTCTATGTGGTTAAACTTTTACATCCTTGAATAATAGTCCCCTTGGGTGTGTTTAATTATATGTGTCTTGGCAGAGTGATAGACCACATCTAGAGAGTAGACCTGTATACCTGGTTACACTGTGTGTGTTCTCTATAGCAATTACCATGACGTATCTTCTCATGTTAATGCCGTTTGCTTACACAAAAGTATTTACCAATAGGAAATCTTTAATGGTTTGGCAGCAAGTTGTTACCACACGTGACAAGTGACAGGTGACTGGCCTCACCCACCTAAGGAAAAGAACAAGGACACCACTCATATAGGTCAACCATTAGGATCAGCCACTGGGTGACATTTGATAACAAACAATTGTTATAGTGACCAAATGAGACCATTAATGTTTGGAAGTAAGCCGGCCATGTTTGACTTTGGCCAATACTTGGATGAAAGACCTTTCGTTCTTATGACCAGGGTTGTGGAGTCAGTAAGCTAAACCACCAATTCCCACTCCTCTATTTTGTACAGACCAACTCCTTCATAAATGGTTGTTGGCAATGGTCAGTCAGAAGTCGGTCCTCTAACCTAATAAAGGCTAGTGACTGAATTCCTATGAAAGTAAAAATGTGTCCTTTTTCCTGGTATCGCTGAAGACATACATGGCAGGTTTGAAGAACTGTAATGGCCAAAAATGTATATAGCTGTTTGTGCAAAGCGATGGTTCTCCAGATGATCCTATGCTCAGGGGTTGTTGAGTTATAAACCGACTTTTATCACCTTTTGGCAATACAGTACTTCGGATTTGCAGTAGTTCTGATGGATGACGTAGCATTTGGGGTATATTGGTAGTTGTCACTGCAGATGAAGGTAGTCAGGACATGCTATGAATTTTGCTGTTGCCATTTGTGCAGCCCAGAAAGACTGTGAGGGGGGGGGGGGGGGTGTCATTATTGTCATTTTTGTGCCATTATTGACACTTTTCTGAAAGTAGGCAGTGCCACTGCCAACACCACATTCATGACCATTTATTTACTTTGCAAAAGTGTCTTTATTTAGGGGCCACACTGTGGCTCAGTGGTTAGCACTGCAGCCTTGCAGCGCTGGAGTCCTGGTGTTCAAATCCCACCAAGGGCAAAAAACCATCTGCAAGGAGTTTGTATGTTATTCCCGTGTTTGCATGGATTTCCATCCCCGATTCAAAAAAAAAAAAAAGACATACTGATAGGGAAAAATGTACATTGTGGGCTCTATGTGGGGCTCACAATCTACATTAAAAAAGAGGAGCCCTTATGTATCTCCCTATGGCATATATCCATCAAGGTATTTCCCCCTTTTTTGTTGTGTATTTTAATGTATAATATTTGTTATCAGATATATTTATTAACCATTTGTGCCATGCACTTAAGTTTGTAATAGTGAAGTGGAAGGTGGGCATGACGTGCTGCTTGGCCAAGATTAGGACAAATGTATGAATTGCGATTTTTTTTGGGTCAGGGGATAATCGTACACCTTAGGGAGAGTGTGCGCCTACATAGGCAGTACGGACACTTATAAGTCAGTCCTGCTCCGCTAGGGATTCTGGGTAAAAAATATGCAAATCTATTCACCAGGATGTAATTAGGAGAACAGAAAATATTTGCACAAATCTCACTCCAATAGTGAGAAACACCACTAGACACCATCAAAACTGCACACGATAAGCCTCCATATAAATTGCACTGTATCAAGTATCCAAGAATCCAGACAATTGCCCTATTGCAAATATTTGTAATCAGGAGAATTTCCTCATCCCCCACAATGTCTAAGTTAGAAGCACTTGCCAAATATGTGGAATATAATTCTGTTTTTCTTTTCCTGTTTAGAGACACAGGAAAGACGATGACCTTAAAGCATCTCTATGATTGAGAGCTGGACATGTCTTGTATCAGCCTGAACACAGATCTATATTGCTTTTCACATAAGTGCTGAGCAAATATCACAGTTTTTGCATAGCAAGCACAAAGCTAAGTTGTGTCTTGTGTAAGTTATGAGCAAATATCACTTAAAAATGTTATCAGTTGTTTGTTCGATGCTATGTAACTCTGCTAGACCTGGCTACAACTGTACCAACATGCAAAACGCCAAGACAACTGGTAAAATAATGCTATATACATAGTAATACACAACAAAATAAAGAGAGTTACTTTGTATGTCCAAGCAAACCATCTATTGTGCTCTCCTTCTTACAAACCTAAGATTATTCCGTGTCTTTTAAGACGCCCACACACATTACAGAAAAGTCAACCAAACCCACCAACTGCAGTGTTTGTGTATGGGGGCGTCCCCACTCCCTCAACAGACGATGTTGGGGAAAGGGAGATTGTGCAAGACGTATTTCAACACCAATCCTTCCAAGATATAACTGACCAACAGAAGTATTTGGCAGCTGCTTACTTCTCTATCACCATAGAAAATGACCCAAGCGTGACCCAAGGAAATCAAGAGGGATAAATGAATGTTTAGCCGAAAGCGAATGAAAGTGTATGGGCACCGTAGGCCTCCTGCACACAACTAGATTTTATCTGCAATTGCAGATCCACAATTTCAGATAAAAGTACTGAACCATTCATTTCTATGGACCCATACACATAGCTATAGATTTTGTGGACCTGTGTCCTTGCCGTATACAAGGACCACAAATTATGAAGCATGTCCAATGCATGACCTACATTGAGTTTTACGGACTTGGTTCACTGCAATCTACTATGGACCCGTGAAAATCGTGTCTGTGTGCATGGGTCCTTAGAAAGAATAGGCTTGGGTGCTATCTGTCATGGCAATGGGCAAGGGACTTTAGGGCTATTAGATGTAGCAGAAGCCTTACATCAAAGCTTTGCCTTCAAGAGACTAGGAACTCCAAGCTCCAACCCCTCAGACATCTGTCAAGTGACAATAGAAAGGACCCAGCGGAAATGATATCTGTAGGGTTTCTACAAGAGCATGCAGAACATTTCGTGGTGTAACGTATGCTATGGGCAAGTCTATTATTATGTTTATTTTTATCATTCTTTTCTAGGTGTCTTGTTCCTTGTATATCTGCCAGCCTTCTACAAATTAGGACACGCTCTGATACCCCTAAATTAATGCCTAGCACATGCAAATCATACCAATCCTTGTTTGTGGGGATGAGAAGCGTGAATCCTGAATGGGGAGCTTTACAAGCAATTAGCAGGTTTCGTGCTTGTCTACACGGTCGTACCCGGGATCCATGTTCACTCATAGCTTATTTTTTGTGACACATTGGAAGGACAAAGAATCAAACCATTTGCCGGGTTGTAATCTTGTTTTTTAGCCAAACGCTAAATAAAGAAACAAACATACAGCTGAAATAAATGTAAAGAAGCCACTGAAGAAACAATGTAATAGTCATTAAAGATATACTAAGAATATTCACAAACTTTTTATTTATGAGAGCCTAAATCCCGGAGTCGATTTTGAACAACATGCAAAAAATGTTCTATAAACCAGAGACCAATAAACATAAAATTGCTAATTGTCTGAATATGGACGTTAACAACACTACAAATTATACATACGCTGCCATTGTGAATACACGCAACTGTATAGCAACAGTCAGAGGACTAACACTGAACATTATTGCTACAATTTGTAGACTTTGATCAATGATCATCTGTTTCTTGCCGACAAGCTGCATGGCAGCCATTACAGCTCTCAGAGGGGTTGTCAGACGACATCTGAATGTTAAATCTGCCTGTACTTATGCAGTAAATCATCCACTACTCGCTCTAGGACTCGAGGTGAGTTGGGTGACAATCCCTCTGAAATGACAGTCATATACAGTCTTCTAGTCTTCAGTGACAATAACAGAGTAATGCAGATTATTGACAGAAAAACAAGCCATAGGGAATTTCCTAGTGAGTAATGAGCAAGCATCTCTGTATTGTATCCAAATTTCGGTAATAACCAATACAAATCCTGAAGGGGCGTTTCACAGAGACATTTTTATGGTATGTTCATCAGAAAATTGAGCTTCTAGCCTGCGGGCATACATTTATACCTAGTGTGGGAATGGTCTTTATGTTCACTCTGTATTATAATGAATGGGAGACCTAGGAACGGCCAAGCGCGCTACCGTCACACAGCCCAGAGATCGCTCCCAATTGAATGCAATTTTATGACACCTCGTATCCAACACTAACTGACTTGCCGTACAAAACTAAAAACTCGCCTTCTCTACTATGACTAAGCTCCCAGGTCATGGTGGTATGGGCCTTGCCAATCCATATCACTATCATTTAGCTTTTACTCTCAGCTACTTAAAATATTGGTGGACCGATGTGAAATGTAGAAAACAGGGCACTCACCCGCCACGGGATACATAAAACATTCGTTTTTATTTCATCCTCTTTAAAAAAAGGGTCAAACCTTGACCATCGGGGTACAGAAGACGGAATGATGCAAAGAAACAAACAGCGACGATCGTTTCGTGCTTAGTTCACTCGTCAGGATTCCCATGATAAACTCTGGCCATCATTGGAGGCGCGAGTAGCCCACATTTCTGATATGAAAGTGCTCTTGCTGTATCCTCCTGATTCAAATTTGTTCTCATCATTGGTTCCCTCTTCGGTTCGAGTCTCTCTTGAGGCCTGGCGGGAGGGGTGCTCCTCACCTTTCTCCTCGCTACCCAGGGTAAATATGAATATTCCCATTCAGGCTGATACACTATATCCCTAATGTCTTCTTAGTAACATGGACCGCTAGTGGAGTACGTTACATTTCTGACTTATTTCACAATCAGTCCGTCTTATCATTTCCACCACTTCAATTGAAATTCTCATTCCCTTCCCAGGAGATGCTCAGATACATTCAACTTCGGGACTTTCTGTTATCTAAACCTTCTACCACTTCCTCTTTACCTTTAGTGGCCAACAATCACCAGTTTTCTAAGACTCCTCTCCTCTTGAAGTAGGAGTCTGATTTCGCCATATGCTTTGGTGTGTCGGACTGGAGTAGAGCTTTGACATGGGCTCACAGATCTTCTTCTTGTGCCTCTCATAGGAAACAATATCATAAACTCCTCATACGTTGGTATTATACCCCACTAAGACTCTCAAAAATTACCAAACATCTTCACCCTACCGCTGGATAGGTTCTGGCCAAATTGGCTCCCTTTTACATATCTTTTGGAGTTGTCCGCACGTTGCTCCATTCTGGCATGCCATTCTTAGTATGCTCAGCGGATACACATGCTGTAATATTATGCCTTCTCCCCCTTTGGCCCTCCTTTTACAGGGTATCCATAAGATCTCTCCTCCATCTCGTACAATTACTTGCCATTTCCTACCTCGCTGAACTTTTAATCTATCGTCTATACTAACTGTATGCATGAACATATGATTGCTTGTCAGAAAGGCAAGCTCAAAGACTTTTATTTCCATTGGTCCTCCTGGCTGCCTCGTCACCCTTTCCCTAATTCCTAACAAAATAGTCCTACATCCCTGGGCTTCCCCCGTTTATTCACTCTTACTCTCTGTGTTGCCTCACACACTTTGTCCAGCACCTGAGTCACTTCCTCCTGTAAGTTGGTCCCTTTCCTTCCCCCTTTTTTTCATTTTGTTGTACTTACAGTGCTATTTATGCTCTATCTTAGCAGTGTTCGATAGTTTGCTTTTTACTTCTCTTGTAAATTCTCAAATTTCTTGTTTCCTGTTTTACTGTATGTGTTTTTACTATACCCGTTTGTATGCTCTCTTTTGTGAAAATTCTATAAAAATCAATTTGAAAAGAATAAAATAAAAATTCCCTTTCAATTATATTTTTTTTCTTTTCCTAGACAATGTTAGTTTCCAAAAACTCACTTGAAGATCCTTTGTGTGTTCCAATATTTAGTATAGGAATCCTTAATCCAGAATTTGTACGTGAAAGCAGTGACTGGTAAGGAACCAGAGCCACATGAGAGTGATTTCACCAGTCCCTCTCCAGCGATCACTGAAACCACTGATTGTCTCAGCGGTCACAGGAGGCACAGAACTTCCAGCAACTCGGCACCAACACAAGACGCTTCTTCCAACTGAGAACACATTCAACTACGACCAAAACCAATCTGCATGTGTATGTAGAGGTCAAGAGGAACTATCTAAGACTAGGTTCACACCTGTGCCTGAATTCCGCTTGGGGTTTCTGTCCCCAAATTCACTTAAAAATGCTTTTTAAGCAGATTAGGTTTCCGTTCTTCGAGTCCACTTGGGGAAACCCAGGCACAGGTGTGAAGCTAATGTAAGGTGTATGGCTATCTTCAGCTTAATATACTGTCCTATACAGGGACAGCATACTACAATTCTTAGTACCTATAATGGCATAAAAAAGACCGTTGAAACAATCCCCTAGTTAATGAGGTCGGCGTATTCTGGACAAAACAGAAAGGTAAAACATAGGATTTTGTTAAAATCTCTGGAAACACAACAAATGCAAGTTCTGCCAGTAGTTCATAGCTAATGTAGCAGATGAAGGGAGTTACCTGTTCTCATATCACCAGACATTCTGCTTTTAGTGTAGCGGAGTAGGGGAGGGGGATTTTATGTAATAACCTCAGCCAGGTATTTTACAATCCACGCTCCATGATTCACTGTTCCAGCACTTTTATATAGTCCAGCGGAGGTTTTGTCTGATGCTTTTGAGTGTAGATGTGAAAATAGCTGGGTGTGTATATGTGCACAGCGAGACCTGTTATTACAAGTGTGTAGCCACATAGTAATTGTGTACTGTGCAGCAGCTTACTTCATGAGGAGATGCATGTAAACTCTGCTACACGCAGCATTGTGAACACGCTTGTGTTTTGTCTCTAATGACCGTGTATGCTTAATGAACGTCGTGAATGGTAGAAGTAGATGACAATGGCAAACAACAAGGAACAGAAGTCTCTGGTCAGGAACCTTGTATGTCACGGCCTATAATTAATAGGCCATATACAACTAAATAAAGAACCACTAAATAGAAATAACGGGAAAAAAGGATGTTGTGTGCCCAGATATAAACAACCACGACTGAGCATTCCCTTCTGGAAACCTATACAATTATTACTGCCAAGACATAGTACGTAGATGACATCTAATATTCCTCAGATTCCCTGTCTGGCATCAAACTGAACCGATCTCCCTTCTTGGCAACTCCGGTCAAAATGGCTCGAGACCACCAAAATCCACTTCTACGCTTTTATATTGCTGTAGAGTAGGTAGTGACATAGAGAAAAAGCCTAGTTTAATCTGTATTTGGTAGGGTGCACAGAGTTTTGTGGCGCTGATTTTGCCACAATAATTACGCGCGTAAAATGGAACCCATTGAAGTCAATGGGAGTCTTTTTTTCAGCGCTGATTCTTTACTCGAGTTATTGTGGCAAAATCAGCACCACAAATCTCTGTGTGAATGCACCCTTAAACCTTCAGCACACGACTATAGTGTTGCAAATACTGATCAGCAAAAAATACGTCCACATGTCATCATGGATTCGCAAAAAGACTTGTATGATCCCCTATACCTTTCTGTGCTGTAAATGAGGGCAAAAATAGGACATACTTCATAATTTGTGGTCCTTGTATACAGCACGGACACATGACCGCAAAAACTACGGTTGTGTGTATGGGCCGATAGAATTATCTGCAATTGTGGACAAACACTATGGTCGTGCGCAGGAAGCCTTAGCTGTACTCCTGGGACGTGACTACATCTGCGGCAGCATCCATTATTTGCTGTGGTCACTGCACATCGGGACCTATCAGTCTTTATGCCGGGGGGACTGTGAAGTGCTGACCATAGGAGATATTGGGGGAAATTTATTAAGACTGGTATTTCCTCCACCAGTCCGTTCACTTCCCCAAATCAAGATTTGCCTGAATTAAGAGGCTCCGATATTTAAATATCACATTTTGCAAGGTCCAATGTGCTAAAATTGAAATCTATGCCAGTCATGAGCTGGAGTGGATTTCAGGTATAACTCATGCCAGTTTCTTCGCAAATGGACATGTACCAAAAATACACCGTTTTTGCATCAGGAAACTGGAGGGCAAAAGAATGTATTGAACTTTCTAAATTTCTGAAAGTATGGATGAATCAACGTTTTAGAACAGGTAGAAAAATGGTGACAGAAAACTGGCGGGGAAATAATAGCGATAAGTGGAGCATGAAGACAACACAAAAGGAAGCAGAGGAGATATAAAGAAAGATGTTCTACCAGGATGAACAGGGAGTGAACACAAAGCCCATAAAACACAAGGAATCTTAAGAGTCAGTAAACTACTTCTTATTCAAGTGTACTTCATCTTAATCCAGGATATGAGACGTGTGCAAAGGGGGTGAGATGTAGGTTGCTTAATCCTACACGTCTCTTTACCTTGCTGCTGTATGTGTACAGTTGGGTTACCTGCGCCCAGTCATCAGCATCAACCTCACATTAATGTCACCTACATTATATAAAGCCATTAAAGCTGTCAAAGTCGGGACCACTTTTGGATAGAGTCAATGTAGGAATCAGTAAAAAAAAAAAAAAAAGTTACCAACTTCTAAATAGAATGATTAATTATATCATAAAATTATTAATATTGCATAATTAATTACATGCATATCTGCTTCAATATTTGCTCCCACAGAAATTCAATCACCAGCTTTTTTTTAATGAATATAGGGGCTTTGCAGCTTTTGTCTGGCCTCCTGATCAGTGAGCGAACTCGGCAATCAGACACTTATTTCGTGTCCTGTGGTTAGGGGATAAAGGTCAATAACTGGAGAAAGAGGCCACAGCACTCAGGCATGAACTCCACCAATCTGAAATTGCCAACCTATTCTACTGACCCCACTGACACAAACCCAGCTCAGTCAAGTGTGCATGTGTTGAATGCTGTCAGACTAGAAAGCTGCTGTCAGACATCTCTGCAGGCATCTCACCTGTGAACACAAGTATCAGGAATGCCGTTTTCCAACCTTCTCAGGAGGCCTCCATACACGCTAGATGGTTATCTAGTCCCTCTGATATTGATGGGTTCAGGCAACCTAAATTTAATGTGCATTGTCATAGATGCCAACTTTTAGAAGCTGACCTCTGGGAGATCCAGCATGTAAAGCTCACTGTGAAAATGTTCTCCTCCTCATGCTCCTTTTCCTAAAGCTCCACCACCCTTTGAGGAACAGCACGTCCCGTCGTTTAGATGAATGTCACACACCTTCTAATGACACAAACACAAAATGTGCCAGTCATGCCCCATTTTTTATGATGTGACTGTCACATACATTGCCCACGTCCCACATACAGGGGTGCATCAGTAGGTATATGGGGGGGGGGGGGGGGGGAATTTATCAAAAAGCCTTCAATTACTTCATTTCTGAAGAGCACTATCAGAAGTGAAGCTGTGCCTGTTCTGTGTTTAGACTATAAATCCCCCCTAATTTTCTATTCCATTATTCAGATAATTAAATACGGCTGGTAATACAACAGATGAAGAACGAAAGCGGATAATCCAACAATACTGGAAGACAGAGAATGCTCAAACGGTTCAACAGAAATGGGAAGAAGATTAGGAAGATAGAAAAGCCTAGTTAAATGGCCAACATGATCACAAGACTTCCGGAGTGATCAAAGATAAGGTGTATACAAGAAAACCAAGGAAAGAGTTGGGGAATATGGTTTTATCCTTTTATCTAAATCTGACCAAAAAAGAAGTTATTGCCCCACTAAACTGCCAAATTGTGTATCTGGATGAAGAAGGGCGCCATTGCTTCATTTAGGATTCTCCAGTGGTGTGCAGACTTTCTATTACTGTCCTTTAAGTCATGGAGAGCCGAATTCATTCAGTGTCTTAGGTGTCTATCCAGTATTGACTGGACATAAAATGTGGACCAAAACTCTCTGGTATTATATCTATACGTAGCAGATACCACGTGGGGAAATAGCATATATAATACTTGATAAGTAAACAATTCCAATCACTGACCAATAAAATGTTCTCACGTTTATGAGCGAATATGATTGCCCATAGTCTGCTATTTCCGGAGTTGAGCTTCGGTCTTCTCATATCTTCATTGCGGCAGCTGATGCACCACTCTAGCCTGAGAGTACAATGCGGCTGATCAGCGCGGTCTCAAAGCTGTGGATTCAGCGTACGGGTCATCTTTCATGCACACATAACAAGTCTCAAGGACAAGTCTAAAAAATGCAGGCGTAATGACTGATACTGACAAGAATCCGCCGGCTGAAATCACTACTTGCTGCAGTGGCATGACACTACAGGATAGACTGGAGTGACTACCATTTATCTTAGTGACTCACACTACTGCCAAATAGATGACTGCATTTGTAAATTATATATATTCAAAGAAGTCTCACAAAGTAATCTATAATACCTGGAATTGTAATAAAGGAAACCTGATCATAAACACCCAGTCAATTGAGTAACATTATCTAATAGCGGACATCTAAACTGACATATATTCTGACATCTAATGCTAAATACAGTGCCTGAGAGTCTCCTAAGGGAGAGGTGATAGACGATTTTCTACTGCCCTTAGAACATCCTAGAATAAGATTCAAAAGATTACCTAACTTCTTATGAAATTAGATATGCAGCAAGCTATGTATTTAATAAATGATTCACTAAATATCATATCTGAATTAAAGGGGTATTCCCATCTCAATGATCCCATCTATACTGCTAGGTTATGTAAATTCAAGAGTTTTCCTAAATACATTGTTGTGAGATTATCCCCCCCCACATCGTTTTCATAGAGCCGAACCTGTCTGATAAGATAGGACAAATGATGTCAGTCACTGCTCTCTGTACAATTGTACAATTACAACTAGAGAACAGAGAATGGACCTTCCCGTGCCAAAACATTTCTGCAATGAAGATCATAATATCACCAATGGCATGAAAATTTAGATTTTAAGAGGGAATTTTAAATCAAGGAGACAGAGACGAATTCATGAATACAAGTGCATGACCCTATTTAACACTTTGGAGAATGGAATGAATGTCTCACATGGGTTCATGTCATGCTATAGAAATCACTGAACTAAGACAGCCGAAGAGATAAGAACCTGGGAACTGTGAATTGTTTACATGTATATACTAATAAGCCTCTTCTCCTCATCCCCCTCCCTCCTGAAATCCTATCCCTATGTGTCCTGTTGTACATAAATATGCAGCCTTCAGAAATTGTTCTTAGTTATATCTGAAGAAGAAGCCAAAGAGCTTTGAAACGTTATATTCTGTTATCATTATGAGTTAGCCATTAAAAAAGATATCATCTACTAAAGACTCAAGTTTTTGTTTTTTTATACATTTACTGGGCATGTTATTTGATCTGCATTTATACTAGATTTCTAGTACTCTTAATATAAAATCGCTCATCTTAAAGACAAAGTCTATATTTTGATACTTCATAGTGTGCTGTTCAGCAAGCTTGAGGGAGCAGCTTTGACTGTTTGATGAAAAATACAGGAAGTGAGAAGAAGAAACATCAGGCAAAGCTGCTGAAACAGGGAGATGGGGAAACCCTTTAAATCTGAACCGAACTCCATGACTACGACTACAACGCCACAGTCCTGGTAGAGAATGGCTGCAAACACAGTCTCTCTTTGGAGGATCCAGTATATCTGCTTAGTCACTGATTTCAAAGTTCACCATGTAATGCTTTATATTTCCTGGGATTAGTGTTGCTGCAGGGGAAACATTCATTTCCTAATTTTGGGAACCCCCCTCACATTATAGTCACTGATAATAATTGGGAATACCCATGATCAGCTTTTTTGGGGTGGATGTTTGTATCAAAGGCATTGTAAAAATTAGATAATCCCTTTAAATTCAGTAAAATATAAGAGAATAAGAATGTTGCAGTCTTGTGAAAGAACAGGTAAGAGGTTTGTGAGGGAAACTGGAGAAGAACTAATATAAAAAAGGAGAATATTGTTCACAGAATAAGCTAGAACAACACAAAAGGAAGTTGATGAAATACCTGGAAAAAGTTCTCCCAGGCAGCATAGTGGCCCAGTGCAGTGCTCCTTGCAGCGCTGGAGTCCTGGGTTTGAATACTGCCAAGGACAACATCTGCAAGGAGTTGGGGGCAACATGGTGGCTCAGTGGTTAGCACTGCAGCCTTGCAGCGCTGGGGTCCTAGGTTCAAATCCTGCCAGGAATAACATCTGCAAGAGTTTGTATGTTCTCTCCGTGTTTGTGTGGATTTCCTCCCATACTCCAAAGACATACTGATAGGGAAAATGTACATTGTGAGCTCTATATGGGGCTCACAATCTACACTTAAAAAAAAAACAACAAAACCCATCTGTAAAGAGTTTGTATGTTCTCCCCGTGGTTGCATAGGTTTCCTCCAACACTCCAAAAACATACTGATAAGGAAAAAAAAATTCTCCCAGTATAAACAGTGAGGAAACAAGTGGATAAGTTATAGCCCTTAACATTTGGCCTCAATTCACAAACAGCAAGTTGTATTTTACTTATTATCTTTATTGCACCATCCATGACCAGGAACTATAGTTCCGATGAAGGAAGTAACTTTCCAAAGAAAAATCCATTCCTGTCATAACATGTGGGTGCTTAAAGTGAAAAGTTTCTGACTGTTCATGAGATCAGACCTTAAAGGCCTCTTTATATAGTCCTATTATATGACATCTGGAAGGAGTTTGTATGTTCTCCCCATGTTTGTGTGGGTTTCCTCCGGGTACTCCTGTTTCCTCCCACACTCCAACATATTGATAAGTAATGTAACCAGTGACCAACAATATCTCTGTATATGATGGTGCTATATAAGTAAGCTAAATAAATAAAGAACAGTCATTTTCAATAACTCATCTGCTTAAGTGTTATTGTGATCAGCCAGCAAATAAAAAAAAACAATTATTTGTCATCTGATTGCATCTTCTATGCGGCTTATATTGACTCCCCTCCTCCCACTTTGAGTACCCCCTATATTGCACAGTATCTCAGCTCCCAGCATAGTGGTTCACATTGCCTGCTCAGTAGTTAGCTCCCTCTTGGCAGTATATATGTTTGCTTCCAGTATATCTGTTCGCCGATCATATTGTGAGTTGTCCTACAATCAGTTTTGTAATACCACATAAATTTACAGCTCAGGGCTTGTTCACATCAGCGCCCTGGTCTCCGTTTTGCAGGTTTCCGTTTCCTTCCCGAAACTGAACAGGAGATAGAAACCTGCATTCATTTTTCAAACCCATTCATTTGAATGGGTTTGGAAAGTGTCCGGCCATGAGCGCCTGTGAGTGTTTTGTGTTTTTTTTAACCGGACACAAAAGTCGGACATGCAGGACTTTGTGTCCGGGTAAAAAAAAAATGTTTTGCTGCGGAGAGCACAAAACAAGCACAGGCAATCACGGTCGGACATGGTCTGCCAGGTTTCTGTCTTCTGAAAGCGGAGATCGGGCGCTAGTGTGAACCCAGCGTCGCTCTTAGAAGTATATATACACATATTTTTTTATGAAGGTGGGCATATTAGAGCAGTGTGTGGTGTAGCAGTTTGGAGCAACAGAACTGCCCTCAGTGCTCCAAACTGCTCATTTGCATATTGTTAAATAAATGAGTATCTCGACAATGGAGGTGTGAATTGTCATGGGGAAAACGATGTTTCATTCGGGTGAGTGTGACCTATCTGTGTTCCTGGTGTAACACTCTCAGGTGACAGACTCTCTTTAACACTCTTGAGAACCTGCTATAGTACACATATCTAATGACTCTTAACTAGATGCTGATCCAATGGGAAATTTGGTGTAGAATGGCTTCAATAGGAATGGGAAATTTATATATATATATATATATATATATATATATATATATATATATATATATATATATATATAGGAAACACTTATACTATACCCTTCTGCTACATACACTCCAGACTTTGGCTCAAAAAAACAAAGCAAAATATGCAGAAAAAAAAAAAAAAAAAAAAAGCAGCTTTTCCGCAATGTGAGGCCTCAGACTAAGGTCGGAGCCCCATGGGACCCAAACATTGCGATTTGCCTGCGGCGGAAACGCTGTGGGAAAAATTGTGGCGGTTTTGGAAATCACAGCAAGTCAATTATACCATATGGAAACACCAGCGGTTTCCTCATAGATATAATTGTAACAGAAAGTCAGCAGAGGAAAACTATGTAAACTTTCTGTTTAAAGCGCTGTGGAAAGAACCACAATGTTTTGCTACCACGTTTTTTCCTGCAGCATTTTTTTCTGCGGGTCATCCCATGAGGTCTTAGCTGAAAACTGTTTTTTTTTTTTCATCCTCACGTGGTTTTATATAATATTGTGCAAACAATTCTGCATATAACTTAATATCTATGACAACCATCATCTAGTATGATAAAACTGCCAAAAATGTCATTAAGACTCCACAGATTCTTAGTTCCATGATTATAAAGGGTTATCTCATAAAAAACAAGTCCTGTCCATATGTGCTCTCTGTGATCCCCTTTAGGAACAGGAGCAGAGGGCTACTCCATAAGATCTCAGGAGAGCCCAGCCCATACAAGTATTATACAGACTGCCATTCATTCGTATAGCCATCGTGTAATATTATTTGGATAGCTGATCATTTGGAGAAGACTTGACTCCCAAAAAATTCCGATCATCTACCATAGGTTTCTTCTCCAGTCTAACCGTGTCTTTAACATGATGATGCACTGCTCTTGCTTGAGGGTACACTGCAGCGGATCATTAAATGATGGGAACGGTCTTGAAGCTGTGGAGTTAGTCAAGGGGTCAGCATTTGTACTGTATATACACTACAATTCTGTAGGACATGTTGGAAAAGATAGAAATGCAACTATACCGATCGAGTTATGAAAATCACTATGTACAGTAGTGCTCTGGCATTACACAACAGGATGAACTTATCCTGAGCTTGTCAGCACTTATACATGACTTCACAATGCATATATATATATATATATATATATATATATATATATATATATATTTGTAGAGCTTTACATTACATCATTTAAATACATAAACCCTAAGATTCAGAACCAGGTCCTAACAAAATACCAGACTGAGCACGTCATGGTTCCAACATTTCTGAGGCTAGGTTCGCATCTCTGTTTTGGTTTCCGTTCCGGGGTCTGTTTGGAGACCCCCCGCGAAAGGAAACCTAATCCACTTAAAAAAGTGGTTACCTGCAACCCCAATAGACTATAATGGTTTCCGCTTGGTTTCTGCCCGAAAAGGGTGAAAACTCTAATGGATGCCCCTAGCATCTCCTGTTCTTGCCAGGGAACCTTCTGTAACTGAGTAGTTTTATGTTAGGTCCACTGATTTTCGTAGAAAAGAACCGCAAATATGTGGCCAGCACACAACTGAAAATGGCCACTTGCTGACAAGATTAGCTGGTGGCCACAGTTGCTGGAGCCCCCAGTCTAGATGTCCAGTTTGGCAACCTAAGGTTGGGGTCACATCTGCGTTGGAATCTCCATATTCTATTCAGATCAACAGATTCTTCACTGTTGTCAATAGTTTGGTGGTAGGACCCAACTACTGACCCCTGCATCACATATATCTGACAATTTCCCAGTATGCCATCTCACTGAAATCTTTTACATTTTTTTAAGCGAAAAAATTCAGAAAATCAAGATTAAAATTGAGCATCATCCGTAAACTTGAAAAAAATGGAGATTTTACTTTTAAGCAAAAGTGGCCCAACCCTAGGACAAAAAGTAATTTGCCAATGTTTGCTGAATGTATAACTGACTTTGCTGAACACAATACCTTCCTCTGTCTGATCCCACATGGATCTATTAATAAGGTATACATTATGAAGTGCAAGTCCCATTAAACCAGACACCAGGTGGTTTGACATCTTACCGATGTGAGATCCCGCTGCACCGTCCAATGTTAGAGCACAGTCAAGTGCTTCCTATTTCTCAGATTGTTATATTGTCTTCCTTACCTATTGTAGGCATACAACGTTGAGTGCGTTTCTCCTTTTACTGGGCAGGGTCAACAGCGGGGGTCAGTCAGAAACCTTTGGACTAGTTAATGCATATAGATCTATGGAATCAGCTCAGAAGATAGATAAGAAGAACAAAAGAAAGGCAGGACCATAGGCCGGCCATATATTGGATATAACTGACTGCCCCATACAGAGGCACACTGGACTCAGCCCAGCATGTATGTGGGGGTATAGCTGGCCATACACTTCAGAAAGCTGACAGCCAATCCTCCCGAGTGTGCATGTCATCTCAATAGGGAAAGGGAAACAAGTAGACGCCAGACATGTCTGCTAGAAGCTTATGTCCCCTGAGAACAAATGACTCATCCATGTTGAAATCCCCCAGCCCAATCGGTTTTACCGCCTACATCTGCTGGCGGGCGAAAGTAAAGGCACCCCCATATACATGAGATAGTTGTTCAGTCCTGCCAAAATTGGCCATTGGCCAAGGTTAATCTTATGGGCTTATCAACCCACTCCTACAGATACATAGGTTAGGGTTACCTGAATCAAATTGTGTTTTTTCCTTGTGAATCGATGACTGTGTTGCCTTGATATTGCTGTTTTGGGGAATATGTAAATGAACTCTTTGGTGCAACAAGGGTGTAATCGCTTACCTCTATGGAGCAACAGCATCACCTTCATTGTCCAAAGAGCTCATTTGCATATTGCCAAAACCAGAAATACCTTGACAATGGAGGCAGCGATGGCTCCTGTATACACACTGTTTATTAGGAAGGGGGGTGGGGTATTCACGATATTGTGTACGGGCACTTCAGACAAGGACAATTCTGCAAAGTGAATGTTCTCCTCCTTGAGGACGGGTTCACACCTACGCCCGGTCTCCGCTTTGCAGGTTTCTGTCTTCTGCCCGAGAAACTGGACAGGAGACGGAAACCAGCAGTCAATTTTCAAACCCATTCACTTGGGTTTGCAAAGTGATCGCCCGTGAGCGTCTTCTGCCTCTCCGCAGCAAAACCGTTTTCTTTTAACCGGACACAAAGTCAGACCGTTAAATTAAAAAAAATGGTTTTGCCGCGGAGACCAGAAGACCCTCACGGGCAGACAATGACTGCCGGGTTTCCATCTCCTTTCCAGTTTCTCGGGCAAAAGACGGAAACCAACAAAGCGGAGACCGGGCGCAGGTGCTAACCCACCCCAACCTGTACAATACTGGAGAGTCAGTAATAAGCATAGAGCATGACATCCCGTAGTCACTGACAGGACATCAACAGTAGCTGGCACATAAACTACTATGTGTTAACCCTTCTTCTGCTTCACCGTTGAACACACTTAACTTCATATTGCAACAAGTGCAAGTTGTAAAGATATGTGATATGTTCATCATAATCTGGTTCTGTTACACAACTGCACTTGTAAAATATTCATCATACATACTAGGCATCCAACTGCATGACGTATCTGCCCGGCACACAGATGACATCACCTCTGTCCGTAGCCACCAGAACGAATGGTAGAAAATGACTCCGTGAAGAGCTCCATTGCAAATTATGGTTGCGATGTAACAGTTAAAGGCTTATTAACTCATTAGTGACCCAATGTGAATGAGAACAAACCAGAATCAGGCCATAAAAAGGACAAATGAAATGCTGCTCACCATATACATCCTGTTCATATGACATCACTGATCTCTATACATACTCATATCCAGTATTGAGTGTAGAAATATTGGTGTCTTGGTAACCGTGCAGTGTATACAGAATTCTTATCATAGGTATTATTAACCCTTTGTGTGCGTGTGTGGTGACGCTTGTGATACGCCTGGGTGCACCTGTGTCACAAGGTCAGCCAATATCAGGGCTTCTGTGGCCCAGTGCTGGGAGGGGCGGCTTCTGCCTGCAGTAAGTTATTGCGCATCATAGGCAAATGCAAGATTCTACGCAAGATAATATCATGTGAACAGGGGCAGAGACCTGGAAGATGCCATATGCAGAATGCAAACAGAATGTCAGGGCTGGACTGCTGCCATTGCATATGCCTGAATCTAAGGGCACTGGGCATTGATCATAAACCTGCAATAGCATCGGCGGCCAGTGGGGCCGGCTGTGAGGATTGGCCAGCAGCTCATCTGTGACTAGCCGTAATCTCCCACTGATGATGATGAGGAGGATGATGATGATGATGGTGGACATGTATAGAAATCACATCCACCTCCTCATACAGGGGCACTAGGGCTGATACCCATGGCTGTGCTCTCCATAGGTACAGCTGATGTGAGGTGGTAGTAGGGGGAGATGTTGTGTGGGGGTGGGTGTGCATCATCCCCCGCCCCCTCTGCATTATACCCACAGCCTCCCCCATCCCTGAAGCCCCCAGAAGGAGCCCCCTACTCACCCATTGCAAAGAGTGGGTCCCAGGCGGCGGATCTTCAGTCTTATCAAGCAGGGGGACTCACTAATAGCCGGCAAAGCCCGGGCTCCTGTCCAGCGACCCCCTCCTCAGCCCCGGCAGACCCTCAGCCTCTGAGCCCATATCCAGTGAGGCGAGCAGTCGCCGTGCTCTGTGAGAGTGCCCGGCTCGTGCCGGTGTCCGGGCTCCACCAAGGATCTGTGTAGCAGGCGGCGATCAACAAAGAGCCGTAGCGGCGGCTGAGGCAGTGCCCCCCGCAGACACAGGGGCTCTATGTGCGGCGTCCTCTGGAGCCGGTGCAGCGCCCTCCCCTCCTTCCTGCTGTGCCGCTATGTAGATGTGTAGGTATCGCTAGAAGAGGCGCCCATGTCCTGTGCTGACATCTCTCAGCATCTTCCCCGCACTCTCCCGCCCGCGTCTCCTCATGTCTCCATAGCCCGCAGCTCTTGTCTCTGCCTCACTCCCTGTCCCCCATTTCTGTGAGCCCCCTCCTCCCTCTCTCCTTGTGTTTGCTCGGAGCCTATCTGGAGAGTGTCTGTTCTCCCTGTTACCGTCCAGTCAGTGACTCCTCCTTCTCTCATGATAAGTCAAATCAAGGGAAATAAAAGGGCGACAGTCAGCAGCCCCTCTAAGTCCTAGCTCACTGAGTGGAGGGTGCCTGAGGAGGGGGCAGATACCTCACACAGGTCACCTATATATGTATACAGATACGGGCTGCTGTATATACTGTAGCTGCACCGACATAGCACCAAATACACATTCCTACACTATATATATATATATATATATATATATATATATATATATATATATACACTACTGTTACATTGATAGTGTTAGTATTCATAATAACCAGGTATTATACACAATAACCAATAAACATGGTTAATGTGATGACATGTAGTCTGGTTATTTTACATACAACCCAAACCCTCTTGGCTGAAGTGATAGATTACAATATTTAGGCAGTACACGAATTGTCATCAGTGTTTGTGGAATAAAAAGGACAATGTTTTATTCAATAAAATGTTTTATTTTGACCATTTGTGAACAAACAACCTTCTACTTGTTAGAACATGGCAAACTATCATGACGTGGAATTACACAGTAAAGGTCTGTTCACATAGAGTTTTTTGCAGGCGGAGTTTGACGCAGAATCTGGCTGCAAAAAATGCTTCCATTTATTTGAATGGGAGCCACTCACTTTTTCCGCTAACATGCCCCTTCTTTCCCCGGATTCCACGGCTGAGATAGCGGCGACGTCTTCAGCACAAGGCTCACTCCCAATTAGGTTCATTCATTTGGGCCTAATCAGGAGCAAGATGCCACAAATGGATGCCGATGCGCTGTATCAACATCGCGGCGTGGCTAGCCATGTGGAGAGTTCACACGGCGGAAAAGGATTCCGCCATGTGAACATACCCTAAGGTTGTGTTCACACTACCCCCGCTGTCCGCCCCTGGGTTTAGGATGGAAACACAAAAAGTCGTACATGCAGGACATTGTGTCCATTCCAAAAAAAACAGGTTTCCAGGCGGAGAGGCTGCATACGAACACCAGCAGTCACCTTTAAAAAACCATTCAAATGAATGGGTTTTAAAGCTGACCGCCGGCAAGTCGATTCCTGTCCAGTTTCCCCGGGGTTTAGGATGGAAACCCCAGGGCGGACAGCGCTGGTAGTGTGAAACCAGCCTTACCCAAGCTTATTGCTACTATATTTTCCTGAAAGACATTTTCCTCTGCAGATATCTTTTGAAGATTTCCTGGCACACTGATGAATAGTCACAATTACACCAGGAACTTCCTTTTATGAAATGAAATTCTCACGAAACAAACTGGTTCCTAGAATACTTTTGAGCCAATTGTAATTTCTTAGTGCCAATCTCATACATCTTTCCATCAGCAACCACCTGCAGAATGACCCCAAGAATGTTCCTGGAGTCACTTCTACCCCTTTCGACATCAGAAACAGACAGGTTCAAACCTGCATAAGTGTGGCATTTATCATACTAACCAGAGGTGCTGGATATTATTCATAATAACACGTTAATGTGATTCTGCAAAATATAAAATATTTATTACATTAACCACCTTTATTGCTTATTGTGTATAATACCTAGTTATTATGCAAACTACCCACATTTATCAAAGTAACAGTAACACATACTGTAT
Organism: Leptodactylus fuscus; assembly: GCF_031893055.1. Lineage (NCBI taxonomy): Eukaryota > Metazoa > Chordata > Amphibia > Anura > Leptodactylidae > Leptodactylus > Leptodactylus fuscus. The sequence continues at coordinate 42,646,897 of NC_134273.1, forward strand.
ACAGTATACAAAAAGGCTAAGACTATATACACATAGATACAGGATGTATACATTGTAGGTACATGCACTTATGTACAGTATATACAGAGAGGATAAGACTATACACACATTGATAAAAGTTATGTATACTATATATATATATATAATATAGAACATAGACATACACAGCATATATACATATATACAACATACCATTGAGATATAAACACAGCATAGACATTGATTGATATGCAAATGATAAAAAAAATTTAAAATTTTCAGAACTTCTCGATGTATTCAGTATTGAGTATGAAGACCACAAGCAGAAATACCCGCACTTAGGCACACAAATCATCAAGATGGGCTACTGGCAGCTCCCTTTGCAATTGTCAAGCAATGACATCCCAGATGTGCTCAATGGGAGACAAGTCTGGAGACGCTGCAGGCCATTGTAGTGCATTTAGGCCATGCACATCGTAGCTGATATCTGGCTCATGTATAGAATAGATCACTATGCACCATTCTGCCAGTCAGACAATCCGTCCATGCAGAGGTTCGATTCTGTGCACTTTCTGCTGTTATTCCAGTTTGTCGTTGTTCTCCTAACCGTCAGGACATGCAAGAATGGACAGTGTGATATCTCGGCTGAGGCTCTATTCACAACTGCGTTCGGGGAGACTGCTTGGGGAACACCTGAACGGAAACTTATCTGCATAAAAAAAGCAGTTACCTAAACCCTTGGACCCCATAGACTATAGACTGGGGGCTTGGATTCCACACGAAACATGCAGAGTGAAAAGTGCTGAATGTTTCGAGTGGAAACCACACGAACCCCATTATAGTGTATGGGGTCCGTGGGTTTCCTTAGGTAATTTTTTATGCGGATAGGTTTCCTTTCGGGGGGTCCCCAAGCGGATGTGAATAGGGCCTGAGGTATATAGCGATCTGACAGAGTGATAAACCAGGCTCTCTGTCCATCTCAGTTTAGGACAATTTGTGATAACTGAACAGGAGGCATCTTACCCCACTTTTTGCCATGTTTGACGTTTCATGTAGCTGAAAAAAACTTTCATGGCTTTTATGCCAAGGGGCTTGAAAATATGATCATTTTTCAGATCTTGTTGACATCTACTACTTCCTCAATTGCGTAACACGGCTTGTTTTTGTTGGTATTGCAGTTTCAGGGTGGAAACACACATATATACATCATAGACACATAGCACAGTATATATACATAAACCCTTATAAACACAGCACTGCTACATCTGCTACATACACAAATGGGTACAGAATAGCTGCATGCACACAGCACAAACACACACACACACATATATATATATATATATATATATATATATATATTATATAGTAATACTACTTACACACACATCTAGATACACACTGTATAGACACACAGGAAACATGTCCATGCACAACAATACACTCAGACACAATATACTTACACACAACACAAGTGTATATAAATAGTTACATATATACACAGAAGGGGTGCACCTACCACTTGTGTAACCTGTACAGGTGTGCACGGGGCCCTATCACCTTAACAACAGCAACAAAGCCAACAAAAGCCTAAATTATTGAACTTTGTGGCTAATAATTTTTGGTGGATTGGAGAGAGACATAAAGAGGTTGCTCTGTGCTGTGATATTAGAAAACTGTTCTTGCAAAGGGGTCTACAGCATTTCTACATGCACACATGTCCAGTATAGAGACATGGTGTATACACAGTATAGATACATACAGATCTAGATGTACTGTATAGTTTACATATCCTGAGCCCACTATCTGACCACTGATATCTGTATGTAGTGCCACCCAATAAAGTACTACGATATGTTATAAGATATGTATATTTCTATGTAGTATGGATATGAAATAAATGTAGCATCTCATATCCCGGCTTATAGGATGTGTAGGGTTGACTATGGGCCCCCTAGATATTGAGAACTGATTGAAACTGCAGCTTCTGCTATTGCTACACTGTATGAGAATCAATCCAAAGATTGGCCCAATGCTCATGAAATGTTAGGTCGTGTTCAGACAGCCATAAGGGGCCACTTTTAGTGACAATATTATGGCTACAACCCTAGACTAACCTCAGGTCTGATGACGGAAACATATAATTTGGTGCCATTGACTCCAGGGGTGCTGTGGTGCCAACTGAAGATGTTGGATCCTTTGTTTTTGCTTTTTTTAATTTTCTGTCAGTATATCATAAAATGGTGGCCTGTTAGATTGGAGTTAACAAACAATGGGCAGATTTACGGTTTCTATTTTTATATTCAGATTTTTGGGTTACGAGCACATGTGGTGGTCTGCTATGGGACACCGGCAGCAGGATACTTTGCAGTGGACTTACCTGCGCCAAAATCTGGCTTGTTTCCTCCAGGGGTTTAGTTCCTGCACTGGAGCAGCTTACAATATTTGCATTGCAACGGTTGCAATCTACCACAGTAATTGATATGCTGCGGGTTCAAACCCCGCAGCGCAAAACATTGACAACTTATGCCCATGACTTTAACAGTGGACTTAGGCATTCTGAAAATGCGGTAAATTTATCAACAAATATGGTTGGTTTGGTTGTATCGTTAGACTTTTTTTCCAACTTTATACTATCTTTAGTTTGTCTTAATTTACCCCTAATATTTACACTAAAACGTATACAATGTTGCATTCTAAAACATGCCCCCTTCCTGCTAAGCCACACCCACTTGTCTAGACACATTTGAAAAGTGTCACATTTGTTGGAAACGTATTCTTTTTGGTCATTCATTTAATAAATATAAATTAATATGAGATACAATATTTTCTGCCAAAATGTGCCAGAATTTGTCACAGTTCATGTGGTGCTATTCTCGAACAAAGGGTATAGAACTAAAGGAATTCTACTATATGCTATAATGTGCATCTTTCCTTTTGAGTTGGAAAGTGTTGTCATACTGACTGTAGGTATCTCTGAATTCACTATACAAACCTTTTCTTATTGAATAAAAAAGACTAATTTGCTGCTTAAGCCGTGGCCCCATGTAACAGAAACGCCGTGATTTGCCCGTGGTGGAAACACTGCAGTAAAAATTGCAGTGGTTTACAACGCAGCATGATAAATGTGTTGCAGAAACTCTGCAGAAACGCCGCATAAAAGCATCAAAATCCACAGACAAAAACTTACTGTTTTGCTTGGTTGAGGCTAGGCCCCATCGCGCTAAAGTACTGCGGGAACAACCACTGTGTGAACACATTGCGGTTCTTCCCACAGCACTTTGAACAGAAAGTTCACAGAGTTTTCCCCCGCAGACTTTCTGTTACAATTATATCTATGGGAAAGCCGCCGGTGTTTCCGTAGATATAATTGACATGCAGCAATTTTCAAAACCACAACAGTTTTGGAAATTGCAGTGGTCCGCACTGCGTTTTTTTCCACAAAGTGGGCATGGGATTCGCATGAATCCCATCAACTTTGCAAGTACTGTAAAATGCCACAATTTTTCCTGCAGCGTTTCTGCCGTGGCCAAATCGCGGTGTTTCCGGCCCATGGGGCCCCAGCCTGAATAGCAGAGGACCATAATTCTTTAGGATTTTCAACATAGCCATTCAATTACCTTTATTGCACATGAGAAACTCGAGCAAAAACGCAATGAAAACTCAACAGAAAACTCATATGAATTTCCGCAGCACAAAACTGAAAACCACAATGAAAAATGCATGTACATGCACGTTTTTTTCCACGACAGAAAATACAGCATTTTCTCTGCAGTTTTTTTTACACTGTTTTTTTGCTGCGTTTCTGCCCAGTGTGGCCTTAGCCTGCATCAGATTAATCAATTCTGAAGTAATTTGCACCTAAAAATTGCCTAACATGCTGTGTGCTACATATATCATTTATTTTAGACACTTTTAGGCTAAGACCCCACGGGACAATTCGTAGCTATAAAGCACTGTGGGAAAAACTGCGGTGGGAACTGCAATCTATTACCTGTACTAGGACGGTACAGATTTAAGCAAGCAGAGATATTGAGGATATAATAGATATTGTGAAGTGGAGAGAGGTATAGTGTGGGAGAACCGCTATTTTTCCCCAAGACTGTTGCAGTATGCACAGGCGTTTAGCTTGTAGGTCCCGGACTGGAGTACAGTTCGGTCCAGTCCTGCAGGGCAATCCATTCCAGGCTTGGGAACCGACCAGTAGAGCTCTGTAAGTAGCACAGGTGGGCTGGTTAGTGAGAGAGAGGAGAGAGACTGAAACACACGCTCAACCAGTCTGGGAAAGCTGTGCCAAAAAGGATGCTGTTAAAGGGCCGGGTATGTGTACCCCTTGTTTACTTGTGAACCTTGTTTGTTAGGAGGTCAGCAATAGGCTGACACCCTGGTTAGTGAGGGAATAACTCGTTTAGTAAGCCGCCGGAGAGGCATAGGTCTTTATTTTCATTTGTTTGTTTTGACATGCTGAGCAGCACTACCTGTACCTTTAAGCTTGTTTGCTGCAATAGAGACTGCTTTTGGGAAAGAAACCAGAGCTTCTGAATCCCCTGTACATCACAATATATACTGTATAACAGAGAGGATATAACAAAGCATATTAGATAGTTGCATAAAGTTTTATTAAAGAATTACATTTTGGTTTCTGGAATTTCATACATCAACCAGTCTTTAGGTGTTTATTATAAGTTTCTGCTGTACAAGACCACTTTGATCTACCGATGACATCATCAGTTGAATACTTTTTGCTCTCTTGTTATTGTGAATACCTGTGTCAGATTCTGTTGAGAATGCAAGAATGTCTGACATTTGGTGCCCTGGGGGGCCACAAACTGAGGGTTCTGTTCCACTGACACAAAGCAGGATAGGAATATACTCTATATTCATTGGAATGAAACAGAGCATTGGACACCCCCTCAGAAGAGCTTTGGGCTGCACAATTTACAGAATTTATTAAGACTAAGGCCCCACATCATAAACGTTTTTCTTTTTGTTGTTGCAGATTTTGCTGCTATTTTTTGAGCTAATGCCAAGAGTGGCTACAAAAGGAATGGAAAATATATATAGAAGTTTTTAAACTGAGTTCACTCAGGGTTTTTTGGACCGGATTTTGACGTGGAGGCCACTTCAGAATCCCGTCCAGAAAACGCCTCTCCCATGGCTAGCTGCGACTGGATGCATCCAGTTGTGGCATTCTTCTCCAGATTAGGCCCAAATGAATGGGCCTAGTCAGGAGAGAATGTCGTGCCGAGAACGCCGCGGCGGATTCAGCCGCGGAATCCGCATCAAGATAGGGCAGCTTGCTTCTTTTTTCCGCAAGCAGGAAAAACCACTCTCAGAAAAAAGAAGTAAACGGCTCCCATTGAAGTCAATGGGAGGTGTTTTTTAGAGCTGGATTCTGAGGCGGGTTCTGCGTCAAAATCTGGTCCAAAAAACCCAGCGTGAACCCAGCTTTATACTTGTACGTTTGGCGCTGAATCCATGTCAGCATCCACGTGGAAAAAAAGCCTCCCTATAGAGCTCTATGGGTTCTGCTAGCTTCTTTTTTCCGCTAGCGGATTGTGCCGCGGATGCCGTGGCTGATTCAGTTGCGGAATCCGCGGCAAGATAGGGCAGCTATGAAGTCAATGGGAGCCATTTTTGACAGCGGATTTTGAGGTGGATTCCACCTCAAAATCCGCTGCCAAAAGACCCCGTGTCAACTAGCCCTAAGGATCCATTCACATGGAGCAAAATGGTGCACATGTGCCAAAATCAGCACAGAATCCGCATTAGATTCGGCATGGGGAAAAAAAGCCTCACTGCGCCGAATCTAACACAGATTCTGCGCTAATTCCACGTGGATTTGCGCCAAAATCCACGCGACATCTGCGTCATTTTGCTCCGTGTGAATGCACCCTAAGACTGGTGATTCTTACTTCAGTAATAATGCATACCCCAGATACACGATATATCCAATTTACTGAGAGGCTCTGACCTCTTAGGGTAAGTTCACATGGGGTTGTTTGGTCCGGAACCTGAGGCAGAGGCTCAGGTTTTGAAGCGGCTATGACCTCAAAATCCTGACCAAAAAACACCGTGTGAGCTTACCCTTAGTAATTCTAGCACACATAGGTGCGCCTGATCACAAATCTGCGCTGGTCAGGAACTGTTGTACGGATGTGATATAACTCATGCAAGCTTTATGTGTGAGTTATAGTAAAATCTGGAGGATTAGGGCATCCTAGATTCCCACCCTGCTCTGCTCACTGTCTAAAAAAGTGGCGAGCAGGGCACAGAGGCTGAGAAGTGCCAAAAAGTTGGCAGTAGAGACACATTTTTGGCCACTTTCAAGGCATACTTGTCATGGTAATTGTGGTGCACTATGTATTCTCCAAGGGAGAGGGAAAAAATGCAAAAGGCAGCAGAGAAATATTGAGCAGTGAAAGTATTTTTGCTGGGGTTTTTCTCCTGAGGTTTTACTGTACATCCTTTTTTTTTTTTTTTTTTTTTTTTTTTTTTAGCTGCTATTCACTAGTCTAAATAGATACTTCCATCTTGGAATATATGGCTATATCCATAGGACATGCCATAAATGCCTGATAGATGTGAGTCCTGCATCTATGACAAGAATGGGGTCTTGTACACGGCTGGAAGTGAATGGGGAGGGGCCGCACATGTGTGAGTCTCTGCATTCACTTGTACTGGAGTTTGAAAAATAGCTGAGGTTGCTCTACCAGTTTTTGACACTGTAAATGATGAATACACAAGCACAACCCCTATCTGTTCACGTGCAGCAGAAAACAGGGCCCATTCTCAAAATATGTCCAGGTTCCAGAAGCGAGACTCACATCTCGCAGGCATTAATGGCAAATTTATGGATACAGCCATAAATGTCAAGCTAGTACTATCCCTTTAAGGCTAAGGTCCCATGCTGCAAAAAGCGCATTGTTTTTTTGTTGTAGTTTTTGCTGCGTGTTTTTTTTTTTTTTTTTTTTAAGTTAAAGTCAGGAGTGGCTTGAAAAGGAATCCAAAATATACAGGAAGCTCCTAGATGTTTCCACACCTGACTTTGGCTCAAAAAAAAAACACTGCAAAAGGCTAAGGCCCCATGGGACAATCCGCAGTGCTAAAGTGCTGCAGGAAAAACTGCAGTGGGAGCGCATCGAGTTTTCCTCCGCCGACTTTCTGTTACCATTATATGTATAAGGAAACCGACAGCGTTTCCATAGATATAATTGACATGCTACGATTTCCAAAACCGCACTGGAGCGATTTTAAATGCAGAATGGATATGAAATTCGCATAAACCCCAACCACTTTACAGTTACTGTAAAAAAAAAAAACGTGTTTTTCCCCACAGCGTTTCCGCCGCGGGCAAATCAGAAATGCATCATGTTTTTTTCCGCAGTGTTTTTCACAGAATATGTTCTGAGTTTTCCTCTGCAGACTTTCTGCCTCTATTATACCTATAGAGAAAACGGCAGCTTTTCCGTACATATAATTGACACACAGCTTTTTTGATATTTGTTGTGGTTATTTTTCTGCAATGTGTGGATGGGATTAGCCAGAATCTTATCCACTTTGCAGGTAAGGTAAAACACCATGGTGTTTGCTGTGGCGTTTCCACCTCACCCAAATTGCAGCATTTTTGCAACGTAGGGCCTGGCTTCACAAACAATTTCCTTTTTTCACAAATGTTGTTGTTAGATATTACTATAAAGCTAAGGTCCCACGTTGCGGGCCTTAGCTTAAAGTGAGTGTGTCTCGAGATTCTTTCTGTCCGAACCATAGATACCATGAAATCCTGAAAGCTCCTTTGCTACAAAGATATGTACCTTGAAAAACAGTGTAAATTCACTGCAAACAAGCCCAGATTTGCTAATAACTATAAGGCTAAAGACTGGTGTAAACATGGTGCATTTTCCGCACATCTTGACGCATCTAGTTTGGGAGGGAATTAGGGAGTGGATTCTCGGGAACAGGAGCATGGCTTAAAGGGGTTGGCCACTTTCAGACCAATATTGACAAACAAATATACAATAAAAAGATATACAATTTTCCAATATAATTTCTTTATCAATTCCTCTTGGTTTTCTAGATCTCTGCCTGCTGTCATTCATTCTGTTACTCCTAGTGGACAAAACTCTGACCATGGTCATGTGATTTATGGTCCCTGGTCATGTGATGAGCACACAGGTGCCGCTCGTTACAGTCACAGCACAGTAATCAGACATCTGCCTGGTAATCAGCTGTGCACCTGTTTGCTCATCACATGACCATGGACCGTAAATCACATGACCATAGTCAGAGTTTTATCCTCTAGAAGTAACAATGAATGACAGCAAGCCGAGATCTAGAAAACCGTAAGGAATTGATACAGAAAATATATTGGAAAATTATATATCTTTTTATTGTACATTTGTTTGTCAATATTGGTCTGAAAGTGGCCAACCCCTTTAAATAATATGTCAAAAATGTACTAAAATAGTGTTGTGAAATTGTGGCTCAGAGTAAGCCAACTAAATGGTGGTAGAAATGTAAACAAAACAGTGCACCAAATTTAGCATCCAGCATCAGTCACTGTGATAAATCTGCATACCTTGAAACCATCCCAGACTCAGCGAGACAGTCCTGGATTCCAGGTCCTGTCCCATGGTCCCGGTTGATGCGAGGTATTGGCGCAGATGAGTTGAATACAATGGTGAAGCCTCAACACTCTGCCCCTGCGTGCTCCAGCTCTGGGAGCTGTAGGCTTGATGTGATGATGATGTCATTAAACTTTGGGGCAGATAGAGGAGGACATTAAACTTTGGGGGTAGATAGAGGGGAAATTAACCCCTTCCCGCCGATGGCATTTTTTGATTTTCGTTTTTTGTTTTTGACTCCCCTCCTTCTAAACCCCATAACTTTTTTATTTTGCCGTTCCCAGAGCCATATGAGGTCTTAATTTTTGTGGGACAAATTTTTCTTGATGATGCTACCATTAATTATTCTATATAATGTACTGGGAAGCAGGGAAAAAAATTCAGAATGGGGTGGATTTGAAGAAAAAATGCATTTCTGCGACTTTCTTACGGGCTTTGGTTTTACGGCGTTCACTGTGCAGCCAAAATGACATGTCCCCTATATTCTGTGTTTCGGTACGGTTCCAGGGATACCAAATTTATGTGGTTTTATTTACATTTTGACCCCTAAAAAAAATTCCAAAACGGTGTTAAAATGTTTTTTTTTCTAAAAGTCACCATATTCCGACGGCCGTAACTTTTTTATACATAGGTGTACGGGGATGCATAGGGCGTCTTTTTTTGCGGGGCCGGGTGTACTTTTTAATTCTACCATTTTCGGGAAATGTTATTGCTTTGATCACTTTTTATTCAAATTTTTATCAGAATCAAAACAGTGAAAAAACGGCGGTTTGGCACTTTTGACTATTTTTCCTGCTACGGCGTTTACCGAACAGGAAAAATATTTTTATAGATTTGTAGAGCGGGCGATTTTGGACGCGGGGATACCTAACATGTATATGTTTCACAGTTTTTAACTACTTTTATATTTGTTCTAGGGAAAGGGGGGTGATTTGAACTTTTTATATTATTTTTTTTTTTTTTTTTTTTTTTTTTGCATTTATTAGACCCCCTAGGGGTGTTGAACCCCAGGGGGTCTGATCACTAATGCAATGCATTACAATGCTAATGCATTGCAATGCATTGCAAAAAATCATCATCTCTTTTGCAGGCTGCATACACCAGCCTGCAAAAGAGAGAATTTGCAGACCGGCTGGGAGCCTTTAACAAGGCTCCCGGCTGTCATGGCAACATGACGTCGGCCCTAGAGCATGCTCCAGGAGCCGGCGATCCCTGCCAAAATGGCGGCGCCCATGCGCCGCCGGGAAAATGGCGCCTTTGACAGCAGCGCCGCAGGGGTTAATGCCTCCGATCGGTCCGGGGACCGATCGGAGGCATTAGAGCCGGTTGTCTACTGCTTAAAGCAGTAGACACCCGGCGGCTATGACCGCCGCCTGGCTCCCGGGCGGTCGCCATAGTTACAGACCCGACACGCGCCGTACTATTACGGCGCATGTCGGGAAGAGGTTAAACTGTGGGGGGCAGATGAAAAAGGACATTAAACTGGGGCAGATGGAGAGGACATTAAACTGGGGGCAAATGGAGGGGGCATTAAACTGGAGAGGGACAGCAAACTGGGGGTAGCTGGAGGAGGATATCAAAATGGGGAAAACTGGAGGAGGACATTAAACTGGGGGCAACTAGAGGGGGACATAAAACTGGGAGCAACTGTAGGAGGACATTAAACTGAGGGCAACTGTAGGAGGACATTAAACTGGGGGCAGCTGGTGAAGGACATTAATATTCCCCTCTAGTTGCCCCCACTTTAATGTCCCCCACCAGCTAACCCCATAATTTAATGTCCCTCTCCAGCTACCTAAGTTTAATGTCCCCTTCTAGTTGCCCCAAGTTTAAACTGTGGCAGCTGGAGGGGGACATTAAACTGGGGCACCAGGAGAGAGACTTTATAATGTTGGGGCATATAATATTAGGGTAACAGTAGGGGTATTATACTACTTGGAGAATACAACATAAAATGGATTGGAACAGGCGGAGTCAATTTAGAAGAGAGTGGGGATAAACTTGCCACAGCGCATTATACACACCGCACATTTTGTCCCTTTTTTGTCCTTTGGAAGTTGGGAGGTATGAATCTGGTGTATTTTCAGACTGTCCCGATTTGCACCGTCTAACCGTTAGTATATCAGGGCCATAGTTTTATTGAGTTAGATACAGGGGCTGAATCATCATTTGGGCGCCTCCCCGCCATTTTATCCCCAGCAGACTAGATTGACACTGCAGGTGTTTTCCTCCCCTTGTGATACTTCTCTCCCTCCTCCACTTGTTTTTAAACTATGTTTCCACTGAAACACTGCACTGTTTCATTGTAAAACACATGTGTTTGTAAGGAGGACGCCTCTAGGGTTTTTTTTTCCTAACAGACTTTAGTAAAGTCTGCATACAGTTTAGGGGGTTTTCTTCCCTTTTAGGTAGCTTTTTTGGGGTCAGTGGTATTATCAGAGCACAGAAAGCTCTATGTATTTTGTGGTGTTTTTTTTTTTTTTTTTTTTTATAATTTTCTCCAATAGTTTGATCTTCACCCGTAGCCACATGGCTCTTGGAGTTCTCGTTTCTTTGGATGATAGGGCACTACAGCTGTATTGTGGCTGTGATGTTTCTCCAGTATACAATACAATATAAACTTATCACTATAAGGGTGCATTCACACTGAGTAAACGCTAGCTTATTCTGAACGTAAAACACGTTCAGAATAAGCGGCGTCTAAAGCAGCTCCATTCATTTCTATGGGAGCGGGGATACGAGCGCTCCCCATAGAAATGAATGGGCTGCTTCTTTCACTCCGTGCAGTCCCATTGAAGTGAATGGGGAGTGCCGGCGTATACGGCAAGCTCTGCTCATGCCGGAGCGTACACGCCGGCACTCCCCATTCACTTCAATGGGACTGCACGGAGTGAAAGAAGCAGCCCATTCATTTCTATGGGGAGCGCTCGTATCCCGCTCCCATAGAAATGAATGGAGCTGCTTTAGACGCCGCTTATTCTGAACGTGTTTTACGTTCAGAATAAGCTAGCGTTTACTCAGTGTGAATGCACCCTTACTCACAAAGTTCTCTATAGTGCTTTATCTCTGTCTATCACCATCAATTCCAAGTACAGAGCAGCACCAAAAAATAACCTGACTCGGCTGGTGGGTGCAGATCCTAAATATCCGGCATATGATCCAAGGTAAGTAATGCAAAAAATGGACAGCACTCCGATGTGAGTCAAATAGGTGAAGATTTATTCCATTGCAACGTTTTGCGGGACTTACAGGGTGACACCACATTTTAAAATATACCATCTACATTTGAATTGAAGTGAAACTTGGACCTTAACTTCAGGCGTCTGGTTACCTTCCAACTGAATCTTTTTAACCCTTGGCGAACACTACAAAAACATCGTATACCGTGAGAGATAAAGGAACAATTGGTGGTTGTACCAAATGGAGGTGGGAGAAAACAATAGAAACAGCGGAAGAAGCAAGAACACCAAAGTGAAATTACTAGTAAACTGGATCATGATGACCAGAATAAATATATGGTGGTGTATATATCACATAGAGTATTGACAGACGTAGAAATTAAATTATTGTGCAAAGGACTATTGTTTTGTCTGAACATCAAGATTGAATGAACTTGAAAGATTGAATCAACTTGAGCTGGATTTGTTATAGTATTTATGGAATGTCAAACTCAAATACTGGTTTAAAGGTGTACCTCCAGTCCCATAACAGTGTTGTTATGTTGTCAGAATTGTAATTTACATAGCAAAAATTCCTGTATGCTTCAGACAGGCATGCCAGCAATATTGCTTAACTATGTAAATTGTGAGTCTGACTTGTCCTTGCTACCTTATATACATTGGATACACTATATTAGCTTAAGGCTGATGTACTTTTTTTTGCAAATAATGTACCTGTACTGAGTAAATCTGATTTCTAAGGCTGTTTTCAGACGGAGTAACACTCCGCTCATTCTGACATGTAAACACGTGTCAGAGTGAGCGCAGTAAAACAGAATCCCATTGAGTTCAATGGGTTCGGTCTTACACGTGCTACCCATTGAACTCAATGGGAGGCTTTTTTACCTATTGCTTTCAATGTGATACGCGCGAGTCACAATGAGCGGAGCGTTACTCCGTCTGAAAGCAGCCTTAGAAATCAGATTTACTCAGTTCAGGTACATTATTCGCAAAAAAAAAAAAAAAACATCCTACAGAGGAAGACTTAAAAGGGCTCAATCACTGGGAAGAGTCATTTTTAACTAATCACATCCCTGCATAGCCTTTAGAAATGCTATTTCACACCTACCTTCAGTATGTAGATTGCCTCCGTGATTTCTGAATAAGTCTGTTTTTATTCCTATGCTAATGAGCTTCCAGCCAGCACAGGAAGTTCCCAGCAGCACTCGTCCCTACTATTATCTCCTATGTGTGTGTGTGTGTGCATACAGGAAGCTGAGTCATCATCAGCAGCAGCCTTCCATAGGAAACAATAGCAAAGGGAGTGCACGATGCATTGTGCAACAGACTAATTAGCATATGAATAAAAACAGACTTATTCAGAAACCACTGATGCAATTTACATACTAAAAGTAGGTGTGAAATAGCTTTTCTATAGGCTATGCAAGGATGTGATTAGTTAAAAATGACTTTTCCCAAGGTTAGAGCTCCTTTAAAATTTTGTATCATATGTTATGTACCCTTGTTATGTAGGGGTGGTGATAGGGTTATATTCTTAAGAGGAAGTAGTTAGAGTACTTTACAATCCAATGGCCTGAATGTCGATTTTACATTTGGTGCAGTGATATAGTTTTGGTTACCTGATGGGTTTTGTCATGCTAATCTGATATCTTCTCTTCTTGGTATTCTGTGAGACTAGCAGTTTACACATAGTGCTCTAGAAAAATTTCAGGAGTAATTTATTTCTCCTGATATGCCCTGTTCACATCTGCGTATGTATTCCGCACGGTTAGAGTCCGCATGGAGACCTCCAAACAGAATGCAAACGCAATTGCAAGCGCTGTGCTGTAAAAGCACACGCACCCCATAGACTATAATGGGGTCCGTGTGCTTGCCGCGCACTGCCCGTATGAATCATGCAGACATGATTCATGTGGGCAGTGCGCGGCAAGCACACGGACACCATTATAGTCTATGGAGTCTGTGTGTTTATACAGCACAGCGCTTGCAATTGTATTTGTATTCCGTTTGGAAGGTCTCCATGCGGACTCTCCCCGGATGGAATACAAAAGCAGATGTGAACGAACCCTTAGTCACTATGTGATTGATCCACAATGTGGTATATATTTATTTTTACTTTTTTTGTGTGTTTATTTATTTGTTTTTGTCCTTTTATTGCTGCTATATGCAGTTTAATCAACATAAAGTAGTATTATATAAGGTGTATTTCCACATTGATATTGCAGCCTTTTCACGTAATGTGTGTTCACACACTGCAGCTCTTTTATTCAATGTGTACTTACACAACACCTTATTACAAATTCTTTACATACGGTATGTGTCAATGAGTCCTGTTTGCCCTGCCCTAAATATAGTACATTGTGTATTTTTGTGTTGCAAGTAGTTTATATGTGTGTGTCACGGGGTGACTAATGCTATACAGTCTCAGAACACTTCTCACTGACAAGTGTGTGATGTGATAATAGCAGTGGTAAAAGGAGATGTTTCTGTAATGAAAAATTCTATTGTAGTAATTCTTTTTGACCACAAGATGCCGCTGTGTTAGGTAAAGGAAAAACCAGGAAGTGACGAGTTGAGGAAGTGGACTGCTGTAGTGGGGGAGAAGAAGCTGGTTGTGAGCAGTGAGAGAGCTGAGGGACAATCCATTGCCATCCGCTGCCCTGCAACGCTTGTTTCAGGCCAGGGCCAGCTCTGGAGAAGCCCGAACCTGTTGCTGGTTCCCATGTCAGGAGAGTTGGAGACGATTGCTGTGCAGACGCCGCGGAGCGGATGACAAGAAGGACCAGCCCTTGTGACACCGTGTTCCAGTTGCCTGGAGGCAAAGAAATTCCTGTTTCCTTCGGAAAGTCCATCTGACTGTTCGCCCCCTTGCTAACCCGGGTAAGCGGAGCTCCGATTCACCTTTCATAAGGGTGAATAGTGTATACACGCAGTAAATAGTTTTTTTTTTTTTTTTTTGGCGCCAAAAACCTAGCATAGACTGGTTCCGGCCATTTTGCTTTAAAGCGAGTTCTATCCAAACGGAGATACAGCACGGGTTGTCCTGCTATTCAAAAGAGACACCATATCCTGGATTATAGTACCAGAAGTATGTCATAAGAGGAGTTATTTGTTTCACTAAGACTTGTGCAGCTAAGCACCAACTTCTGATAAAACAAAACCGGTTGCTGAAGTCTTCCCTGCAGGGTTGGGGTAGTGTGTTGAAATGTGGATATTGGGGAGTGGGTAAGTTAAATAGTAAACTGTGATATTGTTAACCCCAGTGTGACACCGCAGGTGATCTTCCTCTGCATACTTACATTGTTTTGTTAGCTTGGTATTAATAGGTAAATTGCAGCTGCTATATATATGTAGCCGCTAGTTAAAGGCATAGTTCACTAGTTCTGACATATTAGGTCACGGTGCAGTGTCACTCAGGGGTCTCAGCCCTCGGCTGAGTGTCTTGTAATTATTGATTTCATCAGGCCTGTTAGCCTGGAGTTCACCCCAAAAGGGTATAGAGTAAAATTTATATTTCTTACTTCGTGTCTGGTGTGGTTGTGCCTGTCCGTGGAACCGCTGTATCCTAAAAGTTCCTGCAAGAGCCCCGGTAGCCAGTCGGCTGCCGTGTCTTTCCCTTCCTCCTCCCCCCTTACATTTTTGGCGTAGTCGGCAGGATACGGTGCCACCATGGACATGGACAACGCATCTGGGGACGCGCCCTTGGTGGACGCGGACCGTGTGCCTAATGGCGGGGTGGCTGTAGGTGCTGTCCTCCCGCCTGTTGCACCTACCCTTGCACCGACAGCCCCAGTCAGGTGTTTACCAGCAGGTGCCATCTTAAACCAACTGACTAAATTTGACGGACATAACATGTTGCTGACCGATTGGACTGAACGACTGAGGAGTGCGATTAAACTGTGTAATCTAGCCCCCGAACTCCAACCGGAGGTAGCGATAAATGCTCTGGAAGGGAATGCCCGACGGACAATCACATTACTGCCAGAGTCCCAGAGGAGTACGGTGACAGACATAGTAAACAGGTTGGAGAAGGTTTACGGGAACCGTGCCCCGTCAGTTGATTTACTTGCCCGGTTTGTTAATCGGAGACAGAGGGAGGGGGAGACCGTCCCTGAGTATGCTAATGAACTACAGGGGTTGTTAGCTGATGTCCGGAGGGCCGAATCCCACGCCCAGCGTGCCCCTGAGGAAGATGACGAGCTGTTGAGGGACTATTTTATTCGGGGATTATGTTTGAGTACGGTGAGGCGGGAACTACAGAACCGCGTGCTGGCGGACAAGACCCTGACCTTTGTCCAGATTCTGGAGGAGACCATCGCCAGGACTCAAATGGAGGAGCCAGAGGTGGGTCAGGTCGCCATGCAGAGAGCTGGAAGGGTGATGACCAATGCTGTAGGGGGTGAGACAGAGGCCCAGATGAGAGAAATGCAGCGTACTATAGATGCGCTAACCCAACAATTGAGCCAGGTGCAGAGTAGGGTACAGACTCCTGCTGCTGGGAACCCGTTACCAACTCCCTCAGACGGGCCCCCATGTCAATGCTCAGCAAGACCCCCCATGTGGCAAACAGAGGAACCACAGGGAAGGCCATCTCCATCACGGCCGTGGTATCGCTCTCCTCCTGACCCCCAACTGCGACAAAGGCCACCACCTCGGGAGTGGGACTATAGCAATGTTCAATGTTGGCAATGTCAAGAGTTCGGGCATATCTCAAGGAACTGCCCAGGACCGAGAAGGGCCAGGCCCAGCAACTCACCGCCGTTAAACGGGAGACCTCCGCGATAAGAGGGCGCACCGCGGGGGTATCAGGGGGCCCAAGTGCTCCAAAAAGCCCACATGATTTGATCGCAAAAAGCCCCGTGCTGGAAGTGAGTTTTGAGGGAAAGAAGGTCCCCTGCCTAGTGGATACGGGTTCTGAAGTGACAACAATGCCCTTAGACTATTTTGAACGGCATCATGGCCACCTTATGCGACCAAACACCGGAATGGTTATCCGACTGAGAGCGGCAGATAATGGAACTATCCCTGTACATGGGGTAGTCTGGATGCGGCTTCGGGCCTGTGGCCAAGAATTAGGAGTCAAGGGAGTTATCCTTGTCAAGTCTACCTACTTGCCGGAGGTCCCGGTGATTCTAGGCATGAATGTGTTGCGAGACCTGAACCACGTGCTTTTCACCAAGAAAGGACCGGAGTACTGGAAGCGGACTACGGCACATAGGCCAACACAGCAAGTTTTCCGGCAAATTGTCCAGACTTGCCGAATCCAGAAGGGACTCCCTGAAAACCACCGGCTGGGGGCGGTGTATACCCCGAATGGTGCGCCCGTAAAAATACCTCCCCGGCAGGAACGGACATTGATGTTGCCTGTGGGGACCAATCTGAATGTGGACGGATTGGATGTCGAGCTGGAACCGGTAGAGCGGTGTGAAGAGATAACTGGTGTGATGTTTGGGCGAGTGGTGGCCACAGTCCGAAACGGGCGAGTGCCGGTGCGGTGCGTGAATCTACAGGATCATGAAGTGACCCTACCAAGGAGAGTCAAGGTCGCCAGAGTCTTCCTACACCAGGGTGAGACAGCCCGGAGAAGACCCTTTACTCTTAGGGAAGAGAGAGGGGACGTTTGGACCTTGGCGGTACAGATGGATCAACCTGAAAAACCCACGCCCGAGTGGAATGGGAGGAAGATCCTGGAAATGATGGGAATAAACCGTCCCTCTTTGAGTCCAGACCAAGTACGGCTAGTGGAAGAGACCCTATGGGAGTTCCAAGCTGCATTTTCTAGGCATGACGAAGACTTTGGCTGTACGTCTGCTATCGAGCACCGAATACCGACCGGGAACACGGCCCCAATCCGTGAAAGGTATCGACAGATCCCACCAAACATGTACCAAGAAGTGAAGGAGATGTTACATCAAATGTTGGATAATGGCGTGGTACAACCAAGTCAGAGTCCGTGGGCTGCCCCGGTGGTGCTGGTCCGAAAAAAAGACGGCACCTTACGCTTCTGTGTCGACTACCGGAAGCTGAACGCAAAGACAGTGAGAGACTCTTATCCCTTGCCGCGGATCGAGGAATCCTTATCCGCATTGGGAAAGGCGAAATACTTCTCATCCCTAGACCTGGCGAGCGGATACTGGCAAGTGCCAATGGCAGCAGAAGACAGACAGAAAACAGCGTTCATCTTGCCGATGGGCTTGTATGAGTTCAGAAGGATGCCCTTTGGATTGTCCAATGCCCCCGGCACGTTCCAAAGACTCATGGAGTATTGTCTTGGTGACCTAAACTTTGAGTCAGTGCTCATCTATCTGGACGATATTGTGGTCTTCGGATCGTCCTTCGAACAACATCTTCAGAGGCTGAGACAAGTCCTGAAGCGCCTGATGGAGCATGGGCTCAAGGTCAAGCCCAAGAAGTGCCAGCTGTTCCAGACACAGATTGAGTACCTGGGGCATATTGTCTCTGCTGAGGGGGTGCAACCGGCAAGCAGCAAGGTGGAAGCGGTACAACGCTGGCCTGTCCCAAGAACCCTCAGGGAACTTCGCGCATTCTTGGGCCTAGCTGGATATTACCGGCGCTTCATAAGAAATTTTTCAAAGAAGGCAGGACCGCTGAACGAATTGCTGAGGGGGACCTCCCGGGGGCCAAAGAACCAGCCCATTCCATGGGGAGAGAAACAACAACAGGCGTTCGAGGAGTTGAAGGAAGCCCTGACGAGTGCACCAATACTCGCCTATGCGCAGTTTGACAAGCCCTTCATGTTATACACAGATGGGAGTCTCCATGGCCTAGGTGCGGTGCTCGCCCAAGAACAAGATGGCCGTGAGAGGGTCATAGCCTATGGAAGCCGGTCTCTGAGGGAGACAGAGAGGAACTTTGACAACTATAGTTCATTCAAGCTGGAACTACTGGCCCTAGTGTGGGCCATGACGGAGAAATTCTCAGAATACTTGACAGGAGCGGAAGTGACTGTTATGACCGACAACAATCCCTTGGCGCACCTAGACAATGCAAAGTTGGGTGCTTTGGAGCAGCGATGGATGGCCAGGTTGTCCAGGTACAAGTACAAGATCAAGTACCGATCCGGTAGAGAAAATGCAAATGCGGATGCCCTGTCTCGAGTGACGCCGGATGACTCCGGACGAGATAAGGATGGAGAGTTGGAAGACTCAGAGGTTCCCCACTTGGGTAGAATACCCTTGTTTGTGATACTGGCACGGACAAGTGGGGTGGTGACAGACCGACCAGTGTTGCTTGGGAAAACCCATGGAGATTGGGTATATGCTCAGAATGATGACGTGACCCTAAGAAAGATCAAGCAGTGGGTGATGGCA
The DNA here is from genome assembly GCF_031893055.1 of Leptodactylus fuscus. NCBI lineage: Eukaryota > Metazoa > Chordata > Amphibia > Anura > Leptodactylidae > Leptodactylus > Leptodactylus fuscus. Next base: position 42,666,010 of record NC_134273.1, read on the forward strand.
AAGGAGTGGCCTACCCCGATGGAGCGCAAACGCTTGCCACCTATGGGGGCAAGAGTAATGCAACAGTGGGATAGACTGAAGTGTGAGAATGGGTTACTGTACCGTAAAGTATATTTAGAGACTGAGTTGGAGGTGAGATGGCAACTAGTAATACCAAGTACCAGTGCCAGGGAAGTTGCCCGTGAGGCTCATGTGAGAGGGGCCCACTTTGGTCCTGATAAAACGTTCAAGTGGCTCCAGCGATTTGTCTATTGTCCTGGTCTTGAGCAGACAGTGCAGGACGTGTGCCAAGCCTGCAGGGCCTGTGAGCTCGCTAAACCCCCAGAACAAAGGGCCCCCACTCAGACGATTAGGACCACTGCGCCGTTGGAGGTGCTGATGATTGATTATGTCCTGATAGGACACTCCAACAGCGGACATCAGTACTGTTTGGTAATGACCGATCACTTTACCAAGTTTGCAGTAGCAGTAGCTACGAAAGATCAGACTGCCGAATCTGCCGCCAGGGCTGTGTGTAAGCACTTCATCCAAGTGTATGGGTGCCCCACTCGTATTCACTCAGATCAGGGGGCATGTTTTCAGGGGCGGCTCATGTCGGAATTGTATCGGGTGTATGGTATCCACAGATCCCGGACGACTCCTTATCACCCAGAGGGGAATGGGGCCTGTGAGCGATTCAATCGCACCCTCCTTCAGATGTTGCGAACGTTGGAGAAAGATCAAAAAGCTCGGTGGCCAGAGAGCTTAGCTGAGTTGCTCTGGGCCTATAATAATCGGGTCCATAGTACCACCGGCTACACGCCATACCTGATGCTGTTTGGGCATCCCGGACGGGAGATTGAAGAATTGAACTTGACAAATCCTGAGAGAGAGGGCGCTCGCTCGCCCGATGACTGGGTAGAACTACACCGTCGAAAACTGCAGACCATACACCGATTGGTGATTGACAAAACCCGACTGTCCAGTCACCCAGACAAGACCCCGGTTCAACATGAACCCTTCCAACCTGGGGACAGGGTGTTAGTAAGGGCCAAGAGACCCTCGGGAAAGTTGGATGATCGGTGGGAGGCAATGCCATATCGAGTAAAACGAAGGGTCATCCCTGACGGACCAGTGTATGAGATAGAGCCTGAAAGGGGTGAAGGAGTTACCCGGACTCTTCACCGTAATATGCTCAGACCTTGTAATTCAGAGACTCCCACAACGGAGACTGAGGTGCATCGGTTGAATCCGACAGCCCCAACCTTCACACCTGCTGCACAGATTGATCCCGATGAGTGGTGGGATGTACCAGTTCCCATGTCTGAAACGGTTCCAGCCGTGGTGATCTTACCTCCACGGGAGGGGACGACACTAATGGCTGCTCCTGTACAGGAACCTGAGCCGACCTGTGGGAATGAAGTGACTGATGCCCTGACTTTACGCAGAACGCCAAGGTCTAATGCTGGGGTTCCCCCACAGCGATACGCCCAGGATGAGTTTGTCTGGGGAGGTCTGTCGAGGACGCCGACCTCTAGTGGGGTGGTGTGTCACGGGGTGACTAATGCTATACAGTCTCAGAACACTTCTCACTGACAAGTGTGTGATGTGATAATAGCAGTGGTAAAAGGAGATGTTTCTGTAATGAAAAATTCTATTGTAGTAATTCTTTTTGACCACAAGATGCCGCTGTGTTAGGTAAAGGAAAAACCAGGAAGTGACGAGTTGAGGAAGTGGACTGCTGTAGTGGGGGAGAAGAAGCTGGTTGTGAGCAGTGAGAGAGCTGAGGGACAATCCATTGCCATCCGCTGCCCTGCAACGCTTGTTTCAGGCCAGGGCCAGCTCTGGAGAAGCCCGAACCTGTTGCTGGTTCCCATGTCAGGAGAGTTGGAGACGATTGCTGTGCAGACGCCGCGGAGCGGATGACAAGAAGGACCAGCCCTTGTGACACCGTGTTCCAGTTGCCTGGAGGCAAAGAAATTCCTGTTTCCTTCGGAAAGTCCATCTGACTGTTCGCCCCCTTGCTAACCCGGGTAAGCGGAGCTCCGATTCACCTTTCATAAGGGTGAATAGTGTATACACGCAGTAAATAGTTTTTTTTTTTTTTTGGCGCCAAAAACCTAGCATAGACTGGTTCCGGCCATTTTGCTTTAAAGCGAGTTCTATCCAAACGGAGATACAGCACGGGTTGTCCTGCTATTCAAAAGAGACACCATATCCTGGATTATAGTACCAGAAGTATGTCATAAGAGGAGTTATTTGTTTCACTAAGACTTGTGCAGCTAAGCACCAACTTCTGATAAAACAAAACCGGTTGCTGAAGTCTTCCCTGCAGGGTTGGGGTAGTGTGTTGAAATGTGGATATTGGGGAGTGGGTAAGTTAAATAGTAAACTGTGATATTGTTAACCCCAGTGTGACACCGCAGGTGATCTTCCTCTGCATACTTACATTGTTTTGTTAGCTTGGTATTAATAGGTAAATTGCAGCTGCTATATATATGTAGCCGCTAGTTAAAGGCATAGTTCACTAGTTCTGACATATTAGGTCACGGTGCAGTGTCACTCAGGGGTCTCAGCCCTCGGCTGAGTGTCTTGTAATTATTGATTTCATCAGGCCTGTTAGCCTGGAGTTCACCCCAAAAGGGTATAGAGTAAAATTTATATTTCTTACTTCGTGTCTGGTGTGGTTGTGCCTGTCCGTGGAACCGCTGTATCCTAAAAGTTCCTGCAAGAGCCCCGGTAGCCAGTCGGCTGCCGTGTCTTTCCCTTCCTCCTCCCCCCTTACATGTGAATAGTAATATTTCCAGTCCTGCCCACTCCATTACACCTATACACACTGTGTAGCATGATTAATGGTCTTCTACCTTATGGGAGCGAGATTTTAATCCCTTGTCACTTTTTAATCTTTTCACTTGGATATTTATACAACAGTTGTATATTTTAAAACTAGAAAAAGCGGTTTATGAATCACTTTCTATGACGAGCACATGAGTCTTGATATCTAATTAATATGCACATATATATTTCTACATGTTTCTATTGTATATCGAATATACCACTTGTTTTGTATTGATGAAGTAATGTTGTATTTGATATACACTTGATATACATGTCACTTTTTTTGATCAAATGTTTTTAGTGTGATTTTTTTTTTTTTTTGATTGTCAAGTTCCTCACTATGAGGGTAAGTTCACACAGAGTTTTTTGGTCAGGGTTTTGAGGCCATATTTGCGTTTCGAGTTTTTTCCGGGAGCCAAGGTGCTCATTCTTCAGGCCTTCCTCCGGACTAGACTCATTCATTGGGCCTAATCCAGAGTGGAGTGCGCGGCTGGATGCTGGTGCCTCAGGTTCTGATACGAAAATCACCATTTGAACTTACCATAAAGGTAAGTTTACACGTAGATTATTGGTTCGGCCGCCTCAGGTTCTGGACCAAAAGCTGGGTAACCGCAACTGAAAGCCGATGCACTGCACCAGCATCCAGCCGCGCACTCCACTCTGGATTAGCCCAATGAATGAGCCTAGTCCGGAGGAGGGAGTGTCTTCAGGCCGAATGGCAAGGCGACTCGACCTGAAGAATGAGCACCTTGGCTCCCGGAAAAAACTCCTGAGCGGCTACCATTGATTTCAATGGGAGCTGTCTTTTTGGTCAGGATTTTGAGGCGGATACGGTCTCAAAATCCTGACAAAAAAAACTATGTGTGAACTTACCCTCAGAGTCTGCATATTTCACTATGTTACTACTTGAGAAAGGTCCTATAGTCTTAGGACTGAAACGTTGCAATGGAATAAATCTTCACCCATTTCATTCACATTTTTGGAGTGCTGTCCATTTTTTGCATTACTTGTCTATCACCTATTCTTTCCATTCTGTCAGTGATCTGAGAATAACATTCTCCATAATACAAATCTCCTACCCCTGCATCCAGGACTTTTCTCGAGCTGTACCAGTTCTCTGGAATGCAAAGACGTCAGGCTACGTTTACAGCTGTATTTATTGCTTAGTTTGTTACTATGGAATATCTGCTTTTGCTTGTACACGTTCTCTCTGATTTGCAGAGCGCTGCTGAAATCCCCGATAGGAAATATGTTTTTCGGATCCATTGGAGGACCAGAAGAACAAAAATATGGCCCTTCTGGTGATGGAAATAATGACTTGCAGAGACAGAATCCCAAGAGACCACACTGACTATAATGGTGCCCATTTTTTTAAACTGAAATTGACAGACAAAAAAGCCTTACATCACTGTTATCTTCTGCCAAATTCTGATGGATATGACGGACACTCAACGCAAACAAAGCCTTAGTCAGCACTATATAAAAGAGTGGGGTAAAATAGTCGATACTGTATTCAAACTATATGGATATTTTTTTCAGATATGCAGACATTTATAATTTGTCATATCCCAGAGACCCCTATAGGTAAAGGCTACACACAGTCTTATTGTGGTGCTACAATTGTAGATTAAGACAATGTTCATAGTCTATAGTTATAAATGAGCCACATGTTTGTGCACTGTTCATGGTTCACAATTATTGTGTCAGACCATGAGTGATACATTATCTTACAACTGTCACATGTGAACTCAGCCTTAGACACTGTAAAAGGAGTAAAAATCTTACACGTTCATTCTTAACAAAGAGAAGCCACTTCTCAGCCAGGTGGGTGAACAGATTTGTACCATATTGTATAGCCAGATGGCTTGAAAGTCAATATCTTTGTGGCAAGATCAAGTTTCATCTGTAGCAAGGCCCATGAAGGGATTTGAATAAGTTCTTCAAGTGTACAAAGGTTTAATGGAATGAACTAATTTATTCTCTAGTCATCTGAATTGTGACATATTATTGGGTGATGACTGTCAGGCATTTATGTTGTGTAGTATAGGTGGCCAGGAGATAAACTGACCACACATGGTGACACCCTTAAATCCTTGAACTTTAGTTAGTTTGATATCTGTGCATTAATGCCTTAACTATTATGTTTAGAAAACATACATACATACATACATACACATATATATATATAATATATATATTTTTTTTTTATTAAAACACTTTTTATACTGATCTCTGGAAATGGGCAGGAACTACAGATCCGCTTCTGGCCACAAGGTGTCCACAGTGAATTCTCTCTATTAATGGGCTCTGCCTTCTAAAGAACTTCAGAATTTATTTCTCCGTTTTATCGTCTGCGGGAATTATCATTAAAGGGATTTCCAGTTTTAGACCGATAATCCAAAACAAATGTTATTGTTTGTACAATGAAAAGTTCTAGAACTTTCCAATATATTTTCTGTCTCATTTCCTTGCAGTTTTCTAGATCTCTGCTTGCTGCCCTTCATTCTGCTTACTCACAGTGAATCTAACCTGTCCATGTCATATACTGTCTGTGGTCATGATGGACACATGGGTGCACAGCTTGTTACCAGACAGTAAATCTGGGCTGTGACTACAAAATACCATAAATGAGTGTATATTTCAGGGAAAACTCAGATGGCATATTTTGCAGTGGGACCCGCAAAATCTTCTTGTTGGCAGTACAGTAGTAAGATTTACTAGTCCTATTCACTTCAATTGAAGGTTTGGGATATTATCTGTCACCCCTAAACACATGCATACTTGCCATAGCTGAGTGTGCATGTACTCTCATTGGTAAGAAGGGAGAAGCTGTTGCCAGACATTTTTGGTGATGGCTTAACTCACTTAAAAACAGAAGATCAGACATGTTAAAATCAAACATGGCGGACCCCAATATAGATGATAGAGTTGCTAAAACTGTGAGCTTGCCCATTATTTGCCATATGTTTGGCTACATTTATTATGTCTGTCAACAAGCTATTGATGTGTTCCAATAGCAGCTAGCAGAATTTAGAATACAGCTGTGGAGGAGTTAACTATTTATGAGCCTGGCGTATTTAATGGCAGTCTTTATATCGCCAGCGAAAGAGCCACTTCATTTATGACAAGGCGCACGCATAAATGATATCAAATGTAGCGCATTTCTCACGCTACTTTTACATTCATGAAAGTGATGGGGGAGGCTCAGAAATGCCAGTTGCGACAATTATGGGAACTGGAATATAAAAAGTTGCAAACCCAAGATTTATCACTTTTTTAGGCCAGAAATCTCATGTAAACTCCATAACAAACCATAAATAGCTATGCTTAATATACCATAATGTGCATTTACATCAGCCATCTGCATCATGTGGTCTTCAGGTTTTTTTTGCAGCTATACAACCCAGCATGTTGTGAAAGCTACACACTGCATTGCATACTTGGACAACAGGTAGATCATGGATAGAAATGAAGAATCTCATATACTGTATAATATATATATATATATATATATATATATATATATATATATATATATGTGTGTATAGAGGTGCATGACAGTTCACCGAGTAATTTATAAACAAGTATTAATAGCTCCTGCCATCTGCTAGCTTGGGCAAGGTTACTACATGCTCATGTCACAGAAGTCAACAGAGTGTACGTCTATGTGCCACCTAGTGCCTCAGATAAGACACAAGACAAAGGGACTAAATTATTTGTAAATTGTAAAACAGAATATTAATGTTATCACAAAGATATGGTAGATTTGCATACTTATAAATGTCAGAGTCTGAGTATTTGTTAAGCACAAAGTCTATGCTTACTTACACAGCCCATTTACAATTCATGACTCAGGACATTCTCTTCTCTTGCCCACTCTGAGATTACAAAGGACGGCATTGTGAATATTCTAGCTAGGGAGGGAGAGGACGGGGTGACAGTCGAGGAACCTTGTGGTCTGAGGCATCGTATGTAAATTTTTACTGGTTAAGAAGGCAGAGGCCTAGCAATTGGGCAGATGAACCAAGTAACACTTATGTTCTGTGAAAGGGAAGTTACATAAGACTTATTTTTACTCTTACATTTCCTGATAGAAATTACACTGGCGAAAGAAAATTTTGTGTAAGCGCCCTCGGAGAGAAAAATGCTGTATCTGGGTAATCACATATTGTACTATTACTACACTGCTGAGTCAGCAGTGCTCTCACAACATGTTATAATGGTACTTTGTATCCTCTTCATGTTCTATGCAAAAAAAAAAAAATACATATATGTATAGTTCAATTTTTATCATTTCTAAACAAGAAAATGGGTGGCAAAGTATGAATGATCTGTTCTGTCAGCAGTCTTACCAGTTAGTGCACCTGGGTGATGATGGCACACATCGGATGACAGTAGGCATGGACAACGTGATTTTCTGACTTGCCTAATTCAATCCATTTCTATAATGCATGAAAACCTGGGCAATGGTGAAAACTGTTTCCCTTACATCCTACCAGAAGCACAATGTGGGGTATTTCTGCCTTGTGTGCTGGAAGGACAGGTGGAACTTTTAATCAATTATCTTTTCATGAATTACATTTATGACTACAACTCTATAAGGAGACATTCACACAGAGGAAGTTGGCGCTGATTCTGCCACGATAACTCGCAGCAGGATCAGCTCTGAAAAAGACTCCTATTGACTTCAATGGGTTCCGTCTTCCACGTGGAACCCATTGAAGTCAATGGGAGTCTTTTTTTCAGCGCTAATTCTGCCGTGAGTAATCGTGGCAGAATCAGACCCAACTTCCTCTGTGAATGCCCCCTAAGAGGGCACAGAGACCTCTCCCCACCATGTGTTTTTTTTTTTTTTTTTTTTTTTTTTCTGTCCTGGGACAGGTGGAGGAGGCTCTGCGTCCTATATGGTTTGGAAGAAGGTGTGTTTTTTTTTTTTTTTTTTTTAACTTTTAAAGTCTGTCTTCTTCTTCTTTCTTCTTCTTTCTTCTTCTTTTTTTTTTTTTGCAGGTTGTTTACTGACATTTCTTCAGCTCATTTCACTGCCCAGCAGCAAGTTAAGCTGGATTCTCAGGTCCAGAAACTGATATCTACTGCTATGTGGTGCTCTGTCAACTTCCTCCCCCCCCCCCTTTTTTTTTTTTTTTGTTGTAGATTGTGAGACCCACATAGAGCTCACAATCTACATTTTTTCCTACCAGTATATCTTTGGAACATGGGAGGAAATCCACGCAAACAAGGGGAGAACATACAAACTCCTTGCAGATGTTGTCCTTGGCAGAATTCGAACCCAGGACTCCAGCACTGCAGTGCTAACCACTGAGCCATCATGTTGCCCCTTTCCACTTTTTTTTCTGTTGGCGCCCCGTGCAAGCTTACCTGTGCTAAAGTCTGCGCAGCCGAAGAAGTTGTGAGGGAGTCTTCTCTTTTCTTGTCAGGCTCCGTGTTCGGTGCTCGGCAGTTAAGCTGGGCTTCCACCATTGCCTTAAGTTGCAGCTAATGTGAATAGCAGCCAGTCATATGAGTTTGAGGATCGCTGGACTCCAAGGAACTCGCACATCTCCAGATGTGGTAAGCTGAAGGCTAAAACCACCCTTGGTGAAACTCAGTTAACCCCTTCCCGACATGCGCCGTAATAGTACGGCGCATGTCGGGTCTGTAACGATGGCGGCCGCCATAGCCGCTGGGTATCTACTGCTTTAAGCAGTAGACAACCGGCTCTAATGCCTCCGATCGGTCCCCGGACCGATCGGAGGCATTAACCCCTCCAGCGCCACAATCAAAGGTGCTGGAGGCGCCATTATCCCGGCGGCGCATGGGCGCCGCCATTTTGCCGGTAATCGCCGGCTCCTGGAGCATGCTCCAGGGCCGACGTCACGTTGCCATGATAGCCGGGAGCCTTGTACAGGCTCCCAGGCTTGTCTGCAAATTCTCTCTTTTGCAGGCTGGTCTATGCAGCCTGCAAAAGAAAGGATGATTTTTTGCAATGCATTAGCATTGTAATGCACTGCATTAGTGATCAGACCCCCTGGGGTTCAACACCCCTAGGGGGTCTAATAAATGCAAAAAATAAAAATAAAAAAATATATAAAGTATTAAAAACTCAAATCACCCCCCTTTCCCTAGAACACATAAAAGTAGTTAAAAACTGTGAAACACATACATATTAGGTATCCCCGCATCCGAAATCGCCCGCTCTACAAATCTATAAAAATATTTTTCCTGTTCGGTAAATGCAGTAGCGGGAAAAATAGTCAAAAGTGCCAAACCGCCGTTTTTTCACTGTTTTGATTCTGATAAAAATTTGAATAAAAAGTGATCAAAGCAATAACATTTCCCGAAAATGGTAGAACTAAAAAGTACACCCGGCCCCGCAAAAAAAGACATCCTATGCATCCCCGTACACTGACGTATAAGTTACGGCCGTCGGAATATGGCGACTTTTAGAAAAAAATTTTTTTAACGCAGTTTTGGATTTTTTTTAAAGGGGTCAAAATGTAAATAAAACCATATAAATTTGGTATCCCTGGAACCGTACTGAAACACAGAATACAGGGGACATGTTATTTTGGCTGCACAGTGAACGCTGTAAAACCAAAGCCCGTAAGAAAGTCGCAGAAATGCATTTTTTCTTCAAATCCACCGCATTCTGAATTTTTTTTCCTGCTTCCCAGTACATTATATAGAATAATTAATGGTGGCATCATGAAGAAAAATTTGTCCCGCAAAAATTAAGACCTCATATGGCTCTGGGAGCGGAGAAATAAAAAAGTTATGGGGTTTAGATGGAGGGGAGTCAAAAACGAAAATCAAAAAATGCCATCGGCGGGAAAGGGTTAAAGGAATGCAGTAGAATTTAAGAAATGAAAAATGCACTTAAAAAACAGGGCAACAGACATGTATATCCAGGGGGAATGTGTTGTGGTCATACTGCGGCCTGTTTTCAGCATGCACCCTACCTGTTCAGGAAAGTTAAGCTTCTCCTGCTTCATCTACTAAATAGTATTCAGAATCCATAACAGGCCTTACTTGTATCAAGCAAAGTTGTGCGTTGGCTATTATCACTGCTTATCAGCACTACTGTGTTGAGATCTGCGGCGATTCCGTAAAGTCCTCTCTTAAAGGGGTTGTCCCATATCAAGGATTCTATCTATACTGCTAGCTTATGTGGATTTAAGACTTTTCCTAAATACATTGCGTCAGAAAAACTGCTTTGTTTGACTACTATCTGAGATTGTTCACTTCATTGTTTACACTGCGTTTCCATAACCACGGACTTGTGGATAATCTTATCTCTCCACCCAGGACAAGTGACATAGCTCTCTGCTTTCAGGGAAAGGAGGGGGAGCTGAGTGCTCGGTGCTTGTATTTCTGAGCTGTTTATCTCCAGCTCTTACAGTTATCAGTCTGCTAATTGAATTTTGCTGATAAGGGCTGAGAGTCTGTTACTGCTGTATGTAAACACAGACCTAAAACTGAGTTTATTGCAAGATGACTTTTGGTCCTGTAGCATGTGAGTTTGGGATTCTCATCACCTAACAAATCCAGCTCTGCTACATCAGCTTCATATTGTGCATCTTCTAGTGATACTGTGCTAATTTATTTACAACCATCCCTCATTACTGACTGCAAACATGTACTGCTATAAAGAGAGTTAGCAGAGCTGGCTTTGCCTGTGAGATAGCAAATGAAACCCCGTCCACCAATTTACAGAGAAAACCAGGAAGTGAACACAGCATACAGCCTGCAGGTTGGTGAACAGGCGAGTTGGGAATACCCCTTTAGGGCTAGTTCACACGAGAAACTGCCCGCGCGGGTTTTGACACCGAGAGAGACGCAGCGAGCTGCGTCTCTCTCTGGTCAAAACCCGCCTGCTGCGACCAAATGAATGAGCCGACATAGGAGGGTGCTGCCGGGGGCGGAAGCCGCGCGGCTCAGCCCGTGCGGCTTCCGCCTGAAGAAAGGACATGTCGCTTCTTTTCTCCGCTAGCAGCAGCCCGCCGCTAGCGGAGAAAAGAAGCCCGGCGGTCTGCATAGACTACCATTGTAAGGGAAGGTTTTTGACGCGAAATCCGCTGTCAAAAACCTCCCCTGTGCTCACGTGTGAAGGAGCATTTAAAGGTAATTTTATTTTCAGCCTTGCACCTGCTAATTGGACTTTCCGGTAGATGTCATCTTCTACCTTGGGAGCTGATGGAGTCTATAGGAGGAAAATAACAGGCTCTAAGTGTAAGCATTTGTCTTGTGCAGATTGCAACACACCACTAGGAGGGTTCTCTGAAGGATATTTGTGACTTCATTTCCCAGATTAAGAAACATTGCCTGGAGAGGCACTCTCTCTCTCTCTCTTTGCCTCTGTTGAAGATCTACAAGTCATAGAGAAGACGCTTTCTTCAGAAGATGACTATTCTAGTGTTGCCAGCAGACCTTTATTTCCTGTGGATAAGGTTAACAGGCTGCTGAAGTCCATCTGGTCAAGGGACCGTGATGTTGATAGGGAAGCCTCCTAGTCCACCAAGGTGGCTCCCAGGGCCTTCTATATGGACATTTCTCTGGACAAGCTTATGCAGCTTGAGTGGAAACACCTGGGAAAAGCACATGGGGCTACCCGGCGCTTCAGATCCATGTATCCGCTTGCCTCATCTGAGCTGGACCGCTGGGAAGCGTCTCCAAAAGTCGATATGGCGGTCTCAAAGATATCCCGTCGTACTGTGGTACCTGTGGAGGATGGGTCCAATCTCTAGGATCCAATAGAACCGTCGTATTGAGGGAACCTTGGGAAAGTGCTACTACGCGGCTTCTGATCAGAATATTGATTCCAGGATTTCTGTGACCAATTTGCCTGTCGGAGATTGTCTCTCTGACTTTCTTTTGGTCTTGCAGGTGGTGGAGAGAGGGTACGCGATAGAGTTTCTCCATCCTCCTCGCAATCGCTTTATGACGCGTTCCCTTCCTGCTACTCAGCAGTCTGTTCTAGAGGGTTCCATCCACGATTACATCAAAAAGGGGTTCCTGGAAACAGTTCCTCTTCTAGAATGAGTTTTGGCGGTCTATTCTGGTCTTCCTGGTGCCAAAGCCATCAGAGGACTGGAGGATGATAATAGAACTAAGATACCAAAACCAGTACATGAGGAAAAGTATTTCAGGATGGAATCTGTAAGTTCCGTAACATCTCTTCTCCACCCTAGACTTAAAGGATGCCTATTTGCATGTACCCATTTTTCTGCCACACAGAAAGTTCCTCAGAATTGCCGTTCTAGTTTCCGGTCACAGGGAGCATTATCAGTTTGCCGCTCTTCCATTTAGTATCTCCTCAGCCCCCTACACGTTCAGCAAAGTGGTGGCTCCATTTGCTGCTGCCCTCAGGCTTCAAGGCCTATTCGTTGTTCTCTACCTCAGCGACTGGCTGATAAAGGCTCAGTCCGTGCCAACTCTTCTACAGCATCTTCAGTCAGCAGTCTCCTTCCTTCAGTGGTTAGGGTGGCTGATAAATTTGGAGAAATCGCAGGTAGTGCCTTCCACCCAGAGGAAATTCCTGGGGTTCCTCCTAGATTCAGACAGGTTGCAGATCTCCTTGACCATTCCAGGAAGGCTAAAGATAATATCTGCCGCCCCGTATCTGTTCAGGACACGTTAGGTTTCTATCAGAACTACTATTAGAGTCCTCCGCCTGATGTCATACTCTGCCATGGCGGTCCCTTGAGCTTTATGTCATTTGTGTTTTCTCTGGGTGGAGGTCTTGAAAGCTTGGAACCGGTTGCCTCGGGACCTCGACAAGAAGATCTACTTCTCTCCAGGTACCCATCTTTCCCTCAGATGGTGGATACACCTGAAAGACGGAAGGTCCACGGTCCAACCTCATTGGATCCTGTTGACAACTGATGCATCCCTCATGGGATGAGGAGCCCATCTGGAAGACTGGACCGTTCAAGGTCAATGGAGCAAAAAAGAGGAGGGTCCACTAGATCCAGGTGGAGGTCTTGAAAGCTTGGAATAGGTCGCCTCGGGACCTCGACAAGAAGATCTACCTCTTTTCCAGTATCCAGCTTTCCCTCAGATGGTGGATACACCTGAATGATGGAAGGTCCACAGTCCAACCTCGTTGGATCCTGTTGACAACCGATGCATCCCTTGTGGGATGGGGAGCCCATCTGGAAGACTGGATTGTTCATGGTCAATGGAACAAACAAGAGGAGGGAATAACATCCAATTGGGAAAAACTTATGCTGTTTATCTGGCATTGCTTCACTCCTCTCCTCTTCTCAGAGGAAGGGCTGTCAAGGTCCGTTCAGACAGCATGACTTCAGTAATGTATCTGAACAAACAAGGAGGAACCAGGTTTCTATCTCTCCTCAGAGAGGAGAGTTTGATTTTCACATTGGCAGAAAAGAATCTGTCCCATCTATCCACAGTTCACATCAAAGGCTCTCTAAACATAGTAGTGGATCAGTTGAGTCGGGGGTTCTACCATATCAGGCGAATGGTCCCTCAATCCAGAGGTATTCCAACAGATCATCCTGAAGTGGGGTCTCCCAGAAGTAGACCTCATGGCAACCCAACTCAACGCCAAGGTAGAGACGTTCTGCTCACTATACCAGGAGGACAATCCCTGTCCATCCCTTAGAGGTTCAGGATAGCATACATCTTCCCTTCACTTTCCATGATACCACAGGTATAGATGAAAATCCGACAGGACCAAATCTTTGTGATGGTCATCATTCCATTCTGGCCAAAGAGGTCTTGGTTTGCCCCACTCATGCTCATGAGTCGAGGGACATATTGGAGTCTTTCCCCCACCCAGAATCTGGTGTACCAAGGAACTCAGAAGTGCAAGGATCTGAGGAGGTTCAACCTGACAGCCTGGTTAATCAGTGCCCTCTTATAGGGTTGTATTCATACATATTCATTTTATGTTCATTAAAAGTTCCTCCTGCCCTACGAGCACACGGGCAGATATACCCCACATTGTGCTGCTGTTAGGACTAAGGGTAGAGATGAGCGAATACTGTTCGGATCAGCCGATCTGAACAGCACGCTCGCATAGAAATGAATGGACGTAGCCGGCACGCGGGGGGCTAAGCGGCCGGCCGCTGTCAAAGCGGAAATACCAGGTGCATCCATTCATTTCTACGGAGCGTGCTGTTCGGATCGGCTGATCGGAACTAGAGATGAGCGAACACTAAAATGTTCGAGGTTCGAAATTCGATTCGAACAGCCGCTCACTGTTCGAGTGTTCGAATGGGTTTCGAACCCCATTATAGTCTATGGGGAACATAAACTCGTTAAGGGGGAAACCCAAATTCGTGTCTGGAGGGTCACCAAGTCCACTATGACACCCCAGGAAATGATACCAACACCCTGGAATGACACTGGGACAGTAGGGGAAGCATGTCTGGGGGCATAAAAGTCACTTTATTTCATGGAAATCCCTGTCAGTTTGCGATTTTCGCAAGCTAACGTTTCCCCATAGAAATGCATTGGCCAGTGCTGATTGGCCAGAGTACGGAACTCGACCAATCAGCGCTGGCTCTGCTGGAGGAGGCGGAGTCTAAGATCGCTCCACACCAGTCTCCATTCAGGTCCGACCTTAGACTCCGCCTCCTCCCGCAGAGCCAGCGCTGATTGGCCGAAGGCTAGCCTATGCATTCCTATGCGAATGCAGAGACTTAGCAGTGCTGAGTCAGTTTTGCTCAACTACACATCTGATGCACACTCGGCACTGCTACATCAGATGTAGCAATCTGATGTAGCAGAGCCGAGGGTGCACTAGAACCCCTGTGCAAACTCAGTTCACGCTAATAGAATGCATTGGCCAGCGCTGATTGGCCAATGCATTCTATTAGCCCGATGAAGTAGAGCTGAATGTGTGTGCTAAGCACACACATTCAGCACTGCTTCATCATGCCAATACAATGCATTAGCCAGTGCTGATTGGCCAGAGTACGGAATTCGGCCAATCAGCGCTGGCTCTGCTGGAGGAGGCGGAGTCTAAGGTCGGACCTGAATGGAGACTGGTGTGGAGCGATCTTAGACTCCGCCTCCTCCAGCAGAGCCAGCGCTGATTGGCCGAATTCCGTACTCTGGCCAATCAGCGCTGGCCAATGCATTCTATTAGCCCGATGAAGTAGAGCTGAATGTGTGTGCTAAGCACACACATTCAGCACTGCTTCATCACGCCAATACAATGCATTAGCCAGTGCTGATTGGCCAGAGTACGGAATTCGGCCAATCAGCGCTGGCTCTGCTGGAGGAGGCGGAGTCTAAGGTCGGACCTGAATGGAGACTGGTGTGGAGCGATCTTAGACTCCGCCTCCTCCAGCAGAGCCAGCGCTGATTGGCCGAATTCCGTACTCTGGCCAATCAGCGCTGGCCAATGCATTCTATTAGCCCGATGAAGTAGAGCTGAATGTGTGTGCTTAGCACACACATTCAGCTCTACTTCATCAGGCTAATAGAATGCATTGGCCAATCAGCGCTGGCCAATGCATTCTATTAGCTTGATGAAGCAGAGTGTGCACAAGGGTTCAAGCGCACCCTCGGCTCTGATGTAGCAGAGCCGAGGGTGCACAAGGGTTCAAGTGCACCCTCGGCTCTCCTACATCAGAGCCGAGGGTGCGCTTGAACCCTTGTGCAGCCTCGGCTCTGCTACATCAGAGCCGAGGGTGCGCTTGAACCCTTGTGCACACTCTGCTTCATCAAGCTAATAGAGTGCATTGGCCAGCGCTGATTGGCCAGAGTACGGAATTCGGCCAATCAGCGCTGGCCAATGCATCCCTATGGGAAAAAGTTTATCTCACAAAAATCACAATTACACACCCGATAGAGCCCCAAAAAGTTATTTTTAATAACATTCCCCCCTAAATAAAGGTTATCCCTAGCTATCCCTGCCTGTACAGCTATCCCTGTCTCATAGTCACAAAGTTCACATTCTCATATGACCCGGATTTGAAATCCACTATTCGTCTAAAATGGAGGTCACCTGATTTCGGCAGCCAATGACTTTTTCCAATTTTTTTCAATGCCCCCGGTGTCGTAGTTCCTGTCCCACCTCCCCTGCGCTGTTATTGGTGCAAAAAAGGCGCCAGGGAAGGTGGGAGGGGAATCGAATTTTGGCGCACTTTACCACGCGGTGTTCGATTCGATTCGAACATGGCGAACACCCTGATATCCGATCGAACATGTGTTCGATAGAACACTGTTCGCTCATCTCTAATCGGAACAGTACTCGCTCATCTCTAACTAAGGGCAAACAGATTAACATCATAATCAACTATTTCTCTGTCTTCAATTTCCAGCATTTATTTTAGATGTTCTGCCTGAAAAAGTGAAGGTCTACATTCAAAGCCCTCTAAACTGACTGACTTGTTATAGACTAAATATACACTGTGGATTGGAAGCCCACACTGCACAGTGAGATTAATATATATATATTTTTATTGCTAGGAATCATATCCCTACCAGCTGTCAGAAATGACTGTTCAGCTTAAGGTTGGAGAAAGGTAGAAATATATATGCTATATTTCCATCATGGCCTCTACAATAACCCTGATGCAGTGGTGTAACTAGGAGTGATGGAGCCCCAAAACTAACATTTGACATGTGCCCCCTTGACCCCAATTGATTCCCCCCCCCCCCCCAAAGATCCCGACCGACTAACCCAAACTCAACCCCCAAACCCCCTCGGTCACAAACCGCATTCCTGCACACTCTGTTATGCCCCATAGTGGCCCCTAAACACAGTATTATGCCGCATAGTGGCCTGTGCATACAGTATTTTGCCCCTTTGTGGACCACTCATGAACAATTATTATACTCTAGGGTTTTTTCAGACCCCAGAATATATTGATCGGAGACCCAGGGAAGGATACAAACATAAAAAAACAATGTTAATTGCCTCCCCCCTCCTCCTGGCTATGGCACATTTCCCACTGATTTCGGCCATCTTCAATGATGGACCAGATGTCACGTGAGCCGGGCCTGTGTCTCGATGTATAAGGATGCAAGCCCGGCCCATATGACGTCTGGGACGTCACCAAATAAGCCTGAAGCCTTCTGGAGCACAGGAGATGTAAGTAACTGTGTTTTTTTTATGTTCCCTCACCTCTCCTAGCCCTATGATCTGAAATGACCCTCGAAAATAATTATAGCAGTGTTAATGGAGTTTGTGGTCCTTACTTACTGATCCCCTCTCCTGATCAAAGCCTCCTCCGCAGAAGGGGGAGCACAGGTGGCCATGAGCAGGAGCGAGAATCGGTAAGTAAATGGGGCCAGTTACCTGCTGGGGATACTCCAGCAGGTAACATAATATTAAAAAAACTAAAAAAAACAAAACATCAAGGGCTGCCGGGCCCCCTAATGACACAGCCCCTGTGGCAGTGGTTACCGCTACTACCCCACTAGTTAAATGGGTTCTCCCATGTCAGCCTTTCAGCCAGACTGTGTGCAGTGCGTGCTTCTCACTTCCTGTATTTCTCTCCCTCCCCCTCCCTCCTGCTGAACAGGACACAGAACACTTCTGCAGGTCAGATAACACTTTATTTGTTCTTTACAAGAATCTGCAGATTATCTGTGTGTTTACATAGAGAGATAACGGACTTGGCTTTATCAGATAACTGCAATTATCTGAAAGGATTACCCTGCCGGCAAGAGCAGTGAGTGAGTGACATCACTTGTCCTATCTCCCAGGTCAGTGGTTATAGAAACGCTGTGTAAACAATGGGGGGAATAAATTCACATACCAGGCAAACAAAGCAGAATTTCTAAAGCAATATATTTAGGAAAAGACCTCAATTTGCATAAGCTACTAGTATCGATAGGATCCTTGAGATGGGACAACCCCTTCAAGGCCCTTTCCTTTAAGTTTTCCATACACAATAGATTAACCCCTTCCTGCCGCAGGCATTTTTTTTATTTCGTTTTTCATTTTTGACAACCCCCCCCCCCCCCCTTACGAACCCCATAACTTTTCTATTTTTCCGCCCACAGAGCCATATGAGGTCTTAATGTTTGAGTGACAAATTGTTATTCAGGATGCTACCATTATTTATTCGGTACAATGTACTGGGAAGCTGGAAAAAAGTTCAGAATGGGGCAAATTTGAAGAAAAAGTGCATTTGTGCGACTTTCTTAAATGCTTCGTTTTCACAGCGTTCACTGTGCAGCCAAAAAGACCTGTTACCTGTATTCTATGTTTTGGTACGATTCTGAGGACACCAAATTTATATGGTTTTATTTACTTTTTAAGCCCTTAACTATAATCCAAAACTAAAACTAAACTAAAACTAAAAATCACCATATTCTGACAACTGTGACTTTTTTTTATACTTCCGTGTATGGAGATGCATAGGGCATCTTTTTTTCGCGTGACCAGTTGAAATTTTTAGTTCCCCATTTTGGGGAATTGCTATTGTTTTGTTTTGATGACTTTTTATTCAAATTTTTCAGAGATAAAACGGTGGTTTGGTACTTTTAACTTTTTTTTCCCGCTACGACATTTACTGTACGGTAAAAATATTTTTATAGATTTGCAGACTGGGCATTTTTGGACACAGGGATACCTAATGTGTATGTGTTTCACAGTATTTAAGTACTTTTATATGTGTTCTAGACACAGGGGGTGATTTGAATTTTTAATACTTTTTTTTTATTTTATTTTTTGCATTTATTAGACACCCTAGGGGTCTTGAACCCCAGCGGGTCTGATCACTAATACAATGCATTACAATGCTAATGCATTGCAAAAAAAGTAATTTCTTTTGCAGGCTACATAGAGTAAGAAGAAAATCACTACGGACAGGCTCCTGGCTGTCATGCCAATGGGAGGCCGGCCCCAGAGCTTGCGCCAAGTGCCTGTGGACCCCGGCAAAATGGCGGCGCCCACGTGCCACCCGTGAAATGGTGCCTTGGTCAGCTTTGAAGGAGATGCCAGAGGGGTTAATACTGCAAATGGTGCCGATTGCGAGCATTAGTGCCCGGCAGCTATGGCGGCAGCGCGGCTCCAGAGCAGCCACCATCTTTAAACATTTGGCATTTGCCGTACTAGTACAGCAGATGTCAGGCAGAGGTTAATGTGTGCAAAGCCAAGTATTTCACTGTTGCCTTGCAGCACTGGAGTCCTGGGTATGAATCTAGGAAAGGACAACATGTGCATAGAGTTTATGTTCTTCTCATGTTTCCTCTGGGTATCTCAGTTCCCTCCGAAGACTCTCCAGTGATGACTCCATTTTCTTCTTCCAACGACGTCTTCGTTGCTTCATCGACCACGTCTTCAGCTGAAGAGCCGACTGCGCATGTCTTCCCCCCCCCAACAGTATGTCTTTGTAGAATGGGACGAATACGGGGAGAACATAACTCCTTGCAGATGTTGTTCCTGGCAGGATTCAAACCCAGGACTCCAGCACTGCAAGGCTACAGTGCTTACCACTGAGCCACCGTGTTCCTCGACAGTGCATGTCTGTCAGCCATTTTCCTGTGGCCTCTTACATGAGTGTCCGTACAGCCACAGGAAAATGGCCAACGGACATGTGCAATTGGCTCTTTCGGCTGAAGACGTGGTCATTGACATGTAAGGGGGGAAGGAGGAAGGGAAAGACACGGCAGCCGACTGGCTACTGGGGCTCTTGCAGGAACTTTTAGGATACAGCGGTTCCACGGACAGGCACAAACACACCAGACACGAAGTAAGAAATATAAATTTTACTCTCTACGCTTTTTGGGGGAACTCCAGGCTAACAGGCCTGATGAAATCAATAATTACAAGACACTCAGCCAAGGGCCGAGACCCCTGAGTGACACTGCACCGTGACCTAATATGTCAGAATTAGTGAACTATGCCCTTAACTAGCGGCTACCTATATAAAGCAGCTGCAATTTACCTATTAATACCAAGCTAACAAAACAATGTAAGTATGCAGAGAAAGATCACCTGCGGTATCACACTGGGGTTAACAATATCACAGTTTACTATTTAACCTTCCCAATTCCCAATGTCCACATTTCAACACACTACCCCAACCCTGCAGGGAAGACTTCAGCAACCGGTTTTGGTTAATCAGAAGTTGGTGCTTAGCTGCACAAGTCTTAGTGAACCAAATAACTCCTCTTATAACGTACTTCTGGTACTATAATCCGGGATATAGTGTCTCTCTTGAATAGCAGGACAACACGTGCTGTATTTCCGTTTAAATAGAACTCACTTTAAAACAAAATGACCGGAACCAGTCTATGCTAGGTTTTTGGCGCCAAAAAAAACTATTTACTGAGTGTATACACTATTCACCCTTATGAAAGGTGAATCGGAGCTCCGCTTACCCGGGTTAGCAAGGGGCGAACAGTCAGATGGATTTTCCGAAGGAAACAGGAATTTCTTTGCCTCCAGGCAACTGGAACACGGTGTCACAAGAGCTGGTCCTTCTTTTCATCCGCTCCGCGGCGTCTGTACCGCAACCGTCTCCAACTATCCTGACATGGGAACCAGCAACAGGTCCAGGCTTCTCCAGAGCTGGCCCTGGCCTGAAACAAGCGTTGCACAGCAGCAAAATGGCGATGGATTGTCCCTCAGATCTCTCACTGCTCAAACAGCCAGTTTCTTCTCCCACACTACTACAGTCCACTTCCTCCACTCGTCACTTCCTGATTCTTCCTTTACCTAATACAGCGGCATCTTGTGGTCAAAAAGAATTACTACAATAGAATTTTTCATTACAGAAACATTACAGAAATCTCCTTTTACCACTGCTATTATCACATCACACACTTGTCAGTGGGAAGTGTTCTGAGACTGTGATAGCATTAGTCACCCCGTGACACACCACCCCACTAGAGGTCGGCGTCCTCGACAGACCTCCCCAGACAAACTCATCCTGGGCGTATCGTTGTGGGGGAACCCCAGCATTAGACCTTGGCGTTCTGCGTAAAGTCGGGGCGTCAGTCACTTCGTTCCCATAGGTCGGCTCAGGTTCCTGTACGGGAGCAGTCATTAGTGTTGTCCCCTCCCGTGGAGGTAAGATCACCACGGCTGGAACCGTTTCAGACATGGGAACTGGTACATCCCACCACTCATCGGGATCAATCTGTGCAGCAGGTGTGAAGGCTGGGGCTGTCGGATTCAACCGATGCACCTCAGTCTCCGTTGTGGGAGTCTCTGAATTACAAGGTCCGAGCATATTACGGTGAAGAGTCCGGGTAACTCCTTCACCCCTTTCAGGCTCTATCTCATACACTGGTCCGTCAGGGATGACCCTTCGTTTTACTCGATATGGCATTGCCTCCCACCGATCATCCAACTTTCCCGAGGGTCTCTTGGCCCTTACTAACACCCTGTCCCCAGGTTGGAAGGGTTCATGTTGAACCGGGGTCTTGTCTGGGTGACTGGACAGTCGGTTTTTGTCAATCACCAACCGGTGTATGGTCTGCAATTTTCGACGGTGTAGTTCTACCCAGTCATCAGGCGAGCGAGCGCCTTCTCTCTCAGGATTTGTCAAGTTCAGTTTTTCAATCTCCCGTCCGGGACGCCCAAACAGCATCAGGTATTATAGGCCCAGAGCAACTCAGCCAAGCTCTCTGGCCACCGAGCTTTTTGATCTTTTTCCAACGTTCGCAACATCTGGAGGAGGGTGCGATTGAATCGCTCACAGGCCCCATTCCCCTCTGGGTGATAAGGAGTCGTCCGGGATCTGTGGATACCATACACCCGATACAACTCCGACATGAGCCGCCCCTGAAAACATGCCCCCTGATCTGAGTGAATACGAGTGGGGCACCCATACACTTGGATGAACTGCTTACACACAGCCCTGGCAGCAGATTCGGCAGTCTGATCTTTTGTAGCTACTGCTACTGCAAACTTGGTAAAGTGATCGGTCATTACCAAACAGTACTGATGTCCACTGTTGGAGTGTCCTATCAGGACATAATCAATCATTAGCACCTCCAACGGCGCAGTGGTCCTAATCGTCTGAGTGGGGGCCCTTTGTTCTGGGGGTTTAGCGAGCTCACAGGCCCTGCAGGCTTGGCACACGTCCTGCACTGTCTGCTCAAGGCCAGGACAATAGACAAATCGCTGAAGCCACTTGAACGTTTTATCAGGACCAAAGTGGGCCCCTCTCACATGAGCCTCACGGGCAACTTCCCTGGCACTAGTACTTGGTATTACTAGTTGCCATCTCACCTCCAACTCAGTCTCTAAATATACTTTACGGTACAGTAACCCATTCTCACACTTCAGTCTATCCCACTGTTGCATTACTCTTGCCCCCATAGGTGGCAAGCGTTTGCGCTCCATCGGGGTAGGCCACTCCTTTGCCATTACCCACTGCTTGATCTTTCTTAGGGTCACGTCATCATTCTGAGCATATACCCAATCTCCATGGGTTTTCCCAAGCAACACTGGCCGGTCTGTCACCACCCCACTTGTCCGTGCCAGTATCACAAACAAGGGTATTCTACCCAAGTGGGGAACCTCTGAGTCTTCCAACTCTCCATCCTTATCTCGTCCGGAGTCATCCGGCGTCACTCGAGACAGAGCATCTGCATTTGCATTTTCTCTACCGGATCGATACTTGATCTTGTACTTGTACCTGGACAACCTGGCCATCCATCGTTGCTCCAAAGCACCCAACTTTGCGTTGTCTAGGTGCGCTAAGGGATTGTTGTCGGTCATAACAGTCACTTCCGCTCCTGTCAAGTATTCTGAGAATTTCTCCGTCATGGCCCACACTAGGGCCAGTAGTTCCAGCTTGAATGAACTATAGTTGTCAAAGTTCCTCTCTGTCTCCCTCAGGGACCGGCTTCCGTAGGCTATGACCCTCTCACGGCCATCTTGTTCTTGGGCGAGCACCACACCTAGGCCATGGAGACTCTCATCTGTGTATAACATGAAGGGTTTGTCAAACTGCGCATAGGCGAGTATTGGTGCACTCGTCAGGGCTTCCTTCAACTCCTCGAACGCCTGTTGTTGTTTCTCTCCCCATGGAATGGGCTGGTTCTTTGGGCCCCGGGAGGTCCCCCTCAGCAATTCGTTCAGCGGTCCTTCCTTCTTTGAAAAATTTCTTATGAAGCGCCGGTAATATCCAGCTAGGCCCAAGAATGCGCGAAGTTCCCTGAGGGTTCTTGGGACAGGCCAGCGTTGTACCGCTTCCACCTTGCTGCTTGCCGGCTGCACCCCCTCAGCAGAGACAATGTGCCCCAGGTACTCAATCTGTGTCTGGAACAGCTGGCACTTCTTGGGCTTGACCTTGAGCCCATGCTCCATCAGGCGCTTCAGGACTTGTCTCAGCCTCTGAAGATGTTGTTCGAAGGACGATCCGAAGACCACAATATCGCCCAGATAGATGAGCACCGACTCAAAGTTTAGGTCACCAAGACAATACTCCATGAGTCTTTGGAACGTGCCGGGGGCGTTGGACAATCCAAAGGGCATCCTTCTGAACTCATACAAGCCCATCGGCAAGATGAACGCCGTTTTCTGTCTGTCTTCTGCTGCCATTGGCACTTGCCAGTATCCGCTCGCCAGGTCTAGGGATGAGAAGTATCTCGCCTTTCCCAATGCGGATAAGGATTCCTCAATACGCGGCAAGGGATAAGAGTCTCTCACTGTCTGTGCGTTCAGCTTCCGGTAGTCGACACAGAAGCGTAGGGTGCCGTCTTTTTTTCGGACCAGCACCACCGGGGCAGCCCACGGACTCTGACTTGGTTGTACCACGCCATTATCCAACATTTGATGTAACATCTCCTTCACTTCTTGGTACATGTTTGGTGGGATCTGTCGATACCTTTCACGGATTGGGGCCGTGTTCCCGGTCGGTATTCGGTGCTCGATAGCAGACGTACAGCCAAAGTCTTCGTCATGCCTAGAAAATGCAGCTTGGAACTCCCATAGGGTCTCTTCCACTAGCCGTACTTGGTCTGGACTCAAAGAGGGCCGGTTTATTCCCATCATTTCCAGGATCTTCCTCCCATTCCACTCGGGCAAGGGTTTTTCAGGTTGCTCCATCTGTACCGCCAAGGTCCAAATGTCCCCTCTCTCTTCCCTAAGAGTAAAGGGTCTTCTCCGGGCTGTCTCACCCTGGTGTAGGAAGACTCTGGCGACCTTGACTCTCCTTGGTAGGGTCACTTCGTGATCCTGTAGATTCATGCACCGCACCAGCACTCGCCCGTTTCGGACTGTGGCCACCACTCGCCCAAACATCACACCAGTTTACCGGTTCCAGCTCGACATCCAATCCGTCCACATTCAGATTGGTCCCCACGGGCAACATCAACGTCCGTTCCTGCCGGGGAGGTATTTTTACGGGCGCACCATTCGGGGTATACACCGCCCCCAGCCGGCGGTTTTCAGGGAGTCCCTTCTGGATTCGGCAAGTCTGGACAATTTGCCGGAAAACTTGCTGTGTTGGCCTATGTGCCGTAGTCTGCTTCCAGTACTCCGGTCCTTTCTTGTTGAAAAGCACGTGGTTCAGGTCTCGCAACACATTCATGCCTAGAATCACCGGGACCTCCGGCAAGTAGGTAGACTTGACAAGGATAACTCCCTTGACTCCTAATTCTTGGCCACAGGCCCGAAGTCGCATCCAGACTACTCCATGTACAGGGATAGTTCCATTATCTGCTGCTCTCAGTCGGATAACCATTCCGGTGTTTGGTCGCATAAGGTGGCCATGATGCCGTTCAAAATAGTCTAAGGGCATTGTTGTCACTTCAGAACCCGTATCCACTAGGCAGGGGACCTTCTTTCCCTCAAAACTCACTTCCAGCACGGGGCTTTTTACGATCAAATCATGTGGGCTTTTTGGAGCACTTGGGCCCCCTGATACCCCCGCGGTGCGCCCTCTTATCGCGGAGGTCTCCCGTTTAACGGCGGTGAGTTTCTGGGCCTGGCCCTTCTCGGTCCTGGGCAGTTCCTTGAGATATGCCCGAACTCTTGACATTGCCAACATTGAACATTGCTATAGTCCCACTCCCGAGGTGGTGGCCTTTGTCGCAGTTGGAGGTCGGGAGGAGAGCGATACCACGGCCGTGATGGAGATGGCCTTCCCTGTGGTTCCTCTGTTTGCCACATTGGGGGTCTTGCTGAGCATTGACATGGGGGCCCGTCTGAGGGAGTTGGTAACGGGTTCCCAGCAGCAGGAGTCTGTACCCTACTCTGCACCTGGCTCAATTGTTGGGTTAGCACATCTATAGTACGCTGCATTTCTCTCATCTGGGCCTCTGCCTCACCCCCTACAGCATTGGTCATCACCCTTCCAGCTCTCTGCATGGCGACCTGACCCACCTCTGGCTCCTCCATTTGAGTCCTGGCGATGGTCTCCTCCAGAATCTGGACAAAGGTCAGGGTCTTGTCCGCCAGCACACGGTTCTGTAGTTCCCGCCTCACCGTACTCAAACATAATCCCCGAATAAAATAGTCCCTCAACAGCTCGTCATCTTCCTCAGGGGCACGCTGGGCGTGGGGTTCGGCCCTCCGGACATCAGCTAACAACCCCTGTAGTTCATTAGCATACTCAGGGACGGTCTCCCCCTCCCCCTGTCTTCGATTAACAAACCGGGCAAGTAAATCGACTGACGGGGCACAGTTCCCATAAACCTTCTCCAACCTGTTTATTATGTCTGTCACCGTACTCCTCTGGGACTCTGGCAGTAATGTGATTGTCCGACGGGCATTCCCTTCCAGAGCATTTATCGCTACCTCCGGTTGGAGTTCGGGGGCTAGATTACACAGTTTAATCGCACTCCTCAGTCGTTCAGTCCAATCGGTCAGCAACATGTTATGTCCGTCAAATTTAGTCAGTTGGTTTAAGATGGCACCTGCTGGTAAACACCTGACTGGGGCTGTCGGTGCAAGGGTAGGTACAACAGGCGGGAGGACAGCACCCGCAGCCACCCCGCCATTAGGCACACGGTCCGCGTCCATCAAAGGCGCGTCCCCTGATGCGTTGTCCATGTCCATGGTGGCACCGTATCCTGCCGACTACGCCAAAAATGTAAGGGGGGAAGGAGGAAGGGAAAAACACGGCAGCCGACTGGCTACCGGGGCTCTTGCAGGAACTTTTAGGATATAGCGGTTCCACGGACAGGCACAAACACACCAGACACGAAGTAAGAAATATAAATTTTACTCTCTACGCTTTTTGGGGGAACTCCAGGCTAACAGGCCTGATGAAATCAATAATTACAAGACACTCAGCCGAGGGCCGAGACCCCTGAGTGACACTGCACCGTGACCTAATATGTCAGAATTAGTGAACTATGCCCTTAACTAGCGGCTACCTATATAAAGCAGCTGCAATTTACCTATTAATACCAAGCTAACAAAACAATGTAAGTATGCAGAGAAAGATCACCTGCGGTATCACACTGGGGTTAACAATATCACAGTTTACTATTTAACCTTCCCAATTCCCAATGTCCACATTTCAACACACTACCCCAACCCTGCAGGGAAGACTTCAGCAACCGGTTTTGGTTAATCAGAAGTTGGTGCTTAGCTGCACAAGTCTTAGTGAACCAAATAACTCCTCTTATAACGTACTTCTGGTACTATAATTCGGGATATAGTGTCTCTCTTGAATAGCAGGACAACACGTGCTGTATTTCCGTTTAGATGGAACTCACTTTAAAACAAAATGACCGGAACCAGTCTATGCTAGGTTTTTGGTGCCAAAAAAAACTATTTACTGAGTGTATACACTATTCACCCTTATGAAAGGTGAATCGGAGCTCCGCTTACCCGGGTTAGCAAGGGGCGAACAGTCAGATGGATTTTCCGAAGGAAACAGGAATTTCTTTGCCTCCAGGCAACTGGAACACGGTGTCACAAGGGCTGGTCCTTCTTTTCATCCGCTCCGCGGCGTCTGTACCGCAACCGTCTCCAACTATCCTGACATGGGAACCAGCAACAGGTCCAGGCTTCTCCAGAGCTGGCCCTGGCCTGAAACAAGCGTTGCACGGCAGCAAAATGGCGATGGATTGTCCCTCAGATCTCTCACTGCTCAAACAGCCAGCTTCTTCTCCCACACTACTACAGTCCACTTCCTCCACTCGTCACTTCCTGATTCTTCCTTTACCTAATACAGCGGCATCTTGTGGTCAAAAAGAATTACTACAATAGAATTTTTCATTACAGAAACATTACAGAAATCTCCTTTTACCACTGCTATTATCACATCACACACTTGTCAGTGGGAAGTGTTCTGAGACTGTGATAGCATTAGTCACCCCGTGACAGACACAGGGAAGAGGCAGTCGCGAGAAGAGTCACGTCACTGGAGAGACTTCGGACAGCACAGGGGACATGCCCTGTGCGTTTTGAGAAAAAGGGAAATGCCCCCTGTGCTTTCTGAAAACTTTTACATAATGATTAAATAAGAAATTTCTCAGGAACGGCGGCACGGATCAGAATAATAACGGTAGGAGCAGAATAGACTTTCTTAAAGCTATTCTGATGTGCTCTTAGTTCAAAAAGAGATTTTAATGATAGAATCCCTTTAAGTCTTTGTCTGTTGTTCCTCTGAGTTATGATGGTATGTCCCATCCTTTATGTTACACTACCCTTCAAAAGTTTGGGGTCACCCAGACAATTTTGTTTTTTCCATGAAAACACACTTTTATTTATGAAATAAGTTGGAAAATTAATAGAAAATATAGTCCAGACATTGACAAAGTTAGAAATAATAATTTTCCCCTTCAAACTTTGCTTTCGTCAAAGACTGCTCCATTTGCAGCAATTCCAACCTTGCAGACCTTTGGCATTCTAACTGTTAGGGCCAGTTCACACGCGCGTGCATTCTGGCACATATACGCGTGTCAGAATGTGAGTGCTCAAAACAAATCACATTAATTTCAATGGGTCATTACGGGCATATAACGTGCATCACTTTGCGTGTGTAATTTTTTGGCTGCAAAATAACGCGCGTTATACGCCCGTAACGACTCATAGAAATGAATGTGATCAGTTTTCTGCGCTCACATTCTGACACGTGTATATGTGCCAGAATGCGTGCGCGTTAACTACGAGTGAACTGGCCCTTAATTTTCCAAGGTAATCTGGAGAAATTTATTCCATGCTTCAGAAGCCCCTCCCATAAGTTGGATTGGCTTGATGGGCACTTTTCGTGTACCATACGGTTAAGCTGCTCCCACAACAGGATCCACGTCCTTTTAGCTCATTTATTAGATGTGCATTAGTAGACTGCCACGTTGTGTTGGATTCCTGGTTTCTGAATGCCCATTATGTCCAGGTTGTTGCCAAGCAACATCTTTCTAAGATTTGCAAACTCTATTATTTTATTCATTTTCTGTAGGATAGCATTGCCATTGGGATCAGATTTCTTATCTTGAAGGCATTTTTTTTTATAATTCACTACTAGTTTTTCCATCTATTGAAACCCTTTTTCTTCAGTTTCTAAAACAATATTTCACTTATTAAAAAAATACATATCTGTTATTGCAAATGGATCTCACGACTACAAAAATGCTTATATTTGGGGATATCTTCTGCCGAGCATTAAGTATCATACTCTTGAAACTATAACTAAGCTATCCTAAAGTAGGAATAACATCTCTGTGCAGTATTTTATTTTTGTTGAATGTACTATAAAGTATATAGAATCTGAGTGTATACAGCATTAGACTGGCCCACGTCGCTAATGGATACATGACGCCAGGCCCCTTTCCAATAGAAGCCTGCCCAAGGGAGTTGAATAATAACAAACATTTATACTCACCTCTCCTGGGCATTTGGCAGTCCAGCTTCATCTTCTGGCTTTTTCTGGCCTGTGGCTGACATAACGCAACTTTGTGGCCTCTGCTGAAACTTATAGCCTCAGTGGTTACATGGGGTGTGCTGGTGTTATAACGCCAGAGGGCCCCATGTGACCACTGAGGCCTAATTACAGGCCTTAGCCATAACCTCGGGGACACATGACATCAGCTGCATACCTGAAGAAGAAGCAGGAGACAGTGGAACGATGCAAGAATGCTCAGGAGAGGTGAGGCAAGGTGAGTATAACTATTTGTTATTCCCCTCACCTCCCCCTGGGTTTCCACTTATTATACTGTGGGGTCTGAAGAGGAACCTCAGAGTATACTACATATTCCTTAATCTCAGACAGCAGGATAGTCAGGCATCAGTCTCATACTATTCCAGCCTTAGGGTGCATTCACACTACGGAACGCCAGCGTGTATCACAGCCGTACACGCCGGCGTTACAGCAGGGCTGCCGGACACTTCCCATTCTTTTTTTTTTTTTTTCTTATATGTAGATTGTGAGCCCCACATAGGGCTCACAATGTACATTTTTCCCTATCAGTATGTCTTTTTTGGAATATGGGATGGAAATCCATGCAAACACGGGGAGAACATACAAACTCCTTGCAGATGGTTTCATGCCCTTGGCGGGATTTGAACACCAGGACTCCAGCGCTGCAAGGCTGCAGTGCTGACCACTGAGCCACCGTGTGGCCCCACTTCCCATTCATTTCTATGGTAGCCGGCATGCGAGCGCTCCCCATAGAAATGAATAGACCGCTTTTTTCCATTCATTTCTATGGGGAGCGCTCGAATGCCGGCTACCATAGAAATGAATGGGAAGTGTCCGGCAGCCCTGCTGTAACGCCGGCGTGTACGGCTGTGATACACGCTGGCGTTCCGTAGTGTGAATGCACCCTTACAGAGATTTGTTGCACAAAATTATGTTGCTATGTCTTCTTGTATAAATAACTATCTCCATGTACCAGCAGCATTGGGAATTGGCTATTTTCTCTCCTGCATTGTAAGGTAGAAGTCTGGCTAGCCACCAGCAGGTCACTATAACAGGCACAGCTCATCTGTCTGCACAAAACTTTTTATACGGATCTCAAGCAATCTCATGTACTCTCAAACAGCAGTATACTAGCTACAGCAGCGGCAAGCAACTGGACATGGTATCCACCAATCTCTGTAGTGTCAGTGCTGCACTTGTGCTGTATTACATACATGTATCAGTTTTTGCAGTGCAGAGTCAAAAGAGTCTTGAGTGAGGATTCCATCACCATCTCCGGTCTCCATGGTTAACCATTCCAGGTTCCCCACTCCTGTGTCACATATCCCATTGCTACTCCTTCCTGGGGTGGTGTGCTTTTTGTGGATTACTATGCTTCCTCTTTACTATTAGCAACATGATCCCATGTGACCCAGCCATTAAAACGCCATCATACATGAGTGCCTACCCCAAATACTACCTGCAACATAGTATACATATATTTTGGGCATTTCACTAATTTAATACTCATAACAGGACATCAGCTACAATGTTATATCGTACATACAGTATACAGTGGCGGCCAAAAAACCCCGCACCATTTCACAAAATGTAATGATTGTAGCGAAAATGATTTCTTGTCTTTTTCCATTTCTATCCTCTTCTCTCCTGGATGACAAGTTTTTGGCAATTTTGTACATGTCGCATGACATTTTTCAGTCGATTTCATAGTAGGAGGTATACCTATCATCTACAGGGACTCAACTTATGCGCATCACATACATTTGACAAAATCCACTAGTGGTGCATTTTTTTGGCCAACTCTTATACAGTACAATGCAGGAACTTAACATTATCACCATAACAAAGCAAAAGACCCAAATTTAATGAAAAATGGGATATTAAAGCATACCTCCAGTTATAAACAACTTATAATAAATGAATAATGCATGTGAATATAAGAAACTTTTAAAAATATCTTATTAAGCTGTTCTCCTGCTCCATATCCTAAATCTGACTACTTGTGTACATCAGATTTATCTCTATATTCAGCCTCATACACAGCGCTCTATGGAGAAGGGAGGGGTGGAGTAGGGGGCTGCTGTTGGCTGATTAATCGATTTAGTGCCTCATTGTGTGTAAAAGTAGCCTCGTGTATAACCAAGCAGTGGTAAAAGAGCACAGAGTAGCAGAGTATATAGTAGGAGCATTTATTTGAGCGTCTTTTCTAGAAGGCCCCCCCCCCATTCATAAACTAATATTTAGAAAATAAAATATTTATTTCATAAGATATATTACAAAGTTTCATATATTGGATTTCAATGATCTTACAAGAGAGAATAATGCAATAGCAGATGACTGTGGTTTTGTTGTTTAGTCCTTAGCTCACACTAATCTCCCACAATTTCTTTAAAAATATGATGTGCAACTGTGAGAGGAATAAAGTGCAAGTAGTAAAAAGGAAGTGAAAACAGGAAATTTTACATGTTTGTCATAACATCCCCCCAACCTGTAAAGATGACCTTTCATGTCCTTGGGCACACACCGTTTTATATACTGCTAGAAAACTGACAATGTGCTGTTATATCTCTAATATATATTGATGTGTCTCCATAGTATTCTGCAAACCACTGCATCTAAATGTAAGGCTAATTGCACACGACCCTGTGCTCGTTGTGTGCTGCCCATGCAACGGCCATGTTTCTGCGGCCCCATTCATTAAAGGGATTCTACCATTAAAACCTTTTTTTTTTGTGGATAAGATGTCGGAATTGCCTTTAGAAAGGCTATTCGTCTCTTACCTTTAGACGTGGTCTCCGCTGTGCTGTTCCTTAGAAATACCGGTTTTTACAGGTATGCAAATGAGTTATCTTGCAGCGATGGGGGTGGACCTGGCGCTCAAAAAGCGATGGGGGCATCCCCACCATTGCCAGAGAATTGTCTCCAGCGCTGCCTCCATCTTCGTCCGCAGTGTCATCTTCAATGTCTTCTTCCGGTGCAGGTTCGTAACTTCTAGGCATCGGGCCTTGAGCAGAGCAGACTGCACAGGCGTACAGGCCACGGGAAAATGGCCGCTTGCACAGTATTGTTACCGGCCATTTTCTCGTGGCCTGTGCGCCTGCGCAGTCTGCTCTGCTCAAGGCCCAACGTCTAGAAGTTACGAGCCTGCGCCGGAAGAAGACATTGAGGATGACGCTGCGGGCGAAGAAGGAGGCGGCACTGGAGACAATTCTCTGGCAGCAGTGGGGACGCCCCCATAGCTTTTTGAGTGCTGGGGCCCGTCCCATTGCTGCGAGAGAACTCATTTGCATACCGGTAAAAACCGCTATTTCTAAGGAACAGCGCTGCGGAGACAATGTCTAAAGGTAAGAGACGAATAGCCTTTCTAAAGGCTATTCCGACGTCTTATCCACAAAAAAAAGGTTTTAATGGTAGAATCCCTTTAAATGAATAGGCGTTGTGAAAGCATGTAAAAAACAGACAGGAATAGGATCTGTCCTGGGTTTTGCAGCCTGAACTTTCGGCCTGCACACTGATCTGTGTAATACACGGTTACTTGCATGGGCTGACAGAAAGTAATGGGTTTATTTCCTGGATAGCACACTGACCTAGCCCACAGTCGTGTGCAAGGGGCATAAAACTGAGCATACACAATGGGAGGGATTTATCAAGACTGGTGTACTGTGTGCTAGTCTTGATAATCATTGATGGAGGATGTTCTTCACTTATGATACTGTGGACACCTCATAACTTTCAAAGGACAGAAAGAAGAACAAAAGGGGGGGCAAATTTAGCTCAGCCCACTTCTACATTGACTCTGCCCATGCTAACCCATTCTTCTTTGTGCCCCCACACAGTATAATGCTCCTATAATCACCCTAACATTATATGACCCCACATTACAATATTCCCCTCCAATTGCACCACTGTATGAAGTTCCTCTCCTTGTGCCTCAATTTAAACTGGGGGCAAATAGAGGGCGACATTAAACTGAGGCAGCTGGAGGGGGACATTAAATTTGGAGCAACTACTGTAGAGGTAGAAATGTCTCCCATCAGCTACCTCCACGGTTTAATGTCCTTGCTAGGGTAGCAGATGCAGATCTGAGCAAATAGTGAGAACTAGAGATGAGCGAACACTGTTCGAATCAGCCGATCCGAACAGCACGCAACCATAAAAATGAATGGAAGCACCTGTGACGCCGGCCGCCGGCAAAGTCAGCGTCACAGGTGCTTCCATTCATTTCTATGGGTGCGTGCTGTTCGGATCGGCTGATCCGAACAGTGTTCGCTCATCTCTAGTGAGAACCAGTACTAGATAAACTGATCAAAATGGTTAACGTGGCGCTGTGTGTCCAACACACCCCAGGCTGCACCCACTCCAACCCCACAATGGGGTTCACCAAAACCCTAGATGATGGGGATGGACTTTGCTGCACTGCTGGGCAGAGTGGTATTTGTCGGGAAACACCAAACACACAGCGCACAACAAATCACAGTAAACCAGACACTGAGATCTCTTACCAGAAGATGTTTTGGGTAGCGGTGCAGGTCCAAGGATCCAGAAGGCTATGGCTGGTGGTCAGAAGGCGGAAGCAGAGAGTCAAATCATAGTCATATGATCTGTGTCATCGCAGTACAGTGGGAAATCCAAAGGAAACGTCAGGCAGGGCGAGTCAGTAACAGGAGAGGTGGAGCAGTACAAAATCGGTATTCAGGAAGCAGAGGTCTAAAGGCAAGCCGGGGTCATAAACAGGAGGAGGCACAATACAAAATCGGAGGAAAAGGCAAGGTCAGAGGTCAAAGCAAGAGGGACAGAATAATGGTAATCATAACAGGAGAAATGCTTACTACCAGGACAAAGGGTACAACTGAATAGCCAGTGGCGGTCCGGAGCCAGAGTCCTCCATAAATAGGCTCAGGTCCCCTGTACGGCTCAGGAAGAGATCGGCAACCCCCACACAATGCTGCAGAGGTTCTGGCCTACCTCCCGAGACCCCGATGCAGGGGACTCAGGAGTGCCGGAAAGAGAGGGCTGGCAGCCTCCGCACAGCGCTGTGGAGGCTCCGGTCCTGCTTCTCACAGTCACCCTCCATCCCCTCCCCCAGTTTAATATCCACTCCTCGATCTGTCCCCAGTTTAATGTTCCCCCTCCATCTGTCTCCAGCTAATGCACCCCTCCATCTGTCCCCAGTTAAATGCTCATGTTTATATGCCCAGTTTAATTTCCCCTCTACATCTATCACCAGTATAATGTCGTCCTTCACCTACCAGCAGTTTAATTGCCCTCTTCATTTGCACCCAGTTTAATGTCCCCTTCATCTGCCACCAGTTTTATGTCCCCCTTTATCTCTCCCCAGTCTAATGCCATGCCCCCAAAAGTATAACATAATTAAATCACTGATACTCTCCTCTCCTTGCTCCCCTGCTGCTTTATCTCTCCTGGAGTTTACAGGGAGCTACATGCGCCATGTGAGTGATATCATCACATCGTGCCTACAGTTCCCGGGTCCAGAGCGTAGGGAGGGGAACAGTTGTGAAGCAATACCATTGTATTCAACTCATCTGCGTCCTCTGCGCACATATGTCCAAGTGAATGGAGATTGAAAAACTATGGTTACCTTACCAGCCTAATGCCCTCCTCTGAGCGAATTTCCGTAGTCCTCCTGCAGGTACACTCCTGGGTCCCATGGCATTAATAAGTAATATATGGCGTACATCCGTGGCTCATTTTCCCTTACCTTCCACATCCTCTATGTCAGCTTAGTTCTTTCACCTGCATTTCCCACTGGAGTTGACAGCATCGGTCTCAGGCTTATTCCGCTTCCCAGATATTGTAGACTATCGAACTTGCTCCTTCCTCCCATTTGCTGATTTTCCTACAATCTAAATTTCATCTCCTCCCTACTAGTGAATTCCCATATATCTAGATTGCCCATCTGGCTAACTCCATTTTTAGGGTATTTCTACCCACTCATTTTGAGAGACTCAAATCTGAGACTGAGACTGTAAATCTGACGGCTCCACTGCAGGCCTTATATCGATCATATATGGAATTCTTTCTGACCTGACCCCTGAAGCGCTGTCCGATCATCCCTATATGCAAAAGTGGATGATCGGGCAGCACTTCAGGGGTCAAAATACCTTATGCAAAAATTTTTATAACATCCTGCAGATTTTTCTAGTTAGTAACGGTCTCAAAAATAGAAGGAGCAGAGGTTCCTCTGCTGGGTCCAGATTGTGACACGATAAAAGTCCTAAAGAAATGGTAGAAGAAAATCAAATTTATTTAAAGCAGTCAATCTTTTCACTAAGGAATAGGGCTCACGGACATGGCTGTTTGAGTTCTGGATCTGATCCAAATGTCTATTTCTTTACTTCCATTTTGCATCTCCTTTGCATCTGTTTCCATTCCATGTATCGATTCTTACCATTCATGTTGCATCCGTTTTGCATCTGTTTTTACTGCCTTGCTTTTTTTTAAAAAAAAACAAAAAAAAACGTTTATTGGCAATGAATTAAGGATAAACAGCCGTCTATTTTTTCACTGATCCATAGATTTCAATGACTAGCTTGGGTCTGTGAAAACTGACCTGAATAGGACATGTTCTAAAAAACGCAAAACAGATATACTGATCCTTACTGACATGTGCATGATCCCATAAGGGGGCATTCACATGGAGTAATGCGGCGCTAATTCTGGCACGATAAGTCGTGTAAGAATCAGCACTGCAAAACAGAATCCCATTGACTTCAATGTGTTACGCGCGTTAAATGGAACCCATTGAAGTCAATGGGATTCTGTTTTGCAGCGCTGATTCTTACTCGATTTATCGTGCCAGAATCAACACCACGTTACTCCGTGTGAATGCCCCCTAAGAAGGCATTGATTCTAGTGCCATCCATTAAAAAACTGAAGGCACTAGGATATGACATCTGTGTTGTCAGTGCTTAAGCTGGCAATACACATTAGATGTTTGTTAACTAAACCTACTCATTTAAGTCGGATCAGGTTTACTATCCTATCTAATGTGTATAGGGTCCTCCTAACTTACCTTCAGAAGTGTGGGGCAGGGGAGGTAAGGATCAGGTAGTTGAAATCTTTTTGTTCTTAGGGAAACAGCTGCTACAAGTACTGTCATCCTATTACTATTCAGCACACATGCATTGCTCGGCCAAGCCCAGTGTGCGTGTATATATGGGGAGGGGGAAACAGGTGAGATAGGTGTCAGCCAAATAATCATTCGGCAGCTATCTTATGTGTATGGCTGGTATTAGCAAATCTATCTATCTATCTATCTATCTATCTATCTATCTATCTATCAGTCTACTAAAGACTATTATCGGGTTAGTGTCACATATGTTGACAGTAATGGCTTAGCTAGCTCTATTCCCTTGTGAAACCTGAATCTTTTGAATGATTACATAATCCCGATTTAACCCTAAGGGTCCTAAGGATTTCAGAAATCTAATCCATTTCATTCATTTTCAGAAGTGCCAGCTGCCATTCTCATCCTACTGGAAGACTGAAGTTATTGGAATAAGTCATGTATATTGTGGATGTACCACAAGTCCCAGCAGCTGCACTTATCATCCTCATGTTTCAGCGAGAGGATCATTCACCAGAACTACACTCATCCCTCACAGTTTCCTAACACTAGTACGACTCATGTAGTCATAAATGAGATTCCAGTATTTGCTTGAATTTGCTTATTACACTCAGCAGCTTCTCTTATGGAGGGGTAACATGGCTGACAAGCTATAACCATCTCATCACTAATCCATCTTCCTACCTTTTAAGAGAATCTCCAGGCAAAGTTCAGGCTTGAAGGACAAGTGCAGAAGCATCTTCCAGGGCTCTACCCAGGAGCCTAAATATGGGGTTATATATAATTGAGAAACTTGAATCTGAGCAATCGCTGGGAGGGTTCAATATGGAAACATCACCTAAAACCTCCAGTCAAAACTAATGACTGTGCGTATCACATTGAAAGCAATAGGGAAAAAGCCTCCCATTGATTTCAATAGGTAGCGCACATATGCCGGCACACATAGAAATCAATGGGATCTGTTTTTTACGCACTCATTATGAACGAGTTTTACGTTCAGAATGAGCGGAGCGTAACTCCGTGTGCAGGCTCCCTTTTAATGTAGGAAAACAACAATTTACTCCATTAGCATTAGAGTCAATGAGAAATTGTATCTCATGCACATGATGCAGAATTTTCTCCATGTGGAAATATATCTATGGTGCGGATTATATAATCTGCCACGTGTCAATTCATTTCTCCCTTTATACCCAATCACGACACTCACCGGTTTTCTATTAACCTGTTCACCTCTAAAATGCTCCAAATAGCTGTTTTTTTTGAGCATTCCTCAACTTTCCCAGTCTTTTGTTGCTCCTGTCACAGCTTTTTTGGAAAGTGCTACAGGCACCACATTCAAAATGAGTGAATATTTGCAAAAGAACAATACATCCATTTGAACATTAATAAAGTTTTGAAAAGGATCGAGAAGGATTTGCAAATCATCGTATTCTGTTTTTATGTTTTACACAACGTCCCAACTTCATTGGAATTGGGGTTATGCAAGTATATACCGGCAGAGTTTCCTCATGCAAATCCCATACACAGGCACACACCCTTAGTGCATCTGTAGACACTTATTGGTTGGATTTGTTTGCTTCAAAATTTTGTGCCAACATTATGATGCAATTTTGGCAAACAGTGATGTATTTTAAAGGGGATCTACCACCTCTGCCAAGCATATTCAACTGTCACCACCATGTTACAGATTTATTTATTATGCTTACTTGTATAGCACCATCATATTCCACAGCGCTTTACAATTGACAATAACTGTCCCATATTGGGCTCACAATCTACAGTCCCTATCAGTATGTCTATGGCGTGTGGGAGAAAACCGAAGTACCCAGAGGAAACCCACGCAAACACGGGGAGAACATACAAACTCCTTGCAGATGTTGTCCTTTGCAGGATTCAAACCCAGGACTCCAGCACTGCAAATCTGCTGTGCTAACCACTGAGCCACCGTGCTGCCCAGATCATATTACAGTAATAAACAACAAACCACTGATATGTCACTTTTCTAGATTTAGAGAAAAACAAGTTTTATGCAACTGAAGCGGGCCTTCAGTCCCTTGAGCACTGCTCTTCCTGCTAAGACACCTACCCCCTATTGTACGGGTAGTGAGAGCCATGTTCCCACGGTTGAAGGCCTGCTCCCAGTGCACCATCTGCCCAACAAAGGTATGTGCTTTGTAATACAGTGGTGAAAGCTGAATATGCTTGGAGAAGATGATAGAATCCCTTTAAGATATACCTCCTATAAGCCTATGTTATGCCATGGCCCCTTGACAAGTGTATACAAATAATAAATGTGGTGCAAACATGTTCACCAGTTTTCCTTTGGTGAAAATGAAGCTGGAGGTCTGGAGCATCTTGTTTACTCTAGGTTCACACCTGTGCTTGGGTTTCCGTGCTATAGGTCCAATAATGAGGTCCTTCGGTTTCCTGCCCGAAAAATGAGAAGAGAAAAGAACTGCTTGCAGGACTTTTCTATCCACATTTTTCAAGTGCAATGGAGGACAGAATACGGAAACTGAGCAGTGATGTGAAGCCAGCCTTAGCAAATCTCCCACAAAAATTATTTTTTTCTTCAATGTGGCACAACATAACAAACTAACAACATCAATGGAGAAAAACAGAGTACAGAAGGATATAACAAAATGTCTGGGGTGGGTGGAGGACCCATAGAGGAACTTAATGCAGATTGTATGGGAATAGGGTGTGATGCATTGAACTTAAAAAAGAAACATGGGGGTGCTATTGGCTCCAAAATTAAAACAATTAACTAGCCTGATTCTGAATCAGAGTCCTTCGGATATTCTGTATCATCAGGCTTCTTCTTCCTCCAGTAATATAGGAGCAAAATCACATACTTTATTATTGGCACACAAATGCAGACGATTGTATGCCAAGAATAGGGACTTTTGGCCTTTTTACAGTCTGCATGACACTTTTCTAAAAAAAAAAAAGTAGATATTTGGGGATTTAGTGGGAGGGGCATGGCCTCCACAGCCAGACCAATTCATTATAATTTATACCCAAAATGGTTTTAATTATATCTCTAACCTCTGCCACCTGCATGGGTAGTATAGAGTGGTAAAGTTTCTGCAAAAAAAAAACATTCCGCAAAATCACACCGTGCGAGCCCAGCAGTTTGGTCACGTCGTTTCTCGTGCGAGGTGCGACTAGAGGAGGGAAAATTCCAGCACGTTCCAGGAGATCTCCCTTGACCTTGGATAAGGGAGAGGGGACCACAGGACGTCCGTTAACTGTTCCATATAGTGACAACACGGAGGAGCAAAAGGTCTGAATCTCCCTGCACTCCCACGAAGAGAGAGCTCACAGTGGACCCACAGCGCCAACAATCGTCAGAGACCGTAGGATAACACTTGTGAAGGAGGTCTGGGCACTGGTACCAGTGGGTCAGGATCTTAACTTTTTTTTTCCTGGGCACTACAGGGCAGCAGTAATTTGTGAGCAAACAGGAAGGTACAAGCCCAATCAGCTGGAGAAAGAGGCAAACCAAGGTCCGTGTCCCAAAGTCTGGTATGGGGGGAGGGGGAGGGGGAGGGGGGGTGGCCCAAGGTGGCAGCCGTTAGGAGGATATAAAGTAGCGAGAGAGTACACATAAGGGCCACAGTCTGGAGGAGGATACTCTCCAAGGCAGTGGAGTAGAAAAGAGCAGGGGCAGCAAGGAGAACTTGTGAATAGAGATGAGCGAACACTGTTTGGATCAGCCGATCCGAACAGCACGCTCCCATAGAAATGAATGGAAGCACCTGTGACGCTGACTTTGCCGGCGGCCGGCCGGTGTCACAGGTGCTTCCATTCATTTCTATGGGAGCGTGTTGTTCGGATCGGCTGATCCGAACAGTGTTCTCTCATTTCTACTTGTGAACAACGGGAGTTAATTAGTTGTACTCCAGCCAGGAAAGAGGAGTGTCAGGAGCGGACGCTTGCATCTGGCTGAGGGAGGGAAAGGGTGCCAACCCAGCAACCTTACCTAACCTAATATCACTAGCAGACCAACAAAGGAATTGATGGGCAGAGAGACCTGGCGGGAATATCAAGTTCCAAAAAAGAGGGATTACTACTAATTCTTTTTAAACTGTGGTGTCCCTTGTTGATTTCTATATGATTTGAGGACTGGACTGTGCCTCAGTGTACAAAGCAAGGTCCATAAAGGTATGGTTAGGTGAATCTAGTGAACAGGGCTGGTCCACACAGAGCCCTGACCTCAAACCTACTGAAAACCTTTGTGATGAACTGGAGATTGCAAGCCCAGCCCTCTCATGCAACATCAGTGTCTGTGTCCAATGTGATGTCACAGTACAGAAATAACGCCCAAAGTGATGTCACAGTGCAGAGATAATGTGCAAAGAGATATTACAGTACAGGAATAGTGTACACTGTGATATCACAGTGTAGGATTAATGCACATAATGATGTCACATTATATGAATAATGCACACAGTGATGTCACAGTACAGGGTTAATGCGTGCACAAAAAGTTCCCATTTTACGTTGTAATACCACAGCATATCAGGAAAGTAATTATAATCTGCTAAATATAATAATATAATATGATAAATATAATCACATACAGGCAGTATAGTAACAGAGGCACAGTTTTCTATATCCCTTTCCATCATCCATTGTCATCCCTAATTTCACCCTAGAGAGTGGTTGGGGGGAGGGGGAGGGCACCGACACTGTGGTGGCTATGGTATCATTTTTTTTTTATTTTTTATTTTTTTTTTTTTATTATAGTTGTGGGTATGTTAATAATATAAGGGGGTCGCTAGGAAGGGCAATTATAACAATAAGGGAGGATTCATTAGGGGGGTTATTATGAAAGAAGGGTAATTTTATATAAGGGCTATTAGAGGGCATTAAGAATACAATGGGGTGCAGGTTATTTCAAGGCGAGAATAGGAGGTATCATTAATATATTATATTTCTATTTTCAAAACTGCAATGGTTTTAGAATTCGCAGCGTGTCTGTTGCATGTATTTTTCCGTAATGCGTGGATGGGATTTGCTAGAACATGTACAGTATAGGACGAGGCTGTACATTGTTATATTACATGACCACTATGAAATAAATTACACTATGCAAACAGAGAAGGGGTCACGGAGCTTACACAAGTACTATGGTTCATTCAAACAGCTGTTCCTGGGGGTCCCGGGTATTGGAACTCCACTATTTTTTTTTTTTACCTTTTACTTAGGAAGCACCTGAGCATTGTTAATAAGGAGCTCTATTTAACAGGCTGCACAAGGAAGTTATTAATTTGTAGATACACATGGGGGTATTATTCATTATGGGGGGTTATACTATATATTTTATAATTGGGGTAACAGCAGGATGGGTGTGCAAGAAAGGACAATGTGGTCGGGTGCCTGGAAAAGTGAGGAGCCAAAGACGTCTGTGCTGCAAACTGTACAGAGATGAATGGTCCAGATGGAAGAGATGGGAAATGTGAATGATAAGTCAGAGATGTCATCTGTAAGTCACTAAATGTTACTGCATTGTATTCACCTGTCTGCAGTGGTCTGTAAAACCCTGTGTAGAGCTGATATATACCACTATATGGTCACTATATAGTGATGCTATTGGTATACCTACGTTTGGGGCTCCCTTGGATAGGTTCAGCCCCCGTGCTGAACCCCTAGCTACACCTCTGTTCCAAGGTGTCAGTGACAATGGGCCTCTTAGTAGTTGGGCCCATAGCAGCTTCTATGTCTCCTAGTCTATTACCTAGTTAATGACGCCCATGTTAATGCCTGTGGATATAGAATGAAATGTCATAAAAGCTCCTATAGGTATGTATAGTCTGTATAGTCTAGAGAGTTTGAGCTTCCCTGTAATTTTGCAGATGTTCTTATTTTCAGTCTTGCTTTAGCCTTACATTGCAGACAGGAAGACGTTAAGTGAAGAAATACTTCTGGTTGTGAAATTCATGTAGAACTGAGAGATGCTGATACTACAACGGAAATTGTGGGCTGAAAACCGCCTTTAGCTATAATGGGTAAATAATATCTAAGTAGTGACAACTGTCTGATCACTGTAGATGTTCCTCCAGAATTTGCTCTGCACAGTGTATGCAGAATAGACAGGTCATTAATCGTAGCCAGTGTCATCTAATGCCAATCCCCAAATAGCTCCAAGGTGCTGTCCTCATTATTGCTAAACCTGGAAATCATATCATCGAGTTATACATAACTAAAGATTATAGTGTACCTCTACACAAAGAGTTAACTGTCCATCTATTAGGAAATCAGAATTTATATTGGCAGTCAAAGTTTGGTTATTATGTTATATTTACTTACAACAATATTGGCATTTTCTAGGGTGTTTTTGCGGCAGTGGCACTACTGCAAAATTGACAAAAGCAAAAACTGCCATATTGGTTGTCACCTTCGAGGCCTGGTTCATATTTGCATTCAGTTTCCGCATGGGGACTCCCCGAATAGAATACCGAATGCATCGACAAGCGTTGAGCTTATGAAAGCACACAGACCACATAACCTTCAATGGGATCTGTGTGTTTTCTGCACAGTGTCCGCACGAGTCATGAGGTAGTTCATGAAGTACACTGCGCAGAAAACACACAGACCTTGTTACTGTCTATCGGGTCCGTGTGCTTTCATAAGCTCACCGCTTGTCAATGCGTTCGGTATTTCTTTTGGGGGGTCCCCATGCCAACTCCCCGAACAGAATACTGAAGGCAGATTTGAACCAGGCCTTAGTGCGCTCCTCAAAAATTATATACCGTATATACTCGAGTATAAGCCGACCCGAATATAAGCCGACCCCCCTAATTTTACCACAAAAAACTGGGAAAACTTATTGACTCGAGTATAAGCCGAGGGGGGGGAAATGCAGCAGCTACTGGAAAATTTCAAAAATTAAAATGGTCTGAGTTGCTGGGTGCAGTAGTTGCTGAGTGCTGGGGAAGGGGAGGGGGTGTTTTTGTTGTCTGTCTGTCCCTTCCCTGAGCTTGAGGACTGGGGTTTTTTCTTCCCTCCACTTGGAATTCAGTCTGGCTGAATATAGGGAATCTGCAGTGCTCCAATTAACCCCTTCCCGACGGAACAGGAGCACTGCAGATCCGCTATATTCAGTAGACCGGGCACTGTCAGACACAGGATACCTAATGTGTGTGTGTTTCACAGTGATTTTCTACGTATTCTAGGGAAAGGACTGATTTACAACTTTTATGTTTATTTCTTTTAAATCTTCTTTTTTCTTTTGCACTATTTTATGGGAGATTCTATACATTAATATTGTGGCTGGTCATAGACCCACCTCCTAAAAAAAAAAAAAAAAAAAAATTTTTTTTTTTGCTGACTCGAGTATAAGCCGAGGGGGGCTTTTTCAGCACAAAAACTGGGCTGAAAAATTCGGCTTATACTCGAGTATATATGGTAGTTACATAATAAATGTTTTAAGAAGGATGAAAAAAAAAATCACGATTTTAAATGAAGCACCCCAGTGAGTGCCCTGCTTATTTTTTTTTTTTTTTGTGCATGAATAGTTCTATATCTTTTATGCAGTGAGCACCATCCGGTTGGTAGCAAGTAAAAAGAGCATCCAGCACCTGACATTACCATTTGGGCACGGTTTATAGTGGGCGGTGTAGGCTATAATACAGATGTGGTGCCGCTTGTGTGTTTTTTTTTCTTCACTTGAAAAATTGGCTACAG
This sequence comes from Leptodactylus fuscus, assembly GCF_031893055.1. NCBI lineage: Eukaryota > Metazoa > Chordata > Amphibia > Anura > Leptodactylidae > Leptodactylus > Leptodactylus fuscus. The sequence goes on from NC_134273.1 coordinate 42,709,360, forward strand.
CCACAAAATAGAAAAATGTCAATATCTCTATATGTTAAAGAAACATAAATACAAGACTACAGTGAACTTTAAAGGGATTTTCACTGATGATCTATCCTAAACGCATGGAAATGTCAATTTTATGAGATTTACCATAAAAACTAATCCAGTGTCCATGCATTTTGTTTAAAGGGAACCTGCCAGTACGATTTAGGACACCAAACCACTCACAGGTTGTTATGGACTGGGGGTTTAGTGTCCCAATAGCCCTATTGTAATGCCATCCGTGCTCCCATTCAAAACAAAACAACGTTATACTTGCCAAGTGGATCTTGGGTGCATGTGCCATGACCCCAGGGTGCGTGGTCATTTAGTAACTTTGCAGATACCAGGAGCACGGACAAAGTATAAAGCTTTTTTTTTTTTTTTTTTTTTTTTATGGCTAGAGTTGCAACAGGGCACTAAACCAGTCCATTTTGTATTTATATAAATGAGTCTTAAACCAGTTGTGAACTCACTGAACCTGAAGATATTGTGTCCACCTATCAAAACACTTTTCACTGAAATCTACTAGGAGGACTCTGGTATACCGTATAAAACTTAACCTTTAATAGAATAAATAATTAAAAATAATGTCAAAAAACGTGGTGACTGTTTCTTGTCACACTCCGGACCAACAAAGTTGCCGTAGCAGATGAATATTTGCCTATAGACTTTGGCATAACATTCCCACTCACTACACCTCCTGAGGGGAACAGATTCAAATTACAGGGGAAGGACTCTGGCTAGCTTCCATCAACTAGTAAAGCGCGTCCTTGGTTAAAGGGATCGGCGCACCTTACTGGCATATAGCCTATGGAATCAGCATAGCTTACTGACCCTTCTTCCCTGTAAATAGCATGTCATAGCAAATCTTATGGGAGTTCAATATGATAGCGTAGGATTCTAAATGAAACACTCAGTCTTCTCCAAAGCACTTGCACCTGAGGATACTGGCCTTATTCCACACCAACAGGACTCATGCCAGATGAAAACTGAATTTGGATCCACTAAACTCCCCATAGAGAAGCTACTTTTGACATGTAACTAAATAGCCCTGTCATCATGGTTCTGCCCTGGGATTCTGTTTTGAAGCGCTCACTCTGACACGTGTTTACGTGTCAGAATGAGCGCAGCGTTACTCCGTGGAAATGGGCCTTTAGTTTAGTGGCAGGGACAGGTCATTTTAACACCTACATTTCCTGTAGTTTCCTGTCATTTACACATTTTATTACCAAATACCACACGTGCATAAAATCTAATAGTGAGTTTACCATCGTTTGAGAAAGGACATAAAAAATTTGTATTTTTCTTTTTGTTATTTTATATGACCATTTGGGCCTAAATGACAGCACCTAAACACACTATGAACATGACACTATGAACTAAACATTTTCCCAAATTTTACTTATTCGTCAGTAGAATACTCAGAATTCCTACTTGACTATATAACTAGAAATGTCAAATCTTATAGTATTTTGTGTTATTGCCTGTTTCATGTAGAAAGCTCAATTGTCATCTTTGTCTCCATTATGTGATTTATTTATTTTTCTAGTTTTAAATAAGAAAGTTAAAAAAGCTAAGTAAGCTTATATGGGTTACATACAGTGCGGAGACCAAAAGAATCTAATGTATATCCTACTCAAGGATATGTTTAGTGATTGGAGTGGGTAATTAGACAAAGAACAGGCATAGAGTTGGGCAGACACATTAGATATTTAAACAGGGTCTACCAACAATGTAACTTGTATGAAAACTCTGGATAAGTTGGATTTTGACCCATCTGACACGTTGTTCTCCTAGGAGATAAGTGGCTCCAAAAGTTATCCATTGACATAACACGCGTATTCAACTGTGACAAGTATACACAATAATGGGACAGTAAGGGAACATAGCTGGTTTGAAAGATAACTTAAATCTTAAAGCGTAACTAAACTGCTACATAATTTTCCCACAAATTTTGTGACATACTTCATTAAAATAAATGGCCCATGTCTTCACTTATTTGTCTCCTTCTGCCAATGATGAAATATATACAACTAGAAGTTATAGAGACAGGAGGGGGAGAAAGGAGAGCTTTTCAAATCGGACAGATGCGCACTGTAGAGAGACCGTTTTCTTTCACAACAAATCTGGGTTATACGGCCTTCTTCTGATACAAATGACTCATGTAAGGCTAGGTTGACATCTGTGTCTGAGTTTCCGTTGGAGACTTTTTCCTCCACTGTTTTCAGTTTCAAAACTGCTATCTCTGTTATGGGGTGCGCTGGGCTCCATATGTGACCACTGTTTTAGTGTTCTGCCTCTCCGTTGTTTCAGGTCCCCCAACAGACCAGAACGATGGAGAGCAAGCGCTAGTGTGAACCTAGCTTACTTCTGTAGACAGCCTCATATATCTGTCCTTCTGCTCTCCCTAGACTTAAAGTAAACTGACACTGCTTGTGTATGGAGTACAGACTGAAATCACTCAGATAAGAAGTAAAGAGGAAAGACAAAAGCACTTTTCTTTAGGGAAGTACTGTATATTGCAAAGTTTGCTCCCTTCAGCTGCACTATAGCTTTATGGTAAAACAAATATGACTTTACTTATACTTTAAGGTTGTGGCAATTTTACAGACAGGAAGAAAGTAAATGGACAGAAAACAATGGGGAAGATTTATAGTCATGATATTCCCTGCGCCATTGGGAAATGTTCTTAGTTTATTACTGGGGCTTTATGCCTCCTCTGGCAGTCCCAGCGCTTAGACCTGAATCTACATGAGCTCGTAAATGGTGTAGATTTCAATCATCCTTTGCATCAGAAAACTAGGGTACATACTGATAAATATTTTGGCCCTGCCCACACTTTATTCCCGACTTGACCATTTAAGAAAAGTGGAAATAGTAGCATAAAAATGTAATTTCTACAAATCTGTTATGCAAATAGTGTTTAAAAAGTAGTTTTTGATTTTATTTTTTTTACACCAGTTATCTTTTGTAAGGGGATAAGAAATCTACCCCAATGTGTCCGTCTGTCTACAAATGCATCTCAATAAATTAGACTCTTATCAAAAAATTTTTTCTTTTTTTTAGTAATTCAATTGAAATAGCAAACCCCATATAGTATATTGTGTCATTACAAATAGAGTGAACTTTTCCAAGTGTTTATTTCTGTTGATGTTTATGGCTTACAGACAAGGAAAACCCAAAAGTCATTCTCAGGAAATTAGAATAATATATAAGACCAACTGTAACAAAACATTTTAACACAGAAATGTTGGCCAAATGAAAAGTATGTACAGTAAATACGCTAAATACTTGGTTGGGGCTCCTTTTGCATGAATGACTGCATCAATGCAGCAATGTGGCATGGAGGCGATCAGCCTGGAGCACTGCAGAGGTGTTATGGAAGCCCAGGTGCTTTGATAGCAGCCCTCAGCTTGTCTGCATTGTTGGATTTGGTGTCTCTCAGCAACATCATAGTGATTGGGGAAAGCCTGGTTCCTTGATTGCTATACACATAATCTGCCCAGGGGAGGTAAGTAAAAATTTACAAACACTTCTACTCACCTCTCCTGGGCTTCCAATGATCAACTGGATCCTGCTCGGGACTCTTCCAGGCTTGTGATTGAGATTATACAGCTGGGGCTCGTGATAGGGTCCCAGCAGTCATGTGAGGCACGCCGTTGTAATGAGGTAATTGCGTTTCCCATGACTGCTGAGGTCCAATAACAGGCTCCAGCAGTGACGTCTAGGACACATCACAGGCAGAAGAGGCCCAAAGAAAATGCAGGAGAGAAGCGGATGGAGCGAAGTTGTCCAGGAAAGGATATTGTCTGACAAACTCACCAACTCTTTGCTGGGGTTGTCTGATGTGACTTGGGATTAACTGGATGACCGAGTCAACCAGTTTACAACCATTGAGTTGCCTGTCTAGATACGACACTGGGAGCTCAGGCCTCTGTAAGTGACACCTGCTGTCACACCCCCTTACTCTGTTGCGAACTGTGTCTGCGCCAGAAACATTTAGGCTTGTGGCTCTCCCCTGTGCATGGCCTGTTGCTTCTCTGTCTGACTTACTGAGAAATGGCCTATAATTTTATACTGGGAACAAAATGGTGAAGATGTCCCTAATTTGTCCCTTAGTGTTAGAATAACCACTAGCTGCAGAGATTAGAGGCTAAGAATGATTGATTGTTGCCATTACTGTCTTGGAAATGGCCTGAAATGTTATACTGGGAATAAAACTACGAATATGTGCATAATTTATTTAGCCACTGATAAACACCTTTAAATAAGTGTTAGAACAGATAACTGCAGAAATAACTGGCTAAGAATTCCATTTTCTTTGGCACAGTAGTACTAAAGGCCTGTAATGTTATGATGTGAATGAACAGTGAATAAGCCCCATATAATAAAGACCTTGAAAAAGGCGTGAGAACAGATAACTGCAGATATTAGTGGATGATAAGTCACTGTTTTTTGCTGTACTACACTGCAAAAGGCTTGTTGTGTTCCACCTTGAACACACAGGTATGAGTAATGAGCAGCAGTATATCGGCAGCGAGTGCTGCAATGTGTATTAAGATTCTTGTTTTTAATGGCACTGCAACCAACCCAAATTCTTCTTTGATTTCAGCCCTATACTTTCCCTACACTTGTAATCCTCTTTCCCTGAACTTCTATCCATTTTCTATCACTGTCCCTAGCTCCTGCTGATGTCTGTCTTTGCAGTAAGAGCGATGTGAACTAACTGTACCAAAAATGGCCTATAGTTTTTATAGGGCTGTGACATCACAGGGCTGGCTGCTGACCAGCTGCATGCTTGGCTTTGTGGGTAATCCCACATTCCCAGAGGTCCCTGCTCCTTGTCCTAATATGTGCAGCAGCCATTTTATTAAAAAGTGTGATTTGAAGCGTGAGGAAATCCGGATTCTTGGTGAATCAAAAATTTCCTGAAATTCGGATCGAATTCCACTTTTGCGGCTTTGATTCCCTCATCTCTATTTATAAGCTATTTTCTTAGCAATTTTCAGACTCATTATTTTCACAATTATTACCTCTACAAAGCAATCTCAGATTGTATTGAAAATCGCCAGCAGACAACCAGAAGGTCAGTATAACACTGAATGCTAGTCCTTTGGAGCTTGAAGTTTTGTGCTGGCTGTTCTGGTAGATAATATACAAGGCATTATATAATGGAAACATTTTAACCATAGAAAGGACATCTGGATCTGTACAGAGTATTCACTATTCATTATATTATATAATTACATAATTGTGTAAGACCAGCGTTTGATGAAGATCAAAGAGATGTTAAGACACATAAATACTCGGTCCTTTGTGCGGCTGAATTAGAACACAAGTAACTGGGGCTAATGTTACATGAGAAAACATGAAATTATCTCTGCTATAAATACATTCCCAAAGGTAATGATCAGGCTGTTGTGTGATCTGAAGGTGAGGCGCTGCCATCTAATTACTAGGCCCCTTGTGGACGTCTAATGTATGCACTGGAGTATTAGCAGCCGTCTCCGTAAGACGCCCTTAACAGTGATCATGGCTCTTTGTTTACTCTTAGAGATCAGTACATTATTAGCAAACATGATCAAGATAAGACACTATTTACACTAAAGGGATTTACATGAGTTCGCTAAAATATTTTAGTTGAAAGTGGATGTGTCACCCTTTACGACTATGTTCTAGTAAATGATTGTATTCCCAAGAAGTAAGAATTCTGCATCATATTTTCTTAGAACTCAACATGATGCCCTCCCTCTGTTGTTTCTCCTAGAAATATGTGATTATGTTATTTCCCTTGTCAAGGAGTCTTGTTTCTCCATTCAATTACATGGGACTGTTGGAGATAGCTTCTCTTTGTCTCATAGAGATGCATGCATGACCTATCATTCTATTGATATGAGGTACATGGAACCGGCTTTCTTGTGATAGGTGGGTGACCCAGTGTCCCAGACAATCAACCCCTAAGCACTCTGCATTTTTTTTTTTTTGAAAAACATATAACAATACAATTGTCTATGAGAGCTTGGTAGACCCAATGTCTACACCAGTAGAAAGAAAAATGCAGCACAGCAGATTGGTAAACTAATCTTTTGTGTATAGCCAGTTTTATTTATCAACCCAAAGCACCATGTTAACTTTTGAATACAGGTCCACTTTAACCATAGGGCCAAAGTTGTGTTTGCACTAGGCCCTATGGTTGCGGGAACCTCCTCCTCCTGACATTTGCATTAATGTTTCTGGCCAGAGTGGAAGTGGATACCAATTGGCCATGGAATATCCTGTGGAGCGACGAAGCGCAGTGGGGGCAATTGAAGGGGAACATGAAACTGTTGGGGCAACCTGGAAGGCTGCATGAAACTGTGAAGGCAACCTGAAGGGGAGACATAAAAACTGTGGGGACAACATGGAGGGGGGACATAAAACTGTAGGGGTAACCTGGAGGGCTACATGTGAAACTATGGAGGCAACCTGAAGGGGGTACATGAAACTGTGCAGGTCAGGTATTTCTAAGCAGTGCTGATGAGGAGACCAAATTATGAAACCTTAGCACTGGGCCCACCAATGTGTTAAAAATGCCATGTTTGTTAGAGATGAGCGAGTAGTACTCGATCGAGTAGGTATTCAATCGAATACTACGGTATTCAAAATACTCATACTCGATCGAGTACCACTCGCTATTCGAATGTAAAAGTTCGATGCAGAACCAGCATTGATTGGCCGAATGCTATACAATCGGCCAATCAATGCTGGTTCTTCTCCTACCTTTAGAAGTCTTCTCCGTGCAGCTTCCCCGCGGCGTCTTCCGGCTCTTCATTCACTCTGCCAGGCATTGGGCCTGGGCAGAGCCGACTGCGCATGTCCACTTGTAGTGCAGGCACGCGCAGTCGGCTCTGCCCAGGCCCAATGCCTGGGAGAGTGAATGAAGAGCTGGAAGATGCCACGGGGTCGCTGCAAGGAGAAGACTTCTCGGAGGATCCAGCCCGACCCTCACTCGTGGACTTGGTAAGTATAATTTGATCGAACGTTGCCTACCCCTGAAACGAGCATTTTCCCCCCATAGACTATAATAGGGTTCGATATTCAATTCGAGTAGTCGAATATTGAGGGGCTACTCGAAACGAATATCGAACCTCGAACATTTTACTGTTCGCTCATCTCTAATGTTTGTATCTATAGAATCTAAAGAGAATTTGGAACTGTGTATTAAAAACAAAACCAAAAAAGAACCTAAGCTTGAACTGATGTAATATACTAACCAGGGTTAAAGGCTGAACTTCCTTACATAAATGTGAAAAATATACAACCATGAGAGTATTCAAGGGCGGACATTCTCTTTAAAGCGGCCTTCTGTCTGACATTTCTGGAAACCATTTTTTACCATCAGGATCACTTCTGACCACATGAAATATATTTTGTTGGTAGTAAGACTTAGGAGATCTTTTTCAGTGATTTTTTTTCCATATGGAAACCTCTTCCAGTTGTCACAGCACATCTTTGTATATATGTGGTTTATGTTTCTTTGATCATTGTTATGATCATCTTTTTACATCTGTGGTCTTCTTTATTCGTAGAGTAAAGACGGTTCTATTTTTTTCTCAATTGACTGACTGCTTTATATATCAGATTGGGGGAGTTGTATCAAAACTAAGGCTAGGTTCACAATAGCGCTCAGTCTCCGTTTGGGGATTCTGTTCCCCATTCCACTTTAAAAATGCAGAGAAACCTCCTGCAAGCAGCACTTCTATTTCTGTAATTTTCCGCCCTTTCAGAAGGAAACTGGGTGGAAAACAACAGAGGACCCCATTTATAGTCTTTTATTTATTTATTTATTTATTTATTTTATTTATTAGGGGGCCTGGCGACAACCACTACCGCTACTTTTTTTTTTTCTTAATAGGCCGTTACTGGCTGGAGTAACTCCAGCCGGTAATGGGCCCTATTTACTTACCGATCTTGGTTCCTGCCCACAGCCGCCTGCACTTCTCCTCCTGCAGAGGCTGTGAGCAGAAGCCGGAATACTTGATGGTCTTTTCAGAACCCCGATTATAATGATCGGAGGCCCAGGAGAGGTGAGGGAACATAAAAAAACTGTGTTACTTACCTCTCCTGGCTCCAGGCAGGCTTCAGGCCTACTTGTATGATCCTACTGATCCTTCAGGCCTACTTGATGTCCCTGACGTCACATGGCCAGGCCCAGCTCAAGTGACGTCCCGTACGTCATTGAAGATGACCGACAGCAGGGACCGCACCAGAGCCAAGGAGAGATAAGTAACAGTGCTTTTTATGTTTGTATCCTCCCCTGGATCTCTGATTATTATAGTCTGGGGTCTGAAAAGACCCCAGAGTATAATAATTGTTCATGGGTGTCCACAATGGGGCATAATACTGTTTTCAGGGACCACTATGGGGCATAGTACTGTGTGCAGGGGCCACTATGGGGCATAATACTGTGTGAAGGGGCCACTATGGGGCATAATACTGTGTACAGGAGCCACTATGGAGCATAACAGTGTGTGCAGGAATGCGGGGGGGGGGTTCATTTGTGGACTTTGGCGTCGGTGTGTGGGGGGGAGGCCATGTCAAATGTTTGCCAAGGGGTCCTGCCATTCCTAGTTATGCCACTGCCTGTGCGTTTGGCTGGTGAATACATTGAGCACTGTGTACACAGCGATTGGAAAGGCAAGGATGGTAATAAACCATCACAGCCCGCTCCCCACTTCAGCAGATGCTAGATTTTGTGCCGCTGCTGAAAACTGCAAGAATGTAACAGTACGTCCTTGCAGATCAAGAGGGGGATCGCCCAGACATATATAGTCTATGGGCGGTCTGAAAGAGGTAACAATGAATCCAAGGTCATCTTCACAGCCCTAAAGGATGCTGAGATAATGGGCTTTAAAAGCCCTCCTCCAGTCTCATGCAACATCTTAGATCGGGGGGGGGGTAGAATAGAATTTTGCCATGTTATCCCCTCTTCTATCAGTCATAGCGCATACTATACCTTTGCTCTCTGATTGTCACATGGAGGGGTAATGTAATACCCCTCTGAGACATATCAGAGGGGTATTCTTTTGTAATACCCCTCTGAAAATAACCAGGAAGTTTATTGGTGCCGTGACCTAGATGCTTATCATTGTCCAGGTCACAGAACCAAAAGAGTTGTACTAAACACATAATCTATATCAATAAAGTTCACATTTGACGCTGTTCATACCTGATCTTTATCGAGTAGAATACAGTGACTAACTCTTTAGCAATATATGTTACATGTTGGTGATATGGGAAGGTGAGGGGCACTTATGACACCTTTTCACTGGGCCCAACAATGTGTTAAAACAGCTCAGGTTTGCCACTGCAGTATTGTCTTGCACCAGTTTTGATACATGTCCATGTTTGTATAATGTATTACACTAGATGACGTTCAGTTTGTACATTATTACTTTTCCTAATGTGTTGTCTCTAGTAGTCCCTAGCATAATGTTGTCATTGTCGTGCTGTATTTTTCTTGCGTCTTTATATATGTTTTATGAGTAGCTCTTGTGGGCTATGCCTCTTCTAAGTTGATTTTCTGTTCACTCAATAGCTCCTTGTGTTCCATTTATAGAATAGTATGATGTAAAGGAAGCCAAATTCATTCATTACTGATGTTTCTTTCCCTGGGAAGCCGCCCCTGTTTTCACAGCTATTGTTTTAGTGTGGTGTTCAATGTGCCATTATGTGATTTAACTAGGAGTGTCTATGAGGCCAGACATTGTGACTACAAATCATTTATTTATGTTTATTCTCTTTGTGGCCAAGGATTTACCTGTATTTTACAATAATTCACCACATTTTAGTAATACCCTCTAAATATATAAAACCATGTCTCTGTTAACAGTTAAAGGGATTGATCAATTCAGACAATCCCTATTCGTTAAAAGGGTCCCATGACAATAAGCTGATCAGTGTCATTTTACTGGAACCTCTAGTAAACAGCTGTGAGTTGTGGGAATATGTGTTGGATATAACCATTAAACAAGCCCATTCCAATTAATAGATTGTGTGTGTGTAGTCTATGGGGTCCATGTGCTTTCATTGGTCACCGCTCTTTAATAGATTCGATATTCCATTCAGGGGGTCCCCAAGCGGACTAACTGAACGGAATATCGAATGCAGATTTGAACCAGGCCTTACAAAGCATGTATGTCGCTAAGTTTTTCTGTTAGCTCCCATTAACTTCTATGGTGGGTTATAGGAACAGCATAGCTCAGTGAACTGAGATTTGTACAGAAACACAGCAAAGGAGGAAGAAGATAAATTTAGTTGAGTGTGTGTGATATATATATATATATATATATATATATATATATATATACAGTATATATATATATATATATATATATATATATATGCAGCAGCTACTGGAAAATTTAAAAAATTAAAATGGTCTGAGTTTTTGGGTGCAGTAGATGCTGGGGAAGGGGAGGGGGTGTTTTGGTTGTCTGTCTGCCCCTTCCCTGAGCTTGAGGACTGTTTTTTTCCCCCCACTTGGAACTCAGCCTGGATTAATATAGGGTATCTGCAGTGCTCCTATTAACCCCTTCCTGACGCAAGAGGAGCACTGCAGATCCCCTATATTCAGTAGACCGGGCACTTTCAGACACAGGAATACCTAATGTGTATAATGTGTTTCACAGTCATTTTCTACTTTTATATGTATTCTAGGGAAAGGAGGGATTTAAAACTTTTATTTTATTTTTTTTAACCTTTCTTTTCATTATTTTATGGGAGATTCTACTCCTGCGGCTGGTTAAAGACACACACCTCCCCCCCCCCCCAAAAAAAAAAAAAAAAAAAAAGTTTAAGCCGAGGGGGGCTTTTTCAGCACAAAAACTGTGCTAAAAAATTTATCTCATACTCGAGTATATACTGTATTTATTTTTTAACAAAATAAGGAGGAACATGAGGAATATGTAGGGGAAAATTTATTAATAATAATTATATTAATAACAATTATATTAAAAAAATGGTGTGTGTTTTAATTTTTTATTACTTTTATTTTATCACTTTAGGCTGCTGTCTCATTGATGGCTTCTATTACTAAGGTAGGGCTTATTGTTGGCTGGTAAAAAGACTACCACTAACTACCCTATTATTACCCAGGTGCTTCCCTGCCCGTGGAAGTGTCAGAAAGAGCTGGGTAGGGACTGCAATGATTCAACCAATGCTAAGCTGCAACTGCTTGTTGTACCTGGCTAGCAATGAAAAAAGAAGGGATTCAATTTTTTTTTTTTTTTTCAAATGACATTTAGTCTTCCTGTTTTTCATTACCAGCTAGATATGATAAATCAGCAGCATGGCATTGTCAAAGTGCAAAACCCATGGTTTTTGACTTTCACAGCCACAACCAGCTCAGTACCTGACCATATGATGACCTAGTAGACCATAGCTCTTCCCAGCACCCCTGGTAGTGGTGGTTAGTGGTAATAGTCTTGGTGTAGTGGAAGCCTTTTTACTGGCTAACATTAAGTTCCACTTTTTTTTTTTTTTTCTAAATAAGAACTCCCCCACACATTCTTCTTTGAACATTTTATTAAAAAAAAATGTTGGAGTACAATAAATCCATAGTCCAAACAAACTACAAACAAAAATACTAAAAAACAACACATTAAAGGGGTTGTTATATGAGAAGTTGAAAAAAAATATATATCAAAAACTACCTGTCTCTTGTGCTCTGTCTCCCAGTGCAGTCTGTTCCTGCTGCTCTGGTGTCTTGTTTTGGCAATAGTGACCGCTGCACATGACCACTGAGGCCAATCAGTGGCCTCAATAAAGGAACTGGGACATTACTCACAACTGTCACCTGTGATGTTCCGTGTCCTTTCCTTAGACCTCAGTGGTCATGTTCGACAAGACAGGACCAAGGTGGGAGACACCAGAGAACCGGGACAGGTATGTGTTTTTGTTTTTTTTTATTCACTTTCCTTGGCCTCTGTGAAGGATACTACTTTACCAAAGGCACTTTGGCACACCTGGCGATCAACCTTCTTCCTACTTTCCACTTGCACCCCGTGAGTGTGTCCGGGTCTTATAGGAAATATGAAACAAGCTTTATAAAATTTATATATTTATTAACCCAAGTGGGTTTGTACTAGCCACTTCGCATATACAGAAATATACTGTATATCAGTGGATGACAAGCAAATACAGTTAAAAACATAATACAATACATAAAATAAAATGGGAATAAAAGGTAGAAAAGAAACAATACCAACAAAAGTCTGTAGTTGGTTCTCTGGGGCCTGGCTTCCAGGCCTCAGGGCACATGCTTTAGTCAGTAAGGAGCTTCAGTCTGCTCACATGACGTCCAGAAACAGAACTAACTTGACTCCTCATGTGAGATAATATAACTCTCCCCAGTCTCCTCCCAGAGTGATATCATTAGGGATAGAGGTCCAGCCCTCTATCCTCAAAACCAAATAAATAAGAACAGACATAGTTCCATGCCAGATGATCATAGTGTCAGGCCAGGGGTATGATGGGGTTCGTGGTGAGGTCTCTATTGCGTAGACACCAAAGATAACACCCCAATCCCCTTTAGGTAATGAGTTCAGTGTCTGGACCTTTCCCCCGGCTCTCAACACTAATGAGTTTGTACGAGCGTTTGGGTCTGCCTAGCATACCTGAGGAATTTAACAGTGCAACTGTGGCATGTCCTCCTACGCAAATATTATCAGAAAACCATATTTCCTTTGAAGTTTGGCTTGAAGACAGCCGTTCTGGGCTATGTGTATTCAGAGATCTTTCAATATACACCTACAGGATGCCCTTCTGCTGGGATAATGAGATTAGCACAGGTATGCTAATTGAGCCAAGCCTGGAACAACAAAGGGCTTTGATTACAGAGCTGTCATCCCACATTCCGGGGTCTAAACTGGTTTTGTTAACAATACAAACTGTCACGACCTGAAGACTTGTATAAAAATTGTGTGTTTTTCTGGTGGAGTTTGGTTGGGGTTTTGATGTGGTGGTCTGGGGTCTTCTGGTGGTTTCCTTGCCATTAGGCCATCTGTTTGGGCATTGAGTATCGACCTTCAGACTTTACTTGAGGTTCTTTGGATTGAACCTCAGGTGTTGGTTATTACCATTATCCTATGGGACGATTCTGGGGCCCTTATTAGGAGGAGGGCTGGCTTCACTTGTTGCTGGTTTTTGTTGTAACCAACTGGAATTCGTGGCTCTGGGAGGAGGATTGTTTTGTGGCATCACAACTGACTAGGAAGTGGTGTGAGTGTTGCCTTGTGTGTGAGTCTGGTTTGTCCCTCCACACTTCTACTCTACCCTGTCCTTCAGTTCTGTTTGCCTGGCACTATCTGGTTATTTGTGAGGTTTGGGTTTGTTTGTTTTGCCCCAGTCCTGTGTTAACCCTTTCCTCACCCTTCCACTATCCCTCTCCTCATTCTCTTGTTGCGTATTGTGTTGTGCTTCGTGTCTGTTGTCCAGCACGTCCCATCCTGTTTGTTTTGTCTGCAGCTGCACCTTGGTTTTCGTAGGGGTGACCACCTTAGTATCCCCAGTCCCTAACTCTCTTGTAGCTCTCGCCCTATCTGTCGGCTAAGCCTTCATGTTAGAGAGCCAGGAGTTGTCGGTGCCAAGGCTAGCTTGGGAACAGCTGACCACCACCCGCAGGCAGGGCCTAGCTAGCGGCCGTAGTGTCAGGGAAAGTCTCCTTCCCCTGTTCCCTTAGCGGTGCAGTCTGCAGTCCAGATTCTGGGTCTAGGCATAGACATGAACGTAACACAAACGTCACACTGTGTATGAGGGGTCTGCAAAGGTGATAACTTACCAGGGCCAAATACATAATATAAAATACATAGCTGGGAGTCTTTTATCATCACAGTCTCATATAAAAAAAAACTGATACCTTGGACAACCCCTTTAAGGCTAAGGCCACAATGGATAGGTCCACTGTGGGACATCTGTGGTGGATATTCTGCAGTAAACCAGCCTGTGGTTTAAAAAAAAAAAAAAAAAAATCAGAATCAGCTGGTTTGTGCCTCAGTTTTCACGTACAGTGTCCTGATTTGTCCAGGTTTCAACCTGTGTATTGGAAAGGTTGAAATTTGTAGCAGAAAATGCAGCAATAATTGACATGCTGAAAGCTCAAAACCTGCAGTTCAGAACACTTTGCAATGTGTGTTTCTTTTCTGAAGTGGATGGGATTTGATTAAGTCCTTAAACCTGGCTAGAAACACTCTCTTTTTTTCGCCTGTTTTCCTCTGCACCATCTCTTTGCTTTCAACAAAACTGTGGATTGTTGGGTTGTGAAGCTCATCAATTAGCATTAAAGATGCCTATGTCCCTTTATGGCTAACTTAGCCTTGGTTCATACTAGAGCTATTTTGTTTTAGAATCAGAACAATGAATCAGAAAAGTAATAGAATGACGGTTGCAGATGGAGCCATGGTTACCATTCATTGTAACAAGGCGGAAGTTTTATTTAGCTGCTTTATTTACTATTCAAACAGAGCAGAGCTCTCAACTTGTTTTTATCACTGTTATAGTAACATTTATAACAAGCCGCTCTATCAATTATTAATGTCGAGTTCAAGGATGTAAATTCTCCTCAAAACATTAAAATTGGTTCTATACAATATGCCGTATAAATCAAGTTTTATGAGGTTTTAAAAGAATTTCCATGCCATTATATATTTCGGAAAAATCATTTAGTTTTAGTGGCCATTATGCCGCATTTAGTTTTAGTGGCCCCCACATGCAATGACCTCTGCACAGGTTACGCATGCCTAGCAATCAATAGGGTCTGCTCCAGACCATTGTATCTATGGCCTATGATCCATCTGCAGGAACTCACAAACTATTTTAGGTTTCCTGGCAAGATTTTGAATTGCAGGATTTATTTTTTAATTACAGATAATAACTTAGAAAGTAAAAACAAAAAAACATAAAAAATTCTTTAAAAAATATTTTTAATATAAAAATGTGATTTCAACAACAGGTAATTTCCTGGCGACTCTTTCCCTATAAAACCTATCAATAACTTATTATTAACCAGGGAAAATTAAATAATGAAATATATCTCACAAAAACAGCTAAAATAACAATAAAAATCATAGAAAATATTAAAGGGGTTATCAAGTCTCTAACATTGATAAAGGCCCGTCAAGGACTTTATCAAGACAAGCATATGATATGACAGTCTTAAAAAATCTACCCAGTGAATATAGATTCTCACCTACAGGACCTTGTGGCTGAACCAACTGGCCGGCTTTTAGCTGCTTGTGAAGTAATCTACAGGTATACTGTCAAAGGTCACTGGCTGAAAAAGTGCCATAAGCCTGACTTTTATATCCAGCGATTTTGTTAAAAAATAAAACAGACACCTGACAGACGCCATTATAGTCACCGGTCGTGTCCGCTATTTTGGGGGATTCATTACTGTATGTGTTTCCATCCTTCTGGTCCTCCGATAGTGTTTTGAACATTACAGTGAATGGTGACAAATGCAAATGGATGGTTCTAAATCTGCATCCGCAATTATTTTACCTCTTTTAGTCCAGTGTTCTGATGGATAAAACAACATTCAACATAAGGCTAGTGTGAACCTTGCCTTATGTGCTCTCATGTGACATCAGTACACTTGCCATCATAATATCACTATTTTGTCTCTGTTTAGCAGGTAAGATATCACTGCATTCCTATACATGCAGATGACATGTAATCTGTATATACAGTAATGGTAGCAGGACAAGGATCACGTCTTCTCTGTAGCCCTCTTTGCTCCATGTGACACTGGGAATCCTCTCATGTTACTACGGGTTTCCATAGTAATCAGATCCTCAATATAGCAATCTTAGTGATGGTTACTAGTCTCAGCAAGTCGTCATTGTAATAGCCTGATCACTCTATTGGAGGTGCTCTTTACAATCAATATTCCATATATTCTGCTCTTTACAATCAATATTCCATATATTCTGCTCTTTACAATCAATATTCCATATATTCTGCTCTTTACAATCAATATTCCATATATTCTGCTCTTTACAATCAATATTCCACATAAAGAGTGACTTTGCAACACAGATTACAGCCACAAGCACTACGACAGCAGAAGAAATGGTGATGGATGGGCTTCAAGATTGTTCTCCAGCATAATCTTAAGGACAAGGATGTAACTATAAGAGCTGAATAGTTTCCTGCTGTAACTGGTAACTATGGGCCCAATGTTAAAAAAAAAATAAAAAATAAAAAATTAAAAAAATTAACGTTGGTATTGGCCAATGTTTGACATCATTGTCTATTATTCCTGTAACGTGACATGCATTCATGTGCATTCACTTTATCGCCATTTATTACTCTGTGTTATTCCTTTGTTACATTTTGTTGTATTCAGGACCTACTACAATTTGTGAGGATCATTTTAAGGTAAGTAAGTTAGCATTTACTTTATTATTCTTAGAAACAACATATTGTATATACATTAAGATCCACCTATGAGACTTAAGCCTGTATGCTACATTTTAGCAACATTTTCAATGATGGCCGTATGCCAAAAAATAAGAAAAGGAATTGTCCTTGGGCCTTAACAGGACTAGTCTCATAATAAGCAGAGCAGTGGAGGAGGCTCCGGCTGTAGCCAGCTGTCTTGTTGCCAAAAACAGGTCTGATATGAGGTTTGTGAGGTGGGGAGAAGATAGCCGATCTCCAAGCAAACACATTAAAGGATTCTTTATATTTTTCTCACAGCTTCAATCATATTACGTGCCAAGACTGAAGGAGACCGTGGAAAAGATATGCGGATTTCTTACATTTTCTAATGTTTGTTTAACACATTTTCATCCCATGACATAACAATAGGGACAAAAATTTCATTTCACTCCCTCTTTTTAACCCTTAGATGCCACTGTCAGTTGTGCTTCAGCATCTCAATGGCTTGAGGGGGGTCTGTCTCCCATTGGAACCCCCATGTCTGACATATGTAGGCCTACTAGGCCCTACTGTAAATACACTAACTCTATCAGAATATTGTGACTTCAAGTGCCATATAGGGATGAAAAAAAATCTAAATGTAATTATTAATTTGTGCTAAAATATACACCCATAAATTTTTTGCAAAAATAGTGAGTCGGTAAAAAAATATGTCTCTGTGATACTTGACACATTCAAAATGTCTTGTATAATAAAATTGACAGGTTAAACTGTAATGTGACCAAGTAAAAAAATAAATATAATTAAAATGTCTGTTTCATTTCCACCGACCCCCTAAAAAAATTCTAAAAAATAAGTAATATGTAGCCTTTGTTTACATGGCGAAATTTGTCGTGGATTTGGGGGCAGATTTTGCCTAACAACAACAACAACAAAAAAATTAAGACCTTAACAAGTCAAGGGGATCTGTACCTACACACTTTGACACTGCCAGCACACTCCCACCTGGTAACACCCAGTTGTCATTTTATTTATACATTTCTAGTAAGAATAGCATAGCAAAATGTAAGAACATAACAGCAAAATGTAGACATTTTAAAAAAAGATACTCAAGAATGGTTATTAGGGATTTAGGAAAAAAAAGTCTATGGATTCATCTACATAAAGCACATGCACCTAACACTACATTTGTCTCCCAGACTCCTCTTGGTAATTTCCACCTTGTTATACAACATAATGCCGAGTTGCCAACAGATATCTTTAGAAGGCTAAATCCCAGCTATGTAACTGGTGGCTTAGTGTCCCACAACCTAGTGGCAGGCTCCATTTCAGTTTCCTGATAGGATTAGTATGGCAGATCTTGCCGCTAGTACTACCGTCACTGTAGATTAAATATAGGAGCTAGATGCATTGCATTATTGCATTGATGTGGAGCCAGAGGTGAACCTTCCCCTTTCGCCGCCCGAGGCGAACTACAGAAAGCCGCCCCCAGGAGGGGGGTGGGTGGTGGTGGTGGGGGGGGGGGAATGAAGGGGCGTGGCCACGAGAAGGGGGCGGGGTTTAGTGTTCGCAGGCAGAAAGCAGGCACGGAGAAGACCTGCTCTCTGCCTGAGCATGAGGGGAGGCTGCTGGAGCAGCGCTGCTCCAGTGGCCTCCCCAAACCACCGCTCGGTGCTAAGCCAGTCCAGGACAGCTTGTCCTGGACTGGCTTAGATAATCAAAAATGCCGCCCTCCCTGGGGTCCTGACATAGTGCCGCCTGAAGCGCTCGCTTCAGGTCGCCTCATGGGAGGTGCGGCGCTGCCAGGGGCATAATTTCAGGATGCAGAGGTACAGTAGCATCTGGGCCCAGGAGACTTAGGAGCCCTTTAGGTGTCCAATCATTATAGTTGGGGTCTCCTGGTGCAGATTTTCCATTATACCTCAGGACTTTCATGTTTGCCTTTGTGTGGAGCAGATGGAAGGGGCTTACATTATGCTATTAAATACCCTTAGACACCTTGCTTTTGGAACATCCACAGATTGTGCTCTCTTAAAAGGGTTGTCCAGATCTGAAAATAACCTATTTTGTGGATAGGTCATCAGTTATCGGTATCAGACTGGTCTAAGTCCAACACCCAGTCCTGCATTGATTAGGTGATGTGGCCACTGGAAGCTGTATATAAGGTGTAAGGCCGGGTTCACACGGAGTATTTTGGCTCGTATTGTGGTACGTAGACGGTGCGGGAGGTTTTGCGGGCCGTATACGCTCCCATTGTTTTCAACAAATAGCGCCGCATATACGGTACCGGCTCCCATTGAAAACAATGGGAGCGTATACGGCCCGCAAAACCTCCCGCGCCGTCTACGTACCACATTACGAGCCAAAATACTCCATGTGAACCCAGCCTAAGGCTTAAAAGTGATTGGGAGTGGGGCTGCAGTTCCAGGTGCCACCGTTATAGTGTATGGACCAGAAGCTGTATATAATGTACACTGTAGTACACCGTAACTGATGGTGATGGGGACCTGCAGACCCATTCCTATTTACTTGAATAAGAGCAGCCATATGCCTTATATTTAGCTTCCTGTAGCCACATCAGCTGTCCAGGTGTCAGAGCGTGACCAATGTGAAACTACTGACCTATCCTGGCAATAGGTCATCTGTATCAATTATCTTCAGGTCCTGGACAACCTCTTCAACAAGCCATCTACATTTTGAGGTTTTGGTGACAATTAGATGCAGTAGTATCTGTATCTCACTGTGTCTGTATCTCATCGATCAGAAAATGAACAATGCTAGAAGCCTCTCTTTATAAAGGCAGCTCTTATGACAGCACGTAAAAGAGAAAGAAATGTACTCTGAGTGAAGCAAATGGAAGAGAACAGAAAGAAGATATTAGAAGAGAGAGGGATGATGATATGTCATAGAGCTGCTGGCGGTACACGCTGACATAGCACTAACACATTTGGTGTGACTTGCAATGATAGTGCAGCATTTATGACTCATATGTCAGCCGTGACTAAACTCCATTTTCTCATCTTGTCACGCAGGAGTTATGATCACATTTTGTTTCTCATGAAGTGATAAATGCAAAATAACTTTGTAAACATATTGTAGGAAAATCATTATTCATAGTCTTTCACAGCTATGTATGCATGATCTGTTCCCACTACAAACAGTATGGTGCAATGTACTGCTGTGAGTGGTAAATGAGCCGGCAGCCCCGTGTCGTGAGTGCTATAGACCTGTGACGTGGCACATATCCAATAGATAAAGTATATTATGGAGACGCATTGCAAAGGGTGGTTTGGACATTAACTATCCATGTATTTGTCCCTGGAAGGTGGTGGAGGAATACTAATGTTCTCCAATGTCCATGGTTGAAGATGGTGTAGACTTAGCAGTAACTGTTGCTGACAGTGTCTGGCCAAGGAAAATGTACTTAGCCATATGATCCAACATCGGACAAAACATGCGGCACCTGGACAGAACATCTTGAGCTTTGTTCAACAAACTTTAAAATCTCCAGCAATGCAAGTGACATACAATGTCAGCAGTATACAATATGTACACATTTCACACGTAGCTGGTGCATTTAACCATGGCATGACTTATCAGCTGAACTCAAAGCAATAGGGCTGACTACTAACCACAGAATCAGAGTACCTTTGTTGGAACTAAAACTCCTAAAATGCCACTACAAAGACTGGGGAGATTTTCTATTGTGGTTATGATTATACAGATGTAATGTGTGCCATAATACGACATTACATACGTTATATAACATTTTGGCTCACCTACATTGAGATGTTATCCTGACATGCTGTATGAATAGGAGTGGATTCAAAATTTGTCAGACAAATAAGTGGTATAAACTAGGACTAGACAGTGAAGATGCACTAGATTTATCACTCAGTATCAGCCATAAATATGTCTAAGGGAGCCTTCACACGGAGTATACGTTCCGCTCATTCTGAACGTAAAACGTGTTCAGAATGAGCCTGTAAAAAACAGATCCCATTGACTTGAATGGGTTCCAGCATACTCGCGCTCCCCATTGAAATCAATGGGAGGCATTTTTCCCTATTGCTTTCAATGTGATACGAGCATATCACATTGAAAGCAATAGTGAAAAAAGCCTCTTATTGATTTCAATGGGGAGCGCGAGTATGCTGGCACCCATTGAAGTCAATGGGATCTGTTTTTTTATGCGCTCATTCTGAACGAGTTTTACGTTCAGAATGAGCAGAGCATATACTCCGTGTGCAGGCTCCCTAAGGGTGCGGCCCTACATTGCAGAAACACAGCTTTTTTTTAGTTGCAGATTTTGTTGCGGTTAAGACAAGATTGAGCAGAAGGTGGACGTATAAGAACTTCCGAAATATTTCTCATTTCTTTTGTAGCCATTGTTGGCTTTGACTTAGAAAAACTTCAACAAATTCTGCAAGGTGGCTTCTTAACCTTGGTTAGCACTGGACTATTGTGTTGAAGATCCAACTGCTAAATTAGGACTTTACATCCCCAACTTTCCTATCCAACCCTGAGGAAGCCCTCGGGCTAATACCCATGGGGCCTCTGTACCCTGGGATTTTGGTGACAGTGGTAAAAAAAAAAAAAAAAGACTTTTTTATGTTAAAGTTAGGTTATATGTTCACAGCCTCACATTATTTGTTTTAACATTGGTTCATTCAGCACCAGTGGCATAAGTAAAGTCTTGTGGGCCACAGTATTCTTGATAGTGACGGTTATGTATTCTGCAGTGGTATCTCAGATGCTACAAATGGATATAACTACAGTACCCATAACTGCGGTCATCAAGAACATGGTGGGTGTGCAGCACAGCGCCCAGCATGCAACCAATACTTAGCTGCGTGTTCTGGGAAAAGATTGATCTGCAGGGTCCTAACAGTCTAAGAGATCAATGGAGTCTAACACCAAGGGCCCCTGCTGATCAACTCTTTGAAAATACTGTGGTGCTTTTGCGAGAGCTGTGGCTACTTCACTATTTATATTGCATAGTATATGTTTTATAATGACTGTGCAATGTAATTATAGCTAGTAAGAATAGTGCATGGCTGCTATAAAACAGATGGTGTGTGATGTGAATAGTGAAGGAGCCCCACACAATATTATATTCTCTACAGTGGCCCCAACACAGTATAATATGCTCCCCACAGTGGCCCCACACAATATAAAATGTAGAATAGGATGCTGGGAACCGTCAGAGGTCCAGGAGAGGTAAGTATAAGTATTTATTTTTACTCACTTCCCCTGGGCAGGCTCTTGTTGGAAAAGGACCTGGTGATACGTACAAACATCGAATTATACTGGGCCCCTTTCCATTAAGTAGATGTATAACAGTTGGGAACCAGGTTTTCCTCGACTGCTATGTCTGGGGCCCCACCCATCTTCAGCTGGCCATGTGTCCCGTAGCCGTCCAGGTTTGGTTGCAGTTGCAGCACCTGCAACCTCATTTGTTACGCCCCTGCTAAGCGCTCTATTTGCTGGGAGTCAGCTACTATTGGTTTCCTCGTTAGCACTAATGCTATATATTCAAACTTGCTTCACTTTGTTATAGTTGACACATTGTTTTTAGTACATGTTTAGTACATGTTTGGAAGGAAAGGAGAAGGGGAAAAAAATGTTACACTTTGCAGACCTTTGCACACATATTAGACTATAGAGGCAGGTTGAGGCCTATTCACATTAAATAAATACATACTGTATATATATATATATATATATATATATATATATATATACACACACACGCATATTGTTTATTGGCACTGTAGTACTTTATTTCATCATACACACTGCCCCACAGAAATATATTTGATTCATATTGTTTACCATAACAGATCATATTTTTATCAGAATATCTACTTTTTGTTTTTAATTGTTTTTAACACACTTGTGCCAATAAAATTATATTTTTCGCTTTTTATAAATAATTTCCTGGGTCGAGCTTCTTTTTTTCCTTCTTCTTTGCTGTCATGCACTTTACATACATGAGATGAACCCTTGTCTTTGCTTATAATTAGGGGTGCCCCCTCCCTTTACGGCTTTTGCTTTGCCCCAGTTAGCACTGGAGAATTGTGTTGGAGACACAACTACTAAATTAGTACTTTACCTCTCTACCTCTCCCATGCACATTCTGGGTCCAGACATATAACCCTGATTTTTTTACAGGTCATATGAATAGGCCTCTAGTGCTCCCTCCTCTTGGATGAATTGTGCTGTAGTCTGTTACAGTAGAAGGAGAACGTGTATTATTCATATAGTAACTATTGTACATACATCTGAATAGGTTTCCTAGCAATAGCAGAATTTCCGTTACACACAGTCAGTGGGAGAAGTTTCTAACCTTTTCAAACAATATCCGGTAAGAAACGAATATAACTTAAAGACGCAATGTCACTTTTGTTGCATTCAAATTTTTTGGTGATATTTTTGAATTTTTACATTTTTGTTGTCAACATTTTACCTTTGTGTTCTAGATCAGGGTGAAACGTTTCTATTCATAACTCCTGTGTAAGGAGTAAGGCATTGTATGTGGCAGTTTGGAAGGGTGCAGTGGTAACTTCAGATAATGTGTAGGGTCCCAACCTATCTTCACAGAATCATGATGGACTTCACACACAAATGTATATGTGCAAAATTCAGTTTATTGATCAATAGATCACAGGTGTGTAGTCAATACAATAGGAGAGAAACGTTTTTCGGTCAGAAGACCTTCATCAGATATCAGATCAACATCAGATATAAAACAATCACCAAAAAACTAACACCACATGTGATACCTTATGTACATGTATACACAAGAGCTAGAACAACATAACTATGCAAAATCACATATGGCCGGGTGTTCTATAGCCATACAGGAAATATATGTAGCAACGGATAAGAAATTAAATATGAAGCTTCCATATGAGCTTTACATTAGTCTTTTAACCCCTTCCCGACATCCGCTGTAATACTACAGCGGACGCCGGGTGTTTAAATATGGCGGCCGCCCTGGAGTTGGGTGTCCCCCATAGCTGCCGGATGTCTACTGTTTTACACAGTAGACACCCAACGCTAATGCCCCCGGTCGGTGCCCGCACTGATCAGAGGCATTAACCCCTCCATTTTCCCGTCGGCGCATGGGTGCCATCATTTTGCCAGTGATCGCCGGCTCCTGGAGCATGCTCTAGGGCTGATGTCACGTTGGCATGACAGCTGGGAGCCTTGTAAAGGCTCCCCGGCCTGTCTGCAGTGATTTTCTTTTGCAGGCTAGGAGTCTAATAAATGGAAAAAAAAAAGTTAAAAAAAAAATATTTAAATTTTTTTAAAAAGTATTAAAAATTCAAATCACCCTCCCTTTCCCTAGAACACATATAAAAGTAGTTAAATACTGTGAAACGCATACATATTAGGTATCCTTGTGTCCAAAATCGCCCGCTGTACAATTCTATAAAAATATTTTTCCTGCACGGTAAACGCCGTAGCGGGGAAAAAAGTCAACAGTGCAAAACCGCCATTTTTTCACTGTTTTGAATCTGATAAAAATTGGAATAAAAAAATGATCAAAGCAATGCCAATTCCCCAAAAATGGTAGAACTAAAAAGTACACCCGGCCCCGCAAAAAAAACCACCCTATACATCCCTGTACACGGAAGTATAAAAAAGTTACGGGTGTCAGAATATGGCGGCTTTTAGAAAAAATTTTTTTTGGCACAGTTTGGATTTTTGTTAAGGGGTTAAAATAAAACCATATAGATTTGCTATCTCCAGAATCGTACCGAAACATACAATACAGGTGACGTATTTTGGCTGCACAGTGAACGCTGTAAAAACGAAGCCCATAAGAAACTCGCACAAATGCATTTTTTTCTTCAAATCCACCCCATTCTGAATTTTTTTCCAGCTTCCCAGTACATTGTACAGAATAATTAATTGTGGCATCATGAAGAACAATTTGTCCCGCAAACATATTAAGACCTCATATGGCTCTGAGAGCAGAGAAATAAAAAAGTTATGGGGTTTGGAAGGAGGGGAGTCAAAAACAAAAATCAAAAAATGCCATTGGCGGGAAGGGGTTAAACAACACAGTAGAAAAATGAAGTGTACATAGGTTTGTCACCTGCGGGCGGCACAATTGTGTGATTATGCAAAGCATTCAAATTATGTCTCCCATCAGTAGCAAACCCATGGCTTCATATCATACAATAACAATAGAACTAGAAAAACCAGGTGAAACACAATACAATGCAGTAATAAGAGACATAATCAATAGATAACAATCTTGCAGATTAATAACCAAAGTAGGTATGCGCCATATCATGACTGAATTTATTTCAATTGAATTTTGATTAGCAATTAGCGTTTTTTTACCAGTGTAACTATATATATACATCATTTCAATACCAAAGTTTTTTTCTGATCAAGTCATCATGGAACCAGCTTTACAGGAGAATTATAGAATCCAGAAACTGGCTGAAGTTTTTGAGAATCCCACAATCTCTAGTGATCAAGAGACATCTTGCAAGGAATTACTCCATCAATATTCCAAGATTTGGACTTCTGAGATTAAAACTTGGTGGGATCATAATTCACTCAAGTCCAATTTAACCAAGAAAATGATACCACGGGGGCTATGTATGAACAAGTATGCCACTACTATATATAATGATATGTTTCAAAAGAAATGGGAGGATATTTTATCTCAATGCTCATTCAAACTCATGGAACTTATTATACAAGAGGAGGAGTTAAAATTACAGAAATGTAGAGGATATGGATAAAATAAAATTGGAGCTGGTACAATATGAAAGCACCAAACCATATCAAGATATTTTTCCTAAGATTCAGGACCTGGAGAATAATAGAGATGAGCGAACAGTGTTCTATCGAACACATGTTCGATCGGATATCAGGGTGTTCGCCATGTTCGAATCGAATCGAACACCGCGTGGTAAAGTGCGCCAAAATTCGATTCCCCTCCCACCTTCCCTGGCGCCTTTTTTGCACCAATAACAGCGCAGGGGAGGTGGGACAGGAACTACGACACCGGGGGCATTGAAAAAGATTGGAAAAAGTCATTGGCTGCCGAAATCAGGTGACCTCCATTTTAGACGAATAGTGGATTTCAAATCCGGGTCATATGAGAATGTGAACTTTGTGACTATGAGACAGGGATAGCTGTACAGGCAGGGATAGCTAGGGATAACCTTTATTTAGGGGGGAATGTTATTAAAAATAACTTTTTGGGGCTCTATCGGGTGTGTAATTGTGATTTTTGTGAGATAAACTTTTTCCCATAGGGATGCATTGGCCAGCGCTGATTGGCCGAATTCCGTACTCTGGCCAATCAGTGCTGGCCAATGCATTCTATTAACTTGATGAAGCAGAGTGTGCACAAGGGTTCAAGCACACCCTCGGCTCTGATGTAGCAGAGCCGAGGCTGAACAAGGGTTCAAGCGCACCCTCGGCTCTGATGTAGGAGAGCCGAGGGTGCACTTGAACCCTTGTGCACCCTCAGCTCTGCTACATCAGAGCCGAGGGTGCGCTTGAACCCTTGTGCACACTCTGCTTCATCAAGCTAATAGAATGCATTGGCCAGCGCTGATTGGCCGATGTATTCTATTAGCCTGATGAAGTAGAGCTGAATGTGTGTGTTTAAGCACACACATTCAGCTCTACTTCATCGGGCTAATAGAATGCATTGGCCAGCGCTGATTGGCCAGAGTACGGAACTCGACCAATCAGCGCTGGCTCTGCTGGAGGAGGCGGAGTCTAAGATCGCTCCACACCAGTCTCCATTCAGGTCCGACCTTAGACTCCGCCTCCTCCGGCAGAGCCAGCGCTGATTGGCCGAAGGCTGGCCAATGCATTCCTATGCGAATGCAGAGACTTAGCAGTGCTGAGTCAGTTTTGCTCAACTACACATCTGATGCACACTCGGCACTGCTACATCAGATGTAGCAATCTGATGTAGCAGAGCCGAGGGTGCACTAGAACCCCTGTGCAAACTCAGTTCACGCTAATAGAATGCATTGGCCAGCGCTGATTGGCCAATGCATTCTATTAGCCCGATGAAGTAGAGCTGAATGTGTGTGCTAAGCACACTCATTCAGCACTGCTTCATCACGCCAATACAATGCATTAGCCAGTGCTGATTGGCCAGAGTACGGAATTCGGCCAATCAGCGCTGGCTCTGCTGGAGGAGGCGGAGTCTAAGGTCGGACCTGAATGGAGACTGGTGTGGAGCGATCTTAGACTCCGCTTCCTCCAGCAGAGCCAGTGCTGATTGGCCGAATTCCGTACTCTGGCCAATCAGCACTGGCTAATGCATTGTATTGGCGTGATGAAGCAGTGCTGAATGTGTGTGCTTAGCACACACATTCAGCTCTACTTCATCGGGCTAATAGAATGCATTGGCCAGCGCTGATTGGCCGAATTCCGTACTCTGGCCAATCAGCACTGGCTAATGCATTGTATTGGCGTGATGAAGCAGTGCTGAATGTGTGTGCTTAGCACACACATTCAGCTCTACTTCATCGGGCTAATAGAATGCATTGGCCAGCGCTGATTGGCCGAATTCCGTACTCTGGCCAATCAGCACTGGCTAATGCATTGTATTGGCGTGATGAAGCAGTGCTGAATGTGTGTGCTTAGCACACACATTCAGCTCTACTTCATCGGGCTAATAGAATGCATTGGCCAGCGCTGATTGGCCAGAGTACGGAATTCGGCCAATCAGCGCTGGCTCTGCTGGAGGAGGCGGAGTCTAAGATCGCTCCACACCAGTCTCCATTCAGGTCCGACCTTAGACTCCGCCTCCTCCAGCAGAGCCAGCGCTGATTGGCCGAATTCCGTACTCTGGCCAATCAGCACTGGCTAATGCATTGTATTGGCGTGATGAAGCAGTGCTGAATGTGTGTGCTTAGCACACACATTCAGCTCTACTTCATCGGGCTAATAGAATGCATTGGCCAGCGCTGATTGGCCGAATTCCGTACTCTGGCCAATCAGCACTGGCTAATGCATTGTATTGGCGTGATGAAGCAGTGCTGAATGTGTGTGCTTAGCACACCTATTCAGCTCTACTTCATCGGGCTAATAGAATGCACTGGCCAGCGCTGATTGGCCAGAGTACGGAATTCGGCCAATCAGCGCTGGCTCTGCTGGAGGAGGCGAAGTCTAAGATCGCTCCACACCAGTCTCCATTCAGGTCCGACCTTAGACTCCGCCTCCTCCAGCAGAGCCAGCGCTGATTGGCCGAATTCCGTACTCTGGCCAATCAGCACTGGCTAATGCATTGTATTGGCGTGATGAAGCAGTGCTGAATGAGTGTGCTTAGCACACACATTCAGCTCTACTTCATCGGGCTAATAGAATGCATTGGCCAATCAGCGCTGGCCAATGCATTCTATTAGCGTGAACTGAGTTTGCACAGGGGTTCTAGTGCACCCTCGGCTCTGCTACATCAGATTGCTACATCTGATGTAGCAGTGCCGAGTGTGCATCAGATGTGTAGTTGAGCAAAACTGACTCAGCACTGCTAAGTCTCTGCATTCGCATAGGAATGCATTGGCCAGCCTTCGGCCAATCAGCGCTGGCTCTGCCGGAGGAGGCGGAGTCTAAGGTCGGACCTGAATGGAGACTGGTGTGGAGCAATCTTAGACTCCGCCTCCTCCAGCAGAGCCAGCGCTGATTGGTCGAGTTCCGTACTCTGGCCAATCAGCACTGGCCAATGCATTTCTATGGGGAAAAGTTAGCTTGCGAAAATCGCAAACTGACAGGGATTTCCATGAAATAAAGTGACTTTTATGCCCCCAGACATGCTTCCCCTGCTGTCCCAGTGTCATTCCAGGGTGTTGGTATCATTTCCTGGGGTGTCATAGTGGACTTGGTGACCCTCCAGACACAAATTTGGGTTTCCCCCTTAACGAGTTTATGTTCCCCATAGACTATAATGGGGTTCGAAACCCATTCGAACACTCGAACAGTGAGCGGCTGTTCGAATCGAATTTCGAACCTCGAACATTTTAGTGTTCGCTCATCTCTAGAGAATAACATTATTGCTTTAAAAAAGAAAAAATTCATTTGTGATAAGCAAGATTATGAAACAGGTCAAATCTACAGGTGGAAAAATCAACTTCCTTCATTTTCAACTCCTCGCTCTATTTTAAAGAACCCAAGAGGAAAGAACAGAGCACAGTATCCTCACAATCGCTTTATTAATACATCTCGTAGAGTTTCCTTCAGTTCCTCGGAATTGGAACCATCTGATGGGGAAAATTTTTTTGAGGACACACAAGGATCCAGCAACAGTTCTTCGGTTACTAGTGGCACATTTAATCGATCAAAAAACGCAAACACTCACGGAAGTTGAAGATATTCTCTGAGGAAAACAAGATCTATGAGACATTAAGTTTCCCTGCCCATGATACTATTACCCACAGGATGGAACCAATGGGTGTATTGTGCCGTACATCAAAAAAGTCATCTGGGTTTTGTAATTCTGGCCATAATGAATTTGTTGACGGTACTATAATGTCTAATACCAATGAGTGTACATTGACGCATAGTCCTTGTGATATGTCTGAGGAACCATTTGGGCCATGTTCTTCTATATATAATGATAGTATCAATAATGATATTCATGCGGAAGACACTGATTTGTCTGCAGTCTTTAGTGTTACCAACTTATCCTCTGAAGTTCTGTCAAGAGACATGTTATCTCTCTTGAGTAGGGGATTGAATTTTGTTCCTAGGGAAAACTTTAATTTATTTGAGACTATGCTAGATGTTAACCGGTTTGTACGGTCTCTAACGATTAAAAGGCATTTTATGGCTAATGATGAGGTGGTTCCCTCTACAGCTGATACTCATATTGGCAAGGATACTATAGTAAATGAATTTAAAACACGTAATTTTCAGGAACAATTTAGCATAGTTCAACTCAAAAAATCTCAACTTGAAAATGACACACCCCTACGTAGTATACATTCTACTAAAGTGAGAACAAAAAGCCCCTATTTTTATCCTGTGAGTTCAAGAGTACCCGCATATGATGCATTCCAGCATGCTGTGGAACGGGATTTAAAAACTTTGCATTCAAACATAACCCATTTGAAAGTCAAAGATAATCTGACACACAGAGAAAGGTTAGCCTTACAGGAATTATTACATGATAATTCATTAGTCATCAAAATGGCTGACAAAGGGGGGGAGGGTGGTTGTTATGGATAGAGTACAGTATATTACATCTGCTATGACTATTCAACAGGATGCTAATACTTACCAGGTTTTAACTATGGATCCTACACAAGTATTTGCCAATATTTTAGAAAGAATCCTTAATGAAGGTGTTGAATTAGGTATAATTGGAGAGAGGGATCTAGAATATCTCCTTGTACACCAACCAATAACTGCCATATTCCATGGTTTACCCAAGCTGCATAAAAATGCCCACGTACCACCTCTTCGCCCCATTATATCGGGCATCGGCTCTCTTAATGAGAGGACATGTGAGTGGCTTAACGATGTCTTGCAACCACTGGTTTTGCGTATCCCAGGATATCTCCGTGATTCAAAACAGATACTTCAGGTCTTCAATGACTTTCACTGGCAGAATAACTTTACGTGGGTATCTTACGATGTCAAATCGCTGTATGTATTCCACACAATTTAGCTCTTGTAGCCCTTTCTCATCATTTGTACAACTATTCTAATTACACGGAGGAGCTGTGCGAGTTCATAATTACAGTTACTGAATACTTGTTGAGACAATTTTTTCATTTTTGAAAATAAATATTATCTACAGATTTGTGGAGTCCCCATGGGGGCCCGTTTCTCCCCGTCACTCGCCAATTTATTTATGGCGTGGTGGGAGGAGAAATGTGTATTCTGTCCATAATCCATATGCAGCTGACGTTCATTGGTGTGGCCGCTACATCGACGACCTCCAAATTGTATGGTCGGGCGATGTGGCGGCCGTACCAATGTTTCTTGAATATCTCAACAGTAACAATATGAACTTAGAATTCACTTATGTTGCGGATAGATTATCGGTAAATTTTCTTGATTTGACCCTTACAGGTGACATTGTTTCTCATAAAGTTGTTACATCTCTATACTGTAAAGAAACAGCCGGTAACACAATCCTTCACGCCACTAGTTGCCATCCTGCACATACCGTTAAGTCGGTGCCGATAGGTGAGGTTGTAAGAACCAAAAGATCCTGTTCAGATGATAAGAATTTCACTCTCAAAAAACTTAAGGCCTTTGACAGACTTAAACGTAGGGGTTACCCTAGTTGGTCTCTTAAAAGAGCAGATGACTTGATTAAGGACAGACACAGATCTATACTTTTAGAGGACAAACCAAGAAATATTAATGACATTACACGGAGTAACAATAATGTTTATTTTTGTACGAATTTTAGTTCCAACTTTCGACAGGTTACAAATATTGTTAAGAGATATATCCCTCTACTTATGCAGGATGATTCAACGGCGAAAATCTTGAGCTCAGGTTGCCGTTTTATTTCACGTAGAGGGAAGAGATTAGGTAATATTTTGTCCCCCAGTTTGTTGAGGAACGTTGATACTATGGAAACTTGGTTAACTCTTTCTGGTTTCCATAGATGTGGTAAATCCAGATGTTCAGTCTGCCAATTTGCTTATAAGACCTCTGTATTTTCTAACAGTGGAGATAACAGACAATATCATATCAAACAGTTTCTTAACTGTAGTTCTAAATATGTTGTTTATATCATTCACTGTACTGCGTGTAAGTTACACTATGTAGGATGCACAACCAGATGCCTGAGGGTTCGTATCACTGAGCACCTCAGAGATTGTGGCAAGACCAATGATGCCGACATGTCAGGAGCATCAAAGCATTTTGTTTCTTTCCATCAGGGTAATACAGCATCATTTCGTTTTTATGCCAT
This sequence comes from Leptodactylus fuscus, assembly GCF_031893055.1. Taxonomy (NCBI): domain Eukaryota; kingdom Metazoa; phylum Chordata; class Amphibia; order Anura; family Leptodactylidae; genus Leptodactylus; species Leptodactylus fuscus. Next base: position 42,740,729 of record NC_134273.1, read on the forward strand.
TGAACAGGTGGATAGACCAAATAGGGGAGGAGACTGGAGACGTAAATTGCAGAAACGAGAAGCCTACTGGATCTTCGAGCTTTCCACTCGATATCCAGAGGGGTTGAATTTTAAAACTGATCTCACATATTTCTATTGACTATAGCTTCAGTGTCCCTCAATTATAAATAACATTATTATTATAGTCTTCCAATTTACTGTAGCTTGGATAAAATCTGTATTGACATGCTAGGCGTGTCACATTAATATAATATAGTTATCTTTTCATAAATATTACAGAATAACTAATGTTATTTATTTACAAATTATTATCAGAGGACAAATTTTTAATTTGTGATTTTTTTCTGCAACATACATCTTTTTTCTCCCCCCTTTCTCCCTCCCTCTCTTTCTTGTATTGGCAGATGTATTTTCATGCCTAAGATACAGTCGCGATCATGTGATCTCTATGAGACATCAGCTGATGTGTCACGTGATCTAAAACCATGACTACAGGAGGCGACTTACATTGGCTGCCTCCGGGCCGTGATCAATGATATCATGTGAGGCGCGACGGGATTTAACATCTTGTTTATGGGAGGTTGCTTTATCTCAATCATCTTCCGGTCGTGATTTATGAAACAAATGTACCGTATTTTTCGGACTATAAGACGCACTGGACTATAAGACGCACCTAGGTTTTAGAGGAGGAAAATAGGGAAAAAAAATTTTGCAGCAAAAACTGGTAAAATATTTAATATATGGGAGTTGTAGTTTTGCAACAGCTGCAAGGCCACATTGACAGGTGACCCTGCAGCTGTACGGGGATGCATAGAGTGGTTTTTTTTTTGCGGGGCCAGAAGTACTTTTTAGTTATACCATTTTGGGGAATATCTATTTCTTAGATCACCTTGTATTGAAAAAAAACCCGGTGGTTTATGATATATGATTTTCTACATATATATATATATATATATATATATATATATATATATATATATATATATTCTAGGGACAGGAGGTGATTTAGAACTTTTATTTCATATTTTTAAAGCTTTTTTTTTTTTTTTTTTACTATTTTATTCCCCCCCCGGGGCTTGAACCTGCGGTCACTTGATTGCAAGTCCCATAGACGGCAATACAACTGTATTGCCGTCTATGGGCCATTCTGTATATTAGTATTACGGCTGGTCATAGAGACCAGCCGCAATACTAATATATAGCCGTGAAAGGCCTGGGAGCCTTCACTAGGCTCCCGGCTCTCACCCGAACAGGTCGGCTCCTGCGATATCGCCGCGCAGGAGCCGGCCTGCAACTTTACAGGTATGGGGCCGGTGGGGACCGGCCCCGGGGGAGAAGGGGCCGCCGATACTGACCCGGCATCCGCTGTACTAGAGAGGCGGATGCCGGCAAGGGATAGACGCCATCACAGGTGCCGGGGCCTGAGACATCGCTACGCTCCTCTGCCCTGCATGAAGCCAGCGGCGGGGGGACGGAGGAGCGGAATAGCATCACTCCTCCCGCTGCTGGCTTCATGCAGGGCAGAGGAGCGCAGCGATGTCTCAGGCCCCGGCACCTGTGCCGGCGTCTATCACTTGCCGGCTTCCGCCTCTCTATTACAGCGGATGCCAGGCGCCACATTCAGACTATAAGACACACCCTTCTTTTCCCCCCAAATTTGGGGGAAAAAAAGTGCGTCTTATAGTCCGAAAAATACGGTAAGTTTATTGTTTTTTCTCTGTTATTTATCATTTATTATCCACATGCTGTGTTTTTGTCCATTGTATCCTGTTAGGGATCTTGACATGGTCTCTTGGTATGTAGGCACATGTGTGAACTATTGCATATAATATGCTCATGCGGTTTTTGGTCTATTAGTTCTCCTGAAATTCAAAAAAAGTGCTAGGGATTAATATAGCGAAAGGTTTTTATATTTTCCCCTTTTTTCACTATTTTATTATGTTGATATATATAATTGATATAACTTTGGTTACAAATAGTACAGGTTGTATTGTGTTTGTATATGTGTTTATGTTAACTACAATGATCATGTGCATCCAATTATGTTCAATCAAAGTTGGGCCGGGCAGGGTATATATCCTATGCTGTTGGTCTGGTTATTATCGCTATGACTAAGAGGTATACACACCTCGAAACACGTCAGCGGCTTCTTCGCACAATGTAGGTCTCGTATTGTCTTCAATGTTTTTTGTTCACCACAATTTCCTGTTTTTTATATTTTTGTTACAATCTGGTATAAGCACAATGTTTTTTTACAAAGCTTCATTAAAAGCTAAGTTTTAACTTATTGACCTTTTGATGCTGGATTATCTTTTCTTTTTTCTTCAATCATGCATCATATTGCGTGTGACACGTATCAGCTGCTAAGGACTCTCTTCCCTCAGTAATGATTAGGTTGGCCCGTATAAAATTGTATGTGGCACTACTTTTTGATGGTAAGACTACATAGACTATATGTTGGCTAGACTGCACTGAGAATGTATGTAACATTAATGGAGTACATTATCATGTCTTGCAGGCGAGTTTTCTGGTGTATGAGGCATGAGAAATTTGAGGTCAGGATTTTTTTTCAATTCAAAGTTTATTGGGTTTTCAAAATATAACACGAATAGAATCACAAAGTCTGCACACAGTTGAGATAGCAAAAGAGAAAGGGGCATAAAGATAGACCAGGGGTGGGCAATTAATTTTCCCATGAGGCCACATGAGAAATTGTAACGGTTCTAGAGGGCCATGCGCACAGCAGCAAATTTAGCTCCACCCACTTCACTGACTCCGCCCATTCTCAACCATTTTTCTATTTGCCCTACAAAGTAAAATCCTCCTACAGTCCATTGTGAGGATTATCCCGAGGTATGAAAGAGACTACAGTAAGTGTTCCACAGGAACACAACATAGTTGTGGAGCTTAAGGGTTTTTGTAAGGCTGGAGTGATCGTGATATTCAGGAACTTAAAATTAGAAAAATAGGCCTTATATTCCGAAATTGTACCATATGATGTTAAAAGGTCTACTATGACTGGAAGGACGTCCATAAAGGCAGTAGGCCTGTAGAGTTTGGTCTTCTATGGAAAAGCCATGAGCCTCCGGGTGTTGTCAGACTACCTGCAGGAGAGTCTCCAGCACTAGTATAAAGAGTGTGAGTGACAGGAGACAGCCATGTCTTGTGCCATTGGAAATTTTAAGGATCTCTGAAAGTGTGCCATTGACTCTAATATGAACTGAGGGTTGTTCACAGAGAGAACAAAAATCGCACTGATGAGGCCGATATGAAAGCTGAATTTCTCCAGAGTAGCTCTCATGAAGTACCAGTCCAATCTGTCAAAAGCTTTTTCTGCATCTACACCCAGTAGTATCAGCGAGTGGCATGTTTATTTCACAAGGTATATTGCGATCAGGGTTTGTGCAAAAAATTGCAACTTTTTCTCTTGTAGAGTGCCCTCTCCACTTTCTTGAAAGAAGGCTATGATGAAAGGAGTGAAAGGCAAAATTGTGTGTAAGCCCACTCCCTTGGATGAAAAGCAACTCCACACATGAATAGTCTCAGACAAAGGTTCCTGGGGCCCCAATCTGTACCAGACCCCCAACTGTAATATATATATTTTATAGCACTAGCCTCCTCATGCTGGGAAGAGGCATCTTAGGGGCCCTCTAAGTCTCCTGGGCCGGGGTTGCACCTTCTCCAAAAGTTACATCCCGGCTTTCTGCTGTTGGCAAGACACAAGACTCATAGTAGCACTCACATTTTCTTCTTAGGACAATCGTTCATCCAGTTGCCACTACTTTCTAAGTAAAGCATCAAGGACAGACTGACATTCTGCAGAAAGTGCAGGGATTGGACTGCAAAGGACTGGGGTAAAGTTATTTTCTCTGATGAAGCCCCCTTCAGACTGTTTGCAACATCTGAAATAATGATTGTCTGGAGAAGATAAGGTTAGCTCTACCATAAGTCCTGTGTCATGCTAACAGTGTAGCATTCATGCGTGGGGTTGCATTCATCCAAGGAAAAGGGCTTTCTCACTATTTTGCCGTAAATAAAGAATGGTATCTAAACATCCTCATTTAACAATGATGAACAATACTTTTTCTAGCATGACTGAGAACTATGTTACAGTGCAAGAAGTGATAACTAAGTCGCTCAGTGAACAAATCATTAAAATTTTGGTCTATAACCAGGAATCTTCCCAAATATTAATCCCATTGAGAACGTGTGGTCAATCCTCAAGCGGGTCAACAAACAAAACACAGAAAACACTGACCAGGCAAGAATGGGTTGTCATCAGTCAGGATCTGACCCAGAGGCTGATACCCAGCAAGCCAGAGCGAATTGTAGAAGTTTTGATAAATAAGGGTCAACATTATAAATATTGAGTCTTTGCAGAAATTTGATATATTTCTCATTAAAAGTATAAAAAACTGATTAAAGGGGCTCTATCAGCAAAATCATGCTGATAGAGCCCCACATATGTGTGAATAGCCTTTAAAAAGGCTATTCAGGCACCGTAAAAGTTAGATTAAACTACCCCCCAGTTTTAAAATAAAACCCTAAAACAGAATGTGATAAACTTACCGAACGTGCACGGGGGCGGGCATTCAGGGTGCGCCGTCTTCTTCATCCACGCCTCCTCTTCCTGCGATGTCCTCCAGTCCCATCCTCCTCCGGCGCTTGCGAACTGACATTGCTTAAAAAAAAAAATGGTCTGGGCGCATGCGCAGTAGCATGCTGCTTCTACTACGGCTACTCCGCATGCCCCCAGGCCATTTTTTTAAGCAATGTCAGTTCGCGAGCGCTGGAGGAGATAAGTTTAGATAACATTCTTTTTTAGGGTATTATTTTAAAACCGCGGGGGGAGGGATTGGGGGGGTAGTTTAATATAACATTTACGGTGCCTGAATAGCCTTTTTAAAGGCTATTCACGCATATGTGGGGCTCTATCAGCATGATTTTGCTGATAGAGCCCCTTTAAATGCTTAGAATTGTACTTTGTTATACCACAGAAACATAGGAGTAAAATATCTAAAAACATGAACCAGCAAACTGTGGGAAATCCAAAATTTGTGCCTCAAAGCTTGTGGCCATGAATAAAGTGGCCAAACCGGGTAAGTGCAGATCAGCTCTAATTCACTAGAGTAGGAGCGGATCTGCAATGACACGTCTCAACCACTGCACCATGAACAGAGCTGTCTGCTTCTGGCAAATCTCTATGTATATTGGCTGCTGGGAACATCGCATGTCGGCCTACTACTAAGCTGATATTGAGCATCTATCCTAAAGTTAGATCATTAATATATTTGTCCTGCAAAACTTGGATTATCTTGCACATTAAATAAGAACTGCATGCGGTGTCTGCTGGTGGATGCAATGACTAGCTTGTGGGGTTCACGACTTCTATAAAACGTTTGCAGTCTGATTTGAGCTGTGAACCATTTTTTCCTTTTCATACATTTATTCCACCTTTTTCCTGATCGAGTGCTTTGGCTGGTAAATGACCTCTGAGTCATGTACGGGTAAAGAATGTGGGCAATCTTGTTTTTAGGAGGTATGATTACATTAAGACAATGGCCCACATTTATTATTCTCGCTACTGGAAGAGAAAAGCAGACATGGTCAAAGTATACAAGTGAAGGTTAAATAAATCACACGATACTGGCACAAATGTCCGTTCAGCTGCCTTTGGCAGGCAAAACAATGAATGCAGAAAGAAAATTCCAAATGCAACAGATTTAGAGAGACAAGTCACTCCAAATGAGGTACAATATCTTCTCCAATTTTCTTGGTATAAGATATGCCATCATTAAAGAGATCACTGAATTGCAAGCACACAGTTCTGGAGGACTAGAAAATGGTAAATATATGGATACTTACCTGCATCCTAAACAGGACAATAGTAGTCCTGTGGATGTGACATCACCACTGCAGCTGCTTGTAGGCAGATTTATAGAAGCAGTGGAGGAGACGGGTGGCGCAGTGGAGCAATGGAGGGGAGGATGTAGGTAAGTATCCATGTATTTTTATTTTCTAGCCCTCCAGATCGGTGCATTTCACTCAATGTCCACAGACAACCTATTCCATAAATGTGGGTGAACGTGTTGTAACTATAAAAAACAGTGCAAAATAATAAATATAAACCCAAAATTGCTTTTTGTTATAAATGTTCTGCCACCACAAGTAGAGTCATAGCCATTTAGTACTGGCTCTGAACAAATTTGAGGTTTATCGCCCATTTAGGGTACATTCACATCATGTTTTTAGCATCTGTTTAGCAATTACACCTATTTACATAAGTCAGTCTTTAAAAGTTGGTGTTTTTTCTTTTTAAGACATTGTCTTGCACATCATCTAATTTATTTATTTTTTAAATAGTGATTTTTATGTATTTTGGGCTAAAAAGCATTTTTGTGATTGGATTTAAACGTTTTTCTTTGTTTGGCTCCTGCAGCTGTATGTATAAGCACTACACTACAAACTGTAGGCAGTCAGGTATTAGCTAATCCATCAGACTGACTGCCCGATGGCTCCTTCTCCAGAACTTCTCTCACTGGCTTATAAATCAGCCTAAAAGTTTGTTTAGAACCATAGAAAGAAGGGACAGATGGAAGAATAAATGGTAGATCGATATCTGACAGATTAGTTAATAAATGGCATTCTACAGCTTGTATTGCAGTGCTTGTATACACAACTGTAGAAGGCAAACAAAATAAAATGTATTATTAAATAAACCCAATTACAAAAATTACACATGCAAATCAGTAATAATAAAGAAAGCTATGTGAATGTGTGTATAGCCTTCAAGATATCACCTGCAATACAAACTGGATTGTAAGTTACTTGTAGAAGTCAGAACTTTACACCTGTGGATGATGACTGGTGGTTATATACAAGACTCACAGCCCCCCAAAAGGACGAAGAAATTGACTGTGGTATGGGTAACTTTCTTATATAGGAGGTAATATGTGCCAGCAACTTAAAATGAACTAAATAAAAGCGTCTTTACTTTTCTGTTCTCAGTACATATTGGTCCTAGTACACCAGGCAATGGTAGTCAGATCAATAGGACTGGTAGGTGCTAACTAGAGGCAACGATAAATCTACAGTATGACTTGTCAATTCTTCAAACGCAAGCAATATTGTTAAAAATAGTGAGGATCCCTTTATGGTTTGTGCCCTCATTTTCTCTATAGGCAGTCCTAACTATTTGGTGACATCTTTCATTCGTTTTACCCTCTTTATACTTCACAGATAAAGACTGTCAATTATTTAGAGATGTTTGCTCAAAGGTCTCATGGAGTGTGGTGCAACTCAATATAGACTCTCCTTTCAACAGTTGCACAAGGATGTCCTCCCCCTGACAACAGATTCTTTCAAAGTGGGTAATATTATACAGTTCAGCATTTGCACAACTCTTTCAACTCCGCAGCGAAGGGTGAAATCGATGAACTATGGTTATCCTTTCTGCTGTTCTGATAAGGTGCAGTGTATGTACTGGATCTGGGTCATGGAACAGCAGAACGAAAGTGCAAATGTTCACTCTCCACGTTTGTTTACCACTAGAAATGGAACGCAACGTGGAAATGTAGTAAAGCAGAACTGTGCACAGAGTAGATGTAGAAAATAGAAATTTGTCCAGTCATATTTTACTTTCTTAAAGGGATTCTACCATTAAAACACATTTTTTTCTACTTAACACGTCGGAATAGCCTTTAAAAAGGCTATTCGTCTCCTACCTTTGGGAGTGCTCTCCGCCGCGCCGTTCGTTCAAAAGACCGGTTTGTACCGGTATGCTAATGAGATCTCTCGCAGCGATGGGGGCGTCCCCATTGCAGCTCGAAAACCTCTATGGTCTTCTGTAGTGCCCGCACTATGGCTGGGACCGCAATTTTGCGCATGCGCAGTACGTTCGGCAATCTTCGCCGAACAGAGCGTACTGCGCAGGCGTCCGACAGGATGCTGAAGAAGCAAGGGGAGGATACAGAAGACCATAGAGGCGACGCTGTGGTCAGTTTTCGAGCTGCAATGGGGACGCCCCCATCGCTGCTCCTGCGATGGGAACGCCCCCATCGCTGCGAGAGAACTCATTAGCATACCGGTACAAACCGGTATTTTGAACGAACGGCACGGCGGAGAGCACTTCCAAAGGTAGGAGACGAATAGCCTTTTTAAAGGCTATTCCGACGTGTTAACTAGAAAAAAATGTGTTTTAGTGGTAGAATCTCTCTCTCTCTCAATGTCTATATGTGCAGGATAAAGAAGAACTCTGATACACAGAGCGCACGCATTGATGGTTTTATGCAAAGTATCAGGATATAATAAAATAAAAACATATGGTTCTTAAAAGGTCTTAAAATTATATAAATACAACCTCAGATGAACAACAACACATGAGAACATTATTTAACAAAATTAGGGCAAAAAGTATTGTGTGAAAATTAGGTGCTTCCATAGGAATTAATAGGGCATGTAGCAGCTCCGAACTGTTAATAAAATGCCCTCTATGGAGGTTTGCTGGGATGGGACATTTAGGTATGTCTTAACATAATGCCATGGAGGAAAGATTTTCACCGCCCTCATTTCTTCTCTCTCCAGCAACCCTAAAAGGCTTTTTGAAACTTTTCACTCATTACTCACACCCAAGGTGCAGATGCCATTCACAGACCTTAGTGCCGATGACCTTGCCACTTATTTCCATGATAAAATTGATAAGATCCATCAGGAAATTACTGCCCAAGCCCCAGGTGGCATTGATTCCCACACCTACCATAGTACTGATCCCCTCACCAACCGCACTTCAGACTGTCCATTCTCATCTTTTGAACCTATTACAGAAGAGGAAGTCTCCCAACTACTTTCTTCATCTCGCCCTACAACCTGCAGTAGTGACCCCTTCCCCTCACACCTTCTCCAATCTCTGTCACCTGCTGTCACTACTTACCTTACTAAAATATTTAACCTCTCTCTCTCTTCTGGAATCTTCCCATCCTCCTTCAATCATGCTGTTATAACCCGGCTATTGAAAAAACCCTTCCTGGACCCATCCAGTGCTGCTAACTATCGACCCGTCTCTAACCTCCCCTTCATCTCTAAACTCTTGGAACGCCTGGTCTATTCTCGTTTAATCTGCTATCTCTCTGCTTGACCCCTTACAATCTGGTTTCCGCGCTCTGCACTCTACTGAAACGGCTCTCACAAAAGTCTCCAATGATCTCCTAATGGCTAAATCCAATGGTGACTTCTCTCTTCTTATTCTTTTGGACCTCTCTGCAGCTTTTGACACTGTTGACCATCAACTCCTCCTCACTATGCTCCGCTCAGTTGGCCTCAATGACACTGCGCTCTCCTGGTTCTCCTCTCATCTCTCAGACCGCACTTTCAGTGTATCATTTGCGGGCTCTGTTTCCTCCCCTTTCCCTTGCTGTTGGGGTTCCTCAGGGCTCGGTCCTAGGCCCCCTGCTCTTTTCTCTCTACACAGCCCCCATTGGACAAACCATTGCCAGATTTGGCTTCAGGTACCATCTTTATGCTGATGACACCCAATTATACACATCTTCTCGTGACATCACCCCTGCACTCATACCGAACACCAGCAACTGTCTCTCTGCTGTCTCAAATATCATGTCCTCACTCTATCTGAAACTAAATCTCTCCAAGACAGAACTACTACTGTTTCCACCATCTAATAGATCTGTCCCTGATATATCCATTGTAGTCTCAGGCCTTACTATAACTCCTAGGCAGCAGGCCCACTGCCTCGGGGTCATGTTTGACGCAGAGCTTTCCTTCACCCCTCATGTTGAATCACTCGCACGTTCATATCAAAGTCTTATGTTTATGTAATGACAGTCACTTCTATTACAAAAGTGTCTGACCTCTGCATAATCAATGCCGCCCCTGCTACCTCGTGTCACCCCCTCTACCTCATAGATTGTAAGCTCTTGCGAGCAGGGCCCCCAGTCCCATTGTGTGAAATGACTTTCTTTGTAATGTATCTTTCTGTCTGTATTTGAACCCTACAAATTGTACAGCGCTGCGGAATATGTTGGCGCTATATAAATAAAATTTATTATTAATAAAGATATCAGCAATGATTGTAGAGAAGCAGTTTTTACTGCCCATAAATCTGAGAAGGGTTTAGACCATTTCAAAATAATTTGAAGAAGACTATCATTAAGAAAACTGATAATATTCCCAAGGGAAGGCATCCCAGCAAATTCATTACAAAGTCAGACTGTTCACTGCACAGAGAAGCCTACATCTAATGCTGCTACAGGCCTCAGTTAGCATGTTAGATGTTCCATTGCACAACAGAGCTTTGTTTGAATGGGTTGCAAGGAGAAAGCTGCATCTGAAATAATGCCTTTAAAAGAGATGAGACCAAAGTGGACAACGTTTGATGAAAACCAAACACAGCATATCAGTAAAAACACCTCATACCAACTATCAAGCATGGAAGGAGAGGGGTGATGATTTGGGCTTGTTTTGCACCAAAGGGACCTGGGTGCCTTGTAGTTATTGAGTCAACCATTAAAGGGGTTGTCCCATCACAAGGATCCTATCTATCTTGTTAATGTGGAAGTAAGACTTTTCCTAAATACACTGCTTCAGCAAAGCTGCTTTGTTTGTCCACTATATTACTTTATTCAATTCATTGTTGACACAGCCCTGATTTATCTGCTCAAAAGTCAAGTGATGTATCTGCCTGCACTCAGGGGGGAGGGAGGAGGGGCTAAGTGCACGGGAGCCAGCCTGTGTATCTAGATATTCCTGTGTCTACACCACACATGTGACCTAGGTCCTGCTATCATATAGAGGAGAGGAGCTGCTTTCATTTCTTCTGTTCTCCCAGTTATCAGGCTAGCTAATTCAATTGTATTCATTATGGCAGAGACAGGCAGTCTCTGTATATAAACAACAACAAAAATTGAGGAATCCAAAAAAATAATAAAAATATATCTATTTATTGAAAAAACAATAAAAAACATACAAAACATATAACATACAATGGAGGGCAACACAGAGGGGTCCGACTGTAGAAAAACAGTCCGACAGAACCGTACCCCTCTCACTACTGATGAACCAGAGAGTTTCTCCCTATATATATGGTGTATAATCCTAATTAATCAATTCCTTATAGAAATAAATAAATACACTGCACCAATACAATGCACATATGTATAATAAACAAAGTGCATAAAATATACATATAGACCTCCAAAAGAGTGTAACCCCTATAACACAATCCCAAAAATTGGGGTATATTATACGTATAATGAGGAGTAACTAGTTAAGAGGTGAATAGGAGGTATAACAATGAAAGTCATAGGTCCAAAGTCAATACATACCCATAGACATTTTGGCAGTGTAAGTAAACCATAAGGGGTTAACCCCGGAACAACAGGAGTGAGGGAACCAAGACACCCCGATGCGCGTTTCGCGTTTTTTTGGATTCCTCAATTTTTGTTGTTGTTTAGTTGAATTAGTTTTGAGGTTATTTATTTATTATTTGATGGATAAATTTGGTTGGTTGTGACTAGTCTCTGTATGTAACACAGAATGGAGTTGCTGCTGCCTGTACTTCATAGTCCAATATTGGTGGGCGGAGCTACACACTAATTTGAGGCGGAGCTAAACAGCAGGTTGCACGTGAAACCCCGCCCACCAAATGATGCAAGAAACCAGGAAGAAAGAAGAATTTACAGGAGTGAAGACTGGTGAGTATGTGAGGTGGGAATACCCCTTTAACTCCTCAAGTCAAATGTGAGGCCATCTAAAAAGCTTGTCCAAAAATGAGCCATGGAACAGGACAATATTCCCATGCACACCAGCAAATCTACAAAAGAAAGACTGAAAAAGGAAAGAATCAAGATATGCAATGGCCCAGTCAAATTCCAGACCTCAACTCAATGAAACTGGTGTGCTGGGACTTTAAGGAAGGTGTGCATAACATAATGCCCACAAACCTTAAAGAAATGAAGCAACGGAAAGAAGACTAGGCCAAAATTCTACCAGAATAATGTGAGAGTGAGAAGTAATTGCTGTTAAAGGTGGTTCATCGAGTATATTTATCACAGATTGCTTGTCCACACAAGGCGCTGTGTCAGAGATTCAGAGTGTCAGTCACATGACACAGATGAGGACTAAAAGGGAGTAAATTATTCACAAATGCTGCCAGTAAGAAAATTACCTTAACTACAGTTCATGTACTATCATGTACTATTCCAACAGGTCAGAGTATATTTTGGAGTGCTTCTATATTAGGTATTTGAAGGTTTAAGGATGTTTATGGCATATATATTTTGTGTAGAACAAGATCTGGGACCAGCACTCTGTTGCCATGACAGCCAGGAGCCTACTGAAGTCTTCAAGGCTTCTCTAGCCATGATTTGTATTACAGGCTGATCAATGCAGCCTGTCACACAAATGCCAATATTTTGCAATGCATTAGCATTGTAGTGCATTGCATTAGTGTTCAGACCCCCTGGGGGGGATGTCAAATAATAAATACAATATAAAAACAAAGGAAACAAATTTTAAAAAAAAAGTAAGAAATGTAAATCACACCCCTTTCCCTAAAATACATATAAAAGTTAAAAAAAATACTGTAAAACACAAACATTAGGTATCCCAGGGTCCAAAAGCAGCACAAGCTTAGAAAATATTTTTCCCGACTAGTGAACACCATAGCAGGAAAAAAAAAAAAAAGTGTTGAGATGCTTTTTATTGCCTCTGATAAAATTTTTTTATAAAAAGTCAAAGTAATAGTTATTCCCCAAAATGATATAACTAAAAAGTGCACCTGGACCTGCAAAAAAAAAAAAGATGTCCTATACATCCCCGTACACAGAAATATGTTACATATAAGTTACATGTGTCAGTTTGTTGAGGACCCAGGTTGCGGAAATGCAGCTTTTTTTTGTTGAAGCTTTTGCTGCATTTTTTTGAGCCAAACCCCGGAGTGGCTACAGAAGAAATGTGAAATATCTAGAAGACTCTTATTCTTCTCCCCCTGCTCAATCCACTCTTGCCTTTTGGCTCAAAAAAAATTGCAGAAAAATCTGCAACAAAAAAAGCTGCGTTTCTGTGGAGCCTCAGCCTAAAGATTTTTTTCAGTCAAAAAAGTTAGTCTGTTACTGCCATCAATGGGTTAAATAGTGCACCCAAATACCCTTAGCAGTGTTTTGAATGATTCCTGGCTTTCTCTGAGAGCTCCTGGGTAGCTTCCTGTTGTCTCAGCCTACAACTACCTTGATGCATTGCAGTTCACTCAGATGCCCCCTCACTACCTCCCTCTCCCCCCAGTTTTCCTAGCTAGCCCGTGAACTACTAGCTAGCTAACTAACTAACTCAGTCCTCAAACCCCCTCGCTACTCCATCATACTGACCTGTTGCCTCGTCCTGAAGAAGACTTTGAGGTGCTGCACTGCTCTTCTGCCTGCACTCGGGACATGGACCTGGCGATTACGCAATAGAACACCAGCAGAAGCCACACGTGCAATAGAATGCTGCTTCTCTTTGCTGGCGTTTTATTGCACAGGCGCCGGCTACGGCCCCCTTGTGAAGGAAGCGATGCCGAGCAGAAGAAGAGGAAAAGAGTGTTGGCAAATACGAGGGGGACTGGGGAGAGGAGTACTGGTGGCCCTCAGTCTCTGTAAACAGCGAAACGGAACTTCACTTCATATTGAGGAGACCCAACTATATACATCCTCCTATGACATCACCCCTGCACTAATAGAGTTTATCAGGGAAGGCCACTCTGCCATTTTTAATATCATGTTTTCCCTCTATGTGAAACTTAATATTTTAAAAACTCAACTAAGTGCTTTTCTTACAATGAAAACCCTGTCAACCTAATTCAATTTCAACTGGACTACTGTAACTCCCTACTAATTGGTCTTGCCGCTCCCCCTCACTAAACTTATCACCCTCACTCACAAAGCTCTCCACAATGCTGCACTTCTTTCACCACCGTGTACCACCCTAGCCATGCTGTCCATGGTCACTGCCTTGAGACCAACATCCAGTGTTGAAGTAATTGTCTGAGGGTTTACCAGTCAGCTAAATGCAAATATTACCTGCCCCCAGAGGCGTAGTTAGGGGTTCAGCACAGGGACAACACACATGTCCAGGTGGGTCCCTAACTCAGGTATGCTGATATTATCATATAGTGGCAAGTACAGGCCCTATAGACAGTTTAGGTAAAGACAGCACAGAAAACATTTCATGACTTACAGGTGATGGGTCTGACTGAAAAGTGTTGACATTTTCTGTTTCTATCTGGACTGGGATGCCATAACCACTTCTTTCATGCTTTGATGCTGTGATTTATCTCCTGCTCTCCAGTCTGGGCAATCAGGTCATCTAGTTTGCTGATAAAGGCTCTATGTAAACACAAAGATAACACTGAATTTACTGCAAGTCCGTTGTCAGTTCTGGCAGCTTGTAAATTTTTTTCCTCTCCAAACCTGTGTAATGTAATATACATTTACTGCGTATAGTATTTGATCTGCATTACTATAGATTTCTAGTAATGATTATAAATAATCTATAATGATAAAGGCAATGTATATATCTACTGAGGGACTTCATAGTATTCTGTCCATCAGTCAGTTGCCCACCAGCTTGTTGAAGAATACAGAAAGTGAGAAGAAGAGAGATCAAGCAAACTGGTGAGAGAGGGAGATCGGAAAACCCTATTTGTTTATCTCCCCAAGAATAAAAGTGTTAGGTAAAACCCAACTGCTTAACTTGGTCTTCTCCCTTTAACATTTCCTGTTAGTGGAGAGTCATCAGGCCAGTTACCCATTAGTTACCTGTTATCCATTACCCACCTAAAATCGGTGGTTGCAACTGACATTTATCTACACGTTACACACCTTTTGTAGACAAAAACCTCCTCTGAAGTGGCATTCTGCTCGCAATAAGTTGATGAAATCTTGGCAGTTTGTTCAGCAAGAGCACATTTCTCCTGCTCTAGATGGCACCTGTACCGAGTAGAATACAAATTATAGCTCATTATCTATTTATGCTGTACAAAATGATCCTATTACTTGGTCTTTTCACATTTTGTACTCTATTGCGCCCAGAGATCCATACTTAATATGTTCAGTACGAATAAAGGACCAAAGACATGTGTCTGCTGATCAGTCATGAGCAGTAAATTAGGTCTGGTTATTATGCAATACAGTGAATATGATCGATACAAGTATTATAAAATGTTCCAGGTCAGAACTGCAAAAGGTAGGATACTGTCAGTGCGTTCACAATACAGATTGTGTCTGTGTATCAACATTAAAACTCTACATCTGCAAGAACTACAATAATGTGATGTGTGGTTTAACTGAAATTAAAACTTCTCAAGATTTAGAGTGCTCTTGTGGGGACATAGTTTTCCACTATACTTCCTGTATCAACTTCCTGTAGTCTTCTAGACAACTTAAAGTGTAACTAAACGTTCTAACAACTTTTGATCTTTTGGCGATATTTGTGTCATTAAAACATTTTGTGGAATCCGGCATTTCTTTATTCTTTCCTCTGATTCTCTATTGAGCGCTGTCCCTGCATCTCACTGTGTACAGGCTTGTGTGCAATGCAAGGAAAAAAAAGGGTAGGAGGGTCACTTCAAATAGTTATAGATCAGACATTTATAAAACGTAGAGAATAAAAAAAAAAAAAAAAAAAAAAAAAAAAAAAAAGGATGCGTCTGCCCTGATGCTTTCCTGGGGATACCACCCGACCATCCTTTAAAGAGGACCTTTCATCAGATTGGGCACAGGCAGTTTTATATACTGCTGGAAAGCCGACAGTGCGCTGAATTCAGCGCACTATTGGCTTTCCCGATCTGTGCCCGGTGTAAAGCGCTATCGGTCCCGTAGCGCTTTAGTGTCAGAAGGGCGTTTCTGACAGCCAGGGACGCCCTTCTGCCCAGCAGCGCCTATCGCACTGTGCTCTAAGACCGGGGAGGAACGCCCCCTCCCTCTGCTCACACAGCTTGTCCATAGACGAGTAATATCAGGAGG
This sequence comes from Leptodactylus fuscus, assembly GCF_031893055.1. Classification (NCBI taxonomy): domain Eukaryota; kingdom Metazoa; phylum Chordata; class Amphibia; order Anura; family Leptodactylidae; genus Leptodactylus; species Leptodactylus fuscus. The sequence goes on from NC_134273.1 coordinate 42,756,739, forward strand.
GGAGGGGGCGTTCCTCCCCGCTCCACAGTACAGCGCGATAGGCGCTGCTGGGCAGAAGGGCGTCCCTGGCTAAGTGTCAGAAACGACCTTCTGACACTAAAGCGCTACGGTCCCGGGACCGATAGCGCTTTACACCGGGCACAGATTGGGAAAGCCGATAGTGCGCTGAAGAATATTGGCCATAATACACACGCTGGACCTTTGCTGAATGAGCATGGTTCAAGAGCCACTAACCTGGCATCTAGCACAACCAATGTGTTACTTTGCACCCATAAAGAGCAAGAACTCCAAAATAAGGTATATATTAAAAAGTTGGTATGGCTAATATTTACAGTAAATCTACAGTGCAAGATAAAAGAACATAACAGGCCACAAACAACTATATAAAAAATAGCGGTTATATTTATTCTGTGTAGACAATACAAACATGAACTGAGGAAACACGAAAAAGGAAGTCATTTTATAGTATGCACATATATACATATACAATAAATCCATGTAACATTCCACTAACTGTGATCCAAGTTTTGCTGCTGCTAACCATGTGTGAGTAGATTGAAGGTCTACCTAAAATCAGATGTTATTTGTACCTGTAGAGATCCTTCTCTGTACAAGCATCCAGTTTTTAAGCTTCACAGTGCTCTTAGATCTTTACAGACAGTACTTTGGAGAGTAAAGCCGTTTTTGCTGCAGACTTCTCCTTCCTAATTCACCAGACAGGAAGTTGTTGTCATTGTGGGCCATGTTACAGATACAGAGGAGTTGTAGCCCAGATATGTTCACCATTTCTACAAGCCTGCTAGCTAGCATTATTCTTACCAGTGCTCCTCTCACATTGAAACAGTGCAGAGGTTCCTGTAATAACAGGACTGTATTATCTAGCATTCCACCATAGGCAATATGTAACATCCAGTTTAGGTAATATATTTAGGATAGTTGAGATATAACTCTCAGTAGGAAGTAAGTAAAGGATTGCAATAATTCAAGTGTTGTCCTACTCTGACCCATATTGAAATGAGGGTGATGCACAGCTTATGCAGCAAAGAAACTAAATAAACAGTATAAAATACTCAATATTTTCATTTAATAGAAGAAACTTCAATTTGCACACTAATCTGCACATCCTAGTAGGTTTTTTAAGTGGGTTATTACAGAGATATTCACATAATAAGCATTATATATATAAAGGTTATACCTCAGGGACCCTCATTTTTTGATAACATGAAGGTCCAGTGAGCCCTGTTAATGTGGCCACCTACCCATTAAAGTGTATGGCGGATCTGGCAGCATATCCTTAGAATACATATGCACACTTGCCCAACACTTCTGTATGGTCATTTTAAATTTAGAATCATGGCTTCCAAGCTCCATTCATTTCAATGGGAGTGCTGGTGATAGATGAGCGCTGTACTTCAGCTATCTCAGGTGCGCCCATTGAAGTGAATGGAGCCAAACCACTCTCTTAAGAATGGGGGATGCATGATGATTGGGTTGGGTTTTAATGCGGTGGTTTGGGAGGAAAAAAATCACTAGGAAGAGGAAACACTACAGTAAAAAGCAGAACCTTAAGTTTAATCATACTATAAACGCTTAAAAATTGTAGTTGGTTATTTTTTTGCCATCATTTGTGAAATATTTGCAAACTAGTAGCATAGCTGGTGCACTGGGTGCCAAGAAGTCACGTTTACACATAGGGCTAGTGCAGTGAAAGTAATCTTTACCCTGGATAAAACACAATCCTAGCTGCAACTGTGAAAGGATGTAATGGAGGTCGTCCAAGTAATGTCATCCCAGTGTGAAGCAAAACTCTACATTTTCACAGTTAAACATTTCATAGTTCGAATTCATGATGTTGGAAGCAAAAAAAAACCTTCACTGCAGCATCAATTTGTTTTGCTTCTATTGGCCGTCAGCCTTTCACTATTCTGACCAAAGAAAACAAGAAATGATCTCATCTGATTTCACTGGAATGTCTCATTATTGAAAGAAAGATCTGGCTTCTAGGATAGAAAACCCTGGTTAAGAAAACAAAATATTTATTGCTTTAAAATTTAAGAATAATACATGATCTGGGTGATGATGATCTGTGGAGATGTATTTTCCTGTGTCCCCATAGAATGTTCAGGAAGGAGTCACTGGATAACAGATACAAATGGATAAAGTATACACAAAATACCCATGGGCACAACATCCAATGCCACAGGGATAAAATTAGGGACAGACTGATTTCACTTTGAACCTCCAATCCTCCAAGAGCACATTAGAACAACCAAAACTACTCTCAGATGCAAAATTCTCATGGCCACCATAGATGACACGTTCTTGCAGTTTATAGTACATGATAAAAATTGCAATAGTCCTAGCGGATCATGACAGTAGATGACCACAATTTATTATCTAGCTCACTGAGCGGTGACTAGAGCTGTGGGATCACCGTATTCCATGTTCCAAAGTCGATAGAACTCTGTAAAATCCACATAAGGTTCTACCCGACCATCCTCATCGGGCTGAAGGGAAGGAGATGGGCGAGTGCGGAAGAGGCCGCCATCTGAGCTGGAGCTGCTGCTCTGTGTGTGAGTGTTGGTGGACTGAAGAGTTGCACTTGGTGACTGCCTAATTAAAAACAGAAAAAAAACAGAAATGACAACATTGACTTTTTATACAGCAGACCTCCCATCTCCTTGTTTGAATGAAACAAAAGTTGCCCCATTCATTTGTATGGACTGCTGAAAACTAAAGCAGAGTACAACGCTCTTCTATCTCTGGCATTCCCATACAATTAAAGGGGTATTCTGGGAGTTGAACATTCATGACCTATCCTTAGGATAGCTCATTGGTATCTAAATAGTGGGGGAGTCCAATGACCAGAACCCTCATCGATCAGCTGTTTGAATACTGAATAACAAGTACTGTAGAGGCTGTTCTTGGTAATGCAGTTCAGTCCCATTCAGGCTGCTTAAGAAATGTCACTGGCCTGTGTGACTGTGAGCAGCTGATCTTCTGGGCTCCTGGGTATCAGAACCCTGCTGATCAGATATTGATGAGCTTATCCTAAGACGAGGTCATCAACATTCAACTTCCAGAAGATCCCTTTGAATGAAAAAAAAAAAAAAAAAAAAATCTAATCTAATCTATCATAGGATAACAATATATAACTTTATGCTAGAACCGAATGTTCAAAGTAAGCATTTATAGCTGAATACAGCTATCATTAAAATGGGTTATGGAAGCAATTTGATTTTGGGCAAAAAACAAAACAAAACACTAACACCCCCCTCCCCCCCCCCAATAAAAACTCCAAAACACTACAGTCTTGGGATACGTTTGTGTTGTGGCAGCTGTTGATAATGAAAACCACAATGATCTGCTATGATGTGATTCAGGCCACCAAGATTTCTTTGTTTTGCAGTAAATATATCTCTGCTCGCAGCACCATTCCTCCATCAAATCTGGTGAATTTGATAACAGAGACAAGAACACAAATGTGAAATGAGTTTTAGACAGTCTTCCAGGTTCTCGCACTGACTTAATGCATATATAATAAGCATATCATACACGCTGCTATCATAAGACTGTCTCAGAGATTTCCATTTATCTATCACTCTCTCTACATTTACCCAATTTCTTAAGTGTTTTCCAGAAGATTACATTTTCAATACTGTATTTACATGCACAAAATAAATACTTTCTGGCATCAGCGAAAAGGATTTAAAAGACTGTAGATGACTAAACAGATCCTACTATTGTCCCCTGCCAGGGTCCATCCTGTGTCTTATTCTCATCAGCATCACCATGGTACATGCTACATGGAATATTCAGCCAGTATATACCACACACTGACCTCAGAGACTGGCTGCATTGTTCATGCCCATCCTATCTTTGCATGAGTACAGATCTGTATATCACTTTTGGTTACGTTTAGTTATTTACAGACTTTTGGGACATTTCTGTATAGTCAGAAAAACCCTTTAAAAAAAGTATTCTGAGGTTGTTGTCATAGCCCAATGATATTTACAGTGTTGGAGTTGTTCCATCTAGTGTGGAGCTGCTGTGAGTACCATTCACCATTGTTCCTTGAGATGGCATAACCAGAGACAGTGTTACACTAGTTTTACTAGTGTTCTGGGCGCTGGAATATGGCACAGACACTGGGTATACTCGGCCACCTAGAACATAGAACATGTCTGTTTAGAGTTGGAGAATGGTTCACTTAATAAAACAAACAAAAAGAAAACACAACACCTGCTTAAAATATTTCACTAACCCTGGGTAGGAGTAAGAGTCGTCTGGTTTATCTCCTCCAGAGGGTAGCCCAGGTTACGGACAAGCAGGGTCATGTCCTCGTGTTTGGTACAGAACTTGGCATGCTCTCCACCACTGACAAACGTGCCATGATGAATCCGCTTGACTCTCTCCACCACTGCCTGAGCAACATCATCCAGAGACACTTGCTTAGCAAATTCTGTGGCAATCATTGCAGCTATCTCCTTTAGATTGGAATGAGAGAATAAATGGTAAGAAAATATTATATATACGGTTTATTTAAAAAAAACAAAAAACAATTTATATATATATATATATATATATATATATATATATATATATATTCACACACACACAAAATACAACATATAGGAATACATTTCTAGTTATCAACGACACCTGATTTGCTTGTCCAGGTCCATGTGCAGCATCCAGAGCTTTGTAAAGCCCCTCTGACATCAATACCAGGAAGCCGGTTACACCGTCCAGTGGCTGACATCCATGGATTTCGGGCTCTGCTGTGACTGGCTTAGATTTTGCTGCACTGAGAACGAAAACATAACAAGCAATTGAAGCAATGAGGAGAACAAAATGAATACAACAAACTGAACATAAACAACCAATGCAGGATCACATCATAACACAACATGGCTGGGTTCCTGACAAGTCCCATAGAAAGTTGCTGCATTCATGGTGATATCTATCGGCAAACGATCATGACAAAAGATGTCACCACTAAGAAGGCTTGAGAAATTCTTTAAAATGTTGCAAATTTTAATTAAATTTGCAAAAATGTTTAATTTCTACAAATTTAAATATGGTTATGTCTATGGGAAAACTGCTTCCAATGTCTAGCTGGGGAATATCTCAAACAGTGACATAAAATGACAGAAATCAATGCACCATATCCATTCCTACTGTGGGCATATCATGCTTTTTTGTTATGATCAGATTCCTCTTTCTTTCTGAGACTTTGCATTTTCTTTATGTTTTCTGGTGCTTTAGGTCTATAATGCTGTGGTTTTCATGGTGTGATGAGAAAAACTCACTTTGTTCTCAGATTCGGCGTCATTTCACCTACAATACATCGAGGCCCCCATCAGGACAGTAGTAGGTAGAGAACAGCAGCTTTGGCCAGAATGAAGGTCCCTGCAATCCTGATGATTTTTTTTTTTGCAAAGTTTCTTTCTAACACATTGATAGTAAGTCTGCATGAACTTCTCATTTCAGACAAAATGTATATACTGTTAGGAGCAAACACACACAATTTGCAGGTTTTGAACTACCTTATTGGCTGGTTGTAGCAATGTGGATTCCTTTTGAGACTTCTGCGCAGTCTATTTTGACTATATTTATGCTTATTTCAGATGATGATGGTCTGGAATGTGTTATACAGTCATTTCTATAGTGCCTGGATTCCACTGAACCACAGTAAGGGCTTACAATCTGTCATAACACTATGATACGCAGATGACTGGGTTTTTGGCTCCCTCTGGCTCAATAAGAAGGAACAAAGTTATAAGATTTAACCCTCAGCAGTGTACACCACGTCAATTCCCTTAGTTGAACTTGGAGGAAGAGTTCCCCCCACCCTCCCAACTGTGCTACCTAGAAATCCAAGTAAAATAATAAAGTTACGATTTATTGTTCTATATTTCATATAATAAATATACAATGACAGGACATCTGGATGAAGGTTAATACCTAAAATCCACACTTACAATACCATGAACCTGGTGCTGTACGAGAACTATTTAAGGATACATTCTGACTGAACAACAGGTTCACACTTATTTGCTCCCGAATACATTGGTATAAAAACTATTGCTGGATTAACAAGACAGTACTTTGTGTGCCAAATACCACAACTGGACCTTTACTCATTATATTGGGGGTCAGATTATCACAAGAATATTCCTCCTGAGACATTCAGATATCTCCTCAAAAAAGATCATTCCACCTAATTTACTCTAAAATACATTTTGATTTTCTTTCGATCCTCCATAAAATGAGCACTCAGTTATTAGATAAGGATGGTTTCACACTACTGTTATTAGTGTCTGTTGTACTGATCAGTCAGAGGATAAGAGCAACAGACATTAAATGTACAATGCAGGCAGAGCCCCCTCTGCCGGGCGTCCGTCTGTTTTCACCACAACTTTGTTTTATTTTTCTAGCAGAAGAAAAAGTTGTGCATGCAGGAGTTTTTCTTATATTACAAAAGTACAAAAGTATACAAACATGATGGAAGAAAGTCTCAGTCATGTGGTTTACATTAGTGTCAATGGGAACAGACAGACAGATGAGGCTTCAGCTGCGTCCGTTACTCTGCTACAGTTAAAGGGGTTGTCCAGGAGAAACAGAATTATCCCCTAAACTAAACTCCCTCTCCCCACCTAACTTCTATAAAAAAAAATAAAAAAATAAAAAAAAAATCTATAGTTACCAATATCCCTGGTGCGGTCATGTGATCACTAGTGTTGAGCGAATAGTATTCGTCGAATAACTCACTCCCATAGGAATGCGTGTAAGTGGCTGAACACCAAGGGGTTAAGCGCATCAAATATTCACTGCGATTAACCCCTTGAAGTTCGGCTGCTTACATACATTCCTATGGGAGCAAAGTATTAGACAAATACTATTCGCTCAACACTAGTGACCACCCCAGGGACACTTTCATAATCCGGTGACGTTCCAATTCACTGCTTCCAAAATGGAACATCACCATTACTCTTCTCCCTTCCCTATCCCCATCAATACTCACCAAGTCTTCCTGTGTCCTGGGAATGGTTGCTCCCCTCTTCCTGTTATCTAGTAGTGGGCAGAATAAATTAGCTAGAGAGACGGGGGATGGTGGGAGTGGCTAGTAATGGGCAGAATCGCTAGGCTTAGTGAGACAGGGAGGGTTTGTAAGAGTGAGAGGGAGGGGGGCTGACAGAGGGAACTAGTGTAGTAGCTACACAGGAAGCTGCACTGCAGGAACTTAACGCTGGTAAACAAAGGCAGAGAATGCCAGCAGCTGCCAGAGACACTCAGAAATCACTCCAAACACTGCTAAAGGTATATGGGTGTACTTATTAACCCATTACTAGCACTAACAAACCTTTCTTTCTGCCCGGCAAACCCTTTTAATGTTTATTGCTGTCATCCTATGATGACGGAAATGGACATTAGCAGCAGTAGTGTGAACCCAACCTTAGAGCAAATACAGTGTAACAAAGGAGGGCAGACATCACATACAAAGTAAGAAACATGCTGTAGCTTCTCTGACCTTAACAGCTCCATGTCATTGTAGTTATACTTGACTTTGTAATCCCCAATTCTGCGAGTGCTCATTTGGCCTCCAATTACTCCTGCTTGCTTTATCTTGGCTGTATCCAACCCTGTATAGACATACGACAGGAAGAAAACCCTTGTAAGTTATCCTGAAGGAATCGGTCTTTTTTTCTCACATGTATAATTAATAGCAATGAAATATGCTTTTTAAAAGACCAGTTATGTGAAATCGCAGTATAGGTGGTAGCATACAGAAATATTATTATATAGTAATGTTACCTGGCGGTCCAAGTGATGTCACTGTAGCTTCATTAGGTCTAAAGTGAACTGCACACAGTGCTAAGAAGGACCCCGGAGAGTAGTTTATACACACGTATGTGGCCCAGTGTTGTGTCAGCATTTATAAGAGATGCTTTAATCCAACAAGCAGAACTAGCATGTGCCCCAAAAGCAGTGCCTAATACTGAGGCTCTCCATAACTACTCCCCATCACTGAGATCTCTATAGTGGTTACTCAGAGGAGAGGGGCTGAGCAGTGGATCAATGCAGAGCATTTCAGTGTGGGGAACTGCCATCTGGGTACTTTTTGGAGGGGCACACGGATTAAAATGTCTCTTTTAAAACAATGCTGCAACAAAACCCCTTATTAGGCTACAGTCACATTTGCGTCAGGTGTCTGACTGGCACTGATCCGCCACAAATTACTGGATGAAAAAAATCCTGCAAGTCTGAGTTTTCATCTGTTGATTTCAGTAATAAAAAAACCCCCTGACACTCAAAAGACACCATTATAGTTAATGGGGTTCCTTTGAATCAGTGTTTGTCTGTTATTTGGCCCGAAATGCTGCTGTCCGTTTTTCTACTCTTCTGGTCCTAACTCCATAAGAATGCATAGAACAGCGTAGATGTGAACTTGGTTTAACAAGAAGGATGAAAAAATGGAACAAAATGAAGCCACATAAAATATACAATAATTTAGATAAATATAGTAAAGATAAAAAAACAACAAAAAAAACATTAAAAGGGGCCAGCAAAAAAAACAAGTTATCCACCTCAGTACCTTAAAGTCATCACTTTACTATATTCAGTTTTGAGAGGTGACATTATTTCCCAGGAAAAGCTGCTTCTGTGGATAAGCTATTGAGCCCGAGTGCATTAAGGTGTGCCCGAGCTGCACTGTGCAGCGCAAACAGGACTGCCTGTGCCTCAGTATTCTGCCAAGAAACAGTGAAGCTGTCAGGCCTCCCTCGAGCTATCTGTTCTGAGGCGCCCTGTACTGCTCATACGTGGCTGACAATAACCTACACCCAAAGGCCGACAGTTTTTCTGAGTGCAGAAATATGAAAATGCATCAGGTATGTGTACCCTAGAGACATGCGTCTGTGTGATTATAATGAAGAGCACAACATCCCTGCAGAACAGGGGCGGAAACCCCCACACTGATGGCCTACCATGCCTTCCATCATGAAAAGGGTCTAATGTAAAAGAGGGAAATGATAAAGTAGGTGAAGAAGGGGTAAATGTACATTTAGAAGGAGTCTGTCAGCAGGAAAACTGGTATCAGACTAATGACAGTATCTTGTAGGGCGGCTTCTACGCTTTTGAAAGATATCTTTCTTGAAAATCAGTGTTTTATTGTTATGCAGATTAGCTGGAGAGGACTTTAGGAGAATTTCTTCTCCTCCTGGTGCTCTCAGCTCCAGATAACCACTCCTAACTGCAGACAGTGGCCGATGTGGCAGAGAGCGAAGCCCCAGCAGGAACAGAAACGCCACAAAAGCCCTTTTCAGCTAATCCGCATAAGAATAAAACACTGACTTCCTTGAAAATGGATCTGCAATGCAGAATAAGAAAGGCTTTTATGGAAAGTGTAGAAGCCACCCTATAAGGTACTCTCATGAATTCTATACTGATTTCCCTGTTGACAGACTCCCTTTAGGACACGTTGCAGACATGCACTAATAGATAACTACCAAGGTGAATTGCATAAGACTTTTTCCAGTCCTCTTTTGCCTCTCAAACAAAAAAGTATAACGATTTTTTAATGTAATACGTGTTCTCATGAAGTAGATGTAACGTTCTGTTGTGAAGTGGTCACTAAAGTGATCATTGACATTCAATATGACGCAGACTTATGTTTCCTACTACCTGTTGAGTCATTGTTGACCATGAATGTATTATACTTATCAGTACTGTGTGTCTGTTGCTAAGCACTTCCATTTCTAAAATACACCTGGCCTCTATGACAGCCAAAGCATCTCTCACATCAGTGTTATATGTTCAGAGACCGTAAAACCACATAGCCCAAGTGATGCCAACTACAAGTCTCTCATAAGTACTATGAATCAATCGTCGTAAGAAATAAACCTAAAGAACCGTGTTCACTCTACCATACCATAAAATAAAAGGGTGAAGTAAATCACCAACCGCACTAATACACACACAATAAAATTATACAACAGAAGCAATATCTATACAGAAATAGGATTACACAAAGAACCCGCAGGGATCACAAATTTAGTAGCTAGACCTTGATATGAAGGTAGAAGGCTGTAAGCTCAAGTCTAGTGCATTGCTGGTGCAATAGGTATTTGCAGCAACATGTCAGAAGTATTAGCAGGATCCGCTAGGCCCCTACTGTCCCCTACTGTTTTAGGGCCCCTTCTCACACAGAGGACACGCTGGCTGATTCTGAACGTGTAATGAATGGAAAAAAGAAGCCCATTCGTTTCTATGGGGAGCGCACGTATGCTGGCTCCCATAGAAAGCAATGGGACCTGTTTTAAACGCCGCTGATTCGGAAAGTTTACACATTCAGAATCAGCCAGCGTATCCTCCGTGTGAAGGGGCCCTTACATGACGGAAACCTGAGAGCAATGCCTGTATTCAGAGACTATGTGATTGTGGACGTTTACTGCTTTAGGCTGTAGCAACTGAATGATATAGAGAATGGTAGTGCACAGGTGCAACCATATTGACTGAGATCCATCCCCCTTCCCACACAATCATCATAAGTGGGCAAAAATCCACAAAACTGAGATTTACATGAAAATGGGGCTCCAAAGTTGAACACCACAGGCATATTTGGAAACTCTAGAATCACCTCTACAAAGTACCGAGACTAAATTTATAAACAATTTTCCGCTGACAGATTTTCTTTAACTTATATCCCCTGGGGTTTTATTCAACCAGGAGCTGAGGGTTTCGTGGTTAGTTCTCTACCCTGGTCTTGTGATTGGAACAAGCACCTGGCTCCAAGGTCGCTGCAACGTTTACAGCTCCTTAAAGAACCTGCACACCCCAAAGAATTAAGCAGAGTGTGGCGGTGACTGCAACTGATCAGCAACAGAATAACCACAATTAATGTTAATGAAAGACGTGATGAGACAACCCCCTTTAAAGGCTAATATAACTGATAATCTATCCTTAGGATAAGTCATCAATTAAAGATTGGCAGGGGTCCAACTCCCAGACCCCTGGCTGATCAGCTTTGTGAGAAGGTGACAGGGTTTGGGCGAGTGCTACAGCCTCTTCAGTACTTACCGAGCTCTGTCTGAATATTTGGGCATCAGCTCTGCTTGGTATTGCAGCTCAGCCCATTTAAGAGCTGATCCACGGAGGTCCTGGGAGTTAGAACCCCATGGATCTTCAATTGACAGGCCATCAATTTAAAAGTCCCGGAAAACTCCTTTAATGCCATCTGCAGTATTTTACTGATTCAAACTATTCGGCGTGGGAAGATGTTTATAGGATTCCAAGATAAACTTGAGTTGTCACACCATCTGGATGTAATTTTCAGATGCTCAAAACATCACTAAACAAGTACTAGACTAGTGTCCAAGATAGACAGGCTAGGAAAAAGCAAGAAATAGCTGCAAATCAAAATACCGGAAATGGGATGGACTATTTATACAGAGACTGACACCTACACATCCTGCAGTGGATACCCTCTTCGAAGATGGTGAGGAGAAAAGCCTATCACTGCAACAGACTTATGTCACCCACCTGCATTGCAACTATTTGTACACAGCAATCCATCCAGGTGACTTCTACTGTCACAGCACAGATCGAGGGGAATGGCTCAAAGTGTTGGGATAACCCCAAAGGAGGAACATCTGCTGCAAAGTCAATTCACAGAGAAGCACATGTAGATGCCAATATACACGGAGAACTAAATGCCTCAATTAAATGTAAGAGGTCTGATACTCAATAGCTGAAAGATTTCAACTAAGTAAGTGTAGCTCCAGCCTTCAGCTAAACACGCAGCCCCAAAATTGTATTGCCCCTCAGTCAAGAGGTAAGCCACTCCAGTTCAGTCATATCTGAGTGTCTCACATCTGGGTTTTAGTCTAAATGTGTACTGTAGGATGAGCAGATACAAAATAAGACAAGATATAGATAACCTGTCAAGGGCCTTCCAACTCCATTGATTCAGAGTACTGTTTCACTGCATTAGGACCTTTCATAGAGGCTGAATGCAGCGGTGCACATTCTCCATCACCACTGTATTCAATCGCCACTGTGGAGCGGATAAGAAGGATGGAGGTCAGTGCAGGCCCCAGCAAACTCCCAATAATCTAATATTTATTAGCTATCCAGTGGCATTTCACATGAAAAGCCCTTTTAATGCCATAACACTGAGGGGGAAAAAGGGAATTGCCCCATTAAGTGTAATCTTATTGGTGGGAAAATAAACTTTCAGACACCAGTAGGCAAACAAGCTGTCTGTTGCATGTGGGGCATGGCCGCTTCTGCCAGAACATCTGTTTTCACATATGGTTACTGTACTTTCAGATTTCTTAAACTTATTACGGTAATAGGGGGTAATTGTCGCCGGCCATCAAGGCGCAACCTAACAGTCATTGCCTCACCCAATATACAACAAACAACACATTTACATATGGATTAAAAACTGATGTTTGCAGCAGTAAGATTACACTTTGGCACAAAAATGTATTTTCACTATGTCACTAATAGTATATACTCTATGGCACAAGACTATATAAATGATTTACAAATGGTGTTGGGGTTGGTAGGCTCTTTAACCAAATGTTTTAAGATCCCTGGAAAGCTGTGAACAAACCAGATTAAGGTCTTATTTACATTGACATTGAAATGGCTGGATATGTACGCAGTCTAAGAACAATGTAAATGGCGTATGCTTGTATCCATTTCAATGTTTTAATTTAGCGGTCTTGTTTTTTTGTTTTTTTCACGGAATGATTTTTTTTATTTTCACTCATGCATCCCATCAGTGTAAGTCTATAGGCCCATGAGGGGAAAAAAAAAAGGGAAAGGATCCTAGCATCTATCCTCTTTCCACAGACCAAGAGACACAAAGTATGTGGGGGAAAAAAAAAAGTAACCTGCTTTTTACAGACATGCAAAAAACAACCATAGACAGGGCACTATTTGCAAATTAGCAGATAACATGTCATATTTTGTGGATATTACTATTATTGTTTATTTATATAGCACCATTAATTCCATGGTGCTTTATATTTGAGGGTTTACATACAGTACACAAATGTACAAACAGATCTAGTACTAACAGAGATGAGCGAGTACTATTCGAAACTCCAGTCTCGAATAACACGCACCCATAGGAATGAATGGACGTAGACTACCCGCAGGGGGATTAAGCGGCTGGTTGCCGGCAAAGTCCGCGTGCTGGCCGCTTCCATTCATTCCTATGGGTGCGTGCTATTCAAAGCGGTTGTTTCGAATAGTACTCACTCATCTCTACTAACAATGACTGACTGGCACAGTGGGGTAGAGGGCCCTGCCCTTGAGGGCTTACAATCTATGAGGGAAGAGGGATAGAGACAGAAGGAGAGGGGAGAGACTGTTCAGATGGTGGTGACAGTAGTGTTATTGGAGGTTGTAGGCCTTCCTGAATAGGTGAGTCTTCAGGGCCTTCTTGAAGCCTGTGATTGTGGGGATCAATCTTATGTGTCTTGGTAAGGAGTTCCAGAGTATGGGGGATGCACGAGAGAAATCTTGGAGACGGTTGTGTGAGGAGCGGATTAGAGTAGAGCGGAGTAGGAGGTCTTTGGAGGACCTGAGGTTACATGTGGGCAGGTAGCGGGAGATTAAGTGCAACAGTGCAGGGAGGAGAAGAGGTGGGGTTGGACGTGGCCATATACTGTATGCACAAAATTTGAAATATTTTGCTTGCCATTCCCTGGCAGGTTAAAATAACTGTGGTGGATCTGAATATAACAGTGAGCTGAGAAACACTTTGAAGCTTGTCTGAATGACAGCCATATGGATCCTGACTCCAGCTATGATCCATTTTTGACCAGTGACCGCTTTATGTACTCCTATGTCTGAAAAGGACAAGTCTCAGGGAATGTAATATTAATTAGCCTGAGAATGGAAGATTTCTCTAACCTGCCATCACTTACCCAGATGAAAAACTAAATGGCGTCTAAATGTACAAGTGGCATTTACAGCAGTAAGTCTCCATACACTTTATACAATTATAGGCAAGCTATTAAGTCATGTGAATGTCTGCAGAAGGCGGATAATGCCCATCCAGAGTCAAAAAGGAACCAGCCGTTCTAGTTTTAACCTAAGTACATGGAAAAGAAATCTATGTATAACTCCAAATCAATCAGGTAAGTAATGGAACGAATGTGCAAGCTGTATAGTGGCCTATATAGGAGCATAGGTGCCACAAATTGAAAAAGCAATGTTGAGATAACCATCATTTTATAGCTATGCACGTCAGATTGCAAGTGAATCGGAGGCTAGGCCTGACTTGAAGCAGACTATAGGTAAATCTGACAAGTGCTTTGGCTCTACTCTGGATTTGCAGACCAAGGATGCCCCTCTAGCTGTGAATGACATTGTTAGGGAGGGTTCACACGGTGTAACATGCCGAGTGATGTGGCATGTAGACGCCGCGTGAGCTTTTGCGGGCCGTTCACACTCCCATTGATTTCAATGGGAGCGGGGATCGTATGCGCCGCGCTATTTTGCGGCCGCAAAATCACAGCCGCAAAATAGTGCGGCGCATACGATCCCCGCTCCCATTGAAATCAATGGGAGCGTGAACGGCCCGCAAAAGCTCACGCGGCACGTTACACCGTGTGAACCCTCCCTTAGGCTCCATCTGCATCACAGCTGTCTGTAAGCAAATCTAGCCAAACAGGCCTCTCCCCAGTGCACTTGTTGATTGAGCTGCATATCTATAAAAAAAAAAAACAAACATTGCCTAAGCTTGGCTTTATTGGATTTTGCCCACAAGAATACACTTGTAGTACTATTAAAGACCATTACTAGCACGCATAGCACTACTTCTGATATTGGCCACTTCCCTGCCTTTCATTAACAACCAGGTACAGAATTCTGACTTTCTGCAGTCACAACTATCCTGTGTGTCCTCTAGCTACAGTCTGCAAATACATGTACCAGTTGATCCAGTGAACTATTACCACTGTCTATATAGCATTGTGTGTGGACTGTGTGCATAGTTTTGCTGCATTGTCTCAAAGTTCACATACACGGGATGCTACAGACAGTCGTAGTAAGTCAGTAAGTCTAGAACACACAGGACAGTTGTGTTTGCAGATAGAAACAGAAGCTAAGGAACTGCCCCCAAACCAGAAATCATCCAGAAAAAAATCTGATGCACATAAAAGGAGATTTGAAGTTTAATAAAAAAAAGTGTAACTAAACTTTCAAACAACTTTTGATTTTCTGTCAACATTTCTAACATTAAATATTTGAATATGCTTCATTAAATGCAGTATTAGCTTTCATATGATCACAAGAGCACAGTACTGTGTTTCAAAATGTCTGAAAAAAAACAGTAGAAACTGACAACTCCCAGTTTTCGTTTACATGCTGTATTAAAACCTGTACTCCAGTGAGAAACAGTGAGAGAAACAAGGCAAAGTATAAAGGAACAGAAGTAGATTTCAGAGCAGAATTTAACAGAGAGGAAACAAAATTCATAAATAAAGTAGGTTACAATATTTATTAATCATACAAATACTGCCAGAAAATCAAATATTTAAAAGTTTTGTTATGCATCAAGTAGAAAAACCCCCCAAAACAACCCAAAAACTATAAATCTTCTCTAGCTTCTAAGAAAACACATTGATCTATTGTAGGGATCTCCGAACTCCTGGAAAACCCTTATAACATTATTCTTAATAATTATTTCCAGCTGCGGTATAAAACACATCACTGCTGTTTTCACTTATACGAACGTACCTAGCTGGGATAACCGGAATGTCTCATCTTCATTTTCGGTTGTGTGATCAGCATTAAGTTGTGTGACCTGCAGTCCATCCACTGTGGATTTGCATAGCAGAGCTCTGTTGGTACCTGCAAGATAAATACATGCTTATTTGCTCATTAAAAAAACAAATGGATATAGTTTTTAAACTTTATGGAAAATGAATGAGACAATGACATTTGCCATTAAATAGAACAAACAAATTTTTAAGAATATAAAATCACAATTGTATAGAAGTAATTTAGAAACCTAAAATAGTGAAGAATCTCTTCCTCAAAAAAGGGATTTTCCAGGCTTATCAACCTATAGCTTATCCTTAAGATAGGACATCAATTTGAAGGGATACTATAATGAAAAAAAAACAAAAGAAAAACAGTTTTAAAGGGATCCTGTCATTAAAACTCATTTTTTGGGGGTACCACATAGGAATAGCCTTAAGAAAGGCTATTTGTCTCCTACCTTTAGATGTCTTCTCCTAGGGCAAAGCAGACTGCGCATGCCCGCCGGCCACAAGAAAATGGCCGCTTACAATACTGTGTAAGGCCTAGAAGTTTGAAGCCACCGCCAGAAGAATACCCGTTCCTGAAGATGATGTAGGCGGCACTGGAGAGTTCTCTCGCAGCATTGGGGACGCCCCCAGTGCTGTTTGAGTGCTGGGACCCGCCCCCATTGCTGTAAGAGAACTCATTTGCATACCGCCAAAAACCAGATTATATACTGAATAGCTGCTCAGAGAAGACATCTAAAGGTAGGAGACGAATAGCCTTTCTTAAGGCTATTCTTACATGGTACCCAGAAAGGGAGAGGGGGAAAAAAAAAAAAAAAAAAAAAAGTATTTTCTTCTTTATGCTAATTGCACTTAAACAGCACAGGGGGTGTGCCCTCTGCTATGAGCACATCATTCTAGCATCGCCTTTCTTCTGCTCCGTCCAGCATTCTCCTCCTCTTCTTACAGGAGACTACCGCGAAATGGCCAACAAAACAGCCAACTGCACATTTCTGTCAGTCATTTTGCAGTGGTCTTTTGTAAGAAGAGGAGTGAAGAGAAGGAAAATGCCGGACAGAACAGAAGAAAGGCGGTGCTGGATTGCTGTGCTCATAGCAGAGGACACGATCCCCATGCTTTCTGAGCGTAATTAGCATAAAGAAGAAAAGAAAAATTCAAAAATGGCAGAACGGACCTGCAAGATAAAGGTAAGAGATGAATAGCCTACAAGATAAAGATAAAGGCTATTCCGATGTGCTGTTATAAAAAAACAAAAAAAAAAAAAAAAAAAACGTTTTTAAAGTCATAGAATCCCTTTAAGATCAGCAGGGAACAACACCAGAATCTGATCCAATGAGTTGTTGAGGTGAACACTGCCGTCTCTGCACAGAAAACCAAGCAGGGCACCACACACTATATACAAGCTGTTCTTGGTATTACAGCTCAAACCTATACAATCATATGGGATTGAGCTTTGAACAGGACATGATTTTATTTGGCTTGTAAAGTGCCGACAAAAAGTCGATCCTGGGTGTCAAACCCCTTCTGATATTCAATTAGCCACTTATCCAAGGAACACTAAAGCCAGACAATACACACTGATCTTATTTTGTCTCAGGTTATAATTAAAGGTGTTGTCCTGTTATAGACAATTATTCTCTATCCTCAGAGCAGAGGATAAGTGCCCGATCACCAGATCCCCATTGATCAAGAGGACGGGGGTTCAAAAGTCACCCTAAGGCTTCCCTGTGAATGCCGCGCAAGTACACTTGCATGACCGGTACTCCATTCACTTCTATGAGGAGAGTACAGTCCTGGCAGCCCTAATGAAGTACTGGTCACACAAACAATGGTGCTCCATTCCCTGTTTACTGGGGGGGACCTAGCGATCAGGTCCCCAGTGATCGGATAGTGATATCCTCTGTCCTGTGGATACAACCCACTACCCACTCAGTCAGTCAATCTCTAGCCAAAGATGGAGTTGACCAACAGCTGAGTAATCTCTGTGTTTCTGTAGGACTTATACCTGACTGTTTGCACCAAGACTATGCAGAGATTGCTGCTAGCTAAGAAAGAGTGAGGGGAGTGGGACAATGACATCAAATAATAAAAGAAACATTACTCACCTATTGAAAACCATGCTCTTTTTTCTTGATCTTTGTTTTTTTTTGTCTATGCCTTGAAGCCAGTGAGTGGCTGCAATGGTCAACCACTGCTCATGAGCTCGTGGGGGTACGAGCAGTCAGATATCATGGACCTGATACTTAATCCCTATCCTGTCCCCTATATGTCCGCTTGGTGCCACTTTACTAATTAGAGCTGACACTGCTCACCTCTGATTGGCCAACATTACAGAGCTCAAAATCATGCCCGCTTTACTGGACCAGCTAGGGACCGCCCACCTGACACTAAAGAGATTAATTAACATATCAGGCACCAAAACAATTGCTTGGAAATGGAGGGAGTAAGAGGAAAAATTCCGACTGCACTGGAATCAGTGTAGTGGCCCATTTTAAAGGATGTAAAGGATCTGAAGATGGCAGTGGTAACCGCTTCTCTTCAAAGATACAGGGGGAGAATAACAAAGCAAAGTGCATTGGAATTTTTGCTTAATTTACTTCAAGCAACTGACTTACACACTGAACACCATTATTACAGCAGCTGCAATAATTTCTACCTTGTTCACGGGTGTCTCCCATTCAGCTGTATTGACTACTGGCAGCACAACCCTGTTTACACTGGGCAGTGCAGCAGCATAAGAGATGGAAGATTATCAGCAGCAAACAGCATTCTTATAGTAGTGACATCCCGTTTCTGGAAGCGGATCGTCACCAGATAACAAGCATCTGTCCTTGGGATATATGGGTAAATATACATAAATGTCATTTAGAAACTAGGCTGGGGAGGGTGTTTAAAATAGTGTAGGGAATTAATTTTATCCTTGACAACCCCTTTAAGTAACGTAAGCAAGCAATATAATCCCATGCACACGATTGAGCGTGCATCCAAGTTGGGGATGATTTTGTAGCGTAATGCAGAGTGACATCCAATTATGATCCAAGTTCATTCTGGTTTCTGATCCAGTCTGTTCTGATGAAATGAAGCAGGATAGGACCTGCTCTATTTTCATCAGAATGGACCGGACCCTCATACGACCCCTCGGACGGCACACGCTTGCATGTGCATGAAGACTCTGAACGGTCATCATACAGTAGTCCAAAAGACTTTCTTTGTGTCAGAGTTTTGCTACATGCAACTCTCTCTATATACTCTTCTGGCTGTGCCATTGTGCTACCGTATTATGTAACTTCTTATACTATATAATAACTAGAATACACCCTGCATTTTTTCAGTAAAATCTAAGACTGCTTTAATATTATTAATAGTTGTATACTTGCTGTAGAGCAAACACTTGTATTATAGAGTGTAATGGTCTTCGACAAACACATAAAACAGGAATGGCACAGAATAATAACCTGCACCCACACAGATATATATAATGGTGTTTGCCGTCAGGGAACAATATACATATACATATATATTCATTGTTATAGCATCCTTTACTGTGAACGATAGTTCTCTCCTACATTAACCCCTTCAAGTGAAAGTGTCTTTGGGTTTGCTTTTTTTTTTTAAATGTATAGAATGCAATATAAACATTTTTCTAATATAATTTATTAACACCCTAACATCTACACTAACATTGCTAAATCCCTCCCAAAAATGTCACTTTTTTTCTTACAGGAAAGTGCAAATGCAGTCCCTTCCCACTACCACAAAATATGCAGTTAAGTTTCCCATATTTGGGGAAATCACAGTGTCTGTCCATCTGAAGTACAATACATTTATCCCTCTCTGTGTTCCAGCGTTCACAACATTTTAGTTAATTCTGTTTACATGTAGCTTTACAAGATCTTTAATTTTTGGTGGGTACATATAATACATTGAATATTTTTTGGTAGAGAATATAGGAGGAAAAAAAAAAAAACAGCAATTTTGGCTGTTTTTAAAGGTACTCGCAGCCCTTTTTGTTGTTTTTTTTTTTTTGCTACTTTTGCTGGGTGACTTTCCCAAAAAATCCAGAAGTTTAATGGGCGATTTTAGTCTTGATTTTTTTTTTTTTTTTTAAAACCCTCAAATTCAGTTTGCTGGCACTGGAGGAGTCAGATCTATTTGATGCAGATTTCCTGTTCTATCACCCAACTATTGACCACAACGAAGAAGTGTTGATCAAAGCTAAAGGCTGAAGGAGAAAGCCTACACGTAGGGGATCGCTGGCTAAACACGCTGTACACGACTGCTCTGATGGAGGGTGTGCGGCAAGACATAAAAGGGGTTGTGCTGTTAAGGACTCTTATGCTCTATCCACTACAGCATTGAAGCAGCTTTAGGGGGGCTTTCATTTCCCCGTTCTCCTGATTGCTGGGGAATCTGGCTGTTGGGTTCCCAGCGATCAGGAGAATGGGGAACTGAAAGTCCCCCTAAGGCACTGAATGCAGCGCCAGTGTGGTTGTATAATGGGCACTCATTTCATTTGTATGGAGTTGCAGGCGTTGCTAGAGATTACAATCCCGTAGATGTGTAAGCAGTATCGGTCATGAAAGCGCAATGATGCAAATTCACCAGGAATCTTTAGGGGGACTTTTGGTCACCTGATCTCTGGGGGAATTGGCAGTCTGACCCCCACTGATGGGCTAAATCTGTTTATATTTTTCTAGCCTGGGCATTTTGGGAGAAGGGATGCCTAATTTAATTAATCGCCCAGCTTTAGTTTGTACGTTTTATTGTTCCCATCAAAGTGGCCAAATGAGGGCTTGTTTCTTGTAGGAGGTCTTTTAGCTTTTTTTTGGTATGATGATGTGGAACCTATGATTTTTGATCAACTTGAATTCCTTTTCTTTGTTTTTGAGAGGTGACATGAACAAAAACAAATTCTGGCATCTGATTTTTAAGGCTTTTTATAGGGCTAAGCAATTAATCGGTTTACTAACATTACGTGATTTTTTACACGTCAGTTCAGGTATTGTAGTATTTACAAGTCTTTACCTGCAGTTTCACTTAGACTGAAAAAGTCCAAACTGGAACTACTATACTCTGGAGTCTCTTCACAGTAACTTACTCAAAACCCATGGGCCTCTACTACTGATACTCTGAAGAGACCCCATCATATAATAGCAGCTCCGGTTTGGATGTGTTTGGCCCGAATGAAACACTACACTACGTTGCCTTGCCTGCTGGCTGAAATCAGAGCTGTAATATGCAGCTCCATTTCAACCAATGACTCTGGTTCTACTGGGGCTACAGGCATGGTCTTATTTGCATGGTCTTATTTTAAAAGCAATATCCTTGGTTACAAAACAAGATCCATAACACGGTTCCAGCCCCTGCAGATCCCAAACTAGAGCAGTTTTTAGTAAACGCTCCCTCGGACTAAACAGTTAGGTACTTTGCTCAAAGCTAAAGTAGAAGACAAGGAAAACTGTTGAGGGTTAAGGTATTTAGGATCTGAAGCCTCTCCTTAGCAGCACTAAGAGACCCAAGCTTTTCAGCCAGCCTCTTCTTTCTATGCATGAATACATCAATGAGCTTTTTTACTTCTAATGGAATTCTTATTCAGCTGTCCCTGCCTTTCACTTGTTAGTTCTAAGTGCTAACAGCCCCATCCCCTCCCCTTTCCAATGCAGCCCAGTTAGCTAGTTTGTGAGAGGGTAGAAGAACATGAATATGGCAAACTTGGGAGGTTATTGGTAGGTCAGCACTAATGATGGCATTGCTAAGGGAGTCGCCTCCTTCTGTCTAACCACTTCGATACAGTAGAAGTAGAGCTGTGTAATGCAGTCAAGATACCTGTAAGATCACAATTAAGGAAATGTACAGCATGGAGCATTCATAGGCAACCCCCGGGATGTACATTTTCTCCATGTGTTGTTTAAAGGTTGAAGGGCATTTTCTCGTAACAAAATATATTATATCCATCTATCCATCCATCTATCCACAGGATCTCTGATCAAAATATGTGGGGTTCAAAGACCCCAGTACCTGTACTACGGTCGTAAGAAAGAGTTTGAATGGAGCAGAATTTTATATATTTGGCATGGAATATCACCTGACTACTACATAATTTATAAACAAGGTTCAGTGGGGTCTGACTTCTAGGAAATCCACTGAATGCTATGAGTTACATCGGTCCCCATAGCCACTCCAACACCATTATGACTGCAATATGCAGAAGGAAGTAGATGAGCGTGCATACTGTTTCTTCATGCTGGGAGTCATGACAGAGTTCGCCATTCTCACGCTGTATTAACCTCAGGTCAGATTGAGGTCAGATTGTCAACTTACACCAGCTGACATCAGTTTTCAATTTTACATGTATACTGCCATGTGGTTTTCCTAGGGCATAGCTCTAGGAGCCCGTCCCATAGCTACTTCTTTAAGTAAGGACCAGTAACAAATGCAACACAGAACTAAAACAAAATGTGTATACATCACTAAACTTTTACAATTAAAGAGAACAGGATTCCATATCATTTTCTAATATACATATATTTCTATACATTTATATGTGTTTACTCATAGAAATATTAAGAGGGGAATCAATACAAATTGAAAAAAAATTGGAGAGGCGGGTACAAGAAAAACATTGCAAGGGATCTTTTTTCCCCATTTCTCAGATTTATATTGTGTAACCAGGAATTGCCAACTCAAAAATATACTAATTAAAGTGAATGATGCGTGCTCCAATGTCTTTATAAGCTCACATAAGCATTTTAAGGACTCATGCACACAGCTATATTACTGCTCCATTTTGTACTTAGCATAATAGAAGCCATAGGGATCCAAGTGCCCTCTACTGTACCTGCATAGGTTAATGATTTCATATAGAAAAATAATTCATCAGACTCATTGCTTCTAGCAGGCAATATGAGCATATAGAGCCCTACACTAAGAAGTTGTTCAGCACCTATCACCCGCTCTATACGCCCCATGCACAGGGTTCTATTGTGTGCATAAGCCATAAGGATCTATTCACACCATAGGATGTAGAATACTGCACATCTGGAATTAAATATTGTATTGCAGTAGACCAGATTATCAATAGACTTCTTTAGAGCAGAGGTATACCATAAATTTTGGATACAAAATAAAGCAAGTCTTGAGATGCCCAAACACACATGAGAAACGCCTGAGTTTGCCCTAAAAATTACTTGTTAGGGGTAAGCTTAAAGGGGCTCTATCAGCAAAATCATGCTGATAGAGCCCCACATATGCGTGCATAGCCTTTAAAAAGGCTATTCAGGCACCGTAAATGTTAAATTAAACTACCCCCCCGTTTTAAAATAATAACTTAAAAAAGAATGTGATCTACTTACGGAACGTGCACCCTGGGCGGGCATTCAGGGTGCGCCGTCTTCTTCTTCCCCGCCTCTTCTTCCTCTGACGTCTTCGGGTCCCGTCCTCCTCCGGCGCTTGCTCGCGTACACTGATAAAAAAAATTAGCCCGGGCGCATGCGCAGTAGCACGCGGTCTCTACTACGGCTACTGCGCATGCGCCCGGGCTATTTTTTTTTTTATCAGTGTCCGCGAGCAAGCGCCGGAGGAGGACGGGACCCGAAGACGTCAGATGAAGAAGAGGTGGGGAAGAAGATGAAGACACACCCTGAATGCCCGCCCACAGTGCACGTTCCGTAAGTAGAGAACATTCTTTTTTAAAGTTATTATTTTCAAACGGGGGGGTAGTTTAATTTAACATTTACGGTGCCTGAATAGCCTTTTTAAAGGCTATGCACGCGTATGTGGGGCTCTATCAGCATGATTTTGCTGATAGAGCCCCTTTAAGGAAGCGTCATGGTAAACTTTCATCATGCATATGGAACTGTTTATTTGGAAATTACTTGTCCATGGTGTCATCTAAGGAGAATGTGATCAGTTACCATGCCATCTCATGAATCTCATTTGTCTACGGAATCATGGTAAGGACATTTTTCATCTGATTAATAATATGGGATGTCCAATAAGCTCCATGCACATAAATTGGATCTGCGCCATATTATGAAGCCATGTCAGTCATATGGCCTTATAGGGATCAATAAAAACTATGACTGTGAACATGGGATCATTGATATTAAGTCTGTATTCTACATTTTACTATAAAACTGGAATAACAGCCAGCACAAGAACCAAACATGTTCACGTCCATGGTTTTATAGGTGCTGTGTTAACTGTACTGACTAGGGCTATCTTTTATGCACTCTTGAATTTCGACATGCCCAATCTTTTCTTCTCACAGAAGATGAGTTGCTGGAAGAGTGTCTGACAGCAGCTTACTCACCTCTCTCCATTGAAAAACACATAATGCACACTCGGCCACGCCAAACTTGTTGAGGCATTAATTAGTGTTGAGGGTTCAAGTGCAATTATGTGAGCAGTTCATGGTGGGAGCACTGTAAAGATGGCATGCCCTGGGGAAAGGCTGATCCATTGCTCTGGGGTCTGCTGTTATATTGATTCATTTATACCACTCTGCTATCGCTTCCATGACTGTATTCACAATTATTGCAGGCTCTTACTACCTGTGGCATCTGACGGTCCCAATTCATGAGCACAGCTGAATTTGGGTATCATATTCTGACAGGGTTTAGATTGGCTGATGGGGGATAGTAAGAAATATAGCAATCCTGACCTGTTGATTTGAGTGAGGTAAGGTGGCAAGTGATATCCCTGTGAGATGTTTATTAGTTCCCTGGCATCAGTGGTATATTGAAAGGGGACAATATACAGTACTTGTTGTATTTGTGGGGGTAGATGCCATGTCTTTTGGGGATCAACTTTTAAGATTACCAATAAAAGTAAATTATCTTATTTTTTTCTGTTGGGGGTAGAGAATTATAATACTTTGATAATGAAATTTATGTAATACATACCAACATTAGCAACGTAAAGTTTGTTGTTCACAATTAACACCACAATGACCATTGCTCCCCCATAAATTTCCTTCTCGAGTGTGTTAAGTCGCTCTACAATCTTCTGATACTGGCTAGGGAGTTGTTGAAGTACTGCACCCTAGAAACCAGGGAGGAAAATAAAGATGAACAGATGAAATTAATAAGTTGCAAATGTTTTCTTAAATGATACGACATTCTTTACAGGTACAGGACAATATAGATTATCATTCACTTGTAGCTTTAAAGTCCCTTTAGGGCTAGTTCACACGTGAACTGCCCGCGCGGGTTTTGACACAGAGAGAGACGCAGCGAGCCGCGTCTCTCTCTTGTCAAAACTCGCCCGCCGCGACCATCGCTGTCGCGGCTTAACCCTCTGCTGTCGGCTCAAATGAATGAGCCGACATAGGAGGGAGCTGCCGGGGGCGGAAGCCACGCGGCTGAGCCTGCGCGGCTTCCGCCTGAAGAAAGGACATGTCCTTTCTTTTCTCCGCTAGCGGCAGCCCGCCGCTAGCGGAGAAAAGAAGCCCAGCGGTCTCCATAGACCACCATTATAAGGGGAGGTTTTGGACGCGAAATCCGCTGTCAAAAACCTCCCCTTATACTCACGTGTGAACTAGCCCTTAATGACAGCTGGTAAGTGTTTAGTTAACCAGTTGCTTAGTCCAATACTTATTCAGCACTTTCCATTAGATAGGATGGCACCAACAGCTGTCTCAGAATGAAGACAGTCTATGACACAGTTACATACGATTCTCACTATATGTGAATAACCCTGTGCAATTGAAAAAGGAGTGTTTGTTGCTGGCAGCATTGTTAGCTTTGCTATGAAGGGTTAAGCACATAAACAAAGTATAATATATATATATATATATATATATATATATATATATAAAAATTGTACGTAGGTATAAGGCTAAGGCTACACATCCACTTTGGTCGCAACTCTGGTTGTGCGATCAAATATCGCTGGATTATCTTGTGACTCCTTCACTAATGTTAGAGAACATTAATTGAAACCTCCTAGTGCCGCCTCCACAACTTAAGAGTTGTAAAAAAAAAATTAAACTATGTTCGACTTGAGGTTTCAGTCGTGGTACCTTTGGGGTTGCAATGTGATTATTTGCTAACTTTAGTGAAGGAATCACAGGGCAACCCAATCTTTTTTCGCTCAACATTAGTTGTGGCCATAGTCGCTGTGAGACCCCAATCTTACAGCTATTACACAATAAAAGTAGCTAATGTGACCATAAGTATAAGCAACCTGCTAAATTATTTCCGGGTGCTTCAAAAAGACAAAAAAAACCTTTTATTCCTGCAAAGGAAAATAAAATCTAAATAAGTAAATATTCAACATTCAGCAGGACGTACCTCTGGTAGCTGAGATAGAAGGCTTGTTTTTTCTGCTAAGGAATCATCTATAGACTCAAGGAAACTTCTTTCAACCACATCAAATGCCTAAATGAAACACAATTTTGGATGATGAAGAACTAGATTGGTAAAACAGAACATTAACCACCTCTCAGGAAAGTTATGATAGTAAGAGGAAGTTTACACAACTCAGACGAGATTCACTTTTTTAAGATTTAAATGGGTTTTTACACCATACATTATATTCGGTATGTTGTAAACATCTCAATTTCTTTTACTCTAAAAAAAGGGTTGTCTCATTAAGAAATTTTTTTATGGTTAAATCCAGCCCATAATTAACCCCTTAAAGATACAAAAGCGTGTTAAGGACCAGGCCTTGCCTTTCAATACTGTGACATTTTAAACGGCAATAACTAGGAGACGCTTTAAGGGCCCATTCACACGGGCACAGAGGGGGCGGATTATGGCGCGTAACCCACGTCATAATCCGACCCCTCACAATGGTGGCCTATGGAGACCGCTAGCGTTCCTTTTTCCAATAGCGGCATGTTTCCAATAGCGGAAAAAAGAAGCGAGCTGCCCTTTCTTCAGGCGGATTCCGCGGCTCATTGAGCCGTGGTGTCCACCTGGCAGCAGCAACCTCCGGAGTCGGCCCATTCATTTGAACCGACTCTGGAGGGGGAAGCTGTGACTGTCATGGCAGGTGGATTTTGACCAGAGATTAATACGGCTTCCTGGACACCTGATATACCTGTGTAGCAAATTTGGTGAAGATCAGTCCAGTCGTTTGGTTCACATGAAGAACAGACAGACGGACAGACACTCATTTTTATACAGGGTGGCCATAATATAACCTCAGGTGTTTGGAGTCATGTGCTGGCTGACCCAATGGACGGAATTGCCTGAAAATTTGTGTGCTAATCAAGGCATGGGGAAATGGACGGCATGAAAAAACAACAAAAAAAACAACCTTAAAAATCATCACCAACTGCTTCCTCGTGACAATGACACCCGCATGACATTTGCATTAATGTTTCTGGCCAGAGTGGAAGTGGATACCAATTGGCCATGGAATATCCTGTGGAACGACGAAGCGCATTTTTACCTGAATGGAACGGTCAACACAGAGCTGTCGCATATGGGCCACCGAAAACCTGCGTGCGCTTCCCCTTTAGAATTGAGATTATAGGCAGACATGCTATAGACAGGTAAACAGACTGCTACATAGTATAGTGAGTTCAGTCTATAGACCAAACCCGTTAATTTATCCATGTCTGCTAATACATCATTATTGGCTACTTTAATAATAATAATACATTTTATTTATATAGCGCCAACATATTCCGCAGCGCTGTACAATTTGTACATTCTGTTCTTTTCCCCTAGATACTATCAATATTGGCTTATATTTGTATTCTCAGCCCATAGATACATATATGCTTTAGTGTGTGTATGGGGATATTTATGCCAATATAAACAAGCACAGTCAATCTATTGCCTATATTGGGAAGAATCTTTTACCTGTCCATGCATGTCACCTTAATATCAGGTGATATTTATAAACAATTGTGACATTAGTCATATGAGACCAGTCTGATGATTATAGACTATATGGGATACATACTGTATATTAATAGGCTTGGATGACATCATTCTGAGCTTGTCCAGATCTATCCCATGTTGATGTTTTAATACACACAGGGTTTTTCTTTATTTTAATAGACACTAATTAAAAGTTATGTTTTATTTACTCTATCTGTGATATGTATAATACAGAGTAAAGTGCTCGTCAGTAACATTTATAATTTCTTTAAAAAGGCTGCAGAGCGACAAAGGCTAATGTAAACCTGGCACCTTTTGCTAATTTTGGATGCCCACTGATAGGGCAAGCAATCTGTTCTCAACTGACTTTATAATTTTATGTGTTATAATCTTTAGGCAAATACCCAATTGACAACATACAATTTGTGCATATTCCTCATCCACCTATACAAATCTATACTTAAGATATGTTACAAATTTTGATCCCATCCTCTATGCAGTTAAATAAACCCCATTAATGTCATTAATGGTACCAACCTGTAACAGCACTCTCTGAACTTCTACATCTGTGACATCTGAATGCACCTGTCCCAAGAGGAGTTCAGCTGCCAACCTCTGACCAACAAAATTTGTGGCTCTAGTGCCATCGTAGCCATTGAAAACTCCATAAAGATATATATTATTTTCTCCTCTGTAGATAATAAAAAGTACATTACAAATTATGAGATTAATAACCAGTTATATAGTATAGAACGATTAAACAGAGACCACCTATTATTTCTAACATGGCATGGTGAAGATGTTGTAGGACTGCAGGCAGCATATAAGAGAGCTGGGGAACCTGAGCAGGTTGGCATGCAGCTTTATTCTTCTTGACAGAACGACAGAAATCAGAAAAGTGTGAACAGAGCCTTCTTCAACACAGTTATCTCCTTTAAAATGACTAAATATCTCAGTTGACAGAAAATTAGAGTGGACATTGAAAGTCCCCTGGTTACAGCAGTTTGTTCAGAGTGTAATATTTTGGGTTCACACATAATAGATGTAATCTGATATTTAATCCCCACAAAACCAACCTGAACTTGAGCCAGTTGTCTTCACAAGGATGCTCTTCTTTTGCACTTCCATCTGAATTGTAGGTCCTATTTGTCGCTGATCCTACACCAGATAAATGGCAGAGGGGTAGGTCATCTGTCCAGCTCAACTGTTCCTGTAAAAATTCCAGATTGAATAAGCTCAAGCAACCAAACAGGAAAACATACAGCAAGTTATGCAAAAGTGAAAATTGTGTTTCTAAATTTACAAGAAAGCAATTTTTGTTAGGTAGCTACAATGTGGAATAGCGTTCACCATAGAATACGGGAATGATGGAGACAGCTGAGCACAACACTCCATCAGACCATAGAAGGGGTGGTCCCCCACTCCCCCCAAAAAAATCTCACCTGCAGTAGCCAATAATGACACAGTTCTGAAGACTATCATGGGGCCACTGGCCACTCTGGATAGATGGGGTTTTAGCCACTGTGCAGTGAACCACAATGGGTGCCCGTACCCTCAGCGTGTCCTGTATACAGCAATGTCCCTCTATGTCTAATTACAGAGCTGGTGGACGAGAATGTCCAGACAATCCCTTTAAACTAAAGGCAAGGAATTTAAGTGACTCTAGTGCCACACAGCAACTTTGGTCATGACTCCTGTCGCATACCCAAAGATTGTCATGTTGCCCTGCACTACTGTAAGTTAGTGGAGTCTCATTGCAACCTAGGAGATGCTGTGACAAAGACTTTTAGTCCTCCCAACCCCCCCCCCCCCCCCCAAAAAAAAAAAACAAAAAAAAACTGTATTATTTCTGAAGATATTACCAATTAAAAACACAGTTAACGTTATAGTGATACAAGAGCTGCATATATGTATACTAATATCTGTAGAATCTTGTCTTTCATATTACACCAGATCAGGCTTAATGACATCACAGCAGGGAAGGCTAAACCCAGGGACTGCTGATCTTCCCCGCTGTGCTCTGTAAATATATTCATTGTAGCTACCAGGGATCTAACCGTATATTAGTAACAAAATGTATCCAGTGCAGGGAAAGCAAATAGCCAATTTAAAGGGAACCTTAGGATGCTATGTGACACTGAACCACCCCCAGCGCCCAAATAGCCAAGTGGCAAAGCTGTCTGTACCAACGGTGGGGAGGAAAAACTAACATAAAGAGTCTCAGTGGAGTCTACTCTGGTGCCTCTGCAGTTACTGACTGAAGCCAGAGAAGTATACCACTGAGGTCTGGCGCATGTACAGTGAAGGTGTGCTCACTCAGGCCTCACCAACTGCACACACTCAATGAGTAAAGATACTAGGTTAGGCTATGCTCACACCTGCACTGGAGTCTCCAGCTGAAAATCAATTACAGTTCTAAAACAATGGACACCCGAAGGACCCCACACTAGTCAATAGGGTCCGTCTCACTTTGTGTGTAACTGGTTTTATTGGAGTCCACCAGTATATTGTTCTGGTTCTCCAATTGACCAGAACAATGGTTAGGCGACACTAGTTTGAACTTAGAGCAAGTATAATTTTTTTTTTTTTTTAATACAGGGGTGGACAGCTTTACAACCGAGATATTTGTGACCTTAAATGCATCTTCCCTTTAAAGAGGACCTTTCACCATTTTGCCCACAGGCAGTTCTATATACTGCCGGAAAGCTGACAGTGCGTTGAGTTCAGCGCACTGTCGGCTTTCCTGATGTGGGCCCGGTGTGAAGAGCTTACGGTCCGGTACCGTAGCTCTTCTATGGTCAGAAGGGAGTTTCTGACACTTAGCCAGAGACGTCCTTCACAGCACAGCCAATCGCGCTGTGCTGTGAGAGCCGGGAGGAACGCCCCCCTCCCTCCCTGATAATGCTCGTCTATGGACGAGTACTACGAGAAGAGGGAGGGGGCGTTCCTCCCAGCTCTCACAGCACAGCGCGATTGGCTGTGCTGTGAAGAAGGACGTCTCTGACTGAGTGTCAGAAACGCCCTTCTGACCATAGAAGATCTACGGTACCGGACCGTAAGCTCTTCACACCGGGCACAGATCGGGAAAGCCGACAGTGCACTGAACTCAGCTTTCCGGCAGTATATAGAACTGCCTGTGGGCAAAATGGTGAAAGGTCCTCTTTAAGGTTCATAACAATTTACAGAAAACATTAAAGCGATTCAATCATTAAAATGACATTTTTTCTCAATAACACGTAGGAATAGCCTTCTTCTACCGTTAGATGTCTTCTCCACACCGCCATTCCGTAGATAGCCCGGTTTTCTTCAGTATGCTAATGAGTTTTCTCGCCGCACTGGGAGCGGGCTCCAGTGCTCAAATAGCCGACTGCGCATGTCCGTGGATGTCTTCAGTATGCTTGTGTAAAGCGGCCACAAGACAATGGCCACAGGCATGCAAAGTCGGCTCTGCCCAATGGCAGAACCGACTGCGCATGCATGCCATTTGAAGCCAGAAGAAGTGACGGAAGACGACATCATGGGGGGCAAGCCAGAAGAAGACAGAGGCTGGCGCTAGAAAATTTTCTCACAGTATTGAGGATTCCCCCAGTGCTGCGAAAAAACTCATTAGCATATCGAATAAAACCAGAATATCTACGGAACAGCGGCGCGGAAAAGACATCTAAAGGTAGGAGAAGAAAAGCCTTTCTTAAGGCTATTCCTACATGTTAGGGAGAAAAAAATCCATTTTAATGATTGAATCCCTTTAAGTGGGATCTCTAGAATTAGTAAAACATGGCCGCTTTCTTCCAAAATCGTAGCCTCACCTGTTCACAGTTTCTGTATTACAGCTAACCTTTATTGAGGTGAATGGGGCTGAGCTGCAATACCAGACACAACCAATGGCCAGAAGTGGCGCTGTTTTTACATTTCCAATCTTGGACTACAAGGTTACACTGGCATCTAGTGTCTGACATTGGAACACATCAGCAATGGTTTGATTCTAAATGGTTCACAGCTAAAACCACAGACAAACTGCACCAAATAACCAAAATATTCTAAAATGCACGAGACTATAATCCACAAAGTCCAATATGGAAGTTCCACAAGAGTGTCCAGTATAGACGGCATATGTGCGCACAGCTCTGGTAAGAGCCACCTATACACATAAGTACACTGCTGCTCTCATTAAAGCCTCTGCTCACACTACAGACACCTCACTCTGCCCCATTATCTTCCTCCTCAGCATTCCTCTACAGCCCCTCGTACACCCTCTTACATTCTGCATCAGGTTTCTCCTCAGCGCGGCCATCTTGGACCAGAAGTGACGAGCCAGCTGATAGCGATCACGTGACTAAGTTACCCGAGCACGGTATTAGTGCGGCCTCTAGTGGACAAAATACAAAATGACGCAGATCCAATTTTATTACATGATTGGAAGTCTCCAGGCGTAACATCCATCCTCACCAAAACGGATCGATGCTCACCATGTGTAAGATGGATCAATGATCACCATGTGTCCCTTCCATTTATAAAGTCTCTCCTTCACAGGACTGAAGTCGGGTTTACTGTATTGATCTGCAGGGTAATAACTATGTTCGTGTACACATGTAATACATGCGTAAAATAGTAGTTTCTAAGGAATAGCAATTTATATACTGCCCTGGTGCCAGACAGTCCCTGCATAATATATAGCACTCATACAGCCTTTGTATAACCCAACAAAATACAATAACAAATACCAGGACAATTTTAGGTGTATGATTGATCAGAATGACTCCAGCTAGATAAATGTGGGCCATAGTGCTTACCAGAGGTGTAACTGGAAGTTTCTGGGTCCCAAATGCAAAATGTGTAATGGGGCTCCCGAGCACAGGTGTGAACCTAGAAAAAGGCGGGAAAGGAAAATGAAAAAGGTCGCTGCATTTTTTTGAGCCAAAGTCAGGAATAGATAGAGCAGAAGGGAGAAGTTAAGTATTTCCTATATATTTCCCATTTCTTTTGTAGCCTTTCTTGGCGTTGGTAAAAAAAAACCCGATGCATTTCTGCAATGTGCCTAAAGGGTTACAATATCTCTCCTGTACGTTATAGCACAGGGGGGACGAACATGTCCAAGTGGGCCCCCAACTTAGGTATACAGTGACCATATAATGATAGATATCGGTTCTACACAGGACTCTGCAGACGATTTAGGTGAATGCAGGAAAGTAACATTTAGTGACTTACAGGTGACGTCTCTGACTAATCATTCACATCTCCATTTCATTTCTCTTCCGTTTGGGCCGCCATGGCCACTTCTTTCAATCTCTGTAAAGTTTGCAGCACAGACATCTTTGGCTCCTCTCTTTTCCAGGCACCCGACCACATTGCCCTCACCTGCACACCCATCCTGCTGCTACCCCCAATTATAACATATAATGAATAATACCCCCAAGTGCAACTTTATATTAAAGGGATCCTATCACTCACACACAGTTTTTTCTAGGTACCACATCAGAATAGCCTTAAGAAAGGCTATTCTTCTCTTACCCAATCTGTGCCCCGGGTAAAGAGCTTTCGGTCCCAGTACGGTGGCTCTTTACAGTCAGAAGGGTGTTCCTGACATCCTGTCAGGTACGTCCTTCTTCACAGCAGTGCCTATCGCGGTGTACATTGTGAACGGGGAGGAACGCCCCCTCCCTCTGCTCACAGTGCTCATCCATAGACGAGTATTATCAGGAGGGGAGGGGGCGTTCCTCCCCGCTCACACTGCACAGCGCGATAAGCGCTGCTTTGAAGAAGGATGTACCTGACTGACTGTCAGGAACGCCCTTCTGACTGTAAAGAGCAACAGTAAAGGGACTGAAAGCTCTTTACCCAGGGCACAGATCGGGAAAGCCGACAGTGCGCTGAATCCAGTATATAGAACTGCCTGTGCCCCAAACCATGAAAGGTCCTCTTTAAAGGGGATTTTGAGGACTTCAGCTCAGCTGTCATTTCACAAGTCACAGGACATGTCATTCATCAACAAGGACCAAAATAGATCATGTTTCCAATCTTTTTCCACTGACCATTGGTCCATGGGAAAAGAAAGGACATCTACATGCAAGAGGTTCACCTGTAGTCTGTGTGTAACATGGATGTCACGCATCCACTAAAAACCCTTAAAGGCAATGCAAAAACTATGAGAGGCAATTTATAGAGCCACCCCTAGTGACACCACTCCCTTGGCATGATCCTCCACAATCTCACCACCTGTTTTGCAGCCTAGTTCATGATCTCAAGTTTGCTATTTCACTATTGTATAATACATTTCCTTTGGATTTCCAAAAAAGCAATAATCCACTCTGTTATGACCTCCTGATAAGTTACATTTTTTCAAGCACCCAGTTACTTTTTTTCTATATAATAGTTTAATGACAATTAACAGAAAACCAGCATTTTTTGTAGAGAGGTATGACCAGTCATCTCAAGGACGTAACTGGGTTCCACCTATCATATGCTATTTAACTAATGTTTTCTTATGTGGAATAAGGGCTTGCACCAAAATGTCACCTCCACCCGTCACATATTGATGACCTATCCTGGTGACAGCTTCTCTTTAAGACCCACTTGAGCTTGTCATTTTTTCTCAAGAACAACCTGTTGGTGGAGGAAATGGAGAATATGGAGGGGCAAGTTGAAGAATTGGTTCGTGTGTGTGAACGTGTGACTATAAAAAGCAAAGTGTAGATTTGGACTACAAAATGAATAATAACGATTATTTCCACTTTTTAAATCATTATTTTTATTTAGATAACACACTGTCAGAGAAACTAATCTCGCATAGAACATGTAAGCAAAGGCAGACTATTATCATATATATTGTGGGGGAGGGGATTAGCAGCAGACTCAGACAGTCAGAGAGAAATAAAAATTCAGCTTCCAACAGGGTTTTACCCTGTACATTTAAATTGGAAAAACTGGCAGAAAATAAGCAAGCCTTAATTTTAGGCAAAACAGTAACAAAAACTCCTGCTCGTCTGAGCTTCTAACTAAACAGGAAATATCCTAACTGTACATGTGGCTTGCTTCAGCCAAACTGTCAACACACAGGGCAAAACACTAGCAGCAGCTCAACCAGGAGTCTCACCTGTCTTCACAAGTTTTGGCTAGAACTGAGCTCTCTCCCCAGGAACTGCTCAGGAGTGAGAATTTTCCAACCTTCTATAGGCCTTTAAAGAGGACCTTTCACCACTTTGGGGCACATGCAGTGTTATATACTGCCAGAAAGCCGACAGTGCGCTGAATTCAGCGCACTGTCGGCTTTCCCGATCTGTGCCCGGTGTAAAGAGCTTACGGTGCTGGTACCGTAGTGCTCTATGGTCAGAAGGGCGTTTCTGACCATTAGCCAGAGACGTCCTTCTGCCTCGCGGCGCCTATCGCGCTGTGCTGTGGAGCAGGGAGGAACGCCCCCTCCCTCTGCTCAAACAGCTCGTCCATAGACGAGTATTATCAGGAGAGGGAGGGGGGAGTTCCTCCCCGCTCCACAGCACAGCGCGATAGGTGCCGCGAGGCAGAAGGACGTCTCTGGCTAATGGTCAGAAACGACCTTCTGACCATAGAGCACTACGGTACCGGCACCGTAAGCTCTTTACACTGGGCACAGATCGGGAAAGCCGACAGTGCGCTGAATTCAGCGCACTGTCGGCTTTCTGGCAGTATATAACACTGCATATGCCCAAAAGTGGTGAAAGGTCCTCTTTAATGAGGCCCAGCTCCCACCTGTACTTGAAGGCTCCTCCTTAGTAGGAGAAGAAGAGGTTAACAGAAGCTTTCCCACAGATAAGGTTTACCTGAATTGTAACCTCGCTTACCACACATAACTGTGGAATTTGGGGGAGACATAGCGACCTTCCAGAATCTTACCTGTCACCTTCTAACAATATATACTTTTCATACGCAAATACATAATATCATACATTGTATGCGATTGAGGGAAATAGAAATTGATAAAGGCAGTTACATTGGGAGAGGTTTCACAAAGACTTTGTTGGGTTTTTTTTACCTAAAGCATAACCTTGTAACAACAAATGAATTCCAATTTTGTATATATTCTTTATTTCTTCAAGTAACATAGAAGAAATATCCTATCTCAGAAGACAACAGAAGCCATTGACAACCCATTGACAGTCAAAATACATGATAACCTTTGCTACATCTGTATATCTATATATATATATATATGTTATGTCAGTCCAGGTAGCTGCAACGGGGCAAAGGAATAGCAGTAGGAAATCTCGCCCTGCACTACTCCCACTAGCTATCCCGGTCCCTGCCTCACGGGTGTGGGTCGGCTGTACTCAGGCTAAGCCTGACCCCGACAGCTCCTCTCTCACTGAAACCGTAGGCCTAGAGGGAAGTGGGAGAAGGAATGCCCTATAAGATCTCTAGGGACTGGAGACTAAAGGGGGTCACCCCTAACGAACAAGTGAAGCTGCTACTGACAGGGACTGACAAGGGTGTGCGCTGACTAACAACACAAGCAGCACACAGGTAACATGTGGGAAAGGATTCCCCTACACCAATATGGGAAGGAACCTTACACTAGGAAACAAACACAGGGAAACTGAGTAGAAATCAAAGGATAAGGCAATTCACTCACACAGTCAATAACACACAGAGGTAGGATTGGTGAACACAGAAGGGAAAACACACACCAACTAGTTCACCCAAACCTCCCAAATACCAACCACGGAACTTCCTCTATCCCAGAACACCACCTACTCCTCCTGCTAAGGCCTAGCTCTGTAAAAGCGACACTCAGCACAGAACCATGGGAGGCATGGGTTTAAATACAGAGTAGAGACCACTCCTCCCAGGTGCAAATGGGAGGACAGACTAATCAACCAGGAAATAAAGCTGCCTACCAGCAGTGCGCGTGCAAGTCAGAAGGTGTGCACCAATACCCACGACAGGACAACCCCGCAGCGCCAGGATGCCACCCCAGACACTGCGCAGCCAAAAACTCCCCAGGTAAGAAAAATAGAAAGCAATGAACCAAAATACTCCTAACAGGATCCTCCCCTCAAGGAGAAGACTCCGGATTCTCTAGGAGCATCCTTCTTCGGGAACTCCTTGTGGAATTTCTTCACGAGTCTGGGGGCTGACATATCCGACTCCAGAACCCAAGAATTATCCTCAGGACCGTATCCCTTCCATGCCACCAGATACCGTAGCTATCCCCGAACATATTTGCTATCCAGAACTCGGGATATCTCATACTCCCCGGACTCAGAAACTGGTGGAACCTTAACTGGAGACGTTCCCTTCTTGGCCTTCTTTAACAAGGAGACATGGAACACCCGGTTTATCTTCCACCTTTTAGGTAGTTGCAGCTGCGCCGCCACTTCATTTACCATCTTGATGATCTTAAAAGGACCCACAAACCTGGGACCCAGCTTCTTGCTAGGAACCTTCAACCTGATATTCTTGGTGGACAACCAAACCATCTCACCAGGGAAGAACTGCAACTCTCCTCTCTTCCTATCCGTCTGGACCTTAGCCTGGTGCGACGCCCGCACCAGATTCTCTCGGATACGGGACCATACCCCTTGCAGCTTTTTAGAAAATAGCTCCTCCTCCGGAACTGGGGAAGAAATGGAAGAAAATACTCCGAAAACAGGATGTCTACCACCGGAGCAAAAAAAAGGTGTGGTACCTGTGGCATTGGAATCATGGTTGTTTAGGGAAAATTCTGCCAGGGGGAGAAAGTCAGCCCAATTATTCTGGTTCTCTCGAACAAAACACCTCAAAAACTGTTCCACATCCTGATTCTTCCTCTCTGTTTGTCCGTTAGATTCTGGGTGAAACCCGGAGGAAAACGACAGTGTAACTCCCAACCTGCTGCAAAAAGCCCGCCAGAATTTAGCCACATATTGCGGACCCTTGTCCGAAACGATCTCCTCAGGAAGACCATGCAACCTTACAATTTCTTTAATAAACGCCTCTGATAGTGTCTTGGCACATGGCAGCCTGGAAAACGGGATCAAATGGCACATTTTCGTGAAGCGGTCAACGACTACCCAAATAACCGTGAAACCCTTAGACACCGGAAGGCCCGTGATGAAATCCATAGACAGATGAGTCCAAGGTGCCTTAGGAGGTTTCAATGGATGTAGAAGACCGTGGGGACGGGTATGCGACGCCTTGGCTCTTGCACAGACCGAACAATTTTGAACAAACTGCAAGACATCCTTACTCCACCCTGGCCACCAAAAATTCCTAGACACCAATCTCATGGTCTCTGAAACCCCCGGGTGACCAGCAAGAACCGACTCGTGACACTCCCTCAGGAGACTTTGTCGGAGAGTAGTTGGGACAAAAAGCTTGTTTCTAGGTATCTTGGAAGGTGCAGCGTGTTGCGCTTCGATCAAGGCCTTCTCCAATTTCGCGCCCAATACTGCTACCACCACTCCATCCCCAAGAATAGTGGCAGGCGCCTCTCGTTCCTCCTCAGTCGACATATACCGGGATAAAGCATCAGCCTTAACATTCTTCGAACCCGGCACATAAGTCACGGTAAAATGGAACCGCGCAAAAAATAGAGCCCATCTGGCCTGCTGTGCATTTAATCTCTTCGCCGACCCAAGATAAACCAAATTCTTGTGGTCAGTAAATACCTGGACTGGCCTTCTGGCCCCCTCCCGGAAATGACGCCAATGTTCGAACGCTAGTTTTATTGCCAGTAGTTCCCTATCTCCGATGTCATAATTCCGTTCAGAGGCAGAGAATTTCTTAGAAAAGAAGGCACAGGGATGCGTACCCTCCTCGAACTCTTGAGAAAGTACTGCTCCCACCCCCACCGAGGAGGCATCCACCTCCACTCGGAAGGCCAACCTCTCATCCGGCTGTCTCAAAATGGGAGCGGACGAGAATCGCTTCTTCAATTCTTCAAACGCGGCTAGTGCCTCTGGCGACCACTTAGCACAGTCAGCCCCCTTCTTAGTCAAGTCCGAGATAGGTTTCACAACCTCAGAAAATCCCTTGATAAACTGGCGATAATAGTTGGAGAACCCCAAGAACCGTTGGACCGCCTTTAGGTTCTCGGGTCGCGGCCACTCCAAGACTGCCCTGACCTTCTCAGGGTCCATCTCGAATCCCTTTTCCGATAGGATATAGCCAAGGAAACATAATTTATTGACCGCGAACACACATTTCTCCAGCTTAGCACTTAATTGGTTAACCCTCAGGAGATCTAAAACCTCTCTCACTCTCTCCCAATGAGTCTCCAAATCCGGGGTGTAAATGAGTATATCGTCCAGATAGACCACAACCCCCCTCCCTATGACGGCACTTAGTACATCATTAACAAAATTCTGAAAAAACGCAGGCGCATTGGTTAGACCGAAAGGCATCACAAGATTCTCAAAGTGTCCTAGGGGTGTGTTAAACGCTGTTTTCCACTCATCCCCCTTCTTGATTCTCAGCAAGTTATACGCCCCACGTAAATCTATTTTACTAAACCAGCGGGCTCCCGTAATCTGGCTGAATAGATCCGAGATCAACGGAATGGGATAGGGATTCCGCACCGTGATTTTGTTAATCTCCCTAAAATCCAAACAAGGGCGCAACCCTCCATCTTTCTTCTTTACAAAGAAAAACCCCACTGCTACTGGGGACTTAGATGGGCGAATATGCCCCACCTCTATACTCCCCTCAATATACTCTTTGAGCGCCTCCCTCTCCGGAATAGTGAGATTGTACAACCGTGTCTTGGGTAGCACTGCATTAGGTATAAATTTAATCGAGCAATCATAGGTGCGATGTGGTGGTAATGTCTTGGCTGCCCTTTCCTCAAAGACCTCCCTGAACTCACATATTTCTTGAGGCAAATTGTCTATAGACAAAGACATAACGGATATGGGCAGACATCGACCATTACACCCCTGCCCCCAAGAAACTACTGACTCGGTCTCCCAGTTGATAATAGGGTTATGCTGCTTCAGCCAGGGCCACCCCAACACTACTTGTGCTGGTAACTTAGACAACAAGAACAAGTCAATCTCTTCCCTGTGGCCACCCACAATAAACTCCAAACCCTCCACCTGTTTGGAGATGACAGCTTGCTGTAGAGGGGTCTTATCAATAGCCCACACCGGTATCTGAGACTTCAAGACCAAAGGACTCACCCTTAATTGCTCGCAAAACTCTGAGTCAATAAGGTTGACTGCCGAACCACAATCAACCAAAATCCGGCACTTCTGCCCATTTACCCATCCTTCAAGGGTCAACCCGGCAGTCTGAGTACAGGAAATATGCACACCTCCCTCCTTAGTAGGTTTTCTCCCTTTACCCTCAATAGACCTGGGGTTATTACTCTCCTTGGCGAACCATTCTCTGGAGGGGCATACCCTTGCTACATGTCCCATCCCTCCACACACAAAACAGCGTACTGTGCGGGACCCTTCACTCTTGGGTCTAGCACTTCGCACAGTGGCCCCAATCTGCATGGGTTGGTCCCCCGGGTCCTCTCTAAAAACAGAGAATTGAGGAGGGCTAACCCCCCTAGGACTCTTGTCTCAACGCTCCCGGAGGCGCCGTCCAACTCTAATTGCCAGCTGCATGGCCTCATCTAGATCTCCCGGAACAGGGTGAGAAACCAGATGGTCTTTAACCTGGTCTGAGAGTCCTGTCTCAAACTGACTAAGTAGAGCGGGGTCATTCCAGTGTACTTCTGCTGCCCACCTACGAAACTCTGTGCAATATTTCTCTATAGCGTGATCCCCTTGCACCAAACGTCGTAGGTTACACTCAGCCGTGCGTACCCTGTCTGGGTCGTCATACAGTAACCCCATTGTGGAGAAAAACGCCTCTACTGTTAGTAAGCAAGCTGAGTCGGCTGGTAACGAATGTGCCCAGATGAGGGGATCATCTCTCAATAAAGTAATAATAATCCCAACTCTCTGTACCTCAGAACCGGAGGAAAACGGCCGTAGCCGGAAATACAAAAGACAGTCCTTTTGAAATCGGAAAAAATCTGACCTCTTACCTCGGAAGGGTTCAGGTAAGCTGACTTTTGGCTCCAGAGGCCGACCCACAGGGGCGCTACTCACCTGCCTCTGTATGCCCTCCACCTGAGAGGCTGTGTGTTGAGCCAACTGCTGTAACTGAGATACGTCAGAAGCTTGGATGGCATCCATTCGTAGCTTGATCCCCTCCATCTCAGTGGAAATCTGCTGCACCGCCTGGTACAACTGTTTCAGGTCCGTCATAATGCAAACGAACCTTTTTTTTTTTTTTTTTTTACGGCTGAGTGTACTGTTATGTCAGTCCAGGTAGCTGCAACGGGGCAAAGGAATAGCAGTAGGAAATCTCGCCTTGCACTACTCCCACTAGCTATCCCGGTCCCTGCCTCACGGGTGTGGGTCGGCTGTACTCAGGCTAAGCCTGACCCCGACAGCTCCTCTCTCACTGAAACCGTAGGCCTAGAGGGAAGTGGGAGAAGGAATGCCCTATAAGATCTCTAGGGACTGGAGACTAAAGGGGGTCACCCCTAACGAACAAGTGAAGCTGCTACTGACAGGGACTGACAAGGGTGTGCGCTGACTAACAACACAAGCAGCACACAGGTAACATGTGGGAAAGGATTCCCCTACACCAATATGGGAAGGAACCTTACACTAGGAAACAAACACAGGGAAACTGAGTAGAAATCAAAGGATAAGGCAATTCACTCACACAGTCAATAACACACAGAGGTAGGATTGGTGAACACAGAAGGGAAAACACACACACCAACTAGTTCACCCAAACCTCCCAAATACCAACCACGGAACTTCCTCTATCCCAGAACACCACCTACTCCTCCTGCTAAGGCCTAGCTCTGTAAAAGCGACACTCAGCACAGAACCATGGGAGGCATGGGTTTAAATACAGAGTAGAGACCACTCCTCCCAGGTGCAAATAGGAGGACAGACTAATCAACCAGGAGATAAAGCTGCCTACCAGCAGTGCGCGCGTGTAAGTCAGAAGGTGTGCAGCAATACTCACGACAGGACAACCCCGCAGCGCCAGGATGCCACCCCAGACACTGCGCAGCCAAAAACTCCCCAGGTAAGAAAAATAGAAAGCAATAAACCAAAATACTACTAACATATATATATATATATATATATATATATATATATATATATATATTGTATATTTAATTAAAAAAACAAAACATTAAAACATCTTATCATCAGAAATTAGATCTGGTATGGACATGATAGTGGAAGCCTAGCTCTAGTTGCTATCCTTCACAACAGATTCCCCAGCTTAAATAAAGAACTAATGGCGTGAAATGGGTTGACACTCAGCCCTTATATGTTCA
This sequence comes from Leptodactylus fuscus, assembly GCF_031893055.1. Lineage (NCBI taxonomy): Eukaryota > Metazoa > Chordata > Amphibia > Anura > Leptodactylidae > Leptodactylus > Leptodactylus fuscus. The sequence continues at coordinate 42,798,678 of NC_134273.1, forward strand.
TTAAAGGAGTTTCCCAGCCAAGGAAAAAAATTACTGGTGTACAAAATAACAAAAAATAGAGATGAGCGAACACTAAAATGTTCGAGGTTCGAAATTCGAATCGAACAGCCGCTCACTGTTCGTGTGTTCGAACGGGTTTCGAACCCCATTATAGTCTATGGGGAACATATACTCGTTAAGGGGGAAACCCAAATCCGTGTCTGGAGGGTCACCAAGTCCACTATGACACCACAGGAAATGATGCCAACACCTCTGGAATGACACTGGGACAGCAGGGGAAGCATGTCTGGGGGCATCTAACACACCAAAGACCCTCTATTACCCCAACATCACAGCCTAACAACTACACACTTTACACACTCAATACCACCTCTCTGACAGTAGGAAAACACCTTGAAACATGTGTATTTGGCACTTGCAGTGAGGAGAGCTTGTCACCAGCAGTGAATTTGGCCCTTGTAGTAAGTTGAGGTTGGCACCAACATTTGTTTTGAAAATCAGGGTGGATTGAGCCTCTAACCAGCAGAGTTTGGGCAAATTCATGGTGGAGGAAGCCTCTAAAAACCCCAGTTTGGACCAATTCATGGTGGAGGGAGCCTCTAAAAAACCCAGTTTGGACCAATTCATGGTGGAGGGAGCCTCTAAAAAACCCAGTTTGGACCAATTCATGGTGGAGGGAGCCTCTAAACAGCCCAGTTTGGACCAATTCATGGTGGAGGGAGCCTCTAAACAGCCCAGTTTGGGCAAATTCATGGTGGAGGGAGCCTCTAACCAGCCCAGTTTGGGCAAATTCATGGTGGAGGGAGCCTCTAAAAACCCCCGTTTGGACCAATTCATGGTGGAGGGAGCCTCTAAACAGCCCAGTTTGGGCAAATTCATGGTGGAGGGAGCCTCTAAAAACCCCAGTTTGGACCAATTCATGGTGGAGGGAGCCTCTAAAAACCCCAATTTGGACCAATTCATGGTGGAGGGAGCCTCTAAAAAACCCAGTTTGGACCAATTCATGGTGGAGGGAGCCTCTAAACAGCCCAGTTTGGGCAAATTCATGGTGGAGGGAGCCTCTAAAAACCCCAGTTTGGACCAATTCATGGTGGAGGGAGCCTCTAAAAACCCCAGTTTGGACCAATTTATGGTGGAGGGAGCCTCTAAAACCCCCAGTTTGGACCAATTCATGGTGGAGGGAGCCTCTAAAAAACCCAGTTTGGACCAATTCATGGTGGAGGGAGCCTCTAACCAGCCCAGTTTGGACCAATTCATGGTGGAGGGAGCCTCTAAAAACCCCAGTTTGGACCAATTCATGGTGGAGGGAGCCTCTAAAAACCCCAATTTGGACCAATTCATGGTGGAGGGAGCCTCTAACCAGCTCAGTTTGGACCAATTCATGGTGGAGGGAGCCTCTAACCAGCCCAGTTTGGGCAAATTAATGGTGGAGGGAGCCTCTAAAAACCCCAATATGGACCAATTCATGGTGGAGGGAGCCTCTAAACAGCCCAGTTTGGGCAAATTCATGGTGGAGGGAGCCTCTAAAAACCCCAGTTTGGACCAATTCATGGTGGAGGGAGCCTCTAAAAAACCCAGTTTGGACCAATTCATGGTGGAGGGAGCCTCTAACCAGCCCAGTTTGGACCAATTCATGGTGGAGGGAGCCTCTAAAAACCCCAGTTTGGACCAATTCATGGTGGAGGGAGCCTCTAAACAGCCCAGTTTGGACCAATTCATGGTGGAGGGAGCCTCTAAAAACCCCAATTTGGACCAATTCATGGTGGAGGGAGCCTCCAACCAGCCCAGTTTGGACCAATTCATGGTGGAGGGAGCCTCTAAAAACCCCAGTTTGGACCAATTCATGGTGGAGGGAGCCTCTAAACAGCCCAGTTTGGACCAATTCATGGTGGAGGGAGCCTCTAAAAACCCCAATTTGGACCAATTCATGGTGGAGGGAGCCTCTAACCAGCCCAGTTTGGACCAATTCATGGTGGAGGGAGCCTCTAACCAGCCCAGTTTGGGCAAATTCATGGTGGAGGGAGCCTCTAAAAACCCCAGTTTGGACCAATTCATGGTGGAGGGAGCCTCTAAAAACCCCAGTTTGGACCAATTCATGGTGGAGGGAGCCTCTAAAAAACCCAGTTTGGACCAATTCATGGTGGAGGGAGCCTCTAACCAGCCCAGTTTGGGCAAATTCATGGTGGAGGGAGCCTCTAAAAACCCCAGTTTGGACCAATTCATGGTGGAGGGAGCCTCTAAAAACCCCAGTTTGGACCAATTCATGGTGGAGGGAGCCTCTAAAAACCCCAGTTTGGACCAATTCATGGTGGAGGGAGCCTCTAAAAAACCCAGTTTGGACCAATTCATGGTGGAGGGAGCCTCTAACCAGCCCAGTTTGGACCAATTCATGGTGGAGGGAGCCTCTAAACAGCCCAGTTTGGGCAAATTCATGGTGGAGGGAGCCTCTAACCAGCCCAGTTTGGACCAATTCATGGTGGAGGGAGCCTCTAAAAACCCCAGTTTGGACCAATTCATGGTGGAGGGAGCCTCTAAAAACCCCAGTTTGGACCAATTCATGGTGGAGGGAGCCTCTAAAAAACCCAGTTTGGACCAATTCATGGTGGAGGGAGCCTCTAAACAGCCCAGTTTGGGCAAATTCATGGTGGAGGGAGCCTCTAAAAACTCCAGTTTGGACCAATTCATGGTGGAGGGAGCCTCTAAAACCCCCAGTTTGGACCAATTCATGGTGGAGGGAGCCTCTAAACAGCCCAGTTTGGACCAATTCATGGTGGAGGGAGCCTCTAAAAACCCCAATTTGGACCAATTCATGGTGTAGGGAGCCTCTAACCAGCCCAGTTTGGACCAATTCATGGTGGAGGGAGCCTCTAACCAGCCCAGTTTGGGCAAATTCATGGTGGAGGGAGCCTCTAAAAACCCCAATTTGGACCAATTCATGGTGGAGGGAGCCTCTAAACAGCCCAGTTTTGGCAAATTCATGGTGGAGGGAGCCTCTAAAAACCCCAGTTTGGACCAATTCATGGTGGAGGGAGCCTCTAACCAGCCCAGTTTGGACCAATTCATGGTGGAGGGAGCCTCTAACCAGCAGAGTTGTGGGAAAGCAGGGTGGAGGGAGCCTCTAACCAGCAGAGTTGGTGGAAATCAGGGTGGAGGGAGCCTCTAACCAGCAGAGTTGGGGGAAATCATGTTGGAGGGAGCCTAGTATTAGCAGAATTGTGCAACGCTTATGGTGGATGAGTATGAGGATGCGGAGGAATTGGAGAGGTTGAGTACAGACATGGAGTTTCATGTTGGGGTGCTTTACACAGGTGGGCACAAAAATGAAGGCTCTATCCAGTGGTGGTTCATTTTTATCAAAGTGAGCCGGTCGGCACTCTCAGCTGACAGACGGGTGCGCTTGTCAGTGATGATGCCACCGGCTGCACTGAACACCCTCTCAGATAGGACGCTGGCGGCAGGACAGGACAGCACCTCCAAGGCATATAGGGCAAGTTCAAGCCACAGGTCCAACTTCGACACCCAATACGTGTAGGGCGCAGAGGGGTCGGAGAGGACAGGGCTGTGGTCGGAAAGGTATTCCCGCAACATGCGCCTATACTTCTCACGCCTGGTGACACTAGGACCCTCTGTGGCGGCACTTTGGCGAGGGGGTGCCATCAAGGTGTCCCAGACCTTAGACAGTGTGCCCCTCGTTTGTGTGGACCGGTGAGAACTTGGTCGCCTACTGGAGGAACTGTCCTCCCTGCCGCCAACGTCACATGCTGGAAACATCTCCATCATATTCTGCACCAATTGCCTGTGGCAAGCATTGATGCGATTGGCCCTCCCCTCTACCGGAATAAAAGACGAGATGTTGTTTTTATACCGGGGGTCAAGGATAGCAAAGATCCAGTACTGGTTGTCCTCCATGATTTTGACAATACGCTTGTCGGTTGTAAAGCACCCCAACATGAACTCAGCCATGTCTGCCACAGTGTTAGTTGGCATGACTCCTCTGGCCCCACCGGAAAGTTCAATCTCCATTTCCTCCTCATCCTCCATGTCTACCCATCCGCGCTGCAACAATGGGACGATTCGAAGTTGCCCGGAAGCCTCCTGTATCACCATCACATCATCGGACAACTCTTCTTCCTCCTCCTCCTCCTCCTCCTCCTCCATTAAACGCAGTGAAGCGGACAGATGTGTGGACCTACTCTCCAGCTGTGATGGATCGGATGCTATCCCTAACTCCTCTGTGTGATCTGAGTTATCCCTGATGTCAATCAGGGATTCTCTCAGAACACACAAGAGCGGGATTGTAAGGCTCACCATCGCATCCTCAGAGCTCACCCTCCTTGTGGACTCCTCAAACACCCGTAGGATGTCACAAAGGTCTCTCATCCATGGCCACTCATGGATGAGAAACTGAGGCAGCTGACTTTGTGGCACCCTAGGGTTTTGTAGCTGGTATTCCATCAAAGGTCTCTGCTGCTCAACCACTCTATTCAACATCTGAAACGTTGAGTTCCAGCGTGTGGGGACGTCGCACAAAAGCCGGTGTTGTGGCACATGCAGGCGTTGCTGGAGAGATTTTAAGCTAGCAGCGGCTACTGTCGACTTGCGAAAGTGGGCGCACATGCGCCGCACTTTCACCAGTAGCTCTGGAACATTGGGGTAGCTCTTTAGGAAACGTTGCACCACTAGGTTGAAGACGTGGGCCAGGCATGGAACATGTTGGAGTCCGGCAAGCTCCAGAGCTGCTACCAGGTTCCGGCCGTTATCACAAACGACCATGCCTGGGCCCAGGTGCAGCGGCTCAAACCATATTGCCGTCTCATCGAGGAGGGCATCCCTCACCTCGGAGGCAGTGTGCTGTCTGTCCCCCAAGCTGATCAGCTTCAGCACAGCCTGCTGACGTCTACCAACGCCAGTGCTGCAACGTTTCCAACTCGTAGCTGGGGTCAATCTAACAGCGGAGGAGGAGGCGGTGGCGGAGGAGGAGGCGGTGGCGGAGGAGGAGGCGGTAGAGGAGGAGGAGGGGGGTGTTCTTCTCGTGTCCCTGCCAGAAATGTTAGGCGGGGAGACGAGGTACACCGGGCCAGTTTGGGAAGCAGTCCCAGCCTCAACTACATTCACCCAGTGTGCCGTCAGTGAAATGTAGCGTCCCTGTCCGCATGCACTTGTCCACGCGTCGGTGGTCAAGTGGACCTTTGTGCAAAGCGCGGAACTAAGGGCCCGCCTGATGTTGAGTGACACGTGCTGGTGCAAGGCGGGGACGGCACACCGGGAGAAGTAGTGACGGCTAGGGACGGCATAGCGAGGTGCCGCAGTTGCCATCAGGTCCAGGAAGGTGGGAGTTTCAACAAGCCGGAACGCCAACATCTCCTGGGCCAGCAGTTTAGCGATGTTGGCGTTCAAGGCTTGCGCGTGTGGGTGGTTAGCAGTGTATTTCTGCCGCCGCTCCAATGTCTGAGAGATGGTGGGTTGTTGTAAAGAAGCGCCTGATGGTGCCTTTGATGGTGCAGGAGAAGGAGATAAGACAGGAACAGGGGAGGATGAGGGAGAAGTCAACAAAGTGGCGGAGGCAGATGAAGTGGTGTCCTGGCTCGTCCTCTGGAGTGCATCGCCAGCACAGTCAGCAGTGGCAGTGGCAGAGGCAGAGGCAGTGGCAGAGGCAGTGGCAGTGGCGTGAACGGCAGGCGGCCTTTGTCCTGCCGTTGCTGCCTGCCACTGATTCCAGTGCTTGGATTCCAAATGACGGCGCATTGAAGTGGTGGACAGGTTGCTCTTCTCAGAGCCCCTAATCCATTTCGAGAGGCAAATTGTGCAGACAACACTATATCTGTCCTCGGCGCATTCCTTGAAAAAACTCCACACCTTCGAGAAACGTGCCCTCGAGGTGGGAGTTTTTCGGGGCTGGGTACGAACTGGAACATCTTGGGAGATTCCGGGTGTGGCCTGGCTTCGCCTAAGCTGCTGACCTCTGCCTCTGCCTCTAGCTACCCTTTTTGGTGCTGCACTTGCCTCAACATCCACACTACTTTCCCCGCTTGACATCCCCCCTGTCCAGGTCGGGTCAGTGTCCTCATCATCCACCACTTCCTCTTCCAACTCCTGTCTCATCTCCTCCTCCCGCACAATGCGCCGGTCAACTGGATGCCCTGACGGCAACTGCGTCACATCATCGTCGATGAGGGTGGGTTGCTGGTCATCCACCACCAAATCGAACGGAGATGGAGGAGACTCTAGTGTTTGAGCATCTGGACACAGATGCTCCTCTGTTAGGTTCGTGGAATCGTGACGTGGAGAGGCAGGTTGAGGGACAATGAAAGGAGCGGAGAACAGCTCTGGGGAGCAGGGACAGTTGGGGTTATTGTTCTGTGAAGCTTGGGAATTTTGGGAGGAAGGAGGACAAGACTGTTGGGTAATAGGAGGAGAGGAGGCAGAGTCTGACTGGCTGCTGGACAATGTGCTGTAAGCGTTCTCTGACAGCCATTGCAAGACCTGTTCCTGGTTCTCGGGCCTACTAAGGTTTGTACCCTGCAGTTTAGTTAATGTGGCAAGCAACCCTGGCACTGTGGAGTGGCGCAATGCTTGCTGCCCCACAGGAGTAGGCACGGGACGCCCTGTGGCTTCACTGCTACCTTGCTCCCCAGAACCATTCCCCCGACCTCGCCCACGGCCTCGTCCACGTCCCTTTCCGGGAGCCTTGCGCATTTTGAATTCCCAGTTAGAAATTGCCACTATATACCAGTAGCAAAAATTGTGGGTGCACGTAACCCCAATATATTCTTTGAATTCCCAGTCAGACAATGGCACTATATACCAGTAGCAAGAAATGAGGGTATTTATAACCCCAATATATTCTTTGAATTACCAGTCAGAAACTGGCACTATATGGCAGTAGCAAGAAATGAGGGTATTTATAACCCCAATATATTCTTTGAATTCCCAGTCAGACAATGGCACTGTATACCAGTAGTAAAAATTGTGGGTGCACGTAACCCCAATATATTCTTTGAATTACCAGTCAGAAACTGGCACTATATGGCAGTAGCAAGAAATGAGGGTATTTGTAACCCCAATATATTCTTTGAATTCCCAGTCAGAAACTGGCACTGTATACCAGTAGTAAAAATTGTGGGTGCACGTAACCCCAATATATTCTTTGAATTCCCAGTCAGACAATGGCACTATATACCAGTAGCAAGAAATGAGGGTATTTATAACCCCAATATATTCTTTGAATTCCCAGTCAGAAACTGGCACTATATGGCAGTAGCAAGAAATGAGGGTATTTATAACCCCAATATATTCTTTGAATTCCCAGTCAGACAATGGCACTGTATACCAGTAGTAAAAATTGTGGGTGCACGTAACCCCAATATATTCTTTGAATTACCAGTCAGAAACTGGCACTATATGGCAGTAGCAAGAAATGAGGGTATTTGTAACCCCAATATATTCTTTGAATTACCAGTCAGAAACTGGCACTATATGGCAGTAGCAAGAAATGAGGGTATTTATAACCCCAATATATTCTTTGAATTCCCAGTCAGACAATGGCACTATATACCAGTAGCAAGAAATGAGGGTATTTATAACCCCAATATATTCTTTGAATTCCCAGTCAGACAATGGCACTGTATACCAGTAGTAAAAATTGTGGGTGCACGTAACCCCAATATATTCTTTGAATTCCCAGTCAGAAACTGGCACTATATGGCAGTAGCAAGAAATGAGGGTATTTATAACCCCAATATATTCTTTGAATTCCCAGTCAGACAATGGCACTGTATACCAGTAGTAAAAATTGTGGGTGCACGTAACCCCAATATATTCTTTGAATTACCAGTCAGAAACTGGCACTATATGGCAGTAGCAAGAAATGAGGGTATTTGTAACCCCAATATATTCTTTGAATTCCCAGTCAGAAACTGGCACTGTATACCAGTAGTAAAAATTGTGGGTGCACGTAACCCCAATATATTCTTTGAATTACCAGTCAGAAACTGGCACTATATGGCAGTAGCAAGAAATGAGGGTATTTGTAACCCCAATATATTCTTTGAATTCCCAGTCAGAAACTGGCACTGTATACCAGTAGTAAAAATTGTGGGTGCACGTAACCCCAATATATTCTTTGAATTACCAGTCAGAAACTGGCACTATATGGCAGTAGCAAGAAATGAGGGTATTTGTAACCCCAATATATTCTTTGAATTACCAGTCAGAAACTGGCACTGTATACCAGTAGTAAAAATTGTGGGTGCACGTAACCCCAATATATTCTTTGAATTCCCAGTAAGACAATGGCACTATATACCAGTAGCAAGAAATGAGGGTATTTATAACCCCAATATATTCTTTGAATTCCCAGTCAGACAATGGCACTGTATACCAGTAGTAAAAATTGTGGGTGCACGTAACCCCAATATATTCTTTGAATTCCCAGTCAGAAACTGGCACTATATGGCAGTAGCAAGAAATGAGGGTATTTATAACCCCAATATATTCTTTGAATTCCCAGTCAGACAATGGCACTGTATACCAGTAGTAAAAATTGTGGGTGCACGTAACCCCAATATATTCTTTGAATTACCAGTCAGAAACTGGCACTATATGGCAGTAGCAAGAAATGAGGGTATTTGTAACCCCAATATATTCTTTGAATTCCCAGTCAGAAACTGGCTCTGTATACCAGTAGTAAAAATTGTGGGTGCACGTAACCCCAATATATTCTTTGAATTCCCAGTCAGACAATGGCACTATATACCAGTAGCAAGAAATGAGGGTATTTATAACCCCAATATATTCTTTGAATTACCAGTCAGAAACTGGCACTATATGGCAGTAGCAAGAAATGAGGGTATTTATAACCCCAATATATTCTTTGAATTCCCAGTCAGACAATGGCACTATATGGCAGTAGCAAAAATAGTGGGTGTATATAGCCCCAATTCTATTGCTAGGGGACATGCAGGGTATTTCTGGGGTGAAGGTGGGGGGGCACACCGTTGGAACGGGTATCGGGGGTATATATCGGGTATACGGGAATACACTGACAGTGTATTCCATTCAGGATCCTGGGAAAGCTGGGTTGCGGCGATTGAGCCCGTCAGTGCCACGTTACACTGACAAGCTTCTCCCTGGAATTTAGCTCTTACAAGAGCTGTTGTGGTTGTCTTCTCCTTCCTATCCTAGCCTGTCCCTGCCTACCTAGAATCTAAGCCCTAGCTAGCTGGGCGGAAACCTCCGTCCTCGGTGAATTGCAAGCTCAGAATGACGCGAACCTGGGCGTCGCTGTTCTTTTAAATTAGAGGTCACATGTTTTCGGCAGCCAATGGGTTTTGCCTACTTTTCTCAACGTCACCGGTGTCGTAGTTCCTGTCCCACCTACCCTGCGCTGTTATTGGAGCAAAAAAGGCGCCAGGGAAGGTGGGAGGGGAATCGAGTAATGGCGCACTTTACCACGCGGTGTTCGATTCGAACATGCCGAACAGCCTAATATCCGATCGAACATGAGTTCGATAGAACACTGTTCGCTCATCTCTAACAAAAAAGTCATAATTTAATGATCCCATCCCCTGCCATTCCTTACTACCTGTTAAAGTGATGGTGTCTTTACACAGAGACATGCGAGTACTGCAGCCAGGGATGCTTTAACTATAGGGCCAATGTTACAGCCGCACTGGGCCTTATGAATGCGGGTGCTCCCTCAGCTGCCTTGATTCGAGCAGGACAGTCCCACATTTCAGGTGCTGTCCCGCTGTTCCGGACAGTAGGCAGTTTTTTCAACTCTATCTAACTCAGAGCCTGTAGGTTTGTGTGAATGAAGTTCGCTAAGTATTCTTTTTTTAATTTATTTAACAATATAACATTTGCGGTTGAGGGGGCAGGGGAAATTAAATTATGGGGGGGGGGGCATTGAGAGCACCACTTTCAAAAAGTTTGCACATGCCGCCCATTGCATTAAAATGACCCTGACTTTAGCCAATCATCCTAGTAGGAATTAGAGACCAGTGGGATTCCAAGAAGCATCCGGGACTGATGAGCATCACCTTTTATATTTTTCTACACTATTCTTAGATGAGTTCACATTTTATTCTTCGCTGGGCAGCTCCTTTAACATGGGCTGACAAATTTTGTTGTAGCTGAACGAAAGGGGTTTTATGTCTAAATGTAAAATAAATACATTAAAAAAACTACTTACTTTATAGATTCTCTTTTTCTATGCAGTTCATGTTACATTAATTCCCAGTGCAAACTGCATGTGATGACTAATTTGGGACCCCCTCCTTTAAATTGCAGGAGGCGCTGCTTAGCGGCCGCATTTAGTGCCCACTACTTCTAGCATTTGATGACATCACTTTGCACATGACATTATTATTTTAGTAGGCTTTTGGATTTCTGATTCTATTATGCTAACAACCACAACAATTGATAAAAATATGAGGATAACTTGCCCACGGTAAGTTACCCGCAGCTGTCAGAATAGGAGCTGCCCAATATTAGCAGCTCTCCACTCTGGCTCACAGCTCCGGCATATGGGACGGGGGTTGTGTGTTTCACATCCTTTGAAATAAAGCAAATAGAGTAGGATATTATAGCATTTTATTGCAACCATTGAAATCATTTGTGTGAATAAACACCGCAATCCACACAACATAATGATGCATATGAGACCCTGCAAATTTAGAGGTGGTGCTGCATTCTGGTAGTGCATTCTACTTTTCAATTAATGTATTATATTTTTATTCTTTATCAAATACCATCTGTCACTCACCAGTTCAGGGGTAAGAATTTCTTACTCGGGTGTATGAAAATGGGTTAAAGATTCTTTTTTTTTTTATATGGAACAGGTAGTGTAGTTGGAATTTTTCCATTACAGTGACAAAATTACAACTACTCAGATACTTTCTTTAAAAAAAAAAAAATTCAAACAGGCTCTATAAAAATAAAATGTGGAATTTTATTGGTCACTATAGGGATCAGTGTTTATGGCCACAATTTTGGTGTAATAAATAAGAATTTTGGCTTAATCCTAGATTGCACTACTGGTTTCAGGGGAAAATCAGGCAATGATCTACAAGGAGCTCCATTCCTAATGGTGGCTCTAAAGCAAGTTACCCTTTTCCACTAATGAGCACTTATTTGTATATTCCAACAAACTTTGCATAAATCAATAGGACATTGTGTGTACACGAGGATTAATATTTTATTTGGTCATTATATTTTTCCAATTTTCCCCTTTGCAGTTTGCATTCTCCTCTGATGTGTGGAGACTAGCAGTCATACACTTCACACAGTGAATGGAGGCAAATCTGCTCTACAGCGATCTCTCCCTTACTCTGAAACAGCCTCAGCGCCATGCAGGACATATGCAGACACGTACTGGCCTATACTGATATGAATAAAGCTTATTGGTTGTGATAGAAAATTCCTCTTTATCTGCAGCATCACACATCTTTTCTTCTGCTTTCACACTCATTCCTTCTCCGTCCCCTCTCCATAGATATCTATATACACTTATTTATCCGAGTTATGAGACCTGCCATTTGTCTCCAAATGGCTAAGGCGGAGATTTTCAGTGATAGCTATTTTTGCAGAGGGTGGGGGAGCACGAAAAGAGCAGATAGAAGAATTTTTCTTTAAGCAAAGTTTGTTGAAGATTTAGTATTATCATATTTCTATTTTTTTCAGGCAGTTCTAAGTAGTTCTAATCTGCACATTTTCTCTACTAGAATATTGTAATTTACATTTAAAGGGACATTCTAATCTCACATATTTTGGTTCATCCACAGTTCTTTCCATTAATACCTATGAGAGTTCTGAAAACAGCCAAGGCTGCCTACTCAGCTATTTTTGGAACTCCCATAGAAACAAATGAGCGGCTGCCAAACTTGGACATTCAGACTTAATGCTGCGATTTTCAGTACCTACAAGGTGAATGGGATTCTGGCTAATCCCATCCATACAAAATGCAGTGTTTTTGAAAATCGCAGCATGTCATATACTGTATATCTGTGGAATCGCTGCCATTTTCCATATAGCTATAATAAGGGCAGAAAGTCTTTGCGTTTCTGACACATTTTTTCCTAAGCTTTCTTATTTGCTGCTTTCTGCTATCTAGGTCCTAGTCTAAATCTATCTCTGCTGAGGGAGCAGGAGCAACTGGAAGAGCAAGAGGGAGATGAGGAGGATGAGGTAGATGACCCAGACATACCATGGCAATATGCAGTGGAGATGGATGCAGGCAGTCCCTCGGAGTCACTTGTGTAAATGGCTTGATGCATGCTCAATTGCTTATACAGTGATAGCCGAATTGTCACCATTCGGCAAAGGGGTGACTACTGGACCTCCTCCATGTTAGACCCTCACTACCGGGGAAAAATGGGGGCCTTTCTTACACCCGCTGAGAGAGAGAACAAACTGAACTACTATAGAGACATGCTATATAGCAAGTTGGCCTCTGCCTATCTGCGCCATCGTCCATCCTCTCACATGTATGACGGGGGGCTCTGAACGCTCAACATGCACTGGCATGGCAGCTGGGGGTGGCAGGAGCAGCATCAGCTCCATCAGCAGCAGCCTGAGCCTAGAGCTGCTGATGAGCAGCTTTCTTCACCCACATAGTGAAGAAGCTGCTCATTAGCAGCTAGACACAGAACTTGAACCAGCAGGTCGTGGCATACTAAGAGTACACCCAGCCACCCCTTGTGGAAGATCTGCTGGACTTCTGGGCAGCCAAACTGGATTTTTTGCCGCAACTATCCTGCCCAGCCAGTAGTGTGCCATCAGAGTGGGTGTTTAGTGTGGAGAGGGCCATAGTTACCCCAAGGAGAACTCACCTGTCCAACCAAAATTTGGAGAGACTCACCTTTGTGAGATGAATCAGACGTGGATCAACCAGGATTTCCACTCACCAATGCCTGATGCAGCAGATTAAATGATCCATGCTGCCTCACCACACGCTGTCAATGGGTCACTGTGTGGCCTCCTAAGGTGGTTTCTACTTCCACATTATATCAACTTGTCACTCTGTCGCCTACTCACACCAGTGCCACCTCCGTACTCTGCCACTGGGTGACTTTATAGGCTCATGCCGCTGCAACCTTCACACTGTATGGCCTCATAAGGCTGCTGCAGCCTTCACACTCTGCCACTGGTCACTGTATGGCCTCATACAGCTACTGCAACCTCAACACTCTGCCACTGGGTAACTTTATAGGCTCCTCACACCGCGGCATCCTTCACACTCTGCCACTGGGTGACTGTATAGGCTCCTCACGCTGCTGCAACCTTCACACTGTATGGCCTCATACAGCTACTGCAACCTCAACACTCTGCCACTGGGTCACTGTATGGCCTCATAAGGCTGCTGCAACTTCCACACTCTGCCACTGTGGCCAAATAAGTGAGGTGTGCAGCGGTTCTAAGAGCAAAGTCTGTCATATACATGTCATACTTGCTCACTGTATTGTTTGACTACCACAGCAGACTCCCCATGTATGTTACTGCAAAGCACAGTGTTCTAGACTACTATACAGGCTCTCTACAGTCAGGAAATAGATGTTTCTTAACGTTATTCGCCGCACATCAATTCAGAAAGAATCAAATCTTTGTTGGAAAGCCGGAGAAGTGACCAAATCGAATTTTCCAAAACTTCGCTCATCTCTAATCTTGACCATGTGTTCATTTGACAGACTGCCTTCACCAAGTATTCCTTGGGCCACTGCATGATCCCAAAATACTTCTTTAAAGGGGTTGTCTGGGATAAACTACCAGTTAAACCCTAAACTAAACCCCCTCCGCCCCGTCTAACTTCTAATTTACTTTAATTATTAAAAAAATGTATAATTACCCATATCCCTGGAGCAGCCACCCCAGAAACAGTTTCTGATAATCCAGTGATGTTCCGTTTCACTGCTTCCGAAATGGAACATCACCAGTATTCTTACTCCCCCCCCCAACCACATCGATAAGTTCATGTCTCCTCCTCTCTTGAAGTGCTTGTGCAGTCTTGACGTGACTGCAAGACATGCGCAGCAGAGACGGCACTCCCTCTCTACTGCGCAGGCCTCACAGTTACTACCAGTCTGTGCACAGCGTCTTCATCCTGCACACAGTAAAGAAGAAAGGAGGAGCCATCTCACAGATCGGAAGCTAGGTAAGAAAAATGCTATCAGGGTGGGGTGGTAGGCTTAGTTACTTGAGAAGAGCTAGGACTGGGCAGGATAGCTTAGCGTGGCTTAGCTAGGGAGACAGGGAGGGGAGTTAACGGAGTAATGCTGGGTTCACACCACCGCTTGATTTACTTTTTCAGGTTTCCGTCTTCTGCAGACAGAAGATGGAAACCTGTCAGACTGTGTCCAGCCGTGAGTGCCGGTGAGTGTTTTGTGCTCTCCGCGGCTAAACCGTCCTGCATGTCCGACTTTGTGTCCAGTTAAAAAAAAAAACGGTTTTGCCGCAGAGAGCACAAAACGCCCACCGGTGCTCACGGCTGAACACTTTTCAAACCCATTCAAATGAATGGGTTTGAAAAATGACTGCAGGTTTCCGTCTCCTGTCCAGTTTCGGGCAGGAAAAGGAAACCTGCATAACGGAGACCCGGGTCGCAGACGTGAAAGAGACCTAAGAGGAGAGGAGAGCAGTGACAGGGACGTAGTGTGGAAGGTACACAGAAAGTTACATAGTAGAACTGGACACAAAGTCCTGCATGTCCGACTTTGTGTCCGGTTAAAAAAAACGTTATCGCCGCGGACAGGCACAAAACGCTCACGGGCGGTCACTTTGCAAACCCATTCAAGTGAATGGGTTTGAAAACTGACTGTCGGTTTCCGTCTCCTGTCCAGTTTATCAGGCAGAAGACAGAAACCTGCAAAGCGGAGACCAGACGCAGGTGTGAACCTGCCCTCACACTCAATTTTTCATACAATTTTAAAAGCAGAAAACATGACGGATATAAAAGAGAGTAGAAGTGTCCTGCTCAGTCTTGCTGTGGATTCCATGGCTCAGGACTACCTGCAGATTCTGCCCATTCATCTGGACTTAATCAGCAGCGGAAAGAATCCCCCAGCGAAAACAGGAGCGAGCCAAACCCAATCAGTGGCGTAACTACCGGGGTAGCAGGGGAAGCGGCTGCCACAGGGCCCAGGACATGAGGGGCCCTACGACAGTCGATACCCCTGCGTTTTTTTTCTTTTCTTAACAGGCCCTATTTACTTACCGATCCTGGCAGTGGCCGGGATGGGTAAGAGAAACCATGGGCCCCATAAACATCATTATTATACTCAGGGGGTCTTTTCAAACCCCCGAGTATAATGATCGGAGGTCCAGGGTAGGTAAAGTAACATAAAAAAACATGTTACTTACCTGAAAAGACCCCAGAGTATAATAATTGTTCATGGGTGTCCACAGTGGAGCATAATAGTGTGTATAGGGGCCACTATTGGGCATAATACTGTGTGCAGGGGCCACTATGGGGCATAATACTGTGTGCAGGGGCCACTATGGGGCATAATACTGTGTGCAGGAGCCACTATGGGGTATAATACTGTGTGCAGGGGCCACTATGGGTTATAATACTGTGTGCTCAGGAATGTGTGTGTGTGTGTGTGTGTGTGTGTGTGGGGGGGGTCAGTTGGAGCCTTCGGTGGGCATCGGTCGGGAGGGGGGGGGCATATCAAAAGTTCGCCATTGGGCCCCGCCAGTTACACCACTGTCAAGAATGGCTACAAAAGGAATGGGAAATTTATATAAAGCTCTTATACTTCTAGTTTACACTCACTCCATTCCTGGCTTTGGCTCAAAAAACCACAACAAAATCTGCAACAAAAAAAGCTGCATGTCTGCATTGTGGGGCCTCAGCCTGATTGTGTTTTCTTGAGACATAAATAAATAAAGCTGCTATTTTTATGCAGTTTTTTGGGACAAAGCCAATAGTGAATCCAGCATATCCCTCCTTTACATTTCCATCTCCTGGCTCTTAAATTAAAAAAAAAAGAAAAACTGCATTTTTTTTTTTGTAAAAAAACACCTTAAGGGTGCATGCACACTGAGTAACGCCGGGCGTGTATGAGAGCCGTACACGCCGGCATTACAGCAGACTGCTGAACACTTCCCATTCACTTCAATGGGAGCGCTCGTAACAGCGGCGTTTACGAGCGCTCCCATTGAAGTGAATGAGAAGTGTTCGGCAGCCCTGCTGTAACGCCGGCGTGTACGGCTCTCATACACGCCCGGCGTTACTCAGTGTGCATGCACCCTAAGGCCAGGGCCCTATGGACCTCTATTTGCCTGCAGCGGAAATGGGCAGGCAAAAATTGCGGCGTTTTACAGTTTGTGGTTTTGGAGATCTCAGCATGTCAATTATACCTACAGAAATGCTGGAGGGTTCCCCATAGGTATAATTGTAACAGAAGGTCTGCAGAGGAAAACTGATGAACTTTCTGTCTAAAGTGCTGTGGAAAGACCCATCATGCGTTGCCGCCGCAGTTTTTCCCGCTGTGCTTTTTTGCTGCGGGATGTCCCGTGGGGCCTTGGCCTAAGAATATGTCCAGATGAAAAATACATGCAGCAAATTAACCGCTACAAACTTGCTGATTTTTTTACAGTAGTCACCTATAACAAAAAACCTGCAGCACAAATTTACCTTCGATGCACTTTTCAAGTTGCTTGAACTTTCAGGCTTTGCAGTGCTAAGCAGTGGCGTAACTACCGGGGTAGCAGGGGTAGCGGCTGCCACAGGGCCTGGGACATTAGGGGGCCCGGCGACAGCCGCTACCCCTGCACAGGGTCGGATTGTCCTCATTTTGCCAGGGGGCAAAATTGTCGGGGGCCTGATCGTACACCTAACCAATGCATTTGCCTCCACACACACGGGCCCCCATTAGCTGATGCTGAACATGGTGTCCTCCCGATATATAGGGAAAGTACATACCGGAGTACACCATGTGCAGCTTCAGCATCAGCTAATGGCTGCTTGTAATCCATTCACTTATCTGCAGCAGCTATGGCTGTTTTCCTATGAAGTCTCATCCCTGCTGCCTGGACTTCCTCCCTCCCCTCACAGTGAGTCGTCTCTCACATCGTAGTGTGTGGGGAAGACAGGAGCCGTCTGCTACGATGTTTCACTGCTGGAATATGTGAGTATATACTTTTGGTAAAATATCTCTGTTTAATATGTATATACACTCACCGGCCACTTTATTAGGTACACCTGTCCAACTGCTCGTTAACACTTAATTTCTAATCAGCCAATCACATGGCGGCAACTCAGTGCATTTAGGCATGTAGACATGGTCAAGACAATCTCCTGCAGTTCAAACCGAGCATCAGTATGGGGAAGAAAGGTGATTTGAGTGCCTTTGAACATGGCATGGTTGTTGGTGCCAGAAGGGCTGGTCTGAGTATTTCAGAAACTGCTGATCTACTGGGATTTTCACGCACAACCATCTCTAGGGTTTACAGAGAATGGTCCAAAAAAGAAAAAACATCCAGTGAGCGGCAGTTCTGTGGGCGGAAATGCGTTGTTGATGCCAGAGGTCAGAGGAGAATGGCCAGACTGGTTCGAGCTGATAGAAAGGCAACAGTGACTCAAATAGCCACCCGTTACAACCAAGGTAGCCAGAAGAGCATCTCTGAACGCACAGTACGTCGAACTTTGAGGCAGATGGGCTACAGCAGCAGAAGACCACACCGGGTGCCACTCCTTTCAGCTAAGAACAGGAAACTGAGGCTACAATTTGCACAAGCTCATCGAAATTGGACAATTGAAGATTGGAAAAACGTTGCCTGGTCTGATGAGTCTCGATTTCTGCTGCGACATTCGGATGGTAGGGTCAGAATTTGGCGTCAACAACATGAAAGCATGGATCCATCCTGCCTTGTATCAACAGTTCAGGCTGGTGGTGGTGGTGTCATGGTGTGGGGAATATTTTCTTGGCACTCTTTGGGCCCCTTGGTACCAATTGAGCATCGTTGCAACGCCAAAGCCTACCTGAGTATTGTTGCTGACCATGTCCATCCCTTTATGACCACAATGTACCCAACATCTGATGGCTACTTTCAGCAGGATAATGCGCCATGTCATAAAGCTGGAATCATCTCAGACTGGTTTCTTGAACATGACAATGAGTTCACTGTACTCCAATGGCCTCCACAGTCACCAGATCTCAATCCAATAGAGCATCTTTGGGATGTGGTGGAACGGGAGATTCGCATCATGGATGTGCAGCCGACAAATCTGCGGCAACTGTGTGATGCCATCATGTCAATATGGACCAAAATCTCTGAGGAATGCTTCCAGCACCTTGTTGAATCTATGCCACGAAGAATTGAGGCAGTTCTGAAGGCAAAAGGGGGTCCAACCCGTTACTAGCATGGTGTACCTAATAAAGTGGCCGGTGAGTGTATGTGTACATTTGTGTCTTGTATATTGTGTGAGTACTGTATGTTTGTATACAGGTATGTGTGAGAGTATATACAGTATGCTATAATAATGTGTATGTGTGAGTGTATTTATACACTCATATAGTGGCGTAACTACCAGGGTAGCAGGGGTAGCGGCTGCCACAGGGCCCGGGAAATTAGGGGGCCGGTGACAGCTGCTACCCCTGCATTTTTTATTTTTTCTTAACAGGCCATTACCGGCTGGTAACGGGTCCTATTTACTTACTGATCCTGGCAGGGGCCAGGATCAGTAAGTGATGCCGCGGACCCCACAAGAACTATTATACTTGGGGGTCTTTTCAGACCCCCAGGTATAATGATCGGAGGCTGGGCAGAGGTAAGAGAACAAAATAAACACTGTTACTTACCTCTCCACACTCTGTACAGGCATCGGGCCTAGTTGTCTGACGTCATGTGACCGGGACCTGCGTAAGTACCCTTTGAATTTCTTAATAGAAAATCATCAGAGGATAAAGCTAATTAAAAATAAATATTTCCCACCTCTAAAGATGAATTTCAAGTGGTGAAGGTTACTTTCTTAAGATTTTGACCTGATCACCTATGTTCATCTATGACTTTCTTACTGTCCATCAGTTGACTTTTATATCATATGTATAACTCTTAAAGGATCTCTGTATTCCTATTATCAGGGAAGGTGATCAGTATAATAGTGTTCTATTGTTTTGCTACAGTTACGTTAGGAAAATATTGAGGGTGCAAAAGTAAGATGAATTTCTATATTGCTCAAATGAATTTATTACATTTTCCCATGTTTCCTATATGATCTCTGTATTTGCAGTCATTCAGTTATCCACAGATTTACATAAAAAGTTCTTTTATGAGCTTTTGGTGGCCGAGACCCCGGAAACTCTTCAAAGTGGTCACTTTCTTCAACCCATAAAATTGTCTTCTTATTGCGTATTGTGTTGTCATGCTTTAGTAGAACAAATTGATAATAGCCACAGTGACTCCAAAACTGACATTTCCAGACATGAAGCAGTTGCATTGTGCGGCCATGATAATTGTGTGCTGCTCTGATAGAAATGAATAGTATTACCATCTCATATTATTTATTTTTATTCAGTGCCCTATCTGAATATAATGTTTCTTATATATATCCATATTCTGAATCTATGATGTATATTTTGTAGTACATAGCCTATATCCTGTAATAAACTCAGATTGTACCTCCATGCGCTTCCAGTCTTATAAAGAAGAGGAAAAAAAACCCTTTATTTAAAGCTAAAATTACAACTGTGCAACATGTCTACAGAAGTACACTCCTTTGTTCCTCAGGCTGGCGTTTATTTTTTTTATCAAAGATTTAGGACACAGGTCCCCAAACATTTTTCAGTAT
This sequence comes from Leptodactylus fuscus, assembly GCF_031893055.1. NCBI lineage: Eukaryota > Metazoa > Chordata > Amphibia > Anura > Leptodactylidae > Leptodactylus > Leptodactylus fuscus. The sequence goes on from NC_134273.1 coordinate 42,818,467, forward strand.
GAGAGCAACTTAAGCCAGTTGCACATGACCATGTGCTAACCACCTGCCATAAATGAAATGCAGGGGCGGTGCACGGGGATCACACGGATGTCTCCTGTGTGCCAGATGTATTTCTGTGGCCCCTTTCATTCAATGAATAGGAGCCACAGAAGCAGGGCTGCAAAATCGGACAAGAATAGGGCCTGTTCCATATTTCGCGACCTGAACTGTCGGCTCACACACGTGACCGTGTAAGTCACGGTTATGTGTATGCACCCATAGAAATTATTTGGGTCACTGAGCATTCATACAGTCATGTGCAAGGGGACTATCACTGAGTATTCAGAGCATATTGACTGCCATTACTCAGGTAATAGCTGCCATTAATACGGTCTTGAAGGAGGTGGCATAGAAGCCTCATAAGGATTATAGGATAATAGTTGGGGAACAAAGTTTAAGGGTCAGATATAGAATCTTACCAAAACAACTTTTGTTGGAACACAAGACTGCATACAGGCCTGTAATATGTCATTGCCATGTTCATGAGTCCACGTACATTTTAGGCTGAGGCCCCACGTCACGGATATGCAGCTCTTTTTGTTGCAAATTTTGCTGCATTTTTTTTTTAAGCCAAAATCAGGAGTGGATTAAGCAGAATGGAGAAGTACACTGCTCAAAAAATAAAGGGAACACTCAAATAACACATCCTAGACCTGAATGAATGAAATATTCTCATTAAATACTTTGTTCTGTACTAAGTTGAATGTAATGACAACAAAATCACATAAAAATCATCAATGGAATTAACCAATTAATCAATGGAAAATGTATTAACCAATGGAGACCTGGATTTGGAGTCACCCCAAAAATGAAAGTGGAAAAACACACTACAGGCTGATCCAACTTTGATGTAATATCCTTAAAACATGTCAAAATGAGACTGTAGTGTGTGTGGCCTCCACGTGCCTGTATGACCTCCCTACAATGCCTGGGCATGCTCCTGATGAGGTTGTGGATGGTCTCCAGAGAGATCTCCTCCCAGACCTGGACTAAAGCATATGCAAACTCCTGGACAGTCTGTGGTGTAATGTGACAATGGTGGATGGAGCGAGAAATGATGTCCCAGATGTGCGCAATCAGATTCAGGTCTGGGTAATGGGTGGGCCAGTCTATGGCTTCAATGCCTTCATCTTGCAGGAACTGCTGACACACTCCAGCCAGTCTGGAATTGTCCTACATTAGGAGGAACCCAGGGCCAACTGCACCAGCATATGGTCTCACAAGGGGTCTGAGGATCTCATCTCGGTACCTAATGGCAGTGAGGCTACCTCTGGCAAGCACATGGAGGGCTGTGCGGCCCTCCAAAGAAATGCCCTGTGGGGGCTGAACTGGAGAAGGAGGAGGATTAGAGGATATTGGAGCACAAGCAATATCTAGCCAAATGGGTGGAGAGGTTACATCGTCATCCACTAATGTCTGCAGGTGACTGATGTCCTCCTCAACGGTCTCGGAGGCAGGAGCCTGACTGCTTGCAGCACCAGATGCCACTCCACTCTCCTCATCGCTACTTGTCTGCCTACTGTAGAAAGTGGTGGATGTTTCCTACAGATCTTGGCAATACACTAGCTGCTGACTGTCCTATAGTATATCTTCCTCACTGAATAGTGGCTCTGTGCCCAAAGCATGGAGTATTTCCCTAGCGGAGGGAACAGAAAAGGACAGATGCAGGTTGAGGACACATGAAGGTACAGGGCCTGCTCCGGGGCAGTGCCAACTAAGGGTTGCGTCTGACGAACCCACTAACTCCTGGCTGGGGGTGCCTCATGTGACTTGGGATGAAGTAGATGACAGAGTCAACCAGTCTACAACCATTGGGTTGCTGGTCAAGAAACAACCACTACTTTTCACTGGGAGCTCAGGCTGCAATGTATATTACGTTTCATTCTGTTAACAACGCTGCAACCAATTCAAATCCTTCAAATTCCTCCCTATACTTTCCCTGAACTTCTAGTTTTCTATCACTGTCCCTAGCTCCTGCTGATGTCTGTCCCTGCAGCAAGAGCCATGTGAAATGACTGTAGCTAAAATGACTGCTGGTTTTTATAGGGCTGCCCCTGACATCACAGGGGCAGCTGGCTGCTGATTAGCTGCACACTTGGCATTCTGGGTGATCCCGTGTTCCCTGTCCCTTGTCCTAACACAGCAGCAGCCTTTTTATTAAAAATTGCAATTCGAAGCATTGAAGCTTGAAGAAATACGGATTCTGGGCGAATCGAAGATTTCCTGAAATTCGGATCAAATTTCACTTCTGCAGAATCAATTCGCTCATCTCTAAACAAGATGTCACAAGGACAGAACCCTAAAGCACAGGCATCATTTACTGTATATTGGATGCAATGGTGGATATAATGTTTTGTATAAAGTTAACATAGTCACTCAGGAAAAATGTACCAGTTCTGAGTAGGTGTGGAAATCAAAATTCCAGCAGATGTGGAATGTATGTGAATATAAGCATCCCTGGGATAAACACAAGCCTGTCCCAAAATAAAATGGAAATAGAAGGGTAAATTAGATGGACTATGTAGTCTTTTTCTGTTGTCAATCTTCTATGTTTCTGACTAGATAATTGACTGACTATTGATCATTGCTGGGCTTCGTCTGAGACGCTAACAATTGTGGTCATAGAGGTTTTTCATTATGGATGCTGTAGGTTTTCCAGGTATACCATATTTAACTTTCAGGCTCACTTTGTATACAGTGTAGTACCACTTGTGAAAAAATTCATATTACTTTTAATACCCTACCAAAACATCATCAACAAGACATGTCAGGAGCAGCGGGTAGCAGCTTTATATGGTTTGGCAAACCCAGGAGAGACCATTTCCCACCTAATTCTATCCAGTTGTATTATCATCAAAACAGAGACTAGAATAAGATAGTGTAGTGACTTTAATAAGATGATTGTTTCTCTTTCACACCACTATTCAACTCAGCCTTCCCAATAAGATGGTTTATTCACAAACAAGGATGTAGAGGTCTTTTCTCAGCAGAAGCAAACAGATTTGGCAAAAGACATATCCAAGATGGCTCTGCAAATGTTGAAACAGTTAATCTTCTATCATATCCTGGGATTGCTCTTCACGTGATAATTTGGCTTCAGGTTCCTGTTCTTTTATAGACTGGCTTTTGCAACATTTTTGCCAGATGAAATTCACGTCATCCCAAGTTTCCTCTTCCAGTAATATAGAGCGCCTATCAAGTATGAAATGTAACATGTGGCAAGCAAAGAGCAACTCGGAAAGTTACTTCGGCATTTACATGTAATGATCCATTAATGATCTCGAGGTTAGTAACAACATTAGGATAACACTTTCCTTTACATATACTGATGTATCAGAATTATTCCAGCATTAACTGAACCAGTAACTGAACCCATTTATATTATAATATACACACAGATATATTACTAAAACTAGAAACAATATTCTTAGCATTTTATACAATTTACAAGGACCAAGAGTCATTCCAAATGCTTAATCATCAAAATGGATCCCTCAACACTACTGTAATGGTCTCAAAGCCTACTGTGTTATTTGCTTACTGGTCCAGTTCTACCACCTAGACTTCATATATAGGTGTGCAGGACTGACATTACATCGACAAAGGAGACTGCTGCAGCCAATGACTGGTCTCTGCGGGGCAGCGGTCAAGAGTTGTCAACCTGACATCGCTGCAACCAGGTACACGAAGCCAGTCAGGAAAAACCAAACCAGGAAAGCTGGAACTACATGAAAGTAATGCTACTTTTAGTATTTTAGGCCATTTTCCATCATTGCCTTCCAGAAACAGTGCCTGTCTATAGGTTGAGTCTAGCTTAGCTTCATTGAAGTGAATGGGGTTGCAATACCACATGCAACCTAAAGACAGTTGTACATTTTCTCATACTGGATAATCTCTATTAAAAGTGATGACATATGGTTAGGACACTTATCACCTGCTGACTGGCTTACAACCAACTATTGGGCTATCAACTACCCATCCACCCACTGTGTAAGGAACTATGACACAACCCCATCAACTTAAAAGGGTTATATTTATCCTCTATCCATAGGATAGAGGACAAACTGTTGATCGGTGGGGGTTTGATGCTGGCAACAGTGTTGTTTTTTTTCCCCCGCTTTAAATTTAGGCAGAGTGGATAGAAGAGCACCACCATCGCCATTTATTTCAATTGGAGCACCAGAGATGGCAGAGTGCTGCAGTTTCATTGCACAGCAGTTGCTCAACTCTACTCTGTAGGGAAAACACTGAAGTTTCCTTGATCCTTTAACTCTTGGGATCAGCATGGTCATAGAGGTCAGACTCCCACCAAACATACTGATATGTCATATCCTATAATGTCAAAAAATTGTACGCTTAGAATACTCCTTTAAATAAGAGTTAGTTTGCTTTGTCCAATTTGATATAGGACATTTCTGCAATTTTCTTGGCTAACGGCAGACTCCGTGATTTTAATAATTTGGCTTACCTCCAAGTGCATGTATTCAGAAGAAGTGTTTAGACCTCCTTCACTGCAAGTAAATGGTACCCTCAACATTACTTAGGTGAGGCAATGATGATCACAGTAGTCAAACACAATGAGGAAATACTTGTGTGTGTAGAAAGCCACATGTCCAACTTCAATACTTTCCAACAAATTAAACTTGTAAATTGGAAAAGGTAGTAGTAACTTATAAATTGCATAAAGTATTTAAAGGAACACTAAACCTATAAATGAATCCTAGAAGTAAACAAGAATGTAGTTGCCTTCACTGTGTGTTACCCCTACATCATTTTCTAAATGGTCGTGACTCAAACAGTCTCGTAGAATTCCTGCAGAGAACACAGGGGTTACTCTTCTGCTGATCTGTGTCACCTTTGGTTGGCGGCCAGATGAGGGGACTTTTCTTGTCTTACAGTACAAAGGGCACAGCACGGAGGCGCCTGCTTAGACAGTGGTCTTGAAATCTGTCAAAATGACTGTGGGGAGGAGAAGGGGGCACAACGCTGAACTCCTGAGACACACAGAGGATATTTATTATACATCTATATTTTATATATATTTTTAGATATAAGTTTTAAATGTAATATGGAGCAAAACAGGACCACGGGAAAAAAATAAGATGTGACGGGAGGAAGTGCTACTATATTATTTTATTCCTATATTTTATTTCTTTAAAAGGGATTGTTTAGAATTAGGATATTTTGCTAAATGCTTATTCCAAATATTATCAATGAAAATCTTCCAAACTTAATACTCACCACCAGGAACCATTATGGCTACTCAATGCACTGTTTAGATATTGGTACTTAAAGGGGTTTGTAGCTCCTTAAAGCATATTTCATACTGATGACCTTTCCACGGAATAGATCATCAGTATCTGATTTGAGGGGTCTGACACCCCAACCCTGTGCAGATCAGCTGTTCTGGCATCCTTCATATACTGCTGTAGTGCACTAGGAGCATGTGCAGTCTATTTCTATTCAAGTAATAAGAGCAGTTGTAGCTCCCTGGAATAACCGCCATACAGTGGACAGGGCTCTGTTTATCAGTGCAGGGTCTGGGTGTTGCGTACCCAGAGATCAGATACTGATAGCCTATCTGTGCATTTGGGGGTTGAAGTTTTATTAGGCAGCAGTCCTGCCAAATTACTTGCCCTCTTTACTCTTCCTTTCCACTTAATCCCTGCCCATGTTTATCGATGCACAGCAGTCTATGTCTATAGGCATACATACAGACGACCTGTACTTTCCTGAACAATAAATTAGAAGAACAGGGTTGTAATATAACAGGCTCCATTCTTAACTTACAGAATTTTTCATTTCTCAGTGAATTTCATTTTATCTGGAAATCTCCCTTTAACATTTCCTATCTAATAAACCTGGGAATATGTAAAACTTACAACTATGGCTGGTGGACATCTCTCATGCTCTCTCCTGTAACCGCAGGTCAAACTCAATAAGGTTTGGAAATAATTGTTCTCCGTTTCAGATATACAGACTCAAAAGGACTCAAGGAATGATATGGAATAAACCTGGCAAAACTGCAAATATCTAAACAATAAGAAAAAAAAGGCTAAAACTGTATTTATAAACCAACATAAAAATAAGAATAGATCCTTCCCTGGATCAGGTCATAAAAAATAAGGACATACTCTTTTACATCTTTCACTAACAGAGAGGCAGCAACAAATTGCAAACTGAGGAGTTGCTAGCCTGTCAGGCAATGAAAGTTCCTTGAAGGAGGTGCTTTAGTAATCCTGGGCCTGGTAGCCCTGTGTGCCCGCCTCATAGGCATCTGTGGGAGGCTGCTGGTAGCCAGCAGAAGGATCTAAGTCGTCATTGCTGGCATAGGGGGGATAAGGAGGCCCTTGATCTTGGCTTGGGTCCATGTAGTCCTGAGAGAACAATGCGGAGTCAGAGCCCAGACGATAGCGTTGGTAGCCCAGCACAGCTTGTCCCGCCTTGAATCAATGATGAAGGGAAATGGATGGGTCAAGGTGTGGTGAGGAAGCATAAGGTTTGGGGGCAAAGAGTGGAGAAGATGGAAAGGACAAAGAGAAACAGACACCCATCACCATAGTTAGTAATTGTTAAATCAGCATTACATAACATAAAGGATTCCTCCCTCATACTACAGACAGAACTGATACTCAGGTTCCTCATTATGTTATTTTAGGTTCAATGAGTAATATACTAAAGCTGGCAATACACTTTAGATAGTGGTCAGCCAGGGGGTGCAAAAAGGAGAGGGCATTGAGTCACTGCCAAACAACTCTGATGACGAAGCATCTTCATTGAGAACAAAGCTGATCCTTATCTCCCCTGATATCTGCCATTGGGGGATGGTTGTGAGACCTCTATACACATCAGATGGTCGATTGGTCCATCAAAATCAGCAGGTTCATCTGACATCCATCTAATGTGTATAGTCACCAGAAGGAATGGCATAGTGACCAATTGTTAGCGGTTCTCCAGAGTTTAAAATAAAAATAAAACAAAAACACAACTACACATATAATCTAATTCTACAAATAAAAAGAAAGAAAAAAAATTAAGACAAAAGAATATACTATACCTATGTGTAAAAAATCAATACTATGATATAAAAAAAGTAGACATTTAACAGCAACATTTTATTAACTTCTGCCAGTGTTTAGACTAATATAATATATATTAATACATTTAACATATCACAACAAGGTATACAATATCAAGTTATTAGGACAACATACCGATCCAGGCGATCCTGGTGGTTTCATCATATACACAGCAAGTAAATACTTATAATGGCAGTAAACATTCTTTAAGGCAATTTGGCACTTTTCAAGTCTTATAAATGGCTAATGTTTTATCTGTGCACCTCCCAGTATAGGCAGATACAACTACTTGACATTGTAAAGCTTTGTCACAAACTTAAAAAAAAAAAAAAAAAAAAAAGCACTTTTATTGTTGAGGTTTATTCTTCTTATTCTTATCAGTTTAAAGGGGTAGTCCGCACACAAAAAAATAGCTGTAAAAGTTTTAGAAGAGTCTATTTCACATGCATTATTTCCCAGTCACAAGGCATGTAATAGCATGATCTTCTGATCAGCTTGGTTGCTTTTCTGAAATTCTTGCCCCATTCTCAGATGGCCAAGAAAATGTGGGACGTGGGGAAAGGCCATGTGACTGTGAAATGGTGGAGCTTCTTGCTACTCTTCTACTAGCTTCCCCCTTCATAGGCCATCAAATGGGAGAGGCTTGCAGGAAAGTAATCGATGTAATCTGCAGATCACAAGACAGGCAAACAAAGCAGAACTTTGTGCCATAATGCGAAACAGATACCCATGGGTGAAGTATGTCTATCTTACCTTTAGGAATGTTTACAGTTTTTTAGTGAGCGGACAACCTCTTTAAATTGTCCTGGTATTGGCACATATATTCAGGTACCCTTGTGGTGCTGCAGTTTGGCAAATCCCCACTAGTGTGCTATCATTATACCATTAAGATGGATTACGCCACAGACACAGGTCTCTAAAGACTTGATGGTCACTGCATTGTAATTTGCTTGGTGCCACCAAAGTAGTCAAGCAGGCTTGAAGCCAAGCTGTTCTTCAAAATAGGCATATGGACTATGCTACATGCAATGCTACTGCACACCCCACATATTTCAAATGTTACTTAAAGGGGTTGGCCACTTTTAGACCAATATTGATAAACAAATGTACAATATAAAGATATACAATTTTCCAATATACTTTCTGTATCAGTTCCTCATGGTTTTCTAGATCTCTGCTTGCTGTCATTCATTCTGTTACTTCTAGAGGATAAAAGTCTGACCATGGTCATGTGATTTACGGTCCATGGTCATGTGATTTACCGTCCATGGTCATGTGATGAGTACACAGGTGCCGCTCGTTATAGTCACAGCACAGTAATCAGACATCTGCCTGGTAATCAGCTGTGCACCTGTGGGCTCATCACATGACCATGGACCGTAAGTCACATGACCATGGTCAGACTTTTATCCTCTAGAAGTAACAGAATGAATGACAGCAAGCAGAGATCTAGAAAACCGTGAGGAATTGATACAGAAAGTATATTGGAAAATTGTATATCTTTTTATTGTACATTTGTTTGTCAATATTGGGCTGAAAGTGGCCAACCCCTTTAAGGAAGACCTTTTTTTTTTTTCTTCAATATTTTTTAAGTTAAGTTAATTCCAATATCTTACGGGATTGTCTTTAAACGTTTGATTCACAAGGAGATCTATAGTCCGAGTACATCATGTAGTAACACACTCTGGTGACCCGCTTTTATAGATGTGCAATAGTATAAGGCAAAAGAAGATCAAACTGATGCACCCAGAAAAAATACTTTAAAATATATCTAAGTTGGCCTGCAGCATGTATTCAGAACCTGATATGTATTAACAAGTGCTCACATAGAGACATATACAACAAAAAAAGTAAACAATTCTTATAAAACGGTAACACATAGGATGGAGTGGTTAAGGCAGTGCTATTGCTTTGTTAATAGATAGGTTAAGGGAAGGGCTGGGGGTTAGGAGGGAAAAGTCTGCTGTATTCCTCTTGGAAAGTAATCTCCTTCAGATGCTGTAGTCTGAGCACTGCTAGGATAGCCTGTGGAATGGATAAAGTTACAAGACAGTGAGATCCCTCTATCACATCCGTACAGCAGGATCCCAAGTTGCTCAGTGGTGACAATAATACAAAACACTTATTCCATAGAATTTGGCTAAAAACTGGATAAACATTGGTAAGCCGGTTAACGTATCTTACTAAGGAGTGTTTAACCATGAAGCTCTGCATCCACTACAGTGCTCCCTTATAAATTGTGATTTTATTCATCATGGTTTTGCTATAATGTGGGCTGACATATCTGTCCCTGCAAAAGGTCCCAAATAGCAAAAAACTAAATCTGCCCCACAGGAATCCAGAACTGCTGCTTCCTTTTTTTCTGTACTTGCATATGGCATGTGACGATCAGCGGTTGCAGCAGTCACATGCCCATATTACTGACTACGTGAAGGGAGCCATAATGTTAGTAATACGAATTTGGATTGATGCGGCCACTGATTTCCTGCAGCGGTCATAAGCCATATGTAAGTAAATAGCCATCAGGAGAGGCAGCCATAGTTCTGAATACCTATTGGACAAGTGAGAAGAAACTGGCCATGTAGTGAAAAGAAGCCGGCTGCAGAATATAAACAGAGCAAGATCTTTAATAAAGACTACAGATGAGCGAGTAGTACTCGATCGAGTAGGTATTCGAAATACTCGTACTCGATCGAGTACCACTCGCTGTTGGAATGTAAAAGTTCGATGCAGAACCAGCATTGATTGGCCGAATGCTATACAGTCGGCCAATCAATGCTGGTTCTTCTCCTACCTTTAGAAGACTTCTCCGTGCAGCTTCCCCGCGGCGTCTTCTGGCTCTTCATTCACTCTGCCAGGCATCGGGCCTGGGCAGAGCCGACTGCGCATGCCCGCTTGTAGTGTCTGCCAGGCCCGATGCCTGGCAGAGTGAATGAAGAGCTGGAAGACGCCTCGGGGACGCTGCAAGGAGAAGACTGCACGGAGGATCCAGCCCGACCCTCACTCGTGGACTCGGTAAGTATAATTTGATCAAGCGTTGCCTACCCCTGAAACGAGCATTTTCCCCTCATAGACTATAATAGGGTTCGATATTCGATTCGAGTAGTCGAATATTGAGGGGCTACTCGAAACGAATATCGAACATTTTACTGTTCGCTCATCTCTAATAAAGACCTATTGGAAAAGTGTTTCTAGATGAAAAAGAATACAAAGCAATAAGGAAAGGTGTCCATAGTCTTTAAGCCATGCTGTTTTTACATGTGCAACCTCATCTTATCCATCCATCCATCCAAGCTCTACAAGTGTCTTCATCTATCTCTCGGTGCTTCTGCCTCCAAAACACACAAGTTATAGATCACAGTTTCATCTCAATCTTCTACTATTGCTGATGAAATGTATTTTTAATAACCCAACTCACCCAAGTAAAGATGGAGAAGAATGAGAATGCTATGGCGGCACGGGCAGCATCTGCTCCTTCGTTCATGGGATTGTCCTTCGGATTAGACACTTGCCATTGGTTGGCCAAAAAGCAGAACCCAACAAACCAAAAGAATGACCAAAAACCTATAGGAAAGATGTGAATGGAAATGCAGGAGATTAGCATGACAGCTGGCAGAGGTCTGTCAACAAATGTAGAAAATATAGCGGCGGTACTAGCAGAAGTTCAGATGTACGACTAATGCTACGTTCACACTTGTACTGTGCTATCTGTTCTTTTGGTCTGCCACATAACCAGAAAATCCATCAGCAATGAATCCCAAAAATGACATAAGCCTGAGGGATCCCATTGACTATAATGGGGACCACCAAGTGTCCATTTCTTTTACTAAGTTCACTGGACCAAATAGTTGGGCTTGCAGGACTCTTTTATCTGGCAATTTCTGACAGACACTGCGACAGACTCCACACAGATGTGAACATAATATAAGAAAATATTTCTGCCCAGGCTTGTGATCCCCCTGAGCTCCTATCACAGCCACAATATAGGATTAATGGCACAAAGCCGCCTCCACTGGTCTATGGGGGGGTTATGAAGATCATTATCTGATCGATCGAAATTGTTAGAATTGGGGAACAGGGTAATGAGGCTGAAGAATTGACTAGTATTTATGCTAACCATAACAGAGCTTAATTGTAAGTCTTTACGGACAGAGGCCGCGCTCCTGTTTGCTTTTCATTTGTTCATTTATGGTAAGGTTAATTGTCTTTTTACTTGTTTATAACTTTATATCCTAAATAAGTGATATTATCATCAAGTATTCAGCAAAGTACAAGAACTTCATAATATCACTGGAACCAGATGTAATATCGCATTATTCAGTCCTGGCATCAGGGACAAAATCTTATCACTGGGAGGTGGCACCAGACTATGAACAAATGCAATGATTCATTGGTGCTTGTTTTCTGCATCAGTCTCACAGACAGAGTTAGGTAGCAATGACACAGGTCCACCAAGTCCGGCTATTTGCATTCTTTAATAGGTGCTGCACCATTAATTCCAGCACATTAGTGTTCTCTTCTCTAGATGCTACCGTGCCCAGAAAATTAGTGCACCCACTAGGCTCTCTATTGTCAAGTGGGTGGTTTTGCAACAAAAGAAATAAGGTGTGATAATAAGTTTTGACAATGGCTGCCTCAGTGAGTGCTCAGGCATGGTGGAGGCCAAAGGAAAAAAAATAAAATAAAATCTTACTGGGCCAAAATTAGTGGAGCAGCAACTATAAAAGAATGCAAATAACTGGAACTAGTAGAGGTGGTGAACAGTCCCCTTTAAGGCTGCGAATTTCAACACGTGTTAGAGTGCACTCATATAATAGGGATAATATCCAAATTAATAAAAAAAATAATCCATTTTTACAGATTGACACAGCGATTTGAGACAATAAAAAAATAATAATATGTTACAAATGCTATGAATGACCCCTGCACAACAATATCAGCACTTGTGCGGTGGTTTTGCTATGGGTAGACGCTCTTTAATGCAATTGGGATATTTCTCATCCAAATATTATATCTTTTTCTTTTGCTCATGGGGATAGTGTAATTTATAAATGTAACTTATTGATGACTTAGATCATTTCAATTATATATTATAACACACTGAGTGGAATTCACAAAGTCTCATACAACAGAATTCTGACTGTTACAGCCAAAAACCCCTTTCATTATGTGTTAAGGCGGTTTTTGGAGTGTCTGTGGTTTAGATGGACCAACATTTCGGTACAAAATTTGGCATAAAGTAAGTCACTCAATAGATGGCATAACAAAGTGTAGAATATTTGGCAAGATGTGCTAAATATATTTATTTAAAGGGAACCTGTCACAATGAACATGCATTGTAACTGCAGGTGCCATATTATAAGGCAGGGGCTGAAGAGATTGATATATAGCTTTGTGGGAATAAATTCATTGTAAATTTTATTCATTTATATCTCTATATACTGAGAAGTCAAGGAGGCGGTCCTATCAGTGACTGTATCTGTATGTACAGGGGGAATCACTGATAAGATCACCTCCTTGACTTTTCAGCATAGATAAGGATATAAATGAATAAAATAAAAAAGTTACAATGAATCTATTCCCACAAAACTATCTACCGTATACACTCGAGTATAAGCCGACCCGAATATAAGCCGAGGCCCCTAATTTTACCACAAAAAACTGGGAAAACTTATTGACTCGAGTATAAGCCTATAAGACAAAAACTGTGCTGAAAAATTCGGCTTATACTGGAGTATATACGGTATCTGCTCGGTTACTCCTGCTGCACTACATGCTACCCATGGATCAGATGGCATTGTGACAGGTTCACTTTGAGAAATATATTTGACAGCCTGGTCTAAGTTTACAATATCTAAACTTTAGGCAGTATCAGTATGTCTGCCCCCCCGTAAGTGTCTACTAGAGCAGGGGTCCCCAATCTATTCCAATCTATTTACACCAAGGACTACTTTCAGTCAATTTTTCCTTGGCCCACTGAGGGTTGAGTGTGATGCGAACTTATGGTTGTAGGACAACCCCACAAGTAATAGTGCTCTAATAGCATCCCCCACACATAGGTAAAAGTTCCCTTCCCCACATAATGTTGTTTCCTATAGGGGGCACTATTACAGTAATAGTGGTCTAAGTGCCCCCACATGTAATTGCCCCCTCCATAGGTACAAATTCCCCACACAAAAGTAATAGTGTTACCTATGGTGGTACTATTACAGCAATAGTGGCCTAATAATGCCCCCTCCCCATATACCTTTCATGCTCTATCATGCTATATAATTAGATTATACTTACAGAGCAGTGATGGGGTGGGTAGGATCTCTTCTGGTACACAGCCTATGGGCATCTTCTATTTTCCTCCCAGAACCTTGACCCCTATTCTATGGTACCGCTGGTAAGAAAACAGACTGTACCCTCCATCTCTGCTCTGTAAGTACAATAAATTGTACTTTTCAGAGCACGGGGGAGGCAAGGGGAGGGGGTGTCTGAGGGAACCTGCGGCCCAGTGCCTGGTGCTGGTGATCCACGGGTACTAAGCTGGGGCCGGGGGACCTTTGAACTAGAAGACATACAGTAGGTCGATAGAAGATTTCATGATCATGTGGTATCGACATCTCCACTGAGTAAATTTGCCATTACATAAACTAATTGTCTTCGATGGATGCAATGTAATGCATAGACATGCTGGTTCCTCCAGAGAGTGACACCCTATATGCCTGTAAATTTTTAATGCAGTTATGGAAACAAAATGAGAACTAACATTGTGATGACTTGTCGGACAATTAAAAAAAAAAAAAAAAAAAATCTGGACCAATATAACAAACAAGGTTCCAGCTTACCAGACACAGCAATGTCAGATATTACAGTCTTTTTGCGGTCTTTGACACTGCTAATCTGTGGAAAGTGGACATCTACTGCCAGGTACAGAAGGCAGGTGAGGAAGGCCAGCACCCCTACCGTCACACCATAGGTGCAGGCACTTCGGTTTTGGTTAAAAATGCAATGCTCCTCCTCTTCGCTTGCCTTATTAATGTATCCTTCATTAATTATACTCCCAAAGACCACAATGGAAAACACCTGCAAAGATCAGAAAGAAGAAATTAAAGAAAATATCAATTAATACGCATGACGCTAGGTTCACACCTGGGTTCAGCTGTCCGTTCTGTGGTTTCCGTCTTCTGCGTGCCAGAAGACGGAAACCACAGAACGGGTCCGGCCGTGAGCGGCGGTGAGCGTTTTATGCTCTCCGCCATGAAACCGTTTTTTTTAAATCCGGACACAGAGTACTGCATACAAAAAAAGTTAAGTTTTTTCAGCTCACCCCTCTCAATGTCCTTAAGTCCTGTGTCGGTGTGCACGGAAGCTGGTGGACTCATCCGGCTGTGAGATATCCAAATATAGAAAGAAGATCCAGCACTTCCCGACGTCTTAAAAACTTCCAATCTTTATTTTCAATACATTAAAATTGAAACATGGCAACCATCATAGGGTGAAAAAATTATGGCTACGCGTTTCGGGACACATCTGGTCCCTTCCTCATGGCATACTACAATGATCTTCAAACTTCCCTTATAAAGACACCCAACCTTAGAAACTCCTCCCATAAGAACAATTAACCCTTAAATATATATACACATTCCTCTTGTAAACATAACATATAATATATATATTCCATTACAATATCATCCACCGTACAAGTATATTATAATGATCAGCCGTATTTCAACCATACTAGTGACTGACCATATGTTTTATATCCTTCCACTAAAGTCCTATACACATTATGCGATTCCTATCTCTCCTAGACATACCGTCATAGAATTCATCACTCAGTGTTACATGAACTTAAATATCGCAAGTACTTCTCACATAATCACAATCAATCCGAAAATTCCATAAGCTGTAAGACCCATTAGAATTTTTAATAAATGTTATTACCTTCATTATCCACATTGATATTCCCTCCGATCATGTGACCTCCCATAATACCTCATTCCGGGATCACCTGACTTCCCAAGTTCCATTGCTTCCACTCACATATACAGCCCAACACCGCTAGGTATGTATACCAGAAGTTCTTTAATCACCTGTTATATGGTCACATGACCGGACCAATACATCACACATTCCAATTCATCCCATTAGCATATCAAAGACTTCCATTCAGTAATATTTCCATTCAGTAATATTTCGTTTGTATAATATTGTTAATGTAAACGCTTTATATTTTTAAGATCGGAGGGAATATCAATGTGGATAATGAAGGTAATAACATTTATTAAAAATTCTAATGGGTCTTACAGCTTATGGAATTTTCGGATTGATTGTGATTATGTGAGAAGTACTTGCGATATTTAAGTTCATGTAACACTGAGTGATGAATTCTATGACGGTATGTCTAGGAGAGATAGGAATCGCATAATGTGTATAGGACTTTAGTGGAAGGATATAAAACATATGGTCAATCACTAGTATGGTTGAAATACGGCTGATCATTATAATATACTTGTACGGTGGATGATATTGTAATGGAATATATATATTATATGTTATGTTTACAAGAGGAATGTGTATATATATTTAAGGGTTAATTGTTCTTATGGGAGGAGTTTCTAAGGTTGGGTGTCTTTATAAGGGAAGTTTGAAGATCATTGTAGTATGCCATGAGGAAGGGACCAGATGTGTCCCGAAACGCGTAGCCATAATTTTTTCACCCTATGATGGTTGCCATGTTTCAATTTTAATGTATTGAAAATAAAGATTGGAAGTTTTTAAGACAGAGTACTGCATGTCCGACTCTGTGTCCGGATTATAAAACCTGGTTTCGCAGCGGAGAGCATAAAACGCTCACCGCCGCACATCTCTCTCACCCATTCAAATGAATGGGTGAGAAAGCCTCCTGCAGGTTTCCATCTCCTGATCTGTTTTATGCAGGAAACGGAAACCTCAAGTATGGAGTGCTGGGCGCAGATGTGAACGAGCCCATATATATACATATATATATATATATATTTATTTATATACACATACATACACACACATATAAAAATATGGCTGAACAAACTGTTTATTACTTCATTTTTTACTGTGTAGAAAGGAAATATCAAGATTCCATATTAAAGATTTCAGTACCCAGGCATTTTGAGAATTATAATAAAAATTCAGAGACTTAAAATAGAGAATAGAGAGACACCGAGCACACTTATAGTGTAGATGGTCTATTATAAATATATAGATGAATTATCTGGTGTTTATGAAAAGAACTCAGGACCTGGTGGCCTCTCACCTGATCGGGTTGCAACTCCGTTCACAACTCCGTTTTCAGCAATATTAGGCTTCGTCAGAGTGAGAGTGGCAGCGCGTCTCTATAACACTGGTCAAAAACCAGGAGGATGCACCAATGAAAGAACAAAAGGACGGCGCTCTCAGGTCCAAAGGAATTTATTCAAAAAGAAGATTGCACAACGCAAAAACAGTTGCCGCGTTTCGGGTCGGAACCCTTTATCAAGTGCGTAACTTCACTAATCGAGCTTCACTCAAGCTAGGAAGAAATAAACTCTATCCAGAGCGCTACTCGGCCTATTTAACTGTACCGCTCCATGTGTCACTTCCGGGTTAAATTCCTATTTAACCCGGAAGTGGCACATGGAGCGGTACGGTTAAATAGGCCGAGTAGCGCTCCGGATAGAGTTTATTTCTTCCTAGCTTGAGTGAAGCTCGATTAGTGAAGTTACGCACTTGATAAAGGGTTCCGACCCGAAACGCGGCAACTGTTTTTGCGTTGTGCAATCTTCTTTTTGAATAAATTCCTTTGGACCTGAGAGCGCCGTCCTTTTGTTCTTTCAAAGACTTAAAATATACATTTATGGTACAGAATAGGATTCCTCTTTGTCATCGGTGCTAAATCCATAAGATCATACAACTTTAGGCAATGTGCTGTCTGCATGTTCATGTTGGAAACCTTCACCTATATTTAGTTTATGTGTAAATTCAGACAGCTGCGTGGAGGTCAAGTAATACAGTCCGTGTGATGGTTGTATTTCCCAGATTGACCACAGCCTTATAGATCATTATAATGTACACAGGCATGTTCAAGCAAGCCATAGTCCAGAAAATGTGGCATCCTATGGACTGTATTATCTAGACCACACATGGCTGTCTCAATCTGCCCTATATCTGGTAACATTACAGACAGCATGGAATTTCTCATTACTTTTCAGAAAGGTCTCTGAACTAAAGCAAGACAGAAAAAGAATGGGTGAAATATGTATCACAAAAATGTCTGATGCAAGGGGAAGAACTCTAACCTTACCCTTGGTTCACATCCGTGTTTGGTAATCCATTTGGGGCGTCTGCATGGGGACCCCTCGACCCCTCCGGAGATCTTGTGGCAAACACACGGACCCCATTACAGTCTATGGGGATCTCTGTGCTTTCACTGCACACTGCTTGCAAATGTGTTTGGTAGTCTGTTCGGGGGTCCCCATGCGGACTCCCCTGAACGGATTACCGACGCAGATGTGAACGAGGCCTGAGATGGCTGCGCAGTACAAGTCTCCTTTCCAAACGAGCATTGCTAGATCGGTGTACAGATTTAAAAAAAAAAAAAAAAAACAACTGTGTGGTTTAGGGCTGGCTTGCCAAAAAAAAAAAAAAAAAAAGAAGATCAAGGATGCTGATCATGTCTTGATTTTTATTGTACTGTAAAAGTGGCAATATGTGATCCCAATGGAAGGCTACAGTCTTTAGCTACTTTTCCACTACATGGTTCCAGATCGCCTAGAAAGTGCCTGGTAGATTTTTTGGACCTGATTTAGGCTAGGTACTGAGTGAGTCAAAACTGAAACCACTGATATGATTTAACTGGCTAAATGAAGTAGATACTTTCTGTAGGGAAAAAATAAACTACACGGTACCTACTTGGTAGAACGGAGTCAAGTCAAGCTGAACCAAACCAAGCCGATCCCTTATTATGCAATGAAATAGTGGCTTTTGTGCCCTAGGTCTTGCCAAGCCATCACATTCATTGAAATAGTTTGAGACAAATTGTGCTATATGACTGGGCCATCTAGAAGTAGGGCTTAAGAGTGTGGACAGACATGAACATGACAAGGACATTCTAGTAGATCAAGTCATGTACCCTTTATGAAGCAGGTCATACGAGAAAAGCTTTTTTTCCCCCTGAAATGGTGCCATATGTCTAAATGCTCTCTCTTAGTATTGCAGTTTACCCCCTTCCAACTGAACAGGGCTCCTACAGGTCCGCTGACAATGGGTTATCTTTCATTGACATTTCAATGTATTTGTCTAGTAACAGATGAATGCTATATACCTAGTATATCTCATGCTGTAAATTGCTCACATGAACACACCTGATATCCTTCCTCGCCTTTCTAGCCGCCCTCTGAGATTCTATTTTCTGCATTCAGTGTAACATGAACTGCATAGTACGACTTGTACATGCACTGCTGGATATCCTGCACATTACACTATTCCTATGAGGTCTCTCCTCGGCTTCCTCTTCTCTTCCCTATGCATAAACATATCGCTATAATCTGATAGATCACCGCTTTATTAGCTGACGTATTGTCAGCCAAGAAATATTCGAAGACTAAGTTGACATGACGGATTTTTCAGCAGGACCACTCATGCAAAATCCACTGTGTAAATCATCCTGACCTCATTCACTTCAACAGGGGGTTCAGGTAAAATCTACACAAAGATCAGACAAGAAGATTCTTTTTTTCTGTAAGCTGATATTTTATTAACAGATAGGCCACATAGTATCCAGACAAATTGTATTAAGAGCACAGGGAAGGTTATGGTCAACATCCCTGCTGATCTAGAAAAATTCATTGGTTTATTGTCTGTATCCATGATTTTGAGCGGTAAAGGGCCAATAACAGTATCTTTAGTGGCTTACAGTAGTGACAGGGTTCATGTCAGAATCACTGGCGGGGTTGGGCACTCATTGGGTTAAAGAGGTATTACGATTTATATTTTTATCATCTAATAGTGCTGCTGAGTGGTCCATAAACATAAAAACCCATTACTCACCTTTGCCTGGGCATCTGTCTCCAGCGGCACCAGCTCCGGTCTTCTGTATACAGGTCCCCTAGATGACATTATCAGGACTGCTGTAACCATTTGCATGCCTCAGCAGTAACCTCTTCACAAGCGACAAATGACTGCTGCGACATGAAATTTATGAAGAGGTGACTGCTGAGGCCTGTGAATGTTTATGCGCCCACTAGCAACCCAATTAAATAAAAAGGTTCCTGGTGGGCTACAGCAGTGGCAGGGGGTTAATATCAGAATCACTGGTGGTCTATGGACTGTAAAGAGGTTAATGTCTGTGCCCCTTATAGTTTAGGGCAAACTGCTGTTTAATTACAGTATCCTCTGTGGTCTACTGTATTAAAGGGGTTAATGTAAAAATCCCCGGTGTTCTTGGACAGTGATGGGGTTAATAAAAGTATTCCCACTTGCCTAGAACAGTGAATGGGTTAACGTCCGTAACTCTTCATAGTTTAGGTCAGTGAAGGCGTTTATATCTGTATGCCTGGTGCTCTATGGCAGTGAGTGAGTTAATTATAGTATCCCGGTGGTATAGGACAGTGATGGTATTAAAAGTAGTACTCCCTGGTGGTCTATCACTGTAAAAAAAAAAAAAAAGGTTGAACGGAAACTACCTGGTGGAAGGCAATGAAAAGGTTAATTCTGCATAGGGGTCCAATGGTTTATTTACCTCTCTTGGTTATTGAACAGTCCTGGTTATAAAAGGAGGGTAAACACTCAATTACAGAAATGAGTGTAGGGAGGAGACAGAGAGCACTGTGCATCTACCCTACAGTTCTCTCTACGATTAGGCAGTGATTTGGGAGCGCTCTTCCTAATTAAAGGAGGAGCTCAATGTAGCTTCTGAGCTGCACAGCTTAGAGGGATCAGTGCTATGGTGAAAAAATTGCTAACAACCACCAATAACTAGTAGCGGAAAAAAGAAGTGAGATGTCCTATCTTGCTACGGAAGCTCGAGACACGCTCCTGTTTAGGGTCATTCATTCGCGCCTTATCAGGAGCGGGATGTCGCAACGGAATGCTGGTGCTGCATCCCATTGTGGCTAGCCGCACTGAATGTTCACAAGGCGGAAAAGGTTTCCGCGACCTTTTCCGACGTGTGAACATACCCTTAGATTTCCTTGCAGTAAAGAGTACTGGTCACCATTCCTGAAAATCAGTATTAGTACATCCTTGTATTCTCCATAATGTAACAACTCTTACAACTCTACATTGTGAGGTTCCTCTGTTAATTCTCCTGAATATGAAAATTGACAAGTGGGTGTTATCATTCTAGTTATCAAAGTAGTATATCTCTACATAGTGTGACATCAGTCCAGACTGGACAGTGCATTGTGTAGAGACAACCCCCCCCCCCCCCCCCCCGTGCTCCCAGGTTTCAATTTATTCATACATTTCTATGCAGAATTACAGGAACTGCACAAAACAGAGTGCTCAGACAAATGCTCTAGAATTTTACATTAGGAATACTAAAACAGACATGCCAAGAAAGTGGACAGATCCTTAAAGAGGTTGTATTAAGTTTAGAAGTTATGCCCTATCAATAGGAGTTAACCATGTTATAGTGGGGGGAGGGGGATTTGACTCCTAGGACCTCTACTAATCCTGAGAATCCAGGTTTGGTTCCCCTACTACAGGCTGAGCATTCACCCTGCTCCTCCATTCATTCTCTGTGGGAGCGCCGGAAATATCTGAATGCTGTACTCTTTGGTGCTATACCTTTGGCTCTGGCGCTCCCATAAGGAAAAAAAATGGAGCAGCAGGCCACATGCTTAGACAGCTATTCCATCAGGACAAGGGAATTTGACCCCCATTCTCAGGATCAGAGGGGGTCCCAGTGAATGGACCCCCACCAATCATGAAGTTATGCACTACCCTGTCGATAGGGGATAACTTTTGAACTTGGTACAACCCCTTTAAAGGTGAATACGCCTTTCTCTCTTTCTACACAAGCCCTTCACAGACGTGATTCAGGGAGGCTGAACCGCCATGGTTTACTATGGGAGCGAGTATATTTTCTGACATTTGCCAGTGTCGGACATTTCCTCTCCAGAGCTCGCATGGATCATGAGAATGCAAACATCAGTGGGTGAATAGTAAGACGTGTAATTGTTTCCATTCGACAATTGCTATTGAATGAAGATTAATTCTTACATTTGTTTGTTACACGTACAACGCCCCCTGACGTCCCCCTAATGTTTTCAGGGCCAGTGAGTAGAGACCTCCAATAGGGCACAGATTCTTATTTTGTAGCCTGGAGAAATCACTCTATTGCAATAAGTACAATAAGATTTGGGAGATGAGACTGCCAGAAATGTGTGTCCCCTGTCACTGGACATATTATGTGGAGCCTGAAAACAAATCAACATCAGGGGGTGCTATAACAAGTAGAATACTTCAATATCAAGGCATGGGAATATTTTTTTAAACTTATTGCAATTGACAAAATATTCTTGTTGTTGTGATGGAACAGAGAAAATGATGCTTAATCTATGGACAATCCCTTTAAACATAGGACATCACTGGCTGCCTTGACTTTGTCACGTTACTGACAACCAAGCCGCCCGCTAGTATCAGATGTTGTGCAAAAAAAAAAAAAAAAAATCCTGGCATAGAATGTCTTTATACAAGAGTGTAAAATATTCATTCACTAGCCTCTACCTTAAATACAGAATAGAAGATGCACGCTGCAGCTCAGTTTCCTGTCCCGGTAGCCATTTTCTAACATTTATTCAGATACAGTGATGTCATTCATGAATGAAGTGCTATTCATGTGTTTAACACCAGCCAGGGTACAGGCTGCAGTCTGGCTAGGCTCCAAACATCAAAGGCCCCTGCATAAGAACTCCTGAGTATCACAAGGCAGCGGTCACATTGGCCATTTTAATTGAATCAGAGAAAACTGCATTAGTTTGGCATGTGACCTGCAGGAAATGATGGTAGAGCAGGCCTCATAATATGGCTCTTGTGCTCAGCTTAGGAAACTATGTCAGCGCACAGCTCTCTATTGTTTCCCCATAGATATACTGCAATGAAGGAGGAAAAGATGGAGCGGCTGGAAAAAGAGATAGCATCCATTACTACAGCGGAGTCTAGTCCATGGAACAGCGCTGTAAGGAGATTATACGTTCCTGCAGTAAAACGTTAATGTGCAGTCGGCCTCTAAAGTGTACCTCAAGTTATAAACAGCTTTTCATAAAAGAATAGTACAGATCACTGTAAGAAACTTTATAATATATCTTATTAATGAAATCGGTTTTCTTCACCACTATTCAGACCGTTGCTTTCTCCATATTAGTCTATGAAGAGAAGAGAGGGGATAGAAAAGACACAAAATTTCTGCTGTCCCTTTCTTTTTATAACACAGCTATGTTGTGGATAAGAAGCTGATAATACACAGAATGAAGCAATATATATCAATTAAACAGACATAAATATGAATTGCCTTTCCTTTCAGACAATTACTAAATAAATAACTAAATACTAAAAACCATGGTATCTCTTGTAAAAGCCTAGGGCATGTCATGTTAATCCGTGGCACATGTGCCGTAAAACATGAGAATTTTTTTTTCTACTTTTTACACACAAGGGTAATGCGAATTCAGAAGGGTGATGAGGAGAATACAGTAGGACTTGACAGCCAGAGAGTGACTGCATTGACCGCAGTCACACAGAGACGGCACCCCTTCAAGGCACTCTTTAATTTCCACTATTATGGGGGTCCTGTTGCTGGCACTGGATTTGGTAGTCCCCAGATGGCTTTATCGCTTATGGGGGTCCTGTGGTAGATACTTTGTGTTATCAATTTGGCATTACATTTTGGTTAGAAAATTGTTTTTTTTTAAAAAAAAAACAAACAAAAACAAATTTTTTTTGTAATTGACCATTTGGCAATTAACTCAAATTACTATTGTTGCGTAGTGTCAGCCTTATGCTAGGTTCACAACTGTGTTTGGGCTTCCATTTGTGGGGACCCCACGAACAGAAAACCTAATCTGCTTAAAAAAGTGCTTCCCTCAGAAGCCCGCGGACCCCAGAGACTATAATGCAGTCCTCCGAATTTCCGCCCAAAAGAGGTAGAAAATTGTGGCATTTTTTTTGAAAAGTATTCAGGAAGGAAACCAGGAACGGAGTTCAGGCGCAAGTGTGAACCTACCCTTAAAGAGGTTACATCACAAGAAAGACTTATACAGCAGGAGTCTGACCTCTGGGACTTCCATCTGAGTCACCCCATTTGAATTGAACAGCAGCCATCAATGTCTACTGCTGCTCCTTTCATAGCTAGGGGTCTGCCATAGATTGCTGAATCTTCGTAGTGTTGGCCAAAAGCATTGCCCCCCCCCCCCCCCCCCCGCAATTCTGTTAGATAATACTCGTTTTCTTCCAGAAAATGATTGCAAGCACAAACTCTTTGGTATTAATATCTTCATTTATTTTGCTTGCAATGAAAAAACACAAAAGAGAATGAAAAAAAAAAAAAAAAGTCAAATCATTGATCATTTTACACAAAACTCCAAAAATCCAAAAATGGGCCGGACAAAAGTATTGGCCCCCTCAGCCTAATACTTGGTAGCACAACCTTTAGACAAAATAACTGCGAACAACCGCTTCCGATAACCATCATTTTCTTACAATGCTCTGCTGGAATTTTAGACCATTCTTCTTTGGCAAACTGCTCCAGGTCCCTGAGATGTGAAGGGGGCCTTCTCCAAACTGCCATCAGGAGATCTCTCCACAGGTGTTCTATGGGATTCAGGTCTGGACTCATTGCTGGCCACTTTACAAGTCTCCAGTGCTTTCTCTCAAACCATTTTCTAGTGCTTTTTGAAGTGTGTTTTGGGTCATTGTCCTGCTGGAAGACCCATGACCTCTGAGGGAGACCCAGCTTTCTCACACTGGGCCCTACATTATGCTGCAAAATTTGTTGGTAGTCTTCAGACTTCATAATGCCATGCACACGGTCAAGCAGTCCAGTGCCAGAGGCAGCAAAGCAACCCCAAAACATCAGGGAACCTCCGCCATGTTTGACTGTAGGGACCGTGTTCTTTTCTTTGAAGGCCTCTTTTTTTTTTTTTTCCTGTAAACTCTATGTTGATGCCTTTTCCAAAAAAAGCTCTACTTTTGTCTCATCTGACCAGAGAACATTCTTCCAAAACGTTTTTGGCTTTCTCAGGTAACTCCAGCCTGGCTTTTTTATGTCTCTGGGTAAGAAGTGGGGTCTTCCTGGGTATCCTACCATACAGTCCCTTTTCATTCAGACGCCGACGGATCGTGCGGGTTGACACTGTTGTACACTCGGACTGCAGGGCAGCTTGAACTTGTTTGGATGTTAGTCAAGGTTCTTTATCCACCCATCCGCACAATCTTGCGTTGAAATCTCTCGTCAATTTTTCTTTTCCGTCCACATCTAGGGAGGTTAGCCACAGTGCCATGGGCTTTAAACTTCTTGATGAAACTGCGCACAGTAGACACAGGAACATTCAGGTCTTTGGAGATGGACTTGTAGCCTTGAGATTGCTCATGCTTCCTCACAATTTTGCTTCTCAAGTCCTCAGACAATTCTTTGGTCTTCTTTCTTTTCTCCATGCTCAATGTGGTACACACAAGGACACAGGACAGAGGTTGAGTCAACTTTAATCCATTTCAACTGGCTGCAAGTGTAATTTAGTTATTGCCACCACCTCTTAGGTGCCTCAGGTAAGTAACAGGTGCTGTTAATTACACAAATTAGACAAGCATCACATGATTTTTCAAACAGTTCCAATACTTTTGTCCACCCCCTTTTTTATGTTTGGTGTGGAATTATATCCAATTTGGCTTTTTGACAATTCTTTTTGTGGTTTTCCATTGAAGACAAATTAAATGAAGATAATAATACCAAAGAATTTGTGATTGCAATCATTTTCTGGAAGAAAATGAATATTATCTGACAGAATTGCAGGAAATGCCAATACTTTTGGCCAACACTGTAAGTCCAGCAGAAATGAATGGAGCACAGAGTACGTGCCTAACTATAATTCTAGTCAAAAAAAGGGGTTATCTGTTGTCAGGATAACTGGGGCTCCCAGCAGCTTCCAGACAGTTATTCCCTAAGTGGGGGACTGAGTGAGCACCACAGCTAGCAGGTTTCTGCTGTTTTACACAACAGTGATTGGCGGACAGTGTTTGTGATCATAAACAAATGTGATCACAGAATTAACCTTTCAATTGCAGTGGTCAAATGTGTCCTCGGGATCTGAAAGGTTATTTTGGAGTAATCGGCTGTTTCCAGCAACCAAATGCTCCCCCTTGGTGAAATTGCGGCGATGTTCAGTTGCTATGGCAATCAAGAGTTTTACAAAGGCTCCTAGACCTGCCAATGCTACATTACTATTAAAGGGATTGTGTTAGCCCCGGGCATAATGTATAGTTATGCCCTATCCAGATGATCAGATCAAGTGGGGTGAGATGCCCAGACTCGATCAGCTGTTTTGGCTGCTGAGAGCTATATACAAGGTATATAGCCAGGACCATCTCTCGCTGCTATACAAGTGCATGGGAGCAGAATTGAAGCTCTCTCGCGCCATATTGTATGCAATATTGTATGGAGCAACTATAGTGTACATTGTAGAAGGCGCCAGGGAATGACCACCCTGCTCACATTCTCAAGCAGAGGCACAGAGCTGTTTCTGGCTGAACTCATCGTATAAGGCTCTCATCAGACAAGTCCTGCAGATAGGTATCAATAGCCATTATATTTAGGCCTCGGACAACCCCTTTAACCTCTGCCAGTGCTAGGCCTTAGTAGTAAAATAGAAATTTTATCATGACAGGCTGCAGCACTATGGCATAAGCAATCTAATGATTGCATGTTCAAACACTCTGGGGAATAGGGGGGTGATAGAAATTGAGTTTAAAATATTTAGTAAAAGATATATATATATATAGTAAAAATTATAACTCAATTTTGCAAATAAAAAATATGACTAGGCATCACCATGTCCCAAAATGCCCAAACTATCAAAATGTAAAAGTATTTAAATATTTAGAAAAAAAAATAAAAAAAATATTGAAATGCCCAAATTACCTTTTTGGTTGCTTAATGTTGTAAAAAAAAAAGTGAAAACCATCATATATTGTATTGTCTTACTTCAATATAAATACTACACCTTGAACTCCCCCCCCCCCCCCCCCATCATCAAAAAGACAAACAAACCAATAACCCATACACAGTTCAGCAGGAGGAAATCTAGTTAGAAAATTTCCATACATTGAAGTTGTGAGATATTTTGTGAGAAGTTGACAGGCAGAGTGCTGGAGTTCCACTATATCAGCCACAGATTTCTGACCTCTGTGTGGTCCAAGGCACGTCTGGAGTAGGCTTCAGCCTAGGTCTGGGTCATAGGCTCATTACTGGCCCATAAAAGGCTGAAGAGCCTGCACTTCAGGGAAGATCTAGGGAGAGAGAGGAGGTGTCTGGGTCTGTCCTGTTACTTGCTGGCTGTTAATAAGCTACACATATAGTTAGTTTATTATTACTGTTTAGCTAGTTGTTCAGATGAGCAGGGTTTTGTTTCTTATTGTTTTGCCTGAAGTTAAGGCTGCATTTTATTTTGCTTATTTTGTGCTTGAAGTCAAGGTTTATTTATTTTCCGGTTTTGTTTCTTTTCTAAATAAACTTGTTTCCTGCATATTTTGTGTCCCTGTCTTTGACGGATTGGGTCCGCACTACTGCTGCTAATGACCTACCTTCCCCACAATATATATATTTTATGGGGAAGGTAGCTCGGTAGAAGCAGTGGTGCGGACCCAATCAGTCAGAGACAGGGACAAAAATCTTGCAGCAATGCGGTTTACTTAAGAAAAACAGCAAAATAAATAAATCTTTATAATCGGGCACAAAAATGAGCAAAACAAAATACAGCCTTAATTTCAGGCAAAATAACATTAAACAAAATCCTGCTCGTCCGAGTGCTAAACTGAAAAAATACTAACTGTACGTGTGGCTTAATACCAGACACATGAATCAACCAAAAAAAAACACCGTACCATACACAAGGTTCTCACTGGCAGGACAGACCCAGCCACTTCCTCTCCTCCCAGGCTCTGCCCTGAAGTCCAGGCTCAGCAGGCTTTTATGGCCCAGTAACGAGCCTATGACTCACACCTGGGCTAAAACGTATTCCAGACCCGCACTGGACCACACTCAAGTCAGGAATCTGCGGCTGATATAGCAGGACGCCAACACTTTGCCTGTCACTTTCTCACAATATAGATGTTATATAAACAAACACATAACCAAAACCAATATAAATTTGGTGTCTCAGTAATCGCACGGATCCTCAGAATAAGGGTAACCTGTGGTTTTTACTCCACAGTGAACACTGTAAAAACAAAACCCCTAAGAAATTGTTGCAACTGTGCTTTTTTTTCCCCCAACGCTAACTCATTCATATATTTTTGCCAGCCTCCTAGTACATTGTATGAAATATTGCCCTGGTCTCTACAAAACAAAGCTATGCAGAGATAAAGGGATATTGTGAAAATAAAAGTGATGAAGAAGAGTCCTGTGATGGGTGTGTGAATATACCGTACCTGCCTGAATAACAGATCAAACTCCGCCCTTAATGCCATGCGAATTTATGTGATCAAGTCAGAAAAATGCTTGTAGTCTGGAGGGGGAGGGTAAATATAATAACTGCACATCTTATGTCCTGTAAAGCAAATATACACTAGACTCCATGTCTGGCAAAAGTAGGATTTTCCGTTGCTATAATCTGAATTATATTGTTCCTAACAGAATATACGTAAATAATCGTATAGCGGGTTATTGAGTCATCTGTATGACTAATGTATAAACCCAAGGAAGACTGAGAAAGACACGGCATCCATAATATCCCACCCCAGCACAGCAGACTGGCGAGAGGGACAGATGGACTCGGCTATCCTCTGCTATGCTAATCCATCCTTCTCATTACCCTTTTTTCTTAATCTCCATCCTGTTCTTCATCTGACATCTCTTACGTTCTCACTGCCAGCTCTGGTGATCTTTCTGCATTATCAGATCAGCAGTAAAACACAAGTCTGCAAGTACATAGAAGAGGCGACTATTAGCTAGGTAGCTATGAAGACGACAGCCATAAAATAGAAAAGGATTTCCATTAAGCGGCTAGTTTATGTGACTGCTCTCTATATTCCGTTTATAAAGTTGGGTCGCTTTATATTTGTTCCAATCATTTAGGCCGAAAATATCTGGAGATTGCACTTTAAGAGTTTCTAAACCCAGAACAGTATATTGCTAACTGCACACAAAGGAAAGGTGACCACTAACCTGGTTCAATGAAATGGTGGGTAGGTGGTCACAAGGTGTGAAAGCCTCTCTAGAACTAGCTTTTAGGCCTTATGTTCCTCTGAACACCCCTTACCACAGCCCATTAATTATGACCATCATACTCGCTTTTCCTTCACAGGAGTCGTGAATTCTGCAGATCATGATTTCAGGGCGGTCGTGCAAATTTCATATCTCAGTAACTACTGTTCAATATTTTCTTTAATTTTTATTACCAAAGATGTAAGCAAGTTTAGCACTAGGAAATTAATCCAAAAATAACCAAAACAGACATTCAATCCAGATAACCAACCGGACTTTGGTTATTACATTATTTGCAAACCTTTGCCTGCAATTTAGTTTGGACTAAGGGCTAGTTCACACGTGAGTATAAGGGGAGGTTTTTGACAGCGGATTTCGCGTCCAAAACCTCCCCTTATAATGGTGGTCTATGGAGACCGCCGGGCTTCTGTTCTCCGCTAGCGGCGAGCTGCTGCTAGCGGAGAAAAGAAAGGACATGTCCTTTCTTCAGGCGGCAGCCCCCGGCAGCTCCCTCCCATGTCGGCTCATTCATTTGAGCCGACAGCAGAGGGTTAAGCCGCGACAGCGATGGTCGCGGCGGGCGGGTTTTGACAAGAGAGAGACGCGGCTCGCCGCGTCTCTCTCTGTGTCAAAACCCGCGCGGGCAGTTCACGTGTGAACTAGCCCTAAAAATGTCCAAAACAAAACTGTATTATTATATTGAGGGGTCCCTTCAGACTCCAGAGTATAATTAGCAGAGGCGGTGAACAAACATATGAAACAGTGGTACTTTCCTCCCCTGGGCTCTGGTCTTTATCATCTCCTGGGCTTCTGAATAACGTCAGGGACTTTTGAGGTCTGTAATTGGGCTTCAGAGGTCAAATGGTAGTGTAATGCAAAGACACAAGGACATCTTTAGCAGAGGAGGAGCGCTGGAGCCCAGGAGAGGTGAGTAATAATCATGATACTCTAGGGTCTGAAGAGACTTCACAGCAGAACAGTTTTGGTTCAAACGTCTTTGAAACCATCGAGCGAATATCACATGGTCCACCCAATAAATACTAGAAAATGGGCACGTTTAATAGGCGTGGCCAAAATAATCGGTATTAAAGGGGTATTCCCATAACTCTTGTTCTGCAGCCTGAAGGCTCTTCACTTCCTAGATTTCTCGCACATTGGTGGGCGGGGTT
Source organism: Leptodactylus fuscus (assembly GCF_031893055.1). Classification (NCBI taxonomy): domain Eukaryota; kingdom Metazoa; phylum Chordata; class Amphibia; order Anura; family Leptodactylidae; genus Leptodactylus; species Leptodactylus fuscus. The sequence continues at coordinate 42,848,175 of NC_134273.1, forward strand.
CACTTGCTCTATCTGCTATGATCCACAGTATGACGCTGATGTGGAAACTGATGTAACAGAGCTGGATTTGAGTCAGCTTGCATTACATACAGAGGTAACGAACTCCTTATCTCAGCCCTTATCAGCCAAATGATAGGGTTGATGATGGGCGTGGTAGTTACATAGCAGCAGGAGTGCCGAAGGTTTCTGATCCAGGGCTTGTGATGCTCTGTGGAAGGATTCGCCAGTATGTAGTATGATTCAATAGAAAACCACAGCGCAGACATTGCGATGTTTCAAGAATTAAAGGGGTTCTAAAAATTAAAGAGACCTCACTTCTTCTCAGGAGGTGACGCTGCAGCATGGCCATGTTACTAACAGATGTGACCTCATTCCTGAAAAGAAGAAATCAGCCATGTTTTTTAATCCTGCCCTTAAAGAAGTCAGTCAAAGGCCCATTACATGTGGAGCTGCTAACTGTAGATTACAGTTTGCAGATTTTACTGCACATGCCTAAGGGGGTGTTCACACCAAGTTTCTTATATCCGTACAGCAGATCTGTTTAATCAGCACCAAATTCCTCAGTGTGAACATACTGTTAGACAGGCACTACACACAGACATTACGTAGTGAACGCTTACAGCACATAGTAATACATACTGTACTAGTAATCCTCATTGGATGCTGTGCTACCCATCTGTAAGGGGGAAAGAAAGTCAACAGCAAGTTGCCCAGAAATAATCCAGTTGTCTATGCAAGTTAAAATTGGCAATGCAAAAAGATAGAGTGCTGCGGCAACATCACATGTACTATTTACAGGGACTCTGTCTGTTCAGTTTTGACCACAAATAAGTCTATAAAGCATGTCCAGACGGTGTCTTGTGATGTTCTGGTAAGGTGGACATTATTGTGTTTTTACAATGGCACATCACCATGCAGCATGGTCATAATTAACTCTTGGTAGCTCTTTGGGTGCATTCACACTACGGAACGCCAGCGTGTATCAGAGCCGTACATGCCGGCGTTACAGCAGGGCTGCCGGACACTTCCCATTCATTTCTATGGGAGCCGGCATGCGAGCGCTCCCCATAGAAATGAATGGACTGCTTTTTTCCATTCATTTCTATGGGGAGCGCTCGCATGCCGGCTCCCATAGAAATGAATGGGAAGTGTCCGGCAGCCCTGCTGTAACGCCGGCGTGTACGGCTCTGATACAAACTGGCGTTCCATAGTGTGAATGCACCCTTAGGGTGCATTCACACTACGGATACGGTGACTGATTCTGAACATTAAAACACGTTCAGAATCAGCGGCGTATAAAGCAGATCCCATTCATTTCAATGGGAGCCGGCATACGAACGCTCCCCATTGAAATGAATGGGCTGCTTTTTCTCTACGAGCGCTCCCATTGAAGTGAATGGGAAGCGCTCACGTGTATGGCTCGGAATGAGCCGAGCGCCGGGCCAGTTCACACGGCGAGGCGTACACCCGAGCGCTTTCCATTCACTTCAATGGGAGTGCTCGTAGAGAAAAAACACGAAACAACCCTATCTCGGAAGGATTAAAAGGTATTTCAGTTGCAGAAGTTTCTGCCACAAATCTAAATATCTGTTAGAAAATTACAATCAGTATTTGTTGTGGGTCTTTTTTTTTTATTTTTATTTTTTTAGCCAAAAGCTGGACTAGCCAAAAATAGAGCATGCTGTGTTCATGGTCCATCTGTTTAGAAAGAGCACAGCAAGTCCCGCAAATGTGTTCCTCGTAGTAGTGAAAAAGATCCTTATTTTGTTTTTTTAGCTGTATTAACTATTTCTTAGTATAAAGAGATTGAAGTACCATAGAGGGGCTTTCTGTGATCAGTGTAGGTCATAAATATTAGACCTGTGGGGAGATATTGACTCTCGGCATCCCCACCGATCAACAGTTTGAAGCATCACTGGTACTTGTATGAGCAGTGCAACATCTTCAATGTCTTTTCATCTGTTAGTCTGCGCATCAACTGCTTAGTATCATACAAGGCATTACAGCTTTGTCCCATTTACCCAAACTGGACATAAATGCTGTACCCTGCACCGCATATATTGTGTTCAGGTATACATAAAAGAGGTGGCAGTGCTCACACACTGACCTTGGGACACCCCTTTAAGTATCTTAATCTCAAAGAAAAAAAAATAAGAGGGCAGCTCCATCATGTATACGGCAAAGTAAAACTTCACGATATCACCTGATAAATCTGGCACATTTTCAGACTGCCTGCCTAAATTTACACAGCCTACCTACTAGCAAATCTGGGCCATTGTACACAGATCTGAATACCTATTGCAGGCGAGTTATCTTAATCCAGTGGGCAGCACACGGTCCGCTCTCTGGGTGAATTCCTTTTACCACATTCATATACACTGCTTTGTCAGTATGTGTATGTAAAAAGTTCATCAGGGCAGCCAGTACAAGAACATTGCCATGCACTACCTTTATGGTAAAATACATGATCTCATATGCTATATCCATCTGGCACCGCAGTCATCTGAAACAGAGTAACACTACATGGAGCAAAATTTGCAGCCCCCGCAGCTTCCCCTGGTCACGGCAGATGATCGCTTATAGCAGGCCTAGGATATCTGCTGAATGCTGGAAGGCTGCATTTATAGCATAGCTAAACTTTTACTTTTGTCATAAATTCATAATTTGAGTCAAGTTAAACTAAGGCCTGGTTCACATCTGCGTTCAGTATACAGTTCGGGAATACCAAACACATTAAAAACCGGTGAGCAATGAAATCACACGGACCCTATACACTATAATGGGGTCTGGGTGTTTTCCGTATGAATCATGCGGAGAAAAGTAGTGCTTGAAGTACTTTTCTCTCCGCATGACTCAAGTGGACACCGCGCGCAAAACACACGGGCTCCATTATAGTCTATGGGTTCGTGTGCTTTCATTGCTCACCGCTTTTTAATGTGTTTGGTATTCCATTTGGGGGGTCCCCAAGCGGACTCCCCGAATGCAGATGTGGACTAGGCCTTAAACTTTGTAATAGACTTTATATAAGAAAAGTGCCCATTTCGTCTCCTATTTATCTCCTTTTGTCACTGATCAAATCTATACAATGGAACTCTGGAGAGGAGAGGGGAGGAAAAGGAGAGCTCATCAAAGCAAACAGATATCTGCACTATAAAGAGACAGTTCTTTTTCACAACCTCGCTGAGTATTCAGAAATTACTATTCAGATTTCTTCTGATAGAACTGACTCATGTTATGCTGTAGACGGACAGCCTCATCTCTCTTTCTATCTCCTTCACTTCCCCCTCCCCTCTCCATAGACTTCAATGTAAATTGACACTATTTGTATACTGTGTTTGGACCAAAATCAGTAGCTACACTTTATAAAATAGTTTATTCAATGAAAAGCGCACAACCACACCAAAACGCAAAGTGTGAACATGGTATAGTTGAACACTTACATGCAGCTTTGACGGAACGGTGGTGTTATAAAAATGTTACACATTATAAAGATCTATACACATGATATACAAAGAGGCAATGAATGTTACTGAAAAAATTTGTAATGCTGAAAAGATGATTTGTTGGGCTGAGCACATGTCAGGCAGCCATTGTAATGCCTCTCGTGTTGGAGGTGACCTTGACTTCCAACCATATGTTATTATAATAAGGCCCTTTACTGATCTTCTCACTATACATGCAAGAAGCAGAAATCTACACAAGTCACTTCCATTAAACATTTCCTTTGCTGCCAGTAGAATCACATTAGCATATTGTTATTAATGTGAATTTTAATGTGAATGTAGAATTCAGAGACCACGTTTTTGCATAGAATCCAGATAACTGCAGCTCATACTATTACACGCCTTCCAGTATCTTAATTTACATATACTTATTGTTATGAATCCTCTGCAGAAACCTTATGAATTTCTATTGTACCAATAGAATAAAATGTAACTTAAAATGAATTTTCTTATCTCGACTATTTTTTATTAGACACAAAATGGCCTGACAATAAACAGATGCTGCAGCAGCTGCACAAATCCTGTGGATGGCCATACATTTCCCCTGCAGCAGGTGAGGAGGGGGTCCACCACCTACCCACTACAAGGGTTATCAGGAACTCACTATAAAGTAAAGTTGCACCTTGAAGATCTGGGAAAACAGAAAATATAACATTTTTTAAAAGGAAACTTACTATGAGAAAAGCTTTTTTCAGCAATGAACATTGAAGAGGTTTTCTGGGCAAAAAATGTTTTTTGTTTTTTTTAAAAAAGATCTTTTAGTGCTATTGATGGGTTAAAAATGCACCCAAATACCTTTTGCAGTGTTTTGAGTGATTTCAGGGTGTCTCTGGGAGCTCCCTCCCATAGGCCCCCTCCCTGTCTCCCTAGCTATCCCGCCTACTACTAGCTCTTCCCAACCATCTCAGCCCCCCCATCATCATACTTGTCTATTTTCCTTCCAGTCTTCCTCCTGCAGGATGGCCCATTCCTCTTTTCTGATTGCCGGCACATACTATAGAGCAGGGGTAGGTAATTTTTTGCTCAGAGTGTCGATTTAAATTTTAAGAGAAAAAAAAAAAAAAATCAAAAGATGAGGTCCTCAGAGTTCCGGTCAATAATTGTAAGGCTAACAAGTCCCTATACTAAAGTCATATAGCACAAATTGGGGTTCCATTAGTGGTAAATGTATGTGACTGGTAGCACAGTGAGGCAACACCTGTAGGGTGAGGTCACACTATGTACTTGGACGCTGTATCCAATCCCCACATGTGCCAGGGGTTGCCAACCACTGCTATAGACCCAGTTCTGCTTTGTAGCTGACGATCCACCTCTACTGATCAGGTCTCTGATGCTGCTCCCACGCCTGTGCAGTAGAGGTGGATTATCAGCTGCAGAAATCAGAGAAGCGCTGGGACTATAGTACGCGGCAGCAGTCAGAAAACAAGAAGGAGCCGTCTCGTAGGAAGAAGCCTGGAAGAAAGAGATGCAAGTATGATATACTATATATATATATATATATATATAATATATATATATATATATATATATATATATATATATATATATATATATATATATATACACTTATATATAAATTATTTAATTTAGAAAGTAGGTGGGGGGAGGGTGTTCGGATTAGTATAGGGATTTTAATTTTAGCCCAGACACCTCACAACCCCTTTAAGGCGGAGGCCCCACGTTGCAGAAGTGCAGCTTTTTTTGTTGCAGATTTTGCTGCGGTTTGAAATGACTACAAGAGGAATGGGAAGCATATAGAAGCACTTCTACGTTCTGCTCAATCCACTCCTGGCTTTGTCTTAAAAAAGCAGTGCAAAATCTGCAACAAAAAAAAAAATTCCACAACGTGGGGCAGAGATGGAGAGGACATGAATCTTGGGGCAGAGATGGAGAGGACATGAATCTGGGGGCAGAGATGGAGAGGACATGAATCTGGGGGCAGACATGGAGAGGACATGAATCTGGGGGCAGACATGGAGAGGACATGAATCTGGGGGCAGACATGGAGAGGACATGAATCTGGGGGCAGACATGGAGAGGACATGAATCTGGGGGCAGACATGGAGAGGACATGAATCTGGGGGCAGAGATGGAGAGGACATGAATCTGGGGGCAGAGATGGAGAGGACATGAATCTGGGGGCAGAGATGGAGAGGACATGAATCTGGGGGCAGAGATGGAGAGGACATGAATCTGGGGGCAGAGATGGAGAGGACATGAATCTGGGGGCAGAGATGGAGAGGACATGAATCTGGGGGCAGAGATGGAGAGGACATGAATCTGGGGGCAGAGATGGAGAGGACATGAATCTGGGGGCAGACATGGAGAGGACATGAATCTGGGGGCAGACATGGAGAGGACATGAATCTGGGGGCAGACATGGAGAGGACATGAATCTGGGGGCAGAGATGGAGAGGACATGAATCTGGGGGCAGAGATGGAGAGGACATGAATCTGGGGGCAGAGATGGAGAGGACATGAATCTGGGGGCAGAGATGGAGAGGACATGAATCTGGGGGCAGAGATGGAGAGGACATGAATCTGGGGGCAGAGATGGAGAGGACATGAATCTGGGGGCAGAGATGGAGAGGACATGAATCTGGGGGCAGAGATGGAGAGGACATGAATCTGGGGGCAGAGATGGAGAGGACATGAATGGAGTCAGTCAGGAGACAGTCCTGAATTTAGCACACTGTCTGCTTTCCCGGTATGTGCCCTGGGGCTGGAGATATCAGTGCTGTTAGTTTCCGTACTGATATCTCCCCACTGTCAGGAGGGTGTTCCCCATAGCGCGGTATATAAAACCGCACTTCCATGAGGTCCTCTTTAAATGTAACTAGTTCCATGATGGCACATCACAATGTGCCAAGGCCAGGTCAACTGGTAGACACGTACGCTTTTATATTTTATTTGGATATTTATTCATGGCCAGCGATTTCTCAGTTTTTTTGTGAAATACAGAGAGAGAGCACAGATAACAGGCATACTAAATGGCCCAAACATAACACAACTTTTAGAGGTAGGACATATATTACACAGAACAAAATAATAGGTCCCTTTTTATGTTTGGCCAGAGCAAGGAGCGCACCTACCTGATCACTATTTGGATAAAATGGTCTTCCTCTAGTTGCTGCCCATCAGGTTTACCAGGGTCACATGAAGTACCCATGACACCAGTTTGACACCATTGTTCTAGATCACTGATAATGGCAGCTACTGTCTACTGAGGTGTCTGCAGATGTCACAAAAGACGACAACACAGAGGCTCATGTTTACAGCAGGGTTGGTTATTCTGAGTGTCTCCATCTAAGGCTAGTGTCTGGGAGCCCAAGAGCAGAAAACGCAGATTGGACTGTGTGGGGGTCACTGTGAAGCATATTGGACTGTGTGGGGGTCACTATGGAGCAGATTGTACTTTGTGGGGGTCACTGTGAAGCACATTGGACTGTGTGGGGGTCACTGTGGAGCAGATTGTACTTTGTGGGGGTCACTGTGAAGCAGATTGGACTGGGGGGGTCACAGTGGAGCAGAAAGCACAATTCGTATGACCATATTTTGCAAGTCTGTAATTGTGTGCAATTTTGGAATTGCACATTATTGGTTAAATTGCCATGTTGGCACTTTGTGATAAATTAGTGGGTTTTGGGTTGCAGTTTGGGTACTCGGTCTCTAAAAGGTTCGCCATCACTGCTCTAGATCAACCTGGTAGGTTCATAGGTTGGACTTAAAGGGGTTATCCAGGATAAAAGCTAATTCCAACACTAATCTAAAACACACTCCCCCCCCCGCTTACTTTCTAAATTACATAATCAAAAATTTACATTTACATCTCTGGGGAGGTCACGTGACCGCCCCAGGGAAATTTGCTGGTTATCAGGTGACGATCTGTTTCTCCATTTCTGAAAACGGAATGTCACTACTACTGCCCGCCCATCCACCCCCATTATACTCCCCTCTCATCCTTCCTCCTACAGGACGACTTCTCCCACTTTTCTGACTGCCGGCGCATGCAATAGCCCCGGCGCTACTCTGTGCTCTGCAGACGATAATCTACCCCTACTGCGCAGGTCCCACACATGCGCATTAGAGGTGTGTTGTCGGCTGCAGAGCACAGAGTAGCACCTGGACTATTGCGTTCATCAGCTGTCAGAAAAGTGGGAAGAGTCGTCCTGCAGGAGGCAGACTGGAAGTAAGGGAGGTAAGTATAATGGGGTCAGGCTGAGTAAGTTGGGAAGGGCTAGTAGTGGGTGGGATAGCTAGGGAAACAGGGAGGGAGGGAGAGAGGAATGTGGGGGAGTGGAATGAGAAGGAGCTTGTTTGGAAGTTACATAGCAGGAAGCTGAACCAAATAAACAAATGCAGAAGATGCCAGGAGCTCCCAGGGAAACCCAGAAATCACTCAGACACTACCAAAGGTATATTAGTGCGTTTATTAACCCATTAATAGCACTAACAGGATTTTTTTTTTTCTTTTTTAGAGAAAAAGAAAACATTTTTTGTCCACAAAACCCCTTTTATGGAATTGTGGCTTTATCCAATCTACTATGTCTGACACAAGGCTGTTATATAATACTGTGTCTAAACATAGCCTTTTGGAGCATGAACGTTTCTAATTTCACTTGTCACATGTCAGCTTCATTACTAGCGGTCACGTGATTTGCCTTCACTCCGTGTCTTATTGCTATATCTCTAACAGTCACATGAAAACCTCATGGACATTCCATTCAGCATATTCTTATGGACTGTAAGAGCTTATGTCAGAGCCACTGCACAACATCTACAGAGACATTATAGGGGTATCCTACAGTATGGGCCCAAAGGCACTCTGAAGCTCTATATGGTGGATTCATAGATGCACTGCTTAGAGACAACGGCTGTATAACACGGACAGAGAATGCCACTACTAATTCTTTTTTCAATTCATAGGCAATCTAACACAAAACTCCTCTGTATGCTTTGGTGTGTAACTAAGGTTAGGACGACCGAAATCTTGGACAAAACTCCTGTTATATGACCAATCATGTTCACATTTGCACCTGTGTGTCCATTGTTTTGGACCAGAACAACAGACACATACAGAGCACTATGACAATCAGTGCCCAAACTGACCCCACTGATTATAAACTGAAACTTGGACAAAAAAAGTTGAACTTTAGCGATTCTTGATGGTCAGTGTGATATACAGAGACCCCGGCACAGATGTAAACCCAGTCTGACACCTTCAACTTCTAGTTGCAAAAATCCACTGAAGGCAGCACAGTTAGAATTTTTTCTCTAGACCCCACCATTCCTGAGCAATAAGTGCAGTTAGTTTTGGTGCCTGATATACTATTTAGATTCTCTGCTGTCAGGAGGGTAGTGTCAGGCAGGAGCAGACAAGGGGTGTGATTCTGAATTGTGATTCTGATTCGAGCTCCGAATTACACCCCATACCTGACACTGCCCTTCTAACATTATAAAACTTAAATAGCATGTCAGATACCAAAACTAACTGCACTTGTTGCTTGAGAATGGTGGGGGCTAGAGAGAAAATTCCAACTGTGCTGGATTCTGTGAAGCTCCAAGTTTTTAGCAGATACTAAAAACTTGAATTGGTAGAGATGGTGAAAGGTCTTCTTTAAAATAAACCAATAATTTTTAGATAAGTGGAGTTCAACTGTTTAGACAACCACAAAACAGGGTTTCTAACCTGATCATGACTTCTGCCATTGTTGATGTGGCATGAGCTGCAGTGCTCACCCGCTGTCTCTTTCATACAGGAGATTACGTGTACTGAAGTGCTGCCCCACTCAAGTATATAAGACAGCACTGCAGTAACTCATATCCTCCGCTATGTACGAGACAGCTCCATGACAGTTTAAAACTAAAGCGTTCCCTCAGGCACTATTTATGTCCACTATGAAATGCATCAGGTACCTCTGGACTAATGCAGTGCATGTGAACAGGGCCTTACCCCACTATTTAGTCATAGGAACTTGTAGCATCATAGACTATAATCTATTATGCCCACACACCATAGATAGCGTTACATCTATGAACATTCACATAGGAATTATTATTAGCACACTAACCTCACTATAGACTATAGACCATAAGACACTAAGCTGGCCATACCCTAGATATTCTGGATGGCCAAAAAGGCAGATATGGCCCATCCATCAGTGCCTTTATGTGACATGACTGAGTCTGACAGATGCCGACTGATGACTGACATCTGCTGAAGAGTTAATCTGCTACGTTGTGTTTTTTTTTTTGTTTTTTTTTTGGTGCTGTGGTGGAAATATGGTTTATGATGAATGACAGATCCGCATCCCATCAATGGAGGCTCTGAACAGGCCAAGACGACGACCTTCACAGAGCCTATTTATTGGATTGCATATTTCCGTAATAAAGCTCACATTTTTTTTGCACAACTAAAGAATTCTGGTTGATTTTGAGTGCCTGATATATTTTTCTACAAAGTCTGGGGTGAAACCCTGTCAAGTGCACCAAGTTATTAGATGTGCCATGGTTTTTTCAAAGACCTTCAAAGAGCAACCAAGAATGACAAGCAATGAATGACCTCATATGACAGATGTCAATAGCAGCTAGTATGTTGGGTTTACAATAAGAGATATGTCATTTTACCGGAAAAAAACAAAACATCAGTGTATTCTATTTTGTTCATTATTTTTAAGAAACTCTGTACAGGAGGCGCCATTACACCTAAGGCTACATTCACACCAGCTTCTTTTAAGCCTGTTGTTCTGATCTGACATTGGATCAGAACAGACGACTAAAAAGCTGACAGAAACTTACAGGCAGAATGTGCTCTGTCTTCCTCCACATTCTATTAGATTTCAGTCCGTTCTTCTGCTCTCATGACGGATCAGAACAACAGACTTTTAAAAAAATCCAGTGTGCCAGTGTTTAGCCCAATTCACACGCTGCAAATTTTTAGTATTTTGGATCGGTATTAGAAAGTCCTAGTATAGTCCTAGTCCTAGCATACCTAGTATTTCTCTGCATCTCTCAGTCCACGATGAACAAGGATTGTGTGAATGGCTTCATTCACGGTCCATGATATTTTCATGGATAGCACATCGATAGAAAAGTAGCGTGAAAGGGCCCCAAGCCTTTAGTATCACAAGTATAGGGGTCGTGAAAAAACATACCAAATATACAAGTATAATTTGTCTTCTATGGTACGAGCGCTGTCGTAATCATTCACACTTTTTTTTTTTATTGAAACAGCAGCGAGTAAAAGTTGGAAAAAAGTAACAGACATGCTTTGTATGCATACTATAAGCAAAATCTGCTGCTAGAACTATCCGTCAGCCACATTTGTACCCAACCCAGATAAGCTATTTAGTTTTATGCTATTATAGGGTTATTGTACCCCAAAAGGCTAAAGGCAACATGGGGCGTCAGATGCATTACAGGGTGACTGCACTACAATGACATGGGTACACAGTCGCACATGGGAAGCCTCCTCCATATTTGGTTACTTTGTGTTATGATTTGTATACAGATTTTCCAGGCGAGTTTCTGCAAGTTTGTGACAGATGACACAGATTTTTATCGGTCGGGGATCCCCACGGGGTTCCTACAGATGTCAGGTATGACTGCACCGACAACCAAGAACTTCTGGGCTGAAAACATAATGTCACCACGACCTTCCTACATGCAGCAAGATCACAGCTGGAATCCTAAAGGCGGCCAAGGATTATAGATAGATCATGACAAAAAAAGCAGGTAGGGATAGAGGGGCGCCATAAATTAAAGAGACACTGTTCTAAAAATAGACAAAGGTATGACTTACCCAAGACACCATCCTCAAGACAGTGTGAGGCTGCCTGATGAAAGTCTGGGGGTCAAAGGCTCCTCCAGCCTTGCCAGCTCCATAAGCACCACCCTCCATGATGGGCACCTCCAAAATGTATGTGCAGGGGCTAGCACTCAGCTGTGTACAGATGCCCTTGCAGTGGCGGGGAGTGAGAGGCTGATCAGATAATGGCTACACTGCTCAAGGGCATGGGCAGGCTCTCTGCAGGTGAGAAGCAAACCATCCAAGAGATGCTCCTACTGAAGACAGGGATGTACAAGGAGACTGCCCGGGGCTCACGATCTGGATACGGGCACGGTGCTCCGGCAGCTCCCGGGGACAGATCGCACACGGGGTGGGATGGAAGCAGCTGATGTGATAAGAAAATGCAGCCAAACCCTTGATCAGAGCCAGTGCGACAGCTACAGGCTACTGCTGTGTCTGTAGCAGCGTCCCGCGCCTGCGCACTAGCCTCTCCTCTATAGGCGAGACATGTGATCTCTCAAGCTGCCATCTTGGATTCAGACGGCTACTTATCTCCATGACAACGGCAAGCGGGGGGGGGGGGGGGGGCGGCGGTGTTGACGGTCTGGCAAATGGTGACCGGCACAATAAACAGAACAGGAAAGTTATCCTGAAATAAAGGAATTCGCTCCATTAAAAGATATAGAAGAAAAAACTTACAAAAATAATGAACTTGTAGTGTGCAGCACAGGTGAGCAGAGTACAGTAAGGCGACCAAGGAGCGCCATGTCACCTGCTATTCCTTCACAGCGAGGGCGCCATAACCATGACCTAGACACACACAAAAAATAAAAGAGCAAAAAAGATAATAGAAGAATTTTTTTTTTTTTTTGCTTATCTAAGGATTGTGGTAATATAAGGGGCGCCCTCTCTTCTAGGGAAACCAAAGGACTGCAAGGAAGGTCTCCAGGACTGTCCTGCGAAGCGCAGGTTGCATCAGAAAAAACCGCTGCGTCAAAGTGAATAAGATTCTGGTTAATCTCAACCATACACTGCGGGAAAAAGGAGCGGCACAAAAGCTGCGTTATTGTAAATCACAAGCGCTAGCCCTGTATATAGAATAGGAGAGGGGAAAAAGCAGAGAGAAACACACACAAAAGATTATTTTTGCTGCCTTTTTTTCCCCACAGCGTTTTATGGCTGTATTGCTACATGGGGCTGCAGCATTCACACTTGTGTTGGACTCCGCTGCAGAATCCGCCTAAAATCAGCAGGTAGATAAGTCCTTCAAGGGAGGCTTTCTTTCCACCAGTTTCATTATAAACCCGGAGGAAACCTGGCTGACCCCATTATTGTCTATTGGCTCAAGGCTTTCCATTTGTAAGGGGGCGTTCACACTACCGTCGGTGTCCGACAGCTAGTGTCTGCTGCTAGTGTCCGTTCCAAATCTTGTGCGGACATTAGCATTGGACACTAGCTGTGTCCGTGACATTTTGCATTGATTTAAATGGAGATCGGGTGCGTTCTTTTACTGTCCATGGGTGTCCTTAACTGTCCGTTCCCAAAGATGTCCGACTTTTCAAGCGGACAGCAAAAACCTACATGTCGGGTTTGCTGTCCACTTGAAAAGTCGGACATCTTTGGGAACGGACAGTTAAGGACACCCACGAACAGTAAAAGAACACACCCGATGTCCATTTAAATATATGCAAAATGTCACAGACACAGCTAGTGTCCGCTGCTAATGTCCGCACAAGATTTGGAACGGACACTAGCAGCGGACACTAGCTGACAGACACCGACGGTAGTGTGAACGCCCACTAACCTCTTTTTAAGTAGACAGGGCCTCCATGTTTAGTATCCGCATGGAAGCACTGAAACCCGAATGCTAGTGTGAACATAGCGTCAGTATGGAATGTTTACACCTCTATGAGGTTTTCTTTTTTTTTTTTTTTACCTTATATAGTTTTCTTAAGTCTAAGGTCCCATGATGTAGAATGCAGCTAAATATTGCAGAATAAAATACAGCAGAAATGCAGCGTTTTTCATTGCGTTTTTGCTGCCTTTTTCTTCTGAGAATTTTTTCTCCCGCAATGTGTGGATGGGATTAGCCAAAATGTCAATCACTTTGATGGTACTATAAAACGCAGTGTTTTTTTTCCGCAGCAGAAAAAAACGCTGCCTTTCCACAATGTGGGGCCTTAAACAAAAAGAGAAAAATCAGGCCGGCCAGTTTCTTTTATAGTCCTCTGCTGAAAAGGTCTTATTTGGGAAATGAAGATTTATTATTTTATTAGTGATGGAAAGGAGAATATACATTGTTTAATAGTAGAAACTACTGTATATTTCATGAGGTAAACATAACAGATACCTTCTGAGGTTGGATGTGTGCCTGACCCACAGTCAGCCTCGGACTGTGGTGCCATGGTCCCCCTCCCCTAGTGGAATTTATTCTGGGGGCTCGCTACACAAATAAATACTAATATTACCTGCCTTCCATTTGCAAATTACTAGAATTCCACAGACACACATTTATTAGCTAGCTACTTAACCCTCACCCTGGACCATACCTTACTTTGGAGTATGCTCACTCTTCCCTTAGACTAGGGCCCCCTTAGCCCTGTGAACAAGATGATTCACAATGACATTCAGGAGACAGGGCCCATGAGGAAGAGTGGTGGTTGACCATCCTCTATGCCTAGGTATCATCTCAGCCACCCAATGCACCTATGTATAATAAACTGGGTAGTTCTGGGTTTTCTAGCCGGTTTATCATATGTAGCATAGACTGTGAGATACTGTACTGAAAGGTCCACTTTAATTATATGTACCAAATGACCTACTGGTGGTCTATACGTAGGAGAAACAGGTAGAAGCTTAGGATGACTTTGACCTGGTCACATTGCCATGCAATCAAAGAGAAGAAGAGAGATGTTCCTTTGCCAAAACTTTTCTGTAACTCTAATCACACTATAGATGACATGAAAATTTTGGCATTGAAAGGAAACTTCTAGTCTCAGAAAGACAGGGGGTCTGAGAGTAAAAACTCATGACAATCTGACACACCCAGGACAGGGATGAATCTGTCTCATTGATTTACATCATTCTACATCACTTATAGGGCTAGTTCACACGGGGCAAAATGGTCAGGATTTTGACGCGGAATCTGCGTCAAAATCCTGCTTCCTCCCATTGAAATCAATGGGAGCTGGTCATTTCTTTTTTCTGCGAGTGTTTTGTTCCTGCTTGTGGAAAAAAAGAAGCGAGCTGCCCTTTCTTCAGGCGGATTCCGCAGCTGATTCAGCCATGTCACCCGCCTCGCGACACCACCCTCCGGACTAGGCCCATTCATTTGGGCCTAATCAGGAGCGGAAAGCCGTGACAGGATGCCGGTGCACTGCATCAGCATCCCGTCGTGGCAGCCACGACAAAATGTGAGCTAGCCAAAGGCTTTGTATAGGAATTTGACAAATCATAGAGGTGTAATGTAATAAATATAACGGAGATATGTAAGGGCTCTTTATTTGCGGAGCAAGTTGTACTTTTTATTGGAACCAATGTTTGGTATGTATGACTTTTTGATCACTTTTTATTGCTATTTTTTGGGGGAAATTAAGGTGACCAAAATATGTTATTTTGTGCATTGTGGTATATTTTTATAGCATGGAAGAATCCGGCGTCGACCAGGAGGTATAATAAAATATAACTTTTATTCTTCTTTTAAAAAGGAGTTACATGGTAGCAATGAAAGATAAATCAAGGATGTACTGACATATCGTGGCCAGAAGAATAAAAGTTTTATTTTATTATACCTCCTGGTAGAGGCCGGATTCTTCCATTCTATATTGATATCAGCTGGCTGGAGTCTCCATTTCATCCGACTTTCCCAGGAGGAGTGTCAGGATAACAGGGTGAGCTGGACGTATACTAAACTTTGTGGATATTTTTATAGCATTCGCCATATGGGATAAATAATATTTTTTGATAGTGGACTTATACACACATGGGGATACCTAACAGGTTTGCTTATTTATTTATTGTTTACTGTGTTTGTTTTTTTAAAAACACTTGTTATTCTTAATTTTTTTTTTTCTTGTTAACTGTCCTACATGCGAACTTGAACATGGAATCTCTGATCACACATATGTGTGATGTGCATAGGCAGTCAGGAGGCCATGGATTGCAGGTCTTGGTTGGGGGAGGAATCACAGCATCCAGAAGGTTAATCCTCTGGAGTCTGGCTGTCTTCTGACTCCGGTGGCTAGTCCAGGGCCTTGGCTGTGTAACATAGCCGAGTGCTGGAGGTAATGCCACGGGTACAGCTCCTATTAACTTCACGCAACGTAAGGGCCCGTGCACCCAGAGTTCCAGTCCCATTTCCATTCAAGTCAATGGGACTGCTATTTTTACATGTGTATTCTATACACGTGTATTATGCTAAAATGCGCGCACGTAAACTCCGTGTGCACGGGCCCTAATAGTACGTGGCTGAGTGGGAAGGGGTTAATCAGAGGACAATAAAACTTTTACAATCCTTTTTAGGAACTGCTCCAATATTTACTGCTAAAAAAAATATGATAAGGACGCTCTGGATCTGTTTTCAGATATGCCCAAAATGTTCCAAATTTTGCCTTGACTTTTTTCATTCCTCCTCACCTTCAGTCACTGATGTTGGCACTCCGGGCTCTGTTTCCATAGCAGCTAATCAGAACTCCATTTGTGGGTCAGTGCAACCGCGCACGCTTAGAGGCATCACTATGCAGACAGCAAGCAGCACAGCAGCGAGAGATTGAGGGGATAAATCATTCCTCATTATGTCTTGTAAATGCACCAAACCCTCATGGGTCACTGAACAGATCCACGTTCAAGGAGCACAACCAATGTCTGTATTGCACTTAAACTGTACAATAATAGAAAAGGCAATCTGTATAGCAAAAGCAGCAAAATGTCATTCAGTCATGTACTCCTCCACCCACGGGTAGAATATAAATATATCTAGTCAAAGTGGACACGGGAGAATAGTTATATAAATATGACTAACTCAGGCAGCTCTCATCTCTTTACTCTCCTTTCTATGTGTGTCATCATATAGAGTGTAATGCTGAGTCTTTGGGTGGGTAAACTGCTTGTACACCCTTGTAAGGAGGGAACTTCCCTCTGACATATTGTAAACCTTGTGCTGTGATTGCTGATAACTTTTTGTTTTCTTCACCACAGTGGTATGAAATTTTGATCATTGACCCTTGACCGGTACCAGGCATCATGCAGTCCTCCAAGATCAACTTGATCCTGAACTAACTAGAGTAGAGGTCCCCAAAGACTGGGACACAGACCAGTACTGGGCCGTTGATGACTTGTTCCTGGGCCACCTCGCCATTGGGGACCTCTATATGCTACTAGGTGTTGGTTGATGTTCTTATTCTGTGCGTAATTTGCAGCATAGGACATCGTCCGACACCTAGTAAGTGTCCATGGCACCCATTTTTGAGAGTGATCTGTAGCAGATCTCTTCTAACCCACAGGATGTGTGAATCTTCTATAGGGGGACTGTTATTACTTGTGTGTGGGGGACACTATTACTGTAATAGTGCCCTAATAGTGCCCTCGCACATGTAATGAGGCAGAACTAAAATAGATTGTCATGTTAAATTTGAGAAAAAAATCCGCCTCAAAATCAGCGCTAAATTCTGCTATCCCCTAAGAGTAATGGTGAAATTGGATTAATTGTATAAGTCACTGACGCCTTTTTGCTACATGATGGAATTTTCTGTCATGAACCAGCATCAGCGCTCTATGATTTCACACAGATTGTGTGGGCACTGTCACTGTACTTAGCTGGTACATATAGCCAGTTTCCTGCCGCAACTGCCAGGGGATGGATAACTCTGATTCCCATTAGTTTAACCCTTTACATACTGAATCTATTAGTGATCACTGCATCTAAGCAGTATTAATTCATATGTGTAGAATGACTGCAGTGTTACTTCAAAGCACAAGAGCACAGAGTGCTGAGACACAAGAAATTGTGAATTACACTGAGTTTTATTTTAGAAGACATCACAATGACATTGTGCGTCAATAACAATCAAGCTCCAACCCTTGTTGACGCACATGCAGAAAAAACATTATTTATTTATTTTATATATTCTGCAGCCCTATCTAGTGTCAGTCACAACAATTCCTGTCCCTATTAGGGCTCACCTTCTAAACTCCTAAATACAGTTCGCCCATGACATGCCAGGGGTAGGGAACCTTCGGCTCTCCAGCTGCTGTGAAACTACAACTCCCATCATGCTCCATTCACTTCCATGGGAGTTCCCAGAACAGCAGAGCAAGTATGCATGCTGGGAGTTGTAGTTTTGCAACAGCTGGAGAGCCGTACGTTCCCTACCCCTGTGCTAGACCATCCAGTCGTGGCAGAATCTAAACTGCATCAGCACCGCAGGGGGGGCCATTCTGATGAAGACAATGTCCTCCATTAGTTTCCAAAACATTGAGGAGCCTCTCAAAGAAAGGGGCAGTTGAACCGAATTTCAGACGGTTATCATCATTTTGGATTTTTAAAAAATATTTTATAATTTTTAAGATATTCTGAAGAAAAAAAAATGTTAAAGGGGCTCTATCAGCAAAATTATGCTAATAGAGCCCCACATATGCGTGAATAGCCTTTAAAAAGGCTATTCAGGCACCGTAAATGTTATATTAATCCCCGGTCCCGTTTTTAAATAAAAGCTTAAAAACATATATGCAAAACTTACCGAACGTGCACCATGGGCGGGGATGCACGATGTGACGTCAGCTTTGGGCACGCCTGCCTCTTCTTGTAGTGACGCCCTCTGGTTCCGTGTCTTCTTCCGACTTCTTCTCTTCAAATCCCACGCCTGCGTAGTAGCGCTTCCCTCCGAAGCGCTACTGCGCAGGCTCACTCGCGAACTGCCATTAAATAAAATGGCGATTGAGCCTGCGCAGTAGCGCTTCGGAGGGAAGCGCTACTACGCAGGCGCGGGATTTGAAGAGAAGAAGCCGGAACACACAGAACCAGAGGGCGTTACTCCAAGAAGACAGAAGAGGCAGGCGTGCCCGAAGCTGACGTCGCATCGTTTATCCCCACCCATGGTGCACGTTCAGGTAAGGTTTGCATATATGTTTTCATCCTTTTATTTAAAAACGGGACGGGGGGTTAATATAACATTTATGGTGCCTGAATAGCCTTTTTAAAGACTATTCACGCATATGTGGGGCTCTATTAGCATAATTTTGCTGAAAGAGCCCCTTTAAATCCTAAAACTAGCAAACATGAATGCACATAAATTGTTGTCTCTGACATGGTTTCAATATCACATCCTACTAATATTATAAATGGGAAAGTTTGTGTGTTTGGATTTTTTTTTATTTTTATAAATTCTTTATTTATAATTGAAACGTCAGAAAACAGGTAGAACCAAATAAAACATCACAAAACAGCAAACAGCACAAAGCAATAATACAGGCGGGGCCAATAAACCAAGAAGGGACCGTCTGCGGAGCAGAACAGGGCGAGCAATATAAAGGCATGACAGTTCAAATACAATTGAGTAAGAGAACACCCCGAAACTGTCCCACGAACAGGAGAAGGGGAAGGGGGGTTGGGGGAGAAGAGAGGGGAGGAGGTTAGAGGGATAAAGTAGAAACGGGGGAAACCCCGACCCCCGGCCACGGGGAAACTGGCTTGCCACATAGTCTCAAGACATTATATCCCTGTACAATTGCGACCCCTGGGAAAAAAACCAGGGTGTTGGTGCTACTATAAGCACCTCCGAGCTTCTCTGGGGGACGCCGTGAGACACGCCCAGGTGGCGTTAATTATGTGCCGCAGAGCCAACCTACAATAGGAACGGAGGGGGGTGACCGAAAGGTGGAGCAGGAGCAAAATCAGCTAAAGTATCCAAGATAATCTCCAGAGCGTTGGCTTGATTAGAAATGGGGAGGTAGAGATAAGCTAAGGTAAATATGGAGTCAGTCAACTCCCCATTAACAAACAAGAACCAGGCTCCAGAGCAAGCGGAGTAGGGAAGAGCGCTCCTCCTGGGTGTTAGGCTCGATGGCGCTTGCACCAGAGTGCCCGTAACCGGAAGTCGGGGAGAGGGAAGACGAGAAGAGAGAGGAAGAGAAAAAAAAAAAGAGAAAAACAAACAAAATCACAAAAAAAACAAGCAACACAAACAACCCTGGTCTCAGCTAATCCCAGAGCGGGAAACACCAAACAGTGGGGTAGCACCCACTAAAGCAGGTCTCAGGAGCACGCCACAGCACACACCCAGAGAGCTGCCAAAGCCCTAACTAACGGGGAAGGCGGAACTATGACCCTTTGCTATCCTGTCCCCGAGCAGCATCAATGAATAGCCACACACAAGGGCTAATAAACCATAGGGAGGGTGAGGAGAAGAAAAACCTAAACCCCTGTAACAGGGAGCGGCCTGGGTAGGCCATAACAAACCTGGGAGTCCATGCCGTGACCTGCCCCCAACAGAGGGAAGGTGAGAACTCTCAGAACAGCATGTGTGTTTGGATTTTGTGTGTTTGGATGTTTGTGTGTTTGTTCCTCAATCACGCAAAAACAGCTGAACGGATTTGAATAAAATTTGGCACATAGATAGATTGTAACCTCGATTAAAACATAGGCTACTTTTTATCCCGGTAAATGACATGGCTTCATGACTGTTATGAATTTATGTTTACATAGTATATTACACTGCTCTTATCTCAGCTTCTGAGAAAGCCAGGTCTGTTATCTCTCTGTGTAAACACACACTAACCCTCAGTGTACATGCAATTGCATATTATCTGATCTGCTCCAGGCACTGCTAACAAACTGACATGGGCAAACACCTTGAGTCCAAATTGGCAGTTTGCGAATTTTCAACATACCTGGAAAAAGAAAATCTAATTTGTCACAAACAACGAGAGCTATGAAGGTTGCCAGAAGTCACAGAGTTCTCCTCAAGCGGAGCTGAGGGGGATCATCAACACCAACAACACACTCATTATATGGCATCCCAGCGAGCTGCTGAGATACCGGAACAATCACGGGTACAGCTCAAGGAATAAGTTCAGCGGCAGGCCAGCTTCACAGCTGCCAAAATACCAGAGCAAGCGGATCATCAACGCCAACAACACACTCATTATATGACGTTCCAGCGAGGTACTGAGATCCTGGAACAGTCACAAGCACAGTGCAAGAAACAAGTTCAGCGGCAGGCCAGCTTGACAGCTGCCAAAATGCCAGAGCATGTTGATCATCAACGCCATCAACACACTAATTACATGGCGTCCGAGATACTCGTTCCTCGCGCTTTGCCCGTGATTGCGGAGAACAATCACAGGCACAGCGCGAGGAACAAGTTCAGCAGCAGGCCAACTTGACAGCTGTCGAAACTCTGGAGCAGGCGGATCATCAACACCAACAACACGCTCATTATATGTCGAGCTGCTAAAATGCTGGAACAATCCCGAGCACGGTGTGAGGAACAAGGTCAGCAGCAGGACAGCTTGAGAGCTGCCGAAATGCCGGTGCAGGCAAACCATCGATGGCAGCAATTTGCTAAATAGAGGCAGATCATCGACACCAACAAAAGGCAGACGAAGTCGCGGGCAAAGGCTAGTTATATATACTGTCCTAATTAATATATACACTGTCCTGATTATTATATAATGTTCTAATCATTACATACATACAAAGTCCTGAAAAATGTTCAGGATACTTATACATACGGTGTATTGGGTATTATATACAGTGTCCTAAGTGTCATGATCCCTGTACCTTTACAAAACCGTATGCATGATCCCTATACCGTGACATCATTGTGTGCATGATCCTTGTACCGTGACATCACTGTGTGCATAATCCCAGTACGCTAACATCACTGTGTGCATGATCACTGTATGATGACATCACTGTGTGCATGATCCCTGTATGATGACATCACTGTGTGCATGATCCTTGTATCGTGACATCACTGTGTGCTTGATCCCTGTACCTTTACAAAACTGTATGCATGATCCCTATACCGTGACATCATTGTGTGCATGATTCCTGTCCTGAGTCATCACTGTGTGCATGATCCTTGTACCGTGACATCACTGTGTGCATGATCCCAGTACGCTAACATCACTGTGTGCATGATCACTGTATCATGACATCACTGTGCGCATTATCCCTGTATGATGACATCACTGTGTGCATGATCCTTGTATCGTGACATCACTGTGTGCTAGATCCCTGTACTGTGACATCACTGTGTGCATGATCCCTGTACCGTGATGTCACTATGTGCATAACCCCTGTATGTTAACATCACTGTGTGCATGATCCCTGTACCGTAACATCACTGTGTGCATGATCCCTGTACCGTAACATCACTGTGTGCATGATCCCTCTACCATGAAATCACTGTGTGCATGATCTCAATACCATGAGATACCTATGTGCTTCCTCCATGTACCCTCACATCACTGTGTGCAAGTGATCCTCGTACTTTGAAATCACTGTATGCATGATCCCTGTACCGTGACATTACTGTATGCATGATTCCAGAACAATTATATCACTGTGTGCATGATCCCTGTACCGTGATATCACTGTGTGCATGATCCCTGTACCGTGACATAACTGAATGCATGATCCCTTTCCCCTGACATCACTGTTCTCATGGTCCCTGTACTTTGACATCACTGTGTACATGATCCCTGTACCGTGATCTATCTGTGTGCATGATCCCTGTACCGTGACGTCACTGTGTGCATAATCCCTGTACGTTAACATCACTGTGTGCATGATGCCTGTACCATGACATCACTGTGTGCATGATCCAAGTACCATGATATCACTGTGTGCATGATCCCTGTACCGTAATATCACTGTGGTCATGATCCCTGTACCGTGATATCACTGAATGCATGATCCCTTTCCCCTGACATCACTGTTCTCATGGTCCCTGTACTTTGACATCACTGTGTGCATGATCCCTTTACTGTGACATCCCTGCGTGCATTATCCCTGTATCGGGACATCACTGTGTGCATGATCCCTGTACCGTGACATCCCTGTGTGCATGATTCCTGTACTGACATCCCTGTGTGCATGATTCCTGTACTGTGACATCACTGTGTGCATGATCCCTGTACCGTGACATCCCTGTGTGCATGATTCCTGTACTGTGACATCACTGTGTGCATGATCCCTGTACCGTGAAATCCCTGTGTTCATGATTCCTGTACTGTGACATCCCTGTGTGCATGATTCCTGTACTGTGACATTCCTGTGTGCATGATCCCTGCTCCGTGAAATTACTGTGTGCATGATCCCTGTACTGTGACATTACTGTGTGCATGATCCCAGAATTTTGACATCACTGTGTGCATGATCTCAATACCATGAGATACATATGTGCTTAATCCATGTACCCTGAAATCACTGTGTGCAAGTGATCCTTGAACTTTGACATCACTGTGTGCATGATCCCTTTACTCAGATCTGTGTACATGATTCCTGTACCCGGACATTACTGTGTGCATGATCCTTGTACCGTGAACTTACTCTGTGCATGATCCTTGTACCTTGACTTCACTGTGTGCATCATCCTTGTACCGTGACATCACTGTATACATGATTCCTGTACTGTGACACCACTGTGCATGATCCCTGTACCATGACATTACTGTGCGCATGATCCCTGAATTTGGTACTACTGTGTGCATGATCCCTGTACTGTGACATCATTGTGTGCTTGATCCCTGTACTGTGACATGACTGTGTGCATGATTCCTGTACTGTGACGTCACTGTGTGCATAATCCCTGTATGTTAACATCCCTGTGTTCATAATCCCTGTAACATGACATCACTGTGTGCATGATCCCTGTACTGTGACATCACTGTGTGCATGATTCCTGTACTGTGACGTCACTGTGTGCATAATCCCTGTATGTTAACATCCCTGTGTTCATAATCCCTGTAACATGACATCACTGTGTTCATGATCCCTGTATCATGACATTACTGTGTGCATGATCACTGTACTGTAACATCACTGTGTGCATGATCCCTCTACTGTGAAATCACTGTGTGCATGATCCCTGTACCGTGACATTACTGTGGGCATGATCCCAGAATCTTAATATCACTGTGTGCATGATCCCTATACCATGACATTGCTGTGTGCATGATCCCTGTACCCTGACATCACTGTGCTGGTGATCCATGTATGCTGACATCACTGCGTGCATCATCCCTGTACCGTGACATCACTGACATTACTGTGTGCATTATTCCAGAATTTTGACATCACTATGTGCACATGATTCTTGTACTTTGACATCACTGTGTGCATGATCCCTGTGCTGTGACATCACTGTGTGCTTGATCTCTGTACTGTGACATCACTGTGTGTATGATTCCAGTACAGTGACATCACTGTGTGCATGATTCCAGTACAGTGACATTACTGTGTGCATGATTCCAGTAGTGACATCACTGTGTGCATGATTCCAGTACAGTGACATCACTGTGTGCATGATTCCAGTACGGTGACATTACTGTGTGCATGATCCCAGAATATAGACATCACTGTGTGCATGATCTCTACCCCATGACATCACTGTGTGCATGATTCCAGTACAGTGACATCACTGTGTGCATGATTCCTGTTCCGTGAAATCACTGTATCATGACATTACTTTGTGCATGATTCCAGAATTTTGACATCACTGTGTGCATGTTTCCTGTACTGTGACATAATAATGTGCATGATCCCTGTACCAAGACATTACTGTGGGCATGATCCCAGAATCTTAATATCACTGTGTGCATGATCCCTGAACCCTGACATCACTCTGCTCGTGATCTCTGTATCACTGTGTATCTGAGCATCACTGCGTGCATCATCCCTGTACCGTGACATCACTGTGTGCATGATCTCTGTACCGTGACATCACTGTGTGCATGATTCCAGTACAGTGACATCACTGTGTGCATGATTCCTGTTCCGTGAAATCACTGTGTGCATGATCCCTGTATCATGACATTACTGTGTGCGTGATTCCAGAATTTTGACATCACTGTGTGCACATGATTCTTGTACTTTGACATCACTGTGTGCATGATCTCTGTGCTGTGACATCACTGTGTGCTTGATCTCTGTACTGTGATGTCACTGTGTGCATAATCCCTGTACGTTAAAATCCCTGTGTTCATAATCCCTGTAACATGACATCACTGTGTTCTTGATCCCTGTACCATGACATTACTGTGTGCATGATCACTGTACTGTAACATCACTGTGTGCATGATCCCTTTACTATGACATTACTGTGTGCATAATCTCAGAATATTGACATCACTGTGTGCATGATTCCTAAACCATGACATAACTGTGTGCATGAGTCCATTCCCTTGACATCACTGTGCTCGTGGTCCCTGTACTTTGACATCACTGTGTGCATGTTTCCTGTACTGTGACATTATAATGTGCATGATCCCTGTACCGTGACATTACTATGGGCATGATCCCAGAATCTTAATATCACTGTGTGCATGATCCCTATACGATTATATAAAGGATCCCACTTGAGTGGGATCCTTTATATAATTGAGTACGGATTGGGACCCTATCCCACACACGAATTTACCCAGTTTCATCACACCCCCTGATTCAAGTATGATCCCTATACGATGACATTGCTGTGTGCATGATCCCTGTACCCTGACATCACTGTGTTTGTGATCCGTGTATGCTGACATCACTGCGTGCATCATCCCTGTACCGTGACATCACAGTGTGCTTGATCCCTGTATCGTGACATCCCTGTGTATGATTCCTGTACTGTGACATAACTATGTGCATGATTCCTGTACCATGACATCACTGTGTGCATGATTCCGGTATCATGACATTACTGTGTGCATGATTCCAGAATTTTGACATCACTTTGTGCACATGATTCTTGTGCTGTGACATCACTGTGTGTATGATTCCAGTACAGTGACATTACTGTGTGCATGATCCCAGAATTTTGACATCACTGTGTGCATGATCCCTGTTCCATGACGTCTCAGTGTGCATTATTCCTGTACTGTGACATCTCTGTGTGCATAATCCCAGTACCATGACATAACGGTGTTCATGATCCCTGCACCCTGAAATCACTGTGCTTGTGATCCCTGTATTTTGACATCTATGTGTGCATAATCCCTGTACTGTGACGTCACTGTGTGCCTGATCCCTGTACTGTGACATCACTGAGTGCATGATCCCTGTATGCTGACATCACTGTGTGCATGATCCCTGTACCGTGACATTACTGTGTGCATGATCCCTGAATTTGGTACTACTGTGTGCATGATCCCTGTATGGTGACACCATGGTGTGCATGATCCCTTTCCCCTGACTCACTATGCTCGTGATCCCTGTACTTTGACACCACTGTGTGCATGTTTCCTGTACTGTAACATTACTGTGTGCATGATACATGTACCGTGACATTACTGTGTGCATGAAACCTGTACCTTGACATCACTGTGCGCATCATCTTTGTACCGTGACATCACTGCATGCATGATTCCTGTTCCATGACATTACTGTGTGCATTATCCCAGAATTTCCCATTACTGTGTGTATGATCCCTGTACCATGACCTCACTGTGTGCATGATCCCTGTTCCATGACATCTCTGTGTGCATGATTCCTGTACCGTGAAATCACTGTGTGCATGATCCCTGTACGGAAACATCACTGTGTACATGATCCCTGTACGGTAACATCATTGTGTATATGATCTCGTTTCCGTGACATCAGTGTTTGCAAGATTCCTGTACCGTGACATCACTATGTCCATGATCTCTGTATCGTGACATTACTGATTGCATCCCTGTAAGCTGAAATCACCATGTGCATGATTCCCATACTGTGACGTCACTTTGTGCAGATCACTGTGTGCATGATCCGTGGACCGTCACATCAGTATGTGCATGATCCCTGTACTGTGACATCACTGTGTGCATGATCCTTGTTCCGTGACATCTCTGTGTGCATAATTCCTGTACCGTGACATCACTTGTGGTGCATAATCCCTGTACTGTGACATCACTTTGTGCATGATTCCTGTTCTGTGACATCTCTGTGTGCATGATCCCTGTATGGTGCCATCACAGTGTACATGATCCCTGTACCCTGACATCAGTAATTGCGTGATCCTTGTACTGCGACATCACTGTGTGCTTGATCCCTGTACTGTGAAATCATTGTGTGCGTGATCTCATTTCGTGACATCCCTGTGTCCATGATTTCTATACCAAGACATCACTGGGTGCATGATCCCTGTTCCGTGATATTACTGTGCGAAAGATCCCAGAATATTGACTTAAGTGTGTGCATGATCCATGTACCATCAAACAACTGTGTGCCTGATCCCTTTCCTCTGACATCACTTTGCACGTGATCCCAGTACTTTGACATCACTGTGTGCATGATCCCTGTACTTTGACATCACTTTGTGCATGATCCCTTTACCGTGACATCACTTTGTGCATGATCCCTTTACCGTGACATCACTGTGTGCATGATACCTGTACCGTGACATCACTGTGCATGATCTCTGTACCATGATATTATTGTGTGAATTATCCCAGAATTTGGCATTACTGTTTGCATGATTCCTGTATGCTGACATTACGGTGTTCATCATCTCTGTACAGTGACATCACTGTATGCATGATCCATGGACTCTGTAATCACTGTCTGCATGATCTCTGCATGCTGACATCCCTGTGTGCATCATCCTTGTACCGTGACATCAGTGTGTGCATGATCCCTGTTCCATGACATCTCTGTGTGCATTATTCCTGTACTGTGACATCACTGTGTGCATGATCCGTGTACTGTGACATCAGTGTGTGCATGATCCCAGTATGCTGAAATCACTGTTTACCATCTCTGTACTGTGACATCATTGTGTGCATGATCTCTGCCCAGTGATATTCCTTGACATCACTTTGTGCATGTTTCCTGTACCATGACATCAATGTGTGCATGATCCTAGTACCATGACATAACGGTGTGCATGATCCCTTCTCCTGACATCACTTTGCTCATGATCGTTATATTTTGACATCACTGTGTGCCTGATCCCTGTTCCGTGACATCTCTGTGTGCATTATTCCTGTATGCTGACATCACTGTATGCATGTTTCCTCTACAATGTCATCACTGTGTGCATGGTCCCCGTACCATGCTTAAAAAGAAAGAGGCGTTTTGGATTCATAGACTCCAAACATTGGAGCCCAGAGGTCTTAACCGCGAGTACGAAATTCAGTCGTTTACTTGAAGGTATTCCATCTGCTTTATGATGTTATAATGTTATATAGTTGCACTTTATTCATTTTGTGTTCCTCTATTTACAGACACGTTAAGGATCACCTCCGGATGACCCCTCCTGGCCCGCTCCATATATCCTTTTTGTTCTCGTGACCGGTTTTTATTTATTTTTATTATTTTTTTCATTTTTTTCATTTTTTAATTTTTTTCAATTTTTCACTTTTTTCTTATTTTTAACTTTTTATTCCACTTTCTTATTCCTTCTTCTTTTCACTTACCCTGACTTTTCCATTTTTCTTCACCTCTGCTATCTGGTGTCTCCCTCTAGTCCAGCCTTGCTCATACAGTTAGGTTATTTGCTTACTGCACTATGTCTTGTTTTCCTTCAGTATTCTCTAGTCAATGCTTACAGCATGATCTCTATCATCACGTGTATCGGCTTCTCGTGCTCTGCTACATACACGGCATTAGCCTGCTACATACTTGTCAGTCGCGGAGGAAGTGCGCATGCGCACTTGTCTCCGTTCTCTCGTCTTCCTTCGGCTGTTCTTCGGGCTTCACCCGACTGGTGGTCAGGTCTATGCGCATGCGCATTAGACACGGCACGTCTTCCTTCAGGCGATACTACGCATGCGTGCGGTGGACGAATCATTGCGATCCACCCTCTATTTATACCCGGTCGGAAGACCGTGTACTTCGCGCCACTCCACTGCCACAGGCTATTCTTCTGCGCAAGTACACGGCTTCCATTTGTTTGTTTAACAGTTGCATACTGCGGGCTTGGTCTGGTCTCCAGGAGGTAAGTCTTCTACACTACCCATCTCGGTTCTTATTATGGGCATGACACATATTTATTACCAGCATCTGACTATGGTGTTATACTTATTTTAGGCTGGACTGAAGCCATCTTATTTGTTATATTGGCCCATTAAGGAATACCTTTGCCCTTCAGAGAAATCAGGTGAAACTTTGTTGCTAATTTTTGTATCTTCTACTGTGTTGATACCCTTATTTTCTTTAACTAGTACATACAATATTGTCAGCTCTTCATGGTCGTTGCTGTTTACCCTGCATATCCTTACAGCATGGTGCTCCTTATATATATATATATGTATATATGTGTCTATTCCTTATTCAATTTTGGTATTGTATTATTACCTGTACACCAATGTCACTTTATGTTTATTTGTTGATTTTATTTTTTATGTAGAGTCTGATGAAGGTCTAAGAGACCGAAAACGTTTACTGGCTTTATCAATAAAAATTTTCTTTGACACTGCAAAAAACGTGAAGTTCCTCTCTACATTACTGATACGGGTTGGGACCCTAACTTCACCATTTAAGTCTACTGTATCCCTAGACGAATTACTGTGTGCATGATCCCTGTAGCGTGACATAACTGTGTGCATGAAACCTGTACCTTGACATCACTGTGCGCATCATTATTGCACAGTGACAACACTGTGTGCATGATTCCTGTACCATGACATTACTGTGTGCATTATCCCGGAATTTGGCATTACTGTGTGCATGATTCCTGTATTATGACATCACTGTGTGCATAATCCCTGTTCCGTGACATCTCTGTGAAATATTCCTGTTTGGTGACGTGTGTGTGTGTGTATGATTCCTGTACCGTGACATCACTGTGTGCATGATCACTGTACGGAAACATCACTGTGTGCATGATCACTGTACCGTGACATCACTGTGTGCATGATCTAATTTCGGTGACATCACTGTGTGCATGATCCCTGTCCTGTGACTTCACTGTGTGCATGATCCCATTACAGTAACATCACTGTGTGTATGATCACTGTACCGTGACATCATTGAGTGCATGATCCCTGTATCGTGACATCACTGTGCGCATGATCCCATTATGGTAACATCACTGTGTGTATGATCACTGTACCGTGACATCACTAGGTGCATTATCCCTGTACCGTGAAATTACTGTGTACATGTTCCCAGAATTTGGCATTACTGTGTGCATGATCCCTGCATGCTGACATCACTGTGTGCATCATCCTTGTACCGTGAGATGACTGTGTGCATGATCCCTGTACTGTAACATCACTGTGTGCATGATTCCTTTTCCGTGACATCTCTGTGTGCATGATCCCTACACCCTGACATCACTGTGCTCGTGATCCCTGTACTTTGACATCTCTGTGTGAATAATCCCTGTACCGTGACATCACTGTGTGCATGATCCCAGAATATTGACATCACTGTGTGCATGATTCCTGTACCATGACATTACTGTTTGCATTATCCCAGAATTTGGCATTACTGAGTGCACGATCCCTGAACTGTGACATCACTGTGTGCATGATTCCTGTACCATATCATCACTGTGTGCATGATCCCTGTACTGTGACATCACTGTGAAATATTCCTGTTTGGTGACGTGTGTGTGTGTGTATGATTCATGTACCGTGACATCACTGTGTGCATGATCACTGTACGGAAACATCACTGTGTGCATGATCACTGTACCGTGACATCACTGTGTGCATGATCTAATTTCGGTGACATCACTGTGTGCATGATCCCTGTCCTGTGACTTCACTGTGTGCATGATCCCATTACAGTAACATCACTGTGTGTATGATCACTGTACCGTGACATCATTGAGTGCATGATCCCTGTACCGTGACATCACTGTGCGCATGATCCCATTATGGTAACATCACTGTGTGTATGATCACTGTACCGTGACATCACTAGGTGCATTATCCCTGTACCGTGAAATTACTGTGTACATGTTCCCAGAATTTGGCATTACTGTGTGCATGATCCCTGCATGCTGACATCACTGTGTGCATCATCCTTGTACCGTGAGATGACTGTGTGCATGATCCCTGTACTGTAACATCACTGTGTGCATGATTCCTTTTCCGTGACATCTCTGTGTGCATGATCCCTACACCCTGACATCACTGTGCTCGTGATCCCTGTACTTTGACATCTCTGTGTGAATAATCCCTGTACCGTGACATCACTGTGTGCATGATCCCAGAATATTGACATCACTGTGTGCATGATTCCTGTACCATGACATTACTGTTTGCATTATCCCAGAATTTGGCATTACTGAGTGCACGATCCCTGAACTGTGACATCACTGTGTGCATGATTCCTGTACCATATCATCACTGTGTGCATGATCCCTGTACTGTGACATCACTGTGGGCTTGATTTCTGTTTGATGACCTCACGCTGTGAATGATCCCTGTATCCTGACATCACTGTTAGCATGATCCCTGTACTGTGACATCATTGTGTGGATGATCCCTGTACCGTGACGTCACTGTGTGCATGATCACTGTTCCGAGACATCTCTGTTTGCATTCTGTACCGTGACATCACTGTGTACATGATCCCTGTACTGTATCATCAATTTGTGCATAATCCCTCTACCGTGACATCACTGTGTGCATGATCCCTGTACCGTCACATCACTATGTGCATATCCCTGTGCCATGTGCATGATTTCAGTACCGAGCCGTTACGGTGTGCATATTCCCAGAATATTGACATCACTGTGTGCATGATCCCATTCTCCTGACATCACTGTGTGCATGATCCCTGTACCGTGAAATTACTGTGTGCATGATCCCTATATGATGACATCACTGTGCTTATCATCCCTGTACCGTGACATCACTGTGTCCATGATCTCTGTCCAGTGACATCACTGTGTGCAAGATCCCTGCATGCTGACATCACTGTGTGCATCATCCTTTTACCGTGAAGTCACATCATCCCTGGTCTGTGACATCTCTGTGAGCATTATTCCAGTACCTTGACATCACTGTGTGCATGACCCCAGAATATTGACATCAATGAGTGCATGATCCCAGTACCATGACATAACTGTGTGCATGATCCCATTCCCCTGACATCACTGTGTTCATGATCCCTGTACTGCGACATCACTGTGTGCATGATCCCTGTACTGCGACATCACTGTGTGCATGATCCCTGTACTGTGACATCACTGTGTGCATGATCCCTGTACTGTGACATCACTGTGTGCATGATCCCTGTTCCGTGACATCTATGTGTGCATTATTCCTCTATTGTGACATCATTGTGTGCCTGATCCCTGAACTGTGACATCACTGTGTGCATGATCCCTTTACCGTGACATTACTGTGTGCATGATCCCTTTACCGTGACATTACTGTGTGCATGATCCCAGAATATTGACATCACTGTGTGCATGATTCCAGTACCATGACATTACTGTTTGCATTATCCCAGAATTTGGCATTACTGAGTGCACGATCCCTGAACTGTGACATCACTGTGTGCATGATCACTGTACGAAGACATCACTGTGTGCATGCTCTAATTTCTGTGACATCACTGTGTGCATGATTCCTGTACCGTATTATCACTGTGTGCATGATCCCTGTACCCTGACATCACTGTTTGCGTGATCCTTGTACCTTGACATTACTGTGCTCATGATCCCAGAATACTGACATCACTGTGTGCATGATCCCTGTACCGTGAAATCACTGTGTGCATGATTTCTGTCCTGTGAAATCACTGTGTGCATGATCCCTGTACCGTGCCATTACTGTGTGCATGATCCCAGAATATTGACATCACTGTGTGCATGATCCCTGTACCATGGCATTACTGTGTGCATGATCCCAGAATATTGTCATCACTGTGTGCATGATCCCTATATGGTGACATCACTGTGTGCATAATCCCTGTTCCGTGACATCTCTGTGAAATATTCCTGTTTGGTGACGTGTGTGTGTGTGTGTATGATTCCTGTACCGTGACATCACTGTGTGCATGATCACTGTACGGAAACATCACTGTGTGCATGATCACTGTACCGTGACATCACTGTGTGCATGATCTAATTTCGGTGACATCACTGTGTGCATGATCCCTGTCCTGTGACTTCACTGTGTGCATGATCCCATTACAGTAACATCACTGTGTGTATGATCACTGTACCGTGACATCATTGAGTGCATGATCCCTGTACCGTGACATCACTGTGCGCATGATCCCATTATGGTAACATCACTGTGTGTATGATCACTGTACCGTGACATCACTAGGTGCATTATCCCTGTACCGTGAAATTACTGTGTACATGTTCCCAGAATTTGGCATTACTGTGTGCATGATCCCTGCATGCTGACATCACTGTGTGCATCATCCTTGTACCGTGAGATGACTGTGTGTATGATCCCTGTACTGTAACATCACTGTGTGCATGATTCCTTTTCCGTGACATCTCTGTGTGCATGATCCCTACACCCTGACATCACTGTGCTCGTGATCCCTGTACTTTGACATCTCTGTGTGAATAATCCCTGTACCGTGACATCACTGTGTGCATGATCCCAGAATATTGACATCACTGTGTGCATGATTCCTGTACCATGACATTACTGTTTGCATTATCCCAGAATTTGGCATTACTGAGTGCACGATCCCTGAACTGTGACATCACTGTGTGCATGATTCCTGTACCATATCATCACTGTGTGCATGATCCCTGTACTGTGACATCACTGTGGGCATGATTTCTGTTTGATGACCTCACGCTGTGAATGATCCCTGTATCCTGACATCACTGTTAGCATGATCCCTGTACTGTGACATCATTGTGTGGATGATCCCTGTACCGTGACGTCACTGTGTGCATGATCACTGTTCCGAGACATCTCTGTTTGCATTCTGTACCGTGACATCACTGTGTACATGATCTCATTCCCCTGACATCACTGTGTTCATGATCCCTGTACTGCGACATCACTGTGTGCATGATCCCTGTACTGCGACATCACTGTGTGCATGATCCCTGTACTGTGACATCACTGTGTGCATGATCCCTGTACTGTGACATCACTGTGTGCATGATCCCTGTTCCGTGACATCTATGTGTGCATTATTCCTCTATTG
The DNA here is from genome assembly GCF_031893055.1 of Leptodactylus fuscus. NCBI lineage: Eukaryota > Metazoa > Chordata > Amphibia > Anura > Leptodactylidae > Leptodactylus > Leptodactylus fuscus. The sequence continues at coordinate 42,881,740 of NC_134273.1, forward strand.
TGACATCATTGTGTGCCTGATCCCTGAACTGTGACATCACTGTGTGCATGATCCCTTTACCGTGACATCACTGTGTGCATGATCCCAGAATATTGACATCACTGTGTGCATGATTCCAGTACCATGACATTACTGTTTGCATTATCCCAGAATTTGGCATTACTGAGTTCACGATCCCTGAACTGTGACATCACTGTGTGCATGATCACTGTACGAAGACATCACTGTGTGCATGCTCTCATTTCTGTGACATCACTGTGTGCATGATTCCTGTACCGTATTATCACTGTGTGCATGATCCCTGTACCCTGAAATCACTGTTTGCGTGATCCTTGTACCTTGACATTACTGTGCTCATGATCCCAGAATACTGACATCACTGTGTGCATGATCCCTGTACCGTGAAATCACTGTGTGCATGATTTCTGTCCTGTGAAATCACTGTGTGTATGATCCCTGTACCGTGCCATTACTGTGTGCATGATCCCAGAATATTGACATCACTGTGTGCATGATCCCTGTACCATGGCATTACTGTGTGCATGATCCCAGAATATTGTCATCACTGTGTGCATGATCCCTGTATGGTGACATAACTGTGTGCATGATCCCTGTACCGTGACATCACGGTGTGCATGATTTCTGTCCTGTGAAATCACTGTGTGCATGATTCCGGTACCGTGGCATTGCTGTGTGCATGATCCCAGAATATTGGCATCACTGTGTGCATGATCCCTGTATGGTAACATCACTGTGTGCTTGATCCCTGTATGCTGACATCACTCTGTGCATGATCCCTATACTGTGACATTACTGTGTGCTTGATCCCTGTATGCTGACATCACTGTGTGCATTATTCCTGTACTATGACATCATTGTGTGCATGATCCCTGATCTGTAACATCACTGTGTGCATGATCCCAGAATACTGATATCACTGTGTGCATGATTCCTGTACTGACATCACTGTGTGCATGATCCCTGTATGGTGACATCACTGTGTGCTTGATCCCTGTACGCTATCATCACTGTGTGCATGATCCCTGTATTGTGACTTCACTGTGTGCTTGATCCCCGTATGCTGACATCACTGTGTGCATTATTCCTGTACTATGACATCATTGTGTGCATGATCCCTGTACCGTGACCTCACAGTGTGCATGATCCCTGTTCTGTGACATCTCTGTGTGCATTATTCCTGTACCGTGACATCACTGTGTGCATGATCCCTTTACCGTGATATCATTGTGTGCATGATCCCTTTACCGTGACATCACTGTGTGCATGATTTTTGTTCCGTGACATCTCTGTGTGCATGATACCTGTACCGTGACATCACTGAGTACATGATCCCAGAATTTTTACATCACAGTGTGCATGATCCCTGCACTCTATCATCACTGTGCTCATGATCCCTGTACGTTGACATCTCTTTGTGCATAATCCCTGTACCGTTGCATTACTGTGTGCCTATTCACTGTGACATCACTGTGTGCATGATTCCTGTATGCTGACATCACTATGTGCATGATTTCTGTCCTGTGAAATCACTTTGTGCAAAGATACAAGTACTTTGCACATTTGGAAGCCCAGATTATGGATCTAAATGAGCAAATTGTAACACTGAGATTCATTTTTTAACTTGGAAAGGAGTCTGTTTCTCTCAGATCAGCAACTTGCTGGGGCAAGTGCAGAGGGGGATGGTAGCATGGAGGTGCAGGAACTTGAGGCAGCTAGCTGGGTGACAGTTAGAAAGCAGCCGGGTAAAGGGAAGAGTGCCAGGGAGGTTAGTCCCTAACTGGCACACCCCAACAAGTTTGCTAAATTGACAGATGAGGGGGACGTTAGTGCAGGGGTAACACTGCTGCAGCATGACACTTCCTCTGAAAGCCAGGGGAATTTCTGCTCCAGTAAGAAGGGGGATAGGAGCGCAGAGAACACTAGATAGGTGCTGGTAATGGGAGATTCAATTATTAGGGGAACAGATAGGACAATCTGTCATAAAGACGGGGAACGTCGTAAGGTGTGTTGCCTTCCTGGCGCTCAAGTTTGACATATTGTGGATCGGGTTGACAGATTACTGGGTGGGGCTGGTGTGGATCCAGCGGTCATGGTGCACGTTGGCACAAATGACAAAGTTAGCGGTAGGTGGAAGGTTATTATTATTTCAGTGATTTAGAGAGCAAGCTGAAGGCAAGAACCTCCAGGGTAGTGTTCTCAGAAATACTGCCTGTTCCACAAGCTACACAGGAAAGGCAGCGGGAGATTAGAGAGGTAAACAAGTGGCACTAGAGTTGGTGTAGGAAGGAGGGGTTTGGGTTCCTGGAGAACTGGGCCGACTTTGCTGTGGGCTACAGGTTCTATGCTAGGGATGGGCTGCAGCTCAAACTGGAGGGTGCAGCTGTGCTGGGGGAGAAGATGGCTAGACGGTTGGAGGAGTGTTTAAACTAGGTACTGGGGGGAGGGTAACAGATGTAGGGGGCAAGATAGTGTAGAAATGGAAAGAGGGGTAAATACTGTAGCTGGGGGTGGGGTTAGAACAGTCAATAGGCAGTGGAAAAGTAGGGAAGATAAATCCGTGAACTGTATGTATACGAATGCCCGAAGCCTCACTAACAAGATGGAGGAACTAGAACTGATGATGTTGGAAGAAAATTATGACCTGGTGGGGGTAAGTGAGACAGGGGTACAGTATGTTTAGAAAGGAGTGTACAAATAAGAAAGGGGGAGGGGTTTGCTTATATGTAAAATCCTGCCTTAAGCGTGAGGATATCTGGGAGGAAAATGAATATAAAAAAACATTGCCTGCGTGTGGGGATGGGGCTATTGGCTGTGGGGCTAGGGGGCATTCACACTACTGTTGGTGACCGTCAGCAGTGCCTGTAGCCATTGTCCGTTACAAGATTTTAGCAATGGACACTAGCTGAACCGTCAGAAATCCGTTAAAATTTCCATTCATTCCTTTCATTTCCATGGGATTTTATCTTGTGTCTGTTTACACCCAAGTCTGTTGTTTTCCAGCAGGCAAAAAAAACCCTTCATGCAGGACTTTTGTCAGTTAGAAAAAAAACGGCAAGTGTCCATTATTTTTTTTAACGTTAAAGTCTATGGGCAATGGATTTATAATGGACAGTAACTGATAGCCATAACAGGTATGAGAACAAACATTTTCCTTTTTTTTAAACGGACACCTTCTGAACAGAATCCAACGGTAGTGTGAACCCTGCCGTAATGGATATTACCTGTGCTCAGGTAGGATCCCATTTATTGCAAATATATATGAAAAAAGAATCCATCACTCTGAAGGTAAGTAGTAAATGTGCAGAATTATTAATAGCAATCTAGATCAATCCGTGACATTTTGATCCATAACAAGGCTTTTCTCAAACACTCCAGTAACCATATGGTAACAATATGTATAAAATAAATAATATATAGTACTAAATATAAATGCATAATAAGTTTAATCGAAAATCAGGTAAAAACACCTACGCTAGGTTCACACTAGCGTTCGGGTCTCCGTTCTGTGGTTTCCGTCTTCTGCATGCAGAAGACGGAAACCTGTCAGACCGAGCGCGGCGGTGAGCATTTTATGCTCTCCACCGCGAAACCGGTTTTTTAAAACCGGACACAGAGTACTGCATGTCCGACTCTGTGTCCGATTTAAAAAAAAAAAACGGTTTTGTGGCGGAGAGCATAAAACGCTCACAGCAAGACATCTTTCAAACCCATTCAAATGAATGGGTGAGAGAGTCCTGCAGGTTTCCATCTCCTGCCTCTGTTTTGTGCAGGAAACGGAAACCTGCAGAACGGAGACCAGGCGCAGATGTGAACGAGCCCTTAGAAATATAAAGTACAAAGACCTGCTTTCTTCGTTAGACCTCTAGCAGAAAAGATTCTACCTATGAATTATGCATAATCCGTACTGCACAGTGATACTAAAATTAATACAGGCACTCTAATCAGTGAATGTCTGTGTTATGATGGACTATATACACATTATGTAGAGCTAGAGCAGGCTCTAGTGATGGAAAATAATCATCTACCACATAAGAGAAAATGTATATATTTGTAGGGAGAACAAAACCCATGTATAGTGGTCCTCTTGGGAGAACATTGTTTCCCATTGGCGACACTATAAAGGGGTTTATCAATCATTTCTACTTTAGGTCAGGGCCCCACGTAGCTTAAACACTGCAATTTGGCTGTGGCGCAAGCGCACCAGCAAGAAACAAGGAGTTTTATAGTACCTGCAAAGTGGATGAGATTCTGCCATTCCAAACACACTCGCGTTTTGAGGGCCATTCAACAAGTATGGAGAAGATCTGCCTGAAGCGGATTTTTTCCTCTCCAAAATCCTTGCCAAAAATCTCTGTGTGAACTCAGCCTAAATATTCTTTGAATGGAGCATCTGAACAGAGATCAGGCTGCACTTGCCCTGCACACTTGGTTGTGTACATGAGGCCTAAGGGCTCGTTCACATCTGCGTTCATCGCTCCTTATTGTAGGTTTCCGTTTCCTGCATAAAACAGATGCAGGAGACGGAAACCTGCAGGAGACTTTCTCACCCATTCATTTGAATGGGTGAGAAAGCTGTCCGGCCGTCAGCGGCAGTGAGCGTTTTGCGCTCTCCGCCGCGAAACCGGGTTTTATAATCCGGACACAGAGTCGGACATGCAGTACTCTGTGTCCGGATAAAAAAATCCGGTTTCGCGGCGGAGAGCCTAAAACGCTCACCGCCGCGCACGGCCGGACCCGGTCTATGGTTTCCGTCTTCTGCCATGCAGAAGACGGAAACCATAGAACGGAGACATGAACGCAGGTGTGAACCCAGCGTAAGGATAGGCAATCAATATCGGACTTGTGATGGTCGACACCCTTTTCAAGCTTATGTACAAAGGAGAATGAGTCTGAGGAGAGGTTAAAGGGGTTTTCTGGGCAAAAAAATTATTTTTAAAAAAGATCTGTTATTATTCCATTGATAGCACTAGGTGCCCCCAAATACCTTTCACAATGTTTTGAGTGATTTCTGGCTTTCTCTGGTGTCCTCTGGATTTGTTTACAAGGGTAGCTTCCTGCTGTCTTAGCCTACAACTACCATGATGCATTGCAGTTCACTCAGATACCCCCTCTCATTTCCTCCCTCACAACCCCCAACTTTCACATGACCGCCCCAGGCATATGGGTAACTATACTTTTTTTTTTAAATTAGAAGTTAGGTGGAGGGAGGGGGTAACATTTTAATTCATCCTGGACAACCCCCTTCAAGGCTATATTCAGGCAACTGAAATGCAAAACAGACTACCTTTTTTCACAGCCGTCATGCACCCCTTTTCACAGATCTATATATATCAGAATTCATGGAGGGATCCATGAAAATGGACAAAAATACATCATGGCATATATTTTGACATTTGAGCTTTTTTTTTTGTTGCAGATTTTTTTTCTATCAAAAAAGATTTATTTAATATTTTCAAAGGGTAACAAAAGTACTACAGAAATAAGGGTGGAGAAAACGGTCATTACAATAACCAACATGAATGGGGCGTGAGCAGGGGGAGTCAGGAATCAGCAATTTAAGGTACATCCAAATGTGACAGGAAAAAAGATCAAAAAGGTTAAGGAAAACTGCTATAGAGGTCGGAGCGAGACTCCGGGACTTGTTGCGGATTTTGCTGCGATTTTTTTGAGCCAAAGTCAGGAGTGGCTTGAAAAAGAATGGGAAATATAAAAGAAGCTCTTAGACATTTCCCTTCTGTTGAATCCACTCCCGACTTTGGCTCAAAAAAAACCACAGCAAATTCTGCAACAAAAAATGCTCTGTTTCACAGCAAGGGGCCTTAGGCTACAGATTTTCTCTATGTTGTTCTGTTATTTTATTTAAAACCATTTCCATTAACTATGTCAATTGGATTTTTCTGATCGCAAATGCCATCAGTATCTGTCACACATAGCAACTTCCTTTAATGGCCACTTAGGATACATCTGCGCACAGCTCGCCATTGTTTGTTGTCTTCTAAACAACGGAGAGCTGGACCACTATAATAGAGGTTACCTGTACATAATAGACTATAATAGGATATGTCGGGTGTTTGTGGTTTTTATACTGAAACCAGCGCAGAAAAAAAACTCCTCTGTGCAGGACTTTTCTCTCCACCGATTTCTGGAAGTTTCTGCTGCGGAGTCTCCAATCGATGTCACAGATGTGAACAGCCCCTAAGGGTGCATGCACACTGAGTAACGCCGGGCGTGTATGAGAGCCGTACACGCCGGCGTTACAGCAGGGCTGCCAAACACTTCCCATTCACTTCAATGGGAGCGCTCGTAACAGCAGCGTTTACGAGCGCTCCCATTGAAGTGAATGGGAAGTGTTCGGCAGCCCTGCTGTAACGCCGGCGTGTACGGCTCTCATACACGCCCGGCGTTACTCAGTGTGCATGCACCCTAACACTGAGTTCACGTGTCCAGCGTCAGTTGTAGTTTTCCTCCAGTGTGGTGCAGAAAACGATATCAGAACAAATCTCATAATTTTCTATGGGATAAGTTTTATAATCCAGAGCATCAGGTATTGCACCGCAGATATCTAGAAGCCAGATCAGAAAATATTACCTGCAGTGTTTTTTTGGCCAGTTCTTGGCCAGGTTGTGCCTGGTCTTAGTACAAGTAATAGAACTCTACTGGTTGTCACCTCGTTGCATGTCCCAGGCAGCAACTGTAGTGAAGATCCAAGTGTATCAAGTCATAGCTTCTGGCTGAACACACTTTTAGCGAAGACTACCAAGTGACTCCTCTTTGCACACATGCACTGCTTAGTGAAGGGGAACACTGCACGTGTCTAGTATAGCATATGGGTGAAAACTTCTGCCCCATGTCCCTGGCCAACTGCCTGCTATGGTATTTCCTATGAAGGAGAGTGAGGAGTTCCCAATCATAAAGTCATTAAGTATATATACTCGAGTATAAGCCGACCCAAATATAAGCCGAGGCCCCTAATTTTATCATAAAAAACTGTGAAAACTTATTGTCTTGAATATAAGCTGAGGGGGGAAAATGCATGACATTCTGTTTGTGCTCAGGTCACCTCTGGCCTCATCAATGTCCTATACACAAATGGATTGTGTCCCATTGGTCTTAGCAATCACATAACATTTGTGTACATATCACTGCTGAGACCAGTAGGTGCTCGCAGTGGTGATCTAAGCACAAACACAGTGTCATCAGGAGATGTCATCTGGGACCAAGAACACCCAAGTATAATAATCGGAGCCCCAGGGGAGGGAACATAATAAACAGTGTTACTCACCTCTCCGGGATCCGATGTTAATCCTAGCAGGCTTTGGGCTTGTATGATAATGTTGCAGATGTCACATGATCTGGCATATTACTAGGCCCAAAGCCTGTGCTAGCAGTAACAGGCTATTACTACTAGCACAGGCTTCGGGCCTATATGGTACTGCTAGCACAGGCTTTGGATCCTGGAGAGGTGAGTAAAACTGTTTATTATGTTCTCTCACCTCCCCTAGGGCTCCGATTATTATACTCGGGGGTTTCACTGCCGGCCTCCACGGCCTATAGTAGAATGGGAAGCGGTGGCGGCAGTGAGCAGGCCCGGGAAGGTAGGTAAATAGGCCGCTACCTGCTGGGGATACTCCAGCAGGTAGAAGCCTATTATTAAAAAAAAAAAAAAAAGTTATTTTACTTACTGACCTCACCACTGCTCCCACTGCCGCCTCCTCCTCACCTGGCAGTAAGATGTATGCGTCTCAGCGTAGGAAGCGTGATGACACCACCTGCGCTGAGACGGAGATGCCTAAATCAGTGCAGCAGAAGGCCGCTTGGGTTGTTTTAAGAGCAACCTTCTCCTGCGCTAGTTTAGGGATAAAAAGACACGCCCGGTGCAGGCTTGAGCTTACGTGGCCACGTCACCCACCATGTGATGGAGCAGTTTTGCAGGTTTCTGTTTCCTGCCCAAAACTGGACAGGAGACGAAAACCTGCAGTCATTTTTCAAACCCATTCATTTGAATGGGTTTGAAAAGTGTCCAGCCGCGAGCGCCAAAACGCGTGGCGCTGGTGTGAACCCAGCGTAAGGTGCAGAATGAGGGATGTGATTAATCTTTGGCACAAGAAAAATGCGCTTATGATGAGCCACAAGTACACACAGACAACGAGCATAGATGGATTGAAAAATCCCCCTCTCCCCATTTGCTCCACATTGATCATTTTAGCATTATCATACTGTAGTCAGCGTCTTCAATAGGCTAGGTCAGGGGTAGGGAACGTATGGCTCTCCAGCTGTTGCAAAACTACAACTCCCAGCATGCATACTTGCTCTGCTGTTCTTGGAACTCCCATGAAAGTGAATGGAGCATGCTGGGAGTTGTAGTTTCACAGCAGCTGGAGAGCCGAAGGTTCCCTACCCCTGTTCTAGGCTGACACTGTGACACAGTGCTTTTTTTTTTTTTTTTGCTGATCTGCTTGTGGTTTGTAATTGCAGTTATGAATAGGACATATTACTACGTATGTCTCCTGTATGCTAACAGCCATTAATATGAGAACCTCTGGAGTACTGACTGTTAGCAGACAGGTAAGATGCGGAGTAACACGTGCTATTCAATACTACAATTAAAACACCGTGTATTTCCTGAGTCTTTGCATAAACTTAATATAGTTGTCGATAAAAGTGTAAAAATGGCTGCAATGATTAGGGGGCGCTCAGAATACCCCGCTGTCTGCCCCAGGGCTTCCGTGCTAAACCCTGGGAACACTGGTCAGGGGACAGCTTGCCGGCTGTTCATTGTCTGATCTATAACGGTAGGTTTGTAAAGAGGCCCCTGTGTAAGACTAGGTGTGCATAGAAACACTTGTATCCCAGATGGACGGGCAGGACATTGACATCACGGACAGACACCGGAGCGCACAACCCTACAACATGGAACATATCCAGCCTTGTCAGGGTGATGTCCGGTTCCTTATTAATAAAGTTGAAAGTGGAGGAGGAAGGGGGAAAAAAAAAAAAAAAAAAAAAAAAAAAAGTGGGCGTGTCCACTCGTACGTGTATAAATACGTAAGGCGCAGCCGCGTCGCTCTCTTCTAGTCCAGTCAGGAGACAAGATGGTGAGTGAAGCTTAGAGGCCTGGAGACAATCCGCCCCGTATACCGGCCATCCTGTCACCGGGCCATCTATAACCTTCATGGCTGTACCGGGGGGGATGATGTCCGCAGTGTACGATCTGTAGCTGCCGTGTGATCGTGATAGAAACCGCAGCTGGTGTAGTGGAGGCCTGTGCGTTACCGCGGCCTGCACCGCGTGCTTTAGTAGGCTTATGGCTGATGTGTGACTGTTCTCGTGTTCGGTCAGAGCGTAATGTGAATGGCAATGCTGTATGTGAAGGATTGATTAGGTGACTACCGCTTGTAGTGTGAATGGTGCCGCAGAGGGCCGTTACTGTGTAGCCGTACTATATGACCTGTGGCCTTGTCTGTTGTTAGCTAGCCCTCTCCTCGGCTCTGTAATGGGGTCTGGGTGAGCTGTGGCCCACTTCTATGCTGTGTGTGTAGTCGTTAGACTGGTGGGGGAGGGGATGTGCTGTGACTGTTCTGCTTCTCAATGTCATATAATGAAGATAACCTAGGCCTTATATTTTTCTCTATCTAGTCTCACCGAAAGTTCTCAGCTCCCAGACATGGGTCCCTGGGCTTCCTGCCACGCAAGCGCAGCAAGAGACATCGTGGCAAGGTCAAGAGCTTCCCTAAGGATGAGCCCAGCAAACCCATCCATCTGACTGCCTTCTTGGGCTACAAGGCTGGCATGACCCACATTGTTAGAGAGGTGGACAGACCTGGCTCAAGTGAGTGTGAACCTTAGGGGAAATGTTGTAGTAATGAGGGTTCTCATAGGATAGGTCATCAGAGATGGGGGGGGGGGGGGGGGGTGTCTGACTGGTCAATGCACACCCTGGCACGGCACTGTACGCATGTTTGTGGCTATACCTGGTACTGCATCTCAGGCCCTCTCATGTAAAACAGACATGTTCTTTCCCAATCACATATTTTCAGGTGCTGCACTTTAACTTTTGAGACCTGTAAATTGTCAGTATAGTAATGAGTTTATAGCTGTAGGGCCTTGGGACACAGGTTAGAGGTCGCATATGATATTTCATGTAATGTATTGGGCACCTGGTGATTCTGCACTACTGCTGGTATGTTCCACCCAATCCATATCACTAAATGGTGCCACTCTACAGGTGAGCGAATAGATAATTGGTAACCTGACAAACAGTCTAAAGGGCTACACATGATGAAACTCTTTCGACGGGCGGACTGACTGACATCCTATGGATGTCTCTGCTGAATGTCGATTGCTGACTGTAGCTCCTTATCTGCTTTAGTTTGAGCCTGCCAGAGACTAAGAAGTGGCCCATGTTGACTATTCTGACAGCTTATTGTGAATGGCCTTAATTACCATGTGAGAATAGTTTTGGTAGCTCAATTTTGAGTTGCATTTTGCATACTGTGCCATGTTATGTTATTGACAGACTTGTACATGAGTATACAAATATACCTATGGGTATGTATAGAACATCTGGGCACTGGCACAACTTTATACTTTTGCATAAAGAACCCATGGTTTAGTGACAGGGTAAAACTTTCTATGGGTAGTTTAAGGGAGTCATCCTACTAAAACCTATATGAAATGGTGTTTTGGAGTAAAGGGTATAGCAAGTTGTTCACACTAGACTAAGTCTTGGTACGGTTATTTTTCAGAGGTGAATAAGAAAGAAGTTGTGGAGGCAGTGACTGTTGTGGAGACTCCCCCTATGGTCATTGTTGGAATTGTTGGCTACGTCCAAACTCCACGTGGTCTTCGCAGCTTCAAGACTATCTTTGCTGAGCACATCAGTGATGAATGCAAGAGGCGCTTCTACAAGAACTGGTAAGGACTGGGCTGCTACTTCAACTATTTGGTGATGTAGTCAAAAGGTGGTTGTGACAATAACATTTCATAGTCTTTAAGATAACACCAGTAGATACTTTGTCGTAAACCACCTTACCCTTCAGTTTGACACTAGCTTAACTGTTAAGCAACATCTTGCATTAAAGTTCCCAGCATATAGTCTGCTCATATAGCTTTTTAGTTCCCAGCATATAGTCTGCTCATACAGCTTTTTAGTTCCCAGCATATAGTCTGCTCATACAGCTTTTTAGTTCCCAGCATATAGTCCGCTCATATAGCTTTTTTCTGAGCATTGAATGTACATTAAGTTTACCGACATTCATTTGTTAATACTAAATGTACCTGGAATGAACATTGGCAGCTCCTCTCAGCTCTGGCCTTGCCTGCCTGTGTCTGATGAGCTCCAGGCTCCGCTTGCTGGCTGAAAATCTCCTTTGAAGCCATGCAATGAGCCGAATACTAGAAATGGTCTGGTACCTTCCGCTCTTGTCCTTCATTGGGCATGATGATGGTCCAGTCCAACTTGCATGCTCTGCTATTAAAGGTACAAATCCAAGAAGAAGGCCTTCACCAAGTACTGCAAGAAGTGGCAAGATGACGAAGGCAAGAAGCAGTTGGAGAAAGACTTTGCAAGCATGAAGAAATACTGCCAGGTCATCAGGGTCATTGCCCACACACAGGTATGTCTTAGTCATTGTACCTTAATGTAAATTTTACTCTAGGGGGAAGCTTTTTGGCAGTTTCTGTCCCTAAAAACTGCTTACAGCCCTATATGGAAGATGAGGGAAGAGCAGTGTTAGGGCTCGTTCACATCTGAGCCCTGGCCTCCATTATGCAGGTTTCAGTTTCCTCCCCGAAACTGGGCAGGAGACGGAAACTTGCAGTCATTTTTCAAACCCATTCATTTGAATGGGATTGGAAAGTGTCGCTGCGTGGAGCACAAAACGCTCACAGCCGGACACTGTCTGCCAGGTTTCCGTCTGCTGTCGGCAGAAGACTGAAATCGGGCGCTGGTGTGAACCAAGCATAAGCATAACTTGGGTTTAATGCTTATGTAAGTTGCATGACTGAGAAATTCATTTTAATGCACGTGGCAGTGATGCAGCCTGTTCCTAGGATATGTTTCTTCTCCTCACCTGGATGGTGCAGTCCTGAGGGGGTTCAAAGCTGCTTAAAGCCTTCCTTCAAACGCAATTGCAAGTGCTGTGCAGTAAAAGCACATGGCTCCCCATAGACTATAATGGGGGTCCATTTGCTTGCTACCCAATCTCTGAAGGGATCATGCGGACAGAAAAGCAGTTTACAATATACTTTTCTGTTCGCATAATTCTTGCAGGCAGCGTGTGGCAAGCACACGGACCCCCATCATAGTCTATGGGGTCCATGTGCTTTTACTGCACATCGTTTGCAATTGCGTTTGGTATTCCGTTCGGGGGATCCCCATGCAGACTTCCCCGGATGGAATACAAACGCAGCTGTGAACCAACCCTAAGAAAGCAAATATTGTGGGGCAGACTGATGAGACTTTATCGACGGGCGGACAGATGATTGATTCTTGCAATCCTTGTTGAATGTCGATTTTCTGACTTGTGCTCCTATTAGTCTGACTCATTCTTGGGCAGGTTTTTGTGCAAAATTTAAACACTTGACCTCTGTTTTAAGATGCGCCTGCTCCCACTGCGTCAGAAGAAGTCTCATCTCATGGAGATCCAGGTGAATGGAGGGACAATTTCCGAGAAGGTAGATTGGGCTCGCGAGAAGCTGGAGCAGCAGGTGGCAGTGTCTGGAGTTTTCGGTCAGGATGAAATGATAGATGTCATTGGAGTCACCAAGGGAAAAGGCTACAAAGGTAAGATTTGAAAGGGGCTTCTTCTTGTATGAGTTTGTAGTGCTAATATCATTGAGATTATGTTAAGTTAGACCCATGACTTGTGTATAGAGAAGTCTTTCTAATTTAGTCTGTTCTGTGATGAGGACATGGAATAAGCACTGGGCACAGTGCCTGAGTAACACTGAAGAATTATTCCATGCTGCCTTCCTTCTGAGAACAATTCATAGTAAAGTCTCTAAAAAAAAAAACCCCCCAAAACAAACTCGTATTCTCCTCTTAATCTATATGTTGTTCTACCTAGGTGTGACAAGCCGTTGGCACACAAAGAAGCTGCCACGCAAGACTCACAGAGGTCTGCGCAAGGTTGCTTGTATTGGAGCTTGGCATCCTGCCAGAGTAGCCTTCTCTGTGGCTCGTGCTGGTCAGAAAGGATATCATCACCGCACTGAAATCAACAAGAAGGTAGGTCTGGTCAAAGTAAGGCTTGCTGTGTATGTGGCTAGGAATGCACTTGAACTAAAGTCTTGCTTTCTTGCAGATCTATAAGATTGGACAAGGATACCACTCAAAAGATGGTAAACTTGTAAAGAACAATGCTTCAACTGACTACGATCTGTCAGACAAGAGTATTAATCCACTGGTAAGTTCTGATCTGGGTTGCTACAATTGTTTTTAATCAGATGTTTATAATGGGTTACTCAATGTTTTTGTGAGACTTGTTCATATGGGGAGTGGTCTAAAAATTAAGAAATCACTCTGTCAAACTCCCAGTTTCTTTGGTTGTCCCTGCTGATCTTTCAGTGCTGGCGTCATGTACTTTAATCACTTGGCCAGTGCAGGACAGTTGTGTTCATGTATGGATTGTGACTAAAGAGGCCACTGTTTAATGTCAGGAGTCACAACATTGATGTACCTGCCTGCAGGACTGTATACAATATTCCGGACTAGACCCTTTATTTGCAAGAACATTGTACATGTATTCAGTCATACAAATGTAACTGCTTTTAAGAAACTGAAGCATTATTTGTACAGCGTAAACTGGAAACTGCAAAACATCTTGCACTTTATTTGGCTGTCCCGAGGTTTTTGGTCCATAGTGCTAATTGAGCGGCCTGTCCTGTGATGAAGCAATGGAAATCGCACTGGACAGTGCCTGAAAATCATGATTAAGATTTCCATGCTGCCTTCCTTCTGAGGACTTGTTGCCTGCTTAACTCCCTGTTGTATAATCCCTGTTACCCTTGTCAGTTCACTTTATTAGCGGCTTTCCAGTCCTCCATGACTTGTGTATGTACAAAATACATTCAGTACTGCCATAAGCCCTTGTTTTCTAGCCCAGACTTTGCACATTCTAAAATTGGGAACGAATGGTTATTGGGCTCTTTATTTATTTATTTTTTTTTCTAAAATTAACAATTTTTTTTTCCTCCTTTTTTAGGGTGGTTTCGTTCATTATGGAGAAGTGAAAAATGACTTCATCATGCTTAAGGGCTGTGTTATTGGGACCAAGAAAAGAGTTCTCACGCTGCGCAAGTCCCTCCTTGTGCAGACCAGTCGTCGTGCATTGGAGAAGATCGACCTGAAGTTCATCGACACAACATCCAAATTTGGACATGGACGTTTCCAGACAGTGGAGGAAAAGAAGGCTTTCATGGTAAGTTGTAACTTGTGTAAATTGCTAATAGCGCTGTTGTAAAATGTCATTAATTAGTGTCTACATGTCTACACTGCTGTGCTCTATGAATCCTTTGGGCTAACCTGGGGAAATGTAGGTTTCCTCATGTGTTCCAGGGAATGAGACGAACCTAAAATGGCTAAACATGGGACCTTGTGTGCATTCCTCTCACAATACCCCTACTACTCTTATTACCCTCCACTTCCTGGTTTTGGAAATTTATGGGTGGAGATGCTCACACAGTCAAAACGATAACTGAGGCAAGCTACTACTCGGCCAGTGACTGGCTGACCATGCACCTCCATGTATTTCCTGTGCCAAGCCAACAGTGTGTGTGTTGAATTGTTTAGATTTAATCGAAATATCTAGATTTGTACTAACTCTTATCTTTTTCCTCAAAGGGTCCACTCAAGAAAGACCGTCTGGCAAAGGAGGAAGCATAAATCTAACCAGCTCTTGTCCTATCTACCATCTGGGATGCACACTGGTTTTGAGTTTTTCAATAAATTCTATTGAAATATATCTTGCGTTTTGTGTTTATTAAGGTATATCCCATTAAATCATGTTGACACTGCCCCAACGCTGTTACAGCTTATTCACACAATAGGATTTTACAGCAGTTTCCTAAGCTTGGCTAGAGCTGCTTCAACTTGGAGATGGAGACTTCTGCTTCTACCAGTTCTATCCCGCATATCAATTCTGAACTATATCTCTAGCTTTGTGTTCATTATAGGTAGACCTACCTGAATGGGCAGCTCCACCAATATTTTATTCTATCCCCTATCCTCTTTATTTTGGGAATTGTTACCCCAAAAAAAGTGAGAACAGTGTGTCTAAAACTGTCTACATCCAGAAGATAAGTAGGCAAAAATGAGCCTTGCATGTATTGTGGCCTGCCAGCTATAGTCTCCCACTGCAAAACTCAGCCTTATGTTCTTTCCTCCCTAAGGGTGCATTCACACAGAGGAAGTTGGCGGGCCCTGTGTCAGAATCAGTGCAGAAAAAATGACTTCCATTTACTTCAATGGGTTCCGTTTTCCGCGTGGAACACATTGAAATCAATGGGGGGGGGGGGGGGAGCCAATGGAAATCTTTTTCAGCACTGATTCTCACATGAAGTCTGCACTGAATCAGTGGCAACATCCTCCGTCTGAAAACACCCGAAAGGGGTGCACACCAAAGAGTACTGCAAGCTGTGTTCTCTAGGTGTTCACCATGAAATTAGTATATTTACCCTCTCATTGCTTTTTCCCAGCCATGTTCTTCACTATCCCTTAGAAAATAATAATAATAATAAAAAAATCCCTCTTAAATTCTATGCTGCGTACTTTTGGTGCATTCAATCTTTTAGTGGCACCCTTAACTGCACAGACATAAGCTGTGTGAGCTTTTCATTTATTCAATTCAGAGGATTTTGTGGGGGTGATATACAGGTAGTCCTCGACTTACGACGTTGATCCGTTCTTGTGCGGTGTCGTAAACCGAATTTCGACGTAAGTTGGAAACCTACCATACCGACGCCGCGTAGGAACGGATCAACCCCCCCCTTTAAAATAAAACCCTGAAACAGAATGTGAAACTTACCGTACGGTGCAGGGTGGGCGGGCATTCAGGCCTCCTCTTCCTCCGATGTTCCGTCCTCCTCCTCCGGCGCTCGCAAGCTGATAATGGCCTGGGTGCATGCGCAGTAGCCGTAATAGAAGCATCATGATACTGCGCATGTGCCCTGGCCATTAACAGTTCGCGAGCGCCGGAGGAAGTGGTCAGGACATCGGAGGAAGAGTCCTGAATGCCCGCCCGCCCACCCTGCACCGTACGGTAAGTTTCACATTCTGTTTCAGGGTTTTATTTTACAAGCTCACTTGTAACAGCAAGCTGCCAGCATTGATTTTCCGCAGGCTAGTCCTTGCTAGCTGGGAGTGCTGGCAGTTTTCTGTTACAAGGCAGCTGTCGTAACCACGAAACGTTGTAACCCGAGACTGTCGGAACCCGAGGACTACCTGTAATCTCTACTCTAGCAGTGGACCTCCAGTCTGTCAAAATTCAGCACCCTTGCTATGGTGGAAGTGGGAAAATTAAAATCTTAGTCTGATGATAGTGTTTAAAGGGGTGGCAAACTACTGTACCTGGTGCTCAAATGTCTCCCAGTGCAGTCTGGTATTCTTGAGCCTGGTGCCTCATTTTGCCAGAAGTCCCCACCAAGGCCATAACATCAGCGGTCATGTGCGACTGGGACGTCTACTGGAAGAAGGCACTCTATCATTGCAGACAAGTGTCTTTGGTGTATGTTCCTCTCCTCCCTGGCTTTATACATAGCAGGCTTCTATTCTGGTTTTTTTTTGTTTTTTTGAGCAGGTCCTATTCGAATTTGTTGGAACATACACTCACCGGCCACTTTATTAGGTACACCATGCTAGTAACGGGTTGGACCCCCTTTTGCCTTCAGAACTGCCTCAATTCTTCGTGGCATAGATTCAACAAGGTGCTGGAAGCATTCCTCAGAGATTTTGGTCCATATTGACATGATGGCATCACACAGTTGCCGCAGATTTGTCGGCTGCACATCCATGATGCGAATCTCCCGTTCCACCACATCCCAAAGATGCTCTATTGGATTGAGATCTGGTCACTGTGGAGGCCATTGGAGTACAGTGAACTCATTGTCATGTTCAAGAAACCAGTCTGAGATGATTCCAGCTTTATGACATGGCGCATTATCCTGCTGAAATTAGCCATCAGATGTTGGGTACATTGTGGTCATAAAGGGATGGACATGGTCAGCAACAATACTCAGGTAGGCTTTGGCGTTGCAACGATGCTCAATTGGTACCAAGGGGCCCAAAGAGTGCCAAGAAAATATTCCCCACACCATGACACCACCACCACCAGCCTGAACCGTTGATACAAGGCAGGATGGATCCATGCTTTCATGTTGTTGACGCCAAATTCTGACCCTACCATCCGAATGTCGCAGCAGAAATCGAGACTCATCAGACCAGGCAACGTTTTTCCAATCTTCAATTGTCCAATTTCGATGAGCTTGTGCAAATTGTAGCCTCAGTTTCCTGTTCTTAGCTGAAAGGAGTGGCACCCGGTGTGGTCTTCTGCTGCTGTAGCCCATCTGCCTCAAAGTTCGACGTACTGTGCGTTCAGAGATGCTCTTCTGGCTACCTTGGTTGTAACGGGTGGCTATTTGAGTCACTGTTGCCTTTCTATCAGCTCGAACCAGTCTGGCCATTCTCCTCTGACCTCTGGCATCAACAACGCATTTCCGCTCACAGAACTGCCGCTCACTGGATGTTTTTTCTTTTTCGGACCATTCTCTGTAAACCCTAGAGATGGTTGTGCGTGAAAATCCCAGTAGATCAGCAGTTTCTGAAATACTCAGACCAGCCCTTCTGGCACCAACAACCATGCCACGTTCAAAGGCACTCAAATCACCTTTCTTCCCCATACTGATGCTCGGTTTGAACTGCAGGAGATTGTCTTGACCATGTCTACATGCCTAAATGCACTGAGTTGCCGCCATGTGATTGGCTGATTAGAAATTAAGTGTTAACGAGCAGTTGGACAGGTGTACCTAATAAAGTGACCGGTGAGTGTAGACTGGAAGGCCATCTGCCTAGGCACTGGATAGCACACTGAGTCATGTTCATGAACACTAAAAAAGGCTAGCAGAAACACATCAGGTAAATTGCCTCTGTGGCTAAGTGGTGGCACTTACTGTCACTACTTCACAATGGTGTGTGACTTGGTGTATGGTTCTCAGAAATCAATGATGAGTTAGCGTGTGCTGCTCTTGAGTGGATTCAGCTTTAGGTTCAATGGCCCCTAATGATCCAGTAATATAACTCCACCTTCAGGTCCTGTTCACCTAGTGACAGTGACTTGATGAATGACTAGTAGTGCATGGTTTAAGAGTGATATTTCTCTTAGGGACTAATTACTGGGAGAACGCTAGTTGAGGACATTAGATAGCTCAATACTGGTCTTGACTTGGTAGTGGGGTGTGATCATCATAACCCACTAGTATACAATTGGTCTTGCATTCATATCATCAAGCAAACTCTAATTGTATGTGAGGTATATGTAAAGCAACAACAATATTTTCCACTCTTGTTGGTATAAACTCCATCACGGTCCTTTTTGAGTGGCTATGTATACCATTCTCACACAATTTTACTCAATACATCAAATTGAGACCATACACCCACCACCATTGTGTTTTTTGTTTTTTTTCAATCAAGTTTATTGAGAGAATTGAAATGGCAAAAACAAAATAGTCAACCATGTTTATTAGCACTTTTAAAATACACTGCTCAAAAAAATAAAGCACACTGAAATAACACATCCTAGATCTGAATGAATGAAATATTCTCGTTGAATGTGATGACCACAATATCACACAAATCATCAATGGAAATCAAAATTATTAACCAATGGAGGCCTGGATTTGGAGTCTCCCCCCCCCCCCCCAAATAAATAAATAAATAAATAAATAAATAAAAAATAAAGTGGAAAAAACACACTACAGGCAGATCTAGCTTTGATGCAGTGTCCTTTAAAACATGTCAAAATGAGACTCCATAGTCTGTGGCCTCCATGTGGCTGTATGACCTCCCTACAACTCCTGGACATGCTCCTGATGAGGCTGTGGATGGTGTCCTGAGGGATCTCCTCCAAGACCTGGACTAAAGCATCTGCCAACTCCTGGACAGTCTGTGGTACATGACATTGGTGGATGGAGCGAGACATGATGTCCCAGATGTGCTCAGGGCTCGTTCACATCTGCGTCGCCCTCTCCGTACTGCAGGTTTCCGTTTCCTGCCTAAAACAGAGGCAGGAGACAGAAACCTGCAGGAGTCTCTCTCACCCATTCATTTGAATGGGTGAGAGAGATGTCCGGCGGTGAGCGTTTTGCGCTCTCCGCCGCGAAACTGGGTTTTATAATCCGGACACAGAGTCGGACATGCAGTACTCTGTGTCCGGATAAAAAAAATCCGGTTTAGTGGCGGAGAGCCTAAAACGCTCACAGCCGGACCCGGTCTATGGTTTCCGTCTTCTGGCATGCAGAAGACGGAAACCATAGAACGGAAAGAAGAACGCAGGTGTGAACCCAGCGTCAATTGGATTCAGGTCTGGAGAATGGGCGGACCAGTCCATAGCTTCAATGCCTTTATCTTGCAGGAACTGCTGACACACTCCAGCCACATGAGGTCTGGCATTGTCCTGCATTAGGAGGAACCCAGGGCCAACCGCACCGGCTTATGGTCTCACGAGGGGTCTGAGGATCTCTTCTTGGTACCTAATGGCAGTCAGGCTACCTCTGGCAAGCACATGGAGGGCTGTACGGCACTCCAAAAGAAACAAAAGAAATTCCACCATTACTGACCCATTGCCAAACCGGTCATGCTGAAGGATGTTACAGGCAGCAGATGGCTCTGTCACATGTGCTAAGTTTGAACTTGCTTTCATCTGTGAAGAGCACAGGGCGCCAGTGGCGATTTTGCCAATCCTGGTGTTCTGTGGCAAATGCCAAGTATCCTGCAAGGTGTTGGGCTGTGAGCACAACCCCTATCTGTGGACATTGGGCCCTCATAACATCCTCATGGAGTCAGTTTCTAATCCTTTGTGCAGACACATGCACATTGTGGCCTACTGGAGGTCATTTTGCAAGGCTCTAGCAGTGCTCCTCCTGTTTCTCCTTGCACAAAGGTGGAGTTAGCGGTCCTGCTGCTGGGTTGTTGCCATCCTGCGACCCCCTCCACGTCTTCTGGTGTACTGGCCTGTCTCCTGGTAGCGCCTTCAACCTCTGGACACTTTGCTGACAGACACAGCAAACATTCTTGTCACAGCTCGCATTGATGTACCATCGTGGATAAGCTGCACTACCTGAGCTTAGTAGGGAGGTCATACAGGCACATGGAGGCCACACACACTACTGAGCCTCATTTTGACATGTTTTAAGGACATTACATCAAAGTCGGATCAGCTTGTAGTGTATTGTTCTACTTTAATTTTGGGGGTGACTCCAAATCCAGGCCTCTATTGGTTAATAAATTTGATTTCCATTAATGATTTTTGTGTGATTTTGTTGTCATCTAGGATGTGTTATTTGAGTGTTCCCTTTATTTTTTTGAGCAGTGTATATCATTAACCCTTTCACTGCCAATCACGTAGCTCTACGTTCTCCCAGGGTGTCACTTGCATAGCCGAGGATGTAGAGGTACATGCTTAACTTCTGATGCCCATATCTCAGGATTCGTTTGGCCTATGAAGATAATTTTAGATTCATTTTAAAGATGAGAATCTCATCTTTAAAATGACACCAAGATCTTCATGTTAACCCTTACTGTGCCAAAGCGATTCACTGCTGAAAACACTATTGGGGATTTAGATCTCATTGACGATCTCGATTCCCGACAGCGTTTTTAACAGCAATTCGCTAAAAATCTGTAAGGGCTATTATTGAAGTTCTTGGTGTCGTTTTAAAGATGAGATTCTCATCTTTAAAATGAATCTAAAATTATCTTCATAGGCCAAACGAGTCCTGAGATACAGGACTTTAAATTGTCCCCCCCTCCCCTCCTGTCTCGGGAAGTATTAGTGAAACAGGAAGGGGAGAAGGACTTGCAGCTGCAGCAGCTTGCACGGAGACACAGACAGAGAAGCTTTTTCTCTAATCTTTGTGGACAACCTCTATGTGACCCTAGGAGGAGGGGGGAGGAGGGATTTAGTCCCTATTTCCCCCCTCCTGTCAATCAGATAGCATACTGATTTGCAGTCTGATTGTCACATACAGGTATAATATAATTCCCCCTGAGCTTTACTAGTGGGGTATTCTTATGTTATACCTCCTGAACACAACCAGGAAGGTTATTGGCGCTGTGACCCAGACATTTACTATTGTCCAGGTCGCAGCACCAAAAAAAAGTTGCACCAAACACTTACACAACACATACAAAGTCATGAATAAAGTTTACATTTCACCCAATCCCTGTCTATATCTGAGCTTTCTAGAGTAAAATACGTCTCTAGTGATGTCCGTTACATGCTAAAATAATAGTAAAAACTATTATCACTAGAGATGAACGTATAGCTTGCTAAAATTTTTATAGGGGGATGGAAAATAATATTTTTATGTAAAGTCCTATTTAATTTGCATGCACAAAATAGAATGGCGCATTTCTGCTATTTTGGCGTTTCTTTAACACCCGCCCCTGTAAATATATACATGTGTGGTATGTATGAACTCCTCACATATTGCAGTTTTTTTGGAAAGTACATTATGTTTGCAGAAAGGGATTGCTTGAGCCGCACTTTAGTGGCAAATTTGAATTTTTGTGCTATTTTTGCTAGCAATCTCTGTTTGCCGCAACATTGCATGAAGGTGGCTGTATATATGAACTATTAAATTGAGTTTTTATATACGGTATGCTGTGCAATCTCAAAAAAGTTAGATTTTGGTGTCACAGTCACAGTTTGGTAGGTGCAGTATAGCTTTATAACATATTAGTGAATAACAGCAAAGTCCTGCCTATCTTCTGTATTAGGGTTTTTCGGAGTCCGAGCTCTTGTTGTAGTTGATGTTTGCGGTACATATAGTACCGTATTTTTCGGACTATAAGACGCACCGGACTATAAGACGCACTAAGGTTTTAGAGGAGGAAAATAGGGAAAAAAAAAATTTTAAGGAAAAAAAATTGGTGAAATATTTAATAACCCAATAATATAATATTTCACCAATGTAAATAGAACCGGGGGCTTTCGGACACAGGGATACCAAATGTGTATGTGTTTCACAGTAATGTTTTTGTTTTATATGTATTCTAGGGATATGGGGGTGATTTGAACATGTCTATCTAATCTATCTATCTGTCTATCTGTCTCTGTCTGTCTGTCTATCTATCTATCTATCTATCTATCTAATCTCATCCATGGATGGAAAGAGACACCCTGCAGTGAAGCTATGCAAGAAGAGAAAAAGGGGCGGGCCAGACGGGTGAAGGAGGTGTGGTTTTCTAAGCAAACTTGAAAACACGCCTCTTTCACCCGTCTGGCTCGTCCCTCCTTCACTGCCTCTCAGATCTTGCTCCTGCAATGAAGCCACACAGGCAGGGAAGTGGGGGCGGGCCAGACGGGTGAAGGAGGCGTGGTTTCAAGCTTGCCGAGAAAACCACGCCTCCTCCTCCCGTTTGGCCCGCCCCTCCTTCCCTGTCTGTGTGGCATCATTGCAGGAGCCAGATCTGAGAGGAAGTGAAGGAGGGACGAGCCAGACGGGTGAAAGAGGCGTGGTTTTCTCGGCAAGCTTGAAACCATGCTTCCTTCACCTGTCTGGCCCCCCCCTACTTCCCTGCCTCTCATATCTCGCTCCTGCAAATACGCGACACAGACAGGGAAGGAGGGGCAGAGCAGGCAGGCACCGTGCTGCTCTCCTTTTGATTCTCATAGACAGGACACAGACGCTGCACACGCTGCATTCGGACTATAAGACGCACACACATTTTCCTCCCATATTGGGAGGAAAAAAAGTGCGTCTTATAGTCCGAAAAATACGGTATATATACACATTGTATAGACCTTAACTTATTATTTTAGATGTATTTTGTATATGAATCTGAGATTGAACATGAGTTTAGGTGCAAATATGTGTTTTAGTGCATTTAAAAAAAAAATGTTTTGTGTTTGTCACTAAGTTGCATGAAGGTGGATGTGGCTATTGATGACCCATTGAGATATATGTAATCTTCAGGTTGTCTACTTTCAAAAAATAAATAGGGTTTAGGGGTTCACTTGCTTTTTATAGGATGATACTTTTTTAGCATTTCCAGCTTCAAAGCAGATTTTTGTTCCTTCCAGTTCTAGCAATTTTCTGAAGACATGTGCATGCAGGTGCAGGCCATAGTGATATGTATGAACTCTGCACATGTTGAATTCTTATTTTTAGGAGGTTTGGTGCATTTAATTTATTGTTTGGTTTCCACTTTTAACAGCTAATATAAATTTATTTGCATTTTTTCATAAAACATTCACTTTAAATCAAAATTGCATGAAGGTGCCTGTTCTTATACAGTACCAAGTTGCATTGAGACAATGCTGCAGGTGTCTACTTTAAGAAAATATATAGGTATGGGGGGGTTGGATGCTTTTTTAATGTTGCAATTTAGCTTTGATTTATCCATCTCAAAACTGTGAAAATTGCTCTGGCTACTGGAGGTGCAAAATTTCCAGAGACCCTTGGCAGCGAAAAGGTTAAAAGGGTTGGCCACTTTCAGACCAATATTGCCAAACAAATGTACAATATAAAGATATACAATTTTCCAATCTACTTTCTGTATCAATTCCTCACGGTTTTCTAGATCTCTGCTTGCTGTCATTCATTCTGTTACTTCTAGAGGATAAAACTCTGACCATGGTCATGTGACTTACGGTCCATGGTCATGTGATGAGCACACAGGTGCACAGCTGATTACCAGGCAGATGTCTGATTATTGTGCTGTGACTAACGAGCGGCACCTGTGTGCTCATCACATGACCATGGACTGTAAATCACATGACCATGATCAGAGTTTTAGCCTCTAGAAGTAACAATGAATGGCAGCAAGCAGAGATCTAGAAAACCGTGAGGAATTGATACAGAAAGTAGATTGGAAAATTGTATATCTTTATATTGTACATTTGTTTGGCAATATTGGTCTGAAAGTGGCCAACCCCTATAAAAGTTACACTTTAGGGTACACAAAATCCTCTCTCTTTTTTTTTCTCTTCTTTTTTGTATACCAGTGTTTCCCAACATTTTTAGAATCTGGGCAATCCTACCAAATAATTTTTGCCAAAAGGCAAAAACTACAGTTCTGATGTGTATATTTTAGCGCAGTTTTTGAAATTACAGCTGGAACCACATTGTGATTTCATGCATTTTTCTGTTGCAGTTTTGATGCAATTGTAGCTGCACCATGTTACAGCATCCTATACTGTCCACCCAGCACATTCAAAAATGTACCTTTTACCATCACCAAACTTCCTTAGTGGTCCCACATAGTATCATGATCCAGTGGCCCACCACACAATACATGCTCCCTAGTGACCATCAGACACCAAATAATGCTCCCCAATAGCCCCCAGAACTTAATAATGCTTCCCAATGGCCCCTAGACACCTAATAATTAGGGTTGAGCGATCGGGTTTGGAAAAGATCGTATTCCGATCGGAATTCCAAACACGATCTTTTCCGGCGGGATCGAGGTCAGAGTTTATGTTCCCACAATGCTTGGCTACTGGCCAATCATTGTGGGAACAGCAAAAATGATGCCTGAAACTCAGGCACCATGTTAGCTATGAGCAGTAATCTCATTGGTTGTTGGCAGCATCATCACACCCCTCTATATAAGGGCGGTGATGATGCTGATGCCACCATTTTGCGGCACATACTAGCTAGGGAGAGGATCTCATTTGTAGCTAGGGTCAGTGTAGGTGTTTAGTTGTGCTAGTGAGGGTGTTATAGTGCTCAGACTGTACATACCTTTCACAAAAGGCATCCGTTCATTTCTGACAACCAGTGGCTGTGTATAATCCAAAAGGCAGCTGTGTCCTCAGATTTATATATATACCTTTCACAAAAAGGGCATCCGTTCATTTCTGAAAACCAGTGGCTGATGGCAGCTCTGTCCTCAGATTTCCAAATTTGTGTGACAGTTTAATTTAGAAGGGGGTGAACTGGATACTCATTGAACATTTTGCACTTTAAAAGGGTTGTCCCATCACAAGGATCCTATCTATACTGCTAGTTTATGTGGATTTAAGACTTTTCCTAAATGCATTGCTTTATCAAAACTGCTTTGTTTGGCCGCTATCTTAATTTATTCACTTCATTGTTTACGCCTGGTTTCTATGGCCCTTGGGATTATCTGCTCATTTGTCAAGTGATGTAGCTGCCTGCTTCTGCCTGCTCTCAGGGGGAGAGGGAGGGGCTGGGAGCAGCTCTGAGCTGTTTGTGTCTTTTAACCCCTTAACGACCGGCCCATAGTAAAATTACGTCGGCACTGACAGGTCCTTCCTGACTGCCCTATAGTAAAATTACGTCGGGCAGTCAGGGAAGGATTCCCTGTCAGTGCCGACGTAAATGGAGCGGATCTTAGCTGTACCTGACAGCTAAGACCCTGCTCCATTACCCCCCATCGGAGGGGTCTCCGATCGGGGGGTTTTAACCCCTTCAGTTCCGTGATCAAACATGATCACGGAACTGAAGCGGTTCCGTGATGCTGCCGGTATGATCGGCACCCCCCGCGGCAAGATCGGGGGGTGCCGATATGAAAAACATGCAGTCTGGGGTCTGGCCAGTGACCCCAGACTGCTAAAGACCCCCAATACCTGGTTGATCCTGCCCGGGGTAAGAGGAAGTCAGACGCAGGCAGCCCCTGCGACTGACTTCCTCTAGACGCTGCAAGACACTGACAGCTGTGTCCTGCAGCGTCTAATAGAGAATTAGTGATGCTTTTATCAAAGCATCACTAATTCAAGTGTCCTAAAGGGACACATGAAAAAGTAAAAGAAAAAAAGTGAAAAATAAATAAATAAAGTTTATAATAAAAATGAATAAAGTTATAAAGCCCCAAAAATGCCCTTTTTTTTTTATAGAAAATGAATTATATTAAAAAAAAAAACCTAAAAATTAATAAAAACAATGCATATTTGGTATCACCGCGTCCGTAACAATCTGTACAATAAAACTGAAGCAATATTTAATGTACACGGTGCACGTCGGAAAAAAAAAAAGGAAAAAACCCGCCGAAAGTAGTGATTTTTCGAATCTTACCTTACAAAATATGCTATAAAAAGTGATCAAAAAGTCATATGCACCCCACAACAGTACCAATAAAAAGCGCAGGTTGTCCCGCAAAAAATAAACCCCCAACCAACACTGTCAACCGAAAAATAAAAATGTTACGCCTCTCAGAAGATGGCGATGCAAAAATCATTGATTTATGTCCCCAAATGTGTTTTTATTCTACAGAATTAGTATCACATAAAAAAATAATACAAATGAGGTATCGCCATAACCGTACCGACCCGCAGAATAAAGGTCACATGTTACTTATACTGTACGCTGCATGGCGCAAAATTAAAAAGGTAAAATGCAATGCCAGAATTGATTTTTTCTTTTTTAAATCCAGCAAAAAAGGGTTAATAAAATGTATTCAATACGTTGTAGGCACCCAAAAATGGTGTCATTACAAAATGCATCTCATCCCGCAAACAACAAGCCCTTATATGGCCGCGTCACCAGAAAAATAAAGAAAATATAGCATCTAGTAATGTGAAGACAAAATCCCGCAAAATCGCCAAATTATTAGAACACGACTGGCTGCGTCAGGAAGGGAATATATAAGCTGTGTGAGCGGATATCAGGGGACACCCCATATTTACAGCTTATGAGCGAAAAGACACCAGAAGTGACCCCCAAAGTGACTCCCAGAGTGACTCCACCAATCATAGGAGCTACTGGGACATAGTAGGGAATTTGGTGTCTGCAATGTTCTCCGCACTGCTTATATATTCCCTCTTCGCCATCCGCTGTGCAGTCACGTCTGGGATACTAATACTCACTACACCCCCTGATAAATTCTTTGAGGGGTGCAGTTTTCAAAATGGGGTCACTCCTTTGGGGAATCCACTTTTCTGGTACCTTACAGGCTCTACAAACATGACATGGCGTCCAGATACCAAACATCTGAATCTGTGCTCCAAAAGCCGCATCACGCTCCTTCCCTTCTGCGCCCTGCTGTGCCCAAACTGTAGTCTATGCCACATGTATGACACATGTATGACACTGGTGTACCCGGGATAATGGACATAATGTCATATGTGGGAATAAACTGATATTAGGGCACAGCCGGACACAGAAGGGAAGAACGGTTATTGGGTTTTTGGAGCGCAGACGGTTTGGTTTTTGGATGCCATGACACTTTTGCAGAGCTGAAACACCAGTAAAGTGGAATCCCCTGATATGTGACCTTATTTTGGAAACTACACCCCTGAAGGATTTATCCAGGGGTACAGAGAGCATTTTAACCCCCAAGTGTTGCTATAACTTATTATCCATAAATGAATACGAAGCTGATTGTGAGAGGTGAAAATGACAATTTTTCCAGGAATCCATCCTTTCAGAGCGTAATATGTTGTGTCCGACTTGTATCAGAGATGAACGCTCTGAAAGTTGTTGTGCCCGGGATACCCGCTTAACAGTTTTTGGAGTGTGTATCTCTGCTGACATAAGTTGGGCACAACATATTGGGCACTGAAATGGCGAATCTCTGGAAAAATTTCATTTTTAACTTCTCATTATCAGCTACGATTTCATTTCTGGAAACTAAATAAATGCAACACTCAAGGGTTAAAAACGCTCGCTACGCCACTTGATAAATCCCATCAGTGGGGTAGTGTCCAAAATGGGGTGACATGTCTGCGGATTCTACTTTATTGGCACTTCAGGGGCTTTGCAAAAGTGACGTCCAAAAACCAAACTGTGCGCCAAAAACCAAAATAGCGCTCCTTCCCTTCTGTGAGCGGCTGTACCCAAATAGCCATTTCTACCCACATATGGCATTAAGTACGTTATCCGGGGTACACCAGTGTCATACATGTGGGCATACACTGCTATTTGGGTACCCAGCAGGGCGCAGATGTGAAGGAGCGATATGTGCTTTTGGAGTTCAGATTTAGATTCTTCGTTTTTGGACACCATGTCACATTTGGGAAGACCCTAAAATTGCCCCTACAAAATGGGGTCACTTCTTGGGGAATTCCAGTTTACTGTCACCTCCAGGGCTCTGCAAAAATGTCATGGCACCCAGAGGGTCCCTCTAACTCTGTACCCCAAAATCTAAAAAGTGCAATGCACCTTCCCTACTGAGCCCTGCTGTGTGCCCAAGCAGCAGTGTACACCCACATATATAACTTTTTTCTACCCGGGATGGCCCACTTAATAGTTTTAGGAGTGCAGGTCTCTGACAACACAAAGTGGGGGCAACGTATTGGGCACCGAAATGGCATATTTCTTTCAAAATTTCAATTTTCATTTTGTACATTAATTTTTTGGAAGAATTTTTAGGCTAAAAGTGATAATACGCCTTGATACATTCTTTGAAGGGTGTAGTTTTTAAAATGGGGTCACCTTTGAGGGGTTTCCATTGTATTGGTACTTTAGGGGCTCAGCAAATGCGACATGGCACCTGAAAACTATTCCAGCAACATCTGCCCTCCAAAAGCCAAATAGCGCTCTTCCCATTCTGAGCCCCACCATGTACCCATACAGCAGATTATGGCCACATATGGGGTATTGCCGTGTTCAGGAGAAATTGTGTAACAAACTGTGGGGGGCTTTTTCTCTTTTAACCCCTTGTGAAAATGAAAACTTTGGGGATAAAGGGACATTTTAGTAATTTTTAACCTACACATCCCAAGGTTAGTAAAATCTGTGAAACGGCTACAGGGTCAAAATACTCAATATACTCCTCAATTAATACCTTAAGGGGTCTAGTTTATAAAATAGGGTCATTTATTGGGGTTTTAAATTATTTTGGTAACGCAAATCTTGTTTGAATGTGCAATGGGCCTGAAACATTTGGAAGCAAAATTTGTGTTCTGAAATCCAGTTGGTGCTCCCTTCTTTTTGGGGCCTACCGTGCATCCGTACATAGGATTAAGGCTACAAAGTGTACATTTTTGAACACGGGAGAAATGGGGCCATCTATTTTGGGGTGTTTTTCTTCATTTTCATGCGTTGTTGTGTAAAAAAAACTGCCTTTAAAATGACTCTTTTGTGTAAAAAATATGAGAATTTTTTGTTTGACACAAATTCTTTTAAAATCTATGGGGTAAAAATACTCACTATATCCCTCAATGAATACCTCAAGGGGTCTAGTTTATAAAATGAGGTCATTTATTGGGGTTTTCAATTGTTTTGGTAACTCAAATCTTGTTTGAATGCGCAATGGGCCTAAAATATCTGCAAACAAAATTTGTCTTAAAATCCAGTTGGTGCTCCCTTCTTTTTGGGCCCTACCGTGCGTCCGTACATAGAATTAAGGCCACAAAGTGTACATTTTTGAACACAGGAGAAATGAGGTCATCTATTTTGGGGTGTTTTTCTTCATTTTCATGTGATATGTGCAAAAAAACTGCCTATAAAATGACACTTTTGTGTAAAAAAATATGAAATTTTTTTGTTTGATGCAAATTTTCTCAAAACTTATGGGGCCAAAGTACTCACTATACCCCTCAATGAATACCTTAAGGGGTCTAGTTTATAAAATGGGGTCATTTATGGGGGGTTTCAATTGCTTTGGTAACTCAAATCTTGTTGAAATGTGCAATGGGCCTAAAATATGTGCAAGCAAAATTTGTGTTTTGAAATCCATTTGGCCCTCCTTACCTCTTAGGCCCTACTATATGTGTGTACATAGGACTAAGGCCACAAAGTGTACATTTTTTAACACGGGAGAAGTGGGGTGATATATTTTGGGGTGTGTTTCTTCTTTTTGATGTGTTGTGTGCAAAAAAACTGGCTTTAAAATGACATATATTTGAAGAAAATGAAAATTTTATTTTTTTCATCATTTGTAATAATTCTTGCAAAACAATATTTGTTTGATCAAAATGCTCACTATACCCCTCAAAGATACCTGAAGGGGTCTAGTTTTACAAATTGGGTCATTTAATGGGGGTTTCTGTCATTATGCCACCTATTCCTGTCTGCAAACATCGCTTGGTACAGGAAAAAATCACAAACTCAAAATTTCCAAATTTTGCTTATAAACTTGATAAACTTCTAAATTGTCTAAATTACTCAAATATGTTAAAATTATTTCAAATATGCTTGAAACACAAAAGGAACATTTAGAAATATATAACTACTAACTTTTTTGCCCTGTATTATTGTGCATATGTGAGATATTGCAGCTGAAAATGGAAAACATTGAAAAATTTTAAAAATTTTCAGCATTTGCGAGTTTTTTAATAAATTTACGCAAGTTATATCAGTCTAATTGTACCTTCTCAGTAAAGTACAACATGTCACGAAAAAACAATATCAGAATTGCTTGGATGCCTAATACTGTTACAGAATTATTCACTGATAAAGTCACACAGGGCAAATTTCCAAAATGTGGCTTGGTCATTAAGGTCCAAAACAGGCTGGTCACTAAGGGGTTAAAGAGGACCTTTCATCAGATTGGGCACAGGCAGTTCCATATACTGCTGGAAAGCCGACAGTGCGCTGAATTCAGCACACTATTGGCTTTCCCGATCTGTGCCCCGGTAAAGAGCTATCGGTGCCTGTACCGTAGTGCTTTACAGTCAGAAGGGCGTTTCTGAAAATCAGTCAGGAACGTCCTTCTCCACACCAGCGCCTATCGCGCTGTACAGTGTGAGCGGGGAGGAACGCCCCCCTCCCCTCTATACTCGTCTATGGACAAGCACTGTGAGCAGAGGTAGGGGGCGTTCCTCCCCGCTCACACTCTACAGCACGATAGGCGCTGCTGTGGAGAAGGACGTTCCTGACAGACTGTCAGAAACGCCCTTCTGACTGTAAAGAGCTACGGTACCGGCACCGAAAGCTCTTTACCCGGGGCACACATCGGGAAAGCCGATAGTGCGCACTGTTGGCTTTCCAGCAGTATATGGAACTGCCTGTGCCCAATCTGATGAAAGGTTCTCTTTAAGTAGTGGAACTTCTCAGATAGGGGAGGTGAGAGCTCCAGGATTTCTGAGCTCTTATCAGTCGGTTTAATTGAATTTGGCTGATAAGGGCTGAGATAGGGAGTCCTCTGTATGTAATGCAAACTCTCTCAAATCCAGCTCTGCTACATCAGCATCACACTGTGGTAATTCATTTACAACCAATCCCATGCAAGTGAAACCCTGCCTACCTATGTGCCGAGAAAAGAAGGAAGTGAAGAGAGCACAACAGCCTGCAGGTTAGTGAACAAGCATCATGGGAATACCCCTTTAAATGACCCAAAGCTTTGTTCAGTGGAATATTAGAAGGAATTCCTTCCAGAAGAAGATGCTTCTAAATATAAAGTAATAAGTTCTTTTCAGAACAACTGTGTCAGGACCTGAGTTGTTTGTAAAATTGTAGTGTGTTTGCTGGGGATTTGAGCTGGTGTCCTGTGGCTCTCTGGTCGTTCTCTTTGCCATTGAGCTGTGGAGTCAGAGATTGGGTATCTGCCTCAGTGTATACTTGAGCTGGCTGGGTGTCTCAGTAGATGCGAGCTTCAGTTGTTTGACATTGCCATCAACCAATCAAGTATTTCTGGGGTCTGTAAAAGACTCACTGCTGGCTTCAGTCCTTGCTGGTTTCCGTTGCTACCAACCAGGATTCTTGGCCCAGTTTAGGAGGAGAGTTTTGTGGAAGTTTTGGGAGGGTGATTTGAAAGTGGTGTGAGTGTTGCCTTGTGTGAAAGTCTGTTTAACCCTCAACATTTCTACTCAACCCCTGTCCTGCATTTCTGGTTGCCTGACACTGTCGTGGTATTAGTGAGATTTTGTTTAGGGCTTCAGGTTTATTTTGCCCATGTCCTGTGATACCCTTTCCTTACGACTCTACTGTTCCTCTCCTCAAACTCCTGTTGTGTGATTATGGTTGTGCTGCGTCTCTTTGTTTTTCAGCACATCCCATCCTGGTTGTTTCTGTTTGTAGCTGCACCTATTCTTTCATTAGGGGTGACCGCATTTAGCATCCCAGTCCCTAGCCTCTTTCAGCACTCTCTCCACCTGTCTCTTAGGTCTTTGTGTTTAGAGAGTCAGAAGTTGTCGGGGCCAAGCTTAGCTTGTGTATAGCTGACCAACACCCTCAGGCAGGGCCTAGTCAGCCGTCATAGTGCCAGGGAGAGTTTTCCTACACCGTTGCCAGAAAGAGCATTATAAAGAAAACGATTGCGACCACCCCGGGAGAACCGTGCAGGAGGCTGGACTGTCACTAAGAGAGCATTATACTTCCTGTGCGTCCTCCTAATACCACCAGCACCTCATACACACAAGCCTTCCTGAGCCCAAAGATCGATCAGGTTCTCCACTTCTGTGTACAGCAAAGAAACCCCCTCAACTCTGCAGAACATAGCAACAAACCCATATTTAATGTAGACTGCAATTCCTCACATGGCTGCAGACTATCATGCCATCCTCATCACTCTGATATTGATGCAGGGCGCTGTCACAGCTTCTCTGCCCTGCTGCTGCTGTGGCAATCCTCACAGCACACAGTGTCTTAAACAAAAGATGGCCACTGCCACACTTCTCCTTCCTTCTTCTTCCCTGGCTCTTACAGAATACTACTTCCTCTCCCTGCTATGACTATTTCCTGTTCCAGCTACAGATCCACCCACCATAGTGTGTGTTGCTATGGAGACCACAGCTCACCAGGACCAGTGATACCAGAGAACAATAGCTTAACAACATTACACAAATGAATACAGAATAAACATAACAACATATACAATCTATCATAACATGTAAGGCCCTTCTATGGCCAAATAACCATTAATAACTCCTGTGAGGGGGTTACACGATGTTGTTACAAAATGTCTCATAGATTTTCTATAGCTCCTGCTGCACATAGAATTTTTTTTTGTATATGTTACAATTTTTCTGAGGCTCATGCGACCACCCCGGGAGAACCGTGCAGGAGGCTGGACTGTCACGGTGACCTTATAGGCACCAGAACTCCCAGGAGAGGTGCACAGGGAAATAGGCAGAGTCAGTTAGATGTGACGCCAGTTGGAGTATTGAGACACCCGCTGGTCCCTGGGCTGAGATGGTGATGTGGGTGCCAGTGCTCTACTCCAACAAAGAGCATTTGCCCAGGGCTTAGCTGCAAGGAAGGCAATGTCCAGGCCAGGATCAGTAGAAGTGCTCACTGCTTTATTGTAACAGGCATCTGCTGGTCACTTGTCCTGTAGCAGTGAGCTGTGGCACAGTGGCTTGTAGCTGGATGACACCTTCCCATGTGTTAGCAGAGAGTCTAAGATGTCTGCAGATCCAGCTTCTGGTCTACTGCAGGGGCTCAGTTACCTTGTAGAGGTAGGTGCAGGCTGCCAGGGTTATAGCTCTGGTTAGCCTGATATAATCCTGCCCTCTTACTGATAGTGATGGGGGCTCTGTCACACAGCTTCTCTGTCCTGCTACTGCTGTGGAAATCCTCACAGCACAGTGTCTGAAACACAAGATGGCCACTGCCACACTTCTCCTTGCTTCTCCTTCCCTGGCTGCTTACAGAATACTACTTCCTGTCTCTGCTGTGACTATTTCCTGTTCCAGCTACAGATCCACTCACTATAGTGTGTGTTGCTATGGAGACCACAGCTCACTAGGACAAGTGAAACCAGAGAACAACAGCTTAACAACATTACACAAATGAATACAGAATAAACATGGCAACATATACAAACTATCATAACATGTAAGGCACTTCTATGGCCAAATAACCATTAGTAACTCCTGTGAGGGGGTTACATCCCTCCCTTCTTGAATGTAGCACGTCCTCGGGCTACCAATAACACAGAAAACAGTCAATGGCTTAAATATCCCATAGTACAAAGTAAATGGAATACACGTTAAATGGGTTAGGAACAAATAATAAACATAGAGGTAGAACTTTGGGCAGTCCAAGCATGGTGTCGCCACTATGGCACCAAGTATATGGCTTATTTGTTGAAGTGAAGATAAACAAAAGTTTCCAAGGCAGATGATCAGCTGAAATGCACAGTCTACTAGGGCTGATCTTGGCATGCTCCTTTAAGGGCTGTAGCGAACTGAGGGTTTACCCTTGTTTACCCTTTGGGATCTCCTTTGAGAAATTGTTTCAGGCTCTGAGGCCTCCTCTCTGTCAACAGGGAGTACCTGAGTGTCTGGAGTCTCTGATACAAAGTCCTCTAAGGAAATGGAGTCACTTGTTTCCCTTGACACAGAAGGAGTCTCTCTTTGCAACGGTGTAACCGTAGGTCTCACAAAGAAGTATAAGTTAGGGGAAGCCAGAGCAAGTCCTAATTCTTTACCATATTGGCCAGGAATGGGTACACAGGGTAATGTCCGTCTTGGTTGTGACAGAGCATGTGGAGTAGCCGGTAGAGATGAGCGAACACTAAAATGTTCGAGGTTCGAAATTCGATTCGAACAGCCGCTCAATGTTCGTGTGTTCGAACGGGTTTCGAACCCCATTATAGTCTATGGGGAACAGATACTCGTTAAGGGGGAAACCCAAATCCGTGTCTGGAGGGTCACCAAGTCCACTATGACACCCCAGGAAATGATGCCAACACCTCTGGAATGACACTGGGACAGCAGGGGAAGCATGTCTGGGGGCATCTAACACACCAAAGACCCTCTATTACCCCAACATCACAGCCTAACAACTACACACTTTACACACTCAATACCACCTCTCTGACAGTAGGAAAACACCTTGAAACATGTGTATTTGGCACTTGCAGTGAGGAGAGCTTGTCACCAGCAGTGAATTTGGCCCTTGTAGTAAGTTGAGGTTGGCACCAACATTTGTTTTGAAAATCAGGGTGGATTGAGCCTCTAACCAGCAGAGTTTGGGCAAATTCATGGTGGAGGGAGCCTCTAAAAACCCCAGTTTGGACCAATTCATGGTGGAGGGAGACTCTAAAAACCCCAGTTTGGACCAATTCATGGTGGAGGGAGCCTCTAAAAACCCCAGTTTGGACCAATTCATGGTGGAGGGAGCCTCTAACCAGCCCAGTTTGGGCAAATTCATGGTGGAGGGAGCCTCTAACCAGCCCAGTTTGGACCAATTAATGGTGGAGGGAGCCTCTAACCAGCCCAGTTTGGACCAATTAATGGTGGAGGGAGCCTCTAACCACCCCAGTTTGGACCAATTCATGGTGGAGGGAGCCTCTAACCAGCCCAGTTTGGACCAATTCATGGTGGAGGGAGCCTCTAAAAAACCCAGTTTGGACCAATTCATGGTGGAGGGAGCCTCTAAACAGCCCAGTTTGGGCAAATTCATGGTGGAGGGAGCCTCTAACCACCCCAGTTTGGACCAATTCATGGTGGAGGGAGCCTCTAAACAGCCAAGTTTGGACCAATTCATGGTGAAGGGAGCCTCTAAAAACCCGTTTGGACCAATTCATGGTGGAGGGAGCCTCTAAAAACCCCAGTTTGGACCAATTCATGGTGGAGGGAGCCTCTAACCAGCCCAGTTTGGGCAAATTCATGGTGGAGGGAGCCTCTAACCAGCCCAGTTTGGACCAATTAATGGTGGAGGGAGCCTCTAACCAGCCCAGTTTGGACCAATTAATGGTGGAGGGAGCCTCTAACCACCCCAGTTTGGACCAATTCATGGTGGAGGGAGCCTCTAACCAGCCCAGTTTGGACCAATTCATGGTGGAGGGA
Organism: Leptodactylus fuscus; assembly: GCF_031893055.1. Classification (NCBI taxonomy): domain Eukaryota; kingdom Metazoa; phylum Chordata; class Amphibia; order Anura; family Leptodactylidae; genus Leptodactylus; species Leptodactylus fuscus. Next base: position 42,917,619 of record NC_134273.1, read on the forward strand.
GCCTCTAAAAAACCCAGTTTGGACCAATTCATGGTGGAGGGAGCCTCTAAACAGCCCAGTTTGGGCAAATTCATGGTGGAGGGAGCCTCTAACCACCCCAGTTTGGACCAATTCATGGTGGAGGGAGCCTCTAAACAGCCAAGTTTGGACCAATTCATGGTGAAGGGAGCCTCTAAAAACCCGTTTGGACCAATTCATGGTGAAGGGAGCCTCTAAAAACCCGTTTGGACCAATTCATGGTGGAGGGAGCCTCTAACCAGCCCAGTTTGGGCAAATTCATGGTGGAGGGAGCCTCTAACCAGCCCAGTTTGGACCAATTAATGGTGGAGGGAGCCTCTAAACAGCCAAGTTTTGGGAAATTCATGGTGGAGGGAGCCTCTAACCAGCCCAGTTTGGACCAATTAATGGTGGAGGGAGCCTCTAACCAGCCCAGTTTGGACCAATTAATGGTGGAGGGAGCCTCTAAACAGCCAAGTTTTGGGAAATTCATGGTGGAGGGAGCCTCTAACCAGCCCAGTTTGGACCAATTCATGGTGGAGGGAGCCTCTAAACAGCCCAGTTTGGGCAAATTCATGGTGGAGGGAGCCTCTAAAAAACCCAGTTTGGACCAATTCATGGTGGAGGGAGCCTCTAATTAGCCCAGTTTGGACCAATTAATTGTGGAGGGAGCCTCTAACCAGCCCAGTTTGGACCAATTAATGGTGGAGGGAGCCTCTAACCAGCCCAGTTTGGACCAATTAATGGTGGAGGGAGCCTCTAATCAGCCAAGTTTTGGGAAATTCATGGTGGAGGGAGCCTCTAACCAGCCCAGTTTGGACCAATTCATGGTGGAGGGAGCCTCTAACCAGCCCAGTTTGGACCAATTCATGGTGGAGGGAGCCTCTAACCAGCCCAGTTTGGACCAATTCATGGTGGAGGGAGCCTCTAACCAGCCCAGTTTGGGCCAATTCATGGTGGAGGGAGCCTCTAAAAAACCCAGTTTGGACCAATTCATGGTGGAGGGAGCCTCTAAACAGCCCAGTTTGGGCAAATTCATGGTGGAGGGAGCCTCTAACCACCCCAGTTTGGACCAATTCATGGTGGAGGGAGCCTCTAAACAGCCAAGTTTGGACCAATTCATGGTGAAGGGAGCCTCTAAAAACCCGTTTGGACCAATTCATGGTGGAGGGAGCCTCTAACCAGCCCAGTTTGGGCAAATTCATGGTGGAGGGAGCCTCTAAACAGCCCAGTTTGGGCAAATTCATGGTGGAGGGAGCCTCTAACCAGCCCAGTTTGGACCAATTCATGGTGGAGGGAGCCTCTAAACAGCCAAGTTTGGACCAATTCATGGTGAAGGGAGCCTCTAAAAACCCGTTTGGACCAATTCATGGTGGAGGGAGCCTCTAACCAGCCCAGTTTGGGCAAATTCATGGTGGAGGGAGCCTCTAAACAGCCCAGTTTGGGCAAATTCATGGTGGAGGGAGCCTCTAACCAGCCCAGTTTGGACCAATTAATGGTGGAGGGAGCCTCTAACCAGCCCAGTTTGGACCAATTAATGGTGGAGGGAGCCTCTAACCACCCCAGTTTGGACCAATTCATGGTGGAGGGAGCCTCTAACCAGCCCAGTTTGGACCAATTCATGGTGGAGGGAGCCTCTAAAAAACCCAGTTTGGACCAATTCATGGTGGAGGGAGCCTCTAAACAGCCCAGTTTGGGCAAATTCATGGTGGAGGGAGCCTCTAACCACCCCAGTTTGGACCAATTCATGGTGGAGGGAGCCTCTAAACAGCCAAGTTTGGACCAATTCATGGTGAAGGGAGCCTCTAAAAACCCGTTTGGACCAATTCATGGTGGAGGGAGCCTCTAACCAGCCCAGTTTGGGCAAATTCATGGTGGAGGGAGCCTCTAAACAGCCCAGTTTGGGCAAATTCATGGTGGAGGGAGCCTCTAACCAGCCCAGTTTGGACCAATTCATGGTGGAGGGAGCCTCTAACCAGCCCAGTTTGGACCAATTCATGGTGGAGGGAGCCTCTAACCAGCCCAGTTTGGACCAATTCATGGTGGAGGGAGCCTCTAAACAGCCCAGTTTGGGCAAATTCATGGTGGAGGGAGCCTCTAAAAAACCCAGTTTGGACCAATTCATGGTGGAGGGAGCCTCTAATTAGCCCAGTTTGGACCAATTAATTGTGGAGGGAGCCTCTAACCAGCAGAGTTGGGGGAAATCATGTTGGAGGGAGCCTAGTATTAGCAGAATTGTGCAACGCTTATGGTGGATGAGTATGAGGATGCGGAGGAATTGGAGAGGTTGAGTACAGACATGGAGTTTCATGTTGGGGTGCTTTACACAGGTGGGCACAAAAATGAAGGCTCTATCCAGTGGTGGTTCATTTTTATCAAAGTGAGCCGGTCGGCACTCTCAGCTGACAGACGGGTGCGCTTGTCAGTGATGATGCCACCGGCTGCACTGAACACCCTCTCAGATAGGACGCTGGCGGCAGGACAGGACAGCACCTCCAAGGCATATAGGGCAAGTTCAAGCCACAGGTCCAACTTCGACACCCAATACGTGTAGGGCGCAGAGGGGTCGGAGAGGACAGGGCTGTGGTCGGAAAGGTATTCCCGCAACATGCGCCTATACTTCTCACGCCTGGTGACACTAGGACCCTCCGTGGCGGCACTTTGGCGAGGGGGTGCCATCAAGGTGTCCCAGACCTTAGACAGTGTGCCCCTCGTTTGTGTGGACCGGTGAGAACTTGGTTGCCTACTGGAGGAACTGCCCTCCCTGCCGCCAACGTCACATGCTGGAAACATCTCCATCATATTCTGCACCAATTGCCTGTGGCAAGCATTGATGCGATTGGCCCTCCCCTCTACCGGAATAAAAGACGAGATGTTGTTTTTATACCGGGGGTCAAGGATAGCAAAGATCCAGTACTGGTTGTCCTCCATGATTTTGACAATACGCTTGTCGGTTGTAAAGCACCCCAACATGAACTCAGCCATGTCTGCCACAGTGTTAGTTGGCATGACTCCTCTGGCCCCACCGGAAAGTTCAATCTCCATTTCCTCCTCATCCTCCATGTCTACCCATCCGCGCTGCAACAATGGGACGATTCGAAGTTGCCCGGAAGCCTCCTGTATCACCATCACATCATCGGACAACTCTTCTTCCTCCTCCTCCTCCTCCTCCTCCTCCATTAAACGCAGTGAAGCGGACAGATGTGTGGACCTACTCTCCAGCTGTGACGGATCGGATGCTATCCCTAACTCCTCTGTGTGATCTGAGTTATCCCTGATGTCAATCAGGGATTCTCTCAGAACACACAAGAGCGGGATTGTAAGGCTCACCATCGCATCCTCAGAGCTCACCCTCCTTGTGGACTCCTCAAAGACCCGTAGGATGTCACAAAGGTCTCTCATCCATGGCCACTCATGGATGTGAAACTGAGGCAGCTGACTTTGTGGCACCCTAGGGTTTTGTAGCTGGTATTCCATCAAAGGTCTCTGCTGCTCAACCACTCTATTCAACATCTGAAACGTTGAGTTCCAGCGTGTGGGGACGTCGCACAAAAGCCGGTGTTGTGGCACATGCAGGCGTTGCTGGAGAGATTTTAAGCTAGCAGCGGCTACTGTCGACTTGCGAAAGTGGGCGCACATGCGCCGCACTTTCACCAGTAGCTCTGGAACATTGGGGTAGCTCTTTAGGAAACGTTGCACCACTAGGTTGAAGACGTGGGCCAGGCATGGAACATGTTGGAGTCCGGCAAGCTCCAGAGCTGCTACCAGGTTCCGGCCGTTATCACAAACGACCATGCCTGGGCCCAGGTGCAGCGGCTCAAACCATATTGCCGTCTCATCGAGGAGGGCATCCCTCACCTCGGAGGCAGTGTGCTGTCTGTCCCCCAAGCTGATCAGCTTCAGCACAGCCTGCTGATGTCTACCAACGCCAGTGCTGCAACGTTTCCAACTCGTAGCTGGGGTCAATCTAACAGCGGAGGAGGAGGCGGTGGCGGAGGAGGAGGCGGTGGCGGAGGAGGAGGCGGTAGAGGAGGAGGAGGAGGAGGGGGGTGTTCTTCTCGTGTCCCTGCCAGGAATGTTAGGCGGGGAGACGAGGTACACCGGGCCAGTTTGGGAAGCAGTCCCAGCCTCAACTACATTCACCCAGTGTGCCGTCAGTGAAATGTAGCGTCCCTGTCCGCATGCACTTGTCCACGCGTCGGTGGTCAAGTGGACCTTTGTGCAAAGCGCGGAACTAAGGGCCCGCCTGATGTTGAGTGACACGTGCTGGTGCAAGGCGGGGACGGCACACCGGGAGAAGTAGTGACGGCTAGGGACGGCATAGCGAGGTGCCGCAGTTGCCATCAGGTCCAGGAAGGCGGGAGTTTCAACAAGCCGGAACGCCAACATCTCCTGGGCCAGCAGTTTAGCGATGTTGGCGTTCAAGGCTTGCGCGTGTGGGTGGTTAGCAGTGTATTTCTGCCGCCGCTCCAATGTCTGAGAGATGGTGGGTTGTTGTAAAGAAACGCCTGATGGTGCCTTTGATGGTGCAGGAGAAGGAGATAAGACAGGACCAGGGGAGGATGAGGTAGAAGTCAACAAAGTGGCGGAGGCAGATGAAGTGGTGTCCTGGCTCGTCCTCTGGAGTGCATCGCCAGCACAGTCAGCAGTGGCAGTGGCAGAGGCAGAGGCAGAGGCAGTGGCAGTGGCGTGAACGGCAGGCGGCCTTTGTCCTGCCGTTGCTGCCTGCCACTGATTCCAGTGCTTGGATTCCAAATGACGGCGCATTGAAGTGGTGGACAGGTTGCTCTTCTCAGAGCCCCTAATCAATTTCGAGAGGCAAATTGTGCAGACAACACTATATCTGTCCTCGGCGCATTCCTTGAAAAAACTCCACACCTTCGAGAAACGTGCCCTCGAGGTGGGAGTTTTTTGGGGCTGGGTACGAACTGGAACATCTTGGGAGATTCCGGGTGTGGCCTGGCTTCGCCTAAGCTGCTGACCTCTGCCTCTGCCTCTAGCTACCCTTTTTGGTGCTGCACCTGCCTCAACATCCACACTACTTTCCCCGCTTGACATCCCCCCTGTCCAGGTCGGGTCAGTGTCCTCATCATCCACCACTTCCTCTTCCAACTCCTGTCTCATCTCCTCCTCCCGCACAATGCGCCGGTCAACTGGATGCCCTGACGGCAACTGCGTCACATCATCGTCGATGAGGGTGGGTTGCTGGTCATCCACCACCAAATCGAACGGAGATGGAGGAGACTCTAGTGTTTGAGCATCTGGACACAGATGCTCCTCTGTTAGGTTCGTGGAATCGTGACGTGGAGAGGCAGGTTGAGGGACAATGAAAGGAGCGGAGAACAGCTCTGGGGAGCAGGGACAGTTTGGGTTATTGTTCTGTAAAGCTTTGGAATTTTGGGAGGAAGGAAGACAAGACTGTTGGGTAATAGGAGGAGAGGAGGCAGAGTCTGACTGGCTGCTGGACAATGTGCTGTAAGCGTTCTCTGACAGCCATTGCAAGACCTGTTCCTGGTTCTCGGGCCTACTAAGGTTTGTACCCTGCAGTTTAGTTAATGTGGCAAGCAACCCTGGCACTGTGGAGTGGCGCAATGCTTGCTGCCCCACAGGAGTAGGCACGGGACGCCCTGTGGCTTCACTGCTACCTTGCTCCCCAGAACCATTCCCCCGACCTCGCCCACGGCCTCGTCCACGTCCCTTTCCGGGAGCCTTGCGCATTTTGAATTCCTAGTTAGAAATTGGCACTGTATACCAGTAGTAAAAATTGTGGGTGCACGTAACCCCAATATATTCTTTGAATTCCCAGTCAGAAACTGGCACTATATGGCAGTAGCAAGAAATGAGGGTATTTGTATTCCCAATATACTCTTTGAATTCCCAGTCAGACAATGGCACTGTATACCAGTAGTAAAAATTGTGGGTGCACGTAACCCCAATATATTCTTTGAATTACCAGTCAGAAACTGGCACTATATGGCAGTAGCAAGAAATGAGGGTATTTGTATTCCCAATATACTCTTTGAATTCCCAGTCAGACAATGGCACTGTATACCAGTAGTAAAAATTGTGGGTGCACGTAACCCCAATATATTCTTTGAATTACCAGTCAGAAACTGGCACTATATGGCAGTAGCAAGAAATGAGGGTATTTATAACCCCAATATATTCTTTGAATTCCCAGTCAGAAACTGGCACTATATGGCAGTAGCAAGAAATGAGGGTATTTGTATTCCCAATATACTCTTTGAATTCCCAGTCAGACAATGGCACTGTATACCAGTAGTAAAAATTGTGGGTGCACGTAACCCCAATATATTCTTTGAATTACCAGTCAGAAACTGGCACTATATGGCAGTAGCAAGAAATGAGGGTATTTGTATTCCCAATATACTCTTTGAATTCCCAGTCAGACAATGGCACTGTATACCAGTAGTAAAAATTGTGGGTGCACGTAACCCCAATATATTCTTTGAATTACCAGTCAGAAACTGGCACTATATGGCAGTAGCAAGAAATGAGGGTATTTATAACCCCAATATATTCTTTGAATTCCCAGTCAGACAATGGCACTGTATACCAGTAGTAAAAATTGTGGGTGCACGTAACCCCAATATATTCTTTGAATTCCCAGTCAGAAACTGGCACTATATGGCAGTAGCAAGAAATGAGGGTATTTATAACCCCAATATATTCTTTGAATTCCCAGTCAGACAATGGCACTGTATACCAGTAGTAAAAATTGTGGGTGCACGTAACCCCAATATATTCTTTGAATTCCCAGTCAGAAACTGGCACTATATGGCAGTAGCAAGAAATGAGGGTATTTATAACCCCAATATATTCTTTGAATTCCCAGTCAGACAATGGCACTGTATACCAGTAGTAAAAATTGTGGGTGCACGTAACCCCAATATATTCTTTGAATTACCAGTCAGACACTGGCACTATATGGCAGTAGCAAGAAATGAGGGTATTTGTATTCCCAATATATTCTTTGAATTCCCAGTCAGACAATGGCACTGTATACCAGTAGTAAAAATTGTGGGTGCACGTAACCCCAATATATTCTTTGAATTCCCAGTCAGAAACTGGCACTATATGGCAGTAGCAAGAAATGAGGGTATTTATAACCCCAATATATTCTTTGAATTCCCAGTCAGACAATGGCACTGTATACCAGTAGTAAAAATTGTGGGTGCACGTAACCCCAATATATTCTTTGAATTACCAGTCAGACACTGGCACTATATGGCAGTAGCAAGAAATGAGGGTATTTGTATTCCCAATATATTCTTTGAATTCCCAGTCAGACAATGGCACTGTATACCAGTAGTAAAAATTGTGGGTGCACGTAACCCCAATATATTCTTTGAATTCCCAGTCAGAAACTGGCACTATATGGCAGTAGCAAGAAATGAGGGTATTTGTATTCCCAATATACTCTTTGAATTCCCAGTCAGACAATGGCACTGTATACCAGTAGTAAAAATTGTGGGTGCACGTAACCCCAATATATTCTTTGAATTCCCAGTCAGAAACTGGCACTATATGGCAGTAGCAAGAAATGAGGGTATTTGTATTCCCAATATACTCTTTGAATTCCCAGTCAGACAATGGCACTGTATACCAGTAGTAAAAATTGTGGGTGCACGTAACCCCAATATATTCTTTGAATTCCCAGTCAGAAACTGGCACTATATGGCAGTAGCAAGAAATGAGGGTATTTATAACCCCAATATATTCTTTGAATTCCCAGTCAGACAATGGCACTGTATACCAGTAGTAAAAATTGGGGGTGCACGTAACCCCAATATATTCTTTGAATTCCCAGTCAGAAACTGGCACTATATGGCAGTAGCAAGAAATGAGGGTATTTGTATTCCCAATATACTCTTTGAATTCCCAGTCAGACAATGGCACTGTATACCAGTAGTAAAAATTGTGGGTGCACGTAACCCCAATATATTCTTTGAATTACCAGTCAGAAACTGGCACTATATGGCAGTAGCAAGAAATGAGGGTATTTGTATTCCCAATATACTCTTTGAATTCCCAGTCAGACAATGGCACTGTATACCAGTAGTAAAAATTGTGGGTGCACGTAACCCCAATATATTCTTTGAATTACCAGTCAGAAACTGGCACTATATGGCAGTAGCAAGAAATGAGGGTATTTATAACCCCAATATATTCTTTGAATTCCCAGTCAGACAATGGCACTGTATACCAGTAGTAAAAATTGTGGGTGCACGTAACCCCAATATATTCTTTGAATTCCCAGTCAGAAACTGGCACTATATGGCAGTAGCAAGAAATGAGGGTATTTGTATTCCCAATATACTCTTTGAATTCCCAGTCAGACAATGGCACTGTATACCAGTAGTAAAAATTGTGGGTGCACGTAACCCCAATATATTCTTTGAATTCCCAGTCAGAAACTGGCACTATATGGCAGTAGCAAGAAATGAGGGTATTTGTATTCCCAATATACTCTTTGAATTCCCAGTCAGACAATGGCACTGTATACCAGTAGTAAAAATTGTGGGTGCACGTAACCCCAATATATTCTTTGAATTCCCAGTCAGAAACTGGCACTATATGGCAGTAGCAAGAAATGAGGGTATTTGTATTCCCAATATACTCTTTGAATTCCCAGTCAGACAATGGCACTGTATACCAGTAGTAAAAATTGTGGGTGCACGTAACCCCAATATATTCTTTGAATTACCAGTCAGAAACTGGCACTATATGGCAGTAGCAAGAAATGAGGGTATTTATAACCCCAATATATTCTTTGAATTCCCAGTCAGACAATGGCACTGTATACCAGTAGTAAAAATTGGGGGTGCACGTAACCCCAATATATTCTTTGAATTCCCAGTCAGAAACTGGCACTATATGGCAGTAGCAAGAAATGAGGGTATTTGTATTCCCAATATACTCTTTGAATTCCCAGTCAGACAATGGCACTGTATACCAGTAGTAAAAATTGTGGGTGCACGTAACCCCAATATATTCTTTGAATTACCAGTCAGAAACTGGCACTATATGGCAGTAGCAAGAAATGAGGGTATTTGTATTCCCAATATACTCTTTGAATTCCCAGTCAGACAATGGCACTGTATACCAGTAGTAAAAATTGTGGGTGCACGTAACCCCAATATATTCTTTGAATTACCAGTCAGAAACTGGCACTATATGGCAGTAGCAAGAAATGAGGGTATTTGTATTCCCAATATACTCTTTGAATTCCCAGTCAGACAATGGCACTGTATACCAGTAGTAAAAATTGTGGGTGCACGTAACCCCAATATATTCTTTGAATTACCAGTCAGAAACTGGCACTATATGGCAGTAGCAAGAAATGAGGGTATTTATAACCCCAATATATTCTTTGAATTCCCAGTCAGACAATGGCACTGTATACCAGTAGTAAAAATTGTGGGTGCACGTAACCCCAATATATTCTTTGAATTCCCAGTCAGAAACTGGCACTATATGGCAGTAGCAAGAAATGAGGGTATTTGTATTCCCAATATACTCTTTGAATTCCCAGTCAGACAATGGCACTGTATACCAGTAGTAAAAATTGTGGGTGCACGTAACCCCAATATATTCTTTGAATTCCCAGTCAGAAACTGGCACTATATGGCAGTAGCAAGAAATGAGGGTATTTATAACCCCAATATATTCTTTGAATTCCCAGTCAGACAATGGCACTGTATACCAGTAGTAAAAATTGTGGGTGCACGTAACCCCAATATATTCTTTGAATTCCCAGTCAGAAACTGGCACTATATGGCAGTAGCAAGAAATGAGGGTATTTGTATTCCCAATATACTCTTTGAATTCCCAGTCAGACAATGGCACTGTATACCAGTAGTAAAAATTGTGGGTGCACGTAACCCCAATATATTCTTTGAATTCCCAGTCAGAAACTGGCACTATATGGCAGTAGCAAGAAATGAGGGTATTTGTATTCCCAATATACTCTTTGAATTCCCAGTCAGACAATGGCACTGTATACCAGTAGTAAAAATTGTGGGTGCACGTAACCCCAATATATTCTTTGAATTACCAGTCAGAAACTGGCACTATATGGCAGTAGCAAGAAATGAGGGTATTTGTATTCCCAATATATTCTTTGAATTCCCAGTCAGACAATGGCACTGTATACCAGTAGTAAAAATTGTGGGTGCACGTAACCCCAATATATTCTTTGAATTCCCAGTCAGAAACTGGCACTATATGGCAGTAGCAAGAAATGAGGGTATTTGTATTCCCAATATACTCTTTGAATTCCCAGTCAGACAATGGCACTGTATACCAGTAGTAAAAATTGTGGGTGCACGTAACCCCAATATATTCTTTGAATTACCAGTCAGAAACTGGCACTATATGGCAGTAGCAAGAAATGAGGGTATTTGTATTCCCAATATACTCTTTGAATTCCCAGTCAGACAATGGCACTGTATACCAGTAGTAAAAATTGTGGGTGCACGTAACCCCAATATATTCTTTGAATTACCAGTCAGAAACTGGCACTATATGGCAGTAGCAAGAAATGAGGGTATTTGTATTCCCAATATACTCTTTGAATTCCCAGTCAGACAATGGCACTGTATACCAGTAGTAAAAATTGTGGGTGCACGTAACCCCAATATATTCTTTGAATTACCAGTCAGAAACTGGCACTATATGGCAGTAGCAAGAAATGAGGGTATTTATAACCCCAATATATTCTTTGAATTCCCAGTCAGACAATGGCACTGTATACCAGTAGTAAAAATTGTGGGTGCACGTAACCCCAATATATTCTTTGAATTCCCAGTCAGAAACTGGCACTATATGGCAGTAGCAAGAAATGAGGGTATTTGTATTCCCAATATACTCTTTGAATTCCCAGTCAGACAATGGCACTGTATACCAGTAGTAAAAATTGTGGGTGCACGTAACCCCAATATATTCTTTGAATTCCCAGTCAGAAACTGGCACTATATGGCAGTAGCAAGAAATGAGGGTATTTATAACCCCAATATATTCTTTGAATTCCCAGTCAGACAATGGCACTGTATACCAGTAGTAAAAATTGTGGGTGCACGTAACCCCAATATATTCTTTGAATTCCCAGTCAGAAACTGGCACTATATGGCAGTAGCAAGAAATGAGGGTATTTGTATTCCCAATATACTCTTTGAATTCCCAGTCAGACAATGGCACTGTATACCAGTAGTAAAAATTGTGGGTGCACGTAACCCCAATATATTCTTTGAATTCCCAGTCAGAAACTGGCACTATATGGCAGTAGCAAGAAATGAGGGTATTTGTATTCCCAATATACTCTTTGAATTCCCAGTCAGACAATGGCACTGTATACCAGTAGTAAAAATTGTGGGTGCACGTAACCCCAATATATTCTTTGAATTACCAGTCAGAAACTGGCACTATATGGCAGTAGCAAGAAATGAGGGTATTTGTATTCCCAATATATTCTTTGAATTCCCAGTCAGACAATGGCACTGTATACCAGTAGTAAAAATTGTGGGTGTATATAGCCCCAATTCTATTGCTAGGGGACTTGCAGGGTATTTCTGGGGTGAAGGTGGGGGGGCACACCGTTGGAACGGGTATCGGGGTATATATCGGGTATACGGGAATACACTGACAGTGTATTCCATTCAGGATCCTGGGAAAGCTGGGTTGCGGCGATTGAGCCCGTCAGTGCCACGTTACACTGACAAGCTTCTCCCTGGAATTTAGCTCTTACAAGAGCTGTTGGTTGTCTTCTCCTTCCTATCCTAGCCTGTCCCTGCCTACCCAGAATCTAAGCCCTAGCTAGCTGGACGGAAACCTCCGTCCCCGGTGAATTGCAAGCTCAGAATGACGCGAAGCTGGGCTGCGCTGTTCTTTTAAATTAGAGGTCACATGTTTTCGGCAGCCAATGGGTTTTGCCTACTTTTTTCAACGTCACCGGTGTCATAGTTCCTGTCCCACCTACCCTGCGCTGTTATTGGAGCAAAAAAGGCGCCAGGGAAGGTGGGAGGGGAATCGAGTAATGGCGCACTTTACCACGCGGTGTTCGATTCGATTCGAACATGCCGAACAGCCTAATATCCGATCGAACATGAGTTCGATAGAACACTGTTCGCTCATCTCTAGTAGCCGGTAACCGACGGGTCACTCTAGTACTTGTATAAGAGGAGGGACAGACTTTGAGATCATCTCGAGACACTAGCTGGGATAGACCTTCTCCATCCTCTGGAACAATTTTACACACTTTAGAGTTATCATGTGGTGCCTCTTGGACAACATAGGCTTTGTCTTCCCAACGATCCTCTAACTTATGATGCCTAACATGTCGCCTTTTTAGGACCTTATCTCCAGGTTGCAAGGGTTGAGCATTTGCTCCTTTGTCATACTGGAGAGCCTGTTTGTGTCTAGCCTGGTCCAGAGATTTACACACAAGTTCCTGAAGTTCTCTATTAACCCTTAGTCTTTCTGCTACCCAAGTGTCATTTGGTAAAGGTGGGGACCTAACCTCTGTAATCACTCCCATTTGGTGATCAGCGGGGAGCTGTCCTATCTGTCCTCTAAGGAGGTATGCAGGAGTGTACCCTGTGGAATCCTGTCTGGTGTTATTATAGATCTCAGTGATCTCTGGCAATAGCTCTGGCCACTCAGATCGTTTTTCACGGGCAACTGTTCTCAGCATGTTGATAATGATTTGATTGGCTTTTTCACAAAGACCATTACCCTGGGGATGGTAGGCTGTAGTGCGGATCTTTTGACACCCATAGAGATTGCAGAACTCTTGAAAAAGCTCTAACTCAAATGCAGGACCTTGATCAGTAAGGATCTTTTCAGGATAACCGTAGGGTCGCCCAAAATGTCTTTGGAATTCCCGAGCTGCTGTTTTACCAGTGAGATCTTTTACATGGACTACAACCATGAATTTTGAAAAATGATCAATCATTGTTAGTGCATAAGTGTAACCTGACCGACTTGGAGTCAACTTGACGTGGTCAAGCGCTACCAACTCTAGTGGTCTGACTGTGACAATGCCCTGTAGAGGGGCCCGTTGGTTAGATCCTCTCCGCAAAGCACATTGTGCACAATCCCGGCACCACTGTTCAATTTGAGGGCGCATTCCCACCCAGTAGAAACGATCCTTAATGGTTCGTTCTGTCTTTTGGGCATTGAAATGTCCTGACTGATTATGATACGCATCCAAGATCAAAGGAGCGTCTTGTCTTGGTATCACAATCTGAAACACTCGCTCATGGGTACGAGGATTTACATAACGGCGGACCAGTTTTCCCTGCAGATAGGTTAAACGACCGCGCTCTCGCCAAAGATTTTGAAGTTCAGGGCTTGCATTGTTATCTGGACCTATTGAATTAGAATCTTTTAAAAGGTCTTTTAATCTTTGCAATGTTGGATCTTGTTTTTGGACTTGTTCCCAATCCATATGATGGAGGGACTCAACTCGCACGGTCTGAAGGGTACAATATTTGGTCCGGACATTTTGATTAACACGTTGAGTGACTTTGTCATAGAAGTCAGGGAGTTCAATTTCTTCCCATATATCAGGGTCATCTAGGTCATTAGTTGACTCTTGGGGTAACCGAGATAAAATGTCAGCATTAACATTCTCCCTCCCTGCACGGAATTTTAAGGTAAACTGATAATTGGCAAGACGTGAAGCCCAACGCTGCTCAATTGCTCCCAATTTGGCAGTGCTAAGATGGGTCAGAGGATTATTATCTGTGTATGCAACAAAAGGAGTGGCGGTGAGATAATGATGGAATTTTTCGGTAACCGCCCAAACCAAGGCCAGAAACTCCAACTTAAAGGAGCTATAGTTAGAGTCATTACGTTCAGTTGCCCGAAGCGAACGACTGGCAAATGCAATGGGTCTAATCAAACCTTCTTGTTTCTGGGACAGGACAGCACCAAGTCCAGTTTTACTTGCGTCTGTTTGCAGAATGAACGGTTTACTGTAATCAGGGTAAGCAAGGACATTTGGACCGACTAAGGCCGCTTTTAATTCATCAAATGCTTTTTGCATTTCAGGGGTCCATTGGATAGTTGGACTCTTACCAGATCGGGTGGTAGACTGACCTATCAGTACAGCCTGTAAGGGTGCAGCAATCCGGGCAAAGTTTTTTACAAATCGGCGGTAATAACCGGCGAACCCAAGGAATCTACGGATGTCTTTTACCGTTTCAGGAGTTGGCCAGTCGCGTATCCGTTCAGTGTACTGAGGATCTGGCGACACCCCATCAGCGCTCACAATGTGTCCCAGGTATTGGATTTCAGATTTTAGGAGATGGCATTTGGAAGGCTTGAGTTTCAGACCATAGCGATCCAAAGACTCAAACACTCTCGCAAGGTGATCCAAATGCTCTGCATATGTCCTGGAGTAAACAATTATATCATCCAGATATAACAGGACAGACTCAAAGTTTAGATGACCTAAACAGAATTCCATGAGCCGTTGGAATGTGGCAGGCGCATTACACAACCCAAATGGCATCCGGTCAAATTCAAACAGACCCATTGGTGTTGTGAAGGCAGTTTTTTCAGCATCACCTGGGGACATAGGGACCTGCCAGTATCCACTGGTAAGGTCCAGGACAGAGAAGTAGGCTGCAGACTGAAGAGCTGCAAGGGACTCCTCTATCCGGGGCAGCGGATACGCATCCTTGTGGGTGATATCATTCAATTTGCGGTAATCCACGCAAAGGCGAATGGTACCGTCCTTCTTTTTGACAAGTACTAAGGGAGCAGCCCAAGGGCTTCGGCTGTCCCTTATGACACCAGAATCCTTCATGTTTTGGAGTAAGCCTTTTACTTGTTGGTATTGTGCTGGGGGAATGGGCCTATGTCTTTCCTTGATGGGAGGATGATCACCAGTTTGAATTGTGTGTTCTACTGCAGTGACATGCCCAAAGTCCATAGGGGACTTGCTGAAAATGTGTTCGAATTCGTGAACTACCCGCAATACCCCTTCCAGCTGAGATGAAGGCGTCTCAGGGGTTCCAAGGTGAATCTCTTGCCACCATTCTTTTTGCTCCCCAGTGGGGGTATCTGTGGGTTGTGATTTGGTGGTCTGAGCTTCACAATGGACTCTTTGGAGGCAATCAGCATCCTGAACTCTGGATAATTTGGCAACCACTGTATACCGAGGTAGTGTAACTTCAGAATCCCCAAAATTCAACAATTGTATAGGGACTCGTCCATGGGTCACCTTAGCCAAACTACGGGCAGCAATAACTGTACGATCCGTAGGCATTGACTCGATGAGCACGGAGTAATCCCTGCCTTTGACACCAAACCTGGCCCGGCACCAGACCATCATCACATGACCAGGTGGTAAGATGATGGGTCTAGCGTCAGTCACCCTAGCTTTTCCAATCTCACCTTGGGAAAGTTGGACCTGTTGTTGTTGGACCAAAACCTTAATGGCCTTATGGTAGATGTGTCTCTCTTTTGGAGCGACTATTTGAAGAGTGTCAGACAAGGCAGCAATGGCTTCATCAAAACAATTAACTAAGACATTGGTCCCAATGATGATGGAGGGAGTGTCTCTGTCTTTGGCAACGTCCACAATGACAATCCCTTGATCCTTCAGTTCGGTTTTGCCAATCTTAAGGGTGGCTAGGAAGTATCCTACCTGTTTAAGTTCTTGTCCATTGCTGGCAATTAGAGTCACATGCTCATGAGGATTGCATGGTTGTAGCTGATCTTGAGACCAATATTTTTCAAACTGGGCAAGGGGCATGGTAGTCATCTGTGATCCCGTATCCAAGAGAGCAGTCAGTGGGATGTTGTTCATATTGATGGAAAGGATAGGACGGTCTCCAATGAAACGTCGGCCCCATTCAGGTGATAGTGGACCATGGTGGTGGTTGTCTCCTGGGGGTAGGTCCTCTGCCCCAGGACGGCCTAGTTTAAAGACTGGCATTCTCGTTCAACATGTCCTGGTAAATGACAACTTCGACAGATGGGCCTTCCGGATGAATCAAACTGGTCCGTGACCCTGCGACCGGGTCGGAATAACGGTCTGCGTGAATACTGACGTGGCGAAGGTCGCTGCCAGTGCCGGGATGAGGGAGACCTCGGTGGTGTCAGCTGAAGGTCATCCACTTTTTTGCAAAGCTTAATTAGATTCTTTGAAAGTTCAGCGATTTGTCCTTGGAGTTCAAGGTTGGAGTCAGAAGGTTGGATCTGTGCGCACTGAGAAATGGGTTGTTGGATTACACAGGGCGGAGGTGCTGTAGAAGCTGAGGGCACATTATGCTGCTCCTCTGGCATTGTGTCCACTTTAAGGATTTGGATGGCTGTCTCTTTAAATAGGTTGAAGGGTCGGTCAGGGTCTTGAGAGTTAAGCATACGTAGTTGCATTTTAACTGCATCAGGTGTAGCACTCTCGATGAATTGCTCCTTCAGCGTGCAATCATAATTGTGAAGCTCATGAGGATCTAGTTGCGCAACCTGGCGGAGAGCTTCATCCAAGCTCAGAGCATAGTCTCTAAGACTTTCACCTGCGTTCTGCTTGCGGCTAAAGAACCGAGCTTTTAGTTCTGACAGAGTCTTAGTTTCAAATATGGCGCGCAGTTTATCAAAAATTTGCTTAACAGTTTGTTTCTCCTTAACATCCCAGGACTTAACTTCACGGAGGGCTGCTCCTCCCATCTGACCCATTAAGATAGCAACCTTCTGCTCAGCAGTGAGGGGATAAACTTTGAAAGTTGCTTGCATCTTTTCTTTAAAGTCCTTTAGGGTATTTGGCTCGCCTACATAGAGTGGCAGCCATGGCACGCCTGGGTAATAAGGCATTGTGATTGGCATTACTGCAGCTGTGGGGGCTGAAACACTACACCCCTCTTCCTCATTACTGAACCCTTGGTGTTTAAAACTGACAAAATCCCTTTTTTCTTTGTTCCTAAACATACTGGCAGTACGTGGCTCACCTGCTGTTGCCTGTGCTGTAGATTCAGGTATAGCGTGCGATGCAGGGCCAAGATGGCGATACTGCACAGTGTCGCAGTCACAGATCCTTTTTCCTGCCAGCAGCTCAAGTGCCTCCCTTCTTTTTACAATGGCACAGCAATCCTGTTCGTGACGCCAACTGCGACCACCCCGGGAGAACCGTGCAGGAGGCTGGACTGTCACGGTGACCTTATAGGCACCAGAACTCCCAGGAGAGGTGCACAGGGAAATAGGCAGAGTCAGTTAGATGTGACGCCAGTTGGAGTATTGAGACACCCGCTGGTCCCTGGGCTGAGATGGTGATGTGGGTGCCAGTGCTCTACTCCAACAAAGAGCATTTGCCCAGGGCTTAGCTGCAAGGAAGGCAATGTCCAGGCCAGGATCAGTAGAAGTGCTCACTGCTTTATTGTAACAGGCATCTGCTGGTCACTTGTCCTGTAGCAGTGAGCTGTGGCACAGTGGCTTGTAGCTGGATGACACCTTCCCATGTGTTAGCAGAGAGTCTAAGATGTCTGCAGATCCAGCTTCTGGTCTACTGCAGGGGCTCAGTTACCTTGTAGAGGTAGGTGCAGGCTGCCAGGGTTATAGCTCTGGTTAGCCTGATATAATCCTGCCCTCTTACTGATAGTGATGGGGGCTCTGTCACACAGCTTCTCTGTCCTGCTACTGCTGTGGAAATCCTCACAGCACAGTGTCTGAAACACAAGATGGCCACTGCCACACTTCTCCTTGCTTCTCCTTCCCTGGCTGCTTACAGAATACTACTTCCTGTCTCTGCTGTGACTATTTCCTGTTCCAGCTACAGATCCACTCACTATAGTGTGTGTTGCTATGGAGACCACAGCTCACTAGGACAAGTGAAACCAGAGAACAACAGCTTAACAACATTACACAAATGAATACAGAATAAACATGGCAACATATACAAACTATCATAACATGTAAGGCACTTCTATGGCCAAATAACCATTAGTAACTCCTGTGAGGGGGTTACATCCCTCCCTTCTTGAATGTAGCACGTCCTCGGGCTACCAATAACACAGAAAACAGTCAATGGCTTAAATATCCCATAGTACAAAGTAAATGGAATACACGTTAAATGGGTTAGGAACAAATAATAAACATAGAGGTAGAACTTTGGGCAGTCCAAGCATGGTGTCGCCACTATGGCACCAAGTATATGGCTTATTTGTTGAAGTGAAGATAAACAAAAGTTTCCAAGGCAGATGATCAGCTGAAATGCACAGTCTACTAGGGCTGATCTTGGCATGCTCCTTTAAGGGCTGTAGCGAACTGAGGGTTTACCCTTGTTTACCCTTTGGGATCTCCTTTGAGAAATTGTTTCAGGCTCTGAGGCCTCCTCTCTGTCAACAGGGAGTACCTGAGTGTCTGGAGTCTCTGATACAAAGTCCTCTAAGGAAATGGAGTCACTTGTTTCCCTTGACACAGAAGGAGTCTCTCTTTGCAACGGTGTAACCGTAGGTCTCACAAAGAAGTATAAGTTAGGGGAAGCCAGAGCAAGTCCTAATTCTTTACCATATTGGCCAGGAATGGGTACACAGGGTAATGTCCGTCTTGGTTGTGACAGAGCATGTGGAGTAGCCGGTAGAGATGAGCGAACACTAAAATGTTCGAGGTTCGAAATTCGATTCGAACAGCCGCTCAATGTTCGTGTGTTCGAACGGGTTTCGAACCCCATTATAGTCTATGGGGAACAGATACTCGTTAAGGGGGAAACCCAAATCCGTGTCTGGAGGGTCACCAAGTCCACTATGACACCCCAGGAAATGATGCCAACACCTCTGGAATGACACTGGGACAGCAGGGGAAGCATGTCTGGGGGCATCTAACACACCAAAGACCCTCTATTACCCCAACATCACAGCCTAACAACTACACACTTTACACACTCAATACCACCTCTCTGACAGTAGGAAAACACCTTGAAACATGTGTATTTGGCACTTGCAGTGAGGAGAGCTTGTCACCAGCAGTGAATTTGGCCCTTGTAGTAAGTTGAGGTTGGCACCAACATTTGTTTTGAAAATCAGGGTGGATTGAGCCTCTAACCAGCAGAGTTTGGGCAAATTCATGGTGGAGGGAGCCTCTAAAAACCCCAGTTTGGACCAATTCATGGTGGAGGGAGACTCTAAAAACCCCAGTTTGGACCAATTCATGGTGGAGGGAGCCTCTAAAAACCCCAGTTTGGACCAATTCATGGTGGAGGGAGCCTCTAACCAGCCCAGTTTGGGCAAATTCATGGTGGAGGGAGCCTCTAACCAGCCCAGTTTGGACCAATTAATGGTGGAGGGAGCCTCTAACCAGCCCAGTTTGGACCAATTAATGGTGGAGGGAGCCTCTAACCACCCCAGTTTGGACCAATTCATGGTGGAGGGAGCCTCTAACCAGCCCAGTTTGGACCAATTCATGGTGGAGGGAGCCTCTAAAAAACCCAGTTTGGACCAATTCATGGTGGAGGGAGCCTCTAAACAGCCCAGTTTGGGCAAATTCATGGTGGAGGGAGCCTCTAACCACCCCAGTTTGGACCAATTCATGGTGGAGGGAGCCTCTAAACAGCCAAGTTTGGACCAATTCATGGTGAAGGGAGCCTCTAAAAACCCGTTTGGACCAATTCATGGTGGAGGGAGCCTCTAAAAACCCCAGTTTGGACCAATTCATGGTGGAGGGAGCCTCTAACCAGCCCAGTTTGGGCAAATTCATGGTGGAGGGAGCCTCTAACCAGCCCAGTTTGGACCAATTAATGGTGGAGGGAGCCTCTAACCAGCCCAGTTTGGACCAATTAATGGTGGAGGGAGCCTCTAACCACCCCAGTTTGGACCAATTCATGGTGGAGGGAGCCTCTAACCAGCCCAGTTTGGACCAATTCATGGTGGAGGGAGCCTCTAAAAAACCCAGTTTGGACCAATTCATGGTGGAGGGAGCCTCTAAACAGCCCAGTTTGGGCAAATTCATGGTGGAGGGAGCCTCTAACCACCCCAGTTTGGACCAATTCATGGTGGAGGGAGCCTCTAAACAGCCAAGTTTGGACCAATTCATGGTGAAGGGAGCCTCTAAAAACCCGTTTGGACCAATTCATGGTGAAGGGAGCCTCTAAAAACCCGTTTGGACCAATTCATGGTGGAGGGAGCCTCTAACCAGCCCAGTTTGGGCAAATTCATGGTGGAGGGAGCCTCTAACCAGCCCAGTTTGGACCAATTAATGGTGGAGGGAGCCTCTAAACAGCCAAGTTTTGGGAAATTCATGGTGGAGGGAGCCTCTAACCAGCCCAGTTTGGACCAATTAATGGTGGAGGGAGCCTCTAACCAGCCCAGTTTGGACCAATTAATGGTGGAGGGAGCCTCTAAACAGCCAAGTTTTGGGAAATTCATGGTGGAGGGAGCCTCTAACCAGCCCAGTTTGGACCAATTCATGGTGGAGGGAGCCTCTAAACAGCCCAGTTTGGGCAAATTCATGGTGGAGGGAGCCTCTAAAAAACCCAGTTTGGACCAATTCATGGTGGAGGGAGCCTCTAATTAGCCCAGTTTGGACCAATTAATTGTGGAGGGAGCCTCTAACCAGCCCAGTTTGGACCAATTAATGGTGGAGGGAGCCTCTAACCAGCCCAGTTTGGACCAATTAATGGTGGAGGGAGCCTCTAATCAGCCAAGTTTTGGGAAATTCATGGTGGAGGGAGCCTCTAACCAGCCCAGTTTGGACCAATTCATGGTGGAGGGAGCCTCTAACCAGCCCAGTTTGGACCAATTCATGGTGGAGGGAGCCTCTAACCAGCCCAGTTTGGACCAATTCATGGTGGAGGGAGCCTCTAACCAGCCCAGTTTGGGCCAATTCATGGTGGAGGGAGCCTCTAAAAAACCCAGTTTGGACCAATTCATGGTGGAGGGAGCCTCTAAACAGCCCAGTTTGGGCAAATTCATGGTGGAGGGAGCCTCTAACCACCCCAGTTTGGACCAATTCATGGTGGAGGGAGCCTCTAAACAGCCAAGTTTGGACCAATTCATGGTGAAGGGAGCCTCTAAAAACCCGTTTGGACCAATTCATGGTGGAGGGAGCCTCTAACCAGCCCAGTTTGGGCAAATTCATGGTGGAGGGAGCCTCTAAACAGCCCAGTTTGGGCAAATTCATGGTGGAGGGAGCCTCTAACCAGCCCAGTTTGGACCAATTCATGGTGGAGGGAGCCTCTAAACAGCCAAGTTTGGACCAATTCATGGTGAAGGGAGCCTCTAAAAACCCGTTTGGACCAATTCATGGTGGAGGGAGCCTCTAACCAGCCCAGTTTGGGCAAATTCATGGTGGAGGGAGCCTCTAAACAGCCCAGTTTGGGCAAATTCATGGTGGAGGGAGCCTCTAACCAGCCCAGTTTGGACCAATTAATGGTGGAGGGAGCCTCTAACCAGCCCAGTTTGGACCAATTAATGGTGGAGGGAGCCTCTAACCACCCCAGTTTGGACCAATTCATGGTGGAGGGAGCCTCTAACCAGCCCAGTTTGGACCAATTCATGGTGGAGGGAGCCTCTAAAAAACCCAGTTTGGACCAATTCATGGTGGAGGGAGCCTCTAAACAGCCCAGTTTGGGCAAATTCATGGTGGAGGGAGCCTCTAACCACCCCAGTTTGGACCAATTCATGGTGGAGGGAGCCTCTAAACAGCCAAGTTTGGACCAATTCATGGTGAAGGGAGCCTCTAAAAACCCGTTTGGACCAATTCATGGTGGAGGGAGCCTCTAACCAGCCCAGTTTGGGCAAATTCATGGTGGAGGGAGCCTCTAAACAGCCCAGTTTGGGCAAATTCATGGTGGAGGGAGCCTCTAACCAGCCCAGTTTGGACCAATTCATGGTGGAGGGAGCCTCTAACCAGCCCAGTTTGGACCAATTCATGGTGGAGGGAGCCTCTAACCAGCCCAGTTTGGACCAATTCATGGTGGAGGGAGCCTCTAAACAGCCCAGTTTGGGCAAATTCATGGTGGAGGGAGCCTCTAAAAAACCCAGTTTGGACCAATTCATGGTGGAGGGAGCCTCTAATTAGCCCAGTTTGGACCAATTAATTGTGGAGGGAGCCTCTAACCAGCAGAGTTGGGGGAAATCATGTTGGAGGGAGCCTAGTATTAGCAGAATTGTGCAACGCTTATGGTGGATGAGTATGAGGATGCGGAGGAATTGGAGAGGTTGAGTACAGACATGGAGTTTCATGTTGGGGTGCTTTACACAGGTGGGCACAAAAATGAAGGCTCTATCCAGTGGTGGTTCATTTTTATCAAAGTGAGCCGGTCGGCACTCTCAGCTGACAGACGGGTGCGCTTGTCAGTGATGATGCCACCGGCTGCACTGAACACCCTCTCAGATAGGACGCTGGCGGCAGGACAGGACAGCACCTCCAAGGCATATAGGGCAAGTTCAAGCCACAGGTCCAACTTCGACACCCAATACGTGTAGGGCGCAGAGGGGTCGGAGAGGACAGGGCTGTGGTCGGAAAGGTATTCCCGCAACATGCGCCTATACTTCTCACGCCTGGTGACACTAGGACCCTCCGTGGCGGCACTTTGGCGAGGGGGTGCCATCAAGGTGTCCCAGACCTTAGACAGTGTGCCCCTCGTTTGTGTGGACCGGTGAGAACTTGGTTGCCTACTGGAGGAACTGCCCTCCCTGCCGCCAACGTCACATGCTGGAAACATCTCCATCATATTCTGCACCAATTGCCTGTGGCAAGCATTGATGCGATTGGCCCTCCCCTCTACCGGAATAAAAGACGAGATGTTGTTTTTATACCGGGGGTCAAGGATAGCAAAGATCCAGTACTGGTTGTCCTCCATGATTTTGACAATACGCTTGTCGGTTGTAAAGCACCCCAACATGAACTCAGCCATGTCTGCCACAGTGTTAGTTGGCATGACTCCTCTGGCCCCACCGGAAAGTTCAATCTCCATTTCCTCCTCATCCTCCATGTCTACCCATCCGCGCTGCAACAATGGGACGATTCGAAGTTGCCCGGAAGCCTCCTGTATCACCATCACATCATCGGACAACTCTTCTTCCTCCTCCTCCTCCTCCTCCTCCTCCATTAAACGCAGTGAAGCGGACAGATGTGTGGACCTACTCTCCAGCTGTGACGGATCGGATGCTATCCCTAACTCCTCTGTGTGATCTGAGTTATCCCTGATGTCAATCAGGGATTCTCTCAGAACACACAAGAGCGGGATTGTAAGGCTCACCATCGCATCCTCAGAGCTCACCCTCCTTGTGGACTCCTCAAAGACCCGTAGGATGTCACAAAGGTCTCTCATCCATGGCCACTCATGGATGTGAAACTGAGGCAGCTGACTTTGTGGCACCCTAGGGTTTTGTAGCTGGTATTCCATCAAAGGTCTCTGCTGCTCAACCACTCTATTCAACATCTGAAACGTTGAGTTCCAGCGTGTGGGGACGTCGCACAAAAGCCGGTGTTGTGGCACATGCAGGCGTTGCTGGAGAGATTTTAAGCTAGCAGCGGCTACTGTCGACTTGCGAAAGTGGGCGCACATGCGCCGCACTTTCACCAGTAGCTCTGGAACATTGGGGTAGCTCTTTAGGAAACGTTGCACCACTAGGTTGAAGACGTGGGCCAGGCATGGAACATGTTGGAGTCCGGCAAGCTCCAGAGCTGCTACCAGGTTCCGGCCGTTATCACAAACGACCATGCCTGGGCCCAGGTGCAGCGGCTCAAACCATATTGCCGTCTCATCGAGGAGGGCATCCCTCACCTCGGAGGCAGTGTGCTGTCTGTCCCCCAAGCTGATCAGCTTCAGCACAGCCTGCTGATGTCTACCAACGCCAGTGCTGCAACGTTTCCAACTCGTAGCTGGGGTCAATCTAACAGCGGAGGAGGAGGCGGTGGCGGAGGAGGAGGCGGTGGCGGAGGAGGAGGCGGTAGAGGAGGAGGAGGAGGAGGGGGGTGTTCTTCTCGTGTCCCTGCCAGGAATGTTAGGCGGGGAGACGAGGTACACCGGGCCAGTTTGGGAAGCAGTCCCAGCCTCAACTACATTCACCCAGTGTGCCGTCAGTGAAATGTAGCGTCCCTGTCCGCATGCACTTGTCCACGCGTCGGTGGTCAAGTGGACCTTTGTGCAAAGCGCGGAACTAAGGGCCCGCCTGATGTTGAGTGACACGTGCTGGTGCAAGGCGGGGACGGCACACCGGGAGAAGTAGTGACGGCTAGGGACGGCATAGCGAGGTGCCGCAGTTGCCATCAGGTCCAGGAAGGCGGGAGTTTCAACAAGCCGGAACGCCAACATCTCCTGGGCCAGCAGTTTAGCGATGTTGGCGTTCAAGGCTTGCGCGTGTGGGTGGTTAGCAGTGTATTTCTGCCGCCGCTCCAATGTCTGAGAGATGGTGGGTTGTTGTAAAGAAACGCCTGATGGTGCCTTTGATGGTGCAGGAGAAGGAGATAAGACAGGACCAGGGGAGGATGAGGTAGAAGTCAACAAAGTGGCGGAGGCAGATGAAGTGGTGTCCTGGCTCGTCCTCTGGAGTGCATCGCCAGCACAGTCAGCAGTGGCAGTGGCAGAGGCAGAGGCAGAGGCAGTGGCAGTGGCGTGAACGGCAGGCGGCCTTTGTCCTGCCGTTGCTGCCTGCCACTGATTCCAGTGCTTGGATTCCAAATGACGGCGCATTGAAGTGGTGGACAGGTTGCTCTTCTCAGAGCCCCTAATCAATTTCGAGAGGCAAATTGTGCAGACAACACTATATCTGTCCTCGGCGCATTCCTTGAAAAAACTCCACACCTTCGAGAAACGTGCCCTCGAGGTGGGAGTTTTTTGGGGCTGGGTACGAACTGGAACATCTTGGGAGATTCCGGGTGTGGCCTGGCTTCGCCTAAGCTGCTGACCTCTGCCTCTGCCTCTAGCTACCCTTTTTGGTGCTGCACCTGCCTCAACATCCACACTACTTTCCCCGCTTGACATCCCCCCTGTCCAGGTCGGGTCAGTGTCCTCATCATCCACCACTTCCTCTTCCAACTCCTGTCTCATCTCCTCCTCCCGCACAATGCGCCGGTCAACTGGATGCCCTGACGGCAACTGCGTCACATCATCGTCGATGAGGGTGGGTTGCTGGTCATCCACCACCAAATCGAACGGAGATGGAGGAGACTCTAGTGTTTGAGCATCTGGACACAGATGCTCCTCTGTTAGGTTCGTGGAATCGTGACGTGGAGAGGCAGGTTGAGGGACAATGAAAGGAGCGGAGAACAGCTCTGGGGAGCAGGGACAGTTTGGGTTATTGTTCTGTAAAGCTTTGGAATTTTGGGAGGAAGGAAGACAAGACTGTTGGGTAATAGGAGGAGAGGAGGCAGAGTCTGACTGGCTGCTGGACAATGTGCTGTAAGCGTTCTCTGACAGCCATTGCAAGACCTGTTCCTGGTTCTCGGGCCTACTAAGGTTTGTACCCTGCAGTTTAGTTAATGTGGCAAGCAACCCTGGCACTGTGGAGTGGCGCAATGCTTGCTGCCCCACAGGAGTAGGCACGGGACGCCCTGTGGCTTCACTGCTACCTTGCTCCCCAGAACCATTCCCCCGACCTCGCCCACGGCCTCGTCCACGTCCCTTTCCGGGAGCCTTGCGCATTTTGAATTCCTAGTTAGAAATTGGCACTGTATACCAGTAGTAAAAATTGTGGGTGCACGTAACCCCAATATATTCTTTGAATTCCCAGTCAGAAACTGGCACTATATGGCAGTAGCAAGAAATGAGGGTATTTGTATTCCCAATATACTCTTTGAATTCCCAGTCAGACAATGGCACTGTATACCAGTAGTAAAAATTGTGGGTGCACGTAACCCCAATATATTCTTTGAATTACCAGTCAGAAACTGGCACTATATGGCAGTAGCAAGAAATGAGGGTATTTGTATTCCCAATATACTCTTTGAATTCCCAGTCAGACAATGGCACTGTATACCAGTAGTAAAAATTGTGGGTGCACGTAACCCCAATATATTCTTTGAATTACCAGTCAGAAACTGGCACTATATGGCAGTAGCAAGAAATGAGGGTATTTATAACCCCAATATATTCTTTGAATTCCCAGTCAGAAACTGGCACTATATGGCAGTAGCAAGAAATGAGGGTATTTGTATTCCCAATATACTCTTTGAATTCCCAGTCAGACAATGGCACTGTATACCAGTAGTAAAAATTGTGGGTGCACGTAACCCCAATATATTCTTTGAATTACCAGTCAGAAACTGGCACTATATGGCAGTAGCAAGAAATGAGGGTATTTGTATTCCCAATATACTCTTTGAATTCCCAGTCAGACAATGGCACTGTATACCAGTAGTAAAAATTGTGGGTGCACGTAACCCCAATATATTCTTTGAATTACCAGTCAGAAACTGGCACTATATGGCAGTAGCAAGAAATGAGGGTATTTATAACCCCAATATATTCTTTGAATTCCCAGTCAGACAATGGCACTGTATACCAGTAGTAAAAATTGTGGGTGCACGTAACCCCAATATATTCTTTGAATTCCCAGTCAGAAACTGGCACTATATGGCAGTAGCAAGAAATGAGGGTATTTATAACCCCAATATATTCTTTGAATTCCCAGTCAGACAATGGCACTGTATACCAGTAGTAAAAATTGTGGGTGCACGTAACCCCAATATATTCTTTGAATTCCCAGTCAGAAACTGGCACTATATGGCAGTAGCAAGAAATGAGGGTATTTATAACCCCAATATATTCTTTGAATTCCCAGTCAGACAATGGCACTGTATACCAGTAGTAAAAATTGTGGGTGCACGTAACCCCAATATATTCTTTGAATTACCAGTCAGACACTGGCACTATATGGCAGTAGCAAGAAATGAGGGTATTTGTATTCCCAATATATTCTTTGAATTCCCAGTCAGACAATGGCACTGTATACCAGTAGTAAAAATTGTGGGTGCACGTAACCCCAATATATTCTTTGAATTCCCAGTCAGAAACTGGCACTATATGGCAGTAGCAAGAAATGAGGGTATTTATAACCCCAATATATTCTTTGAATTCCCAGTCAGACAATGGCACTGTATACCAGTAGTAAAAATTGTGGGTGCACGTAACCCCAATATATTCTTTGAATTACCAGTCAGACACTGGCACTATATGGCAGTAGCAAGAAATGAGGGTATTTGTATTCCCAATATATTCTTTGAATTCCCAGTCAGACAATGGCACTGTATACCAGTAGTAAAAATTGTGGGTGCACGTAACCCCAATATATTCTTTGAATTCCCAGTCAGAAACTGGCACTATATGGCAGTAGCAAGAAATGAGGGTATTTGTATTCCCAATATACTCTTTGAATTCCCAGTCAGACAATGGCACTGTATACCAGTAGTAAAAATTGTGGGTGCACGTAACCCCAATATATTCTTTGAATTCCCAGTCAGAAACTGGCACTATATGGCAGTAGCAAGAAATGAGGGTATTTGTATTCCCAATATACTCTTTGAATTCCCAGTCAGACAATGGCACTGTATACCAGTAGTAAAAATTGTGGGTGCACGTAACCCCAATATATTCTTTGAATTCCCAGTCAGAAACTGGCACTATATGGCAGTAGCAAGAAATGAGGGTATTTATAACCCCAATATATTCTTTGAATTCCCAGTCAGACAATGGCACTGTATACCAGTAGTAAAAATTGGGGGTGCACGTAACCCCAATATATTCTTTGAATTCCCAGTCAGAAACTGGCACTATATGGCAGTAGCAAGAAATGAGGGTATTTGTATTCCCAATATACTCTTTGAATTCCCAGTCAGACAATGGCACTGTATACCAGTAGTAAAAATTGTGGGTGCACGTAACCCCAATATATTCTTTGAATTACCAGTCAGAAACTGGCACTATATGGCAGTAGCAAGAAATGAGGGTATTTGTATTCCCAATATACTCTTTGAATTCCCAGTCAGACAATGGCACTGTATACCAGTAGTAAAAATTGTGGGTGCACGTAACCCCAATATATTCTTTGAATTACCAGTCAGAAACTGGCACTATATGGCAGTAGCAAGAAATGAGGGTATTTATAACCCCAATATATTCTTTGAATTCCCAGTCAGACAATGGCACTGTATACCAGTAGTAAAAATTGTGGGTGCACGTAACCCCAATATATTCTTTGAATTCCCAGTCAGAAACTGGCACTATATGGCAGTAGCAAGAAATGAGGGTATTTGTATTCCCAATATACTCTTTGAATTCCCAGTCAGACAATGGCACTGTATACCAGTAGTAAAAATTGTGGGTGCACGTAACCCCAATATATTCTTTGAATTCCCAGTCAGAAACTGGCACTATATGGCAGTAGCAAGAAATGAGGGTATTTGTATTCCCAATATACTCTTTGAATTCCCAGTCAGACAATGGCACTGTATACCAGTAGTAAAAATTGTGGGTGCACGTAACCCCAATATATTCTTTGAATTCCCAGTCAGAAACTGGCACTATATGGCAGTAGCAAGAAATGAGGGTATTTGTATTCCCAATATACTCTTTGAATTCCCAGTCAGACAATGGCACTGTATACCAGTAGTAAAAATTGTGGGTGCACGTAACCCCAATATATTCTTTGAATTACCAGTCAGAAACTGGCACTATATGGCAGTAGCAAGAAATGAGGGTATTTATAACCCCAATATATTCTTTGAATTCCCAGTCAGACAATGGCACTGTATACCAGTAGTAAAAATTGGGGGTGCACGTAACCCCAATATATTCTTTGAATTCCCAGTCAGAAACTGGCACTATATGGCAGTAGCAAGAAATGAGGGTATTTGTATTCCCAATATACTCTTTGAATTCCCAGTCAGACAATGGCACTGTATACCAGTAGTAAAAATTGTGGGTGCACGTAACCCCAATATATTCTTTGAATTACCAGTCAGAAACTGGCACTATATGGCAGTAGCAAGAAATGAGGGTATTTGTATTCCCAATATACTCTTTGAATTCCCAGTCAGACAATGGCACTGTATACCAGTAGTAAAAATTGTGGGTGCACGTAACCCCAATATATTCTTTGAATTACCAGTCAGAAACTGGCACTATATGGCAGTAGCAAGAAATGAGGGTATTTGTATTCCCAATATACTCTTTGAATTCCCAGTCAGACAATGGCACTGTATACCAGTAGTAAAAATTGTGGGTGCACGTAACCCCAATATATTCTTTGAATTACCAGTCAGAAACTGGCACTATATGGCAGTAGCAAGAAATGAGGGTATTTATAACCCCAATATATTCTTTGAATTCCCAGTCAGACAATGGCACTGTATACCAGTAGTAAAAATTGTGGGTGCACGTAACCCCAATATATTCTTTGAATTCCCAGTCAGAAACTGGCACTATATGGCAGTAGCAAGAAATGAGGGTATTTGTATTCCCAATATACTCTTTGAATTCCCAGTCAGACAATGGCACTGTATACCAGTAGTAAAAATTGTGGGTGCACGTAACCCCAATATATTCTTTGAATTCCCAGTCAGAAACTGGCACTATATGGCAGTAGCAAGAAATGAGGGTATTTATAACCCCAATATATTCTTTGAATTCCCAGTCAGACAATGGCACTGTATACCAGTAGTAAAAATTGTGGGTGCACGTAACCCCAATATATTCTTTGAATTCCCAGTCAGAAACTGGCACTATATGGCAGTAGCAAGAAATGAGGGTATTTGTATTCCCAATATACTCTTTGAATTCCCAGTCAGACAATGGCACTGTATACCAGTAGTAAAAATTGTGGGTGCACGTAACCCCAATATATTCTTTGAATTCCCAGTCAGAAACTGGCACTATATGGCAGTAGCAAGAAATGAGGGTATTTGTATTCCCAATATACTCTTTGAATTCCCAGTCAGACAATGGCACTGTATACCAGTAGTAAAAATTGTGGGTGCACGTAACCCCAATATATTCTTTGAATTACCAGTCAGAAACTGGCACTATATGGCAGTAGCAAGAAATGAGGGTATTTGTATTCCCAATATATTCTTTGAATTCCCAGTCAGACAATGGCACTGTATACCAGTAGTAAAAATTGTGGGTGCACGTAACCCCAATATATTCTTTGAATTCCCAGTCAGAAACTGGCACTATATGGCAGTAGCAAGAAATGAGGGTATTTGTATTCCCAATATACTCTTTGAATTCCCAGTCAGACAATGGCACTGTATACCAGTAGTAAAAATTGTGGGTGCACGTAACCCCAATATATTCTTTGAATTACCAGTCAGAAACTGGCACTATATGGCAGTAGCAAGAAATGAGGGTATTTGTATTCCCAATATACTCTTTGAATTCCCAGTCAGACAATGGCACTGTATACCAGTAGTAAAAATTGTGGGTGCACGTAACCCCAATATATTCTTTGAATTACCAGTCAGAAACTGGCACTATATGGCAGTAGCAAGAAATGAGGGTATTTGTATTCCCAATATACTCTTTGAATTCCCAGTCAGACAATGGCACTGTATACCAGTAGTAAAAATTGTGGGTGCACGTAACCCCAATATATTCTTTGAATTACCAGTCAGAAACTGGCACTATATGGCAGTAGCAAGAAATGAGGGTATTTATAACCCCAATATATTCTTTGAATTCCCAGTCAGACAATGGCACTGTATACCAGTAGTAAAAATTGTGGGTGCACGTAACCCCAATATATTCTTTGAATTCCCAGTCAGAAACTGGCACTATATGGCAGTAGCAAGAAATGAGGGTATTTGTATTCCCAATATACTCTTTGAATTCCCAGTCAGACAATGGCACTGTATACCAGTAGTAAAAATTGTGGGTGCACGTAACCCCAATATATTCTTTGAATTCCCAGTCAGAAACTGGCACTATATGGCAGTAGCAAGAAATGAGGGTATTTATAACCCCAATATATTCTTTGAATTCCCAGTCAGACAATGGCACTGTATACCAGTAGTAAAAATTGTGGGTGCACGTAACCCCAATATATTCTTTGAATTCCCAGTCAGAAACTGGCACTATATGGCAGTAGCAAGAAATGAGGGTATTTGTATTCCCAATATACTCTTTGAATTCCCAGTCAGACAATGGCACTGTATACCAGTAGTAAAAATTGTGGGTGCACGTAACCCCAATATATTCTTTGAATTCCCAGTCAGAAACTGGCACTATATGGCAGTAGCAAGAAATGAGGGTATTTGTATTCCCAATATACTCTTTGAATTCCCAGTCAGACAATGGCACTGTATACCAGTAGTAAAAATTGTGGGTGCACGTAACCCCAATATATTCTTTGAATTACCAGTCAGAAACTGGCACTATATGGCAGTAGCAAGAAATGAGGGTATTTGTATTCCCAATATATTCTTTGAATTCCCAGTCAGACAATGGCACTGTATACCAGTAGTAAAAATTGTGGGTGTATATAGCCCCAATTCTATTGCTAGGGGACTTGCAGGGTATTTCTGGGGTGAAGGTGGGGGGGCACACCGTTGGAACGGGTATCGGGGTATATATCGGGTATACGGGAATACACTGACAGTGTATTCCATTCAGGATCCTGGGAAAGCTGGGTTGCGGCGATTGAGCCCGTCAGTGCCACGTTACACTGACAAGCTTCTCCCTGGAATTTAGCTCTTACAAGAGCTGTTGGTTGTCTTCTCCTTCCTATCCTAGCCTGTCCCTGCCTACCCAGAATCTAAGCCCTAGCTAGCTGGACGGAAACCTCCGTCCCCGGTGAATTGCAAGCTCAGAATGACGCGAAGCTGGGCTGCGCTGTTCTTTTAAATTAGAGGTCACATGTTTTCGGCAGCCAATGGGTTTTGCCTACTTTTTTCAACGTCACCGGTGTCATAGTTCCTGTCCCACCTACCCTGCGCTGTTATTGGAGCAAAAAAGGCGCCAGGGAAGGTGGGAGGGGAATCGAGTAATGGCGCACTTTACCACGCGGTGTTCGATTCGATTCGAACATGCCGAACAGCCTAATATCCGATCGAACATGAGTTCGATAGAACACTGTTCGCTCATCTCTAGTAGCCGGTAACCGACGGGTCACTCTAGTACTTGTATAAGAGGAGGGACAGACTTTGAGATCATCTCGAGACACTAGCTGGGATAGACCTTCTCCATCCTCTGGAACAATTTTACACACTTTAGAGTTATCATGTGGTGCCTCTTGGACAACATAGGCTTTGTCTTCCCAACGATCCTCTAACTTATGATGCCTAACATGTCGCCTTTTTAGGACCTTATCTCCAGGTTGCAAGGGTTGAGCATTTGCTCCTTTGTCATACTGGAGAGCCTGTTTGTGTCTAGCCTGGTCCAGAGATTTACACACAAGTTCCTGAAGTTCTCTATTAACCCTTAGTCTTTCTGCTACCCAAGTGTCATTTGGTAAAGGTGGGGACCTAACCTCTGTAATCACTCCCATTTGGTGATCAGCGGGGAGCTGTCCTATCTGTCCTCTAAGGAGGTATGCAGGAGTGTACCCTGTGGAATCCTGTCTGGTGTTATTATAGATCTCAGTGATCTCTGGCAATAGCTCTGGCCACTCAGATCGTTTTTCACGGGCAACTGTTCTCAGCATGTTGATAATGATTTGATTGGCTTTTTCACAAAGACCATTACCCTGGGGATGGTAGGCTGTAGTGCGGATCTTTTGACACCCATAGAGATTGCAGAACTCTTGAAAAAGCTCTAACTCAAATGCAGGACCTTGATCAGTAAGGATCTTTTCAGGATAACCGTAGGGTCGCCCAAAATGTCTTTGGAATTCCCGAGCTGCTGTTTTACCAGTGAGATCTTTTACATGGACTACAACCATGAATTTTGAAAAATGATCAATCATTGTTAGTGCATAAGTGTAACCTGACCGACTTGGAGTCAACTTGACGTGGTCAAGCGCTACCAACTCTAGTGGTCTGACTGTGACAATGCCCTGTAGAGGGGCCCGTTGGTTAGATCCTCTCCGCAAAGCACATTGTGCACAATCCCGGCACCACTGTTCAATTTGAGGGCGCATTCCCACCCAGTAGAAACGATCCTTAATGGTTCGTTCTGTCTTTTGGGCATTGAAATGTCCTGACTGATTATGATACGCATCCAAGATCAAAGGAGCGTCTTGTCTTGGTATCACAATCTGAAACACTCGCTCATGGGTACGAGGATTTACATAACGGCGGACCAGTTTTCCCTGCAGATAGGTTAAACGACCGCGCTCTCGCCAAAGATTTTGAAGTTCAGGGCTTGCATTGTTATCTGGACCTATTGAATTAGAATCTTTTAAAAGGTCTTTTAATCTTTGCAATGTTGGATCTTGTTTTTGGACTTGTTCCCAATCCATATGATGGAGGGACTCAACTCGCACGGTCTGAAGGGTACAATATTTGGTCCGGACATTTTGATTAACACGTTGAGTGACTTTGTCATAGAAGTCAGGGAGTTCAATTTCTTCCCATATATCAGGGTCATCTAGGTCATTAGTTGACTCTTGGGGTAACCGAGATAAAATGTCAGCATTAACATTCTCCCTCCCTGCACGGAATTTTAAGGTAAACTGATAATTGGCAAGACGTGAAGCCCAACGCTGCTCAATTGCTCCCAATTTGGCAGTGCTAAGATGGGTCAGAGGATTATTATCTGTGTATGCAACAAAAGGAGTGGCGGTGAGATAATGATGGAATTTTTCGGTAACCGCCCAAACCAAGGCCAGAAACTCCAACTTAAAGGAGCTATAGTTAGAGTCATTACGTTCAGTTGCCCGAAGCGAACGACTGGCAAATGCAATGGGTCTAATCAAACCTTCTTGTTTCTGGGACAGGACAGCACCAAGTCCAGTTTTACTTGCGTCTGTTTGCAGAATGAACGGTTTACTGTAATCAGGGTAAGCAAGGACATTTGGACCGACTAAGGCCGCTTTTAATTCATCAAATGCTTTTTGCATTTCAGGGGTCCATTGGATAGTTGGACTCTTACCAGATCGGGTGGTAGACTGACCTATCAGTACAGCCTGTAAGGGTGCAGCAATCCGGGCAAAGTTTTTTACAAATCGGCGGTAATAACCGGCGAACCCAAGGAATCTACGGATGTCTTTTACCGTTTCAGGAGTTGGCCAGTCGCGTATCCGTTCAGTGTACTGAGGATCTGGCGACACCCCATCAGCGCTCACAATGTGTCCCAGGTATTGGATTTCAGATTTTAGGAGATGGCATTTGGAAGGCTTGAGTTTCAGACCATAGCGATCCAAAGACTCAAACACTCTCGCAAGGTGATCCAAATGCTCTGCATATGTCCTGGAGTAAACAATTATATCATCCAGATATAACAGGACAGACTCAAAGTTTAGATGACCTAAACAGAATTCCATGAGCCGTTGGAATGTGGCAGGCGCATTACACAACCCAAATGGCATCCGGTCAAATTCAAACAGACCCATTGGTGTTGTGAAGGCAGTTTTTTCAGCATCACCTGGGGACATAGGGACCTGCCAGTATCCACTGGTAAGGTCCAGGACAGAGAAGTAGGCTGCAGACTGAAGAGCTGCAAGGGACTCCTCTATCCGGGGCAGCGGATACGCATCCTTGTGGGTGATATCATTCAATTTGCGGTAATCCACGCAAAGGCGAATGGTACCGTCCTTCTTTTTGACAAGTACTAAGGGAGCAGCCCAAGGGCTTCGGCTGTCCCTTATGACACCAGAATCCTTCATGTTTTGGAGTAAGCCTTTTACTTGTTGGTATTGTGCTGGGGGAATGGGCCTATGTCTTTCCTTGATGGGAGGATGATCACCAGTTTGAATTGTGTGTTCTACTGCAGTGACATGCCCAAAGTCCATAGGGGACTTGCTGAAAATGTGTTCGAATTCGTGAACTACCCGCAATACCCCTTCCAGCTGAGATGAAGGCGTCTCAGGGGTTCCAAGGTGAATCTCTTGCCACCATTCTTTTTGCTCCCCAGTGGGGGTATCTGTGGGTTGTGATTTGGTGGTCTGAGCTTCACAATGGACTCTTTGGAGGCAATCAGCATCCTGAACTCTGGATAATTTGGCAACCACTGTATACCGAGGTAGTGTAACTTCAGAATCCCCAAAATTCAACAATTGTATAGGGACTCGTCCATGGGTCACCTTAGCCAAACTACGGGCAGCAATAACTGTACGATCCGTAGGCATTGACTCGATGAGCACGGAGTAATCCCTGCCTTTGACACCAAACCTGGCCCGGCACCAGACCATCATCACATGACCAGGTGGTAAGATGATGGGTCTAGCGTCAGTCACCCTAGCTTTTCCAATCTCACCTTGGGAAAGTTGGACCTGTTGTTGTTGGACCAAAACCTTAATGGCCTTATGGTAGATGTGTCTCTCTTTTGGAGCGACTATTTGAAGAGTGTCAGACAAGGCAGCAATGGCTTCATCAAAACAATTAACTAAGACATTGGTCCCAATGATGATGGAGGGAGTGTCTCTGTCTTTGGCAACGTCCACAATGACAATCCCTTGATCCTTCAGTTCGGTTTTGCCAATCTTAAGGGTGGCTAGGAAGTATCCTACCTGTTTAAGTTCTTGTCCATTGCTGGCAATTAGAGTCACATGCTCATGAGGATTGCATGGTTGTAGCTGATCTTGAGACCAATATTTTTCAAACTGGGCAAGGGGCATGGTAGTCATCTGTGATCCCGTATCCAAGAGAGCAGTCAGTGGGATGTTGTTCATATTGATGGAAAGGATAGGACGGTCTCCAATGAAACGTCGGCCCCATTCAGGTGATAGTGGACCATGGTGGTGGTTGTCTCCTGGGGGTAGGTCCTCTGCCCCAGGACGGCCTAGTTTAAAGACTGGCATTCTCGTTCAACATGTCCTGGTAAATGACAACTTCGACAGATGGGCCTTCCGGATGAATCAAACTGGTCCGTGACCCTGCGACCGGGTCGGAATAACGGTCTGCGTGAATACTGACGTGGCGAAGGTCGCTGCCAGTGCCGGGATGAGGGAGACCTCGGTGGTGTCAGCTGAAGGTCATCCACTTTTTTGCAAAGCTTAATTAGATTCTTTGAAAGTTCAGCGATTTGTCCTTGGAGTTCAAGGTTGGAGTCAGAAGGTTGGATCTGTGCGCACTGAGAAATGGGTTGTTGGATTACACAGGGCGGAGGTGCTGTAGAAGCTGAGGGCACATTATGCTGCTCCTCTGGCATTGTGTCCACTTTAAGGATTTGGATGGCTGTCTCTTTAAATAGGTTGAAGGGTCGGTCAGGGTCTTGAGAGTTAAGCATACGTAGTTGCATTTTAACTGCATCAGGTGTAGCACTCTCGATGAATTGCTCCTTCAGCGTGCAATCATAATTGTGAAGCTCATGAGGATCTAGTTGCGCAACCTGGCGGAGAGCTTCATCCAAGCTCAGAGCATAGTCTCTAAGACTTTCACCTGCGTTCTGCTTGCGGCTAAAGAACCGAGCTTTTAGTTCTGACAGAGTCTTAGTTTCAAATATGGCGCGCAGTTTATCAAAAATTTGCTTAACAGTTTGTTTCTCCTTAACATCCCAGGACTTAACTTCACGGAGGGCTGCTCCTCCCATCTGACCCATTAAGATAGCAACCTTCTGCTCAGCAGTGAGGGGATAAACTTTGAAAGTTGCTTGCATCTTTTCTTTAAAGTCCTTTAGGGTATTTGGCTCGCCTACATAGAGTGGCAGCCATGGCACGCCTGGGTAATAAGGCATTGTGATTGGCATTACTGCAGCTGTGGGGGCTGAAACACTACACCCCTCTTCCTCATTACTGAACCCTTGGTGTTTAAAACTGACAAAATCCCTTTTTTCTTTGTTCCTAAACATACTGGCAGTACGTGGCTCACCTGCTGTTGCCTGTGCTGTAGATTCAGGTATAGCGTGCGATGCAGGGCCAAGATGGCGATACTGCACAGTGTCGCAGTCACAGATCCTTTTTCCTGCCAGCAGCTCAAGTGCCTCCCTTCTTTTTACAATGGCACAGCAATCCTGTTCGTGACGCCAACTGCGACCACCCCGGGAGAACCGTGCAGGAGGCTGGACTGTCACGGTGACCTTATAGGCACCAGAACTCCCAGGAGAGGTGCACAGGGAAATAGGCAGAGTCAGTTAGATGTGACGCCAGTTGGAGTATTGAGACACCCGCTGGTCCCTGGGCTGAGATGGTGATGTGGGTGCCAGTGCTCTACTCCAACAAAGAGCATTTGCCCAGGGCTTAGCTGCAAGGAAGGCAATGTCCAGGCCAGGATCAGTAGAAGTGCTCACTGCTTTATTGTAACAGGCATCTGCTGGTCACTTGTCCTGTAGCAGTGAGCTGTGGCACAGTGGCTTGTAGCTGGATGACACCTTCCCATGTGTTAGCAGAGAGTCTAAGATGTCTGCAGATCCAGCTTCTGGTCTACTGCAGGGGCTCAGTTACCTTGTAGAGGTAGGTGCAGGCTGCCAGGGTTATAGCTCTGGTTAGCCTGATATAATCCTGCCCTCTTACTGATAGTGATGGGGGCTCTGTCACACAGCTTCTCTGTCCTGCTACTGCTGTGGAAATCCTCACAGCACAGTGTCTGAAACACAAGATGGCCACTGCCACACTTCTCCTTGCTTCTCCTTCCCTGGCTGCTTACAGAATACTACTTCCTGTCTCTGCTGTGACTATTTCCTGTTCCAGCTACAGATCCACTCACTATAGTGTGTGTTGCTATGGAGACCACAGCTCACTAGGACAAG
Organism: Leptodactylus fuscus; assembly: GCF_031893055.1. Taxonomy (NCBI): domain Eukaryota; kingdom Metazoa; phylum Chordata; class Amphibia; order Anura; family Leptodactylidae; genus Leptodactylus; species Leptodactylus fuscus. Next base: position 42,955,360 of record NC_134273.1, read on the forward strand.
TGAAACCAGAGAACAACAGCTTAACAACATTACACAAATGAATACAGAATAAACATGGCAACATATACAAACTATCATAACATGTAAGGCACTTCTATGGCCAAATAACCATTAGTAACTCCTGTGAGGGGGTTACATCCATATGCTTCAATTTTTGGACTCCACGCTGTGTAGTCATGAAAATACTATATTTTACTTACTATGCTTACATCTGAAGAGGTCAAACATGTGATTGAGGCTCATGTGCTTCAATTTTTGGACTCCACACTGTGTAGTGATTAAAAAACAATGTTGTATGGCCATTTAAGTGTTCCCTTGCTCTTTCTATGCATTTTAAGTACTTGTATTTGTTTGTGAATAACTTTTTTTTAGCTTTTAAAAAAACAATCTTAGAAAAAAAAAATCCCATTGACTTGCATTAGGATCAGAATTGAGATCGAGATCAGGTTTGAATGTAAAATGATCAGAAATCGGATTTCAAAATCAATCCTGAAATATCAAGATCGGCTCAACCCTACTAATAATGCTTCCCAGTAGCCCCCAGACACCTAATAATGTTCCTCACTAACCCCCACACACCTAATAATGCTTCCCAGTAGCTCCCAGAACTTAATAATGCTCCCAATGCCCCCTAGATACCTAATAATTATTCCCAGTAGCCCTAGACACCTAATAATGTTCCCCATTGGCCCCAGACACCTAATAATACTCCCCAGTGGCCTCCAGGCAAGTAGTAATGTTCTTCATTAGCACCCAGGCAAGTAATAGTCTCCTCAGTGGCTCCTAGGCAACTAATAATGCCCTCCAGTGACCCCTAAAACTTAATAATACTTCCCAGTGGCTCCCAGACACCTAATAATGCTCCCCAGTTGCCCCCAAGCAGGGGTGAACCTACCCCTTTCGCCGCCCGAGGTGAACTACAGAAAGCCTCCCCCCCCGGGAGGAGGGGGCGGAGCGAAGGGGTGTGGCAGAGTGCAGGGTGGCGTGGCGGAGCGAAGGGGGCGGGGTTTAGCGCCGTTCGCAGGCAGAGAGCAGGCACGGAGAAGACCTGCTCTCTGCCTGAGCGTGAGGGGAGGCTGCTGGAGCAGCGCTGCTCCAGTGGCCTCCCCAAACCACCGCTCGGTGCTAAGCCAGTCCAGGACAGCTTGTCCTGGACTGGCTTAGGTAATCAAAAATGCCGCCCTCCCTGGGGTCCTGACATAGCGCCACCTGAAGCGCTCGCTTCAGGTCGCCTCATGGGAGGCGCGGCGCTGCCCCCAAGCAAGTGGTAATGATTAGAGATGAGCGAACACTAAAATGTTCGAGGTTTGAAATTCGATTCGAACAGCCGCTCACTGTTCGAGTGTTCGAATGGGTTTCGAACCCCATTATAGTCTATGGGGAACATAAACTCGTTAAGGGGGAAACCCAAATTCGTGTCTGGAGGGTCACCAAGTCCACTATGACACCCCAGGAAATGATACTAACACCCTGGAATGACACTGGGACAGCAGGGGAAGCATGTCTGGGGGCATAAAAGTCACTTTATTTCATGGAAATCCCTGTCAGTTTGCGATTTTCGCAAGCTAACTTTTCCCCATAGAAATGCATTGGCCAGTGCTGATTGGCCAGAGTACGGAACTCGACCAATCAGCGCTGGCTCTGCTGGAGGAGGCGGAGTCTAAGATCGCTCCACACCAGTCTCCATTCAGGTCCGACCTTAGACTCCGCCTCCTCCGGCAGAGCCAGCGCTGATTGGCCGAAGGCTGGCCAATGCATTCCTATGCGAATGCAGAGACTTAGCAGTGCTGAGTCAGTTTTGCTCAACTACACATCTGATGCACACTCGGCACTGCTACATCAGATGTAGCAATCTGATGTAGCAGAGCCGAGGGTGCACTAGAACCCCTGTGCAAACTCAGTTCACGCTAATAGAATGCATTGGCCAGCGCTGATTGGCCAATGCATTCTATTAGCCCGATGAAGTAGAGCTGAATGTGTGTGCTAAGCACACTCATTCAGCACTGCTTCATCACGCCAATACAATGCATTAGCCAGTGCTGATTGGCCAGAGTACGGAATTCGGCCAATCAGCGCTGGCCAATGCATTCTATTAGCCCGATGAAGTAGAGCTGAATGTGTGTGCTAAGCACACACATTCAGCACTGCTTCATCACGCCAATACAATGCATTAGCCAGTGCTGATTGGCCAGAGTACGGAATTCGGCCAATCAGCGCTGGCCAATGCATTCTATTAGCCCGATGAAGTAGAGCTGAATGTGTGTGCTAAGCACACACATTCAGCACTGCTTCATCACGCCAATACAATGCATTAGCCAGTGCTGATTGGCCAGAGTACGGAATTCGGCCAATCAGCGCTGGCTCTGCTGGAGGAGGCGGAGTCTAAGGTCGGACCTGAATGGAGACTGGTGTGGAGCGATCTTAGACTCCGCCTCCTCCAGCAGAGCCAGCGCTGATTGGCCGAATTCCGTACTCTGGCCAATCAGCGCTGGCCAATGCATTCTATTAGCCCGATGAAGTAGAGCTGAATGTGTGTGCTAAGCACCTATCTAAAATGGAGGTCACCTGATTTCGGCAGCCAATGACTTTTTCCAATTTTTTTCAATGCCCCCGGTGTCGTAGTTCCTGTCCCACCTCCCCTGCGCTGTTATTGGTGCAAAAAAGGCGCCAGGGAAGGTGGGAGGGGAATCGAATTTTGGCGCACTTTACCACGCGGTGTTCGATTCGAACATGGCGAACACCCTGATATCCGATCGAACATGTGTTCGATAGAACACTGTTCGCTCATCTCTAGTAATGATCTCCAACAGCCCCCAGACAAGTAATAATGCCCCCCAGTGGCCTCCACACTAATGATATTGTCCCCTATGGCCCCCAAACAAGTAACAGTGGAACCCAGTCAAGTAATATTGTCCCCCAGTGGCCCTCTGACAACTAATAATGTCCTCCAGTGTCCTCTAGATAACTAATATTGCTCCCCAAGAGCCCCCTCAAAATCAATAATGTCCCTTAGTGACCCCCTGACAACTAATAATGGCCCCCAGATAAGTAATAATGTTCACCAGGGGCCCCAGACAAATAATAATGTCCTCCAGTGGCCTCAGGTAGGTAATAATGTCCCCCAGTGATCCCAGACAAGTGATAATGTCCCTTAGTAGCCCTTAGACAAGTAACAATGTCCCCCCAGTGACCACCTGAGAACTAATACTGTCCTCCAATGTCCCTGTGACAATAATGCCCCCCAGTGGCCCTCAGACAAGTGATAGTTTCTGCCATTGTGGGGCATGTAATAGTGGCCCCCAGACAACTAATGATGGCCCCTAGATAACTAATGATGTCTCTCGGTGGCCTCACACTCTAGGTGTGCTATACAAATTTTTAAAAAAACATACAAATAGCTCTGTGATCCTCCTCCACTGCAGATCAATGCAGCAGGTCTTCAGCAGCCTCACTATCATGGGTAATAGAGCAGGAAGCTAAGGACCTGCTGCTCAGTTCTATTCAACTACATTCCTAGCCCACATCCTATAATGTCTCAAAATGACCTCCAGACAGTATATCCCACAGCGACCCCTCCTCACAGTATAATGTCCCATAGCACTCCTTCCACACAGTATTCTGTTCCATTGTGACACCTATGGTGTTTGTTACAAAAACTTCAGGTTAATACTTACAGTGAAGGAAATAATTATTTGCTCCCTTGCTGATTTCATAAGTTTGCCCACTGACAAAGACATGAACAGTCTATAATTTTATAAGGGTAGGTTACTTTTAACAGTGAGAGATAGAATATCAAAAATAAAATCCTGAAAATCATATTGTATAAATTTTATAAATTTATTTGCATTTTGCATAGGGAAATAAGGGCTGGTCTGAACCCATAATCCCCATAAGGATGCAGCCCATCCCTACTTTAGAACCTGTAGCCCACAGCAAAGTCAGCCCAGTTCTTCAGGAATCCAAACCCCCTGCTTCCTACACCAGCTCTTGGGCCACTTGTTTACCTCCCTAATCTCCCACTGCCTTTCATGTGTGGCTCGTGGTACAGGTAGTATTTCTGAAATTTTGAGGGGGTATACCACCCAAACCATATTATTATACTCTTAGGGATATGGGACAAATGAGAACAGATGGAAAAGCAGAAGCGGCCGTGAGAAGGAGCAGGGATCGGTAAGTAAGGCCGAGTAAGGGCTCGTTCACATCAGCATTGTGAACTCCGTTCTCCAGGTTTCCGTTTCCTGCCTAAAACAGAGGCAGGAGACGGAAACCTGCAGGAGTCTCTCTCACCCATTCATTTGAATGGGTGAGAGAGATGCCCGGCCGTGAGCGGCGGTGAGCGTTTTATGCTCTCCGCCGCGAAACTGGGTTTTATAATCCGGACACAGAGTCGGACATACAGTACTCTGTGTCCGGATAAAAAAATCCGGTTTCGCGGCGGAGAGCATAAAACGCTCACCGCCGCTCACGGCCGGACCCGGTCTGTGCTTTCCGTGTTCTGGCATGCAGAAGACGGAAAGCACAGAACGGAAAGAAGAACGCTAGTGTGAACCTAGCGTCAGGGTGCTTTCACATTATGTTTTTCACGTTAGTTTAACTGATCAGTTAAACGGATCCATTATTTTAATCAAAAAACTGATGTCAATTCACGCATCAAAAAACTGATCCGTTAACGGATGTGCCTCCATTTGCATCAGATTTTTTCTAAAAAAATCACATCAGTTTTTTAAGTTTACGTTGTGAAACACTAATTAAAGTTTGTTGCTAGAAGATGGTGGATGTGGGTTTGGCAATTTTGACTTTTTTTTCCCGCTATGGCATTTACCGTATAGGACAAATATTTTTATAGATTTGTAGAGCGGGCGTTTTCAGACACAGGGATACCTAATGTGTACGTGTTTCACAGTATTTAAGTACTTTTATATGTGTTCTAGGGAAAGGGGAGTGATTTGAATTTTTAATACTTTTTTTTTTTTTTTTTTTTTTTTGCATTTATTAGACCTCCTAAGGGTCTTGAACCCCAGGGGGGTCTGATCACTAATGCAATGCAGCATAATGATAATGCATTGCAAAAATCCGTCATTTTTATTGCAGGCTACATAGAGTAGCCTGTAATAGAAAGTATAGAATGACAGGCCAGAGCCTTCACAAGGCTCCTGGCTGTCATAGAAATGGGACGCAGGATCCGGAGCTTGCTCGGACCCCCGAGTATAATGATTGGCAGACCAAGAGAGGTAAGAAACACTGTTACTTACATCTCCGTGCAGACTTCGGCCTAGTCGTCTGATCAGTGGCGTAACTAGGAATGGCGGGGCCCCGTGGCGAACCTTTGACATGGGCCCCCCCCCCGGCTGACATCGAAAACCCCGACCAACGCCGAAAACCCCGCACGACCCCACCCCCCGCATTCCTACGCACACTATTACGCTCCATAGTGGCCCCTGCACACATTATTATACCCCATAGTGGCCCCTGCACACATTATTATACCCCATAGTGGCCCCTGCACACAGTATTATACCCCATAGTGGCCCCTGCACACAGTATTATACCCCATAGTGGCCCCTGCACACAGTATTATACCCCATAGTGGCCCCTGCACACAGTATTATACCCCATAGTGGCCCCTGCACACAGTATTATACCCCATAGTGGCCCCTGCACACATTATTATACCCCATAGTGGCCCCTGCACACAGTATTATACCCCATAGTGGCCCCTGCACACAGTATTATACCCCAGAGTGGCCCCTGCACACACTATTATGCACCATAGTGGCCCCTGCACACAGTATTATACCCCATAGTGGCCCCTGCACACATTATTATACCCAATAGTGGCCCCTGCACACACTATTATGCACCATAGTGGCCCCTGCACACAGTATTATCCCCATAGTGGCCCTGCACACAGTATTATGCCCCATTGTGGCCCCTACACACAGTATTATCCCCCATTGTGGCCCCTTCACCCACTATTATGCCCCGTTGTGGACACCCATTAACAATTATTATACTCTGGGGTCTTTTCAGACCCCAGAGTATAATAATCGGAGACCCAGGGGAAGAACAACATAAAAAAAAAACCCACTGTAACTTACCTGTCTCCCGACTCCCCGCTGACGGCCATCTTCAATGACGTCAGGGACGTCATGTGACCGGGAGCCTGCGTCGCGACGCATAAGGACGCAGGCCCCGATCATGTGACGTCTGAGACGTCACACAAGTAGGCCGAAGCCTGCGCGGAGCCTGGAGAGGTAAGTAACACCGTTTTTTATGTTCAGTTACCTCTCCTGCACTTCCGATCATTATACTCAGGGGTCCGAAAAGACCCCCGAGTATAATAGTGCTTGTGGGGCCTGCAGTGTCACTTACCGATCCCGGCCCCTGCCAGGATCGGTAAGTATATAGGGCCCGTTAGCGGCTGGAGTAACTACAGCCGGTAACGGCCTATTAAAAAAAAAACAAAAAACGCAGCGGTAGCGGCTGCCACCGGGCCCCCAATGTCCCGGGCCCTGTGGCAGCTGCTACTGCTGCTACCACGGTAGTTACGCCACTGCGTCTGATGTCTCATGACCCCGGCCTGCGTCCCAGGTCATGTGACGTCTGACGTAATTGAAGATCGACCGTAGGAGATGGGAGATAGGTGAGTAACAGAGTTTTTTTTTAAATGTTTTTCTCCCCCTGGGTCTCCGATTATTATACTCTGGGGTCTGAAAAGTGTCCCCCAAGAACTACAAGTCACAGCACAAATAACAAAATTTTTTTTGCTGTGACTTGTGCTTGTGGAACAGCTCCTCTGCTACCCCCCACCATGTGCTTCACCTAGTACCATTAGGGGTAGCACATGTTGGGGAGGAGCAGCCACATGTGCTGCCCATAATGGCTGCTACCGCTTCCCCCACCCCTGGTCCCAGCACTAGAGATTCTGCCATTGTGATCCCCTTAAAGTAAATGTATGCCCCCTAACTACCACCATAGCAGCGGTAGCAGCTGCCACAGGGCCCGGGACATTAGGGGCCCAGTGACAGCTGCTATCGCTGCTATCATTATTCTCGGAGGTCTTTTCGGACCCCCGAGTATAATGATCGGGGCCCCCTGTTGGTGGAATACTTTCCACCAACAGGGGGCCCCGAAGCTGCAGCAACGGCTGAGACACAGGAGCTGCAGGTCTGGCTCCTGTCAGCGCTTCAGGACGCTCCCCCTCTCTCCCCCCTCCCTTTCTCTGCTGTCCTCTGCCCACCAATGAGAGGAGGAGGCGGGGCTTATCCCTGCCGAGCTCCTGCCGTCCTGCACTGGAGGAAGAAAGGAAGAAGGAAAATGAAACTAAAGCTACACAGGTACGTACTGGGGTTACTTATTGCTATCAGGCATTTGGGGGGATTACTTGTGTTTTAGTAACTCCATGTGCCTCATATTAATAGCAGTTAACCCCATCATCTCCCTCACATTAATCCCTGTGTGCCTCACCATAAGAGTTACTGATATGTGAGACATATGGGGGTAATAATAATGAAGATACTTTATTATTACCTCCATGTCTCTCACATATCAGTAACTCTTATGGTGAGGGACATGATGGGGTTAACTGCTATTAATATGAGGCACATGGAGTTACTAAATTGTAATGCACATGACCAGATTTTTTATCCACAATTTGTCCTGGTATAGCGGTCAGCGGGTGACGTGACAGTATTTAGTCCTGTAGGGGCCACTAAGGGACATAATACTGTGTGCAGTGGCCACTACTGGGTATAATACTGTGTGCAGGGGCCACTATGGGACATAATACTGTGTGCAGGGGCCACTATGGGACATAATACTGTGTGCAGGGGCCACTATTGGGTATAATACTGTGTGCAGGGGCCACTATGGGACATAATACTGTGTGCAGGGGCCACTATTGGGTATTATACTGTGTGCAGGGGCCACTATGGAACATAATAGAGCGCGCAGGAATGCGTAGGAGGGACTCGGTCGAGATCTTCGGTGTCGGGGGGCCCCATGTCAAAAGTTCGCCACGGGGCCCCGCCATTCCTAGTTACGCCACTGATGGAGATGTCATAAATGGCAGAGTGATTCCTGCTGGGACAAGGTAAGGGAGGGGCAGACATCTTTAGTGCTGGGACCAGGGAGGAGAGGATAGAGGAGGAGGAGTTCGTGCTTACCTTTTGGAAAGTTTATGACAAATACTGCCAGAAAATCAAAAGAAAGTTTAGTTACACTTTAAGAGACCCTGTGATTTCCCTATGGCCATGTTGAGGCCCAGCATTGCTGCCACCTGCACTGCTCAATCCTTGGGAATCTGGTTCGATCAGTTTAAATCCCACTTATCTTCCAGCACCTCCAGAGATGACATCCTCACCTCTCTTCCAGTTCGTCAACAAACCACCAATTTCTTAGATGATGTTTGCATCAACCTGGTGAAGCTATCAGCCAGATCTGCTGCTTTAGCCAATGCAACTAGAAGCACGGTCTGGTTGAGATCTTGGTTGGGGGGTGCAGGCTCAAAAATCAAGTGAAGCCAGATTCTTTGCGAGGTGATCATCTCTTCAGATCAGGTCTGGATGATATCTTGGAGAAAGCCTCCGACAACAAAGGGGTGCTCTCGGATTCTAGATTTTATGACCAGAGGCACTGCTTTTGCAACCAGAAAAGAGGTCTTCCGAATGCACAGAATCTCCTTGTCCCCTTGGAATCTCAGTGTCATCCAATACCAATAGGGTTACAGGCTGGAATTCTTGAAATCCCAAACCAAGAGATTCTGCACCGATTCTCCCCTTCATTTCAGGTGGCATTGGAAAAAGAAAGATGTCTGGGTCAAATTTATGCTGAATTAATGAAAATCTCCTAATTAATATTCCTGAATGATTTAATTTTAGGCAGAAAACTGGGCATGGTTCTTAACAGCAGGCAATCGCCTAAGTCTCTAAAGTAAGGTTCTTTACAGGACAGGGCTTGCAGCTCACTCGCTCGCTTTTCAGAAGTTATTGCCACTAAGAACACTTTTAGAGTGCGATAGCTAATTGGTATGTCTTGTAGAAGCTCAAATGGTAGCATCATCAAAGCAGAGAGGACCATGGAGAGATCCCATGAGGGAGATGGCTTCTGTGGAACTGGGTTCAGGTTCCTCAGAGCCTTGAAGAAGGTATTCATTAAACGCTGGTCAGAGCATTTTCAGGGTATTTAGCTTGAGATCCTTATTGAAACCCTCTTTAAGGAATTGATGAATAGAGTTTACTGAAACCACCTGTGCGTCATGTTTTGAGCACCAGGAGTTAAAAATTGACCATGCCCAGCAGGATGATTATGATGATGAAGCTTGGTTAAATCTGGTGTCGGAAGGGAAAGTGGTTTCTGATCTACATCTATAGTACTGGAGCAAGTTGTTTGGACTATTAACACCTGATCAGAACCCTGTAGAGGTAATGTAGAGTTCGATATTAGAGGAACATTACCGGTAGTAGTGTTTGCAGCCAATTCTCCACCTTTGCAGTCCTCTAAATAAAAGTTACCCCCAGGACTTGATGCCAAAATGTTATCAATTTCACAATCAAAATCAAGATCAATGTCTGGGTCCTCAGTCCAATCCACTGCATCAATCCAACACAATGAGAGTGATGGTTTTGGAACCACCGTTTTAGGGGATAACAATTTTAAAGGGGCTAACACTCTGCTGGTGCAAGGCTCAACTCACCCAAAGGGCCTAACACTCTGCCGATGCAAGACTCAACTCACCCAAAGGGCAAAAAAACTCTGCTGGTGCAAGGCTCAACTAAGTTAAAGGGCCTAAAACTCTGCTGGTAAAAGGCTGAACTAAGTTAAAGGGCCTAACACTCTGCTGGTAAGAGGCTGAAGTCACCTCAAGGGCCTCAATCTCTGCTGGTAGCTCAGCTTATGGGCCTCTAACTTAATTTGGAAGGGCTCATGTTAAGGGCCAGAAAAGTGAATTTTTGGAGGTCTTACCACATCACACACACATCCACAATGACAGTTAAGGTTGGGGGCTGTTGGATTTCCCATTGCCTATGCCATCTGAGTGGTTGTCATGGGCAACATGATTTAAAGGGGTGCATGCTAATGTTTCTGTAGCTTTAAATTTGTCTTTCTGTCCATACTATTGTGGAGGAAAGAAGGTTTGCAAGTATTTTTCCACTTTCATAGAGGTTCTATTGAGTTTAGAGTGTCTAGTTGATAGGCTGTGATAGTGGGGTAATACTGTGTCTTGGGCTTGTTAGATGCCCCCAGCCATGCTTCCCCTGCTGCCCCAGTTGCATTCCAGAGGTGTTGGCATCATTTCCTGGGGTGTCATTGTGGACTTGGTGACTCTCCTTTAGTCGAATTGTGGTTTCCCCTGAAACGAGCATTTTTTTCCCCATAGACTATAATGGGATTCGATATTCGGATGAATAGTCGGGGCTACTCGAAACTAATATTTCACTACTCGCTCATCTCTAATTACAAGCTTTCGAAGCTACCTGAGGAAGAAGCCGAGAGCTTCGAAAAGCTTGTAATCTGTCATCATCATTATTAGTTAGCCATTAAAAAAGGTATCAACTACTAAAGACTCAAGTTTTTGTTTTTTTATGTTTATAATTATTACTAGATATATAACTTCCTTTTGACCCTACAGCAATCTCAATATAGCATTATGTATTCTGCGCCCCTCTGTGATGCCTTTTAAAAAGGAAATATCAAGTCAGTACAGATATTTCTATACACGGCCTGGAATGCACACTATGTAATGTGGTATACAAAAATTGATACCTGACAAAAGCATTGTCATGTTATAATGATAGTAACCACCAGATGGCAGTCTCAGACTGAAAAATAAAGAAGCTTTCCATTACTCAGTAGTTATCAGGTTAGCGATAGGGAGTCAGACATACATTGTAAACATTAGATTTAATGTAGCATGAATTTTAGTTTCCTGTTCTCAATGTACTTACCATGCACCAGTTCAGATTACATTTTTATTCATGCTATACACAATAGGATTAAATGCTCTGACTTGCTTAAGAATGATTTCATCCCTGCAGCAGTTGGTATTATATACAGCATTACATCAGAGATGAAACTTCTATGAGCGTGAAGTTGTTTTTTTTTGTTATCATTTTTTTTTTTTTTTTTTTTACTAACTATTGACTCTTTTGTGTCTCTTTGAAGCATTATTTCTAGTTTAGTTGTGTCATGTGAAGATGGTGCCTGCCCTTTCAACATCTTGATCTAATGGGTTTTGTTCATGCTGAACACATCCAAGGTACAGATGCAAAAAAGTAATGAAAATGGATGGCTATATATATATATATATATATATATATATATTCATTTCTGTTTGTTTAGAAGGGGGACATTATGGATTTTTGGGACTATAACAATATAAGGTAGCATTGAGAGCAATATTTTTGTCAGGGGCTTAATTAAAACGGGAGGACATAATTTATAAGATAAGGCAATTGGGGGCAATAACAATATACGGGGGCATTGTGAAAGTAATACAGGGGTTGTCCAGGGAATAATAAAGCTTGCCAATGCATTCTCTATAGCAGTTAAAGGGATTCTACCATTAAAGCAACTTTTTTTCTAATTAACATGTCGGAATAGCTTTAAGAAAGGCTATTCTTCTCCTACCTTTAGAAGTGGTCTCAGTCACGCCGTTCCTTAGAAATACCGGTACTTACCGGTATGCTAATGAAGTCTCGGCAGCAATGGGGGGCATCCTTCTTCGTCTGCCTCCTCCCCTTGTCCGTCGTCTTCTTTCTTCGTCATGTCTGATGCCTGCGCAGTCGGCTCTGACAGCAGAGACCCTATTAGAGCCGACTGCGCATGCTCAGTAAGGTCCGTACAGCTCTTTGACGCGCGAGTGAACTCATCCAGGTGTCGGAGGGCTGTACAGACCTTACGGCCCCATTGTTGCTGAGACCTCATTAGCATACTGGTAAGTACTGGTATTTCTAAGGAACGGCGCGAAGGAGACCACATCTAAAGGTAGGAGACAAATAGCCTTTCTTAAGGCTATTCCGACATGGTAATTAGAAAAAAGTTGCTTTAATAGTAGAATCCCTTTAAACTTTGATTAATATACTGTACACCCTGATCCATCAGAGCCCCATTTACTACATATGCAGAGGGCAGCTGGGTAGGCTAGACTCCCACAGGTCCGTTGAAGTAGAGGGGAATTGGTCATGTGACTGAAAGTCGAGTTCTGCTCTCCCCACTTGCCTCATCAAATGTAGCAAAACTCCAGGGACTGGGGCTTATATTAGTAGTAAAACATAACCCATATAGGGTATCCAGCAGTAAGCTTTTCTTACAAGGGGAGCATTAGGGTATGTTCACACGGTGGAAAATGAAGAGGAATTTTCTTCATTATCTGCCGTTGGCATTTTCACCGTGGTCTAGCCGCGACTGGATGCCATTGCAGTGTATCAGCATTCTGTCGTGGCATCCCACTCCTTATTAGGCCTAATCAGGAGGGAGTCTTGGGCCACAGACCTCATGGCTGAATCAGCTGCACAGTCTGTGGCAAGATCGAGCAGGACACTTCTTTTTTCTGTGCCCTGCTGCAATCTCTGCCTTTTATTGAAAACAATGGGATGCAGATTTGGGGGCAAAATCCACCCACAAATCTGCAGCAAATTCCTCTGTTGGAATACACACTAAGGCTTGGTTCACACATCAGTATGCCATCCGTCCGTTTGAATTCAGTTTGAGACTTTAAAACGGACTGATGCACATACGGATTGTATACTGACACCTTTTTATGCTGATAGCAAATGCTGCCTGTCCCCTACCCTGTTTACAATTGCTACTTTTAATCCCCTTTCTGTCCTCTAGGGGACGCACAGCGTTTGCTATGAGCATAAAAAGGTGTCAGTATACAATCAGTATGTGCATCAGTCTGTTTTTAGTTTCAAACTGAATTCAAACGGACAGATGGCATACTGATGTGTGAACCAAGCCTTAGAGTGTAAGGTTTATGTAAGAGGGAATCAGGGGTATAGTTAACACAAGGAGATATAAGAGGGTATTATTAGTAATCGGGGAATTGGGCAGCATTAATTTTAGGTGGCACACAGGCATTATTGATTTACGGGGATACATGAGGCATTATTAATTACAGTAGATTATTAATTGAGGGGCACTATTAGTTAAAGGGATACACCCATTTTCACAGGAG